>NC_073238.2:113327500-115727500 GCF_029281585.2 Gorilla gorilla gorilla | reverse complement strand
TCAAATTCTATGTAAGCTTCCTGCAGCCCCTTGATATATAGTAGCTATGAAGATATACGTCTTTAATGCTTTAGAAACATACATTTATATTTATTATCCTTAATAAAAAGCAACAAGTTATCAACTGTTTTGTTCTCTGAGTTGATCTACCAGCCTATAACTGGTTTCTAAATGCTCCTAGATGTCCTGTACCTCCGCAAGTCACACTGTGGGAAGCAAATGAAATGCATGATCACAGTTTTACATAACATTCATATGTAAAAAGATGAATGCATCTCTTCCAAACACATAATTTAATAGGCTGTTCTAATAAAACACTGGGGAATTTAAATGTATTACACAATAACAATTCCAAATCCAATAAAAAAGAAAAGTGGATACATTGTCTTGAACTAATAAGGAAAATAGAATTTAAAATTTTTAATGCTATTTTTGTACAAAACAAGAGTTGGGCTTTTTTTTCTTCATCTCCCACAACAGAGTGCAAAGAATGACAAATTGTCTGATTCTGCATAAAGCTTGGAAATAGAGTATTAATCTTAGGTTGATGTAAAATGTAACATATAATGTGAAAGAGCATATTGTAGAGAAGAAATGGGACTGTATATCGTGACGAAATCTGAATACTTGTGTAGTGTCATGCTCACAGGGGTACCAAATGTGATGAGTAAACAGTCATGTTATTTTTCAAAAGGAGGTGATAGGTTCCTTTCCCAGCCATATGGGAAATTAGTTTTGGAGGGAGTGTTAATACATACCCCAAAATTGCCTCCAGACATAGCCAATCACCCAATCTTTGCTCTTTGTTGGGTTGTATTTTAGCTTTGTTTTTGTTGTGTTATATTTCCTGAGCATCATTCTATACATTCTCTGTTTTCATTATTGTTACTATCTATCTTCTGTTATCAGGCAAGCAAATTATGCTATATACTGGATCAAATGGAAGAAAACATTAACTTTGACCCCTGTCTCACAGTATAAGTAAAAATCAATTCCTGTTAGATTGTAGATCCAAATGTGAGAGGTAAAATTTAAAGTTCCAGAAGACATCATAAGAGAATATGTATATGATGTTGAAGTGGACCAGATTTCTTAAATAGGTGCTAAAACCACCAACTGTAAAGAAAAATATTCATACTTAACTATATTAAAATTAGATACTTCTGTATATGAAAAATTCAACATGAAGTAAATTTAAAAATATAAGTAGGAGAAGATATTTTCAATACATATAACTGCCAAAGGACTTAAATCCTGCCTATTTAAAGTATCAATAAAAAGGGAAAAAAATAAGTAGTAGAAAGTTGGACCAAAGGCTTAAATAGACACCTCACAAAAGAGGGTATCCAAATCACCAAGAAACCTGAAAAGGTGTTCAACCTCATTAGTCATCAGGAAAATGAAAATTAAAACTTCAATGAGATGCCACTCCACACTTGTTAGAATGAGTAAAATTCCAAAAGACCGAGAATACCAAAAGTTGACAAGAACATTGAGTAACTGCAACTATTGTGTAATGTTGGTGGGAGTCTATAATACAACTTCTTTCGAAAACTCTTAGATAGTATATGACCATGTATAGCTCTAGGATCTAGCAATTCCACCTCTGGGAATGTATATATATGTACAATAAATGACATGTCCATCAACATTAGAATAAATTATAAAATTGTTGTATACTCATACAGTAGAATACAACAATGAAAACATGCTACATTCAACTATATTGATGATCTCAAAAACAAAAGTAGATGTACACACAAAATTACATACTAATCAATTGCAAAGACAAGCAAAGTTACCTGGGGCATTAGAAATCAGGTTACCTTTGGGAGAACGGTAACTAAAAGAGAGTATGAGGTGGGGCATGGTGGCTCACACCTATAATCCCAACACTTTGGGAGGCCAAGATGGGACAATCACTTGAGCACAGGAGTTCAAGACCAGCCTAGTCAACATAGTGGGACCTCGTCTCTACAAATAATAATAATAATAATAACTAAAAATAAAATAAAAAGGAGTATGAGGAGGGGTCTGGTTGCCAACATTCTGCTTTTTTACATAAGTTGTAGGCACATGGATGTATTCACTTTATGAAAATTCATCAAACTGGGCTCTTAAAGCCTGGATACTTTTCTATATATACACTATACTTCAAAAAAATCTATTATTAAAAAAATTAAGAATGGCATGGCAACTATGAGCCCTCCTGGGTTGTCAATCCTCCCACCTCAACTTCGGAGTAGCCAGGACTACGGGAATATATCACCATGCTCATATTTAAAATGAAGAAGGTTGATTCCCACAATTGCAGACTAATTATATTGATATTTGATTTCAGGGGAAAAATAGTAAATCGGGTGAAAATCGCTTCTATATCGTAAAATGCCTTTAAGCCCAGCTATTTTCTAATAAAGCTTGTATATGTTTCTATAGACCATCCCATTTTGAATGGCATTATAATGCAAAAACCAGCTAATTTTAAGAAAACAAATTAAATTAGTTAAGCTATTTTTCTGATACAGCTTGTGTATGTTTCTATATACTGCCCCGTTTTAATAGAATTATGAAGCCCAAAGCTAGTAAGATTAAGAAAAAGAATTAAATGAGAATTAACTTATACAACAGGGTGCAATTAATTCTAAACTGCTATAATATATTAACTCACCAGAAGTGAACATCTTTTTTTTTTTTTTTTTTTTATACTTTAAGTTTTAGGGTACATGTGCACATTGTGCAGAAGTGAACATCAGGAGTAAATCAGACCTGCTGAGAGAGTGAGGGTGTCAGAATGGCACAGTCAGTTTTATGCCTGCCAAGTCTGTATCATTGCTAACCAAAGTCAAATACAGTTACTTTGAATATCTGCTCCATTTTCTCCATGTTTCTTTCTTCTATTAGTTGCAGGATAACTAGTAAAAAAAAAAAAAAAAAAAAAAAAAAAGATGCAGTTGTCAAATGAGACATCTCATACCTTTTGTGATGTAAAATTTTCAGGAAGGAAAATGTAAGACACATTACTCAGGATAGTTGATTGTCTTAGATTGGAGATAAGGGAACACCATAGCCTCACCCGTCTCTTTCTTACTAAGAAAAAGACAGATAACCAATAGAATATTGGATGGGAGACTTAAATAAGACTTCACAAAAGACATAGTAGAGGTGTAATGGCTGCAGTATTCAAGCGTTCCCAGAAGAGGGACATTAAGAAGCAGTGGGACTTGACAAGGGGTTAGACCAGGGCCAATGAAGGAAACTGCACATAGGAATGTAGCCTATGGACTTTAGATGATGTATAATGTTGACACCTTTCTTTTTTGCATTTCTAATTTCCTTATACCTTCCTCAAGTCTCCACTGGGAAAGTAAGGTAATGAGAAAGCTGCTAGAGAGTGGAGACAACCAGAAGAAGCAGTTTGACAGGAATTGAATCAGTTAGACATTTGCAGCTGCAGAATGCAAGCCAGTCCTGAGGCCCTTCAGCAGACTGTAGGGGGAGAGAGGGTGGCTTCCCCAATGTGATGGTTAATACTGAGTGTCAACTTGATTGGATTGAAGGATGCAAAGTATTAATCCTGGGTCTGTCTATGAGGGTGTTGCCAAAGGAGCTTAACATTTGAATCAGTGGGCTGGGGAAGGCAGACCCACCCTTAATCTGGGTGGGCACCATCTAATCCGCTGTCAGCGAATATAAAGCAGGCAGAAAAACATGAAAAGGCAAGACTGGCCTAGCCTCCCAGCCTACATCTTTGTCCCATGCTAGATGCTTCCTGTCCTGGAACTTCAGACTTTAAGTTCTTCAGTTTTGGAACTCGGACTGGGTCTCCTTGCTCCTCAGCCTGCAGGTGGCCTATTGTGGGAACCTGTGATTGTGTAAGTTAATACTTAATAAGCTCCCCTTTGTACATCTATATCTATCCTATTAGTTCTGTCCCTCTAGAGAACCCTGACTAATCTACCCACCATATGGGACAGAGCTCACATTTGACTCTCCACATAGTAAACAGAAGCATTTAGAGAGGTGGGGTCTACATGTGGAAAGAATCTTGCACACAGTAGTTACCCCAAAATAGGTAGCTATTATTATAATCATCTAGTTCATGCTACAAAAACATCAGGACCTCTACAATATTATTGAAAATCGAACAGCCTATGGCCAGTTAGGAACTGGTCCATACAGCAGGTGAGTGGTGGGTGAGCAAATGTGACCATCCAAGCTCCACCTCCTGTGAGATCAGTGGCAGCATTTGATTCTCATAGGACTGCCAGCCCTATCATGAACTGCACATGTGAAGGATCTATTCTGTGCCCTCCTTATGAGAATCTAATCCATCTCCCCACCACCCCTGTCTGTGGAAAAATTGTCTTCCAGGAAATCAGTCCCTGGTGCCAAAAAGGTTGAGGACCACTGGTCTACAGGAACATACACAATCTCTATCAGAAAAATAACTTGAATTTGAGGTACCCTGCAATATGGAAATTATGATATCACAACTAAGGAAAGTCACTCGTTGAAAAATAAGACATTAGTGCAAAAGTAATGATTTCTAAGAAAAGTTTGGAAGATTTTGTCAATAAAGAAAATGCAGATAGAGACTGGGAAGAATTTCAGAAGATTCACCTACAAATAGTCAGGGTTGTGGAAAATTGCATGTCATTATAGATTCTGCTCATTGAATTTTCTTTCATGTTCATTTTCCCTACATAGGAGGGATGCAAGTGTCAAATGAAATATGTGATATCTTTTGCAATGTGAAACTGTCAGGAAAAAAAAATTAAGATGTGTTACCAAAGGGCATAAAATTCAAGCTTTTAGGCCGGGTGCAGTGGCTCATGCCTATAATCCCAGCAGTTTGGGAGGCTGAGGCGGGCAGATCACCTTAGTTCGGGAGTTTGAGACCAGCCTGACCAACATGGAGAAATCCTGTTTCTACTAAAAATACAAAATTAGCCAGGTATGTTGGCGCATGCCTGTAATCCTAGCTACTCGGGAGGCTGAGGCAGGAGAATTGCTTGAACCCACGAGGCGGAGTTTGCGGTGAGCCAAGATCGTGCCACTGCACTCCAGCCTGGGCAACAAGAGCAAAACTTCATCTCAAAAAAAAAAAAAAAAAAAACCAAGCTTTTAATAGATTTACTAAAGTATAAAATTTCATCTGTGCAGACATAAATACCATATTTTACATATGGCATATTATTCAGTGTTATGGAGTAAAATAGGTACATTAAGCAACAGAAGGCCATGGGCACAAGATGAGTAAAAATACATACAATATACTACATGGTGCTTAAGAGGTAAGCTCCATATAGGATGCACAAAATGAGCGGAGAGTGCTTGAGGAACAATTCTGGTGAGCTGCACTTAGCTGTACTTAGATGAGCTCTACAGGACAGCTGAGACAATGAGAGGTGTCTTAGTCCATTTTGTGTTGCTATAATAGAATACCTGAGACTGGGTAATTTATAATAAACAAAAATTTATTGGCTCATGTTTCTGGAGGCTGGGAAGTCCAAGGGGTGAGCATCTGGTGAGGGTCTTCCTGCTGCATCATTCATGGCAGAAGGCAACAGAATGAGAGAATGAAAAGGGGGCCAAACTCATCCTTGTATAAGGAACCCACTCCTATGATAACAGCATTAATTCACTCAGGAGGTCACAGCCTTCATGGCTAATCACTTCTCATTAGGACACACCTCCCAACATTGTTGCATTAGGAATAAAGTTTCCAACACATGCTTTTTGGGGGATATATTCAAATTATAGCAAGAGATTCCTGTCCAACTTGATGGACGGGCAAAGCTAGCAAATGTGGCTAGATGAGGCTGACACACTTATAACTGGGAAGCATATAATGAATGCTTAAAACGTTGAGGATGGGGCAAATGAGTAAGTCTAGAGGAGCTGACTGGAGGTACCATCCAAGTGAGAAATAATCAGCATTAAGCGTGAGCTCAGTTTCCATCTTTTTTTACCCGATCCATGAGAGCAATGTGGATTTGTAAAACCAACCCAAGCGAAAAATGTATTGATGTGGCTTGAGTTTGTGTCTTTTCAAGAGTTCCCTGTGCCATCTGGCACCACCAAAAGCCTCGTGTTGGAGTGGGGTGCACTACTCCATTAGTGGCACAGGTGATGAGCGTGCCGTGAGGTCTGCTCTGCTGCGAAGGTCAGTGACATGCTGAGCTACACAAGATGCCCATGTCTGTAGTGCAGGCTCCAACATGTATGCTTAGGCACATGCGGGGCCCTTCTTTCCATACATGGAGGTGTTACAGTGCCTGCCTACTGAGATGCTTCATGTCAAATCAACATCTCCTTCATTAAACTTCTTGGAAGCCCTGTTTTCCACACTCATGATTTATGTCACTGCTTCCTTAATGAAAGGTCTACTATAGCTCATGGAATCCTGCATCGTGCTTTCTGTGAACAAATTACTTGGGGTAGGCCAGTCTCTTGAAATTTTTACTTAGCAGTGATTTGTCCAAGTGCCTTTTAAAATACTTCTAAAAGATTCATTGGTAACATGTTTTTTAATAATCAGCCTATATAAATCCCTCACTGACTTGTTATTACAAGAGTACTTATTATTGCAATTTCTAATTTGCCTCCTGAGATAATTTTAGTTTCCATATTTCTATTATAAATATTGTGAATAGTACCTATTATCATCATCATTCTGTACTGTGGCCTTTATTACACACAAGAAATTACACACAGACCTTCAAGCAAATCCAGAGTTTAGAAAGGCAAACTAAAAACATTCCTTTTATTTGCTAGAACAGTCTAGATCTGTGAGAGAGAGAGAGAGAGAGAGAGAGAGAGGGAAACTTCTGACAAGTTCTCACCCATAGGAATTTGTTCTGGGATTGCACCAAGTTGGCCTACATCCCTGAAGATACAGAAATCAAAGGAAGAATTTGACTCTAAGTATTAAGAGTGCATTTTTGTTTGAATGGTTCCAAGTTTGGGATAGAAACAATGATAGCACAAGCAGTAATCTGTAATAGTAAAGATTAAAATAAAGAGGTATTGGACTCTTACTTAGATTTTGCTCTGGTTCATTCAACAAGTATTCCCTAGAAATCTTTGTGTCTGGGGTAAGCATAAGGACTTCAAAATGAATGAGGTGTAATCTCCATCCTTCAGAGATTAACAAGACAGTGGGGGTAAGAAGGGAGAGCAGACACATAGACTTTACTGTTGCACAGGAAGCCTAAGTGCACGTGTATCATACTTAGTGTAAATTAATTGCAATGCAATGAGACTAGAGTGAAGAGAAGCAAGCTTCTATGGCACCACCTTTATACTGTTTTTATCAAATAGCCATAATCCATACTTAATTACAGCCGGATAAACTACAGAATTTACAACCAGCCCATATGATCCTGTTCAAGACGGCAGACTGAGTGCAAACATGTATGACCACTTCTTCCCAAGACTTCCTTAAGGTGTTAATAAAGCAATGTGGTTATTAACTATATACTCACAAATTAATTAAATATGGGAGAGGGAGGCAGCCTAAAACAAGAGATAAAACAAATTTCTAGAAGACAGAAATAGGTGCAGAGAAGGCTGCAGCTAAGGAGGAAGCCAGACTCTGGTGGGACCTCAGTCAGTACAGCTCTGTCATCAGGATGGCAGAGGTGGCAGAGGGCAGGGTGGGAGGGATGTTAATTAATAGTCTACATCTGAAACGCCTGAAACCCGCAACTCCATGTACAGATTGTCCTGCAAGACAGATGTTTAATCATGAAGAAAGCTGCAAGTTTTTCTCTCTAAAGAAATAGACAAACTACCAAGTGATAATTATAACCCTTAATGTAGGGTTTTGACATCCTGGAGCAAAGCCCCCCACATTCCAGCATTAGGGTAATCCTCAGTTTAATCACTAGGTCCTCTAAAAAAAAATCCTGCTGCTTTACAAATGCCACCAGGGAAACCTCAGTCTGAATATGACTGGGAAAGCAAGAACCACCAGAAATCTGAAGAAAGCCTGCAGCATGACAATGACCATGACAAATTATGCAGAAAAGCTAATCCCAGAGGGAAAGGACGGGGACTTGCAAAAATGGCTAATTAATATGAGAATTAATATTAATACGAGCGTTGATATAATGATGTATTACATCCAGAGAAGCAAGAGGAGAAGTAAGAGGAGCAAAAGAGGAAGGAGAAGGATAGGAAGAGAGGACGTCTCGTGAAAAAGGAACAATTACTTCAAAATCATGCCACTTTTTAATTCTTATATTAATCACTTTCTATCTGGACCATGCCTACTTCTGTTTTGTTTGCTTTAGTGGAGAATAAGAAAGCTGAATCAATTTGAACGTTTTTCCTTAAGTTGCATGGGGCTCGTGACACTGGAAGCATAGAGAAGGAAGTGTAATCAAAAGAAGCTACTCCATTCTCAATTTTCAGTAAGCAATGTTTGTATAATCATCTTAACAGAAATTCTGCATGTTCATTCAACACGTGTTTATTGACTCCCTACTATGTGCCAGGCTTGTGTAGGCACATGGACTACATCAGTGAACAAGACAGTAAACAAACAAGCCTCCCCATTGTAAGCTACATTCTAGAGGAAATCCATAATATATTATAGATAATCATTAGGTAAGTTTTGTAGGGTTAAGTGCATTGGGGAAATGCTAGAACAGGCAAAGAGGGATAGGGTGTGAGTCGTGAAGCAAGTTGCATAGGGGCCAATGAAATTAGGTGAAAAGATGTCATCCAAGGGAGATTTGAATATGGCGAGGAGGTAGCCATCTGAAGGCCATGAACAGCCTTTTGATGAGAAGGCTATTTGCCAACCAAAAAGGTAAAGGTGGCTGTCCCAGAGCAAATGAGTGAGAGAGAGAGTGGGAAGGTGGGATGGAAGTTGAGTGGGAGGAGGTAGGTGGGTTGTGTGGGGCTTTCTAGGTCCTTAGAAGGACTTCGGCTTTCACTTTGAGTGAATGGTGGACATTGCAGGGAATGGGGCCAGATGAGTGATGTGATCTCTAACAATATCATTCAGGCTGCTGCAGTGAGAACAAGTTAGAAGGGGCAAAGGTGGAAGCAGACAGACCTATCAGGAGGCTATTGCAGTTTATTGTTTTTTAATCATTTGATAGCCAAAGCACAGGAGGCTTAATCCATGTTAAAACTCAGATCGTCAACGTTAGCAGCCTGGCAATATTAAAGTCAATGCAGAACTCATAAAGGTGGGAGCTCACGATGGGGAGGAGAAGACTGGGATCAGTCGGTGCCTTTAAAAGACACTGCCTTTCATTATAAGCTCTTTTATGCTCTCCAGTTTTTAAACTACATATATGGATAACCAATTTTTAAATTGTAGGTTAAATATGCCAATTTCAGTCTAGAAAGTAGTCAAGATAACTACCGTATCGCTTATATTCAAATTGCTGCTTGTTGGCATTTGGGGCAGAACTTATTCCCTCATACTGGCTTTCTAAATTATTTTAAAACATCTATGTTATCATCTCTTTCAGTCATATGAACATTTTCTGCCATCTTCATTTACACGTCTGCAGCATCCAGTATTAAACAGCCAAAATTATGGTGCAAGACAAGGAGGTTGCTGGACTTAAATATTCAGCATGGGGAATGGTAGGAAAAAATGCAGAAGATTCCAGGCTCTGCCACTTAAGAAGGATGTGTCTCAGAACAGATATTCCTGAGCAACTTCCTGAATATCCCTGAGAACTGATAAAACTGGCCCAAGATAAGTGTTGAAACTGAGGGTTGTTTTGAGTGCTTAATAAGCTAATAGATGTGGAATACTTTGTAAAATTAAAGGTGCTAAAATTTTTAGGCTTATATAGTTGATATTTCATAATCATTAATCATTAATGCTTTGCACGATGCTCCATAAATTCTATACATTTTACTTTGTCTTCATTCCTTATAATAATTGTTAGTGGTGTGCTATTAAGTAAAACAGCAACTACCCTGAACTTTGATTCAGATGTGACAGGTGGCTGGTCCCATAAATCACTTTGTGATACTTCAAATCTCATTTCTTCATCTTCCAGTTTTAGGTCAACATAATTTCTATAATGAATTCTTCTGAGTCAAAGAAAACATTTTAAAGAACTTTACTCTTATCCTATGCAAAATTGGTCTTATGAAAATGACTTTACTTTGATCATATAACTTGCATGCTGGATTTTATCACATGGTGTTTTGACATCTATTTGAAATTTAAAGGAAATTATTTCACTCACCATGAAGTGTCTCTGCATACATCTCATATAAGAGGCTCCCTAGAATTAAAATACATGTGTGAAAAGAATAATTGCTCCTTCCAACACCCTAATTGTTCATAATATCAGGTCACTGAATGTTTAGAAACCAAGTTGTAACTAGCTTGCAATCATATCATCTTTGGCATGGCTGACAACAAGCCTTTTAACTACACATCCTACAATAAACAAGAAAGCAGGCCTCACATGTTCCCTAAAACTTTATTACGGTGCTAACCTTTCTACAAGAAATGGCATTTTGGAAATGCCACATGCATTTTAACTCTTGTTCCAGTTACTAATGGCAAGAATGACCTATCAACAAAGACAGAGGATAAAGAGTCTCATCATTACCCATATACTAACAACAGTCATTCGGGGTTATTACAACCCCATTTTTCACTCAGGGCAATGCCATTTTATTTGTCAAATTGCTTTAATAATTATTACTTTCTATCATTACCAGAGAACAGAAGTGTCCTGGGATACTTTAAGTTACAAAGTCCTATAGGGACTTTACTTCCAGTATCTTCCTGTATCTCTTTTCTTAAATTTTCTCTTTTCAGGTTGATCAGCAGGAATTGCTCTAAATGTCCAAGTCCAGATTCACATACAAGTAAAGGAAGAATGGATAATTTTTTTTCTCCTCAAATATCTCTTCAAAACATTTGCAGAGATTCTAAAAAGAGGGGAAATCTTCTTGTCTATTCTAGTCTGAAGAACAATCTACAGGCAAGAAAATCTCCCCTGGACCATGCAGATTGGGAAGGATGTAATTAGCATAATGAATAGGTTCAAAAGACTCTTGCTGAATCATTCAAATTAGCCAAATCAACTCTGACCACTAAACCAGATGATAGTTGAAGCTTCTAATGTGGTCAGCATTTGGAACTGCCAAGGGTTCAAGTCCAACAGCCCCATTTTAATAAATACTCTAGCAAATACATTTATGTTTTATTCATCAAACACCAATTGAGATGTAAATATTTATGTCAACCATGACCATAGGGTGTAGGAACAACAATGAACAAGACACCGACACCAAGTAATTGCCAAGTCAGTTTCCATTCCTGATGGGGCACAGAGATCAATAAAGGAGAGCAAGGGGCTTTGGGGTGTTTCATGTTAGGGGATGTTGTCATTTTACACATGGTGGTCAGAGATGTCTTCTGGGATAAAAATGACATTTCAGTAAAGACCCAAAGGATGGGAGAAAGTTAGCCATGTGAATGATGAATTCAGAGCAGACATCTACCTTGCCTCCTTACTTGTCTTTAAAAGCAAAGTTTCTGTCACTTATGTTTATCTTATTTTGATATGGAAAATAGAGGATAAGCAAAAATATTATTTTTCTTCTACTGCATCAATTTTTAACTTTCAGAAGCTAATTGCCTATTTGCATCTTCTCATTTCTGCCAAGTCACTTCACGATTCATCACACACAGAAAAAGTCACCAACAATCTTGGTCCTTGAGAGGACATGCCGTCAGGATCAACTCAGCGACTGCGTGCTGCACTCCAGCTGGAAGGCTGGATAAGAAATGCATGAGTGGGACATGAGAACTTACTGGATTTTCTTCATGCTTTCCTTGAAGCCTCTTGCCATAGATGCTCCATTTAGCTGAATCTCAGCCTACACATGCATCATAGAACCAGGGATGACAGCCAGCAATACTTTTAGGGGCCAGAACAAGTTTTCATTTCTTTTAAAATGACAACAAAAAAAATGAAGTTTGAGTTTTTTCAAGAGTCTTCATTTGGACACTTAGTTCTGATTTTGTGGTCCTCTTCCTTTCTGATGGAAGCATTTAGGATACAGCCATCTTTCCAGTTTTAACTGCATCCCATGAGTTGTGTTCCGTAACACTGGTGCTATCATTCACTTCCAGATATTTTTGGATTTTCATAATGGACTCTTCTTTGACCCATGGGATTCTTAAAATTGTGTTTTAAAATTTTAAATTATGGATAAGGATTAATATTTTATATGGCTTTCTAATTTGATTGCACTGTGGTATGATTGCACCGAGGGAACATGGTATGTTTGATATCAGTTTTTGGCGTTTATTAAAATTTGCTCTAGTGTCACTATTTAGGAAATTGTTTCATGTGTCATGAAAGTTCAAGAATTCTTTACATGTTGGGAGAAAGGATGTGTAACTATTATATTAAGCTTTCAAATTTTAATCTCCCATATCCTGTCTAGTATTTTTGTTTATACTATGAATTACTGAGCACGGCATGCCAAATCCCTCATCATGACTGTAGATCTGTCCATTTCCAAATGTCATTTAAAACGTTTGCATCATATAGAGCCAAGTGGTAACACGGGTGGAAACAGGTTTAGAATTCTAGTATCTTACTAGAGACTTTTCTTTTTTTCTCTTCGTATAGTGATTGTCTCTCTCCTAAATTTTGTTTTCTCATTAAAGTCTGTGTGGCCTGGCATTAACACTGCCAGCCACTCCGGTTAATATTTTCCTGGAATAATGTTTTCAGTTTCAACTCAACCTTTTCCTATTCCATATTTTAGGATTAATTCTCACAAATAGCATTCACAGTTAACTCAAAACAAAACTATTATTCACTGGTTATTCTGTGCCAGGTACAGTTCTAGGCAAAGGGAGAACAGAAGTGAACTAAACAAAGTCCCTGCAATCAAGGAGTTTACAGTCTACAAGGGGCAGTCAGAGGACAGGAGAGGAAGAAAGACAATAACTAACAAGGTAATACAAGAGGTATGAAGAAAAACAAATTAGAGTAAGAGGGTATGGGGGAGTGGGAGGGCATACTGTTTTGTGGAGGGTAGTCAGTGAAGAATTTGCAGATACAGTGGTATTTGAGAAGCCAGGGAAATCAGGGAGCAAGCCAGGGAAATACCTAGGAAAACAAACCCCAGCCTTAAGGAAGAGCTGGGGAACAAGCCCACAGTCAAAAGTAGGCTTGGGCACACTTGGAGATAGCAGGTGGCCAATCCCACTTCTGTAAGTAAAGTGAAGGGTCACAGGGAGAGCACAGGAGAGGAGGTCTGGGGTGGGCCAGCGAGATGGAGGGACAGCTCCCAAAAGGTCTTGAGGGGATGATAAGGATGCTGGACTTTCCTGTGAGTGAAATGGAGTGGACGAGTGACCAGATCTGATTTGCACTGAAGAACACATTATGACAATATTCCAGGTGAGAAACTTCCATGGATGGCTGAGCGGGGCTGAGCACTGAAAAGTAGGGAGCCACGGTCAGATTCTAAATGTATCTTGAAGGCAGAACCAAGATGATTTGCTGTTGGGTTGGATGTAAGATGTGATGGAAAGGGCACATCAAGGATGACTCCAGGGTGACTAGAAGAATTGAACAGCCATTTTCTGAGATGCAAGACTGCAGGAGGAGCAAGTTTAAGAAGAAAACCCGGAGTACGGTTTGGAAATCTTGTTGGGTTGGGAGGAGGCTTAAAAACCAACACCTCAATTCCAATTTCTGGTTTGAAACCAAAGGTTTCTAGGGTCAAGCAAAGAGATCTACCATCACCTTTCTTACTAAAGATGTTTGGAGAATACGGCTTCGTTGTGAAAGCCAGTTGGGCTGGTTCTTTCTCTCTCTCTCTCTCTCTCTCTCTGTGTGTGTCTGTGTGTGTGTGTGTGTGTCTGTCTGTCTGTCTGTCTCTCTGCCTCTACCTTCTAGTCCAGACCTTAGAAGAGCACACCCAAGGAAAAGTCTAAATCTAAGGGAAGACACACTTCCCCAGTATTGCTGCCTTGTACAGATCCAAGGCAGAGAGGGAAGAAAAGAAGTGGATTTCCAGGCTTTGCAACATTTTATTAGATTCGTTTGACTCACTCTAGGAAATCCGGGGCCATTGGTTATGGGAAGAAGCCATAAGCACTAGGGCCAGAGGCCAGGAACATTACTGCAGTAGGCCTCTTGACATGGACAGATGAAGAACTGGGAAATAAGTTTTGTTTCCTAAGTTTGAAATGACCACCACACACCTAAGTGCAACATATTTACAGATTTTGTTTAGCCAATCTGATTCTGTCTTTTAAAAATAGTGAGTTTGTTTACATAGATCATAAGTATTGAAATTTTAATTTCTATATTTTGTTATTTCTGTTTATTATGCTTTTATCTGCCCCTTTCATTTTCTCTTCTCTATATTACATTGGCCAAGTTTTATTTCTTTTTTTAACCTCCAATGATCTGGAAGTTTTATTTTTTAGTGTTAAATTTGACAACCCACACACCTCACCAACAAATATCTCTGATCATCAGAGAAATGCAAATCAAAACCACAATGAGATGTCATCTCATACCAGTCAGAATGGCTATTATTAAAAAGTCAAAAAATAACAGATGCTGGCAGGGTTGAGGAGAAAAAGGAATGCTTTTACACTGTTGGTGGGAGTGTAAATTAGTTCAACCATTGTGGAAGACAGTGTGGCAGTTTCTCAAAGATCTAGAAGCAGAAATACTATTTGACCCAACAATCTCATTACTGGGCATATACCCAAAGAAATATAAATCATTCTATTATAAACATACTTGCATGCATATGTTCATTGCAGCACTATTCACAATAGCTATCAACCTAAATGTGCATCAGTGATAGACTGAATAAAGAAAATGTGGTATATATACGACATGGAATACTAGGCAGCCATAAAACAGAACGAGATAATGTCCTTTGCAGGGACATGGATGGAGTTAGAAGCCATTATCCTCAGCAAACTATTACCTGAACAGAAAACCAAACACCATGTGTTCTCACTTATAAGTGGGAGCCAAATGATGAGAACACATGGACACATAGTGGGGAAAAACACACACTGGGACCTTTTGGTGGGGGTTGGGAGAGAGAGAGCATCAGAAAGAATAGCTAATGGATGCTAGGCTTAATACCTAGGTGATGGGATGATCTATGCAGCAAAACACCATGGCACACATTTACCTATGTAACAAACCTGCACATCCTGCACATATACCCCTGAACTTAAAATAAAATTTGAAGAAGAAAAAATAAAACAAAATCTAATCAGTAGCTCAATTCTAGTCACAATCGCTGCAAGAGACTTTTAACTTTGATTATCTGTCTCTGATCTTATATATTATTACTGCCAGCAATTTACCTCTGTCTTTTCCCCATAATCTGGATCTGTTATTCTTATTTTTGTTGTTCTGTATATTTATTATTTGGTTAGATTTCCCATACACTTGTCTTTTCCCCACACCTCACTATTGGTTTTTGCAGCTCATTTAACTTCCTTCTTCCTGAAATATATTCTTCAGAAGATTTTTTTAAGTCTGCCTGAAAATATCTTTATTTTTCCTTTGTTCTTGAATGATAGGTTAGCTATGCAGCATGACAGTTATTTTCTCTCAATACCTTGGCAGTTCTAGTGCTTTTGGTTTTTATTTTTGCTATTGAGAAGTGAACCATCAATCTAGTTGACAATTAGATTAATCTGATTTTTTTTTTTTTTTTTTTTTTTCCTGAGACAAGGTCTCTCTCTATCGCCCAGGTTTTGAGTGCAGTTGTATGATCTCGGCTCACTGCAGCCTCCACCTCCTGGGTTCCAGTGATACTCTCGCCTCAGCCTCTCAGGTAGCTGGGATTACAGACACATGCCACCATGCCTGGCTAATTTTTGTATTTTTAGTAGAGACCGGGCTTCACCATTTTGGCCAGGCTGGTCTCGAACTCCTGACCTCAGGTGATCTACTCACCTCAGCCTCACAAAGTGTTAGGATTACAGTCATGAGCCACTGTGCCCAGCCTCATCTGTTCTTTTCTATGCTTTTTAAGATTTGGGGGGTTTATTTGTTCTAATCTTCAATTTCACTCTGGTATATCAAAGTTTACTTTCACTTTTATTCACTCTGCTTGATATTCTCTGGATTTTCTAATGTACACATTCATATCTCTCATCAATTCTGGAAAACTATTAGCCATATTTTTTCCAAGTATCATTTCTTCTCCCACTGTTACTATCTTCTCTTTCTGCTCTCTCCTCTTGACATATGTTGGAGCATCCTGTTCCTTTCCTCCAGGCCTATTCATCTGTTTCTTATTTCCTATCATTTTATCACTCTTTGCCACATTTTTCATTCCTTCAAACCAATCTTCCAGTTCACGAATTGTCTCCCTAATTGGCCTTAAATACTAATGAGTCCTAAAATTATGTATCAGACAATTGTCACTGAAGTCAGACATTGCCTCTGAACTTGAATCTCCCATAACCAGCAGTTAACCCGACATCTCTACTTGGACATGTAATTAGCATATCAAACTTTTATGTCCAGAAATAAACTCTTGAACTTCCCTATGCACCCTGGCTCCTCCCACAGTCTTTCTTCTCTCATTAAATGGCAACTCCAACTTTCTAATTGCTCAGGCCAAAAACATGGAGTAGTTGTACATTTAAGTCTTAATTCATCTTGAGTTAATTTTTGTATACAGTGAGAAATAGGAGTCCAGTTTCATTCTTCTGCATATGGCCAGCCAGTTATCCCAGCACCTAGAAAACCCCATAGTCAACTTTGTCAAAGATCAGATGGTTGTAGATGTGCAGGTTTATTTCTGGGTCCTCCATCCTATTCCATTGGTCTATGTGACTGTTTTGTACTAGTGCAATGCTGTTTTGATTACAGTAGCCTTGTAGCATAGTTTAAACTTGGGTAGTGTGATACCTCCGGCATTGTTCTTTTCACTTGGAATTGCTTTGTCTATTTGGGCTCTTTCTTGGTAACATATGAATTATAGAATAGTTTTTTTCTAATTCTGTGAAAACTGACACTACTAGTTCGATAGGAATAGTGTTGAATCTTTAGATTGCTTTGGGCAGTATGGCCATTTAATGATGATTCTTCCAATCCATGAGCATGGGACATTTTCTATTTGTTTGTATCATCTATGATTTCTTTCAGTAGCATTTTGTAGTTCTCCTTGTGGAGATCTCTTATATCTTTGGTTAGATATATTTCTAGGTTTGTGTGTGTGTGTGTTTGTGGCTATTATAAATGGGATTGCATTCTTAATTTTGGTCTCAGGTTGAACGTTATTGGGGTGTAGAAATGCTACTGATTTTTGTACATTTATTTTTATATCCTCGATCTTTACTGAAGTTGGGTCTGTTCTGGGTTTTATCTCCTGACTCAGACTTGGGAGGTTGTATGTTTTCAGGAATTTGCCCATTTCCTCTAGATTTTCTAGTTTGTTAGAGGTGTTCATAATAATCTGAGAATCTTTTATATTTCTGTAGGATCAGTTCTAATTTAACCTTTGTTGCTTCTGATTGTACTTATTTGGATCTCCTCCCTTTTTTTCTTTGTAAATCTAGATAGCAATCTATCAATCTTATTTATCCTTTCAAAAAAGCCAGCTTTTGTTTTTGTTGATTCTTTGTATTACTTTTTGTGTCTCAATTTTGGTCAGTTCTACCCTGATTTTAGTTTTTCTTTTCTTCTGCTAGCTTTGCAGTTAGTTTGTTCTTGTTTTTCTAGTTCCTTCAGGTGCAATGTTACATTGTTAATTTGAGATCTTTCTAACTTCTTCACGTAGGTGTTTATCGCTATAAACTTTCCCCTTAACACTGCTTTAGCTGCATCCCAGAGATTTTGATATGTTGTGTCTCTGTTTTCATTTATTTCAGAGTTCTTAGATTTCTGTCTTAATTTTACTGTTTACCCAAAAGTCATTCAAGAGCAGGTTGTTTAATTTCTATGTAATTGTGTGGTTTTGAGAGATCTTCTTGTTATTTATTTATTTATTTATTTATTTATTTATTTATTTATTTGAGATGGAGTCTCGCTCTGTTGCCCAGGCTGGAGTGCAGTGGCGCGATCTCGGCTCACTGCAAGCTCTGCCTCCCAGGTTCATGCCATTCTCCTGCCTCAGCCTCCCGAGTAGCTGGGACTACAGGTGTCCGCCATCACACCTGGCTAATTTTTTTGTATTTTTAGTAGAGACAGGGTTTCACCATGTTAGCCAGGATGTTCTCAATCTCCTGACCTCATGATCCACCTGCCTTGGCCTCCCAAAGTGCTGGGATTACAGGCGTGAGCCACCCTGCCCGATCTTATTCGTATTTTTATTCCACCGTGGTCTGAATGTATGGTTGATATGATTTCAATTTTTTGAATTTATTGAGACTTGCTTTACGACTGAGCATGTGGTCAATCTTAGAGTATGTTCCCTGTGCAGATAAGGATAATATGTATTCTGTGGTTGATGGATAGAGTGTTCTGTAGATGTCTATTAGGTTCAATTGGTCAAGTGTCAAATTTAAGTCCAGAATTTCTTTGTTAGTTGTTTGCCTCAATGATCTAACACTGTCAGAGGGTGTTCAAGTCCCTCACTATTATTGTGTGGCTAAGTCTTCTTATAGATCTAGAAGTACTTGTTTTATGAACCTGGGTGCTCCAATGTTGGATGTGTATATATTTACAATACTTATGTCATCTTGTTGGATTGAACCCTTTATCATTCTGTAGTGCCATTATTTGTCCTCCTTCTAACTGTTGTTAAAGTCTATTTTACCTGATATAAGAATAACAACCCCTGCTCTTTTTTGTTTTCTGTTTGCATGATCTTTCTCCTGCCTTGAGTCTATGAGTGTTGTTATGTGTGAGATGGGTTTCTCAAATACAGCAGATGAATGGGTGGTGGTGGTGGTGGTGTTTTTTTTAACACAACTTGCCACTCTGTGCATTTTAAATGGGCATTAAGACCATTTACATTCAAGGTTAATATTGATATGTGAGGCTTTGATCTTATCATGAAGTTGCTAGTTAGCTGTTTTGTAGTTTCTTCTGTGTGTTGCTTCAAAGGGTCTGTGGATTATGTTGTTCCTTCATCTCCATGTTTAGAATTGCCTTAAGGATCTCTTGCAAGGCTGGTCTAATGGTAGTAAATTCCCTTAGTGATTGTTTTTCTGAGAAAGATTTTATTTCTCTTTTGCTTATGAAACTTAGTTTGGTTGGGTATGAAATTCTTGTTTGGAGTTTCTTTTTTTTTTTTTTCCTTAAAGATGCTGAAAATAGGTCCTCAATCTCTTCTGGCTTATAGGGCTTCTGCTGAGAAGTCTGCTGTTAGCCCGATGGGATTCCTTTTGTACATAATCTGACCTTTTTCTCTAGCTGCCTTTAAGACTTTTTCTTTAGCATTGACTTTAGACAACCTGGTGACTACATTCCTTGGTGATGTTCAGATTTTTATAGTATCTGGCAGGTGTATTTGGAGGTATATTTCTAGCCAAAAAAATTCAAGAATACTCTTCTGGGCTTATACCCCCACCTCCACCCTGTCTTTTCCAGGGTTGTTGCTAATTCTTTCACATAATGCCAGTTCTTTAGGCTTTAAGAAAAGCCAGTCAGCATCTGCACTGTCTTCTCTCTTCCTTAGTACTGTCACAACCCATAGAGGCCACCTCCCAGAGATGTTGGTATTTCACTGAATTGGCACATTAACATTCCTTTTCAACTTCACCATGCATTCACAGAAATTTGCTTTCTCTGGATCAAAGTGGGGAGAGATTCTGGGTTTTTTTATTATTATATTACATTTATGTTTTAAACAGTATTCATTCCACAACTAACTTCTTTAAAAAACCAAGTAATTAATTCTTAGCCAAGAATAACCAAGTAGTTAATTCTTAGATTCTTTTCTTACTCCTAAAGTTATTACAGAATGGCATACAAGACCTGAGGAAACCTGGAAAAGTATCAGTTTGTCTTTAAATTATCTTTGTCAGATGTGTAGAAAATATATGGGAACTGAATAAAGAAAGAGCTGAGAGCTGGATAAAGAAATAGTTGAGAATAGCAGAGTGACTAAGAAACGTTCTTCAAGCTTGGCTCTTATTTTTTTTTTTCTAGACAGAGTCTATTTAGTCTATATAGTCTATTTAAAAGAGTCTCCTATGCTGTCCAAAGGTCAGCACTATTGACTTTTGTGCTGGTTAATTCTGTATTGTAGATGTTTAGCAGTATCCCTGGCATCTACCCATGAGATGCCAGTAGCACCCACACACACCAGTTGTGATGATACAACGTTTGTATCTCCAGATGTGGCCAAATGCCCCCTGGGAAGGGTAAGGGTTGATCATCCCATTGAGAATCACTGGTCTAGAGGTTCAAATTCCATTTTCACCACTTACAATCTGAATGATGTTATCCAATATCCATTCTTGCTATTCTTACTAATAGAACCCCAAATTTGATCAGGTTTGCTATATGCCCAGCTAAAAACGTTAACATAGTTCTGCCTATTGAGACATAAGCTGAAGTTTTCTGGAAGGCTTTTGTTGATCTGATCTAGGCGACACTCCTTTTTCTTTCATCCTCCCCTTTCTCTTTGCCTGAAATGCCAACACAGTGAATGAAGCAGCAGCAGTCACAATGTGCCCATGAAGACCAAGCCATGCACTGAAAATGAGAATGTAGGAAGGTGGAAGGAAGCTAATACAAAGGCCAGCAAATCCAGCTTGCCTGTTTTTATACAGCCTACAAAAGGAATAGCTTTTACATGTTTTAATGGTTACAGGAAATTTTTAAAATCTATAATATTTTATGACATAAAAATAACATGAAATTTGTATTTCATTGTCCATAAATAAAGTTTTATTGGTACACAGTCATTTGTTTACATATGATCTGTGCTGCTTTTGTGCCCTAAAGGCAGAATTTAGTAATTGCAGCAAAGATGGTACAGCCCACAAAGCCTAAAATACTCTCTGACCTTTAACAAAATTTATCAACTCAGACAGAATAACATCCTTGACAACTCAACTCCAGACTTTTTGTTGTGCGAGAAAAATAAGCTATTTGCTTATATAATCCACTATTTTTCAGCTTTATGTCACTTCCAGCCAAAGGCAGTCTAACTGGTGCACAGCTAAATGAGATTTGATGAACTGGAAGAACCAAGGGCAGCATAATGAGGACACTGTCTAGAGGACATTCTGCAGACGTCAGGACATCTAATTTATTTCCCTATAATTTCCCAGGAACTTTAAAGCTTTTCTTGGAATAGACTGTGTCTATAAAAGGAGAGGAGGGAAGAAATGAAAACTTTGAGGAATGAATCTTTATAGGACTCAGCAGACAAATAGGTGCACAAAGCAGAGAAGGTACAGTAAAATAATAATACCTTAGTGTATTAGTTATTTATTGCTGTGGAACAAATACTCCTAAGCAACAACACTTTCATCTCACATATCCTGAAATTCAGGAAGCTGGGCATAGTTTAGGACTTGCATTTACTGAATTGTAGCCATCTCAGTAGATTGTAGCCATCTCAAGGCTCAATAGGAGCCACTTCCACACTCACTCACAAGGTTGTTGCCAGAATTCAGTTCTTTGCAAGCTGTTGGGCTGAGACCCTCTGTTCCTTACAGCTATCAGCCAGAGGCCGCCCTCAGCACCTTGCCACGTGGCCTCTCTGTAGGGCAGCTGGCGATGTGGCAGTGGCTTCACCAGAGTGGGCAAGTGAGGATATGAAAAGGAGTGTGTCCCAGATAGAAGTCACAGTCTTGTACAACATCATCCAGAAATGACATCCCAGCACTTCTGCTGTATTCTGTTCACTAAAAGTGAGTCACATTAAAAGTGAATCCCCACTTGAAGGGAGGAGATTAAGCAAAGGTGTGGGTACCAGGACGTAGGGTCATCAGGCACCTGTCAGAATCTCCCTACTACACCCAACAAAGTGTTCAAATTCATGGATTATTTTCACCTGGATTACTTTTGCTGCTAATCTTGGGGCCTTTTCTGAAAAGCAAAGGAAGTGGACCCAGGCCCATGACCAAATCTTTCAAATGTCATCCCTGTGTAAAGATTTGTGCCCTAAATAGAAGGAGGTTCCTGCTCCCACCTCGCTCCAACTGACACATAACCATCTCCACCCTCTCTGCTCTTGTCTTGGGAGTCCCTTATGTTAGCCAAACAACAAGAGAACAATTCTAACCCTGTCACCTAGAATCTAGGTATTTTTGGAAAAGTGTTTCCCGTAAGTAGTTTACCCTTTATCTTTTGTCTTAAAAGTGTTTGTTGCTTTTGCCACGATGTGGGTTCAGAAATGCAGGCTGGCTTGTTCGTGAGTACCTACCTACCAGTAAAGGCAAACAAGGCTCCCTTGGCTTAGATCTTCTTGTCCTGCGGTCTTTCCCACTCTCCCTCACTTTCCTCCTTAGCCTTCCTCCTCCAAAAGAGGGCTCCCTCACTTCACATTCTCTTCTCCCAGTGGGAAGTGCTTTCTGAAACAAAGAAGCCCTTGCCTAGCCCTAAGACGGCTCGAGTGTCCACTTCTGACCAAATAGGCTTCAAGTTGGTGCTACAACTAAGCACCGAGGGTCTGTGAATTAGACCCTTTAGCATGTGCAGCGCTGCTTTGATCTTGGCAGACAACAGCCCTCACTGAATGCCCCCTACCTCTTCTTCTAAGCGGACACTTCAGCCTCCCTTTGCTGAGACAAACCAAAGAGTTAATCAAACTCCTGAAATGAGTCCCAGGGAGTTAGAAACATGGCATCTTGCCCTGTCTATTTTGCAAATTTAAAGACACTGGGCTTCCAAAGAGCTGATACTTGACGGTCTTTTAAATGCCTAGAATACTAAATAGGCTGGGGGTTTTCTGTCCTTAGGCTAAACCAGCTGAAATAAGAAAGAAATATAAAATACTTTATTTTCACCTTTTGGACAGATCCATTTTTTATTTAAAAAGCAATAAATCAACAGATTGAAATAAAAAATGGTGAGTTCATGTCCTTTGTAGGGACATGGATGAAGCTGGAAACCATCATTCTCAGCAAACTATCGCAAGGACAAAAAAACCAAACACCGCATGTTCTCACTCATAAGTGGGAATTGAACAATGAGAACACATGGACACAGGAAGGGGAACATCACATACCAGGGCCTGTTGTGGGGTGGGGGGAGGGGGGAGGGATAGCATTAGGAGATATACCTAATGTTAAATGACGAGTTAATGGGTGCAGCACACCAACATGGCACATGTATACATATGTAACTAACCTGCACGCTGTGCACATGTGCCCTAGAACTTAAAGTATAATTTAAAAAAGGAAAATATGCATAAGTTTATACATATCCAATAATTACACTCAGTTGTTTGCAGAGCTTTTTACTTAATTCATCTTTTTCTTTTCTTTAAATGCAACACAGTGGGAGACCTTTCCTGCCTGGCCATTCAGAAGCAGGTCACAGGGGCAGCCACCAGTAGACCAGCTTGCATGAGGATGCCACTGCCCCTGGGAAAAACAGAAACAGTGAAAAAGATTTTGAGGACTGATGGGATTAAGACTTTCCACAGGGCAATAATGCAGACACAAGTTTTACCCCCAAATCTCTGAAAGAGGCAACCCAGGAGGGAAGAAGGCATTGAATTTCCTGGCACTCATCCTCAGGTGCGGGTTTATGATCAGCAAGGATTGAGGCTTATTAATATGAAAGTGAAGGAAGCCAGCCAGCTGTCCTCTGCAAGGAAGGAAGGAAAGGGTCTATTTAAAATAAAATCATCATAAAAATGAAGAAACAAATGAAAGACTGAATGTACAAATGCACAGCCTGGACCATATAATAAGAATAGAACTATCACCCTAAATCTGTAGCAGCCTGCTTAAGAAACCAAGCCCATTATGTATGATAAACAGCCCAGGAAGACAGCCTGCTAAAGCCAGACTTGCAGGAAGCCAGTCTGCTATCTCTAGTTGATAACCCAGGAAGCTAAACAATAACTTCTGTAACAAAAGGCCCAAAATGTTCAGGACTTAATTAATAATTGTATTAGTCAGGATTCTCCAAAGAAACAAGACCAATAAGATGTGTGTTTATACATATATATATATATATATATACACAAATATATATACTACATATATATTACATATACATGTATGCCTGTACATACATACATATATATGTGGAAATTTATTATGGAAATTGACTCATGCCATTATGCAGATTATGCAGGCTGAGTAGTCCCAAGATATGTCATCTGCAACTTGGGGAACCAGGAAAGCTGGTTGTAGTGGTTGTATAATTCAGTCCAAAGCTGAAGGCCTAAGAACCAGGGGAGCCTGCCCCACCTGCTAACTGCTGGAGTAAGTCCTGGAGTCCAAAGGCCTGAGAACCAGAAGCTCTGATGTTTAAGGGCAGGAAAAGATGGATGTCCCAGAAGAGAGAACTTCCTGTGCCCTTTTGTTCTATTTGGGCTGTCAAGGAATCAGATGATGCCCACGTGGGTGAGGGTAATCTTCTTTACTCAGTCATCTCATTCAAATGCTAATCTCTTCCAGAAAAACCCTCACAGACACACCCAGAAATAATTGATTACAAGCTATCTGGGCACCTCTTAGCCCAGTCAAGTTGACATATAAAATTAACCATCACAGTAACTGACAGCCTCCCTAATTTTTGTGACTGCTTCTAATTTAGGACTAACCAGAGAAAGCCAACTATGGCCCCAACCAATCAGACAGGCTTCCGTGCTCCAAATTGGCCACCCTGGGCTTCCTCTGGCCAACAGCTTCCAATAAGGGGCACACCTGAAGCCATCCCTTTTGCCCACTGTAAAGCTCTCTCACTCCTCTGCCTACCTTTGAGTCTCTGCCAAATGAAAGTGATGGTGGCCAACTCCTTTGCTATGGCAAGCGCTGAATAAATCACCTTTGCTTTTCTCATATGAGTGGCATTCAATTTTTTCTACATGGGCAACCTAAAAGGACTAAAGTATATTTCAGGAGTCTAGTTTTTAAAATCTCCAGGAAGACAACCTCCAGGGTGAGACCTTGGGTAGAAAACAATGTCACTCTCACTGTCACTGTAATCCATCCTTTTCTGTGTCCCCCAATCCTGAGTCAGCCTCAGATGGAAACCGAAATCAATTTAGCTCCATGAGTTCAACTGCTGATTCCTCACCTCGAGTTAGCTTCAAGCTTTTCAGGCATCTTTGGCAAGTCTCAAAACTCCTTAGCCCCTCTTGTAACAATTCTTTTTGAGCTCTGAACATTAATTTACATGGTGTATGTACTTTATTCATTTATCCTTGTTTTCATGTGTTTCTTTAGTATATTCTTGTAGGTTTATTTTTCCTCTCCAGTTAGAGACCTCATCAACCTTTATCTATGCCTATTATCCCCACCCAATACCCTTAAAAATGCTTCACACATGGAAGCCTTCTGGTCACTAAAGTTAACTGACTTTTAGAAATCACGTGTCTTACAAAGATTTGAAATAAATGACTCTTGCAAATATTAATACGTAGACCTTTGTTTGTTTTAACAAATGTGAATCTAAAATTGCTTGCCACTATGAATCAAATATAATTTCAGTACACATTAAATATAGGCATATACTTGTTCTATGTTTTAGGTAAGGAAGAACTAGCTAAAGATATAACAGATAAAATGCTAAATCTTAGTGGCTTCAGAGAACAGATGTGTATTGTGTTCACAAACAGGTTATTCCCTAACAGAGGGCAGGTCTCCAGTGACTCAGGGACCCAGGCTCCTTCTGGCTCACAGCTTCGTCATCTCCAATGCCAGGTTCCTCAGGTTACTACGCTTGTCTGCATCAAGTCAGAGGGGAAAGACCATGGGGGGCCATATTGTGCAGTTTTTATGAGCCAAGCCAAGAGGTGTGAACACGACTCTTAGCACATTCCATCAGTCAGATCTCAGTCACGTGGCCACACCTCACCACAATAGGGCTGGAAAATGATCTAACTCTGGGCTCAGAGGGAAGAGAAAATGGCTTTGGTTAAGAGCTAACCAGTTTCTTTCACACCTATCAAGGCAAAAAAAAAAAAAAAAAAAATCTCTGCTGTAAAGACCTCCTTACAAATACCACTCCCCTAACCCAAATGACTGGCTTAGTCACTGGAAAATGTGCACAGACTAAGCTCTAAATTGGATTCTTCATACATCAAAGGGTACAGTAAAGCTCTTGACAGCCCCTGCTTCTCAAACATGAAGGACAGCTCACAAGGACAACAGCAACAACAGAAAGCCCTGCCACTTCTCCCTGCCTTTTTAAGAGAGCACTGTGCTTTAATTTTAATGCTTCTAGAAGCATTGCAGCTTCTCATGAGCCAGTGAACTAGCTAATTGGCTACAGCAAGGACTGTATCTTGGAAGGTGGCACTTAATAAAACAAATATTAAGAAACTATGATTCTCTGGAGTATGAGCTTTCAAGGGTGAAGGGTATATCATGGGTCAACATGATACAACACCTGACAGTTAAGGATGGGGAGGAAATGACATCTTAGAAAGGGAGAAACTCAGTGGGAATGCTTAGGTTTGTCTCATACTGAGAGTATTAAAACCATAAGCTCCTATATAGCTGGGTTTTTTTTTGGCTGCAATTAAAATATAAAGAGCTGGTTTCTTTGACGTTCTGTGTCTGCCCTTTTTTCCCATTTTTATATATACAGCCTAAGCAAAACTGACAAAAAAAGTAATCGAGATTTCGGTTCTAATGCAGATCTTGATTTATTTTGACTTATTCACAGGGTCTAGTAAAATGATCCATGTCTTCCTACAGAAATGAGATGTCAAGATGCAAACAATGCTGCCTCCCTCCAACAAGCAGCCACAGCCCGCCCCACAGCCATCTCATACTGGCATCCCTCAAGGGCAGTCAAGATCTCAGCCCCTTCATCAGACTGACACCTGCCAACCTTTTTGTCCATTTCTGTAGGAGTCAAAGTTGTTGAAGGCCATGCTGAACTTGAATTTTCCCTGAAGTTCAGCAGAAAAGTAAGATCTACTTGCAGGTGATTCTTGCCGAAAAATGAGTCATAGACTAAAAATAGTGCAGCAATTTTTTTAATGAGAAAATGAACAAGATACGTGAACATGGCTCAGATATACCCATCTGTTTTCAATTGTAGTTGGCGGCAAATCAGCTCTCAATTTTCCGCTTGCTGTGCTTTCTAACACAGCTCCCCGTGCGTCTGCCAATGACCAAAATGCACAGCAACCCTAGGTAATCTTGCTCTACCTCTTTCCCCTTCCCAGACCACAGAACATCCAGTTGAATTGCAACATTATTAGGGCAGATATTTACATATTTATAATCTTTTTTAAAGTATGCATATGTTATCTTTTTCTTGCATTCATCTCTTATTATTTGCTGTCTTGTATTGCCAATGCCTCGTCTCTCCTCCATTAACACTGATAAATTGCAGTTGATTATAGTTTAGTTCCTTTTCTCGTGAGTTAAATGCAGTAAAATGAGCAGAAAAGTAGCAAACAAGGCCTCAGGGTGACATCAACACCCTATAATAGCTTATTTTTACCTCTAATATTTTCACAGATGATTCTGCCTGAAATTCTCCAATTTGGGGTAATGATGCTGAAAGTGTGTAATATAAGAATTTGGAGTATAAGCAAACAGCTGATGATGATGATGATGTTGACAGAAGGGTTATGTTTGGA
This sequence comes from Gorilla gorilla gorilla, assembly GCF_029281585.2. Taxonomy (NCBI): domain Eukaryota; kingdom Metazoa; phylum Chordata; class Mammalia; order Primates; family Hominidae; genus Gorilla; species Gorilla gorilla. The sequence continues at coordinate 115,699,810 of NC_073238.2, read as the reverse complement.
TAAAAAACCAGCTCTGCATGAAAGGATGGTCAGGGCAAATAACCCAAGAGCTAAGCTGAATCTTGATTCAGTGCTTCCATTAGTAAAAAGAATATGTTTGAAGCTTACCTTTTACAAAATAAAAAGAGCATATCTGACAGTGTATTTAGAAATGAGGGACCTGGCATCTAGTTTAAGAAAACCATTCTATTCACAGGTCTCTGGTGGCACAGGGATCTTGTACTTGGAGTAATCAACCTTTGTAGAACCTCTTTTTTGATGCTGGAATATTAGGCCTGCTGTCTTGAACCTCTTGGAGCTAATGGGATGTCCAGATGTACCTCCATACCTATATAACCCTGAGGACTGCTATGCAGCTGCTATGGAACATGAGGGGCTCATCTCTGTACTGAAAAAAAAATTGCCCCAAGCTTTTGTTTCCTAAGGCACTTTTTGTAGAGAAATTATGGCCACGATGACATGCTTACTCTAGGATAGAGGGAGTGAGACCATTAAAATTTAGAAAAGACCTGAAGTCTACACCAAGTGGCATCTCTCCCCTCCCCTGCAGAGACAGAACATGGTACCCACTGACCTCAACCCTTAATCCCTTGGGCCCTCTCTAAGTCTCCAATTTTACATGTCCCACTGTACTTCAGTGAATTCCTGCCAAACAGTTTTGGAGACTGTGCGGGGTTATCATGTACAGGTCCTTCACAACACCCTGATGCCTCACCCCTTAGAGCTTTACTTATGCCCAGCATTGTCTGGGCTCCCCGCCTGATTACTTTCCTTCAGTTTCACCCTGAACTCCAAAGCACTGCACCATAAAACCACAATGGCATTCATAATGGAGCCCCCTAGCCATTCAGGCAAAACTTTCATTCCTATCTTATCACACAGATAAGTCCTCTGAGAACATTTCTGTTAATCCCTCTTGCTTCTCAACTCCCACTTCCACACTCACCTCCTACACTTTAATATCCCAAATGGACTTAGACACATATGAGAGCCTCAGTATCTTTCTTCCCATCCCTGCCATTTCTAAGGAGAGAATTTGATCCTCTTCTAATGCCCCACACTTTCTACCTTTGCGCTGATCCCATCCTCACACCTTCTCTGGGACTTGGCTGCACCATTCCTCCTCACCCATACTTTGAACTTCTCCCGCCTTGATCCCTTTCTGCTCTTGAGTAATTCCTTGCATTAAATCAAAAGGAACAAAGTGAAATGAGCTAAAACCTCTTTTCCCTGGCCCACCTATGCTTAAGTTCCTTTTTAAAAAATTCCTCCTACTGAGCTAGACACAAACTCTCATATGTCCTCCCCCATCCCACCAAAAAAATTTATAGTTTTCTTCTCTGCAGAAATTATCTGTCAAACACCAACAATTTTTAAAACTTTTCCAAGGTCAGATTATCAGAATATTATATCTTACTGAATATCATTACTTACTGAATTTTGATTGCTTTTTAAAATTTGTACTGAAAAGCAATATGCATAAGTAAAACCTGCAATGAATGTGCACAAACTGAACACGTCTTTGAACCAGCACCCAGACCAAGAAACAGAAAATTACCAGAATTCTGGGCTTCCTGCTCATCATATACAGTGAAACTAAGTAGTTTAGAATGGATGAGGCTAGGCTGTGACAGAGAATAGAATCATGAGGCTAGAAACGTGTATTGAAGGGCTTCTATATCTTGCTAAGAAGCAACTGAAACAATAAATCAAGAAATCCATGAATGTATTGGGGTAGTGCTGTCTAATTTACTAAAGAGATCGTGTCTGAATATAAGATTCTATTTTAGTACCCAAACTAAGACAGCCATATGTCCTGGCTTTTCCTTGAGTCCACTGATTTAAAATATTTTGCCTTATCAAACCATGTGTCAGAACACAGCCCAACTTAGGGTCAGGAAAATTTTGTTACCATAACCTCATTCCATCCCACACACCATATTGTTTTTCCAAAAAATAGTACCATTTTTTCTGGTTGGTATCCTATACAGAAAATAATTTGATTTGCAGGCTTGCAAATCACACTTATAAATATTCAAATGCACAGCTCCAATTAAAACAAGAGCCAAAAGCCTGTGCTGCAGGCAATGAAAATATTCTTCCCATAGCTACATTTACTTTATTAACAGGCTGTAGCCTAAATGCCTAAGGAAAAAATTGTTATAGGCTTGTTATCTTGCTTCTAATCGAGTGATTTTCTTTCTTCTTTTCATTTACTGAAGTATTATGGACTTGGCTACTATAATGTATGAAACTGTAGTTACTGTGACCAATTCAGACCTAGCTCTCATACATTTAAGGGCTTCACATGACTCAGTCCCTGCTGGGAGTCAAATGCCAGGAAACCCAATTCAATCAAAAGGAATTTAAGAGGAATTCCAAATTTTAGGTTTACCTATGAAGAATTAGCAGTTCCAATTCACAACCCCCAACAGCAACACTTCTTAAAGTTCCTGCCCCCATTTGCAGCTCCCTCTCCTGCAGTGGCCCCAGCACCTCTCTCTTGCCAATCCCTTGACATTCTTCTTCTCTCCCCAGCCCTACATCTTTATCAAGATTGTTGCTGTCCTTGGCTTTATTTATTCTTGTCTAGAAGCATTTGGCAAGGAGCCATTCTAAATAAGTTTAGCATAATAAGGTTTTCTTTTTAAAAACAATTTTTAAATAATTCTTTATAAAATACATTACATACTTATATATTAAATCTTGTACACAAGTACAGGAGAAAGAGACCTGGGGAAAGGCGAACAGGTTTAATGAATATATGATAATACCTATGAGAGCAGATTTTCAGAATGAGAAGAGAGATTTTTAAAGATTCTGAAACAAATGGGAAATAGGAAATAAAGGAAAGTTAGTCATGCCTAAACTTAAGATTAAGTAAGCTTCAAGTGGTTCCAGGTTTAAACATCAGCAGGAAGATAAAAAGAAGTCACTCACTGAGACATAAGACAGAGAAAATTCCTTTTTCATGGAATGAAAATTCATAGGATAATTGTAGAACAAGAGGAAGCAGCAAGATGGGAGAAAGGCATAAATGATATTCAAAGCAGCTATGCGTAGGTGAGACTTTTACATTCTCATAGCAGCATGTCTCATGGCAACAGACATACAACCTGTATGTCCATCCCGTGAAGTTCCCCTTCAACCCTCTGCCATTTCTATTAGCAAATTCTATCAATTCTACTGACTTTCCCATTTTTGTCAATCTTTCTACCACTTCCTCAATCACGGTTGTTAAAAACTTTATAGTTTACTTTTTCAACAAGTCCTGCCAATACGTCTTTCAAAGTGGTTCTCAAATGTAGCTCTTTTCTTATTCCCAAGTACCACTCCCAATTTTGATCTCTTCATACATTATTTCTGGTTACTCCAATAGCTACTTTTTTTCTTTACTACTTTGTTGCAAATTTTTTAGTAAGTTTTTACTTTCTTTTACTAATTTATGAAGACATACATTACATAACAAGAACTGAACATATTTTAAATGTATCATTTGATAAATTTTGACATATCCACCCAAGAGATAAATCAATCAAGACATTGAACAGTTCCATCACCCTGCCCTGGAAATTTTCATGTGTCCTTTGCAATCAGTTCTTCCCTTTCCGATCCCATGATCTCCAGGCAACCAATGACATGCTTTCCGCCACTATACATAAGTTTTCACCTTCTGCAATTTTATCTAAATGGGACCCCATAATATGTACTCAGCGTAATGATTTTAAGATGTATCCATGTTGCTGCATGTATTGATTTTTACATCATTTTGTTGCTTGGTGATATCCCCTTATATGGATAGACGTATTTTGTTTTCCAATTTACTGTCCATGAACACACAGATTGTATGTCCATTGCAATGAGCCATGCTGCTATGAGAATGTAAGAGTCTTTGTATGAACATGGCTTTCATTTCTCCTGGGTAAATACCAAGGAGTGGAAGAGGCTTGAATTATGTATTGGTGTAGGTTTAACTTTTTAAGAAACCACTAAAATCTTTTCAGCTTGGCTGTTCCCTTGTACATTCCCACAACACTGTAGGAACATTCCAGTTCCTACATCCTCACCAACACTGGGTCTTTTTCCTAACAGCCATCTTATTGAGTATACAGGGGTACTTCATCACGGTTTCCACTGAGATGTCCCTGATGGTTAACAATGTTGAGCATCGTCTTTCCTGCTTACCAGTCATTCCTACAACTTCTCCTGTGAAGTGTCTCTTCAAATCTTTTTCCCATTTTGCTTGTTGTTGTTTTCTTATTTTCCAGTGTAAGGGGTTTTTGTTTTGTTTTTTGTATTCTACATGCAAGTCTTTTGTTTGATGTATGTATGTGTTGCAAATATTTTATCCCAGGCCATAGCTTCATCATTGCCACTGGGCTTAGTAAATCTTTGCCCTTCTATCTTGAGTTATTCAAGTAGGTGAATATTTAGTCACAATAATTACTGGAATAACGCAAAGAAAGCATAGAGCCTTTTACCAAACTTGCAGGGAGCCCTGAATGGTTTTAATTCTAAACAGCATTTCCAGTACTTTTACGGATCAACATACACTTTCTGGAGCTTTGGTAGAAGCGCTGTTGGAAAGAACATCGTTTTCCATTAGGCTATGATAATACCACTTTTTATCAGATAGCAGAGGTAATACTATGCTATTGAACGTGTGGGTAGACATGAAAGATCTAGCAGATGGTTTTGACTCAGCTGTTGTCACTGTGTGGGTTCCCCTGTGAGGAGGTAACCGTGATGGGTGGAAGGTGAAGGTGTGTTGATGGCTTTATGCGAGACTCTTCAAAAGGCAAATAGGCTAGAAATTCACCTGCACCCAGAAAGAAAGGAAACAAAATAACCACCACCAAAAAAGCCACAACTGGGTAAGGTAGTCTAGCCTCCGAACACACACACACACACACACACACACACACACACACACACACACACACACGAAGATGGGGAGTAAAGATACAAAGAGAAATAAACTGCAATCTGCTGCTTTCTTTTTTTCTACTGAAATAATGCATGTCCTACTGAGAATTTCTGTATTCTGCATATTAAGATACACATGCTTCCTTTGAATTCTCAGAAAGCTAGGGAAAAAATATCCAAGGTGAAAATCTCAGGGAGATGAGAGACAAAACCAGTAGTCAATGAGAAAACAGCCCAGAAGAGCTCCCCACGAAGGCAAAGTGAATGAAGTCAAACACACTTTTTTAAATAGTGACTTAGACTTGCTTAGACATTTTTGGTCTATCTGATCACTTGTTTACTTGGTGCTCTGGGGTAGGCAAGGTAGGTGGATGTTGGAATGGAAAAACCATGGGCTTTGGCATCAGACGGACCTGGATTCCAATCCTGGACATAAATATTTGAATGATTGTGAATTTGGTTACGTTTCTTAATTTAGTCATTCAGAAATGGAAGATAAATAATATCTATTTTATAGAATTATTAAAAATATTAAATGAAATCAAATGTGCTCATTTTTAAAAACAGGTATCAGAACAAAGTACACATTCATTAAATTCCAGACATTCTTTCTACTCCGACTTCTACTTACCCTTAATAAGAATGTTGTTTGGAAATTCCAGGCCTTTTTTGAATATATTAATTCTTGAAGTTGCACTGTGGTAAGCGAGAGAGGCTTGGCCACCAAAAGCCACATTCCATAAGACTGTAGGGATTATCTAATTTTATGCATCCATACTTTTGCCTGGGCATACAAGAAATGCTGAGCTAAAAGTAATGTCATAGTGTGTCTGGAATTGGGTTCTTGGTCTCACTGACTTCAAGAATGAAGCCGCGGACCCTCGCGGTGAGTGTTACAGCTCTTAAGGTGGCGCATCTGGAGTTTGTTCCTTCTGATGTTCGGATGTGTTTGGAGTTTCTTCCTTCTGAGGGGTTCGTGGTCTCGCTGGCTCAGGAGTGAAGCTGCAGACCTTCAAAGTGAGTGTTACAGCTCTTAAGGCGGCACGTCTGGAGTTGTTCTTCCTCCCGGTGGACTCGTGGTCTCGCTGGCTTCAGGAGTGAAGCTGCAGACCTTCGCAGTGAGTGTTACAGCTCATACAAGCAGTGTAGACCCAGAGTGAGCAGCAGTTAAGATTTACTGCAAAGAGCAAAAGAACAAAGCTACCACAGTGTGGAACGGGACGCCAGCGGGTTGCCATTGCTGGCTGGGGCAGCCTGCTTTTATTCTGTTATCCGGCCCCACCCACATCCTGCTGATTGGTAGAGCCAAGTGGTCTGTTTTTGATAGGGTGCTGATTGGCGCGTTTACAGTCCCTGAGCTAGACACAAAGGTTCTCCACTTCCCCACCAGATTAGGTAGATAGGGAGTGTGGACACATAGGTTCTCCGAGGCCCCACCAAAGTAGCTAGATACAGAGTGTCGATTGGTGCATTCACAAACCCTGAGCTAGACACAGGGTGCTGATTGGTGTGTTTACAAACCTTGAGCTAGATACAGAGTGCTGATTGGTATAGTTACAATCCCTGGGCTAGACATAAAGGTTCTCCACGTCCCCAGCAGACTCAGGAGCCCAGCTGGCTTCACCGAGTGGATCCCGCACCAGGGCTGCAGGTGGAGCTGCGTGCCAGTCCCGCGCCGCACGCCCACACTCCTCGGCCCTTGGGCGGTCTATGGGACTGGGCTCCGTGCAGCAGGGGGCGGCGCTCGTCGGGGAGGCTCGGGCCGCACAGGAGCCCATGGAGGGGGTGGGAGGCTCAGGCATGGCGGGCTGCAGGTCCCGAGCCCTGCCCGGCGGGAAGGCAGCTAAGGCCCGGTTAGAAATTGAGCGCAGCGCCGGTGGGCTGGCACTGCTGGGGAACCCAGTTCATCCTCCGCAGCCGCTGGCCTGGGCGCTAAGCCCCTCATTGCCCAGGCCGGCAGTGCCCGCCGGCTGCTCCGAGTGCGGGGCCCGCCAAGCCCACGCCCACCCGGAACTCCAGCTGGCTCGCAAGCGCCGCACGCAGCCCAGGTTCCCGCTCGCGCCTCTCCCTCCACACTTCCCTGCAAGCTGAGGGAGCCGGCTCCGGCCTTGGCCAGCCGAGAAAGGGGCTCCCACAGTGCAGCGGTGGGCTGAAGGGCTCCTCGAGTGCCGCCAAAGTGGGAGCCCAGGCAGAGGAGGCGCCAAGAGCGAGCGAGGGCTGTGAGGACTGCCAGCACGCTGTCACCTCTCAATAGGAGATAAAGAAGCTTGGGGTTTTGGTCCATCCTTTCAGTTTTTAAAAGTTTTGCTAATATGCCAGCATCAAACTAAATACTTTAATTTTCACAACCACCCGAGGATATAGGTACAATTGTTTACATGTTTTAGTTTACCTGTAAGAGACAGGGACTAAGAGAGGTTAATTTTCCTAGAGGTCCCTGACTTCAAATCCTGTTGTTTATAATATTACCTCTACTACATAGCTTTTAATTTCTGACTTCTATTTTTAAAGACTTATTATTTCATCTTTTACTCTGTGCTGCTCAATTCCTTTTAGGAAGTGAAAATGATATCAATTATAAATAAATGTTTCCAAGACAAATCAAAGATAGAAAACACAGGTAGGCAATTGATGAACTAGGCCTGGACATCAAATGCACTTACATGAAAATACAACCTATGGAAACAACTGTCAGTCAAATGCCTAATATGTACTGCCACAAGCTATGTTATTTATGGAAAACGATATGGCACCTATTTTCTATCCAAAATAGCATGTAGGGCTCCTATGAGATACCTAAGAGTGAGATTTTTAAAAAGGAGAAACTTGAGAAGTGAAATATATATACAAAGTCTGAAAAGACTGGAAATAGCTCTCAGATTCTGTCCCCTGAATATGACAGTATCTAGAAGGGCCATCTGCCTTATCCATCTTCTTACTTGGCTGGTGACAAAAATGATATCATCTCATTTTTTCTGCTTAAGACCCTGATCCCTTCTAAAATAAAAATAGTCCTGGGAGGGCTAACAAAGTTCTATCTGTCATTGAGAACTTGATGATGATGACATTCTATCTCTCAGAACACAGGAGGCAGAAATGGGCATGAGACACCAAGTGACTCAATTTAGAAACAGGAAAGAGCCAGTTCTCAATTTTGCCTGGAGTAAGCTCAGAGATACCTTTGCCCTGTTTGAGCTGACGTTCTTCAATCCTTAGGCCTTCTATGAAAATAAGTCAATGTTTTTAGAAAGCCAAAGTCCTCTTATTCGCACAGCAAAGTGCTGCCAATAACCTTAGTTGTGAGTAAGATGAACACAGTGATTTGCCTTTTTTCTATTGTGACATATTATTAGATGTTTTGCAGATTGACTGGAAAGGGCAATTCTACAGTAGTGGCCACAGATGTTATTGCATCCAGTTATTCTGCTACATCTGGCTCAAAAAAAAAAGGTGACTAAATGGCAACATAAATGCACTTCAGCAGATTTGTTTAGGGTAAGTTTTAGGTGGATTTCCCACAAATCCACCTATGATTGCAAAAGGAGAAACAATTGAAAGATAATACATTGAAGTACATTACAGGAATAAAATAATTGGAGCACAGCTTCAAGAACTTTCACAACTGACAAGTAGACCCATAAGTAAGAAAAATCACTGTTTGTTGTTTTAAGTCACTGAGAAATAGTGCAGTTGTTACACAGTGTTACTGGAAAACAATAGAAAGAATCAAGAAAACCAAAAACTGGTTATTTGAAAAGATCAACAAAATGGACAAACTTTTAACTAGACTGACTAAGGAGAGAAGATGAAACTAACTAAAACCATAAATTAAGGCAAGAATATTACTACCAACTTTATAGAAATTAAAATAAGAGAATAATATGAACAATTATATGCTGTGATATGTATGTGTATATATGTGTGCATGTATATGTTTGTATATACATATATGTGTGTTTATGTATGTGTATATGTGTGTATATATGTGTGGACGTATGTGTATATTTGTATATACACACATATGTGTATGTATGTACGTTTGTGTATATATGTGTGTATATACACACATACACATGTGTGTATATACATACGTATGTGTATGTGAATATGCACACACATATACACACAGGCACACATATATACACACATACACATGCACATATATACACACATATACACACACATATATACACACACACATATATATGTATTATATATATAATATATATGTGCGTGTGTGTATATATATATGTTTCACCCATGGTTCCTGGCTCATAACTCTCATAGCTCTTGTTACAATATATAGAATCTCTTTCTCTTACCTTCTAGCAGAAAGGGTCTTGCCTCATACCCCGAAGGAAGGAATGCTACACAGAGAGGCCAAAACGAATCTGGACAGGTCTTGCTAGGTTTAGAGCATGGCTTTTTTGTCCGATCACATTTTGACATGGTTGCCCATGCTTCAATCATGCCTACATAATGAAGCTTCTATAAAAACTCAAAAGGACTGGGTTCAGAGAGTTTCTGAATAGCTGAACACACGGAGGTTCCTAGAGGGTGATGCACCCAGAGAGGGCATATAAGCTCTCCACCTATTCTCTCTTACCTCACTCTATGCATCTCTTTATCTGCATCCTTTGTAACAGCCTTTATAATAAAAGGGTAAACATAAGTGTTTCCCTGAGTTCTGTGAGCTGCCCCAGCAAATTAATCTACTCCAAAAAGGAGATCATAGGAATCCAAACTTGAATTCAGTCAGTCAGAAGTTCTGGAGACTTAGACTTGCAATTGGTTTCTGATGGGGCCTGAGTTTTTGGGGACTGAGCCCTCAACCTGTGAGAGACCTGACAATATCTCCAGGTAGATAGTGATGAAATTGAATTGGAGGACACCCAGTTGATGTCTGCTGCAGAATCAATTGCTCACTTGGTGGTGGGGAGAACCCCACCCCCTACATTTGATCACAGAAGTATTATTCTGTGTTGATGATTATTGTGGTATGAGAGCAGAGGAAAAGCAGTTTGAGTTTTTTCCAAATATATGCCAACAAATTAAATCTAGATGAAGTGGGCAAATTATTAGAAACACGAATTACCAAAATAGACTCAAAAAGAAATAGGAACCCTCAATAGAGCTATAACAAAGAACAGATTGAATCAGTAATCAAAAACCTTCAGAGAAAGGCAAATCCAGGACCAGACAATTTCACTAGTGAAGACTACCAAATATTTAAAAAGTAATGAACACCAGTACTAGTCAAGCTCTTCCAAAAAATGACAAGGAAGGAATACTTCTTAAAACATTTTATGAGGCCAACATTCCCTGATACCAAAACCATACACAGAAACCACTAGAAAACTATAGACCACTGTCTCTTATTAATATAGATGCAAAATCCTCAACAAAATACTAGCAAACAAAATCCAACATAACATTAAAAGAATTACACACCATGACCAAGTGGGATTTATCTCAGGAATGCAAAGATGGTTCAACATTTAAAAAATCAATACACTATATTAATAGAACTTCAAACAAAGTGAAAAAACCACATGGTGATCTTAACAGATACAGAATATGCACTTTACAAAATGCAGCACCCTTTTATGATAAAAGCACTCACCAAATTTGGACTAGAAGAGAACTTCCTTAACGTGATAAATGGTATATATGAAAAACCCACACTACCATTATACTCAAAGGTGAAAAAATGAAAGATTAGGATTAGGAAAAAGAAAAGAATACCCACTTTTGCCACTGCTATTAAACATTGTACTGGAAATCTTAGCCAAGCATTTAGGCAAGAAAAAGAAAGAAAAGTCTTCCAAGTTGGAAATAAAGAAATAAAGCTATCTATATTTTCAAATGACATATTCTATATATAGAAAATTACAAATACACACACACAACACACAAACTACTAATGCTAATAAATGGGCTGGGCAGGGTGGCTCATGCCTGTAATCCCAGCACTTTGGGAGGCTGATGCAGTTGGATCACCTGAGGTCAGGAGTTTGAGACCAGCCTGGCCAACATGGTGAAACCCTATCTCTACTAAAAATATAAAAACTAGCTGGGTGTGGTGGTGGGCACCTGCAATCCCAGCTACTTGGGAGGCTGAGGCAGGAGAATCACTTGAACCCAGGAGACGGAGGTTACAGTGAGCTGACACAATGCCACCGCACTCCAGCCTCAATGACAGAGTAAGACTCCACCTCAGAAAATAGATAGATAGATTGATAGATAGATAAAAATAAGCAAAGTTGCAGGGTACAAGAACAACATATAAAATCAGCTATCTTTTTGTACACCAGTAATAAACAATCTGACAAAAATATTAAGTGAACAATTCCATTTACATTAACATCCAAAGAATAAAATACCTGGAAATAAATTTAACCAAGGAAGTAAAAGGCTTGACCAGAGACCTATAGGATATTGTTGAAAGAAATCAAAGACAATATTAAGAGAAGACAGCCCATCTTAATGGATTGAAAGCTTTAATATTGTTAAGATGGAAATACTCCCCAAAAGGATCAACAGATTCAATATAATCCCATTCAAAATTCTAATGGCTTTTATTGCAGAAATAGAAAATATGATCCTCAAATTCACATGAAATTGTAAGGCACCCTGAATAGCCAAAATAATCCTCAAAAAGAAGAATAAAGATGAAGGACTCATACATCTCAATTTCAAAATTTACTGCAAAATTTACAGTAATCAAAGTAGTGTGGTACTTTCATGAGGATAGACATATAAACCAACAGAACTGCAGTCCAGAAATAAAACCAATATCTATGGCCAATTGATTTTTGACAATGCTTCCAAGACCATTCAATGGGGAAAGAATAGTCTCTTCAATAAATGGTGCTTTGGCAACTGGATAACCACTTGCAAAAGAATAAAGTTGAACCCCTACCTCATACATAAAAATTAATTCCAAATGGATCAGAAACCCAAATATAAGAGCTAAAACTATAAAACTCTCAGGAGAAAATGTAGAGTAAATCTTCACAATTTGGCAATAGATTCTTGGATATGACACCAAAAACAACAAAAAGAAAAAAATAGATAAATGGGACTCTATCTACATTAAAAAAAAAATAAAATTGACACTTTCAAGAAAATGATAGACAACCTACAAAATGAGATAAAACATCTGTGAATCATATACCTGATTAGGGCCTAGTATCCAAAATATTGAAAGAACACTTTCAACAAAAGACAAAAATTCCAATTAAAAAATGGGCAATGCATTACTGGGTATATATGCAAAGGATTATAAATCATTCTACTATAAAGACACATGCACACGTATGTTTACTGCAGCACTATTTACAACAGCAAAGACTTGCAAGCAACCCAAATGCCCATCAATGACAGAATGAATAAAGAAAATGTGGGTTCCAAGATGGCCGAATAGGAACAGCTCCAGTCTACAGCTTCCAGCGTGAGCGACACAGAAGTTGGGTGATTTCTGACCAGGTTCATATCACTGAGACTTCTCGGACAGTGGGTGCAGGACAGTCAGTGCAGCCCACCGAGCATGAGCCAAAGCATGGTGAGGCATCACCTCACCCAGGAATCGCAAGGGGTCAGGGAATTCCCATTCCTAGCCAAGGGAAGCTGTGACAGATGGCAACTGGAAAATCGGGTCACTCCCACCCTAATACTGCGCTTGTTCAACGGTCTTAGCAAACAGCACACCAGGAGATTATATCCCGCACCTGGCTCAGAGGGTCCCATGCCCATGGAGACTCACTCATTGCTAGCACAGCAGTCTGAGATCAGACTGCAAGGCAGCAGTGAGGCTGGGGGAGGGGCACCCACCATTGCTGAGGCTTGAGTAGGTAAACAAAGTGGCTGGGAAGCTCGAATTGGGTGGAGCCCACTGCAGCTCAAGGAGGCCTGCCTGCCTCTGTAGACTCCACCTCTGGGGGCAGGGCATAGCCGAACAAAAGGCAGCAGAAACCTCTGCAGACTTAAATGTCCCTGTCTGACAGCGTGGAGACAGTAGCCGTTCTCCCAGCACGGAGTCTGAGATCTGAGAACAGTCAGATTGCCTCCTCAAGTGGGTCCATGACCCCCAAGTAGCCTAACTGGGAGGCACCCCCTAGCAGGGGCAGACTGACACCTCACATGGCAGGTACTCCTCTGAGATGAAGCTTCCAGAGGAACGATCAGGCAGCAATATTTGCTGCTCAGCAGTATTCGCTGTTCTGCAACCTCCACTGCTGATACCCAGGCAAACAGGGTCTGGAGTGGACCTCCAGCAAAGCCCAACAGACCTGCAGCTGAGGGTCCTGTCTGTTAGAAGGAAAACTAACAAACAGAAAGGACATCCACACCAAAACCCCATCTGTACGTCACCATCATCAAAGACCAAAGGTAGATAAAACCACCAAGATAGGGAAAAAACATCAGAAAAGCTGAAAATTCTAAAAATCAGAGTGCCTCTCCCCCTCCAAAGGAACGCAGCTCCTTGCCAGCAACGAAACAAAGCTGGACAGAGAATGACTTTAACAAGTTGAGGGAAGGCTTCAGATGATCAAACTTCTCCGAGCTAAAGGAGGAATTTTGAGCCCATCACAAAGAAGCTAAAAACCTTGAAAAAAGATTAGATGAATGGCTAACTGGAATAACCAATGAAGAGAAGGCCTTAAATGACTTCATGGAGCTGAAAACCATGGCACGAGAACTACGTGACAAAGGCACAAGCTTCAGTAGCCGATTCGATCAAGTGGAAGAAAGGGTATCAGTGATTGAAGATCAAATTAATGAAATGAAGTGAGAAGAGAAGTTTAGAGAAAAAAGAGTAAAAAGAAACAAACAAATCCTCCAAGAAATATGGGACTATGTGAAAAGACCAAATCTATGTCTGATTGGTGTACCTGAAAGTGACGGGAGAATGGAACCAAGTTGGAAAACACTTTGCAGGATATTATCCAGGAGAACTTCCCCAACCTAGCAAAGTAGGCCAACATTCAAATTCAGGAAATACAGAGAACACCACAAAGATACTCCCTGAGAAGAGCAACTGCAAGACACATAATTGTCAAATTCACCAAAGTTGAAATGAAGGAAAAAATGCTAAGGGCAGCCAGAGAGAAAGGTCGGGTTACCCATCAGAACCTTCCAAAGGGAAGCCCACCACACTAACAGTGGCTCTCTCAGCAGAAACTCTACAAGCCAGAAGAGAGTGGGGGCCAATATTCAACATTCTTAAAGAAAAGAATTTTCAACCCAGAATTTCATATCCAGCCAAACTAAGCTTCATAAGTGAAGGACAAATAAAATCCTTTACAGACAAGCAAATGCTGAGAGATTTTGTCACCACCAGGCCTGACCTCAAGAGCTCCTGAAGGAAGCACTAAACATGGAAAGGAACAACCAATACCAACCACCGCAAAAACATGCCACATTGTAAAGACCATCAAGGCTAGGAAGAAACTGCATCAACTAACAAGCAAGATAACCAGCTAATATCATAATGACGGGATCAAATTCACACATAACAATATTAACCTTAAATGTAAATGGGCTAAATGCTCCAATTAAAAGACACAGACTGGCAAATTGAATAAAGAGTCAAGAACCATCAGTGTGCTGTATTCAGGAGACCCATCTCACGTGCAGAGACACACATAGGTTCAAAATAAAGGGATGGAGGAAGATCTACCAAGCAAATGGAAAACAAAAAAAGGCAGGGGTTGCAATCCTAGTCTCTGATAAAACAGACTTTAAACCAACAAAGATCAAAAGAGACAAAGAAGGCCATTACATAATGGTAAAGGGATCAATTCAACAAGAAGAGCTAACTATCCTAAATATATATGCACCCAATACACGAGCACCCAGATTCATAAAGCAAGTCTTTAGAGACCTACAAAGAGACTTAGACTCCCATGCAATAATAATGGGAGACTTTAACACCCCATGTCAACATTAGACAGATCAACGAGACAGAAAGTTAACAAGGATATCCAGGAATTGAATTCAGCTCTGCACCAAGCAGACCTAATAGACATCTACAGAACTCTCCACCCCAAATTAACAGAATATACATTCTCTCAGCACCACATCACACTTATTCGAAAATTGACCACATAGTTGGAAGTAAAGCACTCCTCAGCAAATATCAAAGAACAGAAATTATAACAAACTGTCTCTCAGACCACAGTGCAATCAAACTAGAACTCAGGATTAAGAAATTCACTCAAAACCGCTCAACTACATGGAAACTGAGCAACCTGATCATGAATGACTACTGGGTGCATAGCGAAATGAAGGCAGAAATAAAGATGTTCTTTGAAACCAATGAGAACAAAGACACAACATACCAGAATCTCTGGGACACATTTAAAGCACTGTGCAGAGGGAAATTTATAGCACTAAATGCCCACAAGAGAAAGTGGGAAAGATCCAAAATTGAAACCCTAACATCACAATTAAAAGAACTAGAGAAGCAAGAGCAAACACATTCAAAAGCCAGTAGAAGGCAAGAAATAACTAAGATCAGAGCAGAACTGAAGGAGATAGAGACTCAAAAACCTTTCAAACAATCAATGAATCCAGGAGCTGGATTTTTGAAAAGATCAACAAAATTGATAGACCGCTAGCAAGAATAATAAAGAAGAAAAGAGAGAAGAATCAAATAGACACAATAAAAAATGATAAAGGCGATATCACCACCGATCCCACTGACATACAAACTACCATCAGAGAATACTATAAACACCTCTACACAAATAAACTAGAAAATCTAGAAGAAAGGGATAAATTCCTGGACACATACACCCTCCCAAGACTAAACCAGGAAGAAGTTGAATCCCTGAACAGACCAATAACAGGCTCTGAAATTGAGGCAATAATTAATAGCCTGCCAACCAAAAAAAGTCCAGGACCAGATGGGTTCACAGCCGAATTCTACCAGAGGTACAAGGAGGAGCTGGTACCATTCCTTCTGAAACTATTCTAATCAATAGAAAAAGAGGGAATCCTCCCTAACTCATTTTATGAGGCCAGCATCATCCTGATACCAAAGCCGGGCAGAGACACAACAAAAAAAGAGAATTTTAGACCAATATCCTTGATGAACATCAATGCAAAAATCCTCAATAAAATACTGGCAAACCAAATCCAGCAGCACATCAAAAAGCTTATCCACCATGATCAAGTGGGCTTCATCCCTGGGATGCAAGGCTGGTTCAATATATGCAAATCAATAAACGTAATCCAGCATATAAACAGAACCAAAGACAAAAACCACATGATTATCTCAATAGATGCAGAAAAGGCCTTTGACAAAATTCAACAGCCCTTCATGCTAAAAACTCTCAATAAATTAGGTATTGATGAGACATATCTCAAAATAATAAGAGCTATTTATGACAAACCCACAGCCAATATCATACTGAATGGGCAAAAACTGGCAGCATTCACTTTGAAAACTGGCACAAGACGGCGATGCCCTCTCTCACCACTCCTATTCAACATAGTGTTGGAAGTTCTGGCCAGGGCAATCAGGCAGGAGAAAGAAATAAAGGGTATTCAATTAGGACAAGAGGACATCAAATTGTCCCTGTTTGCAGATGACATGATTGTATATTTAGAAAACCCCATTGTCTCAGCCCAAAATCTCCTTAGGCTGATAAGCCACTTCAGCAAAGTCTCAGGATACAAAATCAATGTGCAAAAATCACAAGCATTCTTATACACCAATAACAGACAAACAGACAGCCAAATCATGAGTGAACTCCCATTCACAATTGCTTCAAAGAGAATAAAATACATAGGAATCCAACTTACAAGGGATGTGAAGGGCCTCTTCAAGGAGAACTACAAACCACTGCTCAAGGAAATAAAAGAGAACACAAACAAATGGAAGAACATTCCATGCCCATGGATAGGAAGAAACAACATCGTGAAAATGGCCATAGTGCCCGAGGTAATTTATAGATTCAATGACATCCCCATCAAGCTACCAATGACTTTTTTCACAGAATTGGAAAAAAACTACCTTAAAGTTCATATGGAACCAAAAAAGAGCCTGCATCACCAAGACAATCCTAAGCCAAAAGAACAAAGCTGGAGGCATCACGCTACCTGACTTCAAACTATACTACAAGGCTACAGTAACCAAAACAGCATGGTACCGGTACCAAAACAGAGATACAGACCAATGGAACAGAACAGAGCCCTCAGAAATAATACCACACATCTACAACCATCTGATCTTTGACAAACCTGACAAAAATAAGAAATGGGGAATATTTAACAAATGGTGCTGGGAAAACTGGCTAGCCGTATGTAGAAAGCTGAAATTGGATCCCTTCCTTACACCTTATACAAAAATTAATTCAAGATGGATTAAAGACTTACATGTTAGATCTAAAACCATAAAAACCCTAGAAGAAAACCGAGGCAATACCATTCAGGACATAGGCATGGGCAAGGACTTCATGTCTAAAACACCAAAAGCAATGGCAACAAAAGCCAAAATTGACAAATGGGATTTAATTAAACTAAAGAGCTTCTGCAAAGCAAAAGAAACTACCATCAGAGTCAATAGGCAACCTATGGAATGGGAGAAAATTTTTGCAATCTACTCATCTGACAAAGGGCTAATATCCAGAATCTACAAAGAACACAAACAAATTTACAAGAAAAAAAACAAACAACCCCATCAACAAGTGGGCAAGGGATACGAACAGACACTTCTCAAAAGAAGACATTTATGCAGCCAACAGACAAATGGAAAAATGCTCATCATCACTGGCC
Source organism: Gorilla gorilla gorilla (assembly GCF_029281585.2). Lineage (NCBI taxonomy): Eukaryota > Metazoa > Chordata > Mammalia > Primates > Hominidae > Gorilla > Gorilla gorilla. The sequence continues at coordinate 115,682,101 of NC_073238.2, read as the reverse complement.
ATCAGACAAATGCAAATCAAAACCACAATGAGATACCATCTCACACCAGTTAGAATGGCAATCATTAAAATGTCAGGAAACAACAGGTGCTGGAGAGGATGTGGAGAAATAGGAACACTTTTACACTGTGGGTGGGACTGTAAACTAGTTCAACCATTGTGGAAGACAGTGTGGCGATTCCTCAAGGATCTAGAACTAGAAATACCATTTGACCCAGCCATCCCATTACTGGGTATATACCCAAAGGATTATAAATCATGCTGCTATAAAGACATGCACACGTATGTTCATTGCGGCACTAGTCACAATAGCAAAGACTTGGAACCAACCCAAATGTCCATCAGTGATAGACTGGATTAAGAAAATGTGGCACATATACACCATGGAATACTATGCAGCCATAAAAAAGGATGAGTTCATGTCCTTTGTAGGGACATGGATGAAGCTGGAAACCATCTTTCTCAGCAAACTATCGCAAGGACAAAAACACAAACACCGCATGTTCTCACTCATAGGTGGGAATTGAACAATGAGAACACTTGGACACAGGAAGGGGAACATCACACACCGGGGCCTGTCGTGGGGTTGGGGGAGGGGGGAAGGATAGCATTAGGAGATACACCTAATGTAAATGACGAGTTAATGGGCGCAGCACACCAACATGGCACATGTATACATATGTAACAAACCTGCATGTTGTGCACATGTACCCTAGAACTTAAAGTATAATTTAAAAAAAAAAAGAAAATGTGGCACATATACACCATGGAATACTACACAGCCATAAAAAAGAATGAGTTAATGTCCTTTGCAGGGACATGGATGAAGCTGGAAACCATCATTCTCAGCAAACTAACACAGGAACAGAAAACCAAACATCACATGTCCTCACTCATAAGTGGGAGCTGAACAATGAGAACACACGGACACAGGGGAGGGGAATATCACACACCAGGGCCTGTCAGGAGGTGGGGGGCAAGGGGAAGGATAGCATTAGGAGAAATACCTATTGTAGATGACGGGTTCATGAGTACAGCAAACCACCATGGCACATGTATACCTATATAACAAATCTGCACACTCTGTACATGTATCCCAGAACTTAAAGTATAATACTTTAAAAAATGGGCAATGGACATGAACATACATTTCATGTACAAATAACCAAAAAGCCCACAAAAGGTTAATCAACTTAATTGGTCATTAAGGAAATGCAAATCAAAACATAATGAGATACCACTTCACCCACATTGGAATAGCTATAATGGACAAAAAAATAAATAAATAAATAAATAAAGGAAATAACAAGTGCTGCCGAAGATGTAGAGAAACAGGCACCTTCATGCATTGCTGGCGGTAACATGAAACGGTGCAGCCACTATGGAAAACAGCTTGGCAACTCCTCAAAATGTTAAACATAGAATTATCTTATGATCCAGCAATTCTACTTCTAGGTATATATCTAAAAGAAATGAAAACATATGAATACCAAACATGAATGTTTATAGCAGCATTTTTCGTAACAGCCGAAAGGTAGGAACTACCCAAATGTTCATCATTGGATGAATGGATAAACAAATTGTGCCATATACATACAATGGAATATTATTCAGCCATAAAAAGGAACAAAATACTGCTACATGCTACAAGTTGGATGAATCTGGAAAGGATTATGAATTGCTCACTTTAAAATGGTAAACTGTATGTTGTGTGAATTTCACCTCAATAAATATGGTCATATCATTACAGAGATGAAGATAGCTGGTAAACAGTGGTTGCTTCTAGAGACTAGGAGTTGGAGTGGGGGAGAGATTCCCCGTAGGGAACTATCACTTCCTATTTTAAGTCTTTGCATATATTTATTGATTGATTTCCATATTTCCATATTTTTATTTTAACTCTGTGCATGTATTACTTCAGCGAAAAAAGTTTTAATTATTTTAAAAAGACAAGTGTTCCAGGATGCTGGAAGTACTGGCAGTTCTCTGTGGATCCTCAGGAAACACCTGAGAATGAGCCCTTCTTTGACACACGTGGAATAACCACTCTCCAGAAATCTCTGCAGAAGTGAAATCCAAGGTTGGCATTTGGCAGGCAGGGGAATGTAAATGCCAGATTGTGAGCTGGAATTCAAGAGGTTGCTGAAATGAGATCCCCGAAGCTTTTGTCCCATGGTGACCACCCAGCTCCAGCTGCTGAATTCATCATGTCATCATCCTCGCTGTGAGTCTGGATTCCTTCCTGACGTTCCATTAGGTGTCCTCTTGTAGTGTCTTTTGAGCCTGTTCCAAAACTCATCTCAACACTTTCTGGATAATAAACTACACATCCAATCCATCAGCAAGACTTGCCAGTTTTACTTCCAGAATATGTGTCCAGCGGGCTCTGTTTTCACCATCTTCACTATCAATTCTTACCACCACTGCCACCACAAAACCAAATTGTTTATATTGGGACAAGTGCAGAAGCCCCTAAGCGCTGCCCCTCCATCCACACTTACCTCCAGCTCAGCCTCCACTCACCAACCACAGTGATGCTTTAATAAAATCGTTATGTCACACTCTTGCTTGAAACCTTTCAATGGATTCCTCTTACTCTTCAAATATTCCCAAATTCTACCTGTAGCTGACAAGGCCCCACATTATTTGGCCCTCTCCAGTTTATTGTCTCTCTCTTTCTTGGCCTTCTCTTTTTTTCCTGCTCACCCCAGGACCATCACACACGCTCTTCAACCCTCCGGGATGCAGGGCATCCCACAAACACCCACCCCATTCTCCCCTGGCTGACTCCTTCATGTCCTAGGTGGAAAGGCACATGGTGTGGAGATGCTAGCCCCCACCCCAACCAGCTCGGGTTTCCTGCTGCTCAATCTACTGCTTTTCCTTAGTAACAGCCTGATATTAATTAGATCATATTTAATTATTAGTCTGATTTCTCTCTCTTTCACTAGACTATACACTCCATGAATAAGGGTAAGGACTGAGGCCATTTGTGAACTACTGTTCTTCACCCCTTAACACAGGGTTTGGCACATAGTAGATGCATCAGAGATGCAATTGAATTAATGAATGCATGAATAAATGAGTAAAGATTATTTCTCTCTCTTAAGGAAAAAGACATTTGTGGTTGAATGTCTACTACATTTACAAGTTAAATTAAAATTTTTATTTATAAGCTGCTTATAAATCTTAACCAGGATGAATAAAGGCATATATCGCAATGCCTACAGGTAGGAAACTCATTAAAAATGAGGAAGAACACTTTAAAATAGGACTCTCACAATTGTGTGCACCAATGCATCTGTTCCAATTACAAATCACCAGTTTGAGAAAGTGGCAAGTAATTCTGATGCAAGTATTTTTAATAAAGAACTTATTCGAAAATGTTAAAACCAAGGTAACAATACTTCTGGACTTCAGAGCACAGTGACATCATTAACGCAAGGTTAGGTCACAAAGCCCGCAGTGAGATGTGGTGTGATTTTAAATAATTCAAGGGGCTGCTGTATTATTCTGGTTGGTCACTCAGAATGCTACACATGTAAAGCAAAGTGGAAAGTTCCCATAGCAATGACTTTTTACCAGAAGCGTTTACCGTTATGGCTCCCTCATCTTTTTGTGGTCTGAATTCTTCCTGATTCAGTCAGACTGCAGCTACATATTAGCCTTAAATTAGAATTTAACAAGAATTTGTGATGCTAACTTTCCAGAGGAGAAATACTAAGCCCTGGGTGTGCAGCCAGGGCAGCTCTAGGATGGGGCACAAGCCCACTGTGTCACTCACACCTTCTGCCACGTGTGCCCCTGAACCATGTTATATTTGCATCGTGTACATTTTGGAATGTTTTTATGTCTCCCCAAAGTCAGGAATTAGGAGTTGCAGACCCTCACCTCTCCATATGTGGAGAAACCAATTTTCAGAAGGTTGAAGTGTCTTGTCCACAATATTAAATCCAGTTCTGGAACTAGGACCTTCAGCTTATTCATTTTTTAAGCCAATATGTAATGGGTGCCTACTGTTTCCAGGCACTATTCTAAGTTCTCAGGAACACATCAGTATTTTTTGTTTATTTGTTTTAAAGACAACTATTTTTGCTTTCATGGAGTTTATGTTCTAGCAGAAAAATATGCAGGTTGTAATTTTATTTTTTGACATATCAAATTATTTTGAATTTTATTTGAATACAGAATTCCATGGTTAATAAATAAAGTTATCTTAATAAATTCTCAATTTTTAGATTCTAGAAATCCTAGATTTTCAATTTATGATGGAGAAGTGCAATAGAATACTTTTTAAATTTTAAATAGGGAGGTCAAGATAGGCCTCCATGAGAAGAAGACATTTGAGTAAAGAGGTGCGAGAATTGCCCTGAGAAGGTCTCTGGAGGCCCACCCAAGCAGAGCCGTAAGGCCCTAGTTCAGACATAATAACTGAGGGGTGGGAATGAGGATTACTGACAGTGAAGTTGGAGGAAAAAGAACCTGCTAGACACATATTTTGGAAGTAGAGCTGATTTGTCTCGCGGATTAACTGGACTGGTGGTTTGCGCTTCCTCCAGAAGGTGTAGAGATGATTTTTGAAACAGGTTCAAGGCACTAGATGAAGAAACCTGATGAAACATCACTAATGAATCCGTCTCAGGCCAACACTGAGCTGTTCGATGGCTGAGAAAAGGAAGGAAGACTTTGCTGAGCAGAAAGAGAGAGGGAGAGAGTCTTAATAGGGGAGGCCAAAGAAGGAACAGGAGCTAAGACTGCAGAGCCTTGTAAGCCACTAGAAACCCTGTGGCTTTTATTCTAAGGGAAATGAGGGGCCAGTAGCGAGTTCTGACAGAGAGATGCATGGTCTGCCCTTGGTGTTCACCAGGCTGCTAGGTTGATGTCAGTCTGTCAAGGACAAACATGGAATAGGAAATCCAGTGGGAGGCTGCTACAGCAATCCAAGCTTGAGATGATGGCAACTTGGACCAACATGTTGGCAATGGAGGTGATGAGAAGTGGTCAGAATTCAGACTTATTGTGTATTATGGAGACAAAGGCAACAGAATGTGCTGATGGGTTGGATGTGAGAGAAAGAGAGGAATCAGGGATAGCCATAACGTTTTTGGCCTGAGCAACTAGAAGCATGGCACTGCCAAGCACCGAGGGGGATGAACTGAGTGGGCAGGTTAGGGAAGGAGGAACAGGAGGTCAGTTTTAGATGAGTTAAGGTTAAGATGCCTGCCTGAGAGATGTCCAGGTTACTGTTGGATGTACAAGTCTGGGCTTCTGCAGGCACTCTCTGGCTGAAATGCTAATTCCTGGTACAGTGCTCATTTAAGCTTGCTGTACTTCTCCATAGCCATAGCTTGGATTTCTCCAGATTGAGAAGCACAGTGGTGAAGCTAAATTGTGCTGCTCTCAAATCTGCACTGGCCTTATTTCTGAGAAAAATAACCAGTCATCCTGCATTTCACCTAAGAAGACCTTCAATCAAGGAGACTCCCGCCCGTCTTAGTATGGCAGAAACCCAACTGCAGAACTTAAGACACAGTGAGAAATGGAACTTCATATGCTGGCACTGTAATTGAATATGGTACCATTTCTCCAATATCTATAGTATATTTAATCATTTTCCTACTCTATCAGGAGGATGAAATTTTGTTTTTTATATCCTTGTAAGACAAAATTGTAAAAGTCTGGGTAAGATCAAAAGTAGCTGAGTTGATCCAAAAGAGCCACACTCAATGCATCTAAATAACCTCGTCTTTGGTTAACAAGGAATCGATGCCAGTGGAATGATCATATTTTAAAACTTCCCCTATAAAATGTGACATATGCATCCCCATGTGTCAGCGTAATCTCTGCTGAAAACATTTCAGTGAATGACGAGTTGATTGGCCCCAATTTGAAAAGCATAGTGTATAAAAACATAATTTCAGGGGGCCAACATTATGACAGATTCTATATTCTGCTCATACACAGAACTGGTTTGAACTGTTTTGAGAATTTCGATAGTCTGTAAATGCCTGCAGCCAAGAAACTTGGCCAGATCGGAGAAGGAGGAAACGGAAGGAAGGAAATTCACAACTGTTGGGCAACTATTCTCAGCCAGACAATGCTTGAGAGAAAATGGCAGGGCAAGGGGACTGATAGATAATCATTGTTTTCACCACCAAAGGAACAGCAGCATAGAGATGAAAAGAACACTGGTTTTGTAAATGCAGACCCCTCGTGCAAATCCCAGCTCTTTCTCTTACTGTGAGATGTCAAATCATGTCACTTATCTGACCCTTGACTTTTACATCTGTGAAAGGAGGGTAACAATAGATGCTTTCTAGGTAGCTATGAGAATTGAACTAGGTTTTAGTTGCATACTCTCTCTCTCTCACACACACACACAATGTGCTTGACTTATTTCTAATGTCAATGTATTACAAATGGCATGTTAATAAGGCTCCAATATGATATGGAAGATATCTGAACCACACAGAAGGTATACACCACGGTTTAGAGGACCAAAGAAAAAATGAAAAATGCAGGTCATTTCTGCTAAGATGCCATACAGGGTATTGTCATTCAACAGCTTAGAGACTAAGAATAAACAAAGCCCAACGCAGGTCTCTGTTTTCTGTCCATTATACATGTCAGCCACGTTGGAGCTCTCTCCTGTGGTCTCCTCATTCATTTTAGTTGAGTGTATCTCAAAACCTATGGCCTCATCAGTTAAAAGCCACCAAAAGAAATTCTGATTTAAAATGTATAAGGTATATCAGTGAAAAGGTTTCCTGATTATTTGGGGGAGTCGAAGACATAAAAAAAAAAACCTTGTAAAAATTCCTCTGCAGTTTTCTATCAATAAACACCTTGCCTAGTATTAATGAGAAGCATCCGTAAGAGAAGTCTGCTCTGCAAACTGCTGATTCATAAGGGATTTTAATTCCTTTGTTACTTTTTTTTTTTTGGCCTGCTGTGAAAACAGGAAGGATGAGGACCAATTCCAAATCCTGGATCACAGCAGAAAGTCCAGAAAAATGGATGGCATATGGAGGCTGGGGATTAAGCAGGAAGGTGAGAGGGTAGTGAGAATCAAAACCCTGGAGAGAGGAGGAAAGCCAAAAACGAAGGAAGTTGGCTTGCCGATCCCATCCCAAGGGGACCTTAACTTTCAAATGAGAATGGTGCCTCTGTTTTGCTCTTTAAGCAAATATTGATTGGGTTTTTCAGAGTGACTCTAATGTGAGAAATTCTGTGACTCTGCTAGAAGCAAGAGTGGATAGATTGGCACCTTCTCCATTGAATTTGCCATCAAGCCAGATGAAGAAATAAACAATAACAAGTGAGGGGAGGAAAGTCATTGCTCAACTCTTCCTCAATTTTTTTTTTTTTGCACCAGTCTTCTCTTGCATAACAAAATCATCTCAAGAAACAGCATCTGTTTTGGGGGAATTGAAGAAAGAAACCCAAAATGTGAGACTGCAGCATACTTGCTGAGTATGAAGTGCTTTCATTTGAAAACTCTGATCTACCTACATACTGGGAACCTCCTTGGGAAAGATGGGACACATCTTGTATGGCAAGGAGGACCTCCACTGTGACCCATGCAATGGCATGCACTGAGCAGAGGGACAGCTCAAAGCCACATGCAGGGACACCACGGAGAGGTGCGCTGCAATAGGATCAAGGTCAAGGATACAGGTCTGTGGTGCTAGGGGCTCCAGCTTAATCCATGACCAGAGAAGGTGTTCAAAACCTGGGCTCTATGCAGTAAGGTCTCTGCCATGTAGCGTGGCCTCAAGTTGCCTCCTGCCTGGAAGAGGGAAGGAAGCACTTAGGCCAACTTTGCTGTGGGCCTTAATGGACAATACTCTTTGTCACTGGTACACTTTTCCTTGGTTTCATCTTTTCCTGACTCTTTTGTCATCAGAGAGTTAAGATTCAAGAGTAAGATCAGGTGTGAACTGAAGGAAAGGAAGTCACATATAGCCTGAGTCCCATGCCAGAGAGACAAGGGTAATCCCTGTGACTCACGTATCCCAGCCCAGCCACACAGGACTCCCTACACACATGGAGCAATGCCCCATAAGGGGCATGGGAGAGAATCAGGGGGACTTCTTTTGGCAAGGAGGGGAATGTACACTTTTCACTTAGCAAACTAGCTGCATGCACACACACACACACACAAGTGTGTATGGGTTTTCGTACTTTCCATATTTTCTACTACAAACATATTATTTTGACATCACAGAACCACAAGTGTCATAAAATGAAGATGAGCACCTAAAACACTTAAACCCTAAGGTATACTGACTTATTCAGCTAACCACACTCAACAATTTTTTGAATTATCACCTCTCCCACTGTTTCTGAGATTTGAACTGTTCAACAAACAAATGCTGCTCACTGTTCACTGTGAAATATTCATTTATTACCACTGGGTTCTGAAGCAGGTACAACCTATCTTCACATTAGCACATCCCTTACTATGGATCCATTGAAAAGCACTACATAGTTGCTTTTGTTTCATCCTACTTAAACCCTCTTAAAGCAAACGTCAAAAATTATTTTGTGAGTTTAAAAATGCACTGATGAGTATATACCCAAAACAATTGAAAACAGTGTTCCCAAGGGAGACAGTTGTACACCCATGTTCACAGAAGCATTGTTCACAATAGCCAAAGGTGGAAGCAACACAAGTGCCTGATGACAGATGACCCAATAAACAAAATGTGATATATGCACACAATGAGAATTTTTCAACTTTTGAAAGGAAAGAGAATCTGACACATGCTACAACATGGATGAACCTTGCGGACATTATGCTAAGTGAAAAAATCCAGTCACAAAAAAAGACAAACACTGTATGAGTCCACTTGGATGAGGTACCTAGAGTAATCCCATTCACACAGACAGCAAGCAGAATGGTGGTTTCCAGGACCTAGGGGTAAGGGGGAATCAGAAGTTTTGTATAATGGGTGCAGAGTTTCAGTTTTGCGAGATGAAAAGAGTGCCGGAGATTCGTTGCACAACAATGTGAAGGTACTTAACACTACGAAACTGTATGCTCAAAAATGGTTATGATGGTAAATTTTCTGTTATGTGTGTTTTACCACAATTAAATTTTTTTTAATTTAAAATGTATCATACGGGGCCAGGTGCAGTGGCTTACACCTGTAGTCCCAGCTACTTGGGAGGCTGAGGTGGGAGAATTGCTTGAGCCCGGGTAGTCGAGGCTGCAGTGAGCCGTGACTGTGTTACCACACTCCAGCCTGGGTGACACAGCAAGACCTCGTCTCAAAAAATAAATAAAAGTAAAACTAAAATGTATTGGGCCGGGCTTGGTGGCTCATGCCTGTAATCCTAGCACTTTGGGAGGCCGAGACGGGTGGATCACAAGATCAGGAGTTCGAGACCATCCTGGCCAACATGGTGAAACCTCGTCTCTACTAAAAATACAAAAATTAGCTGGGCGTGGTAGCACATGCCTGTAATCCTAGCTACTTGGGAGGCTGAGGCAGGAGAATCACTTGAACCCGGGAGGCGGAGGTTGCAGTGAGCCAAGATCACGCCATTGCACTCCAGCCTGGACAACAAGAGCAAGACTCTGTCTTAAAAAAATAATAATAAATAAATGAAATGTATCGTACAATCTATCATTCTGTTAAACGAAAAAGGCTATAGGAAAGAGGTGAAATTTCAGCAGGTACGCTTGGCAAAGAGCGTGGCTGGGAGAACAGAAGTATTGGGAAGGGATTCAGAGGCAAAGGGAGCAACACTGAGAAATCCATCTGGAATCCACTGGCACGTCGCCAATCGATTCTTGATGGAGTGAGCGTCTCTAAGGGCTAGGGACGTCCTTGTGTGAATGTACTGTCAGCAGAACACTGGCTAGGACTGGAGGGGAAAAGGCTCTTGAGGCAGTGAGGGTCTTGAAGCTAAGGGGATAGCTTTGGGTGTGGATGGACATGAGGGGTAATAGCGACTGTAGGGATTGAATGAGAGAGGTGATGCTGTCAGAGCAGCGGGTGAGAAAAATGAAGTTGACAGCTGCATGAAGGATTGACTGCAGGGAGCCATGCCAGAAGCAGGAAAGCCAGTGAGGAATGGATTGTAATTATTGGTCTTGGAACATAAGCATTTCCTTGCCATTAAATTGATCTGACCACAATAAATCACAGTATTTACCCAGTCCTACAATAAAATGGCTCAGTATTTTCCAGTAACAAGTTTCCAAGGAAACCCCAATATTAAAGTCCCAACAGATGCAAAAGGAAAATATTGAAGAAACGGAACCTTAGACAAGGGGGGAAAATGAGGAGAAATACAAAGACTAACATATAGGGAAATATATTGCGAAACCAATTTGTATCGGCAAACTAGAAATCCTCTTTTTTTTCCAAAAATAGCTGAACCACGTAACACTAGCCAAGACAATATATTAACATATCACACATTGATGAGTATTTCTTCTTAGGAGTGTTGAATAAGCAAAAACTGTAATAAGAGAGAATCATGTGCATTAAAAAGAAGCACAGAAGAAAGAAAGCATCAAATATTTTATGGAAGAGTAAGGGTCCCATTCCTAGTGGAGCATGGGGTATGAGTGAGGGAGAGGCAGGGAAAAGTGTGTGTATGTACGTGCGTGTCACACACATGCTAGAGTGCTACAGGGCTGGTGGCTGCATATGGCGGAAAGTACGGCACAGAGCCCCAGACCAAAGGATGGCGTGATGGTGCTGACTCACATATAGACCTGATTGTCAAAGATATTTGCTGGTGAGAATGAGCTCATGAAAGAGCATGGATATTGCTAAAAATAACTTATATTTAAACCTCAGTTCAGGACACTTCTGATGTGCCTTGGAAAGGCAACTTAACCTCATGAAGTCTCAATAAATATATGTCTAAAACAAGATGAATGCACTTAGTTGAGATGATTAGAAATAATGTGCATAGAATGCCTGGAATAGTGCCTGACATAGTAGGTGCTGAAACAAACAAACAAACAAAAAACAGTAGCTATGACGAAAATAGTGTGGTATTACTTATATATGTATATATAAACTACTATTGATCATTTCAAGGAAATTTACCTAGTCACATACCTTTTCAACAACACACATTTACTGAGCATCTATTATATGGCAAGTATTAGGTGTTGAAGGGATATACCACATCTCTGCCTTTAACAAGCTTAGAATGTACGCTGATGTACCAGTATATGTACTCTTCAGAGCCTCCTATGTGGATACCAAGATGGTCAGGTGCACAGGTGAGAACCTCAGCTGATGGAAGATGGGAGGACTCTGGTCACTGTCCGCCAAAGGCCCAGGCCAAGGTCACAGTCACCCTGTGATGTGCAGTGCTTTCCCTATCGGGAGGAGGGCTTGAAGACCCTGGGGCCTAAATTCCCATAGAATCAGAAATGGACCCGCTCAGATTGCTCAGCTACCATGCTTCAGAAAGTGGAAGAAGAGGAGCAATGTGAAGAAGGGAGTCCTCAGATGCAGGAGGGGCAGCCAGCTGACCCAGAGAGGAAGGCCGTCAGCTGGGTCTCTCTTGGCAGCACCACCACATCCCAAACCCACAGGGAGTTCCTGGCCACAGCAAAGAGCCAGAGGCCTGAGGGTGCTGCTACCAAAAGAGAAGATAGTTGTGAAGAATGAGTGAGTCTCTCCATCCCCATGGCCCACAACACAGTCATTTTGATCTCCTTTTTCAAACAGATATTCAGCAACTTCCAGGGACCTCTCTCATGGACTGTGTTGCATTCAGCCAGCCATTTTCATGTCCTGCAGCTGCACGAGCTCACCCCTGACGAGCTCACTCCCGTCATGTTGGATGCCCCCACCTCTGTGAGGGAGAGCAGAACATCAGGGAAGGCAGACATCGAGCAACACAGAATGCCACGTGGTGCTGCTCGGGGAACAGTGACTTTCAATGAGATGGCACGGAAAATCATATGAGGATGCAGAAGCTCGAAAGAGGTGTCAAAGGAAAGATACTCACAGATGAGGGGGATGAATAGAGAGGGCAGCAGGAAGGCTGCTGGGGGTTCATGTGGAGGAGGAGGTGGAGAGGGAACAGAAGAGCAGATCAGGAGACAGTTCTCAAAGATACAGAACATCAGGCCCACTCTGTAGACAATGGGATTGTTCCTGCCACACAGAAAATGAACGCAGGATTATTCATTTGGCAACTGCAACTCAAGATGCTGCAGTGGAATTCTTCTTGTCCCTCCCCCATTCCATATGCATTTCTGCTTCCTGAATCCCTGTCTCTGCTTATGATACCACCACCCACCCGTTTCCCTACATAGAAACTCGGGAGTCATCCTTCACTGCTCCTTGTCCTGGGTCCCCTACATCCATGCAGACATTCATCCTTATCTACACCAGTTTCTCTAAATAGCTCTCAGCATCCTCTCCTCTTCTCCATCCCTGCTGCTACTACGACCATTCAGGCCCTCACCCCTTTCTTGATCAATTTGCCTCTAACTTCAATGTCACTCAGTGTATTCTCTGCATTGTCCATCTCCTGCCACCAAGCTGCTTGCTCTCAAATTCAAAAACAGCCAAGCTGCCGCCATCTATTCGCACTATTTCACCAGCTCCCTATGGCTTTCATAAGAAAGTCCCCACAAGAAAGTCCCGGCTTGTCATGGGAGACCCTTCATGATCTAGTGCTCACCTATCTCTCCTGTCTCATCAACCATTCTCCCTGTCCCCCAGACACCTTGTCCTCTGGCTTTATCAAACTCCCTGCTGTCCCTTGTACCAAGAATGGGCCAGGTTGCTCCCACCTCAGGACCTTTTGCATGTGCTGTTGTTTTCAGACCAATGTCCTATTCCCTCCATTGTCTTGATTCACCCAATGAGTATTTCCTTCCTCCTGAAGAAAGGAATCCAGGCACACACACTGCCTCTTACATGAAGTGCCTCTGACGGCTCAGGCTGATTTAAGTTCCCCTCTTCTCTCTCTCCATGGTGCACCCTGTGATCTTCATAACAGCACGTATCACACTAGGCAAACCTGTAGACTAGACTGGGAGCTTCTTGACAGCAAGGACTGTTTTATCCAGCCCTGTGTCCTCAGCATCTATCAGGGTACTTGATTCATGGTGGATGTTTAATAACTGCTTTGCATTTAATGTATGAATAATGTAAACAAATGATAAATACTTGTGCCAGGCAGAAAGAAAGCTTGGAATGCTTGGGTTTTATCATCTGAGCTTCCCTCTAAATGGTAATTTCTAGAAGTAAAATAGAACACAACATGAAAAGAAGTTTCACTGAGGCCCAGGTGATTTGGCATATTGTATATCACCACTTTTAGGGTCAGATTATAAAGGTGGAAATACTTATGTGCCCACATATATTTGAGTTCAATTTGGTCTCACTATTCTCTGTATTATTGAGGTTAGTGTGCCCCACAAGTATTTCGTTTGGCATGTGTGGGGAAATTGAAGTTATCGTGCAAGTAACCCAATATGTCTGCTCAACGTCTTTCGTCTGTTCACACTGGTGCCCCATTGAGCCCTCTCTCCCACCATTGCCACCAAATGCCCTTCCCATCCTTGGATGTAGAAATACACCAGAATGTCAGGACAGATCTTCTCCTACCATGCCAGGCTCTGAGCCATCCTGCAGTCTTTACAGAGCCAAAGGGCTCCCTGGATTGCCTCAAGTGCTTCAAAATGAGCCCAGAAAGACAAGTGGAGGGCAAACATAACAAAAATATGCACCTGTAAAAATAGCCTTGTAATAACAGCCGCCCATGAGCGAGGTGGAAGCGGTAACAGATGGCTACGTCTGTCTAATTTTCCAATCCCTGAGGTTGTACCTCTCTGCTTCCTTTCCATCTCTTCTCCTGGAACACAGTTTTGGCAGGCAGTGGGTCCCTTGGAATCAACAGCATTATTCAAAGTCATTCCAGAATCTTACAGCAAACAAGGCCAACCTACATGCGATGCAGAATCAGGAACTCCAAGTTACAAACGTGAGCCATGCCCAAAAGAAGTCAGTGACCTTATTAGGACGTCCCTTGCAATTTAACAAAGGACATTCATTGAAGATCAAGGTGCCTTTTGAGCGAAAACAGGAGAAATTGGGCTCCATTGAAAGTCAAGAAGTATTTAGGCAATATTACCTGCTGATTACCTGCCAGGTGACTGGGCTCAGATCGGCCGTGCTGTACTAACTCCTGCTGCTGCATTGACCCACTTCTGACCCCCACCAGGGCATCACTTGTAGGCCAGTCCGCTTCCTCACTTCGAAAACAGTCTGCAACTTTACACAAACATTGACTAAAGCTCTTCCTCCTCATCAGTGTTCCCTAGGACAGACTCCCAGTGTCCTGACAGTTATCGATATTTATAAATATTTCATAGTGAATACAAAATGTAAAACACAATGTTTTCAGAATCACTTGAACTTATATTGGAATTCTATTCTTATAACTTCCTGGGGCCACTAATTTAAAGAGGTCGTGCTTTAAAGTATTGTACAAATAAAATATTTAATATATTTCTTAATACCTTATTTTCTTTACCATAATTATACAGGATAAAGAAAATGGATCTGATCTTCTCACTAAGCACCACACTGATGCCCTCACAGCCCCGCCAGGTTATCCATACAAATATTTTCACTTTCTAGGAGCACCAGGAGGTGAACAAATTTGGGGATTAACAGTCTAAGGAAATTGGAATTAATATGTCAAACATTTGATGTGCACTTACTAAGCATGGTGCTAGGCCCTCTAGGAACATGTCATATTGATAACAGTATTAACCCTGCACTCACAGAACTTTCTGTCTAATGACGATGAGGAAGCCAGTAGCCCTAGTGCCCAGCAGATGCAATGGATCAGGGTAAACTTAGAGAACACGGAGCTTATGCAGAGAGCTTCATATTCCTCCTCCCCATCCTCACCAAAGTCCTCTGATTTGGGTATTATTGCACCTCCAAAGGTGGGAGAACAGAGGCCTAGAGAAGTTAAGTGACTCGGCCAAGGTCACACAGACTAAATCATCAATTGTGCATGAGCCTGAGTCTGTCTGACTCTATAGAGTCCATAGTCTTTCTCTTAACTGAACCAGTTACTTCTCAGAAAAAGTATTACAGTAACACAAAATGCTGAGGCGACTAAGCAAGAAGGAGACATCCATTTCATTGAGGTTGCCAGTATAGGTATCAGAGAGGGCTTCGTGGAGGAGGTGGCGTTGGAGCTGGTCCTTGAAGGAATAAGAGTGCAATCGAAAATTCATGAGAAAGAGAATTTCAGGCCAAGGAACCCAGAAGGGTGTGAGGTTAGTGAGCTACCAGTTAATATGGTATGTTCTTGAAATGCAGGGAATCTGGAGGGATGGAGCAGGAAACGAGCAAAACGACACTGCCTGCAAAAGTCACAGTGTACCAGTGATGGTGTTTTCTGCATAGCAACCAGGCAAGCACGTCCATCCTCCAGCCCTCCTTCACCGTGGACTCTCCTCTAGCTGTTTACCACTAGTTCCCACCTTCCTCTTGCCAAAATGTTTACCTCTCATCCTTTCTCCCTATTCCAAGCGATTTAATGAGTGTGTGAAAATCAGAAGTCTTTAAAAAAGAATTCAGGCCAGGCGCCGTGGCTCACGCCTGTAATCCCAGGACTTTTGGAGGCCGAGGGGGGCAGATCACTTGAGGTCAGGAGTTTGAGACCAGCCTGGCCAACCTGGTGAAACCCTGTCTCTACTAAAATTACAAAAACTAGCCGGGTGTGGTGGCAGGCACCTGTAGTCCCAGCTACTTGAGAGGCTGAAGCAAGATAATTGCTTGAACCTGGGAGGTGGAGGTTGCAGTGAGCCAAGATCACGCGACTGCACTCCAGCCTGGGTGACAGAGAGAGACTCCACCTCAAAAAATAAATAAAGTAAAAAAATAAAAAAGGAATTCAGTTGAACTTGCACAGCATTTTTTTGTTGTCAAGCCACTCAAAACCATCTGTCTCTAGCCATCTGCAGCAGATACTTCCAAACTCCTGGAGGAGCCTTGGGACATTGTGACCTTCTGCTCTTTCCATGAGACACACATGGGGCCCAGACAACCTGTGAAGTCTACCCCAGAGATAAGACTGGGCATCAGCTTTACAGTTACATAGAACATATGGATCCAGGCACAAGAGAAAACTTCCATCCTCAGGTCACGACTTAGGGGGGATCTTGTGGGAGGAAGGCACCCAACTGCACTCTTTTCTAGACCTTTGCCAAGGTCGAGATCATTCCCACAGAAGAAGCAGGGATTGTCGTAGTGAGGCAAACCACACCATGTGCTCCAGACGAAAACAGCAAACGGAGGTAGGTGGGGCAGGTGGGTAGAAACAGAAAGGCACCACCTCCTGAGAATGATACTGGTCATGAAGGTATAGGGAAGGTAAGAGCAAATGCGTGGCTACTGGGCTGGTTTCCCTGAGAATTCTGGGTCTTTGTACCACTTGGTTCTTAGGAGAAACCTAATAAATAGATGAAAAGCCTTTGCTTCTTTAATTCCCTAGAGTGGAGCCGAGACAATGGCCTGCATGCACTGCAGCCTAAAATTATTCATCAGCCTAAGTGTATAAGGTTCCAGAAAAGCAGGGGTCTTTAGTGTGGTGGGGGCGGAAGGAGATTGTAGAGGATTTCAGTATGAACAGGAGTGAAGGCATTCAATAAAAAACACGTAAAAAAAGGAAATGAATGAGAGAAGAAAGAATCTAAAATAAACATGGGTGAGAGGGTGGGCTTGGGGGTTTGTTTTCCTTTTTTTTTTCACAACTGGAGAGATTTGATCATGTTTAAATACTGACGGCAAAGAATCAGTAAGAAAGAAGCTGTGGAAGCCCCAGGAGCAAAGCTGCTGGGTGAAGGGAACCCATGAGCAGGTGGGAGAGCACAGGGGAAGGTGTGTGCTTATGGAGGAGAAGGGAAAGGAAGTCCACACCACATTGCGATGACTGAAGCATGTGAGGATGGACGAAGACAAGTGTCGGGGAGACTGGACAGTTGAGCCAATTCCCATCTGATATCTTCCACTTTCCCAGGGGGGTCGGGGGACACAGGGAAACTGAGGAAGCCTTGAAGTAAATATGGTGGCAAGTGGAAGAGAGATGACTGAGACTCACAGAAGAATGGTCGCCCTCAGCTGAGGTTGGGGATCATGGACTGGTAGCAGCTGCAACCCAAAGATCGCGTGATTTCCTCCAGCCATGTTCAGCAGGCCAGGGTAGGGGCAGGAAAAGGAGATGCAAGTTGACCAAGATTGGCTTTTAGGTGGATGGCTGGGGAAGGCATTAGAAGGCAAGAGCACTGAAGACATTGGCAAGGGAATTGTTGAAATGTCTTCACTCATTCAACACATGTTTACTGAGCGCCTGATACATGCCAAGCTTTAGCCTAAGCATTGGAGACACAGTGGTGAGCAACACAGGCAAGGATTGTTCCAGTGCTGTGCAGTGGAGGCAAACAAGAAACAAGAAGACAAACAAGGAAATCAGAATTTCAGATGGTGGGTAGGGGCCATGACATAGTGCGACAAGGAAGAGCCTGCTGTGTTTGGGGTCATCCAGGAAGACCTGTCTAAGGAGGCTGAAGTGATCACCCCTAAGGTATAGGCAGGGTGGGGAACAAGCGGAAGTCCCTTGAGGCTGGTAGATAAGGAGGCTGACAGTCTTGCAGGGGCCCAAGAGAGTGGGGACACTGGAAAGCCAGGAAGCTGAGGCCAGGGCGGTGCATTCATTGCACAGTCTCAGCAGTTGAGCTGTTCCTGGACCTTTGGTTGAAAGGATGACACTGGGGCTTGGTATGTTTTCTCTGCTTTTCTCAGAATTGCAACTAAGGCCCAAAGCTGAGCCCAGAAGTCCTAAGAACTCAACATTTTAAGTTCAGAAAAACTTTCAGTTATTGCACAGGCTTGCTGAGACGTGTCCTTGCCAAGAGGACGATAACAGCACAGAGAGCCCAACAACTCTGACAGCTGCTGGCTATGAGGCGGAAGATATCTGCCTTGTCACCTTCATTTAGTTCCACTCGCCCCTGCCCCATAGAGGGGAGAGAAGACTCAGGAGAAAGAACCACAACTCTCTTCCATTCTAAATGGGGACCAGCCTCATGCGGTGGCCTGTGCCAGGTACCAAGGAGTCCTTTAGATGGTAGACAAAAGTTTAGAAGAGATAGGACTGGAATGAGCCCATCCTGAGACCCGAGAGTGACTGCACAGTTATGAGAGTCATGCCGAGAAGGGGCAGAGGAGGTCCACTCTTCAGTGGTAGCACTTTGGGAGAAGAACTGCTATTTTAGGTCTCTAGCCCAACACATCTGGATGCCACAAGAACTTGTTTTATGGCTTTAAGACAAAGTGGCTGGCGAAGAGTGAACTGGCTACCTTGTTCCTTCATCATCCAACAAGGGTTTATTTGGCACATAGGATGTACTCAGCTCCACAGCAGGCGCTGAGGAGACAGTGGTGGGCACAGTGCACAGATCCTCACCTTCCAGGCACTTAATGGAGGAGAGAGACATTAACACACCCAAGGACACAATAATTCTGCTTCTGATGTGTGCCCAGCATCAGGGTTGAGAGTGGTATTGGGGACAGGGAGAGGAAGGAACTCTTGTAGTTAAAGTGACCAGGGAGAGTTGGCATTTGAGTGGGGAACTGGATGGAGCAAGGGGCAAGCTCTGTGGATGACTGAAAGAGGAGCTCTCTCTGGAAGAGGATGCTGTGGGGAAGGAATGAGCTTGGTAGAATTGGGGGTGGCTGGAGTAGCCTGAGCAAGATGGATGTGGTAGGAGATGAGGGCAGAGAGGGGCCTACCCTGGAGGCCTTTCCAGACATGGTAAGGCTTTGGAGTTCAGTCTTGGTGTGAAGAAAAGTTCCTGGAGGGTTTTAAGTGGGGGTGTGACACAATGTGACAATTTTTTTTTTTTTTTTTTTTTTTTTGAGATGGAGTCTCTCTCTGTCGCCCAGGCTGGAGTGCAGTGGCATGATCTCAGCTCACTGCAAGCTCTGCCTCCCGGGTTCACGCCACTCTCCTGCCTCAGTCTCCCGAGTAGCTGGGACTACAGGTGCCTGCCACCACACCCGGCTAATTTTTTGTATTTTTAGTAGAGATGGGGTTTTACTGTGTTAGTTAGGATCGTCTCGATCTCCTGACTTCGTGATCTGCCCACCTCGGCCTCCCAAAGTGCTGGGATTACAGGCGTGAGCCACCGTGCCTGGCCAATGTGACACATTTTTAAGACATTCTTCTGGGTGTCATAGAAGATGGAAGATGCCATATAGGGCAAAAGCAGAAACAGGAGGCTGATTCCCAAGGCTGCAGTAGCCCAGGTTGAGGACTGTCGGGCCTAGAAGCAGGAAGGCAGAAGAAACGGTCAGATAGATTGGGATGGTGGGTCCTGCCATGTCCTGGTCTGTTGAGGTAGAAAAGAAGGTAAGATCCCAGGGTGGAGGGTGACTCACACACGCTTGAGACAAAGAGAATGGCAGCAGGTCCACGGACTCCCTGAAAGAAGGGAAGTGACCAGGAGACATGGTGAATGAGCGAAGATCTGCAAGGGACTCTGAGAGCAAGGAGGACCCCAATCCAAATGAGAGCATACACTTGAGAGCAAAGGTTTCAGTGAGAGCAAAGAAATGGTGAAACTTTCTGTAACTAGGTGAAGAGCATGCATGAAATTGTTTGCAACTAATAGAGGTTCCACAGAGCACAGCAGAAAAGTTTAGAAGAAGAGCAATTACATCAGGTCCAGGGAGAAGGAAGCACATGGCCACGTGAAGAGGACAGTGACCAGAGGACCTTGTTCAGTTTTTGTGAAAGACATGGATGAGTCATGGGGGAAAGAAACGACCTAGAAATGTCCACAGACCTGGACTCTGAAGTCTCTGATGGATTGGAGGACTCAGGCCTCTCTGGAAGAAGCCGGCTGCTCCTGGAAATCCTACACCAGGTGGGCTGGCAACAGGATTAGTTGGTTCTCAGGAGCTACCCTGAGTGCTGGAAATAATATTAGCTCCAGATGGATGGGAGGCCTTTCTGGATGGAATCCTTCACAGCTTGTCTTAACTGTGACTCCAGGGGAATACATGGAAAAATGGCATCATGGATTCTAAAATAACTGCAAGTGAGATCGTTGTATGTACTTTCTGTTTCCTTTACACAACCCTCACTCACTTCTCAACCCACAGAGATATGATTTCTGCTCACTCCATTTCACTAAAACAGCCCTTGCCAAGTTCTCTAGTGGTCTCCATATTACTTGAGCCAACTGACCTTTTTCAGCCCTCATCTTCCCCGACAACTCAGCCCTGTTGGCCACACGCTTCTTTGTGAAACACTTTCTTCCTTGGATTTCTATAGTGATGTCACCCTCTCCTAATTGTCTTCCTGTCCCCAGCTACTCATTGGCTCTACCTCTCAAATCCTCACTTACACAGCCTATAAGTGTTGGGGTGCCTTAATGCTTGATGTTAGGCCATCTACTCTTCTCACTTAATAACCTTTCTCTAAGGCATCTCAATCAGGGCTGTGGCCTCAACTGCTTAATATAACAGAGGCATGTGAAAAGTGCTGCAGGAGTGTTCAGCCGAGTGCGTGACTATGGCATGTGAAAAGTAGCTTGATTTGGGGTCACTGCTGTTCAGTGGAAAATGTAGCCTTGGGATGGATAATGCAGCCCAAATTTGAACTCTGAAAGACTATTCACTGGATTGGAAGACCAATAGATACCAATAAATTAAAAGTAATTGCTGTTTATCCTTCATCAAAATTACCATTATTCTACAAGGTAAGTGCTTGTCTATACATTACAAGCCCTGTGTCTATTGCCTATGCATTAACTATGTATTAGCATTTCCTACATTCTGTACATTCCCTTTATCCAAAATATTCATGTCTACCTCTTATTCAGCAGTCCACCAGTCTTTCCCATCCTCAGTAGCATTTATTGATTGCCTTCAGGATCTATAGTGATGTTTAAAGCACTATAATCCATCTCTATCCTCAAAGATCTTGATGGAGTATTACAATAACCCTATCACTTATTGTTGTCAGCTTTTCCATCAGCATCAATTAGAAAAGGCATGAAGGGACCACAGGTTGATCAATTACTTTATCAAGGGAACAAGTATGGAAGCATCACTTGCAAATGATCAACAATCATTATTGCATGCAACTAAAAGGAGTATGTTTTATTTATTTATTTTTTTGAGGCAGAGTCTCACTCTGTTGTCCAGGATGGAGTATAGTGGCACGATCTCGGCTCACTTCAACCTTCACCTTCTGGGTTCACGAGATTCTCCTGCCTCAGCCTCCCAAGTAGCTGGGATTACAGGTGTACACCACAACATCCGGCTAATTTTTTTATTGTAGAGACAGGGTTTCGCCATGTTGGCCAGTCTGGTCTCGAACTCCTGACTTCAAGTGATCCACCTACCCTGGTCTCCCAAATTGCTGGGATTATAGGTGCGAGGCACTGCACTCAGCCTGTTTTACTTTTTTTTAAATCCACAATATAGCCAAATCTCTTGTATACACAAAATAGTGATCTGCGGTCCATCTCATGGCAACCATGCTGTTCAGCCTATTGATCTTCTTTAATGAAGTACCTGCTTTGTTGACATCTGCACTCTGCAATTCCAGAATTGATCACACATTTCCCTCATAGCCCATCTCCTCATTTCCATTAATTTTACATACTGTCTGCAGAGATAATCCGCTGTAAAGGAGGTAACACTCACCTTGGAATCAGAAGTCCTGGGTCCAAGGTCTGACTTGTAATTCATTGGGTCATGCACAATCTAATTTTCTTCATCTATATATCTGCCGGAATAACCCTACACTCTCTCCACACCTCTCAAAATAGGCAGGTGGTAAGAGTTATTACTTATTAGAAGAAGCTTTAGAAATCCAAATATTTCACCATCGTCCTTGATCAATGGAAAGTTTAAGAGAGACAGAATCATCTATTCTCAGTAGCATGGACTGCAGGGAACTGCCTCGCTGAAGACCCTGTTGATTTATTACATTAATTCATTACAGTTTGTGTGCAGAATATTAGACACGCCTAGCTTCAGGTCTCAACCTGAAGACATGTGTCATCCAACTAGATCTTCAGAATTACTCTGTAAGATAGGCAGGGCAGGTGCTATTGTTTTGATTTTGCAAATGAGGAGAGGGTCAAAGTTTAGCAAACTGAACAAGATCACACAGCTAGAAAATGGACAAACCAGGGCTCCATTTTTCAAGCTTTCTAATCCCTAGTTCTTCACCTTCCAACACCTCTAACCGGAAGGGAGAAAGCAGTGCTTAAGTCCCTTTTCAGTGCAAAGAATGACAATAACCTGAGAGAGTTAATGCACCTTCCAAAAGATTCATTTCTCCCCTATTCACAAAGAGTCAGGCAGAAATTGATTTAGAACAATCAGGAGAAGACTCAGTAAGCTTCATCTACACAATAAAAATAATATACTTAGCATTCTCGTGTGACTTCACATTTTGTAGTTATTGACAATAAACAATTAAAAATGTATCTCATAGATAACCAAATGGCTAGTATAATTATTTTACAACACAAAACACCTAGACAGGCTTCCTTTTTATTAGGTAGAGATAATTTAAAAATCAATTTAACAATACCACTTTAAATGTACAGAGTTCCAAGCCTCGTTGTGGTGGGTTAAATCCCGGAAATTTGGGGCATTTAATTTACAATAAGCCTCAATAAACTGCCCTCATGAGATGGCTCTCATGACTAGAGGTCATTCATACAGGCTGAAGCTTAGTTGTAAACAGACTACACAGTGCGTTCTAGCCATTTCCAGCTTGAGACACAGGAAACTCCTCTTATCGTAATCAAATGCTGACAAGTCCCTTTGACTTAGAAAGTGGCATACAGTGAAATGGACCCCAGTTTAAATTCTTCTCAAGTTTTCAGGGTGAGAAAGCAATTCCAAAGCAGCCCATTAGAGGTATTTGTCTGCATGCACAAGACATTAGGCAGCCTGACATGACTTGATGTTTGCAAAGGGAAGGATGGGTTTGAGGCAAAAGGATTTTGTACGTGCAAAGTGATACAGGCCAAAAGAGCCACACATGTAACTTCTTTACATATAGCTTGCCAGATCTTTGCTTGGCTGCAACTAGCTGATTTTTTTATGAATGTTAAGTTCATGAGCAAATGAATAGAGGATCCAAACCTACCTTTTTAATTACAAAATGCTTTTTCCTCCCCTACAATCAGACTTCTACTCATTCCAGCACTTAAAAAAAAATGTAATCATCATAATTCCTAGTAGCTTGCTTCTGTTTCCGCTTCAATAGATACCCTGTAGATGGGAAGTCACATAACAGCTCCACGTCCTATCAAGTTGCTTCCACCCGAAAACAGCTGCAATGCTTATCTAATTAAACCCCAGCACCAAACTGTGAGCTTCCGCATCAATCATTAATATTGTATTATGGATCATTTTAAATTCTGACTGGGGTAGGTGGCTCCCCGCACACTGGTCTCTGAAGGAGATTTTTCAAATAATCTTTAAGCGGCATTGAAAAAATAAAACAAGCTGCCTGCTGTTTGAGGAAAGCTCTACTATCCTGCTGCACCCTGATTAGCTGTTAACACTAATTGAGAGATGAATATTGTTTATTCCAAAAATGCTAAAGATGGGTTTTTTTAAATTATGAAAAGGAAAACGCAGTTCTCCTCACCTCAAAAATGTGTCTGTGGCTCTTTGCCCAAATTCTAAACAGCGCCAAAAGAATGGTGGTTTCTGGGTCTCTTGTCTACAGTTTGCAGAGTGATTATCCTGAAACACTTCTTTTCTCTAGGTGGCCCTCCAGAGTTAGTGAACTGTGACCTCCACGTGGGATTTGGACATGCGTGCCCTACATCTGGAATGCAGAAACACTCTTCACAGAACTCTGATAGCCCAGGAATATTTATGTAAATCTCTGTCCTGGTAAGGCACATGTTGATGTACTTGGGCTTAAGCTCATAAACCAAGAGGAACAGTTTCCTACATCCCCCTTCTAATGACTAAAGCCAACGGGCTGAGCCAAATGGGACAATTTAGACAAAGAGAGACTGGCGAAAACCAAATGAATGTCTGCTTCCTTCTAGCATTCTAGGAAAAATACCAAGCGGCTGTGCCAATGTGCACTGCTTGCCTTTGTTAGGAAAATACACTCAAAATCAGGGGAATCAGTCAGTACCAGGTTCGGGAAAGATGTATGCAAGAGAGACTCCCTGATGAGGAAAAATCGACTACAGAAACACAGCACGCACCCAGCTCAGCACAAACACAGCTTAAAAATCCAAGGAATTAGGATGATGTGTAGAATCCCGAGGTTCTCATTCTTGTTCCCATAAGCCAGGATTGGCTGAGCCTTAGCCAGGATACCACCTGGCATTCAGCCACATCAGCTAAAGAGATGAGGAACCTGAGAGGAAACAAGTGTGAGGAAGAGGATGATTCAAGAGGACCAGAAATACAAGGAAAGGACAGAGGCCCTCGGATGGTTCACTGCAGAGAAGACAGGCTGAAAGATTTAGGAACCGGCTGAGAGCCAACATGCCAGAGCCTCCCGAAGGGTGGAATCAGAGATCTCTCCTTCTATTATTGTATCAGCAGCCTCACGTCTACCCTCGGGCCTGAATTTTGTTATAGATTTATACACATTTGATATAGAGTCCTTCCCATGCTACTTTCCTACTATCTCTGTGTTTCCTAGAACCAAGGTACACCCTCCCCATGGCCTCTCCCACTGCCATCACATTCTAAGCATATGTCCAGTCCTAGGGAGCTATAAGACCTTGAGTGTATTGGTGAAACTCTCCAAGTCTCATTTTCCTCATCTGTAATATGAAAATAGTGGAATATATTTAGGTACAATTGACATTTTTTAGTACTTCCTACATATCAAGTTAAATGTGGGTTTTTTGTTTGTTTGGTTTTTGGGTTTGTGTGTGTGTGTGTGTGTGTGTGTGTGTGTGTGTGTTTGAGACAGATCTCACTCTGTCACCTAGGCTGGAGTGCAGTGGTGCGATCTCAGCTCACTTCAACCTCCACCTCCTGGGTTTAAGCAATTCTCCTGCCTTAGCCTCCCAAATAGCTGAGATTACAGTCACGCACCACCACACCCAGCTAATTTTTGTATTTTAGTAGAGACGAGGTTTCACCATGTTGGCCAGCCTGGTCTTGAACTCCTGACCTCAAGTGACCCACCCGCCTCGGCCCCCCAAAGTGCTGGGATTACAGGCATGAGCCACCGCGCCCGGCCAAATGTGTTTTGATATATTATTATTATCCTTGTCCTAAAGCACAATGTGGAAAATGTTATTTCCATTACACAGATGAGAAAATGTAGGCCACAAAACTTTCCTGACGCTCCCAAAGTCATCCAGCAAGAAGTACCAGAATCAAAATCTTCTTATCCTTGCCAAAAAAAGAGAAAGAAAACATAAATAAAAGTGGAACAGTAAGAATAACAAAAAAGAGTGAGGGAGACA
The DNA here is from genome assembly GCF_029281585.2 of Gorilla gorilla gorilla. Classification (NCBI taxonomy): domain Eukaryota; kingdom Metazoa; phylum Chordata; class Mammalia; order Primates; family Hominidae; genus Gorilla; species Gorilla gorilla. The sequence goes on along the minus strand of NC_073238.2, from coordinate 115,656,601 downwards.
GAGAGAATCGGGAGGTACTACAAGAGGAAGAAACCTAAATCTAATTTATCTCACTTGGAATTAAGGACAATTTGTAAAATTTAGCAGTAAAGACTGTAATATGTTTGAAATTTAATAGACTTGGGAGATGTAATAAGAACAGTCTTTTTTTGCAAGTGTTTATTTTCTAATAAACAGGAATCAGGAAATTTGCCTGTGGGCAGTTTTTCCCCACAACTAATAATTGAAAATGTGAAGTTAGCAAATAATTCCTTTACAGCAAACATTGCTCTTTTATTCAATTGTTCATGAAAGAGAAACATCTATTGATTCCCATCTAGGTGCCAGGCATTGTGCACTCCATATGCCAGGCATGCAGTTTAGAGCCAGACAGTCTGGTATCTGAGCTTTAAAGGCCAAGAATCAAGTGTTTATGTCTGGCATGTTGTAATTAATTAAACCATTTTTATGCAATAATTGCAGGGTCTCAGAATACAATGCATTTGGTGACAAGCTGACTGGACTCAAAGACAAGTTGCTGTGGGATTTCTGCAAGACCAGAGTCTTAGAGGAGACGGTGCCCAAGTCTAACTTGTTCATTCTTGGAATGCCAGGCGCCAAACATGGTGCCTGGTCCATTGCTGGCAGTGGGTTCTTCCTATGTGCCATGCATTTGACTCTCTTAGGGAACTCCTTTAAAATAGAGGTATCAAGCACCCCCTCCTTCCCAGGAGATGCTCATCCTGTTGGTGGAGACAGGACCATGATGAGATTTGTTTGTATTTCTCCATGGGTGATTTGGGTGATTCTCTTCTTTTTTTTTTTTTTTTTTTTTTGAGATAGAGTCTTACTCTGTGCCAGGCTGGAATGCAGTGGCATGATCTTGCCTCACTGAAACCTCTGCCTCCCAGGTTCAAGTGATTCTCCTCCCTCAGCCTCCTGAGTAGCTGGGACTACAGGCGCACGCCACCATGCCCAGCTAATTTTTGTATTTTTAGGAGCGATAGGGTTTCGCCATGTTGGCCAGGATGGTCTCGATCTCTTGACCTCATGATCCGCCCACCTCAGCCTCCCAAAGTGCTGGGATTACAGGTGTGAGCCACCACCCCTGGCCAGGTGATTCTTATACATACCCAGTGACAAGAACCACTCAGTGTGAGCTTTATGCATATTTTTCAGTGTATGGTGGTTCACACCTGTAATCCGAGAACTTTGGAGGGCCAAGGCAAGAAGCTTGCTTGAGCCCAGGAGTTCTAGGCTGCAGTGAGCTATGATCTTGCCACTGCACTCCAGCTTGGGTGACGGAGTGAGATCCTAGCTCTAAAAACAAACAAACAAAAAAGAGTGAACTAGTATTATTAAAGTAAGTGCACACTATACTTTTTAAAACCATGTGGCACCCTTATGGGTATAAATTCTAAAGCAAGAAAGGGATAGGAGGAAGCGTTGGATTAACATTATGTGTAGGGGCAATACATACTATAATAGGATAAAAATCTTACTAGAAGATGGAAGGAACGTGGAATCTCTTAGGGTGAACATGAGGACCTTTTTTAACACCTAAAATAAAAGTTTAAAATAACATTTTTTGGCTATTATTAAACAGTCAAAAAAAAAAACAGATGCTAGCAAGGTCTTGGAGAAAAAGTAATGCTTATATGCTGTTGGAGGCAGGGGTGTAAATTAGTTCAACCACTGTGGAAGACAGTGTGGTGATTCCTCAAAGACCTAAAGACAGAAATATCATTCGACCCAGAAATCTCATTACCAGCTATATACCGAAAGGAATATAAATGATTCTGTTATAAAGACACATGCCTGTGTATGTTCATTGCAGCACCATTCACAATAGCAAAGACATGGAAGCAACCTAAATGCCCATCAGCGGTAGACTGGATAAAGAAAACATGGTACATACACATCGTGGAATACTATGCAGCCACAAAAAAGAATGAGGTCATGTCATTTGCAGGGACATGGGTAGAGCTAGAGGCAACTATTCTTCAAAAACTAATGCAGTAACAGAAAACCAAACACTGCATGTTCTCACTTTTAAGTGGGAATTAAATGATGAGAACACATGGACACATAGAGGGGAACAACACACACTGGGGCCTATTAGAGGGTGGAGGGTGGGAAGAGGGAGAGGATCAGGAAAAATAATCAATGGGTACTAGGCTTAATACCCGGCCGATGAAATACTCTGTACAACAAACCCCCATCACACAAGTTGACCTGTGTAACAAACCTGCACATGTACCTCTGAACTTAAAAGTTAAACAAAACATTTCTTAGACCCCTATAATATAGTTAGCATTTATATTTATTTTCTTTGTATTAATAAAAACAAACCTCTATGAATTCGATGATGCCTTTAATTAATTTGAATTATTTTAATCTTAAGTGTCTACTTACATTTTTAAAATACTAACCCATACATGTGCAAGAGATTATTTAGTCAACCTACAGATACTGCTTACTGGGCACACGGACTCAAGAAGAAACTCATGACGCACATGGTCTGCACGTCAGGAACCACAGACGTAGACCATCTAACTAGTAGTAAGACTAGAATGAAATTTTTCAACCTGAGGAAGAGGCAAAATTAGACTCTTTAGTGGTAAAGGGCATTTTAAATTTCTTTGTAGTGGCAAAATAAGTCACCAGGACCAAATGCAAAAATGTGTGGTGTTTTCTTATAAGTTACCATTTTATAGAATAAGTAATTTTAGCATGCCTAAGGAAAAGAAATAAATTAGACAAGATTTGGAGCAATAAAAACAGGATGCAGAGAATAGCTGAGGTAGAACAACTGTGCAATATTTGTAAGATTTTCTCTGAATAGGATTCAACTTAACATGATAATATCTGAAGAGACAAGACCAGGGAAAGAAAATTCATTTGATTATTCCATTTGGGGAAATGGTTAGGGAAGTACAATCAAATGCATAGCTGAAAAAAGTAAAAAACACAAATCCCATAAGTCAAAAGACCTTTCTTTTAAACTTATTGATAAATGTACACCCAAAATCAAGATCAAAAAGAGGTTCTTAATTAGAAATCATTTGTTATTAACAGGCAAAGTAAAAGAGGCTGTTATAGAAAAAAAAAAGCATCTTTTATCATTGGATGGATAAGCTGCTGAAACCTGAAGGTCACATAAGACCAAAATGTAAAAACAGCAACAAATGTTGCTGGACTTCCTTCTTCTCCAGGTTTTGCAACTTAGCCCTGAGTTGTTCTCAGGAAATTACATTTCTCTAAAATAAACATAGTGATAAGATTAGGATTCAACAACACCCGAGGCTCTCATATTACTACTAAACCTTTCTTCTATGCACGCCTCACAATATTATTGGCCATTTAAAATGGATTATCTCTTTTAAGGGGGCATATCTAACATTCTGCAATATCTGCCTGTTTATATGGACTCCAAATCACCAAAAATCCCAAGCAATCAGAATCATCCTCATTTGCTATTCAGCAACATTTCCCCAAGTCTTTTTCTCTGAATATTGGTGAAGATGTTCCTCAAAAAAGAGGGGAGGAGGGACTATGACTGGATAATTCGTATCTTGAAGATTCTCAGAAATCTTACATTGAAAACATCTGTTTAGCCTTGTTCATCCCATTATTTCTCACATTTATTTGACTTCAGAGCCCCTTTGTCATGTAACATTGGTTAAAATTCCACAGAAATAGCCTTCCAGGCACACAATTTGGACAGTCTAACTCTTTATGACCCTGAGACACTCCGAAATTGACTGCTCTGGTCCACCAATAGATGTTGAGCTTCAACATCGCCCAGGAACTGGTCTAGCTGCCGGGGATACTGTGGTGAACAAGATGAGCACAGTCCCAGGTCCCTGTGGAGCGCATTTTCTAGCATATGACGGAGTAAATGCACCTGATGGCTTCAGGGGAGTCTGAGAATAGTGATTGGAATGGGAGCAGGATGTGCCTTTAGACAGGATGGGCACGGAAAGCTTCTTCCCAAGGTGATGTTTGAGACCAGATCCTGATTCTGTTCACTCTCGTTTTAATACTTAATAGACTTTTCCAATTGTTTGAAAATCATTGATTAAAAAGTAGTAATGCAAGATTTGTGTTTTAGTAATGTTCTGTTAATAAGAAAGTCAGTTAAACAATGCTCATTCCCCATCCATCCCATTTAAATAGGCATGCATTGCATGTGCGTTAAAAACGTTTGTCTACTGGGATCTTACACTCAGTTCTCAGGGCAAGTGCACAGGGAACATCTCCGAGTCACAGCACTAAGTGGTAAAACAGTGTTTCTGACACAGCCCAGAAGTCCCTCCACACCGAAGGCACTGAAACGATTCCCCCTTTTTACTCTTCTCTAAACAGGATACACACCTGTAATTCGGCACCAGGAAACTCCTGTATAGCACATTGACAATGAATAGTTGTCTTAGTGGCTTATAATTAAGGAGAGTGATAATGTTGGGAATTTAACTTTGGTGGTACTTAACTCTGAAATCCCTGTTGATTGCTTATTAAAATGACTCCTGAAACTCCCAGGAAAACAACATGGAAGGCTGAGTAAATGCTTTTGTATTGTGAAGATACTCTTTAATGAAATACTTCTTTCCCACAGCAACAGACCTACTCTACAATCCAGGAAAATGGTTTTAATAAATGCTTCTGATAATAATCTTTATAATGATCATTGTGTTATTGGTTATAGTGATGAATAATAAAACCTCCTTCAAAAAGGCTCTAAAAGATAAGGTACTAATTCAAAAGAAGGTGGTGGTGGTTGTTTTTAATTCCAACATGCTTCTGAGAGATCCACTTAAACATTTGCAATAACAGTGGAAAATGTTTAAGCAGACCAATGAAAATTTTCTTCTTATTGTGCTTTGAGTAGTCAAATTGCACCCAGTATTGTAAAATCAAAGTGCTTTGTTGCTAGGCAATTCCATGAATCATCCCAAATCAGGTTTTAACCAGATTGATAAAAGTGTTACCCCCCCCTTGTTTTTTTTACTAGAACACAGTTTTTGGTTGAGCAACAAAATATGTGAACTGATCACATGGGAATAGAATTTTTATAGCAATAAATAAATCTTGCCCCAATGATAATATTTAATGATATGCATAATTATTGTTATAACACACAGGAATCAGATATAAGTGATATAAAGCCCAAGTGATGATTGCATTTAGCATTATGTTGACGTTGCAGATAAAAGCAGCTTTGAGATCAGCATGGAGGAAGAAGGAAAAGGAAGAAGCTGCTCTGAACTCCCTCCAGAAACACCTACATTCACATCCAAGGCACCAGCTGTTGAGTTTCCCTGACTTGAGAAATGGCATCGCTCTTGGCCAACATCTCCCAAGGAGACTAAATAGAATATTAATGTATTAGTAGAATATTAATATTAATATATTAGTAGAATATTACTAACAGATTAGAATATTAATATTAATATATTAGTAGAATATTACTAAGTAATAGATTAGTAGAATATTAATATATATTATTAGAAATAATATATTAGTAGCATATTCATATATTAGTAGAATTAAGCAAATTGACTGGTTTTAAATTCTAATATATTTGTTAAAGTTTAATCATTTAATTGATAGTTATATCTGATAATAAGAAATTCATCTCTTCATTTCATTTAATAACAGAATAAACAGATCATTAAGCATATGAATTTAGAATAGAGGTGAATCTAACTGAAATATTATTGGCATATGAGTATTTATGGAGTCTTCATATTCTTCACTACCTACCTGCAAAGTTAAAGTGTTTATTTGAGGATGTAGACATGGAGATCCACACAAATACGTGAAGAGCTATATATTGAAGACAACAGCCTTCAATCTTTAAACCAAGTACAAAGCTCTTATATATTCATAGTATAATATAGCTCCTACTATTTCAATGTTTATGTCGTATCTCTTCCGTAAGCGATTGGTGGGTCTGAAATCCACTTTCACTGAGATACTTGGTTGACGTCAATACAAATAAGAACAGTGCGGACCGTTCTGCCCTTCCCCTGAAAACACAAAGTGGAGCTTTAAAACAGGCTCTCACACTGGATTTTAGGTGGATTTGGATTTTAACTCCAGTTGTCTATGAAGAATTAAAAAAAAACCCACAGCAGGATGATTTCCAAGGATATTAGAGGATTTAATGAACAAGGATCGCATTTAAGGGAAGACGGGTAACGAGGAGTAAAACGAACTTTTCCTGCTTTTTCCTGTGAGAAGTATCATTGTAATTACCCATGTATCTAAATTAAAATTGCATATTCATGTTTTGCATTTTCAATTGGCCTTGTATAATTAAAACTGCATCACATTTGATGGATTTATAATTATGGCTAAATGTTTATGTTAACGTTCATCTCTTCCATGCTGAAAAACAACAAAAAACGAGAACATTTCTTTAACTTGTTTCTTACCAGAAATTCAATCTCCAGATACAAAATTCAATGACCACGTGTCCTGAAAATAAAATATCTTTGAGATCAATAGGCACAGCTTCAAGTGTGAGATCCAAAAATCCTGATGCTTGCAAAGCACAAACCCAAACTGCTTTAAAGAATAATCTATAGAGGAAAGAAATAGAATGAATGGTAGAAGGTCTGATTAAGGTCTTACAGAAGATACCTTACTAACTTCAATGAATTAGCAGGAGACAATCATATCTCCTCAGGCTATAATCATTGTACTTTAAATCCCCAACTATTTCCATTAAAAAAAAAAGAAGAAAAAAAAAAACTATGTGCTGCAAGATCAGAGCTTTCACTTCTGAATGTAAAAATGGTGACTAAATCAAACACCCATTATTCATTCTTTACTGAGAAACTCTTTCCTAACTTTTCCCAATGAGGGAATCATAAAACAAAAGCACAGTAGATTATAAAAGTTTACGTTGGAAATAGAAACACATGACTCTGGGTCTCTGTCTTGGCTGTTGGGAACGTTTCAGGTTCAAGATCTCCTGGACAAACATTTAGTGCTTAGATATTGCTATGAGTTGAACTGTGTTCCCCCACAGTGTTGAGCCCTAGCCCATGGGAATCTCAGAATGTGACCTTATTTGGAAATAGGGTCATTGTAAGCCGATAGGAAACACCAAACTGTTTGTACTATTCTCACACTCAACACAACACAGAACCTGCTGTGACCAAAATGTATGGGGGATTTTCTCTGCACTCCAAGCAATTCTCCAAGCAGACACCAACTGGGTGTCCTACAATTCAATTCAATTCTGATGCTATCTACCTAGAGATGATATCAGGACCTAAGGTGAAGGGCTCAGTCTCACATGGCTGCCCCCGACTTCAGATGCCAGTCACAAGCCCCAGTTGTGATCTGTGCTTCTGACCAACTGGCTATAAACTAGAGTTCCCAAGACCCGCTCTTCGGGTTTGATTTATTTGCTAGGACACTCAGGGAAATGCTTTACTTACATTTACTCATTTATTATTAAGAATATCACCAGCGATACAAATGAACAGCCAGATGGAAGAGATGCGTAGGCAAGGAATGAGGGAAGGGTGTGGAGCTTCCGGCACCTACTGGCACCTCCTCAAATTCAACAACCTGAAAGCACTCCGAATGCTGTCTTTGTAGGTTGTTACACAGGCGTGATTGATTAAGTATTGGCCATTGCTGATCAACTCAAACTTCAAGCCCTCACCACTCCCCAGAGATCAGGTGGGACTGAGAGTTCCAACCCTCTAATCACATAGTTGGTTCCTCTGGCAACCAGCGCCCCCAAGCCTGAGGCTATCCAGGAGCCCCCAGCCATCAGTCATATGCCTAGCATACACAGACACATATCATCACACTTTGGAGATCCCAAAGATTTTAGGTGCTGTGTTTCAGGAAATGGGAACAAGACCAAATATGCACACAGTCCCTCACGATGGGTTGACTTACAATTTTTTGACATTTTGACAGTGTGAAATGACATGATGCAGTGGAAACTGCACTCTGAGTACCCATGCAATCATTATGTTTTTCACTTTCAGTACAATAGTCAATAAATTACAATGAGATATGAGAAAGAAAAGACACACTGTAGCAGAAGAATGCAAGCCCCCCTTAAATGATTGGGCCCAGAGAAGCGTTGGAATGGAACAGCAGTCACGTCCCACTCCATTCTGACTTGATCTCTTCAAGGTGCTTGCCACGTTGACTCTAGACTGACTGACGCCAAGTAACTATAAATTACCCTGACAATGCCGCACCCTGGACACCACAGCTCATAACCTACAGTTCAACCATGTATAGCCAATCACTAAACAATGTTATTTCTGTAAATCAGTGTGACTTGTATCAGCCCACTCCTTGTCCACCTTTGCCCTTAAAAACCTCCTTGTAGCAAAGGCCGAAAGGTGCACTTCTCAAGACAACTTAGAAGTATTTCCCGGGCAGTTGTTCTCACCTTGGCTCAAGTAAACACTTTAAAATTATATTTTGTGTCTCAATTTCTTCCTTCAGGTCAACATAAATTCAATACCTTATTTTAAAATGGGCTTTGTGTTAGATGTTTCTGCCCAACCACAGGCTAATGTAAGCGTTCTGAGCACGTTTAAGGTAGGCTTGGCTAAGCTGTGGTGTTCAATAGATGCAGTGCATTGAACGCATTTTTAATTTATAATATTTTCAACTTACAATGGGTTTGTCAATTGATGTAATCCCATAGTAAGTCAGGGAGCTTCTGTGTATTTCTTGTTATAAATCACAGTATCACAGTCATTAAAATGTAATTAGTTAGATTAAATGGAAGCCATACTGTAGTACGTGGATACTGAATCCAATGTAACAAGTCTCCTGATAAGAAGAGGGAAATTTGGACACAGAGACAAAGAGGGAGAATACCACGTGAGGATGGATGCAGAGACTGGAATGATGAGCCTACAGGACAAGGAGCGCTAAGGATCACTGGTGTGAAATAAGAATGAAGTCCTATGCCTGGGCAACATAGCAAGACTACATCTCTACAAATAAAATAAAAATAAAAATAAAAAATAAAAAAGTTGTAAGTAGCCAGGTGTGGTGGTGCATGCCTGTAGTTCCAGCTACTGAGGAGGGTGAGGTGGGAGGATCGCTTGAGCCTAGGAGTTCAAGACTGCAGTGAGCCATGATCAGCCACTGCACTCCAGCCTCTGTGACAGAGAGAAATCCTGTCTCAAAAGAAAAAAGAATGTTCTAACCCCCTACAAGCAACTTAACAGACCTCTCTTGGCCAAGGGGACCCCAGAGAAACCTTGAAAACTGAGTTCCTGGCCACAATGAGATGGGAGGTCAGATGCGCCTGTTTATACCCTCTCACCCCAAATTGCCTTTCTTTCCCTTTCAAAAGACTTGCTCCACCACTGATTTTAACCAATCACTAGACGCCATACCCAGACTCTGCTTTCCTGTGGTCTCAACACAGCAGGTGACAAGGACCACATCACATTCCTCCAGAGACCATGGACTGGTTCTAGCCAGTCTACAGAAGCTGCACATGAATGCCCTGTGTCCTCCATTTCATCTTCTGACATATAAAGCCTGCTTTTAATGCATTTAAATGTTGTCTCCACCCCTAAGTGAACATGGGATGTATGCAACATACATTTTTGCTTATTAAGCATGCATGCCCCCTCTTTGTGAATATTCATAGTTCCTCCTATAACCTGTTGAATACGTCTACTTAGCTAAACTATTCAGCATTAGTTCCTGTCTCATCCTTCCTCCTTCAAAGTGCCTGCTTTCAGTCTCTGCCAGGGGCTATGCCTCTCAGCCTGCAGCATGGCCAGCCTGCAGGTTGCAACCTTTATTAAAAAACAAAGTTCTCTTCTCCAAATTTATGGATCTCATGATTTTAAGTCAACATCAGTAAAATCAGAAGCTAGAATAAGAGGCGAGGGGCTGGGCACAGTGTCTCATGCCTGTAATCCCAGTACTTTGGGAGGCCGAGGTGGGCGGATCATAGGTGAAGAGATTGAGACCATCCTGGCCAACATGGTGAAACCCCATCTCTACTAAAAATACAAAAAAATAACTAAGTGTGGTGGCACACGCCTATAGTCCCATCTACTCAGGAGGCTGAGGCAGGAGAATCACTTGAACCCGGGAGGCAGAGGCTGCAGTGAGCCAAGATTACACCACTGCACTCCAGCCTGGTGACAGATCAAGACTCCATCTCAAAAAAAAAAAAAAAAAAAAAAAAAAAGAAGTAAGGAAGGACCCCTTCCTAGAGCTTTTAGAGGGAGTATGGCAGCCCTGGCAGTACCTTAATTTCAGATGCCTAGCCTTCAAAACTGTAAGAGAACAAATTTCTGTTGTTTTGATGTACCCAATTTGCTGTACTTTGTTATGACAGCTCTCAGAAAATAATACAGATGTCTGCGGGACTTGGAAGATTATCTTCCCAGAATTTCAACTTGTATCCACATACTACAAGCTGTGTGAACCAATGTCTTGATGTTTTATGAAACTGAAGCTTCTTGCTTAGAATTCAAGCTTAGAATTCTTTTCTTTCCTTTGTTCTCAAAGAAACAGGTGAGAGAAAAATGTTCTTCTTGCAGAATTTATTCTCCAGTGCTAAGATCACTAACAGTACCTGCCTGCAAGGTCTCTAGGTCTGAGCCACGGGAGCCAGGATGTGGTATTGGAGGCAGCAGTGAAACCTGTGTTCACTGCCCCGTCTCCCTTACAATAAGGTCCAGAAGGTGCAGCCCCTCAACAGCAACGTAAGTACATGACGCTGTACAGACATACATACCCAGGTGTCTGGCTACCTTTTCAGGCTCCCACATCAAGTCTGAGGGAAATTGTCTTGTGAGTTGGCAAAGAGAACAAAGAAAATAAAATCTTTAACATGAGTATCCATTCACAGACATTAACGCAGACTAGACTGTGATCTGGAACACGAATCCAAAAGAACCACACAAGTTGTTTTGATTACTATGTGCAGATTGATCAACATGCTGATTACTTGACCAGTCATCAGCACCTCTTACCTTCCAATATTTTGTTAATAAATGTTGTACAGCAGGTACAAAGAGAGGCTGAATGCACAGGTCTATATTCTAATACAACCAGGATGCAGATCAACAGAGGCTTTGGGCAGAACGTGGTATGAATCACAGTTTAGGTTCTCTAGCACTTTTCATTCTACAGTGCACTTTAACAAACATTTCTACGTCTAGTTCTCATGTGGTCCTGTTAATTTTAGAGAGGTAGATAGTCAGAAAAGTTAAGTGACTTCCCCTGGTCACAAAGAAAGTACAACTCAAGCCATTTCTTCTGACTTCATATCTCCTGTTACAAATTCCCTGGAGAGAAATTCTCATTGGCTCAGTGGATCAAGTGTCCACCCCTGGTCCATTGCCTGGAGCATGGTCTAGCCTGGAGCATACTCACTGCCAGCTCACTTGCTGCTATGATCTGGAGATCTGTCCCCCCAAAATTTATATGTTGAAACATAATCCCCAATGCAATCATATTAGGAGGTGGGGCTTTTAGGTGATTACACCATGAGGACAGAGACCTCATAAGCGATATCAGTGTCCTTATAAAAGTGTCCTGAGAGAGCTTGTTTGCCCCTTCTACCATGTGAGGAACCAGGAAGAAGGTGCCATCTAGGAAGCAGACAGCCCTTACCAGGCACTGAATCAGCACATGCCTTAATCTTGGACTTCCCAGCCTTCAGATCAGTGAGCAATAAATTTCTATTGTTTATAAATTACCCAGTCTAAGGTATTTTGTTATAGATGCACAAACAGCCTGAGATGCCCGTCCTCCTCGGAATTGCTACCTAGCACTGTTACTACAACACCACTTCTGGTAATATCCTCTGCAGGAAATTTTTTTCAACATCAAGATCATCAACAAACAGTATTTTTTCCTGCCCCAATGACTACGTTTTCTACTGAACTGTTTTCGTCTCAAAGTAATGTTCTAGGCAACACCGTTGTCTTCGTTTGTTCAGCTGCCTTAATAAAAGGCCACAGACTGGGTGGCTCATGAACAACAGAATTTATTTCTCACAGTCCTGGAGGCTGAGAAGTCCAAGATGAAGGCACCAGCAGATTCCCTGTCTGGGGAAGGCCCTCTTCCTTGTTTGTACTCAGCTGTCTTCTCCCCAGATCTTCACATGGCAGAAGGGATGAGGGATTTCTCTGTGGTCTTTTTTATAAGGGCACTAATCCTATTCATAAGGAATCCACTCACATAACCTAATCACCTCCCAAAAGCCCCACCTCCTAATACCATCACTTTGAAGGTTAGGATTTTGACATATAAATTTTGGGTGCACATAAACATTCAGTCCATTGCAATTGTATTTGTCAGGGTTCTCCAGAGAAACAGAACCAATAACCAATAGAATGGAGACATATATGGGGGACCAGCACAAATATGAAGCATATATATACATACACATACACACACCCACATATGTAGGGAGAGAGAGAGAAATTATTATAAAATATTGGCTCGTGCAATTATGAAGGCTGAAACATTCCACGATTTGCCATATATGAGCTAGAAAGCCAGGAAAGCTGGTGGTATAGTTTGAATTCCTGAGAGCCAGACAGCTGATGGTGTAGATTCTAGCCCGAGTCAGGCAGCCTGAAAACCGGGAACACCAGGGCCAGAAGATTGATGTTCCAGCTCAAGCAGTCAGGCCAAGAATGATTTCAACATTCCTCACCTTTTTGTTCTATTTCAGGCCCTCAGCAGGTAGGGTGATACCCACCCATATCCCATGACCCTGTCAAATTGACACATAAAATTAACCATCACAGTCACTCTCACAGAACTGTTTCTAGAAGAGGGAAATTGGAGTTTCAGCAGCCCCCAGCCCTACAGTAATGTTAGATGTCACAAAACGGCACCAGAAAAAAAACAAAGGTCCACATGCTTATATTTGACCATCCTATAAAACCATCCTAAAACCACGACCATCCTATAAACCAAAAGCCTTCAAACTTCATTGCTCACATACCTCTTTAATTATTTTGAAAAATTATGTGCCCCTGTGAACACTTTTAAATTGACATCTAAACATTTGCTTTATAAGCTTAAATAGTTGTAAAGAATGTGATATTTAGCATATTGTAAATGTTGAAATTTAAAAATGAAAGTTACAACATCCTTCTAAATATATGCAATGGAATCTAAATTTCATAATGGTTTGAAAACCATCTGTTGGAAAACAGTTGCCTTTTCTGTTGCTTCTGCCTCTGATGATGACAGTATCCTGCAGAAGCCAGAGTCCTTCATCCCAGAGGTGAACACACACATCTGGCCCTGGAGTCAGAGAAGCTAAAAGAGGATCTAGAGGGAGATGGGACACAATACCCACAGGCCCAGTTACTACCTCACATCAACAAGGTGAATCAGTAGATCAGGAACCGTGAGGGTCATCTACAAACGGCTGCGACTTCCCTTCAGCCCTGCACATCTTCCACATCAACCAGAAATACACAATAAAGGGAATTCTGGAACAGTTTAGCCTAGGCAAACAGACACAAAGCCATGGCACCATGGACCTTGCCAGGCATGGGGGACATCAGCCCAAACATGAAGCTCATGCTGTCTTCTGTATCCTGAATAATGAAGTCTTATGTCTCTGATCCAGGAGTCACACGTCTTCTACCAGCATCCATGAACCTGTTACAGGCTAACCTACTAGGTTGCAATGAGGGTAAAACCTCAGCCTCTTCACAGTTTTTAGTAATACTATTATCTATTTAACAGTGCATGAACTAGCTCTTTCTTGACCTTTGAAATGTTTACATTTCCTTTCCTGTCTTGTATTCGTATTTTCATCACTCTTCATTCCGACTTGTAGCTTAATACATTTTAATGCTTGGAAGTCTTCTACTGATCCCACTACCACAGTTTATTCAATAAAAGCATGTTTACAGCAATCAAATTTTTTAATGTTTTATTTTCTATGATCATGTTTCAAGCATTAAAACTTCTTTCCATATTGTGTAATCATTAAAATTATTAGTAAAAAACAGATCAAAAATGTAAATATATTAAAAATGTGAATAAATATTAAAAGAAATTTAATTATTGGAAATTAGTTATCTCTTAAAGCAAAACTGCTAAAAAGCAAATCCATTCAGAAGCTAGCATATATATTTTATGTTACCAAGAAGTTGAAAATATTAAACATTTTATAACATGAAGTAGATTAATTATACTTAAATACTATATATATATAATGTGACAAAATAATTTTTAACTACCTAACTGGATAACATATCCTAAATCTGAAAAAAAATCACATAAATATTTAGCCAAGGGTTTTATATAATGTATCCTAAAATTTTTTGTAGTTTTAGATGCCTTCCAGTGACATTTTAAAGATTCTGCAATACTAACCTACTGTTAGCTTCTTCAACAAGCAGTCTCTGCTTTCCAGCTAATAAAGCAGACTAAAAATGAGTCCTAAGAATAGCTGAAAAGAATTGCTTATGGTTAAATAAATGAAAAAGGTCATTTTTAGCACTCAATATTTCTTAAAATGCACTTTGCTTTGCTCTCACAGAATTTTACATTTTTTGGCAAAAGGAGGGGGATGGAAGAGATACAGTCATTATTAAAAATGTCTTAACTCCCACTATTCCTATATCTGAACCAGATCATCTAACCCAGAGCTGGAACAGCAATTTTCACCCTTAATTGCATAGTGATTAAGACAGAGAAATACAGGGAATCTCTATGTGTTCAATGTGTCTTTACTAACATTTAAAGGAGGCTGAAGAGATTTTCAGACTTCTAATCTGTGGATAAGATTTGAGATGGGTTAGAGGTCACCTTTTTGTTTACCAGTTGGAAGAAGAACTATTGTGAATTCAGGCAAGCGCTCCAGGAATGAACTTTAGGAAAGAGGGCCTATAGAATTTAGGGACCTAGACACTGATTTCTTTAAAACTCTCCATGTTCTTATACCCCCTACGAAGCATATTCCAGTGGAGACCATTGCCATAAGCCACCTTGAGCTTCCCCCAAGGTGAATGAAGCTCCTTCTCATTTTCATATGGCCTCCATCCTCTTGGGGTACAGTTTCAACTGTTTCCCAGAGCTACGTATATGTTATAAATGCAAAGAAGAGCCTAGAAGGATGCGTGCCAAAGAAAGATCACTGTGGTAGAAAGCAGAATTGGGAGGAGGGGATTCATACTATTGTTTTTGCCACAAAAGTGTATTTATGCATTGTTTGATTTAAAATAAATAAATAGCAAAACAGGGTGAGTATAGTCAATAATATAATAATTGTACCTTTTGAAGTAACTAAAAGATTACAATTGAACTGTTTGTAACACAAAGGATAAATCCTTGAGGGGATGGAGATATATATATATATAAAATATATATTATAATTATTCCATTAATTATATATGTAAAATATATGTATTTATGTAAAATAGATGTAAAATTTACATATATGTAAAATAAAGTGAATAAATAATTTTAAAGGAGACATAAAGCAAGAAATTTACAATTGGAAAAAATGTTGGGAATGAGGAATTGGGGTAGGGTCAAATGTGGTGTATAAGGAAATAAGACAATGGCCAGGCACAGTGGCTCACGCCTGCAATCGCAGCACCTTGGGAGGCCAAGGTGGGCGGATCACTTGAGGCCAGGAGTTTGAGACCAGCCTGGCCAACATGGGGAAGCCCTGTCTCTACTAAAAGAACAAAAATTAGCTGGGCGTGGTGGCACCTGTAACCCCAGCTACTCCAGAGGGTAAGGCATGAGAATCACTTAAACTCGGAGGCGTAGGTTGCAGTGAGCCAAGATCACACCACTGCACTCCAGCCTGGGTGACGGAGTGAGACTCCATCTGAAAAAAGAAAAGAAAAGAAAAGAAAAAACAAGAAAAGGGAAGAAAAGGACAATGAAACCATACAGGGGATTTGCAGAGCTCCAGAGTTTAGACTAAACAAGCCACATACCAGAGAATGACCTCCTCAGAGTATTTTTCAACATTTTTCTCAAAATTCTATTTATTATGTACAGTTTCTAATCTCATCATAGTTAAAAATTGAGTGCTTGCATTTTAAGTGCAGCATCTGGGTATGATTTTACGGTAACCCTAACCCTAGGTCCCCCACAAAAAATAAAAAGCTAATATAACCAGGATGACTTAAACAATCAGAAATGGTAGCTATTGAGCAGATTGAGGCAAAGACAGCAGCCCTGCTGATATTTGCATCCTATCCATGCCATAATGAAGAAGAGATACAAATTCTGTTTTCACAAAAGCCTTTCGTTTGGTCTTTACTTAAAATATTGATACTTTGGGAGGCCAACGCAGGAGGGTTGCTTGAGCCCAGGAGTTTAAGACCAGTCTGGGCAACATAGTGAAACTAGGTCTCTACAAAAAAAAAAAAAAAAAAAAAAATTCTAAAAAACATTAGCCAGGCATGGTGTCACATGTAGTTTCAGCTACTAAGAAGCTGAGGCAGGACGATTGGAGGACTGTGGGAGCCCAGGAGTCTGCTTTATACAAACAATTCAGAAAGGTCATGCACCTTCAAATCACCAGCATGAATGCCAGATGTATAGTATGATGTTAAATTTTTTTATTTTGAAAATCATGTATCATTTGTGATTTCGTTGTTACGTCATTCATTTGTATAAAGCTGCAGTGAGATATGATTACACAACTGCACTCCAGCTTGGGCAACAGAGAGAGCTGGTCTTTGAAAAAAAAAAAACTGTGGAAAGCCAAGTGTGCAATGATGTTTTCAGTGATATTTGTTAATGTTGATGAATGTCAGTTTACAAAGATTGAGACTCTGAAACACTAGATGAAGTTGAAACTCTGAGTCCTCTAGCAAAATGTCAGAAAGAACTTCATTAAAGGACACCCCCCGAACAAAAGAAATGTCCAGCCCAGAATGCCCCCTTCTTTCATGAGAACTATCTGCAACACAAGAGGTGAGGGGCAGAAGTATCGGTCCTGCTTTGAAGATACTCAGGGGAATTGCGAAGAAAATGCAAAGGAGACCATAACGCTGCACACTGTGATGCCAGTTGCATCACGTCAGCTGCAGAGGACAATAAATTGGGTGCTTTGAATGACATAACAACTAAATCACAAGTGATAAATGGTTTTTAACAATCAAAAAAATTTAACATCATACTATACATCTGGCATTCACGCTAGTGATTTGAAGGTGCATGACCCTTCTGAATTGTTTGTATAAAGTAGCAACTACAAAATAGAATGCAGTGTAAGACATGCAATGATTGGAGGGATACGTGTTCCTGTATCTCCTGGGCCACAAAATTGTCTCAAAACCATTTGTTTCCAAAAACCTTATCTTATTGCATGATAAGGGAAGTGGAAGAAATAACAATATTTTGAGAGGCTGGGAGTGATGTGGATTTGTGCTATATCTTCAAGTTTAGGAGTGAAACCAAGAAAAAAAAATGCCCTAATTTTTTCTTCCCTGCCCACATTCCCTCAACCCCTACTGCCCTCAGATTCTGTGCTTGATCATCCCACTCTTATAACCCCTGGATTTTGCACCAACTTGTGGCCCTGGACGCGGTGATTTCCGTCAGAGATGACCAAAGGAGTGCTCATTCATTCATTCAGTATGTAGGGAACGCCTTTTAAACGCTGTCATTGGTCAGCTCTCCTAGAAGCAAAGTCTCAGAAGGGGACTCACTGGAGTGATTTATCGGGTGACAGGTCACAGGAGGAGCAGGAGAATTGTGGGATAGGACTGAAGAATAAAGAAAGCAAGGATGCAGCCATCTGAAGCTGGTAAACAGTGGCTCTTGTTTGGCCAAGGGTATCTGTGAGCTGTGGACACCAAGGCTCCCAGAAGCTGGGGCAGGTGAACTGGCTCAGTGACTGGATCTGGGTGGGGCCCTGACTGCCCCCACTGCACACCCATGACCTGGACTCAGATGCACTCAAACAAATGATGGATACATGCAAATAAATAATCCCCCTTAGATTTTTTTGGAAAACAATGCTCTTTCTGCCCTGCTCTTCAAGAGCAGGGAGCATATCTTTTATTTTATTCAATAAACATCTGTCCGCCCACTGTTAGCCAGGGACTCTACTCAGAGCTAGGAAAGGATCATAAGAGAAAGCAGCTATAAAAAGGAATGACTCGTAGAAGGGAGAATGCCTGCTGAGAAGGGTAGAGAGAAGGGGAAAATCAGGAGAGAGTTTTAAAGGATATAGTTACAGCTATATAGGGAGAATAAGTTCTAGTGTTCTATAGCATGGATGTAGGATGACTGTAGTTAAAATAATATGTTAATTATAGTTTCAAATAGCTAGAAGGGGGATATTGAATGTTTCCAACACAAAGAAATGATAAATGTTTTAGATAACGGGTAGCTAATTACCTTGATCTAATTATTACACATTATATGTATCACAACATCACTATGTACCCATAAATATGTACAATTATTATATGTTGGTTTAATTTTTTTAAGGAATAGAGACAGCATTGCTATCCCAAGCAATCTTTACCATCCCCCACCCAGTACCTGGCATAGTGTTCCGTGCCTAACATGTGTGAACTAACCTTGTTCACTTGCTTACTGATTTTTTTTTATCCATTTGTACCATGGTAAACACATTGTGATGAAACATACATAACATAAAAATTTATTATTTTAACCATTTTAGGGGACAGTTCTTGCTTATTCCTTCTAAAAGCAGTGTTCTATCAAGGGTTGGACATGTAACGTAGTAAGGGAGTCAGATGACCCTACCTTTGGCCTTTACGGGGAGAAAAAAAATCCCTTAAGCTCTGAGTCCTTACTACAAAACAAGTTGTCTGCAATGCTACTAGCTATGATATTTGGCACAACCATATCAGGCATTCAGCATTTCCATGTTCATAGGGGGAAAAAATTAAATTGCCCCTCCCTGGGCTAAACAACCTTGGCACTGCATTTTGATCCTTAAATGTATGCACATGCTATCATCAACAACAGACAGGGGTTCTGTTTGCTGAAAGAATATAAATAATTAAAATCCTGCAGGGAGCAGATTTTTATTTACAGGGCTCCATTGTCATTCTCGTACCTGGTGGGGGTATGGTCAAATTACACGAGTTTATTAAAAAACAAAAATTGATGGTTCCGGCTCCGTTCCTCTACCCCATGGAATGAGATCAAATAGAGGCTGCACAGAAGCAAACACTGTCAGTATTTAAAGAGCTATCGTTGGAATGGGGAGGGGCGCTAACTAACATTCGGGGGAATGAGCTCTCAGATGCGTGAGCTCCCTATCGCGCCCAGGGCTTCCTGGACATCACCACATCTTGGAGTTCAGATGTTCATGCTATGAAACGTTTCCAAGCCCGCTCTTCGCCCTTGTTGGATGTTCTGTTTCATCATTCCCTTTTTATTTATGATTCCCCACATTTCTTAAGATAAAAGCTTACACTGCAGAAACAGTCTAAAGCATACCCCCTACATACAAACTGATCTCCAGATTTCCAGTGAAATTGCTGCCTTTGTATACTTATGGACTGACGTGATAACTGAAAATAACTTCCATTAGCACTATAAAAACTCCAGCTGACACCAAATGAATTTCATTTGATACCAGCAGAGAAAAATATTGGCTACTGAGATATTCTTTGTTCATGGTTATTTACGGTTAGCTAGAATCCATGTACAATTCAGCCAGCCAGAAGGCCCCAGATGATTCCCTTTCCTGGAGGACCTTGTGTGGAAGGTCTTCCATGAAAACTGGCTCACCTTCATTTGGCAAAATACGAGGACCGCTCTTCTCACACCTGGTCCACCATAATACAAGGAAATGTCTGGTGATTAAATTTCTTGGGGTAAGAAAGATGTCAACAGATGTTTGAGAGATGTGCAGTACCTCCTTCTCCACCTCCAACCCATCACCAGGCGATCCTGTAAATGTTGGAAATGGTCGACTAAATTATCAGGAAATTTCCCCAAACCATGGTCCTGGTGATTTCTTTAATGTAAATATTTCAAAGGTGCATGTACCACCGCTAAGAATTATGTATCGATATTTTGTTATGTTTCCTTCAGATCTTTGACTTTTTAAGAAATATCACACGCAGTTGAGGATTCCCACTTGGCTCTTTCCCTCTCCGGTAAAACCACTGTCTTGCAACTGTGTACACCCTGGCCATTCATGAGTTATACTTTCAATACATATGCATGTATCATAAACAATCTTAGTTATCTTAAAATATATATACCTTTCTACAAATTTCTTTCTCCACTCCACGTTATGGATTTTTAATATTTTTATTGTAAATATACATAAGATGTCTATTTTAACTATTTTTATGCATCCAATTTAGTAACATCAAGTATATCCACAATGTTCTGTAGCCATCACATCCATTTCTAGAACTTTTTCATCATTCTAAATAGAAACTCTGCACCCATCAAACAATACTCCCCTACTTCTTCCCTCTCCCTAGCCCCTGGCAATCACCATTCCACTTTCTGTCTCTATGAATTTGACTATTCCAGGTACCTCACATAAATGTAATAATCACACAATTTCTGTCCTTCTGTCTCTGGCTGATTTCATTTAGCATATCAACATTGTTTTTAATATCAGCCCACGTTGGTACATACTGATATAGGTCATTCATCTTAAATATTGTATAATATTCAGGAGATTCCAGATAATAATTTATCCTTAACTCTATTGGTGGACATCTAAGTTCCAATTTTTTGCTATAACAAAATCCATCTTGCAGTAAGCATCAGAGGCGCTCAGCTGAAGTAGAAATGCTGGGTGTGCACATCCTCTGCTTTACCAGGAAGCTGCCCAATTGCTCTCTTAAGTCACGATAGTAATCAACATTCCTGCCAGCAGCAGAACTGAGTTCCTGCTTCCCCATGTCCTTATTTGTACTGACAAATTTTCCTTTTAAATGTTTGATAATTTGATGGGTGTGAAATGGTATCTCAATGTTTTCTTACTTGACATTTTTTCAATGAGCAGAGTGAGGCTGAGCATATTTTCATGCTCATTAACCATTAAAGTTTCTGTTCATGTGAAATGCTTGCTCATAACTTTTACTCTCTTTTATATAATTTTTTGCTTTTTTATTGATTTCCAAAGGGGAGAGATACATAGATACATACATGCATAGATACCTAGACATTCTGCATAATAATCATTTGACCAGCATAGTTCATTAATTTCTGACTTTATCCT
The DNA here is from genome assembly GCF_029281585.2 of Gorilla gorilla gorilla. NCBI lineage: Eukaryota > Metazoa > Chordata > Mammalia > Primates > Hominidae > Gorilla > Gorilla gorilla. Next base: position 115,635,420 of record NC_073238.2, on the reverse strand, counting down.
TATTGTATTTTCCCTTCTGCTTGGGTTTACTCTGTTTGGTTTTAGTTTGATTTTTTGTCCATTTTCTTGATTTGGATACTTATTTGTTTATTTTATTTTTTGTTTTGTTTTCTAACTCATGCATGTAAGGCTACACATTTCTCTCTAAATAAATGGTTCATCTCATCTCACAAGCATTAACATGTAATATTTGAATTTAATTTAAAAAATTGTACAATGTCTGTTCTACAAACATACAGCCTTTGTTAGTTCCTTCAGAGGAGACCGGACATTTTCTTTCTCTTTGTAGATACGAAAGTGTCTAATTTTGCCTTAACTCTTGAATTACAAGAACAATGTGTGTTTTTCCCCGACCTCTTAAAGACCATTTTTACCCCCTCTTGCTGCTGGGGACAGCAGCTGTCCCCACGGGCATCTTTCTAAGTCATTGTCTTCTTTCTCAGGCAGAGTGGAGGATGTTCTCTTTGTCTTTGATTTTTTACAGTTTAACTTTAATGCATCTGGGATCTTTCAGGACAGTGTGTTCCTTCAGTCTGAGAATTTGCATCTTTCCTTGATACGGAATATTCCCCCATTGCATCTCTCCTCCATCCTCTCTGTTCTGTCATCCAGGAATGTCTATTAGGCATATCTTGGAACTGGCTTACTCTGTCCCAAGCCCTATAAATGCTCTCAAATTTTCCGTCTTTTGGTCTCGCTAATTTACTTTGCAGAGTTTTTATTTTTATTCAGTTCTCTTTCAAATCTTGTCACAGTGTCATGTTCCTACTCTGGTTCCTATTCCTTCATTTAAATATTTGAATGCTTAAAACACACTTACTTTTAAGTTATCTTTTATACTGTCCTGTTTTCTTTTGCTTTGGCCCTACCCTCCCTCCCTTCCTCATATGATTTGTCACGTTGGCTGCAAACTCATATTCAGAGAGCTTTCAAATCCATGGGAATTCCCAGAAACTAGTTATACAGGAAGCTCAGGTCACCCCCAACCCAATTAAATGAGAATTTCTGGGGTTGAGGTCCAGACACCAGGGCTTTTGGAAGCTCTCCAGGTGATTTTAATGTGCAGCTGAGGCTGAAACCACTTCCTACAGCACAGAGCAGCCTCCACCTGCCTCACAACCTTATGAGGCTTTTCACCCACCCTCTTCGTGCTGCTCCTAATTCTGTCTTTAATTTTGACACTTACGGATTTCCCTTTCTTGCTTTCAGTTTAGATATACTGGGGGGAGTTCCCATGATAAAATATACCTAACATAAAATTTACTGTTTTAATCATTTTAAAGTATACAATTCTGCAGCATTAAGTCCATTCAAAATGTTGTACAACCCTCATCATTGTCCATTCCCAGACATTTTCATCATCCAAAACGGAAACTCCGTACCCATTAAACAATACTTCCCCATTCTCCCACCCTTAGGGCCCTGGTAACCTCTAATCTACTTTTTATCTCTGTACATTTGACTATAAGAGGTTCCTCATTGGAGTGGAATCATACAATATTTGTCTTTTCGTGACTAGCTTATTTCATTTAGCATAATGTCTTCAAGGATCATTCATGTTACAGCACTATCAGAATTTCATTTATTTTAAAAACCAAATAATATTCCATGTCAAGGATATACCGTTCATCTGTTGCTAAACACTAGGGTTGTTTCAACCATCTGACTATTATGAATACTACTATAAACATTGTTCTACAAGTATATATACCTATACAGTACTATATGTATATACATTCATGGGGTACATGAGATGTTTTGATAAAGGCATGCAATGTAAAAAAGCACATCATGAGGGCCTGTCGTGGGGTGGGGGGTGGGGGGAGGGATAGCATTAGGAGAAATACCTAATGTTAATGTCGAGTTAATGGATGCAGCACACCAACATGGCACATGTATACATATATAACAAACCTGCACGTTGTACACATGTACCCTAGAACTTAAAGTATAATAATAATAAAAAAAGCACATCATGAAGAATGGGGTGTCCATCCCCTCAAGCATTTATCCTTTGAATTACAAACAATCCAATTACAGTCTTTATTTTAAAATACAATTTAGTTATTATTAAGTTATTATTGATTACAGTCACCCTACTGTGCTATCACGCAGTAGGCCTTATTCATTCTTTCTATTTTTTAACCCATTAATCATCCCCATCTCCTTCTCAACCCCTCACTACCCTTCCCAGGCTCTGGTAACCATTCTTCTACCCTCTATGTCCATGAGTTCAATTGTTTTGATGTTTAGATCCCACAGATGAGTGAGAACATACAATGTTTATCTTTCTGTGCCTAGTTTATTTTGTGATACTTCTTAAAGAAATGTAATGCAGACTTTATTCAGGACCATCATGATAGGCATAAGGATCCCCGCAATGGGATTTTGCGGTGGGAGAAAGATTGAGCTCAACTCTGAATACAAGAAAAAGTGGAAATTTATAGCCCAGGATAAGGGTGGGGGTCAGTGGACGGAAATTACTAAGAGGAAACATCACAGGGAAGGGAAGATTCTGGCTAAACTCACCCAGCATGATTCTTACTGAAGACAGACCAGGGCGATCACACACAACCTGAGGGATGGTGGTGGACGAAGAACCCTATCAGGTATCAGGGTGCTCAGATATCGAGGATGGAGGATTCTTGCTAAACTGACTTAGCAAAATTCTTGACAAAATTGGACACTGACCGCAGAATTCAGGGATTAATGGAGGAAAGGGGCTCAGAGGAGCCTGGGTAGAGTGTAATGAAGAAAACAGTCTTCGTCAGGAGTCAGGAAAGAACACAGCACTTCAGGAAGCTGATGAGGAAACCAACTTGCTGGGAGCAAGAGATGCTGCAGGGGTGGGAGCAAGAGATGCTGCAGGGGTGGGGGCAACGACACAGCCAGCCCGAGGACTGAGAGTTGATACTTCTGTCCACAGACTCCGGGGCATGACAGAAATTATTTGAGCGGGGCAATAAGCAAACCACTATTTCCTTACCTACAGCAGATAAAAGACTTCCATCCCAAACATATAATGAACTCCTATAGCTCAATCACAAAAAGAAAAACAATCCAATTAATTTTGATGGGCAAAAGACTAACTAGCACATCACACCAAAAATATACATACACACACACAGCCAATGGTCACATGAAAAAGTGCTCAACATCATTAGGGAATTGCAAATATAAAGGACAATGATATGCCACTAGGCACCCACACCATGGCTAAAATGAATCAACTGACAATACCAAGTGTTGACGACTTTTGCGAAGCAATTGGAATTCTCATACATTGCTGATGGGAATGAAAAATAGAAAAATCACTTTGGAAAAAAAGTTTAGCTATTCCTTTTATAAAAATTAAATATACACTTATTTTGCAACCCAGATATTCTACCCCTGGAAATTTTCTCCCAATAAAGGAAGAGAACATGTCCAGAAAAATCTTGTACATGAATGTTTATTATTAGTCTTGTATATCAATGTTTATTACTTACTAATAGTCCCCCAGAACTGGAACAACTCAAATTTCCATCAATAGGAGATTGGATAGTGGTGATCTATCTGCCTAATAGAATGCACAGGATAGAAAGGAACAAATCCCTGTACAATATAGAAGAATATCAAAGATATTATGCTTAGAAAAAGAAATCTAGAGTAGGCAGTTACTGATACTGTTTAACAGTTCAATGATGCTCATAGCTGGTCTCTTTCTTTTTTGTTTCACCACCCTTATCATCCTGACTTTCAGCCTCATGGTCACAAAAACACAGCCCCACACAACATATCCATGTAAAAGGCAGGAGAAAGAGGGCAAGGGAAGTACCAGTTCCATCTGCCTACTCCTTGTCAGACTTGCACTTCAATATTTTTTGCCAGAACTAGGTCACATAGCAATCTCAATGAAAGCCAGAATCAAGCATTTCAATCTTGATTTAGACCAATTTTGATTTCTTGTCTTAGGACTGGGATATACTGCTGCCCGGAGCAAAATCAGGTTTTTTTTTTTTTTTCAGCAAGACAGGGGGATGGTTATCACATAGACAACTAACAGTGTCAACCACACAACTTAAAGTCTAAACAAGTCATTCTAAATCCCTTGGGCCTGAACACACAGCAACAATGAGCACAAATGGCTTAAGCCATGTTACAGGAACCCACAAGAAGTCAAGGTACTTTCTCTCAAGCAGAGACTAAGAACTTCACTTAATACCAAAGGAAGAAAACCAATGGCATGGCCCAATAAGATGTGTTGAAATAGCTGCCGAGAAATGAGAAGCAAAGATTAAGACGTTGGAAGTCCCAATGCTACTGGCATTAAGAAAAAGTTAGATCCAGGAATTTAGAGAAGGAAAATAAGGATTATTAGCTTTGGTTGCCATAACAAAATACCACAGATTGGGTGGCTTAAACATCAGAAATTTATTTCTCACAGTTGTGGAGGCTGGGAAGTCCAAGATCAAGGTGCCAGCCAATCTGGTTCTTGGTGAGAGTTCTCTTCCTCGCTTGCAGGTGACCACCCTCACCACATCCTCACATGGCAGAAAGAGCAAGCTCTGGGGTCTCTTCCTCTTCTCATATGGGCAATGGGCCATCACATTAGGGCCCCACTCCTGTGATTCAGGTAACCTTCATCACCTTCTCACAGGCCCTGCCTCCAAATATAGTCACAGTGCAGGTGAGGGCTTCAACATATGAATTTGAAAGGGTGGTAAATAGTCCACAACAACGATCAAGGAACTATTTGGGAGGCTATGTCTCATTTCAAATGAACCCATGACTGTGGACATCAGGACACCTCTCCAAATTAAGCATCTAAGTCTGTTGAGAGAAAAACCACAAAAGCAGCACCTGGGAGGAAATAAACCCTAAATTGTTCCCCACTAGAGTCAGCAGGTTTGGTCTGAGGCATGGCCCCCGTGTGTTTCAGACACTCAAGATGCACATCCCAGCATTAACCAGGCTGCTACACACGACCACAGCCAAGCTTCCAATTCCTGCCTGTAGCAGATGTGTTGTTTACAAACAAAGTACACTGGCTGGCATATAGCAGATGTGATTAAGTTAATGACTAAGTGCTGTTTTAAGATGACAAATATCTGAAACCTACATATCTTGCATGCTATTATTTGGTTCTGTAAATGTTTAGACAGCTGGTAGAAGTTTGCCCTGACACTGGCATTAAAACGCATGTTCGTGAAGTCGAGTGCACCATGCATTCCTAACAACTAAGATTCTATTTCTTATGTATGAGGGACTCAGATCTGCTGTTCTGAGGCAAAGCCATCCAGGGCTCAACCCCCTGTGCCTCATGAGTGATCATTTATGTTCCGTACAACAAAAAGATGATAACAATGTCCCCCTCATTATTGCTTCATAAGAAAGAACATGGGCATATCTTAGCTGAAAAAGGCTTTAATGATCTTCTAGGCCTCAAACTCCCATTAGCAGTAGAACCCTGTTTCCAAGTGAAATATTCCATAAAGTCCCAGTAATTAAAAGAGAGAAAAGGAGCACGGCTTGGCTACAGCACAGATGTGGGTGATGTTCACAGCACCCTGGGGAGACCCTAAGTGCCTTTTCAATACCCTAGATCTCAAAAGAGCCTGCCTTAAAAACTCTTTATCTGGTCTGTTTCTGAGATTTCTAGAGCCTCTTTTGACACCTTATACATCTTGGGAAATAGAATCAGGCCCCTCCTGCCAATCTTCAGAACCAGGAGCCTAGTGGGAAAGACTGTGCAAGGGGAGTCGGGACTAAACATTTCCCATTGCAGCTGGAATGAGTTGTGATCTCCATGTGCTAAAATAGTTGAAGGGAAAAACAGAACCTGTCATTCCCAGGGAGGATGGGAACATTAAAAACAAATAAAAATCAAGTAGGTATCCATAGATTACCAGCTAAGATGGGGCAGGTGTGTTCCAGGTTTGAATCCAGTGAGGCGCCCTGGCTGAATGGGGCCAATGGTGAGAGGCCTGGGACCCTATTCCCTGGGTACCACCCCCACTCACCAGGGGTAGAAGTCTCAGAAGCACCCTCACTGAAGGCTAAGGCTCCCCAGAACACAGTTTGAAATCCACCATTCAATGCTAATGCCTGTAGTAATAGTAATGGGTGTCGTGAATTACCAGTAAAAAATAATGCTTCTAAAAGGACCATCTACAGAGATTCAAATCCAGTTTGTTTTTAGCATTCTCCACTCCCTCCTTCTGCCTGTTTCCCCACTCCCCAAACACAAAATACTCCCTCCTGCCAACGAGAAAAGCTACCAGATTGACTCCTTGACACTCACAGGTCTGGGGCTATTGTGGCTCCCCTCTCAAATGTCACTTCTAGAGAGGCAAGAGGAAAGAGAGAAAATCTTAAAAGAAGTAAAGGAAGGGTTTATGGAGAGATTGAAAATATCACAGAGTGTGGAAATTCACAATTCCTCTCAAATTACAATAGGAGAGAGAGTTCCTTACTTATGGGTAAAGTGGAGCTGAAGAAGCTGGTATAAAACAACCTCAAGGAGATCTCTATGCACCTAGAGTTTAATCAAAAGTTCAACAAAGATTTATTGAGCACCTACTAGTGGCAAGCCACTCTGTTCGCACTGGGGAGACAAAAGTTAAGGACGCTGGACCTTCCTTAAAGGGACTCAAAATCCAATGAAAGAAATTACAAAGGAACAAAAATTATTAAAGGAAATAAAAGGTAAAGATAAATTTCTAAAGAGGAACAGTAACTCATTTAGGGAGGGGACAGGGTGAGATATGTCTTAAAACCTGTATTTATCATTCCAAACTCTCCTTAAGTTTAAGGAGACTAAGGAATAAAGTCTATTGGAGGCCCACACACATGTGCAACTGGGAAGATTTGAAAGCATGAGTGGCATGCTGTAATCCATCTAGATATGTTATCCCAGCAGACTGTGGAAGATGCGTGTGGGATTGTGAGAACACACCTGGGTGCAAAGAGCCTGGTTAGAAAGTGAATTTAATAGTGCAGGCAACAGAGGATGGAAGTGTGAACTAAGGCAGGAGCAGAGCAGTTGGCTTCAAGACACATTTAAGAGATAAGACGGAAATAATGTGGTGACCGAGAGGGTATGAGTAGACGAGAAACTGACAATATCTATGGGTATCTCCTCCATCTTGCCATCATACCAAATTACTTTTTATTTCTATGTCACTGTCTTCTTTTGCACACTGTCACTCACTCAGTCCCTATGTCAGAGACTTCGAGACATCCTTAATGCTTCTCTTTTCTTCATTCTGACATTCAATCTATCAGCACAACCTGTGAACCTACCTACTGCTGATTATTTCTTAAGTAAGTTTACTCCCTCCAACCCACTTTACAATGTTGACTTTTACTTGAGTCCCGTGCTTCTAGAGAACAGTGGTGATTAAGAGATTTCCTACTCTTTTGTGCTCTGGAAAATGACTTATTGCAAAGAATCCTCTTCTATAACTTAGATAAGACCCTCGGATACCCCCCACCCACCTTTGTTTACTATGGCAAAGTCAGGCTCAGACCCTCCAATTCCACTCTTTGCTTCATAAACCATTACATGAACTGTGTGTCCCCACTGATCAATCAAAATAAGATGCCCATTAATCTGATTTGACCAAACTTTAGTTAGGTTTCTTTCTTTTCTTCAGTCCCTAACATTGACCTACCCTCAGCCTGAGGAGTGTGGCTCCAGCTTGAAGGACCCTCCTGAGAACAGGCTGACCCCAGGATAAAGCATTCTCAGATTTAATGTCTGATCCCTCCACCTGCCCCAGTTCATCCCACTTCCCCACACCCAGTTCTTTCCAGCTTTATTCACTCCTCCCTACAAAAGAAAAGCCTTTTTCCTGGGATCCACTTACAAATCTCATGGTCAGAGCATTCTCTCTCTTGCAATAATTCTCCTTACCCCCCACTGCAATCATCCTTTTCAATAAAGTCCCCCCTTACCTAACTTGGATTTGTTTTTATTTGGCACACTGCACCACCCTTGGCCAAATCATCCTTATCTCCCTTCTGAGGTTCTACAATGGGCTCCAAACTACTCTCGCCACTTTCCTTCTGGCCAGCCTTCAATTCATTCTCCATACCTGCACACAAGACTATGAACATGACTCCTGCCTACCTCTCCAGCTTCATCTCTCACCACTCGTCTCTTTGCTCTGTCCATGCCAGGCTGCTTTCAACCCCTCAAACACACATTCTCTCTTGCCTTTGGGTCTTTGAATGTGCTGCTTCCCATACCTGACTACTCACAATGGCCAACTGGCTATGACTTATCTTTTAGATATGAGTTTTGAGGTCAACCTCCCAGAATTGACTAGGGTCCCTGGTGATGTATTCCCATAACTCACTTTAATATTTGTTTATACCACACTAGATTGCAAACACTTTAAAGCAGGGACCATGCCTATCTTATTCACTTGTCAATTCTGTCTCAAACACAGAGCTTGTTAAGTATTTGTTAAAAAGATGGAGATGGAAGAATGGGAGGATGGCTAGAGAATAAGAAAAATGTTATTTGGTGGGTTGAGTGCAGTGGCTTATGCCTCTAATCCTCTAATCCCAACACTTTGTAAGGCTAAGGCAGGAGGATCGCTTGAGGCCAGGAGTTAAAGACCAGCCAAGGCAACATAGCAAGACCCTGTGTCAACAAAACATTTAAAAAATTACCCAGGCATTGTGGCACAAGCCTGTAATCCCAGCTACTTGGGAGGCTGAGGCAGGAGGCTCCCTTGAGCCCACATGTTCAGGGTTACAGTGAGCTGTGATCACACCACTGCACTCCAGCCCAAGCGACAGAGTGAGACCCTGTCCTTGGAAAATAAATAAATAAAGGAAAGAGAGGAAGATATATGTCATTTAGAGAGAAAGAAACTATTTCCCTGAGAGGAAATGGCTATAGAGATAGAAGGAAAACCAGGAAGCTAAGGCATGTAAGAATTTCAGGAAGGAGGAGGTGTTCAGCAGCATCCAGTGACGAGAGGCCAAGTGAGATGAGAATGGGAAGTAAATGTTCAATAAACTAAAAGATAATTAATGAACATGGTGAAAGGTGTTTCTCTGGAGTGGAATGGGATAGAAGCCAGGTGGAACTGGATTGGAAACTGAATGGGTGATGAGGAGGCTTTCAAATAGAGACTGATCTACCAAATAATGCAGATGGCAAGAGCAGCAGAGAGAGATAATGTGTCTGGAAGAGAAAACTTCCCACCTACCTGCTGCCCAACCCCATGTACTACTGTCCTGGTATGGACATCCTCTGGATAGAGAGACAATGATTTGGAGTTAAACAGGTCAAAGTGCTTATTTCAGACCTTTCTACCCATGGGAAAGAAGACTGCACAGCTTTCAGGTGAAGCCTTTGTTGCGTGGCCCCGAGTTCAACAGCAGCCCATCACCAGAGCACGGCAAAGGCCAGAGTTTGTCCAGGATCATTGAGCATGTGCCTTGCATTCTTCTTCCCCATCCCTCAGCCTAGGATGATGACACTGGCTAAGAAGAAGGCAAGAAGCACCTGAGTATTGTGTCAGTGCTTCTGACCCACGTATGCAGTTGACTTGTAGGAAACCAACAACAGGGACCCTCTTCTAACCAATAACAAGGTCAAAATATGAACCTCTACTTTTATTTTTGGTGAAATGGTTAAGTAGTTAGATTGAACAACTCTCCCACTGAAACCACTAAAATAAAGGTTAAGGCTTGCTAAATGTCCTTTTAAATGAGTTGGCAGAAGGGAAACAATCCACAATGACCAAAAATAAAATAAAAGCAGGAACCCTGAAGACAAGAAAACACCAAAGCTAGCTCTTTCTTTGTGAAGGTTTCTGCTGAACCCTGAATATATTGAGTTTACACTCTGATGATGGCAAGATTGGAGAGAAGAAGAGATGAAGCCTAGGACTCACCAAACATCAGGAGGCTAAAAGAAGAATCACCACGTGAGATATGGAAGAACTGTGCCTGACGGTAAAGATGGAGAGAAATAAACTGGCCATTGAGAAGAAGACATCAAGGAAACTTATCTTGACTTTGGCGCTAGGTAAAAGAGAGAAGGAATTTCCCCTGAGAATGCATAACCAAAAAATAAGCTCTCGTGGGCCTGTGATCTAATCCACAATAACTGAGAGTACAAAAACAAACTCAAACTTATTTTCAATTCGTCCCAGGTTGTCAGTATCTGCAAGAAATAAATGCGAAATTACTCTGAAAAAAACACAATTTCAATCAAATTTTCAAATTAATTCCACAAATGACACTCCAAGGAAAAAGACCAGCTTGCAGTCAAAACTTAGAAAATAACATCATGAGTGAAGCAAAGACAAAAATAGCAGAATCAGATCAACAAAGACTTCAGAGTTTTGAATTAACAGATGCAGAATATAACTATTATGAATGTTTTTAAAAAATTGTTGTTGAGATAAAATTCACATCACAAAATTCACCGTTTTAACCATATTAAAGGGTTGAACACTATTAAACATTTCAGTAGTTTTTGGCATGTTTACAGTATTATGGAACCATCAGTGCTGTCTAATTCCAAAATATTTTCATCACCCCAAAAAGAAAACTCATATATCCCAATGCTTCCCTCCCCATTTACTGACAGCCACTAGTCTTTTTGTCTCAATGGATTTGCCCGTTTGAACATTTTATCTACATTGAATCAATATGTGATTTTTTTCTTACTAGCTTCTTTCACTGAACATAATGTTTTCAAGTTGTAATTTGTATCCATATTTCATTCCTCTTTATGGTTGAATGATGCTCTATTGTAGGGATATATACCTTTTGTTTCTCTCTTCATTGGTTGATGAATATCTGAGTTGTTTCCACTTTTTGGACGTTATTAATAATGCTGCTATGAACATTTGTGGACAGATTTTTGTTGGAAGATGTTTTCAGTTGTGGGGGGCATATACTTAGTAGTGGAAATGCTGAGTCATATGGTAATTCTATGTTTAACTTTTTGAAGAACCACCAAACTGTTTTCCATAGAGGCTGCACCATTTTATGTACCCACCATCAACATATGAGGGTTTCAGTTTCTCCGGACGCTCATCGATACTTGTTTTCTGGGTTTCGGTTTTGTTTATTATTTAGCCATCCTAGTTGGTGTGAGGTGGTGCCTCCTGGATGTTTTGATTTGCATTTCCCAGATGACTAATGATGCTGAGCATCTCCTCATGTGCTTGTTGGCCACCTGCATATCATCTTTGGAGACATGTTTATTGAAATTCTTTGCCCATTTTAATACATGAATTTTTTTACAAAAATCAATTGTATTTGATTGTCTTTCTGTTGTTGAGTTGTAAGAGTTCTCTATATATTCTGGATAGTAGACTCCTATCAGCTAAACTATTTGCACATATTTTCTCCAAGTCTGCAAGTTGTCTTTTCACTTTCTTGATGGCATCATTTGATAAGTGAAAGTTTAAATTTTTGACAAAGTATAACTTCTCCTTTTCTTTTGCTGTTTGTGCTTTTGGTGCTATATTTAAGAAACCATTGCCTAATCAAAGGTCATAAAAATTTACACCTACATTTCTTTCTAAGAGTTTTATAGTTTTATCTCTTACATTTCAGTCTTTATTTTGAGTTAATTTTTGTATATAGAGTGAGATAGAAGTTCAATTTCATTCTTTTACATGTGGTTTTCCAATTATCCCAGCATCATTTATTAAAGAGACTATTTTTTCACCCACTGAATGTTCTTGGCACTCTTACCAAAAACCAACTGATTATAAATGTATGGGCTTATTTCTAAATTCTTAATCCTATACCATTAATCTATATGTCTATCCTTATACTAGTACAACACTATTTTGATTACTGTAGATTTGTAATAAGTCTTGAAATCAGGATATGTAAGTCTTCCAGTTTGTACTTTTTCAAGATTGTTTTGGCTATTCAATGGTCTGTTGTATTTCCAATGAACAGAACATTAGTTTTGTCAAGATTGTTTTGGCTATTCAATGGTCTGTTGTATTTCCAATGAACTGAAAATTAGTTTATCCATTTCTGCAAAAAAAAAAAAAGATTGGGATTTTGATAGAGATTGCATTGAATATGTAGATCAATTTGGAGAATATTGCCATTTTAACAATATGAAGTCTTCCAATACATGAACACATATAGTCTTTGTTACTTTTGGTCTTCTTTAATTTCTTTCAACCCTATTTTGTAGTTTTCAGTGTACAAATCTTGCACTCACTTGGTTATATTTATTCCTAAGTATTTTGTTCTTTGGTGCTTTTATAAGTGGAATTATTTTCTTAATTTCATTTTCAGATTGCTTATTGCTAGTGTGTAGTGATACAATTGATTTTTGTAAAAAAATGTGTTTTGAAAAAAGAAAAAAGTTTGAAAATATAAGAATCTGTTGACAAAAAGAGTCAAACTGTAAAATATTTTAAGAGATTTATTCTGACCCAAATATGAGTGACACATAGAGATTTTAAATATTTTAAGAGATTTATTCTGACCCAAATATGAGGTACACAGCCCTCTGGAGGTCCTGAGAACATGTACCCAAGGTGGTCGGGGTACAGCTTGGCTTGATATGTTTTAGGGAGGCATGAGACCTCAATCAAATACATTTAAGAAGTACATTGGTTTGGTTCAAAAAGGCGGGACAACTCAAAGGGGAGTGGTGGAGGGGGTGTGGGCTGGGGGTGGCTGTCACTTCCAGGATATAGGTAAATGTAAATATTTTCTGGTTGACAGTTGGTGGGAAGACCTGGGATCTATAGAAAGGAAATGTTCAGGTTAAGATAAAAGATTGTAGAGACCAAAGTTCTTTTGAAGTCTTATAGTGGCTGCTCTGAGAGACAATAAATGATAAATTTTCCTATTCAGATCTTTAAAAGGTGCTAGACTTTTAGTTAATCTCTTCAGGATTGGGAGAGCCTGGAAAAAAAAAAATCTAGCTATGTTAATAGAGATTCTTTACAGATGCAGATTTTCCCCCACAAAGGACAGCTTTGCAGGGCCATTTCAAGATATGGCAGAGAAACATGTTTTGGGGTAAAATATTTTTATTTTCTTCCTTGTTATGCCAGAGTCAGAGTCAGATTGGAAAGTAAGTCATAATATACAGGATTTAAAAAAAAAAAAAATCTGATGAGAACTTATGGTTTGTAGGGCATGACTCCCCAGACCCCTTAGATAGAAATGTGGGCAAGATAAAACAAATCAGAGCCTAGTCCTCAAAACAAAAGACTAAAAATTTAAACCAGAGACTTCCAGTTTCAGCTCTCACATGAAAAGATCTTAGAAGTTGCCACTCCCATCCTTACACTGAGAAGCTGGGCAAACTGGAAACCAATATTACTTTTTGGCCTAACAGAACTGAGCTCATTGGCCAAATCAACATCTCCAAATTAGGAGAGATAGGCACATCCAGGGGAAAACAACAGAGATCTTCTGAGCTGGAGGAGAAGCAACTAGAGCCATGAATTGCTAGGAATACTTAAATGGCAGTTGTGAGAAACTTCTGGAGGTTGGGTGTGAACTAGCACAAGAGTGAGAAACTCCTGGATACCCTGCAGCTCTAGGAGGACCTGCAGGCATTTGTGGCCTTTACCTCCAAGAACCCTACAAGGCTCTTCTCATAGTAAGGACCCAACAAAGATCTTTTCAAGGCTCTGTCAAGGGGAGGGGAAGAGTAATCATTGTGAAATATGCCCAGAGCCTTCTCCATAACAAATTGAGACAGCCAGGTAAAAAGGGCTCCCTGGCAGAACTTCCCACAGGCCTGTGCACTGGGAGGAGTGCACACCAGGGTGGAGGCTTGGGAAGTTCAAGTCGTCTTTTGCAGGGGGGAGGAGACTGGCCTCTCCTGGTCTGGGTGGTAATCTGGAATTCAATCTGTGAGGCGAGAAACTGGTTAGCAGGATTCTTGCTTTGCTGAGAGTCCCTGTTTCCCTTTTTTTTTCCTTTTCACCCAATAAATTCCATTTTTCTCACCCTTCAAAGTCTCTGACAAGAACCTCGTATGACAAGAACCTGAGTTTTAGCTGAACTAAGGAGAAAGTCCTACAACAAAATGCCTACCCTCCAGGTGAAAGGACTTGGCCAGAGCCCAATTCCCATACCTTATCCCAGATGGAGGAGGGAGATACTCCCCATATCAGCCCACACTAGCCTTCCTGTCTCACCTAATGAAGGCAGAAAGCAGTCAACAAGGGTCAAGGCTTCAGAGAAATTGTTCAGGGTGCTGCAGCCATGAGATGGAGTAGGGGAAGGGGAAAGAGGGCAAAAAGCTACACCTACACCATGGGAGGAATACTTATGAAGGTCGCAGCTCCAAGACAAAGGCCCATCAAAACACTGATGAGTAATTGGAAAATTATGAAACAATCTCCCTCTCCCGCCTTCTACCACCACACCAACAAGGCTCCAGTATAATAACAGTGGATTATAACCAAAAGAGCTATAAGACACAGACTCTTTGAGGAGAAGCACATAGGGAAACCCAAAGTCAAGAGGAGAGACACAACAAGGACTTGGAGGTACTTGATGCCTATGGTCCACACAGCTGCAGCAGACATTAAGCACAGCCCACTCACAGCCAGTCCAACATATTCATCCTCAAATAGCTTATTTACCTCAATTTCTACCCAATACAACACATATGGCTTTCAACAACGTATTGCAAAGCATGCCACAAGGCAGGCAAAACAGTCTCCAGAGAGAACGCAGTTATGAGAAACATACTCAGGTTTTATTCAGATCTTGGAATGGTTAGACACGGAATTTTTAAAAATGATTATTAATATGTTAAGCATTGAAATTTAAAAAGTAGATCACTTGGAAGAGATGGGGAGGTAAGCAGAGAGATGGAAACTCTAAGGAAGGATGCTACAAATCAAACACCCAGTCACAAAAAGGAAAAATGCCTCCAGTGAGCTCATTGGTAGATTGACAAGGCCAAGGTAAGATTCGGTGAACTTGAAGATAGGTCAATATAAACTTCCTAAACTTAAATGTGAAGACAAAAAAAAGAAAGAAAGAAAAAACAGAGCAGAACATTCAAAACTGTGTGACAATATCAAAAGGAAATGATACATACATAGGTACATAGATACATAGATAGATCTGCAATATATACATAATTGGAATGCCAGAAGGACAAGCAAGAGAAAACAAAGCAAAAGAAATATTTGAAGTAAAAATGGCTGAGAACTTTCCAAAATTCATGAGACCCAAAGCATGGATTCAGGAAGCTCCAAGAACACCAAACAGAATAAATACAAAAAAAAAAAAATAGCAATGCCTATGCCTAGGCTTATATTCAAACTGCAGAAAGTCAAAACAAATAAACTGAAAGAAGGCAGAAGGAAAAAAAAGTTACCTATAGATAAACAAGGATAAGAATTACATGCAAGCAAGAAAAGGGTAGAATGAAATATTTAAATTGTTTAGAAAAAGAAAACACTAACCTAGAATGCTCTATACCATGAAATTAACCTGTAAAAGTGAAGAAAAATGCATTAATAGTGGAAATTTAAAATGGTGTAGCACCTGTGGAAAATGGTTTGGCAGTTTCCCAAAGAGTTAAACATAGAATTACCATATATCCCAGCAGTTCTACTTTTAGGTACATACCCAAAGGAATTGAGAGCAAGGTCTCAAAAAATACTTGTATACAGTGATTACAGTAGCATTATTCACAATAGCCAAAAGGTAGAAATAACCCAAGTGGCCATCAGGAGATGAAAGGATAAACAAAATATAATCTGTCCATACAATAAAATATTATTCAGTCTTAAAAGGGAATAAAATCCTGATGCATATTGCAACATGGATGAAACTTGAAAACACTGAGCTCAATGGAATAAGCCAGACACAAAAGGACACATAACATGAATAACGCTACTACACACCTACTATAGTAGTTAATATCCAAAAAACTGACAATGATAATTGCTGCCAAGAATTCAAAGCAGCAGGAACTGTCATTCATTGGGGTTGGGAATACAAAATGATATAACCACTTCAGAAGACAATTTCATCAAGTGCATAGTATTTGACAGTACAAAGAAGGAACCTTAAGTTATGCAAATTTAAAAAATATTATTTCAAAGGTCAAGGTATGTCAGGGTGGGATGGAGACAAAAGAATCTAACCGCGTTACAAATGTTTGAGAAAACCTCACAGAAAAAGGTTGTGGGAAGGGGGAGGGGATGATCTAAATAACTTTGGAAGTGAGTGTGGACTACAAGACTGAAGACCAAAGGAACTGTATATAAGCATGGTACTCTCCTAGATAAAGTTTTTCCACAAGTCACAGGTTAACAATCCTGAAACCATGATATATGTATAATGGAATCAGGTAAGTGGATGCCTAATGGTGGGAAACAGGTTTCTTTCTGTTGGAGTGGGAGGTTACAGATAAGCAAAAGAAGAAGGCTAGAATGATCCACGTAGTAATCCACATGACTCATGTTTAGCTTAATGTACACACAGATGGATACATATAGAAATATTTATAGATATATGTATACTGTATACATGAGTTAGCATACCCACATATATTTTCTTGCTCTCTCAGCTCAGAGGGCCTAAAAGCGTTAACATCCCAGTAGCAATGAGCACATCTAGTTCCCAGGTCTTGGTTTCTAATTCCGTTCTCCAATAAAAGGAGCCATGGTTCCTTAGAGAAACAACTGATTCTAGGGCTGGGGCAGGACAATATACAGGAGGAGCCTGGAGCATCTCATGGTGCCAGAAGGTAAGAAAGGGCTCAAGAAACCAAAATGATGTTGGGGGGGGCGGTGCAGAGGCATGTCAAAGGGACATCAGAGCCAGCCTGAAAGAACTATCAATAGCTACAGCTGAACAACGTAAGTAACAAAATAATGTAGTATTGGATTCTAAAACCAAAGTATCAAATAAATCTCCATGAGTCCAGACTTATATAGATGGGGTAAAAGAGACAAATCTTCCATAGAGATTAATTTCAAATAATTTATGTACATATCCTCATTTCTAGGAGGTGCAGTGTAACTCCTCACTCTGGCACAATATGGAAAGGAAGAAAAAGAGTTACTTTATAGCAGAGAAACCTGACAAATACTACTTCAGCCAGGTGATCAAGATTAACATCGATAGTGGTAATATATGCTGATAAAATGCACTAATATGCACTTTATCTCTGTGGTCTTCCTTCCAAAATCCCAGTTTAATCATAAGAAAAATATCAGACAAATTCCCACTGAAGGATATTTTATAAAATATCTGACCAAAATTCCTGAAACGTCTCAAGGTCTTAAAGCGCAAGGAAAGTATAAGAAACTGTCAGTCCAGAGGAGCCTACAAAGATATGACAGCTGAATGTAATATTGCATTCTAGATGAAATCCGTGAACAGAAAAAGGTCATTAAAGGTAAACTAAAGAAATTTGAAGGATGTACGAACTTTAGTTAATAATAATGTATTGATAGTGACTCATTAATTATTACAAATGTACCATAGTAATATAAGATGTTAAAAACGAGGACACCATGTAGTGTATATGGGAATTCTCTGTACTCTCTGTAACTGTTTTACGAATCTAAAACTATTTTGAAATTTGTTAAAATTGAAAGAAATAACAAAATGACTTGGGATTTATTTAGAATATAAAGAATATACTTTAGGCGGAGAAAAAATAACACTAGATTAAATATCTGAGATGGAAGAAATAATCATGAAGAAAATATAGATAAATATAAACAAACATCAATTGTATTCAATAAAATATCTAATATATATGAGAATAGAATAGACGATAAAAATGTAGATGGTCATAACATGTGACTTAAAAGAGTTTAAAAGAAGTTAAAGTATTCTAACATCTTTAATTATTACAGAATACAGTGAGCATGTGATAAACTTTAGACTTTGATAAGTTGAGTAAGCACATTAAAATAGTTACTGTGAGCACTAAGAGAATAGACATAGAGCATCATAATCCTATCAGTTCTTCAACATTTATTCAGAATCTGACCATTTGTCTTCACCTCTTCTGCCACCTACTCAGGTCCAAGACATTGGATTCTTTCACCTGGGTGAGTGTTGCAACCTCCTAACTGGTCTCCCTGCTTTTACTCTACCCTTATTGAGTCTACTGTCAACACAGAAACTAAAGTGGTCCTGTCAGAATGTAAGCTAGATCTTGGTGTTTCTCTGCTCCAAGTCCTGCAATGACTTCACTTTTCATTCAAAGTAAAAGCCAAAATTATCACAATGATTTGCAAGATCCAGCATTAACTGGCCCCTACTTACTGCGATAACCTTGTATCCTACCGCGTTTTCTCACCTTCCTTCCATTCCACACCCTCAGGCCTCTAACGTCTAACATTGAAGACCCACTCTCACCTCAGCCTTCACACTTCCGTCTGCCCAGAATGCTCTTCTCCATGGCATCTGCATGAGTCATTCCTTGGTTTACTTATACAGGAAACATTCCCTGACTACCCTATTTAAAATGAAACCCCTTCATCAGAATTCACTATCCCTCTTCCTTGGTTAATTTTTCTTTGTCACCAATGAACTTACCACATAGTTTAGAGAAACTTTGTTCTCTAAGATCATAGACTATCAAAAGCTTTGCCGTTTGAAATTAAATCAATATGAGACATTCTGCTCTTGACTGAGGATCTAAGTCACTTTGACGCAGAGCAGCATTCTTGATTCACAACTCAGCTACAGAGCACCAGATAAAGGATTTCTGGACTCAGCCTTCCATGTCTATCTTAACTTTGTAGATTCCAAGGAAATAGGACCTTGGGTTACCTGATGCTGCTTTGAGCCTAAACTCCATCCTTCCCCCAAATCCTATAATACTTCTATCCTTTCCTTTGTTTGGTGAGACATCTTATGATTCTCAGCATGTGGTTTTCCTCATTGCAATGGGCCAGTAAATCTGATTTTGTCAGACTGGAGGTCACACAGAGAAAATTCTAAAGTACTGGTTCACAGGGGTTCATTTTATTGTTATTCTTTATACATAGATATTTTATTGCACTCTGCCATTGAGGTATATTGATTATATCAGTAAACTATGTTATCTTTAATTACTAAGACAAATCAAAATTAAAATGAGCATCTCTCTAAATTAGGTTTTCAATTACATTACGACATATCAAGATTTCCTAATGATTTCCTATTTCATTCTTAATTCATGGAATGTCTGACACTCCCAAAGAGCAGTGCCTTCTTCCTTTGCTGACATAATCTGACTGCGAGTGGCCAAATCACACCGTTCGGTTCAGCTGCAAGGATGACAATATCCTCAAGTGGGTGGTTTCTCTCCTCCTGAAGCAGGTGATGAGGCTGTGGGAACTTGGCCCCATCACCTCATTCCTTCCATCATATCCTTGCCAGATGTTTCTGCCAGATTGATAAGGCTTCCATCCCTCTTTGTGTCTCATATTTCTTTAGTAGTCATTATACCAACCTGTCTACTTTCTGGAAAAAAAATTCCTATAATTAAGAGCCCAGACATTGTGTACTTATTAGACACAATGGTGTCTCAAAGACAAATTAGGCACATTAAGTGTTTTTCCTGTGACTAGTTTATTGAGCTTATGTGAGCACAAGTGACAACACAACAGGGCCATCTTTTAAATGAATCACTGATTTGCTGAACATCTGTTGAGTTTAGTCAGAATTAATCATTTGATGTCCTAGTATATGTCCTATATTTTGTAATCTTTCTTCATGTTCTCCTCAGAACTTGATGACATGTTTCAATAAGTAAATTTCAAGGGTTTTTTCTCCCATAAAATAAAAAAGCTATTTTCCTTCCAGGAAGAATTATAAATTTGACTAAGTTTTTTAACATTTGGATTCTTTATGAAAATCTTCCATGGTTTCCTGCTCTCTAGCTGGAGTTATTTAGAAACCCTATTAAAAATCCTATTTAGAAAGTGATATTACATATCTTTGTTCTTTTCAGTAGTAAGTAATTATTGGTATGGCAATAATAATAATGATGTGTAAATACACTTGCTATGAATTTCCTATGTGCCAGCTAGCTTGCATACCTTCATTGTCTCATTTAATCTTTTAAAAATCCTGCAGATTTAGTATCCTTATCCACATCTAAGGGTAAGGAAATGGTAGCTAAGAGAGGCTGGGTGACTTGCTAAGGGCACAAAGCTGGGTCAGTATTTAGACCCAAGTCTGTCTGATCCAAAGTTTACCTACATTCCAATATACTCAGCCTCCTGCACCGATGGTGCAGTTAATTAAGAGGGTAATTAACTGATAGCTAAGCCTTGGCCTCCCTATGTAGAAACAAGACTGCATTTTCATTTTTTATTTTTACCAGTCATTAGGACATTCCCAAACATGAGCATGCTAGGACTTCTGAATTATGAGTCAGAAAGGCAAGGAAACCAGGACTGAGCTGATGGAGAGTGAACAACCACCACCCTGGTACAAGGAAGACAATTCTTTTCCAATGTTCAGTATTTATCCAATACAGAGGATAAACGGAGAAGATAAACAGATAGGCTTCAGTCAAGGAAATCCAAAAGGACCACTCTGATGGCTAATTTTATGTCCACCTGGCTGGGCCTGGCTGCCCAAAGATGTGGTCAAACATTATTCTGGATGTTTCTGTGAGGGTGATTTTTGGGGAGACTAACATTTTAATCAGTGGACTAAGCAAAGCAGATTGCCCTCCATAATGTGAGTAGGCCTCATCCTGAAGGCTTAAAAAGAGCAAAAAGCTGACCTACTCCAAGTAAAAGAGAATTCTCCTGCCTAATAGCCTTCAAACTTGAAGTGCAACATCAGCTCTTCCCAGGTCTTCAGCCTGGCAGTCCACTGGACAAGCTTTTGACTTGCCAGACTCCAGGATCACATGAGCCAACTCATCATAAATCTCTCTCTCTCTCTTTCTCTCTCTCTTATTGGTTCTGTTTTCCCGGAGAATCTTAACAAAAACAGCCACTTTGGGTTTGGTTAGCATCTCCAGGGCAGCAGCACACAATGCTTCAAGTCAGATGGCAGCACAGGGGCTCTTAGGGCCTCACAGCAGCTGAAGGGCATGGGAGGTAAGAAGCAACCCTCTAGGGGCACCAATAAGAAGCTGAGGAATTAACAGGGTAAGTGAAGGATCCTGGTGTTGTGAATGGATCTGGCCAGCAAGAAGCTCTCGAGGGGCTGTGACTCCAGCTGGTGCACTGAGGCTGCTGCTCACTTCCTCTGGTCAGAACTGGTTCAGGAAGTAGGCAGGACTAAAGCCACAGGTAAAAGACACACACACAACTTGAGCCTGAAAGGTGAGGAAGGCCAGCAATTGACCTTTGGTGGGGGTGGATGGGGCAATTCTTTTGTTGTTTAACATCTTGGAGGAGAAAAGTTTTTGAAACCTAGTGCATCAAGAAAACACCTCAAACCTCAAAAGGGAATGGGCTAAGACTTGAGAAGACTTTCACCTCCTCTCTCCCAAGCATAGGAAGTAACAAAGACCTCTTCCAACCCAATCCCAAGCCCCTGCAGTCTACAGAGCTGGTTTCAGGAGACTATTACATCAATTCCAAAGCAAGCAATCACTTTCAGAATTATTTTTCATCCGCAGAAATGTCCATGAAGTAAAAGTTCCCGTCAACTCCCACAATCTTTCCCAACTCCACCTGCCACCCTCCAAACACTTCAGATCTATTAATGAAAATAATTTTTCTAATTTTGATGTGATATCAATTCTAAGTCTGGGAGCAAAAATACAAATATTATCATGTTGTAAATATTAATAATTCAAAAGACCATCTGGAGGATGCTCTCTTGAATGCTCTGAAAATCACAATTACTGATAACTGCATTGTGCATAATTACCACATTTTATGAATAATCTTTTATTTATCCATCACATCATGGGGGTCAGTTTAATTATTGTTTCCTCTTAACAGAAAAGAAAAACTGTCTCCAGAGGTAATGACTGACTTGCCCAAGGTCATGCAACCAGGAAGGTCAAGGCTGGGTGTATAAGTCCCAGTTCTCTGACTCTGCAGCTTATACTGTGTCCCTTCCCACCACACTACACTACCTCTACACTTCAAGAATCTCTCTTCCAAAGAAATAGAGGTCAGGTTACCGTGTCCACTGCAAGCCTACTCTTCAAGATATGGCTCTTTGCTTGGCATTAAGCCACTGCCACCACCCTCCAACTTTGGTACAACTGAACAACCTTATTTTTGAAGGTCCTTCAAGAAAAGACTAATAAAGCCCTATGGCTTAGTTAAGACCTAAACATGATGTGTAAGCTATCAAAATTTCTGTTCAGGCTCAAAAAGAAGCATACTTTATTTCAATAGTGGCACATTCATTCATAGATCACACTCCTCTGGTCTGGTGTGTCATTCCTTTTTAATTGCCATGTAAATCACAATGTCACAAACCACAAAAGCTGTGAAATTCTGAGCCTGCCATGGAAATACGACTCCTAAAGTATGTCAAGGGAAATTGGCCAAATCCAGCAGGACTTCTTCAGGGGAAGCTTTGCATTTTTCAGCCCACTGTTTTCACCTCCATATCTGCAATGAACACAACGGTGTGGGGTAATGGTTACTTTTACTTGTGTTCATTAGAGATGCAACATTTATCTATCTGCATAATTTGGGTGTAAAAGAAATTATTCTATTCAAGATTCTCTCTTCAAGAGTTTCTTTCCATCACGTGTGACAAATTGCAAAATTTGTCATTTTTGCCTCGATGACACCATAAAATCTATTGTCTTTTTTCATGGTTTCCATCTTTCCTTCCTACTTTATAAATAAGATAGACTTTTTAAAGGAATATTAACAATCATATCAGTAGCATAATTTGTAATTTAATACCTTTGGATAAGGAAAATGGCTAAGATAGGGACATGAAGATATTTCCCTTCCCATTAAGGTGGTTTGGCCCAGGGTGAGAGAAAGAGATCACTGTTTTATAAAATATACAGTCAGATTCAACCTCAGAGGTCCCAGGAAATTTTAGGACCTACTCACCAATGAAAATCAAATGGTTCAAAGACCTACTCTTGATGGCAGCTGAAAGTAGTTTGTCCTCAATGCACATTCAAGATTACGGCTACCCATATTTCAGTTCTGAAGGATTAAGTACATGATGCTTTTGCCTTATCAAGGGTGGTTCTGGCACCAGACATTGACCTTAGCCTGAAAAGCAACCCCACAGCTTTCAATGATCGATTGCCAAAAGGTATTCATTACAAGATAAGGACTTAGATCTCTTCCATGAACGCTCAGGGTAAATTGTCATTTCTTCCATAAGGTAATTTGAGAGATCAGATTACAAAAAGACCTGTTTCCATCTTGAGTGCCCTCTCTTGCTCTCATTTGCTTATTCTGAGGGAAGCCAGCTGCCATATGGAGAAGTCCATGTGGCAGGAAACTGAGGGAGCTCTTCAGCCAAGAATAAGCAAGAAACAGGCCTCCATTCACCAGCTAAAAGAAATTGAATCGACCAACAATCCCATGAATGAGCTTGGAAGCAAGTTCAACCTTCAGTCAAGCCCACAGATGAGAACACACTCCCAGCTGACACCCAGACTGCAAATCTTGGGGAGAAGCAGAGACACCCAGCTAAGCTGCATCCAAATTCCTGACCCACAGATATTGTGAGACAATAAATGTTTGTTGTTTTAAAGCACTAAATCTTAGGGTAACTTTCTATGCAACAATAGATTACTGATACACACATCCTTGTCTTGTCCCATACCAGACACAGACATCTCACATACCAGCCCTGACCTAATTCCAGCTCTCGGGCTAGAATAGGGGCTAGTAAACCTTGACAAGCAGTCCCAGTACTACACAGTCCTTCAGAAAGACTGAAGATGGGCCAGGCACAGTGGCTCACACCTGTAATCCCAGCACTTTGGGAGGCCAAGACAGGTGGATCACTTGAGCCCAAGAGTTCAAGACCAGCCTGGAAAATATGGTGAAACCTCATCTCTACACACACACACACACACACACACACACACACACACACACACACACAAAAACACACAAATAAAAAATAAAAAGACTGAAGATGACCAAGGAAGCGTCCATTGCACAGAAGACTACTGACTGCATCCCACATCCTACCCCCATTTCTTATAGACTCAAGCCTCCAGGGCCAGTGGAACCTTATAGCAAGTATCTGAACCTCTTAGGGTTCTCTTCATCCCTATGTTACTCTTATAAAGAATCAGATCTTAAAGCCACCTTCTCTGTTCTTCTTAGCGTTTCTAAGGCAGATGGATAGGTAATTATCTTGCAAGATGAATCCACAGAGTTTCAGAGTCAATTCCCAGCAGTTTTTTTTAATGTATTTTCATGAAGTTGAGAAGCTTGTACATTTCTAAGATACTGTGGTAAACATAAAACCAAGTAAAGATACCATTGTTTCCATTCAGGAATTCATGCTCTTTAAAAAATAAACCCAAAGTTATACATGACAAGGAGCAAAGCATGAACTGCAAAGACAACTCCCCAGGAAGAGCGTAAGTCAGAAGGTGTAGGTGTTTACACGATGTGGAACTTTAGTGTTGGTGGGTTTCATGCTGCAGACCAGACTGACTTCTATGAACATTACATCTTATCCTCCTACAAGAACAATTCGCCAGTCGTATAAAAGTGTTTGTGCATCCATTAATGCATTATTCTATCTGAAAAGCCCGACTACAACAAAGGGAAAAGCTGAAATCTCATCTCACCCTGAACTCAGCCTACTTAGTTAGAGATGAGAAAACAGAACTTTCTTTATGCCAGTGCAAGGGGGAGAGCTTTTTATACTCGTATGTAAGAGCAGAATTACAAAGAAGCAGAATAAGAGTTTCTTTTTGGGAAATGATGTCTTTTACCTAATGATCACAATTCTAAATACTAGATCAGGTTCCATATCCCAAGCAAGGCCCAGACACAAAGTCATTGAGAGTCAACAAGAGTGAGAAGATAGCTACTCTAAAAATGCTATAAAACAAGAGTATTCCTCCATTTGCACTGCATTCTCCTGGGATAACTAAGGCAGCTTTGTCCTCAGCAAAGAATGGTGACAACTATGTGACCTTTATCAGACACAATGTGCTTGTGTTTTATGAGAACACAAAGGGTGACTAAGCAAGTTGGGTGACCCTCAGCCCTAACTCCTTCTAGAACTCATGTCCAGTTGGCAGAGCAAGGCTGAGACACCACCATGAAGTTGCTTGTCCATTTCTAAAGCATATACAGGTAAACTACCTATCTCAACCAACATTTTGCAGGATCTGAGATTGAACAGAGGCAGTGGTAGAACAAAATCCAAGGCTCAGATATTCCAAAGTTCCAACCTTAAGAAAATGAAAGGAAAGAAGCCAACTTGAAACCTTAGTCCCCTGAGAGCCTGACACTGCAATATCCCACTCAATTTCTATGTCTGGAAAGGTTGGCAGGGCCAACAAAGAGGGTCTTTGGTGTTCCATAATGTGTGGCCCTCTCCCCCAACTAAAGCTTGCTGTTCCTCTTGGTCTATTCATTACCTCTGTATTCTCTACTTGCCCATCTCAAACACATTCACCCACCACACACACACACACACACACACACACACACACACACACACACACTCTCACACACAAGCCCCAAAGCCTGTTATAGACCCTTGGCTCTCTCAACTCTAACCCAACCAAAAGTAAATGTGCCCTCACCATAGCTAACTACACAAAAGCATCAGTGTGTCGGCCTTCACGTCTTACTTACACAAGGCATCTTGAAGCATAGGGATCACTGCCTTCAATTCCCAACCACCCAATCATTTTACAATTTTCATTCAATTAATCTCTAATATTTCTTCAAGCCAGGAGAAAGCAGTGACCTAAATAGTCAATAAAATGAAAATATCATCTTTTTTGTATTTACTTATCCATAATACACATATTTGCAATTACATATTTTTTGCATTTATGCATTTATTTATTTGCACACTGAATGCACAGGCAGCCATGTTCCTCACTGTGTGAACTTCACCTTTCCAAGATCAGTGTCTTCATCTGTGAAGCTCTTATGAGGACTAAATGAAACAATGCACATGAAATGCTGGCCACTTCCTGGCACATGCAAAGTGCTTAGAAAGTGACAAAGCACTGATGACTCCAGAAATCCTTGACTTTGATAGAACATGGATATAAACAGCAATGACACTAAGATAATAATCTCTTGGGATGCTGGAAATATCAATCTTTGTAGTTTACAAGCAGCTCGATATCAAGAGAATCACCAGTCATCATGGATTGAAGGAAACTTGAATAAATTATGAATGGTTCTGTTAACAGACTCATATGTTAAATATGATACTTTTGAGAATGAATTGATGCTACAGAGTAAATGAATCTTTACAATTTTTCCAAAGAGTGTGGAAAATTGAGAGATAACCTTTAATTGCAAAACTATTTAGGTCCTACACCTCTAGCATCTAATCCAGCCACTGTGCCTTATTGAATCATGGCTCATGGTTTATTGGATGAAGCCAGATTTCCAGATTTCTTTTTAGCTTCCTCAGTCAAAACTGGAGGATTCTTTCACCTATCAAAGGAGAAGTTCTGGCTGAAGGCTTTTTCCTTACTTTGTGGATTTTCTGACACTGCTCTCTTTTTACCACTCTACACAGTGCAATCCAGCAAACCAGAAGATCAAAAAACACGAGTAAATGTGACAGGAAAAGTAAATGTCAGGGCACAAATATTCCTCTGGTAAGAGCATCAATGGTCAGGGGACAGTGTTCTGGTGTTCTTCACATTTTTTTGTTTGTTTGTTTGTTTTTGGTTGTTGTTGTTTTGTCTTTGAGAGAGAGAGAGTTTCGCTCTTGTTGCCCAGGCTGGAGTGCAGTGGCGTGATCTTGGCTCACTGCAACCTGTGCCTCCTGGGTTCAGGCGATTCTCCTGCCTCCGGCTCCTGAGCAGCTGGGACTACAGGGATGCACCACCATGCCTGGCTAATATTTTATTTTTAGTAGAGACAGGGTTTTGCCATGTTGGTCAGGCTGGTCTCAAACTTCTGACCTCAGGTGATCCTCCTGCTTCGGCCTCCCAAAGTGCTGGGATTACAGGCGTGGACCACCACGCCCGGACTTCACCTTGTCTTGAATGTGCTCACTTACATCTGCCAAAGAGGGAAGTACCTTAATGCAGTCTGTAATCACACCAATATTTCTGGGTTAAGGTTGTTCAAGCTAATTGGCCCAAGCTCTTCCCAATCTTCTGGTCCCTGGAGAAGTATGGATAAGGGGGAAGTCAGACAGACAGTTTCCAGTGAAAATTTAGACTCGAAGAAATTACCTATTTGACCTCCCCCTTGATACTCCCTTTTTGTCCACTGTAAAGCTCTCCCACTCCCCTGCCTACCTTTGAGTCTCTGCCAAATGCAGGTGATGGTGGCTGACTCCTTAATCCAGGGAGATTGGGTATCAGGTTAAAGAGCAGGGTGGATGGAAGTGACTCTGTAGTACAATGCACTTGAATGAATTATTGCAGGATGCTCAAATGGGAAAGACTGAAGCAAAAAGAACCCTCAAAACTCACCAGGGATGTGCTCTGATAAACCCTACCCTGAGTCCCCTCAAAGCCTTTTATATCCTTGGATGATGAGGAAAAGAAAAGACAGGGAAAGCCTGCTATCCCCTAAGGAGGAGGCAGGGATGTGAAAGACAAGGGGGCACCATTCCAAAGGGTTAATCTGGCCTGGCCACTGCTTGGCCAACAGCGCAGCAATAATAGGCATTGATGCCATGAGGAGCTAAAGTGAAAAACTTCCACAAAGGGTGTGAGATGGGGCAGGAGTGTTGAACACAGCCCTTCTGTAACTGTGAGTACAGGATTGGGCATGCTGTCTACAGCCTGAGAGATAGTGGGTCATGTGGGATGGAACTTAGCGGAGAGCGTAGGACTAGAAATCCATCAGTTTCAATGCCTGAGCTCTGAGGGGTGCCTTCTGTTTTCCAACCACACTTCCAGGCTGGTGAACCCTAGAGAAACAAAGGTTCAGTTATTACTCCTTCCAAGAGCACACACCCAGATGCGGCCTTGTATGGGAGAAGCTAAGCATGGCATGTGGACGCTTTAGTTTGACCTCTATGTATATGCAATGCCGCATCTCAGATGTGATTCTGATTTCATTCCTCTAGGGCTGTGAGTCTCAATCAGAGGTCAGCACCAGAATCAACCAAGGAGCTTTTCCAGTCTGCAGGTATCCACTTCCCACCCCAGACCTATAGGAGCAGAAACTCTGGGGGTTAAGCCCAGTAATCTGGGTTTAACAAGCCCTCCAGTGATTCTGGAGTTCATTAAAGTTTGAGAACCACTGCCTTAAAGAAATAGTTTAAACCTGAGAGACATTCGATAGGACCAATGTCCGGGTCTCACCCCCCAAGAGTACAGCCTACCTAATAGGAGTTTTAGAAACTATCCAGATGTTTTTAATATGCAATCCAGGTTGAGAACCTCTGCCTTTAAAAGTCTATATAAATGGATTCCTCATTTATGAACCCCTTGAAACAGTGTGTAAAATTGGGTGTATATGTATATGTGTATTTTTCTGGGAGAGAATCCATAACTTTTATCAAATTCTCAAATGGGTCTGTTATTCCAAAAATGGTTAATAATATGAACACTTAAGAGAGAGCATGCATTTTCTCTTATTTATTTTGTAACTGGGACACTTCATGAAGAAAGTGGTTCAAATATTAATGTGTGCCAAAGATGCTAAATAAATATGAATTAACCTTTTTCAATCAAGTACAATATGGTTTCATATGTCTTAGAGTAGACAGGGGTAAAGGAAGGATAGCTGTTATTCCATACTGGTCTCTGTCATTGTCATCATTAAAATTTATTCCCTATCCTAGAGACAAGCTACCATATTGCATACAATTTTTCTCATTTGATATACATACAACCCTGTGAGCTATGCTAGGCAGGTAATACAATCCTATTCTTAGATGAAAGGTGAAGTGACTTGCTCAGGGTCACACAAGTCTTAGTAAAATAATAATTTAAATGAAGATCTCCATTAATGTTTGGCCTTAACTACGGGAGACTAATACAACATGGAGAATGGCTAGACCATCTAAAAAACAGAACTCTGACTTGCAAATGCAGCAGCCTGCCCAGTAAACCAACCCCTTATCTATAATAAACAACAAAGGAAGCCAGCCTACTCAAGCTAGACTTGCGGGAAGCCAGACTGCTATCTCTAGTAACAATCCAGCAGGCTAAACAATCACTTCTTCAACAAAAAAAAAAACAAAATGTTGAGGATTTGATTAATGAATGGCAGTTTCTCTAATTTTTGTCACCACTTCCAGCTTAGGACCAGAGAGAAAGCCAAATATGCCCCCAACCCCTTACATAGACTTTTCCAGTCTGCAGGTATCCACTTCCCACCTCAGACCCATAGGAGCAGAAACTCTAGGGGTTGACCCCAGTAATCTGGGTTGTTGGCTGTAATCTGGGAAGTTGGCTGCAGCCAGCTTCCCTATGTCAACAGCCTTCAATCAGGACACACTTGAAGCTGTCCCTTTTTGCCCACTGTAAAGCTCTCCCACTCCCCTGCCTACCTTTGAGTCTCTGCCAAATGCAAGTGATGGTGGCTGACTTTCTTGCTACATCAAACTCTGAATAAATCACCTCTGCTTTTCTTATGTGAGTTGTCTGTTTATTTCCACAACTAACTTTATGGGCTCACCCTTCATGGTTTCAAAAGCAAGGAACACCACTACTTATTGCTAAATACTACATATACCTTCATACAGATACACTGATGGGATGATGCCTTTTCAAGTTAGCCCAGGGTAGAGTTTTTCCCAGAGAAATATCTATAAACTCTACCAATATGTGAGTCAAAGCGAAAGATAGATCCATGGAATAGATTCTCATCCCCACATGGCTTCCAGACTGAGGATTCAACTGGATCTGGGATGAATATCTTAAGTGACACCTTCTTCCCCCAGCCCAGGTCATATTTAATTCTGATCTTCACCTTTGGATCTAGCTCTAAAGCATGTATTGGTGATTTCTTAACTACGTATAGGGCTTTTTTTCTCTTTTTTATCTTTTCAAAGTATTATTGATGATCATATCCTCTTACGGAGTATGAGCTAGGTGGGGAAACTGATCTAGAGAGAGATTGCATGACTTGCTTGAGGTCACGTGACCATGGCCTCAGTCTCCCAACATGGCTCTGTGTTATCCCAAAACAGGATATGCAGGACATTGCTGTCATCCCATTCAGGAATGCAGGACACTGCTGTCATCACATTGCCAGCCCATATCTTGCTCATGGGGCCCTCCTGACCCCAAGGAAAGGCATTCTCTGCCTTCATTGCATGCTCACTTTGTCCCAAGGGAATCTGGAATGAGTTTCCTTCACAGCCTCTTAATGACACAATGGGGTTGAGAAAGGACATTGCTGAGTCATTTCCAGCCAAAGGAAAGTATTATTTATAGCAATCTGCACAGACCAACCTTGGTAGTAACTGAAATGACTTCCTTCTGGCACAGGGTAAGTACCAGGCTAATTGTCACCTGTACCCTTTAAAACAGCTCATTAAGTATATATGGGCTGCCAATTGCCTCCCCTAAGTTTTCCTATCTCTCTACTCTGGACATGTTCAGGTTCTTTAGCCCCATGGGCTGCATTTATACAGCCTGAGAGGTTTGTTCTTCCGACGTAATTTAAATCTATATTGTGCATTTTTGGCAAAGTTTGACTATGGGCGGAAAACTGAAAATTTTGCAGGACTTCCATCACACCAGTGCAGTCTCTATCTCTTTACCTTTTATTATTGGAACCTCCTTCTCTTTTTTCCTACCACTCAGCTTTTTGTGTTGCTTTCTTTCCCTTGTACATTACTCTCCACTGTATTCACCAAGTCTTTCATCTTTCCCATAAACCAGACTGATGTTGACAACTCATTTCTTGTCCTTGCGCTTCACACCAAAGTGTCTAGTTGAAATATATGGGCCATAGCACAGTGAAAATTGAGCACTGGCAAGAGATATTCCTTGACATTTACTATATTACTCAGGTGATTCCTAATTATGTATTGTCTTGCATTTTACCTTTTTATCCTCATATGATTTGTATGCCCAGAGAGACCATAAACCAAGACACTACCATATCTTCCATTTATATTAGCCCTGTTAGCCCTCACCGTATCAGTGCCCAAAGAATTTGGTTGAATCAATGTCTTTCTTATACAGCATGCCCAGATCCCAGTATTTAGAAAATAAACCTGCATTTATCGCTTTGAAGATTCAAATAAAATCTCTTGTCCCACATGTCGAGTTTCTCACTTTGCTTGTTCTCAGATAGAAGAGTAAATAGTAAGTTTAAATGTTCTCTCAATTTAACTCTAATAATACATATCATTAAAATTGTATCTTTGAAATTTGGAGTATACATAGATACATATACACACATATACTATGTGTGTATACTATACGTATACATATATTTGGAGTACACATATGAATACATACATGTTTATATACATATGTAAACATGTGGATATGTGTACTCCAAATTTAAATTAAACCTTTGCTTGAGATTTCAAGCATAGCTAAACGTTTGAAACTCCCGTTTCTCCATTTGTAGCACAAATGCTACAAAAATTACTCAGCAAGTAAGACTGCTCTTCTAAAAGAAGGAAATGATCATTGAAATGAGATTTTACCTTGGATGGATTAACGTTTGAGTTATTTAAAATATTCAAATAAAGTGTTAAATGGGAGCAACATGGAATATGTAGGACACCACATATGGAATAATATAATTTGTTCTATAACAAATACAAAAACATACATATGTATGCATATAGCATATAGATGTGTGGAAATTTACTTTTACTTTTCACTTGTTTTTCCTGATATTTTACCATAATCATTAACCACATTTTACAGAAAAAAATACTAGCTAAGGCCAGGCACAGTGGCTCACACCTGTAATCCCAGTACTTTGGGAGGCCAAGGTAGGTGGATCACAAGGTCAGGAGTTCAAGACCAGCCTGGTCAAGATGGTGAAAGCCTGTCTCTACTAAAAATACAAAAAATTAGCCAGGTGCAGTGGCAGGCGCCTGTAATCCCAGCTACTCGGGAGGCTGAGGCAGGAGAATCGCTTGAACTCGGAGGGCAGAGGTTGCAGGGAGCCGAGATTGCACCACTGCACTCCAGCCTGGGCAACAGAGTGAGACTTCGTCTTAAAAACAAACAAACAAACAAACAAACAAAAAACTAGCTAAAAAATTACCAATCTCTTAACATAATTTTCAAGATTAACATTTTCCATATGTGCCCAATATGAAGTATCTCTAGATTGGCATGACTACTTTTGCCTATCTCCATGGGTCCTACTCCATTGAACATTGATCTAGGCCAAGGTTGACAAGCTTTTTCTGGAAAGGGCTAGATGATAAATATTTTAAGCTTTGCAGACTAGTCTCTGTTGTAACTATACAACTCTGCTGTTGCAGTTTAAAAGCAGCTGCAGCCACATGTGGCTATTTAAATTTAAATGCAGTAAAACTAAATACAATTTAAAATTCCGTTCCTCAGTTGCACTAACTACATTTCAAGTGTCCAGTGACCACGTGTGTCCAGCAGCCACCATTTCAGACAGCACAAAGAACATTTCCATCATCACAGAACAGCAAAACCTAACTCTCAAGATCTTCAGACTACATTAAAATTCTTCAGAAAAGAATGGGAAAAAAACATTTCATTCCCTAAGCTACTAAATCCTAGTCATTTTTGACACTTATTCAATATGAATGATTTATAATAGCATCAAGTAGTGTGAAAGTTTCATATTTTGCACAAAATTTCCATGGTGTGATTTTAAACAACATTTTAATTTTCACCAGAGATGAGGTGTTAAAAAGCATGGTGGAAATTTTATTTAGAAGAGTTAAGAATGGAAAGCCAAAACTATCTATACAATAAAAATTATGGGGCTGGCCTCCAATTATTTTTTTAAACATCTTATAAAACTGAAATCCAAAATACAATCATTTTAAATACATCCAAAAATGATAAGGAAGGAAAAAAACAGGCAAGAGAGAAAGATATCAAGCAAAACTGTGTCTAGGGAATGTATCATTTAAAACTACCACCTGCTTTCAGCGGTATTTGAAAGGGACTTTGTCCAATGACTACTTCCCATGATATGGCCACACTTCTATCCCGAAGCTTGTTCTGCTTTCCTTAGAGCATAGGAGTCAAATATGGACACAAGATGGGACAGAGACACTTTCTTTTTAAAATCAAGCACTAGAAAGGTTGCCAAATGATGCAAAACTAAGCAGGATATGAAGAATAAAAGGAAGAACTTTAAGAGAAAAATCACACCGTAGCATTTCCAACTTGTTACCAGATTTTCATAAGCTTTCATTTTCCCCATGCATTTCTTGGTGGTTTAGGTAGACACACTATTTATTGCCTACCTGCAATTCCCTCTGTATAGAGGGAGAATTCACATTCCAAGAAAACTAGTGGAAGAAAAAACAAAAAAAAACCAATGGCCTAAGAGAAGCGGCTCACATTCATCTACTCACCAGCAGCCAGATGAGCTTTGTCTCTTCCACAGCCCATTTGAAAGTGGGTACAAGAGCAGCTGCCCCCAGCAGCAGCAATAAACATTTGTCCTCAAAAAGTTATGACCATTGACTGCAGAAGAGAGGATGGAGAGTCTGAGAACAAGGCAGTTTGCTTATTGATTTTGAAGCCCACAGTGTGACAAGAGACCAGACAGAAATGTGTTCAGTTAAACTTGGCACAGACGGGGGCCGACAGCCACGTTTTAAACTGTATAATTTTATAATTAAAGATCGGGGTGGTCAAAATAAATAGAACAACATTAATCAAGTCTTTAAGATGCCACTGTACAAATCAGCCTCTCTCAGGTCAAAGAAACTTCGACAACTTTCAAAGGGCGTCATTTTGTGCAAACAACACACTATATTATAACTGTTTAATTAGCTCAGGTATCAAAAGGCAGATGTGGCTGCAATGGGAATCCCAACATTACCTATGGCAACGGCTGCCTGAGCACGATTGTGGTCACATTCTCTATGCGACAGTTCTCCCCAGTCCTCAGCAAGCCCTTTTTATTCTCCAACTCGGTTTTTCTTTATAAAAATGGTCAAAATGTGAGCCTCCTCACAAGAATTTGATGAAATTTTATGTGGTTTCTGGAGACACACTTTGAAGCTGAAGGCAGCAAATTTTATATGAACAAAGAAGAGTTGTGGTTTTTAAAGGAGTGCTTCTCAAACTTTAATGAGATATCCATCACCTCGGGATCCTGCGAAAATTCTTATTCAGGAGACCTGGGTAAAGTCTAAAATTCTGTGCTTCTAATCAGCTCCCAAATGATGGTGGTCTGCTGGTCCACAGACCACACTTTGGATAGCAAAGCTAAGTAACACATTAAGTCTCCATGATCAAAGACTCCTCCTTAGGCTTGGAATTGATAGAGGGTATTATTCTTTAAATGCAGAGTTCTAACATATTAGAGTGACATAGGACCTAAGAGATTATCAAGAATAAACTCTTCCATTGTTATGAGCACTGAAGGGACACACTCACAGTTACACCACAGTGTGGCAGCAGCTTCTGGGTCTGGCTTCCTTTTGACAGCCATAATAACACATATGTCAAGCCCTATGCATTAGAAAAGCATGTTCACTATGACAGAGAAGAAGGAATAGAGGGAAGGAAGAGAAGAGAGAGGGAGATGGCTTATTTCTCACATATCTGTGTAACTGAATTCCGCAAAAAGCATGGTGCACGACATCAAGAATCATTCGGAAGAGTTGTAGGGCTAATGAGGTTCCAATAGAATTAATCAGTTCACAAAGACTTCACCATTCCTATCCAAACTTTTCCTTGTAATCAATACTATTACCTTCTGAAAAACCAGTTGAGATGGTATGGCTCCCATCCTAACTGTCTTACTTCTCTCCACCAAAGCTTTTATATAGCACCTATTCTGTACCTAACATACCTTCGTGTATGGTATCACATTCAACTATTGCACAAATCTGTAAAGTGGATAGAATTACCCCTTTTTTGGATGAGAAAACTGAATTTCATAGTGATTAAGTACTAAGTATGCGGTAATACAGCTAGTAAGAGGCTCAGCTAAGATTCAGAGTCATGGCCCCTTATTGCAACCCTGAACTATTTCTTTGTTTTCAAGCCTGAAATCATACCAGGCCTATAGCTTAAGTCAACTTGTAATGAGTTTACAAATTTATTACGTTCCATTTGAAAGCTAGCTAGTACAAGTTATTTCTAAAAGAAACTACCTCTCCCACATTGCATCAGTTTGTAGATTAGGAATAGCTCAACTCCACCTTTTTTTTTTTTTTTTTTTTGCCTTTAGTACCTCAGGAACAGAGATTTGAATTAATCATATGTATTAGTCAGGATTCTCTTAGGGGGACAGAACTAATAGGATATATATATACATATATATAAAGGGGAGTTTATTAGGTATTAATTTGCATGATCACAACATCCTACAATAGGCTGTCTGCTAGCTGAGGAGCAAGGAGAGCCAGTCTGAGTCCCAAAACTGAAGAACCTGGAGTCCAATGTTTGAGGGCAGGAAGCATCCAGCACGGGAGAAAGATGTAGGCTGGGAGGCTAGGTCCATCTCGTCTCTCCAAGTTTTTCCACCTGCTTTATATTCACTGGTGGCTGATTAGATGGTGCCCACCAGATTAAGGGTGGGTCTGCCTTTCCCAGTCCACTGACTCAAATGTTAATCTCCTTTGGCAACACCCTCACAGACACACCCAGGATCAATATTGCATCCTTCAATCCAATCAAGCTGACACTCAGTATTAACCATCACATCATACCTCTGGATTTAGAACATATTATAATAATCATTTTGTACAAGGACCTACTCTTGTTTTCTTTTGTTTTTCCCCACAACCCTCATCCCTAACTCTCTCCTCTCCACAGATTTCCACTGTGATGTGTTGGATATGCATCTTTGAATAGTTGTACGGATACACACAAATTTTAATTTGCATGTATGACGCTGTTCTGTTTTTTTAAACAAATGCTCTCCAAAGGTGTTTCACTTACTACTGCAAATGCTCCCAGGAAGCAGTTTTAGGCATTTCAACTGGGCAGCATGTCCCTGAAGGGAAGCAGAGAAAGGCTGGCACTCAGGCATGGAGAAGAGTCTCAAGAAAAGGACATTAATTTCCCTCTCTACCCAGTTATGCCTGGTCCTCAGTGTCCTCCCTGGGGGAAGGCTCATCCGAAGACCTCCTAGAGATGCTGAAAGTGTAGATGCAACCAATGGAAACCCAGAGATGGATACAGGGGAAAATTTTGTCCATAATCCAGGCATATAATTCAGGCATAAGAAATCATAACTGATTTATTTTAATCCATCTATTTCAATTTTTTTACACTTTTAATATTTTCAGCATGAGGGCCACTGATTATTTTACCTCTTTTCTCTAAAGAAAAGTTAATTATAAAGACTCAGGCCATAATTTCCCAGGAAAGTGTCAGGATGATCTAAGACGAGTCCCAGGCCTTTGCCATGAAGCAGACTCTCATGGATATTGTGAAATTGATATTTGAACAATGTGTGCACATTCATTTCTCTATTGCTTCAAGGACATTCAAACCCAGGAAGGCAGGTGGGCTTCTGAGTTTTGATCTGTGCCAGTAGCTCTCACCCTTGAGCTGGCATGAGAACCCCCAGAGGGCTTGTTAAAGCTGGGTCCATCCCAAGAGCTGCTGACTCAGTAGGGCTGGGGCTAGGGCCCATCAGTCTGCATTTCTAACAAATTCCCATGCGGCACTGATGCAACTGATCCAGGGCTTTCACTGCAAGAACCGCTGCTGTATGCAATGTTAGGACCAGATGTTTCAAAAGATCAGAAAATGGATTGGGATTCTTAATTGACTCTTTCTGTTCAGACAGTATCTATACAATGTGTGATAATTTTTATTTTCTCCACATATGTCTTCTTGTTTCTTAAATCCTCGTGATCCTCTAGATATATATTTGGAGCACAATTTTCACTCAATGCCCCCAAAAAAACCTGTTATGGTTTTCAAATACTCTGTATCTTCATTTTCTGTCTACTTGATCTGTCGGTTTCTAAGAGTATTAAAATCTCTCACTATGAATGTAGATTTTCAATTGTTTGCTTTATTTATATGTCAAAACTATGATGGGCACTGTAAATTGCTTTATGATTCTTTTATCTTCATGGTGTGTTTTTGATTAATATAAAACTTCTTTTTCCTTCTTAACGCTTTTACCCTTGAGTTACATTTTGTCATTTTAGCATTATTACTTCTGTTTTCTTTTTATTAATGTTTGCCTGGTTTGTATTTTTCTTTCTTTTTATTTTCAACCTTTCTGCATCATTTGGTTTTATATTTGCCTCCTGTAAACAGCTCATAACTGGATTTTTTATTCAATCTGAGAAAGCCGTGTTATTTGCATAGATTGTGATTCCTGACATGTTTTTCCTTTTTGCAATTCTGTTTTGGTTTTCTGTTTATTGTGCACCCTTTTTATTTTTTTCCCTGTTTCTTGTTATAAAGTTTTCTTTATTCCATTTTTCTCCTCTGATTACTTGGCTATTACCTCTATTACTTCTATTCTCTAAATAATTACCTTAAAATTTTTAACATGCATATTTAAACATATTTTCCAACACTGAAAATTATTTGTTCATTCAACAAATATTCAATGCCTGCATACCCTGTGTGAAGCATTGTCCTGGGAGCAGGGGTTCCACAGAGTAGGAACAATAAGCTCATGGAATTTACATGCTGGTAGGAAAAGCAAGGCACTAAGGAAAGTAAAGCTCACCTGCAGATATTTGCAGAAGAGCCAGGAGGCAAATGTCTGGAGCCACTGAGCAAGATGGAATGTCATGGGAGATGACATCAGGGAAGTAAAGAATGTTGCCAGGGCTGTGTGGGTCAAAGTGAGAAGCTTAGCGTGTTGTTGTTGTTGTTGTTTTATTTTGTTTTTGTTTTCGAGACAGAGTCTCACTCTGTCGCCAGGCTGGAGTGCAGTGGTGCAATCTCAGCTCACTGCAACCTCTGACTCCCTGGTTCAAGCGATTCTCCTGCCTCAGCCTCCTGGGTAGCTGGGATTACAGCCACGTGCCACCACACCCAACTAATTTTTGTATTTTTGGTAGAGACGGGGGTTTCGCCATGTTGGCCAGGCTGGTCTCGATCTTTTGACCTTCTGATCTGCCCACCTCGGCCGTGCTGGGACGACAGGCGTGAGCCACTGCACCCAGCCGAGAAGCTTAGTTTTGCACTAAGTTGGGAATCACTGGAGGATTTTGATCATGGAGAGAAGCAACCTGACCTGCGTTTAAGCAGGTTCAGTCTGGCTGTGGAGGTGAGAATCCAATGACAGAAAGCACCGGCAGAAGCAAAGGCTGTTAGAAAAATCCAGTCAAATCCAATGGTGGCTTGGATCAGAGTGGCTGCAAGGAGTGGGGAAGTGGCCACATTCTGCGTATATTTTGGAGGTAGAGCCAAAAGTAAGGTTTGCTAAAAACCAGATTATCGGTGTTAGCGTAAGAGAGGAGATGAAGTTAACAGCAGGTGTTTAATCTGCAACACGGAGGACCAGATGTGCCATTCACGAGAGCAGAAACTGGTTCCTGCAGGGCAGGGTGGGAAATGTGGGGGCCACGTGCAGGTCATGTTCAAATGTGAGATATCTACTACACATCCCAGTGAGACAGAGTGTGCAGTTATAGAGAAGGGACTGCAATCGATGGGAGGCAGAGTCCTCGACATACGGATAATATTTAGACAGGAACTTCGATGAACTCTCCTGGGCAAGCAGAGTAGATGGCAAAGAGAAGAGTTCCAAGAATTGAGTCTTGGGGCAGAGACCATGTAAGAGGCCAAGAAGAGGAAGAGAAACCAGGAAAAAAATTAAAAGAATGAGAGAGAAAAAAAGTGAGAATGATTGCAGGAAAATCAGCTGAGATGTGTTCAGGAAGCCAGGGACAAACAGTGTTTCCAGGAAAGAATGTCAATTTCTGTTGATAGGTCAAGTATAATGAGCTCGGAGATTAACCACTAGATTTTTCTAGGAACAGTTTCAATGGAGGCAAAAACCTGTTTGGAGTATTTTCTGGAGAGAAGGAGAGGAGAGGAATTGGTAGCAATTATAGATGATACTTTGAAAGAGTTTTGTTGCAAAGAAGAGATGCTCTTGGTAGCCTCAGTCAAGTCAGGTGAAATTTTTTTTTAAGATAGGAAAAATAATAACATGCTCGTATGTTATGGCACAGATTCATTTGAGAGGAAATAACTGATTTCTGCAGAAGAGAGAGGAAAGCATTGATGGAGAGCAGGTAGAATACATGGGGACATCCCTTTTTCCCTTTGGAATATATCTGCTAAAGAGACCAGACCACTTATCCTGTAGAGTTTCCTGAAGTCTGGTTGTTGCTCACTGCATTTTCATGGTATAGTTTGGAATGTTCTCAATGGTTTCTAAACACAATTTTGTAATAACAAAACTTTTCCTTTAAATCAAATTTTAGCTGGAAGCACAGTAGAAAAAGCCTCAGAAGGTGCAGCTTGCGTGTTGGAGTGGGGCCAATTGGACAGTCCCAAAAGTGAGCCAGGGGCTCCACCACGGCTGTCTTGGGGCCTTGTATCTGAACAACTGTGGAATGGATAATTAGTAGAGAAACACAGATTTCTGTTAAAAGGGAGCTTTTGAACACCTCCACTTGTTTATAGCATTGAGCCCAAATGAGACCAAAATCTCACTTCCTGAAATAGCTAGCATGCAGATTTTCCATTTAAAGCTATTGTCATGACAAGAGATTATCTTCCATAAGGTGAAAACCATAGGCAACCATGCTGTCTGGGATTTGTACAGCCCTTTGCATTTTGAGAGTTTTTCACAGACAGACATGACATCCCTAAATTCTAACCGCTAACCACCTGAGAAGGAAGGTGAGGCTCTAAAGGTCAAGGGAGGCCATTATCACACAGATAAGTGGGGTTCTTTCCATAGACTGTTTTCTTTGGGTATGGAGATAGCAATATTGACCAAAGACATCAACAGGGCTTGCACTCTTAAGTGGATTGGCCAGAAGTAACAATGCCCAAGTGTTCAGGTATTTGGTTTCTTTAATGATGAGGAAGACATGTTCTCCAAATGACTTTGCAGAGCCAGAGACACAAGCAGTGATTACTGAACTCAGCCAAATTAACTGGCCCTTGGGAAAGTCAGAACATGGCCTCTTCAGGGGGCCCTCACTAACTCAGCTCACCAGCCTGGGAAGCCTTCTAATTCAAGTAATATTAGAAAGGGGTGTTTTTCTCACTGGTTGTCCATTCCATGTGGTACATAGAACTATTTATTTATTTTACTATGCATTTTGTATCGTGTTGTATCATGTATCATGTCGTTCCCAGTTAGAGCATATCTTGGTTCTGTTGCAGCACAGCTTTGGGGTTTATTAGAAAAGTAATGAAACAGGGGAATCAAACATGTCAAAAAAGGAGAGACAATTTAACAAGAACATTTCTGTGTAGAAACAAAGACCTGTTTTTTTAGAACCGTGAGTTTCTTGCTGTCTTCTCCAGGCTTATGTAACTGCTAATTTGCAATCAGGACTTAAGTTATTTTCACACCCTCATATTAAAAAGCAGAGAATTCATAAATATTTACCAGATAATTGCATGTGATACATAATTTCTTCTCTCCCCATAAATTATGAACACATTTGATACATCATGAGGAGGAAAAAAGTTTAGGAAGACAACAAACAAAAATGGCCATTAAAATGGCCAGTCCCACTTTGGTGGCCTGTCCAATTCTTTTTCCTCATAAAACCCCACTACGGAAAAAGAAAGATTCTCAAAATTCCTAAGGCAGTGGCTTAAATTAAACATCCACAGTCCAAGATGAAGCTGATTGATCCAGGTCACTTCCTAACTCAGGGTTCTCGCACTTACAAAGTTTCCAATAATCAACCATTAACTACTGTAGTTCCCTGAAGTAAGCTTTTAAAGGGCCATAAAGCCACATTTTCTAGCTTCTCCTCTAACACAGAAATCTTCACATTGATTTTCCTCTTCTCATCGGTTCTAACCCCAATATCCCAAACTCATTTTTATTATCTTAAATAATCAAAATAATGTCCAATAAGAAATAATAGCCAAATAATAACTAAACTCTCAAGCTATAGAGGATGCATTGCTTGAATGCTATGGCATAAGAGATTAAAAAACGTACAGATTAAAAACCAATAACTCACCATTCCAATCTAGTTACAAACAGGTATTGTCTATCCCACACAGTGTTTCATAATTTTTAGTAGATTACTAACATTGACAAATTGGGAGATTTCCCATAAATCTGCTTTTATGGCTCAACCTCAAAATTTGGAAAATCTGGCAAAACTGGGTTCACTGATTATCTTGGGGTCTCCAAATTGCCATAGTTCCTCCCATTCCCTCCTGCCCTTACACTCACTCTGTTTCCCTTTGTAGGCATTTGAGCTTGCAATCCCTTTCCAATTGTAATTCCTGTCCAAATGCAGCCTGCTTCAGTAACAGAGGAACCTCGAAGAATAAGTAGTAAAATACTCTTTTTTGTCCCATTTCATTATTCATTGATTTATTCCAACAATAGCATGCCCTATGCTAGACTAGAACTTTGAAGATATTAGTATACATCTAGTAGAAAGGCTCACATCCGAAAATCTGACAGCATCAAATGCTGGAGAGGATGTGGAGCATCAGGAACTCTCACTCATTGCTAGTGGAAATTTAAAATGGCACAGACATTTGGGAAGACAATTTGTCAGTTTCCTATGAAGGTAAACATAGACTTACCTAGCAGTGAATCTGGCCCACAGTTGAGGTACAATACATAGTTTTGGAAAGAAAGGAGGAAGGAAAGAATGAGGGAAGAAAGAAAGGAAAAAGGAGGAAGGGAGAGAGAAGGAGAGGAGGAAGGCAGGAGATGGAGAGATATGGGAGGAAAAGACGAGGAAAGGGAAGGATTTGCATTATGATAGAAAAACTCATGGGATGAGAAGGATTTGACTGTGCAAGTTTGGATTCTCAGTAGAGGTTACATATGAAATAAAATTTGAAAAATAAATAGGAATTAGCTAAGCAAAAAAGGCAGATAAAGCAGTCTTATGAGGTACTTAGTAAACACATTTGCTCTTTTCCTGAGCACTCGACTAGTCATAAATTCAATTGTGGTTGGATTCATGTGACCATATTTGGCTATCACAATATAAGTGGCTAGTAGAGTGAGTCACCACTTTGGTTTGCCCAGGAATTTCCCTTTTTAGTGCTGAAAGTCTGATTTCCAAAAAATCCCTCTTCATGACACAAAGAGTCCAGATTTTTGGAAATGAATGCAGAAGTTTGGGACGAGAAGTACAAACTCCCAATGGATAGGGTTTGAACTTCTTGGGCAAACCAGGGTGGTGACTATACATTGAGTTCTTCAAAAAATAGAAGCTGGAAGCAACGCTGTTTTTAGTGGCAAAAAGATATGGCAAAGATTATCAGCCTTCCATAGCTGTCATCACTGTTTTTTCCCCCAACCACTGATTTGACAACCTCATTTTTGGTTCACAGTAATGAGTCATTCATCTTTACATCATTTTGAGTGACATGACTCAAGTTTGCAATTTAAGTGCATTGTAATTGTGAATCTTCACAGACCTACTTTGCCTGTGAATTACCTATTGTGCCTTGAGTCAAGATGGTGCTATTTTACTATTTAACAGTGTGAATGTTGTGATTAGGACTAGAATTAACTAGTCCCATTGTTGTGCATGTTTTCTAAGAGTTCAGATAATGAAAATGAGAATGAATACAATACCAACACCAGCATGACCCAGACATCACTGAAAAGAAGGCTAAGAATGATGATTTCCAGTTTCATCCATGTCCCTACAAAGGACATGAAATCATCATTCTCAGCAAAATATCACAAGGAC
Organism: Gorilla gorilla gorilla; assembly: GCF_029281585.2. Lineage (NCBI taxonomy): Eukaryota > Metazoa > Chordata > Mammalia > Primates > Hominidae > Gorilla > Gorilla gorilla. The sequence goes on along the minus strand of NC_073238.2, from coordinate 115,592,412 downwards.
AAAAAACCAAACACCGCGTGTTCTCACTCATAGGTGGGAATTGAACAATGAGAACACATGGACACAGGAAGGGGAACATCACACGCTGGGGACTGTTGTGGGGTGGGGGGAGGGGGGAGGGATAGCATTAGGAGATATACCTAATGCTAAATGACGAGTTAATGGGTGCAGTACACCAACATGGCACATGTATACATATGTAACAAACCTGCACATTGTGCACATGTACCCTAAAACTTAAAGTACAATAATAATAATAAACAAAAAAAGGCTAAATGACTGTTATTTTAATTCCAGTTGGAAGGACACATAGAACTGAATTAGCAGGTAAATAATCAAAAGAGATAACAATGCACAATCTGTAGAAAAGGATTTGGGATTGGACCTGGTGGAGAAGAGAACATGAAAGCGTACTTGGAGATGGAATCTCACAAGTTCAGAAGGACAGAGGCAGGTATTTCTAAATCAATCAAAAGTTGTCTTTTCTCGCCAAAAGACACCAATGCCCTATCAAAAACTGTAGCCGCTAAATTAGCTAGTGTGCTAATTAGTGCTAATGCTCTAAATTAGAGCATAACACAGGAATGAACACACATCATTGCATGGTTCCCTTGATTGCTTTATGGAACTGAATAAAGCCAAACTTTCTGATTCAGAGTTGCAACTAGACTGTTTCACGGATGAACAGAGAGGAGAATTTTGATAACAGATGTGTTAGCCTCTCTGAGTATGGGGCTGATTCTGTCAGATCTTACCAGTGATCATATTTTCTATAGTAAACCAAGTGATGTATAGAATCACAGCAACATAAAAATGTCCTCTTGGATCTTAGATACTTTGATGTGAAAAAATGGAGTTTCAAATCAACTTCTTGATTTCTTTGAAGATGTTAAGGAAACCACGGGAAATACAAAACAGAAGATTGTTGATATATCGTGTCCAAATACAAACTAGGCTTTACTCATCTGTCTGCACATTCAGGAGACAATGCAAATGTAAATTTGGGAAAATTCCATCCAGTCTGTAAACTTCTTACCAAAGAAAATAAAAAGATCTGATTTCTAAATGTCCTACCTCCTTTGTCCATGACACTGCTGGAAAGAGGTGTGATTTGCTTACCTGGGATACTGAGACTTTCCTAATCAAAGTTTCTGGCCACTTTACAATTTACTCAAAATGTGCAAAAACACTTCATGAGACTTTTTGCTTTGTGGAAAAGTGAAAAGAGATTGCTTCCTAAAACATGTCCTAAAAGATAACTGTAATTGTGGTCCACCATAAAAAAGATGTTAAGATGTTGGCTTTCCATAAAATCTTACTTTCAAAGAGTGGAACAAGAAGAATGCCCTTGTCTAATTTGGAAATACATCAAGGATAAGAATAGGGAAAAAGATTATAATAATACAGACATTTATGTGCTATTTCTCCAAAATTGTGTGATGACCTTTGAAGAGGCCATAAGAGCTTAGAAAGAGATGAACTAACCATACCTGAGTTGTTTGGTGCAATGTGTAGGTTGTAACAAAAACTCATACAGAAAAAAGACCACAGACTTTTCTAAAAGTTGGTCACCCTAGGTGGAAGGGATGTTTGCCACTTCTAGCCCAGCCAATAAAACCTCCCACAGAATCCTCCATACTCCCACTTTCCTCATCAGGTGAGTACAGTGATTGGCCAAAGGGGTCCAAGGGCCTAAGACATGGTAGAGCCACTAAATCTAAGGAACCTAGATCCCTGAAGTTCTGTGTGGAGCAGAGTTTCACTGCCACCCTGCATTGGACCCTGGCACGCGCAAGGTGTTAAGACTCTGAGACTCTGGGGCTGTTCATTACAGCAGCTGGACTGCCCAGACGTAGAGGGTGGCATAATGCTGTCTCATTCAGGACGGAGAACAGGAAGCCACAGCACGAACCCTGAGGATGTAAAAACCTCAGTGCCATCAGGGAAAGTGCTTCAGAGCAACTACTTCCCCAGGCGGCAGCAGCCAGAGCCAAGTCTGTAGAAGAGGCAGCAGAGGCCCATAATTCAGGGCCTGCACACCCGCCCTGGGGGACAGGAGCACCCAGGAGCTCTCCCAATCAGCCCTGGGGTGCTCTCCCACTCAGCAGCCTGGGAGGAGCAGCACATTCCCTTATTTACTGTAGCTTGAGCAACGGGAGCCATCGATGGAACCAAAACAATTTCTCTTTATTCTTGTCATTGTAGAAGAGGTGGCCAATCTCATCACCCTTCTTGGGATTTAAGGTTTTATGAGTAAACATCTGGCAGCTGGAACTTCAGGGGCCCAGGAAGATTTAGCAATAAGGCAAATCAAGCCAAGCCTGCTGTGTGGTGTTTACATCAAAAGAATGTTTACACATGGTGAGGACAGAAAACAGTGGGTGGTGAGACGGTCCCTCTGAAACTTCTTCACCCTCCCTCCCTACTTTCTAGCAGGCCACCTTGCCTGACTGACCAAATGAATGAATTAATAAACATCTTCCAGGTACAATTAGAAAGGGCTTTCATTGGGGTTGAGGAGTAGTAGCATGAGAGTAGAGAAAAAAAATGGTGCAAACTAAAGGAAACGAGAGAGGAAAAGTAAACTTACAAATTATTTTTATGTTGAAGGCAAAGGAATAAGAAGGATAGAGGCACATAAAGACTGCCTCACAATTTTCTTCCATTTCTCGCTCTCTATTTTATTAAAATAAGTTTTCTCTTGGCAGGGCACAACGGCTCATGCCTATTATCCCAGCACTTTGAGAGGCTGAGGCAGGAGAATCACTTGAGCACAGGATTTCAAGACCAGCATGGGCAACATGGTAAATCCCCATTTCTACAAAAAATACAAACATTAGCTGGGCATGGTGGCACACACCAGTAGTCTCAGCTACTTGGGATGCTGTGGCGGGAGGATGGCTTGAGCCCAGGAGGTGGAGGTTGCAGTGAGCCGAGATCGCACCATTGCACTCCAGCATGGGCAAGACAGTGAGACTCTGTCTTAAAAACAGAACCAAACAAAATAAGTTTTCTCAAAAACTAAACAACGAGTACATTCCATTTTATTACTCATTAATTCTTTTAAAAATACAGCTATTATCAGCTTGCAGTGAGCTGAGATCGTGCCACTGCACTCTAGCCTGGGCGATAGAGTGAGACTCCGACTCAAAAAAAAAAAAAAATACAGCTATTATCAAGCCATGAAAAAATATGGAAGAATCTTAAATGCATATTACTGAGTAAAAGAAGCCAATCTGTAAAAGCCACACACGTTGTGATTCCAACTATATCATGTCCTCAAAAAATATGGAGACAGAAAAAGATCAGTGGTTGTCAGAAGTGCGGGGATGGAGAGACGAACAGGTGAAGCACAGAGGACCTTAGGGCAGAGAAACTGTTCTATATGCTACCAGAAAGGTAGGTTAAGGTGGATGCATGCCATTACACATTTGTCAAAACCCAGAAAATGTACAACTCCAAGAGTGAACCCTAATGTAAACTATGGATTTGGGTGATAATGATGTGTCAATGTAGGTTCATTGATTACAACAAATAGAATATGTGGTGGGGGATGTTGGCAGTGGGAGATAATTGGCAGGGGCTACATGGGAAATCTCTGTATCTTCCTCTCAGTTTTGCTGTGAACCTACAACTGCTCCAAAAAGTAAAGCCTGGATTTTTAAAAAATACATTCGGCTTTCCAAAATATAAAATATATTTTATAACATGAATACAAATGACAATATATACCACTTATACACATGTACATTTTCATATACACATAAAACACTTACACAAATGTAGCACGTATAGAAAATGTGTACAAAAGCTCCTTTCCGAAAGATCACCATCAGACAGGATTGATTTTGCTTCTTTGTTTTTGTTTTCTTTTGTTTACTTTTTTACCCTTTAAAAACAACACTGCTAAAAACAACACTCCAAACTCTAGGTCCAAAGGTTCATGGAATCCATACTTGACTGAAAGGCAACATTTTATTTCAAAGCATGCCCATTTTTTAGTGATGTTGCCAGTCACTTTATATATTTCCTATGTGTCTCTACATTGCAATTAAATCTTCAACAGATACAGTTCAACAACATCCTGGGGCAGGAAGGGACACACTGACTCCTAGGCGATAAAAATTCACAGTGAAGCCACAGATGTAGCAGAGTGAGAATTACTGCACCAGCAGGAACTGAAGATAAAAGAGGATTACACAGGATGAAATGTAGTAATTGACTAGAAGTCACTGAAAAATACCAGATGGATGTCACTGCTGTATATAACTCTAATGCGCCTGTAGACTTTATTGAGCATCACTGGAGATTCACTTTTAGTATTTTCTTGAGTGTAATTGAAGTTTATTGATATGCTATTATTGCCCAGTTTAGATGTGACTAGAAAAAATACAGTTTGATGTACTTATATCACCATATAAATCTTGGGCTTTGCAGCTTAAAATAAAAGCTCATAGTAATAATTGCCATAATATTTATTCCTCTTCCTCCATTAGTCCTTTACATAGAATATGGACAGTAACTGCTCCAGATAGCATTGAAATTGCAGGGATATTTTCAGAAGTGATTCATACATAAAAGATCAGACATGCAATTTTGGATACTACCAAGGGAGATTTACAAAGGATTTTTATGTTGAAGGTAAAAGAAAACAAATTTATGTACTGAAATGAGTTGCCATAGGTGGCGCGGTCCCCTATTAGTCTTCATAGGTTTATTTCCCATTTGGTTTTCAACATAGGAATGGGATACAAATAACTGTCCATCCAAGCTAGAATATTCATTCTGTAAACACAGAAGTCTCAGATCTCAGCAAAAGACCCCCCAGCACAAGCATAGGCCATTTCCCTCAGCAACAAACATTTTAAATTAAGCTGGAAATAATGGGTGTGAAAGCCATTGTTTCTCAGAAAAGCAAAGAAAAACTCTTCCTGGGAATTCCAAGTACAGCTCGAATCTTAACACTGACAAGATAGTCTAAACTGGTAAGAAGCTGCTGTAGGCCAAAGTCGAAGGGCCAGGCCACTTGATTATATTTTCACAAGCTGAAAATCAAATTCCATTAAGAAAGGAAACCATTTAATTCTGAACTCTGGTGAGCTGCATCGAGCAAAGTAAAGCCAGGAAAGGAAGAACGTGAAGCCTGACCATTGGAACCCAGGACTCCTCAGGGAAAAGAGAGGCAGGAAAGGCAGATCCCAGCTGAAGGAGGTCCCTTTCATTTTCCCCACAGCCCCTTCTCTCCAACCCATGCACACATACTCCATTCCTATGGACATACCCTATAGGTCCTGCCCCAAACACACTTATTTTCTATGGGCTGCTCAACTTCAGTGTTAAGAGCAATGTGCTAATATGGCTAAGGTAAGGACCACTCACCTGTACTTCCAACCCCACAGTAGTATTCTCAAAGGGTATTTGTCCATGGACCACTTGTATGGGGATCTCCTGGAGTATTTACTAAAAATTCAAATTCCTAGGCTCCACACAAGACCCACTGACTCAGACTCTCTAGGAATAAAGAACAAGCAATCTACATCTTTAATAAGCAACCTGGGGAAATCACATTCACAGAGAAGTTTGAGAAGCATTCACTTAGAGTTTACAAAGACCTGTAAAAACAACTAAAGGGAAGAGTTGGTACTACATTATAAAAAGGAAAAACCCTCTAGATATACGGTGACTGACTGTGGATCTGGCACACAGTGGGGTCTCAACATGTTGAATACTAGATGCATGAATGAAAAACTTCAAAAGAATAAAGGATTCAGGACAGAATGTTACCAAGATAGCTGACTAGAAGCTCCTATTACTCTCCACCACCAGCCCCTCCAGCCAAAAAAAAAATCCAAAACAATAAATAAACAACTCCATTTCAACAAATAACTAAAGAAGAGCACAAGAGAAGAGCAAAGAAGCAGCAAAAATCCTGCAGAGCACAGAATCACATGTTGGCCACACAGCAAAAGAAAGGAGGCACCTCTCCTCCACCACCCCAGCCCATAAGTGGGGATCGGCCTGAAACCAAGAGGGACCCCTTCCTGCAGGGGAATGGTCAGCAAGAGGACCCCAGCAGCCCCCATCGCCAAAGCAGACACCTGCAATTTTCACTGCTGGAGACTCCTGCAGTCCTCACAGGCTCAGAGCCCCATTGAGAAAGTCTCTGGAGTCCACATGCTGAGCTACCCACAGAAAAGGAGCTGACACTCTTCCCTGCCCTTCCACCATGGCCCATGCTGCTACTATACTGTGCCATCTTGGAACTGGAGACACGCTACAGTGCGTCCTGCTCTGGGGGTGGGTAGCCACTGAATTCTTGCATCCCTCAGGCTCAGCCACCAGTGCACCATACCCACTTAGTGCCATCCCAAGCAAAGCTGCTGCTACACTTTATTCCCTAAAATCAAGCTATTGAGCTGCTACATCTTCCACATCCTAGTCAGTGGTGCACCCTCCCCTTAGGGATAAGTGGAAGTGGTGCTCCACCACTGGGGACTCGGAGCCTCGAACTACCAGAGCAGTCATACGCCCTGGCACCACAGTTGAGGCAGCACCCCACCCCCAAGGGACCTCAGGCCTTCCACACACTGGAGCTGTCTTGCACCACCACCCCATGCCACAGGTGAAGCGGCATTCTACCTCCAGGGGTTCTAAGTCTCCAGCACACCAGAGCAGGTGCACCTCCCAGAACCACAGCTGATGCCGTACCTACCCACAGGGACCAGAGGCTCCACTGACCCATGCAGCTGCACTTTTTAAGGCCAAGTAGACACAATGCCTCAAGTCCCAGGGAATCAGAGCCTTGGCTGAGTTGTGCCACCCTATCCTCCAAATACCCACAGAGCTCGACCTACCTAGAACAGGACTACCCTCCTGTAGTCCAAGTTGCTGAGGCTTTCTGCCTCTCTGAGGAGTGGAGCCATCACTGTGCTGCTCCCTGCCTCCTAGGACCCAAGCCATGGTGGCATCTTGCCATTCCTAGTTCATTCCTTCTGCTATACCTGGCCTCACAGAGCCTGGAATATTGCTGTATCAGGGTCCAGAGGTAACAGCACATGATATCTTATACCCCAGAACACAAGTTGTCGTGTCTGTTGGCTGTGGGTCGCGAATTGCAGCTGTGCTCTGTTCCTCAGGGCCCAAGCCTTCAGAGTACCCCTTATTTCCTGGAGCTATGTCAGTACTATATATACCCTTCCCTTAAGGGTTAGAAGCACAATTCTATCCCCCTGGGCCTGAGATGCTGGGGTATGCCTCAGAGCAACAGATCCTGGCTTAGTGAAAGAACTGCATTCACTTGTGCCTTGGAGAGTGAATCTGTGCCCCACATCCCAGGTGCTATAATAGTTTTTCAAGACCCTCAGCCCAAGAACCCAGCTCCACAGCCCCTCTGAGCACCTGTGTCTTGGATCCCAGGGCCACTGTGGCTGCCTGTGAGCTGTGTCAGACCCAATACTAAGAGAGATACCCTCAGCTAAGCCTCCCCACTTTGAGTAAGACAGTAACAGAGGATATTGATATTGTCTTTGAAAAAGGCAATAACAGAGGATTCCCTAAAGCCCTTGCCGTGATAACCTATGCAGCCACCATTATTGCCACAAACTCCTGCAGCCTAGGCCACCAAGGCACCTGCTGTCATTGCTAACATTGATCACAGCTGAAGAATCTGCATGGAGACTATAGCATTACACTCACAGTGAACTAGTGAACGTGAACATTCTGCTCAACCAGTACTCTCAGTCCCATCTGCAGGTGAAAGTCTTCCCCTACAAAAGCCACTCTGTAAAGTTTGGAAGAGGTACACCACCAGGTGCACAGACATAAATGCAGAAATACAAGAAACATGAAAAAGCAAGAAAACATGACACCACAAAGGAACATAATAATTATTTGGTAACTGACCCCAAAGAATTGGAAATGTATGAGTTACCTAAAAAATAATTAAAAATAATAATCTTAAGGAAACTCACTGAGATATAAGAGAATGCAAATAGACAACTGAATGAAATTAGGAAAACAATTAATAATCTGAATGAGAAATTCAAAAAAGAGATATCAAAAAAGAACCAAACAGAAATTTTGGATCTGAAGAATTCAATCAATGAAATAAAAAATTCATTTGATAGCTTCAACAGCAGACTGGATCAAGTAGAAGAAAGAATTTGTGAACTGGAAGATAGGTCTTTTGAAATGACTCAGTCAGAGGAAAAACAAAAAAAAAAGAATGAGAAAGAGTGGAGAGAGACTACAGAACTTATGGGATACCATTAAGTGAACAAATATTCACATTACAGAATTTTCAGAAGGAGAGGAAATAGAGAAAGCAATAGAAAGCTTATGTAATGAAATAATTCCTGAAAAGCTCCCAAGTCTTGGCAAGTCTTGGAAGAGATATGGACATCCAGATCCTTGAAGCTCAAAGGTTCCTAAATAGATTCAACCCAAAGAGATCTTCTCTGAGACACATTATAATCAAACTGTCAATAGTCAAAGAAATGAGAAAATTTTTAAAGCAGCAAGAGAAAAGTGCCAAATCACATATAAGGAAATATCTGTCAGACTATCAGTGGATTTCTCAGCAGACGCCTTGCAGGCCAAAGGAGAATAGGATAATATATTCAAAATTCTGAAAGAAAAAAATACTCTTAGCCAAGAATACTATACCAAGCAAAGCTATCCTTCAGAAATGAAAGACAAATAAAGTCTTTCACAGGCAAGCAAAAGACAAAGGAATTCATTACCATAGGCGTGCTTTACAACAAATGCTTAATGAAGCTCTTGAAGCAAAAACAAAAAAAGGAGAATATTTACTATCATGAATACATATGAAAGTATAAAACTACTGGTAGAAGTAAGTACATAATCAAATCCAGAATACTCCAATACTATAATGGTGGTATATAAATTACACATATCTCTAGTATGAAGCATAAAAGTCAAAATGGTCAAAAATAACTAAAACTATAATAAGTTGTTAAGGAATACACAATATAAAAGATGTAAATTGTGACATCAAAAACATAAATTGTGGGAGGGCAGGGTAAAATATAGAGTTTTTTACATGATGAAAGTTGTTATCAGCTTAAAATAGTAGATTACAACTCTAAGATGTTTTATGTAAGTCTAATGGTAACCACAAAACAAAAAGCTACAGTAGATATATAAATGATAAAGAGAAAGAAATCAAAGCTTACAGAAAATTATCACATCACAAAAATAGAGAACAAGAGAGAAAGAAAGGAACAAAGGAGCTACAAAACAACCAGAAAACAAGTAACAAAATGGCAGTAGTAAGTCCTTACATATCAATAATAACCTTGAATGTAAATAAATTAAAACCTTTAATCAAAAGACATAGAGTGGCTGGATTTAAAAAATTAAAAACAAGGCCTAACTATATGCTACCTCCTTATAAGAGATATGCTTAAACTTTAAGGACATACATAGGCTGAAAGTGAAATAGTGGAAGAAGATATTCCACGCAAATGGTAATTAAAAGACAGTAGGGGTAGCTATACTTATACCTGATAAAATAGACTTCAAGTGAAAAAATGTTGCAAGAGACAAAGAAAATCATTATTCAATGATAAAGGGGTCAATTCATTAGAGGACATAACCATTAGAAATATATGTATCCAAAACTGGAGCACCTAAAACATAAAGCAAATGTTAATGGAGGCTGGGTGTAGTGCCTCATCCCTGTAATCCCAGCACTTTGGGAGGCCGAGGTGGGCAGATCACCTGAGGTCAGGAGTTTGAGACCAGCCTGGCCAACATGGCGAAACCCCATCTCTACTAAAAGTACAAAAAAATTAGCCGGGCGTGGTGGCGGGTGCCTGTAGTCCCAGCTACTCGGGAGGCTGAGGCAGGAGAATGGCGTGAACCCGGGAGGCGGAGCTTGCAGTGAGGCGAGACGGCGCCACTGCACTCCAGCCTGGGCGACAGAGGGAGACTCCGTCTCAAAAAAACAAAAAAAAAAGAAGAAAGATTCCAAGTAAAAAGTCTAACATTGTATGCCTCAAGGAACTAGAAAAAGAAGAACATGCTAAACCCAAAATTAGCAAAAAAAAAAAAAAAGGAAATAATAAAAATCAAAACAGAAATAAATCAAATAAAGAATATAAAAACCATACAAATAATCAATAAAACCCACTTTCAACAATGTATTAATCAATTAGACAGAAAACTAATAAGGAAATACTGGACTTAGAATTTCACTTTTGACCAACTGGTGTAACAGACACATATAGAACATTCCATCCAATGGCAGCAGAATACACATTTTTCTTCAGTGTGTGTGGGAACATTCTACAGGACAGACTATATGTTAAGCCACAAAACAAGTCTTAACAAATTGAAGAAGACTGAAATCATCTCAAGTATCATTTCAAACCATGGTGGTTTGAAACTAGAAATCAGTAACAGAAGGAATCTTGGAAAATTCACAAGTATGCAATGGGTCAATGAAAATATTAAAACGGAAATTTACAAACATCTTGAGACAAATGCAAATGGAAATACAAAATACCAAAACCTATGGGATGCAACAAAAGCAGTTCCAAGAAGAAAGTTTATAGCAATAAATGTGTACATTAAAAAAGAAGAAAGAAAAAAAAGAAGAGAGATCCCAAGAAAAACATCTAATATTATGCCTCAAGGAACTAGAAAAAGAACACACTAAACCCAAAATTAGCAGGAGAAAGAAAATAATAAAAATCAGAACAAGCCACCTGAGAGGCTGAGGTGGGAGAATCACTTGAACCCAGGAGGCGAAGGTTGCAGTGACCCGAGATTGCACTACTGCACTCCAGCCTGGGGGACAAAGAAGGGAGGAGACCCTGTTTCAAAAAAAAAAAAAAAAAAGAACAGAAGTAAATCAGTAAATCAACAGAGAACATAAAAAAATTAAGAGATAGTTTTTGGAAAAAATAAACAAAATTGACAAACCCTTAGCTAGTCTAAGTAAAAAAGAGAAAAGGCTCAAATAAGTAAATCAAAAATCAAAAATAAAACTGAAGAAATTTCAAGACACCCCAGAAATTTTAAAAAAGATAATAAGGGACTGTCATGAACAAATATATGCCAATGAATTAGATAACCGAGAGGAAACGGATAAATTCATAGAAAAATACAACCTACCAAGATTCAGTCAGGAAGAAATAAAAAGCCTGAATAGGTCAATAACAAATAATAAGATTGAATAAGTAATAATAAAAAAAAAAAAACTATCAAAAAATATCCCAGGCCCAGATGGCTTCACAGCTGAACTCTACTAAATATTTAAAAAAAACAATAATTCTTATACTCTTCTACAAAATAGATATAAAGGGAATACTGCCAGCATTACCTGATATCTAAGCCAGACAAAGATATCACAAGAAAAGAAAACTACAGGCCAGTTTCTCTGAGGGCCATTGATGCAAAAATCCTCAATAAAACACCAGCAGACCAATCCAACAACAAATCAAAAAGATTATACAGCATAAAAATGAGATTTATCCTTGGTATGCAAGACTGGTTTAACATACACAAAGCAATCAACACAATACATTACATTAACAGAATGAAAGTTAAAACCACATGATCATCTCAACTGATTATCAACTCAAATAAATAAAATCAAAGATAAAAGTGAAGAAATTTCAACAGACACCTCATAAAATAGAAAAGATAATAAGGGACTGTTATGAACAAATACATGGCAACGAATTGGTATGATGCTGAAAATACATTTGACAAAGCCCAGCAGTCTTTCTTGATAAAAGTTCTCAACACTTTGGGTATAGAAGGAAAGTTCCTCAACATAACAAAGGCCATTTATGAAAAACCCACAGCTAACATTTTAAGCAATGGGAGAAAACTGAAGACTTTTTCACTGTGATACGGTACAAGACAAGGATGCCCATTCTTGTCACTTCTATTCAACATAGTACTAGAAGTACTAGCAAGATCAATCAAACAGGAAAAAGAAATAAAAGTAAAATGATCTCTATTTGCAGATGACATGATCCTACCTGTAAGAAAAAAACAAAGTATCCACACACGAAAAAAAGTTAGAAATAATAAATGAATTCAGTAAAGTTTCAGGTTACAAAGACAACATACAAAAATCGGTAGCATTTTTATATACAAATAACAATCTAACTGAAAAATAAATCAAGAAAACAATCCCATTTATGATAGCATTTTTAAAAATCTAGAAATAGATCTTACCAAGGAGGTGAAAAATCTGTACATTGAAAACTATAAAACATTAATGAAAGAAATTGAAGAAGATACAAATAAATAGAAAGACAGCTCATGTTCATGGATTGGAAAAGTTAATATAGTTAAAATGTCCATACCACCCAAAGCAATACACAGATTCAACACAATCCCTATCAATATGCCAATGGCATTCTTCATAGAAATAGGAAAAATATTTCCACCATAATGAGAACTTGTCTCTACAAAAATTAAAACAAAAAGGCCGGCCTCGGTGGCTCACACCTGTAATCCCAGCACTTTGGGAGGCCGAGGCAGGTGGATCACGAGGTCAGGAGATCGAGACCATCCTGGCCAACATGGTGAAACCCCATCTCTACTGAAAATACAAAAATTAGCTGGGTGTGGTGGCGCGTGCCTGTAATTCCAGCAACTCGGAGGCTGAAGCAGGAGAATTGCTTGAACCAGGGAGTCGGAGGTTGCAGTGAGCCAAGATCACACCAGCCTGGCGACAGAACAAGACTCCATCTCAAAAAATAAAATAAAATAAAATAAAATAAAATAAAATAAAATAAAATAAAATAAAATAAAATAAAAATAAACAAAATAAAATAAAAACTAGTTGGGCATGGCGGTGCATGTCTGTAGTCCCAACTACTCAGGAAACTGAGGTGGGAGGATCACTTGAGACCAGGAGGTCAAGGCCAAGATTATGCCACTGCACTCCAGCCTGGGTGACAGTGTGAGACCCTGCCTCAAAAATAAAATAAATAATATAGCAAAGCTATAGTTATCAAAATAGTATATACTGACACAGTCTAGTAGAACAGAATACAGAGTGCAGAAATACATTGAAATATACACAGTCAATCAATTTATGGCAAAGACACCAAGAGGATACAATAAGGTATCTCTTCGATAAATGGTGCTGGGAAAACTGATTTCCAAATGCAAAAGAATGAAACTGAACCCTTATATCATACACAAAAATCAAGCTGAAATAGATAAAAGACCTAAATATAAAACCAGAAACTATGGAAGAGAACATAGGAGAAAGTTTTCTAGATATTGGCCTTGACAGTGATTTTTTGGATATCACACCAAAAGCTTAGGCCACACAAGCAAAAATAAATAAATAAATAAATAAATGGGACTACATCGAACTAACAAGCTTCCACACAGCAAAGGAAATAATCAACAAAATTAAACAGCAGCCTACAAATTGGGGTAAAAATATTTGTAAAAGATATGTACAAGAAGTTAATATCCAAAATTCATAAAGAACTCATACAACTCAATAATGGGAAAACAAATAACTGAATTAAAAAATAGGTAACAGACCTGAATGGACATTTCTTCAAAGAAGACAGAAAAATTATCACTAGGTATATGAAATGGTCCTCATTATTATTTTATTTATGTATTTATTTATTTTGAGATGGAGTTTTGCTCTTGTTGCCCAGGCTACAGTGCAATGGCGTGATCTTGGCTCACTGCAACCTCCACCTCCCAGGTTCAAGCGATTCTTCTGCCTCAGCCTCCTGAGTAGCTGGGATTACAGGCACCTACCACGACGCCCAGCTAATTTTGTATTTTTAGTAGAAACGGTGTTTCACCATGTTGGCCAGGCTGGTCTTGAACTCCTGACCTCAGGTGATCCACCTGCCTCAGCCTCCCAAAGTGCTGGGATTACAGGCGTGAGCCACCACACCCGGCCCTCACTATTAATAATCATCAAGAAAATGCAAATCAAAACCACTATGAGATACAACAGTGGATGGCTATTTTCAAAAAGTCAAAAAAAAAAATGTTGGCAAAGGTGTGGGCAAAAGGGAGCTCTTGTACACTATTGGTGGGAATGCAGGTCGGTATAGTCATTATGGAAAACAATATGAGAGTTTCTAAACAAATTAAAAATAGAACTACCATATGGCCCAGCGATTCCTCTTCTGGGAATATACCCAAGGGAAATGAAATCACCACCTCATAAAGACATCATCTGCACTCCCACGTTCGCTGCAGCATTCTTCACAACAGCCAAGATACGGAAACAATGTAAGCATCCAGCAATGGAAAATGGATAAAGAACCTGTGCTACCTACATACGATGGAATATTATTCATCCCTAAAAAAGAACAAGGTTTTGCCATTTGCCACAACATGGATGAGGCTGAAGGACATTACTCTAATAGAAATAAGCCAGACTGAGAAAGAAAATATTGTATGATATCACGTAGAGTAAAAAAAAAAAAAAAAAAAAAATTCAAATATTCAGAGATAGACATAGAGGACAAAACAGTGGCTACCGGGGGCGGGGGAGGAAATGGGGAGATGTTACATCAGAGGATTCGAAACAGCAGATATGTCAGACGAGCAAGTCTAAGAAACCAATGTACAACACGAGTACTGTAGGTAACAAACTTATGCTGGAGATGGGACTCGTGCTAAATGAGTGGATTTTAGCTGCTTTTGCCACAAAAAAAAAAATAGAGTAACTATGTAAGAGGATGGAATACTAATTTGCTTCATGATAGTAACTGTTTTACTATCTATATGTATTGTATAATATGCTGTAGACCTTAAATATACATGATGAAATTTATTTTTTAAAAAAAGAAAAAGAAGAAAAGATCCACTTCTTTCATGTCGGCACCAACATATTTTCACAGGTCAACTACATCTGCTCCTACTTATGTATTTTGGGGAAAATGAATTTATATTTGTAAGTAGTTGCTTACAAATTCTAAGAGTAAAATAGCCACAGGCTGGCCCAGCACCTCCGTGCATCTGGCTGGACTGGGACACCCAGCAACAGGGTGGGCAGAAGAAAGCAACAGAGATAAGCTGAAGCCCAGCTCTGCACAGCACGGGCAGCTGGGGCTGTTTGGAAACAGCAGAGAAAGACAGGAACTCCCAGGAGGAGGCCATGTCTTCTCCCTTTGCTTTCTATCACATCCTGGTCTTGATTACAAAACATGATACGTATGTGGACAAATTTCCATTACACAACTCCAATAGTTACGAGCATTACACAAACAACAACAAAAAGCCATATGTCATGACTATTATTGCTATGTGCCAGCGTACCTATTCCTCTCTGGCGTGTCTGTCTCGTCCCCCCGCCATCCTCATCTTCCCATATGCACATTTTCACCATGGACCCTAGATTTCACTGTGGGACTGAGGGCCTATATAGAGTGAGCACAGAAGCAGAAATCAGATTTGTCCTATTTTTGTTTTTCCCTTAAGAATCAAAGGTTTTAAGCACTGACTTTTGTTCCACATGAGGTTCTGCAGGTACCCAAGTGCATGAAACACAGTTCATTCCCTCAACTAATACATACTAGTCAGGGGACTGCTAGGGCTGAAATGTGTCACCCCCAAAATTTGCGTGTTGAAGTCCTTAATTACAGTAACTCAGAACATCACCATGTGTGGAGACAGGGTCTTTAGAGAGAGAATTGAGGCAAAATGAGGTCACTGGGGTAGATCCTAATCCAACAGGACTGACATCCTTCTAAGAAGAGATTACGACACAGAAACACACAGAGGGAGGACCACGTGAACACACAGAAGATGGTCATCCACAAGCCAAGAAGAAAACAACCCTGCTGATACCTGGATCTTGGACTTCAGGCCTCCAGAATTATGAGAAAATAAATTTCTGTTGTTGAAGCCACCCAGTTTCAGGTACTTTGTTATAACACACTTAGCAAACTGATACAGATGCACTCAGTCCTGTGAAGTGACCTCTGCAGATCTCAAGGAAGAGGCTGCAGAGGTCACTTTATAGGACTGAATCCTTCTGCATTCCTTTCCTATGGCACTATAACAAAGCACCACAAATTAGGTGGCTTGCAGCAATGGAAACTCATTCTCTTACTCAGAGTGCTGGAAGTCAAAGATCCAGGTGTCGTCAGGGCAATGCCTCCTCTGGGACTGAATAGGATGCATCCTTGACTCTCCCAGCTTCTGAGGGTGGCCGGCAACTCTTAGCAATCCTTGGCTGGCAGCTGCATCACTCCAATCCCTGCCTTCGCCATCCCCTTGCCTTTTCCCTGTGTGTCTCTGTCTTTATGGGGCTATCTTCTTTTAAGGACACTAGTCGTATTAAAGCAGGGTCCACCCTACGATGAGTATGACTTCATCATAACTCATTACATCTGGAACCACCCTATTTCCAGATGAAGTCACATTCTGAGGTACTGGGGGTTAAGGGCTTTAGCATATCTTTTAGGGGGACACAATTCAACCCATATCAGCTTATTGTAAACATACCCAGTGAGCTGAGGTAGAAAGAGAAACTGCCCCATCAGCAGGACAGTCACCTTAGGCTCAAGTTTTCCTGACTGTCAAAGACACGACAGAAGTCACAGGCAAATGAGAAAATGTTTCAGCGTCCCCTGAGGCTTCACAGACTTGGAACCCATGTCGCACTGAGTTGCTCTCCATTTGCCTTCCATGACGAGACTATAACCAGGGTAATTTCACTTCACCCTGAGTTTGGAGTGACTCTCTTGGGCAAAGGAAGTGGCTCCACTTCAGGAGTGACTGGGCCACATGGCCCAGTGTGGCCAGGAGAACAGTTGGCACTGCCCATTTAATGCAGAGTACCTGCGTTGAAACAAAAAGTTAACTAGACCCACTTCAAAAGGTGTTTTTATAAGTGATCTGCACTAAATAATTATAATTGCTAAATGTATGTCTCATTTAACTATCAGAAATTTTTGCCCAGAGGCTGAGGAAGGAAAATGGTGTGATCTGCCAAAATTTACACTCCTAGAAATACTGTTCCTGTATATATGCTTAAAGAGCTTTAAGAAATGAGGAAACCTAAACTCATACACTGAAATGCACGAAAGAGAAGTCTTTGTCTTTGCAATAAGCTGCATTAAAAACTAGAATGATATATAATCGCATCTTCAGTCACCAAATTAATGCCAATTATTTGTATCCAATCCCCCTCCTATTCAAGATAACTACAGAATCCACTTTGGGTGCTTGGAGCCCAAACATCAGCAGCCATGGTATTGGCCATTGGATGGTGACTCCACACATGGTTAATTAGGATTTAGGGAATAGAGAAAAGAACAGTTGCGCCCACCCAGTCGTTAAATGGTGACTGCCTCACGCACAACCCCGTTCCAGCAGCACTTGCCCCTCTGATGCAGATGGGTCAGTCTCAGGACCTGCATTGACAACTAGCTGGTGCTTGCCTGCCATAGTCCCAAAAATCAGAATCTCAAGAGACCAAAATCCATGTCCCTGAGGCAGGCTCTGTGGGTTGCCTTTCTTGAGAGTTCCAAACGGACGTAGCATGTGGTCAGAATCAAATTATTACTATAATATTTTACAATTATCTCCAGGGTCAATTTGTTGCCTAGAGCATTTAAGCATTTATGGACTCAATGAGTGTTTATGGGGTGCCTATTATTTTTCAGGGACAGGCATTTGTAAGTTTCTCCATTCATCCTTTCTGAGTGCCAGGCACTGTGATCTGTGCTGGGCATAAAGTGGAGGATCAAAGCCGTGGCTGTTGTACTGTTTTCCTGCTACTGATTTTTGTGAGGAAAATACCCAAACACTCCTGGCCTCCACCCTACCACTAGCTCCTCCTCATGCAGGTCGAATGACTTACCTGGTTGGTTTGGTTCAAATTCTCCATTGTATGAAGCTAAACTATTAAAGATTCTCATCAAGCCAGGCACGGTAGCTCACGCCTATAATCCCAGCACTTTGGGAGGCTGAGGTGGGTGGATCACCTGAGGTCAGGAGTTCGAGATCAGCCTGGCCAATATGGCGAAACCCCATCTCTACTAAAAGTACAAAAATTAGCCAGGCGTGGTGGTGCATGCCTGTAGTCCCAGTTACTTGGGAGGCTGAGGCAGGAGAATCACTTCAACTGGGGAGGCAGAGGCTACAGTGAGTCGAGATTGCGCCATTACACTCCAGCCTGGGTAACAAAAAAGATTCTCATTAGAGGAGGGCGGAATCTGCCCCCTTTCTCTTCTTCACTGGACTCATGGAAACAGCCATCTACCTAAGTATGGGCACCTGCAGACTCTGCTTGCTCCCAGAAGCCTCTTCCAAAGTGTACTGAGGAGGAAAAAGGCACCCTACCCATGTGGGCTCACACATGTCCAATACCTTCCAGTCCCCCTGCCCACGGGAAGTGAAAGAGTGACTGGGACAGAGACATACTGTGAGGCTGGATCAGCACTTGGGAGGTCTTGGTAGTCTCCACTCTGCCTGCCCTGAGGGCACAGCAGCAGGGAAAGCCATTCTGCCAAGAGAAAATAATGAAGCACTCATGACAGAGGGAGAAAAAGAAGCCAAGAGATGGGCAGAACAGTCCTTGGGTTTTTATCAAATTCCCAGCTTTTTTTAATGATCACCAGTGACAAGGGTGATCCTTCCATTTTCTCACTGGTGCCTCTTTTTATCTTATTTTCCAGCCAATCAAAAACACATGGAGAAGAGGATGTTGGTGTCTCCCAACATGTGCACGCACGCACACAGTCTGAATAGAGGCAACCATCTGCCCCGCCCCCTCTCCCATTCCCCCATCCACCCATTGGGTGTGAGCTTCCCTGGCAAGGCCTCTGCACCTTCCATGATAATGTCACTCAGGATTTATAATGATGAAGGTGACAGAATAACTCCAAGTTCCTTGATGAATCCTGGCACCATTGTAGCTTCTTATTTATCTTGTGTCTTGGGTTAGATAGAAATGTATGTTTTGATTATTCCCTGATAATTCATTCCATAATAGCAATAATTAAAACTTCACAGTTACAGCTATTCCCTTCTTCAGCTTTTCACAGCTTAAAAAAAGTTTGCATCTTTTGAGGATTTCAGGCAAATATGGTACAAAAACGATAAAATACGGTCCTCATCTCACAACAACTTGGGATGCTGAAAAAGAGGAAGAGGAGAGGTTGAAACAGTAGGGCAAAGAAGAAACTAAAATTTAGGAGACTGCAGAATCACAGATAAAATCTGTGGCCCTCCTTTCAGTGTTTTTACTATAGGTATAATCAAACTCTTTAGCGGACTGCTCAGTATATGATGTGTATAATTTCAGAGTGCTCTCTGACCAAATCTCTCTTTTACATTGGGAGAAATGGTGTGTTGGTGTTGATCTAGCTCTTGGAAGCATCTTGGACTCAACCTGACAGGTCACTACCCCTTTGTGTTCCCTCCTCACTTGTCAACTCTGGGTACCAGACTGTGGTCACATTAATGCTCTTCCAAGTGACTCATTTGAAGAACATATAATGTATTTAGCGCTCTCTTAGCTCTAAAAAGATATGAATTGCCAAGACCTCACCATGACGATCCTGGTTTTCATGATCATCTAAAGTATTAGGAAAATTCCTTGATGAAGTCAGTTGAATGTGTCAAATTAAAAAGCAGTAGAGACATGCAGACAAGGACACCTGGTGTGTCATTAACTGTCCTCACCTATTCACAGTCATATTTGCCAGCCCACCCTGTTCCACATGCAGATGCATGCATGCATGCACACGCACACACACAACACACATAGGCACATACACAACCACCCTGGCCCCCTAAGACTGAACCAGAGGCTAGGCAATAGATCGAGGCTGGGCCAGGGTCCCTTCTCTGGAACTTGGAATTGAGGAAGTGAAAGACTGACTGGGACAGTGACACACTGTGAGGCTGGATCAGCACTTGGGAGGCCTTGGTCACCTCTGCTGTGCCTGCCCTGAGGGCAGAGCAGTGGGGAAAGCCATTCTGCCAATAGAAAAGAACGAAGCACTCACCACAGAGGGAAAGAGAAGCCGAGAGAGGAGCAGAATATTCTTGGGGTTTTTATCAAATTCCCAGTTTCTTTAGTGATCATTTCTGAATCCCAGTGCCATCCATGCCCTTAAATTGCATGAAACACACCTACCTGTGTCCCTAATAATTAACTTGTTTTTTGTTACTTATAACCAAAAGAGATGGATACGGTGCAGAGCCACTGTAAAAAGTCGCTGGGTGCCCAAGTTGTAGCAAAAGTCACAGTGAACAAAAACGCCTTGCATATATCTGATATCACTCTCCCTTGTTAATTCCCTTGGACATATGAATAGTGCCTGTACGCTACTCATTTTCTGTCATCAAAGACATTCTCCAACCCCTAATCTAGAGCCCTGAACCCCTTCTGGGAGACAGAGCTGGTTGACAATGCTTGGATGTGCCGAGTCTGTGCAATTGCCATGAAAATAATGGACCAGTACCATGCAACTCAGATTACAAAACAAGAGGTTAAGTGTGTCCAGCCCAGATCATCAAAATGCAATGGCAATTATTTATATCAGTCACAAGCGGCTCCACTTAACAGCTATTTGGAGAAAAAAAATGGAGGGAAGTAGGGAGAGCATTCTTGCTACTGCATCGAAAAGCATGAAAATGATCATTTGGATAACGTAGCTGCTGTCTTAAACACTAATATGCCCACAATGAAAGTGGAGGTCAAAATAACGGCACCGACAAACAGTGCAAACATGTCTCAAGAAGCACACCCAGGGTTTCATTTTCTGACTTACTTAAAAGGCTCACAGGTTGCAAGCATCGTTCTTTTCTCATTTCCAAAGCCTAGGTTTGTCATGCCTGTTCAGGGCCAGTGTGACCGAGCTGGGTCTCCACTGCCCTCCTTTAAAGTATGCATAAAACAGAGGTGCCCAGAGCTGTCCCTGAGTACCAGACCCAGCTGCCACAGCTCTGGAATGCAAGCCACTTCGGCTGGGAGTGATGAAAGCCCAGGATCAGGCATCTCCACCGCTTTGATTTGCAAGAACAGCTTGACATCCATAGCAACATGGTTAACGTGAAAAACACAAGATAAAAACATTCCATTTAATTAAAAGCCCACAGTTCAATGGTAGTATAATTATTACAAGTGCATTTTATGGCTGTCTGCATTCATTTTGGGTACATAAATTAATATGCAAATTACCAGCCCCTCTCGTGTTCTTAAGAAGTCCCCCCATCAATCTTTTTTCCAACATGTCAATTGGATAAAGCATGGCTTTTTAAATGCAAAATAAAATTCACATTTATGGTCCTTCTGTAATCTCCCTGTGCTGGCATGCTTTGTTTTAGATGAAGAGTGTTTAATTAACAGAGTTCACCTCTCTCTGAGGGCCTTCAGGACAACAGAGAGGCCAAGACACTTCTATGGTCTTCGGGCTAGTCAGGATTAGAGACGATTTTCCATCTCAAGGACCACCTATCAAGGTATTTGTGATTCTCCACTCAGCCCATCAAGGACCTTGTTATGGGAAAATATTGTTCTGATTTACAAAAAAGCAAATTCCTAATTGTAGACAGATGAACTTAATATTATTCACCAGGGAAATGCTATAACGAATTACTTAACAGATGGTTTGTGGGTATTTAGAAAACATTTTGCACACAGGCAGCGGACTCTAAGAAACGGTATGGGAAAGAACAAGATGGGCTCATCAGACCTCATTTCCTTCTTTGATAGAGTTGCTCAACTGGTTCATAGGAGGATCGCATAAGTACAACGTCTCCTACTGTAAGTAAATCTTTTGGAAAAATCTTTCATAACTCCCTAATAGATGTATACAGCAGATGAATCCACTATTGGAGCAGACACACCTGCAGTGTATTCAAGCATCAGGACTTGAATGTGGGACTCTGAGGTCTTCTCTAGAGCCCCAAACTTGGTGCTATTCTGTCAACACCTCTAGTGTTAGCCTGAATAAAGCCAGAGAAAATATGCTTGAATAATTCACAAGGGTCTCAAAGCTAGAAAGGACAACTAGTATACTTTTTGTCAGAATTAAAACTCCTGAAATACAGACATCTCAAGACACTGAGCCAGTCTGATGAAAAAAAAATCCACTTTCCAAGGACAGGATCAACTTAACAGTTTATTTTTAAAAGTAAGTTTTAGTTGCCTGTGAGTCCAATAGTGCCCATTAGCTTGACATGGATGCCTACATGATGATAACAGGTTTCATCAAAATAACAATTCTATAATATAAGCAAAATGAAGGCAAGGATTTTGTCTTATTTGCTGCTGATGCCAAGCACAGTACCTAATACATCCTAGGTGCTCAAGGAATATTTATTGTATCAATAGCATAACATATTTTCCATCCATCTTTTTTAGTTATAAATGAAATTTGCATGGATTGTAAAAAATTTGGGAAGTGCAGAAAAGCACAGTTACCCTTAATCCTGAAATGATCTACATTAATATCTTAGCATATTTCCAAGTCTTTTATCTATGCACTTTTCACATGGTGAATTTATTTATATTATAAAAAAATATTTTCTATGCTATTAAAATCTTTATAAATGCAATTTATATAACTATGTAACAGTTGACTTTGTCTATGTAACTTGGTTCCTTTAGCTGACAATGTATTGTTGACTATTTATGCTGCTTCCAAATGTTTTAAATATTTAAACTGCTGTGATGAGTATCACTGTGCAAAGCTTTCTCTATATTTCAGAATGAGTAAGAACTTTCTGGCAGCTGGATATGTCCCAAGGTAAAGTGAGTTCTCAATGAAAATTGCCAAGGCAATTGCCCTTCCTAAAATACAGTGCCTGTCAGGGAAATGTCAGAGAAGATAGTTAATTTTGGTGAAACATGAACTTGGGAGCCACACATTTCTGCCTGATTTTTGGCTCTGCCGTGTACCTGCTCTGTAACAGATTGGGCAAGTTTTCTTGCAGTCAGAGCTATTTTCTGTTCTGCAAAATAGTAGTAACATGGACTTTGCTGGGTTGCTGTAAGGGAAAAAGGAAACTATTGCCTAGTAGCTCTTGATGTAATAATTTAGCACAAGGTGATGATTGTGACTGAGCACATACTGATGGTTGACATTGCTGCTTCTGCTACCAGCATTACATGATTTGCAGGTGGATTCATTCTATTTCAATTTGGAGAGGCTTGACCCTACAGAGGCCACTAGCAGGGATGCTGAGTGAGATTGTGCAGGCAGGACCAGTTACAGAATTTGCAGGGCCCAGTGCAGAATGAAGATGCAGGTCTTCTTGTTCAAAGTTATTAAGATTTTCAAGACATCACCAGCAGAGCATAAAACCTAAGTACAGGGGCCCTGTGGGATTGCACAGGTCACACATGCATGAAGCTGGCCCTGTGTAGAAGCTGTATGCAGTCAGCTCTGGGGCATGCAGCAGCTCCGATGGGCTCCTTACTCTGGGAGGCTGCTATCCACAGTGAAGGAGGAGCTCAGTGACTCTACCCTATTATTATTATTATTATTATTATTACTACTACTATTAATTGAGACAGAATCTCACTCTATCACCTAGGCTGGAATGCAGTGACACGACCTTGGCTCACTGCAACCTCCTTCTCCTGGGTTCAAGCAATTCTTCTGCCTCAGCCTCCCAAGCAGCTGAGATTACAAGCATGTGCCACCACACCCGGCTAATTTTTGTACTTTTAGTAGAGATGGGGTTTCACCATGTTGGCCACACTGGTCTTGAACTCCTGACCTCAGGTGATCCACCTGCCTTGGCCTCCCAAAATGCTGAGATTACAGGCGTGAGCCACTGCGCCCATTGTGTTATTGTGAATGTGGACGTGGCTATCCAAGCCTCAACTGGCTCTTGGCAGAATCCTGTAACTTGGCCTCCCAGAACACATACTCACTCACTGTTGGGCAGAAAGTTCTTCCAAGTCAGCTGAACAATCAGAAAGGCTAAGAACAAACTCATGGGGAGGTGGGGAGATGAGAACTACAAAAAAAGGCCACCTCTGACTTAATGGCATTTGAAAACTTCTAAAGTCATCCTGAACTATGCCTCTCCTGACAGTCTCCTACTACCTTCAATGGTACAGTGTTGTGAGTCCTAAAATTTTCCAGAAAGTTCCAAAATAGTTTTAGAAATCTATTTGTTTCAGTCTGTTCAGGCTGCTACAACAAACTCCCATAGACTGGGTAGTTTATAAACAACAAAAATTTATTTCTCACTGTTCTGAAGGCTGAAAAGTCCTAGATCAAAGCACTGGCAGATTCACTGTCTGATGGGAGCCCATCTTCTCACTGTAACCTCACATGATGGCAGGGGACAACTCTTTCATCCCTTATGAGGGCACTAATGCCATTCATGGGGGCTCCACCTTCATGATCTAAGTACTCCACTTCCTACTCCATAACCGTGGGGATTAAGATTTCAGTATGAATTTTAATGGGACTCAAACATTCAGTCTATAGCAATTTTCCTATAATTGCTAATAACTTCCATTCAGTCAAGAAATCAGAGGGGACCAGTACTGTGGCACACACTTGTAGTCCCAGCTATTTGGGAGACTGAGGCAGAAGGAACCCTTGAGCCCAGGTACTTTGAGACCAGGCTGGGCAACATAGTGAGACCTCATCTCTAAAAACAACTGAAAAATAAAACATAAAAAGGAAAATTAATAAACCAGAGGAGCTCTCTCTAAAATATAAATCAATGTTGTTGGGATTATGTAACAATAGGTGGTTACTAACATCCAGCAGTTGTTATAAGAAGAATGGCTAATTATCAACATTTATAGCTCTTTCTACATTTCAGAAAAATTACAATACCCTTATATTTTCTTATTCTAAGACTTTATTTTCCAAGTTTTTCCCCGTGTTCAATGTTTCTTTCTAAAGAGTCTACTTACAAGTATTGCTTCATCTATCAAGTGATTCAGACTCAAACTGGATCCATAATTCCATGCAGGGCCCCTGCCTTGCCACAATCCTTTTTCCGATCCTTCTTCTAACCTGGGTCTTAATGTAACTCTGTCCCCCTGAGGTAAGCTGAAAAATAGTCCCCAAAGGTGCTCACATTCCAATCCCTGAAACCTTTGAATATTACCTTATATGACAAAAGAGACTTTGCAGGCATGATTAAGTTAAGGACCTTGGGTGGGGAGTTTATCCTGAATTAGCCAAGTGGGCCCTAAATGTAATCACAAAGGCCTTTTAAAAGTGAGGTAGGTCAAAGGAAGGTCAAAGGAGAGGTCAGAGATATGACAGCAGAACATGAGGTCAGAGTGATTTGAGGAAGGGGCCACAAGCCAAGGAATGTAGGTGGCCTCCAGAAGTGGGAAAAAGCAAGGAAACAGATGTTTTTCTAAACCCTCCAGAGGGAACCAGCTGACTGACCACCAGTGATCTGGGCTTAGACCCCTGGCCTCCAAAACTGTATGAGGATAAATCTGTGTTGTTTTACAACACTAGTTTTGTAGTGATTGTTACAGCAGCAATAGGAAACCCTTTGACTATGCATTACCTTTTTCCTAGAAAACCTTTTCTTCATCACCCACCTCCTCTCACCTCCTTCTTTCATCCAACCTCATGAACAAATTACTTCTATAGGGAAAAGGAATTCTCAAACATCTTTTTAAATAAGTTTTTGTTGTAATTTTTAAAGCATGTACAAACATTGAACAAGTAAAAACTCCTGTGCATATAGCTCTTAGACAGCTCTACCACCAAAATAAGGTTACAAAATAAATACAAATGAAACTACAACCCCAATACAATTTTTCAAAAATCATTGCTGTGATGGATGGTATTTACTGAGAGCAAATCACTAACACTGTGGTTCATAGAAGAAAGATATATATATACATCCCTTTTGATTTTGCTGATTATTGACTTGCTTCTTGTGACTTTAAGCAAGACAGATCATCACTGAAGCTCTCACTGTTATCTCTGTTATTTTTCCTTTCTAACACTAAACTAAAATTGAGCCCTGAACCATTTTATCTATAGGCCATGCAATGTAATAGTATATCCCAGAACAAAATATTGTCATCTTCCACGTGTTCATTTAAAGAAAAAAAAATCATAATTTCATATTTAACACTACAATTGCTAATAATTACAAAAACTTATGTACGCATTCAGGTTCAGAATAATATCAATCAATACGTTCATGTGTTGGTTCTTTTGTGTTGAGCAGCCACATCCCATATGTTACTTCATTCGGCCTCCACTTTCTCCACAATCAAACTGCTATGAATAACTTTTTCATCCAGTGTCCTAGAATGTTTTTTTTTGCTTCCAGTTATCACAAATATGAAAGTAAATAGAAGTGCAAATGCAGACCTGA
Source organism: Gorilla gorilla gorilla (assembly GCF_029281585.2). Lineage (NCBI taxonomy): Eukaryota > Metazoa > Chordata > Mammalia > Primates > Hominidae > Gorilla > Gorilla gorilla. The sequence continues at coordinate 115,566,096 of NC_073238.2, read as the reverse complement.
AATTGCCCAGCAGCACCCAGTTAAGAGATACTCATCTGTCACCCAGCATATTCTTCAGCAAATTTTTCTTTAGCTTGCCATCAAATGAAAATGGTAAAGTCTCATAAAACTCATGGGCCCTAGAGAGTTTAACCATAGCCCACAGAGACAAGAAAAGCCAATCTGGGAAATTTTAGTCTAGCCTTTGCTGATTTCTCTACCCTTTCTTTTCTCTACTTCAGTCACTATAATTAATTTGTTTCCATAAATTTCCTTTTCTTCCCTAAGGTGGTCCAATCTGTTTTACTTCCCTCTCTCTTGTCTGATAGCAAATCCCACAGCTGCTAATCTGCCACCTAGGAATCCTTTCCTCCTTTTCTCTAGTGGAGCCCAGGCCACCGGGATGAGTGGATGCGTTTAATAAGCCAAGAGCTGCCTCCGGGAGGCGCCATTCTCATTTTCTCGCTCAGGAAATGCGCTGATGCTATTTCCTTTTTTCACAGTGCTCCCTCCACTCCACTTCCATTGCTTCCAGGGCCTTTGAATGACTTACACCACATTATTGCCTAATTGTGTTGACCTAAATATACTGACTCCTTGTCAGGGGACATCTACTTTGACATGTTCTCATGTCAGTCTCGTGTCAGTGAACATCTGCTGGTCTTTCCTTACCTACTGCATGACCTGGAATATCTCCTGAGAGAATCTATAGCCGTAAAGCAGCAGCAACAGGTACAGTGTACCTGGGGCCTCAGCCTCAGTGCAGTAAGCTCTGTCTCCCAATACTGGGTACAAGTCGTACTAGGTTGTGATCATTTGCACACAACGAATGTGACTGCTCATGCAGTTGTTTCAGAAAATAACTTTTTGGCCTCTTGGACAAGTATACTGTTGCGCATTTCAGCACCTGAACAAAACTACTCAATGCTAAACACTCAGAAGCAAAATAAATATTCAGCTCACTTCATGTCGAAGAAACTCCAGCCTGAATTCATGCACCCCACTCTTGGGATAGACGGCGTTACTGTTCCCAATTCTTCACGCCTCCCTGTGGACACAAGCTTTGTCTTGTGACTCTGCACTTCCTTCTACTGGAGGGAGAGTTTATTCCCTATCCCATGAAACACAAATTTGACCATAGGATTCATGTTGGCCAATGGAATGTGGGTGACAGTGATGGTGTGTAAGTTCTGAGCCACGGCCTTGAGAGACATTGCATGCTTCCACTAACTCTTCTGGAAGCTTCCAACTTCTGCCATGAAGGGAATATGCCCCAGCTAGCCCACTTCTCCAGGAGACTGAGAAATGTGAGACCTGCCAAGCCCACCAGAACCCAGTTTAAATCAACTAAACCCCATCTGTTATGGGATGAATTATTTCCCCCACCAAAATTTATATGTTGAAGCCTTAAGCCCCAGTACCTCAGAATGTGACTATTTGGAGACAGAACCTTTAAAGGGGCAATTAAAATAAAACAATGTCATATGTGTGGACCTTGGTGCAATAGGACTGGTATCCTCACAAGAAGAGGAAATTAGGACACAGACATATCTGTGCACAGAGACCATCTGAAGACACATCAAGGGGCCACCATCTGCAAGCCAAGGAGGAAGGCCTCAAAAGAAACCAAGCCTCCGACACCTTGATCTTGGGCTTCTAACTTCCAGAACGATGAGAAAATAATTTTTTTATTTAAGCTACCCAGTCTGTGGTATTTTGTCATGATAGCCCTACCAAACGAGTACACCATCCAACCACAGTGTAATGAAAAAGTGTAGATGATTATTGTTGCAGCCATTGAGTTTTGGAATGGTATGTTACCCAGTTATCATTGTGGCGACAGCTAACCATTACATGAATTTCCACTCTTCATCCACATTGTGGTCCTTGTAGTTACAATACAAATGTTTTGTTTATACAACACAAAGCCAAAAGTTCCTGGAAGGCAAGAACCATCTTTCATTTGGCTTTGTGCCCCTTTGTCTGGAATGATGCCCATCACAGACCAGGTACTCAGTGAATGATGGTGGAATGAATGAATGAGTGAGGACTAAGGGTGTACACAATTAAATGGATGCTGCTCCTAGCTTTGAAAAAAATGGAGGAAACATGACAGATGAATGGTTTTGAAGGAAATTCAAGGGTAAAACTTGGAATATGTTTTACTGTCTATGTGCAAAGAATAATGGGGGGGGGTTGTTTTTTGGGTTTTCCCCTCTCTTACCATGAAATTGCACATCCAAATCTGTTTTTCTTTAGTCCAATACTACCTAAGGAGCAATTAACCATTTATCAGGCAGCAACAGGAGCAAAAGTCCATGAAATGCAAGCTCATGACCCCTCTGAGACCTTGGTCTGTAGCAGACATCATAAAGGAGTCTAAGGCACTCTCCATCAACCAGGCGCTACATGATGTCAAGAGTGTATTTCTGTGAGAAGGGAAAATGAATTGATGACACTGAATGTTCACTGAGGCCATGCATATGACTGCTGTCTTTTAAAAATCAAGACTGGCTGGGCGCAGTGCCTCACGCCTGTAATCCCAACACTTTGGGAGGCCCAGACAGGCGGATCACCTGATCTTAGGAGTTCAAGACCAGCCTGGCCAACATGGCAAAACCCTGTCTCTACTAAAAATACAAAAATTAGCCAGGCATGGTGGCACATGCCTGTAGTCCCAACTATTCAGGAGGCTGAGGCACAAGAATCACTTGAATCCGGGAGTTGGAGGTTGCAGTGAGCTGAGACTGTGCCACTGCACTCCAGCCCAGGCAACAGAGTGAGACCGAGTCTCAAAAAAAAAAAAAAAATCAAGACTGAGTCCCTCTTAGTTCAATAGTCTCAAAATGGTTTCATAAGCTCCATAGTAATCCTCCTGGAAATGGTTTTGTAGCAGTAATAAACTCACAATTATGTGTGCTGATGATCGAAGAGAACAGACTAATAGATAATACAATAGTAGTTTATAGTTTATAGTTGGCAGGCAGTTTGGCATAGTGGAAAGTATACAAAATTAAAACAGGTCTCCCGTCACTTATTAGCTGTGTGACCTCAAAAAAGTTATTTCACCTCTCTGAGATTTAATTCCACATCTAAATGAGCATAGTAATGCCCATGTCCTAGCAGTCATGTTATCTGGTATTGTACTTGGGGCTTAGTAGGCACTTAATAAATCAAAGGTTTTATTATTATCACTGCTATCATTATTTGGCTTGCTACATAAACAGAATTACTTAGCTCAATACATTTAATGTCCATTTTCCTACCAAACTAAAACCTCCTCGATGTTAGGGATCATTACTTATTCAGTACATTTTTATTGGTGAGAGAATTTTTATTGGACATACTCAAACTCCTGCACTGTCCACAGAAAACAAGCTGCTATCATCACTGGAGATAACCAATTATGCAGACAACTCACTCACAGAGAGAATTTCTTCTGATGGTAGCAATGAAAACTTTGCTAATGAAAAAGCTAATTTTATGGAATGCATCCAAGAGGGACATTCTAGAAGCATTGGGTAATTAATTCATTTGAAATTTAAAATGAGTTATTTATTGACTTCAGCTAGATAGCTTTGTCTTTTTATTTCTGAGCTGTTGGTTCCCTGTTCACGGTCTGATTCAGGCTGCATGACGGTATCTCCCTGGCTTGCAATGTTCTCATGTTAAAACCAAATGCTGGGATTAAACTTACATTTTTCCATTTCCTTTATGGCAGACAATAGCAACATACCTTCCACTCCCACCAAGGTTGTCTAACAAGACTTCATAACAGGATGAATCTAAAACTTGTATTTAACACAGGTAATGGCAATAATTGAATGTTTGGAAAGAGTATTAAGGGTTTAGTCAACTGTTCCCTACCTTCAAATTTGTGCTTATGACTTTTCTTTCCTCCTTCTTTTTTTTTTTTTTTTTTTTTTTTAGAGACAAGGTCTTTCTCTGTCACCTAGGCTGGTGTGCAATATCATGAACATGGCTCACTGCAGCACTGACCTTGGGCCCAAGCAATCCTCCCATCTCAGCCTCCTGCGTGTTGGGACTACAGGTGCATGCCACCATGCCCAGCTAATTTTTTAAATTTTTTTGTGGAGACGAAGTCTTACCATGTTGCCCAGGCTGCTCTTGACCTCCTGGGCTCAAACGATCCTCCCACCTCAGCCTCCCAAAGTGCTGGGATTACATGCATGAGCCACCGCCCCCAACCCGTACTTACAACTTCTTAAGATATGGAGAAGTTGTGGGGGGAATCCTGCTAACCCCTTCAGTGTCAGGTATTGTCCTAATCTATTATCTGAAAAATAATCTAAGTTCACTTTATTTCCTACCACCAAATTGAGGTAGAATATTGAGAAGTTAGCAATATTCTGTATAATAGTGCTTTGTTTTCTAATTTATTTGTGTTTCTTTTTTGGAGGCATTGCAGTTTTTAATTACTTCATGTTATTTTAAAATTTTGTAAGTAACACACGCTTATTACCTTCCCAAAATACAGAAATACTTAAAGAACGAATAAAGATCACCCCAATCCACAACCTAGAGTATTAACTGCAGTCGATATTTCAGTCTGTAACCTTCATATACAAAAATTGATTTTTACAAAAATAGAGTCATAACTGCATGCTGTTTTGTAACCTGCTTTTCTACCCTTAGAAACTTACTGTAGATATCTCTCATGCCAATAAATATAGATCTATGTCATCATTTTCAACAGCTTTATAGTATCCCATGGTAGAGACCAGAGATTGACAAACTACTTAGCAAACTAGTCCCAGGGGCCAAATCCAGCCCACTGCCTGTTTTTGTATAACCCACAAGCTACACATGGTTTTTACATGTTTAAATCCTTACTTTTAAATTATTATATTAGTGCCTACATATATCTTCAATTTTGCCTCCTGACCCCATATATTTTGATCCCGTCCTTTAAGAAAAAGGGCTGACCCCTGTTATAGATATATCATAATTTGCTTAATTCATCCCAGATTGATGGAAACGTTGGCATTTATAAGATTTATCTGGGATAAACACCAGTGCAGTGAACAACCTATGTACGGCTTTTATCGCTGGACCAAAGTTTCCCTTAGGATAAAGTCCTATTACTGGAATTGCTGGAGCAAAGTAGCCTCTTTGTTAAGATTTGGAAACATAACTACCTCATCGTTCTCCAAAAAGTTGGCCAGTGCAGGCTCTCATCAGCCTCTGCAGTATCTGGGGTGAGGGTATTCCCTTCCCCCTCCCATTAGCCTACTGGGTAAGAGCAGACCTTTCTAGTCTTTGCCAGTGTTATACATGAAAAACCATTTCACATTTTCCCTTTAATTTTCATTTTTCCTGATTCCTGACATTGACCATCTTTTAATCAGGTAGAGCAACCATTAGTTCTTTGGAGAAAAACCTGTGCTCATCCCTGGCGCATTTGTCTTCCGTGGTGTGCAAAACACCTCTCTCTCTACTTTAGGGCGTTATTTCATCTCCTTGACCTTGCCTTGTGAATAATTACAGACCCTTACTCATAAACCCTCTTTTCCAAGATTTTAATCACTTTGTGATTCTTCTCTGAATCCTTTCCAGCACTCTTTCTCCATCCATAGGTCTACAGACAGATGTTTTAAAAACCATTTCCATCGTGATAAGTATTCCTCCTCATGGCAGACTTTCTCAGGCAGGTCAGGCCTCTCCTCCCATGCTCAATGCGGGCCCATGGCTGCCACACTGCCTGGGCTCAGTTTGTGGAACTAGAGGCATAAAATCATGCAGCAAGAGCAGGGTGAGGCTACTTCACTGCATTTCCCATCTGAAACCAGCTCCAGCAACTTCAACAAACCACTTCTCCTACTATGAAGATGAAGTGTCATTCCTCTTAGAAATTTTAGCCACAAGAAAACTCAAAGAAGTCTCATTAGTATCAGCTAATTTTTACCCTTGGGAATAAGGGTGACTCTTTCCAGAATCTTCTGCAACGTCTAAAACTATAAAGATTTTATTCTCTCTGCCTAGTGAAGGATCAGTGCATTCTCCAAATCTCAGAGTTCATTTGAAAACAAATTTCCACATCAAATTACAGTATGTGACTCTCTAGCCTACTTGAATGACTGGTGCATGTCTGATAGGGAATTCAGCAGCAATAACAATTCCCAGACTCTACTGGGAACTGTCAGTTACAGCCCTCGGGTGTCACGTTTCGCAGGAATGTTTGCACACTAAATATCTAATCTTGGCTAGAACAGAAGTAGTAGCAAGAAAGCAAATTTCCAATTACACCTACCTATAATATAAAAAGGTTGACTCCTGAAAGATGTTGTCAAAGAGCTTAAGGAAATCAGAGCATCTCCTCTTCCCATCTTCACTGAGGGGCTCATTTACCCACCCTGTGAAAGCAAAGCCCAAAAAATCAATAGCTAAGGAATTAGTAGTCATTACCTGTCTGCCATGCTTGAAAAACCAACCAGAATTTACACAATAAACACCAGGAGATTTCACACACTGGTACTTTATTTTCAAATGAGGCCCCATTAAAGATTGAGCTATTTTCAGAGTGTTAGAGGAAGCTACAGTAGCTTCCTTTATTCATTGTTTTCATTTGCTTCTTGATTGTTTTGCTTTTATCCAGTATATAAGCTGTTCATTTGTTAATTCATTCAACAGACATTTTTTGAATCACCAGGCAATGAAGAAAAGCCTCTATCCACTTGGATATAAGCCCCTGGTCATTTGTCATTGGCTCTTCCAGCCTCAGCAGTCACCTCCCCATGTTTCTCCAGAGAACCTCCATAGCAGAAGAAAATCATCTGTCCAAGAGCGAAAGACAACTTGCCAAGGGGTTGAAATGTAGAGGGGGGAAATCAATGAAAAGGCTGGAGAAATGAGAACTCTCAGTTTCCGCACCTATAAAATGGGACTATTACTTTTTACATCTCGGATGCCCCATGCCACTACGCCTCTGAGTCAGGACAATTCTCTTCTCTAGGTTTCCTACTAAGACACCTATGCACACTCCCACTCCTCTAGTCAAATTGTGAGTCAGGCACAATCTATGATGCTGGGAAATACCAACACAAAAAAGCCCTGATTCCTGACTCCAAGTCGCTTACAGTCTAGAGCAGGGAGATATTCAAGTAAATTACATATGGCAGCCCCATGTGATAAATGGAACAACAGAGGCAAGCACAGGGCTGATGGGAGTGCACAGCAACGTGCCCAATGCAGACAGATATGGAAGCCATAGGCAGGGCCAAAGAAGGTCTCTCTAAAAACAAGTACAATAGTTGCTATTTTACTGAACGCTGACTGCCTCCAGACCCCGTGATGAATGCTTTATACGGATTATCTTATTGAATCCTATTAAATTATATTCTTATCTTCATTTTATAGACCAGGACCCTGAGCCTTCAAGAGATTACCTAAGTCACTCCACAGGACACACCAGACCACATCAGGGACAACACCAAAGCTAGAACTCAGGCCTGTCTAGACTCAGGGCCCACCCATGCTGTCTTCATTGCCATACTCTACTTCCTCAAGCAGGTGACTCTGGGCAAGCACAGTCTTGAGGATGGGCAGCTGTGGGTCCAAATAAGACAGGGTGGGGGACCCCATGGCAGAGACACAGCCCTGGGGAGTCGGGAGGCAGAGCCGCTGTCTTACGCTGAGTCAATTCACTAATTAGCATTGGAGGGCTCAAAAACATTCCAAAAGAATTTCTTTGAAGTTTAAACAGATAATCCCTCCACCGGTAACGTATTGTTTTTGTGAGCGTGGTGTGGTACCCAGAGGGCTGGCCAAAGGGTCAGGAGAACAGGATTCTTGTACTAGATCATTCCCTGATTAGCTCTGTGAATTCTAGCAATTCCATTATATCTTTGGGCATTGGATGCCTCACCCAAGAAATGAGAGGCTGGACTAGATGGTCATAGGATTCCTCCCAGGTCTGACATTCTCTGGCCTCTAACTGATGGTTTTCTGTGGTTAGGATGTGCTTTGAATCTACTAGGCCTCTCAGTCCGGACAATTCTCTTCAGCTTTCCGCCTAAGACACCTGGGCACACTCTCACTCCAGTTACTCTTTGAGCCATTTCATTGGCTATTTCATCTTTTCTCACTTTGGTTCCTCCGTAGGTTTCCCACTGCTGCTGTAACGAATTACCACAAACCCTGAGGGTTACAAACACCATGCATCATCATCCTGCAGTACTGTGGTCAGATATTGAAATGGTCTCACTGGACTAACACCAAGCTGTCTACAGAGCTGTCTTCCTCTCTGCAGGCTCTAGAAGGGAATCCATGTCCTTGCCTTTTCCAGCTTCTAGAAGGTGCTCACATGCCGTGGTTCCTGGCCTTCCTCCTCCGTCTTCAAAACCAGCAACAGCAGGTCAAGTTTTTCTCACTGCCATCGCCCTGGTTCTCCTCTGCCTCCCTCTTCTCCTTGTGTGGCCTCCTTGGATTACACTGACCACCACCTGAATAATCCAGAATCATCTCCCTATTTTTTTTTTTAGAGTCAGGGTCTCACTCCATCACTCAGGCTGGAATGCCGTGCTATGATTATAGCTCACTGCAGCCTCAAACTCCTAAGCCCAAGTGATCCTCCTGCCTCAGCCTCCCAAGTAGCTGGGACTACAGGTGCGTGTCACCACACCTGGCTAATATTTGTATTTATTTTTTGTAGGGATGGGGTCTCACTACGTTGCCCAGGCTGGTCTCAAACTCCTAGGCTTCAAGTGACCCCCCTGCCTCCCCAAAGTGCTGCGAATACAGATGTGGGCCACCATGCCTGGCCTCTCTATTTTAAGGTCAGCTGATTAGCAAACTTAATTCCACCTGCAACTTGAATTTGGCACGTAGCAGGTTCCAGGGCGGATGAAGGGAGGGCCATGACTGCCCCCACAGTCCCCTGCATCCTTCAAATAGTCTCTGTGCCACTTTCACCAAGTAGTTTGGACAGCACAAGAGTAGTTGTGGAAATGGCTGCCGCCAGGCCAGTCCTACCCAGTTAAATACCAATTTCACATGAGCAACACATAATTGTTTTAGTATATGCATGTCCCATTTAATATTTGGGACTTATTTACACTAAAAAATTACTTGTATATTTGTATATTGCAGGTAAGCTGCCACCTTCCTCACAACCTGTCCCTGAGGTTTGCCTGCGCCCCGGGATGGGAGAATATGAAAGGTTCACAATGCTTTAAGAAGACTCGGTATGGGAACTGGAAGTGATACAGTTTCAGGTGGCCCATTCTTGCGCTTCTCCTTTTCCAGAACACGCTGAACAGCCCCCAGTACGGTGTTCAGGCCTCATTCCCACAATGCCTTGCTCTGAACTAGAACCCATCAAAGCTACTATTTCCCTATACATAATGGAAGCTTAAAACAGTATGTTAATAACTGATCTGAAAAACTAAAAAAATCCCTTAAGAACCACAGGAATGAATTTAAAGTAGATCTTTCAGATAAAGGATAAGGTTCCCTGTGTTTAGGGTTGCAACATAACATATAGGAAGTCCTGTCAAATTTGAATCTTGGACAAAAAAACAAATAATTTTCTAGGCCAGGCAGAATGGCCCACACCTGTAATCCCAGCACTTTGTGGGGCTGCGGTGGGAGGATCACTTGTGCCCCGGAGTTTGAGACCAGCCTGGGCAACATAATGAGACCCCATCTATACAAAAGTTAGCCAGATGCGGTGGTGTGCACCTGTAGTCCCAGCTACTCAAGAGGCTGAGGTGGGAGGATTACTTGAGCCCATTAGTTCGAGGCTGCAGTGAGCTATGATCACACCACTGCACTCCAGCCTGGTTTACAGTGCAAGACTGCAACTCAAAATAATAATATAATTTTTTAGTCTGAAATATTGAATGAAATACACTTATACTAAAAATTTATTTGTTGCTCATCTGAAATTGATATTTACTAGGTGTAATGTTATTAGATAAATCTGACACCCCTATCTACCTGAACCCACTCAAATTACACTATACAAGCAGCTCTATATTTCTCCCATCCAAAGGCCAGACATGTTTCCAAGGTCCACTGTTCCCTATCCTGGCAGAGAACACTTCATAGCCATCTGCAAACACTAATAATTGTTACCAGTAATTTTTAAAGCCACTGTAAAGCCATCACTTTTCATGTGTTATTTCCACTTATATATATTGTAATCCTCCAAATAGCCCTGCAAGGAAGAAACTCAGTCTCAGAGAGTAACTTGCCTATGGTCACCCAGCCACTGAAATGCAGACTGAAAATGCAAACCTAGGTCTGCCTGCCAGCAGATGCCAAAGTCATCCCCCTCCCCAATTCCACTCCCAGCCATGCCCATGGGGTCCAGGGCTCTCACACAGGGAACCAGGCCTCTGCCCATTCACAAAGTTTCCATGGTTTCGCTATCCACACATTTGCATTATCGGTGCCACAGTTCTCTTTCTCTGGCATTAATAAAGTCATATTTGACACTTGAAATAAATGTACCTGTGAGCCCAGGCAGGAAAAGATAAAATGCACAACCAATCTATAGGACAGAAGGGAATATTTTCTGCTGTCACGCGGCACGGGAGCTTAGCTATTTCTGTATTTACAGAGATTTCCTGAGTTGTTTTTAAAGTCTGAGGCATATCATTTACTAGGCCACCTTTGACTAAATTGACAGGACCAAATTTTATTTAATTCCATTTGATACTAGATCTGCTCCAAAGCTCACATTTGATTATCCGAACTAAAAGAGGGTATTAGAAAATGCAAGATAAGGCAAAAATTAAATTTTCCTTTAGCATATATTTCTGCACTTACATTTTGTCTAACACTGCAAAGCAGAGTCAGAGGCTGCCCTGCCTGAGTTCTGCCTACCTCAGCCTCTTCTCTCTGTGCATAAGTAAAGGCCCCAGACTAAGGAATGGTCACTGTGCTGTGGTCTTTCCTCAAGAGGCAGGGATAGGGTTAAGCACTGGGTCTTCTGAGGGTTGTACTATTAGGTCACAGCTGAAAATGACAGCTTCATCTTTCAGGACTATAGATCCAGGCCTACTGTCAAGTTAAAGTGCCTCTGAGTGATGAATGAACTATAACTCCATGCCTACCATTGAATGATCAATAGATACCATTTGTCGTTTCTTTCCTTCAACTGTGGTAGGTGCTGGGAATACAGAGATATACTATACATTATCTCTGTGCTCTGGAAACTCAGTGTTGAAGGGAATTGGGACAAAAATACAATGTAATGTGAATGGATAAACAAAATGTGGTATATACCTACAATGGAATATTACTCAGTTTTAAAAAGGAATGAAATTCGGGAACATGATATAACAAGAATGAACCTTTAAAACTTTATGCTAAGGGAAATTAACCAGACACAAAAGGGCAAATATTGTGTGATTCCACTTATATAAGGTACCTAGAATAAGCAAATTCATAAAGCCAGAAAGTAGAAGTTACCAGGGCCTGGGGGAAGGAGAATGGGAGGTTATTATTTCAGGGGCACAGAATTTCCATTTAGGAAGAGTTTTTAAAGTTCTGGAAATGGATAGTGGTGATGACTGCACAATATCGTGAGTGCATTTAATGGAACTGAATTGTACGCTTATAAATGGTTAAAATGGTAAACTTTATGTTATGTATTTTTACCACAATTTTTTTCACCAAACCGAAATTTCCTCTTAAGGTAACTAATAAGCTTCTAAGGACAATTAAAAGCTGATAATTTCCTTGCTAAAAAAAAATAATAAAATACAATAAACACTATACATGCTAGAATTAGCAAAAAAAAAAATCATCTAAAGAAATAAAACCAAGATGGCTATTTAATTCACTGGGAGGCCATACGAATTTGCTTTGCAACTTTCAAAATATAGGAGATGATATCTTTCTTTTGCTTGGCAAACAAAATAGAAATGACTCAATCGCAACCTGCCACAGTTGGATGAAAATCCAGGCTCAATCATTTTGTGAGGGGGTTGGTTGGAGGGAGGAGATTTCCTGAGATGTGGCAGGAGTCTGGTGGACTTAGTCGTGCCCCCCAGGGAAATCTGCTGAAGGGTGGAGCTTGCTGGAAGGTGGAGCTTGCTGGAGGGTGGAGCTTGCTGGAGGGTGTGTAGCTTGGCTGTTTCTTCCTAGAATATGCACTCCCTTCACACCTAACTTAGCGACAAGGACTATCACTAAGATGCTAGAATTCAGCTCTCAGTAATATATGCAGTGACCACACCCCCCCACCAAACTCTTGCCATCATCATCAGGATTTTTATTTATTTGTTTATTTTTACATATTTATACTATATATATATATGCAAACACATATTGCTGTACACGTTCTTTGCCAATAAAATCTAAGATGAAACAATTTATTTATTTTTTTTTTTGAGATGGAGTTTTTTGCTCTTGTCACCCAGGCTGGAGTGCAATGGCGCTATCTCAAATCACTGCAACCTCTGCCTCCTGGGTTCAAATGATTCTCCTGCCACAGCCTCCCGAGTAGCTGGCATTACAGGCGCCCACCACCACACCCACCTAATTTTTTGTATTTTTAGTAGAGATGGGGTTTCACCATGTTGATCAGGCTGTTCTTGAACTCCTGACCTCAGGTGATCCACGCCCCTCTACCTCCCAAAGTGCTGGGATTACAGGCATGAGCCACTGTGCCTGGCCAGATGAAACAATTTAGATATATGTATATCAACAATACCACTATATTATATACAATATTGCAGATATTACATATAATGTATATAATGTAGTGTATATATATAATGTATATTATGTCACGTAATATATATACAATATTATAGAGAGAGAAGTATTGGTGATATACATATTTCTAAATTGTTCCATCTTATATTTTATTGGCAAAAAACATGTACAACAATGAACATCCACGTGTAGCTTGCTGGTGAAAACTGGATGTTAAATATAAGTAAAATTCCATATGGCTTTTAAATTTCAGTTTGAGTTATATTTTCAAAGTGTATTGAGCCATGATAAAGAATTTCCTGTACAAGAGAACACTATATTCCTTTGCACATTATATGGGCTCATGCTGTGAGTCATCACAACACAGGACTCAATTCTCAATATATGTGAAAACGATACTTGCAAATGGTAAGACAAAATTAGAATTCATTCTTTTAAAAAATTTTCGAGCAAGCTATCAAGAAAAAGTATAACTGAAATCGTGCTTAAAATACCATAAAAAAATAAAAATTCTACTCAATACTGAATTTCTTGCAAAGCAAGATTAATATCCTGAAGATATTGGATAGTTGTATAAGACAAATCACTGGGCCTCAGTGATTAAAAAAAAAAAAAAAAAAAAGATTATTAGGCCGGGCACGGTGGCTCACGCCTGTAATCCCAGCACTTTGGGAGGCTGAGGCGGGCGGATCACGAGGTCAGGAGATTGAGACCATCCTGGCCAACACAGTGAAACCCCGTCTCTATTAAAAATACAAAAAATTAGCCGGGTGCGGTGGCGGGTGCCTGTAGTCCCAGCTACTCGGGAGGCTGAGGCAGAAGAACGGCGTGAACCCGGGAAGTGGAGCTTGCAGTGAGCCGAGATCACACCACTGCACTCCAGCACTCCAGCCTGGGCGACAGAGCAAGACTCCTTCTCCAAAAAAAAAAAGATTATTAAGATTATTAAAGATAAAAGCAGAACGTACTGGCATATGCTCTCGGTCTTTTCAGGAATCCACACGTTGTATATTCTCTCCTTTAGCTTTAATTTTATCACCGTGCTTAACATCATTTTCTTATTTGCAATATGTGTTAAAATATTGTCCTATTAGGGATGACTTAATTAAATGTCAGGAAGAAGGATATAAAAAGTGATTAATTAAACTGATTATAAAATGTTTTCAAAGTATCATAGATTTTCCAAGTAATTAATTCAAAACACTTTACTGCAATGCTAAATGGCATAGACACGGCAGCCTTTTGCTAATCAATGAATAGCTTACCTTAATCTGAGTTTATTGAGAGCATTTTTTTTCCCAATTCAGATATGTATATTCAGGTCCCTGGAGCAAGATCAATCTTGAAACAATTTGACCCTTTCTCAGGAGTGGGCAGCCCACTCTGATTTCAACTCTGAGAGTACACTGGCCACGTTCCCTTAAAAAGAAGACTCCTACCCCAAAGGGAAGTTGTAGTAACATTTGCTGATAATGCCCATATTGTTGATATCAGTCAGGATTATTTGTTGCATCAAATATTTGTTGCAGAATGATCTCTGTCTCATTTAAGTAAGAACAGCATTTCTGAAAGAATATTGAGCATCTCACAAAATTACCAGAAGGCTGCAGAATTACAGTCACACTTATGGTTGTCTAAGACCATTGTCATACTCTTCTTCACTGGTGACATTTGTTGAGGCTTATCATGTGTCATATTGTTCTAAAAGGTTTACAAGAACTAATTAATGTAATTCTCACAACAATCCTATGAGGCAATAGAGCAGGCTGAATAAAGGCCACGCAAAATATTCCCCCCAAGAATATTACTCCTAATCCCTGGAACCTGTAAATGTCACCTTATGAGGAGAAAACGTCTTTGCAGATGTGATTAAGGACTTTGGCTGGGGAAGGTTATCAAGGATCAAACTAAATGCAATCACAAATGTCTTCATAAGAGAGAGGGAGAGGGAGATTTGAAATACACAGAAGAAGACAAGGCAGAGATTCGAGTGATGTGGACGCACACCCAGGCATGCCAGCAGCACCAGAAGCTGGAGAGACAATGGAGGACTCTTCCCTCGGGCCTCTGGAGGGGGCATGGCCCTGCCAACACTGTAATATCAGATTTCAGGCCTTCACAACTGTGAGAGAATCACTTCCTATTGCTTTAAGCCACTAAATTATGGTAATTTATTATAGCAGTGCCAAGAAACTAATACAGGTAGATAATATTTCTATCCTAATTTTGCACTGGGGAAACTAAAGCATGGAAAGATGAGGGAACCTGCTAAGGTAAGTGGCAGAGCCAGGATTTGCACTCAGGCAGCTTAGTTGCAGAGCAAACCCAAATGCAGAATAAGAATCCATTCCACTGAAGACAAATCACTGCCATCTCCACAATGTAAGCAACCATCCACAAAGACACTGATCCCCCACCCCACTTCTCAGCCCCCAGGATACATCAGAGACTCTGGGCTGGACACTGCCATTAGCAAAGTGGACACTTGGCAATGGGGGTAGCCAAGTCACGACTCACCTTTTCCATCAAGGGAATTTTATCATGAGTGTTTTGACCAAGCACCGGAGCTGCTGCGGAAAGAGGCTGCCTGCTAGACACAAAGCAGGTCCTTCAGCCTCCTGGCTCTTGGGAGTCCACTATGTATTGGTTTCCTGAGGGCTGCCAGATTGCCAGATCAAAGTACCACATACTGGGTGGCTTAAACAACAGAAATCTATTGTTTCACAGTTCTGGAGGCTGGAAGTCTGAGATAGAGGTATCAGTGGGGCTGGTTCCTTCTGAGGTTTGGGAAGGAGAATCTGTCCGACGCCTCTCCCCTGGCTTCTGGTAGTTTGCCAGCAATCTTTTGGCACTCCTTGGCATAGAAGCATCACCCCAATCTCTGCCTTCATCTTCATGTGGCTGTCCCTGTGTGCATGTGTGCCTCCAAATCCCCAGTTGTATGGGATCAGGGCCCACCCTGATGACCTCACACAATTTTTTGATTTTATAGAGAGACATGGGCCTTGCCTACCAACAAAATTCAACCTGTAGGAGACTCCTTAAACATAAAAAAGGATTCAATTGCTATATAGCTGAAAGAAGAAGGAATGTACATTACACTGTCCCAATAAACAGATCCATCTGAGCTTTCAAAGCAAAATACCACCTTGAGTTGTTATAGTGATGTTCACTTTCTGAAATACTTTCTCATCAGTACTTTCGGGTTATGCTAGATGGGAGGGCTGACCATCTGACTTTGAAATCTAAGAACTGAACCCACCGCCCTAGGTAAATGTCCAAACTTAAGACCAGGAGGCAGGACCCTGGTATGGTGGGAATCAGAGTCATTTACCCATGCCCTCATTTATTAATTTCTTCATTCATCTGATTCATTAAGTCCCTCCCCTATACCAAGCTTATTTTAGTCTTACTCCCAACTGGTGTTGGGAGTGAGCACTGGGGGTAGCCAATGCCACTGTGGAGCATTGAAAGAATGACCTCATTTCTTGGTAGCTCAGTTGTTTCCTCAATAGAATAAGATGATAAAATCTACATCATGAAGTTCTCTTATAGCCCTAAACTCTAGAAAAAGACATTTCTGAAAATGCTGGATGTTCTGGTATCTTTTACAGGGAACATTAACCAGTCTAAGTAGGGTATATAAAAATATAAAGGATCTCTTTTCCGATTAGGAGGTATCATTTGGCTGTGTCCCCACCCAGATCTCATCTTGAACTGTAGCTCCATAATCCTCACTTGTCGTGGGAGGGACCCAGCAGGAGATAATTCAATCACGGGGGTGGGTTTTCCCATGCTGTTCTCATGATAGTGAATAAGTCTCATGAGATCTGATAGTTTTATAAAGGGCAGTTCCCCTGCACACACTGTCTTGCCTGCCACCATGTAAGATGTGCCTTTGCTCTTCCTTCTCTTCTGCCATGATGGTGAGGCCTCCCCAGCCATGTTGAACTGTGAGTCCATTAAACCTCCTTTTCTGTATAAATTACCCAGTCTTGGGTATTTCTTCATAGCAGTATGAAAATGGACTAATACAGAAGGTATGCCTTCTTTGAGGTCATTGGTGTTGACTGCACATAGTCCAACACTCCATTTCCTCAGGGTGACTACCCTTCTGTAGTTGGAATACGACAAGCCAGGGACAGTAGGCTGAGGTTCAGTACAGAAACGGGTCTTCCTGAGCTCATTACCAAGGAAGAGAGCCAGGTTCTGAGGCTGCTGAGATGGGAAGAGGCTCTAAGCATCAGAGGAAACTGCAAGCACAAGATTGTTTGATTGTAGATGAATGTTAGAATTAAGCCACTGCCACGAGAACTACTGCTCCGGAGACTTCAAGTCCAACGAGGACCTAGAGATGGCATCTCAGGAAGGGATGTAGCATAGCCAAGGATGTGGAAGCACATACATGGTGCCCTTGACTTGCTAGTGACTCCAGACAGAAGTACTGGAGCTTGAAAGACTTTTCAGGGTGAGGATGACATGTGGTAAAAAAATATCAAGTTTCAGTTTGTGCATGAGAATGTTCTGGTAGAGGGCTTTAGCCCAACACACATAGAAGAGCTTCCAGAGAAGAGACTATGCGTGGAATGCCTGATAAGCTGCCAGGAACATGACCCCCTGGGAACTATGGTTTAAATATCCTTGGGAGCATTGATATTGATAGTGATAGTGACCTCACAGGCTTTAGGACTCAACGTGGGACTCAAGAGTCATGAGACAAGGTCAAAAAACACAGCACACAGTGCAAGAGTCTAGATAGATCTGTGGACTTTGATAGAATGTTGGTGGTCAGGCCATCCTGGCTAACATGGTGAAACCCTGTCTCTACTAAAAATACAAAAAAAAAAAAATTAGCCAGGTGTGGTGGCAGGTGCCTGTAGTCCCAGCTACTCAGGGGCTGAGGCAGGAGAATGGTGTGAACCCGGGAGGCAGAGCTTGCAGTGAGCCGAGATCGTGCCACTGCACTCCGGCCTGGGAGACAGAGCGGGACTCCATCTCAAAAAAAAAAAAAAAAAAAAATATTGGTGGTCAAGGAGATAGAAATAATGAGTATGAAACATGACCATAATTGGTTCCTTTTAAGGATAAGTAGACAAGAATAAGATTCAAATGCAGGTCTGACATTGAAGATCAGTCCATGAGGCAAGGAGAAATGGAATGCAAAATTTGCCAGGTGCGGTGGCTCACACCTGTAATCCCAGCACTTTGGGAGGCTGAGGTGGGTGGATCACCTGAGGTCAGGAGTTCAAGATCAGCCTGGTCAACATGGTGAAACCTTGTCTCTACTAAAAATACAAAAATTTGCTGGGCATAGTGGCAGACACCTGTAATCCCAGGCTACTTGGGAGGCTGAGGCAGGAGAATCGCTTTAACCCAGGAGGCAGAGGTTGCAGTGAGCCAAGATCAGGTCATTGCACTCCAGCCTGGGCAACAGAGCGAGACTCTGTCTCAAAAAAAGAAAAAAAAAAAAAAAAACAAAGAAAGGAAGACAAGAAAAAGAAATGGGATGCAAATCTCTAAACCAATGCAGAGATAGTAGGCAGTTGGAGAGGCCCACATGGCAAGCAACCAGTGGAGGCCCAGTTAGGTGGCATTCAGACGCCAGGATGTCTAACCACTGAGGGGGGCTGAGTTCTATACAAAAGCAATTCCCTTATTTAAGAAAAGGGGCAGAAGAAACAGTTATGAGAGTTCTGAAGTACAAAGCAGGCATCAGTCACACTGAAGCAAGGCTAGATGTCGGTCACCATGTTTTGTATCACGTGATTTCACTTGCCCCAGCCATGTTGATGGACTCAGAGGTAAGTAAGCACCTGACCTAAAGGCAGGCAGTCCAGAAACTGGGCAAGGACCAACGACATGGTCTAAAGTGAAACAATGAGCTGACCCCCTCGAATTCTCCCTCAGTGTATCTTAGGAAACATGGAGAACTGGGGCCAGTTCAGAGGGAGCTAAAGCTACGGGAACAAGAGAGGGGCCAGGGCAACCACAAACGGCAACACTCGAGCTGGAATTAAGAGAAAACAAGAGTTATATCTAAACAGCAAAAAGCCACATGGTGAAAAGAAGAATGAAAGGGACAGACGAGGGAGCAGAAATGCCTGGAGAAAGAGAAGCTGTGTGGTCTGTGAGAGTCATAGCACAGCTGGTCCTGCAAGCTGCCTTCAGTTTCAAATATGTCCTTATAATAAACATCCCTTTTCATGAGGTAACTCAAGGGAATCTGTTTCTTAGAACCCAAATCCCCGGTTAAAACTGTAGAACCTAGGCCAAGCATGGTGGCTCACACTTGTAATCCTAGCACTTTGGGAGGCTGAGGAGGGCAGATGGTTCAAGCCCAGGAGTTTGAGACCAGCCTGGGCAACATGGTGAAACCTCTCCTCTACAAAAAATACAAAAATTAGCTGGGTGTGGTGGTATGCGCCTCTGGTGGGTGGTAGGAAAGATCAACTGAGCCCAGGAGGTCGAGGCTGCAGTGAGCTGAGATTGCACCACTGCACTTCAGCCTGAGAGACAGAATGAGACCCTGTCTCAAAAAGAAAAAAAAAAAAGAAAAAGAAAAAGAAAAGAAAAGAAAAGAAAAGAAAAAGAAAAACCATAGAACCTAGTGCCAGGGACCTTCCAACCAAGAACTCCTCCTACCTTTTTATGATGTGCAAGATGTGTCTGGGGTCAGGGTGGGGTAACATCCAGTGAAGGCTGAGTGGCCCTAACTTCAAGGTCAAAGGGCTTAAGAAATTGCAAGTCAGGGAGGTATAATTGATCCACATGATTCACAGATTCTGTATTTGCAAATTTGCCTGCTTACTAAAATGTATTTGTAACTGCAGGATCAATACCTGTGGCTCTTTCCTTGGTCATTTGCAGAAGTGCACAGAAAATTTGAGTCACCCAATGTGCATGTTCCCAACAAGCTGAACAAGTTCAACTCTTTGCCTTCTCGCTTCAGTTCTCATACTGTAAATGTGTCCTTTTCAGAGTCTATCCAGTGCCACCTTTTTCTTATTTTTGTGCTTTTTCTTGGTGATTTCACTGTTTAAAATGGTCCCCAAAAGTAGTGCTGAAGTGCTAGCTAGTGTTCCTAATCACGGGAGGGCCATGATGTGTCTTATGGAGAAAAGATGCATGTCAGATAAGCTTCATTCAGGCATGGGTTACAGTCCTGTTAGCCGTGAGTTCAATGTTAATGAACCAAAAATGTCTACTAAAAAGGTGCCTTTAAACAGAAACACACGTAAGGCAAAGTTATGGATTGATCAACTGATGAAACTATTATGACCAGAGGCTTGTAGGAACATAACCTTGTATTTCTCCTAGGAGCAATGGCTTAGTATTTGCTAATTCAGTGTTTTTGGTGACTTCATCAAACAGAACTACCTTGAACACCAAGAATTGACTGTATAATACTTTAATATCTTGTTGGGGAATGACCCCATCTATCATACTCACTGTTGTATCTTCAATGTCAAACATAGCACCTGGTACACAGTAAGTATGCAATAAATATTTGTTGAACAGAGGAATAAACAAAAGGAATTCACTCATTAAGAATCAAAACAACCAGCAGCCTGGGTCAGAAATTTTCCTTGCTCTTGAGAATCAATGGCAATGAGAGTCTTTCTGAAAAACATGAGCATCACTGCATAAGGGTGATAACCCTGGGGGTTTTTAATTATATCCTATCAATTGTTACTACTGCTGCAAAAATTCCCAGTCTGTACTCAGTACTTTCATTTCTAGAGCTGTTCGATAAGGCTTCACAGGCATCACATAAGCCTCAGACATGGCTTGTTGGTATCGACTGTTGCCTCTAGAGGGGGAAACAGACATGGTGAATCTCATCTGCTTCTCTAGGGTCAGCAGTAACACAGGATTTGAAGCCCCTGGTGTGTGTGTCATGATCCTTAGCTAGGATTCATTTCCTCAAAATGAAGTCATTTTCTAAAGAGAATTATTTCGCATTTTGGTAATTGGAGGTGTCACTATAACCAGAATTGCAATTTTAGTGCTTCTGTGTTGGGGCAATTTGGGACTTAAATTTTACTTCATTATGTTTCATCATAAATATTTCTACTGTCAAAACAGAGTTCAGTTGGCAGTCTTTGCCCAGAAGCATCTCAGAACTAATTTAGCATGAGGAATTTAAAGCTGTCTTTCTCCAGCCTTGTTTTCTAGGTCGTCCTGGAAGCAACAAGAACAGGCGGATGGAGGCACACAGCATTCACGGCTCCCAGCATGCACTTTAATATTCTCCCCAGCACAATTATCTTACTAGGCACTGAAAAATCTATTACCCCAATTTATGGCAGCTCTGGAATCATAAGAAAGCACAAATTGTTCCCATTTTGATTGGAAAAGATAAATTGCAATCACTTCGGAAGGAAGCTTATCACGGGAAGCTCTTGTCAACCAGAGTGATTTTAGTTGGAGAATAAAGAGCTGGTCACAGAAGACAGCAGAGGAAGAAACAGTTTCTAAGGTATCATGGTTCTGATCACAAGAGGCTGTACGTGCTCACTTGCACAGGCTGGAAGGAACATTGCCAAATGTGAATTTAGCAAGATTAATAAATGACTCATATATTGTATGTCATGTTCATATTAGCGACAATGAAACAGATTGCAAACACCAAGTAAAGTGATTAACACAATATTTGCCATGCCCAGAGAAGCCAGAAATACTATTAGAGTTCCCTCTTTGATTTTAAGCTTGGGTGTTAAGAGTACAGGCTAAAATATTAAGCAAACATTTGCCCCATTCCAGGGCATATGGCTTAGGGAAGGGAGTAGCAAAACTAGAGAAGTGTTAAGTGCTTCAGTCTTACAGGAAGACAATTTTTTAAAAAAAATTTTAGAAACAACCTGTCGCCCAGGCTGCAGTGCAGTGGTGCCATCATAGCTCACTGCAGCCTTGGCATCCTGGGCTCAAGTGATCCTCCCTCCCCAGTCTCCAGAGTAGTTGGGACTACAAACACATACCACCAAACTTAGCAAATTTTTAAAAACCTGTATTTTGTAGAGACGGGGTCTCACTACGTTGCATAGGCTGGTCTTAAGCTCATGCCCTCAAGCAATTCTCCTGCCTCGATCTCCAGATTGAGCACTGGAGTTACAGTTGAGGCCACCACACCAGCCAGAAGACAAATTTTAGAGTAAGCAATGGAAGCTGCAGAGAACATTAAAGGGAACATGGAACTAAGAGTACAAGGACCTAGGTTTGAGTATCTACCTGTCTATCCAAAATGGCTATACCACTTCAAATAAGCCATTTGGATTTTCTGGGTCTTAATTTTGTCATCAGTAAAGTGAAGATAATTAAAAACTTTCCTCTCTACAAAACAAAGTTAGAAAAAAACGCTGTAAAACCATGTGCAAGGTTCTTAGAAGTCTGCATATTAGCTTTGTTTGACATTTAAGGGTTGGAAGAAAATTATCTAATGTAAATTTAATTTTTTATAAATGCAATTGTTCTTAAAGAGACTGTTCACTCAGATTCTTGTCCTGTACACAGTCGAGGCAGTTGTGCAGGCAGAATACATAGTGAAAATAACCAAAGTCAGGACACCTGAATTACTTTCCCAGCTCTGCCACTGTCTAGCTATGAAGTCTGAGCGCGTCACAGCCACTTTAGATACGAATTGAGTCATCTAGAAAGTGAAAGAACTGGACTAGGTGTTTCTAATGCCCTTTCCAGTTCTAAGATTTTATAAAGGACTTTTTTTTTTTTTTCCATCTGTTGTTCTTAGTTACAGATACCTCCGATCCCTTCCCATGTTCAGGGATCTTGTTTATTTCAACTCCACTGGAAGCAGCAGGGCAGAGAGGACCACTGAAAGCAAAAGAATGAATTTATTTTCTTCTTCATTTCTGAGGTCCTATTATAATTCATGGGACGTGAAAAGGGGGATGATTAAATTTAGGATTTCTGATTTCTTGATAGAAGATTATTTGGAAGGAAAGTTGACTTTGCCACGCGTCGCAAACTCCTGAAAGTGATCATATTTGAGCTGAGTGGTTGTATAAACCTGTGTTCAATAAAAGCATATCGATTGGGCAAAGTAGTCTTCCAAAGCTGAGAGAAAGGATGCAGTGAGCATGAGGCGGGGTAAGAGCACTCCTCAGACTTCAATAATGTATTGTTAACTGGTGTAATCTTCTGAGAAAGTGCAAGACCTCAAATTAACAGCACTGAATTGAGTCTAATAACTACATTTCACAACATCATATCTACTCCTCAATCAATACTTAATTTTCTCGTACAGCCCTCGGCCTCCTGCAAGCTTTTATTGTGTTTTGCAGAGAATAGCATTGACCTTGAGGAACGCTGGTCACCTACAACCCTAATACCCCCAAAAAGCCAAAGGCATCTTGAAATATTCCCGAGACAAATACAGGCTAAAATGCACACCCAGGATAAAAATTGTTCTACCACATTCATTTCCATATTGTGTCAGATCTGTCTGATCTTCATCTTACTGGAAGCCTAAAGTGACTCAGGTTTGGAAATCAGCCTGCACTTTTAGAAGTAACTTTAAGAGACTTGGCTTGAAGTCACATGAGTCAAATCAGCAAATTCATACTCTGAGGTTGCTTTTTGCTGCCTAAATTTCATATTCTACAATTCTGGAGCTTTGATTACGGAAGTTCAGCAAGTCTAGAGGGAAAATGACTTTTTCCATTTCAGTTAACAAAGGTTACTCTGGAGTGTGACAGGAGGATTAACTCTGAATCTTTGGGGACTTTCTTAATATTTTGCTCCAGCATCTCATTGTTGTACATTACATAGCACAGGTATTATTCGAGGTAGGAAGAGGATTTTCCAAAATAAGTAATCTTTTTTCTACTTACTCATTCAATTCATAAATCAGGTGCTGAGTTGACATTCCTTCCAAAGATAAATAATGTGAAGAGGGCAGCTGTCTCTTCACATTTCCCAAAATGTTCTTTGGCAATAATCAAGTGTTGCTCTTCCCAGGGTCTGGTTAAATACCACTTTAACATTTCTATTTATATGAGGTTTCTGTTGTCAATATCACAAATTACCACAAACTTGTCCACATCCAGCAGGAAAATGGGTGCATCCTTGTCCCAGCCTTTCCAGAATAATTATTGAGATTCATTATGATTAAATTGGCTCAGGTTGCACAATCCCCCCTGAACCAGTCCCTGAGAGCAGGGTAGATGGCTTAACCTGGACATCATGTTCCAATCCTGGATCCAGACAGAAAGCACAGCTCTTTCACCAAGATAAGTGTAAATGGATCTTGGGTAGCAAAAACACTGTGCAATTGCTGGACATTACTGTATTTAAAACTTTTCACCAGCTTCATTATAAACTTATGAGTGCATTATATTCTTAACTATTACTTCACTGTTGGACATTTTAGATTGTTTCTAGTGGCTTACTAATAAAAAGTAGTTGCCCAAACAATAACTTTGCCCTGGAATATTCTTTTTATTTAAGATCGTTTTCCTAAAATATATCTGCAGCAACAGAACTATTGAGTTAAAAGAATAAACACTTTCAAGTCTCTTAACACACATTGCCAAATTTCTTTCCAGCAAGCATTTTTCACTTTATTTTTCTGCTACCATTCTGTGAGAATTTCCACATCGGTGCACTCTTTCCCAACATGAAGCATATTCATCTTCCTTCATCTGTGCCAATTTGAGAGGTTCAAAGAAGACCCAGAGGGAGCTTGATAAAATCAACGGATCTGATCATGTGACTTTGCTGTATACAGGATTTCAATGACATCCTGCTGCCTTGAGGACCAAAGTCCAAACTCCCTGGGATGATGCACAAGGTTTTATAGGATGTCAACCCCAATGGTCTCCCCACCTTTGTCTCTGCTGCTTTCCAATCCAGCCCTGGAAAACTGAACAACTTAGAATTCCTCAGACTCTGCATCTACATTCATATTTCTACGTGTTTGCATACACTCTTTCTTTCTCTCCTTATCATTCTATTTCCAATCCAAGAATTCCCTCAACCTGTACATAACATCTAATTCAGGTCTCCATCACACAGTATTGCATTAACCCTTTGCATGATGACCCTTTCCCATACAAAAATATTTTCTGTGGCGGGGGCCAAAAATATATATTTTTATGCAAATACTAGGCCCTGGCACAGTGTCTGGCACCAAAAAAAAAGACATACAGTAAATAATCGTCGAATGAATCACAAGTGGTGATGGAAAGAGAATGGATATTGACAAAAAAGAGTGAAAAGAAAATTGATAACGTACAAAGAAAATCTGCATTTGTCCTCTGTGATCTTGAAACAATATTGAAGCGCTCTGAGCTTCCTTCTTCACAACATTATTTTAAGATCATGTTGAGTATATCAAAGTGCTATATGACTCTCAGATGGTATAATAAATAATACATTTTAAAATATTCTTTAGGGTTTTGAGAAGCCCTGGCTCTGCAATGCTTCAGGAATGTCCCAGTGTTTTATCACCTTCACAAACCTCACACAATCATATGGGGGAGGAAAAAGTGGCAGATGGGAAAATAAAGAGTATTTAGGAGAAATTACAAGCAGACAGCACTCTGGGGGTTCTAGGGTGAGCTCCAGCTTTTCTATAAAGAAAGCAAATCTAGAGTTCTAGTAAACAGTGCTGCTGAAAGCCATTAACTCGACGTGTTGTTGGGGTTGAAATGACTAAAAGAGACATTTTACGCTCTCTGGATCAGGGTTGCATAGAAAATGGAACCCTGGAAAAGGGAGTGTAATCAACAATACAGCCAGTGCAGAAAGGCTGTGTACCACCTCACAAGAAATAAACCCAGAGAAGAGGCCAAGAAGGGCAACTAAGTGATCATAGGAACAGACCAACATCTAAGGCCAAAACAGATTCATTTAAAAAGATAAATTGGCTGAAAGACTCCAAAACATGCCTCTACCTATCTGCAGGCTCCAGCCCTAATTAAGGCAACAGAGCATTATGCGGAAGAATGAATATTCAGAAGAATGAATATGCAGATTATGCATATCAGAGCTGATTGATGGCTTTTTGGCCCTTCAGCTGGCAAGCACTGACCCTGGCACCCAAGAGAGGCCATTTTCACAGCTTCTGGAAAGAGAGGCTATTTTCACGGCTTCTGGAAAGAGAGGCTGGGTAAGACAGCTGCTGTCACTTCCCATAAGCCACTCAAGAAGAGTGGCCGCATGCACCTCAATGGGTTCTGTCGGGCAAAGGCAGGGCCTGGAGCTTGCGGACATTACGAGGATGTACTGAGGATTAATTAGACCATGTCTCTAGAGTACTTTGAAATCCTTGGAGGGAGGTCTTTTAATTATAGTATTGGCCGGGAGCAAGTGGAAAAATAGATAGGGAAATAATACCAGTTTTGTCTGGGTAGGAAAGAAGAGACACCATTTGTATAATTTTCTTGCTTCAAGTAATGTATCTCTGTTTTTCCTCCTCCCTATTCTAGAACCTAGATATTGCTTGGATGAGACACAGCAATGTTATGTTTCCATTTGCTCATGGAGGGTGCTATAGCTGGTTTTTTTTTTTTTTTTTTTTGGTTTTTTTTTTTTTTTGGTTTTTTTTTTTTTTGAGACAGAGTCTTGCTCTGTTGCTCAGGCTGGAGTGCAGTGGCGTGATCTTGGCTCACTACGACCTCCGCCTCCCGGGTTCAAGCTATTATCATGCCTCAGCCTTCCAAGTAGCTGAGATTACAGGCATGAGCCACCACATTCAGCTAATTTTTGTATTTTTAGTAGAGACGGGGTTTTACCTTTGTGGCCAGGCTGGTCTCAAACTCCTGGCTCATTTGATCCACCAGCCTTGGCCTCCCAAAGTGCTGGGATAGTTGTTCTTTTTGTTGATATTATTATTCAGATGTATTACTCTTCAATTCATTTTTGAAAATTGCCTTTTAAGAAGTAAAGATGCCTCTTTTCTCTGCCTATTTAAACTTTATATTAGTTGTATAGAAAGAGCATATTTACCTTAATTCAGTTACAAGATTTGGTTTTAGATGTAATTCGTTTGCTGTTAAATTTATTCCGTATTGAGGAGTAAATACCGGCTCGTAACTGCTTGTCAGAGGCACGTGATGCTGTCTAAGTTTCTTGGAAATTAAGTTGTACTTCAAACTTCAAATGAGAAAGCCAGGCAGGGCTTTTCAGTTGTGAAAACATGAGCAGGTCCAACTCTAAGTTAAAGGAGTTTGTATTGAGACATCCTCCAGAAGAGACTGAAATAATCCGAATTTTGGCTCACACAGCATTGTGCTACATTTAGTCATTTGTATTTAGGAAATAGGAGGTTTGACTTTGTTTCCTTTATCATGTCAGGATTAATCATTTAGGATTAATCAGTTCAATTAATGATATTAATTAGGAGGAAGGAATTAGATTATCATCCAGACTTAGGTTCTAATTTTAATAAGTTAAAAAATAATTTGGAGTGATGGGTCCTACCTTGGCATTATGGGCCTTAGAATGCAAAAGGCGCATCGAGTTTCTCCAGGTTGATATGCTAAAAAGTGAGGGTGAAAAATGACAGGTGCACACTGGACTTGCAGGTTTGCACAGTGCTTGGCACAGATATGCCTCTCATTCCTTGCAACTTGCCGTTAAGGCAGGAAAATGAATGTGGGTTGAAAGTGGATGAATGGAAGCTTGGAAAGGGAATAAGAGAAGCCCAGGGCACAGTCACTTCCTTTAGCTCTCCAATTCAAAGGCATCCCAAGTGTAAGCCCACAGCTCAGTGTATGGCTGAGATGAACTACCTGGCGATTAAACTGCAGCCAGCTGCCTTCAGGCATCAAAGGTCTTCCCCTGGGGTATCCAGAGGCCCTGCCTACATGTTAGTAGCCATATACGAAACCATGGGTGTCTACTTAGGAATTATATACCCCCGGAGGCATCCCTAAAGGCAGGTGAGGGTGTCCAGCCAACATTTGCAAGGTCTGCTCAAGTGACTATTTTCCTGACACTCTGCAATGCAACACAGGAAAATTTTTATCCTTAATTATAGAAGAAGCAACCTGAGTGAGAGAATTTAGACCATTTGACAGATCAATAAAGAAAAATGAAATCTCCACAGGTCAGGGATTTGGATGCTTTTGCCTTAATTGCTTGAGGATCAATCTTTCTAAGAATCTTCCCAGAGCCCTTGTCAGGCCCTCACCACGGCCCCTCCCACCTGGCCCTCTGGGTCAAGGGCATACAACACTGGATTGGATGATTTCCAACTATGGATCATCTTTTTCATTTGCATTATGATTTCATCTTTGATCCATTGGGCTATTTAGACATGTGGTTTAATTTCTAAATATATAGGGAATTTTTCAATTCAATCTTCTTGCTATTGATTTCTAACCTAATTGCATTGTGGCAAGAGAATGTGGTCTGAATATTACCAGTTCTTTGAAAGTAATTGATAGCTGCCTATGGCCTACTATATGGTCAATTTCAGTAAACATTCCACGTGTGCCTGTGAAGAATGCATATTGGGGCAGAATTCTACATATGTTCAATAAATCAAGCATGGTAGTTGTGTTATGCAAATTTTCTTTACCATTTTTCAGTCTGTTTGACATATCAATAACTGACAGAGATGTGTTGGAATCTCCCACACTGATGGTGGGTTTGTCAGATAGTTCTTCAATTTAGATCTAACAATTTTTGCTTTATATATTTTGAAGATATTTTATTAGGTGCATACACATTTGAAATATTAAATCTTCCCAGTAAATTGAATCTTTATTATTAAAAAGCGATCCTCTCATTCCTCAATAATGCTTCTTGCCTTAATGTCTACTTTTGTTTGATAGTAATATGACTGTCACAACTTTCTTTTTAATTGTATTTGACAGGTATATATTTTTCCATCCTGTTTCAACATTTCTGTTCTTATAAGAAATATTTCTTAGAAATGTCATTTCACTAGATCTCTTTGTGTTTTTCCCCAAAATCTGTTTTTCTGACAATCTCTTTTAAGGTATGTAAATTCAGCTTATTTACTATTTTTGAGATAAATAATATACTGAAATTTGTTTCTATTATCTTATTCTTAAATTTGTATTTGTCTCTCCTTTTCTATGCCTCTTTTATTTCCCTTTCTTAAATTTTAATGCCTCTTTTTTCTTTTTTCTTGGTCTTTTGGGATGGACTGAAAATTTTTATTTGTTTTATCATATTTTCCATTTATTCCCTTTACTGGCTTGGAAATTAAAGCACCCTAAATCTGATATTTTACTGCCTTTGAAATTGTGCTATGCATCTTTAACTTAAAGTTTAGTAATAGATTATATCTTAACCTCTTTTCCAAGGAGACAAGGACTTCAGAGAAATTTTTATATAACCACTATTCTTTCCCTGATACAACTGACAAACACACTTGACAAGGGCTTCCATTCTGGGACTTTTTTAAAAGACAAAAATGAATCATTATTTTCTAATTTACAAACTCTTTGCTTCAATGTATGTATTTGCTATTTTATTGGCTCTGCATTCCTTTTTGCCTCTGAGACTTTCCTTCTGTGATCATTTTTTTTTCTTTCTGAAATACACCCTTCAAAGGGTTGTTTTATGCTATTTGGAAGAGGTAAATCCTGCACACCTTTATCTAAGAACAAAAGGTCTCTATTTCTCTCTCAGTTTTAAAAGATAATTTTTCTAGATATAGAATTCTAAGATAACATTTCTTTTCTCTCATGAATATATTATTCCACTATTTTCTGTCTTCCATGTGACTATTGAGAAGTCCACTCACTAATTGACATTCTTCATAGGTAATCATTTTCTCTGACAACTTAAAAGTCTTCTCTTTGGCTTCAGTATTGTAAAGTTTCACTATGCCTTGTCTTGGTATGGGATCAATATATTCATCTTTTTCAACAGTCTTGCAATTTCCCAGCAGTGATCTCTTCAAATGTTGTCTGGCTTGATTCACCCTATTCTCTCTTTCTAGAAACTCTTAGATTTTTAGTATACCTTTTCATTCTGTGCTCCCTCCTAAATTTTATATTACATTTTTCATCTCTCTTCTCTGCATCTGCTCTAGATAGTTTCTTCAAATATATCTTCTTGTAATTCTCTTTTTAGATGTGTCTAATTCACTGTCTCATTATCCCACTAAGGATTTTTCTCAACAATTATAGTTTTGATTTTCAGAAGTTCTCTTTTGTTCTTTTCTGAATTGTTATGGATCATCCTGTCTCCTGTTGCTGGCTCACGTCTGTGAGTTCATCCTCTATGAGTGGTAAGGGTTAACTTTCTAAGATAGACACCCTGAAGGTTGGCCTCCCAGAAAAGAACTTGGCCTCTTGCAAAGCTCCATGGAAACCAGCCACAGCTCAGTGCTTAAGACAATCAATCCTATTCAACCTCAAAGGTTGGCCTGCAGCCCTCTGGCCATGCCTGGGGATACGCTGCACTTCCTCATCCATGAACATTGAGTTGGCAGACCAGCGCTGGAGCCAAAGTTCTGCCATACCATATTGCTGTTGTATCTCTTCCCAACCAATGCAATCTAAAAGCCCCACAGCCCAAGGTTAGGGTCCTCCTGTGGACTCTGAGGTCTGCCTCTGTACCACCCTAACTCAGTGGATTTTTCCCAATAAACACTATCTCATTTCCATGAGTTGGTGCCACATCTCAGTTTAGTACCAACTTCCAGATCAAGATGCTGTTGTTGGCATCTGCTCCCAAGATAACCCTTTTCTCCTGCTAGCTTACTGCTCAAGCCAGAGGTTAGTTTCAGTATTCTCCCCTCCATCACTGACAGGCTTTGAGAGGAAGTTCCCCAAGAGCTTTGGAGAATGCTGGGAGAATGCTAGGATCTAAAACGTTGGTCACAGGCAGTTTGTTCTCATCCCTGACTGCAGATTAGAATCACTTGAGGAGCTTTTAAATATCCCAGTGTCCAGGCAGCACCCAAGATCAATTATATCAGAATCTGTGGGTGTGGAACCCAAGCATCAGTATATGGATGCAAAGATAAATAATTCATGATCTCTGTCCTGGATAAGCTCACAGACACAGGAGGAAACAGATAAGCAGACTATCAAAACAATGTGACATAGGCCGTATTAAAGAGCTGAAGTGGATCAGAATATACAACCCCAAGATATGCCACTTTGGCATATGTATTATTATGAGCGGAAGGCAACTGAGAATCAACAGATACAGAAAGAAGACTTCTCAGAGATTTTCTTATCTGACTAAAAGCAGAAACTTCTGAGAAATGAAGACTGCCATAAATCCTCTCTCCAGCAGTTTTATAGCCATGAAGAAGATGAAAAGTCACCAAGATGAGTCTGCAGAGAGAAACCTTGCTAAAATAACCCTTATCTTCCATGAGTTTCCACACACACATTCACCTCCCCACAATTTACCACCACCCCAGAAGCCTAAACCTCCCTTTTCTTTGTCTAGTCACTTCTCCACAATGTATTACCCTTTGTTAAAATGGTATATAAGCTTCCAATCTAACTACTTCTTGGGGTTTTCTCTGTCTTGTGAAGCTCCTGTGAACAAAAAATATTAACATCATAAAGAAACATACCTTTTCTCCCGTTAACATGTCTTTTGTCAGTTAATTCACAGTCCCCAGTTACTGAGTCTGAGTAGAGGAAACACTTTTCTGCCCGCCCCACCACCCACCCCTAGATATGTGTATATGTATTAAGAGCAGAGAGAACACAGTTTTGGAGCAGGACACGTGGTGTGGTGAATTCACCATCACATCCTTATCGCTATGAAGAGTTGGGGGCAGGTCGGGGGTGGAATTTCAGGGACAGATTCACAGAAAAGGGAGGGGATGCCTGTGCTGTGTTGAAGATTAAATAGAAGTTTGGGTTAAATGCAGTGGCTCATGCCTATAATCCCAAAACTTTGAGAGGCTAAGGTGGGAGGATCACTTGAGGCCAGAAGTTTGAGACCCACGTGGGCAACATAGCCAGACCCTGCCTCTACTCTCTCCCTCTCTCTCTCTCTATATATATATATATGTGTATATATATATTATATATTATATATGTGTATATATATTATATTATATATGTATATATTATATATTATATATGTATATAAATAATATATTATATATAATATACATGTATATATTATATATGTATATATGTATATATATGTGTATATGTATATATATGTATATATGTATATATATGCATATATGTATATAAATAAATAAATAATTAGCCAAGCATGATGGCATACACCTGTAGTCCCAGCTACACAGGAGGCCGAGGCATACTCCAGCCTGAGTGACAGGGTGATACCCTGTCTCTAAAAATAATTTTTAAAATAAAAAATTAGAATTTGCCAGGTGGGAATAATTCCGGGCAGACAGAACAGCAGAGGCAAGGCACACAGGCACAAGAGAGTGGAATGCCTCAGGCATTTCAATACAGCTAGAGAACAGGCACTGTCAGAAGCCTCTTAGAAAGATAGGAAAGGCCTGAGCCAGGAGCTCAGACTTTTTTCAGAAGGCAGTGGAGAGGTATTGATGGATCATAAACACTAATTACTTGGTTAGATTTGCATTTTAGTGACAGGTAAGGAAACAACACCCCAACTACTGTTCACGTTGCTGTCATAAAGAGGCTGGACTATCATTCTGAAGTGTGGCTTTTGGATGTGCATGGAGACCACAGGGCTAGGCCACACCCTTCTAGGTAAGGAGTGTGGATGCCCCTGAAGAAAATAGAGTACCACTATCAGCCCCCTTGGGAAAATTGGAGATTCTAGGACAGAAATAGAGGGCTTAGAGGTTTTTTGTGATACCAAAGGGCAGGGAGATCTCTGCAAATGCCTAGAGGAGCTCCCTGCATGAAGAGGACACATGGTCTCTGCCATGGTACAGCAGAGAAGAAGCTGAGCAGGGAGCATAAACAGGTAGCAAGACCCCCCACTTCCCCCAGCATCTTGAGCATCTCTGGTAACAAGTACAAAACAGCTCCTTGTATTGTCATTCGCTGTTTTTCCATGGAGAGAAAGAGGCTTTTTTAAGTGCTTACGTGCCAGATTTGGTGTCAGCTGTGAGGAAGGAAATTAAAGAAAAGGGTCTATGTCCTGAAGTGCCATGGGAAAATAGAGCTATAAACGCCGGCAGAGGTAGCAGCCATGAGTAATGGCATCCCCAAAGACAGGTTCGATCTCAAGGACGGGAGCAGGGAACATGTGGTCCAGCTGACCCTCCCAGCCCCAAAGCATCTTCTCCACCATCTTTTAGGTAGACTGAGATGTCATATTATTAAGAGAGCCCAGGGGTCCTCAAATATAGTGTGGGCCAGGGACCACAGGGGAGGAGACTGGAAGCAGGAAACTCTGTTAAGAGGATCCATGCCTAGTTAGGAAATGACAATGACCTAAGACAGTGAGGATGGAAAGGAGGGGAGGAGAGACATTTAGGAGGTAGACTGGCCAGGGTATAGTAAAATAGGCCAGATGCCAGGAGCAGGGGGAGAGTAATGATCTTGCAAATGAGAATAAAGGGAGTATGCGTGAGAAGCAGCAGGGAAACTTCCTGAAGCGTGTAGCGGAGAAAAAAATTAAGTTAACTGGGATGCAGCCTTTTCTAGTTCAGAGAGGCAAGCTTTGAAAGTAAGGGAGCAGAGACTTGGCAGGAAATAAAGGATTCCAATCCTCTAGACAATGAAGACAAAAACCATGCCCTGTCTTCTCATCTGACAGGTCCCAGCTTGCAGCTGAATACGTGTTTAATGAATGAACAGAAGAAACGAAACCTTTAAACATATACACATATATTAGCAAATGAAAACGTATCAGTCTGGCAAAGTGAGCCTGCTACATAGTAAGAGTTAGGATTCAAACCCAAATTAGTCTTCTTCCAAATCCTATGTTCTTTCCACCATGACATCCAAGGTGCTAGGGGAATTTGGGGTGGTTTTTTTTTTTCCATTTGGTTTTTTTCACTGAGAATGTGTCTCAGCTTTGTTCCAACAGCACAGCTCTCTTCATGAGGGCCACATGCCCCATGCCATGTGACGGACGTAGTATGTGTACAAGGAGATTGAACCACAGAGATGCCAGGTATTACACAGCTAATCAGGATGTGAAGCTGAATTCACCACACCGCCTGTCCTGCTCCAAAACTGTGTTCTTTCCACCATGAAAGGCGGATTCAAAGCCTGCCTTAGCTTTTTAGTGGTCATTTTCTCAGCCTCAATTTCCTCATCTACTCAACAAGGACACCACAAGGCCTCACTAACAGGGCTGCTGTGCAAGCTAAGTGAGAGGATGCATGCAGAGAGTGGGGTGCAGCCTCTGGCACAGAGCAGGTGTCCTCACTACTGTCTGTCTCCATGGTGGGCAGAGTGACAGCCCCCAAGGACCCCACATCCTAATCCCCAGAACCTGCGGATATGTTAGGTTGTATGGCAAAAGGAACTTGGCAGATGTGGTTCATATTGTGGACCTTGTGACAGATCTGGAGGAGCCTGGATTATCTGGGTAGGCCCAAGAGGATCACAGGAGTTCTTAAAAGTAGAAGGAGGAGGCCAGGCACCATGGCTCGTGCCTGTAATCCTAGCATTTTGGGAGGCCAAGGCTGTCAGATCACTTGGGCCCAGGAGTTCAAGACTAGCCCAGCCAACATGGTGAAACCACATCTACTAAAAATACAAAAATTAGCAGGTGTGGTGGTGCATACATGTAGTCCCAGCTACTGAGGAGGCTAAGGCAGAAGAATTGCTTGAACCCGGGAGGCGGAGGTTGCAGTGTGCCAAGATCATGCCACTGCACTGAAACCTGGGCAACAGAGCATGACTCTGTCTCAAAAAAAAAAAAAAAAAAAAAGGCCCAGCCACTCAGCAGGCTGAGGCAGGAGGATCCCTTGAGCCCAGGAGGTCAAGGCTGCAGTGAGTTATGACTGCACCACCGAACTCCAGTCTGGGCAACAGTGAGGCCCTGTCTCAAAACAAAACAAACAAAAGAGTAGAAGGAGGAAAAAGAAGAGAATTAGAGAGAAAGATATAAAAATGAAAAAAGAATAAAAAAGGTAAGTGAGAGATGATGGAGACCACGCTGCTGGCTTTGAAGATGGAAGAGGCAGCCACGAGCAAAGGAAGGCAGGGAGTCTCTGGACGCTGGAAAAGGAAAGACAGCAGACTCCCTAGAGCCTCCACAGCAAGGAGGCTGCCATCACTAATTCTAAGCCATGTCTGACTGCCGACCTGCAGAACTACAAGATAATACATTTGTATTGTTTAAGCCACCACATTTTTGGTAATTTTCCCAGCAGCCATAAGAAATTAACACAGTCTGGAGGAGCTAAGGATGCTATGCTGTTAGTTGCCCTGCAAGCCAGAGTCATGCTTCTTCAGAAGTCTACTAGGATACACTATAAGCCATTTCAGGGCAGGGACTACGGATGATATCTGCAAAGCTCTAGGAGCATCACTTGATTCTGTCTGTGCGACTTCCTAGGAAATTTGGCCAATGCATCAGACCACTAGGAAATGCCTCTAAGGGAAGAGGCTGTCCCCTCAAGACCCCTCCTCTGTCACCCCACCATCCAAATACAGGAGACTGGGATTCCAGCAACTAACCTCAGGCTCTGTCAGCAACTCAGAGCAGGTGGCACATGAGAGGATGATGGGTCTGCCAACATGTTACATACCTTGCATGTCCCTTGGGCTATGAGAAGTGAGCATAGGTTTCTTGCATCCTTTCCAGGAGTAAGCATGTAAGGGACTGTGCCTGTGTCCCCCTGAGACAGGGGTCATTCAGGGTGGTTGCAGAATAGAAAATTGCCAGCAGCAGTTTAACCTGATTAGCAAAAGGAAAACTGTTGAAATAGCTGCAGAAGCTTGAGGCTGATAAGACTCTGAACAACCAGGGTGTGGGCCAAGCTAAGACTAAGACCAACTAGACCCAACGTGGCACTGGATTTGACCTAGGTTTCTCCTAGGAGTTTGTGATACACTCATTAATATGCTAAATATATTAATATATTAAACACAGCCAGTGCTGTGACCATTCCGGGAAAACCAGTATTTGGTGTAAAAATGCGTGGCACCACAGTTCCGAGAAGTCTCCACCTTTTTCCAGGAATTGTCCTGAATATTCCTTTGTTTAAACAAACACATAAAGGCAGCAGCCCCAAACCCCCTTGAGCATGGCTCTCTCTTGAATACTCCTGCACTCCCCTTTCTTGAGTGTATACTTTTCACTTTGCAATAAATCTCCATACTTTCACTACTTTACAACTCATCCTTGAATTCCTTCTCAAGATGCTGTCAAGAGCCTGGACACTGACTGGGGTTGAGGCCCCACTGGTGTTTGGGGACAACTCCCAGCCCCCTGGAATCCCTTTTTTCCCACATCTTGGAGGCCTCAGAAACACACATGTGTTACTACAATTTAAAAAAAAAAAAAAAATTAGGTCTCCATTCACCTGGGTCCCTCTGGACCCTGGAACATGCAGCATGAGCTAGAAGTATACTTCTGCTGTGTTAAGCCACTGAAATTTGGGGATCGTCTGCAATGTTGATGCATTTTATTGAATGAGGGTAGAGTCAGCTTTCGTAATCTCTTCCAAAAATTCTACAATTTAACCACAGTTAATACCGTCACTGCTCAATTCTACTACTTACCAGGATTTTTAGAAATTACTTACTTAAGAAGGAGGCTGGCAGTTTGGAGCTCCATCTCTCTCAACAGTATTTTTGTCAGAATTTTAAGTCATGCCAATAAAAAACAAAAGTAAGGTGCTACTATAACATCAAG
Source organism: Gorilla gorilla gorilla (assembly GCF_029281585.2). Taxonomy (NCBI): domain Eukaryota; kingdom Metazoa; phylum Chordata; class Mammalia; order Primates; family Hominidae; genus Gorilla; species Gorilla gorilla. The sequence goes on along the minus strand of NC_073238.2, from coordinate 115,529,694 downwards.
CCTTAAGTGCACATTCTGCTCTAATTTTACAGACTTCTTTTCCCCATGTTTGCAATGTGACGCACAAAATAAACCCGAGCTAGGAATTGTTCATTCTATCCTCGTCTGAGAGCTAAGAGCACAGCGGTTCACAGAGACCATGAAGTGATAGAAGTAGGACTAGAACCCAAGTTCAAGGGGCCCAGAGCCCCCTCCTCTGTGCCTCACTAATAGTGAATACCTCAAGGATTATGTTTTCATCTCATTTCTAAACACCAGTGCCCTATACTTAACATAATAAAACCAGTGTAAGAACTAAAAGTGCTTTACACCAAATTATAGCAATATATCACAAAGCTTAGCATAACATTACGAATAGCTCATTGAACCAAGGCAGTTTGTTTGCAGAGTAAGCAAGCAGATTTTCTGCATAATATAGCAGTGCAGCTGGTAATAGCAGCCACTGAAATAAAAGCTGGGGCCAGTGGGGGCAGCCTCATTTAGGGACAAGTAGTAGACCCTAATGAAACTGCATTTTGGCCATATCATCCTCCTGAGAAAATTCCCCTTGAGGTTTTCCATTTGAATCCTGGGCATATTTATGAAGATCAAAGTAATGGCTTTTTAAAATTAATTACATGAATTTGTAGCTCAACAACACTGAGTGAAAGGCGGGTGTTGTACCCCATGCCTTGTTACAGCTGTACATCACACACATCAAAAGCCCAGGATGCCAGAGAGAGCACGTTCCCGGCTACATCAGCCCCCAAGCCGCCGGGATGAACGTGGAAAGAGTACAAAAGATCAGTCCCCAAAGTTGTTGTGACAGCTTAATTGTATTATAGTGCTCGGATAATTCCCATTTATTTGGCTTTTTCCTCAGAGCAAATGCTGGCCCCCCAAGCATAGCTATTACCAGGAGAATTAAGATTCACAACTTTGATGGGTCCTCTCGCTCGCTCCCTCTAATACCAGCCCTGCTCAAAAGTCCTGGTAATTGTTCTACCCCGATCAGGACTTCCCCCAGCCTTCGGCATGCTGAGACCCGACAGCAGCTAACTAATTGCAATTAAAATCTGCCACGTGAGTGGAAGAGAATAACATAAATTAATCAGTACATTAGCAGAATTACATTTAAATGTTCAAATGTGCATTCAACATAGTGGGACATTTTAAATTATAATGCAAAGTGCTTCATTATGGATGCTGATATTTTAATGAGGAAATGTGATGTTTGGTTAAATAGGAGTACAATATACAGACTTCCTTAAAATTAGCATCAGTGATGCATTTTAATTCAAAAAACGAGTTGTGGTCTGTGTAATTCCTGCATATCAATGTGGAAAATTTGCCTGGAGCTGTGGAAACAGTTGAACATCTCATTCTCTGAAGAATTAATAATTTCAGCTGTACTAACTAGCACTTTATGTAAATTGTCAGACAAATCACAGCAATAAATAAAGGTTTTAGAAGAAGAGAACAGTGTGCTTATCCTTAATTTATTCAATCATCAATTCATGTATACTGAAGCTAAGGGATATGAAAGATTCAACACACGAGGCAAAAAAAATAAAAAAAGGAAAAGAGAAAATGTCTTTTATAGCCACACAGAGACTCCAGAATAAAGATCCCACCCAATTTTACCAAAATCTTGCATGTAAAAATCACTCTATGATGCATGTAAACATAAAAGATAGATTAAAATTTATATTAAGTTTATTTTCAAGTACAGATAGTCAAGGCTTAGTAATCAACATCTACACTAGAGTCTCAAAAGTCCTCCTTATGAAATAAATGTCTTACATAATTGCATGAACATAGAGCCCAAACAATACACGTATATCAAAAGGACTGTGTCAGGCTGTCTTTGTCATTTCCATGTGCCACTTTTGTTTATGATGCTGCAGGCACAAATCCTAATAGACATGGTAGAAGGTGACCTAAATTAGGTCTGCCATTTCTGTCACTGGTTAGAGATGGGGCAACCTCAAAGAAGACAAAATCCTTGTCTTCTTCTTCTGGGCCATCTTCTGATTTTATTAGCAGCAAGATAAATTCTTGCTGGATTTTGTGATATAACAAAGCCACGGCAGGGCAGGATAGAGCAACAAACCACCACTGTTAGAGTATATACAAAAGAGCCTGGATTTATTTACAAGAACTCAAGTGAATGTGGATCTGAAATGATCATAATTAAACAATACAAAACAAGACCAAATTTTAATGCAAAGAAAATCTGTCTTCCATGATACCCATTGGAAACCCCACCCACTGCCCACTTATGTCCTGCTGATAATTCCCTATTAAAATTGCCTTATTACACACAACTTTGCTCTTATTTAGCAAACAACAGAAGGTTTTGGTATGTTCCTTTCTTGGGTTTCAGGAGAGAGAGTTTTTCTCTTTCCAAAGCAATTTTTCTCCCTAAATAAACTGGTTCCTCCTTTGGAAACAGATTCTCTCTCTTGGTGTCTCTGTGCTATGTGTCATCAGTCTGCCACTGCTGATGGGAACCCACCTTCTCCCAGGGAAGCTGGAGCATGACTTGGCACTCTGCCATGTATAAAGACACCAGTTCACTTTGTGAAAAGTGTCTGAATCAAAATGGAGCCACTAATGCTAAAATAAATCCTGACAAATAGAGCCAGGCAAGGCCATAAAGAAAGGGTTCTCCTGCTAGCAGGCCTGATAATGAAAAAGACCTGAGTATTATGCTTACTACCTGGATGACAGGATCAGTCACACTCCAAACCTCAGCATCACACAATATACCCATGAAACAAACCGGTGTGTTTACCCCCTGAATCTAAAATTTTAAAGTTGAAATTTAAAAAAAAGAAAGACTACAAAAACCACAACCTTGCACAAAGACCATCACAACCATACCCACAAAAATACTACTGGAAAGACATCTGCCCAGTAGCTGCCTGTCTAACCCCACACTGGCATCACTCCTGTTGATCCTTGTAGCCAAGAATAATTATTTCAAAACAATGATGTAATCCTCTTCATTTTTTCCTTTCAAAGCCTTTTTCTTCTTCTACCTCCCTGAATACACACACAGTGTATTACGGCATTCATACGCCCGTTGCAATGCTCTCTTCCCAAATAAACATCTTTTCTTTTGGAGAATCACGCTCTGTTATTTAGTTTGACAACTTCTAAGCATAATCATTGACAATGTTGAATTTTACCTGAGCCCACTAATCCTGCAAAACAGGGACGGTTAAAAAATCCCCTTACTCTCTTGTGTCCCAGAAAACAGCTGCCTGCAAAGAACTCCCTGTCCCCACAGGACTTAAAGAAGACTCATGAGTGTTCCCTTTGTTTTACCTAGGATGAGATGACACAGACACACCAGGTCCCATTCTTGGCCTCACAAAAGATTAGCTGAACTGCTTGTCCTCATGAATCAAGCGGAACAAAATGCTTTTTAACCAAGCTTGGGTCAAGCTGCTCGCCTTCCACAGGAACTTTGACCCACCCTCAGCCTGAGCAGCACAAAGCCACCCCTAAGAACAGGCTGACCTCAGAGTAGGACGTTCTCTCATCCACTAGCCTACCACTTCCCACACCCAGTTCCTTCCAGCCTTGTTTATTCCTCTCTGTAAAAGAAATCCCATTCTGCCTCTCTCTTGAGCCGCCTGCCAACCTTATGGTCATAGCTTTCTCCCAATTGCAATTATCCTTTCTTCTTCCGACTTTGCAGTAATCCTTTTGAAATATGGATTTGTTTTTTTATTTGACTCCATCGACAGCCGGTGGTGTCTAAGTGCTGCAGCTCCAAGCACTATCAAAATCTATGCAAAGACATCTTATTATATCCCACATGAATTAAGATAACTCAACCCCAGAAGGAAGTGAGGCTACTAGAAACTGGTACCAACAACAGGATTTTCTTTGGGTACCATCAGAGCTAAAAGCTTAGCATTTTCTTGGTCTGCAAACACAGAAGCCAACTAATTGCACCTAAGCCATTCAGTCTCCACTCACAATTGGACAGAGTCTGGTCCAAACAAAGAAAGGAATGAATGCGCCCGTCCCCTCCGCAGCTCCTGTCAGGGTAACAATGAATCTTGAACGGTCAGAAGGGCAGTAGGCACAATAGGGCTTTGTATAAAAATATGACAAAGCCCCAAAGCAGCTGGGGGAACAATGATGTTGACAAAAGCTATCATTTCTTTAGGGTCCTAGGTCTTCCTATTAAAGTGTGAGTTACTAAACTTGCATTCATGTCTGCATTCATGCATATTACATTTATACATTATGTTTGTGTTTATTATATTGTATTTTTACATATTATACAAATATACATAAAAATCTTCTCAAGAAATAAAATGACAGTATTAGGCACATAATTTTAGAATGAAATAGACTATCTCCTCCAGAAACAGCCTAAAGGGAATGAAAACCAAAGCTAAGAATGCTTTTCATACAGTGACTTGCACGATGACTGTGTCCCCTGGTTTGGGCTTCATAATGTTATATCATTTTCCCACAAGACTATATTTATTATGAGCTCCATTTCTCACCAAGAGCAAGAAATGATATTGAGCAAAGATGAGATAAGTCACAGCAAAATTGAAAACAGAGAAGTCTTGGTGTAGTTTATCTTTTCTCATCTTTCCAGTGGAAACGTTCTACCACATATCCCAGTTTAATAATCCAAAACAAAACCCGGTGTGGTCAAAGAAACAAAGGGAAAAAAACACTGGGTTCCATTTTCAGAACCCATGAGAATAGCAAAAGAGACATGACTGAGAGCTTCAGAATCTAGTGACAAATTGGCCACAGAGAGCAAAACAAGGCAAATAGTAAATAAGAATCAAATATCTAAGTAAAGAAACTTTTGTTGTGTGATGCTGAGAAAAGAGGCACTTCATGAGACTGTTTTACTTTAACTTCTTCTCAATCATTAAACTTCTTGTTACTGTAGCCATTTTAGTGATGACAGTAATATTCATTTTCTCCTCTCTCCTTTTGCTGAAGGAATAGGTAGTTACTTGCAGAGAAAAGGATAAAACTCTTTGATCTTTCTCAAGATTTGGAAAGTACCTAGTTTTACCCAGTCAGGCAACAAAATTTTATAAATAAGATGCCAAATAACCCACAGAAGTGCAAAGTCCTGGTGACATTGGAGACCCTGATTCTAGCTGGTCCCCTGTCCAGATTATGGTCACATAAACGCTATTGCTGGGTTTAGTAATCAACATATACACTAGATGTATGTGTATTTCTCCTCCATTACATTCCGCCTTTTGGATAAACTCATTCTACCACTTATGTATGCCCAAGAGTCCTAATGCATACTTGCTGCAAAATCATTATTATAATGACCACCATCTACCAGCACTTAGTAGGTACCATGCACTCTCCTAAGTGCTTTATATACACGACCAATCAAAGGGAGGTCTAGGCCAGGCACGGTGGCTCACACCTGTCATCCCAGCATTTTGGAAAGCCAAGGCGGGCAGACTGCTTGAGCACAGGAGTTTGAGCCCAGCCTGGGCATCATGGCAAAACTCCCTCTCTACAGAAAAATATAAAAATTAGTTGGGTGTGGTGGCATGTGCCTGTAGATCCAGCTACTCCAGAAGCTGAGGTGGGAGGATCACTTGAGCCCAGGAGGCAGAGGTTGCAGTGAGCCAAGATTGCACCACTACACTCCAGCCTGGGCAATAGAGTGAGATCCTGTCTCAAAAAAAGAAGAAAGAGAGAGAGAGAGAGAGAGAGAGAGAGAGAGAGAAAGAGAGAGAGAGAGAGAGAGAGAGAGGGAGAGAGGGAGAGAGGGAGGGAGGGAGGGAGGTCTAACCATTCCCACGAGGAATCTGAGGCTTAAAGAGGTTAAGTAAGTTGTTCAAAGTTATACAACTTATGAAGGGAGTAAGGATATAAACCCAGGATCATCCAGCCCTTCACTATTCGGCTACCCAGCTTCCCAGGACCCGGTCTGGGGACCTGCAGATGCCTAAAAGATGTGCCCCTTTGCTGTCCTGCCTGCTCTCCCTTTTCTCAGCTTCCTCGGATGACTAACCCACCACAGCACTTACACAGACACCATGTGCAGCAGGTTGCATCGGGTGAGTCTTAGATTAGGATCTGCCTCAACTCTCTGGTGGACTTCACACCGCTCTGCACTAAGCCATTAGGTATAGTTTAGTGGTCAGAGGACAATTCCCTCCCCTCTATTTGTAAGTTCTTGCTGTAAATACATCGAGGTCCTTTCCTTGTGTTCTCTATAGTAATGACACAGAGGAAAACAACAGTAAGCAGAAAGATTACTATAAGCAAGCTATTACAGATTGAACTGTGTCCCTCAAAAAGATATGCTGAAGTCCTCACCCCCCACAAGTGTGAATGTGAGCTTACTTGGAAATAGGGTCATTGCAGATATAATTCGTTAAGCTGAGGTCATACTGGAACAGGGTGGGTCCACAATCCAAAATGACTGTGTCCTTATAAGAAGAGAAGAATGCCGTGGAAAGACCTCAGAGATACAAGGGGAGAGGATGACCGAGGGAAGAGAAAGGCAGAGGCTGAAGTTATGCAGCCGCCAGCTGAGGAACACCTGGAGCCACCAGGAGCTGGAAGAGGCAAGGAAGAACCTTCCCCTGCAGGTTTCAAAGGGAGCAAGACCCCGCCAGCACTGACTTCACACTTCCATCCCCTAGAACTGTGACAAAGAAATGTTTGTGGTTTTAAGCCATCAAGTTTGTGGTACTGTGCTCCAGCAACTGCTGGAAACCAACACACAGGGTGACCCAGAGAGGTTGGAGGCAGATAAATTGGTTTACAGGCTTTTGTCTTTGGTAGTTCCAGGCTAAGAGGCCCCCAGCTCTGGGCCAGGGTGGTTGTGGGCAGTGAAAGCAGATGACCTGTTGACTAAGAGGATTTCTTCCCATTAAATCATTCAGGAAAATCTCCTCTTTTATAGTAACAAATAGAAACTAACAAGAGCAAGCACTTGAGTTAAGAATTCCCTGGAATTCAGACTGGAGAGCCTCTGTCAACTGCTCTCTATCTGCAAAGACAAATAAATACTGCATTTGCTTAGCTTCTGTTCCAGAAGGAAACATAATCATGTCCCTCAACGCATGAGATTCTGATAAAATTTTTAAACCAAAAGAAATAGAATCACAGGAATTAGGAAATTCTATCTAAAAGTCTTATATATAATAGTGACATAGAATAAGATCCTGAGGAGTTGGGTCTCAAAAAAGCTCACCAAGCCAGATGAACACAGGGCAGGTCAGCCTCCAACTCCAAGTTCAATGCTATTCTTAATAAACAAAAAGAGGATTTGAAAACAGAAATGCATGAGGGTAGACCACTAGGCTTTATCTCAGGGTGGGACAAAACTTACAGAATTTCCTTGCTCTGACAAGAAGTCCCTCTAACAAGAAGTCCCTCCTCACTCTTCCTGGATCCCTGGAGGGATGGAGGTGAAACAACTCAGGAGGAAGAAGTGAGAAGTATTTTGTTTCCTTTGGGATAGGGGAGTGAGTCTCACCATATTTTCAGGGGAAGTAGTAACACCTTGTGTTTCTAATGTGCGTGTGTATATTTTACTTTAATCTTTATTATTCAGATATGGTGAAATCAACAGACTAGGAGATTATCATTGAAAAGATTGTTATTCTCCCAGTTCCCAAGAGCTGGGGGCCCATCATGCCATGTGGGATCCCATGAGAAAGCTCCTGGGTTAGGAGATGGAAGGAGCGAGAGGAAAACGTGAGCAAGAGCCTTTATTGTGTTTCCTGAGGGAAGGACCATGCAAGGCAGAGTAAACTGCCATAGGGTTGGCTAGTTTGAATTGTTTTCAGCAGGCTGTGGGTCCCAGGGGTTAGTCCACTACCTGGCCCTGGGTGATGAGGGCACAGTGACCTGCAGTGTGAGAGCTCAGGTGTGGGGGTGTGGGCTCTGGATTGGTTGGTTGGCCTATGGAAGATGCATTCACAGGTGAGTCATTTACCATCTCTAGGAACTGGCTCACCCTAGGAGAGGCAGTGTCAGTGTCTGTTATAGGAAAGGTGTCCCGATACAGACCCCAAGAGAGGGTTCTTGAATCTCACGCAAGAAAGAATTCACAGCCAGTCTGTAGAGTGAAGTGAAAGCAAGTTTATTAAGAAAGTAAAGGAATAGGGCCAGATGCGGTGGCTCATGCCTGTAATCCCAGCACTTTGGGAGGCCGAGGTGGAGGGATCACCAGGTCAGTTCAAGACCAGCCTGGCTAACATGGTTAAACCCGTCTCTATTAAAAATACAAAAAGTAGCCAGGCTCGTGGCATAGGCCTGTAATCCCAGCTACTCAGGAGGCTGAGGCAGGAGAATCGCTTGAACCCAGGTTGCAGCAAGCAGAGATCATGCCAATGCACTCCAGCCTGGGCGACAGAACAAGACTCCGTCTGAGGGAGGGGGGAGAAGAAAGAAAGTAAAGGAATAGAAGGATGGCTGCTCCTTAGACAGAGCAGCCCCAAGGGCTACTGGTTGCCCATTTTTATGGTTATTTCTTGCTGATAAGCTAAACAAGGGGTGGCTTATTCATGCCTCTCATTTTATAGACCATACAGGGTAACTTCCTGATGTTGCCAGCTTTTGTAAATTGTCATGCCACTGGTGGGAGTGTAACAATACGGGTCGTGCAACCAGAGGTCACTCTTGTCGCCATCTTGGTTTTGGTTTTGGCCAGCTTCTTCACTGCAAGCTGTTTTATCAGCAAGGTCTTTATGACCTGTATCTTGTGACGACCTCCTATCTCATCCTATGACTTAGAATGCCTTAACCATTTCAGAATGCAGCCCAGTAGGTCTCAGCCTCATTTTACCCAGCCCCTACTCAAGATGGAGTTGCTCTGGTTTACAAGCCTCTGACATCTCTAAGGTTAGCAAGGCCCCCAAGATGTCAAAACTTCAAAAATACATAAAAGAAAAAGGCACGGTTAATATAACCATCTAGACTTCCTGATGGGCTCTCAGGTATCAATCACTTGGCCAACCCGAAAACAAAGTGGGGGGCCCCAAGGGGAGCAGTGAGAAGTGAGTCAGGAAAGGTAGAAGGCCCTGAGTCTTTGGAAGTTGGATCCCTCAACCTCATCCTGAGAACACTCCGGGGACGGGGAAGAGCAGAGCCTGTGTAGGAGCAAAGGTGTGCAGGGCAGGGCAGGAAATCTTGTGGGAATCTGGGTCTGGGTGACAGAACCCATCCCAATGCCCTTGGGAATAGGGAAGTCTGGGAAACAATCAGGGTTGACACCCTCCAATTTGTTAAATGACTCAGCACCGTGGTGAGAGGTGACCTGATTACCAAGGCAACCATCTGAGAACTCTCAAGTCAAAAGAGAAGCTGCATCCCCCATATCACTCAGTACAGGTAAAATGGTATTAATATGAACATTTTCACCATCGTAGGCCCTCCAGGACGGATCAGAGCAATCACATAATGAAATATAAAGATTGGTTCATTAATGATTAAGAAGTTGGTTTTTTAAAGACTTTGCTTCCTCAATTTTATTTATTTTTCTTTTGTGAGACAAAGTCTCCGTCACTCAAGCTGGAGTGCAGTGGCATGATCTGGGCTCACTCCAGCCTCGACCACCTGGGCACAAATGATCCTTCCACCTCAGCCTCCTGAGTGGCTGGGATCTCAGGCCTGTGCCACCATGCCCAACTAATTTTTAAATTTCCTTGTAGAAGCAGGGTCTCACTATGTTACATAGGCTGGTCTCAAACTCCTGGGCTCAAATGATCCTCCTGCCTCTGCCTCCCAAAGTGCTGGGGTTACAGGTGTGAGCCACCACACCCTGCTGGTTCCTCAATTTTATTTTTTATTATTTATTTATTGAGACAGAGTCTCACTCTGTTGTCTAAGCTACAGTGCGGTGGCACGATCTTGGCTAACTGAAGCCTCCACCTCCAGGGTTCAAGCAATTCTCATGCCTCAGCCTCCCGAATAGCTGGGATTACAGATGCATGCCACCATGCCCAGCTAATTTTTATATTTTTCTGTAGAGACGGGGTTTCACCATGTTGGTCAGGCTGGTCTCGAACTCCTGACCTCAAGCGATCCACCTGCCCTGGCCTCTCAAAGTTCTGGGGTTACAGGCAGGAGCCACAGCGCCTAGCTTGTTCCTCAATTTTAAATACCTTTGTATTTAAAATATTTGTATTGGTTGGATTAGAAAGCCCTGGATAATTGTCCATATCCTTGACATGGACAGGAGATGAATGTTTTTACCCTCAGGATAATCAGCCATTTCAAAATCCTCAAACACTGTTCCTGTACTCCTACAGGGAGCTCCACTCTCCTCCACTCCCTTACCACTGGTTACTGTGACCTCCCATGTGGCCCGAAGAACTTACCAGAACACCGTGCCAAGAGACCTGACTACATTTTAGCCTGGCCTCCACCTGTACCAAGTTGTGTCCCTAAAGCTGACCCCAGCCTTCTATGCTGAATTTTTTGCTCAAGCAAACAAAATGCTGCCAAACCATAAAATGCATGTAATCCCAATCCACATTGCCAAACCACTTTCAATAATTCTCCACTTACCCTTTCTGAAATTTTCCATTTCCTCATAGCGCCCCCAGGTCTCTTTTTTGTTCTGTCTAATTTCTCTAGAGCCCCCTTTCGTTCCCTTTCTGTTCTCCCTTTAAAAATCTCAGTCACCTTTGTTTTAGCTGCAGCTCAGCTCAGCTGCTCCTGGAGTCTGTCTCCCCTACTGCAGTAGTCTGAGTAAAGTCTGCCTTGCCCCCTGTCACAAGTGTCCCGTGCTATTTTTCTTTGACATTACTATACTAAATTAACCAAAACCATTCAGTCTTAACACCAAAAGGCACCTTCCCTTTTTCCCTTATTCTTGCCTAAAGACCCTTGCTACAAGCTATAGATCAGGAATTTAGCCTTCTGGAAGAAATATCAAAAGAATGTTAGCCTCAGTAGAGTACAGTTTTACATATGGAAGGAAATCAAAATGTTTTACCCCAAAATATATTTCTTTGACATATTGTGAGATGGCTGTTCAGAGAGCCAGCAGGCAGAAGTCATCTTGCAGAGCTGTGTTTTGCAGGAGAGATTTGCATCTGCAGAGAATCTGCATTAATGCAGCCAGGTCTTCCCTTGTCCACATCTAGGAAAGATTAACTCAGAGTCTGATACCTTGAAACAACTGAAAGAAACATTTACCATCTATTCTCTCCGAGGGCTGCTACCTGTGAGGTTTCATCTATACAACAAGACCACCTTTGCCGGCCAGGCCTCTTCGTCTCCCCCTCCCATGACCTGTCTTGCCACTATAACCTGATTTACCACCATAATATGGTTACCACCATAACAAAACCACGGCATGGTTTGGGCCATGCTCTTGTTAAAGCAAACTAAACATGGCCTGAGAAGCTAAATATGGCCTGAAGGGGACTCCGTACTTTTAATAGGCACACGAGCTATGCCTATTAGGTAACATAGCTTAATAGGCAGACAAGATTAAAAACCTAAGTTAGGAGTATGCACCTGTAACAATAGCTGAGTCTTGGTCAATCCCAGTGGCCATACTTCAACCACTCATAGACTGCTAAGTGTTCAAACTGCGTTCAGATAAGGCAAACGCTGAGCTGTAACCAATCGAGCTGTTTCTGTACCTCACTTCCAATGTCTGTACATCTCTTCCCTTTTTTTGTCTATAAATTTGTTCTGATCACAACACATACCTGAAGACTCTCAGAATCTGCTGTGATTCTGGGGGCTGCCCGATTTGCGAATCGCTCATTGCTCAGCTGAACTCCTTTACATTTTAATTCGGCTGACGTTTGTCTTTTAAGGCTTTGAAACTCCATTCTTTCTGTAACCTCAAGATGGTATATAAGCTTCTGCACTGCCTTGGGGCATTGGAGTGATTACTCTGTGATTCTCCCCTGTGTACACATTAATAAGTTTGCATGCTTTTTCTCCAGTTAATCTGCCCTTTGTACATTGATTTTTCAGCAAACCTTCAGAGGGCACAGGGAAGTTTTCCCTTGGCTCCCACAGTATTCACGACTCGTGAATACTGTGAAGTAACATCACGCCCCGTCAGCCTGTGCCGGAGGACTGCGGCAGGACTCCCAGGGACCCTGTGGCCCAGAAGCAGGTGACTCTTTACAGCCACCTGCTGACCCAAGCTCCTGCAGAACAGGAATTAAATGTGTAGGACTAAAGTGAACTGAAAGGGGTAATTTAACTGTGGTTACTGTCCTTTTCCTTACAGGAGGCAGAGGAAACAATTTTTCTTACATATTGATCTATCTCTTCTTTCTATAATTTAGCAGACTAATCCTATGCAAATTGCAAGAACATACTCATTGGATGGTATGTTGCTCCAAATCTTACTTCAGAACTCAGGGGAGATACCCTGTAGAATATCTGGATATAAATTATAAGCTAATTAATCAGCAAGAACTTAAGGATGATGGGTGTATAGAAAACACTGGTATTGACTGCCTTTGTCAGCAAAACTGACCCAAACAATCAAAGTGCCTTCATTAAACCCTTTTACTTTTCACAGCAATGTAGTTATTTGCATGGATTCAATAAGATTCTGTCTTTGGGCCAGGCACGGTGGCTCATGCCTGTAATCCCTGCACTTTGGGAAGCTGAGGTGGGAGGATCACTTGAGGCCAGGAGTTCAAGACCACCCTGGGCAACATAATGAGACTCCATCACTATAAAAAAAAAAAAACTTTTTAAGTTAAATTTAAAAGAAAAAAAATCTGTCTTTTTAATGATATAATTGGATAAACCAAACTTGTAACCGTTCCAGAAGCGTCTCATTTAAATCTCATTTAATTGAGTTTGACCAGCCCATTATTAATGACAGAGGAGAAGGGAAAGAACACAGTCAGACAGGCAGTTAGGGTGGGTCCTCAGTTGATTTCTTTCAAACAAAAGAACAGCCTCGAGGCACAGATAAGGGAATTTACACAGAGGGGCTTACGTAAGACATGCCCACAGCTGCACAGATAAAAAAGGCTACACAGGGGCCAGGAGTGGTGGCTCATGCCTGTAATCCCAGCACTTTGGGAGGCCTAGGTGGATGGATCACCTGAGCTCAGGAGTTCGAAACTAGCCTGGCCAACATGGTGAAACCCCATCTCTACTAAGAATACACAAATTAGCTGGGCATGGTGGCATGTGCCTGTAATTCCAGCTACTCGGGAGGCTGAGGCAGGAGACTCACTTGAACCTGGGAGGTGGAGGTTGCAGTGAGCAGAGATAGCACCACTGCACTCCAGCCTGGGTGACAGAGCAAGACTCTGTCTCAAAAAACAAAAAAAAAGGCTACACAGGTGACTTGCCCAGACATGCCCGCAATGGAAAATTCCATGCCCTGACACATGCGCAGTAAGGGGAACAAAGCAAAGCAATATGGAGTAACTGAAGCTAAGGGATCACATGATTACTAGGAGGACAGAGTGGAACTACCAGAAATTCACACCTTATGCAATTGAGATGCCCAGCTCTCATTGGTTTCCTACCAAAGCCTTTGCATTCAACTGTAAAAATTGGCCTCTCTCCACAGCAGAGAGCTTTGTTCTCTTACTTATTAAACTTTTGTTCCAACCGCTCCCTTTGTGTCCATGCTCCTTAATTCTCTTGGTCATGAGACAAAGAACTCCAGGTCATACCTCACAACAAGACACTGCTGCATTGTGGGGCATTGGTGAGACTGTGACATTAAGGAACAAGGACTATATACTCCATGTGGGAATGATGCCTACAGAATCCTCCTGGAAGACTGCTCTACAGCCTTCCCTGGGGCTTACAGAGTCCCAGCCTTACAGGATGTCAAGACTTGTACTTCTTGGCCAGCCAGGAAAAGTAAATATGAAGATTTCAGAGAAAGAAGATAAACCTTACAGTTAAAGGCACTCCAGGGGGAAACTGAATACATGTTTTTGGTTCCTGAAATGGAAATAGATGAACTACTAAAGGCAACAGAGAATATTTCTGGCATAATAAAAGTGATCAAAAATATGAATCCAGGGGCTCTGTGATGGAGTCGCAGACACAAATTCACTCCTTAACCTTAATATCTTATGATCAAGCATACAAGGAGGTCTTTATGTAATAACCACTACTTCTTTCTGTGCCTATGTAAGTAAAACCAACCAAATAAAAAAGAACATCAAGTTAATTATACTAGATCAGAAAATCTAGAACAGACATATTTGGTGAAATTCATGCCTTTGAGGTAGAATTTGCTTATAAGACAACCTGAAAAAATAAAACTGACATTCTCATCCTTAGCTTAGCCCTATCTGATACAAGACGGCAACTACCAGAGCCCAGGAAAGATTTACATTTTTAAAAGCCATGCATTCCCAGAGATAAGCCTTGAATTACAGGCCATTCTAAAGCCTTACAGCCAGAGATAAGCTGTGATCATTTTTCCTATTATCAGAGACAGGACTTTAAATCAAAATGAAACTGTCAACTGCTATATAATAACTTGAACTATAAATACAACCTTCTCTCATTATTCTGGGAGCCCAGTTGTTCTGAAAGCTTGCTTTAGGCAAGCAAACTTCAACTAGGTCACAAATTGTCTGAGTGGGATTTTTACTGGGGAGAGGAGGATAGATTTCTTTTAAAAAGAAACAATAAAAATTGAGTTAGGAGGAGTAAAAACAATTAAAAGAAAGGGAACTGCCCAGCCATCATCATCAACAACTAATAAAAACTAATAGAGCTTTTATTGTAGTGTAAAGAAAACCAGAGCTGCACTGGCGTTAAAGCAGTAAAGACAGATTTTATTCAGGAACTACTACAAGAGGGGGCAATGATATCGGTGCAGAACTGGGCTCCATTCCAGATTCAGCATGGGCAGGCGGAGATTTACAGCCAAAGAGTAGAGTTGGGGTCAGTGGATGGAAAATTAATAAGAGAAAACATAGGGGTGTTGGGGGTTGGGGAGCTTCTGGTTAAACAGACCTAACAGGATTCTTGCTGAAGGCAGGCCAGGGTGACAAGACATCCCCTGGGCAATGGTATGGGATAAGGAACACAATCAGATATCAAGAGTGATTAGATAGCCATCTCCTAACTTAGCAGGACTATTTAAAAAAAAAAAAATCTTGCTCTGTCACCCAGCCTGGACTGCGGTGGCATGATCATGGCTCACTGCAGCCTCAACCTCCCAGGCTCAAGCAGTCCTCCCACCTCAGCTCTTGGGTAGCGGGGACCACAGGCATGAACCACCACACTCAGGTACATTTTAGTTTTTGTAGAGATGAGGTCTCACTATGTTGCCCAGGCTGGTCTCAAACTCCTGGACTGAAGCCATCCTCCCACCTTGGCCTCCCGAAGTGCTGGGAATACAGGTATGAGCCACTGTGCTGGGCCTAGGTTTCTTGTTACAACCAGATTCTTGAGGACAAGGCCTGAGGATGGGGCTTCATCAATGAAGGGCTCAGAGAACCACGTCTAGAGTTTGGCCAATCAGGGTCTCTGTCAGTAGGCACCCAGCAGAGTTGGTGATTGCCCTCAAGGCATGGATAGCCAATACCAGTTAATCCAACAACAAAATCTCCCACACTTAGGAATTTCTGCCATCTGGAATGGAAAAGGTCATATAGAGATATATGATTGTTCCCATCTCCCTGTGGTTCTGCAGTGTAGACAGGTAGACTCAGTCAAGAGGTGACATTTTCCAGTCAGGGAGAACCAAGAACAGGATAGAAAGAAAAGGAACCAGGAGGGAGAGCTGGGAGGACCCGCAAGGAGAACACTAAGCTGTCAGCAGGAACAACAGGAGCCTGTTGGGTGTCAAAAACTCAGTCACCTTCTCTGTTATGAAAACTGATCCCAGGGGACCCTCAAACCTGAAAAACTGGCTTCTGCAGAGCAGCTTTCAAAGCAGAATTCCCCTCTCCTCCTAACTCAGCAAAACAATTCCAGGGGGAGGAACATCCCAGGAGGCTGAAAACACAGACTAACATCCTGCCTAGCCACTCCTCTGAGTTTTGACAGCCCTCAAGGGGTAGACTTTTGGTGGAGCTTGTCCCCACCTCTGCCCTGAGGCAACTGACCCTCTCTGCTCTGCAGAAACCCAATGAATCCAGCCTGGACAGCAGGTGCCACACACACTCCTAAATGACAACTCTTAAGAGAAATAATTTTCTTCTTGAACCAAGTGGGGACCTGAATGTTCAGATATGAAAGAGTGAAGCAATATAGATGAATTAGCCAATTTTCACACTGCTTATAAAGACATACCTGAGACTAGGCAATTTACAAAAGAAAGAGGTTTAATGGACTTACAGTTCTACATGGCTGGGGAGGCCTCACAATCATGGTGGAAGGTGAAAGGCACGTCTTACATGGTGGCAGACAAGAGAAGAGAGCTTGTGCAGGGACACTCCCCCTTTTAAAACAATTAAATATCATGAGACTTATTCACTATCACAAGAACAGCATAGGAAAGACCTGCCCCCAGGATTCAATCACCTCCCACTGGGTCCCTCCCACAACACATGAGAATTCAAGATAAGATTCGGATGGGGACACACCCAAACCATATCAATACACCATCTTCTGTTGTTTGGAAAACAAAAGCTAGCAACCAAAGGCAAGGCATTTTGGAAAGATACACAGACCTACAGATGTAACCTTTAGCAATTTCTGAGTGCAGTGGATACTCTCAAGTAGAAGTTGGTCAGCCCCAGGCTGCCTGGCTTTCCTGCTGAATCTGGATATTGGTTAAAACTGAGTATTGGTAGTTACCAGCTAATATTTATTAAGTGCTATCAAAGAAACAGATCAGGACTTAGTAAGGAGAGACTTATTCAAAAGGATTCTTGCAAGGGAGGGAATGGGACTATTGCAGTAGAAAGAATGCCTTCATCATAAGGTTTGGAAGTGTCTCAAAATCAAGCTGAAAAAGTTTTGTTTAATAGGATGAAGGAGGTGGTAAGTAGAGATTAGCAGAATCTTTAGGGAAAACTGGACAAGCCAGGGGAAATGATCCATGGAGTTGGGCTGGAAAAGTTGGGCTCACTGTACTCAGTTGATTCCCAGGAGAAACTGACTGGGAACACGACAGGGTCAAGACAAAGCAGAGGGCAAGAAATGAGCAACTGTGAGTGCCTTGCCAGGGTTTACTAAGTGGCAAGCATAGGTTAAAATTCCCATGAAGAAGGTGCTATTATTTTCCCCATCTTTGCAGAGGAAAAACAGACTCTGAATGGTTAAGTGTGACATTAAATAATTCAAACTTAAAACTGCTTTGAATTATTTTGAGCCTTGAGAGTAATGTGGCTATATAGCCTGGGTCATGCAGCATGCAGCCACAACCTCTGCTTCCCCAGTTACAGATTAACTCTCTTTCTTATTCTTGTAGATCAGTGGTCCCCAACATTTTTGGGACCAGGGACCGGTTTCATGGAAGACAATTTTTCCATGGATGGGGCCAGTGTGGGAGGGTGGTTTCAGGATGATTCAACCACATTACATTTAGTGTGTACTTTATTTCTATTATTACATTGTAATAACATTGTAATATATAATGAAAAATGATACTAATACAACTCACCATAATGCAGAATCAGTGCAAGCCCTGGGCTTATTTTCTTGCAACTATACAGTCTCATCTGGGGTTTTTAGGAGACAGTGACAGATCACTGGGCATTAGATTCTCAGAAGGAGCATGCAACCTAGATCCCTGGCATATACAGTTCACAATAGGGTTTGTGCTCCTATGAGAATCTAATGCCGTCGCTGATCTGACAGGAGGTGGAGCTCAGGTGGTAATGCAAGTGATGGGGAGTGGCTATAAATACAGATGAAGCTTCTCTGGCTCACCTTCTACTGTGCAGCCCCGTTCCTAACAGGCCAAAAACTGGTAAGGGTCTGTGGCCTGGGGGTGGGGGTTGGGGACCCCTGCTGTAGATGATTAGGAAAGACTGAAAGACACCAGAGATGAGACCCCCTGGAGTCCATTCCTCCTCCATAGGGAATGTTAAAGCAATCTTTCTTGGGATGCAGCAAACTGTAACCAATCAAATTACTGTAACATATGTATTGGCCTTGAGCGGAAATATGTTTCAACTCTTAAGTTTCTCTGCTTCTGGCTATATAAGTTAAAACTTAACTTCTTTGCTTTGGGAAGTTAACTTTCCTGCACTGATTCCATTCTTTGGCAGTCTATGTTACATGGGTAGCTATGCTCATGCTTTGCTCTCAAATAAGCTCTGTACTTAATCCTATTTTCTGAATCTGATTATTTAAGATTGACACAAGCAATTTTTTCAGAGTCACACAGGTGGTAAAATTCATGTAGACTCTTATTACCCAAAAAAGACATAATCAGAAATATATTTTAATGTAATGTGGGGGAGCTGGACCTTTTCTTTAACCCCATTCTCTGTGAAATCTTCAACACATGTTTGGGGGGTAAATTTGTGAATAGGTGTTGGGAGGGTTATAATCTATAAATCCATCTCCCACCCCACTTAATCTCACTGAGTCCTTTGATAACTGCTGTCATGCAATTAATATTTTTGCTGTCCTTTTAAATCTATATGTCATTTTAAATCTATATGCCTTTATTGTGAGCTTCTCCAGGGAGGTAGGAGGGGGGTAAAGAACCCTTCCCAGTCTATCACTGTTGGACATTTGGGTTGGTTCCAAGTCTTTGCTATTGTGAAGAGTGCTGCAATAAACATACATGTGCATGTGTCTTTATAGCAGCATGATTTATAGTCCTTTGGGTATATACCCAGTAATGGGATGGCTGGGTCAAATGTTCTTTCTAGTTCTAGATCCCTGAGGAATCGCCACACTGACTTCCACAATGGTTGAACTAGTTTACAGTCCCACCAACAGTGTAAAAGTGTTCCTATCTCTCCACATCCTTTCCAGCACCTGTTATTTCCTGATTTTTTAATGACTGCCATTCTAACTGGTGTGAGATGGTATCTCATTGTGGTTTTGATTGGCATTTCTCTGATGGCCAGTGATGGTGAGCATTTTTTCATGTGTTTTTTGGCTGCGTAAATGTCTTCTTTTGAGAAGTGTCTGTTCATGTCCTTCACCCATTTTTGATGGGGTTGTTTGGTTTTTTCTTGTAAATTGGTTTGAGTTCATTGTAGATTCTGGATATTAGCCCTTTGTCAGAAGAGTAGGTTGTGAAAATTTTCTCCCATTTTGTAGGTTGCCTGTCCACTCTGATGGTAGTTTCTTTTGCTGTGCAGAAGTGTCCAACAATGATAGACTGGATTAAGAAAATGTGGCATATATACACCATGGAATACTATGCAGCCATAAAAAAATGGTGAGTTCATGTCCCTTGTAGGGACATGGATGAAATTGGAAGTCATCATTCTCAGTAAACTATCACAAGAGCAAAAAACCAAACACCGAATGTTCTCACTCATAGGTGGGAATTGAACAATGAGAACACATGGACACAGGAAGGGGAACATCACACTCTGGGGACTGTTGTGGGGTGGGGGGAAGCGGGAGGGATAGCATTAGGAGATATACCTAATGCTAAATGACGAGTTAATGGGTGCAGCACACCAGCATGGCACATGTATACATATGTAACTAACCTGCATATTGTGCACGTGTACCCTAAAACTAAAAGTATAATAATAACAAAATAAAAAAAGAAAAAAGAAAAAAAAAAGAACCCTTCCCTGCCAAGTCCACCCTGTAAAGGACTGTGTACCCAGCCAGTGAATGTCCCAACCATGTGGTGTCAGCTGCTGACTTCTATACTCTTGATGGGCACTTTAAAATCTAGATGTGCTTATCTTCATGGCCAGCCACCTGTTTCAGTGCCAGCACCACTGGGAGCTCCTCAGAGAGGCATCTGCATCCTTCCTTGTCCTGGGGGTAGGCTGACCTCTATCCCAGTAGACCTGTATTAGTCCGTTTTTATGCTGCTGATAAAGACATACCTGAGACTGAGCAATTTACAAAAGAAAAAGGTTTAATGGACTCACAGTTCCATGTTGCTGGGGAGGCCTCACAACCATGGTGGAAGGTGAAAGGCACATCTCCTGTGGTGGCAGAAAAGAGAAGAGAGCTTGTGCAGGGAAACTCTCCTTTATAAAACCATCAGATCGCATGAGATTTATTCACTATCATGAGAATAGCACAGGAAAGACCTGCCCACTATGATTCAATTACCTCTCACTGGGTCCCTCCCACAACACATGGGAATTGTGGGAGCAACAAGTCAAGATGAGATTTGGGTGGGGACATAGCCAAGCATGTCACCACCCAAATCTCATCTTGAATTGTACTCCCATAATTCCCACATGTTGTGGGAGGGACCCAGTGGGAGATAATTTAATCGTGGGGGTGGTTTCCCCATACTGTTCTCATGGCAGTGAATAAGTCTCATGAGATCTGATGGTTTTATCAGGGGTTTCTACTTTTGCATCTTCATTTTCTCTTGCCTCTGCCATGTAAGAAGTGCCTTTCACCTCCTACCATGATTCTGAGGCCTCCCCAGCCATGTGTAACTGTAATTCCAATTAAACCTCTTTTTCTTCCCAGTTTCAGGTATGTCTATATCAGCAGTGTGAAAAACAAACTAATCCAGGTGGGGACACAGCCAAACAATATCAAGACCCTAGCAGTCTCTCAATTCTTTAAATAACCACTTGGTTTATGACAGTGAAACTGAGCACACCTCTCCTCATCAAGGTGCAGTAAGTAAAAACCTCTGTGCAGGTGCCAGTTAGAATGAAATTAGATCCAGGGCTGATACAGATACAAAACCCCAACTCTGGTTCTTGAAAGTCTCCAGCCCAGAGAAGGACAATATCCTCAAGCAAGTAAATCAGAATGATAAAGTCTTATCCCTTAGGCCCTCCCAAAGACAATCTCACATTTGTAAGGGCATTGTTCACCAGCTGCCTTTACACAATGTCTAGCACCTTCCGAGCCTGCACAAATGCCCCATAGAAGCTTCCTGGAGTTAGACCTCTTCACAGGGTGCCTTTCCTCAGCAAGATCAGGCAGCTAAATATAAATGAGGTCTCAGAGACCCTGGATCACAGACAGATACAAATCAATCTGAACTCTGGTTGGACTGATAAATAGGAATGTTAATTATACATTTTTTAATTTATTTTGTGATGGAGTCTCACTCTGTTGCCCAGGGTGGAGTGCAGTGGTGCCATCTCAGCTCACTGCAACCTCCACCTCCCAGATTCAAGCGATTCTCCTGACTCGCCTCCTGAGTAGCTGAGATTACAGGCACCCACTACCACACCCAGCTAAATTTTTTTTTGTATTTTTAATAGAGACGGGGTTTCACCATGTTTACCAGGCTGGCCTCAAACTCCCGACCTTCAGCGATCCACCCGCCTTGGCCTCCCAAAGTGCTGGGATTACAGGCGTGAGCCACCGCACCTAGCCCAGGAATGTTAATTATACCGGCTCTTACTAAACTATAAAGTCCCTGAGGATAAGACCAGATCTACCTTGCTCACTACTGTGTCAACAGCACCTCTGGATGTGCCCAGCACACCACTAGCAATTAGTAGGAATTTGTTAAATAAATAAAATAATGAAGGAATAAATGCATCCTGCCTCATTAGGCTTCTGTGAATATCAAATAAGATCATGTATAACTTATAAACTACACTTCCCTGCAAATAACAGCTAAAAATAAATTAGCTGTTATTGTTACTCTCAGAGGTCTCTACTGAAGGCATGGTTTATCACCACAATTAAAATAAACCATATCTATTATAGAAATCATTCCCCAGAAAGAGTATATTTTTCTCAAATGATAAAAATTGAAGAAATTTCTTATTTTGAAAGGTTCAATATTTAAGTCACTTGCATACAGTAATAAATAAGCACATGTTATATTAAAGACATAAATACTATGTACAAAAAAATTAACATTAAAATTAAAAGCATTTTCAATCTTTAGAATCAGTATAGAGAAATAAAGATGATAAATGTCATGAATAAAAAACTGGCCATAATTCTTCTCTCCTAAACAAACACATACATAAACACACCCCACACACCAGTCAAAATAAGAAATTCTGCAAGCCATTGTTAGATGCTACGAGTTGGGAAGCTAAATTGTTCTTTCAGAATGGAGAGAGAGATTACTAGAAGCAGCAAATAATGGCTACAATTAGCCATCTTTTAGGAGTGCAAACGGGTTATTGGGGAAAAAAAAAAAAAGGAGGGGAATTAGCCATGTCCAGGAACCTCCCTAGAAACAAGCCATTCTACAGTGTGATGCAGAGAAAATTGACTGATGACTTGGGGTGTCCAGAAGTAGCCAATGTGAAATGTAACTAAAGTAAATTTAGCTGTCATCATAACTATGACACATAGGAAGTAAAGGACCCTGAAACCGCAGGTTTCTCTAAGTTGTAAGAAATGATATCACAAAAAGGAGAGTTGCAGCTTAGAATTTGTCAGCGTTAAGCTGCACAGTTTCAGAAAGGAAAACTTTGTGCCAGATGGTCATTAGGTAGGTGGTGCTACCATAAAGTAGAGAAAAAAAAACCTCAAGCAGCCAACAGAATCCTCCACCAAAACATGCACTGATTCCATGCTCAGCAAGTGACTCTCTTGTGGCTAATTTCCTTCCCCAGGTTCCTTGACACTGAGAGAGTTCCCTAGATCTTTCTTCCTTCCTGTAATGAAGGGTTTTTCCTAACGCTGATGCTTCTTGTGTAGCAGGCAATATTATCACATTCACACTCTCCTTCCTGGACAGACCACATGGCCAGCGCCTGGAAACCAAGGAAAAGAGAGGCCACTTGTTGACATACAGCCAGACACTCAAGAGCAATTCATGCCTCTTTCCTTTACTTTCCAGAAGGAGAATGTCTCCTCACCACATACATCCTGCCCCAGCTGGTCTAGGACCAAGATCTGGAATTGTTCCCAGATCAAAGGGGTTGGTTATTGTGTGCTCAGAAGGGGGAGGTTGTGTGTGTTCTCCCCACTTCTAACCACTTGCCAGAGCTCTGACAAACACTCTATTCTGCCTCCTCCCTTGGCAGCCCAGACTTGCTGAGATCTCAGGCTGAGGACAGCCTCTATTCACAGCAAATGTAGATTTCTCTCTGCTAGACAATTATTTAAGATGCATTTTCCTTTAATTACAACAATTTCTAATTTCTGGCATATATTCTTTAAACCATAGCAGTAGGCATTTTCAAGTTGTAGGCAATCCCGAACTTACATGGATTGAGTTCTCAAACTTTGGGAGTAAGTTATTTGAAATGAGACAGAAGCACCTTGTAACTTCAGAGGTGTCCAACAGAGAAAGGACTCTGTCTTCAGAGACAAAGGACTTCCTGTCACCAGAAGAATGAGCAACCACTCAACAATGGGTTGCCCAGATTCCTGCAGTGGTATTAGCAGAACTTGAAGCAAGGCAGGACAGAAGAGATGGCACCTGTATATGTGCAAATCCTTGAAGAGAGAAAAGTTTTAAGTCCTTCTTTCTGTCTTACAGGGATTCCTAGAGAAACAGCATCTTTTCCTCTCTATTCTCCTAAGGGAAGAAGGCTTATTAAAACAAAATCCAAACCTTCAAAGTCAGCATTTAGGAAAAAAATTAAAACTCACAATGGAGAGGGGTAACTGACCTATGGGATTGATCCTAATTTCTGAGTCCTCTTCCTCCATGACCTTAGCCACCGGCAGGAGCAGGTTGCTCCCTAGAGGGATATTTCCCCACTACTGGCTGGGTTAGCTTGCCATGGTTACCTTCTACAAGCTGAGATAAGCTAGATCATTCAAAGAGAACACAGGTGGTATGGGACCTGCCCAGTTTACCAAGTGCAGGTTTCTGATTCTACCACATTTAATCTCCCCTAGGTCTAGCAAGTCCTTTTCCAGTCTACCTACTAAGTAAGCTTTCACCAGAATAGCCATGAAGTGAACAGCTTTGGGCTCCCCTAGATATTCCCCTCCCCTGCCGGGTGTGTATCTGCCCATGACGCTTATTAGTTTGTTAGGGCTCCCATAAAAAAGTACCACAGACTGGGTGGCTTGAAAATTGAAATGTTTGTCTCATAGTTTTGGAGACTGGAAATCTGAGATCAAGATATCATCAGGGGTGGTTCCTTCTGAAAACCATGATAAAAGAATCTGTTCCAGGTCTTGGCTTATAGATGCCATCTTCTCCCTGTGTTTTGATATCATCTTCCCTTTGTACATGTCTGCATCCAAATTTCCTCTTTTTATAAAGACACCAGTCATATTAGGTTAGGGTCCACTCTAATGACCTCATTTTAACTTAATTATCTCTGTAAAGGCTCTATCTCCAGAGACAGTCACATTCTGAAAGAGGGTTAAGACTTTGTCTTAGCCCGTTCTCTGTTGCTGTAACAGAATACCTGAAACTGGGTCATTTAAAAAGAAAAGAGGTTTATTTTGGCTAATGGCTCTGGAGGCTGGTAAGTCCAAGATCAGGCAGCTGCCTCTGGTTGGCTTCTGGTGAGGGCCTTGTGTTCACCAGAAATGTGGCACAGAAGCAGAACAGGAATCAGGCACATGCCTGAAAGGGAAAAACATGAGGGGCAGCTTCACTTTATAACAACCCACTCTCACAGTAACTAATCCTGTCCTTCAAAAGCAAGAACACACTCACTGCCACAAGCATTAACCCAGTCCCACAAGCATTAACCCAGTCCCACAAGAGTGATATTAATCCATCTTTCAACCTAATCACCTCGAAAAGGCCCCATTTCCCAACACCACACCAGGGGCCAAATTTACAACACATGAATTCTGAAGGATACACTCAAACTATAGCAGACTTTAGCACATGAATTTGGAAGAGACACACTTCAACCCATAACAATGCTGAACCTGGGAGCCCCATCCTGGACTTCCTGACACATTCACACCTGGTAGAAAGAAAGGAAAACACAAAAGAGTGGTTTTCTCTCTGCAGCCTACTGATGGTACACCATCCTTTCTAGTCACTGGGTGAGGAGAATACAGGCTTTTCCTCAGGACAACTTTTTGCAATTAAATAGCCATGCTCTCCACACGTTAGCAAGTCCAACAGCGCAGCCAGAGCCTTCATAAGGCAAGAATTTTTTATCTAAGTCAGCAAGAGAAGGAGGTCCTCTTTTCCCCCAAAATAACCCACTAACCAAATAAGTCACATAAACACAAACCCCTTTCAACCAAAACTAAAAAACTAAATAAATAAAAACTGAGACCTTAATTCAATGATGGAAATGGAAAGCTGTCACGTGAATAGACGGTAACCTTTAATACCCAACTTGTTATTGATAACCTTGTCTCGCCCACTTATTGAGCTGGAAATTGTCAAGAGAAAAATACTGACAGGTTATAGACAACAGAGGCTTCACAGGCTCATGGCCATGGGACGGAGTTTAGACATCACACAGTTTAAGTCCTACATTCATACCTCACCCTAAACAGCTGTTGCTTAATGCAACTTGTTGTTGTTGTTGTTTTTGTTAATGTAGAGATTGTTGTTTTTTAAGACTCATCTCCTTCCTGGAAAGATAAGTGCAAACCCAAAATTAGATACAGTTTCCACTTTTTCCTTTAACATTATTGACATATTTCTCGATGTATTTCAGCCAACATGCAACAAGAAATTTTCTCTCTTAACAACTGTCTTTGAATGTTCCCCTCATTTCTACCAGATTTCTGTCTCTGAAGGCTGAACCACAAGAACAAAACTTCCTCTAAAGATGGAAAGGCCAAAAGAGACTCAGAAAATCCCAGAGACAAGCAGGAAATATTCACAGTTTTAAGCAGGAGATAAGTGCAGGTTCCTCTTTAGAAGGTAGGGTCAGGTCTGATTCAACTAAGCAGTTATGTTTTTATCTGCCTGGATTATTGGAGTCTGCTGAGTGTTTCATTTGAATATATATGCTGAAAAAATACACATACATACTGAATATATATATATATGTGTATATATATATGTGTGTGTATATATATATATGTGTATATATATATATATATATATATATATATATATATATATATACACACACACATTGAATATATATACTGGATATATATTTATATACTCTTCCCAGTGGATGGAAGAAGTTTTAAGGAAATCTGAATAGTCCAAGTCATGTTATAGAGTCACTTAATTTCATATTGTTCGATCACCAAAACATCAAATCAGATGCAGACGAGAGAATACTACTACCTAGGAAGAAAAAAACACAGCTAGTCCACAGAGACTAGCACAAAGCGCGGAAAAGAGACTTCTGCGCTAGGCCCAGGCATGAGGATTCAGCCAAGAGACCAGAACAGCCATCATAAGACCCACAACTTCCCATTTATTTATATGCTCAATAACTGTAGGTGCTCAGAATCAAATTAGAATTATCCCTGGCTGTAACCAAACCAGGTGTGTGGATTTTGTTTTTGTTTTTGTTTTTAAATTTAAATTTTTTTAATAGAGACAGGGTCTCACTACATTGCCCAGGTTGGTCTCGAACTCCTAGACTCAAGCGATTCACCTGCCTCAGCCTCTCAAAGTGATGGGATTACAGACATGAGCCACTGCACCTGGTCCCAAACCAGGTATCTGAACATGTATTTAAACATAAACAATGTAGGGATCTAGTTATTCAGTCTGTAAAAGAATTCTTTGCTTTAAACACAAGTACAAAATAATACAACATCACTTTCAGGCTGACTGGGGAGGCATAACGTGAATCTAATCATGAGGAAACACCACACAGACACAAAATGAGGAACATTCTAATGAAAAGAAGCGGGGGGGATATCTTTAAAAATATCAATATCATGAAAGATAACAGCTTCACATTAAAGGAGATTAATGACAAGATAACTAAATGTATATATAATTCTGGACTGACAGGTACTGAAAGAAATAAGAAAATTCTATAGAATTTATTAGTCAACTGAGAAAATCAAAATATGAATGGGGGATTACATACAAGTATCATGTCAATGTTAAATTTCCTCAAATTGATAAACTTACAGTGGTTATAAGAGGAGTCCTATGTATTATAGATCTAAATGTAAGCTAAAACTATAAAACCCTTAGAAGAAATCTTCATGAACTTAGATTAGACAATGGTTTCTTAGATATGACACCAAAAAGCACAAGTGACAGAAGAAAAAAAGAGTACATTGGAGTTGATCAAAATGTAAAACTTTTGTGCTTCAAAAGATACCACCAAGAAAGTGAAAATTCAACCCACAGAGTAGGAGAAAATATTGGCAGGCTGGGCATGGTGGCTTACAGCTGTAATCCCAGCATTTTGGGAGGTCAAGGTAGGCAGATTGCTTGAGCAAACAAAATTAATGCAAAAATTAGCCAGGTATGGTGGTGCAGGCCTGTAGTCCCAGCTACTCAGGAGGCTGAGGTGGGAGGATCACCTAAGCCCAGGGAGGCTGAGGCTACAGTGAACCATGATCACACCACTGCACTCCAGCCTGGGTGACAGAGTGAGAACCTGTCTTAAAGAAAATAAAAGAAAAGAAAATATTTGAAAATCATGTATCAGATAAGGGATTTGTATTCCAAAAACATAAAGCACTCTTATAAATAACTCATCAATAAAAAGAAAAATAACCTAATTTTAAAACAACATATAATTTGATTAGACATTTTTCCAAAAAAGATAGTAAATGGCCAGTAAGTACATGAAGAGATGCTCAACATCATTCGCCATCATAAAAATGAAAATCAAAACCACCCTGAGAGGCCAGGCACAGCGGCTCACGCCTGTAATCCCAGCACTTTGAGAGGTTGAGGTAGACAGATTGCCTGAGCCCAGGAGTTTGAGACCAGCCTGGGCATCATGGTGAAACCTCATCTCTACCAAAAATACAAAAATTTAGCCAGACATGGTGGCATGCACCTGTGGTCCCAGCTACTTGGGAGGCTGAGGTGGGAGGACCACTTGAGCCCCCAGAAGCAGAGGTTGCAGTGAGCCGAGATCACACCACTGTACTCCAACATGGGTGACAGAGCAAGACCCCATCTCAAAACAAAACACATTGAGAAACCACTTCACAGTCACTAGGAAGGCTATAATAAAAAAGATGGACAATACCAAAGTGTTAGAAAGGATGTGGGGAAATTGAAGAATTGGTGTGGCTGCTTGGAAAATTAGCAGTTCTTCAGATAGGTAAGCATAGAGTTACCATATGGCCCAGGAATGCCACTTCTAGGTATGTAGGTATGTACCCAAGAGAATGGAGAATGTACGTCCACACAAAAGCAGTGTGCAAATGTCCAGAGCAGTATCACACTCAGTAAGCAGAAACAAGCCAAATGTCCATTACCTGTTGAATGGATAAATCAAATGGAGTAGATCTGTACAATAGAATATTACCCAGCCATGAAAAGAATGAAGTACTAATACGGGCTACAACATGGGTGAATCTCAAAATCAAAGACACAAAATACAATATAAGCCCAGGTGAGGTGGCTCACACCTGTAATCCCAGCACTTTGGGAGGCCGAACGTGCAGATTGCTTGAGGTCGGGAGTTCGAGACCATCCTGGCCAACATGGTGAAACTTCATCTCTACTAAAAATATAAAAATTAGCCAGGCATGGGGGCATGGTGGTGCATGCCTGTAATCTCAGCTACCCAGGAGGCTTCACCATGGACGTTAGACCTGGACTTTCGGAGAGTCTCTCAAAGTTGCTGGCCAGCCTCAAAGCAAATACAGATCCAAAAATAAGTGCTTTGGAAATGTAATCTTTTGGGAACTCTTAATTGTATGCTGGTTAATAAGTTGGCCTAAAATATCTTCTCACTATGGCTAAATGGTCATATTGAAAGGAAATGTTACAATGAAATGCTTTTGGAGCATATAATTTTAATGCATATTTTATGTCACTCCATCCCAGCTTACAATGATGTAATTCTCAGAAGATAGAAAGCAGATACTATATTCCTCCTTTGTCTTTGGATCACCAATGTGATGGCATCTTTATGAATATTTATATCTTCCCAAATTCCACCTGACTGCCATGAAATACAAACAATTCAGCTTTGAATCAAGCTGCAAAGACTAGGTAACTTGACATTGATATAGAACCATGACAAAGTCCAAGTATCAGACATCATAGTTTGCCTGTCTTTTCTGATCTGAAAACCAGAGAATATCATGAGTATAAAGATTGTTTCACCTTCCCCAAGTTGGAGGTTTGGAACATGGGAAATATGGACAGAATAGGAGAAGGTAACTAGAGCAGAGATCAACAAAGCACAACTTGGACAGCCAAAGCCTGCCCGCAGCCTGCTTCTATACAGGTTTTGACATGTTTAACCATCATAAATGAACAAGTAATATACCACAGAGACTGTCTAGGGACAGCCAAGCCTACAATATCTGCTATCTGGCTCTTTACAGAGGAAGACTGTCAACCCCTGAACTAGAGTGTCAAAGAATAAAGGTGTAACCCAAATTCCCTCTGCTACAGATAAAGTTGATGCCACTCACATTTCCAAAGTGAAAAATGGAATCAACTCACCTAAACAGATGGGATAAAAGGACTCCCAGGAGATAGGTATATATAATAGTCATTAGCTATTGACACTCTGTGTCATATTGACAGTTGGTAAATTGCACATAAAAAGATGTTATAGAGGGGAGGGGAATCTCCCCCACCACACCCCACCAAAAGACATCATATTCCTCCCTCATCCTAGCTGTAGCAATCCTGTGGCCACTCGAGAAAATAGCCCCTTGTCATCTGACTGTTTCCTTTTCTGCAAGCAGATGTCTCAGATGGAAGGAACACTCTCAATGCTTTAGTAAAATCACTGGCCTTTTGGGATTCTCCAAACACCATGACAGTCAGATCCACAGCCATTTGTCTACTTAAGTGCTCTGATCTGAAAGGAAAATAAAACATCTCTTGTCTCCCCAAAGGCCAAAAGACTAAATCCTGGTATAGACACCTAGGTTAACTCCAAAGGTGCCTGGGATACTGGAGATTTATCTTCTTAGATGTAAGGTGTAAAAGCCTAGTCAGTTGGGGCTACCAGGTACCTGAGGAGATTTTATTTACATGGCAAAGGCTGGAGTTAGGATTTCTGCCCTTTATGTTTCCAAAGAGAGCCTTTCAGAAGGCAAGAGGAGTGGCTGCCTCCTTCCCTTTGTAAGCAGAGCAAATAGTTTTTCCTATCCCCTCACCTAGGGAATGTCCGCTACTTACACGGGGAAAATTCCCACTGTCTCTTATGTGTCACCCAGGGGTAAGCACTGGGGCAAGGGGGTGACATGTTTATTATTTACTGAGCTGTAATAAGAAATCTTGTCTCTGATCCATAATGCCTCATGTTGTATTCAGGATAAAATTAATAAAGATGAAGATTAGAAACTCAACTGATGCCGAGGCAGGTGGATCACCTGAGGTCAGGAGTTCAAGACCAGCCCAGCCAACATGGTGAAACCTCGTCTCTACTCAAAATACAAAAATCAGCTGGGCATGATGGCACACGCCTGTAATTCCAGCTACTCGGGAGGATGAGGAAGGAAATCGCTTGAACCCAGGAGGTGGAGGCTGCAGTCAGCCGAGATCGTGCCATTACACTCCGGCCTGCGTGACAGTGAGACTCTGTCTACAAAAAAAAAAAAAAAAGAAAGAAAAGAAAAAGAAACCCAACTGACACCTTTTAACTGTCTCTGTTTCAGTCATTTTATTCAATTTCCAATATAATGAGTCCAAAAAGGACCAAGTTTCTGCCCTTACTACTAACTTTGATATTTACTGAGTGAAAAAGCCCAAAGCAAAGATGGTTGGGTGAAACATCATAAATCTAAAGTTCCCTATCCGATTGTAAAGAAACTTTATTCCCCTCTAGGTTTCCAAGGAGATTTCTAACATAAAGATTAATACAATACCAACAATCTTGACAGCAATAGGGTTTTTTTTTTATTTGTTGCTTAAATATGAGCATTATGGTATGTTCCAGGCCTTCCCAGTCTGCTGGGAAGGGCCAAAGCTATCGAAAAATATAAAAATAGTGACACGGGAATCTGGAGGCTAAACTTCCATTGGAAAAATGTCCTCACCTAGGGACTTTTAAATGCTACTTTAGTTTTATTTTCAAATAATGCTTTCCTTTCTCTGAGGAAAATTAGAAACCAAGAGTAAGTAAATAATTACAGAAATATTATCTAAATATTCTATGCGTCTTTCCAGAAAAAAAAAAAAAAGGACTACAAAACACAAAACAGTAGGTTTTTGGTATTGGTATGAAAGGCCATGAGGGCAGCAATGAAGATTCTCACGTGTTTTCTCAAACTGATGCTATCTTTGGGTCCTATTAGGTTCTTTAAGCCAAAGGCCATTGGGAGCCAAAACTCATAGTCCCAGCCTGTGCTCAGCCACCTCCAACACTTCAAAGTAGACACATGAAAGCATTTTCTTTATTCCAAAGATAACGAGGATCTTTCTGAAACTGAGATGAGGTCTTCCTGAACCTTTGGCTGTATTAATAACCGCTATGACTTTTGGGGTGCCGGCTCTGTGCCAAGCCTTCTAAGCTATGATATTTCTAATCCTCCTAACAACTGGCTGAGATAGTTATTATCATTCTTATTTTACAGAGGAGAAAACTGGGGATAAATAACTATTATTGATGAGTAAGAGCATGAGCTAAGATTGGGATAAGTGGCCTAACTCCATACTTTTTCCTCCATATCCCTTTTGTTTGGAAGTTTTATGGTTAGAATACCACCTAGCCAAACCAGGTGAGGCTTATTGGCTTTTTGTTTATGTTTGATTGTTTAGGATATTTAATTTTTAGGATATTTAATTGGTGACGCATCAATAATATAATACAGCCATTCAAA
Source organism: Gorilla gorilla gorilla (assembly GCF_029281585.2). Classification (NCBI taxonomy): domain Eukaryota; kingdom Metazoa; phylum Chordata; class Mammalia; order Primates; family Hominidae; genus Gorilla; species Gorilla gorilla. The sequence continues at coordinate 115,497,891 of NC_073238.2, read as the reverse complement.
ACTTGGGGGATCTAACATAGAATGAAACTTACTTTATGAGAAAGCAACACTGAGCAGCAACAATAGTGGGGCAATAAATGGTGGTAGGTCAGTTGCACAGCCAGATGGGGAAAAGTGAATCTGTTCCTCTACCTCGCCCCATATAGAAAAAACCTTCACAGGTGGATCTATATGTGAAAAGCAAAACATTACATTTGTAAAAGATAACATGGAAAAGTATATTTATTGCTCTGAGGTAGGAAAACTTTTTTTTAAACAGGACACAAAATGTTCTAACTAAAATAAAAGAATTGTATTTGATTAATAGAATTAATAAATCTCAATTAATTTTGATCCATTTTTATTAATCAATTAAGAATTAATAAGACATTGCAAAACACAAATTCTTAAATGAGTTGAATAGGCTTTTCACAACAGGATATTTAAGTGGCCAATAAACATATCAAACGAAGTTTAAATTTCTTAATCGTAGCATAAATAAATAAAATACTGGCAAACCAAATCCAGCGGCGCATCAAAAAGCTTATCCACCATGATCAAGTGGGCTTCATCCCTGGGATGCAAGGCTGGTTCAACATACAAAAATCAATAAATGTAATCCAGCATATAAACAGAACCAAAGACAAAAACCACGATTATCTCAATAGATGCAGAAAAGGCCTTTGACAAAATTCGACAGCCCTTCATGCTAAAAAACTCTCAATAAATTAGGTATTGATGGGACGTATCTCAAAATAATAAGAGCTATTTATGACAAACCCACAGCCAATATCATACTGAATGGGCAAAAAATGGAAGCATTCCCTTTGAAAACTGGCACAAGACAGGGATGCCCTCCCTCACCACTCCTATTCAACATAATGTTGGAAGTTCTGGCCAGGGCAATCAGGCAGGAGAAAGAAATAAAGGGTATTCAATGAGGAAAAGAGGACATCAAATTGTCCCTGTTTGCAGATGACATGATTGTATATCTAGAAAACCCCATTGTCTCAGCCCAAAATCTCCTTAAGCTGATAAGCAACTTCAGCAAAGTCTCAGGATACAAAATCAGTGTGCAAAAATCACAAGCACTCTTATACACCAATAACAGACAGAGAACCAAATTATGAGTGAACTCCCATTCACAATTGCTTCAAAGAGAATAAAATACCTAGGAATCCAACTTACAAGGGATGTGAAGGACCTCTTCAAGGAGAACTGCAAACCACTGCTCAACGAAATAAAAGAGAACACAAACAAATGGAAGAACATTCCATGCTCATGGATAGGAAGAATCAATATCGTGAAAATGGCCATACTGCCCAAGGTAATTTATAGATTCAATGCCATCCCCATCAAGCTACCAATGACTTTCTTCACAGAATTGGAAAAAACTACTTTAAAGTTCATATGGAACCAAAAAGAGCCCACATTGCCAAGTCAATCCTAAGCCAAAAGAACAAAGCTGGAGGCATCACGCTACCTGACTTCAAACTATACTACAAGGCTATAGTAACCAAAACAGCATGGTACTGGTACCAAAACAGAGATATAGACAAATGGAACAGAACAGAGCCCTCAGAAATAATACGTCACATCTACAACTATCTGATCTTTGACAAACCTGACAAAAACAAGAAATGGGGAAAGGATTCCCTATTTAACAAATGGTGCTGGGAAAACTGGCTAGCCATATGCAGAAAGCTGAAACTGGATCCGTTCCTTACACCTTATACAAAAATTAATTCAAGATGGATTAAAGACTTACATGTTAGACCTAAAACCATAAAAACCCTATGAGTAAACCTAGGCAATACCATTCAGGACATAGGCACGGGCAAAGACTTCATGTCCAAAACACCAAAAGCAATGGCAACAAAAGCCAAAATTGACAAATGGGATCTAATTAAGCTACAGAGCTTCTGCACAGCAAAAGAAACTACCATCAGAGTGAACAGGCAACCTACAGAATGGGAGAAAACTTTTGCAATCTACTTATCTGACAAACAGCTAATATCCAGAATCTACAATGAACTCAAACAAATTTACCAGAAAAAAACAACCCCATCAACAAGTGGGTGAAGGATATGAACAGACACTTCTCAAAAGAAGACATTTATGCAGCCAACAGACACATGAAAAAACGCTCATCATCACTGGCCATCAGAGAAATGCAAATCAAAACCACTATGAGATATCATCTCACACCAGTTAGAATGGTGATCATTAAAAAGTCAGGAAACAACAGGTGTTGGAGAGATGTGGAGAAATAGGGACACTTTTACACTGTTGGTGGGACTGTAAACTAGTTCAACCATTGTGGAAGACAGTGTGGCGATTCCTCAGGGATCTAGAACTAGAAATACCATTTGACCCAGCCATCCAATTACTGGGTATATACCCAAAGGAATATAAATCATGCTGCTATAAAGACACATGCACACGTATGTTTACTGTGGCACTACTCACTATAGCAAAGACTTGGAACCAACCCAAATGTCCAACAATGATAGACTGGATTAAGAAAATGTGGCACATATACACCACAGAATACTATGCCGCCATAAAAAATGATGACTAGATGTCCTTTGTAGGGACATGGATGAAGCTGGAAACCATCATTCTCAGCAAACTATCGCAAGGACAGAAAACCAAACTTCGCATGTTCTCACTTATAGGTGGGAATTGAACAATGAGAACACTTGGACACAGGAAGGGGAACATCACACACCAGGGCCTTTTGTGGGGTGGGGAACGGGGGAGGGATAGCATTAGGAGATATACCTAATGTAAATGACAAGTTAATGGGTGCAGCACACCAACATGGCACATGTAGACATATGTAACAAACCTGCACATTGTGCACATGTACCCTAGAACTTAAAGTATAATAAAAATAAATATATATAAAATATATATAATATATCTATAAATATATTATATATAAATATATATAATGTATATAAATATATTATATATAAATATATTATATATAAATATATATTATATATAAATATATAAATATACATAATATATATAAATATATATAAATATATAGATATATTTAAATATATATAAATATATATATATAAAAAGAAAAATGTTAATGTCCAGCAATGGTGAACCTTTGCATATGACACAACAATTCCACTTCTAAGATCTGTCCCATAGAAATACATAAGAACTGCAAAAGACATATACAAGAATGTTAGGTACATATACTCAGAACACTCAGATTTGAATACTCAGAGCCAAAACTGGAAACCACCCAAGTGTCTGCCAATAGTAGAATTTGGAAGTAAATTTTGGTATATTAGTTCAATGGACTATTATACAGCTATGAAAATGAATGAACTACATACAACATAACAAGCTCATAAACAATCTTAAACAAAAACCAATAATATAATTTAATAGTATATCATCTTATTCATGCAAAGTTCAAAAACAAGCCAGAAAAAAAATTTGTGGCATTGAAAACAGGATTTTGGTTACTTTTAGAGAAGAAGATGAAGGTAGACTAGGAAAGGGCTTCTAGGGTACTAGGAAGGTTCTGTTTCTTGATTTGGATAAGGTGGTGTTGTGATTTACACACATATATATATTGGTTTTCATCCACAGTTCCTGGCTCATAACTCATGTAGCCCTTGTTAACAGTCTTTTGTTATAATGTTAGGTGTGTCAGGCCTCAGGAAACAATCTCTCCAACCTTCTCCTGCTCTTCTTTCACCTGGCCCAATCAGGACTCTAATCTTCCTTGACTGTCTGATTGTGAGTCATGAGACCCAGCCTAGAGAGGGTCCCACCCAATACCATGGGAAAAGGAAAGCTGATGCCTTGAAGCTTCCTTAAAAACCCAAGAGGACTGGGTTCAGACAGCTTCTGGGTAGCTGAATACTTGCAGGTTCCTGTGTAACTGCCTACTGGATTCACCTTGCCTGCTGCCTAGACAGAACTGATTTATCAAGACAGGAGAATTGCAATAGAGAAAGAGTAATACACACAGAGCGGGCTGTGTGGGAGACCGGAGTTTTATTACTCAAATCAGCCTCCCCAGGCATTTGGGGATCAGAGTTTTTAAGGACAACTTGGTGGGTGGGGGGAAACCAGTGAGCCAGGAGTGCTGATGGGTTAAGTAGGAGATGAAATCATAGGGAGTTGAAGCTGTCTTCTTGTGCTGAGTCAGTTCCCGGATGGGGGGCAGATGAGCCAGTTAATCAATCTGGGTGGTGCCAGCTCATCCATCAAGTGCAGGGTCTGCAAAATATCTCAAGCACTGATCTTAGGAGCAGTTAGGGAGGGTCAGAATCTTGTGGTCTCCAGCTGCATGACTCCTAAGCCATAATTTCTAATCTCGTGGCTAATTTGTTAGTCATACAAAGGAAATCTAGTCCCCAGGCAAGGAGGTCTGTTTTAGGAAACAGCTATTATCATCTTTATTTTAAAGTATAAACTATAAAGTTCCTCCCCAAGTTAGTTCAGCCTATGCCCAGGAATGAACAAAGACAACTTAAAGGTTAGAAGCAAAATGGAGTTGGTTAGGTTAGATCTTTTTCACTGTCTCAGTCATAATTTTGCAAAGGTGGTTTCATCTGGAGGGTGGTGCATCCAGGGAGGGCATGGAAGCTCCATGCCCCTTTGCCCATACCTCACCCTGCACATCTCTTCATCTGTATCCTTTGTAACATCCTTTATAATAAACTGGTAAACCTAAGTAAGTGTTTCTCAGTGTCCTGTGAGCCATTCTCGCAAATTCGGCAAATCCAAAGAAGGGGTCATGGGAACCCCAACTTGAAGCCTGTCAGTCAGAAGTTCCAGAGGCCTAGATTTGCACCTGGTGTCTGAAGGGGTGGTCAGAGGGAGTCTTGGGGGCCTGTGGGATCAACCTGTGGGATCTGATGCGACCTCCAGGTAAACAGTGTTGGAATTGAATCGGAGGACACCCACCTCCTGTTCACTGCGTGGTGATGGGGCAACTCCCACACATTTGGTCACAGAAGTCTTGTGTGTTGATTTTGATGGTGTGAGAAACAGAGGAAAAACATGTTGTGAGAGTTTTTTCCTGAAACAGGTGAAATTTTCAATTTGTGACACTTCTCCAAGCTATACACTAATAATTTGAGCACTTTTTGGTAGCTATGTTATTCTTCAGGAGAAGGTTTATTAAAAACAAAAAGAAGGCTGGGCGCAGTGGCTCATGCCTGTAATCCCAGCAATTTGAGAGGCCGAGGCAGGTGGATCACCTGAGGTCAGGAGTTCGAGACCAGCCTGACCAACATGGAGAAACCCCATCTCTGCTAAAAACACAAAAAATTAGCCAGGCGTGGTGGCGGGCGCCTGTAGTCCCAGCTACTCGGGAGGCTGAGGCAGGAGAATGGCGTGAACCCGGGAGTCGGAGCTTGCAGTAAGCCGAGATTGTGTCACTGCACTCAAGCCTGGGCAACAGAGTAAGACTCCGTCAAAAAAAAAAAAAAAAAAAAAGGAAATAGCTATGGCATAAGTAGACACACATTATAAACAGGAAGTGAGTGGGGGACAAACAAAGGTGAAGAGAGAGATAAGGACAGAGGCAAGGCCACCAGGAATCAGTGTGACTTGGAGAACGAAGTCAAGAGCCAACATTAGAAAGTGAAGAAAGAGGCCAGGCACGGTGGCTCACGCCTGGAATCTCAGCACTTTGGGAGTCCGAGGCGGGTGGATCACCTGAGGTCAGGAGTTTGAGACCAGTCTACCCAACATAGTGAAACACCATCTCTACTAAAAATACAAAGATTAGGGAGGTGTGGTGGTGTGTGCCTGTAATCCCAGCTACTTGGGAGGCTGAGGCACGAGAATCACCCGGGAGACAGAGGTTGCAGTGAGCCGAGATCGTGCACTGCACTCCAGCCTGGGCCACAGAGTGACTCTCCATCTCAAAAAAAAAAAAAAAGAAAGAAAGAAAGTGAAGAAAGCAGAAGAGAGAAAGGAAATGAAATACAGGAAGTAGTAATGACTGAGAAGAGGAAATTAAGCCAAAGGCTCAAGCAAAGTTTGTTTCTAAAAATAAAAACCAAATGTATCTGGAAACCAAGAAGATGGAGGTCCCACCCCACTGATGAAGGAAGAAAGAAGGAAATTAGGGGTAGATGGCTGGATAAAGGAATCGTCATTTATTGAGGGCTTACTCTATGTCAGACACTGTTATTAGAGAACTTCAAGTGAAGAAGGAAAAAGAAAGCAGAAGAGAAGAGCAGTTTTGCTTTTCCAAAATGGTCAGGCTGCAGACCGAATCTATGAAGTCTCAAATGTTCATCATCTACACAGCTAGCATGTCAAGCTAAGTCAAACTTGTTACCACAAATACAGCAAAAACCATCTTGTCTATAAGATGCACACGAGGGACCAGCTGCCTCTGAGGTAGCTTGGGGCAGACTCCTCTCGTAAGTGTTAGATTCATTTGCTCAGGCTGCTATAACAAAGTACGACACACTGGGGGAATTAAAACAACAGAAATGTATTGTCTCACCGTTCGGGAATCAGGCGTCAGCAGGGCTACGTTCTCTCTGATGGTGCTAGGAGGGAGCTTGCCATACCTGCTGCAGCTTCTGCTGTTTGCCCACAATCTCTGCCGTTCTTTGGCTTGTAGATGCCACTCCAAGCACATGGCCATTGTGAAAGGAAAACCTCTTAGGCCCCCAGAATCACTAAGGAAAACTCAAGCTTGAAACTGCTTAGGGCAAACCTGCCTCCCATGCTATTCAAAGTTATTTCTCCGCTCACTGAGATAGATGCATATCTGATTGCCTCCTTTGGAAAGGCTTATCAGAAACTCAAAAGAATGCAACCTTTTGTTTCTCACCTGTCTGTGACTTACAGGCTCCCTCCCAGCTTCCTGCCCTTGCTTCAAGATGTCCCGCCTTTCCAGACCGAACTAATGTGCTTCTTACATATATTGATTGATGTCTCGTGTCCTCCCTAAAATGTATTAAAAAAAAACTGTGCCCCGACCACCTTGAGCGCATGTCTTCCTGAGGCTGTGTCACAGCGCGTCCTCAACTTTGGCAAAATAAACTTTCTAAATTAACTGAGACCTGTCTCAGATGTTCTGGGTTCACAATTTCTATGACCGAGTTTTTTAGTATCCCCTATGTATGGCATCCAAGGAGAGAGAATGTGTCACTCATCTTATCCTAGTCCTGTCCTGTCCGGTGTCTTTTCTTCCATATTCTATTTGTGGCAGTCACAAAATCCTGCCCAGCTTCAAGGGGAAGGGGAAAAGGCTGCAGCTGTCAATGGGCCCCAGAAATATTACTGTGGCTACTTTTGGAGAATACAATCTGCCACACCTTGCAACAAGCAACACTAAGGAATCTGACTTGTTTGGCAAGTACAATAGCTAAATTGATTCCAGGATCCAGAAGAGCAACATGTCAAGACAAATATCCACAAATTCTTAGAATTTTCCACAGCCTTGTCTTAGTAAAATTTTTACTGACTATAGGACAGGTACGGTGGCTCACGCCTATAATCCCAGCACTTTGGGAGGCCAAGGTGGGCGGATCACAAGGTCAGGAGATCGAGACAATCATGGCTAACACGGTGAAACCCCATCTCTACTAAAAATATAAAAAATTAGCCAGGCGCGGTGGCAGGCGCCTGTAGTCCCAGCTACTCGGGAGGCTGTGGCAAGAGAATGGTGGGAACCCGGGAGGCGGAGCTTGCAGTGAGCCGAGATCGCACCACCGCACTCCAGCCTGGGCAACAGAGTGAGACTCTGTCTCAAAAAAAAAAAATTTTTTTTTTACTGACTATATTGTTTTTAAAAAGTCATCATTTCCTCGGATGTTCTATTACAAAGCAATGATCAGTAGAATACGGGCCTTGATAAATATTTGCTGAATTCATTTGAATTGAAAATCTTGTGTTTGGAGAAAACATGTCTTTCAGGCATTATGAAATATTAAAAAGGAAAATCTCCCTTTGTTGTCTGGGAAAATGTCATAACCACTGTGATTTACCAGGTAACGTTATACATATCATAAAAACAAATAGATCCCAAGAACTTTATTTGTGTTGGTAAAGATAAAAAGGCAAAACATGACTTCTCAATAGGTGTTCCAGTGGTTCTCTATTCAGATGCCTAACTGTGAGAATTGGAGATAGTGTGAAAAATCACATCTCCCACTCATTAGACACATTTTAAAGTTATTCTGTTACTTTAGAATGGAATTCTCTTGTCATTTGCTATTTATAAATCAAAAAGGTTGAGTTTACAACATTAACAGGAGCAAAATGTTCCTCAGTAGTTTAAGAAAGAGGAGAAGAAGAACATCGAGGAAACAAACTTGAAAACCATCCTAAGCAAAATACTTAAGAGCTTAAGTTTTGTCTGTGTGTCAAGAACTGTGAAGGGTGTGAGATTTGACCCTATTTAGAAGCTAACAAGTTAGTCCGCCACAATTTCATGGAGGCTGATAGAAGACACAAAATTTCCGGGTCAGCGACAAAGGAGAGTTTTTGCTCAAAGCAGTAGCAGGAATTAGAATATTGGCATTTTAAGTCAGCTCCCCAAGCTCCAAATCCCACAGGGTGATGTGAAGAGGGCCGGATACCACTTGCAAGTGTAGTCGGTTGTTTCTTGAGAAGAATGCTGAGTTTAGGGAATCCGAATGAGCAATAAGCATGCCTGACCTCTGTTGCACAGGGAGACACCCTCTCTCTTTTCCCAGACTGTTCACCATAAAAACATCCTTGAAAAAGATAGTCAGAAACAAACAGTAGGCCAGGTGCGGTGGCTCACGCCTGTAATCCCAGCACTTTGGGAGGCTGAGGTGGGCGGATCACCTGAGGTCAGGAGTTCAAGACCAGCCTGGCCAACATGGTGAAACCCCATCTCTACTAAAAATACAAAAATTAGCTGGGCATGGTGGCAGGCACCTGTAATCCCAGCTACTTGAGAGGCTGAGGCAGGAGAATCACTTGAACCTGGGAGGCAGAGGTTGCAGTGAGCTGAGATCACACCACTGCACCCCAGCCTGGGTGACAGAGCAAAACTCCATCTCAAAAAAAAAGAAAAAAGAAAAAAAGAAATATGACTTAGAAGGTGGAAATATCTTTCCTGTGCACTTTAATATGGTAGCCTCTAGCCAATTAAATGTAAATTAATTAAAATTAGAAACATTTAAGATTTTTCCATTGCATTAGCCATATTTCAAGTACCCAGTAGCCACATGTGGTTATGGGATACCACATTGGACAGCACAGATATGGAACATTTCTACCATCACAAAAAGTTATTCTGGATAGCCCTAAATATAATTCAGTCAGTCAGCCACAAAAATGGAAATATAGATACAATTCGGTTATCCAACCACGTTTATTTAATTCTTCCATATGCCAGGGGAAAAAAATGTTATATTGACTTTGTTCCCTACAGTCTTAAAGTCTACAGTAAAGCAAGGAAGACAGACCTTATTAAAATAATAAATAAAGACAATAAACAAGTTATTGCAATTAAAGGTGACCTGACTTACTATGGAAGATCTGGAATAAGTTTCCTGGAATAAGAGATATTTAAGCTCAGACTTTAGTTAGGTTAAAAAAATATATAAAGGAAGGAAGGAAGACTTTTCCAGGGAGTTGAAACATTGTCAACATGTAGTGGCTGAAACCGTAGCATATTTCAGAAATTAAGAAAACTCAGGATAGGTGAATGCTAGATGTGGTGGAAAATAGTAGGAGATGAGGTACGCGGAGGCCATGGTCATCTGGGTTTTTGTAGACCCATGTTAAGAACTTTGGACCTAGTTCTAAGGGAACTAGGATATTTCTGAAGGGTTTAAAGCAGGCAAATGATAGAATCAACTTGAGGATGATGAGTGATCTTGATAGAACGATACCTGGTAGTTGGACCGGAATGGATTCTTGAAGGCTCTTTCAGAGGATTAGCTCAAAAAGGATGACTGAGCACCTACTTTAAGAAGAAATTTTATTTTTTAAATAAAGGAATTTATTTTTGTTTTTCATATGCTAATGGATATATAATAGCTGTACATATTTATAGGGTACATGTGATATTTTAATATATGCATACAATGTGCAATGATCAAATCTGGGTAATTGGTAAATCCATCACCCCAAACATTTGTCATTCCTTTGTGTTGGGGACATTACAAATCTTCTAGCTATTGTGAAATATATGATAAATTATTGTTAACTGTAGTCACCCCATTGTGCTACTGAACACTAGATTTTATTCCTTCTAACTGTATTTTTGTACCCATTAGCCAAGCCTAAAGAAGAAATGTTAAAATAATACTGACACTAAATTCCTGAAAGATGGATGTAAGTAGGATAAATTTTATAGGGAAAATCAGAGTCCAAAAGAAACTGAAGAAACTTCAAAGCTGGAGCCAATGATCCAAACAGTGCAGGGGTCTGGGCCAGCTTCAGGGAAATACTGACAGATCTGTGGCCACTCTCACCTCTACACTCAACCTTGGGTGGCTATCACAGTCGTTCGATACCTTGCTGGATCCCCCAGCCTAGAAGAGTGTCTGGCAAAGAGTTGTTGCTTGCTGAGTAGGAATGAATATGTGCATGAGAGCAGAGAGGCAGGCAGGACTCCCAGAAGGAAGAGGGAGCCCCCAAAAGCAAATGACAGACCCTCCAAATAATGTACCATCACCACCTAGGGTGAGCTGAAGTGAACCAAGCAGGCAGCAGAACAGACAATCTCAAAAAAACAGTAGTGAAAATCCAAGAAGCAGCAGACATGTGGGGAAAACCAAACCTGTGAGAAAGTGGAGCTAAACTTACTGAAGAGTATAATTCTAAAGAAACACAGTTAATGGAGCAAACAGAAGACTGAAATATGTATAACTCATAACCTCAAAGATTTTGAGATAAGATTATGGCAGGAATCACAGACAAGATGATGGAGGCCTGGTCAGGGGTGATAGCAGTGGGCATAGAGAGAAGCTGTAAGATTCTTAACTATCTTTAGAGGCAAAATTGATAGAAATTGGTAATTGATTGAAAATGGAAAGTTACAAAGATGAAGGAGTTACGACTAACTAGGTTTCTGCTTGTGGAATTTGGTGGAATGCAGTGTGTTTGTTGATGCTGGGAGTGCTAGGAAGGCAGATTCCAGAGGGGCTACCATCAATTCAGTTTAAAGAATGTTCAGTTCGTTGGCAGTGCCATTAGACATCTATTGAGAAACTGAGGGGCTACTGGCTATGTGTGTTTGGAGCTCAGAAGAAAGGTATGAGCTAGCTGTGAATGAGCAAAATAATCTACCTAGGCCATAACTGAAAGCACATGCTTGGGAAGTGAGCTAGGGTGAAACTAGCAGAGGTCACAGCACAAAACCCCTGTTTTTTTGTTTTTTTGGGTTTTTTTGAGACGGATCTCACCCTGTCACCCAGGCTGGAGTGCAGTGGTGCGATCTCAGTCCACCACAGCCTCTGCCTCCAGGGTTCCAGTGATTCTCCTGCCTCAGCCTGCCAGGTAGCTGGGATTACAGGCATGCACCACCACACCCAGCTAATTTTTGTATTTTTAGTAGAGACAGGGTTTCACCATGTTGACCAGGCTGGTCTCGAACTCCTGACCTCAGGTGATCTGCCCACCTTGGCCTCCCAAAGTGCTGGGATTACAGGTGTGAGCCACCACAACTAGCCAATTTTCAAAGAAACTGTGGTCAAGGGACAGAGTTGTTCAGGGAGAAAACAGAGGCTCCATGAAAAACTGAACTGACTGCAAAACTTTTCAATTCTTCATGTTCTATTTTTCTTTAGTAGAGTCCATTGGTTCACGTAACACAGACCGTAAAATGGGGATCATAATAGTACCCGTCCCAAAGGGTTTGATGTGAAGACGAAAAACGATGTACAGTGACCACTTAGCTCAGCAGCTGACACACAGGAACCGTTCCATTAATGAGTTACAGTATAATCAAACAAATCTGACAGAAGGAAAAGTAAAATTTCCCCCAGGTTCTCCCACGATGCCTAATAGGACTGAAGATTATTGTTCTCAATATTTTATTATAGGTTCATTAGGTTTTTGAAAATTATAATTGTAAAAAAAAGTTTGTTTACTTATGACATGGAAATCTAACATGTACATTTTTGTATTGTATAGCTTTTGCTTTGAAAGCATAAAAAAACCCGTGAATTAATCTTGTGTGAAATACGATAAACAGAATATCTGCAACAGCGAATACTCAATTGCATGTCGCACCAATAACTGCTATGAAGTGTACTCTACATCACCCGTCCTTAGGCCACCGCAAGTGCCGCCTCTGTTCTAGATGCACTCAATAAATTCATCTTTCACTAACTCAACTACAAGGCCGGTGTAATGAAATCACAAGCAGCTAGGATTTCCATTGTTTTTCTGACAACTGTTTACCAGGAACCTCTGATTATATGTAGACTGCATGTTTTTGCTGCAATCAGGACAAATAGAGAGACAGACTCTGGAATCGAGCTCTAAGCATAAAACAGGAAGGTTTCTACACTGCTGGGAACAGTCAGTCCCATGAACAGCATGATGGAGCCGTTTTCTCACGCCATTTCCACACCACAAAGCCAACAGGACACATTCAAAGGAAAATCAAGAATTCTTTTTTTTTTTTTTTTTTGAGATGGAGTTTCACTCTTTCGCCCAGGCTGGAGTGAAGTGGTGTGATTTCGGCTCACTGCAACCTCCACCCTCCAGGTTCAAGCAGTTCTACTGCCCCAATCTCCCAAGTAGCTAGGATTACAGGCACACGCCACCACACCTGATTGATTTTTGTATTGTTAGTAGAGACGCGGTTTCACCATGTTGGGCAGTCTCGAACTCCTGACTTCAGGTGATCCACCCGCCTTGGACTCCCAAAGTGCTAGGATTACAGGCGTGAGCCACAGCACCCAGCCAAAAATCAAGAATTCTTTTGAAAGAATGCACAAACCTGCACTGCCATTTTGTCTGCTACTTCCATATGAGGGCCCTGCCTTTTCCAAAACTGGTGTGAAAATAGAAGAAACAAAAAAAGCCAGAGGAGATGAACCCTTTCTCTGGGTGAGGAGTCATCTTAGCTGAATTCAGAAGGACACACCAATTAGATTTACAAAAAGAAAAAGCAGCAGCAGAGGGTAACTAGTTTTATTTTTTTAAAAAAAAGAAAGTGACTGGATTTTAATTCCCTTACACAAGGTACTTCTTCCTTTTTCATGTTCACATTGGGGTGGTGTGGCGAATCCTCCGTATCCTCCTAGCTGCCCTGCCCTCTGCTTCTTTCTCCTGTAATTCAGTTTATAAACAGAATCAACTTCACCAAGAACTGCTCATCTCCTAGACTACACTACTTCCCACTGGCCTTCTGAATGAAATTGAAATGTAAATCAACTCAGATTTCCTCTTAATACATATGATCATATTAATGAATGTGAAGTCTTGCCCAGGTTACAGTTCTTTCACCTGGCCATCCAAGCCCTGAGCCTAAACAACAGCCTGGCGACAGGTTCAGGACTTGGTTTGCCAGGAGAAAGAACTATAATCTGGACAAAACTTGGTTTGCCCTTAAGCTTGGTTTCCCTCACCTGCCTTCACCCCACACCCATTTGCTCATATCTCCCCCTTCAGAATGACTGATGTCATCCCCCTATGACTTAACAATGTTATTTTTTTTTTACTGAAAAGCAGGATGCAGAACAATATGTATGTTATGATCCCATTTTCTCTTTCCTTCTTTCTTTCTGATCTCATTTTCTTTCTCTCTCTCTCTCTCTCTTTCTTTCTTTTCGACAGGGTCTTTCTCTGTCACCCAGGCTAGAGGGCAGTGGTGTGATCACAGCTCACTGCAGCCTCAATTCAGTCTGGGCTCAAGTGATCCTCCTGCTTCAGCCTCTGGAGTAGCTGGGACTACAGGTACATGATACCACGCCCCATTAATTATTTTTCTCTTGTTTTCTCTCTCTTTTGTAGGGACAAAGTCTCCCTATGTTGCCCACACTGGTCTCGAACTCCTGGGCTCATGCAATCCTCCTGCCTCAGCCTCCCAAAGTGCTGGGATGACAGGCATGAGCCACCGCATCCAACCAATCCCATTTTCATTTTTAAAAATTGGAAGAAATATATAATTGTCAGAGGCATTTGAATTAGTGTTATTCCATCTTGAATAGGGGCTGGGTACAATAAGGCTGAGAACTACTAAGCTGCATTCCCAGGAAGTTAGGCGTTCTTAGCCACAGGATGAGATAGGAGGTCAGCACAAGATACAGGTCAAAGACCTTGCTGACAAAACAGGATGCAGTAAAGAAGCTGGCCAAAACCCACCAAAACCAAGATGGTGACGAAAGTGACCTCTGGTCATCCTCACTGCTCATTGTATGCTAATTATAATGCATTAGCATGCTAAAAGACACTCCCACTAGCGCCAAGACAGTTTACAAATGCCGTGGCAACATCAGGAAGTTATCCTATATGGTCTAAAAGAGGGAAGAACCCTCAGTTCCAGGAATTGTCCACCCCTTTCCCAGAAAACTCACAAATAATCCACCCCTTGTTTAGCATATAATCAAGAAATAACTTTAAGTATACGCAGTTGAGCAGCCGCTGCTCTGCCTATGAAGTAGCCATTCTTTTATTCCTTTACTTTCTTCATAAACTTGCTGTCACTTTATAGATTCACCTCGAATTCTTTCTTGCATGAGATCCAAGAACCCTCTCTTAGGGTCTGGATCAGGGCCCCTTTCTGGTAACATAATTAGATATGTATTAAAAAGGTGGGGCTCTCTGCACATCACTATTTTGGAGGATGGTAATATGGAAGACTCATTTTATCTTTCGTATGTTTATGATATTTAAACTTTGTATTTATGTATATATCTGTCATCATTAAAATAATGAGCAATTATTCCAGGACTACCTTCTCTGTGACATTTTATCAGATTACTCCTTTCAAACTCCACTCACTCCCATTCCTTGTATAATGCTTGTAACAGCTGGATATTTTTACCACCATTTCTATGTGTGCATATATGTATCTGCATATGTTTATGCATGTTTCTCTTTTTTTTGCCATTTGTACGTCCCTCTCTTCTCCCTTATATTAAAAATCTCCTGAAGGGAAGTTTTACATCAGATAATAGACATGACTGTCCACAACCAATAGACACTCTTCGTTGAATAACTAAGAGCGAATCTAGTCATGAATGAGTCACATTAGCCCTTGGACTGTCGTAAAATCTGCTTTACTACTCACTTGTTCTTCAGTAGTTGTATATTTTCTCCAAAACATATATAAAATGTATTAAGTTATACTGGCCCCATGAATTCCTGAAAACTTTTTCTTTGTCTGCAGCTACCAACAAAGTTACGAAAGCCAGATTTTTTTTTTTTTTTTTTTAACCAATAATTTCAGTCATTCCTGACAACTGGTTAAAAACCCAGGACCCTTTTTAAAAGATCAAAAGATGTGGCAACTTAAGAATTGCCATGCTAATGGGAGCTCAGTCGGGGTCAACAGTGATAGACTCCACTTAGCCTTCTTGGACTGGATGAAACAAGATTTTACAGCATTTTACTAATGCCCTGCTTTTCCAGCCTTGTCTGTGTCTATCAACATCTAATTGTACTTCCAACGATTGGAGACAAACTATCTTTTCTTCTTTCCAAATGAGAATTTGTAGGGGTTTTCTGGTCCCATTTGCCACCAAGTGCACATCAGAAGATGAGTCTCCTAGCAGGAGGTCAATGATAGCTGAGGAAGAAAGAGGCCTGCTCCAGGCCCAGCGGCGGCGCCGGCAGAAGGGCCTTCCCCAACTCGAGTTGCCATGGCAAACCGACTGATGAAAAACGCTTGCATTCTGAATTCATCACTGGAGGGTGATTAGAATGTAAATAATGATGAGATATGTAGGTGATAACATTTTTCTATTAAAAGAAACGCAATGAAAAGCACGTCCCTGTTGGATAGTCACTGGCAGTGGGTGTGGCTACTGTTGATCACAGGCAAAAACCCTGAAGCCCTTTACAAAACCTACTGTTTTCCATCAGATCTTTCTGTAAACCTCCATTATATTGCACTAGAAATATGCAGCAATTAAAACAAGTTAAAATTTAAATGGATTTTGGGCAAGTAGAGTGAAGTGTGTCATTTTTCTCACTGTAGGGTATGTGCAGTGTCTCTGTTAGCATCTGTTCTCAGTAATTCCTGCAATTCAATTATAACACATTTGGAAACTGCACAGATATGCAAGGAATTATTTGAATCACAATTTATCTTTTTTTTTTTTTTTTTTAGCTATTTAGGGTATACATTGCTAACAAAAAGTGAATGTTTGACGTTTCCCTTCCCGTCAATAAAATGCCCCCAGCCTTGAACACCACATGGCCCATTGCTGTAACATAGCTCCCTTGCCAAAGCTTTTGCCTTTGAAGCTACTCAGACACCTACCATGAGGATCCTTCTTCCACAGTGGGAAGAGTGAGACTAGAATTGTACTTTGGCACGGAGATTAGGTGAGCAGAAGTGACAGAGGCACCAGCACACTGAACAATCCAAACAGAAAGAGCTCAGGGGCCGGGCACATTGGCTCACACCTGTAATCCCAGCACTTTGGGAGGCCGAGGCAGGTGGATCACCCGAGGTCAGGAGTTTGAGACCAGCCTGGCCAACATGGTGAAACCCTGTCTCTACTAAAAATTCAAAAATTTGCTGGGTGTGGTGGCACATGCGGAGGCAGGAGAATTGCTTGAATGCAGGAGGCAGAGGTTACAGTGAGCCACAATCGAGCTACTGCATTCTAGCCTGGTTGACAGAGCAACACTCCGTCTGACAAAAAAAAAAAAGAGCTCAGGGTTTATGTCTTCCTGCATGAGTTTGTTCAGTAAGTATTTGCTGAGCACCTATTGTCATTGTCATCTGTACATGGACCAGAACTGCCTGTGTCACTGAAGTCTTATGTGCAAGGCATAAAGTGGGACTTTCTTTATTTTTCTGAGACACTATAGTGATTTATGAGGCACTTTCTTAAATCTTTCACCATTCTTTGTCCAAGACCACACAACAGGTAATAAATCTCATTATATAATTCTGCCTAAGTGTCACAGGGCAAGGGAGCCCCAGAATTGGAGCTCCACCCTAGAAGGTTCTTGGTTTCCCCCAGTAAGGAATTCGAGGGTGAGCCAGCGGTAGAGGAAAACAGCTTTGCTGGGGCGGCAGTGTCACAGCTCCGTGACTGCTCCTGCAGAGCAGGCCTACCCCATAAGCCGTGCATCGAGAGTAGCAGCTCAGGGGCAGGTCTGCGGTCACATCCATACCCACTTATAATTACGTGCAAATTAATGGGCAGGTTATTCAGAAATTTCTAGAAAAAGGGTGATAACCTTCGTGTTGTTACCAGGCAATGGGTAAACTGTCATGGCACTGGTGGGCATGTCAGCCAGTCTTCAATTTGGTCTGGAGTCGAGTCCCACCTCCTACCTCCTATGTACTTATTTTTGATGCCACAAAATAAACTTTAGTTTTATTATCTCATTTTATCCAAGACTGCTGCAGTGGGTCACTGCCAGCATTATGCCACATTTGTGACAATTACAAAATGCTACTCTCTGAGTGAACAAATTAGAAAAGCCATCCCATTCTCAGGATTTTAGCCCTACCTGCCCCCTCCACCAGTTGCCTTTGAGCACGTGCTGTCTGCACACCACCCGGGGAGGAAAGGTTATCCCTCCCAGTGTCACCTACTGTCCCAGGCCTGGGCCACCTCCCCTGGAAGAAGTCATTTCCTGCATCTGCCACGTCTCTGGGGACTGGTACTATCCTGACTGCCCTACTCACACCCACATTGGCTGAGCCAATCACTGGACTGCCCATGGCTGCCGCACCCCCTTCTTCCTTGGTCCAGAAATATTCCTGGCATCCCAGGTATTTTCTAAAAAGCATCGTGGTTGATTCTTACAATTATTCTCAAGTGTTCTCTTCAATATTCTTCTACTCCTAGTCCAGAGAACCTCTGGATCCCCAAAATGCCTTGAGTTGTAAGAATGCCAGGCCGGGCGCGTTGGCTCATGCCTCTAATCCCAGCACTTTGGGAGGCTAAGGCAGGTGGATCATGAGGTCAGGAATTCGAGACCAGCCTGACCAACATGGTGAAACCCTGTCTCTACTAAAAATACAAAAACTAGCCAGGCATAGTGATGGGCGCCTATAATCCCAGCTACTTGGGAGGCTGAGGCAGGAGAATCCCTTGAACACTAGGAGGCGGAGGTTGCAGTGAGCTGAGATCACACCACTGCACTCCAGCCTGGGCAACAGAGTGATATGCTGTCTCAAAAAAAAAAAAAAAAAAAAAAAAAAGAATGTCACTACCTTGATCCTTTATGCAGCTTGCAGGATGTCTCCCTCACCCCAATACTATACTTCTCCCAACTCTATTGATAGAAGGTGGAGCATCCCATCCCCAAACATGACAGAAGAGTAACACAAAACACACTCAGCATGGAGTTAGCTTATTTGCCACAGAAAGCCCATTATGCTGAGAGCATGGGCTTGAGAAAATTGGGAGAAGATGGTGGTAGGAGCACATGTCTCAGATCCCCTCTCTGACTTAAAACCCAACACCAATCAAGCTGGAAGGGTCTGGAGGGTTCATTTGAGGCCACAGGTCTCAGCATCCCTGGAGGAGAGGGCAGATGTAGACTCTCTTCTGGTTGGCATCTGGGGAAAGCTAAGGAGCCTGTGGCTACAGACAAGGGTGTGCAGCAACCTAAGGCCCTGGGCATACCTGGATTGCTGAGGACTTCAGGCGTCAGAGCGTGTGATTGTTTTCAGGAAAGCTCTTCCTCTGCGTACCTGTGACCCAGTGGCTCTGGAAGGGCCTGCCCATTCCTGTTGATCCCAGGAGGACTGAGTTAAATTGTGCAGGTCTGTGGCAGTGGAGGACCATCATCCCCACTACACTCAAGGGGAATTAACAGCATTCCAGTTTTCTCACTCTGGGCTCACCAACTTGCTACTACTCAGTAGGCCTCAACATCCTGGCCAGTGTGGGGACTAAAGGCACAACCAAGTGAGCAGTTTAAAAAAATACACACTTGTGACTGTTTAAGACGACTCAGTGCCCTGAGAGAGAGAGAGAGAGAGAGAGAGAGAGAGAGAGAGAGAGAGACAAGGAGGAAGAGCAGGATATGGAACAGCTGAATAAGGAGGCTCCCTTTGAGGGACAAATCAGGAAAGATCCAGATGATAACTTGTAATAGAGAACTAATGAGAACCCCCAAGGCGATTTAAGTAGAGCACCCAAAATATGTTCTGGAAGTTTAGGAGAAACAAACACAAAAACTTGATGGTATGGACTGAATTGTGTCCCCTCAAAATTCATGTGTTGAAGCCCTAATTCCCAGTGTGATGGTGTTTGGAAATGAGGTCTTGGGAGATCATTAGATTTAGATGAAGTCCTCATAATGGAATTAACCCCCTTAGAAGAAGAGACATCAGAGATCTTGCTGTCTTTATCTCCCTCCTCCCCCATCTGTCTCTCTGTGTCTTTCCAGAAAAGAGAGTCCTCACCAGAAATGGCTACGCTGCCACCTTGATCTTGGACTTCCAGCCTTCAGAACTGTGAGAAAACAAATTTCTGTTGTTTAAGCCATGCAGTCTCTGGTATTTTGATATGGCAGCTCATGCGACTAAGATACTCAATACCTTTATTTTAAAATTTATTGTAGGGGGGAGGAGCCAAGATGGCCGAATAGGAACAGCTCCGGTCTACAGCTCCCAGCATGAGCGACGCAGAAGACGGGTGATTTCTGCATTTCCATCTGAGGTACCGGGTTCATCTCACTAGGGAGTGCCAGACAGTGGGCGCAGGACAGTGGGTGCGCGCACCGTGCGCGAGCCGAAGCAGGGCGAGGCATTGCCTCACCTGGGAAGCGCAAGGGGTCAGGGAGTTCCCTTTCCGAGTCAAAGAAAGGGGTGACGGACGCACCTGGAAAATCGGGTCACTCCCACCCGAATATTGCGCTTTTCAGACCGGCTTAAAAAACGGCGCACCACGAGACTATATCCCACACCTAGCTCGGAGGGTCCTACGCCCACGGAATCTCGCTGATTGCTAGCGCAGCAGTCTGAGATCAAACTGCAAGGCGGCAGCGAGGCTGGGGGAGGGGCGCCCGCCATTGCCCAGGCTTGCTTAGGTAAACAAAGCAGCCGGGAAGCTCGAACTGGGTGGAGCCCACCACAGCTCAAGGAGGCTTGCCTGCCTCTGTATGCTCCACCTCTGGGGGCAGGGCACAGACAAACAAAAAGACAGCAGTAACCTCTGCAGACTTAAATGTCCCTGTCTGACAGCTTTGAAGAGAGCAGTGGTTCTCCCAGCACGCAGCTGGAGATCTGAGAACGGGCAGACTGCCTCCTCAAGTGGGTCCCTGACCCCTGACCCCCGAGCAGCCTAACTGGGAGGCACCCCCCAGCAGGGGCACACTGACATCTCACACAGCAGGGTATTCCAACAGACCTGCAGCTGAGGGTCCTGTCTGTTAGAAGGAAAACTAACAAACAGAAAGGACATCCACACTGAAAACCCATCTGTACATCACCATCATCAAAGACCAAAAGTAGATAAAACCACAAAGATGGGGAAAAAACAGAACAGAAAAACTGGAAACTCTAAAAATCAGAGCGCCTCTCCTCCAAAGGAACACAGTTCCTCACCAGCAACGGAACAAAGCTGGATGGAGAATGACTTTGACGAGCTGAGAGAAGAAGGCTTCAGATGATCAAATTACTCTGAGCTACGGGAGGACATTCAAACCAAAGGCAAAGAAGTTGAAAACTTTGAAAAAAATTTAGAAGAATGTATAACTAGAATAACCAATACAGAGAAGTGCTTAAAGGAGCTGATGGAGCTGAAAACCAAGGCTCGAGAACTACGTGAAGAATGCAGAAGCCTCAGGAGCCGATGCGATCAACTGGAAGAAAGGGTATCAGCAATGGAAGATGAAATGAATGAAATGAAGCGAGAAGGGAAGTCTAGAGAAAAAAGAATAAAAAGAAATGAGCAAAGCCTCCAAGAAATATGGGACTATGTGAAAAGACCAAATCTACATCTGATTGGTGTACCTGAAAGTGATGCGGAGAATGGAACCAAGTTGGAAAACACTCTGCAGGATATTATCCAGGAGAACTTCCCCAATCTAGCAAGGCAGGCCAACGTTCAGATTCAGGAAATACAGAGAACGCCACAAAGATACTCCTCGAGAAGAGCAACTCCAAGACACATAATTGTCAGATTCACCAAAGTTGAAATGAAGGAAAAAATGTTAAGGGCAGCCAGAGAGAAAGGTCGGGTTACCCTCAAAGGGAAGCCCATCAGACTAACAGCGGATTTCTCGGCAGAAACCCTACAAGCCAGAAGAGAGTGGGGGCCAATATTCAACATTCTTAAAGAAAAGAATTTTCAACCCAGAATTTCATATCCAGCCAAACTAAGCTTCATAAGTGAAGGAGGAATAAAATACTTTACAGACAAGCAAATGCTGAGAGATTTTGTCACCACCAGGCCTGCCTTACAAGAGCTCCTGAAGGAAGCGCTAAACATGGAAAGGAACAACCGGTACCAGCCGCTGCAAAATCATGCCAAAATGTAAAGACCATTGAGACTAGGAAGAAACTGCATCAACTAATGAGCAAAATCACCAGCTAACATCATAATGACAGGATCAAATTCACACATAACAATATTAACTTTAAATGTAAATGGACTAAATTCTCCAATTAAAAGACACAGACTGGCAAGTTGGATAAAGAGCCAAGACCCATCAGTGTGCTGTATTCAGGAGACCCATCTCACGTGCAGAGACACACATAGGCTCAAAATAAAAGGATGGAGGAAGATCTACCAAGCAAATGGAAAACAAAAAAAGGCAGGGGTTGCAATCCTAGTCTCTGATAAAACAGACTTTAAACCAACAAAGATCAAAAGAGACAAAGAAGGCCATTACATAATGGTAAAGGGATCAATTCAACAAGAGGAGCTAACTATCCTAAATATATATGCACCCAATACAGGAGCACCCAGATTCATAAAGCAAGTCCTGAGTGACCTACAAAGAGACTTAGACTCCCACACATTAATAATGGGAGACTTTAACACCCCACTGTCAACATTAGACAGATCAACAAGACAGAAAGTCAACAAGGATACCCAGGAATTGAACTCAGCTCTGCACCAAGTGGACCTAATAGACATCTACAGAACTCTCCACCCCAAATCAACAGAATATACATTTTTTTCAGCACCACACCACACCTATTCCAAAATTGACCACATAGTTGGAAGTAAAGCTCTCCTCAGCAAATGTAAAAGAACAGAAATTATAACAAACTATCTCTCAGACCACAGTGCAATCAAACTAGAACTCAGGATTAAAAATCTCACTCAAAGCCGCTCAACTACATGGAAACTGAACAACCTGCTCCTGAATGACTGCTGGGTACATAACGAAATGAAGGCAGAAATAAAGATGTTCTTTGAAACCAACGAGAACAAAGACACAACATACCAGAATCTCTGGGATGCATTCAAAGCAGTGTGTAGAGGGAAATTTATAGCACTAAATGCCCACAAGAGAAAGCAGGAAAGATCCAAAATTGACACCCTAACATCACAATTAAAAGAACTAGAAAAGCAAGAGCAAACACATTCAAAAGCTAGCAGAAGGCAAGAAATAACTAAAATCAGAGCAGAACTGAAGGAAATAGAGACACAAAAAACCCTTCAAAAAATCAGTGAATCCAGGAGCTGGTTTTTTGAAAGGATCAACAAAATTGATAGACCGCTAGCAAGACTAATAAAGAAAAAAAGAGAGAAGAATCAAATAGACACAATAAAAAATGATAAAGGGGATATCACCACCGTCCCACAGAAATACAAACTACCATCAGAGAATACTACAAACACCTCTACACAAATAAACTAGAAAATCTAGAAGAAATGGATACATTCCTCGACACATACACTCTCCCAAGACTAAACCAGGAAGAAGTTGAATCTCTGAATAGACCAATAACAGGAGCTGAAATTGTGGCAATAATCAATAGTTTACCAACCAAAAAGAGTCCAGGACCAGATGGATTCACAGCCGAATTCTACCAGAGGTACAAGGAGGAACTGGTACCATTCCTTCTGAAACTATTCCAATCAATAGAAAAAGAGGGAATCCTCCCTAACTCATTTTATGAGGCCAGCATCGTTCTGATACCAAAGCCGGGCAGAGACACAACCAAAAAAGAGAATTTTAGACCAATATCCTTGTTGAACATTGATGCAAAAATCCTCAATAAAATACTGGCAAACCGAATCCAGCAGCACATCAAAAAGCTTATCCACCATGATCAAGTGGGCCTCATCCCTGGGATGCAAGGCTGGTTCAATATACGCAAATCAATAAATGTAATCCAGCATATAAACAGAGCCAAAGACAAAAACCACATGATTATCTCAATAGATGCAGAAAAAGCCTTTGACAAAATTCAACAACCCTTCATGCTAAAAACTCTCAATAAATTAGGTATTGATGGGACGTATTTCAAAATAATAAGAGCTATCTATGACAAACCCACAGCCAATATCATACTGAATGGGCAAAAACTGGAAGCATTCCCTTTGAAAACTGGCACAAGACAGGGATGCCCTCTCTCACCGCTCCTATTCAACATAGTGTTGGAAGTTCTGGCCAGGGCAATCAGGCAGGAGAAGGAAATAAAGGGTATTCAATTAGGAAAAGAGGAAGTCAAATTGTCCCTGTTTGCAGATGACATGATTGTTTATCTAGAAAACCCCATTGTCTCAGCCCAAAATCTCCTTAAGCTGATAAGCAACTTCAGCAAAGTCTCAGGATACAAAATCAATGTACAAAAATCACAAGCATTCTTATACACCAACAACAGACAAACAGAGAGCCAAATCATGAGTGAACTCCCATTCACAATTGCTTCAAAGAGAATAAAATACCTAGGAATCCAACTTACAAGGGATGTGAAGGACCTCTTCAAGGAGAACTACAAACCACTGCTCAAGGAAATAAAAGAGGATACAAACAAATGGAAGAACATTCCATGCTCATGGGTAGGAAGAATCAATATCGTGAAAATGGCCATACTGCCCAAGGTAATTTACAGATTCAATGCCATCCCCATCAAGCTACCAATGACTTTCTTCACAGAATTGGAAAAAACTACTTTAAAGTTCATATGGAACCAAAAAAGAGCCCGCATCGCCAAGTCAATCCTAAGCCAAAAGAACAAAGCTGGAGGCATCATGCTACCTGACTTCAAACTATACTACAAGGCTACAGTAACAAAAACAGCATGGTACTGGTACCAAAACAGAGATATAGATCAATGGAACAGAACAGAGCCCTCAGAAATAACGCCGCATACCTACAACTATCTGATCTTTGACAAACCTGAGAAAAACAAGCAATGGGGAAAGGATTCCCTATTTAATAAATGGTGCTGGGAAAACTGGCTAGCCATATGTAGAAAGCTGAAACTGGATCCCTTCCTTACACCTTATACAAAAATCAATTCAAGATGGATTAAAGATTTAAACGTTAGACCTAAAACCATAAAAACCCTAGAAGAAAACCTAGGCATTACCATTCAGGACATAGGCATGGGCAAGGACTTCATGTCCAAAACACCAAAAGCAATGGCAACAAAAGACAAAATTGACAAATGGGATCTAATTAAACTAAAGAGCTTCTACACAGCAAAAGAAACTACCATCAGAGTGAACAGGCAACCTACAACATGGGAGAAAATTTTCGCAACCTACTCATCTGACAAAGGGCTAATATCCAGAATCTACAATGAACTCAAACAAATTTACAAGAAAAAAACAAACAACCCCATCAAAAAGTGGGCGAAGGACATGAACAGACACTTCTCAAAAGAAGACATTTATGCAGCCAAAAAACACATGAAAAAATGCTCATCATCACTGGCCATCAGAGAAATGCAAATCAAAACCACTATGAGATATCATCTCACACCAGTTAGAATGGCAATCATTAAAAAGTCAGGAAACAACAGGTGCTGGAGAGGATGTGGAGAAATAGGAACACTTTTACACTGTTGGTGGGACTGTAAACTAGTTCAACCATTGTGGAAGTCAGTGTGGCGATTCCTCAGGGATCTAGAACTAGAAATACCATTTGACCCAGCCATCCCATTACTGGGTATATACCCAAAGGACTATAAATCATGCTGCTATAAAGACACATGCACACGTATGTTTATTGCGGCATTATTCACAATAGCAAAGACTTGGAACCAACCCAAATGTCCAACAATGATAGACTGGATTAAGAAAATGTGGCACATATACACCATGGAATACTATGCAGCCATAAAAAATGATGAGTTCATGTCCTTTGTAGGGACATGGATGAAATTGGAAACCGTCATTCTCAGTAAACTATTGCAAGAACAAAAAACCAAACACCGCATATTCTCACTCATAGGTGGGAACTGAACAATGAGATCACATGGACACAGGAAGGGGAATATCACACTCTGGGGACTGTTGTGGGGTGGGGGGAAGGGGGAGGGATAGCATTGGGAGATATACCTAATGCTAGATGACGAGTAAGTGGGTGCAGCGCACCAGAATGGCACATGTATACATATGTAACTAACCTGCACAATGTGCACATGTACCCTAAAACTTAAAGTATAATAAAAAAAAAAAGAAAAAATAAAATAAAATAAAATAAAATTTATTGTGAGTTGAAAAAGAAGGTGATCATGGCTGAGAACCAAGTTAATGACCCAAAAGACCAAGAGCTCAATCAAAAGCAAGGTTTTTGCACAACCAAAAGCAAAAACACAGTAAGATGAAAATCCTAAGGGAAAAGATCAGAGGTTTAAAGAAGGTTTATCCATGCTATCAGGCCATGATATCTCTTACTCGCTGCCTATATGCAAGGATTCAGGATATCTTAATATCAATGTTCCTAGCCAATGAAAATAGAAAACAGTTAACCAAATGTCAATTGACTCAGATCAGACACCTGAAGACAGGAAAAGATCAGGGGAAAGGAAAAGGGGGTGAGCAATGAATCTTTCAATCTGTAGCTACACCAGATGGACCACAGCAGTGTGTCAGGGGATCTATAATGGAATAGTGGAGAAGAATACTTCAAATAGAAGACATATACTTACGGAATTGCAAGAAAAACTTCTTTAACATTATAAAAGGAAATTTCAATATGCATCTTTCAGATTTTGACAAACCAAGCAGAGAAAAATCAATAATGATATAGAGGATTTGAATTATGTAATTGAAAAGAACAATAAGCATGGAGGGAGAGCTGTGTTTCCTACAAGCAGAAAATACATCTTTTGCATCCATGTTACAAAAATTGATCATGTGCTTGGCCATAAAGAAAACTTCCCCAAAGCAGAGAAATATAAGAATAGGGTTAGCTTGAAGATGGCCGAATAGGAACAGCTCCGGTCTACAGCTCCCAGCGTGAGCGACGCAGAAGACGGGTGATTTCTGCATTTCCATCTGAGGTACTGGGTTCATCTCACTAGGGAGTGCCAGACAGTGGGTGCAGCCCAGTGGGTGCGCGCACCGTGCGCGAGCCGAAGCAGGGCGAGGCATTGCCTCACCTGGGAAGCGCAAGGGGTCAGGGAGTTCCCTTTCTGAGTCAAAGAAAGGGGTGACGGACGCACCTGGAAAATCGGGTCACTCCCACCCGAATATTGCGCTTTTCAGACCGGCTTAAAAAACGGCGCACCACAAGACTATATCCCACACCTGACTCGGAGGGTCCTATGCCCACGGAATCTCGCTGATTGCTAGCACAGCAGTCTGAGATCAAACTGCAAGGCGGCAGCGAGGCTGGGGGAGGGGCGCCCGCCATTGCCCAGGCTTGATTAGGTAAACAAAGCAGCCGGGAAGCTCGAACTGGGTGGAGCCCACCACAGCTCAAGGAGGCTTGCCTGCCTCTGTAGGCTCCACCTCTGGGGGCAGGGCACAGACAAACAAAAAGACAACAGTAACCTCTGCAGACTTAAATGTCCCTGTCTGACAGCCTTGAAGAGAGCAGTGGTTCTCCCAGCACGCAGCTGGAGATCTGAGAACGGGCAGACTGCCTCCTCAAGTGGGTCCCTGACCCCTGACCCCCGAGCAGCCTAACTGGGAGGCACCCCCCAGCAGGGGCACACTGACATCTCACACAGCAGGGTATTCCAACAGACCTGCAGCTGAGGGTCCTGTCTGTTAGAAGGAAAACTAACAAACAGAAAGGACATCCACACTGAAAACCCATCTGTACATCACCATCATCAAAGACCAAAAGTAGATAAAACCACAAAGATGGGGAAAAAACAGAACAGAAAAACTGGAAACTCTAAAAATCAGAGCGCCTCTCCTCCAAAGGAACACAGTTCCTCACCAGCAACGGAACAAAGCTGGATGGAGAATGACTTTGACGAGCTGAGAGAAGAAGGCTTCAGATGATCAAATTACTCTGA
The DNA here is from genome assembly GCF_029281585.2 of Gorilla gorilla gorilla. Classification (NCBI taxonomy): domain Eukaryota; kingdom Metazoa; phylum Chordata; class Mammalia; order Primates; family Hominidae; genus Gorilla; species Gorilla gorilla. The sequence continues at coordinate 115,470,389 of NC_073238.2, read as the reverse complement.
GCTACGGGAGGACATTCAAACCAAAGGCAAAGAAGTTGAAAACTTTGAAAAAAATTTAGAAGAATGTATAACTAGAATAACCAATACAGAGAAGTGCTTAAAGGAGCTGATGGAGCTGAAAACCAAGGCTCGAGAACTACGTGAAGAATGCAGAAGCCTCAGGAGCCGATGCGATCAACTGGAAGAAAGGGTATCAGCAATGGAAGATGAAATGAATGAAATGAAGCGAGAAGGGAAGTCTAGAGAAAAAAGAATAAAAAGAAATGAGCAAAGCCTCCAAGAAATATGGGACTATGTGAAAAGACCAAATCCACGTCTGATTGGTGTACCTGAAAGTGATGCGGAGAATGGAACCAAGTTGGAAAACACTCTGCAGGATATTATCCAGGAGAACTTCCCCAATCTAGCAAGGCAGGCCAACGTTCAGATTCAGGAAATACAGAGAACGCCACAAAGATACTCCTCGAGAAGAGCAACTCCAAGACACATAATTGTCAGATTCACCAAAGTTGAAATGAAGGAAAAAATGTTAAGGGCAGCCAGAGAGAAAGGTTGGGTTACCCTCAAAGGGAAGCCCATCAGACTAACAGCGGATTTCTCGGCAGAAACCCTACAAGCCAGAAGAGAGTGGGGGCCAATATTCAACATTCTTAAAGAAAAGAATTTTCAACCCAGAATTTCATATCCAGCCAAACTAAGCTTCATAAGTGAAGGAGGAATAAAATACTTTACAGACAAGCAAATGCTGAGAGATTTTGTCACCACCAGGCCTGCCCTAAAAGAGCTCCTGAAGGAAGCGCTAAACATGGAAAGGAACAACCGGTACCAGCCGCTGCAAAATCATGCCAAAATGTAAAGACCATTGAGACTAGGAAGAAACCGCATCAACTAATGAGCAAAATCACCAGCTAACATCATAATGACAGGATCAAATTCACACATAACAATATTAACTTTAAATGTAAATGGACTAAATTCTCCAATTAAAAGACACAGACTGGCAAGTTGGATAAAGAGTCAAGACCCATCAGTATGCTGTATTCAGGAAACCCATCTCACGTGCAGAGACACACATAGGCTCAAAATAAAAGGATGGAGGAAGATCTACCAAGCAAATGGAAAACAAAAAAAGGCAGGGGTTGCAATCCTAGTCTCTGACAAAACAGACTTTAAACCAACAAAGATCAAAAGAGACAAAGAAGGCCATTACATAATGGTAAAGGGATCAATTCAACAAGAGGAGCTAACTATCCTAAATATATATGCACCCAATACAGGAGCACCCAGATTCATAAAGCAAGTCCTGAGTGACCTACAAAGAGACTTAGGCTCCCACACATTAATAATGGGAGACTTTAACACCCCACTGTCAACATTAGACAGATCAACGAGACAGAAAGTCAACAAGGATACCCAGGAATTGAACTCAGCTCTGCACCAAGTGGACCTAATAGACATCTACAGAACTCTCCACCCCAAATCAACAGAATATACATTTTTTTCAGCACCACACCACACCTATTCCAAAATTGACCACATAGTTGGAAGTAAAGCTCTCCTCAGCAAATGTAAAAGAACAGAAATTATAACAAACTATCTCTCAGACCACAGTGCAATCAAACTAGAACTCAGGATTAAAAATCTCACTCAAAGCCGCTCAACTACATGGAAACTGAACAACCTGCTCCTGAATGACTGCTGGGTACATAACGAAATGAAGGCAGAAATAAAGATGTTCTTTGAAACCAACGAGAACAAAGACACAACATACCAGAATCTCTGGGATGCATTCAAAGCAGTGTGTAGAGGGAAATTTATAGCACTAAATGCCCACAAGAGAAAGCAGGAAAGATCCAAAATTGACACCCTAACATCACAATTAAAAGAACTAGAAAAGCAAGAGCAAACACATTCAAAAGCTAGCAGAAGGCAAGAAATAACTAAAATCAGAGCAGAACTGAAGGAAATAGAGACACAAAAAACCCTTCAAAAAATCAGTGAATCCAGGAGCTGGTTTTTTGAAAGGATCAACAAAATTGATAGACCGCTAGCAAGACTAATAAAGAAAAAAAGAGAGAAGAATCAAATAGACACAATAAAAAATGATAATGGGGATATCACCACCGATCCCACAGAAATACAAACTACCATCAGAGAATACTACAAACACCTCTACGCAAATAAACTAGAAAATCTAGAAGAAATGGATACATTCCTTGACACATACACTCTCCCAAGACTAAACCAGGAAGAAGTTGAATCTCTGAATAGACCAATAACAGGAGCTGAAATTGTGGCAATAATCAATAGTTTACCAACCAAAAAGAGTCCAGGACCAGATGGATTCACAGCCGAATTCTACCAGAGGTACAAGGAGGAACTGGTACCATTCCTTCTGAAACTATTCCAATCAATAGAAAAAGAGGGAATCCTCCCTAACTCATTTTATGAGGCCAGCATCATTCTGATACCAAAGCCGGGCAGAGACACAACCAAAAAAGAGAATTTTAGACCAATATCCTTGATGAACATTGATGCAAAAATCCTCAATAAAATACTGGCAAACCGAATCCAGCAGCACATCAAAAAGCTTATCCACCATGATCAAGTGGGCTTCATCCCCGGGATGCAAGGCTGGTTCAATATACGCAAATCAATAAATGTAATCCAGCATATAAACAGAGCCAAAGACAAAAACCACATGATTATCTCAATAGATGCAGAAAAAGCCTTTGACAAAATTCAACAACCCTTCATGCTAAAAACTCTCAATAAATTAGGTATTGATGGGACGTATTTCAAAATAATAAGAGCTATCTATGACAAACCCACAGCCAATATCATACTGAATGGGCAAAAACTGGAAGCATTCCCTTTGAAAACTGGCACAAGACAGGGATGCCCTCTCTCACCGCTCCTATTCAACATAGTGTTGGAAGTTCTGGCCAGGGCAATCAGGCAGGAGAAGGAAATAAAGGGTATTCAATTAGGAAAAGAGGAAGTCAAATTGTCCCTGTTTGCAGATGACATGATTGTTTATCTAGAAAACCCCATTGTCTCAGCCCAAAATCTCCTTAAGCTGATAAGCAACTTCAGCAAAGTCTCAGGATACAAAATCAATGTACAAAAATCACAAGCATTCTTATACACCAACAACAGACAAACAGAGAGCCAAATCATGAGTGAACTCCCATTCACAATTGCTTCAAAGAGAATAAAATACCTAGGAATCCAACTTACAAGGGATGTGAAGGACCTCTTCAAGGAGAACTACAAACCACTGCTCAAGGAAATAAAAGAGGATACAAACAAATGGAAGAACATTCCATGCTCATGGGTAGGAAGAATCAATATCGTGAAAATGGCCATACTGCCCAAGGTAATTTACAGATTCAATGCCATCCCCATCAAGCTACCAATGACTTTCTTCACAGAATTGGAAAAAACTACTTTAAAGTTCATATGGAACCAAAAAAGAGCCCGCATCGCCAAGTCAATCCTAAGCCAAAAGAACAAAGCTGGAGGCATCACACTACCTGACTTCAAACTATACTACAAGGCTACAGTAACAAAAACAGCATGGTACTGGTACCAAAACAGAGATATAGATCAATGGAACAGAACAGAGCCCTCAGAAATAACGCCGCATACCTACAACTATCTGATCTTTGACAAACCTGAGAAAAACAAGCAATGGGGAAAGGATTCCCTATTTAATAAATGGTGCTGGGAAAACTGGCTAGCCATATGTAGAAAGCTGAAACTGGATCCCTTCCTTACACCTTATACAAAAATCAATTCAAGATGGATTAAAGATTTAAACGTTAGACCTAAAACCATAAAAACCCTAGAAGAAAACCTAGGCATTACCATTCAGGACATAGGCATGGGCAAGGACTTCATGTCCAAAACACCAAAAGCAATGGCAACAAAAGACAAAATTGACAAATGGGATCTAATTAAACTAAAGAGCTTCTGCACAGCAAAAGAAACTACCATCAGAGTGAACAGGCAACCTACAACATGGGAGAAAATTTTCGCAACCTACTCATCTGACAAAGGGCTAATATCCAGAATCTACAATGAACTCAAACAAATTTACAAGAAAAAAACAAACAACCCCATCAAAAAGTGGGCGAAGGACATGAACAGACACTTCTCAAAAGAAGACATTTATGCAGCCAAAAAACACATGAAAAAATGCTCATCATCACTGGCCATCAGAGAAATGCAAATCAAAACCACTATGAGATATCATCTCACACCAGTTAGAATGGCAATCATTAAAAAGTCAGGAAACAACAGGTGCTGGAGAGGATGTGGAGAAATAGGAACACTTTTACACTGTTGGTGGGACTGTAAACTAGTTCAACCATTGTGGAAGTCAGTGTGGCGATTCCTCAGGGATCTAGAACTAGAAATACCATTTGACCCAGCCATCCCATTACTGGGTATATACCCAAAGGACTATAAATCATGCTGCTATAAAGACACATGCACACGTATGTTTATTGCGGCATTATTCACAATAGCAAAGACTTGGAACCAACCCAAATGTCCAACAATGATAGACTGGATTAAGAAAATGTGGCACATATACACCATGGAATACTATGCAGCCATAAAAAATGATGAGTTCATGTCCTTTGTAGGGACATGGATGAAATTGGAAACCGTCATTCTCAGTAAACTATCGCAAGAACAAAAAACAAAACACCGCATATTCTCACTCATAGGTGGGAACTGAACAATGAGATCACATGGACACAGGAAGGGGAACATCACACTCTGGGGACTGTTGTGGGGTGGGGGGAGGGGGGAGGGATAGCATTGGGAGATATACCACCAGCATGGCACATGTATACATATGTAACTAACCTGCACAATGTGCACATGTACCCTAAAACTTAAAGTATAATAAAAAAAAAAAAAGAAAGAAATATAAGAATAGTGAGAGGATGGGAAATAAAAGAGGAGCTTCAAAAAAAAAAAAAAAAAAAAAAAAAAAAGAAAACTTCCCCAAAGCAGAAATTTTAGAAGCCATGGTCTTGGTTCATACTCTAATAAAGGGAACTGAACAGATAATTCCAAAATTACATTATTAGAATTAAGAAACACTCCTTTGGTTGGCCCCCTTATTTAAAATACGTCAAAACTTGTTCGTAATTTAGCTGGAAATGCATCCAAAAACCAAGCTGGAGTGCGGGATGAGACAGCTGGATAGTTAGATGCATAGGTGATTCGATAAGTACAGCAAAATGTTCCTTGTGGAATTTAGTGCTGATGTTCCCTGTATGATTCTTTCAACTTTTTTACAGGTTTGAAAACTTTTTATAATAAAATATTGGAAGAAATATATCAAAAACTGAAATAAACAAACACCTACAAGCTATTGAAAGGAAGGTTACATACCAAAACCACAGCTAAAAATGTATTCAAAATTGTTCTATCCTTAGAGCTTACTGTTTAAAGGAGTTCATTTGTTTTCTTTCTAAAACTATTTATCAAGTAGCTACTATGTGCCAGGCATTGCTCTAAGGGCTTACGTATATTTACTCATTTAATCTTCACAACCCATTTTACAGGTGAGGAAACTTAGGCACAGAGAGTGTAGGTAACTTGCCCAAAGTCACACAGCTTGTAAATGACAAAACAAGGCTTTAAGCCAAAGCAGTTCGTGTTCAGCATCTATGAACATAATCACTGCATTAGCTTGTCCCTAAGTTTTTCAAATTAGGAAATGAGAATAAAAATCATGCAAAATAAAGTAGGAAGATTGATTTAAAAAGTTAAAAGCTGAAACTGGTTAAATAAAAAAGACAAATTATGAAAGGAATGATAAAAAACTAAAACCTATTAAAGACTTCTACAATAGAAAATTACTAAAACGTATAAGAAATAAGCTAATATATAATTCTTAGGAATGAATGAGTAGATTTTACTACAGGTATGAAATAGACTAAAATATCAGAAAATGTTAGGGGCACTTTATAATAGTAAATTGGAGTAACTAAATGCAAATTAGGATTACAAAAAATCAATCTAATAAGAATACGTGAAAAAAAAACCGTTAAAGAGCTTTTTTAATTATTATTTTTTAGACAGAGTCTCACTCTGTCACCCAGGCTGGAGTGCAGTGGTGTGATCTCAGTGCAACCTCCGCCTCCCAGGTTCAAGCAATTCTCCTGCCTCAGCCTCCAAAGTAGCTGGGATTATAGGCACCTGCCACCATGCCCAGCTATATTTTTGTTGTTTCTTTCACCATGTTGACCAGGCTGGTCTCGAACTCCTGACCTCAAGTGATCCGCCCACCTCGGCCTCCCAAAGTGCTGGGATTACAGGCACAAACCACTGCACCCAGCCCAAGAGCTACTATTTTAAAACACACTTGGCTCATTTGGTTTTTTTCCCCTCTCAAACTTTTGAATATGAGAAACTTATTTTTAGCCTCCTCTAGACCTTAGAAAAAGATGGAAAATGTTTTTAATATAATCTTGAGTTTCAGATAAGTACACAGGTGTTATTTCAGAGTGGACAAAACCTGTAAACTCTACATATGTGTATATATGTTGTTCGAGCATTAGGAGGACTATGGAAGGTTGTAAACCAGGTCTTAATGTTGTTTATTTCAAGAGGATGAAAATTGAGAGGACTGAAGTTTAAAGAATGAGCTTTCTCTTCCCTCTCATTCAGTTCTCCTGGGGGTATGAAAGGAGAAATCACAGAGACACTCCGAGCCCCTTCTGCTTCTGCCATGCCAGTGCCACTACTGCCACGGGCCTCACCATCTCCTCTTTCTTCTCCCACCTCTTTGACAAGAAGCAGATGCACATTTTGATGGTTGGATTGGATGCCGCTGGCAAGACGACCATTCCGTATGAACTGAAGTTAGGGGAGATAGTCACCACCATTCCTACCGTTGGCTGCAATGTGGAAGCGGTAGACTATAAAAACATTCGTCTCACAGTATGGGATGCTGGTGGTCAAGATAGAATTAGGCCTCTCCGGAAGTATTACTTCCCAAATACCCAATATCTTATATTTGTGGTAGATAGCAATAATCGTGAAAGAATTAAGGAGGTAGCAGGTGAGCTGCAGAAATTGCTTCTGGTAGATGAGTTGAGAGAGGCAGTGCTGCTGCTTTTTGAGAATCACAGGATTTGCCAAATGCTCTTCGATCTCCTTCTAACAGGACATGATCTGTTCAAGCCACGTGCATAACACAAGGAACTGGTCTGTGTGAGAGACTTGACCAGCTGTCAAAGGAGCTTTCAAAATGTTGAATGAAACTAGATATCTAACCAGGGACATTTTGATAAAATTGATCTAGGCTTGATCTTGGACTTACAATAAAATCAGTTTGTATCCTGGTTATTAAACAATATCAAGGACTGGTTTGAGCAGAATATTAAACTTATTTTATTGCCAATTATTGTCTACCAAGTATAATGTTGCTATTTAGCAATGTGCTTGGTTTTAAAGAAATGCTCCTTGGGGAAAAAAAGAGTCCTCTTTTAATTTTACTTCCCATAAGCCTAAATGCCTGACATAGCTATAGCAAAACCTTTAAATAAATCCATTTTGAATGTTTGTTGAGCCCAAAACAAATAATGTTTTAAAGTCATCCCCTTCCTACTTTACTGATATTCCTGAGACGTTTGCTGATTTTTAAATGTAGCATTCCATTTGTATTTATTTCCTTCCCTTGCCAAAAAGATTTTCTAATACTGCTATAGCAGCCAGGGAAATGCTCCAAAACACTATTCGGCTCTCTTGCACTGAGGAACTTATTTTCCTCCCAGTATTGACTCCTGGCCTACATCAGACAAACTTACCTTGGTGTGGTTTAGATTTGATAGCTAATTAGTTCTGTACTGGTGGCAAAGAGTTCATTCATTCAGAAGAGTTTTTTTGTTTGTTTGTTGAGACAGTCTCGCTCTGCTGCCGAGGATGGAATACAGTGGCGCAATCTCAGCTTACTGCAACTTCCGCCTCCCAGATTCAACCAATTCTCCTGCCTCAGCCTCCTGAGTAGCTGGGACTATGGGCGCACGCCACCAGGCCCAGCTCATTTTTGCATTTTCAATAGAGACAGGGTTTCACCATATTGGTCAGGCTGGTCTCAAGCTCTTGACCTCAGGTGATCCACCCGCCTTGGCCTCCCAAAGTGCTGGGATTACACGCATGAGCCACCATGCCTGGCCATATTCGGATGGTTTTTACAACTCAACAGATTGTCTTCCTTTATATTGTATCTTTTTTATGTTGCATGTTGCTTGCGGTATCAGCCTGATTTTTTGCTCAGTATATGATAGTTCTGCTGATGTTTTATTATTGTTTATTGGGTGAACATATCTTAAGAGTTTTCGGAAAACATCAAATTCAATGAATACATTTTCTTCATAACCCATTTGGAATTATTTCTAAAAAAGATTTTATATATATATGATTTATTATATATACAATCTGTTATATATGTGCATATTATACATGTAATATATAATATATATTATATATGATCATATATACATGTTATATGACTATATATAATTCCATATGTGTGCATATACATAACATATAATCATATAACTATTGTGATGATTATATAATATATATTATATATTTGTGTATATATTTATATATATATATACACAGAACTAGGATTTCCTTCATCTCCCAATGTGCTTTTTGTAGCAATAAAAACTGAATGTCTGTGTGTCACCCTGGCTCAGTTTTCTAAATGTGAGCTGCTATCCTGGAGTTCATATTCTGCACATTTCACGTGGCTTGAAGGCTTTCTAAAGTGTCCTGGATGGTTCTAGTAACTTGCAAATTTCCAAACTATGTCACAAAGATCTGAAGACAAAATTTGGGATTTTTCCACAAGTTTTAAATGGGATTGATGAAGGAGGGTTGCCATCAGACAATATGTCTGTTTCCAGGAATACAAACTCCAAGAGTCACCCCTATGCCTGCAAAGAGAAAAATCTGGTTACCTGCCCCTTTCCACTGTTTTTAGAGACGGGGGTAGAAGTCCTGGCTGCCAGGACCACTGATTTGCTGATTCCAAGAGTAACCCAGCACAGCAGTGAGGAGACCATGTGTGTCTTGAAAGGAGAGTTGTCAACTTGTCTTCCAGGAATGATTGTGATGCAGTGCAAAATTAACCTGGGTAGGGCAGGCCTCTGTGAGGTCTGAATCAAATATTCAAATGTATTCCTCTCCAGACTGGTGCAGAATTATTGTTGTCATTTTTGTTTGTTGGTTTTGGTTTGGTTTTTGAGTCTGAGTTTTGTTCTGTCACTCAGGCTGGAATGCAGTGGCATGATCGTGGCTCACTGCAACCTCCACCTCCCGGGTTCAAGAAATTATCCTGCCTCAGCCTACTGAGTACCTGGGATTACAGGTGCGTGCCACCAAGCCCAGCTAATTTTTGTATTTTTAATAGAGACGGCATTTCACCGTGTTGGCCAGGGTGGTCTGGAACTCCTGACCTCAGATGATCCACCCGCCTCAGCCTCCCAAAGTGCTGGGATTACAGGCATGAGCCACCATGCCCAGCCTGGTGCAGAATAATCAAAAATTCGCTCTGTACCTAACAGTAGCATGGCTCAGCCCAAAGCTTCCCAGCCTGATGATGAAAACATCACGTAGAAAGGTTCCAGAAGCCTAAATATCCTTTATACACGCCTTGTGTTACTCAGTCCCTCTTTCCCTCACAGAAATAAATTCATCTGCTCTGATGTGTGCTACTTCACACAAAGCCAGCTCTAATTGTTCTGCACCCTCTTTTGCTTTTCTGGGTGATTACAAATTGATTTTGGGGGGAGGCATTCTAGTCACTTCCAGCTACATCAGGTAAAGCGAGCTTCTCTGTAATTATTAAACTCATCTTTTGTCCTTTTGAGAGATGAGCGCAATAGCTGTCTCCCTGTGTAAAGGGAATTTTCCCCTCTTCCATTAATTCCCATGGTTAGTGGTTTTCACAATAAAATCCGTCGGTTCCGTTAGATGAGTTCTTTCATTCTCAAAAGAACAGGTCCAAATCATACCAGTCAAAGGTGCTGTAAATGAGAACATCCTTGGAAAACAAATGTTTTGTGCAAATGTAAGCACCCAGGGTGTATATTTGTGTTCAAGCCAATGCAACACATCTATTGAGGGTTTACGATGTTCCTGGCACATCACCACAGAGAAAACTGTCCTGCTGCCACACTCCCAGAAGCGCTTACATTCAAGCTAGCCACAAAAACATATTTCTGGTTCTAACAGCAGATGTGAAATTGTGAAACACATGCACACAAAAGGCAGGCAGCTTGAGGACCTGCGTGGTGGTCTAGGGACATCCTAAGGGCTGCCAGAGGGATGGAGATTGCTGCTCTCATCCCTGGGGAATTGGGGGAATCAGGCAAGAATTCTGCCTCTCTCCCTCTTGTGTATGACTGCAGATTGAAAGCAACTGTTTCCAACCCAATGACACGATCATAAGGCTGTTTAGATAAAATGTTTTATCTTCTAAAGATGATATTTACATTGTCTACTATCCAATACCAGAGGCCAACAACAAGGCTTTACAAATCCCACTTTCCCAGTTCCCAAATGCTGCGAGAACACATATGAAGCACAATTTAGTTTTTGATAGAATATAAACACCTTGCATGCTTCCAGATTTCTAGCACATGATATAGTAGAAATAAAGTGGATAGAGTAAGAGACAAGCTAAAGCCATATCTTTCTGGGGAAATGCCTCTGGAAATTGTTTTCTTCTGGAAATATGGGCCCTGTCTCCAAATGCCAACTAAAGTGAGTTAAATAGTCATGTATCTTAGTCAGTTCAGGCTGCCATAACAAAATGCCATAGACCGGGTAACTTAAACAACAAAAATTTATTTCTCTTTGTTTTGGAGTTGGGGAAGCCCAAGACCAAGGTGCCAGCTGACTCAGTTTCTGGTGAGGGCTCTCTTCCTGGCTTGCAGATGGCTTCCTTCCCTAGGTCCTCATTTGGCACAGAGAGAGTACATGAGCTCTCTGGTATCTCTCCTTATAAAGACACAAATCCTACTGGATTGGGGCTCCACCCTAAATGACCTCATTTACCCTTAATTCCTTCCTTATTTCTAATACATTGTGGGTGTGGTGGCTTACACCTGTAATCCCAGCACTTTGGGAGGTCGAGGCTGGAGGATCACTTCAGCCCAAGAGTTTAAGACCATCCTGGACAACATAGTGAGACCTCATCTCTTCAAAAAATGCAAATATTAGCCGGGTGTGGTGGTGCACACCTGCAGTCCCAGCTACCTGGGAGGCTGAAGGAAGAGGATCACTTGAGCCCAAGAGGTCAAGGCTACACTGAGCCATGATCATGCCACTGCACTCCAACCTGGGTGATCAAGTGAGACTCTGTCTCAAAAAAACAAAAAAAATACAGTCACACCGGGGGTTAAGGCTTCAACATATGAATTCAACATATGAATTAAGTGCTTCAACTAAACTAAAGGACATAGTTTAGTTCATAGCACCATATAATTCAAGGTTCCCAATTATTTCAACCAGAAAGAAATATCCTGCTGGTTGAGCAAAAGTGTCTTCTGTGAGTTATATAATGTAGGTAATTTCCTCAATTCTCTACTACATTTGGACCCTATCAATGCCATCCAGTTAGCAACGTGTGAATTAACACAAGTATATTGAGCAATGTAAAGAGCTTCAAGTATATCGGCAATGTAAAGGCTATTTTCTGTCCGTACCAATCAACTCCAAATTCTGCATTACAGTCTCGTCTGCTGCTGCAGGGAGCCCTGCAGTACTGGAAAACAGCCAGCAGCTGTCACGGATGCGCCAGCAGCTTCTGCTTCTCCATGTAATGCACGTCCCCCATGCCCCTAGCTTTGGGGACTTGCCGTTTGCCCCAGCACCGGCTGGCACAGGGATGTGTCTGTGGAGGGGTCTTTGCTATTGCTGCCCTCGCGGCAGGGTTTTGGATGATGGGATTCTGCACACTCGCATCTTTCGCTTCGGGGCATGTCATCCTGCTAAATGAAGAAGCCAGACAACCTTTGGGGTTCCTTAAGTGTCCAGGGCAGAGGAACACATGTATTCTCACCTTACATGGCTTTGCCTGGCTTTCTAAACAGCTGCCGTCCAATCACAGGAACAGCCCAGATGCCCTGGCAACCCAGAGTAGCAGTGGGCAGCAGATCTCAATGCCCCCCTGGCCCCCGTGAAAGGTTTGGAGACCTCTTGAGCTTGAGACCACCAGCAGAGGCAGCTGAGAGATGAACATCCAGCCTGCAGACACAGGGCACAGCACTGATGGAGAGCCCCGCCAAGGAAAATGAGAAACGATCTTTCCCTGAGCTTAGCCCAGCCCTTGTCCATTGTCTTAGAGAAGTTCCAAGCTTTCAGGCTCCAGAGGAAGCTCTGGCAGAACCCAAACGTGCTCTGCATGTTTCAGAAGTTCATCAAAGTCCTTCTCTCCTCAAAGCCCCCAGGCCCATGGAGCAGGAGGGGGGCGCGGAGGGGTGGGGGTACAGGGAGGTTGGATGGTGATGGATGAACTGCCAGGGAGGGACAGGAGAACACAGGGACGGCAGTCAGGCGGCCCAGACGGAGCACTCACCATACTAGACCTTCACCCAGGCCAGAGACAAATCTCTTTCCATGTGTGAGGGGTTGGGGACATGCCAGATTATGGGGAACTAAAGGAGAACAAGAAAATACGATTACTGTCATTTATTCTGTCCAAGTTCCACCTGGTAGCAGCCAAGAGGCTCACAGAAAGCTACAGACTTGTTCCTCCACCTCAAAACCCAGGAGGGACATTTCGATTCATAGCTGAAAAGCTAGCAGAAGAAAGAAATTTCCTTTTTGTTTTTAAAGCAAAACAAAACAAAAAAAAACTTTTTTAGACCTCTGGTTAAAGCAAAAAGCCTGAGGCAGGGAATAAGGAACACATTGCTGTCTAATCCAGCCACTGTGATGGCTGACTGCAGCAGCTGAGTGCAACAGTGTGCATATATTTGTGTGTGTGCTTATGTGTGTATGTGTATGTGGTTGTGGTTGCCTGCGTGCAGATGTCTGCTGGCAGGAGACTGGAGGTAAGTGGGGAATAAGATAGTATTTGTGTTAAATAAGATGATTTTCATATTCATCACGGGGGTAGGAGAGAATCTTTGTCTCATATTTGGGTGGTTTTCTCGCTTTCATACTTGTGGAATACCGGCAGTGTGCTACCGAGACCCCACACATTTGACTATGTCTCATCTGACATGACCTAGGAGGGACGCTGCCTCTCCTGGGCTCCCACCCCAATCTCTCCAGTCCCGAACACTATTCTGAGCAACACACATAAAAAGGCTTAGGAAACAACTTAGTCTAATTTATACTTCTGTAAAAGACGCTTATTCCATCACAATATCACACCTCCCTATAGGCCCTATCTCCAAACACAGGGGGATTAGGGCTTCAACATATAAAGGGGAAGGGGGACACCCAGTCTGTAGGTGGGGTTTGGGCATCTGTCATTTGTGTTAACAACTCTCCCAGGTGATTCTGCTGTGCCTAATGGCACATAATCCAGGGCTTGCGCCTAATGGCCCTGGGTTGGAGAACTCTAATTCCTGCCTTCCTTCCCATATGAGTAGCGCAGGCTTCCCGTGGAGTAGGCTGTCCTGCCCAGTACCTGGTCTTGCTCACTTGGCTGTGTTTGGTCATGGCCTCATCATGGGGTTCCAGACTCTGCTACTGCTGACCTACTGCTTACCAGCCTTGGAAAACTGGGCAAGTCATTTCCCTTCCCTTGGCCTCAGTCTCCTCATCTGACAGTGAGGGGCTTGCACAGAAGAGTCTCTGCAAAGTCCCAACTGACATAAAACTCTGATCCTTGAGAGTAACATTCTAGGGGCTTCCATTAGGCCCAATTCACAGTTTTAGCATGGAATTTTAAAAAGCATTCAGGGCTCCTTATCCCATTCCAACTAAGAATATACTATCGCCCATGCAAAATGCCCAACCAAAAAAGTGCCTGGCATGTCGCTGCCCTGTGAAATCTAGGTGTCAGGGAGATCAAAGTAGAGGTTGTCCTTTTTCTTTGAAGTCGGACATGCCATGTTCTTACCATGAGTCAAAATCCTTTCCTTATTCAGTTCAGGACACAGGTTTATCTCTGGCTTCCCGGGACTCATGGATTTTCTCCCCTGAACAAAGCATAGTGCGTCTCTACAACCTCTCCAGGCTCCTGGGTAGAGATGAGACTTTGGGAAGAATGTTGAACCATTTTCGCAGGCATGGGTAAGTGACATATAAGCCCTACACACCCAGTATCAGAAGCCAAGAAGGGGTGAGGAGGGAGGGGAGTTCACCTCTGCCCTTGCCGCCCTGGTTAGCTTTGTCCAGCCTCAGCAGACAAGACCCTCTCACTTCGTTTTGTCTTCCTAGGCCTGTTCCCGCTTTGCCTCCTCCTCTGCTCTTCTTGATGCTTGGAATGCTGCTCTTTTCTGTCTACATAAATATACTTATTTTCCAAAGCCTAAAGAGTATATATGAGGGACCAGGGAGAGTGAGAGGCAGAAGGAGGAAATTCTCTGAATCATTCCAGCCTACGTGATCTTCCTCTGCTATAAATTACTGTTGCACTTGTGATCCTGACCATTGGCATCCCCTATTCCAAGCCCAGAGAGGCAAGCACTGTGTGGGTTCTGCGCAGCACTGAATCCCTAGGGTCTGAAAGATGACCTGGCCCAGAGTGAGTGCTTGGAACTATTTGTGAAGTAGGGGAATGAGTGAGCCCCACAAGTCATCGTTACCTTACAGTCCCTGCCTCCTCTTGTGGTCTGTTTCAAGGACTGTGTCTTCATGCCTCGGTTCTAAGATAGACACAGACTGTTCACCTTTTTTTTTTTTGTTTTTTTTTTTTTTTTTTTTTTTTGAGATGGAGTCTCGCTCTGTCACCCAGGCTGGAGTGCAGTGGCGTGATCTGGGCTCACTGCAAGCTCCACCTCCTGGGTTCACGCCATTCTCCTGCCTCAGCCTCCCAAGTAGCTGGGACTACAGGCACCTGCCACCGCGTCTGGCTAAATTTTTTTGTATTTTTTAGTAGAGATGGGGTTTCCCCATGTTAGCCAGGATGGTCTCGATCTCCTGACCTTGTGATCCACCCGCCTCAGCCTCCCAAAGTGCTGGGATTACAGGCACTTTTTTCTTTTTATCTCCAGAACCTGCAAGGAGACTGGTCCACAGTATGCACTCAATGAATGCTGGAGTGAATAAATGAAGAGCCATGTTGGAACTGGCACTGAATGGGAGAACCTCCTGGGGAGGTTGATGGTGGAAATGCAAAAAGGTATGGAAGGAGAGCAGGCACAAGTCCACTTGTAGCCACCCAGATGTCCTGGGGCAGTGTGGCCTCCATGGGAGGGCTGTGATGGAGACTTCTTCCAGATAGTGTGTCAGCTGGCTTAGCAGGCACCTCTGGTGGCCCCTGCTGCAGCTGTGGACAGCAGTTGTGTGTCACTTTCTCTTGCTCTAGGCTTTGCCCAGTATATCTGCCTTCACCCACACCACTCTGATCCTACAGTGGGAGACCTGGGAAAGAGCCCACTCCATATATCTCCATGTGTTGCTTGAGAGTTCTGGGAGAAGCCACAGCTCCTGGAGCAACAGAGGAGAGACGCCTCTGCAAGACCACTTTCGGGTGGACAGAAGGGTTGGGCAGGATGGAGTCCCCTTGCCAACAACAGTGGCCCGTCCTGTAACCATCCCTTATACTGACTTTTCCTCCTTCCATCTCTCTCTCTCCCTGTCTCCCCACATATACTATTTAGGCTCTGAAAAATAAGTACATTTAGGTGGAGAGAGAGAGAAGAAAGCATAAAGAAAAGCAGAGGAGAGACAAAGAGGCAAGGAGCCTAGAAAGAGAAAAGGATGAGAGAGGCCGTTTGCTGCAGCCAGCTGTGTGGTTCATGGTGGAGCTTGTACGCTAAAAGGGTCACAGTCTACAGGACAAATCAGTGCAGGTACCAGACCCATGCTGATTATCAAACACTATAAATACAGGAGGAAGGGCAGGGAAGAGGGAGAGTCCAAACTTGCCTGGGCGCACGTGTGTGAGCAGCAGCCCCGGCAGAGCAGGCACCTCCGCAGGTCCCCTCCATTTAATAATGTGAGGCTGCATTGTCAAAGCCATCCACTCCAAAGCCATCACTTGTGGCTCTCAATCAGTTTTAGATTGGCTTAATCAATCCTAAACAAGAGGAGCCCCATGCCATTTTCATGGTGCATGGACTAAGACATAAATATGTAAGCAGTTTTATATTAACATTAATTAGCAGCAGTAGCCTGGAAGTGGTTAGCATAACACTGGGAATCGCTAATGGAATTGTGTATCTTTTTCCTGCACCATGAGCATTGAGAATCATGCATAATGTAAAAGCATAGATTGCAGCTGGTAGCAGCAGGCTGGATCACAGGAGATGATTTTGACTTTTTATGATCATGAAGAACTACCTTTCAATCAGGCCCCCAAAGCAAATACTAGCCTACAGCCCTGGGGGTGCAGAATCACACTACATAACAGTAAATAACAATCCTGCTCAGAGGCCCCAAAGCTGGGCTTTTTATTTATGTTCTGTCCATATTTATAGAGTCTAGAAGGAGTGCAGGCGGTGACAGAAAGCAGGTGCCACCTGACTGTAGGGGAGGCTGATTGAGACACGGGAGATGAGCTCAAACTGAGAACAGATAGCTGAGTTCTGGCTGGGCACAGGACGGTCAGCCTGGAGGCGTCATGGACGCACCACCTTCTATACTCAAAATTGCTCAGACTCAGGAAAGACGAGCTACTGGAGAAGCCAAGCCCATTTAATGGTTTCAGCTCATCTGGTAATAGGGCCTCATCAGTGGGTTAGAACAAGGAAAAGTGGGGAAAATTCTGGCAGTCTCCTCAATTTAGCCTTTTGGTCTCCATCACCTGCCTTTTCTCACCCACTACAATCTATTGCAGGGTTTTTTTCCAACAGCGATATTGAGATGTGATTCACCTACCATACAATTCACCCATTAATTAAATGGTTTGGCATCTATTACATTATTTGCAAAATTATGGTGAAATATACATAACAAAATGTACCATTTTCACCATGTTTAAGTATACAGTTCTGTGCATTACATACAGTCACACTGTTGTGCAGCCATCACCACTATCCATCTCTAGAACATTTTCATCACCCCAAACAAACTCCCTACTCGTTAAACAATAACTGTCCATTGTCTCCTCCTCCCAGCCTCTGGTAACGTCTAATCTACCTTGCCTCTATGAATGTGTCCGTTCTAGATATTTCATATCAGGGAATTATATAGTTGTCTTTTGTGTGGTTTATTTCACTTAGCATAAAATCTTCAAAGTTCATCCATGTTGTAGCACATATTAGAATTTCATTCCTTTTTATGGCTGAATAATATTCCACTGTATACATATTCCACATTTTATCCATTCCATCCATTGATGGACACTGGAGTTGTTTCTACCTTTTAGCTATTGTGAATAATGCCATAAACATTGGTATATTAGTCTGCTCTCACACTGTTAATAAAGACATACCCAAGACTGGGTAATTTATAAAGGAAAGAGGTTTATTGAACTCACAGTTCCACATGGCTGGGGAGGCCTCGCAATCAAGGTGGAAAGCAAAGGAGAAGCAAAGTCAGGTCTTACATAGCAGCAGGAAAGAGAGCTTGTGCAGGGGAACTCCCATTTATTAAACCATTGGATCTCATGTGGCTTATTCACTATCACAAGAACAGCACAGGAAAGACCCACGCCATGATTTAATTACCTTCCACCAGGTCCCTCCCATGACACACGGGAATTATGGGAGCTACAATTTGAGATTTGTGTGGGGACACAGTCAAATCATATCAATTGGCCTATAAGCATCTGCTTGAGGTCCTCTGTGTAGTTCTTTTGGATATATACACAGGAGTGGAATTGCTAGATCATATGCCAATTCTATGTTTGGCTTTTGAGGAACTGTCAAACCATTTTCCATAGTACCATTCAAACAGTACATTCAAAATGTACCATTTTGTAGGAGGGTCCCAATTTCTCTACATCCTCACCAATACCTCTTATATTTTCCATTTTTTGTTTTGTGTGTGTGTGTGTTTATAGCCACTCTAGTAAGTATGAAGTGGTATCTCCTTGTGATTTTGATTTGCACTTCCCTGATGACTAGTGATGTTGAGCATCTTTTCATGTGCTTATTGGCCATCTGTATGCCTTCTTGGGGGAAAGTTGTATTAGTTTGCTAGGGCTGCCATAACAAAGTGCCACAAGCTGGGTTAAACACAGAAGTTTATTTTCTCTCAGTTCTGGAGGCTAAAAGCCCCAGACCAAGGTGTCAGCAGGACTAATTTCTGCTGACGCCTCTCCCTTGGCTTATAAATGGCAGTCTTCTCCTGTGTCTTCATATAGTCTCTCTTCTGTGATTGTTTATGTGCTTTCTTCTGTGTTTATGCTCTAATCTCCTTTTCTTATGAGGACTAGGGCTCACCCCAGTGATCTCATTTAACCTTAATTACCTCTTCAGAGACCGTGTATCCAAATACAGTCACATTCTGAGTACAGGGGGCTAGGACTTCAACATATAAATTTTGGGGGAAACATTCAGCCCATAACAAAGGTCAGTTCAAGTTCTTTTTGCCTCTCACCCCCTCTTTTTTGAGACAGTCTCACTCTGTTGCTCAGGCTCAGAGTATAGTGGCATGATTTCAGCTCACTGCAGCTTTGACCTCACAACTCAAGTGATCCTCCCACCTCAGCCCCCTGAGTAGCTGGGACTACAGGCACGCAGCAACACACCCAGCTAATTTTTGTATTTTTTGTAGAGATGGGATTTTGCCACGTTGCCCAGGCTGTTCTCAAACTCCTCAGCTCAAGCAATTCTGCCTGCCTCAGCCTCTTAAAGTGCTGGGATTACAGGCATAAGCCACCACGCCAGCTTTGCCCATTTTAAAAATTGGGTTGTAATCATAAGTTTTGATGTTGAATGTGTGTTTTATTATTCATTTTGGGGGTGGTGAAGGTGTCAGTAGAATAAGAAAGGTAAAGGTTATTGGGATTTTAGTCTTGGAATGTTTCATGTAATCAGTTCTAAGCACAGTCACTGTCCCAAAGGAAATATCTCCATTTTTTCCCCACAGAAACCCAACCGTACTATCTATCTTCCAATAGGTAGTACAATAATAGTCATCAGAGGTAAACAAGAAATCACTATATTATGATTAAGCCAAAGTTAGTTTTCAAATGTCTGCTAGACTGTAAATTTCTTGAAGGTGTCATTTCTTTTTTTTTTTTTTTTTTTTTGAGACGGAGTCACTCTGTTGCCAGACTGGACTGTAGTGGCACAATCTCAGCTCACTGTAACCTCTGCCTCCCGGATTCAAGCGATTCTCCTGCCTCAGCCTCCCGAGTAGCTGCGAATACAGGTCACATGCCACCACACCCAGCTAATTTTTGTATTTTTTATAGAGACGAGGTTTCACCATGTTGGCCAGGAAGGTTTCGATCTCTTGACCTTGTGATCCACCCACCTTGGTCTCCCAAAGTGCTGGGATTACAGGCATGAGCCACCACACCAGCTGTCGTTGCTTACTCAGCTTTGAGTTGCAGTATGCCTCAGGCCATAAAAAACATTTTCTCATGTAATAAACACAATATCCCATGTGGTAAGTATAATAATCCCCATTCCACAGATGGGGCAACAGGGCTCACAGGGGTCAAGTAGCTTGCCCAAGCTGATGCAGCAAGCAGCAGAAGGAAAATGTGGGGTCCCGAATCTGTCCAATTCTTCTTTCCACTATACTATGATTCTTTTCTCCCTCAATGTGGAAATAAGATATGCATGCTCTTAAATCAGGAGAAGCACTCATTCCCATGAGATCTCTGAGTGAGCTGGGCTCATCTCCAACAAGTACATGTTTACCATTCGGAAGGTATCATTCACTATCTGTCTCCATAAAAGATGTTTCTGCCTTTCCCCACTGCATGTTAGACCTTACATACGAATTAAACAGATTTTTTTGTTAATAGACAAGAACTCAAGCCCAGGCAGTTATGTTCTGTTCATGGTAATTGTAATAAAGACATGGGATTCAAAAGAAAAAAAGCAAGAGGATTGGGGGCAGGTAGGCAAAGGGAAATGAGATGTAAGTTTCAGTACACCAAGAAATGGAAAACAGTCAACAGTTGTTCTCCTCTTTTGTTAATTCTTAATCCAAAACAAGTGATTCACAAATTATACACACTGGTTTCAGTCCTCTGCCTCTGAGATAAATTTCTCTTTGTGTAGACATTCAGATAGACCTGGGCTTTTCTTGTAATGAACAAGAAGCTTCTGCAGTAAGTCACAGCCCAACTCCACAGACTCTATCAGACAGCTGCTTCCCAAAGGGAAGGTGTCTCTCTGTTTCTCCCACAGTAGAAGCCTGTGCCATGATGAATCCAATCATATGTATTTAATAAAGCCTAATGGGCAGTCTTTCTCCAGTAGCTACATCAACCATCAGTCATCAACACTGTTAAACAAAGAAGAAATTCTAAAAATTCTAAGGTATTTTGCAAACATTACGCATTCTTCTCATGCTGAGATATTTGTTTTTTGAGGAAGGACATACACAGCCATGTGGTAACTTGTTTAATAATCAGCATTCATATATTCCATCTTTTTCCCCAGGAAAGAAAAATAATCCCATGCATAGAAAATGTCAGTGAATCCTTGTTTCCTAAGGGGCAATCTGACTAAGGGTGTCCCAGAACACCTTTTTATATCTATATGTGTTTTTTTGTGTGTGTTTTACTTTTTGTTCTCAACATACTCATTGCTCCAGAGGTATGGCCTAATACAGTACATGGTGGTGTGTGTTATGAAGACATGTTACACTTTGAGGGCCTGAATGATTGGGGTCACAGGCTCTGTGGACCGTTTTATAGCCCAAATCACATGCACTGTATCAAAGTCATCTGGTGTGTACTTTATATAGTTCTTCTGGTAGGTGACTATTTGGGTGGGCTCAGTAACTAGTGGGATTAGATGAATGTCTCTGGCCAGCTTGGACCCTTGTTTCCAGTGCTAGATTCAAAGCCTGGCAACATGTGTAGGCCTCTAAGAACA
Organism: Gorilla gorilla gorilla; assembly: GCF_029281585.2. Classification (NCBI taxonomy): domain Eukaryota; kingdom Metazoa; phylum Chordata; class Mammalia; order Primates; family Hominidae; genus Gorilla; species Gorilla gorilla. Next base: position 115,449,222 of record NC_073238.2, on the reverse strand, counting down.
GGGATTCCAGAGCAATCCTGCAAAATGGTTTGGGTTGAACAGTCAGGCAATGTCCATTGCTGTTACTCACTTTCTTATCCTGTTTCCCCTTTAATCCCACCCAACCAGTGGTGTGCTAGTAAATGTTCAACAACTGGCTCTCCAAATAATGCATGGAAATATATACATACATGAGGTGATTACTGATTTTACTGATATACAGAATATGTATCATACAATTTACAAATGATAATAAAGTCTACAATTCGTTGTAAATTCCATATAGCCAATTGATTCTCATTGATTCTCAATGCTTTTCTTGATTTTTGCCAAGCTCTTGTTTTCATAGCCAACCTATGGTTGCAGCTGATATATGAGTGCAGTTTTGATTAGAATGTTGACGTTTTTGCTTGCATTAATAAGTATGGTGAAGGTAAAATAATGAAGATATGCGTAGAAACACTACCTGATCATCAATGATTGGAGCAACTTCTTTGCTGATTCAGGTAAAAGTTTTCTAATGCTAAAAGAATATTTCCTCAAATTTTTGTGCTATTGACAGTGTAATGGCTACAGACATGACAATCTTTAAATTTAATACGGATAACATTAAGAGTCATCAGAACAATAAATCAAGCTTCGATTTATGGCAGTTGTCAATTTCCATGGCACAAATATCCCCACTGTGGCTGACTTTAAGCTACCAAGCTGATGTCCTTGAACATGGATTTGGGAAGAGATGCCCAGTAGTGCCCCATGATATACTACTTGGATGATATAAGTGCAATAAATGTAAGTAATTCAAAAGGTCAGATGATATTAAAATAAGTAGAAAGTACTGAGGCTTTGAGTACTGTATTTTTAATACAATTTAATTACAAGTTTAGACAATTTAATAAACCTGCTGTGTTTAACGAGTGCTAAAAATTCTGGAAAATTTAACAGTCAGTTCTTGCAAGCTATTAGAAGTCAGCTCCAGCATGCTATGCCATCCAACCCATAATAGGTTAGGTTATACCATGGACTTTTGGGAATGCTCTAAGCTGTAGGTAACAGGGTATATGACTAAAGTGTCTAGAAGATAGCCCTATGGAACTCAGTGATTTTTTTTCATATTTTTAAAGTACTTAGAACAGTGACTAACAGATAATAGATGTCAATAAATATCTGTTGAATTAAGTTTATTAAAATAGAGGCATTTAGTAATCACACATTGTGAGAAGTCTAGGCACAGGTGATTCTAGAGCTGATCCCTCCAGGACTCTGGGTCAACCACTCTGTGAGGTTCTTGGCCTTTTCACTTTAGCTGAAAGGTGGCCACCATAGCCCTAAACACCAAATTCTTACAGCAAAATTTCTAAGAAAGGAAACAGGGAACAACCAGATTGATGACTGATGTCTCCTTGCCATTTTCCTGTTTTCTCAAGTAACTAGAACAGAATCCGCAGCAACTCTTTTCTAGACCCTCTGATGGCAGATGGGCAAAAAAAAGGAGGTTGATGTTCCTATGACAGTCAAATATAATTTCCCTGGTTTCCTACTAGGCCAATTCAAGGCAAGGAATCAAGTAATACAAATATTTATTTTGGTTCAAATATCTTTTTCTGACTAATGCATAATCATTATTCTGGAACTTTCCATTCTCCTTGAAGTATTTTGAAAATAAAATCTGCAATGACTCTCTCTAATTACCAAGTAATTACCCTTAGAAAGAAATCTTATTTCTACCTTAATTACCTCTTAAGTGTTTATGTACAACTTGACTGAATGTGGTCTATATCAGATTACAAATTATTGCAGTCAAATTCTTTATAAACATAATTGTATTCTTTAAATCGCTTATAAAAATTTCCAAGTCCATAAAACATTTAGATGAGTTACAATAAGGGAATTTGAACATCTTTAGGAGTATATTTTCCTGGGTTTTGAGTACCATATATGTTGTGATTAACAAAGAGAGCAATTGAAAGCCATTCACACATAAAACGTTTATACCCAAGTAAACTTCAAATATTTCAAAAAGCCCCTTTCTACCCAATACTCAGAAAGCGGCCTAGGAAATAAATGCAGCTTACCTTGGGCTCCCAAGGTAAGGCATGGATTCTGGTCACTGGAGAAGATTCCCATCTGTCACCATCCAGACACATCTGTGGCAGGGAGAATCCCTGATTCAGGAAAAGGCAGCAAAGACACGCCAGAAATAATATCGACCAGGATTGACTCTCTTTTCAAATCAGAAAAGAGCCATAGGACTTAGAACCACAAGGGATTCTAGAGATGGTTTTCCTCACTTGTATCCAAAACTATGTTCTCCATTGTCAGTTCTTTCTGGGAAATGATTTTATACAGAGGATATCAGATTTTTTTTGTTTTACTCAAAACTTCTCAGGGGGCCGGGCGTGGTGGCTCACACCTGTAATTCTAGCACTAGCACTTTGGGAGGCCAAGGCGGGCAGATCACTTGAGGTCAGGAGTTCAAGACCAGCCTGGCCAACATGGTGAAACCCTATTTCTACTAAAAATACAAAAATGGCTGGAAATCACTTGAACCCGGAAGGTGGAGGTTAAAGTGAGCTGAGATCGTGCCACTGTACTCCAGTCTGGGCAGCAGAACAAGATTCTGCCTCAAAAAAAAAAAAAAAAAAAAGCCAACAACCACTTCTCAGGAGGCTTGTATACCGTGAGTCTTTAAAATGTATGTGTATAACTACCTTTTCCAAACCTGATGTAACTGTAGAACTTTTTTTGAATGGAACACTTTTTTTGTTTTTGTGGGAAAATATATATACATGAAATTTACCATCTTAACCATTTTTAAGTGTATAGTTGTGATAAGCATATTTATATTGTTGTGAAACCAATCTCCAGAAATTTTTCATCTTGCAAAACTTAAACTCTGTATCTGTTCAACAAAAACTCTGCGTGTCTTCCCCTACCCCTGGCAACTACCATTCTACTTTGTTTCTATGAATTCTACTACTCTAGGTACCTTGCACACATGGAATCATAGAGTATTTATCTTTTTGTGACTGGTTTATTTTATTTAGCATAACATCCTCAAGTTTCATTCATGTTACAGCATTTGTCAGAATTTCCTTCCTTTTTAAGGCTGAGTAATATTCCATTGTATGAATATACTACATTTTATTTATCCATTCATTCACTGATGGACATTTGACTTGCTGCCACCTCTTGGCTATTATGAATAATGCTGCTACAAACACAGGTGCACAAATAACTCTGCGAGATCTTGCTCTCAATTCTTTCGGATATATACTCAGAAGTGGAAATTCTGGATCCTTTGGTAATGCTATGTTTAATTTTTGAGGAACGACCACATTTTTTTCCATAGCTGCACTGTTTTACATCCCCACCAACAGTGCACAAGAGTGGAACTCCTTTTTTATTTTATTTTTTATTTTTTGTTATACTTTAAGTTCTAGGGTACATGTGCACAACGTGCAGGTTTGTTACATATGTATACATGGGCCATGTTGGTGTGCTGCACCCATTAACTCGTCATTTACATTAGGTATATCTCCTAATGCTATACCTCCCCCAGCCCCACAACAGGCCCCGGTGTGTGGTGTTCCCCACTCTGTGTCCAAGTGTTCTCGTTGTTCAATTCCCACCTATCAGTGAGAACATGCAGTGTTCTTTTTTATGGCTGCATAGTATTCCATGGTGTATATGTGCCATAGTTTCTTAATCCAGTCTATCATTGATGGACATTTGGGTTGGTTCCAAGTCTTTGCTCTTGTGAATAATGCTGCAATAAACATACGTGTGCCTGTGTCTTTATAGCAGCATGATTTATAATCCTTTCGGTATAGACCCAGTAATGAGATGGCTGGGTCAAATAGCATTTCTAGTTCTAGATCCTTGGGAACTCCTTTTTTAAAGAACACTTTAATTAACATAAAACTTAATAAACACCAGTCTAGTCCAAATCCACCCTTTTAAAGTGGAGAAGTAGAAGCTCAAGAGGGGAGGGACTTGTGCAATATCCCACAGCTCCTCAGTGGTGAGTCAGCCAGGGGCTTGCAGGGAAACAGACCACTCAGCTTCAGTTACGGAGAGAATTGAATATCGGAATTGCTTACAGAGGATGGGCAGCACTGCAGGGTGCCAATTAGGGATATAAAGACACTCAGGAAGAGCAACAGTGAGAAACACTTACCACCCTTTGGCCTAAAGAGGAAAAGAGAGAAAACAGCATAATTGAACCCAAGGAAACCTAGCGCCTTGAGGGCAGGCTGCTCAGCAGGAGCTGTCCTTGGAGGATGTGGTCGCCACCAGAGCCACGGCACAGAAGAAGCAGGTAAAGAAATACCCCGATTGTTCTCTCCTTCCGGCCATTGATCTCCTGCCTGGCTAAACCAACCCAAAGCCAGAGGGCAGGGGAACAGAGAGCATATACAGCTAAGTCCCTGAGTCCCAGAGGAGAGCAGAAATAGGTGAGGAGGAAAGATAAAGGAGGGAGGGTGGTGTTGGATGGACAATCTGGGGTGTCTGACGCAGAGGGTGTCTGTAGGTGGTTTTCTACACTCAGTGTTTGTCATAGAAAATTAAAAATTTAGAACATTTAGGGCCAGGCCTGGTGGCTCATGCCTGTACTCCCAACATTTTGGGAAGCTGAGGCTGGCAGATAGTTTGAGCCCAGGAGTTCAAGACGAGCCTGGCTAACATGGTGAGACTCCTGTCTCTACAAAAAATACAAAACTTAGCTGGATGTCATGGCACATGCCTGTGGTCCCAGCTACTCAGGAGTCTGAGATGGGAGGATTGCTTGAGCATGGGGAGTCGAGGTTGCAGTGAGCTGTGATCGCACCACGGCACTTCGGCCTGAGTGAAAGAGCAAGACCCTGTCTCAAAAAAACAAAAAACAAAAAAAAAGAAAGAAAGAAAAAGAAGAAAGAAAAGAAAGAAGAATATTTAGGACATTAGAAAAAAGAAAATAAAAAAATTACCAACAATCTCATCACTCACAGAAACCCAAGTTAACGTTTCTGTTTCCAGGGTATAACGTGTTGAAAGATGATATTGACATATGAAGTTGGGCCTGTTTTCACCGCTGTGCAACGGCAGCTCCAGAATGTCTACAGAAGGATCAAAGCGGCTAAAAGCAAGGACTAGACGTGAGTCCTGACATCACACTTACAGAGCAGGCACACTGGTTTTAATTGGATTGTGGGTTTATTTCGGGACCTATCTGGAGCTGCCAATGGAGACAAAAGGCTTTATCTTGAAGCTGCCATGTACAGAGAGGCCTGCTCGTTTATTTTGGTAAGGTTCAGGAAGAAGGTGATGATTTATGTGGCAGATGAAAGCTCCCCTGCTCAAGGCACCCCCTTGACGATGCTGTAAAAGAACTAATATGAGGGTTCTTGGGGAAGGGAGATAATATATTTTACACGTAGAAGAATGTGAACCGTGGTGGCCAAAGGGCAGATTGTGTCACATTATGTCTTCCAAACATCATCACCACAACCTGCCCCATCCCACTTGCCCTTCTGGCAACATCACCTTGACACTTTTCTTGTGGTGGTAGTCTCAGTCCTCTCTTCTCGAATCTGGACAAAACTTGGGCTGCTGTCACCAGTATAATAAGTGAAGCGACTATGAACTTCCAAGGCTAGTTCTTAAAAATGCCACACACTCCTGCCTTGCTGTCTTGGGACGCCAGTGCTTAGAACCCAGCCACAGTGAGGAAGCCCAAACCAGCCCATGTGGAGACGGCCCATGGAAAGGACACCTCTAGGTGTTTAGGCTGATAACTCAGCTGATAATGAAAGCTACTTGTGGTTTATTCTCTGGATTTTTCCTTGCCCACTCCAAGAAAGCCTTTGTGTTTTCTTCCCCCATGAATAGAATCAGAAGTAGATAGTTCTCAAATCCTATCACTCTTTTGGAGATTACATCCTGAGGACAGAAAGGAGAAAAATTGGTGTTTGGAAAAGGGAGAGGGGACATAAAAGGAATGATCATATATAAGGGAGAGTCCCCCATGCTAGAAAACTAGAACAGGGGTAAGCACAGAAACTTCTAACCCACTAAGTCCCTCAAAATGGCCAAGGATGGTGGCCAGACCTTAGGGGAAATGGCTGCTTGTTGTATAGACAGAGATTGGACTCCCAGCCCAGGACACTGCTTTGGCAGAGATTTCTGGATCCATGATGGCAAAGAAGCTACAAAACTAGCAATGGGCCTCGGTGATGGGTTTCTCACAGGTAACCAGGTCAGACTAGAGGTCAGCTTCCAGGATAACTATTCCTGCTTATGATACCCCAGGACCTTTCTATATAATGGGGTACCCCCAAAAGACTGAATTTTTTGCCAATGATGTAAGATGGTGGCTTGGAGTTTATTTTCATTTGACATTTTAAAAAAATGTTCCAAAACAGATTACTAATCCCTCCTACATGACATTCATAGAAATCATTAAAAAGATACAAAAAAGTAAACACGTAAGGGCATAGTCATGATTGGAAAGAAGAACACAAACTCTGGATGAACCAGAACCATACAGAATCTCTTTTTTTCTTTTTGAGATGAAGTCTAGCTTTGTTGCCCAAGCTAGAGTGCAGTGGCACCATCTCGGCTCACTGAAACCTCCGCCTCCCGGGTTCAAGCAATTCTCCTGCCTCCATCTCGCAAGTAGCTGGGACAACAGGCGCATGCCACCATGCCCGGTTGCTACATTTTGTATTTTTAGTAGAGACGGGGTTTCACTATGTTATCCAGGCTGGTCTCAAACTCCTAACCCTGTGATCTGCCCACATCGGTCTCCCGAAGTGCTGAGATTACAGGCGTGAGCCACTGTGCTCGGCCCAGAATCTCTTAAAATTGGAAAGTAGGCAGGCATAAAGAAGAAAAACTGCAGCCCAGCTGGGAGTGGGAGAATTCTGCTGTGAGCCTCAAGGGGTGCACCCGACCAAGAAGGGGGGATCCAGAAAGAGGAGGAGGAACTCAGAGTGGCCAAGGTGAGCGCAGCGTGGTAGGGCAGCCTCCGGGCAGGGCACCTGCACCCATGGATGCAAGTGCGTGTCTTCCCCAGAGCAGCAGGTACAGGAACTCTGGGAGCAAGAGACGCAGCGCAATGCCCCGGATATGCCTTAAAGACCCACTGTGAGATGTCATCTCCTTACACACCACAGGAGCCTCTGCCAGGCTCACTAAAGCCAGTGTAAAGCAGCAGTGACAATGGCAGTTCCCACCCCATCTCAATCATCTGCGTGTACTATTATAGCAGATCTTCTAACAGGGAACCTTGGCATTGATTTACATAAGCAGAATCAAATATTCCAGCAGATCCAGCAACAGAAGATAGAAATAAGTGAAAAAGGAAAAACTTTCATTAAAGAAGTAGGTTGGTGAATAGAAGCAGTGTGTGTGTGTGTGTACATGCACATATAAAATATCTTTCAATATTTAAGGACATAATGTGTGTGATCACAAGAATAGAAAGAGTCTGGGCGTGGTGGCTCATGCCTGTAATCTCAGCACTTTGGTAGGTCAAGGCGGGAGGATCACTTGAACCCAGGAGTTCAAGACCGGTATGGGCAACAGAGCAAGACCCCATCTCAAAGAAAAAAGAACCAATCAAAACTATTGGATGAACATTTTAATTGTTGCAACTTAAAAACCTAGTACATGGGTGAAAAACAAAATAAGCACAGCTGAGAGACAAATAGATTGGAAAATGAAACCATGGAATTTGCTCAAAATGACACAAAAATTAAGAGATTTGTAGAATAAATCTAGTTCCAGCATCCATGTAATAGGAGTTACAAAAGAAGAGCCTAGAGAAATTAAAAGTAAATAAAATTGTAATAAATAGTTGATTAGAAATGTACAGAATTGAAGTAAGACATGAGGTCTCTGAAAGAAGCCATCAATACCCAGCAGGATAAACATTTTTAAAATTACCCAGACACAGTTGAGAAGAGAGAACATTTGCATCCACATGGCTTAAATATTAGGACCAAGGACAAAGACCACCTGTTTCAACATGCCTTAATTATTTGCTCCAGGAAATCCTTGCCGAGAAAGATAAAGCTGTAAACCAATAAATAACTGCTATTTACTTTAGGAAATTCCTGCAAACCAGTTTGTCTGGGCAAATAGTTTGTGCATCTGGCCAGTTTTCCTCACAGCACAGCCATGTTTTCACCTGGGCAAAGAGCTCTTTTATCAAACAGTTTACTTATCAATATTTGCTTTGAGCCCCTAGCTTCACTGTGGCCACAATCCTAAACTATTAGTTACAAACTTTGCTCATCCCAGTGAATTCCCCAGCTTGAAAGAACTGCCTCAAATCTCATGAGCTCAGACCCCAAAATGCTATAAATATCCTCTCCTTACTTCTCCCTTTGAGCCATTGCTAAGGTCTCAAAGTGATGGTCTCCCTTACAGTAAGTTTAATAAACTTAGCTTTGCTTTATCAAAAGGTTATTTTGATAGATATTTTGGGAGTTGACAGTTGAAAATCCATGAAGAAACTTCAACATTAAAATAAAAAGAAAATCCTTAAAATCTTCTGGGGAAGAATAAACTGGTTATTGACAAAAGAAAAATAATATGGCCAGGCATGGTGGCTCATGCCTGTAATCCCAGCACTCTGGGAGGCTGAGATGGGTGGATCACCTGAGACCAGGAGTTCGAGAACAGCCTGGCCAACATGCTGAAACCCCGTCTCTACTAAAAATACAAAAATTAGCCGGGTGTGGTGGTGGGCACCTGTAATCCCAGCTACTTGGGAGGCTGAGGTATGAGAATCGCTTGAACTCAGAAAGTGGAGGTTTCAGTGAGCCATTGCACTCTAGCCTGGGTGACAAGAGTGAGACTCCATCACAAAAAAAAAAAAAAAGAATCTGATTGACCTCAGCCTTCTTGACAATAACCATGGGCACAGGGAGACCTTGGAGCAATTATCTTCGATATCTAAAGGAAAATAATTTTGAACCTAAAATTTTCTAGCCAGACAAGCTACCCTTTAAAATTGAAGTCAGCAAACTATAGCCAATGGACCAGCCCCATTTTTACAAATTGTTTTGGAATACAGTCACACCCATTATTTATGTAGGTATCATTTATGGCTGCTTTTGCACTACCTTGGCAGAGCTGAATAATTGCAGCTGAGACCATATGGCCACAAGTCTAAGATACTTACTATTTGGACCATTTAAAAGGGCTTGCTGACACCTGCTTTAAAATAAAGACATTCAAAAACTAACAGATGCTGGCGAGGTTGCGGAGAAAAGGGAATGCTTATACACCAATGGTGGGAATGTAAATTAGTTCAGCCACTGTAGAAAGCAGTTTGGAGATTTCTCAAATAACCTAAAACGGAGCTCCCATTAGACTCAGCAATCCCACTATTGGGTATATGCCCAAATGAAAAATAAGTCTTTTTACCAAAAAGACACATGCGCACGTATGTTCACTGCGGCAGTATTCACAATAGCAAAAACATGGAATTAACCTGGATGCTCATCAACGGTGGACTGGATAAAGAAAATGTGGTACATATACGCCATGGAATACCGTGCAGCCATAAAAATAATGAAATCATGTCTCTTGCAGCAACCTCCATTATCCTAAGTAAACGCAGGAACAGAAAACCAAATACCATGTGTTCTCATTTCTAAGTGGGAGCTAAGCATCGGGTACACACAGACATAAAGATGAGAACAATAAACACTGGGGACTACTAGAGGGGGGAGAGATGAAGGGGGCCAGGGGCTGAAAACTACCTATTAGGTACTATGTTCACTACTTGGGTAAGGGGATCATTTGTCCCCAAAACTTCAGCATCACCAAATTTACCCATGTAACAAACCTGCACATGTACCCCTATATCCAAAATAAAAGTTGAAATTATAAAACTTTCTAAAATTATGATAAAGACATTTGCAGATATGTAAAATCCCATAAAATGTACTATCCAATGATCCTCCTTGGAAGAATTACTGAAAATTATGGGGCAGTGGGAGGGACGGTTCCACAAGGAAGAGATGACAGGTATAATGCAATGAGCTATAAACACAATAGTAAAATTTATTTTTACATTAAAATAAGTAGTAAATGTTTAAGCTTTATGTTTTGACATCCCATGCAATGTTAAAAGCAATGGAAGCAGGTGAGATTTTAAGTAGGGAAAACTAAAAGGTCAGTAAAGTTTTTCTTCTCAGTGGGACTGAGGAATGCAGAGGAAAAAGATAATTGCAGACAAAGCTTATTAATTCTAGATAATTTCTAGGTAATTATTAATTCTAGACCATGTTAAGTATTTAAGTATTTGATATAAAATATGTACATTTCCAACTTACAGAAGGTAAAAGTGGAAAAATGAACCACTAATTAAAGGCAACTAGAAAGCCCAGTAGGAGAACACAAATTAAGAAAATAAGAATAAACCCAAACATACCAGTGAATTCCATAAATATAACTAAGGGACTTAGTTCATGTATTAGTCCATTTTCACACATACCCAAGACTGGGCAATTTACAAAAGAAAGAGGTATAAAGGACTTACAGTTCCACATAGCTGGGGAGGCCTCACAATCATGGTGGAAGGTGAAAGGCATGTCTCACATGGCGGCAAGGGAAGAGAGCTTGTGCAGGGAAACTCCCATTTTTAAAACCATCAGATCTTGTGAGACTTATTCACTATCAAAAGAATAGCAAGGGAAAGACCCACCCCCATGATTCAATTACTTCCCACCAGGTTCCTCCCACAACACGTGGGAATGGTAGGAGCTACAATTCAAGATGAGATTTGGGTGGGGACACAGTCAAACTATCAGTTCAACCTTATGTTGATGATGTGTATACTTTGTGGCTGGCATTATTATAGGCACTAGAGATACCGCTATTGATGGCTGTCATGAAGCTTACACTTTAGTAAGGAAACAGACCATCAACCAATAGGTATGTTATATAATGTCAAATTTAGGTTTTAGAGAGAGAAAAGGCAGAGTTAGGGGCTGGAGAGCAATATAGGTTGGTCAACTTGGAGGCTATTGTCTTAGTCTAGGCAATATGTGATGGGGACTTGGATTAGGGTGGTATTTGTAGAAGCAGTGACAACTTACAGAACTGGGAAGATATTTTGAAAAAGATGACAGGATTTGCTGATGGAATCTATGAGAGGTGAGGGGGAGGTTAGGTTAAATTGGTGAAGCGGATCAGGACTTGCCACCCCAAAACATGCCATTTTGGCATAAAAATTATTTTGAGCTGAAGGCAATTGAGAATGAACAGGTGCAGGGAGTTCTCTGCCATCCCGCATCCACCTAAAAATAGGGCATACATTTCCTTTTGTAAAGGTGTCCTCCTCTTCTGTCCCAGGAAGAGGAGAGTGACTCTTATCCTCTGAGATGGAGAGGGCACCGAGATGAGTCTGCATAAACACAACTTACTAAAATAACCCTTTTCTTCCATTTGTTTCCCTCCATATATTTCCTTGTCATTTCCCCACAATTTGTTATCCCTTTAAGCCCAAAGCCCCTTTCCTTTATCAAAATGATATTCAGGCCTAGTGTCTGACCCCTTCTTTGAGTTTTACTTCTCTTCTCTCAACTCCCATACACATAACCATTAATACAAATTGTCTCTTTTGTTTCTTTAATTCACGGGTCCCCATCACTAAACTTAAGAGGGTAGAGGAAAAGTTTTTCCTTCCCTACAGCATATTAAAAGGAATATTCAATTTAAGATTAAAACACATACACACACAAACACAAAATCAACTACTTATATCCAGTTTATAAGACACAGACTATAGTAGACACTTGGGACTCCACCCAGACCCTTTTTCAGCCTGGTGAAGCCACCCCCAGCTGCTGTGGGTATTTGTTCTTAAAGTCTCATGGGCTGCCTGCCTTCTCTAGAGAACTGCTGACTGCAGCTGTCCCACCAGGGTGGTTACCCAACCAAAAGCCCTCCAGGTGGCAAAAGAGGAGCTGTCTTTAATGGTTAATCATGTCATAGGACACCCTGATAGGATCCAATCTCTTTCCTGCATTACACACATTTCTGTCAACTATTATCTTGTAAGAAAGTAGAAATGTTGAGCCCTGTTGGGATATCCTGATTTCACTTTAGAATGGAGTGAGATGGTGGAGTAAAATCTTTTATCTCCATTGCCACATCATTCTGAACCATTGTGAAAGGATATTCCAATCTCTTAGAAGAGTCCTCAAAAGAACAAAGTGAAGAGAGCATTTACAAGAAACATTGAATGCAAGAAGTACCTTTTTTCATTATAATATTTGTAAACATAAGCAATTATTTTCAGCTGCTCTCAATACTCATGCCTACGATATTTTAACAGCCAGAAAGAAAAAACATTCAAATAGCATAAGCAGTAAGAGTCAGTGATGTTTTTGTTTTGTTTTGGTTTTGTTGTTGTTGTTTTTTAGTGTAACCAAAGGCTGGTTGCAGGACACACGCCTGTAATCCCGGAATTTGGGAGGCTGTCATAGGAGGATTGCTTGAAGCCATGAGTTCGAGACCAGCCTGGGTAATGTAAGATCTCATCTCCACAAATTTTTTTTTTTTTAAGATTAGCCAGGCATGGTGGCAACGTGCCTGTAGTCCCAACTACTTGGATGGCTGAGGTGGGAGGATTGCTTGAGACCAGGAGTTCGAGGCTGCAGTGAGCCATGATCACACCACTGCAGACCAGCCTGGGCAATGAAGCAAGACCCTGTCTATAAAAATTAAATAATATAAACAGAATTTTTCTGGGAATAAATTGACATATTCCTTACAAAACTCACTGATAAAACATTAATATGATTTCTTGCAGATCAGCAAGACACTTAAATAATAAAATTTTTTTCCGACCATAGTCTCTCCTCATGCCAGTTTATCACATAAAATATTTTATTTTCCACTTCCTATTAAATGAATTAAAAATAAAACGGATGCTGTGCCCTATCTCATTTTAGTAATAGACCATATCGAACTATCAAATTCACTTCCTATTGCTGTAATAACAAATTATTACAAACTGAGTGCCTTAAAACAATGCAAATTGATCATCTTGCATTTCTGGGGGCCAGTCTGAAATGGGTTTCAGAAGGCCACAATGTCGGTGTCTGCAGAGCTGCCTTCCTTCTGGAGATTCTAGGGGAGAATCCATTTTCTTGCCTTTTCCAGTGCATAGGGGCTGCCTGTGTTCCTTGACTCATGGCCTAATTCCTCCACCTTCAAAGCCTGCAACGTGAGGCTGCCCTTCTCATGCTGCTGTCTTTCTGGTTCTCTCTCTTCTTTCTCCCTCTTCCACTTATCAGCATCCTTGTCATTACACTGGGCCCACCTAGACAACCCAGACTTATCTCAAGTTCAGTTGACTGGCAACTTTGATTCCTTCTAAACCCTAATTCCCCTATGCCATATAACTGAACATATTCACAGGTCCCAGATACTAAGATACAAACATCATTGTGTAGCTAGCATTTTGCCTATCACAACTATTAAGAAACAATTCTAATAAAATATAGTTTTAGGTTTATTTATCAAAGTTTGTAATATATTATTCCATATTAATACATTAATATATTATTTTGATCAATTATATTCTAATTTAAGTTATAACTAAATATAAAATAAACTTCTTGTCACTAAAAGCCTGATATTCATAAGAAATAAATCAAGATTTTTAATCAATAGACATAATTTTACTGCAAACAAATTTAATGGAGTGAGTACTAAAGACTTTCAAGCATAAAATTCCATTATATTTACTAGATAAAATTCTATGGGAGAAGTAGAATAGAAATTCAAGCCAAGGAGAAAGATGAAATATACATTTTCCCAATGTTTAGGAAAGGTTTTTTGTGTATACATTTGTAAAATATGACAGTGTATAACAAATCTCTATGGCATTCAGGTTCCATTGGATATATTTAAAAGTATAATTGACAGATTTGCTTTAAAATGTTGATACCATCAAATCTCACCAACTATTGCTGAGCAAAAGAAGTCAAATGATATGATTCATTTATATACTCAGGACAGTCCTCCCCGTGATCTTGGACCGACCCAGTTCTCCCCCACCTCTCACCCCTACCCCCATTCTCACTTGTAGTTCTCAAGAACAGCTGTAGAATGTGCTGGGATTGGGGAGCTGGCCAGAACAGCCCAGACTGTATTCACGCCCCTACCCTAGAAACAAGATGTCCTTCAACAGTTTAGCCCAGCAAGTCACGTTTCCCCGGGGCATAAAACCTTAGGTACAAAGCCCACGGCAGACTGCTTTTCAGGGTCCCTCAGCTGTAATAGAAATGGGTCATGCACAGTCAAGATTCCATCTGTCCTGGGCAACTTTCCAGAGCTTAAGGGGAATGGCTTATGGTGGATCCTAGGATTCTGTCGTCCCTTGCTACCTATCTGTGAGTAATGAACCTGCTCTATGTAATTTGTTGTGTGTGGGGGTGCTCTGTCTCACCAGACTCAGAGAAGTTGGTAACTAGGGCACTGTGAACTTATTTCACAAGATAAAATTCAAAAATAAGCAAACTATTCAATAGTATTAAAAGTCAGGATGGGCCAGGCATGGTGGTTCACACTTGTAATCCCAGCACTCTGGGAGGCTAAGGCAGGTGGATCACCTAAGGCCAGGAGTTCAAGACCAGCCTGGTGAACAAGGCAAGACCCTGTCTCTACTAAAACTATAAAAATTAGCCTGGCATGGTGGTGTATGCCTGTCGTCCCAGCTACTTGGAAGGCTGAGGTACGAGAATCGCTTGAACTCATGAGGTGGAAGTTGCAGTATGCTGAGATTTCACCACCGCACTCCTGCCTGGGCAACAGAGCAAAACTGTGTATCAAAAAAAAAGGGTCAGGATGCTGGTTATCCTTGGAATGGAGCAGGGAGTGACTGGAAAGGGGACAGGAGGCTTCTGGGAGTCTGGTAATGCTTTGTTCCTTAATCCGGGTGCTGGTTATACAGGTGGGCTCACTTTGTAGAAATTCATGAACTGTACACTTATGCTTTATTCACTTTTCTGTATGTGAGTTATAATAATAATAACATCATTATTTAAGATGTCAATATAGCCTTTATGCATTATGGATATTTGTACACTGTTATTTATCTTTCAGATATTTTTCTCGCTCTGACAGTTGTACTTTAACTGCTTTATAGAAAACTGGACAAAATTGACAAGAAGGCAATTCAAAGAGGGTGCCATACATTAAATAGCCAAACAAACATGAAACGACATGCAGTTTCACTGCTAACCAGGGAAATGCAAATGAATACAACATATAACTCTTTCACTCAAATTGGAAAACTTTCTAAAGGTTTATAACATACACTGTTGACAATGAGAATAGGGAAAGAGGCATGCATATGATTTTGGTCAGGGTATAAAATAGTACAGAATTGCTGAAAGGCAGGGTATTAGTCCATTTTCATGCTGATGATAAAGACATACCCGAGACTGGGTAATTTATAAGGAAAAAGCAGTTTAATGGAGTTCCACGTGGCTGGGGAGGCCTCACAATCATGGCTGAAGGCAAAAGGCACATCTCACATGGCAGCAGACAAAAGAAGAGAATAACAGCCCAGCAAAAGGGGTTTCCCCTTATAAAACCATGAGATCTCGTGAGACTTATTCACTACCATGAGAACAGTAGAGGGAAACCGCTCCCATGATTCAATTATCTCCCACCAGGTCCCTCCCACAACACAAGAGAATTATGGGAACTACAATTCAAGATGAGATTTGGGTGGAGACACAGCCAAACCATATCAGGCAGCTTGGGAGCCTTCTGACATTCTTGAGCCGCTGAATTTAGGTAACCAACCATCTATCTGCAAATCTCTAGAGAAGAAAATAAACCCTAATAATTTTTTTAATCTCAATATAGATACTCCCACCTCCATCCAAATTCATACCTTGTGAATTCAGGAACCAAATAGACTCAGAGTTTGGGTAAATCCCTCGTTATCTGAACTCTCGCTACACAGCATCCAAAATTTAGAAATTGAAACATATTATATTTACTATTATTATTCAAACATTACATTCTTTTGAACCATTTAAACTTACAGTCAAATTTTTTTTTTTTTTTTTTTTTTTTTGAGATAAAGTTTCACTCTGCCACCCAGACTGGAGTGCAGAGGTGCAATCTAAGCTCACTGCAGCCTCCACCTCCTGGGTTAAAGCGATTCTCCTGCATCCGCCTCTTGAGTAGCTGGGACTACAGGCACCAACCACCACACCTGGCTAATTTTTTGTGTTTTTAATAGAGATGGGGTTTCACCATGTTCACCAGGCTGGTCTCAAACTCCTGACCTCAGGTGATCCGCCTACCTTGGCCTCACAAAGTGCTGGGATTATAGGCATGAGCCACTGCGCCCAGCCTTACAGTGAATATTTTTAAATGCCAACTTAAAAATGTGCAATGGGGAGGTGGTGTAAATTTTTGAAAAAACCTTTTAAAGCAAAAATTTTTGAAGAAAGCAGTCTTAACATGCCTCTTTTGAAATATATTCTTCAAGCAGACCAAAAATAAGCAAACAAAAATCCATAGGAGTTTATGTACACAATTAACAAGACTAAACAACTAATGTTTTCTGTTTCCCAAAGCAGAGAATATGCGTTTTTTTCAAATACCCACTTCATATTTTGAAAAAATAGCCCTATTACAGGCCACACAAAGCTCAAAATAGTTCAAAAAATTGATATCATACTTTCCCAATCACTCCCTACGAAATAATGTTTTAGCCCCAACATATTTTTGCCTGGAAATGTTTAAACACGCATATACAAAGCCTTGAATTAAAGAGGACATCAACAGAGAGGGAAAAAAAGAAACTAACATTTCTTACACTTCTCATGTGCCTGTGGGGCTCCCCTGGGTCTCCCCACGTTGACACCCAGCTGCCACACTTGCCATGCCCCCTCCACTGAGAGCACCTCCCTGTGGCCAGGGCCCTCCCCACCTCCCCCAGCCAGTGTAACTAGCAGGCAAAGGCACCCAAGAGGCGGGGCTGCGGCACATTGCTTGGGCCCTCCGCACACTCCCAGATAACCTTCTTAAGGGGCTCTGCTGGTGGAAATTCCTGTCCTTCTATGACGAATTAGTGCTGTCTTACTGTTACACACTCGATGTCTGTAACCCCTCCTTTCTTTTGGTTATGAACTCCTTTTCAGTTGCCTCCAGAAAGATCTTAGTTCATTTTGTTCTTGGACTTCATATTTTTCCTCAGCCTAAATTTTCTGATGAAAAAATCTCTTTTTTGTTTTATTATAAGGCTTTGGCTTTTGGCTCTTGTTTAACTGGCTTGATGGTATATAGCTCCTCAAATCATCTTTGGAAATAGATATGGTATAAATATAAAACATACATATACAAACAAATAAAACTTAAAGGGTGAAATTTTCAGGATAGGCTGGAGATCGTCAAAGGTGATATTTTTTGGCAGCTAAGCTCCTGATGTATTGTAGAGTGACCATCTCCCCGACCACTCTGTACAAGAAATTTCCTCCATTCAGAAACAATATAGATTGAACACTGAGAAAACCATGAAGACGGTTATCTCCTGTCCTGAAGATGGTTCAAAACTGCGAAGGAAGAAATGCCTCTTCTGGAAAACTGAGAGTTTAATATTCTACAGACAACCCTGTTGGGGACCCCACAGCAATTTCCCGTAGTAATTAACACATTAGCTCTTGGGAGGTCACACCCGTCATTCTGTGCAGAAATGGCTAAAAAAAAGACACAAGAGTTGCTTGGGGAACACAGGCATAGTCATTTATTCAACTTCTGAGGTAGAAGAACCTGCAATTCCAGTTGTATTATAAACAGTCACTCAGAAAGTAGAGATAGCTGTATTTGCAATTTGGCACATTGCATCCCCAGTCATTCTTAACATGCTTTAATCGGTTTTCCATCAAGCGGCCACTACAAAAACAAGCCGAACCTTTCGATCTTAAATATTTCAAAGTGACATATTCACAAGAAATAAATGGAAGCTGGTTTTAGGCTTTCAGGTAAAAAACAATATAAACCTTAATGCTCTGTTCTTGGGAAAATTTATTTTTCTGATGGTTTCCCAGCACGGTTTTTGCAAGCAATGTAGAAGAGACATCTCTCATTTTCCAAAATGCTGTATCAAAGAAAGTACATGTTGGCCAAATGAACCCTTCTTCTCCACCTGATGTTTGTTTCACAATGTGATTTCCTGGAAGAGTGTTAGCTAATTTTAAGAGATTTACACCGGGAACAAATAAGCCTAAGAATGAAGAAAGACCAAAAGTGGAGCTGATTGCTTTGCCATCAAGGACAAATGCTGTCTTAGTCTGTGTTGTTATAAAGTTATATCTGAGGCTAAGTAACTTATAAAGAGGTTGGCTCATGGCTCTGCAGGCTGTACAGGAAGCATGGCACCAGCGTCTGCTTCTGGCAAAGGCCTCAGGCTGCTTCCACTTATAATGGAAGGTGAAGGGGAGGCCACGTGTGCAGAGATCACAGGGTGAGAGAGGAAGCAAGAGACAGCAGAGGGAGGTGTCAGGCTCATTTTAACAACTGATCCTCATGGGCCTAAAAGGGAACGCTCACTCACCCTTAAAGGAAGGCATTCATTGATTCATAAGGGATCCACCTCCATAACCAGACACATCTCACAAGGCCCCACCTCCAACACTGGGGATCAAACTTCAACATGAGGTTTGATCCAAACATCCAAACTATAGCAAATGCTATTTCCATAAAATGCTACCATTATGATCCTGCCACCCACCAGGATCAGAGCAGTGAGCTAGAGGAAGTTCTAAGCCAGCAAAGAGTTCCACCATCTTGAGTTACTGTCCTCTCCTGCTCTTTTCTGGTGTCTCCCCTCTGGCACTGAGCCTACTGATATCCCTACCCCCCACTCATGTCACCCTCACCTTCTCCCCCACCATGAAGAACAACCTGGAATTAGGTATGACCTCAGGCCCTGGCCCCAGTCTCCCCACCCCCAGCCTCCAGTCCTATATTCCTCTCCTGTTGCTGCTAGAACAAACAACAACAATCTCAGTGGCTTAAAATAACAGAAAGATATTAGTTCTCAGCTCTGTAGGTCAGAATTCTGAGTGGGCTCAGCTATTTCTCTGCTCTGGGTCTTGCAAGGCCAAAATTAAGGTGTTGGCCTGCGTGGGCTCTTCTCTGGAGACTCTGGGAGAACCTGCTTCTAAGCTTATTGAGGTTATTGGCAGGATTCAGTGTCTCCCAGCTGTAGGACTGAGGTACCCATTTCCAGGAGCCTCTGTCAGCTGCCTAAGGTCACCTGCATTCCTGGGCACATTACCCCCTCTGTCTTTAAACCAGCACTGGCACATGGTATCCGCCTTATACTTGAGTATCCTATTGCCCTCTCCTAGGATTCTCTGCTTGAAGGGCTCATGTGACCACATTGGTATCCTCCAACCCCCCACGACCCAGGACAATCTCACTATCTTCATGCCAACTGACTATTAATAGTAATGTCAATCGCATCTGTAAAATCCCTTTTGCCATGTAATGAAACATATCCACAGGCTCCAGGAATTAGAATGCGGACATCTTTGGGGGGCAATTCTGTCTACTCCGCCTCCCTCCCAGGATTCCCTTGTTGCCAAGCAGATCTGTCATCTCTGGTGCCTGGGCTGGGGCAAGCCCTCTGCACCCAGGTACACCTTATGCGGGAACTAAACCACGGAATCGGCCTCCAGCCTTCGTTCTTTACTGTGAAGCATCGTCCTGCCAGGGGCCCAGGTCTCCTTCCCACCTGAGCACCCATATCTCAGAAGCTGGTTTTTGGCCAGAAGGGAAGCAGTTGGCTTCCTCTCCAGGAGGCTGCCACAGTCTGGTGTTACACTGTAATTGCACAGCGCTCTAGGAACTGACTGCCATCCATCAATAGCCTCCTTCCAAGAGTACTGGCCTCTGCCATGCCCTGTTCCCAGAATCCAATACCAACAATGGCCAGAATCATCCCCCCTCCTCCATTCTCCCCCGACTGCTGCCACCAAAGAGACTCTCTTTGCCAAAGCCAGCGGCAGGAGAGCAGGAACCATAGGAGGCTATGAAGCTGCAGGCTGCCTCTCTAAGCCACAAATCAAGACCAGTTAGTTTTTCTGTTAGAAATCCTGTAAATATTTCTGATCAAATCACATTTTTGTAATTTGTAGATGTTGGTGATGTGTTCTCCCAAATATTGCTTGTTTAAAAACATTTCTCCCTGAAAAGAAATATGTTCTAGCTCTCTTTTCTCTAAAGCCAGAAATATAAACAGCACCAAGAATTTATATACGAAAGATTTAATATTTCCCAACCTCCTCATCATTTCTACTCAGCTTTCAACTCCTACTCAATGCATTTTCCTAAGGGAGTCTAAGTTCTTACTAATTCACAAACATAGAATACTGACATAAAGAATTGCTGCAAAATCTGTAGTAAGGAAAAGAGAGAGGAAGGACAAAGAAATCTGCCCACAGAGGTAAAACAACATGCTCCTTGACGCCATCTAGTGGGCGGCCAGATAATTCATCTATCTCACCTACTTGGTCCTCCAGCCTCCCCACACCATGAGTGTTTCCGTACATACAGCCCACCCTGAAATTATGCATACACACGTGAGATCATTTGTATTAATTTATTCTATGACCCTTTTTTGTTAACTTTATAAGCATCAAGTTCATACATGAATCATAGTTCACAAACTCAGGAAACAGCACATCTCTTTATTTATATAAATTAATTTGATTTCTGATCCCAGTGCTAATAATACCAGGCTGGTAGAAAATTTAACCTCAATGACTTTCAGAGTTTCTGGATGTCTCCCTGAAGCTCTCGCACGGTTATGGAGGTCTGTGTGCACTGCTGCAGGTCTGTGACATGCCCCCTGGACTAGCATCAGTTTGCTAATTGCTGAGACATCCTCTTCCCCCTGCATGGCCCCAGCTGGGCCCCATTGCTGCCATGAGACTCCATCTCCCTAAATGAGCTGGATGGCCTTTGGATTCTTGGATTCTCCCCTGGGTCCGTCAGCATCTCCACGTGCTTCCAGGAAGCCATGACCAAGACTCCCTCTCCTCTAAGACCCTCAGACTTCCTGCTCTTGATTCACGTACCTCTCCCTCCTGCCCCTCTGCGGTATCAGATCTCCAAGCAGGACACCTCATCATTGAAGTGCCTCTCAGGGACCTACTGCCTTATCTCCTCAGTGGGTTTAGAATCAAGTCAGGCAGCCTCAAGCCTTCCTGGGGGCAAAGAATCTCGGGTCTATCTGCTTGAAGGAGGTGGATAAAGGGAGAAAATTGGGCTGAAAGCCCATAAATATCTCAACAGCCTATTTAGCCAATAGCAATGAAAATACATAGCCTTTCTCATGTATTTATGGACAATTATGCTCATGTCCAGCAGAGAAATCCTGAAGTATACGTGAGCCCTGCCAGAGTCAGTGATGCAAGTCTTTCTTAGAACCCTGAGCTGGCGGGAGGCTAACCTTAGCCACCAGCAGCCTTAGCATCGGCGGCCTCAGAGGACTAATTTCTCCCTTTGGAGGTGGGACAACATGTCTCCCTTCTGAAAAACAGTCCACAAGTTATTTTAGCACTAGTGTATCAGAATTTAAAAGGAGGCTCTTTAGGAATGCACCATGGTGTTTTTCAGCAACTTGCTGCAAGGTTGCCTTCCCAGCCTCCTGGGACAGAAGGAATTACTCTTCCCTTTGTTCCCACACGGTATGAAATTTGTAGGTATTTTTAGCACTTCTTTTATTCTGCCTTCTCTATGTAGAAATAAATGAACACAACCCACACAAGAAAGGCAAAGGCTATTTATTCAGAGCTTGCTCCATCAAGGGAGTTGGCCACCATCACTTTTGTTTGGCAGGGACTCAAAGGCAGGCAGGGGAGTGGGAGAACTTTACAGAGCACACAAGGGATGGCTTCAGGTGTGCCCTGATTGGAGGCTGTTGGCCTGGGGAAGCCCACGGTGGCCAACTAGGAGCATTGAAGCCTATCTGATTGGTTAGGGCCATAGTTGGCTTTCTGTGGTTGGTCTTAAATTGGAAGCAGGCACAAAAATTAGGGAAGCTGTCAGTTATTAAACAAGTCCTGTTCATTTGGGGCCGACTACTAGAAGGGTTATTGTTTGGCCTTAAATTGGAAGCAGGCACAAAAATTAGGGAAGCTGTCAGTTATTAAACAAGTCCTGTTCATTTGGGGCCGACTACTAGAAGGGTTATTGTTTGGCTTCTTAGACCAGTTGCTAGAGATAGTAGCCTGACTTCCTGTAAGTCTGGCTTTTAAAGGCAGCAGATGGCTTCCTGGGCTGGTTACTGTATATAATGGGTTGATTTTCTGAGGTAGTTGCTGCAGATTTGGGGTCAGAGTTGTATTTTTATATATGGTCTGTCCACTGTCTATGTGTATATTCAGTCTCTCATCTACTACAGTTGGCTATTTCTACTGAAGGCTGTAAGATCCTTGAGGACAAGAGCCAGATCTTTGTATTTGTATTGCCAATGTACAGGGTCTAAGACAAACATATTTTGAAAATTGAGCTGAATCAATTTCACATACACGTTTGTGGAGGTAAACTGAATACGTTTCATTTTCCCTAGTATAGTCACTAGGCTTGTTTTTCCCTTTAGCACAAAATACTAACAGATAGCACTGTACTGTCTTCCATTTTAAGCAAAGCTTGCCGCCACTGCTAACAATACTGCTAACTCCACTGTATTAGTCCACTCTCACATTACTATAAAGATATACCTGAGACTGGGTAATTTAGAAAGAAAGAGATTTCACTGACTCACAGTTCCACATGGCTGGGGAGGCCTCAGGAAACTTACGATCGTGACAGAAGGCGAAGGGGAAGCAAGGCACGTCTTACATGGCAGCAGGAGGGAGAGAGAGAGAGAGAGAGAAAGGGGAAACTGACAGTTTTAAACCATGAGATCTCGTGAGAACTCACTATCACAAGAACAGTATAGGGGAAACTGTCCCCGTGACCCAATCACCTCCCACCAGGTCCTTCTCTGGATGTGTGGGGATTACATTTCAAGATGAGATTTGGGTAGGGACACAGAGCCAAACCTTATCATCCATGTATGAATAATTTGTCCTTAATTTTTTTATTTTCCTGCAACTTCCCTTGCCTGCCTTCTGTCTAAATTAAGGCAACAGCCCATGAGCTGTTGAATACCACCTGATAGGGTTTGTCACTCTATATTTTTTATTGTTGTTATGAAACTGAGCTGTGTCTACCTTTCCCAAGTTGGCTTAAAAACAAGATGCATTTGTATTGAACCAATATTTTCCTAGTATATTTTGGCTAAAGACACCACAGACTGAAGAGATTTGAAGGGGGCCTTCTCTCCCAGGTAAGAGAATTAAGAATATATTATCATTGGTATCCCTTCAGCCTTGGTCTGAACACCCAAATAAGTAGTCCTCTCCTCTCTAATCGAGGTAAAATTCTCATATATAACATTAACCATTTGGAAATATACAATTCAGTGGCATTTACTGCATACACAATGTTATACAATGGTCACCTCTATCTAATTCCAATGTATTTTCCATCACCCCAAAAAGAAATGACATACCTATTAAGCAGTTAATCTCCATTCCCTCTCCCCAATAGCCCCTGACAAAACTAATCTGCTGTCTCTATGTATTTACCTATTCTGGATTTTTTATGTAAATGGATTATACAGTATGTGACCTTTTGTATTTGGCTAATTTCACTTCACATAATAGTGTCAAAGTTCATCCATGTGGTAGCACGTATCAGTATTTTGTTTCATTTATGTTATCTGTTGATGTGTCAGAGGCATTTGAGCCACAGCACCCCCATCTTGAACAGGAGCTGGGTAAAATAAGGCTGAAACCTACTGGGCTGCATTCCCAGATGATTAAGGCATTCTAAGTCTCCAGGTGAGATAGGAGGTCAGCACAAGATACAGGTCATAAAAACCTTGCTGATAAAACAGTTTGCAGTAAAGAAGTCGGTTAAAACCCACCAAAACCAAGATGGCCATGAGAGTGACCTCTGGTCGTCCTCACTACTACACTCCCACCAGCACCATGACAGTTTACAAATGCCACGGCAGCGTCAGGAAGTTACCCTATATGGTCTAAAAAGGGGAGGCATGAATAGTCCACCCCTTGTTTAGCATATCATCAAGAAATAACCATAAAAATGGGCAACCAGCAGCCCTCGGGGCTGTTCTGTCTATGGAGTAGCCATTCTTTCGTTCTTCTTTCTTAATAAACTTGCTTTCACTTTACTCTATGGACTTGCCCTGAATTCTTTCTTGCACAAGAGCCAAGAACCTTCTCTAGTGGTCTGGATCAGGACTCTTTCCTGTAACAGAGGGACATTTTGTCGGTTTCCACCCTTTGTCTGTTGTGAATACTGCTATTATGTACGTGGGTATAAATGCTTTTGTGTAGACACATGTTTTCAGTTCTCTTGGGTATATACCCGGAAGTGGAATGGCAGGGTCACGTAGTAATTTTGCATTCAACTTTTTGAGGAATGTTCTCTTGTTTTAAAGCAGCAGATGCAAGGAGTGCTGAATCCAGTTGAAACAGGCAGGGAAGCTAGGGAGAACTGGAATGGCTCTGCAGGCGCTCCAGGGGTGTTCGCCTCCTCCCTGAAGCCTGCTGAGCCCTGTGTACCACACCAGACTGCACCATAATAATCCGTTTCCTACATCTGTAATGCCAACTAGCCTACAAGTCCCTCTGCAGCAGGGGACACATTTTATAGGTGCCTCTGTGTGTCCCCAGTGCTTAGCAGTTAGCACTGTGCCCCGCACATAGTAGGCATTCAAAAATGTGGATGGGGTCTCAATCAATTTGTAACGATTAAACTAATTAAGGCAGCATTCCCTTAGCAGTTTGGTCCATGTTTAATAAGAACATACTTTTCCTTGGGATACCCACTGAGAGCTGCTGAAAGGGTACAGCACCATCATCTAACACAAAGAACATATAAATTTGGAAAGCAATAAAGCCCGAGATGCGAGATGCGCTAATGATGATAGCAATCTCCACTCTGGGATGGTACATTGAACTTGTGTTTAAATTAAAAGCAAGCGCCTTGGAGCATTTCTCCATTCTTAGTACAATGGCTCATTATCTAAAGCAAAATACAATCTTCGAAAACACTGTCAAATAAAGCTAAGTATTGTGTCTGTAAGAAAAATGATCTAAGTGATTCGCAGGTTATATTGTGTCTCCATCATTCAGAATTTCTAGGACTGAGAGTTCACCCATTCTGCTTCTATAGAATCATCAGTACATCTTAGGATCATGAAGGACAGAGTTAATTTTTAAAATGTACAATAAACTCAGCCCTACTGTTAAATGCTACCGTTACACAGCTCAATCCTCACAGCTCACTGCTTTGTTGGCATTAGGTGTTATCTAAATGCAAGGCCATGGCATTCAAAAAGCTGTAAAAGAAGACTTAACACACCCAGCTCTGTGACACTGGGTGTCATCGCAATGAGATCTTTTTCATTCCCCTGTAAATTCTCCCTTGATGTTGAAGAGCTGAGACTAAAAATGATCAAACACCAATTAAGCCATAGTGATCTAAGAATTATGCCAGATGATGACTTGGAAAGGAGGGTCTGCTCCTGGAAGATAAATCAAGAAGAATGCGAGGGAAAGAAATATTAATGCAGAGTGAAAGGGTGTGATTTCAGAGTGGCAGACAGGGATGAGAGACGGAATTCCCCCTCTCCCTTTCTAGACCAGCCCTTCTCTCTGTTTCAGATGGCACCCCCTCTCTCCCCACTCCAGGGCATCAGTGTGGGTGCCTTCTCTCCTGCCCCCTGGCCAATACAGCCTCCGAAGTCCCCCTCCTGTGCACCCCATTCGTCACCCTCCTGCTGCCACACCCTAAAAACTGATTTTAAGCTTTTGAGAACTCAGGGTTATTAAAATAGCCTTCCAGCCACCTTATTGCCTCCAAGTTTCCCCCATGCTAATGTATAGATTAACCCCCCTCCTGTAGGCTGATTCGCAGTTCAGGAGCTGCTGCTGACATCCCCTTCCTACAGAACAGAGTGCGACCCAGCCTTGCCTGGCACTCGAAGCCTACTGCTCTTTCTGGACCACAGTTCAAATGAGCTATTTCTGCTCCCCAGACACTTTCCTGCTGTCTCAGGCGGAGTTTTGCAGAGGCCCTGAGATGACGATCCGTGTGCAGGTGACTTACTGAGGAAGCTGGACAGATGACAGGGAAAAGCCTAGAGGGGGGTGACTTCAGACACAGACCTTGGAGGGAACAGAGGGGAGCTCTGAAGTTTGTCTTTATCCAAGGCAAGGACACTGGGCCTTCAGACTCCCTACACCCCCCAGCCACTGCCTGACGCTGGAGAAGGGCCAGGTGGGGGTGGGAGGGAAGATGGGCTGTAAACCCAGGCACTCCTGGGACTCTGTAAGAGGAGGCAACGCTAGCTGAGTCCCAGGTACAGAGCTGTGGGAAGCAAAACACACAGAAGTTTGTGTAGGGGGTTGAGCGGGTGGGAGTAGAACAAGAGGAATGGAAAAGGGGCCTAAGGACTTTGGGTGGAGTCACATGTCGGTCACACTTGCTTCCTACCTGGTGTTTTATGGGTGACCATAGAGGAGGCCATACCCTCATCTCCACTTGCCCAGATCTAGACCATCTTTCATAGCCCAGCATCCACAAGCCTTCCCTAACCACCAGACACACACACGTGCACACACGTATATACACACACAGAATTAGGCCCAGCCAACACTGCCCAGCTACCAAATGGACAAGGTCCTGATGAACAGAGTATTCCCAGGCCTGGTCCTGGGAGATGGGGGCATGGGAGGAAGCAGGGAGAATGGGCACCCCAGCAGGGCACTGAGCCCAGCAACCCTGGGTCACCAAGGGTGGGTAGCACATGGGAGTCCAGGTTGTTAGAAGAACAGGGCCAGGCCTCTTCACGGGTGGTGGGATTCCAGCTCCTGTACCAAGTTGGGAGCAAACCCTACCAGTCTTCCCGGAGGGCGGTATAGCTGTGGGAGGCAGAAATAAAATCAGAAACAAGCCAAAAACAGAAGTAAAATTATATGAACTGGAAACAACAGTGGAGACAGAAGGACAAGAGAAGCTGTAACTTGGGAGGTGACCAGGCCCAACCAAGGTACCACAGACCAGGTCAGCCTGACTGAGCACGGGGCCAGATATTGACCTCCACCCACAGGCAGGAGCACGAAGCTGCTGAAACTCAAAGGGGCCCTCTCAGGGATCAAAGAGGCTGCTTTTAAAGTTCTTGAGATGAAATGCCAAAAAAGAGACTAGTGCCTATTTGCTCATTTTCAATACTATGTCCCTCTATCCACAGTAGAGACTGGCAAACAAAATATTCAAATTCCCTGCCTCCTTTGCAGCTGGAGGTAGTCACATGCCACAAGCCTGGCCACTAAAAAATAGGTAAAAGTCCTCAGAAAGGGCTCCTCTCTGCTCTTTCCTGGTCTCCTTTCTTTTCTGGCTGGGATGCAGCTATTGGTGGCTGGTGATGTGGCAGTCATCTTAGGACCATAAGGATGAAAGCTACATGTCCAAGGTAGACAACGTAGAAAGAGACTAGTCGCCTGATGTAGTCTTTTTAAGTTAACAATAACTGCAGTAACAAGCAAACTCTGAACTCTCACACAGCAATCGTTTATGATGTATGTAAAGTTCAACTAGCAGGGGATAGAAGGAACTGCTCTGCTCCATGTCATGATTCAGGGACCCAGGCTGATGGAGGTGCTACCATCTTCAACACATGCTTTCTCAGATCACCCTGGGTGTGAACATCCAGCCAGCAGAGAGGAAAAGAGGGAATGAACCAATTCTGCAGTAAAGTTTTATGAACCAGAAGCAAAAGCTGCATATATCACTTCCAACTGCTTTCCTTTGGCCAGAATTCAGTCATCCGGCCACACTAACTGCAAAGAAGTCTAGGAAACATAGTCCAGCCCAGGAGGAAGGGAAAATAATGCGGCATCTGTCATAACACTCTCCTGTGGCCACACAAACCCCAGACTGCCTCCCTCTTGCCTTCTGGTGGCAGAAGGTTGGAAGGAAGATATATATCTTCCTTAAGATATTGTTTGTTGGGGGTCCTTGCTATACTCAGCCAAGTATAAACCCAGGATAACAGACATCGTGGTACAGTTCAAATATTTACATGTATAAAATTAATCCTTTTAACATTCCTACAACGAATGCAAGACTGTTAATCACAAGATAATTATAGCATGTACTGAAAATATTAATTTATAATGCTACAGAGGTGTGGTTAGTAATAAGATGCAAGATTCAATTTATATGACATCATTTTTTCTCTATCCTGCCAATGATTTCTGTCACTGTGTGTTTAACTTCAACATGAGAAGTGAAGTCTAATGTTTGAAGTTTTTCATGGATGTGAGGCCTGGGCCAAAATGCTCCCCCTGCTCAAATTGGGAGAGGGGGAATAAAGGAAAAGAGGAAAGGAATTGATCTACCTCTGCTTCTGCCAATGGATTAGAATTTGTGTGACTTTGAATTTGTGACTAGAATTTGGCAGAATCTGCTTCTGCCAAAGAATAGAATTTGTGTGACTCATGTTTATATTTCCAACATGTAAAACTTAAAAATGGATAATGGATAGATGGATAAGACTGTCAGAGTGACTGCTACAATGTCAGATATTAGCAGCTACAATTTTCTACACAAAAGACGTAATAACTTTGGAGACATGTAAAACTGAAGATTTCACTTTTGGTAATTTAAGCATTTTTGAAATAAGGTATAATGTGGCTTTGTGAAATATGATTCAATATTCATTTCATAAATATTAGGACTGGAAGGGATCTTAGTCCAGGCCCCTGTTTAAGAGGAAGAAAGGAGGTGAGAGGGTGAGTTTACTTCCCAAATTATAAGTGACTGAGCCAGCATTGAAACCCAGACTGGTCCTGACACCCACCATATATCATGTTTGATAAAAAGAAATGCAACAGCAGTTATGGTCCAGCATCTTTTGGCTACATACCCAAAATAACTGAAAATAAAGACTCAAACATGGGTATACATGCCTGTATACCCATGTACATGGCAGCCTTATTCACAGTAGCCAAAAGGCAGAAACCATCCAAATGTCCCTCAACTGATGAATGGAGAAGCAAACTGTGGTATATACCTACAGTGGAATACTATTCCACCTTCAAAAGGAAGGCAGTTCTGATACCTGCTACAACACATATGAACCTGAAAACATGTCAAGTGAAATAAGCAAGACCCAAAAGGACAAATGTCAGATTCCATTTATTTGAGATAGCCAGAAGGCAAACACACAGAGACAGACAGCAGAATAGAGGGTACCAGGAGCTGAGAGGAGGGGGAATGGGAGTTAGTAGCAGGAACAGTTTAACAAGAACACAGTTTCCATTTAGGATGATGAAAAAATTCTGGAAATGGATAGTGCAGATGGTTGTACAACATCACGATTATACCTAATACCACTGAATTGTTCGCTCAAAATATGGTTTAAACGGCCAATTTTATACTATATATATATTGCCACACACAAAAAAGGAACTATAACAAGAACTTTAAAAAAATACTTCTGGCTGGCCGAGCGCAGTGGCTCATGCCTGTAATCTCAGCACTTTGGGAGGCCAAGGCGGGCGGATCACGAGGTCAGGAGATCGAGACCATCCTAGCTAACACAGTGAAACCATGCCTCTACTAAAAAAAATACAAAAAATTAGCCAGGCATGGTGGTGGGCGCCTGTAGTCCCAGCTACTCGGGAGGCTGAGGCAGGAGAATGGCATGAACCCGGGAGGCGGAGCTTGCAGTGAGCCGAGATTGCGCCACTGTACCCCAGCCTGTGCGACAGAGCAAGACTCTGTCTCAAAAAAAAAAAAAAAAAACTTCTGGCAGGGCCCAGCTGCTCACGCCTGTAATCCCAGCACTTTGGGAGGCTGAGGCACATGGATCACCTGAGGTCAGGAGTTCAAGACCAGCCTGGCCAACATGGTGAAATCCTGTCACTACTGAAAATGCAAAAATTAGCTGGGTGTGGTGGCACGCCCCTATAATCCCAGCTACTCAGGAGGCTGAGGTGGGAGGATTGCATGAACCCAGGAGGCAGAGGCTGCAGTGAGCCGAGATCGCACCACTGCACTCCAACCTGGGCGATGGAGCGAGACCCTGTCTCAAAAATAAATAAATAAATAAATAAATAAATAATAAAATATTTCTAATACGTATTTGGGAGAGAGGGTTCTGCCTAAGAATTTGATCTCACCCAAGTATAAGAAAGTCTCAAATACAAACTTTCAACCTGTTCTTTGTTCTGAAGGTGGAATGGTCCCTTAGCAGAACACCTTAGAGGGCACCTCAAGTCACTAAAACAGGGCCTATCTCCTGGCAGGTGTTCAGGAAATCAGCGTTGAATGATTTGGGGTTTTTTGTTTTGAGATGGAGTCTCGCTCTGTCGCCCAGGCTGGAGTGCAGTGGTGCGATCTCGGCTCACTGCAACCTCTGCCTCCTGGGTTCAAGCAATTCTCTTGCCTCAGCCTCTCGAGTAGCTGGGACTACAGGCATGCACCACCACGCCTGGCTAACTTTTTGTATTTTTAGTAGAGACGGGGTTTCATCGTGTTAGCCAGGCTGGTCTCGATCTCCTGACCTTGTGATCAGCCCACCTCAGCCTCCCAAAGTGCTGGGATTACAGGCATAAGCCACTGCACCCAGCCCAAATGATTTGTTTTTAACTCAAAAAGAAGTCCCAGAGTCCAGTTAGAGATGAGGATGGAGAATTAAATTGCTTTTTATAATTCAGTAACTTTTTTTTAGTCTTGCATTGGTAGTTGGAGAAAAAAAGTTTGGGGGTGGATGTTAGAATGGAGGAAGGAAGTATGGGAGGTGATTTGAGAGAGAGGAGGAGGAAGAGGGAGAGAGAGAGAGAACGAGAAAGTACACATAACAGGAATCATGTGGAAAGCTAAATTTAGGAAGAACGTGGGCTGGCAGGTGAGGAATTCTTGTTGCTCAGATTGGCCACAGAGTTTCCAGATGGAGATGTTTAGAATATGGAGCTGGGATGAGCACGGGATTATAAACTCCAAGGAAATTCCCAGAAGCGTGTAGGAAAGATGCTCAATGCCCTATTCTATGCACAATGGACACGTGCCATGTTGCTTTTGTGTTAGAGGAAAAGGTGGCCCCAAGAGTCTGTAGGACCTGGAAACATCCAGAATACCAAAGGGTGCCAAGTGAAGTGGCTCACACCTGTGATACCAGCTACTTGGGAGGCTGAGGCAGGAGGATCACTTGAGCCCAGGAGGTTGAAGTTGCTGTGAGCCATGATTGCACCACTGCACTCCAGCCTGGGCAACAGAGCAAGACCCTGACTCTCTCTCTATATACACACATGCATATACACATATGGATATCTATACTAATATATAGTATACAAAGATATATACAGTCATGCATCAAATAACATTTTGGTCAACAACAAACCGCATATACAACAGTGATCTAATAAGATAATGTTAGAGCTGAAAAATTTCTATCCCCTAGTGAAATCATAGCTGTCCTAATGTCATAGCACAACATATTACTCACATGTTCATGGTGATGCTGGTATAAACAAACCCCCTGTGCTGACAGTCACATAAAACTATAGCACATACAATTATTCATGGTACATAATACTTGATAATAAACGACTATATTACTAGTTAATGCGTTTACTATACTACACTTTTTATCTTTAGAGTATGCTCCTTCTACTTATTTTTAAAAAGGTAACTGTAAAAGAGCCTCAGGCAGGTTCCTCAGGAGGTATCCCAAAAAGGGACATCATTACCATCGGAGATGACAGCTCCATGCAAGTTATTGCCCCTGAAGACCCTGCCATGGGACAAGACAGTGATATGGATGATCCTGACCTGTGTAGGCCTAGGCAAATATGTATGTGTGTATCTTAGTTTTTAACAAAAATGTTTAAAAGGTAAAAAAAAAAATTAAAAAATAGAAAAAATGTATAAGAATATAAAGAAAGTTATTATACAACTGTGTAATGTGTTTGTGCTTTAAGCTAAGTGTTATTACAAAAGAATCAAAATGTTTTAAAAATGTAAAGTTCATAAAGTAAAAGCATTACAGTAAGGTGGGGTTAATGTATTATTGAACAAGAAATATATTTCCTAAGTGTAGCCTAGGTGTCGAGTGTTTATAAAGTCTAAGTAGTGACAGTAATGTCCTAGGCCTTCGCATTTACGCTCCACTGACTCACTGACTTACTGACTAACCTAGAACAACTGCCCATCCTGCAAGCTCCATTCATGGCAAGTGCCCTGTGCAGATGGACCATGTTTAATCTTTTATATGGTATTTTTGCTGTACTTTTTCTATGTTTTGATACATAAATACTTACCATTATTATGATTGCCTCCAGGATTCAATACAGTCACATGCTGTAGAGGTTTGTGGCCTAGGAGCATAGGCTATACCATATATAGGTATATATAGGCTATACCATTGAACCTAGGTGTGTGATAGGCTATACCATCTAGGTTTGTGTAAGTGTATGATGTTTGCACATGAAGAAATTGCCTAATGATGCATTTCTCAACATATCCCCATCAGTAAGCGACACATGACTATATACTATATATATATAAGATTGTATATGCACATGGTCCCCAACTTATGATGGTTTGACTTAGGATTTTTTGACTTTACAATGGTGCAAAAGTGAAATGCATTCAGTAGAAACTGTACTTTGAGTACTCATACAACCATTCTGTTTTTCAATAAATTACATGAGATATTAAGTACTTTATTATAAAATAGGCTTTGTGTTACATGATTTTTGCCCACCTATAGGCTAATGTAAGTGTTGAGCACATTTAAGGTAGGCTAGGCTAAGCTATAATGTTTGGTAGTTTAGGTGTATTAAATGCATTTTTGACTTACAATATCTTCAAATTATGGTGGTTTATTGGGATGCAACCCCACCAAAGTTGAGGAACATCTCTCTATATACAATCTTACTGGTTTTAGAAATCATGTCTAAGGCAATTTTGCTCTTTGATTTTCCTCTGGAGAATTGCATGATGCATAGAATGCTCATGTTCAACACACACTCGTGGGATTCCCTGCATTTGGGTGACAATAATTTATAATCACTGCAGCTATTTGTTAATGCTTCAGTAATAGTCTGTCCTTACTGGTCGAAACATCAGTAAAATAGAGTTATGCACAGTTCACCCACAGCAGCCTGCTCTTTCTCTGCAACTTTTATTCAAAAAGCATGTAAGCATATTTAAAAAGTAGTGACCAATCATTAGTTTTGTCAAGTCAATCGTCTCCAACTGATAGTGACACAACTCCAAAGTTTAGTGTTCTTTAGAATTACCTGGAGAAGTAATTCTTGGGAACGTACAGGCTCCTAGGCTACAACCCTAAGAGCTTCCCATTTATAGCATTTCAGGCAGCCCAAGAATCTGCATTTTAGCAAGTACGCTAGGAAATATGAAGCTATTTGGAAAACCTTATCTTAGAGACACTTTATTGTTAATACAACTTCCAGAGGTATTAGCTAGAAGTGCCCAATCAAGGCTCTGGATGGTGGGGGTGAAGAAAACGAAGAAAAGAAAGTCATATGCTCCTTCCAAAACTAGTTTCTCTTGGCTAACCAGTTGTTATGGGCTGAATTATGTCTTCCCCAACCCCCAAATTCCTATATTGAAGCCCTAACGCCCAGTACCTCAGAATGCGACTGTATTTGGAGACAGGGCCTTTAAAGAGGTAATTAATTTAAAATGAAACCATGAGTGTTAGCCCTAACACAATCTGACTGGTGTCCTTATAAGAAAAGGAAATTTGGACACAAAGAGAGATACCAGGGATGTGTGCACACAGAGGAAAGACCACGTGAGGACACATTGAGAAGGCGGCCATCTGCAAGCCAAGCAGAGAAGCCTCAGAAGAAACCAGACCTGCTGACACCTTGAAAGAATACGTTTCTGTTGTTTACGCTCCCCTGTCTGTGGTATTTTGCTACAGCAGCCATAGAAAACTAATACACCAGCTGAAATGAGTCAGTTCTCACACTGCTATAAAGAACTACCTGAGACTGGGTAATTTATAAGGAAAAGAGGTTTAATTGACTCACCGTTTCACAGGCCACACAGGAAGCATGGCTGGGAAGGCCTCAGGAAATGTACAATCATGGCAGAAAGCAAAGGGGAAGCAGCACTTCTTACCAGGGCAGGAGCAGGAGGAAGAGCGAAGGGGAAGGTGCCGCCCACTTTTAAACAACCAGGTCTTGTGAGAACTCACTCCCTATCACAGGAACAGCCAGGAGGAACTCCACCCCCATGATTCCATCCCCTCCCACTAGGCCACTCCTCCAACACTGGGGATTACAATCTGACAGATTTGGGTGGGGACACAGAACCAAACCATATCACCAGCTCTCCGTGCCTGCCTCACAGTTGGCTCACAGCCTGCGGAGCTGGTGTGCAATGTGTCATCATGATTTAACTCTCTTCATTTTCCCACCTAGGATGCCAGAAATCAGGGCCGCAAAGCCCACTAATGTTCCTTTGTGGGTGAGTCACAGGTTTGTGGGAGAGAGAAACTGGAGATCAGCTCATCAACCACTGAGCTAAAACAATTGTGCCAATGAGGGTCTGACCTAACCTCTCACTCTTGCGTAAATGATGGAAGAGAGAGACACCTGAGGTTTTGAGGCTCAGCTATCAGAAGCTGACTCAGCTCGATAAAGCCTCTTCATCAGCAGTTACATGCAGCAGCTCATACAACTGATTGATCTAACTGGAATCCCTCAAGTATTCCACAGGCACCAATGATATACTAGCCAATAACCCCACTGCGAGACAGAGTCCGTGGATTCAAAGCCTTATTGCCAAAGTTAGGATCTGTAATCCCTTTCTACTTATTTTGAAATATGCTGCTGCACTTCAGCGAAATCTGATAACATTCTGGCAGGTATTATAAAATTAGTTGAATAATATTAGCTTAATTAGATTAATTGCTTGCTGTGATTATCTAGGGAATTTCATCCTTATCTTCATTCTCCTTTCTCAGCTCTTTCCTTCCCGCATGTTTCCCTATGGGTGGTATATTCAAGATTGCAGGACACTGAGTGAATGGGAGAGGGAGCAATTGCTGAGATGAGTGTCACTAAAGACATTCACCTGCGCTCTCGCTCTCCTTCATACCCCTCTGGGCTACTGTGTCCCACCTCCCAGGGAGCCAGCATCACCACTGGGAGAGACATGGGGACTCATATGAAGCTGGAAATGAAGGAGAGGCTCGTCTGGGGTGAAGGTGAACGAGACAGTAAGACACAGCTGTGTAAAGAGAAAAGGGAATGGTAAAGAATGGAGTAGAAGAGAAGGAAGTTTCATCAGAGGGTAAGAGAAGGAGGAAAGAAGAGTTTTGTGGGCGGATGGAAGACATGTTGAAGTCTTAACCCCCAGAACCTGCAAATGCGCCCTCATTTGGAGATAGGGTCTTTGCAGATGGAATCAAGTTAAAATGAGGCTATACTGGATGAGGGCGGGCCCTTATCCAACACGACTGCTGTCCTTCTAAGAAGAGAAAAATTTGAACACAGACACACACAGAGGGAAGGTCACGTAAAGAGAGAGGCAGAGGTTGGAGTGATGCTGCTACAAGCCGGGGAGTGCTGTGGGCCACCACAAGCTGGAAGAGGCAAAGAAGGACCCTCCCCTAGAGCTCGGAAGGACAACAGCCCTGCCAACGCCTTGATTTCAAACTCTAGCCTCCAGGACTAGAGACAGTAAGTTTCTGTGGTTTTACGACTCCCAGCCTGTGGTACTTGGTTATGGAGTCTGAGCAAACTAACAAGGAGAGAGTGTGTGGAGAAGAGGGAAGCTTCCTGAAGGCTGTGTGCTTCTCATGCTGCCTGGAACATGGTGGCACTCAGTAAGGAAGTGTGGATTAATAGACTAGGTGACACGTACATAAGGCACTGACGACAGACGTGCGAGAGGAAATAAAGCGCAAACCGATGTCTATCATATGTCTTTTTCCCTCATTGCCTAGCTCAGTGCCTTACAGAAAACAGGTGCTTAACAAATGTGTTGATGAACTGATTAAATCATTCCCATAGTTATCTAACATTTATAAACACGGGTGCACAGTTCTGCAGTGAGATCTTTTTTTAAGAGGTGGAACAGCAATTCGTCTTGAAAAAACTGAGCATCTCATCATGGACAGTTTTATCTCTTCATGGTTTGCAAAGGAATGAGGAGAAGGACAAGGAAGCAGAAAGAGAAGGGGAGAGGAAAGAAAAGAAGTAAGGGAGGTTGTTTTCACTCCAGATGTAGGAGAAGTGGTGAGCGCAGCTCATGTGTGGTTCATGGGTAGAGAAAATGTCACTCATCACAATTCTCTTAAAGAAGAGACTTTGTTTGGCAGGATGCCTTCCTAAGTTTCTGCCCACTGAGAACCTGGGTCAGCAGGCATAAAGTCCTCTGGGTGGGGAAAGACATTTTAAGTGAGGACAGAGGAGAAATTTGGCTAGTTTTACTCTTGAAGAGAAGTGATCGTGTTGGCAGGAGCAGGGGTGGAGATGCGGAGAGGATGGGTGGGGACCTAGCAAAAGTGGGAGATGCGGGGAGAGATGAAGGTTAAACTCAGTGGTGGAACAGCTACTTCAGTTATGTACTATTGTCTATAAGACAATCCACCCTAAATCTGGAGTCACCTGGGTGTTTCTTTTGCCCCACAGGATGTGAGCTAGGTCTGAAGACATCTAGGAGCTCAACTGAAATCTCCTTAGCCAAATCCACAAATTCATTGGCTACTGGAGCTGGAGTTTATGCAGCTCCATATTATCATAAGCATATTATCATAAGCAGCTGGAGTTGTGACATCTGGGTACTCAGCTAGACTAGAATGTCCAAGAAGGCTCACTCACAGGGTTGGCGGTGGATGCTGGCAGTTGGCTGGGAGCTCAAGTGGATATATGTGTTGTCTTGAGCGCCTCAATCTTGGCGGCTGGATTTCAAGAGGGAGCACCCCCAGGACAGCATTCTGAGAGAGAGGAAGCAGAAGCCGCCAATCCTCAAATAAACTGATATCGATCAATTGCACTACATTCTATTGGCTAAGCAGTGTGAGGCCAGGCCAGACTCAAAAGAAGGGGAAATAAACTCTATCTTCTAATGAGGATAATGACAAAGAATTTGTTTGCCGTCTTTAACAGCAGGCAGCTGATGGAGCTTTTAAAAATGACAATGTCTTCTGTGACTATTAAAATTGTTTGCTTTGTTTCAAAATAAACCTCTCCAGTCTTCTTCAGGAGTATACATTGTTTACAGAAGCTTTACATAGAGGATTTTTTTAATCCAAATATTGACTTTCTCTTCTGGATTAATGTGGGATAAAATAAAAACATTAGATGCAGAAGAAGACGGCTGTAAGAACATGTATCCCTGATAATTCAGTGGAAGTCAATCTGTTCTCTAACATTGATAAATAAATATAAATAAAATGGTATTTTCTTAACTTACAGAAAGTCATTATAAATAATATAAGTAGAAGTATAAAAAATAGGGGATCCTAGGGAGTGGAACTGGATATCAGGCTGGTACAGATGAAATTAAAAAATTTTCAATGTTTTATTTGAAATATTTTTGAAAACAAAATTAAGCTTTTCTTGCCTATTAGAAAAATCATATATGGTGATAAAACCTGTTAGGGCAAAACATTGAGAAATGAGATTTTATGTATTATTGAAGGAAATATAAATGGGTATAACCTTTCTACAAATGTTTTATAAAATATTTGCATATTCTTAGCAATCTTACATCATCAATTTACCTTAACATGATAATTTTAAAAACTGGAAAATATAAGCATAAAAATGTTCAGC
Organism: Gorilla gorilla gorilla; assembly: GCF_029281585.2. Lineage (NCBI taxonomy): Eukaryota > Metazoa > Chordata > Mammalia > Primates > Hominidae > Gorilla > Gorilla gorilla. Next base: position 115,411,300 of record NC_073238.2, on the reverse strand, counting down.
ACTGTTTATAATGATGAAAAATCAGAAGGAAACTAATGCCCCTTGATAGAGAGCTAATTAAGTAAATTATGTTACAGACAATGTGATAGTCTCCAAACATCATAAGTGATTTTTAGATTTAGATTTATCAAAATGAAAAGATGTCCATGACAGATTGAGTAATGATGCTGATTACAGAACATGTATAGTATACATTTAGAGAAAACTGTGCACATATACTTAATGTGCCTGACTGCACCAACGTAGTCATCAGTGTGAAGTAGAATTTCTAGTGTTTTCTTTCTTTATTTTCTGCTTTATTTTTTTCCAATAGGTAGCATTTTCAAACATAAAACTAAGTTTAAACATAGCTACGAAAACAATAACAGTATTTGCAACAACTTGAGGTTAAACCTAGGCTTTTTGTATATCAACTACTCAGAAAAGATGAAAATATCTCTGTATTTTATAAAACAAAGACCATAAAAATAATACAAAGTGTACTTTGGCAATTGTCAAAAACAAAACAAACCAAACAAAACAGAAATTGTGGCCTCCTCTCTTCTGAATGAGGTCATTCTACCCAATTTTCTTAAATGGTTTTGCAGAAATAAGAACAGCACCATTCTAGGCAGAAAGCCAGAGTTGTCACATCAAGAAAAGAAAAAGGAAGAGTCACTTACCTCGGGGGTGACTTATAGTGAGAGAAAAACAGGCAAAAGAAAATGTTACTGAATATTATAACCGGTTGAGCCATTTTATCAGCCTGGGAAACAACCAAGGTCAGATCATTTTTCTAATTTCTTGTTTGAGCCCCTGCCTGTGCTATTTATCAAAAATTTCATTATCTGCCTCTTGAAAGCTTCGTTATACCTGCCATCTCAGTGCCAAGAATTCCAAGTTCAATTGCTCAGCCCCAAAGGAGCAGGCAGAGGAAAAGCTCAGCTGTGCAGACAGAACCCAGCACCATTGCTCGGAGGCCACCATGCCCAGTAGATGCCCAGCGCTTTCTGGTCTCAGACACAGCAGTGCCCCTTAGCAGCACCTTGAGGCGATATCACATTTAGTGCAGCCATCTGCACAGCTGCTTTCCCTGCGTGATACTCTGCCAGAACAGCTGGATTTAGAAAGGCCACAAACAGCTATGGCTTGTGCTGAGCCTGGTTCACCAGCCCAGACACCTCCTCCACCCACATAGATAGATAAATGTGAGGTGGGACTTGATTTCTGGTCACAACCCTGCTGACCGAAACAGAATCTGGTCCACATGGGATGAAGTGAAGGAACAAGCAACTAGCAGATGGTGAAAAAAGCGATCCCTAGCTGACCTCATTTCTCATTAGTATAAGACACTCCCACCAGCACTATGACAGTTCACAAATGCCATGGCAACTACTCGGAAGTTACTGCCCCTTTCCATGATAACAACCCAGAAGTTACCACCCCTTAAAAGGGGCTAAATAACTCCCCAAATTTGCATTAACCCACTCCTTACTTTGCATGTAATTGAAAGTGGGTATAAGTGAGTATAAACACAGTTGCTCAGAGTCCATATGTTGCTGACTCTGTGATCACTGCCTACGAGTTAACCCTGCTCTGCAAGGAGCAGTGCCATTCAATAAAAGATTGCTGTTTAACACCACCAGCTCACCCTTGAATTCTTTCCTGGGCGAAGCCCCAATTTTGGGGCTCACCTGTCCCTGCATCATCTGGTGATCATGAAGAGACAAAGATGGTGGCAATTGGCAATCAGTGGACAGGCAGTGAGACAGCAGAGATGGTGGTGATTGGCAGAGAGGCGAGATGACAAGAGACAGTGAGAGATGATGAGATGGTAAGATGTCAACCAGAAAGATGGTGAGAGGTGGTGCCCATCAGGGCAAGAAGACACCAAGAGGTGGCAGTCAGAGAAAGGTGGCTAGTGGCGATCAGCAAGCAGCAACCAGTGATTGGTAAGACAGCAAGAGACAGTGATTGGCAAGAGATGGCAGGACACGCTGATCAGCGCTACAGCAATCAAACCGGCAGAGCTACAGTACTAACCATAGACTCTTTTAAGGGCCGTTATCTTTCCTGACAAGTGGCAGCACTCGTCCCCTCACATCAACTGATCCCACCCAACTGGGAAAACCTGGAGAGACCTTCACCTAGGTCCCATGTTGGAGACTGGTCAGCTCCATTTTGGCTCTGCTGAAAGGGTGTCCCCTCTACCACTTGCCTCAATATCAGGTGAGCCAGAAAATAAGGCTTCTGGCTAGATAGTCGATTCAAAGTCCCCTAGAGCAGGCCTGATCAACTAAATCCTTGTTGCAACTTCTCTCGGTCGTTTCTCTTGTCGTGCCATTATAATTTGCTTCACTGGCCATTTTCTTTGTTTCTGCTCTGAAATGTATGTTTCATTTGCAGTTTTTGCTGTCACTCCCTGTTAACCATACTTGAGCAATTGTTTAAGGCAGGACACTTGGCTGTAAGAGGTCCCCTGTTGTGTTGACCCTGGGATGACAGAGTCACATTGTTCTGTCACCCCAGTGAGGCCTTTGGTGTTCACTATTGGTCCCCTCTGGATGTTCCAGGGTTTTCAGCATTTGGTGCGGGGACCCTCGTTGGCTAATACTTGGGTACTCTGGGTTTTCAGCATTTGGTATTGTTGGCCACCCCCAGGATTCTCTAGGGTGTTTGGTGTTGGCATTTCCTCTAGGACTGTGAGTTGGAGACCCATCCAAGGGAATCTTGGTCTACCTTTCTTGTTTTCTGTCCTAAAGTTATCATTTTCCATAAAAGCATTTTCTTTTCTTATTGTCACTTTATTTACACTTTTCCTTCTATACTTTTATTAATAAATATACTTATTTTGTCATATTTTGTTCACCGGCAAACACTTATAATCCACTTTGTATCCACTTTGTAATGTCTTGCTGCCTATACTTACACCTTCTCTGCAGGAACTGGGAATCTAAAAGGGAACCCTAACGAGCCCAGTTGCTTTCCCTCTCACTAGACTTAGAAAAATTTCTGTGTCTAGTAGAAATTCTTGTTAGACATGGGACAATGATGAGCATCTCAGAGGACTCGCCACTAGGGTGTCTTTTAGGCTATTAGAGCAAATTAAAATCCAGCTTAAAGCAAAAGAAACTCATTTTCTTTTGCAGCACCGTTTGAGTCCAATACAAATTAGAAAACCAAGATATTTGGCCTAAATATGGTTCTATACATTATAACGTTATTTTACAATTGGTCTGATTCTGTAAAAAAAGAAGGAATATGGGAGGAGGTCCCTTATTATGTACAGGCTTTTGTGGCCCTTTCCTGGCTCATGTTACTTCCAGGCACCAGGACGCCATGCCTAAGGGATCCCCTCCTAGCGGCTCCCCCTAGAGGCCTACGCCCTCCTCAGAGCCTCCTCTGCCCGGCAATTCTGAGTCGGTCCCGCCTGTTCTCTAACACAGGATTCCACTCCAAGGTCGTCAGGCACTCCTCTCCCTTACCCGACTAGCCCCAGCCTATGTCCCCTGCTGCCCAAGAGAGTAAGTCCAACCAGTACCCCAGGAGTGGGGCCTTATCTCAGCCCCTAAAATCAAAACTGTGTCCATTGTGGGAAGTAGCTAAAGGAAATGAGGAAACACTCAGAGTACATGTGCCATTTTCTATCTCGAATTTGGCTTTATACAAGGAGAAATTTGGCTAATTTTCAGAAAATTCAAGGAGGTTGATAGAGGAGTTTGTTCATTTGACCACATCCTTTAACTTGGCATGACTTGGAAATGTTATCATCTGCTTGCTGTGCCGTGGAGAAGCAGCAGAGGGAATGGTGTGTGGTTAAGCCAGTCAATTATGACAAGGTTAGAGAAGTAACTCAGGGAAAAGATGAAAGTCCTGCTCTGTTTCAGGGTCGCTTGGTTGAGGCACTCAGGAAATATACGAATACAGACCCAGACTCCCCAGCAGGGCAAGCTCTGGATATGCATTTTATTACTCAATCTGCCCCTGACATTAGGAGAAAACTACAAGATGCAGGAGTGGGACCTCGAACTCCTATGAGCCAACTCTTTTTTTTTTTTTTTTTTTTTGAGATGGAGTCTCACTCTGTCACCAGGCTAGAGTGCAGTGGCATGATCTCGGCTCACTGCAACCTCCGCCTCCCGGGTTCAAGCATTCTTCTGCCTCAGCCTCCCAAGTAGCTGGGACTACAGGTGTGCGCTACCACGCCCAGCTAATTTTTGTATTTTTAGTAGAGATGGGGTTTCACCATGTTGGCCACAGCGGTCTTGAGCGCCTGACCTCGTGATCTGTCCACCTCGACTTCCCAAAGTGCTGGGATTACAGGCGTGAGCGACTGCACCCGGCCATGAGTCAACTCTTAAATATGGCCTTTAAAGTTTACAACAGTAAAGACAGGGCAAAAGAAGTGAAAAAAACAACCAAAAATAATCAAAAAACACAATTATTTGTGGCTGCTTTAAGCTCCCTGCCACCTCACGGTTACCTATGCCAAGAAAGTGTCCTGAGGTCAGTGTCTGGGATCCCCGGATGAGATCCCCTGACTCGCTTCCCAAACATTTTGCTTTTCTCCTTTTTTGGTTTTTGAGACAGACTTTCGCTCTTGTCTCCCAGGCTGGAGTGCAGTGGCGCAATCTCAGCTCTTTGCAACCTTCACCTCCTGGGTTCAAGCAATTCTCCTGCCTCAGCCTCCCGAGTAGCTGGGATTACAGGTGCCCGCCACCATGCCCAGCTAATTTTTGTATTTTTAGTAGAGATGGGGTTTCACCACGTTGGCCAGGCTGGTCTCAAACTCCTGACCTCAGGTGATTTGCCCGCCTCAGCCCCCAAAGTGCTGGGATTACAGGCATGAGCCACCATACCCGGCCCCAAACATTTTTCTTTGGTGTCTCCACTGAGTGAGTTCTCCAGCAGCTCAGGGACTCTGAGGTCTCCCTTGAGCAATGCGTTCACCCCTTCCATTCCTTACTTGATGCTACAGGATTCCCTTCCCTGCGTTATCCTGTCTTCCATGTCTACTGGGGCAAACAAAATTTGGCCAGCAGACAAGTCCCAATTTTATAAATAACTTAGATCTAGTCTTGTATAGGTCACCTCATTTGTGTGATGTGTGTTGTGTCCAGCGTGCTATCCAATTGGCTTATAAATAGAAGAGTGCTCATAAACTAAACAAATAAAACTAGTCTAAACTTATTAGTTTGAAAAATATATGTCTTCTAGAATTTAAGAATTTTACTTAGGTAAACCACTGAGGATTCATAGGCTTTCGAATGGTTAAAATGGCTCTGAGTAGAGAGTTCTTTGTGTGGCTTAAAATCTTAAAATTGTTGAATGGTTCTCCTCTATAAAATACCAATAGGCATTTCAGGATTTGTTGCTTCCTAAGTTTACATAGAATATGCCAGGGAAGGTGTATTTTTTATGGTGAAAAAAATTTTGTTGGAAAAAATAATTTTTGTCTAATTCAGAAGTTACTAAAAGGAAGGATCAAAATAGGAGAAAACCAGTCAGTAGAAAAGAGAGATGTGAGGAAAGTTATAGGTGGGAGATATATGTTTTGCAGGGAGAGAAGAGGAAAAACATGATTTTATATGAAGACAGATCTTGTGTGGTAGATTCTTGTTTTAAAATAAAGTGACTGGTTGTTTGGGAGGTAGGTGGTACGGGACAGGTTGGAGGGTCCAGCCATGTCATTGAATCGTCTTTGTGGGCGATAATAGGGATAATTGTGAAAGGGAATTTGCAACAGGAATTTTGTGTGTGATTAAGCTGGCTGTGATTAAAGGGAGAGTGTTTGTGGTACACTTTCTAGAAAAATTGTCTATGTGTTGGACCTGGTTTCCTTAAAATGTTAATTTGCCAAATTATCAGAAATATTGCTTTTCAATTCCGTGATCGATTTCTTTTAATAGCTTTTCAAATTTGTGTCTTGAACATTCGGTTGTTATTGTGTCTTGCTGCTTTCAGCTTTTTCTCCCTGTTAGAAGGCCTGAAATAACTCTTTCCTTTAGCTTTTCCATCACCTCCTGTGACTTTTTCTCCTCTGTTTCTGATTATTGTTGTGACTTAGAGGTCTGGGGGAGCAGTGGTTTCCCCCAATATAGCTTGATTCTATGCTCTTGGTGTCTTAGTCTGTTCTCATGCTGCTAATAAAGACATACCCAAGACTGGGTAATTTATAAAGGAAAGAGGTTTAATGGACTCACAGTTCCACATGGCTGGAGAGGCTTCACAATCATGGTGGGAGGCAAAGGAGGAGCAAAGTCATGTCTTACACAGTGGCAGGCAAGAGAGCGTGTGCAGGAGAACTTTCCTTTTCTGAAAACATCAGATCTCACACCTGTAATCCCAGCACTTTGGGAGGCCAAGGCAGGTGGAGTACCAGGTCAGGAGATCGAGACCATCCTGGCTAATATGGTGAAACCCCAACTCTACTAAAAATACAAAAAATTAGCCAGGCACACTGACATGCACCTGTAGTCCCAGCTACTCAGGAGGCTGAGGCAGGAGAATCACTTGAACCTGGAAGGCGGAGGTTGCAGTGACCTGAGATTGCGCCACTGCACTCCAGCCTGGTGACAGAGCAAGACTCCATCTCAAAAAAAAAAAAAAAAAAATCAGATCTCATGAGACTTATTCACTATCATGAGAGCAGCATGGGAAAGACCCACCCCCATGATTCATTTATCTCTGCCTGGCCCTTCCCATGACATGAGGGGAATATGGGAGCTGCAGTTCAAGATGAAATTTGGGTGGGGACACAGCCAAACTATAGTACTAGGTTTTTCTTGATATATAACCTTATTTGTGGCTTTTTGTTTTTGACTCTTATATTGCTTTAAAAAATTTCAAGGGCTAATGAGTGCCCACTTTCATTCACATCTCACCTGAAATATTTAATTGGTTGTAAGTCTTTTGACTTTAAGTCCCTTAACCAAAGGGGGGGAAAAAAACAAACCTAAAAAATGAATTCAGGCCATGATTGAAAATAGAGTATCAGACATGCCTCACTGTGCCCTTTCTTAAATTTTAGGCCAGGTTCAAAAGGCCTTTCAAAATTACAAAATAAAGTATTTCCCTTCTCCCCCACCCACAAAAAAGAACAGCTTCTCTGTTCAACCAGAAGACTTAGTCTTATAAGGACACAAAAAAATTAATCCCTCAAGGATTGTATTAGTTTATTCTCACACTGCTATGAAGAAATGCCCATTGACTAACAGTTTCACATGGCTGGGGAGGCCTCAGGAACTTTCAGTCATGGTGGAAGGTGCCTTTTCAGAGGGCAGCAGGAGAGAGAATGAGTGTCAAACAAAGGGTGAAGCCCCTTATCAAAACCACTTGAGCTTGTAAGAGCTCACTCAACAGCATGGGGGAAACTGTCATGATGGGGGAAACTGCCCCCGTGATTAAATTCTCTCTATCTGGTTCCACCCTTGACACATGGGGATTATTACAACCCAAGGTGAGAATTGGGTGGGGACACAGAGCCAAACCATATCCTTCTGCCCCTGGCCCCTCCCAGATCTCATGTCCTCATATTTCAAAATACAATCATGTCCTCCCAACAGTCCCCTGAAGTCTTAACTCATTCCAGCACTAACCCAAAAGTCCAAGTCAAAAGCCTCATGTGAGACAAGGCAAGTCCCTTCCTCCCATGAGTCTGTAAAATCAAAAGCAAGTTAGTTATCTCCTAGATACAATGTGAGTATAGGCATTGGGTAAATAAACTCTTTTCAAATGGGAAAAATTGGCCAAAATGAAGGGGCTACAGGCCCCAAGCAAGTCTGAAATCCAGCAGGGCAGTCAAATCTTAAAGCCCTGAAATAATCTCCTTTGGCTCCATGTCTCACTTTGACCCAGGTCACACTGATGTAAGAGGTGGGCTCCCATTGCCTTGGGCAGCTCTGCCCCTGTGGCTTTACAGAGTGCAGCTGCCTTCCCAGCTGTTTTCACAGGCTGGCATTGAGTGTCTGTGTGTTTTCCAGGTGCATGGTGCAAGCTGTCAGCAGATATACCATTCTGAGGTCCAGAGGATGGTGGCCCTCTTCTCACAGCTTCACTAGGCAGTACCCCCAGTGGAGATTCTGTATGGGGGCTCCCACCCCACATTTCCCTTCTACACTGCCCTAGCAGTTCTCTATGAGGGCTCAATCCCTGCAGCAAACTTCTGCCTGGACATTCAGGCATTTCCATACATCCTCTGAAATCTAGGTGGAGGTTCCCAAACCTCTATTCTTGACTTTTGTGTACCCACAGGCCCAGCACCACGTGTAAGCCATCAAGGCTTGGGGCTTGCACCCTTGAAGCAATGGCCTGAGCTGTACCTTGGCCCCTTTTAGCCATGGCTGGGACATAGGGCATCAAGACCTGAGACTGCACAAAGCAGGAAGGCCCTAGGCCTGGCCCATGAAACCATTTTTTCCTCCTAGGCCTCTGGGTCTGTGATGAGAGGGCTGCCAGGAAGGTCTCTGACATGCACTGAGGACATTTTTCCCACTGTCTTAGTGATTAACATTTGGCTTCTTGTTACATATGCAAATTTCTGCAGCTGGCTTGAACTTTTTCTCAGAAAATAAGGGATAGCATTAGGAGAAATACCTAATGTAGATGATGGGTTGATGGGTGCAGCAAAGCACTATGGCACATGTATACCTCTGTAACAAACATGCACATTCTACACATGTATCCCAGAACTTAAAGTATAATTTTGTAAAGGAATATAAAAAAGTGTTTTTCTTTTCTATTACATTGTCAGCCTGCAAATTTTCCAAACTTTCATGCTCTGCTTTTCTTTTAAACATATGTTCCAATTCCAAACCATATCTTTGCGACTACATAAAACCAAATGCTCTTTAATAGCACCCAAGTCACCTCTTAAACACTTTGCTGCTTAGTATTTTCTTCCACCAGATACCCTAAATCATTCTCTCAAGTTCAAAGTTCCACAGAGCTCTAGCCCAAGGAGAAAATGCCACCAGTCTCTTTGCTAAAACATAACAACTGTGACCTTTATTCCAGTTCCCAAGAAGTTCCTCATCTCCATCTGAGATGACCTCAGCCTGAACTTCATTGTCCATGTCACTCACTATCAGCATTTTGGTCAAAGCCATTCAACAAATCTCTGGGAAGTTCCAAACTTTCCCGCATCTTCCTGCCTTTTTCTGAGCCCTCCAAATTGTTCCAACCTCTGCCTGTTACCCAACTCCAAAGTCACTTCCCCATTTTCATGTATCTTTACAGCAGCACCCCACTTCTGGTACCAATATAAGGATCAAGCATAACCAAAATAAAAGGGCCTTTATCAGGTATTACTGAGTACCCCCATTGCTGTTAAACTTCAGAGAATCAGTAGCTGGGCACACCTGTCCAAGATTAAACCTGTTTCTTATGAGTCCCTGCAGGCATAAGAGGACTGCATGACCTATACTCATGAACCTGTAGAAGACTTAAAGCTGTTGTTTCACAAATGCACAAATAAATAACATGACAAGTAGGAGTATGTGCCATAATCCACCACACTTAATATTCTCACCTAGTTTTTACCTTTCCTAAGACCTATGATAGCTATTTTATTATTACTAATTTTTGCCCCTTGCTTGTTTATTCTCTTAATTAAGCTTATGTCTTCTAGACTACAACAATTCCACCTGAACATGATGCTTGCAGAATGCTTCCAACCCATCCTGTTTTCTGATGCAGAGAATGAAAACATTCTGCCATTGGGTCCCTTAGATTAGGTATCCAGAAATTTTTATTCTTCCAATGCCGGGCAGGGCCTATGCCCAGAAACTCAGCAAGAAGCAGCTACAGAAGATGGACCTCCACCTTTCTGCACCCCCATTAAGATTAAGAAGGGGTATCTAATCTCTGAGTAGGGAATGCAGTAGGATAACTGGCAAGACTTGCTTTCTGGTCACAACCTTGCTGACCAAAAGAAGACCTGGTCCAGATGGGGTGAAATGAAGAAACTAGCAGGAACCAGCAGATGGCAAAGAAAGTGATCCCTACCTGCCCTCACTGCTCATTAGCGTAAGATACTCCCACCAGCTCCATGACAGCTTACAAATGCCATGACAGTGACCCAGAAGTTATCATCTTTTTCTATGGCAAGAACCTGGAAGTTGCTCCCCCTTTCCTTAAAAATTCTAAATAACCCACCCCAATGTGCATTAATCTGCCCCTAAATTTGCATGTGCTTGAAAGTGGGCATAAGTGAGAATAAACACAGCTGCTAAGAATCCATATGTTGCTGACTCTGGGCAAACTGCCTGTGAGTTAGCCCTGCTCTGCAAGGAGCAGTACCCTTCAATAAAAGATGAGCTAACACCACCAGCTCACCCTTGAATTATTTTCTGGGCAAAGCCAAGAACTTTCCTGAGCTAAGCCCCAGTTTGGGGGCTCACCTGTCCTGCATCAGATGGATGGATAGATGGATGGATGGATGGATGGATGGATGGATGGATGGATGGATGGATGGATGAATGGATGGAAGGATGAATGAAGAGATTCCAAATCAATCTTTCTCCCATTTGGGTTCTGAATGGCCTTTAACATCAGCAGACTTCATCTGGGTTGGGGCCATCTTAATTCATCAGAAAGATCTTGATAAGGTAATATCTCATCAGTGAAAGGTAGGAGATGAGTCTCAATCTTCTTCCTCTCCAATTTACCCCTCTCCTAATTTAGTAATCATCTCTGCCAACCAGGATTTTTGGAAGAAAGTCTAGCCAAAAAAGTTCCTATTAAATTAATATAGAATCTTCCCTGTGGTAGGGAAATGGAACAGTGTAATGAATCCCTACTCACCTAACATTTGTAGTTTTAAGAAGGACCCCAGCTGGGTGCGGTGGCTCACGCCTGTAATCCCAGCACTTTGGGAGGCAAAGGCAGGCAGATCACGAGGTCAGGAGTGCAAGACCAGCCTGGCCAACATAGTGAAACCCCATCTCTACTAAAAATACACAAATTAGCCGGGCATGGTGGTGCATGCCTGTAATCCCAGCTACTCAGTAGGCAGAGGCAGAATTGCTTGAACCTGGGAGGCAGAGGTGGCAGTGGGCCGAGATCACACCATTGCACTCCAGCCTGGGCAATAGAGAAAGACTCTGCCTCAGAAAAAAAAAAAAGAAAAGAAAGGACCCCACTTCCCCCAAAACATTCTGCAGAGACTTGCTGCAGAAGCTAACCTTGATAAAAGCTGGCAACTTCTCTGAAAAAACAAAACAAAACAAACAAACAAAAAAACCCTGAATTCTGCCCAACTGGACTTCCTACGAAAAAGCTTTTATTTAAACATAAAATGGGAGGAGGTGGACAGCTGCCTATATAACTTAAAATTCCCTCCCCTGTTCTTAATGTATGCCAAAACTGACTCTCCTGAGTCTGCCTTAATAATTCCAGGGACATGTCACACACCAAAACAGCTCATGAAAATGATTTTTCCCAAAATAGTAACTGAACAGCTAGACACCTGCCCTGGAAATTAAGTCTTTTGTATCATTACATTCAAACATTTTTATTTGATCCATTTCTTACATTTTTTATTAGAAACATATGTGATATCTTTCCTTTGTGTGGCATCATTAAATATAGAGCTAGCTCCAGCTGAATGGCTAATGACACGTGTGAGATGCCAGTGGAGAGACTGGGAAAGTAAGCAACTACCCGTGGTAAGAAAAGTACTTAAAACTTGGAAATAAGGCAAAAGAGTAGGTAGGATGTCCCTTTCTCTGTCTTATGGAGTATACTGAGTTGAATAATCACTCCCTCAAAAAAAAAAAAAAATTCATGTTCCTCCCAGAACCTCAGAATGTGACCTTATTTGGAAGTATGGTTTTGCAGATGTAATTAGTTAAGACTAAGTCATACTGGAGTAGGTTGGGCCCTAAATCCAATATGACTGGTGTCCTGAAGAACACCATGTGATGACAGAGGTAGAGGGTGACATGTCTACAGGGCAAAGAATGCCAAGGATGGTGTGTTAGTCTGTTCTCGCATTGCTATAAAGAATTACCTGAGACTGGGTAATTTACAAAGAAAAGAGGTTTAATTGGCTCACAGTTCCACAGGCTGTATAGGAAACATGGCTGGGGAGGCCTCAGGAAACTTACAATCATGGCAGAAGGTGAAGGGGAAGCAGGCATGTCCTACATGGCTGGGGCAGGAGGAAGAGAGCGAAGGGAGAAGTGCTGCACACTATTATAGACAATCAGGTCTCATGAGAACTCACTCATTATTATGAGAACAGCAAGGGGGAAATCCACCCTCATGATCCAATCACCTCCCACAAGGCCCCTCTTCCAACACTGGGGATTACAATTCGACATGAGATTTGGCCGGAGACACAGATCCAAACCATATCAGATGGCCAGCAACTACCAGAAGCTGGGAGAAGGGCATGGGACAGATTGTCCCTCAGAAACTCCAGAAGGATCCAACCCTGCCTGCACCTTGATTTCAGATTTCTAGCCTCTTGAGAGAATAAATTTCTGTTGTTTTAAGCTACTCAGTCAGTTATAATTTGTTGTAACAGCTCTAGGAACCTAATACCCTGGGCTATTGTTTAACAGGCTCACCCAAGTATTATTAAAATTTTTAGGGGACTGTGACTTTGTTTTTTCTACTTATTACACTAGGTAAGGGTACTGTCTCTGTAAAGTTACATGTTAATTTGTAGACCTTGCCCAGTGGAGATGTAAATAATTTTTGTCTAGAGGAAAAGATAACCCTAAAGGTTATTATTTTAATATCCTGTAGAGCGTTAACCAGTTTTGCTTCAAACTCAGCCGACGTACCAGAATGTGTTTTCTGGTGGAGACAGTTCTGATCCTTCTAATTTTCATTTGAATTGGTTTTACCACCTGTTCCCTCATTAGAAAGTGAAATAAAATTCGTGATGCTTCTTCATTCTACATACAGATTAGTCATGTTTTTAACTTTTTTGAAATTATAGTTTGACAACCCAGAATCTTCACGGACCAGACATCTTTCTGAGGCGGTCTGGTTCAATGTCCCTCTGAATGGAGGAATGCATTCTTTCCTCAGTGCATTCATCAGTAGGCTTGGTCAGTCTGTGCTTGAAGATTTTACTTGATGGGGAACTTGTGATTCATTGTTTTTTTTTTTTATTTCAATGGGTTTTTGGGGAACAGGTGGTGTTTGGTTACATGAATAAGTTCTTTAGCGGAGATTTTGAGATTTTGGTGCACCCATCACCTGAGCAGTGTACACTGTAGTGTACACCCAAAGTGCAGTCTTTTATCCCTCATGCCCCCCTCCCAGCCTTTCCCCGAATTCCACAAAGTCCATTGTACCTCTTATTTTATTTTATTTTATTTGAGACAGAGTTTCACTCTGTCACCCAGGCTGGAGTGCAGTGGTGCAATCTCGGCTCACGGCAACCTCCACCTCCCGGGTTCAAGCGATTCTCCAGCCTCAGCCTCACAAGTAGCTGGGATTACAGGCACCCACCACCATGCCCGGCTAATTTTTTGTATTTTTGGCAGAGATGGGGTTTCACCATGTTGGTTAGGCTGGTCTCAAACTCCTGACCTCAAGTGATCCGCCTGGCTCGGCCTCCCAAAGTGATGAGATTACTGCCACGAGCCACCATGCCCGGCCCATTGTATCATTCTTATGCCTTTGTATCCTCATAGCTTAGCTCCCACTTATGAGTGAGAACATATCATGTTTGGTTTTCCATTCCTGAGTTACTTCACTTAGAATAATGGTCTCCAATTCCATCCAGGTTCCTGCGAATGCCATTATTTCTTTTTCTTTTTTCTTTTCTTTCTTTTTGAGATGGAGTTTCACTCTCTTTGCCCAGGCTGGGTTGCAATGGTGCGATCTTGGCTCACCGCAACCTCTGCCTCCCGGGTTCAAGCAATTCTCCTGCCTCGGCCTCCTGAGTATCTGGGATTACAGGCACACACAGCCATGCCCGACTAATTTTGTATTTTTAGTAGAGATGGGGTTTCACCATGTTTCTCAGGCTAATCTCAAACCCCTGACCTCAGGTGATCCACTCGCCTGGGTCTCCCAAAGTGCTGGGATTACAGGCATGAGCCACCACGCCCAGCCGAATGTCATTATTTCATTGCTTTTTATGGCTGAGTAGTATTCCATGGTATATATATACCACATTTTTCTTTATCTACTCCTTGATGGATGGGTATTAAGGCTGGTTCCATATTTTTGCAACTGCAAATTCTGCTGCTATAAACATGCGTGTGCAAGTATCACTTTCATATAATGACTTCTTTTGTCTGGACAGATACCCAGGAGTGGGATGGCTGGATCAAATGGTAGATCTACTTTTAGTTCTTTAAGGAATCTCCACACTGTTTTCCATAGTGGTTGAAATAGTTTACATTCCCGCCAACAGTGTAAAAGTGTTCCCTCTTCACCACACCCACAACAACATCTAATTTTTTTTATTATGGCCATTCTTGCAGGAGTAAGGTGGCTGCACTGTGGTTTTGATTTGCATTTCCCTAATCATTAGTGATATTGAGCATTTTTTCACATGTTTGTTGGCCATTCGTATATCTTCTTTTGAGAACTGTCGATTCATGTCCTTAGCCCACTTTTTGATGGGATTACTTGTTTGGTTCTTCCTGATTTGTTTGGGGAACTCATGGTTGTTTTTATGGTAAGCTATTCTATTGCTAGACATTTATACTTAGAAAATTATTTCTCAAACTAAGGCAAAATCTCCTTCCAACTTCTACCCACTAGTTTGAATTATGCTTTCGAGAGCAGCACAGAATCTGACAGCCCTTAGGATATTTGATATTATACTCTTCTTGATTTTTTCTCCTCCAGGCTAAGTATCCTTAGATACTTGTGAGCACTAGAGTGTTCCTTACATATTTTGTCATCCTATTGAATTTGGGAACTGAATTAAATTCAACAACCTCCCTTCTTTTTTTGAGCTTCTACTGTGTTCAGTGCTGTACTCAGTACTAGAAAACGAATCAGATGAGAAAACACTACACTTATACAGGAATCTTTGCAAGAGCAATTAACAGATTGGAAAGACTCAGTAGCTTTATGGGATCCACTGAGGACCCAAGGGAGGGTATGATTAATTCTACCTGAGGATTTAAGCAAGGCTGGTTTACAAAGAAAGTTCTCCTTGCACTAAGTCCTGAAGGTGGGTGGGAAGTATCCAGGTGTGAGGGACATCCCAGGCAAAGGTAGAAAGACGTATGACCAAAAAAAAAAAAAAAAAAAAAAAAAAAAAGAACAAGAGAAAATTCTCAAATAATCACAAGGCATTACAGCACCCTCCAAATTCCATGAGAGCTACAAAGATATAAATGTGATTAGTGGGGAAAATAATAATTATGGAAATAAAGCCTGTCTCTAAAAATGTAGGCAGGAGGGTGGTGGTCTGCACAAAGACCATAGAATTTGAGCTAAAGAGCAAGATCTGTCAATGTTCACTCAGCCCAATCCAAGGAAAAGGGAGCATATTGGGAAGATTTATCAGTTTGGAGGAGAAAAGCAAAAATTTGAAGAAACAGTAATCAAATGGGAGGAAATTTTGTGTGCCGATTTTACAATGGGATCTGGTGTCAGTTTGCCTAGTGCACATCCCAGCTCTGACTCTTGCTCTCTACGTGACCTGGAGCAAGTTACTTAATATTACCAAGATTCAACTTCCCTATGTGTGAAATGGGTCATGATAGGCTGGGCACGGTGGCTCATGCCTGTAATCCCAGCACTTTGGGAGGCCAAGGCAGGCAGATCACAAGGTCAGGAGATCAAGACCATCCTGGCTAACATGATGAAACCCTGTCTCTACTAAAAATACAAAAAAATGGCCAGGCGTGGTGGCATGCACCTGTAGTCCCAGCTACTCTGGAGGCTGAGGCAGGAGAATGGCGTGAACCCAGGAGGCGGAGCTTGCAGTGAGCTGAGATCACGCCACTGCACTCCAGACTGGGCAACAGAGGGAGACTCCATCTCAAAAAAAAAAGGGTCATTATAGCAAACTTCAAGGGATTATTAGGTTCCTATAACATAATCAGGTTCATACACATAATGAAAGTGTGTATCATATGCCTGGCACATGCTAAGTTATCAGTGCAGAATAAATTTTATTATTATTTTCTCATTTATTTAAAATAGCAATTTAAAGTGAGGAAGCTGCATGTAGAAGAGAACAAGACCCAGGGAGGGGCTCTTACAATCAAGCTCTTAGAATCTTTTACTTCATGTGCACATTTTCCCTCTACATGACCTTCTAGGCCTTGGGATCCTCCCTGCTCTCCTGGGCTATCAACCCCATGACCCACAAGTCATGGCAGAGACCAAAGTGTCCATTCTCATGCCTGGCTCATGTGGACAACTCGTTCTCTCTAATTCTGCTCAGACAGCTAAGATTGAAAGCAGACAGGGCAAGGGATGGTGGATGGAGGTTAAATTCACCTTGTTCAAGGTTTGGTTCCTTGTCTGACGCAGATAAATTTTCAAATCTTCTTTCCAACTACCTTCATCTTAATCAAGGTTCCTTCATCTAAAAGGAAGAAAAGCTACTCAAGATATCTTAAGAAAAAAAGATGGAATATACTGGAAGGAAACAGAAGCATCTCCCAGAATTATGGGGCAAGAAGATCCAGGAGGCCTCACAAATGAGAGACTTTGGACCTAAGGCACCTCTCTTGGCCTCCAGCACTGCATGGTCTCTGGGCACCATGTCTCTCTAAACATCTAATTCATCCTTGTTTCTTCCAGCAAACCCCCTGCTGCTGGAGAAAAACAAGGTTGCTCCAGCCCTAGCCTTATCCCATCTCACTGTGTACAATCTCTGCTAATTAATCTCCTTTAACATGGCTTGGTCAATTCATTCTCTCATGAGAAACTTCAGAGATTTCCTACTGCTTATAGAAATAAGTCCAAGTTTCTTATCATGACATTGCATGCCCTCTTCAATCTGGAAAGTTCAACCCTTTCCAGCCTGATTCCTCCACATAGATTCCATGTCTAGGCGGTCTGGATTTCTATAAATATGGCCATAGCTTTCCAAAATCTCACATCCATTCGTGGCTGGAATGCTGTTCCTCACAATCCTCTCATATTAAAATCATACACAAGTGAAACCAAACTGATTTTCTCTTTCTGGGCCTATACTTAAATTACATTGCCCAGCCCTCTTGCATCTAGACAGCATGACTGCTTCTCTCCAATAGAAAGAGAATGGAAGCAATGTGTGTAACTTCCAGGCCAAGGCAATTAATAGCATGTGTGTCTTTTCAATCTATTCACTCCTTTCTCCCCTCCTCCCAAGGAATAATCCCAAGCAACTGTGAAGCCAGTTAAAGATGAAAGCCTGGAGCCACAACATGGGTGGAGTCTGGGTCCCAGAAT
Organism: Gorilla gorilla gorilla; assembly: GCF_029281585.2. Classification (NCBI taxonomy): domain Eukaryota; kingdom Metazoa; phylum Chordata; class Mammalia; order Primates; family Hominidae; genus Gorilla; species Gorilla gorilla. The sequence goes on along the minus strand of NC_073238.2, from coordinate 115,393,951 downwards.
GACGGTATGGAGCAGACTGTGCATGGCTAGGACATGAGAAAGAAAACTTGATCAGGCTAAGTCACTGAGAGTTAGCATTGTTCATAATAGCAGTTGAACTACTCTGATGGCACATCATACCTCGAGACTTTGCTCAAATTTTATACCTTCTTATGTCACTCCTGTAGAAAATGACCACTCTATCATCTGAGTGTTTTTCTCTAGTGCTCCATTTACAGTATTTATCATTTAGCCTTATGTCATTAAGGTTGTTTATGTGTTCTCTCTTTCTCTCTAGATTGTACATTTTTTAAGGACAAGTGTTGAGGTGTTCCTTGCCCAGCAACCACATTTTAGTCCCTGCTAGTATACGGTGAGGGTTGTTGCTGCTGTCACTGTACATGCTGTTTCTTGATGGAATTTCTATCTGGTGAACAGGGGTGGCAAGCAAGAAGGAAACTTGAGAGTCCCCTTACATTCTCCTAGGGCTGAGGGGATCTCATGAAAGGAGTCCTCCAAGTCCAGGGAAGCTGTGTGCACCTGGGAGAGCTGTGCCCTGCCCAACTCCAGAGGGCTCTATTCATGCAAATTACAGTGCACCTGTGTGCACACTTCAGAGCCCAAAGACTTCTTAGACACCAAAACATTTCAACCACCTCCAAATCTACAACCAAACTAACTGAAAGTAGTTATCCCCAAAGTCTCAAATGGCTTATCTCCCAACAACAACTTTTGACATCTGCTCTTCACAAGGGAGAAGGTATGGGGAGACAAGACAATATGTACTCTCTTATTTGTTCCAGTTCTTTCCAGTCCAACATAATCTTATTAGGCAGGTGGGGGTTCTTTAACTCTCTGACTACATCCCTTGGTTGTGTGCCCAATCTTGGCTTCATTGAGTAAAGTACTGACTGCTTAACCCCAGACCTCTGTGCTTCCTTCTTCATCTGTAGGATGAGGATAATGATATGCACTTGGCAGAAGTTATGTTTTGTTTTGGTTTTGGGTTTTTTGAAACAGAGTCTTGCTGTGTCACCTAGGCTGGAGTGCAGTGGTGTGATCTTGGCTAACTTCAACTTCTGCCTCCCAGGTTTGAGCGATTCTCCTGCCTCAGCCTCCCAAGGAGCTGGGATAACAGGTGCCTGCCACCACACCCAGCTAATTTTTTGTGTGTGTGTGTATTTTTAGTAGAGATGGGGTTTCACCATGTTGGCCAGGCTGGTCTTAAACTCCTGATCTCAAGTGATCTGCCCACCTCGGCCTCCCAAAGTGCTGGGATTACAGGCTTGAGCCACTGTGCCTGGCCAGAACTTTTATGAGAATTAAATAACACAAGCACAGTGCCTGGAGCACATTGAGTGGTCCACCACCATCATTCCTTCCGTGTGTGACAGCAACCCCAGAGCTCCTGTCCAAGGGGCTGGGGGTTGCTGTCACATGCAGAAGGCATGATCGGGGCAAGGGGTTGTGGTCAGTGTAGGGGAACAGGAACAGGGAAATTTTCTCTGCATCTTATCCTTCTTACTAAACCACAAGATTGTAAGAGGTGGAATCAGTGTCATGCTTAACTTTACCTTCTCCACAGAGCCTGCCCCTGTGCTTGGCACATAGTGTTATATCATTTTGGTCATGGCTGGCTTTGCAATTTACAGAACAAAAGAACATTGGATAAAGTCAGGAGACTCTGATTCTAACTCCAGTATTGCCAATAACATGTAACGCGACTTTAAGAGTTGTGCTTCTCTGGGAGATACCTTGTTAAATGCCTGCTGTGTGGTAGGCACGGTAGCTGCAAGGGTGCAGGAGTTAACTACACAGACATGGGTCTTGCCTTCATGGCACTTACAGTCTAGTGAGAGTTGGAGATAGACTTTACACAAATGGCCACACTGTCAGTTAATTACAGTTTTAATAAATAAAAGCTATGAGAGTATATACAGATGGACCTACATGTGTTTGGGGAGATAATTCAGGGAAGGGTTTTCAGAGGAGGTGACACTTGAGTAGTGACCTGAAGAATGAATTAGGGCAGCAAAAGGTTGCTCCCCAACCTTTTTGGCACCAGGGACCAGTTTCGTGGAAGACAATTTTTCCATGGACGGAGTTGGGGCCATGGTTTCGGGATGAAACTGTTCCACCTCAGATCATCAGGCATTAGTTAGATTCTTTCTCATAAGGAGCTTGCAACCTAGATCCCTCCCATGCACAGTTCACAGTAGGGTTCCCACTGCTACGAAAATCTAATGCCGTTGCTGATCTGACAGGAGGTGGAGCTCAGATGGTACTGCTCGCTTGGCAGGCTCACTTCCTGCTGTGCTGCCCGGGTTCCTAACAAGCCATAGACAGGTACCCATCCGCGGCCCTGGGGAGTTGGAGACCTCTAAATTGGAGGTAGCCAGGTGTGATGGAGGAGGATAGGAGGGAGCGCTGCAGGTGCACGTGCACAGCCCAGGACGGAAATGAGCTCAGAACACACCAGAGGATGCAAGAAGGCCAACACGGCTGGGGCCTAGGGAATGCAGGAGAGAGAGGCATGAGATGACTCAGGAGCAGCAGGCAAGCAGCCTGATCATGCTGTGGCATTGCAGATCATGAAAGATTGAGGCCTTCAATCTAAGAGTACTGGGAAGCAGGAGCCCACCAAGAGGGGCCGTGTGGGGGCAAGCCATCCTGAAGGCAGGAAATAAGGGGTGCATTGTCTATAGAGAGTTGACAATAATAAAACTGACTAGGCCAGGCGTGGTGGCTCGCACCTGTAATCCCACCATTTTATGAGATCGAGGCGGGTGGATCACCTGAGGTCAGGAGTTCGAGACCAGCCTGGCCAACCTGGTGAAACCCCGTCTCTACCAAAAATACAAAAATTAGCTGGGCATGGTGGCGGGTGCCTGTAATCCCAGCTACTCGGGAGGCTGAGGCAGGAGAATCACTTGAACCCGGGAGGTGGAGGTTGCAGTGAACTGAGATTGCACCATTGCACTCCAGCCTGGGCAACAGAGCGAGTCTCCATCTCTTTGACAAACCTGACAAAAACAAGCAATGTGGAAAGGATTCCCTATTTAATAAATGGTGCTGGGAAAACTGGCTAGCCATATGTAGAAAACTGAAACTGGATCCCTCCCTTACACCTTATACAAAAATTAACTCAAGATGGATTAAAGACTTAAATGTTAGACCTAAAACCATAAAAACCCTGGAAGAAAACCTAGGCAATACCATTCAGGACATAGGCATGGGCAAAGACTTCATGACTAAAACACCAAAAGCAATGGCAACAAAAGACAAAATTGACAAATGGGATCTAATTAAACTGAAGAGTTTCTGCACAGCAAAAGAACCTATCATCAGAGTGAACAGGCAACCTACAGAATGGGAGAAAATGTTTGCAATCTACCCATCTGGCAAAGGGCTAATATCCAGAATCTTCAAAGAACTTAAATTTACAAGATAAAAACAACCCCATCCAAAAGTGGGCAAAGGATATGAACAGACACTTCTCAAAAGAAGACATTTATGCAGCCAACAGACACATGAAAAAATGCTCATCATCACTGGCCATCAGAGAAATGCAAATCAAAACCACAATAAGATACCATCTCATGCCAGTTAGAATGGCGATCATTAAAAATTAAGGAAACAACAGATGCTGGAGAGGATGTGGAGAAACAGGAACGCTTTTATACTGTTAGTGGGAACATACTAGTAAACTAGTAAACTAGTAAATTAGTTCAACCATTGTGGAAGACAGTGTGGCTATTCCTCAAGCATCTAGAACTAGAAATACCATTTGACCCAGCGATCCCATTACTGGGTATATACCCAAAGGATTATAACTCAAACTACTATAAAGGCACATGCACATGTATGTTTATTGCAGCACTATTTAAAATAGCAAAGACTTGGAACCAACCCAAATGTCCATCAGCGATAGACTGGATTAATAAACTGTGGCACATATACATCATGGAATACTATGCAGCCATAAAAAAGGATGAGTTCATGTCCTTTGCAGGGACATGGATGAAGCTGCAAACCATCATTCTGAGCAAAGCATCACAAGGACAGAAAACCAAACACCACATGTTCTCACTCATAGGTGGGAGTTGAACAATGAGAACACATGGACACAGGGTGGGGAACCTCACACACCCACACCGGGGCCTGTCAGGGGATGGGGTGCTGGGGGAGGGATAGCATTAGGAGAAATACCTAATGTAAATGACAAGTTGATGGGTGCAGCAAACCAACATGGCACATACATACCTATGTAACAAACCTGCACGTTCTGCACATGTACCCTAGAACTTAAAAGTATAAAAAAAAAACCTGACTAAAATCTCATCTGCTTTTTATTTCCACCTATATATACAACCATATGTGTGTTATAAATGTTTCTGATATAAAGGATGTGTAATAAACAATACACAAGTAAAAGGCAGACACTCTTTATTGTCAGTTCTATCTACTTGACTGATTCTCACAGAAAGCTTTGGTTCCTTTTTGCCAAAGGCTTGTATCCGAATCCATCCAATGCTTGTAACTCAACCATGATGTGACTAGTGAAATTACATACCGATCCACTTTTTGCCAACAAATTTATTGTCCTTAAATCTGATATGTGATCTGTTAAACTACTTCTTACCCTTGTATAAACTCATTCAACTGCAATCTTGTTTCAGCACTAAACACATTTTTAAGTTTAATCTACATTATTAACATTTTCCCCATCACTTTCTGAAGTCTAGAGACAATCAGCAAAACAAATCGATCCTTGATTCATGATTCATAATGTTGGCTAATTTCCATGGTGTAAATACTTCGACCACGGCCCATTACAGTCTACCAACGAGACATCACTGAGTGTGGGCCGGGAAAACGCATGTGCAGTAAGCACATTATGATACGTAATACTGGAAATGGTAGGAAGTGGACAGACTTCAGAGTTATTTAGGAAGTAGAATCTTGGCGATTTGTTAGATGCCGAGGTGAAGGCAGAGTTTGGGAAACACTGGATGATGGTGTCTTCACTATCACAGGGAGACAGGGAGTTGAAAGCAAGCAGAGAAAGGACGCATTCAGTTTTGGATGGGTTCCATTTGAGGTGCTTGTTACCAGGAGTAGCTGAATAGGAAGCTAGATAAACGGATTTGGAGCTCAGAGGAGCAAAGATTAGAGCTGCAAATTTGGGATATATTGATTTAAATGTTGACAGCAGGTTAAATCATTCAGGGGAAAATTGTGGAGTAAGAGGAAAGGTCTGAGACCTTGAAAACTCTGTTATTTGGTGGTCACCCAGAGTAGACAAGCACGCCAAGACTGGGGACAGACAGGAAAGTGGAGCACCCCCGCCACAGGAAGACGTGTTTTAAGGAGAAAGAAGGAATTTTGCTCAGATCAGGTAACACGAGAAAGGAGAGTGTCCTTTGACTTTAGTGATGTGGATGCTACTTGCGACAATTAAAAAGGCAATTTCACCGAGTGTGAAAACGAACACGTGGAGCTGAGAGACCACAAAACTGGGGGCAGGCGCCTCTTTCACCAACTTCAGCGATGGAAAGTAGAAGAGGGTGGCAGCAAGGGTACGTGGAGTAGAGAATCTTGGAATGATGAAACGCCGAGGATACGGATTCCAGTCCAGAGGGAGCAACGGATCGGATTCTGCGATACTGGAAAAACAGAAGGTGGGGGGGCTCGGTGATGGAGGGAGCAGGTGTGCAGTTTTGCCGGTGGAAAGTGGAAGAAGTTTCTCTTTTTTCCTGAAGCAGGCGGCAAAGACCTCTGAGAGTGCGAGTGTGGGGGGTGTGCCGGGCCCCCGGATGGGAGTGGAGGTTTGGAACCAAGTGGCCCGAGCCTGCGGTGAGTGGGCCCGCCCTGGGTGGCTCTGGCCGCAGCAGGGTCGATGGGGCAGCATGGTCTCGGCAGGAAGAACACGGCTTCAGTCAGTTCTGTTCTAAGAAGCAGAAGGTGGAGACACGCATGTTTTAAACAACTCCTCCCGGACAGGAAGAAGTGGAGTTCTGGCTGTTCTGCTAGGACGCCGCAGTCCCAGCGCGGAGACCACCGCGCAGGCGAAGCGCGAGACAGGCCAGAAATAGGGTCCCGCGCGCGGACCCCGGAGGAACAGCGAGGGCTCACTCGGTTTCCCGCAGCCAGCCTCGCCCGACCCAGCTGGGGCCGCCCCTTCCCGCCCCGGCCCCGCCTCCGCCTCAGCTCCGCGCCCACAACCCGGCTTCCTCCTCTCCCGCTGGGTCCGTCTGTCCCTGCACCTCCTTCGCCGCCGACTAGCGCCCCCTGGCCTGACGTCACCGGCGCGTCCGCCAATGAGCTGAGGAGGGACTTGGCTGCGGCCTGAAAGTGACGGGAGCAGCAGCCAATGGTCGGGCGGAGGGGGCGGGCCGAGACTGGTGCTGGGGGGCGCCCGCGCGCGTGGGGAGCTGCGGGAGGCGCGGCGCGGGGGGGTCGGGTGCGCGGCGGGAGGGGTCGGCGGGCGGCCCCTCCCCCTGCCAGGTCCGGGCGAGCGCCTGGAGCCGCCAGAGTTTCCGCACCCGGGAGGGAGATGCGGCCGGGGCTCAGGCTCCTTGCAGGTAACGCGCGGGGCGGCCCCTGCAGGGCCGAGCGCGCCGCGGGGCTAGCGGAGTTGGACGCGGAGCGGGCGCGGGTTCCCCGCTGCCGCCGTGTCCCGAGCCCCGCACGGCGGCCCGGGCCAGAGCGGCGCTGCTGGAGGAGTTGGTTCCGGGACCTGAGCTGCGGCCCGGGCCGGGGTCACGGGGGACGCGGGCCCCTGTGTGAGCCGCACATGGGACAAAGGGCGCGGCGTGGAGGCTGCGCGCCCCGCCTGTCCGCGCCGCGCTCGGGCCCCTGAGCTCCTCCGCCCGGGCAGAGGTCGCCGCCCCCAGCCCCTGCGTGCACAGCCGCGCCGGCGCTCCCTCGGCCCGGGCGCACCCGGCGCCTGAGGCGTGTCCCCGGAGCGGCCATCTGGCCGCGGGGCCCCGCGCCTGGCCGCCAGCTGGCCGCGGCGCAGGCGATGGCTGGACACAGCCGGGCCGCTTGGCCGCCTGCCCTGGGTTCCGCGGCGGCTCCCCCGCCGCGCCGCGAGCGCCTGCTACTCCACGCTCGGCTGCGGAGCGGAGCGGCGCGAGCGCGGGGCCACCGGCCTGGGCGCCCGGGGCCACCGAGCCGCCACTTCCCGGCGTGGGCTCGGAGTTTGGGGAAGCCGAGCAGGTGGCGCAGCCACTGCTCACCTCCTGCGAACTCTGCGGGGCTTCTGGTCTTGTTGATGTTGTGGCTATGGGCTGCGTGTGTGTTTTTCTTTTTTTTAAACCACACACAAAAGAAGGGAGGAGTTAGAGGAACGATCTAGCCACTATGAGTCATCCCACACTTCGCTCTTTCCCCGGGAGAGCAAATGCATGGGGAGAATGTCTTGAAAAACAGTTATAGTAGGGACTGACTAGGTCCCCTCCCTGTCCCCTTTCTCTGCAGTCCTGTCTGCGCCGGGCGCGCCCCAGATGGAGTGGGGTAAAATCACGGCCAGCGCACCTAGATAGGGGAAATGGCTACAAGCTAGCAAACTGGAAACTTTCTGGGACAGTGGAGCTGTGAATATCAAACCACACACATTCTTGCTATAGGCAGCCATGGCCCTCGTGCGCTACTAAACTATAAAATGGGAAGGCCGTCACAGCAGGACGATACCTTAGCCTTCAGTAGCATGTATTCAGCACTGCACGGAGGAGGGCGGTGGTGGTGGCTCGCGCCCCTGCCTTGAGGGGCCCAGGGTCTGATCAGTCAGGAAACTGCCAGGCCCAGGGATGCAGAGTCACAAACGATTGTGTTCTCTAATCTGATTCCCAGAGGCGCTGTCACCTCTCACCGTGCAGAGGATGGCTGGCTATGTGATTGAATGTTACAGATGAGGTAGAAAGGCTGGGCAGAGGTCAGCAGGCCCCTGGATGCGTGGAGGGGAATATTCTTCTGTAGGTGGCTGCTGCTAATTTTTCCAAGGGGAAACATTTAGGTTTGGTCTCGCCATTCTGTTTACTGCAGTCCAGGCTGCCGTGTCAGCTGTCATTGGGTCCTCATGGTTCACAGCTGGATGACATTTGTTTTTCTGGGATCCCTGTGTGGGGTCTTTTTGGCCTTCTCACTGATGATTAATTTGTTTTAACCTCCTGAAAACAGAGGCTCGATAGGAGAAGTTTGAGAAATTGTAGGATAAAGGGACCTCTGCTTTGTTCCAGATTCAGCCCCTGTTGAGGGGCCAGTTGATTCTGTCGCAGGAGTCAGGTAGCGAGCAGAACACCGACTTCATTCCTCCTGGGTTGTGCCCTCTGCTTGGCCTGTAGCAGAGGCCACAGTGGGTCTCTCTTTTTGTTGCTTCATAAGGTGGACTAACGATCCAGCTATGGCAGAGGAGCCAGGGAGCCCAGGCAGGACATCATGTGGAGAAGAGGGACCAGAAAGTTCAACCTAGGGCCCATCTGGAAGAAAACAGAGCATCCTTTCCTATTTCATGTCCTGACTGTAAAAAACGGTGGAGGCCGGGCACGGTGGTTCACACCTGTAATCCCCATGCTTTGGAAGGCCGAGGTAGGAGGATCGCTTGAAGCCAGGAGTTTGATTCCAGCCTGGGCAACATAGTGAGACCCTGTCTCTACAAAAAAATATTTAAAATAGCCAGGCATGGTGGCATATGCCTATAGTCCCAGCTACTTGGGAGGCTGAGGTGGAAGGGTCCCTTGAGCCCAGTAAGGTGAAGCTGTGGTGAGCTATGATCATACCACTATACTCCAGCCTGGGTGGCAGAGTGAAACCCTGTTCAAAAAAAAGGGGGAAGGGATGTAGAGAGGGTGGTCCCCCGTCTCTGCCACCTTACTCAGACAGGGCTTCTTTTAACTGAGTGCCAGGCCTGGCTCAGGTCATTGAGGAACAGAAGTCGTTTAGTGTTGGAGGAAGGAGAGTTGGGAACAAGGTCACTGTGCATGGTTGTACAGTTTGTGCCAGACACCTGACCAAGGAAGCCATGTGCCCTGGGTCTGCCCAAAAGAAGGGTCCGCCTTTCTCAATCGCACCAGGTCACCCGATGGGCTACTGCTGGCCCTAGTGCTCAGCCCATCTGCAGGAATAAACACTGGCAACATGGGTGTGCCTGAGACAGGCAGTCAGGGACTAGGAAGCAGCGGCTAATTTCTCCAAAATCTAACAATAATGAGAACTAGTTGTTTGCATACATTTTCTCCTTTAATCCTTACCACCACCTTCTGAAGAAAGTAGTGGTGGTACTATGTTGTGCCAGTGAGGAAATTGATTCTTAGAAAGACTAAGCAGTTCAGGGTCGTGCAGCCGGCAAGTCCAGGTTTGTCCGTCACCAGAGCCTTTGGTCTCAACCACTGGACTAGACTGATCACTTTGCCTGGCTTTCTAACAAATTGTAGCTTTTTTTTTTTTTTTTTTTTTTGCTTTTGCTAGTGAAAGGCATTTTCCAAACTGTTCCACTATGTACGTTAACAGTAAATCCCTTCAAAGAAAAGAGCATTTGTGAGTATTTTCAGTGGCAGCAAAGAAGTGGGAGGCCTTGGAGAAAGGAGAAGGAGCCCCCTGAGATAGAGAAGCAGGGGAGTCACAGCAAGGAGGGGAGAGCCAGCCAGAACTGGGAAATGATGTGGGAGCAGGGGCATTGGAGGTAGGCCAGGTTTCCTGCTGTCCCTGCAAGAGCAGAGGAGGAGATCATCTGAGATCCACTGAGTCAGCCATCCACTTGACTTCCCAAGAGTCTGGACGTGGCCTCCTACCAGGGCACCTCGTTGATGGTGTGGTCCACAGTCTGCCTTATATATCCTGGGGCTGTGGCTTGGAACATGATTATGCTTAGAACATATTGCTTAGAACACGTTTATGTTCTAAGCAATCTGAGGTACAGTCGCTAATTTAGGAGCACAAAGTATTTCCTGATTTAATATTCTACTTAGAAGGCCATTTGAACCTTGACAAACGTTTGTGAAATAATTTTCAAATATTTGGGCCTGAAGCAGATAATATCCAGGCTCAGTGGCACACTCCTATAGTCCCAGCTACTTGGGAGACCGAGGCAGGAGGATTACTTGTGCCCAAAAGTTGAATCTAGTCTGGGCAACATAGCGAGACGCCATCTCCAAAAATATATTGCATGAGCCAATAAATTCACTATTGAAACAATAAAACAGATAACGTCAAAACCGGTTACATGACCTTTTGTCAGCTCATGACTCTATTTTGCATTTAAAATTGCTATAAATTATTTGTTTTCCTTCACATTTAGTTTTCTAAATTTTCTTATTCTCCCCATGTTAAATCATAGTATCTTCCTAACTATTCAGTATTTGGCTTTGTTGGGCTTTGTTGTTGTTTGAGACAGGGTCTCACTCTGTTGCCCATGCTGTAGAGCCGAGGTGTGATCTCAGCTCACTGCAGCCTGGAACTCCTGGGCTCAAGCAATACTCGCACCTCTCAGTCTCCTGAGTAGCTGGGACTGCAGGCATGCGCCGCCTCCACACTCAGCTAATTTTTGTATTTTTTTTTGTAGACACGGGGTTTCACCTTGTTGCCCAGGCTGGTCTCGAACCTCTGGGCTCAAGCCATCCACCGGCCTCGGCCTCCCAAAGTGCTGGGATTACAGGCGTGAGCCATTGCAACCAGCCTTGATTTGTTGTTTTTTAAGTAGCAGGAGTAATTTCTTTAGCTGAAATGTAAGCATAGAGGTTGGGGCCTGTGTGCTAACCTGTGTTGTGTTTGCAGTTGTAATTTAGATTCGAGAAGTGGTTTATCCTTTGACTGGAAAAGAAAAGTAGCTGCAGTATTCCCCCAGCACTTGCTGAGAGCATGCCGTATGCCAGGCTGTGAGGCTCGAGAGAGAAGTGGTGGAAGAGTTGCGGCCTGTTTCATCTCTAGATTGTAAATCTGAGCCTCCTTCTGGCCCCTGGAAGGGGACAGCATCACCATGGAATGGTGTGTCCCGTTGCCTGTTGGATCTGTCTCCATCTTCACTCAGACAGAAGGCTATAGAAAGATGCCTGTGACTTCAGGTGGCCTGTTTGGCTGGCTTCTTATTGATTCCATAATCTGGGGTATCCACTTAGAGATCCAGAAACGAATACATCCAAACTGCCTTCCCAATCAGGGGGCTGGAATTCTCTTTCATCTCAGCAGGAAAAGAACAGGGTCCAGGTCGCTTAGTAAAGACAGGAGCCTTGGTACCAATCAACCAGATACTAAAAGGGATTTCCCACAGAAAATCATTCTGTGCCTCTGCTTTCAGCCTTCTGGAAGAAAGTATTAGTAATAGTAGCTGGCCTCCCCTGAGCCTTCATTACAGCCAGGCAGTGCTGAGAATCCTATTTAACCCTCATGACAACTCTAGAAGGTAGGCACTCTTACCATCCCCATTTTAGTGTTGAGGAAACAGGCCCAGAGAGGTCAAGTAAGTTGCCCAGAGGTACCCCAGGTCAGAACCGAGCAGTCTTACCCAAACCTGATCCTGGTAAATCCAAAGAAAGCACCTGTCCAGGATGTGGTGGGAATGGGGACAGATGAAAGTGTGAGTTTGGGGGTAGGTTGAGATTTGTTTTGGTGAATTCCAAGGCGGGAAGCTGTTAGGCACCACTCACCACTGGGCGTTAAGATGCTTTGCAGAGGGCCGCAGGGGGTGGGCTCAGAGAGGAAAGGGGTTGTGCGCAGGACCGCACAACTAACGCACGGCAAGGATGAGGCACAGGCATCCCCGGCGAGAAACATTATGCCCATTTGAAAGAAAAGTTCAAAATAGGATATATTTTTATCTTGACTCTTTCACCAGGATTGAAGGTCATATCCTCACACAGAATAGCCTCCCTTCCTTTCCTTTGTATGGCTCAGCCTTTTCTGGGACAAGATATTGTCCCCACCAGTCATTTCCTCTATCTGTCCTCTGTGTTGAGCCAGTAGCCTAGGAACCCAGCACTCGATCCTGTGCCCCGCCTTAGGATTTCTCTGTTCGACTCCCCTGTCTCTGTGTCAGAGTCTCAGCTCCCTGGCCTGTGTGCCTGAATGCTACAAATAGACCATAAGCTCTTTCAGAAGCAGGATTGTGTTTTACACACGACCCTCTCCCCCGCCACACACGGTGTGCTAAAACCCAACAATGACTATTTATTAATTTTTCTGGATTGGATGAGGTAAGATGGTAACTTTTTTTTTAAGCTTTGTAAACTGGTTCAAGGACGATTAAAAATGATTTGCCTTGTGGGGTTGATGAGGATACCATTACATTCGTATTTCTAAACGATATTCCGGCATCAGAAACCAAAGGGCATCTGATTTGATAGATCCTGTGGTCGGACCCAGGAATCTGCATGTGTCCCATGTGACTTTTCTGCCCACTAAAGTTTGGGAAGCACAGCTTCAAATTGTTACTGATCACATCCTATAAAATCATAGCATAAATGACTATCTAGCTCTTACTCACGGTGCCCACTGCAGAAACGGTCCTACCAGTGTTGATGAATATTTATACGGTGTTGTTTTTCCTGCAGATTCCTAACCAGCATAATGCTGGAGCCGGGAGCCACCAACCTGCAGTTTTCAGAATGGCCGTGTTGGACACTGATTTGGATCACATTCTTCCATCATCTGTTCTTCCTCCATTCTGGGCTAAGTTAGTAGTGGGATCGGTTGCCATTGTGTGTTTTGCACGCAGCTATGATGGAGACTTTGTCTTTGATGACTCAGAAGCTATTGTTAACAATAAGGTTTGTATCTCAACTCTTTTCTGGTAAACTTAACTGCCCAACTGTGTCTCAATAATCATCTAAGTATGTGTTGCATTGTTCTCTGTGGAATGTAGGTTAAGCATTGGCCTGGGCCCCGATGGTGCTCTCGATTTTTCTCTCTTTTCAACATCGCCTCCATGATTTAGTGCCTTTCTTATTGCTGGCACCAAGGTTCTGAACCCCTGCCTCAGCTCAGGCACTCCCCTCAAGAGCTCCAGTCCACATATGGATCAAAGAGGCCGTTATTCTAAGATTACAAGGCAAGGGCATTGCAGGGTGTTGCAGACTTAGTATTCCAGATTTTGCGAAACATTTCCACAGTTGTTCAAAAAAAAAAAAAAAAAACCCATCACGCATTTGCTGCAGTGATGGACGGGTGTGATCACCTGCCAGAAGGTGCATCTTCAGCAGCAGGCAGGGAGCTGGCTGCCGCTTTGTCCTTCTCCGAGACTGTCGGGACAGCCTGCTGACAGCTGCTGGGGCAGGAGGAATGTGCTGCCCATGGGCGCTGCAGTTCCTGCTTGTTTCGTGTTTGGAGATTCGGTGTTGCTGAACTTGCAGAATCCCAGTCAATTTTGCTTACCAGTGGTTGCTATGTATCAGTGCAGGAAAAATGGTAATCTTTTTCCACTCCCTACCCGGAGTTAGGGCAGAAGAAAGAGGTTTGTGGGAAAAGATGAAAAAGATTCAAGCAGGCTAAAAACCAGAGCAAGAAATGCAGAGGCAGGCAAGGCCCAGAGGAGAAAGAACTCGGAAATGGCACAAGTTAGAGCCTCTCAACAATCTGTTATTCAGAAGATATTTTATGTGTGTTCCTTAGCCAGTGAAGAAGACTTAGAGGAATATACACATTTAGCTCCCTACTAGATATAATTAGAGCAACTCTTTGTAACACTGTTGGATGCTCTTAAAAATTTGAAGTTATGGATTCTACCAAATAAGTATAAAGTCATTTTCATGCTGAAAATGTTGAGAAGAACTCTCTGTATGACAAGCATGTATTGTATGGGGGCAACATGACTGATTTGCATATATTTTATTTGTGATATAATATTGCAATTGATCTCCATTTTGAGGGCACACACTAGATCATTTTTAATGTTTTAATGGGTTTTCGTTGTTGTTGTTGTTTTTGAGACAGAGTCTCATTCTATTGCCCAGACTGGAGCGCAGTGTCACGATCTTGGCTCACTACAACGTCCGCCTCCGGGGTTCAAGCAATTCTCCTGCCTCAGCCTCCCAAGTAGCTGGGACTACAGGCATCCCATGCCTGGCTAATTTTTGTATTTTTTAGTAGAGATGGGGTTTCACCATGTTGGCCAGGCTGGTCTCGAACTCCTGACCTCAGATGATCTGCCTCCTGGATTACAGGTGTGAGCCACCACACCCGGCCAATATTTATTTTTAATTCAAGTTCTTCATTTGTAATTTTCCTCAGATTCACTCAGCAGTTACTGTAGATGATTCTGTTTCAGTTCTTTTTTAAACCATGCTTAAAAGAACTAACGACGGGGACAAGGTCTTACTCTATTGCCCAGGCTGGAGTGCAGTGGTGCAGTCATAGTTCACTGCAGCCTCCGATGCCTGGGCTCAAGCCATCCTCCCATCTTAGCCTCCTGAGTAGCTAAGATTACAGTCATGCACCACCACGCCCAGCTGATTTTTAAAATTTTTTTGTAGAGACAGAGTCTCACTGTGTTGCCTGGTTGACCTCACCTGGCCTGAAGCAATGCTCCCACCTTGGCCTCCCAAAGTGCTGGGATAACAAGCGCAAGCCACCATGCCCAGCACAGATTGGTGGCTTAATGGCCACAGAACTGCTTTTCTCACAAAGATACAGTTTTATTATTTAAATTCCATTATTCATTTTGGTGAGAATATCTTGACTCTTTCACTTGTGTAAAGCAGAAGACATATAAAGTGTTAATTCAGAAACTATGTTGAAAAATGTTGGTCAGCCAGGAAGAAGAAAAACACGAGCCATGTTGTATGTGGAGGCCCCGGTGTCTGGGTGTAATTCTCGTTCCTTCTGTGAGGTGAGGCAGATGAAGCCATTTCGTGGCTCGGCTGAGCATGGTCTTGGCAGTGTTTTGGGGAGCATCACACTGTGCCCCTTTTGTTAACTTGCTAGCCCTCCCTTTTTCTTTTCCTGGTTAATGAAAGGCACTCCTCCGTTCATTGGCACTGTGCCTACAGTAATGTGAAACAGGCTGTTACTGGATTTTAGTGATGTTAGAGACTGTTTTCCAGATGCTTCCTTGCAGTGTGGAGTTGCCTTTTTTGTTCCTTGAGATGATGATCTTCTTTGAGACAGTGGAGTTAGGGGGAATTTTAGACACAATACATCTTTTCCATAAATCATTATGAGGAAGAATTGACCTTTCTTTCTGTAGCACACCCTGCTGTGGAGGCTCCACTTAATCAAATATTTAGAGCCTCGTTGGTGTTCATTTCCTGTTCAAAGGGAGGAAAAGATCCTCTGCCGAAGCCCTTCACAGCTGACCGGGTACTTCTGTAAGAGTGTAGAAGAAGGTAGGCTTCCAGGCTTGTCACTGAGTCAGCGAAGGGAGCAGGTGCCTCACATGACCTTCACAGAATCTCTAACCTGCTCTTGGGGAGTGGTCAGTGTGCTCCTGGCATCTGAAGCCGATCCCCATGGAAGCAAATGTCACCCTTAACAGTGGACATCAGTGACCAGCTTTGCATCTGTCACCTCTTTTCAAGCCTTTCCCTTTGAGTCAGCAAGCACTTAAGTCGCAAGTGCTGAGTCGCATGGTGGGTGTGGACCTTTGTTGCTCTTTGGGGCCACCCATCATTTGACCCATTTCTGTTTGGGGCATTCTTAGATGCTCAGAAGATGATTTGATTAGGGAGCTGGTACAGACGGGCTGTCCCATCAGATGCGCCCACCTATTGGAGTCAGGAACTGGTCACGCGAGGTGGGGGCCCAGAGGCAGCCGGGCAGTCTCTGCGAGGTGCCCGGAGCATGATTTGTGGTTTTGCTCCTGCCACGTGGCCCTGCCCTGGCTTTCCAGGCCACAGGAGGGTCTGTGAGCTGCAAACTCCCCTTTGAAGAATTCCTAAATTAATCAGAGTTTGGTTACTGCGATGAAGAATCTTGACGGACAACCCGGGGAAATGATGAGCATGTTGTAATTTCTAGTCCCTAAAACACTCCTGTTTAATTATGCTTTAAAGAGAAAGTTAATCTGTCATTTTTCTTACTTACTCCACCACAGTGCCTTGTTTGCCTCTCTTCTCATTAGACACAATTTAAGCCATCTACTTTCATCTTTTGAATGTAAAACAATGCATTTTTAAGCATCTGTAGTATAGTACCAAATTATCTCAGCAGTAAGAGCGGTACAGTGTTTTTTTTAATATTTAGTGATTTTTGTCTGGAAAAATTAAGTTTTTTTTTCTGATTTCATAGTCTGCTTAGCTCATGATCAAAAATGGAAACTTAAAAAAATATGTTTATCCATACTTAACTGGGACATTTTGGTAAGTTACCTTATTTAGTAGATATGAGAGGTTAATAGTGATCTTATTTAGCTGTGTGGTCCACTTATTTGACACGTATTAAGCACCTTCTGTATACAGCCAGCAAACCCAGATGTGGCCCAGTCCTCATGGAGCCCAGTCTAGTGGCACAGACAAATAGTCATGTGACTGTAAGTCACCAGGGTGCCACGCATTGCTTGACAGGGTGAGATGTCCAGAGGCCTATGGAAGAGGGATGGGATCAGCTCAGGAAGGGCAGAGCCGGGCAGCTGGGAGATGAATGGCGGAAGGAGTTGAGCCGTGAAGAGTTGAGGGTGACTGTCCAGGGGTGACCCGCACGTGCAGAGCCTCTGGGTTGGGAGCTGGCAGAAGCACAGCGCCAGAGCTATGGGCCTGCAGAGTTCGGGGGAAGCCAGGGTCTGCAACAGCCCCTTCGGCATATCAGCTATGTCCCAGGAGGGTGAAAGCTGATCGGTGTTTGAAGCCTGGTGGGGTGAGCCCATGTGTATTTCGAGATATCAACATAGAGAACATGTTGGGCACAGCATCCCCGCTAGGAGGCCTGACTGCATCCCAGGTGAGAGATGGAGGAGCTTGGCTTAGGGCTGATGGGAGACCCTTCTCCAGAACATCCCCTTTGTGACCCTGCAGGACCTCCAAGCAGAAACGCCCCTTGGGGACCTGTGGCACCATGACTTCTGGGGCAGTAGACTGAGCAGCAACACCAGCCACAAGTCCTACCGGCCTCTCACCGTCCTGACTTTCAGGTAAGCTGTGACATTGAAGGGCCTGGGAAGGTCACTCCCAGCTTGTGTGTGACATTGGATACAGGTGTGTGTCACCAGGTTCTCAGCATTCAGGAGTCTAGTCAGTGGCTCCAGGTGGGGTCTGAGCTGCTCATATACATGGGTCTCTAGGTGCAGAGAAGGCCAGCGTGGCCCCTGTGAAGGATGACATGCACGTTGGTGGTGTTTCATATTTTTCTCAGTTCTTGGAGGTTTGACCCTTTGCTGGTTAACACCAATGGAATAATATGAGTGAAAGCGTCATGGGGCCTCTGATGAAACTGATTTTTTTCACTACAGAAATAAATAAGGTATAAATCTTCCTACTGTTACCAAGTCAATATGCAAAAGCAATATGCTGCTTAAAAACAATCCCCCCTCCGTTAATCAGGGAGCCACTTGCACTGAATAGATGCATTTACCTCACAAAGGTTCTCGTCCATACCTGCTTGTCGGGTGCATTTAAACACTTGTGAGTAGACGTCCCACAGGAGCATGGGAGTGATGAATTGGAACCACCAGCAGCTGAGAAGCAGTCAGAATAGGAATCCCTGCCAGCGGAGGGTGTTTCGTTGGGGGAAGGCTGGTGGGCATACTGATAAGGAGCCCTTTTTTTGGAGGATAAGCAAGTTATAAGACTATCTTAAATCCAGGTCCCTAGGGGGTAACCATGAGTAGTGTGTGGAATATTATATCTTCTTGGATTGCAGCCTTGCCCCTTCTGCACTTAAAACATCGTCTAGCTTTCCTTTCGATTTTCCTCTGCAAATTGCTTCAGCGCCACTCCCCTTGGACACATATGTTTCATCCGTTTTTCCCTGTAGTTAATTACATTCCCACCTTTTCCACAACCTTCTTAGCTCGACAGGCATTATTTATCTTGATGCTATTTTTATCAAGCTGGCACGAAGTCTTCCGCTTCTCCTTTTAATATTTCCACACACAAGCCTTCTCCTCCAGACCTTTGCCATTTCTTGCCGCATGCCGCTGCGCGTGTACCCTGAACACCCTGTGTTTCTGCAGGATTAACTACTACCTCTCGGGAGGCTTCCACCCCGTGGGCTTTCACATGGTCAACATCCTCCTGCACAGTGGCATCTCTGTCCTCATGGTGGACGTCTTCTCGGTTCTGTTTGGCGGCCTGCAGTACACCAGTAAAGGCCGGAGGCTGCACCTCGCCCCCAGGGCGTCCCTGCTGGCCGCGCTGCTGTTTGCTGTCCATCCTGTGCACACCGAGTGTGTAAGTGTCGTCTGCCTGAGGCATCTGTATGCATGTGAGAAGTGATATGACACCCCCATGTCGCCTGGTTTCCTAAAACAGGCTCCCTTTATGTACCCATCTTGGTTCCAGAGCTGGAGAAAGTCTACTCCACAATATACTCTAGAAATAGAAAGGACACTACATAAATACCCTGCCAGACATTTGAAACAATTCTGTCTGGGGCAGAGACATCTCTTGTGAAAAAAAAATGCAGAGCACCATATTGGTGGAGACTGTGTGATAAGGTATGTTGTGATCTCTGGTGATACTTTCTGTTTAGCTTCTAGGATAACACCAGCTGTGAAGGCACGGATGTTAAATATTGCCGGACTTCGGGGTCTAAAGTTCAGAGGCTAAGAACTGTTCTTCAGTGGAGGGTCTGATGCAGTGTTTCTGTGTTCGCTGACAGCTTTGTGATTTATAAAATCCTTTCTTAGACTTAACATGCTTGTTATGAAAACGCTGTGACATCAGCTGGGCTAGTACAACAGTTCCACTTTAGGGATGAGGGAACGGCCTGGCAGGATAAAAATTTATCCAGGGTGAGGAGCAAGTGGATGTCGGGCAGGACTTAAATTCTGGGCTTCCCAGGCCTCCACTGAGGAGATGCTGATGTACTTGGTATTGGACTGGAAAGCGGTGCCCGCACCCTGCTGGGGAGCTGCTGGTGAGGTCTCTCCACCCTCCTCCACCTCACCCTGATCACCTGGGGGAGAGGATCACACAGGGTGAGGTGGAGGAGGGTGGAGAGACTTCACCAGCAGCTCCCCAGCAGAGTACCGGCACCGCTTTCCAGTTCAATACCAAGTACATCAGCATCTCCTCAGTGGAGGCCTGGAGGCTGCGTCTCCATCCCATCACGCTGCCTCTGTGTATTTGGAATAGGCGGGGCTGGGATTTCACTAGGCATTTGTGAAGTTGTCAGGAACCGCCCCCTGCACCACCATGTGGACCCTTTGAAAATGCAAAAGGCAGCGTGTTTGCTGAGGGACAAGATTTGACTGGAGTCATTCGTTCTGTGAGCACGAAGTGCCTAAAATAATCACATACGCTTTATTACTTCCCTCACAGTAGACTTCTCGTTTCTTAGGGATTGAAATATCTACATTTAACCAATTGCATGTTGCTTCTTGAAGTTTCAAGATGCTGAGCAGACGTCCTGTTTTTAGCATCTGACTTTATTAAATTGTCTATTCTTCAGTATCAAGAGTGTTGTGCAGTTGTTATCACACCCTCCTCCTGATATCTTTTTAAATCTTTGTTTTTTACCTCAGCAAATTCAGAGAATGTTAAGGGCTGGATAGGCTGCGGACTGCTGTGTAAAAATTTAGTTATAAGCTCTTTATACATAACTGTGACTGAATTAGACTTTGTTTCGATCTGAGTTCTCTCTGGGACCCAGATATAGTGCAGCCATTGATCCTGAATAAGGGACTGGAAGAGAGGGATTCACTGGAGAAGTACTGATTCTGTCTTTCTTCTCGTCTAATTCAGCATGATCTTAAAAGCAAAATGAAATACTTGAATTATTAGCCAAGGAAAGTTTTCTAAAATTCTCATTTTAAATATTCAGAAGTTGATTTATAAAAAGGTTTCAAGTGCCAACAAGTATAACTGAATGTGCTTACACACACATACACACTCACACGCACACATTCTCTCTCACACACACGCACATTCCAGGTAAATGCAACCTGGGAACATGGTAATCTTGAAAGTCTACATTCCAGATGGTTAAAAGGAAACTGAGGCAGACTAGCTCTAGGAGAAAAGGGAGCATTTGAAAAACCTCTTTCTCTCTTCCCCTCCCCACCATGACATCCATTCAAACTCAGATTTGAAGAAATACTTGTGGATAATTAAGAGTTAGCATTGTAAGACAGATATTTTGTACATTTACCTTTCAGCGTTTCTGCAGATAGTATTCAGTTTCCTTCTGTCTGCATTCCCCTGTTATCTCCTACCCTGCAGTTAAAAATTCCAGCTTTAGGCCAGGTGCAGTGGCTCACACCCGTAATCACAGCACTTTGGGAGGCCGAAGCAGGTGGATCACTTGAGGTCAGGAGTTCCAAACCAGCCTGGCCAACATAGCGAAAAACCGTCTCTACTAAAAATACAAAAATGAGCCGGGCATGGTGGTATGCCCCTGTAGTCCCAGCTACTCGGGAGGGTGAGGCAGGAGAATCACTCGAACCCAGGAGGCAGAGGCTGCAGTGAACCAAGACCATGCCACTGCACTCCAGCCTGGGCGACAGAGCAAGACTCTGTCTTAAAAAAAAAAAAAAATCCAGCTTTAAAAACATGCAAAGAGTGGAACACCCAAGGAAATGGGTGGCAGGCGAGCTCCTCCCAGGTGCTGACCAACACCGAGGAGCCAGCCCCACTTTCTGACTGGCTGGGCCAGCGGCCTGAATGCTGGCCTTGGGCACAGCAGCCCCAGCCACATTGATCCCTGTGGGATGAGGACAATGGGGATTTGGTTAGTAAACTGCCTCAGTTTACCCCATTTGTCTCAGTGTACATTTATTAGGAGACAGTAATAGCAGTATAGGCTCCTGCAGTTTTAGTGACATGAATTTCTTTTTTTTTTTCTTTTCTTTTCTTTTTTTTTTTTTTTTTTTCTGATACACAGTCTCACTCTGTCACCCGGGCTGGAGTGCGGTGGCACAATCTTGGCTCACTGCAACCCCCACCTCCCAGGTTCAAGTGATTCTCCTACCTCTGCCTCCCAAGTAGCTAGGACTACAGGCGTGCACCACCACATCCGGTTAATTTTTGTATTCTTAGTAGAGATGGGGTTTCACCATGATGGACAGGCTGGTGTCAAACTCTTGGCCCCAAGTGATCCACCTGCCTCAGCCTCCCAAAGCGCTGGGATTACAGGTGTGAGCCACTGCACCTGGCCTAACATGAATTTCTTTATATTAACATTTATGTTAATATGTTTTAGGTCTTTACCACTCTCCAGCATTTCACACTGAAAATGATTTTTCCCACTGCAAATAAGCACCTGAATTTTCCAGTCTTCTAGGGTGATCAGCCATCTAGTGTGCCTGAGATTGAGAGGGTTCTGGGACTGGGGATTTTCCATTTTAAAGCAACAACAGCCGGGCAAATGGGGATGACTTGGGCACCTCACAGTCTTGCCCCCTCCTGGCCTCTGCTTGGTGATGCTGTAATTGCAGTCGGTGTTTTGTGCTCCTCAACTCATGGAATGTCTCTGTTTTTCTAATGAACCACCGCACATTGCTTCAAGTGGTTTGTAGACACCCAAACCCTCTGACAGGCCAGTCCCTACTGCAGGGAGGAGAGCCTGGGAGGGCCACACAGCCCCTGGTCTGCTGATGGCTTTTCAGCTCTGTGTGGCCATTAGCAGGAGGACCCCAGCGCTTCCCTGAGGACAGAAGTGGCTTCTGTGGGCTTTCCTTTTTGTTTTCCTCAAAGTGTTGGGG
This sequence comes from Gorilla gorilla gorilla, assembly GCF_029281585.2. Lineage (NCBI taxonomy): Eukaryota > Metazoa > Chordata > Mammalia > Primates > Hominidae > Gorilla > Gorilla gorilla. Next base: position 115,372,188 of record NC_073238.2, on the reverse strand, counting down.
AAGATTTCACTTTGTCTGAATTCCAACATCAAGGAGAGAAGCTCAGGCCCCCTTAAGAGTTCTGCCTGTAGCCAGGTGTGGTGGCGCATGCCTGGAGTCCCAGCTACTTGGGAAGCTGAGGCAGGAGGACTGCCCAAGCCCAGGAGTTTGAGGCTGCAGTGAGCTATGATCACACCAGTGCACTCCAGCCTGGAAAACAGAGTGAGACCCTGTCTCTAGAAGTAAAAAATTAAACAAAATGTTTGAAAAGAGTTCTGTCTGTCTAATGAACCCAGACTTTAACCCACAAGGAATCGGGAGGTGAAACCTTCCCCATCCCCCTAATTCCTTTTCATGGCCGCCACGCAAATTGTACCTACTGGGGAAACAATGGTGCTGCCTGCTTTATGGATTCAGAGGGATTGCAGTGATTTCTCCAGAAAACTCTGAGTGTTTCACAGTATTTGTGAGAAAAAAATAGCCTTTGTAGAAAAGTTTGCCTAAAAATACATATTATGCAAATATCAGAAAAGGAAAAGAAAATGTTTTCTTGCTTATGTACATTCTCAAACAGTGATTGGATACAGTCCCTCTCCTTGGGTAGTTCTTTAACATTCTTTTAGTGAAATCTCTCTTAATTACTATGCCAAAAAAATTCATTGTAAATACTAAATGCTCTTTTGCTTTAAAACACTTCCCATACTTTAAAAATTTTGTTTTTCTTTATGTCAAGGAACATAATGTACATTGCTCAAAGTCGTGGGATGGTCTTCAGCAATTAGCAGAAAGAAACATTTCTGTAAAAATAAGCTTTTGATGTTTAAATTTCATTTTTGGTGATTCTTCAAATCTACGCTAGCCACCCAGATAGCAAGTGGTTTAGGCAGCCTGGCCCTCCTGGCCCCTAGGCCTAGTATTTTTCCAAACCACTTCCTTCCCCCTCATTCACCTCACTTCCCCTTGGTCTCTGACACCTGCTCCCCCTGTTTCCTGTGACCCTGTTCTCTGTGGTCCCCTTCGGACAGGCTTGTCTGGATTGGCTTTTATTGCTTTCTCTTCTCTAAAGGGTTGGGATTCCAGTCCATCCTGAGGTGCCGTAGATAGTCACAGCTCTGAGATGCTCCTGTCTCCTCTCATGTCCTCCTGGCGTGAGGACCACAAAGCCAGGATGCACCAGCTGCCTCCTCACTCACCCGGGGCTGCGGAGATGATACCTGAGCTTCTGCGTCCTTTGTCCTTTGCCTTTCTGCTACTCCTGTTCATAGACATACCCCATAGGACCCACCAGGGAACTCATAGTGAGCTGCACCCACCCTGTACCAGGCTCTATTCTGTGTGGCTGCATCTCTGACTATTTTACTGTGTCCCTGATGGAGTGAGTTTCCAGCCCTGAGTATTCCAGAGCGCTCATTGCATATTCATTTCATTCATAAAGCAATTGGATTGTTCCCCTCCAGCATACTGGCATACTTGTTCCAGATCTGTTAAGCCTTTGTTTTGTCCCTGGCTTCCTTCTCGGTAGTGTTTGTGTGTGTGTGGTGTTCACTGGGTGGATTTATCAGCTTATTCAATTTTCCCAGCCATCACCTGACACCACGGGCTGCCACGTACCAACCATCAGGAGGTCACAGTTACAGTGACGAATGGTCCTTGGCATTTCATGTATAACCGATGTAGGGGAATCTGCTCCTAAAAGACATCCTGTTTCAGCTATTGACTGCACATGAACTTGAGAATCATATGTAAATATAGTAATTTCGTAGTCAGTGTATATTTTCTTATCTTGATTTATAGAAGAGTCCTTTATTCTGCAGCTCATATATCACACCCCCATCCTTTGGGAAGGGATTAACCTACCAGCCTTTAAAGCGATACCTGGACAATCACAGCAGAAGCTTTGGTTCATGTCACATTCAGGTGCCAGTTAGTAAAGAATCCCACCTAAACTAGTCCAGTACCCCTGGGGGGAATTCTGTGTCTTTCATCACCGTACAACATTGGGAGAACAGTTACTGGAATAATCAGCCTGAAGAAAGAAACACATAGTTGATATTGCTTCATTCTCACTGAGGGAAGGAAGGGCAGAGTCACCATGTGGAAAATGTGGGAAAGAAATGGCAGAAATTGTATTCTGTTCTCATCCTAGTTGTTAATCACTCTTGAAGCATTCAGCTTTCCAGGTTAACCCACTTAATCAGTTTGGTCTGAAGGGAAGAAAAAAGAGCAGAGGCAGCTTTGAAGGATTACTCCTGTGTCTTTTTCTATCGGCAGGATGGCTTTTCACACTTCTCTCACACCTTTATGTCCTTCATGTTTCCAATCACATTTTATTTTTTAAATATCATGACCTTTGAGCTGATAACATTTTCCAATTGAAAATCCACTTTGTGACCTCAGAAGACTAAGTCTTTGGAGCTCTTGGGTATTGTGTGTTAAAGAACACAGCTTTTACGGCACATGCATATTGCCGTCTGTGTCCGGCAGAATAGCTAGCAGCAGGTTCAAACCAATCCAGTGTTCTCTTGAAGCAGTTAAGTCAAGTCCTACACCCAAAAGGGAGGAGAGAACTGATTGTAAGATAACACCAAGTGCTATTGCACAGCTACATCGTGTATTTATTTTAATAGGTGGCAGAGTCTAGGAAGTTTCTTGTTTTATATGTCTAAAGAATTTGGTTTTGGCTAGGCACGGTGGCTCACACCTGTAATCCCACCACTTTGAGAAGCAGAGGTGGGTGGATCACTTGAGCCCAGGAGTTCAGGACCAGTCTGGGCAACATGGTGAAACCCCGTCTCTACAAAAAATACAAACATTAACCAGCTGTGGTGGTGTGCGCCTCTGCTCCCAGCTACTTAGGAGGCTGAGATGGGAGAATTGCTTGAGCCCAGGGGGGTTGAGGCTACAGTGAGCCAAGACCACACTGCTGCACTCCAGCCTGGGTGGCAGAGTGAGACCCTGTCGCGCAAAAAAAAAAAAAAAAAAAAAGTTATGTCTCCTAAGTTTAGGATTTCCTTAAATGTGTTTTATGTAATTCTTTGTTTTCTTCCCCCTTTTTTAAGGTTGCTGGTGTTGTCGGCCGTGCAGACCTCCTGTGTGCCCTGTTCTTCTTGTTATCTTTCCTTGGCTACTGTAAAGCATTTAGAGAAAGTAAGCATTCCGTTTGCCTTCTTAATTTTCCACCTTCATGTTTTTGTCCTGTTGAGCAGTGTCTTAACACACGGGAAAGAATCCATCTATGTGAATGTGTCACTCTGAGGGGATCTGGGCCAGAGGGTGCATAAACTCTCTTTAGATGTGTATGTCTATTTGTGCCATTGCTTTTTCCATAATGCAAAGCTCTGACACTGGTGTTCACACTGTGGCCTATCCTATTAGGTATTGAGACCAAGAACAGAAGCAGCAGCACGATTGAGTCTTGCCATTTTATTTCCTGCAAAATTATAGGATTGCGAACGATTCCAGGACAGGCTGTCCTGTTTTGATGTTCTAGGTATTTATTGCCCAGCTATCCTTTCATAGCTTCCAAAGGTGGCTTGGAAAGAGCCAGGGAGATTTTTCATACACTGTCCCTCCTTCATCCCATCCTGTCCAGACTGAACCCAGGCTCAGGCCCTGTCTTGGAGCACCTGCGACTGCCCTAAGGCACAGCAGAAAGGTGACCCCAGTGGCCCTAGCCTGTGCCAGTGCCCACTCAGGGCATGGTTACACCCAACCACTCCTGCCCCCTTTTATTATTATTACCTTTATTATTACCTTATCATGCCTGGATAAAAGCACCACTTCTTCCCATCGCTCATCGGTTTTCTGATACATTAGAGAGTTTGGGGACAGCTGAGCAGAACACCTTCAAGTATTGAGAACGGTGGTGGTAACTTTTCTTCCTGCAACTTAGCAATAATGCACTTCAGTCTCTTCCTGGGGTAGGGGTCTCCCCACCTATGATGATTATAAATCTCCCAAGAGACACAGCCACCAGAGACCTGGCGAGGTTGCATCGGCCGGCCCCATAATGAATTCAGCACCATCGTGTGACTCTTCATGAGACAGTGAATCAGTAACAGGACTGGGAGGGAGGGGTCCCTTCACTACCTCACTGTTAACGTTCACTACAGATAATGGTTCTTCCTTTTCAAAAGTTGGCAATTAAATCTGAATTTACAGATACAGATAACAGTTTATCAGAAATCATATTTTTCCTGAAGAAAATTTAAAATTAGGAGTTGTGGGCCCGGCGCAGTGGCTCACGCCTGTAATCCCAGCACTTTGGGAGGCCGAGGTGAGCAGATCACTTGAGGTCAGGAGTTCGAGACCAGCGTAGCCAACATAGTGAAACCCCCATCTCTACTAAAAGTACAAAAATTAGCCAGGTGTGGTGGCATGTGCCTGTAGTCCCAGCTACTCGGGAGGCTGAGGCAGGAGAATCGTTTGAACCCGGGAGGCGGAGGCTGCAGTGAGCCGAGATTGCGCCACTGCACTCCAGCCTGGGTGACAGAGTGACACTCCGTCTCAAAAAAAAAAAAAAAATAGGCGCTGTGGCTGTTCTCAAAGACAACTCTAAAGTTTCTGAAAGTGCCATTTGATTGATGTTAACATAATTTTAACTTATCCTCTCTTAAAGTCACTACTCCCTGTTCTGAATGGATTTCAAAGACAGAGTGATTTTTGAGGAAAGTACTAAACCTTGATAGATTTAACGTGTGGGGGACATCATTTAGGAGATATGATAGAACCTGTCACTACTTCTAAAGATTGCTCTTGTGAAATAATGAAAAAGCTATTATGATACTAAACACTCTCCCATCAAGTGAACAGATACATGTATTGGCCTTCTTTAATGGCGTATTCTCACAGAAAAGTGAAAAGGCTAGACATTTTATATTCTTTTTCTGGAATCTTTTACTAACCTTTTTTCTGTTTTAATTCACAAATTTGTATATTAATATATATTACATATATATTTTTGATACATTTGTAAATTATAAAATTATTTCCAAATATCCATACAAAAGATACTTTTTAAATAAAGCTTTTGGCAAGAAACTGACACCAAAGTTAAAGGTACTGAAATGTGTGATGGCTGTTCCATTATTAACACTTTGACTCATGAGAAATAGGCAAAGTATATTTCAATACTGACATAAATATATTAACTGTAAGTACCAATGTGACCTTTCTTTTTTGTCCACTAACATTCTTTTAGCATTTATAATGTTTATTTTAAAATTGGAAAGAAATTATGAGGCCTTTAATGTTAAATTTTTAGATGTTTTTGAGAATGTTAACCTGGGCATTTTTGCATTTGCAAACCGATAGCAGTGGTAGATGTGGCTTCCATAGAAAGCTTTTTAAGATGACTAGATTTTGACTTGGTTGAAGTTACTTGGGGCAGTTAAAAGACAGATAGGTGGACTGGGAAGCCTTTGAAGAATGCTTTCTGTTGACCTCTTGTCTACAAGCTGCCCCGTCTTCGTGGGATCTGTTCTCTTGTTAACATGAACCCTCTTGAGGAAAAAGAAAGCGTTCATTTAAATGGAGCCAATGGAGTCACCTCCAGAGTGGCCTCTGGGCCTTTGCAGGCACCAACAGCTTCTTTGGTCTTTGGAAAATACAAAACTACAGTAGTTTGCATCTTATGCTCATCCAGGCTTTGGTGTCTTGACCCTGAAACTGATTGTTGGTCGTGCATTTTGTGTCCTTCCTGTCCCCTCGTGGTGTCCACCTGCCCTGGCAGGCTTTGAGTTATGGATCATCACAGTTTTTCTCGGCAGTGTAAAGCGGAGGGTTTGAAACACCCATCCTCGAGCTGCAGTTCCCATCATTTGGAATTGGCTTTCACTGCTATTTTCCATTCCCACTCATCGCTTCCAGATTTCCGACAGAATGATTGGATTCTGCCTCAATTCCATCACAGGCCTGGAGGCGCAGAGCCACGTGGATTCTTGAGAGAGGGCCTTAGACACACTGTGACCAGCTTACTTGGGGGAGTCCCCTGTGTCCCACATGTGAACAGGTCTCTGACCCCTCCCCAACAAGGTGCTGTACCCTGCCACCCACCCTCTGTCACTTCAGGACCTCAGGGCTGGATGCCTATCCCCGTCCACCTCGTTCCCTGGCCCGGCGACATCAGAACAGCCCCTCACGCTGCCAGCCCATCTCTCCCCTCCTCCTCACAACTCCCAAAATTGCCTTTGTCTGAGCAACCCCAGAACCGGGGCTAATGAAGTCTGCTGGAGCCTCTCCTAGTCCCTTAGCAGATGTACTGTTTTTAGCAACTTTTCTGTTTCTGATTTTCCATACTCCTTTTTAAACATGCGAAGAATAGAATGTGCTTCTTTGTTGATAGATTACAACTCTTTGGAATAGTCCTTGAACATCATGTTAATGATCAGTTCAGTTCGTAGGGTGCTTAAGAGTCTTTTTTAGGAGCAGAAAACTTGCTGCAAATTAATAATACCTTTACAGAGAAGATGCAGTAAGAGCCCCATATGCAAAAATAATTCCGGTTAAGGTGTTCATGAAAAGCCATGAGTTTCTGATTCTGTTCTAAAATAGTATAAAGGCTTATTGATTTTAGTCATTCATTCCATCACCAATAGTTAATCAAACTTTAAGGGCGTTTCTTGTACCAGGTCAGGTTTCCGGTGCTGGGGATACAAAGACTAGAACAACAAAGTTCATGCCCCTGAGGGGCTTACCATAACTCCAGTATATTTTGATTAAAATAAAGCTTCCATGATTCAGAATGCCTACAGAGCAGAATATTCTGGTTCTCCTTCCTTTCCTGTTGACTTTTTCCTTCCTGTACCCCTCATAGCAGGCACTCAGTAAGGATCCTTTCTTTTCATGCTGTGTTTATGCAGAATGGGAGTCCATGGCCTTTGTTCTACTTACTTCCTTCATCTTCTGTTAAATTTCCTTCAGTACAACAAAACAAGAGCTCTTGATCCTAATGAAAATTCAGGTGTATATATATATATTTTCATTTGGATCAAGAGCTTTGTTCATTTGGAGTTTGAGATATCTTAAACAGTCGCATGTTTATTTATTTACTTATTTCGAGACCAGGTCTTGCTCTGTTGCCCAGGCTGGAGTGCAGTGGTACAATCTCAGCTCACTGCAACCTCTGCCTCCCAGGTTCAAGTGATTCTCCTGCCTCAGCCTCCGAAGTAGCTGGGACTACAGTCACCCACAACCACGCCCAGCTAATTTTTGTGTTTTTAGTAGAGACGGGGTTTCACCACATTGGCCAGGCTGGTCTTGAACTCCTGACCTCAAGTGATCTGCCCACCTCGGCCTCCCAAAGTGCTGGGATTACAGGCTGAGCCACCGTGCCCAGCACTGGTTTTTTTGTTTGTTTGTTGTTGTTGTTTGAGACGGAGTTTTGCTCTTGTCACCCAGGCTGGAATGCAGTGGCACGATCTTGGCTCACTGCAACCTCCACCTCCCAGGTTCAAGCGATTCTCCTGTCTCAGCCTCCAGCCATGTTTTTATTTTACCCTATGTAGTCAGTACAAATTGTACAAAAAGCTGAGTGGTAAACACATGTATTTATTGTCATTGCAGTGATGATTTCTTGTTCCAAGTGCCCATGTCTATAAATGTTCAGCAGAGAATAAAAACTAACTCTTTGGTGGTAGACAAGTCATTTTTTATTGAGATATAAATAGTAATGCTATTTAATGTTTAAGTTTCAGGTTTAAAGTAACCCTGGTCTTTGTACTTTTGGGATCTGAACATAAATTCAAAGAAAGGCCTAATATCGGAGGAACAAATTTAATATTATAAGGGAACAAAAAATTAAGTACTCTGAAATTAATGATTCAACTAGTTAATAAGTTCTTTCAGAGAATACTTTTTTTGGTAACATCATTAACTTTTTTTATGGATGGGACGTCTTTATTATAAAGCTCTGGACGATTTTTAACTGCTTGAGTTTATTCTGTCCTAACCTCTGGAATCCTAGTATTTTCAGAAAATGAAAAATGCACTCACATAACATTTCTGGGGCTGTGCCTTTTTTTTTTTTTTTTTTTTTTTTGGTGCATAAATAGAATGTCTAGCAAGATCTTTGCAACAGAATTTTTTTAAAGTAGATGTCCTCATAAAGGAAGCATACATTTTCTTTAAAAAAACAAACAAAAAACACTAGTGAGATGAAATCAATGGCACACTGGGTATTACTTCTGAATGCCCAAAACAAAAAGTGTTATTCTTACAATGAGCATCTTGTATTTACATCTCTCTTAAAGCCTGGTATTTCAGATTGGAAACAGATCATCTCTGCACATTAAACTCGCTAGAATAGCCAAAACAATTTCGTTTCTAAACCGATACCTTAAAATACTTGTCTCATGGGAGTTAAGACCAAAAGAAGAAATTTATTCTCATTTATAATGGGGAGAAGAGAGTCTTTTCCAGAGGGGGATGGATTTTCTATATACCTAGAACAACCATTTTAAGTTCTAAATTCTTACTCATAATATCAAAGGCAGGATCTCAAATCTCCATTGTTCTTAAGCTGTATAGCTCCCCTTAAGCTGTGTAGTTCTATAGCTGTATAGTTCACCTTAAGCTGTATAGTTCAGGCACTAAAATGGGATAACTCTTACTCTTGGGATATCATTGCCTCATATTTTCATTCTGATTAAAGACACCTGTTTTTCTTTGACTTAGAATCACACTGCTTATAAAATAGGGCAATTGGCTAACTCATGTCCGATAGGACGCTTGGTTTTCAATTTGGGGCCATTGCTGACTGCATTCTGACGGTGGGAGTCATGCAGATTCTCTTTTCCCCGTTTCTTTGGTTGCTTCATTGCTTGATTTTCCCCCAAATGGACCCGTGTTTTAGAGCAGCAAGCCTGACTTCTTTCATTCTGTGCATAGAAGCACGGCTTGGTCGTTCCAGCTTTTGGAACGTGAATCTGATGCTCATTGTGTAGCTCTGGCAGAGAGAGAGTCGCGGCCACCTGTCGGGGTGGCGTGGTTCCCACACACAACATGACGTGCCAGTTTTGAGCGGTGGAGATGCCAGGCATAGAGTGGTGAAGAGGGGTAACTTGTACAATGTGATGCTTTTTCTGAAAGGAGATCTTCCCACTGGAAAGGAGTGCCAAATCCGAGGCACATGCTTCATTAAATGGATCACATCTGCTGGCACTTGTGGGTGTTAGCACTGACAAGTGTCTTTCTGTCATTGCATTTTTTTCCCTGTGCTCCCTTCACTCCATTAGCCTTTGCCTCCATTTACCTAAGTGAGTGAATTCTCTTAGATGCTAGAGACAATATACTGAAACAAGAAGAACATTGCCTAGGCACGTCTCTGGTCAATTCTGGATCGTAAACTATTGATGTTTGCTAATGCTGCATAATTATCCTAGAGCAAGTTGTCTTCTTAAAAGATGAGAGAGGCAGCATGGTGTCCAAATGGTTTTTGTTTTTTTTTTTCCCATCCTCTCCTGGGTCATTGGTATTTAAAATGTAACAGTCTTGATGGAGAGGAGAATGCTGGGGAAGAGTGATGTCCTCAGATGTTACATAGAGCCATGCACAAGTTAGAATTTTAAATCTGGGGAAGATTTTTCTGAATAAAAATATTTATAAGTGCAGCTGTGTTGGAGGTGACATCTGCCACTCAGAATTTATTTGTACTGTTTTTAACAGTTACTTCTAAATTTAAAATGAAAATATTGATTTTCTCCATGGTTTTTAAATATTTCTTAAGTAATTTTTATTTATTTATTTAGAAGAAGAATATCTTAATGATGGCAATTCTTCCAGTGTGAAGGGGTTCAAAGATTAAATTAAAAGTGAAAAAGACCTGAATTCTGGCAGTATTTGTCCACACCGAGCAAATGATTAACTTTTGGGTATTAAATTACATCTCATAATTGCGAGAAAAATGTAACATAGTAAGACTCTGATAGACATAGAAATAAATGAAACTATTTATTGATTCAACAGATGTTTATTTGGGGAATTATGTGGGCAGAAGTTTGATGGAGCAGGTCATATTTCCAGAAGTCCACTAGTCTGGGCCATCTAGACACTCAGAGCTAGTTTTTCACTTGAATTTTTGTAAGGCCTTTTTTGTTCACCTCCAGAACTGGAAACATTTTGTCAACGCTGTATGGGCTGGCCTTGGTTTATCATTCATGCACATATATACTGCGTATATATAAAGAGGACCCCTTTCATTTATATGAAATGGTTTTAAAATATTAGATTAAGCTTTCCAATTTAGATTCTGGGAAACTCAAAGTGTGTGTGCGTGCTTAGTCTTATGACTGGATAAAATATTGAGTGGCAGCTGGGCACAGTGGCTCACACCTGTAATCCCAGCACTTAGGGAGGTCAAGGCGGGAGGATCACTTGAGCACAAGAGTTTGAGACCAGCTTGGGCAATATAGTGAGACCCTCTTTCTCGACAAAAATAAAAATTTTTAAAAATTAGCCAGGCCTGGTGGCAGGTGCCTGTGGTCCCAGCTATTCGGGAGGCTGAGGCCGGAGGATTGCTTGAGCCTGGGAGGTCAAGGCTCCAGTAAGTCATGATCATGCTACTGTACTCCAGCCTGGGCAAAAGAATGAGACCTTGTCTCAAAACAAAAATATACCAAAAATTGTTGAGTGACTAATCTGGTAGGGATTGGAGAAAGAGTTGGCTTTAAATAGGCAAACTCATTTCCTGTTTTCTGAGTTTTCAAGGACAGAGCTGGATACAAACATAGCAATGTGCACATTATGTCATCTGTGAGCTGGGTCTCTGATCACATGGTCTAGACCCTGCCATGCAATCGAAATACAACAGGAGCCATATATGGCATTGAAAACTTTGAGGTAGCCACGTTATAAAAAGAAACAGGTGAGATGGATTTTAATAACATTTTATTTGCCTTGATATATCAAAATTGTAATTCCAACATGTAATCAATATAAAAATATGAAAATGTTCACATTTTTTTTTCATACTAAGCTTCCAAAATCGGTTTTGTATTCCACACTAACAACACATCCCACCTGGGACTAGATACATTTCAAGCACTTGTTAGCTGTAATGATTACTTTCTTGGATAGTGGTGGGTCTAGAATGTAGTGCTCACTAGGTTTATCTCTGACCATTGAGCTTTTGCCTTTGATCTGAAATTGCCACAGTTTTGAGAAGTGGTACTTAATATTTAATAATTGCCGAGACTGAAGACACTTCTTCAGCAAAGAAACATTACCTTCATCTTTCATATCTTTTCATGCTGGGTGTGTTTGAAGCAAAATCGGAAGTCTAAGGAAAAAGAGTAGGACTCTTCTGTCAGAATTGCAATAGAGGATGGGAGAGGTGGAGTTTAGAGTTTGAGAGTGTGGTGAAATTATGAGGTGAAATTAGGGAGAAGGTTGTCAGTAAACCTGAAGGCTGTGTTTTCTAGTTGTTATTTTTCTGTTTTCAACTAAGTCTCTGGTTTAACCTTGTAAGGAGAAAGCCATTTTAAATTCTAGATAAGAGGACTATCTAGAATTCTTATCTAGAGGAATTCTAGAGGAGCCCATCACTTTCGTGTCTGTGTCATAATTTAGCTTTGTGTTAATAGAGTGCTTTCAAGAGCTGTCTTTTGGGCATTTTTAATGAAGGAACTGGGAATATTTTTCTTTTCAAAGTCCTTGGGGGAAAATTAATCTATGTTACAGTCAAGTAAAAATACAAGATAATTCCTTTTTTCTAGGCAGAAATGTAAAATCAAGGAACTTGCTTTTGAAATTAAGAACAGAGACTGTTACATTGGGGAATGTATTATGTTTAGTTGAGAAGTACCAACACAAATTCTGAGAGTGAAAGAAGCCTACAAAAACCAAATTCAGGTAACAGTTTGGTGGGATGGGATGGGGTGGGGTGGAAGGTGTCCATTTGGTTTCTAGTGAGCTATGGAGCTGAGCGCCTGGTCAACTTGAAAACAATGGATGGAGCCCGGCCATGGCACCATCTCCTCATGCTGGGTCTAGAGTGGCCGGCAGGGGCCAGGGGTCTCTTGCTCTGTTTATCTCTGGATGAGATCCCATGGTAATTAATCAGGTCGTTTATAATTAAAGGTTTTGTTTACAAATAAACTGCTAATAGGAGAAAATCCTAAAGGTAGTTTGACCCAGACTCAGGAAAATGTGTCATGGGAAGAGAGGCTGTACCGAGACTGAGTGGACAAAGCCACCCATCTCTCATGACGTGGCGGAAGGCCCGGACTTCTCCGAGGCTCTGGCATGGACTTGTAAGCTGGACGCTGTGCTCTCTCGCTAAAGCTTGTGTCCCTTTCCCCAAATCATAGCCTAAAAGAATTCATCAATCTGTTAGTTTCGGGTTATTTCGGCCGTAATTTTTTTTAAACCTTTAGTGCCTGCCAATACTTATCTGCTGATGAGTGCTAGCAAATGCCCACATGAAACAATAAATACGTTAAGTGCTCAAATTGGAATTATGTGTAATTTGACAGGGTTTTGTTGTTGTTGTGGCTCCTTATTGTGATCTTTTGACATTAGATACATAGAAAGTAATTAATTTCTGCAAGTAAAATGATCCTTAGTTTGCTTGATGGATCTAAGTGTACTGTTGTGTAATGGTTTTCAGTAGAGGAAGCCTGACTTCCGGGCTCCATGCCTCCTGAACAACTTGGAGGATCGCTGCCCAAGGGCACAGCTAAGACCTGAAGTTTAGGGAGACAGGCTTGGGCTCAGCATTTAGAATAATCTGACAACCCAGAGTTTAAAAATGAAACGGGCTGTGGTTTGAAAATTAATCCCCACCAGTGAAGTTACTCAAGTCGAGGCCAGGTGGCCCCCTGCTGGAAGCATCTTGGAAGGGATTCCAGCATTTCCATCCTTTCAGGAGAGATGATGCACAGCCTCTAAGAAGCAGTGTTGACACCTGCGGTTCCATGATTTGTCGGGAGCACAAAGCTTATTGCACCCCTTTTGATAGAGAGTAGATAGTCACTTCACTCACTGAACATATACTGCCCTTCCAGCGTCAGTCGGGCCTGCTGATTTAGTCAGAACAATTTTTAGTTGCTCCTACGAGCCAGGCATGGTGCCAGCCGTCCAGCCGTGAGCAGGCTTACTCTCAAGGGGGTGCACCCTGCCTTTAGGGAGCATCAGAGCCACCTGGAAAGCTTGTTAAAGGCCGATTACTGGTTCCCATCCTCAATTTCTGATTCATCAGATCTCAGTGGGGCCTGAGTCTAATAAGATCCAGGTGCAGGTTCATGGGCCACACACCTGTGAGTAGCACTGGTTTAGGGCAATGGTTCTCAACTGGGAGTGATTTCCTACCCTCCCCACGCCCCTGCTGACATCCGGCAATATCTGTGACTTTTTGATTGTCACCACTGAGGGGAGCGGTAGGGGGTGGTGCTGCTGGCCTCTGATGAGTAGAAGCTGAGGGTACTGCTAAACATCCTGTGATTCACAGGGCAACCCCCCTCCAAAAAAAGTAAGCAGCCCACATGTGATTAGTGCCGAGGTGGACAGACCCTCGACTCGGGAATGACAGAAAATCAAGTGCTTGTGATAAACTCTGTGAGGAATATTGTGATAGACTGTGATCAGGGCAGTTTAGAGCACTACAGCTGGGCCTAACCTAATCTACGGGGGCAGTCAGTGAACAGGGCTCACCTCACAGGGGCAGTCAGGGACTTGGAGCGGTGAACGGGGCTCACCTGCTCACAGGGGCAGTCAGGGACATGGAGAGGTGCACAGGGCTCACCTGCTCACGGGGCAGTCAGGGACATGGAGAGGTGAACCGGGCTTACCTGCTCACAGGGGGCTCACCTGCTCACAGGGGCAGTCAGGTGTGCATACAGCAGGCTCTTTTAACTGTGGAAGGAAACGTGAATTGCAGAGAGACCTGCCTGAGAGGGTGGGTTTGGCTTTTCACAGCATAAGTGATATTTAACAGCTTTATTGATTGGGTAGGATTCTGCCAGGACTGTTCTGCCCCAAGGGAACTCAGTAAGCACACCCAGGTGAGAACCTGCAAGTGGGCAGTGGTGGTGGGCCTGGAGTGAGTGTATGCTGGGAGGGGCTGGAGAGGGTTCATGGTGGCCACTTCAGCAAGGCCTTTAAAGCCACAGTCAGAAGAGGAACCATTATCCTGAAGGCAAAAGAGATAATTAGAAGGCATAAAACAAGAATGTTCAGGCCGGGTGCAGTGGCTCACGCCTGTAATCCCAGCACTTTGGGAGGCCGAGGCGGGTGGATCACAAGGTCAGGAGTTCAGGACCAGACTGGCCAACATGGTGAACCCCGTCTCTACTAAAAATACAAAAATTAGCTGGGCGTGGTAGCGTGCATCTGTAGTCCCAGCTACTCAGGAGGCTGAGGCAGGAGAGTTTCTTGAACCCGGGAGGCGGAGGTTGCAGTGAGCCGAGATCGCGCCATTGCACTCTAGCCTGGGTGACAGAGCAATACTCTATCTCAAAAAAAAAAAGTATGTTCGTTGTGTTTTATGAGACAATGGGATCTCAGTTAACGAGGCTTTCCTGTCGATCAGCTGGCCTTGTGAAAAGCTTTAAAGTGCCTCAGCTATAATAGCCAAGTCAAGTCAACTTTTTGTATAATAGCTATTCCATTTGTTTGTATTTTAAATCTAGAAATTTGATACTCAGAGATTCTCCCCCCAAAAAGCTGAAAGGGCCAGACTTTCTGCTGCCGCTGGAGCCTGTGTGGGAGTGAGGAGGCTGTCCTAGCAGCCCAGCTGTATAGCTGCAAGCTGCTAGTGTTGGGCACATCAGGAGTTAGTCCTGCTCGTGGTTCATTGAGAGCCGGGGGCCCAGCTGGGGACAGGCCTTCTCATCTTGACAGGGTCTCAACCCTGTTGTAGAGCATTTGAGGTGAAGAGCACCTCCCGGCCGGCGCAATAACTCACGCCTGTAATCCCAGCACTTTGGGAGGCCAAAGTAGGCAGATCACGAGGTCAGGAGATGGAGACCATCCTGGCTAACACGGTGAAACCCCGTCTCTACTAAAAATACAAAAAATTAGCTGGGCATGGTGGTGGGCGCCTGTAGTCCCAGCTACTCGGGAGCCTGAGGCGGGAAAATGGTGAACCCAGGAGGCGGAACTTGCAGTGACCCGAGATCGTGCCACTGCACTCCAGCCTGGGTGACAGAGCGAGACTCCGTCTCAAAAAAAAAAAAAAAAAGAGCACCTCCCACCCCCAGGCCAGAAAGCACTGGCTGTTTTCAGGATAGGAAGGCCTTCCATCCTGAGGTGTTGCTGATTCTATCTCAAGTATTCACAAGTATTTTTCTACCCCTCTGTGCAGGGTCTGCAGGACACACACAAACACTTGTTAATTTCCCCAGCAGGCAGTTTAATGAGAGTCACAGTGTATTTGTTACACTATCCAGTTGTCTGGCACATTTTGTGGCACAGTGGCTGATCAGCCACCCCTTGACTACTGCATCAGAGCCCCATTGGAAATTCCATCTCCCTCTAAGCTGACCAGGTTTGGCTGACCCAAGTGCCACAAACATTAATTAAATGATTTCTGTAGTCCCAGCATTATACCAAGTGATTTTTAACATGCTTAGTTTTTAACATAGTTTTTTAATACACACACGGTTAAAATAATGTAAAGAGTACTGAAAGTTATGTAATGAAAAGTAAGATTAAAAGTAAGACTTCCTCCCTCCTCTACCCCAATTCTTCATTTTAGAACTTCTCAGAAACTAGTCAGTTTCTTACGTGTTGTCATAGAGATATATTTTGCATTTGCAAGCATTCTTTATGAGTTTTTAACACAAATGGCCAGGTGTTCGTATGTAATTTTTTCCTTTCGAATATATCCTGAGGTCGGTAATGTTGCCCCCACGTTATAGGTGAGTTCCTTGAGACAGTGAAAGTCACTTGCTCAGTGTCACGCAGTGAGTGGCAGAGCTGGCATTCAGATGCTTACATAAAGCCATAGGCATTCAGACCGGGAGTTCCAGGTGTAAGTGGAATTGAATCGAGTAATGCCAGGCGAGCTAACAATTGGATTCTCCAAGAAGGTTCACTTTTGTCCCACTTGATACCGATCTCTTTTTTATATGTTGGCTTATTCATTTAGATGAAGAGTGAGGACTTCACAACGGAGAGGAGTATCCATGCAGCTTCCCTCTCCTCCCTAGTAGTTTAGTTCTGGCCACCAAATTGCACACACCACCGACGAGATAGTGTACAGCCAGACCCTGCTCGCAGAAGGCCACTTAGGGACCAGTGGTGGTTACTGGAGCTGCCGCCCACCTGAGCTTCTTACAGTGTTCACACGTCTGGGGATGTTTTGGCTTCTTGTTGGTGCTCGAGCCCCCGTGCAGATTGGCAGCCCAGCCTGGTCCATGTCTTTACCTGCCCCAGGTGCTAGGTAGGTGCCAGCTCTGTCAGTAGCCGTGTATCCTTTGGTAGGGGTTGGAGCTGTTCCACACAGGGAGCAGAGCAGACCCATCCTAAGCCACCTGGTGTCCACAGGGCCCAAACTCCTATTCCAGGAGTAGTGGAGATTCTCAGAGGCATTCCCAGCAGCTCCATCATGGCAGCAGCAGTGACCATTGGGGTCATCTTGAAACCAGATGGACTGTTTGCAGTCTCAGTGAGAGTTCTCAAAAAGACTCGTCAGAATGGTCTAGCGGGTGATTGGTAGGTTGGGAAGAAGGTACCTGCTGCGTGGGGACTCTGGCATGAGGCGTCTTTGTGGCCAGGGCTTCATGACAGTGCCTCCCAAAGGCCCTGGGCACGTTCTCAGGAGAGCCTTGAGTGGGGACATAGGTACCATTTAGAAGGTGTTGTCTAATGCACTCTTGCCCACAGAGAAGTGCTGTCTGAAGCCCAAACCCTGTTTTTAAGTTACGGTTGTTTAAGGTATTTGCTTAGAATTTTAGTTCCTGATGCTAAAAAACTGAGCTGCATTCCATGACTTTTGCACTGATCATTTCTCTTAATTGGCAGGTAACAAGGAGGGAGCGCATTCTTCCACCTTCTGGGTGCTGCTGAGTATCTTTCTGGGAGCAGTGGCCATGCTGTGCAAAGAGCAAGGGATCACCGTGCTGGTGAGAGCCGCAGCATGGCTGGGGCCTGCTTTTTCTGTGTGTCCTTTTCCCTCCTATAAAGACATCTGGGGCTGGCCCTGCCTCTGTGGCGTTCTCCACGCCTGCATCCCATTGCTGGCCTGAGGTGATAGACCTTTCTGGACAAATGGCTTTTGCTGTCACAATTCTGGCATTGCAGATGGAGAATTGACTGACTTCCTTGACAGTCATGTGCAACTGGGGAGAAATGGTGAATGAGGAGTTCTTAGGGAGCCATGATGAGTGCTCTTGAGAGGCCCTGTAGAAAAAGATAAAAGAATGGTTTGAGTTTTCTGGGATGCTTGTACATATTTCAGCAGTCCTAGATCACCTAGGACTGACCCCATCAATGGTTTTGATCCTGGATCTAGAAAGGCTGGTGGATAGTTTAGAAATGAAGGAACAGGGCCAGGCGCCATGGCTCACGCCTGTAATCCCAGCACTTTGGGAGGCCAAGGCGGGCAGATCACCTGAGGTCGGGAGTTCGAAACCAGCCTGACCAACATGGAGAAACCCCTTCTCTACTAAAAATACAAAATTAGCCAGGTGCGATGGCGCATGCCTATAATCCCAGCTACTCAGGAGGTTGAGGCAGGAGAATCGCTTGAACCCAGGAGGCGGAGGTGGCGGTAAGCCGAGATTGCGCCATTGCACTCTAGCCTAGACAACAACAGCAAAACTACATCTCAAAAAAAGAAAAAAAAAAAAAAGAAAGAAGGAAAAGATGAAGGAACAGGAGTTCTGCCGCCACTCAAAGCCTCACGTGCACACACATTCTGTCTCTCTTCTCGTCATTCCTCCACCCCCAGCGGTTACCTATGGTTATAGTTAATCACCACCCAAGTGCAACTTCAAGCAACGCTGGAACCAGAGTGTTCCATGGTCACAAATGTTTGACCTGAAATTACAAGATTAATAACTAGTCTAGTATTTAAAGGAGAATCTGTAATGGTGCTAATGTTTCTAGTGGGACTTTGTTCTCAGAGGACTCTTTTTATGCCAGATGTGCCGGGTAATCACGTGTTTTAACTTCGAGCCTTGAAGTCTCTCTGTGTGTAATATGTGTATACACTGTATTCTCTTGGGGTACATTGTTTTCCTGGAAAGAACCTGTACCTCGGCTTCCACCGGCAGTGTCAGGGGGGTGGGGGAGGGCTCTCTGAAGCGGAAAGACATCTACCTTTTCAGTCTGATCTGAGTAGATGCTAGGATTAAAGACCCAGGAAAGGAGAGGTGTTAAAATCCATTTTTCTTTTTCTCCATTCTAACCAGTTTCCTGCTTTCCATTGCTTTCCATTATTAGAAGAAAATATAGAAATTAAGGTTGTGAACAGAGGTAGAGAAATGGAAAGATGTGGAATTTTTTTCCCTTTTTTTTTTTTTTTTTGAGACAGAGCCTCACTCTGTCACCCTGGCTGGAGGGAGGGCAGTGGCGTGATTATAGCTCCCTGCAGCCTCAACGATCCTCCCACCTCAGCCTCCCAAGTAGCTGGTATACTGTAGGTGTGTGCCACCACCCCGGCTAATTTTCTAAAATTTTTTGTGGAGATGGGGCCTCCCTGTGTTGGCCAGGCTGGTCTCAAACTCCTAGCCTTGGGGTTACAGGCATGAGCCATCGCGCCTGGCCAAGTTGTGGGATTAGAATGATCATATAGAAATAGCTTGGAAAGGAAAGAACAATTAAAGCTGTTTGGGGCTTGATACAAGTCAAGGCAAAAATTAGTGTTTTATTAGGTTGTATCTATTAAGATTAAGCTAGCAAGGAGATGGTATAGGGAGAATTACCATAGAAAGATACTTGAATTTCATGAGTTAATTTTTTTTTAATTTGCTCTAAAACAGTGTTTTTCAACCTTGGCACTATTAATGTTTTACAGCAGACAGTTCTTTCTTGTGGGGGCTGTTCTGGGTTTGTGGGATGTTTAGCAGCGTCCCTGGCCTCTACCTACTAGATGCCAGTGGGACCTCTCAATTGTGACAACCTAAAATGTCTCCAGACAGTGCCAAACACCCCCCTGGAGGGCAAAATCGTCCCTGAGAACTGCTGGTTTTAGAACCTTTCCCTAATACGAAGTGTGGTTTGAGGACCAGGAGCATCAGCAATATCTGGGAGAGTGTTAGGAATTCAGGATCCCAGGCCCCACCCCCTCCCCAGGCCTGCTGAGTCGGAATTTCCATCTACAAGGTCCTCAGGAGGCTCCTCTGTGCAGTACTTTGTTTTATTTTATTTTACTTTTATTTTTATTCGAGACGGCTTCTCTGTTGTCGCTCTGGCTGGAGTGCAGTGGTGCAATCTCAGCTCACTACGACCTCCACCTCCCAGGTTCAAGCAGTTCTCCTGCCTCAGCCTCCTGAGTAGCTGGGATTACAGGCACGTGCCACCACGTCAAGCTAATTTTTGTATTTTTAGTAGAGACAGGGTTTTACCATGTTGGCCAGGCTGGTCTCGAACTCCTGACCTCAGGTGATCCACCCACCTCAGCCTCCCAAAGTGCTGGGATTACAGGCGTGAGCCACCGCACCAGGCCTCCTCTGTGCCGTTTTTCAGGAGCAGGAGAGAGTTCGGTTGAATTTACATGAATAAAGATACAGTGAAAGGTAGCTATTCTCAAAAATTGGATTAAAATGGGGCCATTTTGATGATGCATTTAAGAAGGAAGGGGGCAGTCTTGTGTTTGGCTCAGGCCTCTTCACCACATGACCCTGCCACCCCTTGGTAACTGTCCTGCAGCTCACAGGAAAACTGTGAGAAGACAATGGCTGCTACACAGGGAGCATCTGCCTTCTAGAAAGTGGTTTTCAACCAGGCAGAAACGGTCTTCTGTGACCCACTAAGATCATGTCTCACATGGGTGAATAAAATCAGAATTCTTTGAACTGATTAACCCAGCACTGGCCCATGTATTAGATAATTAGTGGCTCCCAGCATTTCTGGGAGAGGGTTAAGTAGGGATGTCATCCTTGCTCTGAAAACCACAAATTACCACTGACTTCTGATGATGTGTGATCTCCTTTGCTGCAAAGAAGATCATATTAAAGAGACCCAAGTCATTTAGGGGCAGCTTTAACAATATCCACTGAGTATGTGCAGACCACTTTATCCAGATTGGGCAGGGAGTTCTGTCGATGACACTGCCTGCAGCAGTGACATTTATAGAAAGTCCATGGCAGGAGAGAGAATAGAATCCAGGGCCATCTCTCCTTTCGCCTGTAACTACAGGTTTAATTTTACCGGCTAGAAAGTAACTATCGTGGTGCTATTGGAAACTGTTAACATAGATGGACTGCTAATTGAAGTTATTTGTTGTTCCCCTCATGGGTCATGGACAGAGCTGTAAATTGATAGAGGTGGCCGTCCTCCACACCACGGCCCCACCTGGCAAAGGCCTGCTCTCATCAATGTGTGGTTTCCAAAGTCACCCTGTCCATCTCCATTCCAGCCAGCTGGAAGGGGAAACCAAGTGGGAATGTGTGCCCAAGTTTTACAACCAAACATCCAAAATGGTACGTGTCACTTCTCCCACATTCCATAAGGCTAGAACTCAGCCCTGCAACCTAGTTTAACTGCAGGGGAGGCTGGGAGATGTCATCTAGTTGTAACCCAGCGAGAAAACTACTGGACAACTAGATTTCTGCACAAGAGATCTCCAGAGCTCCATTAGAGATTATCATGTGCGTTCATCCCATTTCTAAAGATGCCAGAGTGCACTGGCACTTAAGGTTCACTTACATGGCTGGGTTTTTGAGGTTGATGGCTGCCTTTATCTTCCAGTATGATTACTGCCCAGGAAAACACTCTGTTGCATGAACTAAAGGACTGTTTTATAGTGACCAAAAAAAGTCGGGAGGGGGGATCTCTCGAGAGCTTTTCCTAGGAATCCCAAATTTCTAGCTATCCTGAATCTTGTAGAACTCCTACACGCAGACTGTGAAATCATTACTATCAGGGGCTTACTAAATAATAAATATGATCTATTACCTTGAGCTAATTTCATAGAAACGTACGGCTGTTTTGTGTTTTTTTAAAGAGCTGCAGAGGTCTTCCGTGATTCTCTAGTCTATGTGTTCCTTGTCTAGATTGAGTAATGAAATTGTGAAGTGTAATTGCTGCCTAACACAGCCAAGCTCTCCCGTGGCTGATTGTCTTGCTTTGCTTTCTTAGGGTTTAAATGCGGTATTTGACATCTTGGTGATAGGCAAATTCAATGTTCTGGAAATTGTCCAGAAGGTACTACATAAGGACAAGTCATTAGAGGTGAGTCTGTACTTTTATCTCCAGCCCAGACATGGAAAATGTCAAGTACCAGCTGATTTAAAATGCCATTCTCAAATATTCCTTGTGATTTTGAATTCTACAATAACCAGCCTTTTAAAGCACAGTGTTGAAGCAGTTCAGGCAGAATTGCTGCACATCTGTACCTGGCTCAGCCACACTTTTATTTGAAAATCGGCCACCTCTGGGGCTTTGCGATGTCCTTGCAGAATCTCGGCATGCTCAGGAACGGAGGCCTCCTCTTCAGAATGACCCTGCTCACCTCTGGAGGGGCTGGGATGCTCTACGTGCGCTGGAGGATCATGGGCACGGGCCCGCCGGCCTTCACCGAGGTGGACAACCCGGCCTCCTTTGCTGACAGCATGCTGGTGAGGGTGAGTTCTGAGCCTGCCGCCCCCTGGACTCTTTTCTTCCCCCACCAGATTCCCAGATCCCTCACCCCTCCTCCTCATCTCACTCCTCTGCACGCCAACAAAATCCCCAACACACGCGCCACCTCCATGTTTGTTTGCGATCACTAAAGATGTTCTGGGATGAAAGCAGGTCTTCCTGAGGGGGTTGAAAGGGCATGCGGAAGCTCCTTGCATTTCCGTTCTAACAAGGAGTAAAGAGGGTGGTTCCTTCTCACATCAGGGTCCTTGCCAGTCCCGTGAAAGGTCTCCCTAACCCTGTGGCTGGGTTAAGGCTAAATATAACCTTCTTGGTGGTATCTTTAGAAGACTAGTGGTGTCGAGACTATTCTTTTAGATTTGCCTTTTTTCTAAAGGCAAGGGTATCAAGCCACAGATTCTTAGCTGTGCATTTCATAGAGACCAAAATCAAGAGAACAGCCGTCGAAGCCTGTTATGTTACTGGGTGTATAGGTGACCCTGGGTCCTCAGATTTAGAGGTCACGGGCTTCAGGCAGCAAATAGATCATAGCTTTGCCAGAAATATAACGAATGTATTGCATAGTCTGATGGCTTTGCCATATTTTTATATACCAAAATCTGAATACATTTAATACATTTTTACAGACTACAGTCACATACCCAATACAAGTTGGCAACATTTTATTTGATACAACTGCTTTCATTGAGCAGAAGCATATGAGTGCCTCCAAAGTGAAGTTAGTGCATATATATGTGTTTTTTAAGTTCAGTATCAAATAGATGTTTGTTTTCCTTTTGACTGACAGGCCATAAACTACAATTACTACTATTCATTGAATGCCTGGCTGCTGCTGTGTCCCTGGTGGCTGTGTTTTGATTGGTCAATGGGCTGCATCCCCCTCATTAAGTCCGTCAGCGACTGGAGGGTAATTGCACTTGCAGCACTCTGGTTCTGCCTAATTGGCCTAATATGCCAAGCCCTGTGCTCTGAAGACGGCCACAAGAGAAGGTAAGAGGCAGCACTGAATCTTAAGTTCCACGCTGGCTGAGTCAGAAGCGTTTTGTGAAATCCTGCGCTGATCATTTTTATGATTTTGTGGAAGTCACGTCTAAGGACATTTGTTTCAAATTCATATTTATGGCTAGGATGAGTTCCATCCATTTGGAATCCATGGCTGGCTTCTGCGGGTGGGGAGCGAGGCTGGAAGAGGGGCTACGGATGACTGCTTCATCCCTCCCTCCCCCTTTCCCTAGGAAGTAGCATTTTGCGATCCTTTTCGCCATAGGTGGTAAAGAGTAATTTACGGTCAGAACAGAGAGTGTAATTGATGTGTGTTGTGCCCATTATTGCACAATTCTTCCTCAAAACACCCTGGTGAACGCTGCCATGATTCCTTCTGTTGTAGCTGGGTACAAAATAAGCCATTGCCCCAAAGAGACTGTTCTTTCTTGATGGAAAAAAAAGTTATTGAGAAAATAATTGGGGAAAACAAATGTGTTTCATGAAAAAGAAAACTGTTTAAGGTGATTTCCTTTAAGCCTAAGTGTTTATGGAATTAGATTAGTAGTGTCTCAAGATAAATTAAGTTTTAAGTTTACCTGTGTCTTAAATTGGTTGGTAATTCTAAAGAGCCACAAACTTTAGTCCCAGTTCCCTTATCCACAGAAAATGGGATTTTTATAGAAATGCTGTAGCCACAGGGCCCAAGAAGGAGCCACCAAAAGTGACCTAGAGTCTTAATTCATCCTCTTGCGTCATAGGGGACATTGGGAATGATCAAGTGGTTCTAGAAGTGTTTCAATGCTCAGCTTCGTATCTCCCTGACTGAAATTTATGGTGGTGATGTAGCAACCAAAAAATGGCATTTGTTTATTTCAAATTTCATAAACTTTAAACTTACTTAAGTGTTATTATTCTCATTACATTTTGGAGGAATTTTTTTTTCCCTGTGAAAACTGATTGGGACAGTTTTTGAATTAATTGAGACCAACAATATCCACTGAACTGTTCAATACCTAAATGGTTTGAGGCATAGTGAGGAGTAGGTGAATTAATAAGGCCTCAGAAATGCGATCATGCTAACTTTCTCCATACGAATTGTATGGCTTTTAAGTTTTACCCTTAGACTCGCTGTGAAGTGCCAGAGGAATATTTTTGTGCCTTATCCACATGCTACCAAGCTAAACTCTCTCTAGTGATGATATCCTTTGGCTGACAAGAATATCTTTTCTCAGTTGATGCCATGGAAAAGAAAAGGTCTTTAGCATTAATTTAACGTGGAGTAGGATGTTTTTCTTGAGAAGTCTGGAAATAGCCATTTATTTAAATACTTTTCATCATCCAGGATCCTTACTCTGGGCCTGGGATTTCTCGTTATCCCATTTCTCCCCGCGAGTAACCTGTTCTTCCGAGTGGGCTTCGTGGTCGCGGAGCGTGTCCTCTACCTCCCCAGCGTTGGGTACTGTGTGCTGCTGACTTTTGGATTCGGAGCCCTGAGCAAACATACCAAGAAAAAGGTATCAACTGAGAGTGGTGCCCGTTGATGAACAAAATGACCGGATGCATCTCACTGGTGACAATTACCATGTCTTTCTGTTCTTAAGAAACTCATTGCCGCTGTCGTGCTGGGAATCTTATTCATCAACACGCTGAGATGTGTGAAGCGCAGCGGCGAGTGGCGGAGTGAGGAACAGCTTTTCAGAAGTGCTCTGTCTGTGTGTCCCCTCAATGCTAAGGTACCTAGCTGCCAGATTTCTTTTAAAGAGACCTCACTAGGGTATCTGTTAAGTTCTTGGGCTGAATAAGAACATTTCCTGTCGTGCAGTATTTGGTGTAAGACCATGACCGAATACTTGGGTTTTTCTTTGTTGTGTGTGGTTTTTTTAAATGATTTCGATAAGATTCATTAAAATTCCACTCAGCCAAAATTGAAAAGAAGTCATTTAAAAGCAGACACTATCAATGAAACAGATGACTCTAATGAGGTCTTAATCATCTTCCAGATGATCTACTCACCCTTTGAAGTAGCTTCAGGGGAGGTGACATTGCGTATTCAGACTGAGGGTGGGCACGGCACGGATTCTGACGTCTAGAGCACACTTTTCAAAACCCCCTCTCTAGTGATAGCATTAACTAGCCTCCTCCAAGCTGGAATTTAAAGGGGTAGTAATGCCTACAAATTGGCAATAATGTAGTTCAGGAAGTTTATGCTATGTGCTGCATAATAGTACACATTTATGTCACCTTTGGGTCCCCTGCTAGTGATTTTTTGGGGGTCAGATTAGGTAAACATAAATGTACATACAGTCATGTGCCATGTAACGATGTTTCAGTCAGCAAACCACATATTGCATATATGTGACCGTGGTCCCATAAAATTATACCTTTTTTTTTTTTTTTTTTTTTTTGGAGACTGGGTCTTACTCTTGTCACCCAGGCTGGAGTGCAGTGTTGTGATCTCGGCTCACTGCAGCCTCCACCTCCCGGGTTCAGGGGACTCTCCTGCCTCAGCCTCCTGAGTAGCTAGATTACAGGCGCTTGCTACCACGCCCAGCTAATTTTTGTATTTTTAGTAGAGACAGAGTTTCACCATGTTGGCCAAGCTGATCTTGAACTCCTGACCTCAAGTGATCCTCCTGCTTCAGCCTCCCAGATGCTGGGATTACAGGCGTGAGCCACTGCACCCGACCAATATTTTTACTGCCTCTTTTCTATGTTTAGATACACAAATCCTTACCATTGTGTTACCATTGCCTCCAGCATTCAGTACAGTCACACGCTACACAGGTTTCTGGCCTAGGAGCAGCGGGCTAGACCACACATAGCCTAGGTGTATAGTAGGCTTTACCATCTAGGGTTGTGTAAGTACACTCTATGATGTTCAAACAATGACAAAATCAGCTAACAATGCATTTCTCAGAATGTGTCCTTGTTGTCATCAAGTAGTGCATGACTGTACTCTAAAATTGGCAGTGTTTTTGTTTGAAGCAATCTGGTAGGAATTTTTTCACTTGTATTCTTGATGAATCCAAGCTCTTCACTTGACTAGCTGTGCCTCTTTGGGCAAAACTACACTTTTTAAAACTTGCAGTGCCCTTTTCTATCAGAAGTGGATAATACCTATCTGCTGGATTTGTTGTTAGGGCTGAATGAACTAAAATGCCCTCACACGGTGGCCAGCAGTAGGTGCTCAGAAAGTGTTAGCTTTTTTTTTTTTTTTTTTTTTTTCCCTGAGATGGAGTCTTGCTCTGTTGCGCAGGCTGGAGTGCAGTGGCCTGATCTCGGCTCACTGTAACCTCCACCTCCCAGGTTCAAGCGATTCTTCTGCCTCAGCCTCCCGAGTAGCTAGGACTACAGGCATGCGCCACTATGCCCGGCTAATTTTTGTATTTTTAGTAGAGACGGGGTTTCACTATGTTAGCCAGGCTGGTCTCGAACTCCTGACCTCGTGATTCGCCCATCCTCGGCCTCCCAAAGTGCTGTGATTTCAGGCGTGAGCCTCCGCGCCCAGCCAAGTGTTAGCTTTTGTAGGTTCATTTCAGTTTGGGTTTTGCATTATGTTGGGAAGAGAATGCTATTTGCTCAAAATGGGGGCCAAGGGGTTAGGTTAGAAGAATTTTCTTTTAGTATAGATTATTATCATGAAATAATAATTCATTCTCTCTTAGGTCCTCAGCGTAAGAGCTGCCTAGATTGCTTAAATGTAATCCTCCTGGATGGAGACAGGGAGCTCTCTGGATCTGTTTCATGTCTATGTTCCATATTTAAGGGAAAGCAATGATTTCAGACAAAATTATGTAAACAAAACTAATGAATAGTTGACATCTTATTATGAACCTTAAGTAAAGAATAATATATAAGAGATGCTGGCTACTTATCTTTTTCTTGGATTAAAACCTCTCGTTCATATTTTAGTTAAGAGACTTAGATAAAATAGTGAATTACTTTCAGCTTTTATCTTTAGTTTGATTTGCTGACTTATCAATTTATTTTATGCTACCAAAAATAAATTGCCTGTGATTTAATTTCACAAACGTTAATAGATCTGCTTTATTTTTCCTTTACTGTTTGAATCGCAGTAATTGCCCCTTCTATTTGTGGAGTTCCTCACCACAAGGAGTTCAGATTTCTTTGCAGAGGCTCTATAATTCATCTCTATTATCCTCTCACTCAGCTTTTTAAAGAGACAGCATATTATTTTCTCTGTTTTCCCAGATGGGAGAAACTGAAGCATAGCAAGATTAAACTGACATTATCTAGGTTAGTAATGTAGGTGGCTACAGAGAGACCTGGTATGGTGATGTGCCCAGGTGCCTCTAGTAAATAAGGGGGATGGAACATAGGTGATGTCTGAACCCAAAAATCTGCCCGGGAAGTGATTTCATATGTTACAGGCTAGAAAACACAGGGCGTGTGCTTGTGGGAATGCACGTTAAGTATTAGGAGAGAGAGAGAGAGAGAGAGAGTGTGTGGTTTCCTCTTCTTAATTTAAGGAATACATATAAGACCTCATCTTCAAAATGGACCCAGTGGTAATAGTCCTTTCTCAAGAACATTTTTCAATGATTCTATTCAATAGAAGCAAGATCGAGATTTTTGGGAGTTTCTTTTTAAATTGAAGTGTCATAAAATTATCTTTACTTCCTTTTTTTGAAAAAATGTAAGTTAATTTTAGGAAAGTAATCTCACTTAGGAAGACACTGGTTTCCTTCAGTCCCATTATTTCAGGGGACACATTTTCTATACTGGTTTCATTTGATATCTATTGAATATAAAGTAAGAAATTGGCAACTGGCTCTAATTTAGGGCCAGATGTGTGAGCTAAGACTCATCTTTTTTGAGAGATTGCAATGTCAGTGTAGGTAGTGCTGGTCCCTGGTCTGCATGTCAAGGCACAGTGCCTTGCATATGGTAGACAATCAATATTAGTTATTGAATTCAGCCAAAGGGAAGTTGAATTCCCTGAGACTACTGTGGATGAGATACCAAGTATACTTATAATCATTTTTAGTTTTTAAGGGTTAAAAGTATGTCACTCTGTGATACAATTCTATAATAAATTCTTTTAACAACGAAACAGATCATATGCCACAATGAGGTATTTTCTTAAGGAGTAAGTGACCCAGGATGCTATAGGATTTTTATGTTTTCAGAACATTTTAAGTTTAACATTAGATGTTGCCAGAGTATTTATAACAAATTAGTTGAGCCCTGGCATTAAAGGTGCCTTTCATAACCGATACTCTCACTTTCTTGCATTTACGTGTTACTGGGTTGTAATGTTTGTTTTATCTTCGACTTCTGTTCTAGTTCATTGCCTCAGCATGTGCATCACAAATGCTAGGGGGAAAGTTGAAGAATAAACAAGCTTTTCAATCATTTATATTTCAGGGAAACAAAAGTCACTCATTCTCTAAACACTATTTTAAGTGACCTGGTTGTGAGATTTTTGTTCTGTTTTGTTTTGTTTTGCAATCTAGGCAGCTATTTTTTATTCAAAGAATTCCCTCCACCTAACCCATAGGATAAAGCTGGCCTCTAGGGAAACCTGTTTACCAATTCTTAATGATGGCCTGCCTTCTAAGGCTGTATCAGATTTTTAACTAGTTCCTTTTCCAGAGTCCCACGTCCTTCTCCTTTGATCTTCTGGTCTCTGGCATTCTGAGTGTCTAACAGAACACTGTCTATACTGCAGAGGGCGGTTGAACTCTTTGTCTGGGCTTTTTATTGAGAAAACAGAATTTGCCTGGAACAAAGGAAAACAGCAGGAGCTTGGGGCGGAAGAGGCTGGCGTCGTGTTGATGTCTGAGTAGAAGCTGTATTTGTATTCTGAGGACTACAGGGACATCACTGACAGATTGGATTCTCCGGCCCTAGGTTGTTTTGTGCATATGAGAGGAGGTGAAGTCACACGTCCAAGCTGGGTTGGGGGAAGCTCAAATTCTAATCATTTAGAGCACTTTTCTCAACACACACTTCAGCGATAGCATTAACTGAGCCTCCTCCAAGCTACAATTTGAGGACAAAAATACCTATGAATGGACAATAATTTGGTGCAGAAAGCTTAAATTCTACTGTGTGGTACATGGTAGTACACACATTTTTATCACCTGCGATTTCTCTGCTTGTGAGTCCTTTCATCAGAGTGGGTAAACATAAATCTATATGCTTTAAAATTGGCAGTTAAGAAAACCTGTTAATATGCACTGCTGCATACTCTTCCAGAAATCTAAGTATGTTTGACGAAGTGCTGTAACTGTAGGTTAAGATGGATAAGGCAGGATGTGGTTGTGTTTTCAGGGGTCATTTGGAAGCAGTGTTCAGACATAATGTTATTTGAATGTGTTTAAACCACTTCTGTATTTCGAGATTTTATTAGTCTTCTCAGGCTGTTATAAACACACACACACACACACACACACACACACACACACACAGATTGGGTGGCTTAGACCACAGTTTATTTTCTGACTGTTGTAAATGCTGGAATTGTCACATCAGGGTGTCAGCAGGGTTGGTTTCTTGTGAGGCCTCTCTCCTTGGCTTGCAGACGGCACCTTCCCCCTGTGTCCTCACGTGGTGTGTCTTCTGTGCACACATATCTCTGGTGTCTGTGTCCATATTTCCTCTTTCTGTAAGGACGCCATTCATACTGGATTGGGGTCATATGGATGGGGGCCCAACCATATGACCTCATTTGACCTTACTTACCTCTTTAAAGACCCTATCTCCAAATACATTTTCATTCTGGGGTGCTGAGGGTTTAATGTGAACTTTGGGGGACAATAACATATAAAAAGAGATGTGATTTTACTTAGGAAAAAGGCCAGTGCTATGAATGAGTGGATCTAGAAAGTGCCTCGAGCAGTCACCCTCATCTTCCCCCAGCACTGTAATCAGTGTATATTATCTAGTGGGAAGAAACACAGGCTTCAGAGCCTGGTTCTAATCCAACTTCACAGCCCTAGATGAGACTCTGAATGGCCCCGAAGCAGTTTATCAACTCAGAAGAGAGGGTCACAGCAGCCACGGCCTCGAGCCACCGTGAGGAGAGACTGCGATCACACAGCACGCAACACCGCACCCAGCTGGTGGGTGCCACTCAAGGTGTGCCAGCTACACACCATCTTACCATTCACCGTGACTGTTGTTAGCAATACCCACACTTCATGCTTCTGATTGAGTGAGTTTCTGTAGCATCGTCTCCTCTGGGCTTGCTACTCACTTTGTATTGTAAAGTCCCAAAAGGAGCTTTTGATCATCAACAAATACTTTTCTTTTTCTTTCACTTTTTCTTTTTCTTTCTCTTTTTGTGAGACAGAGTCTTGCTCTGTCGCCCTGGCTGAAGTGCAGTGGCATGCTCTTGCCTCACTGCAACCTCCACCTCCTGGGTTCAAGCTATTCTCCTGTCTCACCCTCCCACCTAGCTGAGATTACAGGCGTGCACTACCACGCCCAGCTAATTTTTGTATTTTTAGTAGAGTTGGGGTTTCACCATGTTGGACACGCTGGTCTCGAACTCCTGACCTCAGGTGATCTACCCATTTTGGCCTCCTGCAGTACTAGGATTACAGGCATGAGGCACTGCGCCCGGCCAACAAATTCTTTTTATTGTAGTCTTCGTGAGCTTGTGTAGTCTTGCTGCCTTAGGCTTAGTTCAAGTCCCCACTTTTTTCTTTGTCATTTATTCTAAGCCCATGTATAGTTGAGAAACTACCAGACGTTGGCTTCCCTGATGCCCTCGTTCCAAGGTGACCTGAGAATTCCTAGTAGATTGGCAGCTGGGAGCCCCATTCTATCCAGCCTACTTCACCCCCTCTTCAGTCATTGAAAATCCTTTCCTCATTCTCTTTTTTTTAAATGGAGGTAAAATTCCTATAACATAAAACTATCCATGTTAGTACCTCAAAAAATTAAAAACAGAATTCTGTGATCCAACAATTCCATTTCCGGGCAAATATCCAAAAGGACCGAAAGCAGAGACTCAGATTTGTACACCCATGTTCACAGCAGCGTTATTCACAATAGCTAAAAAGTAGAAGCTACCCAGATGTCCATCCAGGGACAAATGGACAAACAGAATGTGGTGTACTCATGCAAGGGAATATTATTCAGCCACAAAAGGAAGGAAATTCTGACACATGTGACACAAATGGACAAATCTTGTACAATTCCACTTACATGAGGTACGTGGGAGTCAAATGCATAGAGACGGAAAATGAATGGAGGTTGCCAGGGTCCGGTGGAGGTGAGAATGGGTACAGAGTTTCAGATTTGCAAAATGAAAGAACTCTGGAGATGGATGGTGACCATGGACTTCCACGTCAGCCTATCCTGTCCCCCTAAACAAGCCTGGTCACCCATCACATCTCTTGAAAGTCATCACACCCATTCTGTCCTGAATGTTGGGAACCTACCATTTGTTCTTGACACTCTTCCCTCTCTCCTATCAGTTGGTCACCAATTTCTATGCTTTTTGCTTCCTCACTGTTCTTCAAACCCCTCCACAGATTCACCACCACCCTAGTTCAGTCTGCTGACCTCTCTCCTAGGACTGCAGCCACAGCCTCCCTGGAGCCCCTGACACCTGCTTCTCCCCCACTCACATCTCTTTCCCACCACGGGATTTGTTTCATATGAACATAAACATGGTGGTGACCTCTGCCACCCTCCCACCCCTGGCTTCCTGCTATGGCTTTAATTGTGCCTCCCAAAAGCTACGCTCAAATCGTAACCCCTGGGACCTGGAAGTATAATGTATAACCTTTTTTGGGAATAGGGTTGTTGCAGATGTAATTAAGATGTAAGTTAAGATGAGGTCATACAGGAGGATGGTGGGCCCTTAATCCAGTGTGACCGGTGTCCTTTTAAGACAGGAGAAGAGACAGGGAGACAGACAAGAGGTGAGATGGTCATGAAGACAGAGGCAGAGGTGGGAGCGAGGCATCTGCAAGCCGGAGATTATGGGCAAGCACCGTGAGACAGGAGAGAGGCAGGGAGCAGTCTCTTCCCTCAGCCGGTAATGGGACCAGCCCTGCCCACACCGTGATCTCAGCCTCCAGGACTGTGAGAGAAGTGTGTTGTGTTAAGCCCCTCAGTTTATGGTGCTTTATTGCTGCAACCCTGGGGCACTCACACACTTACAGACCCCACCCCGCGCTGGCCTCGTGGCTCTGAGGACGACTGATCCTAGCCTGCCCTTGCTCAGGGTTCCCTGCGAGCGCAGCTGCTCCTCCCGGGCTCTCCAACCTGCATCCCTGCTCTCTGTGCTCCAGCCACACTGAGGCCCTTGCTCAGACCCTGTGAGAATAATACCAGAGACAGGGTGCCAGACACTCACTTCTCACAGTGCCAGAGGCTGGAAAGCCCACCATCAAGGTGCAGGCAGGTTGGTTGTGTGGTAAGGGCATGCCTCCTGGTTCACAGACGGTCATCTTCTCACTGTGTCCTCACGTGGCGGAAAGGGGGCATGGGAGCTCTTCAGGGCCTTTTTGATGAAGGCACTGATCCATTCATGGGCCTCCACCCTCATGACCCAATCACTTCCCAGAGGCCCTACTTCCCAATACCATCACGTTAGGAGTCAGGATTTCAACATCTGAATTTTGAGAGTCCATAAACATTCTGCTTATTACAGATACAGAGTAAAATGCTTGTGATGCTAGCTATAGAAGAAAGGTGCCATCCAAGAAAGGGCCATATTTGCTTAAATGGGTGGACAGAATCATGCTTTCTTCTACTCATGTCCACATGTGACTAGACTTTGTTATCTCAACTCTAGTGGAGTGTGTAGGTGAGGGGAATTTGAGGTTTTGATGATAAAAACAAGCCAGGTGTGGTGGTGTATGCCTGTAGTCCCAGCTACTTGAGAGGCTGAGGCAAGAGAATCACTGAATCCGAGGGGTTCAAGGCTGCAGCACGCTATGATGGCACCTGTGAATAGCTACTGCACTCCAGCCTGGGCAACATAGCAAGACCCCATCTCTGAAAATCAAAAGTAAAATTTTAAAAAGCCCAGCTTTGTAGTTTTCTGGTTGTCTCTGGTGAGGTCTTTAGTTATTTCCCTTCTGTTGTGCTTTAGAGATGTATCATGCCTATACCCCGTTTCTTCTGATCCTCTTACAGGGTTGGAGATTAAAGCACAAGCAACTCCTAACCCCTGTAGGGTTTTAGCTAAAGTTCTGGTGGGTGATTTTTTTCCTCATCCCTTTACCTTTTGTCTTCAGTTAGAAGATGTGATGGAGTCCAGGCTCTGAACAAGAAGTCTGTCTGCTGATGGCCCAATTATTCTCTGTCTGCAGGTTCACTACAACATTGGCAAAAACCTGGCTGATAAAGGCAACCAGACAGCCGCCATCAGATACTACCGGGAAGCTGTAAGGTATGGCGAGTATGTCTTACAGAAGAATTATGTACACAGATCGTTTTCACTTTCTAATATGAAACACCTGTTCCTTTAAAGACCCCAACTTTACAATATCTTTACCGATTCCTGAGAGTTTAGTAAAAACTTACTATTGAGCATTTAATGGTCAGCTTGGTTTTTTCTCAACTTCCAGATTAAATCCCAAGTATGTTCATGCCATGAATAATCTTGGAAATATCTTAAAAGAAAGGAATGAGCTACAGGAAGCTGAGGAGCTGCTGTCTTTGGCCGTTCAAATACAGTAAGCATTGTTTTTATAATTATGCTAGTGACAAAGAAAGGAGCTCCTGCATTCCGGCATCTAAGCCTTTCATCTTCTTGTTTATCTTTGTTAAAACTGCTCCTCTAGGCCAGACTTTGCTGCTGCGTGGATGAATCTAGGCATAGTGCAGAATAGCCTGAAACGGTTTGAAGCAGCAGAGCAAAGTTACCGGACGGCAATTAAACACAGAAGGAAATACCCAGATTGTTACTACAACCTCGGGCGTCTGGTAAGCTCGGGGTGCCCTGTGCCTGTGGAAGGAAGGATGGGTTATTTTTCTTATTTATAATAAAATGACATAGTGACACCCACCTAGCCCATACATTTTATAAAGTTCTTTCACATGTTTCTATCTCATTTGAAGGTAGCTATTTGATTTCCTTTTGAGTAATTTTTTAAAGCTCTCATTAGAGAGCAGTACAGTGTGAATTAGTCAAGTTTAAGAGGTCACCCACGCAAAAGGTTAAACCAAGGAATAAATTAACATGTTAAAATCCCGTCCGCCCTGTAAAACAGTGCTCCAACGGGTAACTTCCTGATAAACATCAGTTTCTCTGTTTTTAAAACAAGAATTGAGTAAGAACAGAGATTAAAGTAACAAATCCGTAGTATGATTTCTGAGCTCTCTTGTTCTCCTCCTTCAAGGGAGCAGAGCTCTTCATCTGCAGGGAGCATTTCCCCCAAAAAAGGCAGCTTTGGAGGGCACGGGATTTATTTGAAAGGGCTTTGACATTATTTGATGGAAATAGAAAATAACGTGTTCTGTAGCAGCTTTATATTTTTGGTTATTGACAGGATGTTTACGAAGATCTGATTGCTCTTGATTTTCTTGACAAAAATAAAATGAGACACACACATAGCAAAATTCTTTAAACACGAATGGTTGTCTTCTCCCTATAATCAACCATTTAATTTGGTTTCAAGAAAACAAATACATATGTTCCTAATATATTTAGATGTATTCAATAAACATTGTTAATTAAAAAATTTGTGTTCATTCTAACCAAACTGGAATACATCCATAGTGATATGACTTTCACAGAAGTTTACATGTAGATTTCCAGATTTTATCCAGCTTAGCCTTACAGGTGGGAAAGCATCCTCGTGTTCTAAAGAGATGCCTGCTGCCGTTTTAAAGGCCTGAAGCTTCTTGGTTTTGTTTTTTCTCTGTTTGTTTGTTTGTTTGTTTTGTTTTGTTTTTGGAGACAGAGTTTCGCTTTAAAGAGTTCTTATGTTGTCAAAACTGGTAGTTCCCTTAGCTGCTTGTCGATGGCTTTCAAGGTTACTTCATGGAGCTGGAGCGCTTGGCTGTGCAGGCCCTGAGGGCTGGCGGTCCTAATGGCATGGCCACGGTGCGTGCCATGGCTTCCGGAGGTGGTGTTTCTTTTTTTATTTTTATTTTTATTTTTATTTTTGAGACAGAGTCTCACTCTGTCACCCAGGCTGGAGTGCAGTGGCGGGATCTCGGCTCAGCGGGATCTCGGCTCACTGCAAGCTTCACCCCCCGGGTTCACGCCATTCTTCTGCCTCAGCCTCCGGAGTAGCTGGGACTATAGGCGCCCACCACCATGCCCGGCTAATGTTTTGTATTTTTAGTAGAGACGGGATTTCACCATGTTAGCCAGGATGGTCTAGATCTCCTGACCTCGTGATCCGCCCGCCTCAGCCTCCCAAAGTGCTGGGATTACAGGCATGAGCCACCATGCCCAGCCTGGAGGTGGTGTTTCTACTGATAACAAGTAGGTGACTGGCCTAGAGATGGAGGTCATGATGACTGCAAGGAAGAGACTGGACCCATACAATGTACTACCCCCAAAGACAGCTTTAGGCACCAAGGAAGACCCTAATTTAGTCCCCTCCATCACCAACAAGAGAATAGTGGGTGCATCTGTGAAGAGGAAAACAGTGCTGTCATCTGGTTTTGGCTGCACAAAGGCAAGACCCAGCAATGCCCCAGCTGTGGAGCCCATTACAAGCTGGTACCCATCAGCTGGTGCATTGAGCGCCTGCACCAAGTTACTCAAAATGTGCTATAAAGTTTCATCTTTCCGATAAAGACCAGCCATTGCATTGGCTCCTTCTCCCTCTGCAAAAAAAAAAAAAAAAAAACCCAACTAGTAGTTTCCAAAACTGACATGCATCCAGACCATCCCACCCCATCTGACATTTAGGGAATTCAAGGGCTCTATAGAGAATCTGTTTTA
This sequence comes from Gorilla gorilla gorilla, assembly GCF_029281585.2. Lineage (NCBI taxonomy): Eukaryota > Metazoa > Chordata > Mammalia > Primates > Hominidae > Gorilla > Gorilla gorilla. The sequence goes on along the minus strand of NC_073238.2, from coordinate 115,336,595 downwards.
AAATAACAATAATAAACTGGGCACAGTGGCTTACACCTGTAATCCCGGCACTTTGGGAGGCCAAGGCGGGCGGATCACTTGAGGTCAGGAGTTCAAGACCTGCCTGGCCAACATGGCGAAACCACATCTCTACTAAAAATACAAAAAATAGCCAGACATGGTGGTACGTACCTGTAATCCCAGCTACTTGGGAGGCTGAGGCAGGAGAGTCACTTGAACCTGGGAAGCAGAGGTTGCAGTGAGCCGAGATTGCGGCACTGCACTCCAGCCTGGGCAACAGAGTGAGATTCTGCCTCAAAAAAATTAAGTAAGTAAAATAACAATAATGAATCACCCAGGTGATTCCAGTAACCTGCCGTTGGCCCTGCAGCAGGGAAGCAGCTCTGTCTGAACTTGGTAACAGGGTAATCATGTCAGAGCAGAAGCCATGGTTTGTGGGGAACAATCCTAGAAAACACTGACTGCTTTACATTTATTGGAAAACCAGGCTTTGGTTTTTACCATAATGTGAATGTCTTCGGTCTTACTGTCTTTGTTTCTGGAGTGGGTAGCCATGATTTTGTGAGTTGTGGAGATAGAATCTTATGAATGGAGAAACAAGATAGCAGGAACGTCTGGCTAACTAATGGTAAAATGTGACCTTCCCCCTCTGCAGAAGTCCCTTTATGTGGACGAGTAATGCTTGTGTTAGAAATATATACATATGTAACTAACCTGCACATTGTGCACATGTACCCTAAAACTTAAAGTATAATAATAATAAATTTAAAAAAAAGAAATATTAAAGTAAAGTGGTTGCATGTATGAGTCCATTTTCATAATGCTGATAAAGATATACCTGACACTGGGTAATTTATAAAGAAAAAGAGGTTTAATGGACTCACAGTTCCATGTGGCTAGGGAGGCCTCACCATCAAGGTGGAAGGTGAAAGGTACATCTTATATGGCAGCAGACAAGAGAGAATAAGAGCCAAGCAAAAGAGGTTTCCCCTTATAAAACCATCAGATCTCATGAGACTTAGTCTCTACCACGAGAACAGTATGGGGGAAACCACCCCCATGATTCAGTTATTTTTCACCAGGTCCCTCCCACAACACATGGGAATGATGGGAGCTACAATTCAAGATGAGATTTGGGTGGGGACACAGTGAAACCATATCACTGCATTTTTATTACTCAAAAAATGCAAAACATGTTTCAGTTATGATATGCCACAGGAAGATACCACCTCTATGTGCTGACTCCAGTGTGGAAAGGAGGAATTATTTCTTCCTGGGCACAGAGGGTGGCACAAGGGTGGCAGGAATGTGGCTGAACTCATGGAATGGCATGATGCTTGAACAAGGAAGATTAATGGCAAGATATTCCTTTGTCTCACATTAACTTTCTCCAGAACCACTGACCTTGCGTGCATTTTTGTTCTTTTACATTTTAAAATTCTGTGCTTTATGACCTAGTTACCTGCTTTGATGTTGAAACCACTTTCTCTGTGAGACCTGAAGATCCCAGGAGAGCTGAAATTATTATAATGATCGGCTGTTTGTTCCCAGGGGGAAGGGGAGGCTGTGAAACCTCAACATAATGTTACGAGTGGTGACTTCAAAATTCAATCACATACAAAGCAGAGGTGATCCTCACAAAGTTAGTGAAGTGAGAATAGGGGTGGGGTGGAGGATGGGAGCACGAGGTCTTACCTGAATTCATGCATTTGGGTGGTTATGAATATATGGGTGTAGGGATTATCATTTCTGTTCACTGTATCTGTTAAACTAGTACTCAGTGACTAAATATGAGACTTGGTATTAATAAGAATTCTTCTTTTGGTCGGGCGTGGTGGCTCACGCCTGTAATCCCAGCACTTTGGAAGGCCGAGGCGGGTGGATCACAAGGTCAGGAGATCGAGACCATCCTGGCTAACATGGTGAAACCCCATCTCTACTAAAAATACAAAAAATTAGCCAGGCGTGGTGGCAGGCGCCTATAGTCCCAGCTACTCAGGAGGCTGAGGCAGGAGAATGGCGTGAACCCGGGAGGCGGAGCTTGCAGTGAACCGAGATGGCACCACTGCACTCCAGCCTGGGCGACAGAGCAAGACTCCGTCTCAAAAAAAAAAAAAAAAAAAGAATTCTTCTTTCATCCCTTTTTTTCCTTTTCTGGTGATTGCTCTTCTGTTACTTTATTGCTCACAAAGTGAGTGGGTCTGCCCACAGCCTCCCAGGTTATCCTCTAGGCTCTACAGCTTAGTCTTCTCCCCTCTCCTAGTAGCTGCCCCTCACTGCAGTTCCTTGGTATTTGGAAAATAGAGGATTTATAATAAATGCTCCTTCTGTAAGAATGATGTCCAAAGGGAGGAACGTAGAATATAAAGTACCAGCTTTTATCATGTGCTGTAGTCGTTGGGATTCATTACACTTTCACTTGGAAAATCATCTGTAGCATTGAACACATTGAGACCTTGTACTGCTTTTTGTTTATATTGTTTACTAATTACACTACCGTGAAATGGTCTTCCTGTATTCCTTTCCGCCAACTGTTCCTGCTTATTTAAGGCTTTTGCTTTCCCTTGTGGTTTAATTATCCAGCTTTTTCCTCTTTGACAGCTTAAAAGCATTAAGAGCTTAATCTTTAACAACTCAACCAACCCATTTATGTACTGGCAAATAAGAACTTAATAGCTTAAGAGGGTTTTTTGTTTGTTTGTTTGTTTTTAAGAAATCACTCTCTAGTAACAGGAGACAGCGATTTGTTCTGATTTCTAGACCCCAATATGGAGAGAATATAAGGCAGTTCTCTTGTGGAATAGGAAATCAGGAAGAGCGCAATTACTGGGACATATTACTAATCTTAGAAAGTTATATTCTAAGCAATAATGGCTAGAGGGATTGCCGAAGACAATGCATGATGGAAGGACTGGATGTGTCCAGGAAAACAGAAACCATTCTAAGTGTTTTAGATAGAGAAGACTTAATATAAGGAATTGGTTAGACTGTCATTGGAAGGCTGGATGAGCAAAAATGGGATGGTAACATGAACTCAGAGATTAAAGGGAATCCTATAGGTTTTGGGGGAACAGACAGGAGGCACTACCAAGATTTAAAAACTCACAAGAGGTTACAGTCTCTGGAGCTACCACAGCCTCAAGAGCTATGATCATGGGAGACAGACCACTGCTTCCACCCTGGGACGGTGGAGGAGGGGACATAGTCACTTCAGAGACACTGCCAGGGGAAGGAAGGAGAGAGTGAGAGTAAGAGGAAATTTCGACTGCTCCCCTCTGCCCACCATCCAGTGCCTGTTGACAGAACGGAACAAAAGAGTGAAGAAGCCTGGGAAATGTAGTTGCAGACTCCCAGCCCCCGCTTCTCAGAGCAGAGTACAGAAGGGTGAGCGTAGGACTGCTGGGTGATTGATGTTACCCATCTACTTCCTGAATGAGCAGTTCTGGTTAAATCACCACTTTTTCTGCTTCCCTGAAAGTTTGTTCCCTTCGTGTAGATGCTGTAAGATGAGTAGAATTTGAGACAAAATGAAACTAAATTTTATCTGATTCAGTCTATTCTTCAATAAATAGTAATAATTGTAGTAGTTAACAGTAAAGTAGTGAAGAATTTTGTCATGTTGGATAAAGGAAGTTATGTTGGTTGTTCTGGGTGTGTTCAAATGTTGCCATGGATTTTGTCCAAGTGACTCAAATGCGTATCACTTGGTGGAGTGAATAGATCTGAGGAATCACTGGAACATCAAATAGAGATAATTAAGTGTTAGAATAATTAAGCATCCCATTATTTTAATTTTCTGAACTTTTCCTATCATTTCCTCATTAAAGGGTAAAAATATTGTAACTTGAGTTTCTGAGTCTCATGAGAAATTCCCACAACATCTTTAGCAAATGGATGTTCATAAATGTTTCCATAATTCATTAAAGCTTTCTTTTTCTTGCATAATATGCTATCTATTTGTTGTGTAGCATAGGACAAGTCAGAATGTTTTTGTTGTCTGAAGAAAAGACAGACTTGCCAGTAAGTAAGGAAACAGCCTTAAACTCTGATAAATTGTAATCATTTGTACTTTTTGCAGAGTTAAAGGGATCAAGTACACTCAAATAAAATGTGCATTTGAACTGAGATAAGAGGGCAACAGGGTCACCTGCTAAAAAAATCCATCACTCTGTGTGTGTGTGTGCTTTTATTAACTATGCAAATTGAGAGCTAGCCATTTTATATTCTGTTACCAATGTTAACATTCCCTCTCAAAAGAAGCAACAAAAATCTGGAAGCATTCCCCTTGAGAAATGGAACCAGGCAAGGATGCCCACTCCCATCACTCTTATTCAACATGGTACTGGAAGTCCTAGCCAGAGCAGTCGGGCAAGAAAAATAAATAAACGGCATGTAAATAGGAAAAGAAGAAGTCAAGCTATCTCTCTTCATGGACGGTGTGATTCAACACCTAGAAAACCCTGCAGACTTTACCAGAAGGCTCCTGGAACTCATAAACAACTTCAGTAAAGTTTCAGGATACAAAGTCAGTGTACAAAAGTAAGAAACATATCTATATGCCAATAACATTCAAGCTGAGAGCCAAATCAAGAATGCAATCCCATTTACAAGAGCCATAAAAAGGATAAAATACCTGGGAATTCAGCTTATCAAGGAGGTGAAGGATCTCTACAAGGAGAACTACAAAACACTGCTGAAAGAAATCAGAGGTGACACAAACAAGTGGAAAAACATTTCCTGACCATGGATTGGAAGAATCATTATTGTTAAAATGGCCATACTGCCCAAAGCAATCTACAGATTCAACACTGTTCCTATCAAACTGCCAATGCCGTTTTTCACAGAATTAGAAAAAGCTATTCTTAAATTCATATTGAACCAAAAAACAACCTGAATAGCCAAAGCAGTCCTAAGCATAAAGAACAAAGCCAGAGGCATCACATTACCTGACTTCAAACTATACTATAAGGCTACAGTAACCAAAACAGTATGGTACTGGTGCAAAAACAGACACACAGATGAGTGGAACAGAATAGAGAACCCAGAAATAAAGCCACACATCTACAGCCATGTGGTCTTCAAACAATTTAACCAATTTTTTTTTAAAAGCAATGGGGAAAGGGCTCCCTAGGCAATAAATCGTGCTGGGATAGCTGGCTAGCCATACGCAAAAGAGTGAAACTGGACCCCTACCTTTCACAAAACACAAAAATTAACTCAAGATAGATTAAAAATTTTAATGCAAGACCTCAAACTACAAGAATCCTAGAAGAGGCTGAGCTCAGTGGCTCACACCTGTATTCCCAGCACTTTGGGAGCCAAGGCAGGCAAATGGCTTGAGCCCAGGAGTTTGAAACCAGCCGGGGCAACATGGCAAAACTTCATCTCTACAAAAAATCCAAAAAAATTAGCTGGGCGTCATGGTATGGGCCTGTAGTCCCAGCTACCTGGGAGACCAAGGTGGGAGGATCGCTTGATCCCAGGAGGTCAAGGCTGTAGTGAGCCACTGGTCACACCACATCACACCACTGCGCTCCCGCCTGGGCGACAGAATAAGACCCCGTCTTTAAAAAAAAAAAAAAAAAAATCCTAGAAGAAAACCTAGGAAACACTATTCTAGACATCAGCCCTGGGAAAGAATTGATGACGAAGTCCTCAAAAGCAATTGCAACAAAAACGAAAATTGGCAAGTGGGACCTAATTAAACTAAAGGGTTTCTGCACAGCAGTAGAAACTATCAAGAGAGTAAACAGACGACCTGCAGAATGGGAGAAAATATTCATAAATTGTGCATCCAACAAAGGTCTAATATTGAAATCTATAAGTAACAAATCAACAAGCAAAAAAACAGCCCCATTAAAAAGTGGGCAAAAGGCATGACCAGACACTTCTCAAAAGAAGACATACAAGCAGCTAACAAACATATGAGAAAATGCTCATCATCACTAATCATTAGAGAAATGCAAATCAAAACCACAATTGAGATACCATCTCACACCAGTCAGAGTGGCTATTATCAAAAAGTGAAAAAACAACAGTCACTGGCAAGGCTGTGGGAGAAAAAGGAATGCTTAGACACAGTATATAAATTAGTTCATCCACTGTGAAAAGAAGTTTAGAGATTTCTCAAAGAACTTAGAACTGCCATTTGGCCCAGCAATCTCATGACTGGTTATATACCCAAAAGAAATCATTCCACCAAAAAGACACATGCGGCCGGGCACAGTGGCTCACACCTGTAAACCCAGCACTTTGGAACTCCGAGGCAGGTGGATCACGAGGTCAGGAGTTCAAGACCAGCCTGGCCAAGATGGTGAAAGCCCATCTCTACTAAAAATACAAAAATTAGCTGAGCATGGTGGCGGGCGCCTGTAATCCCAGCTACTTGGGAGGCTGAGGCAGAAAATTGCTTGAACCTGGGAGGTGGAGGTTGCAGTGAGCCGAGATTGTGCTACTGCACTCCAGCCTGGGTGACAGAGCAAGACTGCATCTCAAAAAAAAACCAAAAACATGCATTCATATGTTCATCAATCACTATTCACAATAGCAAAGACATGGAATCAACCTAGGTGCCCATCCGCTGTAGACTGGAAAAAGAAAATGTGGTACATATACACCATGGAATACCACACAACCATACGAAAAAAAAAATCATGTCCTTTGCAGCAACATGGATGCCACTGGAGGCCACTATCCTAAGGAAATAAATCCAGGAACAGAAAACAAAATGCCACATGTTCTCATAAGTGAGCGCTAATACATAAAGATGGCAATCATAGACACTTGAGACTACTAGAGTGGGGAGGCAGGGAGGCAAACAAGGGTTGAAACACTAACTATTGGGTACTGTGCTCACTACCTGGATGACAGGATCATTTCTATCACAAACCTCAGCATCACACAATTTACCCATGTAACAAACCTGCACATGTACATTCTGAATCTAAAATAAAAAGTTGAAGGCCAAGTGCGGTGGCCCACGCCTGTAATCCCAGCACTGTGGGATGCCGAGGTGGGTGGATCAGTTGAGGCCAGGAATTTGAGACCAGCCTGGGCAACATCGTGAAACCCCATCTCTACTGAAAGTACAAAAATCAGCCAGGCATGGTGACACACGTCTGTGATCCCAGCTGCTCAGGAGGCTGAGGCACGAGAATTGTTCGAACTTGGGAGGCAGACGTTACAGTGAGCAGAGGTTGCAGTGAGCCAAGATCATGCCACTGCACTCCAGCCTGGGCAACAGAGCGAGACTCTGTTTCTAAATACGTACATACGCCTGGCGCGGTGGCTCACGCCTGTAATCCCAGCACTTTGGGAGGCTGAGGCAGGCAGATCGTTCACAAGGTCTGGAGTTCAAGACCAGTCTGGCCAATATGGTGAAACCCCATCTCTACTTGAAATAGAAAAAATTTGCCGGGCGTGGTGGTGGGCATCTGTAATCCCAGCTACTCAGAAGGCTGAGGCGGGAGAATCACATGAACCCGGGAGGTGGAGGTTGCAGTGAGCCGAGATCGCGCCATTGCAGTCCAGCCCAGGCAACAGTGTGAGACTCTATCTCAAAAATAAAAATAATAATAATAATAAAAGTTTAAATTATAGAAAATAAGAAAGCAACAGGTATTTTTCTCCTTCCTAAATGAAGCAAACAAACTCGAAATTGCCAAGAGGTTTTACCTTACCATAGGAGACTTTTCCAAGGAGTTTACAAAGTATGTCTGATATGCTCCTGTTTTTATATTTACTTTAGACACAGGCAGGAAGAGGCCCGGAGACCACCCTTCACAAGGTGAATTGGACACATAGCTTTTGATCATGAGAAATACTTTGTTTACTATTCTAAGTAATACTTTATCAACAATGAACTTATGAAGTCTTTAGTGAAAAAGACTAATGATGAGGCTTTCTTCAGTATTTCAGCAGTCTGAAATATGATTTGATTCCTAAAATCACTAAATAACAGGAAATAGGACATTACAGGTTCGGACCGTGTTCTTATTCCTGCTTTACCATTTCTAGCCTATAACTTTGGGCAAGTTCATTTCCTCGTGCTTTAGTTGCTTCCTCTGTAAAATGGGGGTAACAATAGTATTTACTTCATTGGTATTGTTTTGAGGATTAAATGAGTTGATATGAAAAACTAGAAGCTCCATAAGTAAAGTTAGGTTTTGGTTTTTTATTGTTGTTTGTTGGGCCTTTTCTTTCTTTCTTTTTTTTTTTTTTAAATAATGTCTTGGAAAGAGGAAGCAGGAAACTTGGAATACTGATTTTTTGGTGTGTTTTATTTTCAGTATGCAGATCTCAATCGCCACGTGGATGCCTTGAATGCATGGAGAAATGCCACCGTGCTGAAACCAGAGCACAGCCTGGCCTGGAACAACATGATTATACTCCTCGACAATACAGGTACAGAAAGGTGGATGGAACAAATCACAGGAAATGGCTCCACAGTAAAATGCCACCGAAGACTTAGGAAATAGAGATTATTGTGCTTTTTTCCTACTGAGTTTAAAAAAAAATTAATGTGAAGTTAATTGTTTTCTATTACAAAAATGTCTATTCCTCTAGAAAATGGAATTTCTAGGCCAAGCACGGTTGCTCACACCTGTAATCCCAGCGCTTTGGGAGGCCAAGGTGGGCAGATCTCCTGAGGTCAGGAGTTCGAGACCAGCCTGACCAACATGGAGAAACCCTGTCTGTACTAAAAATACAAAATTAGCCGGGTATGGTGGCGCATGCCTGTAATCCCAGCTACTTGGGAGGCTGAGGCAGGAGAATCACTTGAACCCAGGAGGTGGAGGTTGCAGTGAGCCAAGATCACGCCATTGCACTCCAGCTTGGGCAACAAGAGGGAAACGCCATCTCAAAAAAAAAAGGGAGGGGTGGGTAGGGGGGAGAGGGGGAGGGAGGGAGGAAGGCAGGAAGAAAGGCAGGAAGGAAGGGAGGGAGGGAAGGGAGGGAAGGAAGGAATTTCTTTAGACATACTGGAATGTAAATGTCTGGGAAAATGACACTCCACCTAGAGCTGGTGTTGAGTAATGGGGGAGAGGTGTGACAGTATCTTGTTTCTTCTGAAGCCTGTTATCCACCACTGGCCATCCTCTAGGGTGTTGGGAGCACTCAGAAGTGAGCAAGAATGGCCTTGGGGCTAATGACATGGATAGTGCTAGGTCCATGCCCCAAGTTCAGGGACTTCACTCAAAGGAGCCCCCTCAGTCTACACTTAGAGCCATGGATTCTTACTTTTTATATAATGCTAATCGACTTGAAGATCTGGTTTCCTATCCCTGAGCAGACCAGATTCAATCAATTAGGAGTTACTCTGCCTCCTTCACTTTAAAAATCCAAACGTCTTTTAAGAAATGATGGTGTTAGGCACAGAAAGGCAAATATCACATGCTCTCACTCATGGGGGATCTGGAAAAATGGACCTCGTGGAACTAGAGAGCAGAACAGTAGTTACTAGGGGCTGGGAAGGGGGCGGGGATAAAGATAGGTTGGTTAATGGGTACAAACACAGATAGAAGTCAGTTCTAGTGTTCCATTGCACAGTAGGGTGACTGTAGTTAACACTTTATGATATATTTCACAAGAACTAGAAGATTTGAAATGTTCCTAACATAAAGAAATGATCAATATTTGAGGCGATGGTTGTCTTAAATACCTTAATTTGATCACTACACATTGTATGCATGTATCAAAGTATCACATGCACCCCATCAATATGTACAGTTATGTGTCAGTAAAAATATGTTAATGATGGTGTTAATTTGATCATGGTGTAGAGCAGAGATATATGGTTGTTTCTAGGGAAAATACAGAATGTATACTTCAGTGTGATAAATTCTTAGTTATGAAAGTGTTACTGTCATCCTCTTATTTTGCAGATTTGTTTGGGTATAACTGGTATCTGGGAAAAAATTAAAACTAGGTTTTAGATGGTTTTACAGAAGTTGATCAAAAGCTGTTTATGTGTTGTGTCAGAAATGTGCTGAATTGCAGTGGCTTTGCCACTGATAACGTCGTATATGTGTGTGTGTGTGTGTGTGTGTGTGTGTGTGTGTATTACATGATCTACACAGATTTTCTTAAGTAGTTTATTCATAATTGTCATGTGCTGTGCACATAAACCCTGTTAGTTATAGAGAGAAGCTAAAATGCGAGTACAACATTAACATGTCTTTTATTTTTCCATTTTTCACTCCCAGGTAATTTAGCCCAAGCTGAAGCAGTTGGAAGAGAGGCACTGGAATTAATACCTAATGATCACTCTCTCATGTTCTCGTTGGCAAACGTGCTGGGGAAATCCCAGAAATACAAGGTGCGTAAACCGCAGGCTGTGAGTTCTTGCAGTTAGTGCCAGCATCTGACAGAAGACGTAAGTGTTACTTCTGCCCAGTTAAATTAGGAATCAGGCCAAAACAGTGGCAGTGGTGCACCAATGTGGCTTGGCCAGTTTGTTTCCTTGAAAAGTTGCTTCAAAGACAGCGGTGTGGGGCCAAACCCAGTGTCCTTTCTCATCAGAATTAACCACTGTTGTTCACACGTGGAGAGAGGAAGAGAAGCCCAAGGAAGGGGTGGGAGCGGGCAGGGAGTTGTGGAATGTTTGGCCTCAGAGGCCGGGAAGGCTGGTGCAGGAGGAGGACTCAGGGCAGCCACAGTGCATCCCCAGAGGTGCCCCTGCCCCAGCCCCGCCCTAGCACAACAGGGTTTGACTCTGTCACTTGCACATGGGCTGGAGCTCTAGGTTTTATCTGCAGGTTCCATCTTCTGCACAAAAGAATAACCAGCCCATGGAGGATGCATGACTGGTTCTTGCTGCTTCCAGGTTTTTCTTTATCTGAGTTATATAGGCCGCCAGCAAGGCCCAGTTTTCTGACCAACAAAAACCACAAGATACTAAATCTTTGCTCCAGTTGGCAGCCAGGGTGGAGCAGGAATAGGCTATGCATAACTCCGTGTGTGTTGAAGGGGACTGGTTGTAAACTTTAATTTTGTCTATCAGAATCACTGAGGGAGCTTGTTAAAGTAGAGATGCCCAGATTTTCTCCAGAAGGGATTGGCTTCGTGGGTTAGGTCAGGTCAGGGAATATGCATTTTTTTTGTTGTTTTTTTATTTTTTTTGTTTTTTTTGAGACGGAGTCTCGCTCTTTCGCCCAGGCTGGAGTGCAGTGGCGCCATCTCAGCTCACTGCAAGCTCCGCCCCCCAGGTTCACGCCATTCTGCCTCAGCCTCCCGAGTAGCTGGGACTATAGGCGCCCGCCACCATGCCCGGCTAATGTTTTGTATTTTTAGTAGAGACGGGGTTTCACCATGTTAGCCAGGATGGTCTTGATCTCCTGACCTTGTGATCCACCCGCCTCGGCTTCCCAAAGTGCTGAGATTACAGGCATGAGCCACCACGCCCAGCTGGAATATGCATTTTTAGCTGGCATCCTGGGTGTTAAACACAGATATCACAGAAGCAGTGCCTTAGTCGTTTCTTAAGAGAAATACCTTTATTTCAGAATCAGGGGCTATATCTTATTTCAATCACTCAGCCTATGTATAAGACCTAAAGGCAGCAACTAGCTAATATCTGTCCAGTGTTATTCACTTCTCTTTTTCTGTTTATTACATGTCATTATCAGTATAATTTTCAATAACAATGGTAAGATAATTTCATGCATATCTCTAGTTTTATAATGTTGGGGAGTTGAATAGCTTCACTATACATTTTTTAAATTTCTAGATTTTACTCCAGAAATAGCTTTTTGAAGAGGGTTTAGTTTTATTTTTTATGAATCTACTTGTGTAGCAGGGGAAGGAGGTGAGGTTTACAGGTTTCCCTTCTAATGACCTTTCCAGCCATCTGTCAGCCTGGGACAGGTCCCAAGTCTCAGTTCTCCTCCAGTGACCCAGCTACAGCGAATCTTCTTGAAGACTTGTCTTATATAATCATTGTATTGATTTTTCTATCATCCCACAGTCTGTAAACTGCTGGAATTTCTATTAAGGGGACAGAACCCAGAGTTCGTTTGGCTTCCAGTTCACGTTGTTCTTCCTCCCCCACCCCCAAGTAAAGTAGAAAATATTCTGTAAAGCAGAATGGAGAAATCAGCTTCCTCTTTCTCTACACATTTTGCATTTTAATTATCAAGGCCAAAGCACTGGGCCTAACTTAAGGAAACAGAAGGTGAAATCTGAAACACAGAACTCACGATGAGATCTTCAGGAGCTACCAAGTGGGGGGACGTGATGTGACTTCCTGAGCCATGGCATCAGCCACCAAGCAAGAATTCCATGTATTTTTTTAGTTAAGGGTTTGAATTTTAAGCAACTGTTTAGGTTTTCCTCTTCTAATGCAAAAATGATACCGGTTGCTAATGGTCAGCTGCATCCCTGGCACTGCTTGTTTCAGGATGTAGTGAGGGGACGTGTTTCCTCGCAGAGCACTGGGCAGGATGTCCCAGAGAAGAGGGGATGTGGTGAGTTGCAGGGCTGGGTGAACAGACCCTCCAGCCCAGCTATCTTGATGGCAGGGCAGGTGTCTGCTCCCTGACAACTCACTTTTTACCCAAGCACTTGCTGTTTTATTTATCATGCACTTGGTAAATCTCCTCAGAGAGCCTGGAGGCTTCTTGAGGTTGGAGCCGAGCCTTTGGTCCCGGTTTTGTATCTCCATTGCTGTCGGGCAGTTACGAAGCACCCAGTTAAGTAGTTGTAAAATGATCAAATGCATCTCTCATTTGGCCCTGAAACGTTCAGGCTTCCAGAACCTATTTTGAGATGTTGATATGCAGAGTGAGTGTTCTCATTATATCTGCGTGGCTCTAAGCACCTTTTTATTCTATCTGAGCAGCCCTTCTTAAAACCTAACAGCAGTCACTTAGCCTCTCTGGGTCTCAGTTTGTTCATCTATAAAATGGAGATAGTTATCTGCCCAACCTCTTGACAAGGTGATACAAAAAAATGCACAACAACATAATTTGCAACTATCAAATGGTTAATATGTATATGTATATATGTATGGGTGTGTGTGTGTGTATATATATATATATTTAGTTTAGTGAGCATTCAATCATTCAGTGAATCTCTAGGGATCATTAGAATGTATTAAAATTTATATTACTTCTTGCCATTTAATTTCCAGTTTCAAGCTAATGTGGTAAAGCAAAAATACAAAAGTAATGTTTTTCAGTGCTTAAATCATTGCTTCCTGTGTTGATTTCTTTTTCTGTAGTGCTAATTCCAGTGGCCCTGTAGCTTAAGTGCAGGTTATGTTGACAGAGTCAGTTTCCTAAGCTCCAGACATTTATGTCACACCTTTATGATATTTTTTTGCCACATCTAGATATTACCTTATTTACTTGACATTTTTATTTAAATAGATTTTTAACACGAATATATTTAAAGGAGAAACAACGCATCATTACTATAAATACAGGGTAACTGAAAGTGAAATAATCATACTAAATCCCAGCTAGATACTATTGCTGGCCAAGGCTCTGAGCTCTCTTAGCTTCAAGGAGAGATTGGCCGGTATGTTAGAGGGTGGGGCCCACACACCACCACGACCAAGTGCAGACTTCAGCCCCAATGCAATCAGAAGGAAGGAGGGAGAATAGAGAATAACTCTCTTCCTGTGTGATTCATGGTTTCAACTTCACATCAGATCTCCCATGTTACCCTTCCTATTCTAGCGGAGGCACAGTGGCCCCTGTGCCCCAGAGCACTCTTGGGTGGCTGCTGTGGCTGAAATGACCTCCGTCCACCCAGGCTTCCTCGCCTAGACATAGAGACTAGCGCTTGTTCCTACCTAGAGACATAATTTGCAAGGCTTTCTCAGTCCTACACCTTTGTTAAATACATTTTGTCTAATATGCTTCAGAACATAATACCTTATTTTTCCCCTTTCTGTTCAGAAAAAAAATATCCCCAACTCTAAATGTGAGTTTATTGGTTCATTGGCATTAAATCGGCTCATTGCCTGGGTCTTTAGTCATCCAGAGACCTCCACAGAAGATCAATTTATAAACAGTTCACTGCTTTCCTGAATGAGGCCATTAGAAGGCTGATTTAATAGATGAACATTTCATGGGCTTTGAATACTCACAGATGCTGCGTTCTAAAGAGGCCCCTCCAACCCCACTCCCAGGCCCAGGTACAGGCCCAGGGGCTGCCCCCGTGACTTGGATAGAGCCAGGCCGACCCACCCACACCTCCTCTCAAACCATCTCTTCCTCCTGACACCCCTTCTTTTGTCCACATGCTGTCGTGTTTTTGTTGCCCTGGCTTGGAAATCTTGACTCATTTTTCCTCCTTTGTCCCCCTGGCCCAGTGCTCTCTGCCTGTTATTCCTCATCCCTGTTCCTTCACACCGGCCTCCTCCTCACCCTGCAGAGTTTGGGTCCAGCCCTTGCTGACAGCAGTGGCCCTCTAACAAGGTGTCAGATCTGAGCCCTTCCCTGTCTTCAGCACCACTGTGTCCCCCAAATTGCTGACTCCTCAATGTCCTGAATGATGTTCATCCTCACAGGCATCTGAGAACTTAGCTGAATGAATAAATGAATTTAGCAACACTAGAAAACTCCTAGCTTTTTATCCCTAAGCCATTTCTCTCTAGTTAACACTACTTCATTTACAGGTTGGGAAGCATTTTTAAGTACATGTGGTTCCCTGGCCTTCGTATGTCTCAAGTTTTAGGTTTTAAATGGAAATGTTTGAAAATCATCAGAAACAGCCCAGAGAGTCAGAAACCACTGCAAAACTACACAACCCATTTGACTTTTTTTCTGCAGCCTTCCTGATACGGCCGGAGTCTTGACCCTCTTGGAAGGAGTTTCAGCCCCTGAAACTTGGAATGTAGACACTACACTGACTTTGAACTGACATCCCATATGTTGTCCTGATGTCTTTCTTAAGTCCCTCTTGGATGACATTTCTAAAATATAAATGTTTCTCTGCCAGCTCTGTCCGAAAGGTCATGGTTTTGGAGATGGTCCCCCACATTCTCAGCCAATTTCTCAGGGGTACCACAGGCCATACAGGGCAAAGGAACTGGTGGTCTTGCACATTATAAAATGCACAGTCCCAGATATGGGAAGCCCACCTGGAAAAAATTCATGTATGACCCAGGTAGAAGGCACAAAAACTATCCTCACACCAACAAATTTGTTTGGTTAAGCTCAATGTGTGATACCGATTTTTTTTTTTTTTTTTTTTGAGACAGAGTCTTGCTCTCTTGCCCAGGCTGGAGTGCAGTGGCACAGTCTCGGCTCACCGCAATCTCCACCTCTTGGATTGGAGCAATTCTCCTGCCTCAGCCTCCCAAGTAGCTGGGATTACAGGCACGTACCACCACACCTGGCTAATTTTTGTATTTTTAGTAGAGACGGGTTTTCACCATGTTGACCAGGCTGGTCTCGAACTCCTGACTTCAAGTGATCTGCCCACCTTGGCTTCCCAAAGTGTTGGGATTACAGGCATGAGCCACCATGCCCAGCATGTGATACTGATGAAAGCATGCTCCCCTTAAGGAATGTGAAGGTGGATGGAGTGAACAGCGCCCCCAGGGCACATGTCAATAAAAACAGGTTAGGCGTCTTTATTTCTCAGCATTATGGTAGAAGGGACCAGCCAGCCATCAGTTTTTAGCAGTGATCAGGGTAGGAAGACACTTTGCCCTGCCTCTTAGGGGCCAGGTTGGAAGTGAGTATGACTTGGAAGAAATGCAAGGCTGTACAAGAATCGATTCACACCCATCAGGGGCATTTGGTCATGGTCATGTGCAGTACTGTGACAATGTAGTTGACAGGTGGCCATTCCTTCCTCTTTTCTGCGCATTCTTTCCAGATGGATGGGGCTGCTTCTGGGCGGCCCAGAGTGTTGTAGGTTCTTGAGGGAGAGGAAATGGGCCTCAACTGCTACCCCAAGAGCTCTGGAAATGGCATTGGCATGGGTGTGCTCCACGGCTCAGCCTTCTCCTGTTCCCTGGGCCTCCTGTCGTCATCACGCACCCTGACCTGGGCGACTTGCATAACATTACAGAAGTCCAACCACTGCAGGGAGGCAGGTGGTGGCACTCACGAACATGTTCATCCCCTCTCTGCGGCCACCACTCCCTCCCACTGCCGCTTGTCAGCCTCTCTTTGGCAGAGCGTGGCCCCGCTGGGCCTTCCGAGTGTTTCTGGAGGAATGCATTGATACAAAAGGAGGAGGTTAAAAGTTTGAAAACCGTAGGTGATAAAACTGGGAACTGCTTTTGCTTCATGTACAATAAATATCTTCCTTTTTATGTTTCTCATTTTTTAGGAATCTGAAGCTTTATTCCTCAAGGCAATTAAAGCAAATCCAAATGCTGCAAGTTACCATGGTAATTTGGGTAAGAAAAATGTTCAACTGGAATCGTGTTGAAATTTTGTTGCTTTAATGAAGTGGGTGCATGTCTATAAAATTAATGTTGGGAGAGTAGTGTTTTCAAAGCTAGCCTGGCTTTAAAATGTGGTTCTGTTATTGCATTGAAAAGATAGCAAAGTGATAGCCACACTTACAAATCTCAATTGCATGACCAGAACAGCCCCAAAGTATGCCCACTCTATCACCTTCTCATGATGAAACTCAGATTGTCCTTCTTTGTGTTAAGCTGAGAAGGGTGAGATTGGATCAAGAGAATGAGGCTATGGTTGCGAAGAGTTCTCCTAGTAAATTAATCGTAGGTACTTTGGAAGCTTGCCATTGAACTTACCTCCTTTTCCTTCCTTCTTACAGAGTAGACCTTCCCCTTCCAGCCTGGTCTTCTGCTTTATATCCTCTTATGCCTTGGCTAAAATGCATTTATAATCATTTATTCCCTAGAATTCATTTCTTGCATTTGTACGTCTCCATAGTTAAGATGTTCAGAGCATAGCATGTTGATGTTTAGAATGCTCACAGAAATGTTTTTTCACCAAAGCCGTTCTCTACCAACTCTGAAGCTTCTCTTCACAAAAGCCAGAAAGCGTCCACAGATGCTCTTCTGCCCATATAGAAAGTTAATTTTACTAACAAAATCACTGTCATGATCAGAGGCTAATCATCCTAATGATTAGGTTTACCGTAACTATCATTTTAGGGTCAGCTCTTGATATCAGAGGCCTTTTTTCCAAATGGACCCAAACAAGCTATTACTTCCCCAAATGGTGTAAGGAAATATTTAAAATAAACAGCTGAACTTCTGCATAGTCAGGGCTCTGGGCAGTGCCTAGCATCCATCACCCCCACCTCCCATACCCAGCCTTGCTTCCTGGAAATTTCATGGCAGCACTAAGACATTGCATGTACTCTTCTTTTTGCTTCTTTATGTAATAATGTTACTATAGGCAGATGTATCTTATCTAGTGCTATGAAGAGCCCTAGGAGTAACTGGCAGTAAATGGATAATCATCACGGAGTGTGATTACAATAAATAGAGTTTTCAGTACAAACAATATTGTTTCATACAATTGACTTTTGAAAACTGTTTGCATAGGATCTGTAATATTTCTTTGTCCAAGAGGGTAGGAATACGGCACGTTACTCAGAAGCATTCCCAGTGAAATTTATCTCCTGCTATTTCAGCTGTGCTTTATCATCGCTGGGGACATCTAGACTTGGCCAAGAAACACTATGAAATCTCCTTGCAGCTTGACCCCATGGCATCAGGAACTAAGGAGAATTACGGTCTGCTAAGAAGAAAGCTAGAACTAATGCAAAAGAAAGATGTCTGATCCTTTTCCTTCATGTTTTGAGTTTGAGTGTGTGTGTGCATGAGGCATATCATTAATAGTATGTGGTTACATTTAACCATTTAAAAGTCTTAGACATGTTATTTTACTGATTTTTTTCTATGAAAACAAAGACATGCAAAAAGATTATAGCACCAGCAATATACTCTTGAATGCTTGATATGATTTTTCATTGAAATTGTATTTTTTCAGACAACTCAAATGTAATTCTAAAATTCCAAAAATGTCTTTTTTAATTAAACAGAAAAAGAGAAAAAATTATCTTGAGCAACTTTTAGTAGAATTGAGCTTACATTTGGGATCTGAGCCTTGTCGTGTATGGACTAGCACTATTAAACTTCAATTATGACCAAGAAAGGATACACTGGCCCCTACAATTTGTATAAATACTGAACATGTCTATATATTAGCATTTTTATTTAATGAAAAAGCAAATTAAGTTTTTTTATCTCTTTTTTTAAAAACAATATACTGTGAACTTTGTAAGGAAATATTTATTTGTATTTTTATGTTTTGAATAGGGCAAATAATCGAATGAGGAATGGAAGTTTTAACGTAGTATATCTATATGCTTTTCCCCATAGGAAGAAATTGACTCTTGCAGTTTTTGGATGCTCTGACTTGTGCTATTTCAATACATAGGAGATTATGTAATGTAATATTTTACATAAACGGTTACTATCAATTGAAAGTTCAAGCCATGCTTTAGGCAAGAGCAGGCAGCCTCACATCTTTATTTTTGTTACATCCAAGGTGAAGAGGGCAACACATCTGTGTAAGCTGCTTTTTAGTGTGTTTAACTGAAAAGCCGTTTTCCATTTTGCTTAATGTAACTACAGACATTATCCAGAAAATGCAAAATTTTCTCTCAAATGGGGCCACATTCGGGAAATTCGTGGTATTTTTAAGATTGAGTTGTTCCTGCTGTTTTTTATTTGATCCAAACAATGTTTTGTTTTGTTCTTCTCTGTATGCTGTTGACCTAATGATTTATGCAATCTATGTAATTTCTTATGCAGTAAAATTACTACACAAACTAGCATGAAAATGTCATATTGCCTTCTTAATCAATAATTTTCAAGTAGTGAACTTTGTATCCTCCTTTACCTTAAAATGAAATCAGAGTGACCAAATCATCTTTTATGTGGCTTCTGTGTGACTTGGGGACCATTTCATAGAATTGCACTACAGTGTTTTCCAAGTTCAGAGAACAGAGTGAGTAGATCCACACTGAGAGGAATGTGATTCTCTGGACTCACTTGTTGGGGGCAGGTCTGGGTAGTGTTTCAGTCAGTGATTGTAACTTCTGGTGTTTGAAATGTATCAAGAAATAAAGTGCTGTGTTTAAAATATTTCTTTTTTTTTTTTTGAGATGGAGTCTTGCTCTGTCTCCCAGGCTGGAGTGCAGTGGCACCATCTCAGCTCACTGCAACCTCCGCCTCCCAGGTTCAAGCGATCCTCCTGCCTCAGCCTCCCGAGTAGCTGGGATTACAGGCATGCACCAACATGCCTGGCTAATTTTTGTATTTTTAGTAGAGACGGGGTTTCACCACGTTGGTCAGGCTGGTCTCGAACTCCTGACCTCAAGTGATTCACCCACTTCGTCTTCCCAAAGTGCTGGGATTACAGGTATAAGCCACCATACCCAGCCTTCAAATATTTCTTAAATGGTCCCAAAACAACAGTAGTAATTTATAGCTCTCTTTAGTGGCTAAGACCATCTTCCTCTTATTTATGTTCCTATAGTGCTTCACTTGTCATACAATAGATGCATTATATGCTTTGTTGATTTTTTTTTTAAAGCAAACTTCTTTTTTTGAAACAGTACTTGTCTATTGAGAGTAATCAAAAAATGATGTTTCTTACAAAAGCCCCTTCAGGATCCTTCTTTTTTCCTACCGATTCTAAGACTAGTGCCAAATCAAGTTGTGCAAATCTGGACCCCTGCCTACCGACAAATTCCCTCAGCCTTCACTGCTTCAGCTTCCAGCATTTCCATCGTAGCTGTTCTCTTTCCAGAGAACACAGTGATTAATTTGATTGACATTTCAGGAAGTCTTTGATCTGTGCAGATTTTGGAAGCATAACACACTGGCTCCCTTTTCTTCTTTTTCCATCTTAAGGCAGCCACCCTCTTTGTTTCTTCGGTTTCCTTTCAAACAAGACTGAAGTGGAAGGCCGCCTCGCAGTTCTTCTCTTATTTGGAGTCTTTTACTATTTTAATGTTTTTATTGCTAATGACAGTTGGGAGGCAGGTGTCAAAACAAACATGGGGAAGTCACAAGTTTGAGAAATCTCATCATCCTTCTCTTCCTTGGTAGCGAACATCAACAAATCTGGAAAGAGGCTTGGAGCTGGGTGTTGGTTTGTTGGGTGGTTTAACATATGTAGCACATGTGAAAATGCAGCACTTCTTCCCTGTTCTTGTTTGGATTTTTACAAATTTAAATGCAGACTTAACATTTGTTTCTCTCCGAGTTCATCCTGTCAGACGTAGCCTACAGGCCTTGACAGGACCCCTTGAGGTTCTCATTCTGTCACATTGCTTACAGATGTTCTTTCTCCTTTTTTTTCTTTTTCTTTTTTTTTTTGTTTTTTTCTTGTTTTTTTTTTTTTGAGACAGGGTCTCACTCTGTCACCCAGGCTGGAGTGCAGTGGTGTGATCTTGGCTCACTGCAACCTCTGCTTCCCGGATTCAAGTGATTCTCCCACCTCAGCCTGCTGAGTAGCTGGGACTACAGGCACGCACCACCATGCCTGGATAATTTTTATATTTTTTGTAGAGACAGGGTTTTGCCACATTGCCCAGGCTGGTCTTGAACTCCTGGGCTCAACTGACCCACCTGCCCTGGTCTCACAGTGCTGGGATTACAGGCATGAGCCACTGTGCCAGGCCATTCTTCACATTTTATTTCAAATTATTGACAAAATATCGGAACAGAAGACTGAGCCCTCCACCAAAGCACTGGACATCTATGTCCATATTCACACCCAACCAGCCTGGACTTTGGGGTGAGAAAACCCAGACTTGGACCTGGGGCTCTCCCACTGCAGTATGATACGTAAGGCATTGAGCATTGCTCAGGCGCCAGTTTCCTATCTGTACAGTGGTGATAAGATCCCTCATAGCCATAACGTGGGGAGCCCAGTAGACCCTCCATAGGTGATAGCTTGGACTTTTGAAAGAGGGGCTCTGTTGGGAGTACACAGATCCGGCCTTAGATACCTTTATTCCCCATTCACTCAACACATACTAAGTGCTATGTACCAGATACTTTCTTAGGCTGTCTGAATACTAAGGTGGGTGGAAGAGGACACGGTCTCTTGCCCTCAGCAGTGGACAGTCCAGTAAGAGAAAACAATGATCAAAGAGTCACATGAGTAGTAGCTGAGGAGGGAGGCCTGCTCTAACCTGGAGAGTCAAGAAAGTGCTCCCTGGGAAGGTGGCTTCCGGATGGAGATTGACAGGCAGAGGGGAGGAAGATCACTCCAGGCTGGCTGTTCTCAACCAGGGGAGATGTCACCCTTGGGGGCAGGGGGCATTTGGCAAGGCCATTTGGCCTTGCCAAAAAGGGGATATTTTTGATTGTTAAAACTGATTGGGAAGTGATAGGGGAGAGAGAGGCTGCTGCTGTACATGCAATATGCACAGGACAACCCCCTACAAAAATCACCTGGCCTAAAACATCAGTAGTCCCAAGGTTGAGAAAACGTGGACCACACAGAAGCAACAGCATCTGCAAAGGCCCTGCTGTGGGAAAGCTGAAGTCTGAGGAGGCCGGGGAGGGTGCTTGAGAAGGCTGGCCTTGGTGATGAGCCAGCTCATACAGGGTTCACAGACCACGTGGTGCTTACCTTAAACTGGGGGAGAATCCAAAGCAAGTCAGTGACATGATCCAAGTTAGTGAGGTTTTGACAAGGTCACTTGGCTGCTGGTGAGAAGAGAATTGGAGAGAGGCTAAGGATATAAGCAGAGAAGCCAAGAGACCATCCCAGGTGTCAGCGTCGAAATGAAGGTGGCTCTATGCAGCCAGGTGGCAGTGGGGCTGGAGAAATGTGGACAGTTTAGAGTAATGATAAGGAGTCAATCAACTAGTCATGGGCAGGAGGTGGGTGGTAGGGGAATGAGAGGCACTAAATAAAATTCGGCGCAGAAGCCACTGAGGGAGAAGCTGGCCTTAAACTGGAGAGAGAAGGTTCTTGAGAAGAAACAAGATAGGGCCCCAAATCACGTAGAGTTTGGCCCTACAAAAAAGGAAATAAGGCTCCTGTATGTATGTTAAGAGGTCCAGATGGGAACAGATGTAGGCACCTCTGCACATTCATACAGTTGGGTAAGCCCCAGTTGCAGCATTCAGTGGTCATATTACAAGAAGTTCCACCTGACTCTCAACTTCTTCATATGAAAAAAAAGGCCGGTGCGGTAGCTCATGCCTGTAATCCCAGCACTTTGTGAGGCCAAAGCAGGTGGATCACCTGAAGTCAGGAGTTCCAGACCAGCCTGACCAATACGGTAAAAATACAAAAATTAGCCAGGCCTGGTGGCGTGTGCTTGTAGCTCCAGTTACTCGAGAGGCTGAGACAGGAGAACTGCTTGAACCCAGGAGGCGGAGGTTGCAGTGAGCCGAGATCAGGCCACTGCACTCCAGCCTGGGTGACAGAGAAAGACTCTGTCTCAAAAAAAAAAAAAAAAAAAAAATTAAAAAAAAAAAGCAGGTAATGTCTAATTTGCAAGGTTGTTGTGAAGGTTCAAGTTAATATAATAAAATGTCTACAGCTGTCCTGTCCAGTAAGGTAGCCACTCACCACATGTGGCTAGTGAGCACTACACACATGGCCAGTTCATGTCAAGGTGTGCTATAAATGTAAAATACACGGTGGATTTTGAAGACCTGGCATGAAAGACTAATGTGAGATCTCAATAAAGTTTATTTTGATTACATGTTGAAATATTTAGATATATTGGGTTAAATAAAACGTTAAAATTATTTTCCCCTTTTTTTAACTTTTTAATGTGGTTACCAAATTTAAAATTACATCTATGGCTTGCTTTGGAGCTCACTTGATATTTCCAATGGGTAGCACTGATCTAGAGTACAGTAGGAGCTGGGTATACAGTACCTACCTCGCAATCTAATTTGTGTTTTTAAAAAGAATATTTATTGCATCTAATTATTGCAATCTAATTAATGTTTTCATTCTTGGACTCCTACAAGGTCTATATTTCTCATCTTTGTCCCTAAAGCTTTCCTAAGTGGACCAGTCCGATGCCCTTTGGAAAACTGGATTCCGCAGGCCTATCGTGATTATGTGATTAGGAAACAGCCATAGCTGATGAGGAAGACTCTTCCTTATAGACTAATTATAGCTAATACATGATGAAAGAATGGGAATTAGGAAATCATCCTTTTTTTTTCTGGTCCCCAAGGAACCAATTGATTCAAACAGAGATCAGCAATAAATAAAATCATTGATGGGAAACTGCACTGGAGGGACCAGGCTGTCACCAGCCGAACCCACTGACCAATTTCTTTTTTTTTTTTTTTTTTTTTTTAAGACAGAGTCTTGCTCTGTCCCACAGGCTGGAGTGCAATGATGCAATCTCTGCTCACTGCAACCTCCGCATCCTGGGTTCAAGCAATTCTCCTGCCTCAGCCTCCTAAATAGCTGGGATTACAGGCATGCACCACCATGCCCGGCTAATTTTTGTATTTTTAGTAGAGATGGGGTTTCACCATGTTGGCCAAGCTGATCTTGAACTCCTGACCTCAAGTGATCTGACCACCTCGGTTCCCAAAGCGCTGGGATTACAGGCGTGAGCCACTGTGCCCAGCCCCACTGACCAATTTCACAATCATTAAGAATGGGACACCCAGATGTGTGTCTCCCACTGTGATGCTGCATACAGTACATTGAGCCTCTCAGGATGTATCCTTGCCAAAAACAAAAACAAAAAAGGCAGTTCCACCCGAATCTAACCAAAATCTGCCTTTTTTGATGCCTAATGTTAAGAAAAAAAAATGCAAAGTGACATTTTTGAGAACGTAAGTAGTAAATTTGTCATGATAATGCTATTATGATTACATAGAATATGTGTATTTTTAAGATAGAAATACATACTGAGTCTGTAGAGGTAAAATGTTAGGAGGTCTGGGATTTGCAATAATTAAAAGAAAAAGGAAGGGAAAGGAGGGAGGAGAGGAGAGGGGGGGAAAGAAAGAAGAATGGATGGATCTCTGCTTATCTTTCCTGACACCATTCTTGCAAATGGTCCCTTTCATATTGTCCTGGGGCAAGTCATATTTTTGTCTTTTCGGTAAATCTTTTAAATATCTTTGTTTAATGGTGAACTTCCTGATTTTATTACTGGTTTTAGGTGCCTGCCCATCTTTTCCGTCCCTGGAATCACAATCCAAATTGCATTTTTGAGAGCTGACAGCTTCCCTATCCTCTTGAGATATTTACTTAGCTTCTGGAAACGTGCCTTCCTGAAGCTTTTGGTTCAAGTTAGTTGCACCTGCACAGCCGTTTCTGCTTCAGCTTTCACAAATTGACTGTATAGCCACTTTGTCCCGCAGTTGCTATTATTTTCACTTTACCAACGCACTTCCAATTGTTGATTAGAAATAGTTTGTGCAGTGGCTCATACCTGTAATCCCAGCATTTTGGGAGGCCGAGGCAGGTGGATAACCTGAGGTCAGGAGTTTGAGACCAGTCTGGCCTACATGGCAAAACCCCATCTGTACTAAAAATACAAAAATTAGCCAGTCCTGGTGGCTCAAGCCTGTAATCCCAGCTACTCGGGAGGCTGAGGCAGGAGAATCGCTTGAACCCGGGAGGCAGAGGTTGCAGTGAGCGGAGATTGTGCCACTCCATTCCAGCCTGGACCACAGAGTGAGACTCCATCTCAAAAAAAAAAAAAAATAGTTTGTTCCAGTTATTACCCCCAAAACTTAGTGGCTTAAAATAACAGTTTAATTTGCTTATTGTGATGGTTTTGTTTTTTGAGACAGAGTCTCACTTTTTTGGCCCAGGCTGGAATGCAGTGGCTCACTGCAACCTCTGCTTCCCGGGTTCAAGTTATTCTCCTGCCTCAGCCTCCCTAGTAGCTGGGATTACAGGAGCATGCCACCATGCCTGGCTAATTTTTGTATTTTTAATATGGGTGGGGTTTTGCCACATTGGCCAGGCTGGTCTCAAACTCCTGACCTCAGGTGATCCACCCACCTCAGCCTCCCAAAGTGCTGGGAGTACAGGCATGAGCCACTTCACCTGGCCTGTGATGGTTCATTTTATATGTCAACTTGAGTAGGTAGGTCATGGGGTGCCCAGATATTTGGTCAACCATCTTTATCCTGATTAATACACTCATGCATCTGCAAGTTGGGCTGGATTCATCCCCAATAGGTCCTGTCTTGCTCCATGCCACATGAGCTGGGGTGGCACAAAGACTGGGACCTGGAATGAATCATCTGTGGTCTTGGTCACCCACATCTGGCAGTTTGTGCTATTGGCTGTGAGCTCATCTGGAGCCGAGACCTGGAATGCCAACACGTGGCCTCTCCATGTGGCTGCTTAGGCTTCTTCACAGCATGGTGGCTGAGTTCCAAGAGAGTCAAGCAGAAGCTATGTCACCTTTTCTGACCTAGCTTTGGCAGTCACAAAGTGTCTCCTGCCATCATCATAGGTCCATTCAGATTCAAGAGGAGGGAACGCAGACCTCACTTCTCCATGGGAGGGATGTCAACATCACGTTGTAAAAAGAGCACGTGGAATGGGAAATTTTGTGATGGCATCTTAGAAACCCAATTTCCCCCATAGACCTACATAGCATCTACCTTCCTCTTCTAGATTATTCTTGGGAAATTAAAACGTCAGCATGTCGAGTCAGTCTTAACAGAGGCTCTGCCAAAGACGACATCCAGCAGGTATTCACATCACTGGAGCATCCCTCCAGGCACTCTATGTTGAATTGGTGCCAATTTGGGGATTTGTATTTTGAGGCATATCACTCATTTCCCCCACTCAACCACGCAGACAGTACTGACCTCCTGCAATAACATCACAGATCTCCATTTCTCTCTTCATCCTCTTCCAGTTGGCTTCCACCTTTAGGGTCATGCACTTCCACACAGGTGCCTATCTTTTGGATTAATGAGCCTCCCTCCCTCAGCAGTCTCTTTAAAACAGGGTATAGCTTTTCAAAGCCAAAATCCATCCTGACTCACATTCTACCACATGCTGGGTTGATGACACCAGAGACAGGGATTAGAGTGATGCTTCTACAAGCCAAGGAACACCAGGGGCCACCAAAAGCTGGAAGAGACAAGGAAGAATTCTCCCTTAGAGGCTTCCAGGGTAGCGTGGCCCCTGCCAATACCTCGATCTCAGATGTCCAGCCTGCAGAACTGCAAGAGAATGCATTTCTGTTGTTTGAAGCCACCCAGTCTGTGGGGCCTTGTTATGACAGCCCTAGGGAACTAATACAGCAAGTCACTTAATCTTTCAGTACCTTGGCTTCCTTGTCTGTAAAATGGGGAATGTAACTTTTTCACAATTATCGAGATGTTTACATGAGAAAAGACATATAGAGTCCTGGACCAGAGCTCGGTATATCAAAATATTTGATAAATAACTGAAGGGGGGAAAACCCTTCACTTTTCCTACAATTAAATGACCCAGAAATAATTTCAGATTTATATATTTATTTTTTTTTGGGGGGGGTAGACAGGATCTCACTCTGTCACTCAGGCTGGAGTGCAGTGGTGCAATCTCAGCCCACTGCAGACTCAACCTCCTGGGCTCAAGCAATCTTCTTGCCTCAGCCTCCTGAGTAGCTGGGACCACAGGCATGTGCCACCATGCTGGGTTAATTTTTTTTTTTTTTTTTTTTTTTAGTAGAGACAAGTTCTCCCTATGTTGCCCAGGCTGGTCTTGAACTCCTACTTCAGCCTCCCCTCAAAGTGCTGGGATTATAGGCGTGAATCACCACACCTGGGCAATCACTTATTTTCTGACTAGTTCAAGTAGTTTCAATCAGTTACATTGTTTATCAAAACTGCCTGAGTGTCCTACATTTCTAATCATTTATTTTTAAATATGTGGCATTTCCCAAAGACCAATAAAGCTTTCTTCTTCCCACTTGTGATGTGTTTGAGAAAATGTTTTCTCTCTTGATTTAAATTCTACTTTTATCCATCTTGTAAAAACAATTTTGTCTCAGCAGTTAAATTTTGATAGCATTAATTATGATGGCTAGACTTGAGATTTGTCTCGAAGAATATCAAAACTGCTAATTTCTAGAACTTTCTGATAAAACATACAGATGATAGCTTTCACAGTACTGGCCTAGGAAACTGCAGACCTCGGCAAACAAGGTGGCAGGGTAGAAAAAGCACGGGAACAGGTGTGTGAGCTGTGCTAGGGTTAACTTCACTGGCATGTGTCTTTTATTTTTAAGTTCCAGCAATCCAATTAGATACAAACAACTCCAATCCTTCCTTTAGTTACTTGGAACCTGGGATGAGTCTGTTAATTACTCCATGCCTCAGTTGCTTCTGATAAAAATAATGGTAGTGACACAGGATTTTCTTCTCAGTCATTTTGCAAGATGCAACACCCCACCCAGGCCTCATTCAACCACACTACCTACTGCAGGACACAGCCTGCCCACTCAGCCTGCCCAGGCCCGGTCAAGCTTATGCACTGATTCCCCAGTTCTTGTCTTACACCCAAGAAGAATGAGGATGCACTGACAATCAAAGCGTGAGCAAGGCGGGGTTATTGAATGATGAAATAACTTTCATGGAGAGGGGACACCGGGGTGGTCCCCCTACCCAAAGGTGGGAAAGTTCCCCTAATATGGCTGAGTCTGGGGCTTTTTATGGGCTCAGAATGGAGAAGGGTCAGGCTGTAGGTGATATTGGAAAAGGCAACATTTGATTAGTTAAAAGGCATAATTCAGAAAGAATCAATTGGGAAAGGGTGGGCAAACAGGAACAGAAGTTCTCTCTCTGGGTTGCAGACTTCATCCGGGACTGGCAATCCAGTCTTTCAGCTTTCAGGCTGTTTTTGGGCTGAAGGTGGCGTTTCACTGGGGACCTTCCCTATCTGCCTAGGCATTTGGCTGCCTCCTGTCACTATCAGTAGTTGTCCTTGCTTTGGTTAATTTCTCCTCTATGAAATAAGATTGGACTAACCCAGGAGTCTTCAAAAATACCTAGATGCTTAATCCTTTTTTAAAAAAACATGAACTCTTATAGAGAAGTCCACTGGAAGAAGTTATAAAGGTGAGCTGCTTTGCATGCTTATGCAAATCCTCATCAAAATCTGTTGTGAAATGTCATAATGTTTGAAATGCCAACACCCCCATGGAAATAAAGTATTTTGAAGGTTTCTAGTCCTGATATGGCCTGATAAGTTAAAAAAGTATCTCAGAATGAAAAAGTAAACTTCTGCCCCCTGCCATCCATCAGGCTGAGATAGTACAGATAAAGACAGCAGGAGAGGGAGCGGGAAACACGTCCTCCAAGGACACACGGATGTCATATCAGGTCAAATCACCCCCATCCTTGGGTGCTTGCTGCTTTCTTACTCACTGAGAGGCCTCCTTCTGGAAAAGCATTGACTATCAGAAGGTCTGCTGTTTGAAATCATCAGGACGGAACCATCTCAACTTACCTGGGGGATCCAAGTCTCCTTGAAACAAACAAGCAGCCTCTATTTCCAACCTGGGTGCAGAACTTCCCTTAAAGGGTTTCTGAGTGTGGCAGTCTTCATCTATATTAACTCTAGTCTCCAAGGACATAGACCCCCAGACTCCAGACCCGATGCTGATCTGTACTCACAGCTCTGTCTGCCTTGAACCTGTCAAAACACTCTTTCCTTTAAATTTCACCTACACACCACCCCTCCCCTAAGTCTTCAAACTTTACCTTTGCTGAGGCATCCCAGGATTCCTCTGGCCTCAGTCGTCTCTCCTTGCAATGAGCCAATAAATCTGACTTTATCCAACTACAGTTTTGCACCTGGTGGTCTTTGATTGGGCCCAGACAGGCCACGTGCCAATCAAAGCAGAAGAAATTCTCCCTGGTCTTTACTATTTCATGCAAGAATAAGGATCAAATGGATCATGTGTGTGAAAGTGCTTCACTGAGAGAACTACATGTATAGGATTACTTACTGGAACTAATAATTTTAACAAAGAGGTTCAAATATAAATGATAAGTCCTGATAATATACATTTCAGGGTATACTACCCAGCTTCCCCGTTTAAACCTCATGGTAAGAGCACGGGTTTTCAGCTCAGCTGCATGTGAGTTCAAGCCGTTGCATGCTTATTTACAGTGTACCTTTGAGTGAGTTATTTTACCTCTCGGAGCCATTTCACAGGTAGAATGGGGATAATAATATCTGGTTCATACTATTGTTCAAAGGATGACACGAGAAGAGTCATGTCGTGCCTGGCATATGAGGCCCACTCAATATGCCTTCATTCCCCACATTGACCACTCAAAGAGAACCAAGCTACATTTCATTTTGTAATGTCTACATTTCTAGACACCAGATTAGCATTATTTCCTTTTAAAAGTTACTGTTTGAATAGCAGGGCCCAGTGACTTGATTGGCAGCAAGGTGATAGGGTTAGAGAGGCTGTGGCCTGCCTACAGCTCTTTCAATGTCATTAGCTTTGAGCATGGTGGATAGTATATTTGGCTGGTCAGATTACTTCTGAGAATTCTTATTCTCCTGTTCATGACTGGGGATTTATTCAACAAAGCTAAGGAAATAACCTCATATAGTGCTTTCTTCCGGTCTTTGCTTGTTGTTCCTGAAATTACAGAAGATGGCAAGAATAGCATAAACCATCTCAACTGCAATTGCTTGGAAAATTTCATACACTTTTTAAAAAAGATACTGCATATCTTTTGTGGAGAAAAGGTCAATGCCTTATTCACAAAAACCTGCCGGCAACCCACATCATCTTTAAAACATTAATTCTAGAAATACTGGGATTGAATTTAAAGTGAGCGAACTTAGCTTCGTGAGGTTGGTTTTCTCTGCTCGTTAATTTGTCATGGAAATTGTTTAGCAGTGAGACCTGTTGTAACAAGTAAAATAATCACACAGAAAGAAATAATAATCCTGCTGTTTTCAAATTTAACAACTTTTTAGAGCCGGGTTTAGAAGTGGAAGTAAGGAATCCAATGGTTTGCAGAATATACACTATTTGCTATCTTTTGCACACTCATTTTCTAAATTAGCCTACTAATCCTATGCTGAAATTTGAAAGTCTTCTTGTTAAGTTCATACTGGTTTACACAGGGAAATGATCAGAAAGTAAACCTCACGGCATGAGGTGCTTGAAACATACACACAAAGCATGAAGGTCTGTGCTCGTGAAACTGGGTTCAGTAGGGAGACAGTTACAGAAAGGAGAGGAAGGTGTTGAAACAGAGGCAAGAGCAAGAAACACAGTTTGCAGTGTGGGCAAACTTTCTGTAAAAGAAGATGTTAAGTATTTTAGGCTTTACAGGCCATATGGTCTCAGTGGCAGCTACTCAATGCTGCTGCTGTCCTGTGAAAGCAGTCACAGACAGTGTCAACAAACAAAATTCTATATACAGACACTGAAACTTAAATCTCATGAACTATTATGATTTTTTTTCCAAATATTTAAAAATGTAAAACTCATTATTAGTTTGAAGGCCATAGACAACCAGGTTGGATTTAGTCTGCAGGCTCTTTAGGCCCAAAGATGATTATTAAATGGTTTACTGAAATAATTTGGTAATATTTCAGTAGACTTTATGGTGTTATTCAGTTGGACTTCAAGCTCCTTATATAGCCCTCCTTTTGGTTGTTTACCTCACATTATAACTAGAGTTTCAAGAGACTTAGGGGATATCTTCCCCTCTATTGGACGTTACTTGCAATGCTGGAGGCACGCAGGAGAGAAACACCTAGAGGAGGCTGGCCTCGTTTGCATAATATTAAGTAGCAATGTATTTAGTTAAATAGGAATATAAATTAGACATCTATTACACCCGGGTCTGGAAAACAGAGCTCAGCAATTACCTGCTCTGATTTAGGCAAATACAAATGCCAAACTGGTTAATTCTGGTTAAAGACAATTTGCTGGTTTAAATCCTTGTAGTTGATAAGGAAAATGTTTGCTGAGTTTTGAACAGGTGCTGATATGATTTGGGTCTGTGTCCCCACCTGAATCTCATGCTGAATTGTAATCCAGGGTGTCAGGGAAGGGCCTGGTGGGAAGTGATTGAATCATGGGGGCGGATTTCCCCCTGGCTGTTCTCGGGATAGTGAGTGAGTTCTCACAAGATCTGGCTGTTTAAAACTCTGTGGCGCCTCCTCTTTTGCTCTCTCTTTCTCCTTCTCTGGCTGTTTAAGAATTTAAGATGTGACTCTTTCCTCTTCACCTTCTGCCATAATCGTAAGTTTCCTGAGGCTTCCCCCACCATGCTTCCTGTACAGCCTGTGGAACTGTGAGTCAAACCTCTTTTCTTTATAAATTACCAAGTCTCAGGTAGCTCTTTATAGCAATGCAAGAACAGACTAATACGGGTGCATAGTGATTTGCTGACTGCATGACCCTAAGCCTAGAGGATTTGAGAGTTTGTAAAAAGGCAGAGCAAAGGGGCCAGAATGAGCAGCTGAACCCTTTGCAGTGAATGACTCAATTGTACCATTTGGACACAACCAAACAGACTTGGTGAGTCGACCCAGTTCCTAAAAGCTACCAGAGCAGTTGGCTTGCCAAGGGATCCTGAATAACTAACCAACCCTAAACTGACAAGCCCGGGACCTGCTTAGATTGACCAGTCTATTTCCTTGAGGCACTTTGTGAGTTTTATCTCTATGAGACCCAAGCTTTGCTGTGGAGCTGTCTTCACAGTGACAGCACCCTGGAGTATGTCTATACACAAGAAAATCTTCACTTAGCACCCTCTGTCCACCTGCAGAATCTTAGACCCTACTCCTGGCTAGCTGAACCAGAATCTACATTTTTAAACAAGATCCTGGGTTGACTGACGTGCACGTTAAAGTTTGAGAAGCACCGAGGTACATCCTCAAAAGACGATGGTTTTCAAACTTGAACTGGCATCACTCATTAGAATGTCCATCTCTGGGCGCCACCCCCAGACTTGCTGACACTGAGTTGACCCCCAGAGTCAGGACACCTCTGGTGTGGCTGGAGATTGTGCATTTCTAAATACCCAGGTGCTGCCGATGCTGCTGGACTGGGACCACATTTCAAAAACTGCTCTTCAAACTGTGAGCTGTTTTCCAAGAAGTTAAACTGAAGGCTTCATCCCACAGAGCCTATTCTATGTTAGATTGGGCTTCCCCAGTCTTACCTGGGATGCAACTTAACACTTGTCTTGACTAGGCGCTGTGGCTCATACCTGTAATCCCACCGCTTTGGGAGGCCAAGGCGGGTGGATCGCCTGAGCTCAGGAGTTCAAGACCACCCTGGGCAACATGGTGAAATCCTGTCTCTACCAAAAAATACAAGAAACTAGCCGGGCGTGGTGGTGGGTGCCTGAGGTCCCAGCTACTCAGAAGGCTGAGGTGGGAGGATCACTCGAGCCTGGGAAACAGAGGTTGCAATGAGCCGATAACATGCTACTGTACTCCAACCTAGGTGACAGAGTGAGAACCCATCTCAAAACAAATAAAAAATTCGTCTAGTCTGCGTCATCTTTAATTTTCCTTTATCAGAAGAATTATTTATCTATTTGCCTCACTTTCCTTTGCTGACATGATTTTCCTCCCTCAAAAAAGAGATAAAAGTGGAATCATTCTTTCGCTTCAAAAAGTTAAGATTACTGCTCTCTTTAAAAATATTAATATGAGCTAGACAAGGTTTTTTAATACATTTCAATTTAATCATGAAGTGTCCAAGACAAGAAAAAACTGTGAAAACCAACGACTTATGTACCTGATGGTTTAGATTTCTTTTGGAATTGTACATCTGTTCAAAATACAATTACATCTGCATTGTTGGAAACGTTTGGATAAAAACCAGTTTATATAAAGGTTTCAATCAGTCCACATCCATGAGAAAGTAGAAAGGGCAGGAAATGATTAAGGGGGATTATTGCTAATCTGATAAACACAGATTTGTGTCTTTCGGAGAGACAGAAGTGTCACTCTCTCCATATCTGTACCATTCCTACCACCTGGCCCCCAAGTGGCATTGTTTCAACCCAATGTCTCTAGGGAAAATGTTCTCTTCCAATTTTGTCCTATAATTTCTGGGGCTTAAATTAGTCCTGGAGCTAGGGAAGAGGTGATGTCATCCTTCCATTGTCTCCTTCGACCACAGTTTCATTTTAAGAGTATTGGTAAATAAGTGGGCAGCGTGACTAGATGGCGGTCTAGACTCGCTATCAGGGCTGTGTGCATGCTCAGCTGGGGGGCCTTGGTGGTGTGTGATGTGATAGATACACACATGGTTGGCATCCCCAAGTGTGTCTGCGCTTGGGTTCATTTGTGTGTGCATGTGTGTCCATTTGATGTGGCATGTCCCCAAGCTTGTGGAGTCGTCTGTGAGTCTGTGTTTCGTGGGGTGTGGCCCAGGTGTGTCAGGGTCCACCATGCAGTCGGGGCTTGAGCCTGAGTGCCCAGGTGTGTTAGGGTGGATGTGACTTCTGTGGGGCGTCCCCAGGTGTGTGAAGCTGGTTGCGCTGTGTCTGCGGCGGGGCGTCTCCGGCGGGCATCGGCGTGGGTGGGTCTGGCTGTTAGATGGCCAGTTGCGCGAGCGGCCACGCGTGTGCGAGGGCGCAGCAGGGGCTGGCGGGCCTCGCGTTCCGCCTGCAGGGGGCGCCGCCGGGGGCGGCCTGGGAGCAGAGGCGCGGGCCCGGCCCTGCATTTCCGCCCTGGCCCTGCCCTCCCCGACAGCCCCGGCTGCCGGCAGGTGAGGCGCTGAGCGCGGGCGGGGGGCGGGGGGCGGGGGGCGGGGGTCGGGGGTGCGTCTGCTCCGCCCCCCAGGCGGGGTGTCCTGGCGCCCGCGGGAACCTGGGGCGTCGTTCCCTGCGCGGTGTCCAGGCCGAGGCCGCAGCACTCGGCGTCCCCGCGGGCGAGGGAGGAGGCGTGGGGCGCCGCCGGCGAGGCCAGCCGGAGGGAGGGGACGGTGGACCCCGAAACGCGTCCTCCATTGCCCCGCGCGGGGGCCACGGGCGCGATTGCCAGAACGGGCAGAGGGCGGTAAAAGCCAGGAACCGCCTCACGCACGGGCGCTGCTTCCCTGTAAAGGAAGCGTGACAGCCCACACGCTGGCTTTCAGAGGACCTCAGCTGAACCGGGCTAACACTTCTCAGAAATTGTTTTTCATTTTAAAGATTTCCTGTTTGTAAGGAGACTAGAAGCTGCAAAAGAAATCTAAAAACGTCTCCTGGCACTTGTGAATTTCTGATCTAAGGTTTCTTTGGAGCCATTAGTGAAACTTCTGAAATTTTGAAGAAATTTACTGCCTTGATTATTAATTATGGTTATCATTGCTGTTTTACTCTGTGGGCCAAGGACAATGCCACAAGCTCAAAAGCAGACTTAAGTGTTTTTTGAACACAGCTTCTTAACTCCACGCTTAGTTGATTTAATATTTAAGTGATAAGAAAATGCAGTCGATTTCTGGCCCTTTTTATTGTTTGGGATGGAGTCTTGCCCTGTTGCCCAGGCTGGAGTGCAGTGGCGCGATCTCGGCTCACTGCAACCTCTGCCTCCCGGGTTCAAGCGATTCTCCTGCCTCAGTCTCCCGAGTAGCTGGGATTACAGGCGCCTGCTATCACGCCCAGCTTATTTTTGTCTTTTTAGTAGAGACAGGGTTTCACCATGTTGGCCAGGCTGGTCTCGAACTCCTGACCCCGTGATCCGCCCGCCTTGGCCTCCCAAAATGTTGGGATTACAGGCGTGAGCCACTGCACCCGGGATTTGTGGCCTTCTTTAAAAGCAAGTTATTCGTTTTGCTAAATGTCTCAGGAGAAATGATTAATGAAAAACTAAAGGTGACCTATTTAAAGTGTAGGTCTTACACACACGTAGGTGTCCTTATGTACATTTACCTGTAAGTGAAGACTTTTCCCTGGCCTCATTCAATTTACTGAAATGCTCAGATGAAAAGCACCTGCAGTTTGCCAGTATTTTCCCAAAATGCCTTGTTTTCCTGAAACTATTCCCAGAAGAAGCCAGACTTCCCTGAATAAGCAGACGACTGTGCTCTAGCAGAGATTCGTATTGTAAAAGCTGAGTTTGCAAAGTTAAATTAATTTCTAATTGGTGGATTTTTGTACGGAAATGCTTTGGGCTAGTTGACTTTACTAACCAGGCCCTAACTACTACTAGTTAGGAGAGGGTGGTTGTGGTGATCTGGATAGTAGGTAGCAGTAAGCAGAATAGAAGAGGGATTTTAAAATGATCTGTTCATTTCTCTCTTTACTAGTAAGATTTCCAATCTGTGTCCATTCTTGAAGTGAAGTCATTGGGAGGCTTTGTATCCACCTCGAGCCAGGGCCCGTACCAGGGATTAGGGCACCGGCAGGCTGGTGTGGAAGTGTAGTGCAGCCATGCTTGAAGAGGGGACAGGACCCAAGGAAAGGTGACAGTAAGAGGACAAAAACACAAAATATTCGCAGCCCTCTTTAGAACATCCTCCATCTAGGCAAAATCTATTAGGAATTTTAAGAGGCCTCAATTAAACATGACTGCCCAGTGTCCTGCTGAACAGGAATTCATTCTTCAGTTGAAGCTCTATTGTCAGTAAAACTACTCAGGATAAGGCAGCCATGTTTAGGCCGTGAGGACCTGCCCCTGGACTGCGGAGCTTGCTCCGTAAAAGGCGTCGTGATACCCCCTTAAATGGATTTACAGAAAAGACTTAGCTATTGGAAGTCTCTGGGATTGTATGGCATCATGAGGTAACAGACCTGGTAAATAGCTAGAACGTAAAGAAGAATGAAACCAGAGGCAGTGTGCTGTTGGAACTGAGAGGTGAGTGCTCACTGGAGGGCCAGGAGAAGGTCACAGTTGGGGAGACGTTAAGCAGAGAACAGATTTTTATAGGCAGAGGAATGGAAAGGGTGGCCGACACCATGAGCAAAAAATAAGAAGCTGAAAATGACAGTGTGTTCAGAGAAAGGTGAACAGCTGGCGTACTGAGGCTGGACTCCGCGAGAGGAGGGGTGGGGTCGGGGGTGGGGGTGCCTGGAAAGCAAGGCTCTCCAGTGATAACCTCTACGTTTTGATCAAGGTTCTGATTTTGTTTGTTTGTTTTGCTTATTGGGAAAATTTTAAGCAAACATAAAAGCACAGCAAAGTAGAATGAATTTCCATATATCCATCAAATGGACTTCACAAGTCTCGTTTGGCCATATCCACTTCATCTTTTTTTTTTTCTTTTTTTGGTTGTGGCTGAAGCAGTTTAAAGCAGTTTATTCCGGACAACATAACATTTCACACCTAAATTGTTCAGTATGTTTCTCCAGAGAAGGCATTTGCTTGTGTAACCATAATACAGTTATCACCTCCTGATGAAATTGACAGTAATTCCTTAACATTTTCTAAAACCTAGTCCATGATCAGATTTCCCTGATCACCTCAAAAATGAACTTATTTTTACTGTTGGTTTGTTTGAATCCACATCTAGACAAGAATTTGTTGACTGTTACCTTTTTATTTTATTTTTTGAGACAGGATCCAGCTCTGCTGAGATCATGGCTCACTGTAACCTCGAACTCCTGCATTCAAGCCATCCTCCCACCTCAGCCTCCTGAGTAGTTGGGATTACAGGCGTGTGCCACAACGCCCAGCTATTTTTTTTTTTTTTTTTTTTTTTTGGTGGAGACAGGTATTGCCCAGGCTGGTCTTTTTTTTTTTTTTTTTTCCTTCCTGAGACGGAGTCTCACTCACTCTTGTCACCCAGGCTGCAGTGCAGTGGCACAATCTTGGCTCACTGCAACCTCTGCCTCCTGGGTTCAAGCGATTCTCGTGCCTCAGCCTCCCAAGTAGCTGGGACTACAGGCGCATGCCACCACACCCAACTAATTTTTGTATTTTTAGTAGAGACGGGGTTTCACCATGTTGGCCACACTGGTCTGGAGCTCCTGAACTCAAGTGATCCACCTGCCTCTGCCTCCCGAAGGGCTGCGATTACAGCCGTGAGCCACCGTGCTCAGCTGTTATCTCTTTCAATCTAGGGCAGGGGTGGCAAATTTCTCTGTGAAGAGCCAGATACCAGCTCTTTCAGGCTTTGCAGGCCCTATGGTCTCTGCCACAACCGCTCCGCTGTGCCATCGTCATGCAGAAGTAGCCAGGGGTGATAGTAAATTGATAAGCATGGCTGTGTTCCAATAATACTTAATTTCCAAAGCTTTTGTGTTTTAAAATCCACCCACAGGCTGGACTTACCCGCAGGCTGTGGTTTGCCGACCCAGGTCTAGAGCAGCCTTGGCGGGTTTCCTCAATACCAATGACTGTTGATGTTACTTGGTTGATTGCCTGTAGGGTGCCTCACACTCTGGATCTGCTGGGCTGCTTTTCGTGGAGTGTGGTTTGGCTTGCTTCTCTATCCCCTATATTTCCTGTAAACTAGAAGTTAGATCTAGAGGCTTAATTAGGTTCATGCTTGCCATTTTTGGCAAGTCTACTTCAGAAGTGGTTTGACTTTTTTTAAATCTAAATTTATCTGACTTTAAAGACTTGGAAACCCTCATCAAAGAATCAAAGAAGCTCAACATTACCAAAATAGGAGCTCAGCATTACTAAAATCGGCTTTGCCTGATGGCTGAGAAGACACTTTTTTCTTTTTCTTTTTACTTTTCTTATTTGTAGGAGAGTATATAGAGCTGTTATTTCTCAAATAGTTCTTTTTTGATAATTTTTGTGGGTACCTAGTAGTAGGTGTATATGAGATACAATGTGTAATAATAAACCCTCATTACAAGGTATATGAGATACAATGTGTAATAATCACATCATGGTAAATGGGGTATCCATCACCTCAAGCATTTATCTTTTGTGTTACAATCTAACGATACTCTTAGTTATTTTTAAATGTACAGTTACATTATTACTGACTATAGTCACCCTGTTGTGCTATCAAATACTAGATCTTATTCCTGCTTTCTGTGTTTTTGTACCCATTAACCATCTCTGCTTTCCCTCAACCCCCCTACTACCCTTCCTAGCCTCTGGTAACCATCATTCTGATCTCTATCTCAGTCAGTTCAATTGTTTTAATTTTTGGCTCCCACAAATGAGTAAGAACATGCAAAGTTTGTCTTTCTGTGTCTGGGTTATTTCACGTCACATAATGACCTCCAGCTGCACCATATTGTTGCAAATGACAGGATCTCCTTTTTAATGGCTGAATAGTACTTCATTATGTATATGTACCACATTTTGTCAAGGAGGTCTTGAGAACTTTGAACCCTTTCTCTAGGTCACTGGGAAGGTTCCTCTATTCAAGGCATTCTTTGGCCCCTCAAGCATGTGGACTGCATTTTTTGCACTGAATATAAATATATTCCTTCCCTGGGTATGTGCCTAGGGTCTGAGATTGCCTTCTAATGGTAGTTAGGTCATTTATGTTTGTTTTTAACCCCCTTATTGCTTAAATGTTTAACTTTCTTCAGTTGACTTCCTCTTATCTCGCCTCCCAACAGGACTGAAAACTGGATATTTGGTCCCCATGGACTTTCTGGTCACCCTGTGAGGTGGACTTAACTTTTTCTTGAGTCATGTGGAAGGACTCTGAAGTCAAAAGTTTTTAAGACTCTCAGGCTTACTGTGGATCTGGATTCTAAGGCAACACTTCCTTGAAGAAACAAGCTTACAGGTGAGAACTGTTAGCCTCTGTTCTAGAGTGTTCATTGCTCAAATTCTAGAGCACCACAAGAAGTATGCTGACAAATAGTGCCAGTTGGAAGCCCTTGTCTCTTTGTCATTTAAGAATAGTAGTGGTGAGGAGCCAGGTACGGTGGCTTGTATTGTAATTCCAGCACTTCAGGAGGTTGAGGCAGGAGGATTGTTTGATCCCAGGAGATTGAGGCTGCAGTGAGCTGTGATTACACTGATTATGCCATTGTGCTCCAGCCTGGGCAACAGAGTGATACCCTGTCTCAAAAAATTAAAGGAGGAGGGAAAGGGAAGGAAAGAATAGTAGAGAAACTGTATATTCATTTCTGCATCTGTTTTTCTCTGGGGTTGTCTTTTGATTTATAAGAATTATTTATACATTGAGAATACTAATCTTTTGTCATACGTACTATAACTATTTCCACCCTATTTTTTGTACTTTGTGTAATACAATCTCTAGGCTTTGCAAAAAAATTTAATTTTATGTAGTTAAAAATATCGATCTCCCCTTTATAGTGTCTTTGTTTTGTGTTTTGCTTAGAAAGACTTGCCCGTTTTAAGGTTTCTTTTAAAAATTCATGTTAACACAGATAAATGAAAATGTAATGAGAGCTAGGAACATGTGATTCTCAAAAAGACTATTGAAGGGGGAGTATTTCCAGACAATAAATACCAAACTAATGTTGGCATTAAGATTGGACGTATGTTGCTAAGTGTTGAAGTTGGGAGATGAGTATTTGAGAGTTCCTTCTATCATTACCCTAGTTTTGTACATATTTTACTTTACATAACACAGTTTTTTTTTACCAAGAAAAAAATAGCAGGGGGAAGTTATATCTTTGTCCCATTCATTCATATTCAGCAGCTATTTATTAAGCTATTCTGAACACTGGAGGGTATCATGTTAATGAATGAAAAAGGTGTTGGAATTTCTATTATGTGGGAGACAAATATTAGCATCATGGCTAAGGGCACCAACTTCTGTGTCAGACCGCCTGGCTTCTCGTCCTGACACTGCCACTTACTAGCTGGGTGATTTTGGACTTTTTAATTAAAAAGATATGTATAATAACAGCTGTCTGGAGGCTCTAGGGAGAATCTGTTTTCTTCCTTTTTGTAGCTGCTAGAGGCCACCTGCATTCCTTGGCTTGTTGGCCCTTTCCTCCATATTCAAAGCTAACAATATTACCCTTCTCTGACCCTGCTTTTGTCGTCACATCTGTCTGATCTGATCCAGGGCAGGTTTTCCAGTTTTAAGGATTCCTCATTTGATTAGATTGGGCCCACTTGGATAATCCAGATTAATCTCTGCACCTCAAGGTCCTCACATCTGTGAAGTCCGTTTTGGCATAGGAGGTAACATATTCATAGGTTCCAGGGATTAGGATGTAAACATCTTTGGGTGTCCATTATTCTGCCAACCACAGATTTGAGGAGACAAAAGAACGTGAATGTGGCTGAGTCCTTGGCAGGGAGGAGATGGGACTGGAGAGGGAGCCAGGGAGAGAGGATTCTGTAGGTCATCATAAGTTTTGAAGTTCCTCCCAACAGTAAGAGGAAGTTATGGTCAGATTTATTGCCCCAAATCTGAAATCAACTGTTTCTCCAAGGAGCCCTGGTTAGCTGTTGTAAAGTGAAAAATGGTACTTAAAGACCATAATCTGGCCCTAATAAGGTGCTCATTGCTGTTGGATTGGCAGTTGTTCTTAAGCCATTTCAACAGACAGAGACAGGGAAAACCATTGTTCAAGATAAAATATTTCATGAGCACATACTGGTAACATCCAAGTCTTTTTCTGGACTACAACGTTTTTGCTTAATGTCATAGAACTTATATCCATACCCCTTTCTTCCACTCCAGAAATCTCAGTTCAGAACAACCCAGCATAATTTATTATTTGCTTTAGCCCTCACCCCACAGAGTCACTGCCACAGGGGTGTGGGGATTGGGAGGAAGACCATGGAGATAAGGTGACATTTTTGCTACATCGTATCAAGCGTACATACTGTCTACATGACTTCTCTCTTTTGCTGTTGACCTTGATTACCTGACTGAAATAGTGATTGTCAGGTTTCTCCACTGTAAAGTCACACTTTCCCCCTCCCTTCATACTGTGCTCTGAAAGGAAGTCACAGTGAGCAGCCTGCACTTCTGAAGGGAGGAGTTATTTAGGCTTCATCTCCTTAAGGGGAAAGTGTCTACATATGTTATTTGGAATTCTTCCGTGCAGGAGGGTTATCTGTTTTCTTGCGTTTGTTTACTCAGCCATTTATATCATTATGGACTCACAGATACTTATATTATACTTTAGGTTCTAATCCAATACTCCTTATTTTGTTCTCCAGTTGTTCCTGCTTTGGCCATTGGGAGCCTGTTCCATTGTCTCTTGTGTCCCTTCAACTTGTCCCATCTTTGTGGGCTGGTGGGTTTGTTTACTTTTGAGCACTTCCTTGCTTTCCGATATTGCTAGATGCCCTAGATTGATCTTGTGTATTTCCTGTTTCAGTCTTAGGTTCAGCCGTTTCTCTGGGGAACCCTGGTCCCCTCTGTTGGAGATGGTGTTAGAAACCACAAGCTGGATGCTGGTGTGCTCATTTTGACCATGCTGGCATTGCTTTTAGGTCCTCTCAGCTGATGAAGCAAGGAAATGTCTGTGTGTACTGACCTGTGTATATACACATATCACTAAATACTTCTGTATGGAACCATTTGTTTCTGTGAGTCCACACTGGTGTCTCCAGCCCTAATCCTTTACCCCGTGGATCACTCTTGCCTTTTCCCTGCTGTCTCTCACCTCCCATTCCAACAGTGAGAAACGTGGCTCCCGTTGCCTGTGGCGCATTTGCCTACTTGTTCAGTACATATGTGTGTATCACAGTGTTGGAACTGCCATCTCGCCCTATGGGAACCACTGAAACAACGAGAGCCCGGTTTTTATGAATATACACAGTTCCTTTTGCCTTTAGTCTTGTAACTGTAGACTGGGCCAACAGGTGAAACAGTTTCTTTGGGCAGGCTGAAATGAGATCCTACTACCTTGAGAACATCTTACCAGTCAGATCTACAGGGTGGAGATTTCATAGCTTCCCCCTGGCAGTTCTTCCATCACTTGTGAGCCCTGGCTGTTTTATTCTGCCTAAGCCAAGGCAGCCTTTGCTATCCTGACTTGACACAGAAGAGTTACTTAGTAACTGTGTTCATTTGCTAGGGCTTCCATAGCAAATTACCACAAACTGGGAAGCTTAAGACAACAAAAATTTATTCTCTGCTCACAGAATCCAAAACCAGAAATCAAGGTGCTGTCAGGGCTGCCCTCCCTCCAAAGGCTGTATGGAAAGTCCTTCCCTACCTTTTTCGGCTTCTGGCGGCTCCAGGCGTTCCGCGGCAAGGGGCCGCACACCTCCCGGCTCTGCTGTGTCTTCACATGGCCCCCTCCTCGGTGTCTGTCTTCTCTTCTGTCCCTCATAAGGATATTTGCCATTGGATTCAGGGCCCATGTAGATTGCCCAGGATGATCTCATCTCAGCTTCCCTAATTAATCACATGTGCAAAGCCCCTTTGGCGTGCGAGGTGCCATAGTCAAAAGTTCCAGGGATTAGGGCATGGACATGTTTGCTGGGACCTTTGTTCTGTCAGCCTCACTTTGTGATGCAGCAGCCGTCGCAGGATCAGAGCAGATCCCCAGGCATTTTTGGCAGAGTAAGACCAGGTCCCAATCCCCGAGGTGTGTTTCTGCTGCTCTTGTACACCGAGGCAGACCCATCAGGTCTAGACCCAGCAGGCCCCTCTTTCCTCAGCGCTGAAGGGAGGGAGCTTTGGGCTGACAGGAGACATAAGTTCCACGTGTGAATTCCATCAGCAGAACGGTGCTCAGAACCTTCTGATTCACTCTGTAGGGGCGGAAAGGGGGTGATCCCTCTCTACCCTGTCATAAGGGTCATGGCTGACACCCCAATGACAAAGATTAACAATAGAAAAGCAAAACACGTGTTCAATCATAGTTTTACATGACATAGGAGCTTTCAGAATGAAGACCCAGAGACCCAGGGTGAACTCTCCAGATTTTGCTTAGATGTGAAGAAGCACAGACCGCCATGTGGAAATTCATTTGGAAAAAAGGGTGTGAGCTGATGGAAATAGACCGAGTAGGGAAGCCCAGCAAGGCCTGTCTCCTCAGGTTCTTCTTGGCCTCTCTGTTGTAGCATTTCTTCCTTCCAGGAATGGGGTAGGACCCTCTGGAATGAGGGTCTCATTGTCCAAGGTCTTTATGGCCAGCTGTTATACAGAAAGGCATGGGGAAGGCTAGAGAGTAGTATTTTTAGGTTTTATGGCTGGCTTTGGGGAAAGGGGTTCTGGTTCCTGTTACCCGCACTGGGGAAGAGAAGTTCTGGATCCTATGGTTTGTCTTGGGGGAGGATGAGAGGGGTAAGACACACGCAGGAGAAGGTCAGAGAGACTGAGCTGCTGAACCCCTCAACTCCTAGGCCCTCCTCTCCCCACAGCTGTGGGCACTCCTGCCTCCGTACCCTGGGGGTGGTTTTGCTACAGTTGCTCTTTTATTTGAATTTCACGTTATTTTGTCTTGCATAATTAATTGTTTTTGCATGCTAGCCTAAACACTGCAGGGCTGTGAGCTCTGATTGGGTGAGAACCATGCGTTCCTCATTCGGAGTCCGCCATCATGCCTTCCACATAGTGGGCACCCAGTAAGAAAGAACTCATTTCCAGTTAGTCGAGAGTGTTTTTACAGAACTGATGTTCTGAGTCAGGCCAGAGTAAATTAGAGTAAGGAAGAGTATATGCGGGAATACTCCCCATATTATGCTGTGTTCCTGTCCATTTTTCAAATGACCACATTTACTTTTCAAGCTTTTGAGTGTTAATTACCTCTTCCTGCTGTTGTCATCTGTACTTGGGAGTATGAGGCAGGTAAGTTAAAGAAAATTAATATTTTTACATCTCATGATGGTTTTACTAACTTTCCAGCATTAAATGAGGTTTGAAAAGTGTTCTTTGAGCCATTATTGAAAATAATCATAACTGCCTGCTTTGAATTACTCTTCCTCCCTTGATTTGGTTTTCTGCAAAGTTAGATCCAGATTATAAAAGCCTAATAAAAACTTATAAGAGGAGATTAGTGTATCTCGTAAATGAACAAAGAATGGTTTGACGGCATTGGAGGGAACATTTACGAAGTC
This sequence comes from Gorilla gorilla gorilla, assembly GCF_029281585.2. Lineage (NCBI taxonomy): Eukaryota > Metazoa > Chordata > Mammalia > Primates > Hominidae > Gorilla > Gorilla gorilla. The sequence goes on along the minus strand of NC_073238.2, from coordinate 115,292,781 downwards.
TAAGTCATGGTTAACGTGGTAATTTTAGGAAGAATTGTGAACAGCAGGATCTTTTACAACAGAAGTCAAGTAGACTCACAGGTCAGCCAGCAGAACCAGGGTTCCGGGGCTTAAGATCAGCTGGGATATAAATGAATGTACTGACTGTGGGAGCTTGCCAGAAGCTCGGTTACCTGCCTCTCGCTGGGTTTCTCGAGCCTCTGTGTCACTTTCCGTCTGGGCTAACTGGCAGATATCTTACGCAAATGTGACACATTCTGGACTCTCAGGTTTCGGTGTAGCGGTGGCATAAGTGGATGTTTTCATTATGTAGAATAAAAACAATATTGGCAGAATATCTATAACAAAGACATCTTGAACAAACTTGTGTCCAGGGAGGCGCTCTCTCCATTGGCAGTGTTTGGGATTAGAGCTGTGGAGGTGAAGGTAGCCACTACCGTGGGAGGAAAAGAGGAGTGCACTTGGTGTTCGGACATTTCCCTGTGGACGCGCAGATGCCAGTATCTCCTTATCAAATGAATGGTTTTCAGAGTCAACTTTGTGATCAGGGCTCTCTTAGAAAACATCCATTTCCCTTTCCTATCTTTCCCTTCTGATATTTTAGTTGTGCCTGAGTAAATAACGAACCCCTGGTGAAGAAAGGCAAGTGAAAATATCATTCCCACCCTTTATTCATAACAATTAGGTACAAACTGGCCTTGAATTTGGTTCCTGCGGGGATAGAGACACATCCCAGTTGATGAACCCTTCTTCCCTCCCTGCCGCCCTCCCTCCTTTCCTTCTCCCCTTCATCCCTCCCTACTTTCCTTCTCCCCTTTCTCTCTTTTTTTTTCCCTTTTCAGCATTTTACTGTGAGCATTTCCAGACATACTCAAAAGTACAGTATAGTAACCCTCATGTGCCACCCACCCGGGATCAGAGATGACTGCACCATACTGGCTTTGCCATGCTTGTTCTACGTGCCCTCCTCCCTTTGTGTTTTGGAGTTTTGTTTGCTTGTTTCTAGAGTTTTGAAGCAAATGCCAGAAATCATGTCATTTCACCCCCAAATATTTTATTATGAATTTTGAGGGTTTTTTACATAAATATAATTCTGTCCAACAGTGAAAAAATATTCCTTAACATCTTTTAATTTTTTATCCCAATTTCCTTTCTTTTTCTTTTTATTTATTTATTTATTTATTTATTTATTTATTTATTTATTTTTGAGATGGAGTCTCGCTCTTGTCGCCCAGGATGGGGTGCAATGGCGTGATCCTGGCTCACTGCAACCTCTGCCTCTTGGGTTCAAGTGATTCTCCTGCCTTAGCCTCCTGAGTAGCTGGGATTACAGGCACCCACCACCACGCCTGGCTAATTTTTGTATTTATAGTAGAGATGGGGTTTCACCATGTTGGCCAGGCTGGTCTTGAACTCCTGACCTCAAGTGATCCGCCGTCCTCAGCCTCCCAAAGTGCTGGGATTACAGGTGTGAGCCACTGCCCGGCCTATTTTTCTAAAACAAGGTCTATACAGTTGGTTTATTCGAGTCAGAATTTTTAAATCCCATCTATTGTATTTGGTTTATGTATCTCTTGTCTCTTTTAAAAATAATTTTGTATGCCAGGCACTAATTTGATTCAGAGTGTTCTTATTCTTTTACCTTTCATTTTTAAACTGTTTTAGAGTAGTTGCATGCTCTCATGCTTTCATTCATTGTTATTAAGTTTACAGTAAAACCAACTTGTTTGTACAATGTGAATAGCTTTAAAATGTGTGGATTCTTGTACTGGCCATCACCAACGGTATACAGAGCAGTCCCATCACCAAAAAGCCAGGAAACAAAACAAACCCTCCCTCATTCTGCCCCTTTGTAGTCTAACCCACCCCTTCCTCAAACCCTGACAGCTTTGATTTGTTCATCTTCGTATGTTGTGCCTTTTCCAGAATGTCATGTAAATGAAATGATATAATATGCAACCTTTGAGGCTGACTTTTCACTTCGACGACACCTTTGAGATTTGTTTGTGTGTATGTCCTTTCTTATCGCCATCGTCTGGATGTACTGCAATGTATGTATCCGTTCACAGTGGAGGGCCATTTGGATTATTTACAGTTTTTGGTGATTTTGAATACAGCTGCTGTAAGCACTTATATACAGGTTTTTATCTGAAGAAAAGTTTTTGTCTTTCTAGGGTAGATTCCTAGGAGTGCAATTGCTGGGTCATAATTTTGTAAGAAAGTTCTAGATGTAATTTTATAAGACACTTTCCACCATGCCTGTACTGCTTTGCATTCCCACCCGCAATGGTGAGAGTTCCAGTTGTTTCACATCCTTCTCAGCATCTCATGTTATCAATTTGGTGTTTCTTTATTTGAGCCATCCTAATAGATGTGTTATTTTTATTTTTATTAGGTTTTTGAGATTACAAAAATTTGTTTTTAATAATTCTCTTACAAGTTATTGGATTAAATTCATATACCTGTTTTCAAAATAAATATTGGTTTTCTGATTTTTTACATTGAAATATGGTAAGTATACTGAAAAAGCCAGGATATTATATAGATAGTGAGATTCGAGAATGACTCTTAATTGAGAGATTATATTTGGCAAAGTATTACAAAATAATATCTGAATTCACAATGCATTTTGCAATGCAAGATCCATTCATTATATGCATTTCATTCCTGAGCATCTCATTCCTGTTTGACCATTAGTAGTAGTAACTAGTAGTGCCATGTTTGCTTTTGCCATCAGTTTTATGCTAGATTGGATTGGTCGATGAATAGTTGATTACATGGGAACAAACTGGATGTCAGCAGAGAGTAATTTGTTTGAATGCCCTTTAACTGTAGCAAACACCATTGTAGTGTTTGTTTGTTTGTTTGTTTGTTTAGACAGGGTCTCACTATGTCACCCAGGCTGGAGTGCAATGGCACAGTCACAGCTCACTGCAGCCTCGACCTCCTGGGCTCAAGTGATCCTCCTGCCTCAGCCTCCCAAGTAGCTGGGACCACAGTTGTGCACCACCTACATCCTGCTAACTTAAATTTTTTGTAGAGATGGAGCCTTGCTATGTTGCCTGGGCTGATCCCATCATAGTTTTTTTAAAGGGCTGCTCCAGTGTGTCTGAAGCAGTAGTCAAAGCTTGCATTTGAATACCTTTTTCCTTATTAAAACATGGTGAGCTCAAAGAAGAAAACAAGTCGAAATTTGTGAAACAAAAATCATGCATCTATCTCTTTGTCTGATTTAGGAACAGTAGTCTCTGATCACTATTGGTTGAAAGTCTGGAGTTGACTCCTAGATTAGTTACTAAAATGCCACTGTTAATGTTTGTCATCTCTCACTCCTCCCCTACGATGAAACTGGGAAGGTCTCTGGGTACACAGGTCATTGCTAATGGAGGTCCTTCTGTAAATTCAAACCTCACCACCCGTTAACTGCTATGGTATAGGCTCTCAGTTGGTGGTAGTATTTAAAAGACACAGAACGAAGATTCCTGTCATCTACTTGGAAGAACGGTAGCATATAGGTTTTATTTTGTGACTGGAATCTCCCTGTTTTTCCTTCTGAAAAGTTGCTGGAGGGTTCGACCTATTGGCAGACCTTCCTTTCTAATATAGGGACATCACAAAGGAAAAACTGAGCTGACAAAGGAAGACTGAGGACAGACATCAGATGGGCTCTTGAGGTTGCTGTGGCTGAAACCTCAGAGGCCAAGTGTAGGGAAGATTTGGTTTCAAGTGTTAAAGAAATAGGATAGATTTCTTTCTCTCTTTTTTTAATACACATAAGTATGATTTATGTATTATATGATATTCTGGAGGAAGCAGTTCTGTTAATTTCTTTTTATTATTTCAGCTTTTATTTTAGATACAGGAGGTACCTGTGCAGGTTTTTTACAGAGCATATTGTACCCAGGTAGTGAACATAGTACTCAGTGGGTCATTTTCAACCCCTGCCTCCCTCCGTTCTGTGCTCTAGTATCTTCACTGGCTCTTGCTCCCAGGTTTATGTCCATGTGTGCTCAGTGTTTAGCTCCCATTTATAAGTGAGAACGTGGTATTTGGTTTTCTTTCTTTTTTGAGATGGGGTCTCACTCTGTTGCCCATGCTGGAGTGCAGTGGTGCAATCTCAGCTCACTGCAACCTCTGCCTCCCAGGTTCAATCGATTCTTCTGCCTCAGCCTCTGGAGTAGCTAGAACTACAGGTGCGCACCACCACACCCAGCTAATTTTTGTATTTTTAGTAGAGACAGGGTTTCGCCATGTTGTCCAGGCTGGTCTCAAACTCCTGACATCAAGTGATTCCACCGGCCTCAGCCTCCCAAAAAGTGCTGGGATTACAGGTATGAGCCACCACGCCCGGCCAGGTTTTCTGCTCCCGTGTTAATTCAGTTAAGCTTATGGCCTCCAGCTGTATCCATGTTGCTGCAAAGGACATGATTTCTTTCTGTTTTATGACTGTGTAGTAGTCCATGGTGTATATGTGCCACATTTTTTGTCCAATCCACTGTTGATGGACACCTATGTTGGTTCCATGTCTTTGCTGTTGTGAATAGTACAGCAATGAACATATGAGTGCATGTGTCTTTTTGGTAGAATGATCTATTTTCCTTTGGATATGTACCCAGTAATGGGATTGCTAGGTAGGTCTGTTTTAAGTTCTCTGAAAACTCCAAACTGCTTTCCACAGTAGCTGAACTAATTGACATTTCCACAGTGTATAATCATTCCCTTTTCTCCACAGCCTCGCCAGCATGTTTTTTTTTTTTTTGACTTTTTGATAATGCCATCTTGACAGGTGTGAGATGGTATCTCATTGTGGTTTTGATTTTCATTTCTCTGATTAGTGAAGATGAGCTTTTTTGGGTATGTTTGTTGGCCACTTGTGTGTCTTCTTTTCAGAAGTGTCTGTTCATATCCTTTGCCCATTTTTAATGGGTTTATTTGTTTTTTGCTTGTTGATCCTGTGGTTGAGTAGTTTTTGTTTTAAAACTAACATATTAGGCCAAGCACAATGGCCCTCACCTGTAATCCTAGCATTTTAGGAGGCTGAGGCGTGTGGATTGCTTGAGCCCAGGAGTTTGAGACCAGCCTAGGAAACATAGTGAGACCCCATCTCTCAAAACAAACAAATAAAGAACCTAACATATTAATTGACCATTACATCTGTTGGGATTGGAATAAATCAGAAATAGTAAAGGATTAGTAAGGGTGTTACATCCATTGGACTCAAGTCTTTGTTTTGTTTAAAAAGTTATGTATGGGTCTCTTTTAAACTTCTGGCTTATTGAGATTGTTTCAATGAAGTCACATATATGCACATATTTCATGGGATGGGGGAAGGGTAATGGAAGAGTATTGGGCCTTAGTCCAGGGTGTTTAGAATACCAGACTAATATAGCTGCTGCCCCCTGGTGGCAGCGTAGTAAACAGTGAAGTTCAAAGGTAAGGACTTGTGGAGAGCTAAGTCCAGTGGACTGTGGGTGTCAAGAGGATTGTAGAGGAAACTGGGAAGATGCCGCTTCTCTCCCACTCTTCTTGTGATTGCTACCTATATGGTCTTAGAAAAATCTTTTAGTTGGATTGAAGTGTAGATTTCATATTCAACTTTAAAATGTACTTTCTAAACTTTTTCCAGCCTTAATACCCTATGCTTCTCCAAGGGTATTAATAAAAGATGCCATTATATAGCAAAAGATGTCAAGTTCTATTTTTTTCCTTTAGCAGCTGTATCCTAAGAAACCCCAGATATTCGTTCAGGAAAGCAAGTTCTAGAGTACACCCTGAAGCTGGATACAGATACAGCTCTGGGCAGCAAAATGCATAAATGTACCTGCAGCACAGTTCATCATTAATCAGTATGAGGACTCTGCATTCTTATGAAAAGCTTACATCATCTGAAAAATGTTTTTTTATCCTGGTGTGATGGTGCACGCCTGTAGTCCCAGCTACTCTGGAGGCTGAGGCAGGAGGATACCTTGAGGCAAGGAGTTTGAGGCTGCAGTGCACTATGATCACACCTGTGAATAGCCACTGCACCCCAGCCTGGGCAACATAGCAAGACCCTGTCTACAAAAATAAATAAATGTTTTAAACATTAACACATAAATTTTACCATCTTAACCATTTTTAAGTGTACAGTTCAGTAGTATTAAGTATATTCACATTGTTGTGCAACCAACCTTGAGAACATTTTCATCTTTTAAAACTAAAATTCTATATCCATTAAACAACTCCCCATTTTCCCCGTCCCCCAGCTCCTGGTAATCACCATTCTGTTTCCTGTCTGTATGAATTTGACTACTCTAGGTATGTCATAAAAGTGGAATCTTACAGTATTTGTCTTTTTGTGGACTGGCTTATTTTGCTTCGCATAGTGTTCTCAAGGCTTATCCTTGTTGTAGGATGGGTCAGAATTTCCTTCCTTTCAGTCTTTTCAAGGCTCTGTAATATTCCATTGTGTTTATACCCCACATTTTGTTTATTCCTTCCTCTGTCAGTGGACACTTGGGTTGCATCCACCCCTTGGCTGATGCTGGGAACGTGCATGAGCTATGTCATTTTTAATATACTGTGCAGACCAATGCAGAGAAGGGCTTATACAGGTTTTTCCTGCACATAAAAGGTTAAATTTCATAATAAAGAACACCAGTCAACCATACCAGATAACTAGTGTATGGCTTTTTGTATGTTTGAGTAAGTTAAAAAAGGATAAGACTTATTGGATACAAGATATATGTGAGGCATTATTATATCTGTGATATATTCTATTTAGTCCTTGTTCTGTGATTTATCCTTCTCTCAGAGGGAGTAAGAGTTATTGAGATCATGTGTGGGCCAGAATGTATATATACATACATTATCTCCATACATCAATGTTTGAGGTGGGCATTATTATCCCCATTTGTAGGGAATTGGAACTGAGGTTCACAGAGATGAAACACCCTGAACAAGGTCACACAGCTAAAACACAGCAGGGTTTTACATGACTTTGAAATGAAGTACATCTAGTTCTAAAGTGTGTCCTCTGGGCCGCGTGCAGTGGCTCATGCCTATAATCCTAGCACTTTGGGAGGCTGAAGTGGCAGGATTGCTTGAGGCTAGAAGCTTGAAACCAGCCTGGCCAAATGAGACCCCGTCTCTACAAAAATTAAAATTAAAACTAAAAAAAGAAAGTATGTTCTCTGTCCACACCACACTTTCTTCTGCTGCACAGCATATACATCTGTGTTCTGAAGGATATTAGAGTGATATCAAAGAATGGCACTTCTATATGATCATTAGAAAAACTGTAATATCTTTGCATTAAATACAGTCTTTTCAATTTTTCTTGCAAAGACACAGCATCAGTTTGGATGAGTTCATCTGAAATGTATTGCCAAGGCTTGCCTGCTGGGGGATTTTGCAAAATAAATCTCCCTACTTACAAAAGTGTGCTTCTCATGTGCCAGTTCCCATGTATCTGAGGTTATCCTCCTCGACACTGTTATCTTCCCTTTTTTCCCTTCTTTCCTTTGGATTGGCAGAGAGCTAGGACTGTTGTCACTGCTCTCTGCTTCCCCGTCTCTTTAATGCCATGGTGTTTTGGGCTGGAGCTTTGATCCATTCTGGCACTGTGTTTTCACACAGCTCAAGGGCTATAAACTGTCCTCATACAGGGTCGTTTTCTTGGAGACTCAGCAATCTCTCGGGGAGGCCAATCGCAACATTTTCTTACATATGGAATTATTAGATGAACAAATAAGTAGCGATACATCATCTGAGCAGGCATTTAAGCCTAAGATTCCACGTTTTGGGGTATCCTTATAGCAGCACCCCAGTCTCTGTGGTACAAATTTACTGTATTAGTCTTTTCTCATACTGCTAATAAAGACATACCTGAGACTGGGTAATTTATAAAGGAAAGAGGTTTAATTGACTCATGTTCAGAATGGATGATGAGGCCTCAGGAAGCTTATAATCATGGCAGAAGGAGACATTCCTTGGGATTTTATAAACCTAGAGGATGGGTAAGGACCCAGACTGCTTCCAGAGATTCATTTGAGGTCTGATATAATTTGGCTGTGTCTCCACCCAAATCTCATCTTGAATTGTAGTTCCCATAATCCCCACATGTCGTGGGAGGGCAGGTGGACATAACTGAATCATGGCAGCGGTTCCCCCCATCCTGTTCTTGTGATAGTGAGTTAGTTCTCATGAGATCTGATGGTTTTATAAGGGGCTTCCCCCTTCATGGGGCACTCATTTTCCTTGATGCCACCATGTGAAGAAGGACATGTTTGCTTCCCCTTCCGCCATGATTATAAGTTTCCTGAGGCCTCCTCAGCTATGCTGAACAGGAGTCGATTAAACCTCTTCCTTTTATAAATTACCCAGTCTCAGGTATGTCTTTATTAGCAGTATGAGAATGGACTAATACAGTAAATTTGTACCACAGAGAGTGGGGTGCTGCTATAAGGATACCCAAAAATGTGGAAACCACTTTGGAACTGGGTAACAGGCAGAGGCTGGAGCAATTTGGAGGGCTCAGAAGAAGACAGGAAAATGTGGGAAAGTTTGGAACTTCTTAGAGACTTGGAGGGCTCAGAAGACAGGAAGGTGTGGGAAAGTGTGGAACTTCCTAGAGACTTGTTGAATGACTTTGTCCAAAATGCTGATAGCAACATGGACAATAAAGTCCAGGCTGAGGTGGTCTCAGATGGAAATGAGGAACTTGTTGGGAACTGGAGCAAAAGTCACTCTTGTTATGCTTTATCAAAGAGACTGGCGGCGTTTTGCCCCTGCCCTAGAGATCTGTGGAACTTTGAACTTGAGAGAGGTGATTTAGGGTAGCTGGTGGTAGAAGTTTCTAAGCAGCAAAGCATTCAAGAGGAAGCAGACCATAAAAGTTTGGAAAATGTGCAGCCTGACAATGTGATAGAAAAGAAAAACCTATTTTCTGGGGAGAAATTCAAGCCCACTGCAGAAATTTGCATAAGTAACAAGGAGCCAAATGTTAATCACCAAGGCAGTGGCGAAAATGTCTCCAGGGCATATCAGAGACATTCTCAGCAGCCCCTCCCATCACAGGCCTGGAGGCCTAGGAGGGAAAAATGCTTTTGTGGGCTAGGCCCAGGGCCCACATGCGCTATGCAGCCTCGGGACATGGTGCCCCCCTGCCTCCCAGTTGCTGCAGCTCCAGCTGTGGCTAAAAGGGTCCAGTGTAAAGGTCAGGCCATTGCTTCAGAGAGCACAAGCCCCAAGCCTTGGCAGCTTACACATGGTGTTGGGCCTGTGGGTACATAGCGGTCAAGAATTGAGGTTTGGGAACCTCTGCCTAGATTTCAGAGGATGTACAGAGGCACCTGGATGTCCAGGCAGAATGTTGCTGCAGGGGCAGAGCCCTCATAGAGAACCTCTGCTAGGGCAGTGCAGAAGGGAAATTTGGGGTTGAAGCCCCCACACAGAGTCCCCACTGGGGCACTGCCTAGTAGAGCTGTGGGAAAAGGGTCCTTCAGACTCCAGAGTGGTGGAACCACCAATGGCTTGCACTGTGCACCTGGAAAAGCAGCAGACACTCAATGCCAGTCTGTGAAGGCAGCTGGGAGGGAGGCTGTACCCTGCAAAGCCATAGGGGCGGAGCTGCCCAAGGCCATGAGAGCCCACCTCTTGCATCAGCATGCCCTGGATGTGAAACATGGAGTCAAAGGAGATCATTTTGGAACTTTAAGATTTAATGATTGCCCTATTGGATTTCAGACTTGCATGGGGCCTGTAGCCCCTTTGTTTTGGCCAATTTATCCCATTTGGAATGGGCTTATTTATCCAATGGCTGTACCTTCATTGTATGTAAGAAGTAACTAACTTGATTTTGATTTTGTGGGCCCATGGGCAGAGGGGACTTGCTTTTGTGTCAGATGAGACTTTGGACTTCACTTTTGAGCTAACGCCGGAATGAGTTAAGACTGAGGGACTGTTGGGACGGCATGATTGTGTTTTGAATTGTGAAGACATACGATTTGGGAGGGGCCAGTGGTGGGATGTTATGGTTTGGCTCATCTTAAATTGTAGTTCCAAATCTCATCTTGAATTGTAGTTCCCATAATCCTGACGTGTCATGGGAGGCACCTGGTGGAGATAATTGAATCATGGGGGACGGTTTCTCCTATCCTGTTCTCTTGATAGTGAGTTAGTTCTCACGAAATCTGATGGTTTTATAAGGGGCTTGCCCCTTCACTGGGCACTCGTTCTTCTCCTTGATGCCACTGCCTTGTGAAGAAGGACATGTTTGCTTCCCCTTCTGCCATGATTGTAAGTTTCCTGAGGCCTCCTCAGCTATGCTGAACGTAAGTCAATTAAACCTCTTTCTTTTATAAATTACCCAGTCTTGGGTATCTTTATTAGCAGCATGAGAACAGACTAATACAAGGTCTTCAGTAACCCCTGACAGCAGGATGTTGGCCAATAAATATAAAAAGTGGGATTGGTAGAAATTGCTGATTGCAACCAAATATCCATTCTCTTCTTTTGTAATTACTGGTCCTGTTTTATTCAGTGACCCATGTGCCTAGTTATGGTGAATGAGAGGTAAGCAGAAATGTGTGGGGCTTCCAGGGAGGTTTTGAAAAGGAACCCGATTCAGTTGGAAGTAGGGCCCTGGTTCTTCACCTGCCCTGCCTCATGCCACCTCCTTTGAATGTGACATTATGGCTAGAGCTCCACCAGCCTTTTTTGTCTTGTGAGGGAAGATGGTGGTACCTGAGATTAGAAATTAGTTAACACATAGAAGGATCAGTCAGATACATAACTGCATTCAGGCTAGTGGGAGCCAGGTTTCCCAGTGTCAAAGAGGAGAGTTATTAATACAGAAATGCAGAAAACTGGAATGAATCCTGTGATATGCTTTGGGTTGAGTGTGTTTGTGTGAATTCATGGTTTTCAATAAGTGTAGACAGATATAGAAGTGAACATAGATGTAAAGGTGTAAAGAAGTGAATGTAAGTGTGCGTGTGTGTATGTTTATATGTGGATACAGGCATATATTCTGCTGGCGCAGGAGTTGTGGACAGATGCAGCCCAAAGACAGCACACCCTGCACCCAGATCTTGGCATCTAAATGCCATTTGCTACAAGAGAACAAGAGCTCCTTGGAGAGAGGGCTGATGCCAGGGCTGGGACAGGGAAAGTCTAAGGTGAGCCTGGAACATCTTGAACCAGAAAGCAACGGAATAATGAGGAAGATGGGCCAAGGGGACAGAGAAGCTTGCTGGAATTCACCCCATCTGTCCAAAAGGGGACAATGTAAGCATCAAAAGAAATAATGATAGCATTGAATATAATAGGAAACCGTAAGTCCATGTAGATACAAATAAATAAATGAACAAGTGGCAGGTTTGATGGTGAGTGAGATGTTGCATGGTTTCAAAATCCTTCTTCATAAAATGCTTAACTATAAAGGGCAAAAGAGTAACTTCTCTGTGGAGAAGCCTGGCAGTCACCACCTTAAGTGATCAGAGTGAATGTCATCAATAATGGAGCAAGTTGAAATCATATGGTGTCTGATAGGAGGCAGTGAGAAGAACATAGCATCATTTCAGAAAGATTCCTGCTCAAGATATACCATCCGAATCTAATCAGGAGACAGCATCAGACAAAACCAAATTCAGGGACATTCAAATCAATGGCCTGCAATCTTTAAAAGATCGTGAATGCCAAAGACAGGCAGGAATTGTTCCAGATGGAAGGAGGCTAAAGGACATAGCTACATGCAATTGGGATTGTGCACTGGGCCCTTTTGCTGTAAAGCATGTTATCAGGACAGTTGGAAAAAGTTCAAACTGTCTGTGAGAAGGTGGTAAACTTAGTCACAAATGCTGATGCCCTGATGTCACAGGTTGTAGTGTAGCGAGATCAGATGTCCTTGTGGGAAAAAGACATGACTGTGTTCAGGGATGAAGGGCATCAGGTTGGCAACTAACCAGTGGTTTACTCCCTGAGCAGACACTTCTTAAATACCTACCACACCCAGTTAACAGGGCTGAGAGCCGAGGAGCATGAGTTGCTGGTGCCCGGGCCCCCAGCGATCTGGTAAAGGAGACCTCAGCAGCCACAAGGCCCTGAGGCTGCAAAGGGCGGCAGTGTCCCAGGGTCAGTTCTGCCTCTAGGGCTCAGAGTGAGAGACATGGTACCAGAATGATGGTGTCTGAAGTAACCTGGAAGCACAAGGAGGATTTTGCCAGGCAGAGTGCTGAGGAGTGAAGAGTGAAGGGCCTGAAAGGCAGTAGCAACCGAGAAAGCAAAGAAAGTACCACAGGCAGTGTGAGGCATGGCTGAGCGGCAGCTGGCCTTTGTGAGCACGTGAAGACATTTGGATTGGCCCTCTGGACTTATCCACTGCTGAGGAACAAATCACCCCCAAAATTAGTGACTGAAAACAACAAAAATTATCCCACAGTTTCTGTGGCTCAGGATCTAAGAGTGGCTTAGCTGTGTGATTCTGACTTGGGTCTGTCACAGGCTGCACTCAGGTGCTGGCTGCACTGTGGCCTTCTCCAGGCTTGACTTGGGGAGACCCAGAGCTCGCTTCCCTGACAGCTGGCATGCCTTGGTCCTTTCTGACTGTTGGTGGAGACCTCACTTCTTCTGTACGTGGCATCTCCATGGAAATGCTCATAGCATGGCAGCTGGCTTCCTTCACAGTAGGGGATCTGAGAGTGGAAGAGAGCTCCCAGGACAAAAGCCGCAGTCTTTTTATAACTGAATCCCATCACTTCCTCTGGATTGTGTTTGTTGGCAGTCAGTCACTAAACCCATGCTTGGAGGGGCAGGAATCACACAGGGACAGGGATGCCAGGCATGGGCTTGGTGGGTGCCATGTGAGAGTCTGCTTGCCACACAGAAGTCCCCACAGCTGGACAGGCAGGGGCACACCTGGGCATGCATGTTGGAGGTATCACTCTAGCTTTGAGGGGGAGCAGCAGTGAAACTGTTTGGGAAAGGATCACAGAGGACAGAATTGAGTGGGGAAGAAGAAAGGGGCGTCATCATCAACGTAAAACACTGCTCAAGCAGTTGGGGAGGAAAGGGGGGTTAACCTGAGTGGTTAGAAACCAGCTTCTGCAGAGATGCTTTTGCAGAATCCCTTTGCTGTGAAAGCTACAAGGCAGCGACCTCATTTCAAACACCTGGTGTCACCAGCACCACGTTTTAAAGTTGTGAAATATCAGGGCTGTTATTTTTTCAGTTATGTCTCGTAAGCACTACTTTGCCTTGACTGTCAGGAGTCAGATGTGCAAATGAAAGCTGTTAACGTTGTCAGGTAGGTTGACTGGACCAGGCTTTAAAATACCAACTAATCCCTTTTGACACTCCGATCTTTCAGCATGATGGTTAAAGGATTGTGTCTTTCCTTTTGAAATCTCCCAGTTTTTTGAAGTCTGATCTGAGCACAAATTATTTTAAAGAATGAAGTTTTCCCTGAGATTTTAGATTTGTAATCTCACCAAGCCGCTCTAAACAAGATGAACCGTGAATTCTTAGAGTAGAGCCACATATGCAGTGGGAACAAGGTCAAAGATCGGGAAGGAGGAGGCGGCCATCCCCTGTGAAATACTACAGAGAGAGCATACCAGGTCTGTATCACACCAGGCTTTTCCTTGCATCATTGTGCTTGAAGTTAAAAACAAACATCACAACCTCCCTTTAAACCTGTATGTTTCCTGGGAATAGTAGCGGTCTGGAGTGTGGTTAAAATGCTGCTTCTGGAAGGGTGACCTGGGCCTCGGGCTTCCCTCCCCCATAAAGGCCTGGCTTCTGCTGGGTTCAGGCCCAGCCCCCCCCCCCGCCCCAGGCATAGAGCACTCAGAGCCGGGTACTGCATGATGCTGGTGACAGCAGGTGTTGAAAGTAAAAAATGTAATTTATTTCCACACTTTTCAAATGGCCATTCCTGTGGCTTAATATTTGTACTTCGGTTGACCTTGAATCATGAGAGTAAAAACATAATGCTCTTAGAAAATGTGTACTCAGCGTTATTTAGGCAACAGTCTCGTAGTTACATAGAATGATGGGAAATGTAAAGGGTGAATGTGTACTAAACTTGGAAGGGCTACCTGTTAGTTATTCTAAGGCTTTTTGTATTATCTTCATTTTCACGTATTTTGTTTTCCTTTTTGTATAACTTGGATAATTTTTTTAAAAAAGATGTTTATACAAATCTTCAATCTTTAATACTTGGAAAATTAGCTTTTCTGGTTCTTTGAACTTGCCATGTAGGTGAAGGTTGAATGTAAGTCTTTTTTAGGAAAACCTGTGAAAATGAAGGAGTGCCCCTTCTGTTTTTACAGTATACAGAGCATCATGAATCCTCTTTAATCTAAAAGTTAGTAGTTCGAGAGCATCACTGTAAAACGGAAAGACCCTTCCCACAATCAATGATTTTCCCAAAGGGTAATCACCAGAATTGCCTGGAGAGCTTTGAAAAATACTGTGTTTTATTTGAAATGTAGATTCCTGCCCCCAACTCCTAAATTACTAAATCCAACTCTCTTGCGAGGGACCTAGAACATCAGCGTTGAAGCTTCACATGCATTTTGGGAACTCAACAGGCATGGGGAGCCCCAGCCGCAGGTCCAGCCCAGGGTGGCCACAGGCACCCAGACTGCCCCAGGCTTCCCTCCACCCAGTCCCTGTCTTTTGGTTCCCAGTAGCCCACAGGCCCCCAGGGGGTCCAAATCTCTGTTCCCTGCACACGCCTGGGCTCACGCTTCTTGCGTGGAAGGCACCGACCTCCTCCTTTCCCCTCTTTCCAGCATGGGTTTTACCCTCCTCCAGGGGCAGTGCCCGACCTGTTGGGGGCTGCATCCAAGTCACCCACACAAAATTCATTCTTCTCTTTCCTGTTCCTTATGACATGCTGAACAAACCCTTCACTGTGGCATTCCACACATCATATTCTAATAGTAGATTTTATCTGTATCATCTTTTAAAGTTTAGTTTAATTAATTAATGTAAAGACAGGGTCTTAACTATGTTGCTCAGGCTGGACTCAAACTCCTAGGCTCAAGTGATCCTCCTACCTTGGCCTCCCGGGTAGCCAGGACTACAAGCATGTGCCACCATGCCCAGCTTGGACCATTTTAAAAGATTTATTTACTTTTAATTTAGAGGTTTTTTTATTGAGATAAAATTCACAGAACAGAAAACCATTTAAAAGTGAAGGATTCCATGATTATTTAGTACATAATGTTATGTGATTACAACTTCTGTCTAGTACCAGAACATTTTCCTCACCCCAAAGGAAAGAAACCTCTTCCACACTAAGCATCCCTCCCATTCTTCCATCCCGAGCCCCTGGCAGCCCCCATCCCCCTACCTGTCACTGTGGCTTTACCCGTGCTGGGTGTTCTGGATCAGTGAACGCATGTCACATGTGCCTCATGTGTCTGGCCCCTCTATGAGTGAGGATAATATTTGCAGATTGATCGTGGGGCAGCGTCCATCAGTGCATTCATTCACTAGGGTTGCTACAACCAAGTGCCACAGACCGGGTGGCTTCAACAACAGAATTTTCTCACAGTTCTAGAGGTTCAGAAGTCCAAGATCAGGGGCCGGCAGGGTTGGTTTCTCTGGAAGCCTCTGCTTGGCTTGATTTATATAAGTAAGATTGTGTGGAGTCTGCTTGCAATTCGAGGCAAGTAACGCTTTGACTTGCTTTCTTTTTTAGCACATGGCAGTGGGGGCCCAGGCAGGGGAACGGGAGCTCTTTTTTTGAGGTTGTTAGGAGTTTGAACTCTGGAGTCAAGAAACCACCCAAGTTTAAGGCTGTGTTTTTTCTTTTTTCTTTTCTTTTCTTTTTTTTTTTTTTTTTTGAGACATTGTCTCGCTGTGTTGCCCAGGCTGGAGTGCAGTCGCACGATCTCAGCTCACTGCAACCTCCGCCTCCTGGGTTCAAGTGATTCTCGTGCCTCAGCCTCCCAAGTAGCTGGGATTACAGGCATGCACCACCATGCCTGGCTAATTTTTGTATTTTTAGTAGAGACGGGGTTTTACTTTGTTGGCTGGGCTGGTCTCAAACTCGTGACCTCAGGTGATCTGCCTGCCTTGGCCTCCCAAAGTGTTGGAATTACAGGCGTGAGCCACCACACCTGGCCTCATGCGCCTCTCTTACCAGTGGTGTGACTTTGGGTGAGTTGCCTGTGCTGTCTGTCCCAGTGTCCTCTGAGTGCTGTGAAGGTGGGTGAAGTATATTTGGTGAATCACAGGTACTGCGTGAGGTGCCAGGCATGATCCTTGCTGGTGCCAGGTTTGAAGAAAATGGTGTTTGTGCAAGGAAAAATTTTTTTTTCTGTGCAAAACTAAGGTGTATTTATGAAAATGGAAATCAAGTCTTAGCCCTCCACCGAGCTTAGTTGTAGAGAATATCAAGGGTAGTTTCTGTCAGGGTCCACACAGGCAGTGGACAGGGGCTTGCCGTTTTATAGAAGAATAAAATTTCACAACTTCTGTGTACTTCCAGTAATTTGAGCTTTAGGTTGAAGCTTGCGAGGTAGGCAAGGTAAGAGTTTCTGTCCCTATTTAGAGGCACCTAAACCCCAGTGAGGCAAAGTGAGTCACCCAGGAGCTGCCTGGAATCTGGTCCTTTCGAACCCACTGTTGGGCACAGCCTCCTCTGGGGCATGCAGACTCTGCCACATGACCTTTGAGCAGAGTTAATGTTTTCCTATTTGTTTTATTTCATTCAAAACAACTGTCATTGCTTGAACCCACCCATGCTGGGCACTTGTGTACTCCCAGGGGATGCCACTCCCCCACTCTGGGAAGTGCCAGGGTCTCACTGGACAGAGAAGGAGATCCAGGATGAGAGGTTCAGTCATTTGCCAAGGTCGTGAGCCCCAGCCCCCCACTGAGCAGCACCTCTGCCCCTCCAGGGTCCTGGGTTGGAGGTGTGAAGGGCATCCCAGGCCCTCCCACTGCTGGGTTCTTCTAAGTACAGGAATGTCTGCTGCACACGTCTTCTGAAGATAGCATTCTCTTGATCTGAGAAGGGAACCAGTACCACTTGCTGGGTGTTTAGCCAGCGCTGCACATTTCAGAATCTCATCCTGGTGTTAATAGCCCCAGGTAAGACAAGGCCACGTGTCCAGGAAAGCCTTCTGTGGGAAGACACAGCATTAAGATAGCTCAAAATCGGGGTGAGGAGGCAGGAGGCAGGGCTTACCGTCTTCATCCATCAGCTATTACCTTTATGATAGAAACCATTTCAGTGTTATTTTTATTTGCTATGGATCTATACAGAATTGCATTATTTTAATGCTTTATTGAGAAATAATTCACATACCATACAGTTCACCACCATTACCAAGTCAGATGTAAGCAGCTCTCTGGGGCTGTTCCTAATATGGAAGTGTTGCTTATACCAGAAAATGATAACCAAAATGAAATATAACACAACGTTCAAGGAAAGCTTGTAGATAATCATTGGTAAAATAATAGCAATGGAGCTGGAAATACTGAAATGGAGAGGTTAAAATGCCCGGGTTGGGGGGGGGTATTGCTGCTTGATGAGACTGAGGAGGGTGTAGCCACAAGCTTCACCATGAATGCAGTCAGGAGCCGGGGGAAGAGGCACGTGTTCCTGGGCTGTGTGGATGAGTGGTCTAGGAGGCATGCTTGTGATGAAATGACAGCCCACCAGCCCACTATCCCAGGCCCTGGAGGAGATGCGGGGTGCGCAGCCTGGGCTGTCAGAGATGTTCGCAATTGCAAAGATTCTGACCCATATTTTCCCCCACACATCCGTCTTGCTAGAGCACGTGTCCTGGTTCTTTAGAAAATCACTCCGTTGTACTTGAGGACACCATGTCCTAGGAACACACTGACACCAAAAACCTTGGCCAAGAGTCAGAAAAACAAAGCTAGATTATGTGAGGGAATGGAAATGTCCAGAATAAAACCTGGGGAGGCTAAAGGGATCGCGTGGAGCTCAGTGACAGCAGAGCTGCAAAGCTGCAACCCTCCTCAGCCAGGAGTGGCCCCAGTGAAAGCAATGGATACAAACCCACAGAGCACGTTCCCAGCGCAGCCCTCAGGGCCTGGGAGGGCCACACAGCTCCCACGGATGCTCACTCCCTGTCCATTCCCTGTTGGCCCTGGAAGTAGACTTGAGTTAAGCTCCTGGGTAAAGGGCTAAGAAAGGAGAATATGAAGAGACTTCTAGCCATATTCACTCAAATAGGAGAGAGGAACAGACGGGCCTGTGTGGCAAAGAAGAAAAGGCTTAATGTTTATGGAGCAGCAACACGCTGCAGAAAAGCGAGTCAGATCCTGGGGGATCAAAGGACTTTGTTCAGATGCTGCTGTTGAGGAAGGGCTTCTCCCCAAAATAATTCAGCTTTTTTGATTTACAGACAAAATTTACTCACTTACTGTTTAAAGTTCGGTGCATTTTTTTAAAGGGTCAATGAATCTTGATAAATATATATACTCATGTAATCACAACTGCATTCAAGATACAGGCCCTGTCCATCTCCCCAAAAGCTTCCTGAGACCTCTTTGCAGTCAGTCTCCCTCCCCAGTAACAGCCCTTTGCAGCCTCTGCTCTGCCCCCATGGCTTGGCTTTTCCCGAATCTAATGGAATCATACGGGATGTAGTCTTTGGTGTCTGGCTTCTTTGACTCAGCTCATGTGTTTGAGATTTATGCATGTTATTGTATCTGTACACCTCAGTTTGTTTAAGCATTCTCAAGTTGATGGACATTTGGGTTCTTTCTAGTTATTGGCTGTTAAACTGGTATACATAACTGAATTACATGCGACACAAAATCTTTTTAACAGCTAGATTTCTTTTTTTAAGACTTTCCTATCAGCCGGCTGTGGTATCTCATGCCTGTAATCCCAGCAGTTTGGGAGGCCAAGGCAGGTGGATCACTTGAGGTCAGGAGTTGGAGACCAGCCTGGCCAACATGGTGAAACCCCATCTCTACTAAAAATATAAAAATTAGCCAGGTATGGTGGCACACACCTGTAATTCCAGCTACTCAGGAGGCTGAGGCAGGAGAATTGCTTGAACCCAGGAGGCAGAGGTTGCAGTGAGCCGAGATGTTGCCACTGCACCCCAGCCTCTTAAAATGTACAGGTCAGGCACAGTGGCTCACGCCTGTAATCCCAGCACATTGGGAGGCCGAGGTGGGTAGATCACCTGAGGTCAGGAGATGAAGACCAGCCTGGGCAACATGGTGAAACCCGATTCTACTAAAAATACAAAAATTAGCTGGACATGGTGGCACATGCCTGTAATCCCAGCTACTCGAGAGGCTGAGGCAGGAGAATCGCTTGAGCCAGGGAGGCGGAGGTTGCAGTGAGCCAAGGTTGTGTCATTGCACTCCAGCCTGGGCAACAGATGAGACTCCGTCTCAAAAATGAATTAATGAATGAATAAAATAATAAGTAAAATAAAATATACAGTCCAGTGGTTTTTTGGGATGTTATACAGAGCTGCATTTACCATCATCAGAGTTGTGCTCTGACTCATAAAATGGATCACCGTGATGGGTTTAGAACACTTTCATCATCCATTAAAGAAACTCCATAACGATTAGTGGTCATTCCCTATTTCTCTCCTCTTCCATCCTCCACACCCACCACCCCTACACCCCAATTCCAGGCAATTACTTGTTTTTGTTTCTGTATGTTTGCCTATTCTGGAGATTTTTCTTTTATTTTTTTAACTCCTCTCATCTAACTGTGAATGTGTGCTCTCTGACCAACCTCTCTCCATCCCCTCTCCCCCTAGCTACCTCAGCCTCTGATAACCACCATTCTGCTCCTAGGAGGTCAGGTTTTTCAGATTCCACATGTGAGCAGGAACGTGCAGTATCTGTCTTTCTACGCCTGGCTTATTTCACTTCACATAGCATCCTCCAGTCATGTACAGGTCTTTATGTGGATATATGAGTTCATTTATCTTGGGTCTATTCCCCAAAGTGAAATTGCTGGGTTGTATGGTAAATGTATGTTTAACTTTAAAGACACTGTCAAACTGCTTTCCAGAGTTGCTGTACCATTTTGAATTCTCAGAAGCAATGTATGAGCATTTCAGTTACTCTACATCTTGCCAACACTTGGTATTAACAGTCTTTTCAGTGTTAGCCACTCTAATGGTGTCTCTTTGTGGTTTTTATTTGCATTTCCCTAATAACTAATGATAGTGAGCATCCATCTGTTCATGTGCTTACATGAGATTCATAGGTCTTTGGTAAAGTGTCAGTTTAAATCTTTTGCACATTTTGTTTGTTTGGTTTTGGTTTTTTTGGAGAGGTAGTCTTGCTGTGTTTCCCAGGCTGGTCTCTAACTCCTGGGCTCAAGCAGTCCTCCTGCCTCAGCCTCCCAAATAGGACTACAGCACCTGGCTGTTTTGCCCACTCTTTTTTTTTTTTTTTTTTTTTTTTGAGATGGAGTTTTTCGTTCCTCTTGCCCAGGCTGGAGTGCAATGGCACAATCTCGGCTCACTGCAACCTCCGCCTCCTGGGTTCAAGCGATTCTCCTGCCTCAGCCTCGAGAGTAGCTGGGATTACAGGCACGCAACACCATACCCGGCTAATTTTTGTATTTTTAGTAGAGACTGGGTTTCTCCATGTTGGTCAGGCTGGTCTCAAACTCCCGACAGGTGATCCGCCCGCCTCGGCCTCCCAAAGTGCTGGGATTACAGGTGTGAGCCACCGTGCCCAGCCTTTGTTTTGCCCACTTTTAATTGGATTGTTTTTCTTCTTCTTGAGGTGTGAGAGTTCTTTGTATATTCTGGATAACAGTCCTTTATCAGATAGCTATTTTGTAGATATTTTCTCTGTCTACATTTGCCTTTTCATTTACTCACCCGAGTCTTTTGAGAGTAGGTGTTTTAAATTCTGAAGTCAAAACTTATTCATGTTTTCTTTTTATTATTTGTGCTTTTTGTGTCCTATCAAAATATTTCTAGAAAGTTTAACTCTTATATTTGGATACATTTTGAGTTAATTAGTGTATAGGGAGTGAGATAAGAGGTTTTTAAAAATCTATTTTTTTTGCATATGGATATGCAGTTGTTCCAGCACCATTCGTTTAAAAGTCTATAGATTCTCCATTGAATTACTTTGGCATCTTTATTGAAAACAGTTGACCCTACAAGTAGGGGTCTACTTCTGGACTCTGTTCTGTACCATTGATTTTTTTAACTAGTTTTTGTTTTTTAATTGAAGTAATTCACACAACATAAAAGTCACCATTTTAAAGTATACAAGTAAGTGGGTCTTAGTATATTCACAAAGTTGTGCAGCCCGCACCACTAATTCCATATCATGTTATCTCAAAAAGAATGTTCCATCAACCTTAATGCATATCTTTTCTCTAATTCCACACTGTCTTGTTTATTGTAACTTTGTAGTTAAGTATTGAAATAGAAACTTCGGGCTCGGCATGGTGGCTAAAGCCTGTAATCCCAGCACTTTAGGAGGCCAAGTCTGGCAGATCACTTAAGGCTAGGAGTTTGAGACCAGTCTGGCCAACATGGCAAAACCCCATCTCTACTAAAAATAGAAAAACATTACCAGGCATGGTAGTGTATGCTTGTAGTCCCAGCTGCTTGGGAGGCTGAGGCATGAGAATCGCTTGAACCTGGGAGGTGGAGGTTGCAGTCAGCCAAGATTGCATCACTGCACTCCAGCCTGGGCAACAGAGCAAGACTCCACCTCAAAAAAAAGAGAAACTTTGTTTAGCTTTTTCAGTGTTGTTTTGGCTATTCTAGATCCTTCAAATGTTTATATAAGTTTTATTTTAAATTTTTGTGGGTACATATTAGATGTGTATATTTATGGGTTACATGAGATGCTTTGATACAAGCATGCAATATGAAATACGCACATCATGGAGAATGGGTTATCCATCCCCTCAAGCATTTATCCTTTGAGTTATAAACAATCCAGTTACACTCTTTAAGTTATCTTTTATATAAATTTTAGAATTAGCTCATCAATTTCTAAAAAAAAAAAAAACCCTGGGATTTTCATTAAGATTGTGTTGAATGTCTAACTCAGTTTGGGGAGAATTAACATTTTTACTGTGAAAATTATCCATCAAAACATGGTATATCTCTCCATTTATTTAGATACTAAAATTCTCTCATCAGTGTTTGGAATTTTCAGTGCACAGGTCTTGCACATATTTTGTTCAATTGGACCCTAAGTATTTCAGATTTTTTGGTGATACTATAAATGATAATGGATTTTTAAATTTCAAGTTCCAGTTTTCCCCTGCTAGAATATACAAATACAATTGATTTTTGTATATTGTCCTTATATCCTAAAACCTTGCTAACCTCATTAGTTCTAGTAATCTTTTGGTAGATTTTCTTAGGATTTTCTATACTGACAGTTATGTTAACTGCAAAAAAGATAGTTTTCTTTCTTTCTGAAGTGTATGCCTTTTATTTCTTTTTCTTCCTTTATTAGCCTGGCTAGAACCTCGAGGATTTAGAAGTAGGAAGAGTGGACGTCCTTGCCTTGCATCCAGTCTCAAGGGAAAGTACTTGATTATTCACTACAAAGAGAAGGATGTTAGCCGTAGGTTTTTCAGAGACAACCTTTTTAGTAGATTGAGGATGTCCTCTTTGATTTCCAGTTTGCTAAGAATTTTTATCTCAAATTTGCTGAATTTCATCAAGTGCTTACCCTGTATTTATTGACATCATCATGTGGTTTTTCCATTTTAATCTGTTTCTATGGCATGGCAATTCATTGACTGATTTTTAAATATTAAACTACGTTGCATTCCTAGGATGAAACATTAGTAATGATGTATTATCCTCTTAACATATTGTTGAATTTTGTTAGTATTTGTTCAAGACCCTTACATTTATGTTTATGATGGACAGTGGCCTGTAATTTTTTCTTTTCTTTTTCTTTTTTTATTTTTTGAGACAGGGTCTCTCTCTCTTGCCCGGGCTGGTCTTTAACTGCTGGCAGATGATCCTCCTGCCTCTGTCTCCCAAAGTGCTAGGATTACAGGTGTGAGCCACCATATGCAGATTTTTTTCTTTTTAAAAAAAATCTGAGATGGGGTCTCACTCTGTCATGCAGGCTGGAGTACAATGGCACAATCACAGCTCACTGCAGCCTCGACCTCCTGGGCTCAGGTGATCCTACCACCTCAGCCTCCCAAGTAGCTGAGACTGACTACAGGCACGCACCACCATGCCCACCTAATTTTTTGCATTTTTTGTGCAGACAGGGTTTTGCTGTGTTGCCCAGGCTGGTCTGAAACTCCTGGACTCCAGCAGTCCACCTGCTTTGGCCTCCCAAAGTGCTGGGATTACAGGCATGAGTTACCATGTCTGGCTGTAATTTTCTTTTCTACCAATGTCTTTGATTTGGTATCAGGTACTACTGGCTTCATAAAAGGAGTTGAGAAGTGCTCCTTCCTCTGATTTTCTGGAAAATTGTTTGGTATTTATTGGAAAACATTGGTATTATTTCTTCCTTAAGTGTTCAATAGATTTCACCAATGAAGCCATCTGCCTCTGGGCAAGGGTTTTTAACTGTGAGTAGATACAGGGCTTTGCAGGTTATCTACTTCTTCTTGAGTGAGCTTTGATACTTTAGACCTTTTGAGGAATTTTTCCATTTCAGTTAAGTTGTAGAATTTATTGGTATAATGTTGTTCATTATGTTCCCTTATTATCCTTTTAACGTTTGTTTTATAGTGATGTTCCCTCCTTGATTTCTTATACTGATGATTTCTTTTCTCTCTCTCTCGTTTACCTATAAAAGTAATAGAGCAGTACAATAATTCTCATATATCCATCACCCAGTTTCAATAACTATCAAGCCTTTGCACACATGCCTTATCAATTCCCTCTTTTCTTTGATATGCTGATGTATTTTAAAGTATGTTCCAGACATGATATTTTCAAATGCTAGATACTTCCATATGCGTCTCTAAAAAAATAAGGATATTTTCTTACAGGACCACAATGCCATTACCATACCTTAAAATATTAATCGTGATTCCTTGGTAGACTCTTATTACCTAGATTTACCTATAAGATTTTCCTAAGTGTCTCAAAAATGTCATTGTGTATAGGTCATATCTTCAAATCAGAATCCAAACAAGGTCTGTACATTTACCCATGGCTGTACCTGAAATTGTTAATGTAAGGGAAATCACCCTCACTTTTTCTAATGCAATAAACTGTCTTATAATCATTTCTCCCCTAAAATGCCTCACATTCTGGATCTGTCTGCTTCTAGTTGGTATCATTTAACTTTTCTGCAATAGGAGTTTCTTCAATCTGAGAGGACTAAATGATGACTTGGAACTTTCTGAACCCCTGAGAAATGTACCTTGGCTTTCATCCCCTGGGGGAACATAAAGGAAGGGTGGGCAACTGTCCATCTCAAGACCTGGGAAATATCTGGTTTCTGTGTCCAGTTCAGGCCAGGCAATGTCCATGAAGCCTTTGATCTCCATCACCTCTGAATTCCACTTAATTATGTATAGTACTAACTACATGTAGTAATTAATTATGTATCTTTGTTCATTGTGTTTCCTTTATGTAGCTCTGGCCCTTGAAAAATCCGTCCTCTACTGTTACTCTTTGTTTTTAAGGCTTAGTGTACATTTATGAAAGTATACCATACGTTAGAAGAGTGCAAGATTCCTGTGGACACACTGTGTACCTGGCCCATGGCACAGAGGTTCGTTTTGGCTGTTACTACCTTTTTTTTTTTTGAGATGGAGTCTCGCTTCGTCACCCCCGCTGGAGTGCAGTGGCGCGATCTTGGCTCACTGCAACCTCCGCCTCACTGGTGCAAGCGATTCTTCTGCCTCAACTTCCCAAGTAGCTGGGACTACAGGTGCACACCACCACGCCTGGCTAATTTTTGTATTTTTAGTAGAGATGAGGTTTCACATTATTGGCCAGGCTGGTCCTGAACTCCTGACCTCATGATCCAGCTGGCTAAGCCTCCCAAAGTGCCGGGATTACAGGCGTGAGCCACCTTGCCCGGCCTGCTACTTCTTTACCTTCAGGTAAACTTGTCCTGCAGTGTGTGCCCTTGTCTGGCCGCTCTCAGGTGGTGCTGCTCATGGTGAATGCCATCGTGTTGCTGCCCCTATTCATTCTTGTTGCCATAGAGTATCCCAGGTATACCACAGTTGACTGGCCCATTTGACTGTTGGTGGACATTTCAGTTGTGTCTGGTTTGGGGATATGACATCTGGTGCTGACCAGCACATTCCCATTCGTGCCATTTTGGTGAACCTGCGTTCACATTTTTGCGTGCATCTGCCTGGGAGTGGAATTGCCGGTCCTTGGGGACACACAGGCTCAGCTTTCCTAGAACTGCCACGCAGTCTTCCCTGGGGATTCACTGCACAATATTTTAAAACCCAGATCTTACCATGCCCCTCCCAGGCTTGGTGCCCTCGAACGGCTCTCATCACACAGAAGCCGAAACCTGGCTCCATAAGGTACCACGGAAGGCCCGGGCCCTGCCTCGCCCTGCCTGCTGGCGTGCTTTCTGTTCCCCCAACAGCCCACCATCCCCTCTGCTCAGGTCCCCCTCCCCTCCCCAGCCACCCGCCACCTGGCCTGCCTGCTCCTGGATATCCCCAGAGGCTCTACTGCTTGCCTGGGTCGCCCTCTCCTGCAGGACACTTGACACCTGGTCCTGATGCGGGACTCATTGTCCCCACTCTAGAGTGTCCTCTCATCAGCAGCACTCAGCATCTCTGCCACCCCACCAGGCTGCAGCTTTTTACGAACAAGGACTGTTGCTTTTTCTGTCTTGGATGCCTGGCCTGTCGTAGATGCTCAGTACCTCCTGAATGAGTGAATGAATGAATGGCCTGTCAGCCAGCCTGGACGTCCTGAGCACTGGGCAGATGATCTTAACAGAAACATTAAGTGGCTGGCAGGCACTCCTGGCCTTAGAAAACCTTTACATCTAGCTTTGGTTTTTAAAGTTGGAAAGAAAAGGACTCAAAGCACAGCCCCTTGCACAGGAACAACAGGTGGGGATTGATAACAAGGCTCGTGACAGGTCACCGTCTTTACATCTCAGAATGGTAGTGTTTGCTGGAAGAACCAGCTAGAGCTTCAGTCTCTTCTTCAACAGAGAACTTCCCCGTCTGTTTCTCCTAGTTGACCACAGAGTATGTTGGGGGGTGGCGTGTAGATTTTGGATCAAGCCCTGGCTTAAATCCAGCCCATAACAGCTTTGCTGTGTCAGTTAAATAACTCTTCTCAGCCTCAGTTTCCCATGTGTGGGATGGGACAGTAACACCTGCCTCGTCACGGGGCTGTTGGAGGCCCAGTTTGTGAATTCCTCATTTCCCCAGGAGAGAACAAAATCAGTTCCTGGAGAGCCCCTGACAGCCCCCATCCATTGAATTTTCTTCTTCTCTCCTGGGGAAATTAGAAATTCACAGGGCAAGTTTCCACAAGGCTTTGCCTTCCTGAGAGATCTGGCCTGGACCACACTCGAAGCTTGCCCTGCACATGGCTGGGAGAAGGGTCAAGGGCCGCTCAGGTGCGGGTCGCTGTAGAGCCAGCATGGTCTGGAGGGAGTGTGCCCACAGGGAGCTACCCCAGCCAGGCAGCACCTCCTTTCCTTCTGGGATGCTAGGCCAGGGGAGGAGGTATAGCCTACCTCTCTGTACTGGTCTTGCCCCCTCTGAGAGACAGAGACCTGCTCCCTAGGGAATTGCCTTTAGATGGGGGCAAAGGGAAGGGAGAGAAATTCCGTAACCTGAAAATAAGTATAATCATTGTTACATTAAAACAACGCCAAGTTTGCATGAATTTTAAAGAAAAACCCTGTACATCGAAGGGATGGGAGCACCTTCTTTGGGCAGCTGTGCCCCGTTCCTCAGCCCTCCTCTGCCTGGGCACAGGTGCTCCCTGGACAGCACAGCCTGGGGGTCCTGGATTTTAGGGGACCCATTCAAAGGGCCAGTAAAGAGTTGAACACTTTTAAGGTGCTTCAACTAGGACTTTAGCTACCCCTTAGCTATTTTGTGGTTACTGAAGCATGGCCCCCAGGAGAAATCCCTTTTTCCTTCTTTTCTGGGAAGTTCCTGGGAGCCAAGGGGAAGTCTGTTAATACCAGTTCTGGCAGGTGGGAAGAGGCTAGTGGCCTCCTCACCTTGCCACGGGCGCTGGTCCCTCCCTGGGGAAAAGGTTTTCTTGGCTTGGACAGCTTAGGGGCAGAGAGGAGAACATCCTTGGTTTTATCCTGTCTGTGTATATATACATTATGGGTTTTTTTGTTTTGTTTTGTTTTGTTTTTTTGAGACAGAGTCTCACTGTCGCCCAGGCTGGAGTGCAGTGGCGTGATCTCGGCTCACTGCAAGCTCCACCTCCCGGATTCATGCCATTCTCCTGCCTCAGCCTCCAGAGTAGCTGGGACCACAGGCGCCCGCCACCACACCTGGCTAATTTTTTGTATTTTTAGTAGAGATGGGGTTTCACTATGTTAGCCAGGATGATCTCAATCTCCTGACCTCATGATCCACCCGCCTCGGCCTCCCAAAGTGCTGGAATTACAGGCATGAGCCACCGCGCCCGGCTTTGTTGTTTTTTAATTAAGAAAGTAGTTTTGGATGAGAGAAATGATAAAACTTTTATATACTCCTCCCAAAAAAGTTAAATGCCTCACATGTGTGAGCTGTTCAATTCAGAAAATGGCTGAGTAAACATGATTTTAACTTCATGACTGAAAGAACACTGTAAATTTGGGGAGAAAAAAACAACTCCATAATGAAAAACAAAGCGGCTGTTCTGCTGTCTCTGAAGCAAGTGGATTGGAGAAAGCGCCTCAGTGGGAGGAGCCGCCTCTCTCCCTAATAACCACACAGCAACAGCTGGGGATTTGCACGTTCTCACGGGGCATTCCACTGTCTCAGGAGTGGCCTGTGCGTGGGCCTTTAAGTGCTTTTTCAAAAGCCAAGTATATACCCAAATGTGCTTTTAAATAATATCTAGGGTCCTGGGATCCACCCCCAACACTGGGGAGGCCAAGGAGTAGTAAACCCAAAGACTGGCGTGTTTGGCTGCAGCCTGGCCTGGCTTTCGTCAGCGGTTTCTGGCTATAATGGAGCTTTTAAAAGTAGGGTGTGTGTGTGTGTGTGTGTGTGTAGAGTATAATCGGCTCGGATTTAATTCATTCAGTGCATCCAGTTTCCTTAGAAGGGCCAGTCCCTCCAGCTCAATGCCTTTTTCTGGAAGTTTTGGCCTCAGAATTCAGGCTGTCCGGCCAGCACACAGTGGCCGGCCGTGCGTTCAGGACTCACAGGAATGTGGCAGATGGACCCACTCTGTGCAGGGGCTGTAGAAGCTCGCTCAGGGACACATGCCAAATTGCCTTCCCCGCTCCCTTCTTCCTTGTAGTTCAGTCTTAACTTCGCTCTCAGCCATTTTAATTGAATTTAACTTGGGGTAATTATACAAGCACTGAAAGGATTTGAATGCTTTGGGAACAAGATAATTTATACAAAAAAACTTAATCAGGCTTAATTTTGAATTCTATGCTTTTATCTTTAAAAATGTTTATTTTTTTCAAATGTGTGAAAATGGCATTGTGTGTATGTGCCCATGTGTGTTGGGGATGAGGTCTCATCTCCTTGGGTGCACTGACGTAAGCAATGGACTTTTCTAGAGTTGCTTTCCTTTCTTTTATCTGCCACCTCTGGCTATATGATCTCCAGGTAGTTAGCATATTTTGGAGGGTTTAAACTGGTTTTAATAATATTCTTAGCGAAAGGTGATGCTGAAGGCAAACCTGTTATTACTACCAAAAGGAGTCCTGCCTTACAGAGCCCACTGGAGGCGGAGTCTGGCTGGGCCCTGACCCAGCTCCCTGCCACTGGCACAGGAGACCAGCTAGCTATGATACAACTTGTTGCCCAGTTTTCAATGGCCAGTTGGGTTCCTTTTAGCTCCTGATTTCATGTTTCTGGGCAGTGGGATGTAGGGCCCTGCCTGGCAGTGCCAACCAGCAGCGAGCCCTGGATTAGAATGACGCTGTGCTGGTTTGAAGTGGACACATGAGCAGGTAGGGCCACATGGGTGGCTGTTGATTTATTTATTGAGACGGAGTTTCACTCGTTGCCCAGGCTGGAGTGCAATGGCACAATCTCGGCTCACTGCAACCTCCGCCTCCCAGGTTCAAGTGATCTTCTTGCCTCAGCCTCCTGGTGTAGCTAGGATTACAGGCACCCACCACATCTGGCTAATTTTGTTTTTAGTAGAGACAGGGCTTCACCATGTTTGGCTGGTCTCGAACTCCTGACCTCAGGTGAACCACCCGCCTCAGCCTGCCAAAGTGCTGGGATTACAGCCGCGAGCCCTTGCTCCTGGTGCATGGGTGGTGGTTTCTAAGCTGTGCTCAGCCTCCACGCGTAGTGGAGGTGGCATTCCTAGGGATTTTAAATTTGACATCTTGCAGTTGTATTTGGTGGTTATCTTTGAAAGTATTCTCTGAAATACTTTGACTAATTCATGCTGATGCATTTATTCTGCTTCACGATGTTGGGTGGTGGCCTCCCTGGTTGGCTCTCCTGTGGACCCTGTGTCCCCTGGATGTGCCTGCAGTCTATCCCACCCTGTTGTGGCTTTGCCTTGCTTGGCCTGGGCCAGGCAGGCCTCTTCCCAGATGTTTGACAGGAGTGTGGCTTTGACCTCTGTTTATCAGCTCTCGGTTCTTACATTTTTTTAATTTTAAATTTTAAGGGCACAAGATAATTGTTCCTGTTTATGGGGATCTCTATTTTTGTACCCACTGTGTCCAGTCCCTCTCCAAGGGACTTGATCCTCCCAAAACAACCAGATGGCTAAGCTGCTAAATACAGGGTGCGCTGGCCCAAGCCTCGCCAGGGGCCTCACCTGTATCTTTAATTTGTATTTCTTCACTTTTAAGTAGGTTTAACTTCCTATTCTTACATATTCTCATCCTTCTAGAATATTCTGTCAGCAAACCACCTAGAGAAGAGAATGACTGTGATATTTTGTAATTGTTTTGTGCTTCTTCTAACTTAAAGTTGGATTCTCTATTTCTCACTTAAGAAGGCAAAACAGTATTATAAAACTATGTTCATCAATACAACCTTAAGATGTTTCTAAAAAACAAAACACTAATATATATTTTATTCCTGTTTCAAACTCAAAGTATTTCTAGCCCAAAGGTTCCAAATGAAAAGCAGCCATGCTCTAGAAAAATGAACAGCAGAAAGGCACAGGTGGCATTCCCAGGCCTCCCTTGCCTTCTGCCGGAGTTGAAACAATCCAGACCTTTGGGAGCACACAAGGTAGACGAGAAGTTGCCTGCCATCAGCCAGACCTGGGTGTCCTATTTAACAAGTGGAGAGCGGGCTGGGACAAGCCACAGATTCTTGGCTTTTCCCGGCTGCCCGGGGTTTTGCTGCCCCAGGCAGAATAAACATATTTTGAGCAACTGCCAGCGTGTGATTGCTGTACCGTCTTCCAGCAGGCCTGGAAAAATACTCTAAAAGGCAAACCGTTTGCTGTGTTTCTTCGTGGGAAATCACTGCTTAGTCAGCAGCTGGTGTGCATGGGGCCTGGGTGGGCAGAGAAGGCCCTGGTCTCCACCCCAGTGCCCAGGCCTGCAGAGATTACGGCCACCTCATGCCTCCGGGCCTGCTCGACCTTGACCCTGCTGCCAGAGACATCTCGTTCTTGTCCTGTTTTATTGAATGTCTCCAGAAAGCAAGTGAGTGTAAGGGAAGCCAGCACAAATCTGTAGAAATGCTTTGGACAGACTTGGGTACTTGTGGAAACCCTAAAGAAAAGATGAGGAGCTTCAGCTTCTGATTCGGGGCCATGAAGCCTGCTGAGCTCCAATAAGAACGCACACGAGTGACAGTAAGCGCAGACCAGGCCTGCGCGGGGCCTGCCTGCCTCCCGTGAGCTCATTCAGTCTTGTTTTTAGATTACCTTTTTTGAGGTATAATTTACATGCAACAAAATCCACAGATTAAGTGCATAGATAGGTCAATGATTTTGACAAATGTATCCCCCATGGAACCACTGCCCAATCAGTATAAAGAGCATTTCCATCTCCCCAGAGGGCCCTGTGTCTGCGGCAGCAAGTACCCCACCCCCTCTGGTCTGGGTGCTGTCCCTGGAGGTGAGTTTTGCAGGTTCATTGTCAGTGGCTGTGATGGGGGCTGATTACATCCCGCCTGGCTACTCTGCACGTCCTGCTTCTGCCCTGCTCCCGGGCCTGGTCTGAGGGTCTGGAGACCTGGTTCTCTTGTGGGAAGGAAGAGGTGGCAGAGCCGGCACTGAATCCAGGGCCTACGAATGTGCCCCTAGGGCTATGTTTGAACCTGTGGGGTTTGAGAGACAAGGAGAACTTAAAGGATTCCCAACAGCCTGAAGGCCCAGGTGCCTCTTTGGGAATCTGGGCTGAGTGGGATGGCCCCTTGGCTTCCTGCAGTATTTATGAAGTGCCTACTGCATGCGCCGGGCCATGCCAGATGACGTAGGGGGGTGAAAGGAAGAGAAGGCGAGACCTCGCCCTCGAGGAGCTGTGGTTTAGAGGCGTGAGGATGGGCCATGCAACTCCCTTGCTCGAAAAGCAAGAAAAGGTGCAGTCGAGAGACCTAGAAGAGGCGGCAGCCCTTTCCTCTGCTGACTGGCAGCTCAGCCTCGCAACTTGGCATGGAGGGTTTTAGTTGTTAAAAACTAAACATTATTTTATTACATATTCCATATTTGTTATTATTTATTCAGAGACAGGGTCTCACTCTGAGGCCCATGCTGCAGTGGTGAGATCATGGCTTATTGTGGCCTTGACTTCCTGGGCTCAAGCGATCCCCCCACCTCAGCCTCCCAAAATGCTGGGATTACAGGTATGAGCCACCGCACCCAGTCTATTTCCTTATTACAAAATTCTCAGCATGGAGTTTTTCATTCATCTTTATGTTGTGCAATATCAGTTTTAAGTTTCAGTGCATTTAACTCGTGGAATCACAGAAATGACAGTTTTCATAACTTACACATGCGTATTTCTTTTTTTCTTTTTTTTTTTTTTTTTTGAGACAGAGTCTTGCCCTGTCGCCCAGACAACAGATGTCTTGCACTGGAGTGCAGTGGCACCATCTCGGCTCACTGCAAGGTCCGCCTCCCGGGTTCACGCCATTCCCCTGCCTCAGCCTCCCGAGTAGCTGGGACTATAGGCGCCCACCACCATGCCCGGCTAATTTTTTTTGTATTTTTAGTAGAGATGCGGTTTCACCATGTTAGCTAGGATAGTCTCGATCTCCTGTCCTTGTGATCCACCCGCCTCGGCCTCCCAAAGTGCTGGCATTACAGGCGTGAGCCACTGTGCCCGGCCATCTATTTCATTCTTATCAGAAAGTTAACTGAACTGTATTTCACCTCTTGAGGTGCACATATTCTATCAACACTGTCTGCCTTCACCTACTGATGATGGAGGAAAAGAGGGGGAAAGGCACTCTGGGTGGCCCAGCAGGTTGCCCTGGCTTTCTGTGTCATTTTCCGAGTATGTGGTTGGCTGACCCATGTGTAGGAAGGGACATGATGGGGCCTTTGGTGTCTGAATTCTCCAAACCCTTACTTCCTTCTGCAGGGGGAACAGGTTCTGCTTGCAATGGGAAGTGCAGCAGCTCACCCAAGCTTCACCCTAATGCCAGAAAGCCCCACACCCTGGGTCCACCACGATCCCACACTCCTGGGCTCTCCACTCACAGGAGTGCTGTCTTACTCCAGCAGGCTTCGCTTTGCTTACAAAATACAAAGACAAAATCGGGAATTTCAGGATAGTGGCAGCTTCTGAGTGCCAGTTCCATGGCACATGCCAGGCAGGCAGGCAGCCCAGGGTGTGCTTAATAAACCCTGAGGGCACCTTCTAGATTCAGGAGGCCACGGCGGATGTGACTGGAGCCTGGTATGAGGGCAGCCCAGGCCACTGGCTGCCTGGGGCCCTGGAGTGCTTGGGGGCAGTGAGGGGGTGCCCTCCTCCAGGGGCCCTGGGACGTGGAGGTCAGGAAGGAGGTGTGAAGGCTCTGCTGCCCTTGCCTGGGTTGCCTTGTGTGTGAGTCACTTCACCTCTGCCCCAGCTTCCCCATCTGCAAAAGGGGGGAGAAGCTGGGAGTGAAGCGGCCTCACCGTGTGGTTTGGAGCACCAGGTGAAGAATGTAGGTAAAGCACTTGGCATGGGGTGGGCATGGAGGCAGGGCTCTCCCTTGGGGGTGGCGTTGATCCCCCGTGAGCCACAGGTAGGTCCGGCAAGTGGAGCCAGGTTCCTGAGGCCGTGGCCGCAGGTTGAGGGCCCTGTGTGACGAGGTTGACGGCATCTCCAGGGTTGGGCCGCTGGCCGCCTGCCCAGCATGTGTTCCTGGCTCTGCCTCCCGCTGCCGCCTCCGCTGCGCCTTCTAAGTGTCACACCAGGAGGCAGCAGGGGCTGGCAGCACCTCCGCTCCTGCTGCCGCACCTGGAATTTGGGGCCATGGCCCTGGCCGGTTCTCCATCCTGCCTGTTTGCATAGAGCTCGTTCCCTGGCCTGGCATCTTGGGATTTTCCAGTGATTCCTTTCCATACTTGAAGCAGACATGGGGATGCAGGGGATGGTCATGTCTGCGTTGTTGGTCACTGAACATTTTAAAGGTGGCAACACAATTGCCTTTAAAGTGATATGGCATGAAAAAAATCGTTATTTATATTTGGCATGGCCAAAGAGTAAAAACTCAAGGGATGGTTGCTGAGGAGCATTCTGGAGGCCTGGGGTGGCATCAGGGACCAAGTGTCCGTTTGATGTCACAGACCCGTGAGTGTTCAGTGTCTTGAGCGAACTGTGAAGAGGAGACCCTGGCCTCTGATTTCAAAGGCGCCAGCGTTTTACCGGGGCCTGTGCAGATAATGGAAGAAAGGTGTTTTGCCAGGGACTTTTCCGGGGTATGCAGTGGGGCTGGTGAGGGGTCTGCCTTAGCAGGAAGCCCTTGCCTTTGCTGTAAAGAAACTAGCAAGCGACAAAATGAAAGCATCAAAGAGCCAACAGGATGCGGCCCGAGCCCTCCCTGGCACGTCGCCCCGAGCCGCGCGGGGAAGAGTGACCTTAGAGCCCGCCTCGCGCACACAGGCCAGGCACAGGTTGAAAGTTCAAGGCATTTTGTTTTTTCACCTGTTTCCTACAGTTCTAAGAAACTTCTGAAGAATTAATGTGTAACTATATCAGACACTCGGCGTTTTCTCCAGGGAAAATAATGTTACAGTGGGGGAGGGAGGGGAAGTGGCTACTTGATGAGGCGCAAGAAGGTTTCCATAAAGTAAGAAAAACCCTCTCTAGGGGAAACGTGCACAACATCGCATGTGACTCTTACTCCGTCTCCACCATGTAGAATGGCTGCGTTTGCTCAGGGCTGGCACAGTGTGGGGCTGCTGGTGGTCACAGAAGGACTAGAGCAGCAGTTGGTGTCCTTGAAACTGGTGTACAGCCGTGATCGCCATGCCCTTCGTGAGTCTGGTGGGCCCAGGATCTGCTGCGGCCAATTTTGACACGAGGTATTGAATGACAAAAGCAAATTAATGCAGCAAATGTAAAGATAGAGATAAGCTCTTTGCCAGGCCATCTTCTGGACCAGGAGTTTATGATTCTGAAACTATTTCTTCCTGGCCAGTGGCAGAGCCCCTCTGGCAGGGGCCTGAGCTTCATGCTACCCAAGTCTAAATCGTTTTACTTTTTTCTAACAAAGTCTTAACTTGCCAACTGGCAGTATGCATTGTTACTGGCTTGATTTATCATGTGGAGAAAACAGATGCTTTGACATGATGACATACAGATTTTACTAACATTTCCTCCTGTCATGAAATTTTCATATAAAGATGAATATTTTCTTGAGGCACCATTTATAAAGGTGGTTTTTATGTTAGAAGCTGGTGTGGGCCAGGCGTGGTGGCTCATGCCTGCAATCTAGCACTTTGGGAGGCCGAGGTGGGCGGATCACAAGGTCAAGAGTTTGAGACCAGCCTGGCCAATATGGTGAAACCCCATCTCTACTAAAAATACAAAAATTAGCCAGGCGTGGTGGTGGGCACCTATAGTCCCAGCTACTCAGGAGGCTGAGGCAGGAGAACTGCTTGAACCCGGGAGGCGGAGGTTGCAGTGAGCCGAGATTGCGCCACTGCACTCCAGCCTGGGTGACAGAGCAAGACTCCGTCTCAAAAAAAAAAAAAAAAAGCTGGTGTCTTTTTAAAATCCTTTTGTAAATTAGTTTAAGAAGAGTTAAACACTAGCCCTTTCCTTGTTCGGTTCACCTGGTCTGCGTAAGCATGCTTTTAAACGTGTACCAGGCATATGAAGTGGTTGTGATTTGTAAGCTATCATCATAAACTCTTAAATCCTGCCTTTTACACTCTTGCCACCAGGTGGCTAAGAAAAAAGAAATCAAGAAAAAAATCTAACAGTTATGCAAAGGACTCGTAATCACTTTCAAGTTCTGCTTCAGTGGTGAAATATGAAACTATAGACAGACTGCGTTTCAAGAAGGAGAACTGCTGAATAAGTGACAGGCATTTCAG
Organism: Gorilla gorilla gorilla; assembly: GCF_029281585.2. Classification (NCBI taxonomy): domain Eukaryota; kingdom Metazoa; phylum Chordata; class Mammalia; order Primates; family Hominidae; genus Gorilla; species Gorilla gorilla. Next base: position 115,257,223 of record NC_073238.2, on the reverse strand, counting down.
GCAGCGTCCGACCAGATGGACAGCTCATGAGTGTTCTTATTTTCTCAAATATTGGCAATGGGAAACCAGATTTTGCTCATCTAAAGCTTTTGGAGACTCTCTGAGCCTGTTCCACCTCCATGCTGTCCCCTGGATGTCGCTATTGTCCGGACCAGTTAGCTTTGGGACAGAGGTTCAGCTTTGGCCTCTTGGATTTCCAGAGTGGAGGATGCCTGAATCCTGACCACAGCAGCAGGCTGCCCTTATCCTTTAACACATCAGCATCAGGGAATGACATCTGCAGAGATGTTCAGTGCCCTCAGAATTGGCTCTAGGAACCCAAAGTAAAATTCTCCAAACTGATGTTAAGGTCTCATGCATGTCATTCTTTGATTCTGTGTATTAACAGTAAGATGCTATGAGGAAATCCATGCACGAGGGATGATAGCGTGGCAGGCTGGAACACGCTTTTTAGATTTACTTTCGTGGACTGGATCTGTTAAGAGTAAGGCCAGCATCCTAGGGCACAAACCGTGCTCTCCCCAATGTTTCCACAGCGTCATGAAGGACGATCTTGTCCCATGAAACAAACCCTACCCATCTTCTTGCTGGGGGGTCAGCAGCTGCTCTGCTTCTCCTGTGCACCCGGGGTTGCTCTTCAGTTCTCTAACTTAGTAAGTTGGACTGGCAGCATCTTGGTTGTATGCCATTTTATTCTTGATTCGCTTTTCTGATTCAAAGTGAACCTGAGTGCCTTAATCCTCTAAGGGGAATTAATTGCTTGTTTCAGTGCTTAACTCTGATCCTGGCTCAGTCCCCATGGGGACAAGTTTCATCCTGTTAGGATCTGTGTGTGTTGTTCAAAACACAATCAGAAAGGTAATGAAGTTTTTCTTATGACAGAAGCCAGAAATGCAGGCTATTTTCTTTTCTATTGCATAAGTAGTGTTCTCAAACTAACTTTATGTTATGAAGGATGCTATTGAACTCAATACATAAAATGTAGAAAGTTTTAGTTGGTCATTCTAGCAGGCTGGATTATTTCCTAGAAATGAAGCTTAACTTTTATTGCCTGGTTTTATTTTACAGAAATAAGCTATTATCTTCTGCATAAGACAATTACTGAACTGATTTTCCAGAGTTGGAATTAACCTTCTGTGGCCTAATCACCTTCATTTCTATGTAATATCACCCTCCCAAGCATTTTTCTTGGTTTTGGAAAATCATTAAGGCCACAACCACTACTCGATATGCCTGATGCCCTCTCCCACTTATAATGTGTTCATTTTTATTTTTTACAGGGCTTCATTGAGAAGACTATAGCTAGTAGATATTTCTAGAAGATCTTGATAAAGGATGGAGTTAAGTGGAGACCTGAGGAGGGAGCAGGGATAAGGAAGGGCCAAGGGGAAGAGGGAATTCACATTCATCAGGTGCTCATGCCTGCACAGTCGGCAGTCAGTGGAGGGTAACTCTTTGGGGTAAATAGGAGGAAATGGAAGCTCAAGGACTTGAAATCACTTGCCCAAAGTCCCACAGGTGCTCAGGGATGGAGGCAGGAACTCAAGTCAGGCCTGTTATGGCACAGTGGATTGTTTGATACTTGCCATGCACTCTGTCCCTAAATGCCCATCTACAGAATTCTGAGGTTGCCTTTCCTGATGCTGGCCCTGCAGGGGCTGGGCTCACACTGTGTCTGATGCAGCAGGGCTGACTTGGGGGCAATTACTTCACATTAAGGTAGAGACCAAGAGAAATACTTGTTTTAATCTGGAAAAACTCAGATGGCTTGCCTACAGCTGTTTCTTACCATTACTCATTAAACCAAGCCCTTACATTTTATCTAAGACTCTGACTCTAACCCTGTGCCATGGAAAAACAAACAAACAAAAAACTAGCATGGTGAGAGGGGGCAGGGTTGAAGACACAGTAACATGTGGCTTTCAGAAGGTGGCATCCCCTTCTGCAGTGGCAGTGTCACCCCTCCCAGCCCGGCCCAGGGGCCTGGTGCAACCAAAGAGGAGCCCGACATTTTCCCAGCCAGAATGAATCACAGGCACATTCTGCTGCAGTTCTGAGAGGCATCTGGCCAGTGTCATAGACTTTTCATGTGTCCTGTTGGTTGTGATCCTCACATCAGCCCTTGGAGATGGGCTGAACATGAGAGACAAGGAACAAGAGTTCAAGGAGATGAGAAGCTCAAAAAACAACAAACAAAAGCCAAAGCTAGCAGAAGGAAAGGAACAGTAATGATTAGAGCAGAGATAAACAAAACAGAGAATTTTAAACAACAGAGAAAATCAGTTAAACCAAGAGTTGGCTGTTTGAAAAGACTAACAAAATTGACAGACCTTTAACTTAAATAAAAAGAGAGAAAAGATCTAAATAACTAAAACCAGAAATGGACGAGAAAACATCACGTCCTACAGAACAACACATCTTGCAGAAATAAAAAGGCCAAGAGAATATTATGAACAATTATGCCAACAAATTGTCTAACCTAGATGAAATGGACAAATTCCTAGAAAGACACAACCTACCGAGACTGAACAGACCTACAACTAGTAAAGAGTTACAACTAGTTTACAACTAGTAAAAAGACTACAACTAGTAAAGAGACTGAAGCAGCAGTCAAAAATCTCCTCCAAAAGAAAAGCCCAGGACCAGATGGCTTCACTGGTAAATTCTACCAAACATTTACAGAATTCACACCAGTCCTCCTGAAACTTTTCTAAAGAATGAAGAAGAAGGAACATTTCAGTGTTGAGCATCACCCTGATACTAAGGCCAAAGACACTCCAAGAAAGAAAACTACAGACTAATATTCTTGATGAAGATCGATGCCAAAATCCTAAACAACACACTAGCAAACAGAATTCAACAACACATTAAAAGGATTATATGCAATGGCCAAGTGGGATTTATTCCTGGAATGCAAGGATGTTTCAATATAAGAAAATCAATCAATGTAATACACTACATTAACAGAATGAAGGAAAAAACACACAATCACTTCAATTGATACAGAAAAAGCATTTGACAAGATTCAACACAACTTCATGATTTAAAAACACTCAACAAAGGAACAGAAGGAAATTACCTCAACATCATAAAGGCAGTATATGAAAAGCCCACAGCTAACATGATACTCAGTGATGCCAGAATGAAAGCTTTTCTTCTGAGATCAGGAACAAGAAAAGGATGCTGCTTTCATCAGTTCTGTTGAACATAGTTCTGGGAGTCCTAGCTGGAGCAATCAGGCAATAAAAAGAAATTTAAAAGGCATCCAAGTCAGAGGTAAGAAGTAAAATTAACTCTATTTGTAAACAATATATTGGTCCTGTATAGAAAATGTAAACATTTCACCTTAAAACTTTTAGAACTAATAAACAAATTCAGTGAAGTTGCAGGAGACAAAATTCACACAAATAATTATTGCATTTTTATACACTAATAATAAGCAATCTGAAAAGACAAACTATTCCATTTATGATAGCATCAAAAAGAATAAAATACTTAGGAATAAACTTAACCAAGCAGGCAAGATGTGTACACTGAAAAGTACAACACATTGCTGAAAGCAATTAGAGAGGACACAAATAAATGGAAAGACATCCCATGTTCATGGATTGGAAGACAATATTGTTCAGATGTCAGTACTTCCTAAAGTGATCTACAGATTAATGCAGTCCTTTAATGCAGAAAGAGGAAACCCAATCCAAAAATTTATATGGAAATATCAAAGGACCTTAAATAGACAACGTGATCTTGGAAAAGAACAATGTTGGAGGTCTCATACTTCCCGACTTCAAAACTTACCATAAAGTTGCTGTAATCAAAATAGCACAGAACAGGAATTCCTCCTTATCTGTGGTTTTGCTTTCCATGGTTATTGTTTAATGGGTACAAAGTTTCAGTTTTGCAAGATGAAAAGGTTCTGGAGACCTTTTTCACAACTCAAATATACTTAACACTACTGAACTGAACACTTAAAAATAGTTATGATAAATTTTATGTTATGTGTATTTTATCACAATTTTTAAAACTCCACAAATTAAAAAACAGGAAATACAGAGAAGGATTTGGTTTATCAGATAAAATTTAAAACAAGTAGGGAACAAAAAGCATAGGGAAGTGTAGGGTGCTTTGCAAACCATCTCTGCCATTGCAGAGCCTGAGTCCTCCACCATACTTGACAGGGTCACCTCCCTTGGGCCTTGGGGGCAGTGCAAGTGACAGAGCCAGAGAGGCTTTTGGAGTCCAGCAGGCCCAGGTTCAGTTCCTGCTGCTGCCTCTCACCAGCTTTGGGCCAGAGGCCTCATCTTAGTTTCTTCATCTGTTAAATGAAGATAATACCACCTACTTTACAGAGTTGAGAGCATTAAATAAACTGAGATGACACAGGCTACTTAGTGCGGGGCCCAGTACACCCAGGTGAACCTCGGTCATCGGTAAGCAAGGTCCCAGAAGTCCTCCCTGGGAATTAGCCTTCTTCAGAAACACCATCCTCCAACTCTCTTCTCCTCCTACCTCTGTCCTAAGCCTGCTTGTCCACTCTTGGATGAAATATTTTTCTTCCTTTGCAGTTGAATCCCCGGAGTAGTGAAAACAATGACCGTTGCGTGCTGAGTACCTGCTCTGTCCTGGCATCTTACAACTCTGTTCCAAAGTCTGTGCTGCTTCCATAGGACTGTTCTCACTTCTTTCCATTTTGCAAGTTCTCAGCCTGGTGGCAGTCTCCCTGCCCGAGTGGATGGTGCCACCACCTCTTACTGAAGGAGCGGTTTCTGAGGGAGAGCGCCTGTGCTGTGCAGCTGTCTCCCGCGAGGCGCCCTTTGACAAGTCTGTCTTCTGTCTCCCCTCAATGACACTGTGGCTTCATGGAGTCTCACTGCATGCCCAGCACTTAGCACAGGGCATCCCTGCATGGCTGCGTTGTTCCCTGCATGGCTGCATTAGGCTTTCCTTTTCCTGCAAGTGCTGCCTCGTCTTTCCTTTCTCTCGTCTCAGCAGCAGGAAGAGCAAGTTCTTTCTCTGCCTCCCCGATGCCTGGCTCCTTCAGCTATCACCAGCCATCCCCTCTACCCAGCCCTCACTCTGGTGCCACAATTGCTACTTTCCTGGCTTCTTCACGGGGACCTGACATACCCTTGAGTCTCCTGTACCTGAAGAAAACCTCCTTGCCATCCTTCTAAGCAAGCAGTTTCTGTCTTGTCACTTCCTTTCTGGCTCACATCAAGTCTCTCAGAGGAAGGGGCTAGGGCTGGCGGTGCAGCAAGGGAGAAGACAGGGAGGACAGGCCCTGTGTCCAGCTTCCTCCTAAATGCTACTCAAACGACCCACAAGGACAGTGGAGGAAAGCGGGCGACACGCTTCTGGAAGATGGAAAACAGAAGTGAGTGACAGCGGACTTAACCTAGAGACACCCAAAACTTAAGCTCCTGCACAGTGAGAGGCTGACAGGTAGTCAGCTGAGCAGTGTCTGCAACGCTGGAGGAGTCCAGAACCGCAGGCCACAGAGGCAAGGACAGGCCAAGACACGGAAAGGCTGGGAGTGTGCACAAGGTGCAGGGAGACCCCACTGCTTCCCCTCACACCTGGCAGAGGATGGCGGGTTCCTTTCTGGAGAGCTTGACAAGAACACCTCTGTGCTGGGGACACAGGCCTAGCTGAGTGGTGGTGAGGTGGCACCCTGAAAACAAGCATTGGGGGAAAGTCTGCAGAGCTCCCAGCGCCGCTCCCCAGAGTCCCGTGTGAGGCCTGCCACCTGACAGCTCAGCCTCACTTCCAAAGAGTGGCTCAGCTTTTCCAGCCAAGATCACATGTGAAGAAAATCTCTTGAAACACAGATACCAAAACAGAGAAAAGAGGGAGTTAGGAGAAATGGAGGCAATGAAGGGAATGAAGAAAACTTAAAAAAAAAAAAAAAAAAAAAAAGTATTGAGCCTGTGAATGAACAAGAAGTTGAAAAAAAAAAAACCACACAACAAGAAAAATATATTGGAAATAAATATCATGGCAAAAAAATTTTTAATAGAAGAAGTGCGCGATAAAGCAGAATATAATATAGACCTGGAGGAAAGGAGAAAATATAAGAACACTGGAGGCTGAAGTCAGGACCTCCACTGCCGGAATATTGGGAGAGCCAGAAAGAGAACAAAGAGGAAGGAGGGGAAGAAAATGCCCCCGTGGTCCAGGATAAGGAGCATTCAGATAAAAATTCCAGCACAATCAATGAAAACAGAGTCTACATCATCAGAAAATTCTAGAATCTGAGGGATAAAAGGAAGCCCTTAAGAGCCTCTAGGGAAGAGCTCGAGTCACACACACAGGGGACCTGGATCACAGCGCACTGACTTCTCCGCAAGAACTCGGAAAGTTAGAAGACAATGAAGAAATGTCTTTAAAGTTCTGAGGGAAATGATTTCTAGAATCCTCTACGCAGCCATGTTATTTACCAAAAGTGGGAGAGAATACACTTCAGCAAAATGTGGCCAACATCCCAGCCAGAGGACAGGACAGGAATGAGGGTGGCCTGGATGGCAGCGACACAGAGAGCCCAGACTAGACTGGCAGGGAGGACCTTCCAGCGGATGGTCAGGACCCGGGTTCTGGCCATGCTCTCAGAAACTGCGAGGCTGAATTACAATCCTTGAAACTAAGCAAAATGCAAAAAAAAAAAAAAAAAAAAAAAACTTGAAGCAATTTTTAATTTCAAGAAAAACATAAAGTTGTCCAAGAAAGGAAATGTAATCATAGTATGCTGTGTGTCTTAGCCAAGAGCCGTGTTTGCATGGTTCTAATGCCGAAATAGATCTGGGTCTGACCCAAAACTATGATGAGTCTGTTGGGAGGATGGCGGGATGTGGTAGGAGAGCCAAGGGTCAGGCTTCTACAGTGATGACAGCAGCGGCACACGCTACATGTCAACAGATCACACAGGACCACGTGTGTTGGTACCCACTGCGGTCTCTGAGGCAGGCTGCTACTGTGACTTCAGTTTACAGTTGAGGAAGCTGAGGCACAGAGAGGTTATATGATCTGCCTAAAGTCACACAGTTAAAGTCTGTGCTTTAGAACCACTATGCTCACCCACTTTTTGAGTAGAAGGGCAAGATATGATTTAAGACATCAAGAAGTAGCAGTGTAAGTAACAATATGGAGATAAATGCCGAACACAACAGTTAAAAGCCTTAAAAGTGTTGCCTCCAGGGAGTGGAAATGGGTAGGAAACTTCATTTTTCTTATAAAGCAATCTATTGACATTTTGGACACATGCCATTTTAAAAAACTGCATCAGGGAAAGCCAGGCAGGCACCTGGCAGTGGAGAGCTGGTCTGCAGTGTGACTATGGCCCTGCCCGGCTGGCTGGTCCTAAATCGCCACCAGCCTGGGACTGGGCTTCCTCACCTGCGGGTGCTGGACCAAACAGTTTCCAAGTTCTCTTCTGGCTCTTCATGTTCCAGCAACAAACAAGACCAGTGATTTAGAGAGCACGTGTGCTATAACGACAACCAGACAGAGTGATGTGACAGACTGAGTAGGCCCTGCCTACTACTTCTGCACCCTCCAGGTCAGGCGCTGGTCGGGGCAGGAGCCACCTGGATGAGGGGAGAGAGGGTGCAGGAGATGAGGTGGGAGAGTTAAGTCTGCAGCAGGAGATTGACAAGGACCCTCTGGGTGGTGCACTGGGGGCAGGATCCAGGGGAACAAGGACAACAGGGATGCAGGCAGGCATTGGAGGAGGAGAGCAGGGTGGGAGACGTGGCAGGGAAAGCGCTGATGGGTCTCGCTGGGGGCTGGGATGCAGGTGTGGGGAGGGACATGAGTCCTTCCAAATGCTGAGTCCCCAAGGCAGCTGCACAGCAGGATCCAAACCATCATCGCCCTCCAGGTGCTCGTCTTTTGGGATAGCTCCTTGCCTGCTGTTGCAGACAGCCGCTTCCATCCAGTGCCCTCTCCAGACACCAGTGCTGCTCTCAGCCGGTGCCTTTTGTCATTTTCATGTACACCCCCGCTCGTTTTCCCCAGCAGCCGAGTCCTGGCAATTTTAGGCCTGAGCACTTGCCTCTTCTCTTCCTCAGTACCGTCCTACCCCAGGTTCTCCTTAATTCACATCTCAACTTTTCTATCCCAGCATGCCCCCAAGGTCTAATCTGTGTCCCCACACTGGCTAGGGTTTCCCAGGGCTATCACATGGCCAGGCCCACAGGGCGCACGTATCTGGCTAGCCTTGTGTTTTTCCCACGGCCACACCTTTCCTAGTGCAATGTGCCTGAAATCTGGGGAATACTGTTGTTGCACAGGCTGGTGATAGAACCAAGAGGCAGCAGACGTGCCTCTTGAGCAAAATGAGGCCTAGAGCCCCCCAGAGCAGCTCTTGTTTGCTGAGAAGAAAACAGAAGTCCCATGAGTTCAGTGTGACTTCTTCAGTTTCTTCAGGGTCCATTTGTCCACATGATTGGTGGCAAGTGTGGTGTCCGGGGCCATTTCTGGCGGGTCACGAGCCGCTGCTGGTTCCTGGATAGCCGCATTTGTTTTCCTGCACCTGCAGTCCTGTCTGCAAAGCCCATCTCAAGGAGTCGCCCCACAGGCTGTCACCTCATGGCAGGGGTGCACAGGGCAGCAGAGCGAGGGGCCGGGGAGAGCGGCCCCCACCCCTTTAATGTTCATTTCCATTTTTGTTTGAGTCACTTTCACGCAAATCACTTCTGTCCTTATGTAACAGTCTGTGGCCCAGACCCAGGCAAGTGGTAAATATTTACCTTCACGCTGGAGCCAAGATCGCTGCGGGGAGTCCCATGAAGCACCACTGCCCTCTAAGACCTTGGAGAGGGAAACACCAGAAGGTGTGGGTGCTGAGCTCCGCTGCGTCAGACTGCCAGGACCTGAGTGGAACTCAGTGCTGAAACCTGGGTTCTCACTGCAGCTGGATAGCAGGTGGTTACAAAATTATATGTATTTTTAGGGTTATTTCTAATTTTTCTCTAATAGTTATTGGCAATTTTCAAAGTCCTTTAAGAAACATTGAAAACTGCTCAAGAAAATGGCAGTTCTGCAGGGCTCAGGTAGCAGGGCAGGCTGTTGGGACAGGTTTGACAGACTGTCCTAATACAAGGAGCGCCTTTTCCCAGATCAGCAGCTCTAGAGGGTGGCGGCCTTGCCTGGAACCTCCGCAACCTCCGCGCCCACCACACAAGGGCTGAGAACAGTGAAGTATGGGCTGTGCTGGGCTCAGGAGCAGGGGTAGTTGCTCACCTGGACAGGGTGTGTCTGGGAGGGCCATACTAGGGCCTGGACAGGGCGTCTTCTGGCCTTGAGCTGCTACGATGGGGGTAGGAGTGGGGAAGGGTGGAAGGCTGGTGCCCTCAGGGAGTCGGGGAGGCTGCGCAGTCAGCAGGTCAGGACTGTGTTCCTCAGAGAAGGGTGGCCTGTGCAGGCGAGGCAGGGCTGCCCCTGCAGGGCTGAGGAGCATTAGTCCATCCAGGTGGTGTGGGGAGGCTGAGGGCACGGTCCTCCTGCCCAGAACGCAGGTGTCCTGTCTGCTACAGACACATCAAGGAAGTCACCAATGTGTGCCCCTTTCTCTAGCCTAGGGATTGGCAAACCCAAAAACACCATGCCCACAGGTTAGAGCCGACCTGGTGACCGTTTGTGAACAGCCCACAAGCTAGGAATGGCTTTCACATGTTTAAATGGCCGAAAGTCAAAATATCTCATGATGTGTGAAAACTGTAGGCCATTCTCATCTGCGTCGGTAAGTAACGCCTTATCTGAGCACAGCCAGGCGCGTTCAGGTGGTGCGGCCCCAGTGGAGGCTCTGTGGGCCGGGAGCCACGTCCCAGGTGCAGACACGGAGCTCCCACCGCGGGCTGACCTGTGGCTTCCCCTCTCCCCGCAGCTCTGCCCGGATGGCCCTCGTCTTCGTGTACGGCACCCTGAAGCGGGGTCAGCCCAACCACAGGGTCCTGCGGGACGGCGCCCACGGCTCCGCAGCGTTTCGGGCGCGCGGCCGCACGCTGGAGCCCTACCCGCTGGTGATCGCGGGGGAGCACAACATCCCGTGGCTGCTGCACCTGCCCGGCTCGGGGCGCCGCGTGGAGGGCGAGGTCTACGCGGTAGACGAGCGGATGCTGCGCTTTCTGGATGACTTCGAGAGTTGCCCGGCCCTGTACCAGCGCACGGCGCTGCGGGTACAGCTGCTGGAGGACCGGGCCCCGGGCGCAGAGGAGCCGCCAGCGCCCACCGCGGTGCAGTGCTTCGTGTACAGCAGGGCCACCTTCCCGCCAGAGTGGGCCCAGCTCCCGCACCATGACAGCTACGACTCCGAGGGGCCGCACGGGCTGCGCTACAACCCCCGGGAGAACAGATAAGGGGGACGGGCAGGGTGGGCCTAGGTTTGAGAGCCCTGGGGCTCCAAGATGCGCCCAGCCCGCTGGGTGAAGGCGGAAGCAGAACAGGGCCCTTTCCAACGAATCTGCGGGAAAAGGAACCAATCTTTCAGTGGCAGCTGATTTTACAAATAATGTTGAGATACGAATAGCAAGGTGCTTCCCTCCCATCTTTCTACCTGGTAAGAAAAATTTAGGATTTTAACTCCCCTAAATGACATTTAGAGAACTCGTGTTATGCCTAATTCTTCTTCCTCCTCGTGTTGTTTCTGCTGTTGGCTCTGCTTTGAGCTCAAGATAATATTTAGGATCAGTGTAAAGACTTGGTGTTGCCGCTAGATTTTAGAAGCCCTACTATACTGATTCTGGCCTGTAACCCCTGAGAAAGCTGATTTTACACGGCTGGGTAGAATTTGTAAAAAAAGATCCACAGGGCAAGCATGCTGTATATCAGAGTGCATATAGCACCATTCTTCCTAATTTTCAGATCAAGCTTCACAGCAAATATTAAAGATTATTTAAATTTGAAGTCGATGTTTTGGGAAATCAGATATAAAAGTGTTGGTACTGTGTTTGACCCCCACGTTTTTTGGTATACTTATTTGGTAGAAGGTTCTTTACATTCTGATCTAGCAAAATAATGAACACCCACTTGCGGGTAGACACAGCTGAGCGCCCGGACTTCAAGTGGAAGTTTATCTGAGCCCAGATCTCAGTAGCCAGACCCCGTCCCTGCCCCCCGAAGGGACAGCATTTGGGGGTGGGTCCTTTCAAAGAAGAGCCAGTGCATTAGTAATTTGTTCTTCAGGCCCGACAGAAGCTTAGCTTCCAAATACAAACAGCACTTAAAATAATTTTAGCAAGGCACGAAGTACCAATTACTACCCACCTCCATCTGATAATTGTCAGCATCGATTCAACTCGGTGCACGGCTCTTTGCTTCTGCTTCCCAGCAAAGTCTGAATGTATTCCAAGAATTTCAGAACCAAATGAAAATGCAGCTGCTGTGATCCTTAGTAACCTCATTCTCTGTTGGGAGAGCTCACTTACTCTTCAACTTAATGGCAGACTGTGATCGCTAACTGCATCTGGCACAAAAACATGATCATTATTTTTAGCTTCTTTTGCTTAATTGGAAACTTGCTTCACAAAAAAACACAAAAAGGCTAGGCTGGGTCTCCGCTGATGAGCTCGTGGCGGCCCTGTGCTTGATGAGGGCGGTGAGGCAGCCCAAGCTCCTTGTGACTGCCCTGGCTTGTGCAATGGGGAAGGGACCAGGCAGCGCGCTCATCCTCAAAACAAACAGTGGAGACAGCACCCCCGGCCAACCAGGAAGCTTCAGGGTGACCTCCAGGGGGGTCAGCCACCAACACTACACCCACATAGAGACACAGCAGGAAAGGGATTGCCAAAATCTGCATTTGCAGTCTCTGGTCCTTAGGAAGTTTTGAAAATCAGCACCAGGAGTGAGGGCCTCACTTCTAGAAGTAGTAAGGCAATCAGATGAAAAAATGGCAAGTGCTAACTTAATAAAGCAAGGCAGAGAACTGACATTTATATCAATCTCTTAAAAGGATCACAAAGAAATGCTGGTAGTCTACTGGCAGAGCCTGTCGCCTATGTGTACATTGTCTTCATTCAAAGAAAGGAAGGGCAAACTAATATTTAGACAAATGCTCAGTTTTATTGATTTAATTTTGACACTAGGAAATCTCACAGCAGAAGTACAAATCATATGTACAAGTATTTATATCAGTGAAAATTTCCATTGGTGATTTTTTGGCAGAATATTGGTCTTGACTCTGTGGAATAAATGACGACGTAAACGTAGCTGCACAGGGGTGTTCCTGTATAATGCTTGAATCAATTGTGTGTGAAAGCATCATGCAAATGGCTAATTAAATTGGGTGACGATTGAAAGGTTATAAATCCTTCATTCCAGCTCCACGAGCAGATCCCCTTCTCCAACTGTGTCTCCAGCTTGACAGTGCACAGATTTCACCTTGAATTTTGAAAAATGCAGGGGGAGGGGAGAGTAAGAAAGAATTAGTTACCAGAACCAAGAAGCGGCAGGCTCCTAATCCACTTCTAAAAATGCACAGTCCTGCAAGCTCAGCAGCACAGGGACAAGCCACCCCACCGGAGCCCATCGAAGGGACCCTGCTGAACAGGGAGGCGCCATGGTGGCCGTGGATCACCCCTCCCCTTTCCCGTCTCCTCTGTCCTCGGCACCCTCACAGTGGCTGGCCTGAGGGCTACTCTCCGGAGCATTTGCGCTGTGGCCTGCGCTCTGGCACCCTCAGGTCTAGGCAGGCTCTTCACTGCCAGGTGAGTTCTAACCCCTAACCCCTAGCCTCCTTCTCTGTGGTTTTTAGGTTGTGGAAATGTTCTCTGAGAATTAATGGAATACTTAGTGTAAAAGAAAAAAAGGAACAAAACACACGACAGTCAGATCAGCTGCTGAGTAAGAGGAGGACCTCCCTAGCCTGACCTCCATTTTCTGAAGGGAAATGGAGTCCTTGGCAGGTGGGGCTGTGCGGTCGCCCTTTCCAGCACCATGGGTGTGTGGAACTGTGCCTTTTTGTCCTACCGGTTTCAGTCAATCTTTATCAAGTTTTGCTTTCCGAAATTTGTTTTCTGACTTAAAATTAGCAAGGAGGGGGTTGAGGTGGGGAAGAGACAGTCATTTGACTTCTTGCAGGCTCTTGCTTGGGCCTGAAAATGAAAAATGGATTAGAACTGATCGGCCACTGCAGATGCTGCTTGGACTAAAGAGGCTGCTTTCCACAATGCTCCTGCCTCCATTTAGCAGCCCTACTAGAGGACGCAGTGTTAGTGATGCAGCGATGACCAGAGTAGAGGATCTGTTTCCTTTGTGAACTTTTTTTCTCTGGGAGGAAAAGTGGCCTCGCAGGTAGGAACCAGGGCCTGCTACTTTGCACGGGGGCTTCGGGCCACTTCTGCTCTTCTTGGCTGGGTTGGAACTGAGAGGCCTGGGGATGGGGGGAGGTGAACAGAATGCACAGGAAGACTCCAACCAGGAGGGCCGAGGGAGACCCAGGCCACGAGGACAGGAAACCCACTACCGCATGGCACCATGCCCCTTCAGGGAACTGAGGCCAAGGTCATTTCTGCATTAGCACCTCAGACCTGCCGCACAGGGCCCTTGGCATGTGGCGGACACATGTTCTCGGTCCCCCACAACTAGGCCAAGTTCTCATCATGGATGGATGTCGTGACACTAGGGCAGCACAAATGTTAAATCCCAAAGAACAGATAAAATTTTTACATGAACAGAAACCAACCAACGCCACAAATCATGTCATTCTACTCTCCACACCACACCAGCACAGTGCAACTGTCCACACCCCTCCAGACCGGCGGGCTGGGCTCAGGAGCCCCTGGCATACACCTGGGCCTCTGTTCTCCCAGCCGGGACCGGGCGTGACATCCCCGCTGCCCCTTCTCTGAGAATCCATTTCATTGCCTTCTGCAGTGACAGAGCATGAGACAGAGGTTGTGTGTCTCTCTGATGCAAACCTGGTTATGAACTGATGGATCTCTCTTTGCACCTGATGTCCCCAAGGCATGGCCACATGCAGAACACGGCCAGCCTTGCGCTTCCAATCATGCTGTCCCATGCAGACACTTCCAAACCACAACGGCCCTCAGAAAAGGATCATTTACCTACTAATGGATCTTTTCAGTCTTGTTAGTCACAGGAAGAATAATGGAGTTACTGCTTAAAAGGACTTTTCTATCTTCAAGAAAAAAATACACTTAAGTTTCACTATTAATGAATTTCAGTACTAATATTTTTTTCTCCCTAAATAATTAAGTCCCACATGTACATGGGGTTTTGGCTCCTCTTGATCTGCAACTGAATTGTTCCCTTTGTAGAGAAATTGTCTTGAAGAGTTACATTAATTTTTGCAATCTGTAAAACCATTTGCTGCTGTGTCACCTAAGTCTCAGATAACTAACTGCCTTCAAGACAGATGTAAACATTAAAAATTAAAGACCCCTTAATTTGAAAGACATTAAGGTGAAGAACAATTGTTCTTTGACTACCTGAACATAAAGCACAGACTTTTTGGAAGGCACGCTCTCCACGAGGCAGGGATGCATCAGGGCAGAATAGCAAAAGCTCCCAATCCTAACGTCCTCCTCTGTAGAAGCGAGGGGGAGAGGGCGCCTCTGTGGCCCTTTCCAGCCAAACCACCCACGATTCAAAGGTGGGCGTTAGTCCATCACAGGGCCGGCCTGGGCTGATGGGGACTTAGGGACTCACCGTGCCAGTTTTCCCAGCTGTCATACTATTCTGCATTTTCATGGCTTCAATCACACAAATTTCTTGACCTTCTGCTACCTGGAAAACAAAAATGGGCAGAAGTTTTAAAAGCATTCTAATTTTGCAATAACACTTAGGAATGAAGCCATTAAGAAATTCTTTGTCAAATGCCCCAAAATATGTGTCTATGAACAGCAGCAACAATCTCTAATGTTTCCTATTCCAAGCTCATCTTTAGGAACAGTAGAGAAAAGCCATTCTCTCTCTCATAAAGTCCTCGTTGAAAAAAAAAAAAAAAATCCCTGACCCTGGAGAAGTGGGGACCCTGGCAGCGGGGCCTACCCTGGGGATCTCTGAGTCTGGCTCTGCCACTAACAGAGGTGTTCGGAAATTGGAATGTTTTCCACTTACCTGAAATGTCCAGAATAGGCAAATCTCTACAGACAGACTCGAGGTTGCCTGGGGTTGAAGAGGGAAGGGGAGTCACTGCTGAAGGGTACAGGGTTTCTTTTGAGAGTGATAAAAATGTTACAAAATTGATTGTGGTGACAACTACACAACTCTGAATTGACTGAAACCACTGAATCGTACACGTTAAAGGGCTAACTTGTATGTGAATTACATCTCAGTATAGCTGTTACAAAAAAAAAAAAAAAACCACCACCAAATATACATATTTCTGTCTATAGTCCCGGGGAGCTGGGAACAGCTCGGCCCTGGCGCCACGAGGATCACTGTCCCATCCTCTGCAAGACACAGCGAGTACCCACAACGAGGCACAAGGCAGCTTCCGGAAAACCCTCCAGACACAGGAACAACTTCCAGAGCTACATGCATTCCATGCTAGGAGACTGGGAGCGCCCACGGGCCTTTGCTCAGACTGCGCTCAGAACTTGCCTTTCATCCCTGAGGGGCAGCCAGGCTGAGCTGGGTGTAAGCCCACTGGCGTTAAGTGCGAGGCTTCCCTGCAGGAGTGAGCTGCAGCTGAAAACCATGCTGCGCACTCACTTCACTCTGCCCCGATGGGTCAGCGTCCTGAGCCGGCCAGGTTTTTCTTTTGCCTCCCAGTCTTTGAAACGGGCAAGTCCAGGTTCCTAGGGCAATGGCTATGTGGTGTGGGTAGGTGTCCTGGCATGGGGCTCCTGGCCCCTCACACCACTGTGGCCATATTTGTCCAATGCCTCAGAAGCGCCTAGAGAATGTTCTTTCCTGAAATCCCCAGATGATCTCCAAGTCCCCCTCTGGGCCCCCTGTGTGGCGCAAGCTGTCTTGCTGGCACTCTAGAGTGCCTGAGCTGATGTACTCTTTTCCTCTGCTGTTCAGGTGGTGGGCTGCTTTTTCCTGGCACAGAAATATAGGAAGAGAGACGATGCCAAGGCTTCAGCGCTGGCACGGAGGAGAGACACCGCGCTGAGGAGCTGGGCCTGGAAGCGCTGCCCGCGCTGCCCTTTTTGATTCATTTTCACCTGGCATCTGCATTCCAGGGAGAGCGAAGAATCGGCCTCGAGGGCTGTTTGCAGGGGGACGGGAGGGGCAGCGCAGAGACAATGCGGAGGCCCCCATCAGGGGTGTCAGAACAGTCACTCTCTCCAGTTGGCATTTTAGAGCCTTTTTTCTCTCTTCAAAGGCAGGCAAAGACCAGGGAATCCAGGAGCAGGTCCAGTTCACTGCAGCACACCTGCCAGCCAGCTCCACACAGGGGACCCTGGAAGCCTGGCCGTGTCCTCTTAGAAGCTGGACTCACTGCGACCGACTCTGACCTAGGACTGAGCACTCAGGCAACAGGACCGGGGACTCTCTGGGAAGTGGATCTGAGACTCAACAGAACATAGTAGAAATGCCGTCCAAAAATGAGGAATCCACTCTCCCGCTCTGGGCACTGTTCTCTCTCCAGGTGGAGGAGCTTCCTGGGGACTGCATGCCGGCCTCCCACACACCCACCCAGCCCTTCCTCTGCAGGCATCTGAGGGCCCAGGACTGGCCAGAGCCCCGTCCCCCCGCCAAGTACATTGGCTTCACATGGGTGGCACAGCCCCTACCCTCTCTGCCAGTAGGTGTGCCCTTCCACCACATGTCCCCTCCCATCCCCTTGCTCAGAATCTGCGGGCCAGACAGGCAGACAGCTCCTGCTTCTGTTTTACAGGATCTTCAAGTGAGCGCGTTAGCAACTAAACTGCAAATATGAAGAAATGCGGCCTGGGGATTTCCCAAGGTCACGCCAGGGGCAAAGGCCAGCCTGACCTGGTTACAGCTCTACTCTGGGCCCCGCCAGGGCCTGGGAGCAAGTGGGTTGTGGACAGGAGCTTAAGGGGCTCTGCTGTGGCTGCCACTGACCATCTTTCTGGCTGGCTCTGTGCTTCTAATGTGGGCAATTTGCAAAGAGGTAACGCGCAGGTAACTGCAAGTGCTGGGTCCCCAGTTGTTCATCAGAACAAAACCTCGGATTTAGCCCGAGACAATCAGGAAAAGTGGGGAGGCCTGAAATTCAAATAGTCCTTCCGTCTGATTGTGAGAGTCCGGCAATTCAATTCAAAGGACTTTAAAGAAGGCGTGTCCCCACTGAAGCGATCCCAGCTTCTGCCCCATCCAAGCACAGCACTGAGTCATAGCATTAGATCCTCCCTGCTCCATCCGCCTTTCGTTCCTGTTTCCCCTCCCTAGTTCCTTCGTGGTGTCTATTAGTCTACTTATTTAGCTCTAGCCTATCTTATCTGTCTGTCTGTCTATCTATCTATCCATCTTAGAGACAGAATCTCGGTCTATCCTATTTTATCTATCTATCTATCTATCTTATCTTATCTCATCTAATCTAACCTATCTAATCTATCTATCTATCTTAGAGATAGAATCTCGATCTGTTGCCCAGGCTGGAGTGCAGCGGCACAATCTCAGCTCACTGCAACCTCTACCTCCCAAGTTCAAGCGATTCTTCTGCCTCAGCCTCCTGAGTAGCTGGGAATACAGGTGTGTACCACCACGCCCAGCTAATTTTTGTATTTTTAGTACAGATAGGGTATCACCACATTGGCCAGGCTGGTCTCAAACTCCTGACCTCAAGTGATCCGCCCACCTTGGCCTCCCAAAGTGCTGGGGTTACAGATGTGTGCCCCTGTGCCCAGCCTAGATTATTTAGCTGTAAATGAAAAACTAAGTAACACACTTCTCTATTAATTTTGCACCATCTGTTTTGTAGACCGTTTTCCCTAATTCATCCCTAAGAGATAGTGTTTAAAAACTTCCTTCATGCCTTACAAAATAGTGAGATACATCTTGTTCAACAGAAACATGTTCTACCCCAACACACACACACACACACAAGCTTAATTGAATTTCAACTTGTGTCATCCTTTGGAAAAAATTGAGCTGGAGAACCAAATGTGCAAACCAAATGTCAAAGAATGCAATGGAAACACAAACTACACCTGCCCCAGTCTGTGGGAAGAGGCTGACACTCAAGGGTGTGCTCCAGGGATGGCTGGGCATTGAGCTGGGCTCCTTCCAACAACAGCAAAATGCCAGCACTCAGCCCTCGGGAGCAGGGGCTCTCACCTTAGGACTTTGGAGCCTTGCTCCCAGCAGCGCTGACTCCTGCAGAATGTGTCGCACACCGTAGAGTATGTGTAGGGTACACCAGGGAGCTGGGCAGTGGGCCCAATGGAAGCAACACCTTCCGGATTGCCCGGGGTGGCTGGGAAGCCAAGCATTAATTGGGTGCGCAGAGAGGGCCCTCCACCATTCCGTCTCCATCAGGCGCCCCTATGTGCGGGGCCCGTTCCTGCAGGATGTGTGCGCACGCTTCTCCAACACTTTTGTGAATCATCTGATAAAGACTTAATGATTGTGACAGGATGTCTCCAATGTTGGGCTTACAAAACGGTCACAAGCCTCACAAGTCTTTTTGATGAACCCAGTGGGCCTGATGTATCTCCCCGCTCCCTGTCTAATTGGTGTAAAGTTTGGAGGCCTGAATCCTGTATCTTTCATCCAGCTTATTGCGTCCTCTCCTTTGACACGAGGTCAAGGTTCACATTCGCATCCGATTATCAGAGCGGCACTCATTAAGCAGGAGTCGGCCTTGCCCCAAACAAGGCTTGAGAGAAACCTCGGCCCATTTACTCAGCAGATTTTCGCATGTCGTGGGGGCCCGAGTGTCACCCAGCGTTGCTCTGTGCTGAAGAGCTGCAGACACCTCCAGCTGATGATGAATTGTGAGTGATGGGAATCAAATCCCGTAAAGCCAGCTGCTTGCCATGGTCGGCAAAATGACTCTAATGGATATAGGCTGCCAATTTTCCAGTTTTACTGGCAAGTCTTCCAAGTGTAATTAAGGGAAGTTATAAATGATATGGAAATCTATCAAGTTCCATTTATTTTCAGAGGACTCTTTCCCCAGAGACTTTTATCTTCAAGCTTATAGTATGCTTTGTTGTGCTAATGATTTAAACCACTTCTTATTTCTGATTAAAGCCCCCAATATCCTTCTACCAAGTTCTCTTCACTCCTTCCACAAAGATTAAAAGACAGAGAACCTTCTCCCGCACATGCCCCCTCTCAGAAAACACGCTAAGACAGGGACACATTTGGCAATGCCGATCATTCAAACTGCAGACTGCCATGACCACGAAGAACGCTCAAAGAAAGTGCAGGAAGAAAAAGAGGAGAGAACGGGGGAAAAAAGACCACCAAACATAAAAGGAAGCCCCCACAAGCACAGGCTTGAAAGCAGTGCTCAAGACCAGATATTCATCAGAAGGTGGTGTAGCTCACTAATGTTATTTGATTTGGAATAAAAGCATGAAAATGATGGCAAAGGCCTAAAATTGGAGATGTAAAGGATGACTGCACAGTATTCCATTTCTCAATTTCATCCTTCAGAGCCACAAAATGGGGGTGATACAGTGAGTGGATGAGATTTACAGTAACAGCTGTGGTCTCCCACACAAGGGAGGCCCTTCTAATGGGCTGAGGTCTGTTTGGAACAGACGGGGAGTAACAAAACAAGGTTCCCTATTAAGAGTGTGCAGTCGTATTTCTGATAAAGAAAATGACAAGGGAGTCAGGTCTCCTTTAAGACAGCCCATCCTCTTTTTGTTGCCCAAACCCAGGGCTGTTTTAAAGGTGTTATCGTTGAAATAGAGGCCAGGGGACGTTCACAGCATCGAGCCGCCCCGCCCCCCAGGAAGCCCACTCTCTAGCAACTGTAAGGAATGCAGAGGAAACGGTGCCAGTGGCATATGGCTTTCCACTGTGCTAAACATTCATACAAAAGACAGGTTCATCAGTCATTGGAGTATCTGGATAAAAAATTAGCTCCTGATGGATGGTATTTTGAGCTTACCTGCTGCTAGTACATTACCAGAGAAACACAGGTTTTGAAACCCACATGACATTAGAAACTGCAGACCATGAAATACGACACGTGCAGGAGCACACAATGTACGCCAGATTATACAAAATAATAAATAAGCTATTTAAACCCTCTGCCTAAAATTGGGCCCGCTGCAAGGAACCCTGGGTCACTTCTACGCAGGCCAATTAATGCACAGCATCTGCTGTACAGAAGCAGGGCATGAAGCACTTCCGAATGATTTCGGCAATTAAAAGAAAACTGTTTCCTGCCTGTTCAGACCGCAACTGTTTCGATGCAAGAGTGAGCACCAAATCACTGTGTGCAGCTGAAAAATTAAGTCCCCTTTTTGGGGAAGAAGGGAGGGTGGGAGGAAGAATTTTTATGGAAAAAGGAGGCTTCTTTTGTTGTCCTACATTCTGTGTTTTTCTGCCAAATTAGACAGAAGGCTCGGAGGGCTTACCAGCCCGCTGCAGTTTCCACTTCTGCAACGCCAAGCCACCGGAAAAACACGGATCAATATCAGCCCTGGTGACTACGCCACAAAAGTGAAAATCCCTCCATTTCATTGTTAAAGGCTGGTCTGCTTGGAACACAGGTGCCTGAATGCCACACATTTTAAGGCCCTTAGATCTGAAGAAAGGTTCAGTTAACAGTCACAAAAAAAGGCATCTCAGATTGAGTGAAAAGGCATTGCTCCCATCTGATTATATTAATAGCAACTTCCTCTGAGCCGGTAAGATAGGCTGGTAAATATCCCCTGATATTTCCTGAAGAAGAAACGTGTATTCACATCCCAACATCTTCATGTAAAGCGAGACAGGGAGGAGGCCACGGGAGACTGCAGTATTTGAGCAAGGATGGAACCATCATCAAATTACAAAGAGAGACCAGGCGGGCAGGAGACACCGCCCAGCCCTTTCTCCGGCTGAAGGCTCCTTTAATGGCCCATGCACGAGCAGCCTCACTCTGGAGGGCGCGGGAACCCAGGGGCCACCCGTCCAGTCCCGCTGCTGGCTCGGGACTTCAGGCACACATGCCGTCTGCCTGGTGCTCCCCTTGTCTCTCAAGTGGGGCTCCCCAGAACTGGGCAGCACCCAAGGGGCTAAGGGTAAGAGTACAGACTTGTGGCCGATATAAAACAAGTCCAGTTTCTTTTAAAATTCCTTAAAATGAAGAAAAATATGACTCCCTACTGCCCTCTAAGTTAGCTCAAAATCAGAGCCAAAGCCTACAGTTACAAAGAGAACTAGTGAAAACTGATGTCATTCACAATACCTTTGGAAATTAGCCTGGACCCTCTACCTTTGTAAAGCATGCTGCCTGAAAGCGCTCCGTGAAAGGATGATTTTTTGTAAACTTTTATTTTTATTAAAAGAGAAAAAGACAGTTTACATCTTGGTAAGGCTGAGAATGGTCACTTATAAAAATGTTGAAAACAAAGAAAACACCTTCTACTCCCAAGCAGATCACTCCTGAACAATCAAACGCCAAGCTTGGAGAAGACTCTCCTATAATATTAATATACTGATCCACATAAATATTTTTTATTTTATAATTATCATTGAGTATATTCAACTGTAAAAATTCCCAGTACTAATAGATATTTTTTTACCTCCTAATCTTTTTCTGCCTCCTCTTATCTACTAATAGATATTTGTTACCTCCAACAAAAACCAACTCTTAACATTTAAAAATAAACGTTATCTGGAAAAGATTAAAAGGCCAAATCCAGGGGTAGTTGTTACCTCTGAAGAAGACAGGACAGGAATGAGATGGAGGAGCTTGCCACAGGGGAAGTTCATGTTATATGTAATGTCTCATTGTTAAATAAAATTTGAAACACACATGGAAATGGTGAACGAAGGGCACAGGAATGCTTGTTGGATTCTTCTCTGTAACTTTCTGCATGTTTGTAGTATTTCATAATTTTAAAGTCTTAAAATGTTAACAAATGCATGGATCTCTGTGTACGTGCTGTGAGATATAATCTGACGTTTGGGTGAAAACTGGCATCTTGTCAAATAAACTGCTTGAATAACTATTGCTATAAAACATATAAATTTAATTACTGCAATTATTTTGTGATTGTAAATCAAGGTATCCAGAAACTGGAAAGTCTATGAAGCAGCCAGGCTAGCCCCTCTGCCAGGGAAAGATGCAGTGAGCGAGCCTGGGCTGCGTGAGGCACACAAGCACGATGCCAGGCAAACACCCGTCGGGAGGGCCCAGCCCTGCCTTCTCGTTAGGATACGTGAGAGCTTATGAAATTTTAAAATCTTGTTTAAGAAATAAAAAATAAAGGTATCTCATCAAGTTTGCCAGTTCTGTATGGTCGGCTATAAGCTCAGTTACGTGAGGCTTAGAGACAAAGGGGAGGAGGGGACGTCAGACTTTGAGATGGGATGGGGTGCCTGTGTCTTGTGGCCCTGACTGTGCACCTGCTTGGGAGCCTGCCCTGTCAAAGGAGCACGTGCAAGGAGGAAACAAAATCAGGGTGAAGTGTAAGTGGTGTTGCTACCGACGCCCACCGATGTGATGCTTTCACTGGCACACTGTACAGTAGGCTGTTTCTCGCCTTTAAGGCGTTGTTCACAAGAGGAACAACCGCAGACACCTCACTGTCCCCTGCTGAAGGTCAATTCCATCACGAGGTGGATCTTTTCATCTTAGCCCCACCAAAATATCCCGAAGTCTAATATCGAATGGGCTAATTCGCAAGAAAAAGCAGCAACAGGTACTTAATTTCAATCTATTCTTTCACCTGGTTTCACTGATTGTTAAGAAAGAAAGAAATGCAGATGAGTATATAGCCAGCTTATGGTTTGTTTCTCATTTGTTTGGTGTATTAAATGAGTATTTCTGATGCAAATCTGCGATGACTGCAGAATACGAACATTACTTGAGAGAATCTTAACTAAATGCAATATTAAAATGCCTCCTTGGGTGACTATCTTATGGGGTTGTTTTGTTTCTGATATCAAAACGCTAACAAAGCGAATGTGCTCATCATGACTTTATTTGACTTCAAAGTCAAAGTGAAAATTATGCAATAAATTCAGCAGCTATAAGTCTAATTTGACATGTGGAAAAATGTATTCTACCGTTATTCTGAAAATATATATATTTTTAACATTTCTGTTCAAGAGTATCATAAAGGTAGAAGTTTGAAACAGTTGAGTCATGCTAACTTTGATTACAGAAGTGCTCCCAGTTTACAATAGTGTTACGTGTCTAAGAAAACGGGTTTTCAAACTGAAATGAGTTACTGCAGAAACATTTTCAGAAGGCATATAAAAAGGCACTAAAATTTATTCTATCACTTGTTTCCTAAATTATATTACTGATTCTGGACCTTAATAATCCACTGTACTTTCTTATTGATTTGTTTGCTTACCTGCATTTTACTGTGTATTAACATCCTCTCTCCACGTGTTCAGAAAAACTATTACACAATCATTTAAAATGTGACCTGCCACATTTAATGTTAAATAGTATATAATAGACACTGAAAAAGTTATTAGGAACTTTTGCTGTGTGAACCCTACAGAAGCCCTTCAAATAAAACACAGCTTCTGTGTTTAGGGCAGGCTGAGTGTTTCAGATGAATCACTTCACAAGGCCTTGGCACACCAAGTGCCCCGAGTGGATTCACTACTTCTCAACGGCCACCCCACATCTCTTCTTCCTGAGGTTTTTAAACTGTGTTCAAATTGTTTACTTCACAAAACAGATTTGTTCATTACGATTTATGTGACACTTTTTTAGAACTTATTGCCAGGCCCACCATTCTACGACTGGTCAAGTTTTACTTCAGCTAAGCTAAACAGAAACATGATAGATTACTGGAATTTAAACGATAAAAAGTAACATTTCAAAGAAAAACAGAATACTTGTAAGGCCCTTAGTTGTTTTAGGGTCCTTATTTTCCCTGAAAATACACCAAGGAGACTGACTCCATTATCTTCCCACCCATAGAAGGGGAACCTCGCTCGGCTATTGTTAGTGCGGAGGAAAACACAACACGCCCCGCGGTGTTAAAATCACTTAAAACCGCAAAATTTCAACGTGACAAGTAGTGTTTCCTCACAATGGCCTCAAGTAAGTGACGTGCCTCTGGTCCAAGGAAGCTTCTTGTGTTTTAATTACACTAAGCAGAATTTAACTATAGAAGTTGCTCTAAGAGCCGACGATGAAACTTCTCAGGCTGCACTGGGTTTCGGTATTAGTGGTTTGGGACATTTTTCACAAGCAGTAATTCAAGAGAAAAGACTGTTTCATCAAAACACAATGGCACAGAATATGAAAGGAAGTTCTGCAAGTACCAAAAAAGACAAATAAAAGCAAGTATACGCCCCACCTGAGCAGCCCCCGCAAAGAGAACTTAGGAGCGAGCTGACAGATCCCGAGGTCCTGAGCCTGTTCACTACGCGTGCCCCCCAGGTACTCTGACTTTAAAGGAATGCATAAAATATAGGCCCCGTTGCTCTGCCGTAACATATTTTTAACAGTTCTCAAACCATTCTTAATGAGTACACACATTTAATTATTGGTGGGTGTTTTTAATATCTGAGCTACATCAATGAACCGAGGACTGATATCACATTGTTCCCATTTACGAAATGCCTTGCTTTTCTACATTCAATTATTAACCAGGAAATGGAACGTACAAAGGCCAAAGCCTTTCGGTATGTGGGAAAGTCAGATCAGGAGCCAGCAGCTGTTAAGAAACCAGAAGGCTGCGCTGATCTGGCCTTGGGAGCGCCCCGTTTACTGCCTCTGAGCAGCCTCCTTGAGGGCCGTGTGAGGGGCCAGGGCTGCAGTCTCACCCTCTTGCCCTCCAGGCTTGAGGCAGGAGTGGTCTCCCTCCTCCCTGCCCGCCCTCCCTCCACTCCGGTTTGGATTCAGGTGTTAGAAAAGGATTTAAGGAAAACACTTACTTGAAACACACACACACACACACACACACACGATTTTATAATTAAAGCCACACAATTAGGAGTGGAAAGCTCAGGCTGGCAGTATACAGAATAGATAGATGCCTTCCAGAAAAAAAAACTTAAGAAAAATGAAAAAAACAAAACAAAACCCTTATATTGTTTACCAACCTACATATCTAGTCACTACAAGATTCCACTGACAGCTCTGATAATGTCACGTGCAAGTGAACGATTCTTAATGTCAAGGCCACGAGACTATCCTCTTACGACCCTAACTCTGGAGAAGGAAGATGCCCTCCCCCGAATTTTACACACACACACACACACACACACACACACACACACACGTAATTTTTCTTATGGCCTCTCCCAAATCCTTAACACGTGGGCATTAGACAGTCTTAAAGAGGGCTTTCTTCCAGGAGTATCAATGCTTTCACAGCAAACAACAATTCACAGCCACGTAGCCTCTTTTATGCCTTTCTGAAAAAGTGGACAGTTCTATTTCTGTATCACCAGGTAAAGCAGCTGTTAAGTCGGTTTTCTAACTTCGCATATTAGTTTCAGGGCTGGTCATTCAAACAACTAAAACTGATCATGTTTTCTTAATATTCACATTTATTGCAAATACTTTTCTAGAAGCCAATGCCAACTACCTGATTTTTTCCTCAATGTTAAGCAGATATTTTATCTATACTAATTGAGAAATCAGGAGGCACTAAAATGTAAGTCCCAGTGACCTGAGATACAAAACAGAATCACCACCTCATCCATGAGAGACAGTCATGTCTGGATGCTATTTTCCTGCACATGAATAAAAATGCAAGTATTTAAGTGTACCCGGAAATCTGGTTGCCTCCTAAATTGTTTTCTTTTCACTTTTGCTGCTCATCAGTAGAGATTTCTATCCACGTTCTAAGAAAATGTGTGCATCCTATCAATGTAAGTTATCTCGAGGAAATAATATAGCTTTGATTTGTGCTTTAATGTCACAAGATCAAGATGAAAAACTTCAAACTGTGATGCTACATTTTATTTATCAAGTAATGGAAGTGCTCTGGTACTGTACAGATTGCAGAATTAACCTTTCCTCAACTCTTCTTCCCAATTAGACATTTGTTCCAGGAATCATGCAAAAAGTTCCTCATCGTAGTCTTATTCCCTGGCATGACTTCATGGATGCTTTAAGCACAGCATACTAGAGAGTAAGCAGCACTTTTAAGGAAAGTACTTCCCAAAACACTGCATTTGCAAAATGATGGAATGAATCTGGCCTTCTTTCTGCTCCACTCCCAGATCATTTGGGAGGGGAAGCGCTGAGGGTCCTGGCACCAACGTAATGCAAACGTGAAACAGGTCGACAACACACGAAATCGATTTTGCTGTTTAGGGGGGGTCGGTTAAGTAAGAACTGGAAAGAGCCGAATCGTGCTGTGCCGTTAGCCGTCGCTTTGGAAGGGGAAGTTGGAGACCAGCATGTCCTGCAGAGACACACACAGCCCTTACCGCGTCTCCAGGCTTGACAGAGACGGCCACCACCACTCCGGGCATCGGGGAACGCAGAACACTGCTTGTGTCCTCAGTCACTTTTTCCAGCATAAATTTGTTCAATTCTGCAGCAAGTTTGGTTAAGATATTCACCTTGTACTTAAGGGAAAAACAAAACAAAACCATAAATGAGTTTAAATGAAATTTTCCTCAAAAGTAGCATTCATTCTAAATCAATTTTTATTTTTATTTATTTTTTTTAATTATACTTTAAGTTTTAGGGTACATGTGCACATTGTGCAGGTTAGTTACATATGTATACATGTGCCATGCTGGTGCACTGCACCCACTAACTCGTCATCTAGCATTAGGTATATCTCCCAATGCTACCCCTCCCCCCTCCCCCCTCTAAATCAATTTTTAGCTTTTAAATTCAAATTACAGTAAGAGCCTTAAATTCAAATGGTTCTCAGTTGCTGCACACATCAAAATATATTTGTTTCTGTCATATATTGAGCTATTTCAGAAAGTTCTTGAAATAAGGGCTATTTCAGTTATTAAAATTAATCATTGATAAATATCATCCTGTATCTTTAAGAAAAACATCTCAAAACGTTATAAAGAAAACTGAGAATTTTACTTGTATTCCCTTCACCACCTACAAACTTATCCCTATCAAGGAAAATCCCGTGAGCTGCGCAGGCCCAGGGGATGGAGGAGGTGACATGTGGACAAGCGCCAGTAGATGGCAGCAGATGGCTGTTGCAGCTTCCCACGGCCCTCCAAGAGCGGCTGCACTACGTATCGGTAAGTTAAGACAATGGGGTTCAGTGTTCATTTTGGGCAAAATAGTATTTAAAATTCCATTTTTTCAGTGACAGAAAATGTTATATTCATGACTGAAAAAGTTGGCTTTTCTTAAAGGCACTATGTTGTCTTTCTGATGTAACAAGATGGTTAGGAAAAGACGCAAGATAATGAGAATGCCTTCTGCACTGAGAGACAATAACATCAAGATGTTATAAACACTGATGGAAAATACACACAGACAAGTATATTCATGGCACCTTCTGTAGGTGGCTTTCAAACATTCGGGCATATTCAGGGCAGTTCAGTGAAGCAGAACATTTCAAAAAAGAGAATTCCTATCCTCTCCATGAATAAATCTATGAGCCACAATTTGGTCTATCCAAACAGAAAAAAGATAAAATGGTTTGAGGAAGTGTCTCTTGGTGAAATTGGAACCACCACCCGAAGGTTCTGGATCCCTACCAGGTCTGATTTCTCTTGGGTAAGAAAGAAGCAGCAGTGAGACAGCTCCATTTTGTTCAAAAAAACCTGCTGTAACTCAAAGCCTCCTGTGGGCATCATGATGGCAGGGATGCAAAAACAAAATATAATTCCCCCTTTAATTCTGCATGGGGACGGCGGGAATCTCTAAGTGCCTCTTCACAGGGCCTACTGAAAAGGGTGGGGGGAGAGCTTTGATGGCCTAAGTTCCAAGTGGATTTGCGACACTGTGACAGGTTGAATAATAACATCTTTTGCATGTTTCTTTACTCCTGAGTGTGTGTTTTGCAATCAAGACATAGAAGCGTCTGCCAGTTTCTGAAGGATATGATCCTTAAGTGAAATTACAGTGCAAATAAAAGCTTTTTGCTCCTATTAAAATTCATCTGAGTCATAAGTGGTGAGGGAAAAAGCGAGGAGAGTGCATGCTGCTGTCAGTCTAATAAACATTCTGGGCAGAGGGACTATTTATCAGTGAATTGTACCTCCAAGTCCTTCATTAAATCAATGGGGGAGGGTGTGGAGGGACAGAGAGGACTATAATTGGACCAAATTGCACAGTTTTCCTATCTGTGCTGTCTGCAATGGGGGAAAACATCCAACATCACTAGAGGCATCAGAGTCAACAAAAAAGTTACTTTTCTAGTTGGTATCGCCCTGAGCTGCGCCTTCTGTGTGACTGACTTACGACGTGCCTTGTTCAGTTTTCAGTGTAGCACACAGATCTGTTTTTTTCTTGTTTTGCAGAATTCGACTTCAAAATATGAAGCCTAAATTCAGGAAAAGTATCTTCATTCGCTGAGAATATGATTTACCACATTTCCCCACAGTGGATATACTCCAAAAACTAAGTTTAGTTATATCACAGATCAGCCTGCATATGAACGAAGTGCTAAGACTGTATTTAGCTTCATTTCTCCCCAGAAATTACAAGATTCTGACGAACACTGGATCCTTTTACTATTTTTATAATTTTCATCTTTCAGATTCCTTTCTCTGTAGGACTCCTGCTTTGCTTGGAAAGAGATGTAAAAGAGTCACAAACTCAATGCCTTTAGATGCAGTCTTTGTTACTGATGAGATGTTCCTTTTCCTTTTGTATTTGTTTATTGTTCTTAAATCTGTTTGGGGGATAAGTGACTTATTGTAATAGCAAGTAAAAAATAACAACGGGGTAAACTCCTCCAGAGAGGCCTTGGTGCAAACAGTTGGTTTAGAAATGACCTTTCTGAATATAAAAAGAGAAGAGAGAGAGAGATTCTCTTTTTAAGATCACCTTTGATGTTGTCCTGAGCCCGTGAGTGTACCACACAAACACGCCTTCTTAAAACAGCCTCTCAGCTGGCCTGTGCTGTGCTGCACAGGGCGCGTGCCGGGATGGGGCCCAAGCGGGGTGCAGCATATGGGCCCATCAGAATGAACTGCCTGGTGAGGACCGTAAAAGCTTTTTGATGCCCCAGAAAAGAAGTCATTTAAGAATGTACACCAGGGCCTTCCAAGCTTCTGATCAAAACTGCTATTTACTAGCATCTCTGGATTCTTTGGGGGCACAGAGAGCCAATGCTTTGTGAGACTTCAGGAATGTGCCCCTACCTGGACCGTGGGGTACAAGCTCGGTTTCACCGTGGGCATTTAACTATTCCTCAAGGGTTGTGCGAAACTCCCTTAGAGAGTTTTGATTTTAAGTTTTTGTGGTTGTTTTCAAGAAGATAAATCACAAAGTTGATATTTGAGGGTAGGAATCCAAGACTCTGAAGGCTTGTGGACAGGACAGAGTAGAAGGATCCCAGAAGCAGCCAGGTTTTCCTGCTGCCTGGGTAGGATGAGGGAACATGCCAGCGTGGGTGACAGGCAGCTGCCTATGGGTGGGGCTGGGCTGCCATGGAGCCGGAAGATGACTCGCTCCAGTGAGCTCGGGGCTGGTCAGTGCGTGGAACTTCACTCCGCTGGCTTAGGAAGGTGTTCTCCAGACCACACAGCCAAATGAAAAAAAAAGTTCTTGAAAAACAGCTCACCACGTAAGTGAGAACAGAACAGTTGCTCTCTGGCTTGGCCTGGTGGGACTCCTCAACCCACACACGACAGTAATGGGAGGGAATGAGGTGTTATCTAATGACTCAATGACGGAAAGGTGACCCAAGCCCGGGTCTCTAAGCAAATTAATTTTATGGCCTCTACAGTGTGAAACCATGTCTAACAAGAAAATTTCTCCCAAAAGTTTAAAAGCAAGAAAGAAAAGGAATC
Source organism: Gorilla gorilla gorilla (assembly GCF_029281585.2). Classification (NCBI taxonomy): domain Eukaryota; kingdom Metazoa; phylum Chordata; class Mammalia; order Primates; family Hominidae; genus Gorilla; species Gorilla gorilla. The sequence goes on along the minus strand of NC_073238.2, from coordinate 115,227,253 downwards.
ACAGCTGACATGAAAGGGTCAGGAAGAAAGCCACAAGAGCTGGACAATGACAAGAAACACCAGTGGGATTGTTTTTAAAACTGACACGCAGCTCTTCCGTGGACCTAATGAAAGCCTGGGGGCTGAGAGTGGTTGCTGCAGCAGGAGGAGGCGGCTAGTCACAGTCTGGGTGAGAGAGGGATGTTATCACTGGACCTCATTAAGAAAAGCATCCTGCAACTGGGCATGTATGCCTGTGCCCCAGCACCCCAGAAATCAGCACCCCAAAGACAGCAAAGAATGACCCACTTTGAGACACACTCCACTTTCACGGATACACAGCATACCACCCTGGAGGCTTCTGTATTTGTACAGTACATGCACCTCCTTACAGCGTTAAATCCACCCACTTTTTTCCACAGCCTGTAGAAGTACCAGTAATGTAATTCTGCAGACCCCATGCGCTAAATGTTGCAATGATCCTGAGGTCTGCGGCTGCTCCCGAGGTGAGCGCTTGCAGTTTGCTGTACAGTTTTCAGCTGTGATTTCAAAGCCTCCAGTGCCACTGTCAACCTCCGTTCCTCTTCCAGTGGGCTCACTTCCAGTTTCCATTTATAAGTCATTCTTCCAGTAACAATTAGGACACGTACAGTTGACTGACTGTTAATGTTCTTTCATGTCCTCAACTGTTGGCCATCTCAGTCAATACCAACTCAAGGGCAGGTGCTATCTTTGACTGTAAATCACTGTGCATCAGCTATCTTGAAGCACTGGCCAAATACTGTCCATGCACCCCTCACTAAGTAAGGAGGCAGACACTTCTTCAAAGATTAGGCTCTCTTCCTAGTCAAGGTTTTACACCTTCTGGCCCCAAAGGTCTCCAACATTAAGCTCTGTCTTCATTTCCGCAGCGTGGCAGTGAGAGCAACGCTCGAATACTCCCCTAAAGGTCTACTCTCCTAACTCAGAGCTGGGGAAACAGCGTCAGTGTTTTTAAAGTGGTGGAAAGCGCGAAATGCAAAAATGATGCATCTTTAAAAACACTGGCGTGGCTGAAAAGCAGAGAAAAACTAGATATAAATTAAAACAGTTCAGTGGAATGACACTTGAAATTCAACCACGTCCTACTCTCCTAAATTCTTTGTAGGGTACACAATTATCACTTGAGGAAAAGCAGAGCAAGGTTCGGAGCCATACAAAATAATTTCCCTCTACTTCTGCCCAGGGCCCAATCGCCTGATATCTGAGCTACACCACCACCACAAATCTCCAAGACACAACAGTGACAATACACAGAATTGAAGCCTACGGCTGTCCTTCCTTTGGAGGTGCAGCCCAGGCAAAGGAGCGGACATGAAGAGGCAGCAGCTAAGGCGCAGGGCGAACCGCAGCCTCCTACAGCTGCAGTCGCTGGAGCAGCCTGTTAGCATAATGCTGTGACAACTCCATCAGTGCAGTCTCAAGGTAGCTGTCAATCAGGATGCATCATTTAATCCAACAGCACTCGGAGGACTTTCTCCTACAACCCACATGACAGCGTATCTACAGCTCTATTTATATCAGCGCCCAGTTGTGTTTACAATGTTGTTGTAATTAGAAAAGATGCAACAGGCGGCAATATTATTGAGACTTCCATTTTGTAGTATTGCCCTGTAAAGTGTGATCTTGCTTCACAGAGTCATGCTAAATGACAAAAGGCTATTTTCTTCAATCTCCCAGCTCAGACAGCACTTCATTTGCAGCTATCTATAATTAGATTAATGGTGTAGTGCGGTACAAAGCAGGCCCACTTCACATCAGATAGCATATGAATTAGGACAAACACTTATTTCAATTCCAGGCAGAGAAAGCAATGACTGGGGTATTTAGCATACCCTTTATGGCGGAATGAGATGTTAATTGTGTACCATTACCTCTAAACTGCTTGCTTGTTGTATAAATCACTGTGCTAATTGATGCAGAGATAGAAATGTAGCCACAGGCGAGAAAGCAAAGGAATGAGAGCTGAAGATGGTGGATAGGGGATTATCGAGTAAAACCATATGGAGATGAGGCTCCTTTGAAACCTTTGCTTTCTGCCCATGAGCAGGATTTCTTCATATACAGCAAAACTCTGATACAAGAATAATTAATTTTACATTCCTTTTTAAAAACACAAATTCCTTGTAGAAGTTCCGGCTGCCAGAAATCCAAATAATAGGTATGTGGAATTCATCATAATATACATTTATAAAAACATGGAATGTGTAGTTTTCAATAGTCAGAGCTCCTCATCTGGGTTTTCGGCTCATGGGTTAATAAATAACACTTGTCAACTATACCTGAAGCAGATGTTTCTGACCCATCCACAGGGCAAAAACAAATTCTTTCCCAAGGCTTGAAGTTGTTCTTTTAGACAAAAAACAACAACAACAACAACAACAACAACAACACACACACACACACACACACAAAACAAAAAACCCACACCACCACTATGCTGGCTTAGTCTGTTATAGACTCTAATTGTGTAGAAACATTTATTCAGGATGTGAATCCAACAGAACAGAATCATTTTCATCTACCATTAAAACAACGATTTTAACACCATCACCCAAACACTGAAATCTGACTATTCCAACTTGAGATATTCTTCCTTGTTTTTCTAAAACTAGCAAAATAATAATAATAATAATAAACAGAAGCAAGTAGTAATTTAAAAGCTTCCATTTTAAAATCTCTGAATTTTACTCTTCCCTTTTAAAATGTCTTGTTCTGCACTCAACAACTCTTAATAGGGTAAAAACGAGTGTCTCAAAAGCGCACATATAGAAATCAAATGTTACGTCCCACAAGTCAAACCGTCCGTGATCCACAGATAAACATGCCCCTGGAAGTTCATCATCAAGTACATGTGTCCTGAGTACACGCTCACGTTTTCTCACGAGCAAGGCAACACTGAGGCGCAGATTAGTGCTGGGACCTTCTCACAAATTCAGCTGCTTAGTAATTAGCACTGTTACAACATTTTACGCAGAGAACAAACGCATAGGGTCAGTTAGCTCCAGTCCTCAGCGTCACGGTAACAGTTAACATATCCGTCTACTGGCAAGTGCACATTTGAGAAACACTGTATCTTTCAGCGTTGTGAAATACGAACACCACACTAACTTGCAAGAAAATAAAACAATGTTTCAAGAAACTAGAAAGTCTAGTTCAAGTTACCAGGACTGAAACTTGGGAGGGGAAAGTCCAGAGCTGCTTTTTTAGGGGCCACAGCTGTCACCTTTCACTGTACAGAGTGGCCCTTATTATACATCTGACTGCTGAACTAAGGACACCTGGATCGCAACTGCAAGCGTTTACGGTTTAGGTTATTATGCTAAATAATATTAAAAACAAACAAAATCCACAAAGAAACATCAAGGACTCTCAGGATGGAAACCAACGTCAGCACAATAAATAGCGTGAACCCCCCACCCCAAGCATCAAGGCAACATAAATAGAAAGGAGAAAAGATGTGGAAACAGTGTAAAGCCCTGCCTCCTGGTCATTAATCACTTGTTTAGACCTTTTTAAACTAGAGCCTTACAGCCTGCAGCCAAAACCAACATGCCTCAGTGAAGCTGGTGTTAACAGAAGAAAATATATGGTTTCTGACATTGCATCCCAGTTCCTCAACATTTGCTCCAACTGAAAAAGGCAGTTAAACACAAAGTAAATCATCCAGTTAGCCTGGCTGTTTAGTGACACACAATTGATAATGTCAATACATTGCAGCGACATAATGCGTCACTTTCAACACTCGTCCGCTGCCATTTATGAATCAATCTCTACTCAAGGTTTTATTGTGTTACTGGTAGGTGGTTCTTGGAGTTAAGTCTTTTACTGGACCAATGAATGTGCCACAAGGAGGCTCAACGGCAGTGAGCAGCAATCTCATTTTTCGAGGGAAAAATTAACACAAATAGGAGTGGGAAGAAAATCCCAACAAAACAGAAGAATAAAAATATCTGAAGCCCATTCAGCAACTCATTTTTCAAACATCCTGCAAAAATGGGGAGGGTTTCCTTAGAGAAAAGAACCATCTTAAGGCTAATCATCAACAGCATTGAAGGAATGGGTAAGACTGTGTGTATCTCGGGCTTGCTTCCGAAAGATGATCTCTCCTCTGCAGGGAAGAATATGGAGTTGTCAATAATACAAAAATCTAGCCTCATCCTTTGTTCCATCTTGTTTTTGTAACTGGAAACACAAGGCTCATTCCAGTTATACTGTTCTAAGATGAGCAACTTAAAAAAAAATAGTGCCAAAAAATTAAATTGAAAATTAAACACTAGGCTGGGTGCGGTGGCTCACACCTATAATCCCAGCACTTTGGGAGGCCAAAGCTGGAGGATCATGAGGTCAGGAGTTCAAGAACAGCCTGGCCTACATAGTGAAACCCCGTCTCTACTAAAAATCCAAAAAATTAGCCAGGCGTGGTGGCGGGCGCTTGTAATCCTAGCTGCTCAGGAGGCTGAGGCAGAAGAATCGCTTGAACCTGGGAGGTGGAGGTTGCAGGGAGCCGAGATCGCGCCACTGCACTCCAGCCCAGGCCACAGTGCGAGACTCTGTCTCAAAAAAAAAGAAAAGAAAAGAAAGAAAATTAAACACTAGACCCAGCACTCAATAACAGAGAGGATTTATTTCTTCCCTTGTGTTGCACTGAGGTTACCTTGTAATCTGAATCACTTCTATCATAAGAGAGGCCTAAAACTGATGTGGCGGGAAAAGAGCTAGCGTCTAGGAAGCTGCCCCATTCCTAGTCTTCTAAGAATTCCGAGGCGGTCTCTGATGGGCAGGAGGGCACTGAGAAGTCCTCAGTGGGTTTCCCAAGGAGCAAGTCTGTTAATGACAGCAGCCTCCCTGGAGTGTGGCGCCACAGTGCCATGTGTGCAGGTGTGCCCATGATAAAGGGGGCCCAGCCTCTGCCTGGCCCAAGTGCCCCCAAGCTGTCTAACAAGTAGGTGCATATGCCACAAAGGCAATTTGCTGGAATAAGTGGCACTTTCACTTCCACAAAGGCAAGTCCATTTACAATGAACTGTACAGAATGCACGAAATAGAACATGTGCATTCTGTTTGATCAGGAGTCTCCGTGACACATTACGACTATAATGAGTCATTTTTTTCTTTTTACTCAAGAAAAATATTATAGATCTTTGAAAGCCATGTACTCAATTATATAACAATACCAACACCTGTTAACAGTACAGGCTGTTTCTATTCTGTATCTCAAATTGTTTTATGTAATTACGAGTTTATAAGGTATTTGGTAAACCGGTAAGAAAGTACCTTTTTAAAGCACTGTATAATTTGGGGTACAATGAAGTGTTCTCTTAAAAATCTATAATTAGGGCAGCATCAGCTTACAGAAAAGTAAAGGAAATGTTACAAAAACACAATTATGTAGATAAGCACTGCGGTGAGGAAGTGTACCATTTCACGATGGTGCCCAACCCTCTTCTTTTTTCTCCTCCTATCTGAAATGTTCTTTGCTCATACCAAGTTGAAGTCATGCTTTCAGAATGAATGATCTTTGGGGAAAAAAGATGGGGAGCTCAGACTTCCCATGTAAGTCCTCAGTCCCCCCCAGGTTGGAGCACCTGGGAAGTGTTCTAATGTGAGGGGCTTCAACAACAATCTTGCCTTTACAGGTTTTCTTAAATGTTTTTACTAGTATGAATTCACTGAAGAAACTCAAAATTCAAAATGCCTAAATGCTGGCTTTATGGGACAGAAATTCAAAAACTAAAATACAGAAAGGCAGAGTAAATGAAAGTAAAGATGACTATGATACTGTGAGGTAGACCGTCGGCCAAGAAAACTGAAGCAGAAAGCAACTGAAACCCCCGCCACCCCCGCCCCCACCCTCACCCGCGAAGGGTTCTGGTCTGAAGTAGCAGAAATGAGGGCTGGTAGGGGGGTTGCCTAAGAATCTTGGGGTTTACAGTTCTGACATATCCTAGACGCTGAGCCAAGGAGGACTGCTGGCACCCTCATGCTGTGCTGTGTACAGAACACACGATGCTGAAGGTGGCCAAGGCCTGGAGAGCCGTGGGAGAAATCGGGAGACAGGGCGATGTGGCCCCCCTCCTGGCAGCAGCAGAGCATGAAAGCCCAAGTCTCTGAAGCCAACCGGCCCGACTGTGACATCCCAACGAGATGGCACCTTCTGACCAAGTTACCTCCTTCTCAGACAGATGTCAACTCTAAAATCAAGCTAATACAGGTGTTGAGTAACTGTTTTGAGGATTAAATTTACGAAGATCTGCAGCGCGCCTAGCAAGTGCTCGAGAGTAACTATTCACCAGGTATTATTTCCTGTCTCCTTTCCAAACATCTCTGGTTGTTCAGAATGAAAGAGTGGTGGATTTTTTGGGGGGGGATGGGGGAGGGTGGGCAGAGAACAGGGTACCACTCTGGCACCCAGGAATGGCTCACTACAGCCTTGACCTCCTGGGCACAAGTGAAACTCCCACCTCAGACTCCCAAGTACCTGGGACTACAGGCAGACGCCACCATGCCTGCTTAGTGTTTCAGTATGTTTTGTAGAGATGGGGTTTTGCCACATTGCCCAGGCTGGTCTTGAACTCCTGGGCTCAAGGGATCCGCCCGCCCCAGGTTCCCAGAGTGCTGGGATTACAGGCATGAGTCACTGCACCAGACTGACACTGGTAGATTTTATTTTAAAATCATGTATTGTAGGACATCTCAGATTAACTTCTAATTGTTGGAGTTCTAGCTCTATGCTCTCCATGTTTGAGAGCAAATAGATTACATTCTTCAAACATCACATCTGGCTCTAAAATCAAAGAAAGGAAGTTGATTCTGTGTTCAGAGAGGTTCCCAGGCATGCAGCGAGGGACCCCACGGTTGTCTTTTCCTTAGACAGTTAAAAGCATAGTGAATTAGAGAAACAGTTTGGTTAATTCATTCAAAAACCATTTATCGAGCATATCTGGGCAATGTGAGAATACAAAATAAACAAGAAAAAATGGTTCCTGACCTAAATACCATAATCTGGCCAGAGGGAAAAGACATTCATGAATGACACAATATAAACGTATTCAAGGATTACTAAGAATGCGATCAATATGAGGTGGGCTTTTTTATTTTAGCCCCTCTCTTACAGAAAATCTCCAGGCTGCGAGGCAGCAGAGAGTAGTGGTCTACTGTTTAGGATCTGGAGTCAGAATACTGTTCCACTTACAAGCTTGAGAAAGTTCGACTTTCCATGTCTCAGATTCCTTCTTTATGAACTGTGGATCATAACAGTGCCTGCTTCTGTGGAAAGTAAGTGAATTCTTTTTTTTTTTTTTTTGAGACAGAGTCTCTCTCTGTGTCACCCAGGCTGGAGTGCAGTGGCATGATCTTGGCTCACTGCAGCCTCCGCCTCCCGGGTTCAAGTGATTCTCCTGCCTCAGCCTCCCGAGTAGTTGGGACTACAGGTGCGTGCCACCATGCCCAGCTATTTTGTATTTTTAGTAGAGATGGGGTTACACCATGTTAGCCAGGGTGATCTCAATCTCTTGACCTCTTGATCTGCCCGCCTCAGCCTCCCAAAGTGCTGGGATTACAGGCGGGAGCCACGGTGCCCGGCCAGTAAGTGAATTCTTGTATGAAGAAGCCTCAGAACACAGAAATGTCATTAAGTATTTAATAGCCATCATTACCACTAATTGCTGTCATTAAAACATGTCCACAGATGGACAGAAGTCTTGGGCACAGTCACTGAGAAGACACTGGAGGCTGCCTGGGTGGGTCTAGAATTCAACACAGGGATCTAAATCACTCTCACGCCCGCGTACAGGCTCTCAGATGCACCTCAGCTCTTCATGCTGACTCTCTCCACTGGAAGTGTCCTCTGATCACATTCTTAGCCTAAAAATTCGGCCTTCTATTCAATTCTCATATGAACATTCTCCCGACTTGGAACGTTGTCCTATCTATGTGGATCTGACTATAATCTTTCCCCAGACTTTAAGACTATGTTGCTAATTTCTCATGGCAGAAGAATTCATATTTGAGGAACCTGAGATTTTATAAGAAAATGAGAATCAGCGGACTGAGCAAGTGAAATTCGACAGCTCTTACAAAACAATGTATTTTATGGAGTTAAAAATAGTTATAGGCTTATTGTAACAAGTCCAATGGTAGAGAGGTGTGTAAAACAACTTACTAATCCACCCTCTCACATCTAATCCCACTCCCCTTCAGTAATGTCAGTTTTTATTGTATATGTTTTACTCACATGAATCTATCAAAATATAAACATATATGTAAACTACAAATACATTTAGCCTGGGTAAAATGAAACACTGAAGACTGCTTATTATTGAGGATCTCACTCTGTCACTCAGGCTGGAGTGCAGTAGTGTGATCACAGCTCACTGCAGCCTCAACCTCCTCAGCCCATGTGATCCTCCCACCTCAGCCTCCCAAGTAGCTGAGACCATAGGCACATGCCACCATGCCCGGCTAATTTTTTTAAATTTTTTGTAAAGACAGAGTTTTGCCATGTTGCCCAGGCTGGTCTCGAACTCCTAGGCTCAAGCGACCCATGCCCCTCGGCCTCCCCAAGTGCTGGGATTACAGGCGTGAGCCACTGCACCCAGCCCGCAGCTCATTTACAGAGGGAGAGATTTACGATCTTTGGCCATTCAACATCCTTGACTCACTGCAGACTTTTAAACACAAGATGTTTAACACAGAAAAAACTTTATTTTATTATTATTTCTTTTTTGGGGGGGGATGGAGTTTCGCTCTTGTTGCCCAGGCTGGAGTGCAATGGCGCAACCTCGGCTCACCACAACCTCCACCTCCTGGGTTCAAGTGATTCTCCTGCCTCAGCCTCCCGAGTAGCTGGAATTACAGGCATGCACCACCACACCCAACTAATTTTGTATTTTTAGTAGAGACAGGGTTTCTCCATGTTGGTCAGGCTGGTCTTGAACTCCCGACACCTCAGGTGATCCACCCGCCTCGGCCTCCCAAAGTGTTGGGATTACAGGCGTGAGCCACTGCGCCCGGCCAGAAAGAACTTCAGGTAAATTATTTTTCCTCGTACCTGCTTAGCTAGCTTATCTTAAGCATGGCTGTTCTGAGCCTCTGTCGACAGGCAGCCTCTGCCCAGGACAACTCCATAATGTGGCAGAGTATCCTCCACTGGCCCTGCCAGTCTCTCTTACCCACGATCCAGCCTCCCCTCCTCCCCGGGAATCAGAAGGTCCAGCTGTAAATACAGCTTTAACGCCCTAGGTCTGCGTCGGCCTCAGCTTCTACAACCTTTCCCAGCGCTGCACTGAAAATTCCTGTCCTCTGCCGTCTGCTCTGCCTCCCTCTTCTTTTCTCAACTTTGTTTCCTCTTTTTCTAATTATCCCCAACAGCGTGACTTGTTATCTGCATGTAACAGACAACTCTGCCTGGCTGCAGTGACTCCACTAGGATTTTCCCTAAATCCCTGTCCTTTACTCCTAAGTCTATCTCATATCCTACCATTCACACCAATCAACAGAAAGCTCTCTTAACTTTGTAAATTGTAACCACTCAGTCATTTTCAAGTCTAGAGGGCCAGAAATGCCAAAAGTAACTGCCAAAAGCTTTAGTCACAGAAGTTAAGGTCGATTCCCTGTGGTCTAATTTGTAAATGATAGCTGTCTAATCAAAATGAGAAAGGCCTACCTAACCCTCTTACCATTGCAATTCAATAATGCTACACAGTAACTCATGAAATAAGACTAGGAGACATTTCCCTTGCATCTGTATAATCCAGAAACCAGGAATACTGAGTACCAGCCATTCTGTGCCGCTCTGCTGTCCTCTTGGTTAAAAATATACAGTACACACAGCCAGGGTGAGGTGGGATGAGAGGGTGCCCGTTCAGCAGGGACATCTACCCTGGCCTCTACCTTAGTGAAATCTGCCTGGATCAGGGGGCTGGGCCTCTGTTTCACAGGCTTAGAAGCTAGACTTCCACTATACACTCATAATGCATCATTCTGAACAAGATGGATTCACTTTTATCAAGCTCACAAGATATTGACGTGTAAACCATCTTAGGAATTTACAATCAGAAATAGGTTTGTAAAGGGAACTCACACACCTCCTAACTGTAGTGTGAGCACTAAATTATAGTCAGTGGTTCTTTGATAAATACAGAATCAGCAGAAGAGGCACTGGCTGAAGTGCTCTCCACCAAGACAGCATAAGCAGCAGTTCTCAATCACCGAAGCATCAAAACTTGCCTGGAGGGCTAGTAAAAACACAGACCGCTAGGTCCCCAACTTGAGTTTCCAATTCAGGTTTGGGTGCATTTTATTTATTTATTTATTTATTTATTTATTTATTTATTTATTTATTTATTGAGAAGGAGTCTCCCTCTGTTGCCCAGGCTGGAGTGCAGTGGCATGATCTCAGCTCAGCACAACCTCCACCACCCGGGTTCAAGTGATTTTCCTGCCTCAGCCTCCCAAGTAGCTGGGATTACAGGTGTGCGCCACCATGCCCGGCTAAATTTTTTGTATTTTTAGTACAGACGGGGTTTCACTATGTTGGCCAGGCTGGCCTCAAACTCCTGACCTCGTGATCCACCCGCCTTGGCCTCCCAAAGTGCTGGGATTACAGGTGTGAGCTGCCACACTGGGCCTGGGGTCTGCATTTCTAACGAGTTCCCAGGAGACGCTGAAGCTGCTGGTCTGAGGACCACATTGTGGGTGAACAGAAGGCCTTCTCCATTATGGAATGGCCTTTCCCAGGGAATTTAGCTCATGTCCATGAGAAGCCTCTCTTCTCCTAGACTCAGCTGACAATGCGCTGCTGGAGAAGGCTTTTCTGATAGTAGACAATGGAGACTCAGAAGGGTGACGGGGTGGGAGGAGGGTAGATGATGAGAAATTACTTAATGGGTACCATGTACATTAGTCAGGTGATGAATATCTAAAATCCTTGACTTCCTCTCTATTCAGTCTATGCATGTCACAAATTTACACTTGTACCTCGTAAGTTTATATAGATAAAATAATTTCAAAAAGTATGTTTGACTCTTGTTCTAGGTAGCAAAATCTCTGAGTGACACATTTTTTCTTTTTTTTTAAGAGTCTCACTCTGTTGCTCAGGTTGGAATGCAGTGGCATGATCTTGGCGATCTTGGCTCACTGCAACCTCCGCCTCCCAGGTTCAAGCAATTGTCCTGCCTCAGCCTCCTGAGTAGCTGGGACTACAGGCACCCACCACCACACCTGGCTAATTTTTGTATTTTTAGTAGAAACGGGGTTTCACCATATTGGCCAGGCTGGTCTCAAACTCATGACCTTGTGATCTACCCGCCTCGGCCTCCCAAAGTGCTGGGATTACAGGCGTGAGCCACTGCGCCCAGCTAAAGAAACATCTTTAAAGTATCTTTTGCATAAATTCAGTCTTGCTTATTTGATGTCTCAAGATTTGGGGAGTGTTTTGGTGTCTACAGTTACTACCCCATTAATTCTTCTCTGGCCTCAATGTTGCTGTCCCTAAATTGGATCAAATATATTCTTAGAAGGGTGAGATTAGGAAAGGAACTCATTAATATAGACTGAAGGCCTCTCTAGTCTGTAAGTAACCTTAATATTCTGAGACTGGAGAATACCACTGTGCTCACTATCTTCTGGGAGAGAGGTTCTCTTTAAATGTTTACAGATTTCAGATGAGCTGAAACCAGCCTTAACTGCTCAATATTTGGGCAACGGGGGACTGTTCGTTTGATCTTTTGGTTTATTAAAAACTACGGGGAAGCTAACAAGTCTTAGAAAATTTAGCAAGGTAACTTTAAATGGAATGCACATGTTATTATTACATGAATTAATTAGTATAAATTCCTTGAAAAGAAACTTTAATATTAAAACATATATAAATATATCCTTAAGGAGAGTTCTGGTCTCAACAAATAATAACAAAATATAAGCGCCAGATCACTACTGCCCTTGGTCTGGTGTCTGCAAGAGGAAATGACACACTGAAGAGCTGGACTTTCATTTGACTTTCAACCGTACTACAATCTTACTAGAATGTGGAGAGCCTGGTGACTCCATCCATTTTAACAGTGATCGCCTCAATCTGAAGACAGTCTCAGGAGAAAATGGACTGAGCCACAATTGTTTAGCTTTTTTCCTGGGTGGTAAGATTCCATTCTTGCCCAATTTCTTACTTCAATTAGATTCAGAGGTAGAATAATCTAAAGATAGATTCCAAATACTCTCTCTCTCATCTTTAAAAAAAAAAAAAATGAATCTGTTATTCCTTCTCCCCAAATGACAGAAGCATGATTTAATTGTATTTTCCTTCAAAACTCTGTGGCCAATAAAATACTAGCACCTCCAAAAAAAGTCTCAAGCAACCTGTGAATTAGAAACACAAGAAATATTTTTTCCTTTGCTTCTCCTATGTTATTTTGAAAACTGTGAAAGAAAAAACCTTTTTAAAATGTCATATATACTTGTCTTGTTTACATTCAGATGTATGAAAAAGTTCACTGAGGCGTTGGTCTTATTTTTGTCACTAGACATAATGGGACAGATGTGCTTCTGCAACAGAGGTACGGATGTAGCATGCAGCAGTCTATCCTAGAAGCTCTGGAAACAAACACTCTTTATCCCAAGGAGACAGGATATGAAAGGCTGGAACCGCCTTAATAAGATACTACTTGTCCCAACATAAAAGTCTGTCTTGAGGCATCCTACTACAGTCTTGCCTATTACTCTGCTGATTAAAGGAGGTTGACTAGAGCCATGTGGGCTAGAAGGAGTGAGGCCTGGACCAGAAGAAAATAATTGCAAAAGTTTCTCTGTCAAACATTAGAAGTCATCAACATCAGAATCACAAATATTTCACTAATCTCTTACATCCTGCAAATGTGCAGATAAGCCATTTCTCTCTGCCAAACACCTGAATGGAACAATGATTATCTTCCGGGATACAAAACTATCTCCTAGTTTCACCAGTTATGTGAACGCAGATGCTGACAAAGGAGAAATCTTATTTTTCAAACGTCTTTTGGGAACAGCAAAGGCTATGAATATTTTAGAACTAGTGAGAGAGTGCTATGCTGAGCCATGGAAGCAAACTCCTTGTGTTCCGTGTATTGACTGCATGCCCATAGTTTTGTGGCTTGGTGAAAAGCTTTCACTTGTCACAACTCACGGTCTTCCACAATAACATGAATTGACATCAATGATTTTGCTTGCAATGCGGGTGGAAGTCTTGTCTTCCACTGCCAAGTTCTCAGAACCAGAGAACCGAATCAATGCCTTGTTAAAAGGTTTTGACAAGGTATGGTGGCAGAATACAAAATTTCTCTCTACCATAAACAAGCATGCTAACATGACAGAGATGAATCATTAAACTACCCCCACCCCAGGAAATATCACTCCAAAACAGTTCAATAGGGAGGAGTTATTTTAAGCATAAAGAACATGGTTGGTAGTGGAATAAACCTACGAAGACCAGACACATGCTCCAGTGTGGATGAACCTCAGAAGCGTTATACTGAGTGGAAGAAGTCACACACAAACAGTAGCTAGGGGTTGCTGGGGGAGGTGGGGGAATAGGGAGTGATCACTTAATGGAAATGGGGTTTCCTTTTGGGGTGATGAATTGTCTTGGAACTGGAGAGAGATGATGGATGTACAGCGTTGTGAATGTTAATAAATGCACTGAATTGTATGTTTTAACTTAGCTAATGGTTAATTGTGTTATGTGAATTTTAACTCGAGGAGCAAGGAAATCTATTTGGCCATATGAATTTGTAAAGCTTTCATTTGCAGGCTCTTCAGTCACTAACACGGGCGTGTTTCCAACTGATTTGTGGCTTTCCTCTTTCTCTCTCTCTTGTTTTTGGTATGTCTTCTCCAGTAGACAGTACTAACCTCCATGAGAGAGCATAATAGTATCTGGTACACAGAGAAGACATTCAATATTTGTGAATGAAAAAGTAAAAAAAAAATCAGTAATTTTTTTTTTTTTTTTGGCTAACCTACACATCTCCAGACAAAAAGAGAGGCAACTGGCGATAACTACGACAACTTCCAATGTTGGGCTGGGTGTGGTGGCTCACGCCTGTAATCTCAGCACTTTGGGAGGCTGAGGAGAGAGGATTACTTTGAGGCCAGAAGTTTGAGACCAGCCTGGGCAATATAGCAAGACCTTGTCTCTACAAAATAACAGGTTAGCCAGGTGTAGTGGCACATATCTGTAATCCTAGCTACTCATGAGGCTGAGGCAGGAGGATCAACTGAGCCCGGTAGTTCGAAGTTTACAGTAAGTTATGATCCTGCCACTGCACTCCAGCCTGGGTGACAGAGTGAGACCCTGTGTCTAAAAAAAAGAAAAGTAAAAAAAGAAGGAAAAACTTCCAGTGCTGAAGAATGTGATTCTTCAGGCTAAAATCAAGAGCCCATGAATCTGGCAATTTCTCTTAGGGAGAAATTTACCAGGTCTTAGAAACCTCGCTAAATTCTTTTGAACATTTATTTTTGCCTAGACATCACTGAAATTTAGACCTCAGTTCATAATCCTTTTCTTGCTGACAGCATCACTAATGGTCAGCTGCAAAGATGACCTCACTGGTAGAAGAACAGAGGAAATGACTTGGCATGAATTTAATCTGAAGACTCTTGCAGAATTGCAGCAGTTTCTTGACAGGAGCCTGGAAAAGTCCTGGCAGCTCTGATAGTATCTGCTACCCCAAGCCTTGGTAAGTCAGTACTTACTGCCACTAAAATTTAAAAAAAAAAAAAAAAAAAATTAAATTGGCTGGGTGTCAAAGAGGCTACACTGCTTTACCATTCCACAATTTACACTTCTCATTCAAGCCAAAGAACAGTAGGCTTCTCAGATGCATACTTCAAAGCCAAATTCGGTGACTTTTTAGTTTTATTTGCACAACTTGTTCATATTTTCATTTTTCACTAATTTTTCACCCTCAAAAAAGTGAGAGAAAAAGAAGTGACAATTTTTTGCAAAGATGATTTTTATTTTCTAAGAGAAGGAAACCAATTTCCAGTGCAACCAAATTAACTGTACATCCTGTGATGAAACTTCTTTGACTGTAATCTTCCCCCCAATTCCCCATTTCTCTGCTATTTTTAGCTCTGTGTTAATTAGGGGAGAGAGAACTATGGAATTAAGAGACAAAAGAGACCCTAGAGCTTTTGAGGAACAAGGAGCACAGCCTTTGCTTCCAGCCTCCCGTGAGAACAAGTGCACTTGTACTGCCATACTGGGATTCCGTGACATCTTCTGAACTCCATCCTAGAACTCAAGCTGCCAGCCACTGTAGCGACCTGAACACGCCGTGCAGTTTCGTGGCTCCATGGCTGTGTTCATGGTATCATGTCCTTCTACAATATCCTCCCCATTTTCCTTGGCTTGGCTGACTCATAATCATTCCTTACGTCACAGCTGAGGTGTCATCAACTCCAGAAGCCTTCCCTGAGCCACCAGGTTGGGTGACGTCTACTTACTGGCTCCCAAGGCACCCTGGCTGTCTGTTTAACACTCACCATATTATGCTGAAATTACCAGCTTAACTGTCTATTTCCTTTACCAGATAAATGGAAAAAGGAAAGTAGTAACTTTAGAGTGGAGAAAGGGACAAACACCACCTGAACCAAATGATCAAAGTGATGCCATTAACAATGGGACAAAGAGAAATGTGAACATGCGCCTCCCAAGAGGAGACAACGAGGACAACGCAGCAGCACCACCATTACACGTTCCTGCCAAAAATGAGTAACAACCTGACTGTGAGGAAACACCAAATGAATCCAAATTGAGAGCCATTTGACAAAATAAATGGCCTTGTCTTCAAAAATGTCAACATCACGGAAGCCAAAGAACGACGGAGGAACGATTCGAGATTCAGGAGACCAACAGGACAGGAAAAGTCAACGCGAGGTGTGACTCTGAGCGGATCCTGGGCCAGAAAATAACACTTCTTTTTCTTTTGCTTTAAAGACAGTATTTTTTGTAGTGAGTAAACTGGCAACAATTTGAAAACATTTTAAAGAGTAGGAAAACTGGCAAAATTTGAAAGGTTTGTAGATTAGACAATGGTGCTGTTTCAATGTCAGTTTCCTAATTGTGGTAACAGTACTGCATTGCAGTTCCATAAGGGAATGTTGTCCTGGGTGTCGATGAAATACACACTTAAGAATTGTTAGCAATTTGCTGAAATGGTTCAGAAGATACCAATTATTTACATATATAGATAGTGGAGGTGAGAAGAGAGAGAGAGAGAGAGAGAGAGGAATACACAATAAATCAACCCTGATAAAATGTTAATATTTGCGGACTCTGGGTGAAATTGTCTGGACATTCTTTGTATTATTGTTTTGCAACTTTTCCCCAAGTCTAAGTTATTTCAAAATAAGTTTTAAAAAATTAAAAAGTATCAAAATCTAAAATAAGTTTTCCTTTTAGATGAGAAAAAAATAAGTGTAGGATTAAAAGCGTGTAGGCTATGTTCAGGGTAGTGAGAAAAATCTGCAGTAATTACTTTGAAATTGAAGTCAGTGGTTACACAGAGTGCTAATTGGAAGTTGGCACAATTCCAGGGTGCTGACACTATCTCCCAAATTAACCCAACAAACTGGACAGCAGAGCAGGAAAAGGTATTTTCTTTATTGGGTAGTCATAAATGAGAAGCAAGAACATTCCAAATAATACTGAGCTTCTTTACAAATAAGGATTTTTCTCACAAGCTTTATAAACTTAAAAAAAAAATTTCTGCACTAAAGGCAATCATCCTACAAATAACTACAAGTTAACAAAAATAGAAGGGACACCTAGTAGTCCCCTGACATTCACCATCAGCAGCAGTAGCGTCTCTCCAGTGCTGGCCATTTCAGAGAGGTGGCATTTTCCATGATGACCAGAAATTAACTAGACTAGCTATAGGGGCTACGAGACATTACAAAGTGTGCAATTACTCGGGAACATGCACATGTAGAGGTAAATCGTGGAACCAGGTATGTGGTGGTAATGTGGACAAGTTTCCCAACAGCAGCCGAAAGCCTGGATTAATCTTTGTTTTGGAGTTGTCCTGTGTTGGGTGGGATGGTTAGCGGGGTCTCGGGCTTCCACACACTAGATGCCATAGCACTCCCTCCCAGCTGTGACAACCAAGTATGTCTCCAGACATTGCCGAATATCCCCGGGGGCACAATACTGCCCCGGTTGAGAATCGCAGCTCTAAGTTCCCTCCTACCAGCAAATTTCTCTGAGTCTGTGTTGAGAAAATGAAATGCTATGGAATTTCAGAGGGAGAACTAAGGCAGTGAGAGGAGGATTTTGGGAGCAGGGAGGATTTGAGATAAGTCTTGGGATAAAATAAATCAAATAGGGGTAGAGGAAATGGTGAGCTTTCCAGAAGCAGGGATGTCACAATTTAAGGAGTGTACACAGGAAAGAACAGACCGCCACAGGACTGTTAGGAAGCCAGCGGGCCGGGCAGAGTCTTCACTAATAGATAAGGCAAGAAGCACTTGTCATGTTATAATGTGTTGAAGGAATTACAAATTTTTTTTTTTTTTTTTTTTTTTTGAGAAGGAGTTTTGCTCTTGTCACCCAGGCTAGAGTGCAATGGCGCGATCTTGGCTCACCGCAAACTCCGCCTCCCGGGTTCAACCCATTCTCCTGCCTTCAGCCTCCCGAGTAGCTGGGATTACAGGCGTGCACCACCACGCCTGGCTAATTTTGTATTTTTAGTAGAGGCAGGGTTTCTCCATGTTGGTCAGGCTGGTCTCGAACTCCCGACCTCAGGTGATCCACCTGCCTCGGCCTCCCAAAGTGCTGGGATTACAGGCGTGAGCCACTGTACCCGGCCAGAATTTCAAATCTAAAGTCAAGACTGCTTAGGCTGGCATCCTGACCTAGCCATGGCATCCGAAGGTGAATGCTAAGTGCAGTCCCACAAGGGACAATGTTCTTGTTAGATAACAACCCATATCATCTACTACTCCATTAGACAAACAATGGCTTAAGAGATGAGAACTTGGTAAAAGTTTGCCCTTTATTTATTTATTTATTTTTTGAGACAGAGTCTCTCTCTGTCACCAGGCTGGAGTACAGTGGCATGATCTCAGCTCACTGTAATCTCCACCTCCTGGTTTCAAGCCCTTCTCCCGCCTCAGCCTCCTGAATAGCTGGGATTACAGGCGTGCACCACCACACCCAGCTGATTTTTGTATTTTTAGTAGAGATGGGGTTTCACCATGTTGGCCAGGATGGTCACCATCTCCTGACCTCGTAATCTGCCCACCTCGGCATCCCAAAGTGCTGAGATTACAGGCGTGAGCCACCGCGCCCGGCCAAATGTTTGCTTCTCATATGCCACTGCTCTCTATGTCTGAATGATAGATTGAATTTTAAGATGTACTTTAAAGAGAAGCTGAAAGCAAGCAAGTTGGGAGGGAGGGAGGTGGAGAATAGTGTTCACCGGGCATGGACTGAAACACATCACGTTTTGTGAAAGATGGAGAGTGCTGACTTCCTGCTATATTCATGCAACACTCACAGGCCAGGAAGGCTGGAATTTGCAAGCGTGTAGATGACCAAGACTTCAGCCTTTTCTTTTGACTAATTCTATATTTTCCCAATTTGGACCACAAGAGGGATTTCTCAAGACTCTGTGGGGGTTTGCAAGAACTGGGGTTGTGGCACATGCTTGAGGCAGTCTTATCAAGTTTTAAGTCAGCCCTAAGAACCGAGCTGCATCCACGTGGGTTGGCTCTCTTGTTGGTGTGGAGCTCGGACGTACTCTGAAAGCCCCAGGAGAAGCTCACTGTAGTAAGAGGCTCTGTTGCTGTACAAGAGACTCTTCTAGTGGCCTCCCCTGACCAGGCATCAGCTTGGTGGGGCAGCGCACACCCCCACATCCACCCGACAGGCCTTTGAAGGTCTGAGAATGCCGAGTCCCACCTGTGTCAGAATGAAATGGGAGAGTTCCCTGACTCCTCTCAGGACTTGTGACAGGGGTGAAGCTCGTTTGCTTGGCCGACACGTGCTCAAACCCCTTATGGGAGGGAGAGCACGCAGATGGGCAGGGGCAGGTGTAGGAGCTGGGGTGAGCACTTTTAGGCTCTGGCCCCATGGTAGTGTCTGGGGGTGTGTTACAATTAATGCTCTTTTAGAAGCTGCCATCTGCGGATGACTACATGTTAAACCAGCTCAGCGGAGAATAAGGGTGACAGCCCTGTAAGCCCTGCCCTCTTGGTACCCAAGTCTTTGTCCAGCATTCAGGAAGAATCAGGTCACCCAGACTTGAAGGATGGTGAATGTGAGGATTTTACTGAGTGATGGAGATGGCTCTCGGTGAGACAGATGGGGAGCTGGAAAGAGGACAGAGTGGGAAGATGATCTTTCCCCTGGAGTTTGGCCATCCCATAGCTGATCTCTCCTACCTTCCCCAGCCGAACTCCTCTCAATGTTCAGAAGCACCTTTTCCTTTCTCCTTCTCTGCTGCACTGCTCTGCCACTCTTCTGCTTGTGGAGCCTGGGGTTTGGGGTTTATATGGATACAGGAGAGGGGGGCGTGGCGAGCCAAAAGGCAACATTTGGGCACAAAAACGGGAATGCCTGTTCCCATTTAGGGCTACGGATTTCCAGGCTTGAGGGTGGGGCCTTTGCTGGGGAACCACCCTCTTCTACCCAGTATTTCCCTGCCTCCTGTCCATATCAAGAAGGTGCTAGGGGTGACTCTGGGGCCAATTCATTCAGTCAACTGCATGAGGCTGCAAACACCCTTCTTCAGTTCCCACTGTCTCTTACTGCTTAGAGAGATGACAGTCCGCCGGGCTCGGTGGCTCACACCTGTAATCCTAGCACTTTGGGAGGCTGAGGCAGGTGGATCACAAGGTCAGGAGATCGAAACCATCCTGGCTAACACAGTGAAACCCTGTCTCTACTAAAAATTCAAAAAATTAGCCAGGCATGGTGGCGGGCACCTGTAGTCCCAGCTACTCGGGAGGCAGGGGCAGGAGAATGGCGTGAACCTGGGAGGTGGAGCTTGCAGTGAGCCGAGATCACGCCACGGCACTCCAGCCTGGGCGACAAAGCGAGATTCTGTCTCAAAAAAAAAAAAAAAGAGAGAGAGAGAGATGACAATCCATCTAATCAATCTAAGCAGCCCCTGTGGGGCAGGGACTGCAGCGTCTTCTAAAAGTCATATTGAACCATCTCCTCTCCAAGTAGATGAACCTTTTCTAAGTAATTCTTTCCCTACATTCCAAAAAACTTCTGAAATGGGACCTCTGATTGAACTTTGCCCAGGTGCTTTATGGATTACAATTCGGCATCATGAGAGTCATCCAGTGCTTCCACTTGATCTTTCAGGGAGGCCCAGAAGCCACTTGATTCTCATTTAACTCATATTCACTAAAATATTTTTATTTTAAAAAATAGAGAAAAAAAAGGGACCAAAATATTTACATTTATTGGAGATTTAAAATAAAAGCATTATAAATCCAAAAGAGCTTGTACAAACCGAGAGCTTTCAATCCCAGGCCTCCTGCTGAGCCAGCCACCAGGCCGCAGCACCTTCTGCCAAGCTTCTCACAGTCAATCCAGAAGCCTTCTCCAGGGCTACGAAAAAGTTATTAAGAGTGCACCGCTTTGGCCATTATTTCACAACCGAGTTAACCTCTATCCCAAGGGCAACATTTTGCAGCTGTTTGCAGTGAGTCAGTACTTTCTTTCCATTCTTTTCCTTTTTATCTATTTTCTTCTTTTTTGGTAAATTACCCTTTCCATTTTTGCCTATGACTAGGGGCATACAAACAAAGTTTGGGTCTGCTTCTTGCTGTTCTGAATAGCTGCCTGCTTTTTAAAAGGCAGAAATGAAAACAGCAGTCACGTGATGTTCTTTCAAATTAAAGTTACACAATGACACAAAGCTGAGGCGCGCACACACACAAAATACGCAGCAATGCTACTTCCTGCCATTGAAAACACCACTTTTCAGATGGCATTTAATGGTTCTGTTTATTATATAATTCTATCTCATAACATACATTTCCTTCCTTTAGAATGAACAATACTTACTTTTGAAAAATCCTCGTACAGTCTGCACCAAGCACACAAACCAATCACATGAGTGACTATTTCTTACAATGTTTGAAACTGCATAGACCAGGAGGTCTTAAAGCAGGTTTCCGTGACCAGCAGCAGCAGCAGCATTCAGGAACTTTTTACAAATGCAAATTGTCAGGCCCCATCCCAGACCTAGGGCGTCAGGAATTCAAGGGTGGAGCCCAGAAGTCTGTGGTCAAACAAGCTCAGCAGGTGATTCTGAAGCTCACTGAAGCTGGAGTGGGTAAGAGGGTTCTGGGCCCTGAGCACCTGGCCTCGGTCATTTGAAACCACCCTGAGTGCCCTCCAGTGCCTCACTTCTTCACTGTGTAAAACAGAGAATGACAGTAACACCCCAAAGGACTGTCTTGAAGCGTCCATTAGGTAATCCAACACTGTCCAAACATTGACAGCGCTTGCCTGTGGCTGGCCAGGGAGCAGGGACTGGCTGCAAACAGGCAGAAAGGAACTTTTGGGGTGATAGAAATGTGCTAAAACCGGAACATGGTGATGGCTGCACAACTCAGTTTACGAGAACTCATTGAACTGCAGCTCAAGAGGTGAATGTTATCTGTAAAGTATACCTCGACAAAACTGTTCAGAAAATACTAAAAATGTTTAGAAAAGTGCCTTGCTCACAGTAATCAGATGTTGGCTCTGATCATCTAAGCCGTTTGAACAGATTATCTAACTGTGCATGTTCTTCTAAAAAGGAACTAATCTCCCTCCAAAGTGTGAGGGTCTTGTTCCGCCTTGATGCAGGAATGGGATTTATGCTGTGACCTGTTACTGATCCAAAAAGTAAATCAGACCTATGGTGACCGTTTTCATGAGGAAAATTTTACAGAGGGAAAAATGATATTCTTTGGAGTACGGTAATATACCAAAGGCGAACTGAAATGGAAGCTACCCAGTGATACTACTCCAGAGATCACATGCGTTTAAAACGTATTGGATGTGTATATTTGCTCTAATTTATAATAGCTGGCTTCATTATTGCCATCTCTATTTCAATAAGCAATGATTCACCATAAACTGTGCTGACCAGGATACAGGCAACAGAAGCAATGCAAGACGGAATGCAGAAACAGACAGAGGTGGCCATGGACAGAGCCTTAGGAAACAGCCCCATTTCAGTGCCAGAACCACACACCATGGGGTATTTAATAACACTTACTGATTTTGTTGACAACTGACAATGCTGAACTTTCCCTGAGCCCTGTGCTCCTAGAACACAGAAACAGTTACAGAATCTTCCTCCTCTTTCTTAACCCAGGAAATGGCTGGAGGCAAAGCTACCTTCCCCATAGACTTCCACTCTTCTTCATGAACCCCGTAATTCTTGGACCCCTCCCTTGTTCACCTGCATTTATAAAACCCTAGTTCTTCCTCTTCTCTGAGACATTTCTCATTAATAAACATTACCCCTACTGCAGTAGCCTGGGTAAAATTATCTTAATTGTCTGGTACATTTTGTTTTTAACACAATAAATATAAATTTGGCCGGCCATTCCGTCACTTTCAGTTAACAATGTTATTTGCAACACTTGACATTTTATAATATTTTAGTACACATATGTGCACACACATACACACACCTATATTAGCTGTTCAATTGCATGTATTCATGCTGGAGTATAAAAAGAAAATTAAAGTCAATTTGCAAATGCAACTACCTATGACTAATCATCTAGGTCAGAGGTGGGCAAACTTTCTTCTACAATGGGCTAGATGGTCAATCTTTTCTTACCTGTTTTGCATGTTACACTGTCAGTTCCGCTTCAGTCATGTGAAAGCAGCCACTGACAGTACATACAGGAATGAGCATGGCTGTGTTCCGATAAAACTTTCTTTTTTTTTTTTTGAGACGGAGTCTCGCTCTGTCGCCCAGGCTGGAGTGCAGTGGTGCGATCTCGGCTCACTGCAAGCTCCACCTCCCGGGTTCACGCCATTCTCCTGCCTCAGCCTCCCGAGTAGCTGGGACTACAGGTGCTCGCCACCACGCCTGGCTAATTTTTTTTTGTATTTTTAGTAGAGACAGGGTTTCACCATGTTAGCCAGGATGGTCTCGATCTCCTGACCTGGTGATCCGCCTGCCTCGGCCTCCCAAAGTGCTGGGATTACAGGCATGAGCCACCGCAACCGGCCGAAACTTTATTTTCAAAAATAGTTGGCGGGGTGTAGTTTGCAGATCTGATCTACAGTAGTGTTGCCTGATGGAATTCTAAGGAACATTACTTTCAGGGCATGTTAATAGCTAATGTGAAAAAAAATAAAAGTGGGGGTAAGGGAGTGGCCCATGGTAAAACAGATTAGGGGAAAACTGGGAAAAGTTTACTATAGCACTTTCCACTAACTTTATTTGTGAGGGAGGGTCTCGCTCTGCTGCCCAGATTGAAGTGCAGTGATGCGATCCTAGCTCACTGCAGGCTCAAACTCCTGGGCTCAAATGATCCTCCTTGCCTTAGCCTCCTGAGTAGCTGGATTATAGGTATGCACCACCACACCAGCTAATTAAAAAAAAACAAAAAAACAAAACAAAAAAAACAAAAAACCAAAACTTGTAGATACGGGATACCACTATGTTGTTG
Organism: Gorilla gorilla gorilla; assembly: GCF_029281585.2. Taxonomy (NCBI): domain Eukaryota; kingdom Metazoa; phylum Chordata; class Mammalia; order Primates; family Hominidae; genus Gorilla; species Gorilla gorilla. The sequence continues at coordinate 115,203,559 of NC_073238.2, read as the reverse complement.
CCCAGGCTGGTCTCAAACTCCTGAGCTCATGCGATCCTCCAGCCTCAGCCTCCAAGGTATTGGGATTACAGGTGTGAGCCACTGTGCCCAGCCTCCACTAACTTTAAAATGCTAATGTGCAATATTTTTGCAATTTTTTTCAAAATCTCAACTCAAAGATTACTGTGTTTCTTAAAAGCTTTTAAAAAACATATAGGGCGGGCCGGCTCACACCTGTAAATCCCAGCACTTTGGGAAGCCAAGGTGGGTGGATCACCTGAGGTTGGGACTTCAAGACCAGCCCGACCAACATGGAGAAACCCTGTCTCTACTAAAAATGCAAAATTAGCCGTGCATGGTGGCGCATGCCTGTAATCCCAGCTACTCAGGAGGCTGAGACATGAGAATCACTTGAACCTGGGGGGCAGAGGTTGCGGTGAGCCGAGATTGTGCCATTGCACTCCTGCCTGGGCAACCAGAGTGAGCCTCCATCTCAAAAATAAATAAATAAATAAATAAATAAATAAATAAATAAATAAATAAATAAATAAAAAGCACAGAGGCAGAATGCTTGTGGCTTCATTAAAAAAAAAAAAAAAAATATATATATATATATATATATGGCTGGGCACAGTGGCTCATACCTGTAATCCCAGCACTTTGGGAGACAGAGGCAGGAGGATCACTTGAGCCTAGGAGTTCATCACCAGCCCAGGCAACATAGTGGCACCTTGTTTCTACATTTTTTTTAAATTTTAATTAGCAGGCTGTGGTGGTGTGCATCGGTAGTCCCAGCTGCTTAGTGAACTGAGATAGGAGGATCGCTTGAGCCCAGGAGTTTTGAGGCTGTAGTGAGCTATGCTCCTGCCACTGCACTCCAGCCTGGGTGACAGAGGGAGACCCTGTCTCAAAAAATAAATTAATTAAAAGGTCCCAACGCAGCATTTCCTATGGTATCCCACAAAATGAGCTCTGGGAAAGGCTACTTAGTACATGCCCAAAGAAAACAAGGACTCAGTGGTCAAATTCCATTTGAGAAATGCTGCATTCTATATTCCATCTTGGAGATTCAAAACAGACATCCACTTAGTAAAGACTTTGAGACATCCTGAAATAAAAAACATTAATTTAACCCAGCATTTCCCAAACTTATTTTAAACATCACACCACACACACAATCAACTAACTGAAACTCTTAGAATTCTATGTAAATTCAGAGTCAATAATGTTAAAGTCTTAAAGTCAGAAACTTGGTTAACACGTCATTCAGTGATTTGAAGTTTTTCCCAGTTTTTCTGGGTTAAAAAAATTCATGGTGTGATACTTCCAGATGTTAGAAACCTGGAGTGTTGCTATTAAAGAAATGTGGGTTCCCCCCTTCAAGCACCTTAGTAATAACACTGCTTCAGTTCAGAACCTCTGCCCTTAATTAGTTCTATTATACAGGTAACAATGATTGAGTTGATTGAGTTATCAGTAATACTGCTGAGGCCTCTATGTCTTACTTTCATTGTTTTTCTTCCTCAATAATCAATATTTTTCATTTCAGCTACTTTTAATTAGCACAACTCCTTTACCTTGATGTATTTTTCAAATATATTGTTGAATCTATAAGGGATATGTTCATTATAAAATATCAGATGCTAACATAAGAGCATGAAGACAATTCCGCTCAAGTTCGGCAACTATTAATAGTCCTGGATTAAGCCTTTCATGTTTGTGGGGGCCTTTTGTTTTGGAAACAGAGTCTCTCTGCTCTGTCACCCAACCTGGGGTGCAGTGGTACGATCACAGCTCACTGCAGCCTTGACTTCCTGGGCTCAAGCGATCCTGCCACCACGGCCTCTTGAGTAGCTGGGGTCATGGGCATGTATCATCACACCTGGCTTACTGTATTTTTTGAATTTTTTGCAGAGATGAGGTCTCACTAGGTTGCCCAGTCTAGTCGCAAACTCCTGGGCTCAAGTGATCATCCTGCCTTGGCCTCCCAAAGTGCTGGGATTATAGGCATAAGCCACTGCACCCAGCCTTAACTTTGTGTTTGTAAAACAAAGCAATATCCTACACGGGCCATTTTAACTTTATTTTTTCATGTTACAATATAGTTCATATTGCATCTTTCCATGTTTGTAAACATTTACCTGATCACTATTTTAATGGCTGCATATGAATATTCTGCCATATGGAACAACCAAACTTCTTTAACCAAACTCCTATTGATGGACAGTCAGGTAGTTTCTAATTATTTTGTGAATACAAAGGACACGGTGGTGAATGTCACTGACATAAATCTTCGGAAACTTATCCAGTTAGTTCCCATGGTGGACTTGGGTCTCAGTACTTCTCCCGCAGAAGTCATCCCAGGTGGCAGTATTTACAGTGTCTTGTAAGCCCTGCCTCCCATCTCTGGGACTGGCTGATAGACTAAAGAAGAACATCAACCCTCAGATTACCCAGTGATCCATTGAACACCTAGGCGAGAAAAGATGAGATGGGCCAGCCAGAGTCCTTCCTTCAGGAATGACAGAGAATGAGGCAGTTTTCAGGCAGACGGTGGTTTAGAGAATGGCTCATGACACTACGATGGGCTCCGACCTGCCAGATGCAGAAACTGTGGGTGGTAGTGGGAATGAAAGCCCCAGTGGGCAGAGGCCAACTCCTGTGTTAGGGGGAGCTCAGGGAGACCAACGGGACTGCACTAGGATGAGTAAGACCTGGGAGCTGCTGTCGATGATGCTAAGGCATCACAGCTTTTGTTCTTAGAGAGCCCTGGTTTAAGCCTCATTCCTAGTACCAGCTTATGTGACCCTGGGAAAATTATTTAACGTGTGTATTTCTCATGAGAAGATTAAATGAAGAGAGAATCTATGGTGCCTCACACATACTGAGTGCTCCACATACATCAGCTCTCCCAGTTACAGTATTATCATTATGACCCAAGCCACTGTGGATCCCAAGAACTGTCAGATAAGATGTTCCCTAGGGTTTGCATGGCTGGCCATTCCTTAAGGTCTCTGTATACATATATCCTTGTAATAAGTTTAGGAAACTTGGATGAATCTCTTGCCAGAAAAATTAACAAAAACAATTCTGTAAGTTCTAGAGTTGGGGTTGCCAGTTCAAAGAGCAGGACTCTTTCAGAGAAACTCCTCTTACAGTTGACCTAAGCACTAACTCAACTCTAGAAATGCTCACCACACATGTGCTGACTGGTTTGTAAGTAGCTGTTATAATATGGTTGTGCTATCTGCGTTCAATTTCAACACGGATTCAGAAACCTTGCCTAGAAACTTGCAGAGCACCTTGCCCCATCAGCAGGGCTGCCACAGCTAAGTGGTTCTAGGCAAACACTCAAGGAGGCAAAATATGGGAGAGAAAGAGATGGCTTAGCTAGCCAGTGCTTTAAAGAACAAAGTAGCTGATAGAGAAACACAGGCCCAATCCATGCACCCTTTCCACTGTCATTAAAGCAATGGGGTGGGAACAGCTTTTCTCTTTTACACCCATTCACTCCCTTCCTCCTCTTCAGCCCTGTCCCCCTCTGTTTAGACTGCTAAATATTAAAGCAATCCTTCCCCTTGGATTTTTTTAAACTCATTTCATATGAGAGAGAGAGAGAGAGAGAGGGGAGGAGGGGAGGGAGAGTCAGTGAGAGGAATGTGGAAACGGAAGACAAAACCAGTGTGAAATTTAAGTCGTCTCAGGCCTATATTTCTAAGAACAGCCCTAGGTCCTATCAGTGCATCAAACAGGGAGCAATAAAAACCAAACCAGTCACCACCGGACCTTGCAAAAGTGTTCACAGCAGTGGCTCCTACCGAGGTGCTCACCAGAAGCACTGGGCAGCTAATTCAAAAAGGGTGTGAAGCAGCTGCCCGGGTGACTGGCTCCACCCAGACCCAAAATGCTGTTGAGTTAAGATTTATAGTGGAAAAAACAATGGTTTCTTTCAGAGTTCCATTAGTTTTTTCTGAGTTCTAGCTGTCTATTTGATATGTGTTAATATCTGGAAGAAACTGGTATCAATAGTGGGCTCTCAAATTCTACATATGCCAAATATATCTACGGGGGGGAAAAAAGAAAAATTCAAACATCTCTAATGCTCTTTCTGTAACTTCAGTCCAGCTTTTATCTCAGAGATCCTGAATGTGTTGTTTAGAAGTCTAGAATGGGAGTGCAGAGGCGACCGCAACACATCAAAAACTTGAGGCGCAGTCTGATGAGTTTCTCTACTCCCCGCTTAGTAAATTTAGAGTTTTCTATTTTTGGAGGACGTAATCCCTATGCACACTGCTTTTAGCATCTAAGCATTTTCCTCAAGATGGGTCAAAGTGTCAAAGGTTTCACGAGAGCCTCTGTCAATTCCTGCAGAACCCGGTGGATCTGCTAAAGACTTAAAATAGGGACACAGTCCTTACAGTTTCAGCTTAAGGATCACAAACACAAACGACCACCTGAGACCACAGAGGACCGGATATGAGCTACTTATAGTCATACTGAGCCGGAGAACAAGAATAGCAGGAAAGCGGCCAGTTTTCTTGTAGTGAGGTTCTTTGAAGTAAAGTATTTATTAAACATTATATTATAGTGCATGAAACAAAAATCTTTGAAGGCAGGTTATCCTACTCTGCACAGTGGCCACTGCTAACGAATTACTTCCTTTTCCTCTCAGGTTTTGTTTTTCTATTTGTGAAACTGAAACCCAGATTGTTTTCCTCCATCCATGAAACCAGCTGGCACAAAGCACTCCTTCTGGTAATAATGTCCCATCAATGGAAACAGCATTAAAAACGATTCCAACCCATCACTTCACCATCACACACAAGAGGATGTGCAGATTAAGGAGGTGCTCTCTAAATATTGGTCAGCAACTTCTCTAAAATAGAAACCTAGGCTATTAAAAAATGATAAAATGACTAAAAATGGCAACAATTAAAATGGGGCTTCCATTTTTATTTAAAAGCAAAATTTACCGATTGCATTTCTCACTTCCTAACTCTAGACTGATACGCCTTATTTCAGCTAGCATTTTCTATTTCTCAATAAAGTACCCCAGATATACCAGTAAGAGCCTCATCTTAAAGAAATGTCCAAAAGAAGACCAAGAGGGCGGTATAGTTTATTCTTCTGAACCAATTATTAACTTAAGAGTCTTTGCCTGGGGAAGGAGTACTGAGCAGCGGAACTCCCAATGAGCCAGCACAAATGGTCACATGCTGAAGATGCATGGAAGAATCCTGGCCCATTGGCCAAAAGGTGTCTCCGGCTAAGTGTGTGCTGAGAGGAGAAAAGGACAGCGCCGGACACATGGCTGGGTCTGTTTCAACGTGGCTGAGAACAGTGGGAAGCTTTTTAAAATCTGGGAATACATCAAAGGGCTAATGCAGATTAAGCCCAGCTCCTTTTTTTTTTTTTCCCTGAAAGGCTCACTTTTGTTCCTAATAGAAAGACTTAGATGGTATTTCTTCAGATCATAAAGCAAGTTGTACTTTTAATGATGGAATAAAAATTATAAAAGTAAAACGTGGCTTTTCCTCCCCATTCTTTTTTTCCTTTTTTAAGTGATGAATTCAGGAAAAGACCAGTCTAGGCCAAATTTATCTCTTGTTAACCTTCAGGGATATGGAGTACGCCAAGTATGTTAGTACAAAGTCAAATTTGGATGATGTAGTCATTTTTTGCTAATTCCATTATTAGAAACATTAGATAATATGGTAGTATCTAACGAATACAGCTTTAAAAATAGTATGCACCTTCACTATCAAGACTGTAAGGCAAAATCAACTTGTGCCCACGACTGAACTTTTGAAATAGAAAATTTTATTATATCCATGTTAGCCAGGCTGGTCTTGAACTCCCGACCTCAAATGATCTGCCTGCCCCGGCCTCCCAAAGTGCTGGGATTACAGGCGTGAGCCACTGCACCCGTGGCATGCACCTGTAATCCCAGCAATTCGGGAGGCTGAGGCAGGGGAATCGCTTGAACCCAGGAGGTGGAGGTTTCAGTGAGCTGAGACTGCACCATTGCATTTCAGCTTGGGGAACGAGCGAACGCTGTCTCAAAACAAACAAACAAAAAACCTTGTTATGTCAATAGAGTATTTCTAAGTGGGTTAGCAGCTCCCTGACAGGCTACCTCTCCAGCCTTCCCAGGCCCACCCATCCTTGGTTCCCTCTCTAGCCTCACAAGACAGCGCTCTTCTCATCACACTCAGGCATTTCACTGGAGCCCCTGATCTCGCTTTGCCCTCCTCCCTGGGAGCCTGCCTCATCAACTGTCCTCTCTTCCCTCTCTATTGGCCCCTTCTCTTCATCCTGAAAGTCAACCTGAGTCATTCTAATCAACAAATTCTCTCTCGACTCTGCATCCCTCCTGGTTACTGCCTTCTGACCCGACCCGTGTTCTCCACACAGTCCTCTGTTCTAGCTGCTGCAACCACACTTGCACTCACGACCAAACCGGCCCTACGTGGCTATCGCCACCACTGTTCTTCCTAACTGACAAGCTGTCTCAGGTACCCACAGGTTAGATATTTCAGGGGAAATGACTGTTACAGAAATGTTCCCGTTAGAATGAAGAAACAGATCAATACACATCAATCAAATTAAAAAGGTACTTCTAAGACAAAGCATAAATTATTTTTATTATTCATATTCAATATTTTAGGAATTAAAGCAACTATGTTTCTACAAATTTATGGTTTTGAATTGACGGTACATTGTAATAATGCATAGATAGGGTCTACCTGAGCTTTCACCCCAGGAACTGTAAAATTTATATTACAGTAGTCCCCCCTTATCCAAGGTTTTAGCTTTCCAAGGTTTCATTTACCTGTGGTCAACCATGGTCCAAAAACATTATATGGAAAATTCCAGAAATAAACAATGTATAAGTTTTAAATTGTGAGTCATTCTGAGTAGTGTGAGGAGATCTTGTGCTGTCCTGCTCCATCCTGCCTGGGTCATAAACCCTCTCTCTCAGGGTCCAGCATCTCCACGCTGTAGACACCCCCACCACCAGCCAGTCACTTAGTGGCCATCTCAGTTACCAGATCTACTGTCAGGGGGTCTCAGTGCTTAGGTTCCTTTTTTATTTTTGAGACAGAGGCTGGCTCTGTCGCCCAGGCTGGAGTGCAGTGGCATGATCTTGGCTCGCTGTAACCTCCACCTTCTGGGCTTAAGCCATGCTCCCACCTCAGCCTGCCGAGTAGCTGGGACTACAGGTATGTGCCACCGTGACCGGTGAATTTTTGTGTTTTTTGTAGAGGCAGAGTTTTGCCATGTTGCCCAGGCTAGTCTCAAACTCCCGAGCTCAAGTGATCCACCTGCCTCAGACTCCCAAAGTGCTGGGATTACAGGTGTGAGCCACTGTGCCTGGCAGGAACTATTATTTGACTTCACAATGGCCTCAAAGTTCCAAGAGTATGATGCTGGCAATCTGGATATGCCAAAAACCAGCCATGAAGTCCTTCCTTTAGTTAAAAGGTGAAAGTTCTCAAGAAAAAAAAAAAGTATGCTGAGATTGCTAAGATCTACAGTAAGAACGAATCTTCTATCCATGATATTGTGAAAAAGGACAAAGAAATCTGTGCTAGTTTTGCTGCTGTACCTAAAACTACAAAAGTTACAGCCGCAGTGTGGGCTAAGGGCCGAGCTGAAATGGAAAAGGCATTAAAGGCAAGCGTATACACGGCTCGGTCCCATCCGCAGTCTTAGGCATCCCCTGGGGATTTTGACATGGATCCCCCGTGGAGAAGGGGGGTTACTGTACAGTACTTCCCTTCAGCAAGCCGCATATTCAAGTTCTCTATTTCAGATTCCCCTTCGTGACTGTCATGCAGGAAGCAAAGAAAACCCATTGTGTCCAAGGAAATTTTTACTTTCTCTAGGGATTCAGAAACCTGACTTTCTGATACTCAGAAACTCAGTCCGCATGGGTGAGAAGGCTCGGTAGGGAAGAGGTGCTTTGTAGCTCAGGATCTGCTGGAGCTGAGGGCATTTTTTTGGTTTAATCTAGTTTCACTGTGTGTTTCATGGAGAGGTTCCTCTAGGAACAAAAGGTTCTATGGAAGTCACGTCCTTTACCCCTCTTAGCCATCCCTGTGTCTGCCTTAGCCAACCTCCCATTTGTAAAAAGAAAGCAGAGACCAGGCTATGGCTGAATAGTTTCAGACAGCCCCTATACCACTGTCAGCCTTTGCAAAGTGTAATGCTTTAATTACAAGGGTCACACAAGGTCTTAAGACACAGGAGTCCCTGTGTCTGAACGTAATCACTGTGTATGCGTCTCAGTCTAATGAGGAGGTGACTATCATGAAGGTCTGGTGGTGAAGATCTTGCAAGAAGGTGCCTTGTTTGAGATCTTTCAAGGAAACACAGTACTCAATAAACGTGAGTGAGTAGAAATTACAATTTAGTTGGGTTAATTTTTGGTAGTAATATGGAGCTTTGCAAAGAGAAAGGCATTTGCTGAAGACACTGGTAAAATATGTGCTGAAGCTCTGCCTCATCTAGTCTGGTTCAAAAGTCAAATATCAAAGAGTCAAGAGACCCTCCTATTCAGAAGAAAGCCCTGACTTGTTAATTTATTAGAAGCAAGAGTAAATGCTCCATAGGTTTTTCATTAAATAAAATTAGATCTAGTCCCAGGGCTTTTCTGTAACGGGTGCTCCTGAGTCAGGAATCAAGACCCACGAAGTAAGAAAAGAACAGGTAGGCAAGGGGGTACCTTCTCCTCTAACAAAAGTGGCCTATCAGATGGTCAGGGAGTCTCTATCAGTGGAGCCAAACCAGCTCCACTGACACAGTTAAAGACCCTTGCCACCAAATGCAAAGGGAAGCAGTAGGACTTAGAGTAGGCGATTTCCTACTAAAAATGGAATCATTTTTCAGTTTGGTGTACAGTTGAGCCTTGAGCAACATGGATTTGAACTGCATGGGGCCACTTAAATGTGCATTTTCTTGTGACTCCGCTGCCCTTGAGACAGCAAGATGAACCCCCCTCCTCCTCAGCCAACTCAACGTGAAGACAATGAAGATCAAGATCTTTATGATGATCCACTTCCACTTAATGAATAATAAATATATTTTGTCTTTATGATTTTCCTAACACTTTCTCTAGCTTACTTTATTGCAGGAATACAGTATATAATCATGTAACATACCAAATACGTGCTAAATGACTGTATGTTATTGGCAGGACTTCTGGTCAGCAGTAGGCTACTAGCAGTTACATTCTGGGAGAGTCAGAAGGTATCCGTAGATTTCTGACTGCACAGGGCTGGTATCCCTAGCCCCCATATTGTTCAAGGGCCCACTGTATCTAGGACGTTGGTCAGCACACTTGTACCCCATCGGAATCTCCCAGGAGTCTTCCCTGTGCCACACTCAGTGATTCCCTCATTACAAGATTAGGCGTCCCTGTGATGAATGGGCTTTCATTTTGGTTTTTATTTTTGAGTAACCAGCAGGAGTTTACCTGGGATTTGAGGAATGGATAACACGGCCTTTTTTCCCACTATATAAAGAGCTTTACCTAAAAGGGCCCAGCTATTTCTTTAATAAAAGTGAGTAGTGGGGCTATGACTGATGATTACCTGTCAGAGAATAAGTGGGATTATTGTGTTTTTAGGTAACGTCCCAGAAACTGTGGGTGTCCCTTACCCTGAGTGAGAAGGTTCTGGTGCATGCAGAGTCAAATTGTCTGTGTGTTTCTATCCCTCTGAACCCTGTGCAGAGAGAAAAGCTGGTCAGCTTCCATTTCTCTTGGCTTACCAGTTCTAGTACCAAGAATTCTGCTACTATAATATGAGGAGCCCCATTCTTTCCTTTTTATAGTAGAAAAAGCAACTCTACTAGGCTTATCCAGAAAGGCATTCTAGAAGCAACTCCCTTAAGCCAGCCTAGCAGGATTTCCAGGACGAGTGTTCATGCCCCAGGGCTGCTTAGGAGGTGAGGAGTCACTCCCAGGGTGACCGCTCCTGAGGCCGCTACGGTGCGCCTGGCTGTGAAGAGGCAGGCGAGCCCTCCTGACCAGGCAATTTCCTCCTCATCAAGGTGTCAAGGGTAACAGCAGCAGCTCCTGGAAGCTGTTGCCTCCTCCTATGAGAACTAAGTCAGAGGCTGAGAGTGTGCTGGGGGAGGGGACGCAGGTCTTCCCACCTCTCAGTCGGGGACCTCCCCAGGGCCCCCAGGGAAGGGGTGGGGCCTCCCAGGCACCCGCCCAGCATCAAGAAGAGGGCTGAGAAGCTACAGTTCCAGAGTGGGAGGGAAAGGACACTCGCCAGAGCAGGCCGATCCCAGAACCCCAAACTCCTCTGGTGTCCACTTGGGCCCAGGAAGGGAGACAGTTGTCAGGGCTCTGGTCTGACCCACTGACCGCAGGCCACAATGGTGACAGACTGCTCCTCAGAGGATTCAAAACTTTTCTCTGCAGGAGACAAGACTAGGTTGTTGAAGACAGACAATTTCCTGGATCAAGGGGGAAAAAAATCCACAGAAAAATATGTCCTCAGACCTCCCCTTCCTCTTCAGGGTAAAATGCAATGAATCGCGGGCTTCTGAGCTAACAAGGCCAAGTTAGGCCAAGGGCAGTTCACAGCTGATCATTTGCTAAGAAACAAAAGCCTAAAAGGCCCGATTAGCTCGAGCTCGTCACGTCCAGCAACAACCTGGAGTGGCCGTCAGCGCAGGGCTGGGTACCGCCCGCGGCCACAGGCCTTGTCAGGTGCAGGTGGCCAGCTGTTCCTCATGCTCTGCGGACGGGACAAGAAGGGCTGCATTCAATCCAGGGAAGGTAGAGGCTTCTTTCTTTCCCAGGAACCAAGGAGACAGTCACATGAAGAGGCTGAGAAATCAGGACTCAGGGGTGAAGGGTAACTCTGCGACTGCCCACAGGAGAACACACGCTTCATAGGGCTCACCCCATCATTTTCTTTTGTTTATACTATTCCTGAGATTTCCCTACCGTATACTGTCCAAACTTGCTATTCAACAAGGAATACCACGGTTCTTTTTTAGGAACAATCCTTGCTACAGTACTCTCTGGATGATTTAAACAATTATTTGCTTAACAACTCTCTTCCCATCATCCACAGGGTCACTGCCTTGCCCCTAAAGCCGCCGTCTCTCACCTGCACCACCTGAATGAGCACTGAGAACTTAAAGCTGTATAATATCAAATCATTAACATGCAGAAAATAGTATAACTTTCAGTAGTATTTTCTTATTCACTGAATTTCCAACAGGAATTAGAAACTCCACATCTAACTTAGTTGCCTTTAGGAAGCAGCTATGGCAACCAGAAAGTTCCCAGGATCCTGTCTCCTAAAGGTAAATAAAACTTTACTCTTGGGTGTGAAATATTTCCACACTGCTAGTTATTGAGTGGTAACATTGTGCCAGGAACTATACTAAGTGTTATGCATGCACCAACTCATTTAATTCTCACTGTCGCCAATGAGGTAGATGGTACAATCACTCTCATTTTACAGACCCAGAAACTGTGCCGAGAGAGCGTAAATGAGGCCAAGCAAATAGCCAGTAAATTAGTATGCACCTGACTTTAAAGCAGGTGCCCTCGGTCATTACCCGGTAAATTACCTTTTGTATATAAACAGATGGGATAGAATTATTGAAGTAGTAACTATAACATTTGAAAAGGAATTCAAGAAAGGAAGCAAGATAATTAATTTCTGTAGAGATTTAATACCACAAAACTAAAATATGGCAGAATAAAGTGACGAGCTTCAGAGTCTAAAGTTTTCATTCATTCTGCTCCCTTATTCAACTGCCCTGCCCCACCCCTCAACCAGGTATTCTGGGGACTGACCTCAGAGTCCCCCAGTTTTGCTATGAAGAACTAAGAAAAGTGACTGTGTGACACATGAAGGTGATTTTGATGCCTATGAATTTGTATTTAGGTGCAGTGTGTACACCAGCTGGTTGCCACTGGATGCTTATTTGTGATTCAGATTTCTGTCCTATTGAAATTGGTCCATTTCCACAATACCTGGAATGTTGTCCACCACAAAATATGTACCTATCAAATACTTGGATAAATGAATGAGTAAATGGATCACAAACTTCCATGGGTATGCAAACTAAGGGTGGGGGGTAGACAGGACTTTCTCTTCCCTTCTGCTAATTTCAAACTAGTGACTTGGAAAGATACTTAATATGTTTTGCTTTTTTCACAATATTAGTGCTAATTAAATACAGTGTCAGTTATCACATCCCTTACAAACACATGTAGGTGGTCTCCAGAACAGGATTAATATCTAAATGACTAAGGAATTAAACACTGGTATTTGAAGCTTTGACAAATATTTTTACTATCTGAGTTTCCAAGGCAAAGTATCAGTTCACAGGCAACAAGAGGAAACTGCCCAGTAATGTACAAAAAATATTAGTAGTTGGTTTAAATCTCAAAATTTTACAACATTCCTATTAAAAATTACACAAACAGCATTAATTTTCTCTTCTATGCTGATTATTCTTTTTTCCTCTCTTTATATAATGACCTTCCTGCACAGTATGTGATACCATTAAAAAGAGAGAGAGAGAATGAGCATAGGAAAATGAAAGGAACTCTGTGCTTAATATCGAAATCATCTCATTTGAGAAGAGACAATAACATCCTAGAAAATATATATTAACTGAAATGTATGTGCTTTGTTGCTTTTGGGGGGTCAAGTTTGTTTTAAAAAAATAAAACAAATTAACATACACAATTTGGGCTACTTCTGCATTAATTATGATTTCTAGGGAAGAAAGCAGAATACTACATAGAGAATATTTAAAAACAAGCCTGTCTTCATAGCCACTATGATGACCATAATAAAAAAGACAATAACGAGTGTCAGTGAGGATGTGGGAAGAACTGGATCGCTCCCATTGCTGGTGGGAGGGTAAAATGGTACAGCCACTTTGGAAAACAGTGTGAGAATTCCTCATAAAGTTAAACATAGAGTTACTACACCACCTGGAAATTCCACTTCTAGGTATACACCCAAGAAAAATTAAAACCTTGTCACCCCAAAAACTCGTACATGAATGTTCATAACAGCATTATTCATAGTAGCCGAAAAGACAGGAACCAACACCCACCAACTGACAGGTAAATAAAATGTTAAGGTATATCCATACAATGGGATGTTATTTGCCCATACACAGGAATGATGTACTGGCACGTGCTACAATGTGGATACCAGTATGTAAGTGAAAGCCACAAAAGACGACATACTGTATGATTCCTTTTCTAAGAAATGTCCAGAATAAGCTATACACAGACAGAAAGTAGATCAGTGGCTACCACAGGCTGGAGAGGTGGAAGGGGTGAGGAATGAATGCTAATGGGTAGGGGGCTTCTTTTTGGGGTGATGAAAATGTTTTAAAATATTACAGTGATGGCAGCACAGCTCTGTGGACAGTCTAAAAACCGGTGAATCGCTGGGTGCTGTGGCTTGCACCTGTAATCCCACTTACTTGGGAGGCTGAAGCAGGAGGACCACTTGAGCCCAAGAGTTCAAGGCTGCAGTGAGCTGTGACCAAGCCACTGCACTCCAGCCTGGGCAACAGAGAGACCTCAGCTTGAATAATAATGCTAATAATAATGCTAATAATAACAAGTGTTAGCATATGTCCCAAATATTGAATGAAACATAATTATACTAAAAATGTATTTGCTGCTTATCTCTTAACAAAAGAAACAACAAAAACAAGAAACAAAACCCACTGGATCCTACATTTTAAGTGGGTGAATTATACGTTAATTGCATCTCAATAAAATTGCTACAAAAGTCCTTAGAGGCAGATATTTGAAAATTCTCTGTAAATCAAACGGTCAAAGAATTCTAGCCTGCAAAATGGACATATACGGCCAGGCACAGTGGCTCACACCTAGCACTTTGGGAGGCCAAGGTGGGAGGATCGCTTGAGACTAGGAGTTCGAGACCAGCCTGGGCAACGTGGTAAAATCCCTTCTCTACAAAAAACACCTAAAAAATTAACCAGGCATGGTGGCGCATTCCTGTAGTCCCAGCTACCTGGGAAGCTGAGGTGGGAGGATCACTTGAGCCCAGGAGGTCGAGGCTGCAGTGAGCCATGACTGTACCACTGCACTCCAGCCTGGGCCACAGAGTGAGATCCTGTCTCAATATGAGAGAGAGACAGAGACAGAGAGAGAGAGAAACAGTAAATACATAAAATTATAAGAATGACAACAAAAGCAGCAACGTTGCAATAAACTTAAGGAATTTGCTTCCATAGGCTAATACTTACAATGTGTAGTAAGCAGGACATTCACTATACCATCAAAAATAAGTTTCAGATACATAAAGGAAAAACATGAGCCTTTATCTTGGAAATTCCACTAAAAGTCAAATTAACTCATTTGCATTTAAAATTGAAGAAGAAAAGAGGTTTAGTTTATGACAGTTTTGGCCTATTTTAGACAGGTATTTATTAAATATTTATTAAAATGCTTGAGCTTGAAATAATACTATAGGTACCAGAAAGAAAACAAATATGAGCAATTCAATTCCCTACCTTCTGTTCAATAAAACTCACTTCTCATGGCAGGTGGCACAGAGAACTCTACCCAGGGGGTTAATCAAAATTCCGTTAGAATAATTGAAAAGCATCTGCATTTTTTCCCCAGAAACCACAAAAAAGTCACAGTAAGCAGAACATACAATCTTGATTATTAGCACTGTGCCTGTAGCAGCACAATGTGTTGTCCCCAGAAATTAAGTTACAAGACACGATGTCATTGTGCGATAAGCCAGAGATGTCTCCCCTAATGAGACTGGAAAACTCAAGGAAATCAAAAGATAGACAATGATGATAATAAGTTGCATGTGTCATTTTGCTACTGCTGCGAAGCAAACTGCATATTGTGCCAAATGCAATCACTCTCAGAGCAGGCTAGGGGTGGGATAGACTCTAGAGGTCACCGACCCCAACCTTTCATTTTACAACAAAGAAAACTGAGGTTTACGAAGGTCACACAACCAGTTTAAGGCATCACTGGGACTAGAGATGAGATTTTTCAGGGCTCTCTTCGTGAAATATATTTTTCTGTCTGAGTTTATGTACCATAGAGAGTGTAACCTAAGAAATAGAAAATTCTTAGGAATTTCTGAGAGCTACACTGGTAAAACTCCACAGAGCAGTACTGTAATTGCCCATCTGTGAAAGTGTACAACCAGAGTTTGGGGACACTCAAAATTCCAATCAAAGTGGCCTGAGTGCCGCCCTAAGGGCAGGAGAAAACTGTAGTTTGACATCGTTTGGGTCTGTGCCTATTGTTTAGGTAGCTGAAGCCTAATCGACTGCAGGGGGCCTTTCTGTGGGAAGATAACAGCAGCGCAGAGGTAAAGAAAAGGGAAGGCATGGAGGTGGCCCTTGGCGGGGGTTCTGGGAGAAGAGATTAATTCACCAAGTCCCTGCGCGGCACAGGTACACCACGTCACCGTTTGCTCTGATTACCACATAAACCAAACTAGTTTGAAATTAAGGTGACTAATGAGTTTCCTAATTATTCCACTCTAGAAGGCAGAATATTTAGTCAATATTCTGGAGGGCAGACTTAAAGATTTGGTCACTGGAAGAAACATTCCTCCCCTCAAGCTAATATGCATATTCTGGCTTAGCTATCAATCCCTGTGAGTTTACTCACTATAGGTCAGTTTCCTAAAATCTGGTTACTTCTAGGTTCACAGTGTATTAATCATGTTTTAAAATTTTTTTTTTGTATCTTATGACACTTTAACATTTTCCAGGGACTTACAGACCCAGAAAGACACTGCCCCTCCCAAGACCAGCTAATTCCTCAATTTAGTAAAGAACTTGGAAGTAAGCCAGCTGCCCATTTTCTCTAACACACACCAAGCCAGTATTTTCCCTGCCTTAAAATATCCCAGGGCCAGATACCAGGCAAATAGAGACCACCCCAAAGCCCACCATCATTATTCAAACCAGCCACGCACTGCCTTTCCCGAGGAAGCCCCAATAAGGTTCCCACCCACACTTTTCTCTGGCTCCTTTCTGCCTCCTGACCCACACTGGTGGTTCCCCTGTGCCCTGCATGGCGGGGTGTGCCCCCTTCTCTTAGATGATGAAGTAATAAATTCTCCTTTCAAGGGCATTAACCTCTTCTCGTCGGCACTCAGTCACTTCCATAAATGAAAATCCGCAGGTACCTTTCCAAACACCCTGCAAAATCAACACCAGATCTGCAGGACCACCGAGGGCCAGACTGCAGACTGGGGAGTAGATGGAGGTAGGAGGCAGAGAACTCTCCCCGGTAGACAGGGGAGGGTCCCCGGAGAACCTCTGACCCGCCAAGGTCGTCGTGCCCAGGGACCTTGCCCAAACGTGCCTGCGGTGGAAAAGTTCTGTCCCTTAACACACGCGCAGTAAGGGAAATAAATCAATGTAGAGTGGCTCAGACTAAGGGCCCGCGTCTGCATTGGAAGGACGGGTGGAGCCGCCAGGAATTTGCGCTTACAGAAATAGGGAACGCAGCCCCATCAGCAGGTATATAAAAGCCCTTGTATTCAACTGTGAAGGGAGAACCGCAATCTGCTTTCAAGACCCTTCCTTTAAGTTTTCCTTTCCCTTAGTGCATTCTACTCCACTCACTCTCCAAGTGTCCGCCTGCCTACTTCTTCCCAGTCCTGAGACAAGAACCTGGACTCTGCTGAGCTAAGGAGCAAAATATCCTTGTCACAAGAGACAAGGCCCACAGAGCTCCGGGTGGGCCCCAGTGTCCCCTTCTCCCTAGTTGGCCTGCACACGAGAAGCACCGCCATTGGGAAGATCCAGGCTTACGGAAAGCTCACCTGTGTTGTGTCTGCACACGGAACACACACACAGCATGTACTTATGTTAGTTCATCTTCAACAAGTTGATAAGTTGATAGCACAATATTGAATTGAACTTTACCCTAGACAGATGTGGCATTAACAGAGAAGATCCACAGAGAAAACTCTACTGATGGGCAAATTTGAACTGTAAAATGTTTGCTCTGTTTGAGAAGAAACTTAGATACTATCAAGTATCCAAAAAATCCAGGCCTACCTCATTTTATTGGGCTTCACTCTATTGTGTTTCAAGGATAATGCACTTTTTACAATTTAAAGGTTTGTGGCAACCCTTTATCTATTGCCACCATTTTTCCAACAGCATGTGCTTACTTCACATCTGTGTGTCACATTTTGGTAATTCTTGCAGTATTTCAAACCTCTGCATTATTAGGAAACCCATTTTCATCGTTATCTGTTGTGGTGATCTGTCATCGCTGATCTTTGATGTTACCATTGAAATTGTTTTGGGGAACCACAAACTGTGCCCATGTAAGAAGGTAAACTATAATAAATGTTGTGTGTGTTCTGACTGCTCCACTATCTGGCCAATCCCCCATCTCTCTCCCTCTCCTTGGTCCTCCCTATTCCCCAAGACACAACAGTATTGAAATTAGGCCAATCGATAACCCTACAGTGGCCTCTAAGTGTTCAAGTGAAAGGAAGAGTCACATGTCTCTCACTTTAAATCAAAAGCTAGAAATGATTAAGCTTACTGAGAAAGCATGTGGAAAGCTGAAACAGGCCAAAAGCTAGGTCTCTTGTGTCAGTTACTCAAGTTGTAAATGCAAAGGAAAATGTCTTGAAGAAAATTAAAAGTGCTACTCCAGTGAACACATGGATGATAGGAAAGTGAAACAGCCTTGTTGCTGATACGAAAAGTTTTTTTATTTTTATTTTTTGAGACAGAGTCTCACTCTGTCGCCCAGGCTGGAGTGCAGTGGTGCGACCTTGGCTCACTGCAACCTCCGCCTCCCGGGTTCAAGCGATTCTCCTGCCTCAGCCTCCCGAGTAGAGTAGCTGGGACTACAAGCGTAAGCCACCATGCCCAGCTAGTTTTCGTATTTTTATTTTTTACTTTTATTTTATTTTTTATTTTTATTTTTTTGCAGAGACAAGTGAACATTTATTTTTGGGGCTTTCTTCCTATGTGTATTTCAAGTCTTTTTCAAAACAAGGCCCCAGGAATCTCCAGATTCAATTATGTCCCTGGGCTTGGTTGACTGCTGCCAGAGTCTTAGGGGGTCTTGTACAAATGCTAGAGTTACTCGTTTAGCAACATTAAACCCAAGGATAGAAGATGCACATGGAATGGGTTGATTTCAGACGAGGCAGCAGCCAATGTAGAAAACTCTGGAATTTTTCCTTGGGACTGACTGTGATGAGAGGTGCCTGCCATGAACATAAGCTACTGTCTTTTCTTTGACCCTTCCTTTCCAGTTTTTGAAGATTAAGCAGGAAATAATCTTCTCTGAAGATACTTGATAAAAATTCCCCAAAAAAACCCCAAACACACGCTTCCACTTCACTGATAAAAATTTACTGCAGTTTGGCACCTGGGTCTAGTTCAGCTGGCGGATGAGCTGATTGACGTGTTCACCCCGATAGCCAGGTGTGCCCATCTCGAGGAAGCCCACTCTATTTTTGGTAGCATGATGGGCCACTGAGAGGTGGAAACGACGCAAGAACCATGAAGTCTCCTGGAAATACTTCCCCAGGTGCTCCGCAATCACTGTGTTGTCTGTCAGAGGGATCGTCTTATTCTTGACCTTGACCACCTTTCAAAATCAGTTCCCAGAGAAAATTCAGATTTGGAAATCCCCAGGTCACATAAGATTCCATTACATGCAGCAGGGGGTGACTTTTACAAAGACACCACTAAAAATTTTCTTTAGGCAAAATCTTGCAATGGTTTTCTGCACCAGTAAACTCACACGCCATCAAACTTTTTTTGTTTTGTTTTGATTTTTTTGTTTTTTTTGAGACAGAGCCTAACTCTGTCGCCCAGGCTGGAGTGCAGTGGC
Source organism: Gorilla gorilla gorilla (assembly GCF_029281585.2). NCBI lineage: Eukaryota > Metazoa > Chordata > Mammalia > Primates > Hominidae > Gorilla > Gorilla gorilla. The sequence goes on along the minus strand of NC_073238.2, from coordinate 115,184,691 downwards.
GTGATCTCGGCTTACTGCAACCTCCGCCTCCCGGGTTCAAGCGATTCTCCTGCCTCAACCTCCCGAGTGAGTAGCTGAGACTACAGGCGCCTGCCACCACGCCCAGCTAATACTGTATTTTTAGTAGAGATGGGGTTTCACTGTGTTGGCCAGGCTGGTCTTGAACTCTTCACCTTGTGATCCGCCTGCCTCGGCCTCCCAAAGTGCTGATATTAGAAGCATGAGCCATCATGCCCGGCCACACCATCAATCCTTTTGATACGTACAAGAAAGGCCAACGAATGTTTATCTGGCAATTCCAAAGCATGAGGTTTCACTTCTAGTCGTCTGAGACGCACCTTGTCATGTTTCTGCCGCCAGGAATCATGTAGGATTCCAGTCCCTTAAACCTGAGCCCTTTTCCTTTCCTTTGTTCCTCTTTGCCAAAAGTACCTGCTTTGCCTGGGTAGCTTTGAGGGCTTAATAAGCCTTCCTCTTTTTAAGGAGATTTTCTGGAACCAAAGGGATTCTTTTTTTTTTTTTTTTAAGACAGAGTTTCACTCTTGTTACCCCGGCTGGAGTGCAATGGCGCAATCTTCACTCACCGCAACCTCCATCTCCCAGGTTCAAGCGATTCTCCTGCCTCAGCCTCCCTAGTAGCTGGGATTACAGGAATGTGCCACCATGTCCGGCTAGTTTTGTATTTTTAGTAGAGACTGGGTTTCTCCATGTTGGTCAGGCTGCTCTTGAACTCCCGACCTCAGGTGATCCACCCGCCTCAGCCTCCCAAAGTGCTGGGATTACAGGCATGAGCCACCGCGCCCAGTAAAAGGGATTGTTTCTTTGTTCTTGCTCCACCATCTTTCTATTGTTGCAGCTCAATTTTTGTATTTTTAGTAGAGATGGAGTTTCACCATGTTGGCCAGGCTGGTCTCGAACTCCTGACCTCAAGAGATCCGCCCCTCTCGGCCTCCCAAAGTGCTGGGATTATAGGTGTGAACCACTGTGCCCAGCCTAAGTTTTAGTGGTCTCCATAGACAATCAAACCAGCCACAACATTCCCTTAAGCCAAAGCCTACTCCAGAGCAAGGCCCTAGCTCTCTTCAATTCTACACAGGATGAGAGAGGCGAGGAAGCTGCAAAAGAAAAGTGTGAAGCTAGCAGAAGTTGGTTCATGAGGTTTAAAGAAACTATCTCTATAATATAAAAGTGCAAGGCAAAGTACCAAGTGCTGATGAAGAAGCTGCAGTAAGTCACGCAGAAGGTCTAGTTAAGATCACCGATGAAGGTGGCCACACTAAACTACAGATTTTCAGTGTAGACAAAACAGCCTTCTGTTGGAAGAAGATGTCATCTAACTTTCACAACTAGAGTGGAGAAGTAAACCTCTGGCTTCAAAGGACAGGCCGACTCTCTTGCTAAGGGCTAATGCAACTGCTGACTTTTAGTTGAAGCCAATGCTCATTTACCATTCTGAAAATCCCAGGGCCCTTAGGAATGATGCTAAGTCTACCCTACCTGTACTCTAGAACGCAAAAACAAAGCCTGGATGACAGCACATCTGTTTAGGGCATGGTTTACTGAATATTTAAAACCTGCTGTGGAGACCTACTGCTCAGAAAAAAATATTTCCTTAAAAATATTACTACTCATTGACAATGCACCTTGTTACCTGGGAGCTCTGACGGAGATATACAAGGAGATGAATGTGGTTTTTGTGCCTGCTAACACGACATCCGTTCCGCAGCCCATGGATCAAGCAGTCGTTTCAGCTTTTAAGTCTTATTATTTCAGAAATACATTTGGAAGACTACAGCTGCCATAGTGTTTCCTCTGATGGATCTGGGCAAAGTAAACTGAAAACCTTCTTCACCATTCTAGATGCTATTAAGAACATTTGTGTTGAATTCACATGGGAAGAGCCCAAATTATCAACATGAACAAGGTTTGAAGAACTGGATTCTAACCCTCATGGGTGACTTTGAGGGGTTCAAGAAGTAAATGCAGATGTAGGGAAAACAGCAAAAGAACTAGGAGTGGAGCCTGGACATGTGACTGAATTGCTGCACTCTCACAATCAAACTTGATGCCAGGTGCGGTGGCTCACGCCTGTAATCCCAGCACTTTGGGAGGCCGAGGCGGGTGGATCACCAGGTCAGGAGATCGAGACCATCCTGGCTAACAGGGTGAAACCCCGTGTCTACTAAAAATACAAAAAATTAGTCTGGAATGGTGGCGGGCACCTGTAGTCCCAGCTACTCAAGAGGCTGGGCAGAAAAACAGCTTGAACCCGGGAGGTGGAGCTTGCAGTAAGGGGAGACTGCACCACTGCACACCAGCCTGGGCAACAGAGCAAGACTCCATCTCAAAAAAAGAATGTGCCCACTCCTCCCCCACCATACAAGAGTAACTGGCTCAGGAAGCAGAGAAATCCGGACCTCAGCCATCTGGCCCGTTAAGTGGCTGGTGTCTAAGTCTCAACACAGAAGAACTGGTTTTGTCCCCTCAAATTGCTCTCCACCCAACAGTCAGGAATAACTAACTCCCAACCACCCAGATGCTCATGTGAAGGAAGCCACATTTGTTACTAGATCTGGGTTTGGTCCTACAGCTGCTCTTCTGATATAAACCACTCTGAGCAAATCCCTTACTTCCTGTCCGTGTTACTGCATCTGAAACATGGGAGTTCTACTGGTGATCTCAAAGGGGAGACTTCAATGAGAATGACAAACATACGGTGCTAGGTACCTACAGGCACTCAGCAAGCAACGATCATTGCCCGGCCAACCTACTTTAAAGTCACTCAATAAGTGGCTGAGACAGGAAAGGAGTGGTACAATCTTTTTGCCATGGTGAACTGTAAAGGTAACTGTGTTTTTTTTTGTTTTGTTTTGTTTTGTTTTTTGAGACGGACTGTCCCTCTATTGCCCAGGCTGGAGTGCAGTGGCGCAATCTCAGCTCACTGCAACCCCCGCCTCCTGGGTTCATGCAATTCTCCTGCCTCAGCCTCCCAAGTAGCTGGAACTACAGGCACGAACCACCACACCCAGCTAATTTTTGTATTTTTAGTAGAGATGGGGTTTCACCATGTTGGCCAGGCTGGTCTCAAACTCTTGACCTCAGAAGGGTAATTGTTAGAACCTATCCACTAATTCTTTCCCTAACCCCTAAATCAGGTAGAGATTCTATTTCAAACGAGGGTACTTTGACTTTGCAGTGTTGCTATGTTCCCTGATGCTTGGTAATTACCTTAGGTAATTAACACGGATACCTTAGGAATTACCTTAGCTGTTCCCCTCACAATCTTGAGAATTTACACCATACAAAACATATGCCAGCTTGGGAAGGCTATTTCTCAGGAACACACACTTGAGATGCTGACTACTGTGTGGCTTCCTACGTGTCTTGTCAGGCATCCTGCCATATACTTCCTTGCACAAGGGGGGAAGTGCCACAAAATATTAAATAGCCAAGCAATTAAATAGTAGCTGCAAAAAGAACAGAAGAACTTCACAGATGTCACTGTGAGGTGATGCTTATCACACTCTAATATGTCTCACCAGCAGGATTACGGGGCTTTTACAAAACTGAAGACAAAATGAAGAGCAGCAGCTTCTAGAATAAGGTATTGAGCTGCACACTCACTGTATACCTAAAATGTGTCTTTGGTAAGCAGTAACAGTACATCTACTCAAATGGTAAAAAGAACCCAAATGAACACAATGCAATCACACAAACTAGACTTTGCCCTAAATTCCATGAATGGCTGTCCATGGTAGACCTGGTTCATGATCCAATATGAGGAAGATAAAGAAAAAGTACCCCTTACACACTTCCAAACAGCTATTCGCTAAACATGTTCCTAAAGCAAATCCAGTATCAGGACGGGTAAAGTTTATTTTCTTCGCATAAGGTATTCAAGTAGGTCATGACACGTGTACTTTGTAAGCTTCCAGCCACTAAGTTTCACATCTGTTCTGGAGTCTCTCCCCAACCAAGCTGTGTGCAGCCATTTGGCAATATTTGGAGACAATTTTGGTTGTTATATCTGGAGACATGTTCTGACATCTAGTTGGTGGACGCCAAGGATGCTGCTAAACATCCTATTACGCATAGGGCAGTCTCCCACAACAGAGAATTGTCCAAAATGTTAATACTGCCCAAACAGATAACACTGCCCTGCTCTAGGGCAAAAATAAAAATTATCACTGTCTATAAGACTTGAAATAACTCAGACTGAATCTAAAGAATTATACGGGTGATAAGTAAACTTAAAAGATACAGTTGATGACACTATGGACCTAATTATACTTTAGATCCTATCATGTCACTCCCTGATTTTAAAAAAGTATGTATCATGAAAGTACATGTTAATTAGCACAAATAATCAAACGTTTGTCCTATCTTCTCATTCTGAAAAGGATCCAGAACACTGCTCCTAAGCTTGGCTCATGGGGCCAGGAATATCATGTGTCTTTTGGTATTGACTTTCCAAACTAGATAGTAATTCTACATTAATGTTCAAAATATATTGCAAATTCTAGTCCTGGTGCATTTTAAGCCGATTTTGACATCAGACATGGGGGTCAGCTTTTCTAGGAACAGATCTGGTAATCTGTATTTTCACCAGGATTTCCTGGTCATCCTCAGGCATGATAAAACTTGAGAACCACTGACTCAGATTTTGCTTCTATAAGAAAAGAGCTGCCATTCCCACTTCCTTCTCACTATAAATTAAAGAGTGAAAATCAAATAATTCATAGGTACAAGAGATCAATAGTCCACAGTAACATATGACAGTGCCCTGAAACAGCCTACCTAAAATGATATCCCTTTAAAAGTGAGGCCAGTAGAAGAAAGAACATCTCATAGGCACTGTCATAAAATGTCCTATATCAGAATGGTTTTGCCATTCTTTCCATCTGAATATATTTTAAGCAGCACAGTTTAAACACAAGGCACCAAATTCTTCCCTGGTCAAGTTTGGTGTTGGTGATTCGCAAGATTCTTCAAGGAAACAGATGTTTTTAAGCACCCTGCCACCACAAGGTACACATTTAAGTATGTGCTTTCTATTCCATATTCACTTACAAAACATTAACTATGTTAAGGCGTCATAACCAGGGGATTAACACAAATTTGGTTTTTCAAATAAAAGGGAACAATATTTTCCTTCTGGATTTTTCTGTAGGCCAAGCACCAAATTGAAGACTCGGTGGAGACTATCACTTCAGATGATAGCATGTCTCCAAGCAAGACAAATGAAAGGGAAAATGAAGCAAAGGGAGAGTAGGGAGCTACAATAAAAACCGAGCTATTCTTTGCCAAGTGCCTGCTATTTTCAGGCATTTTACAAACGTTTTCTTTTTCAGCCCTTGCCATCTCCATAAAAGCAGATAATATCTATTCTGTTGATGAAAAAATTGAGGACCAGGGAGGTTAGGCAACCTGTTCAAATTCACAAAGCTAAGAGATAGGTGATCTGAGATTCAAATGCAGTCATGCAGGAAGACAAACTCTACTTATTCCTCCCCCACCCCTGCCCGATCCTGTTCACTAGCAATCTGGCAGTGGTTCATGGTAATTTCCTGTGAACACATAACTTGTAATCTCAAATATTTTAAATGGAAAACACTGCAAGGAGTATTCCATGTCTAATTTTTACGACTCACTCTAAGGTGTGCTATGGCTTATTCATCTTAGCAATTGAATGGAATCAAGTAAGCTGACATATGTAGAAGCATTCTAAAGCCCTAAAGCACCATACACACGTAAGGCATTGTTTATAAATATTAATTTTACTTTGAAGATCTTTGGCAGGTGGCAACAGATCCTGAGATACTTTGAAATAACTTAGTGATACCCTAGGATACTGTGAAATCATAACTGAGGTTACACTGAACTGGCTTCTAATAGTATATATAAATGATTTCAATAATAAACATGTCATCATTTTGTAAGTGACTCCATTAGAGAGGACAGGCCTCCACCTTAGCTGTGGGCATTTCCTGGAGCTCCATTCTGGGCCTGGCCTCTGCTTTGCCATTGTCCCTTTGGCAGGTTCATCTACTGCATGGCTTAGGACCTCACCTCTGCTGGGGCATCAACTTACGTGCTCACTCTTAATCTTCTTCTTGCTCTCCAGACCAGAAATTTCCCTTATATCATAGATGTCTCTCGGCATTTCAAACTTAAATTGGTTAAATCCATCTTTTTAATCGAGTCCACCTTTTCTCTGGTACAATTCTTCTCTTCTTCCTGTTGTTCCTTCCTCAGTTAACTGCATCAGTTATCACCTCTAGAAATCTCAGAATTATCTTCAATTCTGCCCAATACATAGAATTGTACACTGGATTCTAAAGAAGTGGCTCTCAAATGTACCCTCTTCTTTCTTTGCCTACTCCCATAAGTTGTCAAAAAAAAAAAAAAAAAACAACAACACACCAATAAAACCAGCCACCTCTGATGAGATTATGATTCTTCTTTCAACTCCTTCAATGAACCTCAGAACCTAGGGAATGCCACCCAACCTCCTTGGAATGGTCTTGTGTCATCTTGCCCCCAACAGACTAATTTCATCTTCCAAAGGGACCTTTGTTGCCCTGCCCATCACCCTCATAAGCCAATCTGCTCTTCCTTAAACACTTGGGACATCTTAATACCTCTGCGCCTTTATTAATTTCATTCCGTCCTCTTTCTCCATCATCAGTACAGAGTGCAGTTTCTACAACCTGCTATCTCCAGGCTCGCTGGTCCCTCCATCTGAAATGCCTTCTCCTGCGTGCAAACTCAATTCATCCTTCAAGTCACAGCATGAGCTATAAACACTGAAAAACTGTTCACAATTTCTCCACTTTCTTCACCTCAGCCCCAGAATCCCCCTACTTCATATACACCTCTGTTAGCGTTCTTATCACTGTAATCAGTCATTTACATTTCTCTGTCCTTAGGTGACAATGGGCCCAATGACTGCAGGGATATTTGTTTCCTTTGAATTGCCAGAATTCAGTGTCTGTCACCAGTGTAAGATGACTGACTGACTCTCATGACTACCATTAAATGCTAGGTTTTGTGCTCATTTTCAAAAAGTAATGTCTAATAAGATATGAAATACAGTTCTTCTTTTCCCTGTGTTTATTGAAGTGTACTTGACAAATAAAATGCAAATTCTTAACCAGAGACCTACGCCCTATGGACTGTACTGTTTATCAATAAAAGAAACAAATAATAAGCTAACAGATCTACAATTCGCTCTGCTACTGTATGAGCCTATGTATTACCCATCTCAGCACTGACACCATGTTTGCATGGTATCAGTTTGTCTGTCTTCACCAGCCAGTGTGCTACTTAAGGGTAGGGACCAAGGCATGTTCATCTAACCCACTTCCTAGCACATAGTATAGCAGGCAGGCAATGATTTCTTTTAAATTTTTGTTCAGAATGCATCACACTGCAATACTAATAACCAAACTTTTATATTATATAGAGCATGCCAATTTCAAAATAATAAAAACGTAGTTATATTCCAAAAGTTCATTCTTAGATTGGTTACATGGCACACAGAACACACATTACCACAAAAACAATGTTCAAGATTAAGACTACATTTATATTCCATTTCATAAAATCTTATTCTACCCATATTTTGTCTGAAATTTTGTATATTTAGGGGCAAATGCAGGAAGGAATGCTATAGATTTTCTTAGCACTGTAAAATATATCTGAACATCAGAAAACTTCATCACCCCTCCACAAAGTGTCTGCTCTGTGACTGCCACCTGCTTCCTATTGTTGGACTAGAAAAGGGTCAGGAATACAAAGAGTGTGACCTAGCAGGGAGGAAGCCCTGTGGAGTTGAGGGTAAACAGACTAGAAAGGCTCTGGTTTCTATGCCAGATACTTTCTATCCGTTTCTCTTTTCCCCATCCAGAGAAAGTGGGGACCAATGCAGCTTGGGTAGGCAGGTAACTGCCAAGAGCCAACTCAGCCAGATGACCCACCAAACCACAGCACAAGCAGAGAGCCTACCCTAGCAGGACTTGGAGCAGCTGCAAAGGCAGGCAGGGACAGGTGGAAAGTTACAGCACACGTGTGCAAGAAACCCCAGTAAGCCATCATGTCATTCCTGAAACCACATTGACACAGAGAAAGGGATGGGACAGAGAGGAGAGATCAACTTAAGTCAGACATGTCAGTTGAGGAACTGCTTATGCAATTATGAGATACAGAAGACTGAAGAAGTTCTCTGGAAGTTTATGTTTAGGAGATGATACACAACCAAAAATGTATGACATCACTTATTTCTCAAGAGTACAGATAAACAGTAACAAACTTAATTCTTTTCATTTTTTAATTAAATTTCAAACAAATGGGAGTCTGCTCTATTAAAATTTGATATCTGTAAGTGAATTTTCAGAAGCAGAAGACCTTTTTGATGATGTTTACATATCTATAAATATGAATGATGCAAATTTCGAGTCCTATGATATCAGATGACAAGATACAGCCCAAGCTTCAGCTCTTGCTAATTAAACGAATCAATTAAGAGACTACAGTTGCAACTGTGTAGCTGCTGTTCTATAGTAGCAATAACAACCCCACGGGGAGGTCTTTTACTACATTAAAATGCTGTCCTCCACAACTCCATCTGATATTATTAGAAACAGTTATTTGTGTCTTGCTGTCATATTAGTAGCAAAGGCAAATTATGGAAATATGCAGACCAGAATGGTCCCAGTATGAGATCAGGTTGGGTTTTCAGCCTCCAAGGGAACAATTGCTGAAACTCCAAAGTTCCCCAAAGTTCTTTAATGGAACTGATAAATATATCAGCACAGCATCCATTTAGAAGCTAGGTAAGGGTCACATATTTACATACCTTCCTGCTAAGCTGATACAATTCAACTAGATGAATTATCATATTAAGTTTACCCTCCTGAGTTAAACTGATGGAGTTCAAAATTGTTTTCGATGGTTGTCATTAATCGCTGTTACTTCATAAGTGCTTACTTTGAAATCTAATTGTGCTGGTGTATCAAGGGTCATATTAATAGCATTCTTAATGGTAAATCTTTGTAAAACATGTTTATTCTACTAATATTATCACTCAAGCTTTCAAGGGTAATATGAAATAAAGTATATTTATTATCAATAAAAACTTAATTTAAAATGTATAATTTGAGGTTTAAATTAGCTTTAAGAACTTTAGCATCATTTGGTTTCATTAGATCTCTGGCTAAGCTTCAAAGATACTGAAAATTTCATCGTTTCTCAAGAGTCCTTGGGTGAATGCCAATACTGCAGCCATGAAGAAGCTGTTCAATGGAGTCTAAGCTTATTTTCTCTTTCATACAAACATTGTTTTTATAAGGGAAAAAAAGTCAGTCTCACTGAGATATGTTTGCCTTATGATAGTACTTTAAAACATAATTATAATAAAAATTTGCAATAAAATGGTAACTTCTGCATTCTTTAATAACAAAATATTTATTCTTATTGTGAAGCACAGTTCAAGTAAGGAATTCTGGTTAAGGAAAACACCAGCTCTCTTCGATTTCTTTGTGAGCTTACACTATCTGATGTACACAGACTCACAGCTTCACCAAAAACATGCAAACAAAACAAACAAAACCCAGACAATTTGCAATTTGAAATGGGCACAGATATCCTGGAAAAATTCTGGTTATCTGCAGCTTACCAACCAAATGTATGTTAGGGACTGAACGTCCAAATTCATATGCTGAATGCCTAACTCTCAATGTGACAGTATTTGGAGACGCAGCCTTTCAGAGTTCATTAGAGGAGGTCATGAGGGTGGGGCCCCATGATGGGATTAGCGCCCTTAACAAGAAGGGAGATCAGAGTTTGCACTCTCTCTCTGCTACGGGAGAATAGGCATCTGCCTGCAGCCTAGGAAGAGGGCCCTCACCAGGAACTGAATCTGCTGGCACCTTACTTAGACTTCCCAGGCTCTAGAACTGTGAGAAATAAACATCTGTTGTTTAAGCCACCCGGTCAATGGTGTTTCATTATGGCAGCCTGAGCAGTTGTACTTAGCAGTTACTGCAGAGAGCTCCCTGGATTCCACAGTCAAGCAATTTGTTCTTAAGGTACTCTGATGTTCAACAGCCTGACTTCAAAGTCGGTGAGGGCTGGTTTTGCATCCTGTTTCTACCAGTTATTACCATAGGATAGTTATTTTAACCTTTCTATGCTCACTTTTGTCTTCTGAAAATTAGGCATAGCCATCATCAGTGTTCCTGCATTTTTGAGTATGAGGTACGAACTACAGTCATACAGCTGATGTATGAAAATATTGGGGAAATAAATGGTAGTACTCAAATGAGACCTAAGAATTAATGCTCTGTATGTAAAATATATTTTCACGTAAGTCACCTCAGTCACTTTTTAGCTTTACATATGTGTCAAGTATGCTTTCAGATCTATATAGCATACTGGGTTGAACAGTGTCATCCCAAAATTCATATCTACTCAGAACCTCAGAATGTGACCTTATTTGGAAATAGGGTCTTTGCAGACATAATGAGTTAAATGAGGTTTCACTGGATTAGGGTGAGCCCTAAATCTGATGACTGGTGGTGCTGGATTTATGTGAATGAACACACACAGTCATAGGGAAGAAGGCCATGTGACAGCAGCAGAAGACCCTGGAATTACGTAGCCACAAGCCAAGGAAGGTGAGGACTGCCAGGAGCTACTAGAAGCCAGGAAAGAGGCACAGAACAGACCCTCCCTAAGAGCCTCTAGGGAGGCGCCAACCCTGCCCGCACCTTGATTTTAGATTCCTGGCTCCCAGAACTGTGAAGGAATACATTTCTGTTATTTTAAGCCACCCAGTTTGTGCTAATTTGTTGCATCAGCCCTAGGAAACTAACACGGAATCCTATGTATTACAGTTTGGGAGTGGCAGAGTAATAAAACGGATAGATACCAAAGGTGAAAATGTGGTGTCCTGAGTACTTGTATGTACACCCAGGCCAAATGTGCCCTCCTGGGTCATAAAGGCACAAATTTTATCTGAATGTCCCATTCTGTTAATTTGGAAAACTTTTCCTTCATTAAACAAAAAACTGGCTAACAATCTTATTTTAATTTTTAAATCTTCGCTTTTTTGATTTTTTTGAGGTGGGGTCTCACTCTGTTGCCCAGGCTGGAGTGAAGTGGGGTAATCATACCTCACTATAGCCTTGAACTCTTGGGCTCAAGCCATCTTTACTCCTTAGCCTTCTGAGTACCTGGGTCTATAGGTGGGCGTCACCATACTCCGCTTGTGTGTGTGTGTGTGTGTGTGTGTGTGTGTGTGTGTGTGTGTGTAGAGATGGGGTCCCACTGTGTGTGTGTGTGTAGAGATGGGGTCCCACTGTTGCCCAGGCTGGTCTTGAACTCCTGGGCTCAAGCAATCCTCCTGAGTAGCTGGGATTACAGGCATGAGCCACCATGCTTGGCCACAATTTTTAAATAAAGTTCAAACAGCGTAACAGGAAAAAGACCTTACGCTTGGATTGAAAGTTTATGAGCGAAAGGACTGAAAGTAGACAGAATAAACCTAATGAATCTCCATAAAATCTGAAATCTATAAGCGGACATGGGGTTCTATGAACAGAAGGTGGTCCTTCATGTTCCCAGACTATGTATCAGGATAAGCTGGGCTACGCATTAGCAATAAGTCAACACTGAGATCTCAGTCTACTACAGCTTGCAAGTAGCAGTGCTCACTGCCACTCTTCAGCAGGAACTCATGCTGACAGGAGTATCAGCGTCACACACAACCTCCAAGGGGGGCATGGCAGGGACTACAGGGCTCACACTTGCTCTTAGCTATCTCTGACCAAAAGTGACACACATCACTACCAGGAGACAATTCACCCCAAGGTCTCTTGCATTTTTCCACTTCTTGTGAGCAAGACACTGATTGTTCTTTGCTCTGAACTACCTTTTCAAAGATGCTTGTACAGTAAATGGCCTTGGTAGAGTGTCTCCCTCCAGATCAAAGGGCAGGTGCGATTACTGCACAGTATAAAAAGACTCAGGTTCTCTAAACTCAGAGCTCCTCTCCTATAATGCAACCCATTATGTGTGCAGGTATCATGTCTCTTTGTATTGCCCTAGGGGAATCTGGGTTCAGGGAAATGGTACAAAGACAATGGTATCATGACCACTGCTGCTGCTGTAATAAACTGTCCTTCATCTCTGATCCTGGAGTCTCATGTTTTCTATCAGCATCTATGAAATGTCGCAGGCTGATTTGTCAGCCAGCAAGTAGCATAAATCTCAGAACCTTCAGAGTCGTTGACAGTCACTTCCATTCATAGCTCATAGTCAGAACGTGTGGGTGAAAGATTACCTAGGTGCCGAGGCAAGAGACTGAAGGCACAAACTGTTTCAGTATATTAAAGAAAATAGAGTAAGAGTAGTCATAATACAAATTAGATATAGAGATGATCATGGACATTATCAATCATTATAAACATTATGAATCATTAGCTTTTAATATTACTCTTTGTTGCATTACTAATATAACCTAGGAATAACCGGCGGGCATAGGGTCAGGTGCTGAAGGGACATTGTGAGAAGTGACCTAGAAGGCAAGAGGTGAGCCCTCTGTCACGCCCGCATGAGGGCTCCTTGGTCAAGCGGTAATGCCAGTGTCTGCGAAGACACCCATTACTTAGCAGACCACGAAAGGGAGTCTCTTTTCCTTGGAGGAGTCAGGGAACACTTTGCTCCACCAGCTTCTTGTGGGAGGCTGGATATTATCCCAGTCTGCCCGCAGTCATCCGGAGTCCTAAACCCCTCCCTGTGATGCTGTGCTTCAACGGTCACGCTCCTTGTCCACTTTCATGTTCCTCCCGTACTCCTGGTTCCTCTTTGAAGCTCGTAGTAGATAGCGGTAGAAGAAATAGTAAAAGTCTTAAAGTCTTTGATCTTTCTTACAAGTGCATAGAAGAAAATGCTGACATATGGTGCCTTCTCTCTCTGCTTCGGCCACCTAAGAGGGAAGGGGCCCCCTGTCCTGTGATCACGTGACTTGCTTCACCTTGTCAATCACTTAGAAGATTCACCCTCCTTACCCTGCCCCCTGGTCTTGTATGCAATAAATATCAGCGCACCCAGCCGTTCAGGGCCACTACCGGTCTCTGCATCTTGATGGCAGTGGTCCCCTGGGCCCAGCTGCTTTCTCTTTATCTCTTTGTCTTGTGTCTTTATTTATTACAATCTCTCGTCTCTGCACACCGGGAGAACACCCGCTAAGCCCCAAAGGCCTGGGCCCTACAAGAATGAGTCATAAAAGTCCACACCTAACCCTTCTTGCCTTATTGAAAAGCCAAATGACATATACTTAATTTGTATCATTCACATACTAAATTCATGTATTTTTGCAGTCCCATGTCATAGAGAAACACACAAAAAGCTATAAGAGGTACTTTGCAGAGGTGGAAACCAAATGGCTGATGAAGAGAAATAGCCGATAAATAAGAAAAGATGTTCTACTTCATTAATATCAGGATGAAGCAAATTAAAACAACAATGAGGGCACTATTCACACTGGCAAAAATTAAGAAGATCCTAGTGAAGATGTGGAGCAAAGTGAACTCATTCACTGCATACTCAATGCACAAAACCCTAAAGAAACTATTGCATACGGCCGGGCATGGTGGCTCACATCTGTAATCCCAGCACTTTGGGAGGCTGAGGTGGGTGGATCATTTGAGGTCAGGAGTTTGAGACCAGCCTGGCCAACACAGTGAAACCCCATCTCTACTAAAAATAGAAAAAGTAGCTGAGTGTGGTGGCATGCAACTGTAGTCCCAGCTACTTGGGAGGCTGAGACAGGAGAATTGCTTGAACCCAGGAGGTGGAGGTTGGAGTGAGCCAAGATTGCACTACTGCACACCAGCCTGGGTGATAGAGGGAGACTCTGTCTCAAAAAAAAAAAAAAAAGAAAGAAACGATTGCATATGTGCCATCAGTACACATATACCCATGTACCAAAATGCTTTGGGTAGCAGTCAGAATTACAGCACAAAACACTGGAAACTACCCAATTATCCATGAGTAGCAGGCTAGTTTATCAACACCACAGCATCCTACATTGCTGAGCATAAATGAATTACACCTCCATGCAACACACGAGTCTCACAAACACAGAGCAAAATAACCAAGTCACAGATGATTCCAGAATATAATTCTATGTATATCAAGTTTAAAAACGTGTAAAACAAAAATGTATATCACTTAGGGATATCAATGTGGGAAAATTATAAAGAAAAGCAAAGAATAATAGATACAAGTCGGGAAGATGTTAGTTCCTTGTGCAGGGAGAGAATGAGTGACAGAATGGGAGTAACACAGAGACCTTCCAAACTAATGGTTACGTTTTTAAAAACTCTTCAGGCTAGTAGCCTCCTTCTCAAGGAAGGCTTCCCCGGTCACACCACTTACAATTCTGGTCACTCTTTCCAACATTTTATTCCACCCTTTGCCCACTTTATTTACTTTTTTTCATTAGCAGTTACCACTGCTTGACATACTACATATTTTACTTTTTTGATGTATTTGATCCTCCCGCCTCAGCCTCCCAAAGTGCTGGCTTTATAGGCATGAGTCACCAAGCCAGGCCTGTATTTCCTGTCTTTAGTCTTCTGTTCAAGTCTAACACTTAGGTATGCAAATCTGTTGTATCATCATTCTTTATAAATGTTTTATAAATGTTATTTTACATATTTTTATAAGAATGTAAAGTATAATATTTCATATATATAATATCTAATACAAGCATTTTTTTTTAAAGTAATGAGATTTGTTTTACTGAAAATGAAAATCACAAACCGGCTTTTTTTAAAAGTTCAGAGTGAATAAAAAATGAAATGAATTATTTTTAAGTTTGTATTTTCTCTAAGTTGAACAGTAACCTTATTTTTGAACCTTATTTACACAACAGAAGTACTTCTCTTAGTCTAAAATTGAACTCTCCTTTGAACATTGAAGATCATGTTTATCAATATTGACAAAAACAAATTTATATAGAAAATTCTACAAGGATTCTCACAAAGACAAATCTATACCTGGAAAGCATCACCTTTGCCATGGGACATGCTGCTATTCCTGACCTGTGTGTCTTGGAAACTATATTTGCTTTAGACATCTTTGACTGAAGCAACATATGCTAGCTAGGAATCAATCTGTATTTGTTGTAACAGGACCACTACTATCTTCAAACTATTTCTTTCCCCCTTTCAGACTGATCTACTATTGCTAATAACACACACAGAAAAATTCAGTAAAACAAAACACATTGGCCATCCAAACTGCTATGCTGTACCGTGAATTTTACAGTAATTAGAAATTACTCTAGAAATTGTACCTGAAACTGACATTCCCGCTAGGTATAAACTGTATAAACAGAGTGGACACAGCCCCTTTAGAACTCATTGGCAAGGAATCTATGATTTATTAGGGGCAGAGGAAAGTGTCAGCTACATGAAATTCTTTTTTTTGGCCGGGTGCGGTGGCTCACGCCTGTAATCCCAGCACTTTGGGAAGCTGAGGCGGGTGGATCATGATGAGGTCAGGAGATCGAGACCATCCTGGCTAACACAGTGAAACCCTGTCTCTACTAAAAATACAAAAAAATTAGCCGGGTGTAGTGGCCGGCACCTGTAGTCCCAGCTACTCAGGAGGCTGAGGCAGGAGAATGGCCTGAACCCAGGAGGCGGAGCTTGCAGTGAGCGGAGATCGAGATCGCGCCACTGCACTCCAGCCTGGGCAACTGAGTGAGACTCTGTCTCCAAAAACAAAAACAAAACAAAACAAATCAAAAAGACATTCTTTTTTTCCTTTTTTCCGGTGACTTTTGTTGTCCATTTAGGTAGGGGTGTGTACATGTGGTGTGTTTTTGTTTGTTGTGTTTTTTTATGCTAGCATGTTTTGGGTGCCTGAAGTGGATGAAAGGGAGTGAAATTGAAGGGCACCTGCTGATGGAACAGGCCCTGAACTGAGAGCCGGGAAATCTGCATACCCTTCAGTGCTCTACACACCAGCCAGACGTGAAACCTTGGGGAAGTCAACTGACCTTTTCTAAGATACAGTTTCCTTACCCATGGAAGACAGCTTAGTTCAGCTCCACAGTCCCAAAAAGCTCCCTGCACTTTCTTTTTCTCCATTTGTTTCTTCTTCCCTTTTTTTTTTTTTTTTTTAAACTACAGTGTAGTGGTTGCAATGTCAGCTCACTACAACCTCCACCTCCAAGGTTCAAGCGATTCTCCTGCCTCAGCCTCCTGGAGTAGCTGGGATCGCAGGCTCCTGCCACCATGCCTGGCTAATTTTTGTATTTTTAGTAGAAACAGGGTTTCACCATGTTGGCCAGGCTAGTCTTGAACTCCTGACCCAGGTGATCCTCCCACCTCAGCCTCCCAAAGCGCTGGGATTACAGGTGTGAGCCACCATGCCCGGCCTCCATTTGTTTTCATATTTGCTTTTTTCTTTGAGACAGGGTACAGGGTCTCACTCTCACCCAGGCTGGAGTGCAGTGGTGTGATCACGGCTCGCTGCAGCCTCAACCTCCCTGGGCTCAAGTGATGTTCCTGAGTAGCTGGGACCACAGACATGCACCACCACACCCAGCTAATTTTTTTAAGGATGGGGTCTCCCTTTGTTTCCCTGGCTGGTCTTGAACTCCTGGGCTCAAGTGATCCTCCCACCTCAGCCTCCCAAAGGGCTGAGTTTATAGGCACGAGCCACCGAGCCAGGCCTGTATTTCCTTTCTTTAGTTTTCTTTTCAAGTCTAACACTCAGGTCCTACACTGGCCAATTTCAGTCATTCATTTGCCCAACCCTGACTGAATACCTCCTCCAAGCCAGGCCTTGTTCAGGGCACTGGGCAGAGCACACTGAGCAGAACAGACAAATCACCCTGCACTCAAGGAGCTTATCACTTCCAGGTGAGGAAGATAGACAACAAATACATCAAAAAAGGAAAATTGCAGTATGTCAAGCAGTGGTAACTGCTAATGAAAAAAAAAAAAATAAAGTGGGCAAGGGGGAATAAAATGTTGGAAAGAGTGACCAAAATTGTAAGTGGTGTGACCAGGGAAGCCTTCCTTGAGAAGGAGGCTACTGAGTAAAGACCAGAAGAAAGTGAGGAAACCCCTGAGCAGACATGTAGGGGCAGATGTTCTTAGCAGAAGAAAAACAAGGGCAGAGACCCTAAGGCATGTGCCCAGCAGGTCTGAAGAAGAGCAACAAGGCCAACCAAGGGATGTTTTCAAAGGACTCCTTTTCCTGCTCTATTAGTGATGGACTAGGGAGTAGCATGACAGTGAGGTGGACGCCAGCTACTGCCATCCTCCAAACAAGAGATGGCAAAAGGCAGGGCCAGGAGTGGGGGGCGTGGGGACACAGAGACAGAGACAGGGGAGAGGGGGACAGGGAGATACAGATGGGGAAAAGAGAAAAGGAGAGAGAGAGAAGAAAAAGAGGAGCGAGAAAGAGGAGAAAGAAAAAAGAGAAGGAGAGAGAGGGAGAAAGAGAGAGGGAGAGGAAGAAGAGGAGAGAGAGAGGGAGAGGAAGAGGAAGAAGAGGAGAGAGAGAACGGAAGAGGAGGGAGAAGAGAGAGGGGGAGAGGAGAGAGGGGGAGAGGAGAGAGGGGGAGAGGAGAGAGGGGGAGAGGAGAGAGGGGGAGAGGAGAGAGGGGGAGAGGAGAGAGGGGGAGAGGCGAGAGAGAGGGGGAGAGGCGAGAGAGAGGGGGAGAGGCGAGAGAGAGGGGGAGAGGCGAGAGAGAGGGGGAGAGGCGAGAGAGAGGGGGAGAGGCGAGAGAGAGGGGGAGAGGCGAGAGAGAGGGGGAGAGGCGAGAGAGAGGGGGAGAGGCGAGAGAGAGGGGGAGAGGCGAGAGAGAGGGGGAGAGGCGAGAGAGAGGGGGAGAGGCGAGAGAGAGGGGGAGAGGCGAGAGAGAGGGGGAGAGGCGAGAGAGAGGGGGAGAGGCGAGAGAGAGGGGGAGAGGCGAGAGAGAGGGGGAGAGGCGAGAGAGAGGGGGAGAGGCGAGAGAGAGGGGGAGAGGCGAGAGAGAGAGGGGGAGAGGCGAGAGAGAGGGGGAGAGGCGAGAGAGAGAGGGGGAGAGGCGAGAGAGAGAGGGGGAGAGGCGAGAGAGAGGGGGAGAGGCGAGAGAGAGGGGGAGAGGCGAGAGAGAGGGGGAGAGGCGAGAGAGAGGGGGAGAGGCGAGAGAGAGGGGGAGAGGCGAGAGAGAGGGGGAGAGGCGAGAGAGAGGGGGAGAGGCGAGAGAGAGGGGGAGAGGCGAGAGAGAGGGGGAGAGGCGAGAGAGAGGGGGAGAGGCGAGAGAGAGGGGGAGAGGCGAGAGAGAGGGGGAGAGGCGAGAGAGAGGGGGAGAGGCGAGAGAGAGGGGGAGAGGCGAGAGAGAGGGGGAGAGGCGAGAGAGAGGGGGAGAGGCGAGAGAGAGGGGGAGAGGCGAGAGAGAGGGGGAGAGGCGAGAGAGAGGGGGAGAGGCGAGAGAGAGGGGGAGAGGCGAGAGAGAGGGGGAGAGGCGAGAGAGAGGGGGAGAGGCGAGAGAGAGGGGGAGAGGCGAGAGAGAGGGGGAGAGGCGAGAGAGAGGGGGAGAGGCGAGAGAGAGGGGGAGAGGCGAGAGAGAGGGGGAGAGGCGAGAGAGAGGGGGAGAGGCGAGAGAGAGGGGGAGAGGCGAGAGAGAGGGGGAGAGGCGAGAGAGAGGGGGAGAGGCGAGAGAGAGGGGGAGAGGCGAGAGAGAGGGGGAGAGGCGAGAGAGAGGGGGAGAGGCGAGAGAGAGGGGGAGAGGCGAGAGAGAGGGGGAGAGGCGAGAGAGAGGGGGAGAGGCGAGAGAGAGGGGGAGAGGCGAGAGAGAGGGGGAGAGGCGAGAGAGAGGGGGAGAGGCGAGAGAGAGGGGGAGAGGCGAGAGAGAGGGGGAGAGGCGAGAGAGAGGGGGAGAGGCGAGAGAGAGGGGGAGAGGCGAGAGAGAGGGGGAGAGGCGAGAGAGAGGGGGAGAGGCGAGAGAGAGGGGGAGAGGCGAGAGAGAGGGGGAGAGGCGAGAGAGAGGGGGAGAGGCGAGAGAGAGGGGGAGAGGCGAGAGAGAGGGGGAGAGGCGAGAGAGAGGGGGAGAGGCGAGAGAGAGGGGGAGAGGCGAGAGAGAGGGGGAGAGGCGAGAGAGAGGGGGAGAGGCGAGAGAGAGGGGGAGAGGCGAGAGAGAGGGGGAGAGGCGAGAGAGAGGGGGAGAGGCGAGAGAGAGGGGGAGAGGCGAGAGAGAGGGGGAGAGGCGAGAGAGAGGGGGAGAGGCGAGAGAGAGGGGGAGAGGCGAGAGAGAGGGGGAGAGGCGAGAGAGAGGGGGAGAGGCGAGAGAGAGGGGGAGAGGCGAGAGAGAGGGGGAGAGGCGAGAGAGAGGGGGAGAGGCGAGAGAGAGGGGGAGAGGCGAGAGAGAGGGGGAGAGGCGAGAGAGAGGGGGAGAGGCGAGAGAGAGGGGGAGAGGCGAGAGAGAGGGGGAGAGGCGAGAGAGAGGGGGAGAGGCGAGAGAGAGGGGGAGAGGCGAGAGAGAGGGGGAGAGGCGAGAGAGAGGGGGAGAGGCGAGAGAGAGGGGGAGAGGCGAGAGAGAGGGGGAGAGGCGAGAGAGAGGGGGAGAGGCGAGAGAGAGGGGGAGAGGCGAGAGAGAGGGGGAGAGGCGAGAGAGAGGGGGAGAGGCGAGAGAGAGGGGGAGAGGCGAGAGAGAGGGGGAGAGGCGAGAGAGAGGGGGAGAGGCGAGAGAGAGGGGGAGAGGCGAGAGAGAGGGGGAGAGGCGAGAGAGAGGGGGAGAGGCGAGAGAGAGGGGGAGAGGCGAGAGAGAGGGGGAGAGGCGAGAGAGAGGGGGAGAGGCGAGAGAGAGGGGGAGAGGCGAGAGAGAGGGGGAGAGGCGAGAGAGAGGGGGAGAGGCGAGAGAGAGGGGGAGAGGCGAGAGAGAGGGGGAGAGGCGAGAGAGAGGGGGAGAGGCGAGAGAGAGGGGGAGAGGCGAGAGAGAGGGGGAGAGGCGAGAGAGAGGGGGAGAGGCGAGAGAGAGGGGGAGAGGCGAGAGAGAGGGGGAGAGGCGAGAGAGAGGGGGAGAGGCGAGAGAGAGGGGGAGAGGCGAGAGAGAGGGGGAGAGGCGAGAGAGAGGGGGAGAGGCGAGAGAGAGGGGGAGAGGCGAGAGAGAGGGGGAGAGGCGAGAGAGAGGGGGAGAGGCGAGAGAGAGGGGGAGAGGCGAGAGAGAGGGGGAGAGGCGAGAGAGAGGGGGAGAGGCGAGAGAGAGGGGGAGAGGCGAGAGAGAGGGGGAGAGGCGAGAGAGAGGGGGAGAGGCGAGAGAGAGGGGGAGAGGCGAGAGAGAGGGGGAGAGGCGAGAGAGAGGGGGAGAGGCGAGAGAGAGGGGGAGAGGCGAGAGAGAGGGGGAGAGGCGAGAGAGAGGGGGAGAGGCGAGAGAGAGGGGGAGAGGCGAGAGAGAGGGGGAGAGGCGAGAGAGAGGGGGAGAGGCGAGAGAGAGGGGGAGAGGCGAGAGAGAGGGGGAGAGGCGAGAGAGAGGGGGAGAGGCGAGAGAGAGGGGGAGAGGCGAGAGAGAGGGGGAGAGGCGAGAGAGAGGGGGAGAGGCGAGAGAGGGGGGGAGAGGCGAGAGAGGGGGGGAGAGGCGAGAGAGGGGGGGAGAGGCGAGAGAGGGGGGGAGAGGCGAGAGAGGGGGGGAGAGGCGAGAGAGAGGGGGAGAGGCGAGAGAGAGGGGGAGAGGCGAGAGAGGGGGGGAGAGGCGAGAGAGGGGGGGAGAGGCGAGAGAGGGGGGGAGAGGCGAGAGAGAGGGGGAGAGGCGAGAGAGAGGGGGAGAGGCGAGAGAGGGGGGGAGAGGCGAGAGAGGGGGGGAGAGGCGAGAGAGAGGGGGAGAGGCGAGAGAGAGGGGGAGAGGCGAGAGAGAGGGGGAGAGGCGAGAGAGAGGGGGAGAGGCGAGAGAGAGGGGGAGAGGCGAGAGAGAGGGGGAGAGGCGAGAGAGAGGGGGAGAGGCGAGAGAGAGGGGGAGAGGCGAGAGAGAGGGGGAGAGGCGAGAGAGAGGGGGAGAGGCGAGAGAGAGGGGGAGAGGCGAGAGAGAGGGGGAGAGGCGAGAGAGAGGGGGAGAGGCGAGAGAGAGGGGGAGAGGCGAGAGAGAGGGGGAGAGGCGAGAGAGAGGGGGAGAGGCGAGAGAGAGGGGGAGAGGCGAGAGAGAGGGGGAGAGGCGAGAGAGAGGGGGAGAGGCGAGAGAGGGGGGAGAGGCGAGAGAGAGGGGGAGAGGCGAGAGAGAGGGGGAGAGGCGAGAGAGAGGGGGAGAGGCGAGAGAGAGGGGGAGAGGCGAGAGAGAGGGGGAGAGGCGAGAGAGAGGGGGAGAGGCGAGAGAGAGGGGGAGAGGCGAGAGAGAGGGGGAGAGGCGAGAGAGAGGGGGAGAGGCGAGAGAGAGGGGGAGAGGCGAGAGAGGGGGAGAGGAGAGAGAGAGGGGGAGAGGAGAGAGAGAGGGGGAGAGGAGAGAGAGAGGGGGAGGCGAGAGAGAGGGGGAGAGGAGAGAGAGGGGGAGGCGAGAGAGAGGGGGAGGCGAGAGAGAGGGGGAGGCGAGAGAGAGGGGGAGGCGAGAGAGAGGGGGAGGCGAGAGAGAGGGGGAGGCGAGAGAGAGGGGGAGGCGAGAGAGAGGGGGAGAGGAGAGAGAGGGGGAGGCGAGAGAGAGGGGGAGAGGAGAGAGAGAGGGAGAGGAGAGAGAGAGGGAGAGGAGAGAGAGAGGGAGAGGAGGGAGAGGAGACAGGGAGAGGAGGAAGAGGAGACAGGGAGAGGAGGAAGAAGAGACAGGGAGGAGAGAGAGAGGGAGAGGAGAGAGAGGGAGAGGAGAGAGAGGGAGAGGAGAGAGAGGGAGGAAGAGGAGAGAGGGAGGAAGAGGAGAGAGGGAGGAAGAGGAGAGAGGGAGGAAGAGGAGAGAGGGAGGAAGAGGAGAGAGGGAGGAAGAGGAGAGAGGGAGGAAGAGGAGAGAGGGAGGAAGAGGAGAGAGGGAGGAAGAGGAGAGAGGGAGGAAGAGGAGAGAGGGAGGAAGAGGAGAGAGGGAGGAAGAGGAGAGAGGGAGGAAGAGGAGAGAGGGAGGAAGAGGAGAGAGGGAGGAAGAGGAGAGAGGGAGGAAGAGGAGAGAGGGAGGAAGAGGAGAGAGGGAGGAAGAGGAGAGAGGGAGGAAGAGGAGAGAGGGAGGAAGAGGAGAGAGGGAGGAAGAGGAGAGAGGGAGGAAGAGGAGAGAGGGAGGAAGAGGAGAGAGGGAGGAAGAGGAGAGAGGGAGGAAGAGGAGAGAGGGAGGAAGAGGAGAGAGGGAGGAAGAGGAGAGAGGGAGGAAGAGGAGAGAGGGAGGAAGAGGAGAGAGGGAGGAAGAGGAGAGAGGGAGGAAGAGGAGAGAGGGAGGAAGAGGAGAGAGGGAGGAAGAGGAGAGAGGGAGGAAGAGGAGAGAGGGAGGAAGAGGAGAGAGGGAGGAAGAGGAGAGAGGGAGGAAGAGGAGAGAGAGGAAGAGGAGAGAAAGTAATCAAGGATTAGTTCAAGTTGCCATTTTCAGAGAGAGGAAAAACAGGGAGAAACTTTTCGAGCTCAGTTTTCGATACATGAAGTTTGAGAAACCGATTAGAAACCCAGTAGAGACACTAAGTAGCAGAGACGGCATGAGTGGACTTCCCAGCACGAACACTGAGGAGTGAAAGCAGTCCTCTCCATCCACGTAATGCAGCTGTGTGTGGCCCTTAAGGCGACTGAGGTCCATCTTATGGACTGACACAGAAAGGTGTCCAAGATCTATGATTGCATGAAAAGATGCATAATTTTCTGGAAGAATTATCTATTGCTAATAACTTAAAAACCTCTAAGGATAGGATATATACTTCTGTGATGGTTAATTTTATGTGTCAACCTGACGAGGTCATGGTACCCAGATGTTAGGTCAAACACTGAGATGTATCATCGAAGATATTTTTAGATGAGACGAACACTGAAATCAGTAGACTTAGAGTTTAGCAGATCACCCTCCACAGTGGGTGGGCCTCATCCAACCCGTTAAAGGCCTTAAGAGAAAAAGACAGACCTCCCCAAGCAAGGAGGGCTTCAGCCAGTGGACTGTCTTTGGACTTGAACTGCAACGCTCCCCTGGGTCTCCAGCCTGCTCATCTACCCTGCAGATTTTAGTCTTGCCAAGCCTCCACAATTGCTTGAGCCAATTCCTTAGATCTATCTTTCTCTTTCTCTCTACACATACGCACACATCTTGTTGATTCCGTTTCTCTGGAGAATCTTGACTAATGCAATATCTTATGACATACATTTGAATTGTATTTCAAATGTTTTACAATAAGCATGTACTACCTTACTAATCAGAAAAACAAGAATAATCACAAAACTTAGTTCCAATACTTAAAATTTAGGTTACATTGACCAAGTACCTATACATATACTTTATATACATAAATTATATATACATCTCTATAACCGATAAAGCATTCAGTAAACACACATTTTATTAACATCCTTCCTATCTCAATGGCTGCAAAACCCTTTTTCACGCAAGCTCTCGCGCCTGAAATACCTCTTGATATTCTTGCAGAATACCTCTGATATTCTTAATAAACTCCAGAGTTATCTGAAATGCCCAATATGAATCCATATCCTGAATGAGGTACCCAAAGGACATGAACAGACATTTCACAGATTAGAAATGATATCTGGTGAATGAATACATGGAGAAATATTCAAATACAATAGCAATAAACAGAAAAATGAAAATTAAAATAAGGTACTTTTTTTTTTTGAGATGGGGTCTCGCTCTGTCACACAGGCTAGAGGGCAGTGGCACAATCTTGGCTCACTGCAACCTCTGCCTCCTCAGTTCAGGTGATTCTCCTGCCTCAGCCTCCCTCAGCCTCCTGAGTAGCTGGGATTATAGGCGCCCACCACCACGCCCAGCTAATTTTTGTATTTTTAGCAGAGACAGGGTTTCACCATGTTGGTCAGGCTGGTCTCAAACTCCTGACCTTGGAATCCGCCTGCCTCAGCCTCCCAAAGTGCTGGGATTACAGGCGTGAGCTACCGCATCAAGCCAAATAAGGTACCTTTTTAAACAAATTAGTTTGAAAATTATAGTAACTAATACCAATTATAAACTTATAAGTAAAATAGCAATAATAAACTGAAACTCTTCAGCAGATCAAGTTTACTAATCTTGAAAATTGTAACTCACACTAGGTGACAACACAAAGTTGTGTTCTAATATATGATGGGCGGTGTTCTAAAGAGACATAAAATAATGGGCAACATGTGTAATAAGCCATAAAACTATTTATGACTTTGATTCTATTTGGGAGAAAATATATCACACATGTTTAAAAATATCTTATCCACATTCGAAAATAATTCCAGGCTGGACATGGCTCACACATGTAATCCCGCACTTTGGGAAGCCGAGGTGGACGGATCACTTGAGGCCAGGAGTTTGAGGCCAGCCTGGCCAACATGGTGAAACCTCATCTTTAGAAAAAAAACACACAAAAATTAGCCGAGCATGGTGGCAGGCACCTGTAATCCCAGCTATTTGGGTGGCTGAGGCACGAGAATCGCTTGAACCCGCGTGGCAGAGGTTGCAGTGAGCTGAGATTGTGCCCCTATACTCCAGCATGGGCAACACAGTGAGACTCTGTCTCAAAAAAGATAATAATTCCAAACACTAAAATAAAGTGAAATATATGAAGTTGTTCCCTAGAATATCATTTGTAAAGGCAAAAAAGTAGAGGTAATTTAAATATCTAGCAGTAATGAAGCCAAGTTCAAACACATGAGCTACAACTAGTTGAACATTTTTTCTCTGTAAATTAAGAGAAGAATGATTTCATACTTACCACTGTACCAAGAAACTGAATGCTCATGTTTCCACCTGCTTCTCGAGAAAGACACTAAAAAACAAACAAGAGATATAAAATGAACTCATATCCACACAGCTTGTATGTAATGTTCACGATAGCCAAAAAACCCAAATGTCCATCAACTGATGGATGGGTAAACAAAATATAGTATAGCCATACAGTGGAATATTATTTGGCCATAAAAAGGAATGAAGTACTGATACATGCTACAATAGAAGTCGGTCACCAAGGATCATGCATTATATGATTCCACTTAATAAGAGATGTCCAGAATAGTAAAATCCATGGAGATGGAAGGTAGATTGGTAGATGCCTCCAAGAGGAGGGCTGGGAGGACATGGAGATGACTGCTAATTGGTGTGGGGTTTCTCAAGGGTATAAACATGGTCTAAAATTGACTGTGGTGGTGGTGGAACACCCCTGTGAATTGACTACAAACCACTAAACTGTAACTTTAAATGGGTGAATTGTATGGTGTGTGAATTATATCTCAATAAAATAGTTATAGAAAATGAATTAGCATTTGTTTAAAACAACAATGCAATTCTATGTCCAGAGAGTAGTGAAAGAAATAACCTCTTTATTATTCATTTATTTATAAATAAAATTTGTTTACAGCAAATATATCACTTGCATATATCTTGTTTGAATTTTAATTAAAAGTAAATACTATGACTATTAAAATTTTAGTTAAAAGTAAATACTACTGCTACTAAAAATGGGTGACTAAGTAGTACACTGGAAGCTGACTACACTGTGAGATAATTCTCACCTACAAAACTGGTCTGTTGGGCCAGGCGCTGTGGCTCATGCCTGTAATTCCAGCACTCTGGGAGGCTGAGGCAGGCGGATCACGAGGTCAGGAATTCAAGACCAGCCTGGCCAATATGGTGAAACCCCGTCTTTACTAAAAATACAAAAATTAGCCAGGCGTGGTGGTGCACGCCTGTAGTCCCAGCTACTCCGGAGGCCAAGGCAGAAGAATTGCTTGGACCCAGGAGGTGGAGGTGAGGTTGTGGTGGGCCAAGATCCTGCCACTGCACTCCAGCCTGGATGACAGTGAGACTCCGTCTCAAAAAACAAAAAAAAAAAAAAACAAAAAAACTTGCTCTACTTAATCCTAACGTATTACTCAGAATTCTTCCTCTTCTGGCTAATCAGAGGGCTCAGTGACTTCAAAGACTACACACACAAATAAAGCAGTTCTAACTAAGCCAGCATCATTTTTTTAAGTTCCCAGATGTAGAGTATTAGTGGCTTTCACTCAACTACATGCCATGAGCATTACGATACAGATGTATCCTAATTTCATTCCTTTTTACAGAAGTGGAGGTTTACCAACTCTGATCTCTATGATCACAGAAGTAATAGAACCCAGAGAGAACCTCTAGAAATCAAGCTGAGTCCTCGGTTCCTTGACGGAGGGAGGTTAGATCAATAAGAAAGACAGTGGTTTAATGCAAAATGTTTTCCCCTACCTGCAAATATTGCCAAGTAAATTGACACAATGGTAATCTAGATAGCATACTTAAGGCAGTGTGGTATAGAATAGAAAAAAAATCAGTATGGGAGCATTTTGACCCATGTCACTTCTTTCTTTTTTTTTTTTTTGGAGACAGAGTTTCATTCTTGTCACCCAGGCTGGAGCGCAATGGCACGATCTCGACTCACAGCAACCTCTGCCTCCCAGGTTCAAGTGTTTCTCCTGCCTCAGCTTCCTGAGTAGCTGGGATTACAGGCACCTGCCACCACATCTGCCTAATTTTTGTATTTTTAGTAGAGACAGGGTTTCACCATGTTGGCCAGGCTGGTCTCGAACTCCTGGCCTCAGCTCCCAAAAGTGCTGGGATTACAGGTATGAGCCACCATGCCCAACCAACCCATTTCACATCTTTTTTTTTGAGACAAAGTTTCACTCTGTTACCCAGGCTGGAGTGCAGTGGCATGATCTCGGCTCACTGCAACCTCTGCCTCCTGGGTTCAAGCGATTCTCCGGCCTCAGTCTCCCAAGTAGCTGGGACTATAGGCATCTCCCACCATGCCCGGCTAATTTTTTGTATTTTTAGTAGAGATGGGGTTATGCCATGTTGGCCAGGCTGGTCTCGAACTCCTGACCTCATAACCCGCTCCCTCAACCTCCCAAAGCGCTGGGATTACAGGTGTGAGCCACCGCGCCCAGCCAACCCATTTTACTTCTAAGAATTTATCCTGAGGAAAAAATGTAAGGATAGGCAGAAAAATAAAGCTGAACAAATATCACAGTGTAGTTTATAGAACTGAACAATGGCAAGCAATGTAAATGACTGGGAAAGACACTAGCTAAGTAAATTGTGGTATATATCCAGCCTGCCATTTAAAAAGTTTCAAGATATGAAAAACGCTTACAGTATATTTCTAAGGGCAAGAAGAACAAAACAATATGTTCAGAATAAGCCTTGTAAAAAATTATGTTACAGAAAAATTCTAGAATTAGTGCACATAAAACTTATTTCTAGGCAAAAATATTAGTTGACTCTCGTTTTCACTTATCTGTTTTTCCTATTCTTTTATATGCACATGTTGAACTTAATAAAGGCAAAAAAAGACAGAAAACAAAATGGAATAAAATAGACTCCTTTCCTGTGTCTTAGGGAGACTCAATTAAGAACGGAGGGTTGATTCCTAGGTTTTGACACTGGCATTTCTACGTTGGTCATCCATCTAATCATCCATCTACCTCTCAACTGTGTTGGGCACTGCTGGCTGAATTAAGACCCACCTTCCAAGAGACTAAGGAAAAGACAGCAGAATTATTGGGAAAATAAGTATAATTCAATACGATAAATGCATAGTACAAAATGTACAAAGTATTATGGGATAAGAGGACAGACCGACTAAATGAGCAGAAAGGTTAATAAGGAAGACATTAGATAGGTTAAGACAGACATTAAAGCTGGATATTTAAAAACAAACAGGGGCAGGGTGCGGTGGCTCATGCCTGTAATCCCAGCACTTTGGGAGGCTGAGGTGGGTGGATCATTTGAGGTAGGAGTTTGAGACCAGCCTGCCCAACATGGTGTCTCTACTAAAAATATAAAAATTAGCAGGGCATGGTGGCAGCTGCCTGTAGTCCCAGCTACTTGGGAGCCTGAGGCAGGAGAATCACTTGAACCTGGGAGTTGGAGGTTGCAGTGAGCCGACTGTGCCAAAGCACTCCAGCCTGGGCACCACAGCATGACTCTGTTCCAAAAAAACAAAGAAAAGAAAAGAAAGAAAGAAAACACGAACAAGATTCAGCCATTATGGAAAACAGTACGGAGGTTTCTCAAAATATTAAAAATAGAACTACCATATGATCCAACAATCCCACTACTGCATATATATCCAAAGGAAAGAAATCAGTTATGTCAAGGAGATATCAGCATCCCCATGTTTATTGTAGCACTATTCATGATGGCCAAGATAGGGAATCAACCTAAGTGTCCATCCATGGACCAACGGATACAGAGAATGTGGTATATATGCACAATGGAATATTATTTAGACTTAAAAAAGAAAATCCTGCCATTTGCAACAACATGGATGAACCCGGAAGACATTACATTAAGTAAAATAAGCCAGGTACATACAGAAAGACATACCATATGACCTCACTGACATGAAGAATCTGAAAACGTCAAACTCATAGAGTAGAAAATAGAATGGTGGTTGGGGGCGGGGGGTTGAGGAAATATTAATCAAAACCCACAAAATTTCAGTTATAAAGGAGAAATAGGTACAAGAAAGCTATTCTACAATATAGTAACTACAGTTAATGACGACGTATTATTAATATATTCTTGAAATTTTCTGAGTATATTTAAGTGTACCTCACATACAGAATAAGTATATGAGGTAATACATATATGTTAATTAGCTCGATTTAGCCATCCCACAGTGTATCCACTGTTTGAAGTGTGTACTTCAAAACATGTTGTACATGTGCGAAAGTTTGAAAGTTTATCTCCTCCAAACCTCATGTTGAAATGTGATCCCCAGTGTTGGAGGTGGGGCCTAATGGGGGTGTGTGGATCACTGGGAAGGATCCCTCATGAATAGATTAATGCCCTCTTTGAGGGCGAGTTCAAGCTCTTAGTTCCTGAGAAAGCTGGTTGTTAAAAAGAGCCTGGCACCTCCCTCCCTTCTCTCTCACTCTGTGACCTCCACACACACCAGCTCCCCTTTGCCTTCTACCATGAATAAAAGCAGCCTGAGGTCCTCATCAGATGCCTAATCCTCAACTTTTCCAGACATCAGAATCACGAGCCAAATAAACTTTTTCTCTTTATAAATTATCCAGTCTCGGGTATTCCTTTGTAGCAACACAAAAGACACTACTAAGACAGGATGACAAATATATGCAACTTTAATTTATCAATTAAAAACCAAATTACAAATTTTAAAAATGAGCAGGAATTTTCCAAAAGAAAACTGAAAAACAGCTGGGAACGGTGGCTCACACCTATAATCCCAGCACTTTGGGAGACCGAGGTGGGCAGATTGCTTGAGGTCAGAAGTTCAAAACCACCAGGTGCAGTGGCTCACGCCTGTAATCCCAGCACTTTGGGAGGCCAAGGTGGGCGGATCACCAGGTCAGGAGATCGAGACCATCCTGGCTAACATGGTGAAACCCCATCTCTACTAAAAATACAAAAATTAGCTGGGCATGGTGGCGGGCACCTGTAGTCCCAGCTACTCGGGAGGCTGAGGCAGGAGAATGGCGTGAACCCGGGAGGCGGAGCTTGCAGTGAGCCGAGATCGCATCACTGCACTCCAGCCTGGGTGACAGGGCGAGACTCCATCTCAAAAAAAAAAAAAAAAAAAAAAGGTTGTTCAAAACCAGCCTGGCCAACATGGTGAAATCCCGTCTCTTCTAAATATACAAAAATTAGCCGGGCGTGGTGGTGGCACTTGTAATCCAAGCTACTCAAGAGGCTGAGGCAGGAGAATCGCTTGAACCCGGGAGGCGGAGGTTGCAGTGAGCCAAGATTGCACCACCACTGCACTCCAGCCTGGGAGACAGAGTGAGACACCGTCTCAAAAAAAAAAAAAAAAAAAAAAAAATTGTGGGCTGATGAGACAGTTAACAAAAATTTCAGATTAAGGGATGGCACGATGGCATGGCGAGTTTAGGGAATGTTAAGCAGTTCAGTGTGGCCAGAAATAGGGTTGGATGAAGGTGGAAGTGGCAAGAAAGGAAACCAGGAAGGAATTATAAACCCAGGTCAGATCTTGTACAAAGAGAGCTCATACCTGACAAAGTTCTTACACTTAAGAACTGGAGTGTGACACGCTCATGTTTTAGAAAGACGGTGGTCTGAGGTCATGCTGAAGATACATAGAATGGGGAAGGACGAGGCTAGGAGGCCGAGTAAAACACCACTACAATCATTCAGTTAGGAGCCTGATGTGCTAAGCAGCCACAACAGAAGAACTAAGTCTGATTCAGACCTAGGACCTTAGGATGGGGAGAGCAAACAGACCTGAAAGATGATCTCAATTTTGCTCTACAGATGAGGAATCTAAGGCACAGGAATATAAAAAGTAATTTGGCTACCTGCAACTCTGCACGAAAAATTTTAATCTTGGTCCTGAGATTAAAAAAAAAAAATCACAATAACCTACTGAACTGCTGCGTGGCAAGAAAGTCTGTGCATTCAGCTTCATATGACAAAAACTGCAAAAGCAGCTATAGATGGCAGACAAAAATGAATGAATGTGGCTATGTAACTGCTTATCATCAATAAGATCTGAATGTAACATCATACTTCTCATGGGTCATGAAACATTGATTTTTTTTTTTTTTTTGACAGTGTCTCATGCTGTCACCCAGGCTGGAGTGCAGTGGCATGGTCACAGCTCTCCACAGCAACTGCCTGGACTCCAGCGATTCTCCCACCTCAACCTCCCAAGCAGCTGGACCCACAGGCATGCACCACTGTACCCAGCCAATTTTTAAAAAAATTATTTGTAGAGATAAGGTCTCACTATGTTGCCCAGGCTGGATGAAACATTCTTCTTTAACTTTCTCCCTCAACTATTTAAAAATGTAATAACCACTCAAGTTGTGAGCCCCATAGAAACAGGCGGTGCCTCCTGGTCTAAGCCACCAGTACCTCTCACCTGAGGTCTGCAATGGTCAAATCAATGATTTCTCTGTCTCTACCCCAAGGCCTGCAATGATTTTAAAAATCACATCACATCACTCTCCTACCCAAACCCTCCAAACGCTCCACAACATGAATAGAAAGAAACAAAACAAACAGTTCTTTAGCCCCTAGATGGTCTGGTTCTGTCTTCCTCGTTCCACTCTCCCCAACTGGCCTTCACACAAAACAAGCTTGTCCCGTTTCAGAGCCTCTGCTTTGCCCCTTCTGCTACCTGGGACTTCCTTCCCCCAGACTTCTGCACGTCTGCCCCCTCCTCTTCGTAGGTCTCGGCTCAGTGTTAGCTATTCAGAGAGGACTTCCTAGCCATCCTTGCTAAAGCTGCCTTCTCTAGTGACTTTCTATCAATTTCATAGTCTTCATCCAACTTCTTAGTACTAAAATCACCTTATTTAGGTATTTACATGTTTAGTATCTACTTCCCCCTGCTGGAAGGTAAGTCTTGTTCCTTGTTCTATTTGCAGTGTCTAGAACACTGCCTAGGCCATACTGGGCGTTCCCTTCTATGTAGGAGACACTAAAACAATATCATCATTCCTTTGGCTGACACTACAAAGGTTAGATTCATTCCCAGGCAAATAGAAGTAATTTTGCATTATGTAAAATGGAAACAAATTTTCACATTAAAAACAAACTGTATCAATGAATGTGTGACCATAGGTAAAAGCACCAATAAGCTGTCCTTAACATTGCATTCAATTTAAAGCAGGTCACAATTACATATATAATGACTGTCACCTTTTTTTCACCACACTCCCACAGTTTGTAAAGGAAGGAAGGAAGGAAGGACAGACCAGGTGTGGTGGCTCACGCCTGTAATCCCAACACTTTGGGAGGTCAAGGAAGGCGGATCACTTGAGCCCAGGAGTTTGAGACCAGCCTAGCCAACATGGTGAAATCCTGCCTCCACCAAAAATACAAAAATTGGCCGGGCATGGTGGCACGCGCCTGTAATCCCAGCCACTCAGGAGGCTAAGGCAGGAGAATCGCTTAAACCTGGGAGGCGGAGGTTGCAGTGAGCCGAGATCATGCCATTGCACTACAGCCTGAGTGACAGAGCAAGACTCTGTCTCAAAAAGAAAAAAAAAAAAAAGAAAAGAAAAAAGAAAAAGAAAAGATTGATGTAAGGAAAAACAGAAATAAAATTTTACTCAAAACTGGAATTTATTTCAATCTTCCCTAACAGGAAGATATACTTTTCCTAGAGCCTAGGATTAAGATAATTCAGTTTTAGAATCCACAAAAAAAAAAGCATTCAATGCCTATCATGAGTCTAATGCATGCCAAAACAAATATGAACTGACCACTTGATATGCTAATAGCAAAATTCTTCATAAAAATTAAGACTTGTATTTGATGAAATATATCCACGCTTATTAAAATATTTTCTCCAAATATTTCATCCCTTTTCCTATTTTAAATGGCACTCCAAAGCCAGATAAAAATGTTCTCCTTTTCTTATTTTGATAGTCTGCTCCAACGTTTACAAAATATATTCCTTTTTATTTCTTTAAAAAATACTTTAGAAGATTTTGTTAACAAAATGACTTCAACATTTGTTAGAATCAAATTCATACAAAATTAGCAAAGTTATTCACACAGAGGCAAAAACATTTGCAAAACAATAAATCAAATGTTCCAAAAATACCTTCCTAGGATAATAAAATCAGAGGTAATTTCACCTTTAAAAATAATGTCACTGAACAGTAAGAGGAAGAAATAGTAATAGTTTTCTCTTTCCCCTCACTGATTTCCAACTTGATAATATGTTTTAAAGGCCATTACTGTGGGATTTGTCTTATCGGTCTCCAGTGCAGCTGTTTGTATTATTTTCCACATTTACTACAATCAGCGTTTATACTACTCAAAATTCTCTTCCTCAGGCAGCAACGAAAATATAATTTTCTAGTTAACAGAAGAGGAGAAAAGCTTGTATGTGTGGGGGTGTGGGAAGGGGAAGTTCAGAAAGACATTTTCCCATTCGGTTAAATTTTAAAAGCAACTCCAAATTATAAAACCCAGAAAACTGCTAAGCTTCTAGGACTACATTACAAAAGCAGGTAGCCTCGCATCAAAATTAATATTTTATACCATAGCTGTAAATACATCCCAGCTGTTAAACTGCCTGGAAATATTTTAAAGCAGAGTCAACAGAGTTATTTCTGTTCTACTGGTGAGCTTGTTTCTAAGATGTGTAGCTGTATTGATATGTCAGGAATGTAAAAAGGATATGGTTAATAATTACTCTTTCATTTCCTACTTCATTCGAAAAAAAAATACCAACCTCTACTTATTCTAAGTTATATATTTATGTATCCTATATATCCTGAGAGTGTCGTGTCACATGTAATGATTCTAGAGAAATCACATGTGTAAAGTACAAAATAATAATGACTTCAAAGAGATGGGGGTGGGGGGAACATTTTTAAAACCTGTAAAACATTTTAGGACTGAAAACATAAGACAATTACTTCCCAATTCATTTGTGTACCAGCAAAGTACAGGCAAAAATGTACGCCGCTTTATTTTTCTAATTAAAATATTAATTTTACTATCTATAAACAGTTATTAGGATTAAAACTAAAGTTTATTCTTGGAGGGTGTGGGAGCTACTTTAATCTAAAAAAAACTGAAAAGAAAACATTTTTAACTTCCTCTCAAGTAGATATGAAAATCAACAATTTATTTTCTTCAAAACTGAAATTTAAGGTTACAATTTTAAAATTGATTCAAATTCTGTGTGGACAAGCATTTGTATATATACTACAGATAGTTTCACAATCTGCAAACAGAATAACATCTCGTCCATCATACTCATGTGCTTGTGTAATATTTTATATTACACAGGCCCACTGGGCATTTTAAGTTATCATGTTTTATATATATATATAATTTAATACTCTAGTCATTTCACAAGTAATCCATTTAATCTGGTATTCTTCAGTAAATAACATGAGATTCATGTGACACTATTCCAAATTTGTCGGCTTTAACATAGAAAATTAGTTCCACTTAGCTGAATATCAAAGACCTATTCAATATAGAATGCAGTGGTGCTACAATCAGCTCTGCACTGTTATTTATAATAAATTTATCTTCTCTTGAAAATATTTGAGCAAGAATATGAGAAATAGAAAGAAAAAAGTCTTCAAAGGTACAGCATGAATAGCTTCACATCACACAAATGCAGAAATTGTTAGACCTTAGCAGGATCTCAAGATATTTTCAAAAGTATTTAGCTACTCCTCAGGCCTGAAGGCAACCTGCTGTGAGCAGGTGGATAGAAGAAATCACGCCATACAAAGAAACAGGCCAACAGCAGTTAGTCGGCTCTGCTTGCAAATGTTCAAACAACGTGACTATGCAAAATGAAAATCTAGTATGTAAAACGCTAACGACAAACAATACATTAAATCCCGGTACACAAATTACACTGTAAGAAATAGAGAACAGCAAAATTGAAGAACTTCTTTCAAGGTCAAAAAAATTACTTCACAGGAATATACACATAGTAAAAAAATAAAATAAAATAAAAAACTTCTACTCATCCAGCAGGTTCCACACTACAAAGGTTCTGGGGTTTGTGAGGAAAACAGAGAGTGAGCTCACCATGGCCAGGACACAGCGAATCTTCTGTTTGTTTCATCACTTTAATTATATGCCACAGGCAGGAAATCATTCCATGTTTTAAAAATGGCTGTAATTTTTTAAATCTTCTAATGGGAAATTTAAAAAGTTTGTCAGCTAGATGATAAATTCATCTTCTGTTTAAAAATAAATTCAACTCATCTATTCCGAATTTTAAGAGATAAAAACCAAAACTGTGGTTGACATTAAGAGGGAATACTTTAAAAACCATTATGTAGAGTTTTCTCTATCTGTAAACACTCTCTGGTTTACAAAAAATTTTGCCTGTGAGTGGTCTAACCCAGTAACCACTAGCTACACGTAGCTACTGAGAACTTGAAATATGACTGGTGTGACTGAGGAGTTAAATTTTCAATTGTATTTAATGTTAATTTTAAAACTGAAGCAGTGTAATTTTCTGTTAAACCCAACTCCATTGTTTTGGTAGGACTACATTCCACTCTGACCGTTCCATTGTTTAAGATACTGTTGTATTAATGCCAATGTCTATGTTGTTTCTGGTATCACATTAGTAATTTTTAAAAGTCTTTCATGTTGAAACGACAACATTTGGGGTATTATTCTGTGAAAGGGCCATAAATGCAAAGCAGCCCCCAAATGCGGAGGGAGCCAAGAAACCAAAGAATAAGGCAAAGAAACTCAATTTGTTGGTAAAGGGTGTTTTCTTGGGGGAACTTACAGACAGACGCGTGATCTCGGATGGCTGCAAGACAGGTATAACCCACACTGCTACTGGCCAGACCCAGAGCTTATATGCCACAGGGAAGGGGTGTACGTGCTCTACAGAGGCAATTAAAGGCATCCTCCAGAACAGGTGAGAATGCTATGTGCGTCACTGCCTATAATTTGTGTGGTAAGATCAAGGCTGCTTTGTTCTTACACCAAAAACAGTAAATAAAATCGGAATCAGGAGGCATTCACGAGACTGGGGCTAATGAGAAATCAACATGGCTTTGCTGGGAGTGGTGGCTCAGGCCTATAATCCGAGCACTTTGGGAAGCAGAGGCGGGATGATCACTGGAGTCCAGGAGTTCTGGGCAACATAGTGTGCCCTCATCTCTACAAAAAATCAACAAAATTAATTGCATGTGGTGGCACAGGCCTGCCGTCCCACCTACTCAGAAGGCAGAGGCAGGAGGATCAGTTGAGTCTGGGAGGTTGAGGCTGCAGTGAGCCATACTGCACCACTGCACTCTAGCCTGAGCAACAGAGCAAGACCCTATCATTAAAAAAAAGTAAAATAAAAAATAAATTAAATTAAAACAACAAGGTTTGCCTTCAAGAAAAAAAAAACCAACATGGTGCATTAGCAATTAAGATGGAATCACTTTTGTCTCCACAGGTACACTGGTTTAAATAAAATGTATTAGTAAAATTAATTCCACTTGTTTCATCTCTTTTAATATGACTACTAAGAAATCTTAAATGACAGTTGGGAACGATGGCTCACACCTGTAATTGCAGCACTTTGGCAGGCTGAGGCGGGCAGATAACTTGAAGTCAGGAGTTCAAGACCAGCCTGGCCAACATGGTAAAACCCCCTCTCTACTAAAAATACAAAAAATTAGCTGGGCATGGTGGCAGGTGCCTGTAGTCCCAGCTACTTGGGAGGCTGGGGCAGAAGAATTGCTTGAGTCTGGGAGGCGGAGGTTGCAGTGAACTGAGATTGTGCCACGGAACTCCAGCCTGGGCAACGGACTCCGTCTCAAACACAAAACAAAACAAAAAGCTAATTAATTAAAACAAAGAAATTTTAAATATGGCTTGTGTTAGGCTTC
The DNA here is from genome assembly GCF_029281585.2 of Gorilla gorilla gorilla. NCBI lineage: Eukaryota > Metazoa > Chordata > Mammalia > Primates > Hominidae > Gorilla > Gorilla gorilla. Next base: position 115,148,181 of record NC_073238.2, on the reverse strand, counting down.
TATTAGATAAGGCTATTTAATAAACATCATTACCAACTGACTACTTCTGCAATGAAAACAGAAACACTGGTAAAAAAAAAAAAACAAATAAATATAAAATAGTTATTTCATTTTCCTTAAATGATGATATTTGAAGAAAAGTTGGCTAAATTATTAGAGAAATTAATAGAAAAAGACTTTTTAAAATTCTGAAGAGAACTTTTAATTATTTTCAAGAGTTCTCAATGTTTATGCCCCTGGTTCTTTATCATTTCAAAATATGTGATTTCCTCCTCCCTTAGGTAATATGTCACTAGCTCCATATTCAAAGTTATCCACAATGATTAGACTTTTTCCGAGAGTATGATTTTCTTGAAGTCAGAAAGGCAGTGTACTTAAAGCAGGTGCGGGTGGTTCTGTGGGAGTAAGAGCTGATATGACCTCACCCAGCAACGCACAGTGAGAAAGCCTAGGGCATGCACAAGCCTTTGAGAAAGAGAAAACCAGGAATAGCAGGAGGCAGACCCTTTCCTCCACCTATTGAAACTATCAATAGCTATCTACACTTGTCAATAGGTGATACTGTGGGCCTAAAACAGCCGAGGTGCTACCCAGAGCAAACAGAGGCCAACAGGAAAGAACCATGCTTGGTGAGCAAAGCGCCTCTGTGGGCAAGTCCTTGGGAGCCCTCTTGTTTCTTTTTGCTCTCACAAAAACCATGGTTATTCTGTATCAAGAGAGGTCCACCAGCCACACTAATGGAGTATGGATTTCGCAAATGTTGGGAGGTCAGGAACTACAAAGAATCAGCAAAACATTCTATAATGTAAGATGACTGTCCACTTACCCATTCACCCACCCACACCTATTCATCCAATTATTGAGCATTTATACGCTCCGAGAAGTCAGCAGGGCAGTGGGAATTAAAAGTCAAATCCAAAAGGAAACAGGTGATTTAGATCAATTAAAAGAGGTTAATAACCTATGAAATTTATTATTCCAATGATAGCATTGAGGCAGGAGAATAGGGTCTGGAGGCAGGGAACCTAAGGCTGTTTCACGCCAACTTCCTAGAACTAAATTGAAAGGAAAATCCTAGCTTTCCACACCTAAGTAATAAAAGGACCAGAGGCTACTCCCTTTGCAAACCACCCACCTTTTCTGTGTGGCACATGTGAAATCGGACAGTCAATTTCCCATCCAATAACAAATCAGAAAATCAGATTGACTGTGGGTCCAGTCTTTGCAACTTTGTAACTTCACTCCAGTCTCTGAATGGTTGCTGTCCAAAACCAATCAGACTGATTGCCAGCCAAGTCTTCGTTTGCATAAGAGTATAACTTTGCAACATGTTTGCACAGGAGTGTGACCTTTGTAACTTCACTTCAGCCTCTGGTTGGCTGCTTTCTGCAACCTTATAGGCTACAACTTCATTTACATGAGGTGAGTATAAAGTAATCAATGGAAAACTTCTAGCGGGTATTTGGAACCAAGAAGATTCTGTATCCGGGCCCTTGAGCCGCTGCTCAGGCTCGCTCCCACACTGTGGAGTACAGTTTCATTTTCTTTCTCTCTCTCTCTTTTTTTTTCATTTGAGACAGAGTTTCGCTCTTGTTGCCTAAGCTGGAGTGCAATGGCTCGATCTCGGCTCACTGCAACCTCCACCTCCTGGGTTCAAGCAATTCTCCTGTCTTTGCCTCCCAAGTAGATGGGATTACAGGCATGCACCACCACACTAGGCTAATTTTGTATTTTTAGTAGAGACGGGGTTTCACGATGTTGGCCAGACTGGTTTCAAACTCCTGACCTCAAGTGATCCACCTGCCTCGGCCTCCCAAAGTGCTGGGATTACAGGCATGAGCCACCACACCTGGCTGCCTATACTTTTGTTTTCAATAAATCCCTGTTTTTGTTCTGTTGTTGCTTCATTGTTTGCTTTGCTGGACATGTTGTCCAATTCTTTGTTCAAAACGCCAAGAACCTGGATAACTTGCAATCATGACCCTCTACCAGTGATAGTATACACCAAAATACAACTTACTTTTAAAGGAATTTAATGGGTAATATTAAACTTATGAAGTTTACCAATGAAAACCAGGAACATGAATACACGTGATCGGACTGGATGAATCGGGAGCTAATTCCTGAAGCAAAGGTAAGTTGCCTTCCCAACTACTTACTCATCTAATCAGATAAGGAAGTTAAATGCTCCTTAATATGGTTTGGATGTGTCCGCTCCAAATCTCTTGCTGAAATGTGATTCTCAACATGGCAGGTGGGGCCTGGTGGGAGGTGTTTGGATCACAGAGGTAGATCTTGGTTGTTTAAAAGAGTGGGGCGCCTCCCCGTTCTCTCTCTCCCTCATTCCTGCTCTTGCCCTGTGATGCTCCTCCTCCTGCTTTGCCTCCACCATGACTGAAAGCTCCCTGAGGCCTCCCTCCCCAGAAGCTGAGCAGATGCTGGCACCACACTTCCTGTACAGCTGGCAGAATCATGAGCCATTTAAACCCGTTTTCTTGATAAATTATGCAGTCTCAGGTTTTTCTTTATAGCAATATAAGAACAGATGAACGCACTACTTTTCATGGAATCACAGGGGTTCAGCAACAAAAAGAAGTAGACGCCAAGTACCTATACATCTTTAAGTCAGATGCTAGCCAAGGCTACCTGGTAGAATGTGCTAGGAAGCTGTGGGACCAGTGACTGTCCATCTCCCACCTTAAAAGAATAAAAGAGGAAAATTAATTTGAGGAGGTCGAATTCTTAAGCTTAGAATTTAAGGCTGAACTCTGCTTAAGCTACGTGAAAGCGACTTCATGAGAATCACTTATTCATGCGAATTCTTAGAGACAGACCAAGAAGAGAAGCTTGTACTTTGTTGGTTTGGTGAGGCAAGGACTTATTGCTATTTCTTGTGGCCAGATGTGGATTGTGCAGGAGAAAAGCAGGCGGGGTCATTATGAGGGACCATGCCCAATGAGAACATTCAGAGTCAACACAGTAGTTGCTCAGGAGACCAAAGGCAACTGGAAAAGACAGGAGGCATTAAGTGTTCTGCAGGTGAGAAGTTCCCCCAAATCCACATGAAAGTACCCCAGGGCTACCTGCCAGCTTTGGACATCTGCCATGCCCCAAGAGAGTGAATGCCAGGTTGCCTCTGCCCCAGAAAACCTGGTTCTTCCTGCCATGCTCTTCTCATCTTTACCCCATACTGCAAATTCTGAGAGACCCAATATAGCAGCTCTGAAGTAGAAAAGGGTATTGTTGAGGCTCAGAAAATGATACCCCAAAGAGAAGGCCTCAGAAGTAACCTCAGAACTAAGGTCTCTGACCTTCTGCCCTCCTGTCTCTCACCCCTCATTCTCTCCTGAGATGAGTCACAGACATCAGAATTCCTTTCCCGCAAAGACAACTATGAAACTAGAAACAGGACTCTAACCCCTCCCTGCCTTTCTAAGAGCTGCTCATAAAGAAATTCTCTGGCCTACCCTTCTCTACAACAGTAGCAGGTCATAAGACCGTCATCCCAGATAGGTCTTGTCCCATACCTGGGAGGAAGAAATAGTACAAGAGAGGCCAGGAAGATCTGAACATAGGCCTTGCTGGGTTCCTCTCAGCCTACTAGCATTCACTTACATTCTTTGTCCCATCAGTTTTACACGGCTGCCCATTCTTCATTAAACCTAAGCATTAAACTGGACAGCTTTCCTTGTATCTTTGGATCTCTGTTCTGAAGACGCTCATGTCACATAAAACTTTGATTAAATAAATCAGTTATACTTTTCTCTTGTTAACCTGTCTTTTGTTATAGGAGTGTCTGCCATGGACACCCTTATGATGGGGAGGAGTGGGATCACACCCTTTTGCCCCTACAATATAAAGCAAGCAAGAAGAAAGCAACATTCTCCTCTGCACTAGTAAAGGTTTCTCAGTGTGAGGTCAAACTGAGTTTAGAGAGGAGAGGTTTTACCAGTTTTGATATTACAATGAACTAGACTTTGAAACACACCCTCCTCTCCCAAATACAGTATGGCTTGTTTATTACCTGGTAGCAACATTACAGACTGTTAGAATGGTATGTGGTTTTATATATGGGAAGGAAAGAAGTTGAGATAAAGGGTTTAAAAAAAAAAAAAAAAAAGCTCTAAGAAACTTGCTTCTACTTGGACTGAAAAAAGTGCCACTTGTGCAGTAAACTGGTTACAGAGTAATACCAATATAGGAAGCACACATCCTAGAAGTATTCGGAATGCTTTTTCTTCAGTTACTATCTAGATAAGTCCTGCTCCACAATGAGATACCACTTCACCCCCAATAGGATGGCTATTATTAAAAAACAAAACAAAACAGAAAATAACAAGTGTTAACAAAGATGGCACGAAATTGAAATTATTGTGCACTGCTAATGGGAATGTAAAATGGTGCAGCAACTATGGAGGTTCCTCAAAAAATTAAACATACAATTACCACGTAATCCAGCAATTCCACTTCTGGGAATATGCCCAAAAGAATGGGGTACTCAAACAGATATTTGTACACCCATGCTCATGGAAGCATAATTCACAGCAGCCAAAAGGTAGAAACAACCCAAATGTCCGTTGACAGAGGAATGGATAAACAACATGTAGTATATTCACACAATGGACTATTATTCAGCCATAAAAAGGAAAGACATCCTGTCACATGCTATAACCTGGATGAACCTTGAAGACAGTATGCTAAGTGAAATAAGCCAGTCACAAAAGACAAATACTATATGATTTCATTTATAGGCGGTACCTATACCCACAGTAGTCAAATTCATAGAAACAGAAAGTGGTTTCTATGCATGGAAACATAGGTTTCTCTCAAACTCAACCCCCTTTTTCTCTACACTGCTTGCACCCTAGTGGAGGATGAAGGCAGTAATAGGATTGTCTTCTAAACGAACTCCATCACCACTTCACCCTTCAATCCCTTAACCCCTCCTCTATTATGAGGACACATTAATATTCTACGATGGCATTTTGATGGACGTTACTTTACTCTGCAGAAAGTTGTAATATCTCCACTGCTGACTGGAAAGCATGAGGATTAAGTAGTTAACTTTGAAAAGCACAATTTAAAAAGGTTTAAAAGAAAATATAGGTATCTTTGTGAGCTTAGGAGTAGAACAGGATTATCTACACAAACGCAAAACACACAAACCATAAAGGAAAATATTGAAAATTCTGACATTAAATCTTGCCTTAAAACTTCACTTGGATAACTTAAAACAATAAAAACAGAAGCTACTTTATCAACACATATGACAAAAAGGAGCCATAACACAGGAAGAACTTTTATGGGTCAATAAGAAAAAGACAATCCAATTTAAAAAGTGGGCAAAAGTCATGAGCAGATATTTTACAGAAAACAAGACAGCCAATAAATATGTATTTTCAATGTTCATTGTCATACTAATCAGGGAAGTATACATTAAAACCATAATGAGATGCCATCTAAACCCACCAGTCAGGAAAAACCTAAGTAGTCTGGGAAGGCCAAGGGTTCACCAGGATGTGAAAAAAAATGTTAAGGGCACAGATTCCTTGGTTCAAATTCTGGCACTCCCATTTACTACCAGATGGGAAAGCAATTTAGCCTCTACAAGCTTCTGTTTTCCCAAATACAAAATGAGGGATAACACTAGTACATACTTTATTGGGTTTTGGGGGGCATTCATACATACAAAGTGCTTAGAACAGTCAGTGCCGGGCATAGTAAGTACAGAATAAGGTTAGCTCATTGTTCTCATTGTGACTATCATCTTCACTACTGATGGGCACATAAGCTGGTACAGCCACACAGGGAAACCCACCTGGCCTTGCCATGCAGGAATGAGAAAGCACAGGCCCCACAGCATGGCTGTTATACCGGCACATGACCTGGAGAACCTCCTATGTCAAGAGGAAACAGGAAGTAGGGTGTTCATATAAGCATCACTGTGACAACAAAATAAGGAAAATAACACAGATGTCTATTTAGAGGAGAATAAATAATTGGTGGTAATATTAATATGATGTATGGAAGTAGACAAACTGCAGCTATAGGCAGCAACATGAGCCAGGCTCACAAATATCATGCTGGTGGGGAGAAGACAACTCCTGGAGTAACACAAAGAGGATGGGGGCAATTACAAGGTTCAAAAACAAGAGCAGCTCAACAAGATACTGCTCACAGTGTTGGTGTATTCATAAATATCCCTAAAGAAAAGCAAGGTAGTGATCAATTTAAAACTCATAATGGTGTTCTTCAGGGACACTGGAAAGGAGGATTTAATCAAGGAAGAATGATACAAATAGCACTGATAATGTTTTGGTTTTTTGTTTGTTTGTTTGTTTTTGAGACGGAGTTTCACTCTTGTTGCCCAGGCTGGAGTGCAATGGCGCGACCTCGGCTCACCACAACCCGGGTTGAAGGGATTCTCCTGCCTCAGCCTCCTGAGTAGCTGGGATTACAGGCATGCGCCACCATGCCTGGCTAATTTTGTATTTTTAGTAGAGACGGGGTTTCTCCACGTTGGTCAGGCTGGTCTCGAACTCTGAACCTCAGGTGATCTGCCTGCTTTGGCCTCCCAAAGGCTAGGATTACAGGCGTGAGCCACAGTGCCCAGTCTGTTTTCTTTTTTTTAATCTAGATAGTGGGTAAACAGGTTTTCATTGGGTCATTCTTTAGCTTTTATATAGATATAATAGATATTTTTGGCTGGGTGTGATGGCTCACACCTGTAATCCCAGCACTTTAGGAGGCTGAGGCAGGTGGATGACCTGAGGTCAGGAGTTCGAGACCAGCCTGGCCAACATGGCGAAACCTCGTCTCTACTAAAAACACAAAAATTAGGGAGGCATGGTAGTGCGTGTCTGTAATCCCAGCTACTCCAGAGGCTGAGGCAAGAGAATCGCTTGAACCCGAAAGACAGAGGTTGCAGTGAGCCAAGAGCGCACCACTGCACTCCAGCCTGGGCAACAGAGGGAGGCTGTATCTCAAAATAATAATAATACATATTATTTTATATTAAATGAGGTTTAATAATAAAATTTAATGATACAAGTTAATGATAAATAGTAATATTTAATACTATTTAAGAATATGAAGTTTATATGTATGCTCAAAAATCCAGAGAAAAAAGAATTGTAGTTATTACTTTAAAGTACCTACAGTTACTATAGTAATCAATTACTACAGTAATCAATTTCAAGTGATTACTGTAAAATCACTTGAAAAATGCCTTTGGTAATATTCATCCCTTATTTCTCAGAATAAACAATTGCAAAGAGATACACAAACACTTGTAATTGCATTTCATAGCTATCTGCTTGGAGGTGTTAAGCTGAAACTCTTGGAGCAATGCAGCCCAGGAAGCAAGCAGAGAGAGAAAAGGGGGAGTCAGGAATAGAATTTGGAGGTTTGCCCATGCTAACGGTGGTCAGAAGAGAAATCAGCAGATGACTGTAAAGCCACCAGTTCTTTCCCCTGTCACGCTTGCAGATCCCTTCTGCACACAGTGCCCTCATCCCCACAGCTGCTGAGACTTCTCACCTCCGAATCCCTAACATCTGCTGACTTCTCTCTTTGCCTCCAATCTTCACCTGATGCTTCTTCAAGCCACTCTCCACAAAGCAGCCAAAAACCAAAAAAACCTCGTAAGCTGCAATTCTGTTCAATCATTACTTCCTTACTGAAAGCTCTTCCACGGGTCCCTACTGACCTAGGGATAAAGTAGAGCCTCTCCTATGTCCTTAATAAGGCTCATGTGACTCGGTTCCTACCCACCTTGCTGGGGCACACCACTCCTCAGCTCATTCTCTGACTACAAAGGTTTAAAGCAGAGGGTGTCCAAATGTGGCCCAGACCAGCAGCATCACCTGGGGGCTTGCCAGAAATGCAGACCTAGCCCAGACCTGCTAAATCAGAGTAAGCTATGGGTGGGTCCAACAACTTGAGTTTCCACAAGGCTTCTAGTTGATTCTGAAGCATATTAAAGTTTAAGCATCTCTGGTTTAAAGCATGAATGACAGGTAATTATAATTTGAAAAAGAATGTGATTGGAAAAATCGCAAAGTACTACAGCATAGTGGGGGAAAGCACACATGACTGCCACGGACCAAGTTTTTGCTCTGCTTCTTCCTAGCTTTGTGATGCCCAGGAAGTTACATAGCTTGCCTCAGCATCCTGCAATGCTTGATGGCAAGGATCCTACCTACAGCAAGACTGCTTGGATTTAAATCATGGATCTAGGCTGAGGGTGTGGGGGGGTGGGGTTGGGGGTGGGGGGGTAGGGAGGGTCAGGGAGGAGGCAGGGTTGCTTGAGCCCAGGAGTTCCAAACCAGCCTGGGCAACATACTGAGGCCTCATCTCTACAAAATAAACAAAATTAGCTGGGTGTGGTGGCAGGCACACCTGTAGTCCCAGCTACCTGGCGGGCTGAGGTGGGAGGATCGCTGGAGCCTGGGAGGTCAAAGCTGCAGTGAGCCCAGATTGTGCCACTGCACTCTAGCCTAGGTGACAGAGCGAGATCCTGTCTCATTTAAAAAGAAAAAAAAAAAATCATGGCTTTACCTCTTACTAGCTGGTGACCTTGAGTAAGTCACTTACTTTTCTCTGAGCCTCAGCTGTCTCATTTATAAAACTATAAATAGCACGTACTTCATACAATTGTGAAGATCAAAGAAGTTCATATCTGTACTATGCTTAAAACTACACCTGATAACACAGTAAGCACTGTGTGTTATTTATTATTACTACAATTGTTATTATCTTCATAGGGGCCACATTACATTTTTGGAAAGAGTCGATATAATGCTAATGCCTACAGAAAGTAAATAAAATCCATCCCCTTTCACAAGGAAAAACTCTCCTTACCTTTTTTTTTTTTAGGTAAACGACTGTTTTTCCTAGTATACCATTTACCTCTCTGAGTTTATTTCCTTCCAATTAGAGAGTACTTAACTTGATGCAACGACCTCTTCCTAAGAGTCAAGGGATCTCTCTTTAAGGGGTCACTTATTTCAGACACATTAATTCTTTTAGTAGCAAAGTACTTACAGGATAAAAAGGGATTTACCGAACATGATCCCTACACTAAGGAAAATATTTTTGATTATTCTACATATATATCCATATTAATCTAGCTATAAATTCTACATGTAAAAGTGCCATCAAGACAACTATCTGCACACTCACTGAAAAGGATGATGAAAGTAACACAATACAAAAAATTTGCATAATAGGAGTTTGTACCTCTTTCTTCTGACTACTGAGAGTTAACACTATGTCCCTCTGACAAACACCTGAGCCATAACATATTTGATGCACTGTATAGTCTATCGAACATAAACCAGTATAACAAAACCACAGTTTTTTGTTTGTTTGTTTTGTTTGTTTGTTTTGGAGACAGAGTCTTGTTCTGTTGCCCAGGCTGCAGTGCAATGGCGTGATCCTGTCTCACTGCAACCTCTGCTTCCCAGATTCAAGTGATTCTCCTGCCCTGGCCTCCCAAGTAGCTAGGAATACAGGCGCCCGCCACCACACCCGGCTAATTTTTGTATTTGTAGTGGAGACAGGGTTTCACCGTCTTTGGCCAGGCTGGTCTGGAACCCTTCACCTCAGGTGATCCGCCTGCCTTGGCCTCCCAAAGTGCTGGGATTACAGGCGTGAGCCACCGCGCCCAGACACCACAGTTTTTAAAGACATAATAATACATGGATCTAAGTAATGTGAAATTATGTAGTGATTTTTTTTCAAGAGTCTTAAAATATTTCACCTCATAATTTATACTGATATAATATTATATAAAGTTATATAATATGAGTTAAGTTATAAAATATGAGAAAAGACAGGAGTTAGAAAATTAAAAAAATGAGAAAAAATATACTGGGACAAGTCACAAAACCAAAGTCAAAATATAGGGCTCATTACCAAGAGTTCAAGGTTACTTGGAACCATAGAGATAATATATCAATTGAAACTGACTTAGAAATCAGTTCAGTCATCACATATTTTTTGTGGATTCTGAAGTCCACTGCCCCAGTCTCTCATAGAGGTAGCTAAGAATCACGTATGGAGTAAGTAGTCTTAATCTGTGATTATCCTGATTTCTCAAGGTTTTTAAAACCAGTTTCCTGTGTAAAATCAAGTTAAGACGATTTTCATAAAAAAGAACAAAGAATGAGCATTTAATGCTATGGGTGGGGCTAGATTTTTATTAGCCTGTGATAGCCACATGTTCCATGATTTTTTGGTTGTTTTTTTTTTTTTCTAAAACACTAAACCTCAAATATGAGGCAAGGTGAAGAATTTTGGCAGAATCTCTTTTCATAACTTTCTACTTTCAAATGGAAGTCACAGGTTACAAAAAACATTCTATCGACTCTGGGTTCCAAGGCATCTCCTCAAGGCAGGACATTTTATATTGAGGCGAAAAGAAAGATTAATGAGTTAAGATTACTAAATTTTTAAAGGACATCAGTGAGCCATGGAAAGTCAACCTGAATAACACAAGTTTTGCTAGCCTAACACTACGTAATTTCAACTGCACAGAAAAGAAAGGTAACAAAGTAAGTTGTATTTTACAACTAAAAACCCACAGAGGAAAAATAAAAAACAGCTAATCTAGTATTTTTAGAAAAGCCTGCAGAATTCCTTGTTTACAACAAAGTACAACACATGAACCTTCTCGGACTGTCTGAAAAAAGAAAACATTAATTTCTCAGGTTAACACTTAAGATCCTCTAAAATAAGAAAAGAAAAAGTTTTCGACTGTAAAAAGTATAAGGTGAATAAAATACAGCTGTTCCCTCCTACAGCTCTAAGTATTAGCCACACAGGTGCTGACAAGGATTCTGGACTTGAGGAGCCTTCTAAGGAAACCCTTACAACACTCACCTGGACAGTCCTCTGAGTGCCATCAACGCTGACAGACAATAAGGGCGAAGCCAGGTTCCACGTGCTGGTCACATTTAGTTTCGACCCATCAACTTCCACCTGTTGTGACACCAAATAAGACCATTACCACAAAGAAAGACAGAAAACTGATCTCAAGTTCATTGCTGCATACAAAGCAGCAGCCATTTTAAACAGATGGCTCCCAAACAACCTGTCATGTTTACTGCTCCAGCCAAGAAAGACAGGGTCCAACAACAGCGTCTTCCCAGTCATCTCTGGGGAGAGGTGCAGGACCTGTGAACAGCTGCCTCCGGGTACTGAGGCTTCAAGTGATTTCCGTAAGTAACAAACAGCCTTCTAACTCGAAACCTATCTGGACATGCTACATTTACTGCAATTAGACAAGTAATGCATATAAATTCCAGTGACATCTTGCAACCCACACAACAGGGCTTGCATATAATATTCTCTCCAAGGACCAAGGAAGAACTTTTTCTGTGTTAATTTTAATGAAGGACTATGCATTGTTATCTTAATTAAACAGAAGCTTTAATTAGACAAAATTCTTTGGTGTTGAGTATCAAAAGTCCATTCAAACTTTGCAAAGTTCTGTCATATTTCTGTCAATCATAAATGACTGATTTCATCCAGTCATCCTTCATGAATATGCAAAAAAAGACCCAGAATCTTTCAAAACAGGGATACTCGTAAAAGAAAAAAAATAATTCCCAAATAAATATAAAAGTAATGGAAATTTAAAAATCATAGCTAATTTAAAATGAAAGTACTATTGGTTTTCTTCCTTTCACTCACTGATGCAACTCTTTAATATGAGAGGCTTACAGATGACATTATTATTATATGGCAGACAACCTAACAAGGTGATACTGAATCTTGCTCAAGTTTCCAAATAAACCTGCAGCAGAACTATGATATATGATCCCTAACAATTCCCCCACTATCACTTATTTCTCTTAAAAGATACTCATTAAAATCAGATTATCAGAGACCTCACTATTTCCTCTTCTGCTGGACCCTTGGGGATAGGGTGGGGGTGGCAGTGGACAAAGATTGCTGAAAACATTCTGACAAGTATCAGGTGCCCTAAAAATATCCAGGCAAGAGGTCTGCTTCTGGGACACAGGTAGGGGAGGCTGCAGGCTTGCAGTGAAGCCCAGGGCTCAGTTTTGTGGCATTCTGAATATGGCGTGGCAGCAACAGCGCAGCATGGCTGGAGGGAGGGGCTGGGCAAATAACCCAAGTACATCGTGATAGGAATCCAGAAGTTCTGACCAGTGAAGGTCTGGGTCAGGATGAAGACCACACAGTATGGGGAACTCCATGATGACTGCAGGTAAATACAGTTGATCCTTGGAATCCATGGGAGACGGGTTCCAGGAGCACCACCCCCGCCCCGCCCTGCAGATACCAAAATCCGGGGATGTTCAAGTCCCTGATATAAAATGGTGTAGTATCTGCATCTAACCCATGCACATTCTTCCGTATATTGAATCATCTCTAGATTACCTATAATACCTTTGAATTATAATACCTAATACAATGTAAATGCTATCTAAATAGTTGTTATCCTCTATTGTTTAGGGAATAAAGATGGGGGGGAAAAAGGCTGTACCTATTCAGTACAGATCCAAATCTTTTCCTCCCCGCTCCCCCAAATATCTGCAGTTGGTTGGATCCACAGATGCAGAGCCCATGGGCCGACTGTAGTAGGTCTAAGGACAGGAGAAGCCTCCTCAAGGCTTTCAAAGCCTCAACAGCGAGAGATGTTACTCAGTGGTTACCAACCCAGGCCCTCGTAGCAAAGCCTCAGGAGGACTGCGTGTGAGTCTACGTTCTCCCCACGCCAGCGCCGCGAGGCAGATCTAAGCATCATTCCCAAAGGCCTCTCTCACTGCTCCCAGACCTCACCTCAGCAGAAGCTGGGGATAGAAGAAAACTGAAACGCATTACCCCAAAGAGACTGTTTAAACCAACAGAGGCCAAGATCCTGTTTACTCACAAATTTTTCTTCCCACCATCCACTACTAAAGGTAGAGGGCCTCTGACAAAGATGACAGGTGATAGAAAATACACTACATTTCATCATCTACACAATGAGTCATGAGTCGAAATTTGCAACTTCCCTACACAACTGAAACAAGGAAGCTATCATGCCTCCAAACCATAAACTGAAATCTATCTGCCAGTACTAAGTGGGGCAAGGGATGTGTGGAAAGCCATCACAGGCCTTCTCAGGCTTCCAGCAATACACAGATACATAAACCCGAATAAGAGATACAGTGATTCTAATGATGCTAGCATCCAAGGAGGGAATCTAGATGGAAGTATAGGCCAAAGGAGAAGTAGAGAACGTCTGTGAACCACGGGTTAATACCAGAGACAGGTGGGCTGGCTGAACCAAAGAATCCTTGTTACCATGCCAGATCCACTGTGTACATGCAACTCTTCAGTCAAGGGTGACTGAAGGGGCAGATGTGGAGTGGAGGTGGCATTTCGTGATAGACTCTGACACGAAGAACCAGCCTACCCTTTCAAACTAAATAACAGATTTGGTGAGAAATGACTAAGTAACATGTCCAAAAAAAAGGCTGTAGCCTGCTTCACCTACCCTCCCGCCCTATTTCAACATAAACAACACTCAGAAAACAACCAATACTCGATGTCTGCATACAATTTGGGAAAAAAAAAAAAAAACTCAGAAAGAGAAAAAGGTAAATTAGTAGCATATAACACAAGAACTACTCAAAGAAACACAGGAAGAGTTCAGATAAATAGTTCTCCAAAGTCTCAAAGGCAACCATAGGAAACGTGACCCCTCTTAAAAAAATAAAAATAAAAAAAAAGCTCAAAGAAGAAAAACAAAGGTTCAAAGAAGAGATTATACAACAACAGAAGGAAATGAAAGTCAAGCTGATAGAACTCAGAAAAAAATGGAGAGAAAAATAACATTATTGAGATAAAAGCCACATTAAGAAGCAACCAAAAATAGAATAAATGTGACTAAAAAGAAAGATAAGGACTGAAGAAATCATATAAAATGAAATAGATAAGACTAACAATATAAAACCAATTTACTGAGAAGACAACAGATATGGAGGAGGAAGGGGAATAGAAAGAATATGTAACTGTCCAAAGAGGCTCACAAAGCAAAAAGAACAAATGTACATTCAAAGATATATAACAGGATAAAACTTGTCAAAAAAAGTAAAACCTAGAATTTGTGGATTGATTATGTTTATAGAACTTTAAGGCTAGAGAAAGAATTGTGGCCAGGCATGGTGGCTCACGCCTGTAAGCCCAGCACTTTGGGAGGCCCAGGCAGGAGGACTGCTTGAAGCCAGGAGTTTGAAACCAGCCTGGGCAACAAAGTGAGACCCCATCTCTACAAAAAAAATTTTTTTTAATTAGCCAGGCATGATGGCCAGTGCCCGTAGTCTCAGCTACTCAGGAGTCTGAGGCAGGGGAGATTGCTTGAGCCCAGGCCTTCCAAACTACACTGAACCATGATTTTGCCACTGCACTCCAGGCTGGACGACAGAGCAAAATGCTGTCAAAAAAAAAAAAAAAAAGAAAGAAAGAAAGAAAAGAGAAGAGAAGAGAAAAGGAAAAGAAAGAAAAGAAAAGAATAAAAAGAAAGTATGGAGGCATTAAGTTAGAAATAAAAAATCATGGGCTGGGCGCCGTGGCTCACGCCTGTAATCCCAGCACTTTGGGAGGCCGAGGCGGGTGGATCACCTAAGGTCAGGAGATTGAGACCAGCCTGACCAACATGGTGAAACCTCGTCTCAACTAAAAACACAAAAATTAGCTGGGCATGGTAGTGGGTGCCTGTAGTCCCAGCTACTCGGGAGGCTGAGGCAGGAGAATCGCTTGAACCTGGGAGGCGGAGGTTGCAGTGAGCTGAGATTGCGCCACCACACTCCAGCCTGCACGACAGAGCAAGACTCCATCTCAAAAAAAAAAAAAAAAAAAGAAAAAGAAAAAGAAATCATGTACAAGAAAGGAAAAAAACTCAGGTCAGTCTAATTTCTCAAAAGCAACACAGATACAGAAGACCACACAGCAATATAGTCTAAGTACTAAAAAAAGGAAATGTTGTCCCCCAATTTTACACCCAGCAAAGATTTCCTTAAAGTATATCAAATAAATATATATTCTGTAGAATGTAAAAACTTAGTGCCCCTTCTTTAAAAAAATGAGTCATCTCTATACATATTGATTTGAAACCATTTTCAAGAAAATACAGAATAGTGTATACAGTGTGCTATCATTTTTTAAGAAAAAAATAACTATACATGTGTGTTTTTAAATGCAAAGAGTATCTCTGGACAAATGCTTAAGAGGAACAGAATAGCTGAGGAACAGGGATGAGAGGGAGGCTTGTTTTTCACCACAAATCCATTTGGACTTTTTGAATTTTGTACCATATATACATACAGTACATTAATTTTTTTTTTTTTTTAAGCCTCACCCTGTGGACCAGGCTGGAGCACAGTCTCGCAATCTCAGCTCACTGCAACCTCCCTCCACCTCCCGGGTTCAAGCGATTCTCTTGTCTCAGCCTCCTGAGTAGCTGGAATTACAGGCGCCTGCCACCAGGCCCAGCTAATTTTTGCATTGTTAGTAGAGACGGTGTTTCACCATGTTGGCCAGGCTGGTCGCAAACTCCTGACCTCAGATGATTGGCCTGCCACGGCCTCCCAAAGTACTGGGATTACAGGCATGAGCCACTACATCCACTCTGAAGTTTTTTTTTCAAGTGAAGTGTGCTCATTTTCTCTGTCATTACAATATGCAATCAACAACCACTTCAGACCTTTCACTAGTAGGCACACAATAAATCGTAGCTGTTTTTTTTAAACTGCATTTAACAGGTGGATACTAATTTCTATTTCTCTGGTTGTAGATTTACAGACTTCAACTACAACACCAAATTTTACTATGTGTTTCAGATAATCTCTCTTCCTCATCTGAAAAAGAGAGACCTGAACTAACAAGGTCCAATATCTCTGCTACATCTACAATTCTGTGGTTACAAAGCCCTTTTATTTCAGATGTATTTAGATGGTTAATGTCTTTGTTTTTTTGAGGCAGAGCCTCACTCCGTCACCCAGGCTGCAGTGCAGTGGCATGATCGTGGCTCACTGAGCCTTGACCTCCCAGGCTCAAGTGATCCTCCCACCTCAGCTTCCCGTGTAGCTGGGACTACAGGCACGAGCTACCACCTCCAGATTTATGTATTTATTTATTTATTTTGGAGAGACAGGTTCTCACTATGTTGCCAGGGCTGGTCCCGAATTCCTGGGCTCAAGCAGTCCTCCCACCTTGGTCTCCCAAAGTGCTGATATTACAGACGTGAGCCACCATATCCGACCTCAGACATTTAATTTCTAATATGGCTATTTCCAATATTATAAAGTGAGTGTTTTGCTCACACACCTCTGTTTGAGGTTAGAACTTTTTGACATTTTGCCTTTAATTGACAATAAAAGCTAACAAATTAAATCAAATTCAGTGTGGGGATAAAAAGAAAAATAAGCCAAAAGTGAAGTGATAAATGACATAATATCCTGAGGCACAAGTAAAATCTGCTCCTTTCAAGGCAGACAATATTATCAAAATGTCTTAGCACTGTGAAAACACCGGAGTATTTTAAATTATGCAAAAAACTCTGTATTTCATAAACTATCCAAAGACACAACGCTAGAGGTGTTTAGCAGCAACGCTAATGTAAACAAAGATTTTATAATTTGCCCTGAAATTGACCAAGGACTCAAGTGCACCAAACTTACATTAATTATAACCCTGCCCCCTACTCTCAGCAGATGACTTCTCCTCTTTACCAAAATCGAAGCCATAGGCCCAAGTCCTTATTTTCTTGCCTAACCAGCCATGCTCTTTCCTTTACTCACATCTCATGCCCTCTCTGCTTCTTAGTTAATCCTTTTAACTTCACTGTTCTCCAGCTTGCAGTCTACACTGGCGTCTCGCCTCTGCTTTCAAACGCATGCACAACTCCATAGCTCCTTAACCGTGTCTCTTCCTTTCTCTGACAGGTTCTAAAACAAGTTCTCTGTAGCTATTTTCTTACCATACACCTTTCCCCATAACCTTCTATAATCTGACTACTAAAACTGTATTGTGAAAAATCACAAATCTTCAGCAATTTCTTTTCTTTTCTTTTTTTTTTTCTTTGAGACAAAGTCTCGCTCTGTTGCCCAGGCTAGAGTACAGTGGTACAATCTTGGCCCACTGCAGCCTCCGCCTCCCAGATTCACACAATTCTCCTACCTCAGCCTCCCAAGTAGCTGGGATTACAGGCGCCCACCACCACACCTGGCTAATTTTTGTATTTTTAGTAGAGATGGGGTTTCACCATGTTGGCCAGGCTGGTCTCAAACTTCTGACCTCAAGTGATCCGCCCACCTCGGCCTCCCAAAGTGCTGGGATTACAGGCGTGAGCCATCACGCCCAGCCAATTTCTATAGCCTCTTCTGAATTCTCATTATTCTTTACTTGTCAGCAGGAAGAAGGACCTCTCTGAGGAGGTGATCTTGAGCAAAGACTGGAAGGGTGAGTAGGAATTAAGTATGCTAGTGATGGGTGTGTGGGAATATTCTAGAAGGAATATCATATTTTTAAAAAAAAAAGAAAGAAAAAAACCCTGAGGTGAGAAAGAGCTGAGCTTGTTTGAAACCCGTGTGGATGGAGCAGAGAGAAGAGGAGGCTGGCTCTTGAAGAACAGGGACAGGAGTGGGAAACATGAAGCGGTTCCACCTGCAGAGTGTCATTGTCTGCTGTCCTTTCTTCTTTTTTCTTTTTTGAGATGGAGTCTCACTCTCTCGCCCAGGCTGGAGTACAATGGCATGATCTTGGCTCACTACAACCTCCACTGCCTGGGTTCCAATGATTCTCCCATCTCAGCCTCCCGAGTAGTTGGGATTACAGGTGTACACCACCATGCCCGGCTAATATTTTGTATTTTTAGTAGAGACGGGGTTTCACCATGTTCGCCAGGCTGGTCTCGAACTCCTGATCTCTGCCCACCTTGTCCTCCCAAAGTGCTGGGATTACAGGCGTGAGCCACACTGTCCATTTTTGACAGATCATTCAGGCTATAGCTTGGACAATGAATTAGAGGAAATAAAACTAAAAGTCATGGTGATCAGATCTAGAGCCCTGGTGGTATAGAGAAGAGGGACATTCAGAAGTAGTGTCAGCTGCAGCAGGAACGTGGGACATGTGAATACAGTGGTGAAGACAGGAAGGAGTCACTGAGGATAAGGGAGGAGAAGTTATCAGAGAAACAGCAACCCTTCTGCCCAGTGTAGGATGCTCAGCTGGCCCTGACCAGCAGACGCATGTTAATGATGGGACTGTGCCCTTGGTATGTGACGTTCACCAGCAATGGTAAGGTGCTCATGCGCAGGCATAGGGAAGGCGGAGGCAGAGTTCCTCTAAGTTTGAGACTGATGGAAGAATGAAGGAGTGAGCAGTTAAGGGTATTCATGAGTGAGTGACTATAATGCCAGGCCAGGGATTGGATAAAGGATGTAAAATCAGGAGTGGTGTCTATGGATGGAGAGAAAATACAGGGAATAATGATTGTATGGAGACAGACAGACAGACCAGGAACTGGCTGCTGGTCTTCACGTGCAGGGAGAGGGATACAGGGAAGGGGAGCTGAAGGTTGCCAAGAGGAAGATGAGGTAGATGAAGACTGATGATGTGATTTCAAAAAAGAAAGGGCTTACAAGAAAGAGCGGAGCAGTCGTCCTGAACGACACGAGGAGGAAAGTAATCCCACCTCCTGTCTTGGAGGTGCGTGTGGTATGAGAACAAAACTACCCTAAGGTTTTAGTTAGGGTAAGTAATTAGTGGAACATTCCAGAAAAGGCTGATACAAAAGGCTGTTGGTCTGAAAGTGGGCAATACAGGGGGCCCAGTGGAAGGGGCTGGGAGGCAGTGGAGAGATGACAGAGAAGGGTAGAGGACACAGAATTAGAAATAATGGAGGCTGGAGTGGCTCTCAAATACCGCAAATTCTCTCCGTCTCCACCAATAACATCTTAGACCAAACCCCGGCCACTGCATCTCTCAGGCAGACTGCCACAATACTCTGGCCTCCCCACATACATCTTCCATATCTCCAACTGTTTCTCCCCACTACAGCCAGAATAATCTTTGTAAAGATGAAACCAATCATTCACTAAACAGAGATGAAGGGGAAATAAACACATGGAAGTGCCGCCTGTTTTTGAAAAGTGTAAACTCCAAAAAAGACATGGAGCACGGAGTGTTTGGTATAAAAACATCATATGCCTCACCATTCCACCATCACTTAAAGGCTAAATGCTAATTTAAACTATTGGCATTATAAATTTGAATTAACCAGGACAAGGCTTTGGTGGGTACAGTTCATGAAATTCATCTCAGTGTACTCTATTTTCTGAAAACTTTCCCCAGCTTAACCAAACATATCAGTTGGGTTGAAAATTATTTATAATTAGAATACACATGACAGGCCGGGCACGGTGGCTCACGCCTGTAATCCCAGCACTTTGGGAGGCCAAGGCGGGCGGATCACCTGAGGTTGGGAGTTCGAGACTAGCCTGCCCAAAATGGAGAAACCCCGTCTCTACTAAAAATACAAAATTAGTCAGGCGTGGTGGCACATGCCTGTAATCCCAGCTACTCGGGAGGCTGAAGCAGGAGAATTGCTTGAACCTGGGAGGCAGAGGTTGCAGTGGGCCGAGATCGCGCCATTGCACTGCAGCCTGGACAACAAGAGCAAAACTCCATCTCAAAAAAAAAAACCAAACAAACAAAAAGAATATATATAATACTGGTCAGGCGCGGTGGCTCACGCACCTGTAATCCCAGCACTTTGGAAGGCCAAGGCGGGTAGATTATGGGGCCAGGAGTTTGAGACCAGCCTGGCCAAGATGGTGAAACCCCGTCTCTACTAAAAATACAAAAATTGTTGGGCGTGGTGGCGGGTGTCTGTAATCCCAGCTACTCAGGAGGCTGGGGTCACTGGAACCCGGGAGGTGGAGGTTGCAGTGAGCTGAGATCGTGCCATTGCACTCTAACCTGGGCAACAGAGCAAGACTCCATAAAACACACACACACACACACACACACACACACACGCACAGATATTTAAAACAAGTTCAAAAACATGATTTGGCTGGGCACAGTGGCTCACGCCTCTAATCCCAGAACTTTGGGAGGCCGAGGCGGGCGGAGTACTTGAGGTCAACAGTTCAAGACTAGCCTGGCCAACATGGTGAAACTTTCTCTCTACTAAAAATATAAAAATTAGATGGGCATGGTGGTGGGCACCTGTAATCCCAGCTACTCAAGAGGCTGAGAACTGCTTGAACCTGGGAGGTGGAGGTTGTAGTGAGCTGAGATCATGCCACTGCACTCCAGCCTGGGCGACAGAGCGAGACTCCGTCTCAGAAAAAAAAAACAAACCATGTCCTATTTCAAGAAGGCATCTCCCCACATGTCATAATCCACCTATCACTCTGGATTCCATTAAAAACATTTCACTGCATTTGTGGTACAAATAACGCTGAAGTGGAACATTTTCCATGAGTTGTTTGGAACATTCGATTTTCCTATCTACGTCATCATAGGGAAAAAGAAAGTACACACCCTAAATTAATTTGACATTTGAGAGATATTACTGACATCCTTTACCATTAAAAAACAAAAAAGAAACACTTCCTCAGAGATACCTCATGACATAATTAAAATATTATAGCTTCTATTACAACAAGCACCTGCTAAACATTTAATTTTATTCAACTTTAGAAATGTAAAACTTACAAAACAAAATATTTGCCAAAAAACCATTTCCAAAAATAATAAACTTTAGGAAGAGAGAGGCTGTAAAAAGTGTTTTTGATTCACCTCATAAGTCATCCTTTTTGTCATATACAAATTCCAAGTTTTTTCTTTGTCATCAAATGTTAAGGAGATTAGCATTGTGCAGAGTGAAAATATAAAATAAAAACCCAGGTATTCTGCTATTTTTAAAAAGACTTTGATCATATATCTTGCTTCTACTTCTGAAGATGATATGAAGGATAAAAAACCGATTTGTTGGTCAAGTTATATCTAATTCTCGGAAAGGAATAACTAGTTCCTGCTCCTGTAATAGGCTTTCATAGTATATCTTAGAAGTGACTGTTCTGCACAAACTGTGGAAAAAGATCTGTACATTTCTGACTGCTTTGTTTTGTTTTGGAGACAGGGTCTCACTCTGTCTCCCAGGCTGGAAAGCAGTGGTGGGATCCAGCTCACTGCAGCCTCAACCCCCTGGGCTCAAGCAATTTGCCCACATCAGTGGGTTGAGTAGCTGGGATTACAGATGTTTGCCATCATGCCTGGCTAATTTTTTTTTTTTTTTTTGTAGAGGTGTGGTCTCACTATGTGCCCAGGCTGGTCTCAATCTCCTGGCCTCAAGCAATCCTCTCACCTGAGCCTTCCAAAGTGCTGAGATTACAGGCATGAGCCACTGTTTTCTGATTCGACTTGTGGGCTAGAAAGAATCCTAGAAATAATACACTCCTAGAAATAATACACTCCAACTCAACACTCTCCTCCTCCCATTTTACATCTAAAAAAATTAAAGAGCCATATAAATTATGTAATTTATAGGGGCAATTACCTTGCAATACTCCTTAGAGTATTTCACTTAAGTTCACATGTGAAAAGCAAAATAGCAAATGTAATCTAAATATGAAGATATAGTGCTTGTATATAGTAGATGCTCACTGCATATTTGCAAGACTGTTTTAGAGATGGAGATGTTTATTGCTTCTTTTTAGTTCTTATCATTTAACTACTGCTAACAAAAAGTATGATTATTAAATTATATATCAAATAGATGATGTAGATCCCATTCCCCATTAACAAAGAACTTTGTATGCTATGCAGTTAATTACATTGTGACATTACCACCATCCAACGTTATTATAGTTCACTAAATTCTACATAAACTGCAACTAGAGATGTGAAGCACAAACATACTTTAAAATTCTAAAAAGCCAAGATGCTGACAATAAGCACATAAATTTCCAATTATTTAATAGATCTAATAACGTTGCTAAGTCACTCGCTTCAGTGCTGATTTCTAGGCAAAGCATGACAAAACTCAAACAATTTAATCCTCTTATAATAATTGATTCTTAATGTTTTAGTATAAACTGTAACACAGTTTTAAACCTTAACATAACACAAAAAGGGGAGGCTTTCTTTACCCTGCTTTCCTATTTACTAAAATATTATTTCAAAACAGAGCTATCATACCTCTAGTGACCTCCCACAGGGAAATGAGATGGTTGTTTTATACAAACAAAAGGAGGCAACCATTTTTATAAGTTTGCTCTTTATCACCATTACCTTGGAAACAGCCTTTTATTTCTCTCCCAAATATATATGTAATAATGACAAAAACATCAAGAGGAATTACACATAATGATAGTGAAGATCTGTCAATCTGTCACAAAAGATTATATTAAATATGCATGTGTTATAAATGTAATTAAATATATCTCAAAGGATGTGAATTGCAAAAACAAATTTTAGGTATTGGTCTACAATCAGTCAGGTTGGCTAGTTTCTGTTTAATTATCACCTCATTAATTGATCAGTAACAACTTTAATTTCAGTTTTACGGTCTACAAAAATATCCTACATTATTTTGCCCACAGTTTAATTATAGTAGTAGTTTCTTTTGGATTGGTGTGATAAGGTCATTCTCTGCAGATCACACTGTAAATTATATCAGCTTAATGAATAACTCCAGGTAGATGAGTTCTTTACATAAAGAACAATTGAAACTGCCTTTCGCTCCCCTACCTGATTATGGTGGAATCCTGTGTTTCTATGCAGTATTGCCGTCAATGGTCACTATGCTTGTGTTTGAACCTCAGTTCCACAAGTAACCTAATTGTTCATGTGTCCATTTTCTCATACGTAAAATGCATATTCAAGGAGTGGTTGTGAGGAATGAAGTCAAGCCCTTAGAACAGCACCTAGTACATAATAAGCCCTCAATGAATGCTGGCTGTTGGTGGTAGTTCAACTTAGTGAGGCTCTATACTCCTCCCCAAAAATGATAATTAGAGATCTATTTTTCTCCTTTTCCAAGCATGCCTACTTTTACTGTTCTTCAATTTTTCTTGTTCTTCACTAATATCTCCTCCATTATTTATTCTCTTAATTTCATCAGATTCCTATCAGTATGCTTTTGCTTTTCATATGTATTTTGCTACCACTGATGTCCTCCAATAAATCCCATTACCTAAGCTGGTGGTTTACCACCACAGAATACATCTATTGTCTAAGTGGACTATAAGACGTCCATAAAAATGGCTACGTATTTCCTTTGCCTAATTCCCACACATTGTGACTGTGATGTGCTGTTTCTTGTTAATCCTACCTACTTTATATGATTATCTGTGACTGTTTAGCATTCTAGTACTATCCTTAGACACTCAGAATTTCCCCTAGTAGTCCATGTCTCCTGGCCAACAATAAATGCATTTGATATTCTGTTTTCTATGCTCCTATCTACCAAGGATTTTCCAGCAGGTTTGCATTCTGTTTTTTAGCCTCTGTGGCCACCAGTGACATTATTCCTAATATGTACATATTAAAATATTAATTATATTTTACATTATAATACAAATAACATGTTTAATAGTTTTATGTTTGTATCTTAAATTTATTTGCTACAATTTTATTCCCAAAATAATTGGTGGACTACAAATTGATTAACAGGATTCTTTTGTAAGCATGAACAATAAAACTCCTTTTTCTCTTCATTTGTTTGCTATCATGGTTTGTCCCAATTTCTTTGATAGGTAAAGGTGAGATATAGAAACTGATGCCCCAGACCAACTCATCATATCCATCCACAGAATAAGCTAACAATCAGCCATTTACTCTGTGCCCATTACATCTCAAGGAAGACCCTGGTTTAAAAAAAAAAAAAAAACTAACTATCCATTAGGTTGATCATAATAAAGCATGCACTTGTACAGAGTATACAGGGCACTATCAGCTGTAAGCCACCGCCATGACCTTACTTTTAACTGTTAAATTTACAGTTACCAGTGTCCTTCTATTGCACCTAATAAGAAATAGAAAAATGGTATAGTTAGCCTCTATTGTTCTAATAAACATCCTGGGGAGGTATTTCTTTGTATCTTGTTTGTTTCTTGTAAAACAATTTCAGATATACATAAAAGTTATAGCAATAGTACATGGAGTTCCCTTACACCCTTCACCCAGATTCCCTAGCTGCTACCATTTCTGAGCAGTAAAGAATACATTTTATGATGTCCCATTACCCTTTAATACTTCAGCATTTATTCCCAAGTACAAGGACCCTCTCCTTAGTGAATGTGAACAGAGTCTGTGAACTAGACGGCAATACTGGAGTAACAGTAACTTCCTGATTTTGTTGACTGCACTGTGCTATCAACAACATTTTGCTGTCACTAACATTTTGTCGACAGCACAGTGCAGTCAACAAAACAGGAATTTACTATTAACCCAATATTACCAACTAATCCACAAACTCTATTCAAATTCTAATAGCCCCAATAATGTCCTTTATGGTATGTCTAAGATCTAATTTAGGCTCATACATTTAGTTTTCATGTCTCTTTGGTGTCTCTCTCAACCTGAATAGTTCCTTAACTTTGCTCGTCCTTCATGATTTTCCTTGTGCTACGGACTGAATGGTTGTGTCCCCTCAAAATTCATATGATAAAAGCCTAACTCTCAATATGACAGTATGAGGAGACAGGACCTTTGGGAGGTGATGAGGTGGTGGGGGTGGAGCCCTCCTGATGGCATCAGTGCCCTTATAAGAAGAGACACAAGAGCTGCTTCCTCTCCCTCTGCTCTCAGCCATGAATGAACACAGCAAGAAAGATGGCCATCTACAAACCAGGAAGTGGGTCCTCACCAAACACCGGATCTGCCAGCACCTTGATTTTGGACTTGTCAGCCTACAGAACTGGAGGAATAAATGACTGTTGTTTAAGCCACCCATTCTACGGTATATTTATTATAGCAGTCCAAACTGACTAAGACACTTTCCAGACTTGCAGGGCATAGACCAGTTAATTTGGGAAAATGTTTTCTCTTGATTAATGTATTTTTATCAGGAATACCACAGAAGTAATGTTGTGCTTTTTTCAGCATCAAATCAGGAGGCACAGCCTGGTCAACATAGCAAAACCCTGTCTCTATTAAAAATACAAAAAATTAGCATGGCTTGGACACCTGCAATCCCAGCTACTTGGGAGGCTGAGGCGTGAGAATCACTTGAACCTGGGAGGTGGAGGTAACAGTGAGTCAAGATTGTGCCACTGCACTCCAGCCTGGGCAACAGAGCAAGACCATGTCTCAAAAAAAAAAAAAAAAAAAAAAATCAAGAGGCACACCTCTCCCATTACCAGTAAGGTTACTTTATTACTGGTTAAGATGGTTTCTGCCAAGTTTGTAAAGTTAAGCCCTAAGCAAATACATCTAAATCTGTTTCTGTGTCTACTGATTTAAAAAAAAATGACTTCACATTGATACCTCTGATTCCAAACATTTCAACAATGTAGGATTTATTTTAACTTTCCCCTATTCTATATTTGCAACTCCCTTCAAAGACAGTGAGAAACTGCCTCACATTATCCGGCTAACTAACAAGTTTGCTACTATTTTCTTTCCCAATTTGTCTGACATACACATAAATCTTCTACTTTAAATATATTTCACAGTAAGTCAAAGAGTATATATTATAGAAAAAAATATGACAGTGCTTTAACAAAAAAAAACAGTCAACCGATTTGACACTAATGCAAAATTTAATAAGAAACAGGTTTCTCTTGGGGGAAAAAAAGAGTGTGCTAGGTTGTTGGTGGACATGGGTTTGGGAATTTAGGATACTGCAATTCAACAAACTTTAAAAAAAATAGCATCACTTTACAGGACTGCAATACGTGCTATAAAATACTTCAGAATAAAAACAGTGGTGTGCAAGGAGAGGTCCGCAAGAACTGCACACGGTGCTCACTACACTAGTAGCTCCATTGTGTGTAGACTTTACAATTTCCCTGGCAGGCTGGGCGTGGTGGCCCATGCCTGTAATCCCAGCACTTTGGGAGGCCAAGGCAGGTGGATCACGAGGTCAAGAGATCAAGACTATCCTGGCCAACACAGTGAAACCTTGTCTCTAATACAAATACAAAAATTAGCTGGGCATCATGGCATGCACCTGTAGTCACAGCTACTCAGAGGGCTAAGGCAGGAGAATCGCTTGAACCCAGGAGGCAGAGGTTGCAGTGAGCTCAGATCATGCCAATGCACTCCAGCCTGGGGACAGAGCGAGACTCCGTCTCAAAAAAAAAACAAAACAAAACAACAAAAACAAAAAAAAAATTCCCTGGCAAAAAATTAAGGAAAATAGATAATTAGGCTATGTGGACAATCACGTTTTGTACCAAAGAATTCCAGTCCATATAGTACATTAATTAGCAAACCAATTTGGCCATAGAAACGGGTTTGTTGAATCATATCACAAGTAGGGGTGACAGGCCGGGCATGGTTGCTCATGCCTGTAATCCCAGCACTTTGGGAGGCTGAGGTGGGTGGATCACTTGAGGTCAGGAGTTCAAGACCAGCCTGACCAACATGGTGAAACCCCATCTCTACTAAAAATACAAAAATTAGCTGGGCATGGTGGCATGCCTGTAATCCCAACAGCTACTCAATACGTTCAGTTGCTTGAACCTAGGAGGCAGAGGTTGCAGTGAGCTGAGATCATGTCATTGCACTCCACCCTGGGCGACAGAATGAGACTCCATCTCAAAAAAATAAATGAGTGGGGGTGACAAAAATGGCCAACTCTAAAAGACACACTGATACAGTTTGGATAGCTGTCCCTGTTCAAATCTCATGTTGAACTGTAATCTCCACTGCTGGAGGTAGGGACCAGTGGGAGGTGTTCGGATCATGGTGAGACAGCCAGGCGGGAAGGGGTCCCTGGAAAAACTCCAACTGGCCTGTGCACTGGGGTGGAGCCTCAGGAAGTCCTCACCATCTGCACTGTTTGGCCCCTCCTCTTCCTATGTGGAACTAGGAATTTAAGCTGTGGGCGAGAAGCACTCTAGCAGGAACTCCGGCCTCGCTGAGTCCCTGTTCCCCCTTTTTTTCCTTTTCACCCTATAAAACCCTGCCTTACTCCCATTCAAACTGCGAGCCTGAATTTTTCTGGCCATGGGACAAAGAACCTCATCTTTAGCCAAACTAAGGGAAAGTCCAGGAACCATTTTTGGCGCCCAATATGGGGCTCAAGAAGCAGTGAGTGAAATGGGGACTCAAAACCTCTCACTGTGGCTCCTAAGCCTTTTCATCCTGAGATTTCTGAGGGTGGAGGAAACTGTGCCCCCACCGCCTGCTGCTCCCAGGGGTTGAGAACCAACCCGACCTTTCCATAGCCCTTTTCTTCCTTTTTCGGGAGGGACCAGAGAGCAGCAGCTCCCTACCTCCCTCCTCCACTGCTGAGGCTTGGACACATGGTCCAAGGGCACCAGGGGTGGCTGGCTGGCATTTTCTGCCACGAGCCACTGGAGCCTTCCCCTTCCCCAGCCAAGGGTTTCAACTCCATCGGACAGTAATTAAGCTTAAGCTTCTCTCCTCGGTGGAAGAACCACTTGCATGAGGATAAGAGGTTCTTTCCCAGGCATTTTTTAACCTGTTGTTGTTGTTGTTGTTGTTGTTTTCCTACTCTACCCTGTCAACAGTTAACTTTTAAGTTTTTTCTCTTTTAGAAAACACTTTACTAGGCCAGACCCCCACCCCGGAACTATCACTGTTTGTATTCTCTGCAAGGTGTTGGTTGTGAAATCAGGCTTCCATCTTGTTTTACATCCTGAGGGCATGGCTTCTAACTCCAGTGGCAAGGCTTTGTTTAGCAATCCTGCCTTAGGGGATGAGCCCTCTCTGGTTCCATATCTGCATGTTTTCCTAGCCCTGTCTCTTAAAGGGCCCCACCCAGCGACTGGGTTTTCTTTTGCCTGTCTGTGTATATACTGTGTGTGCTATCTGTAAAAAGAGCTCCAATTAATTTGGCCTAAAGAAAGACAAGCACTTGGATCTAATATTTTTTAAAGGGAAGATAAAAACTGTGGTACCTTTCAGTTCACGTGACTTTAATCATTGAGAAACAAAAACAGCCTTAAGGATTATTGGTAAAGAGCAGATGTTGTCAAAATGTAAATAGGTGGACTAAACAACGCAGGTCAGATACAAAGTTTGCTAAGTGTTTTGAGGTTACAAGCTGCTCTCTGAGTTTTGAGAACTATTTGACTTGCTGGCTTCACAACTGGTAAGGGCTGGGGACATATAACCATGCTCTTAATTAAGAAGGCAAATCTTGGCAGCACTTAGCACACAATTAAACAATTAAAACAACTTATCAAGTTTGTTTGTTTGTTTGTTTAAGACGGAGTCTCGCTCTGTCACCCAGGCTGGAGTGCAGTCGTGCAATCTTAGCTCACTGCAAGCTTCGCCTCCTGGGTTCAAGCAATTCTCCTGCCTCAGCCTCCACAGTAGCTGGGATAACAGGCACCTGCCACCATGCCCAGCTAATTTTTTTGTATTTTTAGTAGAGACAGGGTCTCACCATGTTGGTCAGGCTGGTCTTGAACTCCTGACCTCAGGTAATCCACCCACCTCGGCCTCCCAAAGTGCTGGAATTACAGGCATGAACCACCATGCCCAGCCCCAAGTTTTAAATTAAAGTTAAAAATTGCTAGGAGTTACTATTATAACATGTAATTAAGACTACTGGAAATAGATTTACATGCAAGGTATGTAAGAACAGTAAAATGTGTTTTTTAGCAAAAGGTTACAAGGAGGCATGGAAATATGTATTTCTGTCTAGGTTAAAGGACAGTTTTAAATTAGGAAAAAGTTGAAGGTTCAAACAAGTGGTGGAAGAATTGTGGAAATGAATCTTGCAGAAGAGGTTCTCTATGTGAACATATTAACTAAATTCCAAAAGGTATTATATGGTTTTTCTGCAGATTGAGCTTTGAAATAAAAACACAACAAGGTTTTTGTAAGGCGCTAATCTGCTCTTTGGCAAAATTCGTAAAGGGTTATAACAGGTTTTTACTTATTTAAAATTTCTGAGTCATTACTTTGGCAAAATAAATAATTTATGGTAATCTGGAATTCTATTTTATAACACAAAGTATTTAAACCTTGAACGTTTAACGGCCTTCTCAAAATCAAACTTCAGCTTCAAAATTGTCTTTCCTGACAACTGGCTTTTCGGACAGTCCAGAGGGCCCCTGGAATGTCCAGAAAGAGAGGTAAACAGGATTATTTAACATGTTTAGTTACATGGGATTGCCAAAATGATGTTCAATCTTCTTTAGGTTATATTTTTGTGAATAATGCTAATATGTGTTCCCAAATTGTACGGGATTTCTAAAATTCTAATGTCCAAGTATATGCTATTAATCATAATTAAGGTTGTTATGTTAAGTTATTGTAAACCATGGAGATAACCAAACTTCTTTGTCAGTTGTGTTTCTAACTGTAACTACCCTGGATATTTAGCTATTCACAGCAATTGTCGTCTTGTTTTAATCCTTTTCAAAAGATGGTTTATAATAAGCTACAGAATTTTAACAGGTCCTCTCAAACACAGGCTTCTAATAACTTTGAAGATTGTAACATTAAAATAAAGGAAAAAGTACAGGACTCATAAAGAGCTGAAGTGTTCACAAATATCAAGCAAAACAAGAGAACTTAATGGAGTGAACTCAGAAACCTGAAGCAACCTTTTTGACTTTTGCTTGGAATATTGCTGATCCTTGTTTAGTTTTTCAGAGTCAAGGAAACTTATTTTGAACTATTTTTCTTTTTTTGGGGGTGGGGAGACAGTTTCACTCTTGTTGCCCAGCCAGGCTGGAGTGCAATGGCATGATCTCGGCTCACTGCAACCTCCACCTTCCCGGTTCAAGCGATTCTCCTGCCTCAGCCTCCTGAGTAGCTGGGATTATAGGTATGTGCCACCACACCCAGCTAATTTTGTATTTTTAGTAGAGATGGGGTTTCTCCGTGTTGGTCAGGCTGGTCTTGAACTCCTGACCTCAGGTGATCTGCCCACCTTGGCCTCCCAAAGTGCTGGGATTACAGGTGTGAGCGGCCATACCCGGCCAATTTTGAACTGTTTATGGACTTTAATAATTAAGTAAGTTATACACTACTGTGATGAAGGTTTGGAGCATGTTTGTTTCTCTCTTCCTGCTTCCTCTAGAATTTGGAAACTATCTGTGAGTGTTCTTAACTTATGACAATATAGTTGTTTGCATCAGTGCAGTAAGAATCCATTTTTCTTTTGCAACAGGACACAATTGGAGAAAGCGGTTATTTTACCAAGGCTTTCACTGTGAAAGGAGTGAATCTTGACTTGCAGAGCCAATAAGAGCCCAGGGGGAAAATGGCCTCATACTCCTGTCTACGCAGTCCCTGTAAAGGGTTACTGACCTGTGGTCAGTAAGTAATGTCACTTTCTGGTGGGGCGCAGTGGCTCATGCCTGTAATCCCAGCACTTTGGGAGGCTGAGGCGGGTGGATCACAAGGTCAAGAGATCGAGACCATCCTGGCCAACATGGTGAAATCTCGTCTCTACTAAAAGTACAAAAATTAGCTGGGCATGGTGGTGCACACCTTTAATTCCAGCTACTCAGGAGGCTGAGGCAGGAAATCACTTGAACCCGGGAGTTGGAGGTTGCAGTAAGCCGAGATTTACTGCACTCCTGCCTGGTGACAGAGCAAGACTCCATCTCAAAAAAAAAAAAAAAAAAAGAATGTCACTTCCTAACAGGTCCAGGAGCTCCAAGTTTAGCTTGGGACCTTAAAAGGAGAGGACCACCCAACTCACAAGTATTTGAGGATAGAAAGCCATGGCTGGGCTCGGCTTAAAAGGTCTTATCTGAGATTCCTTGTGGAATAGACATCCATCAAAGCCAATCCAAAAGGCCTATGTAGAAATAATTATTCTTGTTGCACTTTATGCAAATATTCAGGCCAAGTATAAAACTAAAGTCTACTTTGCAAACCATTCAGTCCTATCATAATTTTTTTTTGTTTAACAAAAATGAGGACTGGAGAGAAATTATGTTCCAAAACTTATCATAAATTTGTCATTAAATTCTAAACTCACTAGTTGTTTTTAAGTTTTCACCTACATTTTAGACTAACCCTGCTTGTTCCTGTAAACCAACCAGCAATCTCTGGCTGCAGCTCAGAAAGAACAAGAGGGATGGGTAATGTAAAAGTCTGGATCAGTATTCTAGTTCTGAGCAATTATCCTGTAAATCCTGCCAGGGGATGGGAATAAATAGGATGCCCATCACTCCGAGGTTTCCTTTGGGTAAAGTAAGACCAAGGGAGTGAACCAAAGCCAAGCACCATGCACCCAAATCCTAGCAAGCATTAACTACAGTCACCAGTTATCTGGGTGTGTCACAAGACATGCTTTCCTCTCCCTTGTTGGAGGAGGACTCAGTTCCACAGTTTCACCTTAGTATTCCACTTAGGATAAGGAGTCCACACAACTCCCCTCGAGACACATTTGTGTTCCAGACTCAACTCCAAGCTTCGGGTCAAAGCCCTAGAAAGAAAACTGGACGTAAGGGATCCAGAGGCAAATGACAACACCAAGGTTAAAAGGCACAGCACAGGTGACAGTGGCTGATTCCTGCTGATTCAGCCAACCCAAAGCTTCCTGTTTCATGGATAAAGGCCACATTAGTATCCATGGCATAGAGAATTCAAAGCTACTGACAGCAGGGGAGACAGGGCGTTATGTGGGTAAGAGTGGATGATTCTCACCCCCTAGGCCCCCTGCTTCACCGGTGCAAGTTGATTTGACAGCCATGGCAGCACCTACCAAGGTTGCTGGGATTCAGGGATGCAAGGATAGAAGAAGGGAAAGAGGATGCTCTCTCTTCTCTCCCTCACTAACCCTGTGTATCTGCTAGGAAGAGAAGGGAACCAGGGACACCTGCTCCCCTCTTTCTAGATAGGTAGCCATTCACCTTCAGTTTGTACCCCTTTTGAATGCATCCGGGACCCCCAGGACTCCTTTGAAAAAAAAACGCCTTCTTTTCTTCTTTCTCCTCCTCAGTTCTCTCTTCACAAATAGGTAATTGTGTCTCTATACTACGATACACTCACCTCAGATGCATCCTCCAAGCTGGAAAGAGTTAATTTCCCAAACCTTAAACGGGTTGGCTTAGGACTGGGCTCAGGGGAAGGGAACCCAGAAGCCCAACATGCCAGCAAGTGTGAAGTTTTCCTGACCAGTCGGGCTTTTGGCCTCCTTCTCCCTGTGCAAACTGGTAAAAGGCCTAATTTTTTAGCTATCTTTACCCTTCCTCTGGTATCGTTTTGATACATGTTTTCTAACAACCCGGTTTGTCTGTTCTTGCCTTCAGGCCATCAAACTCCAAATGGTCATGCAACTGGAGACTCTGACAACGGCCCATTCTGCCGGGAACCCTTAGATAGGCCTTTGAGGGATCTCTGACTACTGTTTCCCCAAAACAGCATCCCCTGTCAGCAGGAAGCAGTTAAGATCGGTCTTTGTCCTTATCCGTATTCTAATGGCAGTTAGATGTACTTCTTTAGAGGGGAGAATGAGACAGCCAGGTGGGAGGGAGGGGGTTCTTGGAAAAATTCCAACCAGCTGCGCACTGGGGTGGGGCCTCAGGAAGTTCGCAGTGTTTGTAGCAGGGAGGAACCTGGCCCCTCCTCTTCCTGTGTGGAACCAAACATTCAAGCTGCAGGCAGGAAGCACTCCAGCAGGACTATGGCCTTGAAGAGTCCCTGTTCCCCCTTTTTTTTTCCTTTTCACCCAATAAAACCCTGTCTTACTCACCATTCAGATTGTCTGTGGGCCTGAATTTTCATGGTCATGGGACAAAGAACACCATCCTTAGCTAAACCAAGAAAAAGTCCTGCAACAATGGGGGTGGATTCCTCATGAATGACTTGGGCCATCTCCTTAGTGAAATCTGGTCATTTAAAAGTGTGTGGCACATCCCCACCCCCGCTAGCTGTGGTTCTATGTGATGCGCCTGCTCCTCTTTGGCCTTCCACCATGATTGGAAGCTCCCTGAGACCTCCCCAGAAGCAGATGCTGCTATGCTTCCTACACAGCCTGCAGAACCATGTGCCAACTAAAACCTCTTTTCTTATAAATTACCCAGTCTCAGGTATGTCTTTACAGCAGTGTGAGAAACGGCCTAACACACATGCCAATAACTGAGTGTTGTTTGTTTGGCCCTTCCCAACCCCCAACTATTACCTGACATCTCTCTCATCTATCTCCCCAAATTTTGTTCTCAACTTCTAAGCTGAATGTGAACTCTTTTCCTTCCCATTTCTTTTACTACTGACAATCCCATCAAACAAGAAAACCTTCCCAAAGCCCCATCTCCAACCTGCTACAGTTGTATTCACTTCCATAGACCAGTTACAAATGTGGCTTTACTGTGTCTTACAAGTTTTCTCAGTTCAAAATCCTTCTTGGCTTCTGGTTGCTTAATTAAAAAAAAAAAAAAAAAAAAAATTAAGTTCTCCACATGGTCCTCTGGGTCTTCTGTACTAATGGTCACAATCTAACTATCATTTCAATTTTTCTTCCCACTTTCTCTTACATTCAGCAAATGTGCACAGGCACTATATCCTAAACTTTAGTCCTACTATTTTTTAAATTTGGACTAGCCAATTCAGCCTAACAGAATTCTACCATCCATCTTCCATGACCTGACACCTATTCTATTCATTTTGTTCAGTTTGCTCTTGATTTTCTGCCTCATCCCCCCTGCCCCTACCAATACCACCCACCCATACCACCCCTTGGCCCACTGCTAAATAGGGCTGGGTCTTTCCTTGCTCTGAATTTCTGTAACACTTTATATCTCAATGTACTTATCAGAGTAAGCCTTATATTACAATCATTACTGTATTAATCTCAACACCTCCAAACTAGGCTGGAAGTTCATGAGGGTGGGCATTATTCCTTCATGGCCCTCATGAAGAACTCAGCACAGTGCCCTGATCTTGAAGAACGACAGATCCTTGATAAGTATCTATTGTATTAAAATAAAAATTATCTAATTAGAGAGAAAATCTAACTTATATTTATAATTATAGGATTGCTAAAAAACTATGTTTTAAACTAAAATATAAAAACTGACACAAGCATCGTGGCTCACTTTCATTATCTTAATGGATGTTTTCCAGCTAAGTGTTTTTTACATTTGATTGTTGACCACTGACAACATGGTTCTTTAAAAAAAAAAAAAAAAACAAACAAAAAAAACTCTTCAACATAGCTTTTGTAAGACTAATAAAGCAACTTTTAAGTCAAAATATTTTCAGTTGTAATATCCTATAAAGTATTATAATGGTTGTATTTAGAAATCCATATATGCTTACAATAGCAGATTACAGTTATTCCAGCTATATAAAGGACTCTATTATGCACTTTTACAATACAAAATCTATAAGGGATCCACACAGAGGTAAACATCTCATCACCAGCACACGTATACACCCAAGCATACTTACCATAGCTCATTTAATGAAACGCAGGCAATAAGAAAAGATATTGAAACAAATTTAAAATGCTACTTAAAATTCTATCTCAATACTAAGGTTTCACTTCCACGTCTACAAAAAAAAAATTATCTATTCAAGTTGTTAGATAAATCCTTCTAATTCTGCAAACAAAGTAAGACTATTCTATTATTTGTGAAACTGTGCTCCCAAACTGAAAGGAGAATAAGATTGGCACTTTTCCAGGAGTCTTGAAAAACAGCATGTCTAATATATATCGGTTTTGGTAGCACTTACCAGAAATTGTACACAGAACATGGCCAAACTGAAAACTAATAAGGAAAGGAATGAGTAGAAAATGACTGGGAATGGTACAAAAAATAATGAGCAAGCTACATTCACTCCTGAAGGCCTCCCAAGATACAATTAAAAAAAACAAAAAAACACAAAAAAACAGTTGGCTGGGCATGGTGGCTCACGCCTGTAATCCCAGCACTTTGGGAGGCCAAGGCGGGTGGATCACGAGGTCACGAGTTCGAAAGCAGCCTGACCAACATAGTGAAACCCCATCTCTACTAAAAATACAAAAATTAGCCAGGCATGGTGGTGCACGCCTGTAGTCCCAGCTACTCGGGAGGCTGAAGCAGGAGAATCGCTTGAACCCAGGAGGCAGAGGTTGTGGTGAGTCAAGATCATGCCACTTCACTCTAGCCTGGGCAACAGAGCGAGACTCTGTATCAAAACAAACAAACAAATAAGCAACAACAACAAAAAAACAGTTAAAGTGTTTTTAGAGTTCAATTCCTTAGAAAGCTATAAAAAATCTAAAATATTTCAAGCAATGCTACTTTGAAATAAAAAAGGGAACACGTCAAGTCAATTCTCGGGATAAGCCAAAACCATGGGAAAAGAAACAATAGTCTGAAATATGATCTTGGTTTCTCTTCCTCTCCTTAGTCAAAGATCAGTATTTTGAACATATTCTAAAAAGTCCTAAAGAAAAGCACTTTCTTTTTGGAAAGTCTTTCTACAGAAGAAAAAGACATCATTACCTCTAACATAAGAACTAAGATCAGGCCATGCTGGTGGCTCACGCCTGTAATCCTAGCACTTTGGGAGTCCAAGGTAGGTGGATCACCTGAGATCAGGAGTTCGAAACCATCCTGGCCAACATGGTGAAACCCCGTCTCTACTAAAAATACACAAATTAACCAAGCATGGTGGCGGGCACCTATAATCCCAGCTACTCAGGGGGCGGAGGCAGGAGAATCGCTTGAACCCAGTGGGTGGAGGTTGCAGTGAGCTGAGATCACGCCACTTCACTACAGACAGGGCAAAAGAGCGAAACTCTCAAAAAAAAAAAAAAAAAAAAAAGAACTAAGATCAATCATCATATTACACCTAAAATTATCACCTAACACTTCTGTAAGTGTGAAGAGTGGTCTACATATAGTCACATATAGACACAAAGACCCACCCCAACACTATAATTCCCAACCCAAGAGCCATTCCTTTAATTAAGGCAGTGTCTTTAGAAAGCTCCTATTAAAATCCACACTGCCTAGAAAATAACTCATTTATACATAAGCGCACAGAATAGCTTGTCAGGTGATGTAGTTCTCACTTTAGATGGGTACTTTTTGATAAAAGGAACTGGGGGAGAAAAGGCAGATCCTGGAAAGGAACTGGCAGGTATTGAAAAAACCTGACAACAGCAGAGGGTGAAGTCACCCCGCATACTAAACAAACAAGCTTTCTGTTCTGGAAAATTGCAAACATATATAGAAACAGAAAGAATGGTTTAATAAACCTCTATATATCCATCACCCAAGTTCAAAACTTATCCACTCAAAGCCAATCCTGTTTCATCCATATCCCCACTGATTCACCCACCTGCCCCAAGACTATTAAGAAGCAAGTCCCAGTCGTCCTTTTGTTTCATCCATAAATTCAATGAATACTTTTTCTTAAGTTTAGCCTAACTCTTATGACATCCTCAAGCTTTTGGCAACAAACCACTCAAATAAATTAATTCAATATTCATTAATGATTGTTATCTCCTTTTTATTCCACACATTTACAGTACTTTGGTTTCTCTGAGCACTGGGAAGGGAGGTAGTGGGGGGGAGGAAGTAGGCAACAGAGCAGATAGCTGTAAAAGGTTACCTGAAAAACAATCAGTCATCACATACACTGCATATTATGCTTTCTACAATTTCTATTCATTGAAGAATGAGGTCAGAATAAAGTGTTCCTGTTAGTCTGGGTCACAAAAGTAATTCAAGATGCATATAAAAATGCTTATTACCATTCAAGTTCTCTAAACCCATTCAACCATTCAGCCCTTTGCTTTCTGATAAGACTGCCAACAACTATGCCAATTAGTGTCAATTGCGATGTTAGATTTTGTAACATCTGCACCTGCCTACCAGTTAGTTTAGTGGGCAGAAAGAAATGAGTGATGGTTAGAAGGTCCAGCAATACTCAACTCTGTTCCTGAATTAACATTTACAAGTCTACAAATTCACCAATTGGCTTTTCAAAAAATATATTTTTGCAAATTAGTTTCTATTTCTTTTAAGGAGGAGGGGCAAGTTTAGCCATTATAGTGTAAATTGTAACAATAATAATACTTTTTTTAAGCCTGAAGTTTTACAACTAAGGAAAATTTAATCTATAAGAAACTTAGTGAATTAGAAATTCACGCCAAACAAAAATATATTTACAAATAATATGAAATAAAATATCTCAAATTTAGCAAATGCTAAACTTATGCATTTCATTTGAATACGTGAGTAATTTTTAAAACTACCTAGCCATATTTTTAGATATTTTCCCATTTTTGTATAAGAGTTTAAAGTTTCTCTTTTATACTCAACAAAACAAAAATTAAGGCAAATATAAATAGGCAAAGCATATTTAACATGGAAAAAACCATGAATACCCCAAATTTGATTGTATTTCTTCAAATTAATCAATGCATCTATTTCATCTTTTTTATGTTAAATATTCAGAATTAAAAAGAATACAATACTTCTGAAATATCCAGAACAAAATACAGCAATCTTTAATTTCTCCTTGAATCAAAATGCTTCACTTGGATTTATTATAATTAATAGTAAATTTTTAAATTTCACAACTGAAGCAAATTGCATGTAGTTGATGGAGCTTACGGGAAGTAATGTAGTGGTTACAGACAAAGTGCATCACTAAAGAGAAATAAAAATTGCATGTCAATATCTAAAAGTATGGGAGATGTATATAATGTAGCACATTCTATCTAGTGTCATTACTTAAATTGCTACTTTTCCTCAACAGTCTATTCTCCAGCTCTAGCAAGTAGAATAAATGGTAATTTTACCTGCCAAATTTGGCACAAAAAAGGACAAGCAACTTCATTAACAGAACAATGCTTTCAATATGATTTTTTTCCCTTTTCCACCCAGTGCCAAATAGCGGAACAATTC
The DNA here is from genome assembly GCF_029281585.2 of Gorilla gorilla gorilla. NCBI lineage: Eukaryota > Metazoa > Chordata > Mammalia > Primates > Hominidae > Gorilla > Gorilla gorilla. Next base: position 115,110,142 of record NC_073238.2, on the reverse strand, counting down.
AAATCAAGAAATCTAAGCAAAATTACCTCCTCTTGTTGAAGTTTTATATGCTTGAATAAGCAAATGATACATACAGAATGCTAGCAAGAATATCCTTCTAGTAAGTGCGTATATTTTTTGTATTGCAGCTTAATTACAAGCTGGAATGCTATACTCAACCAAGAATGAAACAACCTTCCCACTGAGGTAACGTTCTCAATGTGAGATGTGCTGTGGTATGCATATATGATCATTTAAAACCCAGTGGAATAGGTTGAACCTAAAAGACTTGATTTAGATTAAAATTTTGGTTAAAATATCAATTAATGCACCTAAACCAGTGGTATGAAATAAAATGGCACAGAGCTTCCTTCAATCTTTGTTAAGTTACACTACTGGAAACAACATCCACTCCCAGCAAGCTCACCAATTACTACCAGCTTTCACATTTCCTTGGTGTTTTTAGTAGCTGGTTGTAAACAAAATCATAAATCCTTCTAAGCTTTGTTTCAAATCTAATCACAAAAACATTTAAAACAACTCTTCTTCTAATCACGCTGAACCTGAATGATTAAAGAGACTTAAGCCAGTTCTCAAATCATCATCACTAGGTTTTCAAAGCTAAAAAGAAGCACTTTTTGTCCAACTGGGGAATTTGGTAGCTGCTCACAAGTTTGTCTATGGTTATTTACAACAGAGGATTGTGCTATGTTTAATCTCCATCTAGTTTCCTTAATCTTGTTCTGAACGACAGTCACACAGCCAAACACAGTTTTTATTTTATAAAAACCACAAGCGATAAAACAAGCATAAACCCATTACCACGCTGCCACAATAAATATGGCCAAGAGCAAATACAGCCACACACAGCCATGCTCAAAGCCATAGGTTTATTTTAACATTTCAAGAAATGTCTCTTTTTTTAAGGTTTAAACACTGAGTTAGAAAATGGCATATTTTATAATTCCCTCTCTTAAAAATAAGAATACCTTCAAAGAAAACACTGAATCAAAACAGAAATTTCAATAGTGGTAATATCCATATTATGAACGCTCTTTGGGTTTTTTTCCCCAACTATAAACATCGTATTACTTTTTCAGAGAAATGAGTCTAAAGCAAAGAAAGGAATACGACTGAGGCCCTAATATCAATCAGGTATTTTAATACACATCACACTCACAGAATCCTAGGAACGATCCTACAATGGAGACGTTACTAACCACATTTTATAGATGACAAATCTGACACTCAGAGAAGTTACATAATTGCTCAAGGGTCTACAGCTAGCAAAACAGCACATCCAAACCTAGGCTGATTTGATGACACCTCGACCCAGCCAATGCAGACACTTGTCAGTAAGTTTATGTGGTAGGAAAACACAATGGCAAGGGTCACTATTTTATTGCAAATAATGGCCACTCTAATAAGTAGTGCGGTAAATCCATGACGTCTTCGGTTTATACCAGGGAGTTTGCAAGAGACACTCAGTAGAGGGTCCATGAATAAGGAAGGGCCTCTAAATGGACAAGGATCAAACCTCCCACAGGGCAGGAGCCAGTCAGCCCCATACCCTAACAGTGTAGGTGCGCCCTATCGTGGAAGAAAGGGAAACTGCAGGTTTATATGGGCTTTTGAACCACAGCAGGGCCTTGGGGACAGAAATGCGGAGGCAGAAGGAGCAGCTTTCTAGGTTCACCAGCCTCACTCAACAAAATTTCCCAAAGTGAATCACCAAGACACGATGATGACCTCTATAACTACTTCCCAGGTAGTCTGCTGTAGATTCAAAAGGGGCTTCATAAAATAAATACAATTCTAACAAAGAATATTAGAATGTAAAAATATTAATCAGTACTGACAAACCTTGCTAATATATGTTGGCACATTTTATTTTTTGTCTTATCTTTATTATATAGATAAGAGGTTTCTATATTGCCCAGGCTGGCCTCGAACGCCTAGCCTCAGCTGCTTATGTGTCAGGACCACAGGCCTGGGCCACTGTGGCTCCCTTTTGTCTTATTTTTAAAACTTTCCAAGAATTTTTCATACAATGGAAAAGAACTGCTTGCAAAGTAAAAGCTACTTTAGCTTCTTTTAAAAAGCAAAATATCCATGTTTTAGAGGGAAGAGAAATCATTTCTGGGGTGCTTATTACATCAGCCACTGTACTAGAGCCTTTATATAAAATCTCATTTAATTTTTACAAAAACCCTGGAGAATACTATCCCTATTCTACAGATAAGGAAAACTAAGGCTAAGAAAAGATAACTAACTTCTGCTGGATTCCACAGCCAGCAGGTTCAGGATTGGTATTTAAACTCAAGTCCACCCGCCTCGTGACCCTTGGTTTTCCTCTATGCCAACATTCAGATAAACACCACTGCTGCAGTGGTTCAGGGAGGCTAAGTAACTTTTCCAACTTTACACAACTGGTAAGTGACAGAGGTTTCTCTATCTTCAGAGACTATTGTTTTCAGCATAACGTTACATTATTGCTTCTCTACCATCCCCTTAGGTAACTCCAAACTAAACCTTGTGGGTAAATGCTGATGGTAGATAGGTTGATTTTTACAGACTAAAGATAATAGAGGAAAACTATGATTGCTTGTGTCCCTATATCCAAAAAGACTGACGTTTCTTTTTTATAAGACTGCCCACTCTGCATGATAAAAAACGTGATCGCTGTGATTTGTTACTTATTAACTTCAACTACTAGAAATAGGGCTCCCTAACAAGTTGTCTTGCAAATTGATATAAAAGATAATTATCAAATGTTCTGCCTTCTGAGATTCTATATTTCTACCAAGATTTTTAGAGCTTTTTCAACAAATAAAAACATTACAAAATCATGGAACACTGTACCAAAGGCAGAACCACTAAAAGAATATTTAAATCACATCCATAATTTTAAAAAATTATTTAATTTACACAAATGTAATAAAATATTCCTGAGCCACACCCATAATTCTTTTAAAATTAGGAACTCCACAAGATAGTCACAAGACATAAAACACACAATCAAGAATACAGAGAATGGAAACCTAATTGTATATTGGCCCTTTCCGTGAAATCTTTTTCTGACCTATTGCTATTATTGCTCCAAATACATTTTTTAAACTTTTTCAGCCTTTGTTGATTATTTTTAATCTCTTCAATGGTGGTATATCCCTGGCCACTGAGTTTCAGAAATTGCCACAGTTATGCAGTGCTGAGTCTGGTGAATAAGATGGAAAAGATCAGTTATGGCTAAGAAACAAGACAGAAATATAAGCCTACAGATTCTACAGACTCTTGGATGGAATATGGAAACAAGACACCAAAATAATTTGTGGGCTGTATTACTATGTGTTTTCAGTGTGATCTGTGGCTTTGGGATAATTTTAAGCTTGAACAGTCTAAATTAATTTTGTCTTTCCTTAAAGGCAAAGAATAATTAGAAGTCTGAAATTTGCTTTTAGGATTTTTATACAAATCAGGATGTTAGAGCAAAGAAAGTTTCAGATATGCAAACCTGTGCCCATGAGTGTACAGCCCCAAAACCCCTCAAGCATTTCATCCTAAACACAATGCACGAACGGGATTCTGGGAGAGATCACAACCCCCTGAAATGTAATTAGAATCACGGACACAGAAGATAAAAGCTGCCTTGATGATGGAGCATGTCAGACCCTGGACACACAAACTGGAAAGAGAAGAAAGCAGTTTTTTCAGAGTAAATTGAAGTAGCTATTCTAATGAAATGTGAAGGTTTAAGGATAATTTAAAAAATATTAGTAGTAGGACATATTTTTTAAAAAACATAATTTTACTATGAAGGATATATTTCATTCTTTCAACATATTTATTGAGAAGCAGACCTGACCTGTGCACTGTAGGCAAAGTGAATCAAAATGCAATTACTATTTGGGTCATGGTAACCCTTGTTAGTTGATTCACTTTGTTTTTGTGGTTAATATAAGCTTCTGAAACAAACAACTACCCTGTTACCAGATTCAGTTACTGGTTTTTATCTTATATTTTGGGTTTAGGGAATTACTCAAGTTTACGCCTATTTTCAGTTCATGCCTCTCATAAGCAAAATCTGCAAACACACAGCTGCTGTGATAGTCTGACAGAGATCCATTCCACAGACCTCTGACTGCCACCAAGAACCAGCGCTGATGCAAAAGGAACCTCGCTGAAGAAAGCTGTGTTTTCTTAATAATAACAGTTGTATAAACATAAGGTCTTCTCAGTTAAAGGGAAACCAACATCAAAAAGCAGTACAACATAGAACCCTAAACCCCTCTTTCTTTGAAGAAACCCGTTTGAAGCGAGGTGTTTCTAGTTATGGGTGAATGAAATGAGAATTCAGTTGCAACAAACGGACATCCAGTTCTACGAAGGACTAATTAAATCCATCTGAGAAGCTGCATCTCAAACCGCCTCACACATTTCAAAGGAAAGCACTCCTCTGCCTTTTGCTAAGACATCAAAACACTCAGTCACAGCTGACGCATATAGAGGCTCTACAACAATGTTATTTTTATGGACTACAAAGCTCCACAAAAGTAATGTTAAGAGTTTGCACTATTTCATGACTAAAAATTCAGAGTTAAGGCAGAACATTTCTATGTATCGCTATCTGAAATTTCTTTCCAGCCTCCAACTAGTTTTGTAGATCTTCTACCTGATCTCAAAACAAAAACAAAACAGATGCATCAGTCTTTAATGTGTTTCATATACTTGCTAAGTAGAAATCGTTAAAAAATTAATCAAAGAATTAGTCCTAGTTGCACCACTAACTTTTTTTCCTTATAAACAAAACCAGGATTTTGATGTTCAATTAAGACTCTTGAGTAGGCAGGGTGTGGTGACTCATGCCTGTAATCCCAACACTTTGGGAGCCCGAGGTGTACAGATCATGAGATCAAGAGTTCAAGACCAGCCTGACCAACATGGTGAAACCACATCTCTTCTAAAAATACAAAAATTAGCCAGGCGTGGTGGCGGGCGCCTGTAAACCCAGCTACTACGGAGGCTGAGGCAGAAGAATCGCTTGAACCCGGGAGGCAGAGGTCGCAGTGGGCTGAGATTGTGCCATTGCAATCCAGCCTGGGTGACAGAGCGTGACTCCATCTCAAAAAAAAAAAAAAGACTCTTCAGTAGTTAATAAAAGCCAGCAGAAGAAGCTGCTGAAAACTTTAAAAACTTGGTTTGACAAAAATACTCCATTTAACAGCCATTTTTTGGCCTTTAAAGTGGTAGAAGAAAGTTATATTCAGAATTTGGGATATTATCCCAACAGGATACTGTGGTGTTAGTGTCTATCCTCCCAGGATTTTCTGTCTGTCATTGGTTATGGTGAGCTCATATAATCATATTGAGCAATCGTGTTTTTTTCTTAAAGAACACTATTAAATGTGACACAATCCATAAGCAGGAGAAATTCAATTCTTCAACATTTTGTTTTCAACATACATAGAGAGACATACAACTAACACCATCCAGATGGTTGCTAACATTCAGAGTTTCTTCCCATGGCAGAAGACCTTAGTAAAAAGAGAAGCAGGAGCCGTCAGGAGGCCCCAGGCTTCTGGCTTCTCTCTTTACTTACCAAGTAACCTTGGGTGAGTCACTTGACCTTCCCTGGGTGAGTCACTCTTCCCTGGGTGAGTCACTCAACCTTCTCATCCCCTCTTGCTGTTAAGTGAGGAGTTGCCCTAGGACAGCCAAATTCCTGTAAGTTTTGAAAGTCTGTGACTTTTTTCTCCAAATGTGAATTCATTAAAACGCTACATGGATTCTGTTTGGAATCCCACTTATCAGTTATTCACACAATGGAAACATGGTAACTTACCACCTCTCTGCTACCTCCTCTGCCCCAAGGAAATTTCAGGCATTCCATGACAGTTTGGTAAATTAACTCCAATTCAAAAGTTTTCAGGTCACAGGAAATTTTATAGAAGAGAATAAATTTCTGGAAATTAACACACTGCTACATTACTGACAGAAAAAACTGTGAAGAATAAGGCAGATTTTGTTGACCCTTCAATTTTAAAAAGAGTAAAAAATGCCTATGCTTTGATATTTGAAATCACATTTCCTAGGTGCTAAATTTATAAATAAAATCATTGTTTTCTTTAATCACAACAAATTAAACTAGCAAACACATTGACTGAATTTTGATATCCCGTTATGTAACTAGTTTGTTAAGGTGTATGAAAGGCAATTGTCAATGCATATTTGCCTGTATTTTTTGGAGACAACATTCTAATTTATTAAAGAGTTTCCATGACCACTAGGGAAGCAGTTTTTTGAACTCCTTCCTTCCTGCTTCACTGTTCTCTCTCTTCCTTCCTTCCTTCCCCAACTCCTCTACCCTGCCCCCAATGAATATTTCCTGAGAAGTACAAGAAGTGTGACAGTGAACAAGACTAGGTCCTTGCCTTTACAAAGCTCCTATTTTAGTGTGAAGAGGCTGAAATTAAACAAGTGGACAAAGAAATAAACATGAGAACTCAAGTGCATGATAAGCACAATGATGGAAATGAACACTATGATACGACAGCAAGTGACTAAGGGGTCACTTAAGAGACCAAAAGCTAATTCTGCTTCCAAATATAAAAACACAGAAGACAAAACAAACAGTAACAATAACCCAAAAAACCTCTCATTCGAATTCATGACTAAAAGAATTTGATTAGATATCAAATATGAGTTTACTGAAAATATGATGTTAATGTATTTATTTATGAAAGTGATCTAAATATGTATTCTATTAATTCTCACAAGATACCAATTTGAACACAATTTAGACTTTTGAAAAACCTGTTGATCAATAGTATTTCCTAGAACATACTTTATAAACTGCTCCTATAAAAGCTGGCTAGATAATGAATAACGTCACAATAAAATCAAAACACATAGTTTAAAGGCCCTTCAGGATCTGCCCATCTCCACCTCCCTCACTGGCACCTCTCCGCCTAGCCTCCCTGTGTCCTGGCCTCCTGGACATGCAGAGCTGCCTTGCACTATCTGACCACATGGATTGATACCCCATCAACTCCTGCTCCATGATTTCAAATGGAAGCTTGGTTAGCCTAGCCCTTCTGTTGTGTTTAAGTCAATTCTTGCTCCCAGCCTCAACAACATTCCACGTACTTCCAATTTCTAATGCCATAATCAACTCCTCCCAGTCTCACCTCACCTCTTCCCCCACAGCAGCCATCACAGGTGAATAAGTCACCAACTCTCCCTTCATCTCCACCCGCTCCTTTGTCCTTTCATATAAAAATGGAACAGAGGCTGGGTGTGGTGGTTCATAAGGTCAAGAGATCAAGACTATCCTGGCCAACATGGTGAAACTCCGTCTCTACTAAAAATACAAAAATTAGCTGGGCGTGGTGGCGTGCGCCTGTAGTCCCAGCTACTTGGGAGGCTGAGGCAGGAGAATCACTTGAACTCGGGAGGTGGAGGTAGCAGTGAGCCAAGATCGTGCCACTGTGCTCCAGCCTGGGTGACAGAGCAAGACTCCATTTCAAAAAAAAAAAGCACAGAGGCCCTTCTCCTAGTTCTTCTTTTTCTCCTTAGTCTTTAATCATCAAAAATTCCCTTCTTCTGGCACCTGTTATCAGCACTTAAGAATTTATTAAACCTTTAAAAAGTCAATCCCCTCAACACCATGGCCCACTCTAACAACCATGCCTTTCGAAGAAGAGTCATTCACTCCACTTGTCCGCATATCTCAATGTCTGAACTCACCACAATTTCATTTCTGGCCCCATTACAACATTGAAATTGTTCTCAATTATTTTCACTAAATCCAATGGATAAATCTCAGCCTTAGTTGTTTTTTTTGTTTTAACATGACTTCTTATATTCACTGGCATCATTGACCTCATCTTCTTAAAACAGCCTCTTCCTTTAAATTCTGAAACAACACAACTTCTTGGGTTTTCTGACACAGTCTCTTTCATTGCTCCTCTTCAGTATCCTTTGCTGATTCTTCTTCCTCTGCCCATCCTTTAAATCTTTAGCGTACCTCAAGGTTTCATCTTTCTTGGTCCTCTTCCCTCTTCTACTTTCTCCTCAATTCAACCCCGTGTTCAACTGCCATTTATACTACTGGAGACCAAATCTTCCCCAAACTCTCTCCTGGGCCACAGAACCTCACATCCAATGACCCAGGAAACATCTCCACTTATGTATCTCACAGATCCCTTCAAAATTAAGTCTGAAATTGTCTTCCTATTTCTCTAGACGTAACCTCTCTATGCTTCAATTTCCTTATACTTAAAAATAGGACTAATAACAGTACTTATGCCTTATAGGATTGGAATAGAAATGAAAGTAGATTGTACATGTTGACTACAATTGTTGTTAAATAACATATTGCGCGGATCACGAGGTCAGGAGATCGAGACCATCCTGGCTAACATGGTGAAACCCCGTCTCTACTAAAAATACAAAAAATTAACCGGGCGTAGTGGCGGGCGCCTGTAGTCCCAGCTACTCGGGAGGCTGAGGCAGGAGAATGGCGTGAACCCGGGAGGCGGAGCTTGCAGTGAGCTGAGATTGCGCCACTGCACTCCAGCCTGGGCGACAGAGCCAGACTCCATCTCAAAAAAAAAAAAAAAAAAACATATTGCATGTGGACCACTTAGAACAGTGCTTGACACATATTAAATATGCAATATATATTAGCTAATATTATTACTGCTCAATAAATGCACGGTTAATTCTACATCTTAAATCTCTTCCATGTTGATCCATTTTTTTCTCCAAAATACTTGCAGCTGAGGCTCACAGCGCCCACCTGCATGACTGCTTCTAGCAGGCCCTCTTCCTCCAGTCTTGCCTCTCCAAACCTATTCTCCATCATGAAGGCAGAGTGATCTCCCAAACAGGCAACTCTGTCCGACTCCCTGCAGGCAAGCCTTCTGTGGCTCTCCACTGCACTCCAGACACATCCAGACCAGGTTCAGGGCTGGCACTTTCACATGGCCGGGTCCCGGCTGCTTCCCCTGGGGCCTGCCCCTCCCATCTCACCACTAGTTTCCCCCTCCCTGCCTGCCACCAGGTCCCACACTTCAAGCTTTCTGTGCTGCAGTCATACACAACTTCTCTCTTGCTTCAGACACAAATAACTTTCTTAGTTCTCTTTCTACTTTTTTTTGGTGTGTGTGTGTTTTTCTTTTCTTTATCTTCCATTTTACATTCAGGGATACATGTGCAGGTTTGTTACACAGGTACACTTGTGTCATGAGGGTTTCTTCTACAGATTATTTCATCACCTAGGTATTAAGCCTAGTATCCATTATTTTTCCTGATCCTCTTCCTCCACCCTTCGGTAGGCGCCAGTGTGTTGTTCCCTTGTGTCCATGTGTTCTTGTTATTTAGCTCCCACTTATAAGTGTGAACATGCGGCATTTGGTTTTCTGTTCCTGCATTAGTTTCCTAAGGATAATGACTTCCAGCTCCATCCATGTCCCTACAAAGGACATGATCTTGTTCTTTATAGCTGTATCTACTTTTTATGTAGGCCTTCAAAGTCTGACTCCTTCCCCTACCCTCCCCCAAACCTCCTGTGTAGGTCTCAGCCTGGCCAGTATTTCCTTCCTAAGCCTCCCCTAACCACCTCCGTGTTCAGTTCGGGGCCTCCGCTACATACATGCTCACCACAGCACCTGCCCTCCCTGTTACCACTCAATTTTCCTCCTTCACTGACACAGCCTTCATCCTTGTCCCCCTCAACAGATGACACTGTGAGAAGTCAGATGTATCATCTCTTTTGATTACCACTGGTTCTCCAGGACCTATGTCATAAAAGGTACTCAATAAACAGCTGTTATATTACAACTAAAATGATCAATGCATGGTGCTATAAATATGTCAAAATTCATCTACTAGCTGAGTCACTCAGCCAAGGCATTTTAACAGATGGCTCCACTGTTCATTCTATTTATAAACAACTTTGAGGGGTCAAAATATCATACCAAAGTGAATTTTAAAACTTTTTAATTATTTTTATTTTTTAAGATGGAGTTTCACTCTTGTCACCCAGGCTGGAGTCCAATGTTGCAATCTTGGCTCACTGCAACCTCCACCTCCCAGGTTCAAACGATTCTCTGCCTCAGCCTCCCAAGTAGCTGGGACTACAGGTGACCACCACCACACCTGGCTAATTTTTGCATCTTTAGTAGAGACGGGGTTTCACCATGTTGGCCAGGTTGGTCTCCAACTCCTGATCTCAGGTGATCTGCCCACCTCGGCCTCCCAAAGTGCTGGGATTACAGGCGTGAGCCATTGCGCCTGGTCTTAAAACTTTATTTTTTAAATTTGTGAGTTTTACATTTTTTGTCTGTTTGTTTTGAGATGGGGTCTCACTCTGTTGCCCAGGCTAAAGTGCGGTGGCACGATCACAGCTCACTGCAGCCTTGACCTCCCAGGCTCACTTGATCCTCCCACCTTAGCCTCCTGAGTAGCTGGGACCACAGACATGTGCCACCATGCCTGGCTAATTTTTTTTTTGTAGAGACAGGGTCTCACTATGTTGCCCAGGCTGGTCTCCACCTCCCAGGCTCAAGCGATCCTCCTGCCTCAGCCTCTTAAACTGTTGGGCTTATAGGCGTGAGCCACTGTACCCAGCCAACTTTAATTTACTTTTTGTTGTTGCAGAAACCTGACCAGCACCCGTAATAGGCTCCTTGACTACTATAAATATTTTATAAAGATTTATAAAACTGAACTGAACTAAAGGTGACTATCTGGTATCAACGCTGAAAGTTTTATTCTAAATAAAATTCTTCAGAAAGTGAATCCAGGGCTAATATTAAAAATCACTTGAAGTCTTAATTACAGTATTTGCCAACTGTAATATAACAACCAATACCATTCAGTGTTTTTCATTGCCAAAGTAACTGAATTTTATATATTTTTGTTCTTCACTTAGCACCATAACAAGTTACTCGGCCCTTGAGCACACCATGACTGAGTCATTCAAGAGGGTACAGGTGCAGCTGTGCACCCAATTAGACAAGCAATTTTCCAGAGTACACGGGCAGGATCTTCACATTTTTGTGAAAATTTAGTCCTATGTTTCAAAAGTAGAGTGCGATACCCACTGAACAAGCCTGCATTTAAAAAGTAAACAGATCAAGCTGTGCAAGGTTACTCTTCAGACCTGATTTCTCTACAACCTTGTTTATCCAACCCCCTCCCATCAGATGTCAAGCTGATTTGGATGAATTTGCCTTGAAAGGATATTCTTTAGCTTGGGATAAGGAGTCACATTGGTACATCAGGTTACTTTTGGATGTTCTTGCTTAAACCAAGAGTAAGGAAAAACATACTGTTCTCTAAAATAGCCTTGTGATGTCTTAGGACGAGTGAAATTACTATGAGCTCTGGAACCCTAAGCAAAACTTTCGGAGTGAACTACCTTTACACTGCCTTTTGCTATTGGGAAACACATCTCTCCAACTATTCTACATTCACAGTAATCTCTCTGGGTAGTTCATACACCTACAGAAGGGGAAACAGGAGGCTGTGGAGGAACTGCTCGGACTCAGCTTCCTTACTCTGACCTGTGCTACTGCTCTTTCTTTGCTTTTTCCAATTTCTTAATTCAGATTAGATCAACCTGTAACCAGAGCCTATTAAGTGATCTCCAGCAACTGTCTCCAAGTTGGAAGTGCTAGCCAAAGAATTTCAGTGATTGCGTTTTGTGTACTTACACCTGTGGGACCAGCACTCTCCATTTAATGAGCCAGCTGCTTGTCTGATTGCTTCCCTGGATGGCCAAGTCACTGCAGAAGTTTCTTGAAAGGTAATTAAGGCTCCATTATTTCAACACTGCTCCATCTTACAGACCCTTCCACTGCACAATTTTGAAATGTTTTTTTTTAAAAAAAGGTAATACACATGTAGGGTTCAAAATTCAAAAAATACTAAAAAGATATGATCTAAGAGATGTATCCTTCTCACTTGTTATGGAGTCAGCCCTCCAGCTCCCCAACTCACAGGCAACCACGGGTCCCAGTTTCTTGTGGCTCCTTCCAAAGATATTCTGTGCATATCACAAGCACAAACACACACATTCTTTTTTATGCCAATGAATGTCGTTTGCCTCTGTCACTTGATAAAGCAGCACACAGGGCTGGGCGCGGTGGCTCACGCCTGTAATCCCAGCACCTTGGGAAGCCAAGGCGGGTAGATCACGAGGTCAGGAGATGGAGACCATCCTGGCTAACACAGTGAAACCACGTCTGTATTAAAAATACAAAAAATTAGCCGGGCATGGTGGCAGGCGTCTGTAGTCCCAGCTACTCAGGAGGCTGAGGCAGGAGAATGGTGTGAACCTGGGAGGTGGAGCTTGCAGTGAGCTGAGATCGCGCCACTGCACCCCAGCACCCCAACCTGGGCTACAGAGCGAGATTCCGTCTTAAAAAAAAAAAAAAGAAAGCAGCACATAGAAGACACTCTCAACTTTTTAAAGGCTGCACAGTATTTCAATGTCATGAATGTATCATATTTATTTAACTATTCCAGTCTGACAGGCAGTTTGATACCATGTTACACTGGTACAGTAAGTTACTTTTAGACATTCTTCCTTAAACCAATAGCAGGGAGAAACATACTATTCTTTAAAATAGTCCTGTGATGTTTTAGGACAAATGAAATTACTACGAACTCTGGAACCCTAAGCAAAACTTTTGGAGTGAGCTACCTTTTCATTACCTTTTGCTAGTTCTTTCCAGTCTTCTGCTGTAACAAATAATACTAACATGACTATTCTTGCACATCTCCTACATGTGGACATAACACACAGTATAAATTCATTTTGTCAAATTGCTCTCCATGGAAGTTGTTATATCAATTTATACTCCCACCAGCGTTTGAGAGCTTATGTTTCTACAATCTTAGGAAGAGGCCAGGTGCAGTGGCTCATGCCTATAATTGCAGCACTTTGGAAGGCCAAGGCAGGTGGATTGTTTCAGCCCAGGAGTTCGAGACCAGCCTGGGCAACATAGTGAAATGCTGTCTCTACAAAAAATACAAAAAGGAGCTGGGCATGCTGACTATTCAGGCTATTCAGCTATTCAGGAGCCTGAGGTGGGAGGATCACTGGAGCCTACGAGGCCGACGTTGCAGTCAGCCGTGATCATGCCACTGCACTCCGGCCTGGGCAACAGAGCAAGACCTGTTCTCAAAAAAAATAAATAAATAAAATCAAAACAAAACAGAATTAACGAATTTTCCATTTTTGCCAAAATGTGCATGGAAAATAGTATCTCATCGTGATTTTAACTTGAATGTGTGTGTGTCTTTTAGCACTTTTTATCATATGTGCAGCAGCCATATGTCCTTTGCTGTAAACTGTCTCTGAATATTTTTTTACCAGGGCTTTTGTTCATTTTCATATTGATTTGTAAGAGTTCTGTATATATGAAGGGCATCCCTTATTTTGTGAGTAAAATGAATTGCAAATTTTCTCTCTGGTTTTTTGGCTTACCTGTTGGCTTCACTTACGATAGTTTTACATTCTTTGCAGAAAATTTTTACATTTTTAAGCATTATCTTGACTGATTATCCTAATAATTTTTCAAATGGAAAAATAATTTTATCAAGGAAAAAGTTCTTGCCAATGTAAAAGAATTTCTATGTTTATGCATTATGTTTTAATTTTAAAAAACTATTGACAGAAAATAAGGCATTTTCCTCAAATAGAATATCTTTTGCTGCTTTGTTCAGTATACTTTTTAAAGGTAGAGGGGTAGAAAGACTAAGTGAAAAAATTGCCTAAGAAGAGAAGTAGTTTAATGATCATAACATTTAATTCTGGCAAAAGACAAATTAATGAAAAATTAAAAATAAATATAAAATATGACTTCAAAAAACTTACCTCAATTTTCTATCATTTGCCATGTACTGTAAGTCAGTTTTCTAAATAGAATTATAGTCCTTTATTATAAACCCCTAATGGTACTGTAGTATTCTCTTTAAAATGCTCAGGGAAAAAAAGGTTCTTTTTCTGTCTGCCTTCTCTGTATTTAAGCCATAGGTAATTTTTAAACTAAAAGCCTATAATAGGCATAAATATAATAGTTAACTCACCTTGTTTACTGATGTCCTTTTCATGTTCAAGATTAAAAGCCTACCCTAAAAACTGACAATAGAGGCAAAAGAATAGATATAATAATGTTCTATTTTTTGAACAAAGGATGTTCCAAAATTAACTCTTTAAAAGAACCACATGATTCTTATCATGTTCCTATAAAAATTCCAGTAACTTCATGATTTAGTATTATGCTCTATTCATAGAATAAAAGTAAAAGAGATTATGATGTAAAATGCATGTATAAATTCTTAATGAAGATACATTACAGATTCTTTATATTACTATTTGAGAACACAAAGTTATTATTTTGTGCAGAAGATTCTTGGTATATTCTAAGTTCATCGAATTTTTCATTTTTATGAAAACGTTACACAAAAACATTTAAACAGATTTACTTAAAATTGAATTTTTGGCCAGGCACAGTGGTTCACGCCTGTAATCCCAAAACTTTGGGAGGCTGAAGCGGGCAGATCACCTGAGGTGAGGAGTTTGAGATCAGCCTGGCCAACAGGGTGAAACCCCATCTCTACTTAAACTACAAAAATTAACCAGGCGTGGTGGCACGTGCCTGTAATCCCAGCTACTCCGGAAGCTGAGCCATGAGAATAACTTGAACTTGGGAGGTGGAAGTTGCAGTGAGCCAAGATTGTGCCTCTGCACTCCTGCCTGGGCAACAGAGTGAGCTCTGTCTCAAAAAAAAAAAAAAAAAAAAAAATCAAACTTTCAAAGTCCTCTTTAAATATTAAAATAAACTATGGTGGAATGTTTTCTTAGTCAAGAAATCCAGAACAAAACATATGGTGGTAGAACAAAGGAAAAAGGGTGAGTTATAGCAGAGAAGGAAAACGTCAAACAATGCATATATAATTATTTCTTATTATGCATCCATATGTAGTTATTATTTTTTATTCTTAGTTCATCACCATATTCTTTCTTTGAGGAGAAAAATATAGGGTGGTAATTTCAATGATATGAATACTACAAAACAATTCCCTCCCTCCACCTCAGGCATCTAAGATGAAACAATTTTGCATCAACCAAAACAAACATTATAAAGAAAACAAAATGAAAGCACAAACTCTCTTGTACACAAAAGCTTACCTATCTCAAATCTTTATTTTTTTTTTTCGACACGGGGTCCAGGATTTCACTCTCACCCAGGCTAGAGTGCAGTGGTGCAATCACGGCTCACTGCAGCCTCAATCTCCCAGGCTCAAAGCATCTTCCCCCTTGGGCCTCCTGAGTACCTGAGGCTACAGGCGTGTATCACCACGACCGGCTAATCATACAAAATTTTTTTTGTTGCCAGGGCTGGTCTAGACCTCCTGGGCTCAAGTGATCCTCCCGCTTTAGCCTCTCAATGTGCTGGGATTACAGGCGTGAGCCACACACCCAGTCTCAAATCTTATATTGCTCTCAAAAAATATTGCTTGGATAAAACTTGAACTCACAGGCTGGGCACGGTGGCTCATGCCTGTAATCCCAGCACTTTGAGAGGCCAAGGTGGGCAGATGGCTTGAACCCAGGAGTTCAAGACCAGCCTAGGCAACATGGCGAAAACCCTGTCACTACAAAAAATATAAAAATTAGCCAGACATGGTAGCATGCCCCTGTAGTCTCAGCTACTTGGGGGACTGAGGTGCTCTCCCCCATGCTACCACATTCTAATGTTTTTCCTCATTTATTTATACAATAATTTTGAGGCAAGTTCTGGCTTACATATAGTAAAAAATATGTTCTAAGCTGTGACTCATCAGTCATCTCCCCCAAGAGGAACTTCTTTCATCTTCCCCCAGATCCTTCCCTTCCCCCAAGCAGTTGAGTGCCTTTCTTTCTTTCTCATAGATTTAACTGGTTGATGACACCTCTATTAATGCATTTATTACATTATTTTAATTACCTCCAACTCTGCCTTCCCTTATAAGTACGGATTGTTTACATGGATATCTCCAAGGCCAACTGCCTTTAATTTATTTTTTTCCCGACAAAATATTATATGTTGAATTAGCGATTTTTCATTGCTTGCTTGGAATATGTTCTAGAAGTAAAAACAGCAGACCAAAGAATATGAATGTTTCTAAAGGTCTCTGATAAATGTTATCATATATACCTATTTAATTCATCTTTAAATTACTGACATGTAGGCCAACAACTATTGTTTGATATTGATACAATGATAGAGACAGGAGGCAGAGAAATTCTAGGCAGACAGGTGTGGGTCCCTGGTGAAGTTCCACCCTCAAGCTGAAAAGCCTGAGACCGTGGCCCAAAGTGAGAACTTCTCTCCCTGTTTTCCAGCTCAAATGTGGCCTTTTCCTAAACTACCCATGGCCCCACCCCGCCTCATCCTGTGCCTATAAAGACCCCAGACTCAATCAGCAGAGAGGAGAAGCAGCTGAATGTTGGAGAGAAGGGACTTGACTTCAGAGGGACAGCTTGATGGAGTAACTTCGGAGAAAATCCAGCCGGACTTCAGGGGAAGATCACCTACCCCTCCTCTGTCCCCTTTTCAGCTCCCCTCTCTTCCCACTGAGAGCCACTTTCATCGGCAATAAAATCATTCCTGCATTTACCATCCTTCAATTAGTTCGTGTGACCTCATTTTTCCTGGACACCAGACAAGAGCTCAGGAGCCATGTGTGTGGATACAAAAGGCTGTTACACTGGCCTTTTGCCCTCGCTGGTGGAGGGCAGCCGCAGGCCAACTGAGCTGTTAACACTTAAGCCGCCTGTGGAGAGCAGAGCTAAAAGAGCACTGTAACATGCCATCTGGGGCTTTGGGAGTCACAGGCACCCCTCCTGGATGCTGCCATGGGGCCTGCACAGAGTTAGCTCCTGCTGGCGCCCAAAAGCACTTGCTCTGGTTCCTGCACCCACTCACCTGTGCACTCCCTCCTACGAGGTGTGGAAGGCAACAGGTGCAAATGAGTGGAGTTTGATCCCACTGGCGCCAAAACGGCTGGTCAGTTCCGGTTCTCCTGCACTACAGTTCCCTCCTCCTTCGCTCGTGTGCTCCCTCCCACAAGCAGTTGAGAGCTATAGGCTGATTAAAGGAGGCACCCCGTCGCAAAGCGGTCCCGCAAAGGGGTCAGGGAAATATCTTGCTTCAATATTATTTGAAAGGTAAGATATATTCACCATAGTAATAAAGAAATACATAAATACTTATATAAACATTCAAGATTAAATACTCCTGATACAACAGAGCCAAGGTTCTGAATAACCCAGATATTTAACCATTTGAGGAAATGCCATCCTGTTTTCCAAAGCAGCTGCACCCTTTTACGTTCCCACCAATAGCATGCGAAGGTTTCAATTTCTCCACCTCTTTGCCAACACTTGTTTTTTTTTTTTTTTTTTTTTTGAGACAGAGTCTCGCTCTGTCGCCCAGGCTGGAGTGCAGTGGGGCGATCTCGGCTCACTGCAAGCTCCACCTCCCGGGTTCATGCCATTCTCCTGCCTCAGCCACCCAAGGAGCTGGGACTACAGGCGCCCACCACCATGCCCCGGCTAATTTTGTTTTTGTATTTTTAGTAGAGACGGGGTTTCACTGTGTTAGCCAAGACGGTCTCCATCTCCTGACCTCGTGATCCGCCTGCCTCAGCCTCCCAAAGTGCTGGGATTACAGGCGTGAGCCACCGCACCTGGCCTGCCAACACTTGTTATTACCTGACTTTTTAAAGTAGAGCTATGTAGTGGGTACAAAGGACAATCTCACTGTGGTTTTGATTTGCATCTGGATCCCTCCATGCCTTATGATGCAGAACATCTCTATATGTGCTTACCAGCAATTGCATATATTCTTTGGAGAAACGTCTATTCAGATCTTTTGCCTATTTTTAGAGTGGGCTGTTTTTTATTGTTAAGTTGTAAGTGTTCTTTATGTATTTTAAACACAAGTGCTTTACTGAAAATTTCATTTGCAAATATTTTTTCCCATTCTGTGGTTTGTCTTCAATTTCCTGTTAGTGTCCTTTGAAGCAAACATTTTAATCTTGATGTTGAACAACTCATCTATTTTTAAAGATGTTTTGCCTCTTATATTTAGGCCTTCAATCCATTTTGGATTAATTTTTGTACACTAATCAATATGAGGTAGGGGTTCTACTTCATTCCTTTACATGTGAACCCAGGTGTTTCGACACCATTTGTTGAAGAGATTATTCTTTTTACCATTGAATTATTTTGGCACCTTTGTCAAAGATCAATTGACCATACGTTTTTGGGCTTATTTCTGGATTCTCAATTCTATTCTGTTGATTTATATGACAATCATTTTGCAAGTACTACACTGTATTTGATTACAAGGCTGTTTGTAGTAAGTTCTGAAAGATGGAAATATGAGTTATCCAATTCTGGATTTTTGTGGGTTTGTTTGGTTGGCTGGTTTTGAGACAGAGTTTTGCTCTGTATCCCAGGCTGGAGTGCAGTGGTGTGATCAGAGCTCACTGCAACCTCCACCGCCTGGGCTCAAGCTATCCTCCAACCCCAGCCTTCTAGGTAGCTGGGACTAGAGGCACATGCTACCACCATCAGCTAAAAAAAACTTTTTTGTAGAGATCGGGGCCCTCACTATATTTCTCAGGCTGGTCTCGAACTCTTGGGCTCAAGTCATCCTCCTGCCTTGGCCTCCCAAAGTGCTGGGATTACAGGTCTGAGCCAATGTGACTGGCGTGTTTTTTTGTTTTTTCGTGTGTGTGTGTGTGTGTGTGTGTGTGTGTGTGTGTGTGTGTGTGTTTAGATTACTTTGGCTATTCTGGGTCCCTTAAGTTTCCATATTTTCCAAATTTTAGGATCAGCTTGTCAATTTCTGATAAAAATACAGCTTGGACTTCGGCAGGAATTGTGTTGCATCTTTAGACTAATTTGGGAATTACATGATTTGGGTGTGTCCCCACCCAAATTGCATCTTGAATTGTAGCTCCCATAATTCCCACGTGTGTGGGAAGGACCCAGAGGGAGGAAACTGAATCACGGGGGTGGGTCTTCCCCGTGTGGTTCCTGTGACAGTGAATAAGTCTCAGGAGGTCTGATGGTTTTATAAAGGGGAGTTCCCCTGCAAGAGCTCTCTCTTGCCTGCTGCCATGTAAGATGTCCCTCTGCTCTTCCTTCATCTTCTGCCATGATTATGAGGCCTCCCCAGCCATATGGAACTGTGAGTTCATTAAAGCTCTTTCATTTATAAACTACCCAGTCTTGGATATGTCTTCATTACAAGCGTGAGAACAGACTAATACAGGGAAGCAGTGCCATCTTAAGTTTTTCAATTCACAAATATTAGAAACTTTCCATTTATTTGGATTTTCCTTAATTTCTTTTTTCAATGGTTCGTTTCACAATACAAGTTTTATACTTCTTTTGTTAAATTTACTCACCTGGACCCACTAACATCAGTGTCAGCACACGCAACCCCGGGGCCCAAGGACAGACATACTCAGCCCACCACTGCCACCATTAGGCCCAAAGACTGGCCCATGTGGCATCCTTGTCCCCAGAAAACCTCATTACAGCCTCTACTAATAACAGCACCCTAAGCCACTAAAGAAATCACAGATACCACCGATACTGTTTACAGCCAAAGAAATCATACAGTGACTACACTATACAGTGACTACCACATGCACCCAGAATCAAAGGCAAAGGGTCCTACCCAACCAACAGCATGGATACATCTTCAGGAAAAAGTCTTCCCCTACGAAAGCAAATTCTAAAATTGGAAGAAGCGAATATTACCCTACATGTTCAAATATCAACGTAAGGACACAGGAAACATGAAAAAGCAAGGGAATATGATACCTCCAAAGGAATACAATAATTCTGCAGCAACAGATCCCATCCAAAAGAAATTCACATTCCAGAAAAATAACTAAAAATTTTGATACTAAAAATAGTGAGACACAAGAGTGATCTGAAAAACAACACAAAAAAATCAGAAAGACAATTAAGGATATAAATGAGAAATTTACCAAAAAGATGGGTATCATAAAAAAGAATCAGACACATTCTGGAATGAAGAATTCACTGAATGAAATGCAAAATGCATTCAAAAGCTTCAACAGACTAGATCAAGCAGAAGAAAGAATCTCATAGCATGAAGGGAAGTCTTTTGAAATAATGCAGTCAGACAAAAAAATTTTTAAGTAATTTTAAAACATAAAGAAAGCTTTCATGATATATGGGACACAATAAAGTAACCAAAAATCAAGATTATCAGTATCCCAAAAGGCAAAGAAATAATGAAAGGATATGAAACTCTATTTAAGGACATAATAACTGAAAACTCCCCAAGTCTAGTGAGAGATACAGACATCCAGATACAGAAGGTCCAGAAATCCTCAACCAGATTGAATGCAAAACAGTATCTCTTCCATGATACATTATAGTCAAACTATCTAAAGCCAAATACAGAGTTTTAAAAACTGTAAGAGAAAAGTATCTAGTCATCTATAAAGGAAGTCCCATCAGACTAACAGTCAACATCTTAGCAGAAACCTCACATACCAGGAGAGAATGGAATTGTATTTTCAAAGGGCTGAAAGAAAAACACTGCCACTCAGTGGTACTATACCCAGTAATAATATCCTTCATTAATGAAGGAGAAATAAAGTCTTTCCCAGACAAGCAAACGCTGAATTTGACCAGTGGAATGCATTACCACTATATCCGCCCTATAAGAAATGTTCAAGGGAGTCCTAAACCTGGAAGCAAAAGGACAATATACACCATCATGAAAACACGTGCAAGTATAAAACCTACTGGTAAGGCAAACACACAAATGAGGAACAGAAAAGACTCAAATGTTGCCACTGAAGGAAAACACCAACCACAAAGATAAACAATATAAAATAGGAAGGAACATATAAAACAAACAGAAAGCAATTAATGACATGACAGGAACAAAACCTCATATATCAATAATAACCCTGAATGTAAATGGATTAAATGCTCCACTTAAAAGATGGAAGCTGGTGGCCAGGTGCAGTGGCTCACCCCTGTAATCCCAACACTTTGGGAGGCTGAGGCGGGTGGATCACAAGGTCAGGAGATCAAGACCATCCTGGCTAACACGGTGAAATCCTGTCTCTACTAAAAATATAAAAAATTAGCCAGGGATGGTGGCAGGCACCTGTAGTCCCAGCTACTCGAGAAGCTGAGGCAGGAGAATGGCGTGAACCTGGGAGGTAGAGCTTGCAGTGAGCTTAGATCATGCCACTGCACTCCAGCCTGGGTGACAGAGTGAGACTCTGTCTCAAAAAAATAAAATAAAATAAAATAAAAAGATGGAGGCTGGCTGACTGAATAAACATATGACCCAAATATATGCTGCCTGCAAGAAACACACTTCACCCTTAAAGACACAAATAGTCTGAAAGTAAAGGGATGGAAAAAATTGTTCCATCCAAATGGAAACCAAAAATAAGCAGGAGTAGCTATACTGTTATCACATAAAACAGCTTTAAGTCAAAAACAGTCAAAAGACATTTTTATCAAGTGGCTGGCAAGATGGCCGAACAGGAACAGCTCCCGTCTGCAGCTCCCCGCGAGATCAGCACAGAAGGTGGGTGATTTCTGCATTTCCAACTGAGGTACCCGGCTCATCTCACTGGGACTGGTTAGACAGTGGGTGCAGCCCACAAAGGGCAAGCTGAAGCATGGTGGGGCATTGCCTCACCCGGGCAGCACAAGGGGTCGGGGAACTCCCTCCCCTAGCCAAGGGAAGCCGTGAGGGACTGTGCCATGAGGGAGGGGCAGTGCTATTCAGCCCAGATACTATGCTTTTCCCACAGTCTTCACAACCCTGCAGACCAGGAGATTCCCTTGGATGCCTACACCACCAGGGCCCTGGGTTTCAAGCACAAAACTGGGCGGCCATTTGGGCAGACACCAAGCTAGCTGCAGGAGTTTTTTTTTCATACCCCAGTGGTGCCTGGAACACCTGCGAAACAGAACCATTCACTCCCCTGGAAAAGGGGCTGAAGCCAAGGAGCCAAGTGGTCTTGCTCAGCAGATCCCACCCCCACGGAGCCCAGCAAGCTAAGAGCCACTGGCTTGAAATTCTCACTGCCAGCATAGCAGTCTGAAGTCAACCTGGTGGGGAGGGTCATCCACCATTATTGAGGCTTGAGTAGGTGGTTTTCCCCTCAGAGAATAAACAAAGCCATGGCAGCTTGGCAAAGCCACTGTCGCCAGACTGTCTCTCTAGATTCCTCCTCTCTGGGCAAGGCATCTCTGAAAGAAAGGCAGCAGCCCCAGTCAGGGGCTTATAGATAAAACTCCTATCTCCCTGGGACAGAGTACCTGGGGGAAGGGGCAGCTGTGGGCGCAGCTTCAACAGACTTAAGCGTTCCTGCCTGCTGGCTCTGAAGAGAGCAGCAGATCTCCTAGCACAGCACTCCAGCTCTGTTAACAGACAGACTGCCTCCTCAAGTGGGTCCCTTACCCCAATGCCTCCTGACTGGGAGACACCTCCCCGCAGGGGTTGACAGACACAGGAGAGCTCCAGCTGGCATCTGGCAGGTGCCCCTCTGGGACGAAGCTTTCAGAGGAAGGAACAGGCAGCAATCTTTGCTGTTCTGCAGCCTCTGCTAGTGATATCCAGTCAAACAGGATCTGGAGTGGACCTCCAGCAAACTCCAGCAGACCTACAGCAGAGGGGCCTGACTGTTAGAAGGAAAACTAACAAACAGAAAGGAACAGCATCAGCATCAACATCAATAAAAAGGAGGTCCACACAAAAACCCCATCCGAAGGTCACCAACATCAAAGACAAAAGGTAGATAAATCCATAAAGAAGAGGAAAAACCAGTGCATCTTCCTCCATCCCTTTATTTTTAGCCTATGTGTGTCTTTGCATGTGAGATGGGTCTCCTGAATACAGCACACTGTTGGCTCTTCACTGTATCAAATTTGCCAGTCTGTGTCTTTTAATTGGGGCATTTAGCCCGTTTACATTTAAGGTTAATATTGTTATGTGTGAATTTGATCCTGTCATTATAATGCTAGCTGGTTATTTTGCCCATTAGTTGATGCAGTTTCTTCATAGTGTTGATGGACTTTACAATTTGGTATGTTTTTGCAGTGGCTGGTACCAGTTTTTCCTTTCCATATTTAGTGCTTCCTTCAGGAGCTCTTGTAAGGCAGGCCTGGTGGTAAAGGGATCAATGCAACAAGAAGTGCTAACTATCCTAAATATATCTGAACCCAATACAGGAGCACACAGATTCATAAAGCAAGTTCTTAGAGACCTAAAAAGAGACTTAGACTCCCATACAATAATAGTGGGAGATTTTAACAACCCCACTGTCAATATTAGATCAATGAGACAGAAAATTAACAAGGATATTCAGGACTTGAACTCAGCTCTGGACCAAGCAGACCTAACAGACATCTACAGAACTCTACACCCCAAATCAACAGAATATACATTCTTCTCAGCACCACATCGAACTTATTCAAAAATTGACCACATAATTGGAAGTAAAACACTCCTCAGCAAATGCAAAAGAATGGAAATCGTAACAAACAGTCTCTCAGACCACAATGCAATCAAATTAGAACTCAGGATTAAGAAACTCACTCGAAACCACACAACTACATGGAAACTGAACAACCTGCTCCTGAATGACTACTGGGTAAATAACAAAATTAAGGCACAAATAAATAAGTTCTTTGAAACCAATGAGAACAAAGACACAATGTACCAGAATCTCTGGGATACAGTTAAAGTAGTGTTTAGAGGGAAATTTATAGCACTAAATGCCCACAGGAGGAAGCAGGAAAGATCCAAAATCGACACCCTAACATCACAATTAAAAGAACTAGAGAAGCAAGAGCAAACAAATTCAAAACCTAGCAGAAGACAAGAAATAACTAAGATCAGAGCAGAACTGAAGGAGACAGAGACACGAAAAACCCTTAGGTCCTTACAAAATTTTCTGTCATTGGCCCACTGTAACAATTCAATATACAGGATCATATACAATTGCTTTCTAGTTTATTAGTAGTAAACATGAAACATCAGGCAAAATTTTTCAAAAAGTGCATGTATAGTGCTCATTTTTCCATCGCTAGGAAGGCCAAATTTCTAACTAATTTTCTTACACATTAGTACTACTCTGACACTCTTCTTTCAACTCTTTCTTTCAAGTGTATCACATTCAATATGAATTTAGTTTTTCACCATCTTTAAGATATTAACTGTGTTAATATTTTAATTCATCATAAACTTATTTTCTCCTGAGTGGATGGACTATAGGTGCGCACCACTGCACCTGGCCAAAAACTATTTTGACTAGTTTTGTGTTATACTGAGCAAGACAGAAATGGAAAACATCCTGGGAATCCAAAAGGGAATCATGAAAATAATTATAATAAAAATCAGTTTGTTATTGGGTACTTTTCGGCTTATCACCATGACAAGCTGAATAATATTTCTACTTGTGCCTAGCAGGTTTTATACTATTAATTAATTCTGTCATTCATTCAGACAGCTGTATTCAGAAATCAGAATAAAGACCTAAAACACATAAAATACTTCACTTCTCCTACGATTAACACTTCACTTAACTTTCATTTCTACCATGGATTCATTTCCCAGAATTTTCATACCTCCTTTTTTATTTATTTATTTATTTTTGAGAGACAGTCTCACTCTGTCACCCAGGCTAGAGCGCAGTGGCGTGATCTCAGCTCACTGCAACCTCCACCTCCTGTGTTCAAGTGATTCTCCTGCCTCAGCCTCTCAAGTAGCTGGGATTACAGGCGCATGCTACCACACTTGGCTAATTTTTTTATTTTTAGTAGAGACAGGGTTTCACTATGTTGGCCAGGCTGGTCTCGAACTCCTGACCTCAGGTGATCCACCCACCTCAGCATCCCAAAGTGCTGGGATTACAGGTGTGAGCCACTGCACCTGGCCACAACCCTCCTTTAAAGTTTTTCATTATAAATACTGATTTGTTTTGTGTATGTTTTACTTGTGGTAAAACACGTATAAAATTTACCATCTTAACCATTTTTAAATGTACAGTTCAGTGGTATTAAATACATTTGCATTTTCCTGCTACCATCACCACCATCTACCTCCAGAAAACCTTTCATCTTAAAAAGTGAAACTTTGTATTCTTTAAGCAATAACTCTTCATTCCCCTTCCTCTGCCCCTGGCAACCACCATTCTAGTTTCTGTCTCTATCAGTCTGACTACTCCAGGTACCTCATATAAGTGGAATCCTACAGTATTTGTCCTTTTGCACCTGGCTTATAACCTAGCATAATGTCCTCAAGATTCATCTGTGTTATATAGCACATCAGAATTACCAACTTTCTAAGGTTACTATATAATTCTACTTTTAAGTTTTTGAGGGACCATCATACTGTTTTTTCCAAAGTAACCACATCATTTTATTCCTACCAACTGTGCACAAGGGTTCCAGCTTCTCCACACCCTCACTGGTACTTATTTTCTGTTTATTTGATAGTAGCCATTCTAACGGGTGGGAGGTAGTATCTCATTGCAGGTTTGATTTGGATTTCTCTAATGATTAGTGATATTGAGCATCTTGTCATGTGCTTATTGGCCATGCGTATATCTTCTTTGGAGAGGTGTCTATGAAAGTCCTTTGCCCATTTTTAATTGTTTTTTGCTATTGAGTTGAAAAATTTCTTTATATATTCCAAATATTAAATTCTTATCGGGAGGGCTGGGCGTGGTGACTCACACCCGTAATCCCAGCACTCTGGGAGGCCGAAGTGGGTGGATCACCTGAAGTCAGGAGTTCGAGACCAGCCTGGCCAACATGGTGAAACACCATCTCTACTAAAAATACAAAAAAAAAATTAGCCAAGTGTGGTGGCATGCGCCTGTAATCCCAGCTACTTGGGAGGCTGAGGCAGAAGAATCACTTGAACCTGGGAGGCAGAGGCTACAGTGAGCCAAGATTGTGCCACTGCACTCCAGCCTGGGTGACAGAGCGAGACTCTGTCTCAAAAAACAAACAAACAAACAAACAAACAAACAAACAAACTCTTATCATCTATGTGATTTGTAAATATTTTCTCCCGTTCTGTGGGTTGCCTTCTCACTCTGTTGATTGTACTCTGACAGAGCGGTTACTTTGGGAAAAAAGCAGTAAGAAGGCAACCCACAGAATGGGAGAAAATATTTGCATGAAACATTTATATATTTATAGTGTTTATAATGAAAAATTTTAAAGGAGGGATGAAAATTCTGGGAAAATATTCTCCTTTCATATACAGAAGTGTTTAACTCTCACGTAGTCCAATTTATCTTTTGTTGCCTGTGCTTTTGGTGTCATGTCTAAGAAACCATTGCCAAATCCAATACCATGAAGCTTTTCCCCTATGTTATCTACTGGTTTTTTTGTTTTGTTTTGTTTTGTTTTGTTTTTGAGACAGGGTCTCACTCTGTCACCTAGAATGGAGTGCAGTGGCACGATCTCAGCTTACTGCAACCTTTGCCTACTGAGTTGAAGAGATTCTCCTGCCTCAGCATCCTGAGTAGCTGGGATTACAGGTGTGTGCCACGCACCACCAAGCCCAGCTAATGTTTGTATTTTTAGTAGAGATGGGGTTTCACTATGTTGCCCAGGCTGGTCTTGAACTCCTGAGCTCAAGTGATCCACCTGCCTCCCAAAGTGCTGAGATTACAGGCATGAGCCACTGTGTGCAGCCTTCCCCTGTGTTTTCTTCTAAGAATTTTATAGCATTAGCTCTTACATTTAGGTCTTTGATCCATTTTGAGTTAGTTTTGTATATAGAGTAAGAAAAGGACCCAAATTCATTCATGTTGAAAAGGCTGTCTTTTCTCCACTGAATATTTTAGAAACTCTTGTCAAAAGCCATTTGACCATACACACAAGGGTTTATTTATGGGCTCTCTATCCTAGTCCATTGGTCTATATATGTGCAGTACCACACTGTTTTGAAAACTGTGGTTTTGTAATAAGTTTTGAGATGAGGAGGTATAAGGCTTTCAACTTTCTTCTTCTATTTCAGGATTGTTTTGACTATTTGCGACCCCCTTGAAATTGCATGAATTTCAGAATAAATTTGTCTATATCTGCAACAAAATGTATTTGGGGGTTTTGATAGGGATGGCGTTGTATCTGTAGATCACTTCAGGTAGTACTGACATCTCCTTCTTTCATTTTTCTTTTGTTCACCAGAGATGGAGTCTTGCTGTGTTGCCCAGGCTGGGCACAAACTCCTGGGCTCAAGTGAACCTACTGTCTCAGCCTCCCAAGTAGCTGAGAGGTACTGATATTTTAACCATATTACATCTTCTAGTCCCTGACACAAGATACCCTTCCATATATTTGTGTCTTTTTTAAGCTCTTTCAGCAACATTTTATAGTTTTCAGTGTGCAAGCCTTTCGCCTCCCTGGTTAAATATATTCCTAAGTATTTTAGTCCTTTTGATTCTATTGTAAATGAAATTGCTTTGCCTAAAATTTACATAAATGGTGCCATTAAGTATGTATATTGTTGCAACTTTCCTTTTTACCATTATTGTGGTATATACATCTGTACCAAAAGTCTTAACAACACATACAGAAAGGACACACAGCATCATCAGGTTAGCTGCCACCACTTGAGAGAAAGTGGAACAGGATGATGTAAAGAAAGGACTTAGTTTAATCTATATATTTTTCTTTTTAAATAGGAGACCTGTATGGAAAATCTGCAACATCTGCTGTACTTTCCTTATTAGAAATATCTTATAATTTAAACTCCTAAATATTAAACAGAAGAACTCTGGAAATGTAGGGCACCTAAAGCTTTACTGTGTGCTCAATAAAGCCTTTGCCTGCACTATCTCCAGAGTCATTAACCCAGACCTGGCTTGTCACCTGTAGGCTAATTTTTTTCTTGATGTGACAGTGGGTGATCTGGGAAACTAAGTTAACAATCACAGCTCTCCCGTCTATGACCCTAAAAGCAGACAATAGTGCCATACTATTGAAATCTTTCTACCAATGAGCCTTTACTTCGCCACGCTGTTCAACCTGCCTCCTTTCATAATACTGATGTCAAATGAAAGTAGCTAAATTTAAATACGCCTAGGAAAAAGGGCTACACTATCATGTGCATATGCCTTTCATTGGGCTATTGATGCTCTGATAGTAGCTAAGCCAATAAATATAGGAAATCATTTCTGATATTATATACTAAGGTGGATATTTTACAGGGAAATTTTTAATGCACTAATTTTGATGTGTTTTAAAAACAGCCCTGTTTTCCTCATAAGCTAAAAAGTGAAGCTGGAGATAATTTTACAGAAAAAAATTTAAAAGATACCACGTATGCAGTCAGGCCAGAGGTCTCTAGTTTTCAACATGGAATCTAAAACAAGCATAAAGAAGCAACGCTCGCCTGTGATCCCAGCACTTTGGGAGGCTGAGACAGGAGGATCACTTGAGCTCAGGTGTTCGAGACCAGCCTGGCCAACACAGTGAAACCCCATCTCTACTAAAAATACAAAAATTAGTTGGGTGTGGTGGCATGCACCTGTAGTCCCAGATACTCGGGAGGCTGAGGCAGGAGAAATCATTTGAACCTGGGAGGCAGAGGCTGCGGTGAGCCGAGATCATGCCACTGCACTCCACCCTCTCTGGATGACAGAGCAAGACTCTGTCTCAAAAAAAAAAAAAAAAAAAAAAAGAAGTAACAGCTCTGAAAAGTAATCTAGACAGTTTTCTTTATTAAGGTAAGGCACTACTTAAAAGAACATTGTATCAGAATATCAGATTACAGTAAGGCTTCAGTGGTGACTCAATATAGAACTGAAAATTATGCTAAACTCTACATTTTTGTAAAGTTAATCTTCCCCCAGAAAAAAAAATGCTACACTGTAATATTGATACTCTTTACTATTTACTTCCTATAATTTGCTACTCAACTTGATCTCTGGTTAAATGTCCACTTACAAAGCTGTTTTTCTGAAATGACCATGTCAATAGGAGGAATGTAGAGAGTCACACAAGATCTCATGAGACAGCTGTTTAACTCCATCATAGCTTTCATTTTAAGAGAGCTGAGTGAAGTATCTTTCAGTATCTAACGTTTCAGCAATTTTGGCATATACAGTGAATCACAACATTTAAAGAAAACCAAGGAGACTACCCTTAGTTCATGGACTGACATCATTGATCTGTGAGTCTGACACCACACAAGAATGTCAGCTTCTCCAGGGCAACAGCTTGGAACTGATCTGGTGCACAGTAGGCATGCAACAATTATTTGTGGAATGAATGAATTCTCATGAATCTTCGACTTGTGATATTTTCTCACTGAGATCAAGAAACTGCCGTACCCCTCTCAAGCCACACCAGGTCTTATTTGTGTGAAATTATATTGTTTTGATGTTCATATCCTATTTCAATATTCTGATAAAAATTCACTTGTTTCCCCAAAACAAAGAGAAATGTAGATATACAGAATAGTCATTATACTAACTATATATTAATAGCAACCTCCTTGAGTTCAGGCTGAAAATAGGAAGGCATACGACTTAAAACAGCAACTCTTAATGGTATTTTTCTGGCACACTTGGATCACAGTTTTAAACATATCACTCATACTACAGTATAAACACTGAAATCTTACTGTAATCTTGTTCACTATAGACTAGAATTCCAACTATGGCAGTTCTATCTTGGACCCTATATCCAAGGGGTTTAAGTTCTTCAAAACAAAAAGAGTGTCACCACAAGGTAAATTTAGCCTCAAGAGTGTCTTGCCGCATGAGATTTAAAGATAATGTTATGTGAGGCTTCAGATTATTTGTTTTAAAAGGATGGTTACCTACCACCACTATCATACATTTGGAACTGTAATTCAAAACGCTCTTCTCTTGTAACAAAGGCGAAAGCATTACTTCTCATAGCATAAAAGAAAAATGAATCAAGTATCAGAAAGTGAGTTTAGGATGTGGCTAAATCTAGAAATGTATTTCCTAATAAGCATAAGAGAACAAAAATTTCCATTTCCATTCAGCTTCCTAAAGAAGATGAAAAATACATAGAGGTACTATAAATTCAAAAGACGAGAGTCACTGAACAGGTTAAAAATGGCTTTAAATATTCATAGATAATATCAAGATTACCAAGAAAATAAAGAAAGAAAACTCACCGAGAACATTGACCCATTGTTTGATGCTACTACAGTATGAACTTTATCATGCAATTTTACTGAGAGCTCCCAGTTGGCTATGTCTGGTTTAATAACAGGCATTCTGAAGTAGAATGAAAAGAAAAAGCGTTAATAATTTTATATTATTATTTCTCAATAAACTAATTTCCCTTTGATATAAAATGTGCAGGCTAAAACTGCCATTGAATGTATTTGCGAACATTTTAAACACCTACTCTAAGAATCATCATGTATTCTATGAATTTGAATTGCCTAATTGTTACAGTCATTCACAAATTCATCTGCCTGAAGCAGTATTAGTTTTTTTCAATATTTGGTTACTATTCAAAATGGTTTTTTTAAAAAAAAAATTACAATGAAATAAGTATGCCATGCCTTAAACTTCAGAGACATAAAATGAATTACTGAGTTAGCATGATGTGGCCTAGAGAATCATTTTGTTCTTTACTGGTGATGAGACTAGAAATGTATTAAACAATGGACCTCTGTACATTATTCTACTTATAGAATGTTTCTTCATGATGTCAATTAGAAGATAAATATCTTAGTACATTAGCTAGGATATAATTTTTTTAAATTATTATTATTATTTTTGAGATGGAATCTTGCACTGTCGCCCGGGCTGGAGTGCAATGGTGCGATTTTGGCTCACTGCAACCTCTGCCTCCTGGGTTCAAGTGATTCTTCTGCCTCAGCCTCCCGAGAGGCTGGGATTACAGGAGCCCACCACCACACGCGGCTAATTTTTAGTATTTTTAGTAGAGATGGGGTTTCACTATTTTGGTCAGGCTGGTCTCGAACTCCTGACCTCATCCACCCGCCTCGGCTTCCCAAAGTGCTGGGATTACAGGCATGAGCCACCGCGCCTGGCTGATATAATTATTTTTTGCAAAAAAAAAAAAAACAAAAAACTATACTTATTTTATAATGTTATTACTAAAAATTCACGAAATTTAAAAAACAAATTTAAACATTACTCAGATACCCACTTATTATGTTATTATATAATAGGACAACATCAAAATTTTGCTAAAATAAAGCACAGCCACACACACACACACACACAAAACCCTAAATGACTTATGAGTTCAACAAACACTAAGCACTTGGCTCTAAATTGTGGGGCACCACAGAGAAATAAAACACAGTCCTCATCTTGGAAACTTGCACACTATTTCTTTTCTAGCCCTGGTTTTCCCCATCACCTAAAACCCCCCAGAAAGGACTCCATATCTATGAACAATGTTAGTCTTATCATACGGGTCTTTTCTTGCATATTATCAGTATTACATGGTTCAGAAAATCCGTATCAAGCAGCCAAAGACAAAAATGTTTTTAGAATATAAATGTTTCCCACAACTTTTTAAAGTAACAAAATTTAATGATTTCAGAATTAACCTAATTTAAGTATTTCATATTTATACTTGTGAAGTAATATTTACCAAGTACTAAACATCAGCACTTTGTAGTATCTGGGCTCCAGCTTAAACCACAGTTCTGAAAAAATGTTCCAAGTTATGTTTTCATTTAAACCCACCAAATTTTCAAAAGAAGTCTCTGTGTATTCAGCATTAAAAAAATCAGAGTCACAAAAACTATGCTTCTAATCGAATCACCTCTAGATTCAATATCTGATGATTAATATTATTAATTTAAATACATATTTGTATTTGACCTACCACTTCTTGATCTGCATTATTCTGAAGATAAGGATATGTTTTAAATACCATGGAAGTAAAAATAAAAGTAAAAAAATGCATCTACAATAATGCACACTGTACACACAGGCCTTGACGATTCTTTCTGGCAGTGTGCAAAGAACTGTTTCAGGGGATAGAGCCTCACACAGAAGAGTATGAATGAATGGGGGTGCAGGGGAGTTGAGGGAGACAACACACAGTGGGGAGGGGAGGAGGAGAGGGAAAGAAAAGGAGGTCTGAGCAGAAAGGAAGAAGGGAAGAAAGGGCTTCTGTGCCAGTATTCCCTCTTTTTTTTCTTAGCACCTTTATTCTACAGGGCATTTATTTGTTTATATGTTTGTCTCCCAGTGTCCTGTGGGCTCCTAAAAGACCAAAATCATTCCTTCACAGGATGGAGACAAAGAGATGAGGGATAAGTAGAAAAGACTGTGAGGAGTGTCTACTATGCACCAAGCAAGTGTAGAAGGGGAGGCTGACTTGCCCAGGAGACAGAGCACAGGTGTGACAGGAGGACTGTGCCCCAAGCTCCTGGATACTCCCTGGTATCCCTGGACTACACCTATCATCTCGCTAAGACTTCATTTTGCTCACTTCGAATGGGGTCAATACTCCAATTTCACAGGGGTATTGTGATTGCAGAAACAGCCTCACATCTAGATGACCGTGCAACTTGGCTTTCTTGAATCTGTGCTTTCCTCAAGAATTATGTCACTACCTTGCTCATGATCATTTGATGGTTTTCTACCCCACACCAAGTTACATCTTTATTAACCTAACTACCATTCAATGCCTTGAAAGTAAGAACCCACCTTTTGCATTCAATTTTATTTCTGCTTATTCTCTGATTTGTCTATTTGGTTAGGACAGACTCTTAAACCAAGCTACCATGAGGCAGAGAGCAAGACAGTGGTTTTGAACTCAGGCATTGATGAGTCACAGAAGCTGACAAAAAACCCGGAGCAAACTGTCTGTCTCAGTTTCCTTATGTATTAAAGATTGTAACAATATCTGCATTGATAGGGAGGTGTTGATTAAATTAGGTGTATACATGCTATAGCTTTTATTATGAGTAGTTGTCCTGGCTCTCGGCCTATATTCTTACTTTCCCCTATAACTGAAACCTCTTTCTTTATAGAAACTTTGGATCCTCATCTCATCTCTCTGCTTCTCATACTAACAGATCCTTCAAGGAAAATATTGCCTCCCTCACGAATTTTTCCTTAATTATAGCATAAACTCAAGAGATCTTTCTTCCATTTAATCTAAGTCATATGCTATAATATTTTTCAAACTGTAGCAGCCTGACGGAGTAGGGATTGAGAATTCCTTCTGTCATGTAACAAGTCTCTGCTTCCAGAGGCATTGGAACATTGCTGATCCTGACATCCTGTTCCAACCCAGAACCCATTTTCCCACAGAAAGGGACCTTATAGATGGTGATGAGATACAGTTGCCACTCTCCAAAACCTAAGTACTATTTATTTTTCCATTGTTTTATTTTGATTCACATCTGTTTCATATATATTATAATTTGTCCCAGGAGGGGCCTTATGGAAAGAGTACAGGGTTTCGAGTTAAAACATCCAGGTCTAAATCTCAGCCTGTTCTACTAGCAATGTACCTGAGAACTTATTCAATCTGTTTGAACCAACATTTCTACACCTGTAAAAGTGGATCAGAGCTAGGCAAGTGATAGGAAGCTACTGCTTCTTCTACAAACTTAACTCCTGCAGTGGCACTTTTCTAACAATTTTTTCTTTTTCTTTTAAGAAACATGATCTCACTGTGTCACAATGGCTGGAGTGCAGTGGCCCAATCATAGCTCACTGCAGTCTGGAACTCCTGGGCTCAAATGACCCTTCTGCATCAGCCTCCTGAGTGGCTGGGATTACAGGTGTGTGCCACCACCAGGTCTGGCTTTTTTTTTTAAGAGATGGGGTGGATCTCACTATGACGCCCAGACTGGTCTTGAATTCCTGGCCTCAAGGGATCCTCCTGCTTTGTCCTCCCAAAGTACTGGGATTACAGGTGTAAGTCACAGTACCCAGCCTTTTTCTAACAATTTCTTTCAGGGTGATATGTTAACAGGATATAGGA
Source organism: Gorilla gorilla gorilla (assembly GCF_029281585.2). Lineage (NCBI taxonomy): Eukaryota > Metazoa > Chordata > Mammalia > Primates > Hominidae > Gorilla > Gorilla gorilla. The sequence continues at coordinate 115,076,094 of NC_073238.2, read as the reverse complement.
AAAGGCTTCACTGTGCAAGACCTCTAAATACCAAAAAAGAGTCAAAACTGTGGAATCTATTTGTAAGTTCACTCTTCTACAAACAAAATTTGCAAAGATTCCTTCTGGCTTGACATAAGTTTGAAACTAGTTTTGTTTGGGTTTTTAAATAAAATGGATGGGTTGGGCATATATGCCAGTTAACTGGCAGATATAAATATGCTCTGCAATAGAAATAAACTATAAATTTAAAAAAATACAAACCTGAAAGAATGCATGCTCTATTTCTGCAAAATCACTGAAAATACATTTATAATACTTACTTTGAAATATTCTTATTAATTTAACCAGCACAGACAGATTTATGATAGTAACAATTACCTACAATTATGTGCTAAATGTTTAGAAAAGAATTATACAGATCCATTAAATTCAAAATAGTCTCAAAGAAGATTTTTATGAACAACTCTCTGACAATAGGGAAAAGGTCTTAGAACTCATTCAACTCACCATAGTAATGATACAGTTTCCTTTAACGAAGTACATTTCTAGTGAAAGATGCTGTCATCTGACCAAAAATTTAATCTGTGCAACTTATTAGTCACCTGCAAAGCTGATACCAATTAAGTTATTTCTTCAACAAACAAACAAAAACCAAAAACCCCAGTAAAAAAAGAATTCACATAAACAGTGACTCACAAAGCAAATAAAATAATAGCTCTAACCCAGGTCTGTCCACTTTATCATCAGCCAGCCAGGATGAATATGCTCAACAGAACTAAATTTTTTATATTTGATGGTGAAGAACTGTCAGCTGATAGTCACTATTAATACTAATACATTTAACTTACCGGAATATTTTACTCAAAAGGGTGCTTTTGAGTAAATACTTTGCTATTACAAGTCATTTGCTAAAAGAAGACTGTATAAACATAAAAACTCTCAGCATCTTCAGTTAGAAAGGATTATAAGCATTTTAAACCATAATTATCAGACACTCAAAAAAGCTGGTTTTTGATTGTGCCATCACCTCTTTAGGAGTAAAATACTGAGTTAAAACAATGCTAATGGTCAAGGAATCATTAAGAAATGCTTCATCATAACTTTCACAGTGGGTGGGCTGTAAAATGATCGAGAATAATATGCTGCATTCCATGGCCACTGAGGTCACTTTCTGCATACAAATCTTTGCAGGAAGAAAAAGGCCTTCAGAAAGTGGGCCATTCATCTGAACCAAGTTCAGAGAATTTCCAGCACAGTGAAAAGATATGTTATGCAAGCACATAGATGTATTCAGTGGGGGTAGACAGAACCAGCTACATGGAGACTACAAAGGAGCCCTCCCATGGCTCATGAATAAGTCGAGGAAATGATCAGAAAAAAAAAAGGAGAGAGAGATGTTTAGACAGATGGCCCACTTAAAATGCCTGAGACAGGGCATAAGCAATTTTAATGAAACTTTAGATCTAGTATATGAATTGTTTCTTATTTCCCCAGGGTTGGGGAAGGGGAGGAACAACTCCCAGGGAAGATAAAAATTCAGCAATTCACTGGAAAACTCACTTTTAGAACGTTGAGATGGAGGAATAGTTAAGTACAAGTTTTAGTAGTTTTTTAACTAGTGCAATAAATTCAAAAAAAATTCTTTACAGAGCCATCAGTTATTAAAATGAAGATAAAAAGCATAGAATGAACAGATTAAAGGAATTTTAAACAGAAGTCTACTGCCAAACCAAACAAAAATCTAAGCCTTATTATGTGAGAACTTACAACACTCCAACATTAAAGTTCATCACTGCAGAAGAAAGATAAAAGCAGCATTTTCAGAGAACCTCTTCAAAGCTAGGAATTGGCATAGAGGAGGATTAGAATTCTGCCTACATGCAATTGAAAATGTGTATGTTCAAATACATGAGACTGTGTGGAAGAGTCTGTATCACACATAATCATGCTGAGAAATAGGGAACACCCCCAAGTTTGGTGTTATTAGCATTACAAATAATTACACAAATGACATCTGAATCTAGGATAGAATACATAATGTTACTCATAATCTCATATATTTAAATATTATGCATACTCCCTTTCCTTCTTCCACCGATAAGGGCTTAAGGTTCTCAATTTAGACACTGGGCATGATTAGCCAGGAAAGGCACTGTGGCACAGCTGTCACCCCAGCAGACCCCACGTCTCACTGACCAAGTGCAGACATACAAAAGCTGTGTGACCTCCATCCACAACTCACTTAGCCTCCTTGTGCCTCAGTTTCCTCATCAGCAAGACAAAGATAATAAGAATGCCTAACCCATATGCTGCTTACATGAGATAAAAAGTGTAAAATGCTTAGAGTAGTGTTTGGCACATAAACGCTAAATTAGTTATTGTTATCATAATTTGGTGCAGAAATATCTGAAATCTCTCTCTTTTGTTTCAGCAACTGTTATTTTTTTTTAAATTTTACTCTCATACAACTAACATACAGTCAAATTTCAAGATCTTAAGTTCCGTCATTCACCCTTCCAGTCACTTGGCTCTGCCTGCCACTAACAGTCAACCAGAGATTATGCTTGCCTGTTCTGAGCTTCACATGAACAGACTCCAAAAAAAACTGTGGCTTTTTTGACCAATATGTTTTTGAGGTGCATCCATATTGTTGAATAGTTCATCCTTTTTTTCTTGCTGAGAAGTATTTTATTGCACCAACACACCAAAATGAGTTCATCCTTCTGTGGATGGACATTTTGGTGGTTTCCAGTTTGGGGCTGTTATAAACAAAGCCACTGTAGATATTTTTTGTACTTGGTTGTTTTTTCCCCCCTTAAAGAGGTATGTCTTCATTTCTTGTGGGGTAAAAAATCTAGGGAGTAGAAGTCGTAGGCTAAATGTAGGTTTAATTTTATATGAGTTGCTAAATTGTTTTCCAAAAGATTGCAACATTTCCATATTCCCACTGCAATGAGTTACTCTACATCCTTGCCACCATTTGGCATTGTCAGTCTTTCTAATTCTAGCCAGGCTAGAGGCTGGGAAACCGCATCTTATCATAGTTTCATGTATATTTCCCCCATGACTAGTAATGCTGAGGACCTTACGGTGCTCAGTGGCCATTTATATTCAAGTTTTTGCCCATTTTTATTAGGTCATTGGCCTTATTTTTATTGATTTGTGAAAGTTCTTTATTTTGGATACAAGGCCTTTGTCAGATTTATGTATTGCAAGTATTCTCCTCTTCTGTGGTTTGCTTATGAATTTTCTTAACAATGTCTTTCCTTCAGCAGATTAAAAAAAAAAAAGACATTATTTTTTAAAGCAGTTTTAGGTTGACAAAAACTCAACAGAATTTCAATTTCCCACACATCCTCCCCCACATGAATTCCTCTATTATGAACATCTTGCATTTGTATGGTGTATTTGTTACAATTGATAAGCCAATATCAATACGTTACTGTTAACTGAAGTCCATACATTAAGGTTCACTCTGTGTTATACATTCTGTGGGTTTTGACAAATATCTAATGAAATGTGTCCAGAATTACAGTATGATACAGAGTAGCTTCACTGCCTACAAGTCCCCTGTTCCACCTATTTATTCCCCCTCCCTCCCCCGAATGCTTGGCAATCACTGATCTCTACCATCTCAATAGGTTTGCCTTTTTCAGAATGTCACTTAGCGCTGGAATCACACAGAAGGCTGCCTTTTCAGATTAGCTTTTTCCCCATACCAATATGTATTTGTTTCCACTGTCTTTTCATGCCTTAGTAGCTCATTTCTTTTTATTGCTAAATAATATTCCATTGTACGGACGTACCAGTTTATCCACTCGCCTACTGAAGGACATTGCTTCTCAGTTTTGGCAATTATGAATAAAGCTGCTGTAAGCATTCACGTGCAGGTTTTAGTGTGTGACTATGTTTCCAGCTCATTTTGGTAAATACCAAGGAGCACAACTCCTTGATTATATGGTAAGGTTATGTTGTGTAAGAAACTGCCAAACTGTCTTCTAAAGTGGCTTACCATTTTGCACTCCCACCAGCAATGCATGAGAGCTCCTGTCGCTCCACATCCTCAGCAGCACGTGGTGTTCGGTGTTCTGGATTTTAGACATTCTAATAGGTATGTAGTGGTATCTTTTTGCAGTTTTAATGGAAGTTTTTAATATTAACAAAATCTAACTCACTAATTTTTCCTTTTATGTTTAGTGCTTTGTCTCCTTGCTAAGAAGTTTTTTGCCTATATACAAAGTTTCAGAAGATATACTCACATGTTTTAGATGTTTTACATGTAGATCTGTCTATGATGCATCTCTAACTTTCCTGTGTGGTAGGAGACAGGGGTGAGGCCATTTCAGGAAAATTTGTAGACCAAGTACTGCAACTTTGTTCCTATTAGCTATTCTAGGTCTGATATGGTTTGGCTATGTCCCCACCTAAATCTCATCTTGAATTCCCACGTGTTGTGGGAGGGACACAGTAGGAGGTGACTGAATATGGGGGCAGGTCTTTCCTATGCTGTTCTCATGATAGTGAAGGAGTCTCACGAGATCTGATGGTTAAAGAAAAAAAAGGGGGGGGGGTTTCCCTGCACAAAACTCTTTTTGCCTGCTGCCATCCACTTAAGATGTGACTTGCCCCTCCTCGTCCATGATTCTGAGGCCTCCTCAGCCATGTGGAACTGTAATTTCAATTAAACCTCTTTCTTTTGTAAACTGTCCAGTCTCAGGTATGTCTTTATCAGCAGGGTGAAAATGGACTAATACAAGTCCCTTTGCATTTCCATAGAAATTTCGAAATCAATGTGCCAATTTCTTCCACATCCTCCCTGAGATACAATCCCAATAGAATTACTATCGGGCCTGCATTGAATCTGTATTACTGTAGAGAGAGAACTAACATCTTAATATTTTCTCTTCCAGTCCATGAGCAGGATATAACTCTTACTTCTTCTGATTTTTAATTTATTTCATAAAGTGTGGTAGTCATGAATCTGTTTTGTTAACTTTATGCCTATTTTTGTCTTAGTTTTATTCATTGTATGGCAGACTCCTTAGAGTTTTCTTAGGTAACCAATTAAGGTGTGGAAAGCTTCCTTTGCAATCATTAGACTCCGTTATTTCTTGCATGCCTTCATACTCTAACTAGTGACGGTGTCTGCTTTGCCTATTTTTATGCTATGTTAAGTGGAACTTTAATTTTCATTTTCCCATTGTTGCTAGTTTATTCAAATACAACTTGCATTTGATTGCCTTTTTATCCTGTAATCTTGCTAAATTTGTTAGTTCCAGCAATTGTTTTATAGATTCCTATAAGGCTTTCTATGCAAACAATTATGACCTCTGTAAATAGAAATGACTTTACTTCTTCCTTTCTGATTTCTATGCCTTTTATTCTTTTCTTTCCAACTGCACTGGCTAGGATCTCCAGGATAATACTGTATAAACATGATAAAAACAGACAACTTTGTTCCCAATCTTAAGAAGACAACATTAAATATTTTTTCTGAAATTTCTTCACTCTCTTGCCTTTCCTTTTGTCCTTCCTAATACATGCTTCCTGATAACTTATAGTGCCCACAAGTCACCGAGGCTGTCTTCCATTTTTTTTTAAACAGCTTTTTTCTTCTTTTTTTTTTTTTTTGAGGAGTCTTGCTCTGTTGCCCAGGCTGGAGTGCAGTGGCACGATCTCAGCTCACTGCAAGCTCCTCCAGCTCCCAGGTTCAAGTGATTCTCCTGCCTCAGCCTCCCTAGTAGCTGGGATTACAGGCGTGTACCACCATACCTGGCTAATTTTTTGTATTTTTAGTAGAGACAGGGTTTCACCATGTTGGCCAGGCTGGTCTCAAACTCCTGACCTCAGGTGATCCGCCCACCTCGGCTAAACAGCTTTAGTGAGGTGTATTTGACATTTTAAAAAACAGCATGTTTAATGCACACAAGTTGATTAGTTTGGACATATGCATACGGTCATTACATTATCACCACAATCAAGGTAATAAACATGTTTACCTCCAAAAGTTTTCTTTGTCCTTTTGTGTCTCTTCAATTTTTTAAACACATTTTTCTTTCTCTTTTTTCAGATTGCATAATCTCTATTCTTCTGTCTTCAAGGTTACCTATTCCTTCTTCTGCCATCACCAGTATGCTTTTCAGCCTATCCAGCAAATTATCCATTGCAGATATAGGACATTTTAGATCTGGAATTTCCACTTAGTAGTGTGTTTTAATTTCCATTTCTATGCTGGTATTTCCCATTTTTCCCTCATTTTCATCTTTAATACTTGAAAATGATTTTAATAGCTACTTTAAAGCTCTTACCCATGAAACAAACATTTTAGTAATCTCACGGTTGATTTCTGTCGACTGCTTTTCCTCTTGATTATAGTTGTCTTCATTCTTAGATTGCATGCCAAGTAAATGTTTATTGTAAACTGTACTGTGGAGATGTTGTCAGACTTCACTCATCATGTTATCTCCCTCTGAAAAGTACTGATTTTTATTACAGCAGGCAGTTAAATTGCTAGTTACCAGTCCTGAAGTTGTGAAGGCTCACTTTTATGTTGTACTAGGAACTATTTGGTTTTGCTCTCAATAAATAAAAAGTCCAAACCATTTATTCCAGAAACAGTCTTTTCTCCCAAGGCATGGTCCTTCCAGGGTTTTAATGGAAAGCTCAAGGTGTTTACAAGTACCTCAAATTGATGAGATTCAGATTCCAACATTATCATAACCACGGTAGGCAACTGAAATTTTAGCTCAGTTCATTCAGCATTCCAGCAGTTCTGGGATCTTCTGGGATCCCTGGGGTCTTTGTTACGCACATTTCCAGGGTCAACCAACAATTTGAGAGAATCTGAATTCACATATGGAACTCTTCACTCTGTTGCTCCCTTTCTGCCATGATATCCCTGCTTAATTTCCAGCAGTTCTGACAACACTGAAATCATTCTCTGAGACCTAAAACCAATAACTGAGTTACAGCCATGTCTTAATGCATGCAATAGTGACTGCTTTCAGAGGAAAAGCCACATAAATGTGCATCTCACTGGTGTAGTTTTCTTCTTTTAGGGGTCGTATTTGGTTGTACATCGACAGCCTTCAAATAGTTGTGCTTTATATTTTGTCCAGAGTTTATAATTATTTATCTGGAAAGGAATTCATTGAAAATACACTACACTGCCATTGTAGGAACTGAAACTTTTCCGTGTTGTTTTAATTTTATGTCACTTGCATTTCAAGGCAGAAGAGGAAAGAAAAGATGGAAGAACGCGGGTTCACATACATTTACTACTTCCACCTTCCAGGTGGTAGCCCAGGAACACTTGACATTGCTACCCCCAAGAGCTACTCTTGCACTAAATTGAGAGCAGACATAGAAACATATTTTACAATTTGAAAAGAAATATTCTTAAAGACTCCATCAAACTAGAAGGAAGAAATGCCTCATTTAATTCCTAAAATTTGAACATCTATTATACCATTAGGAAAACAAATTCTTAAATATAAAATGCGTAACAGACTATTAACATTTTAAACAGTTTGAGATGAAATTCACATATCATACATTTAACCCATCTGAAGTGTACAAGTTAATGGTTTTTAGTATATTCACAGAGTTATGCAACCATCCCCACAAGCAACTTTAAAACGTTTTCATTGCCTCATAAGGGAAACATTAGATACGAGAGCAGTTACTCCACATTCCCCTCCTCAGCCCTAAGCAACTGTTATTTACTTTCGATTTCTATAGCTTTGCTTATTCTGGGAAAATTTGTGATCTACTTTGACTGAATTATTTCATTTAGCATTTTTGCAAAATTCATCCATGTTGCAGAAAATATCAATACCTCATTTATTTTTATTGCTGAAAAATAATCCATTCTATGAACATATCACATTTTATTTACTATTATACACTCATTCATCATTTGAAGGACATTAGGGTTGTTTCCACTGGCTATTACGAAAAATGCCACTATAAACATTTGTGTACAACATTTCTGTGGACACATGGTTTCATTTCCCTTGGGTATATACCAAGAAGTGAAATAGCTAGGTCATGTGGTAATCGTCTAATATTTTAAGAATCTGTCAAATTATTCCCAAGTTCATATCACTGTAGTCATAAATTCCCACCAGGAACATGTAATGGTTCCCATGTTTCCACATCTTCACCACTTCATGGGTGTGAAGTGGTATCTCAGTGTGGTTATGACTTACATTTTCCTATCAACTAATGATACAGAGCATCTTTTATGGGCTTATTGGCCATTTCTATATCTTTTTTGAAAAATTTTTATTCATGTCCTTTGCCTATCTTTTAACTGGATCATTTGTCCTATTATTAAGTTGTAAGAATTCCCTATACTAGACAAAAGACTATTAAATATATATGATTTGCAAATATTGTCTCCCATTTTGAGGGATGTCTTTTCACTTTCTTCATCATGTCCTTTGAAGCACAAGTTTTAAATTCTGAAGTCCGATTTATCTAATTTTTCTTTTGTTGCGTGTACTTTTGACATCTTATGTAAGAAATTATTACCTAACCAAACGTAACAAAGATTAACCCCTATGTTTTTCTCTAAGAATTTTGTTGTATGCACTGTTACATTTAGGTCTATGATTCTTAAAGTTCATTTTTATGTATGGTGTGAGGAAGGAGACCAACTTCATTCTTTTACATGTGCATATCCAGTTGCCCAAGCAGAATTTACTGAAAAGATTAATCTTCACTCATTGAATTTTCTTCCTATCCTTACTGAACTCAATTGACCGTAAGTATAACAATTTATTTCTGGAGTCTCGATTCTATTCCATTGATCAACATGTCTGTGCTTACGCCAGTACCACTTTGTCTTGATTATTGTAGCTTTGTAGTGTTTTGAAATCGGGAAGTAGGAGCCTCCGAACTTTATTCCTCTTTTACAATGCAAAGGCATTTTCATATGAATTTTGGAATCAGATGTCTATTTTTCCAAAAATAATGCAGCTGGGATTCTAGTAAGGATTGTGCTGAATCTGTAGATCAGTTTGGTGATCAATATTAGGTCTTCTGATTCAAAACATAGGGTGTTTTTCATTTAGGTCATCTTTATTTCAACAACATTTTATAGTTTTCAGTGTTCAAGTATTGCATTTCTTGTTTAAAATTTACATTTAAGTATTGTATATTTTTTGGTGCTATATAGAGTTGTTTTGTTAATTTCATTTTTGGCTTGTACAATGCCACTGTATAAAAACAAAAATTGATATTTGCGTATCATTCTTGTATCCTGTAACCTTCCAGGACTCATTAGTTCTAACAGATTTGTTTGTCAATTCCTCAAGATTTTCTACATCTAAAATCATGTCATCTGCAAAAAGAGGTAAGTTGACTTCTCTCCAATCTAGATGCCCTTATTTTCAGGTGTGGGTTTATTACACATGCTCCTCATCAGTCTGAGGAAATTGCCTTCTATTCCGAGTAGGCTGAGTGTTTTTCATAATGAAAAGCTGTTGGATTTTGTCAGATTTTTTTTTTTTTGCATTTGAGATAATCCTGTGGTTTTTGTCTCTTATTCTATTAATATGATGTATCACACTGATTGACTTTTGTATGTTAAACCAACTTTGTATCCCTAGGAGAAACCTCATTTGGTTATGATGTATATCACTGTATATATTCTTGGATTCAGTTTGCCACTATTTGGTTGGGAATTTTTGCATTAATACTTAAGAAGGATATCAGCCTTTAGTTTTTGTCTTGCAATGACTTTATCTGGTTTTGGAATCATGATGATATTGGTCTTGTAAATTGGGATTTTGGAAGAGTTTGTGAGGATTAGTATTAAGTAATTTTCCTTTAACTGTTTTAACCAATGAAGTCATCTGGTCCTGAGTTCTTTCTAAGAAGTTTTGCAACGATTAGTTCCATCTCTTTACTTATGATAAGTCTATTCAGATTTCCTACTTTCTCTTGAGAAAGTGTTGGCAGTCTGTATCTTTCTATGAATTTCTCCATTTTATCTAAGTTATCTTGTTTATTGGTAAACAATTGTTCACAATATTCCCTTATGATCATTTTAATTTCTGTAAGGTCAGTAGGCATACCCCCTATTATTCGTGATTTTACAATTTCAGTTTTTTTTCTTTTGGTCAGCCTATCTACAGGTTTGTCATTTCTGTGATCTTTCCAACAAACACATTTTGCTTTTATTGATTTCCTCTATTGCTTTCTAGTATCTATTTCATTTATTTGTACTCTAGTTTTCAGTATTTTATTCCCTCTGCTTTTGTTTGCTCTATTTTTCCATGTTTCCTGAAGTGGAAGATAAGGTAATTGATCCTTCCTTTCCTTCTCTCCCTCCCTCCCTCCCTTCCCTGCCTGCCTGACTGCCTTCCTTCCCTCCCTCCCTCCTCCCACCGCCCCCTCTCTTTCTTTCTCCCTTTCTTTCTCTCTCTCTCTCTCTCCTTCTTTCTTTCGACAGGGTCTCACTCTGTCAGCCAGGCTGGAGTGCAGTGGCACGATCTTGGCTCACTGCTACAGCCCTGACTTCCTGGGCACAACCGATCCTCCCACCTCAGCCTTCTGAGTAGCTGGGATTACAAGTGTGTGCCACCACACCCAGCGAATTATTTTATTATTATTATTATTATTATTTGTAGAGATGGGGTCTCAAACTTCTAGGCTGAAGTGATCCTCCAGTCTCAATCTCCCAAAGAATTGGGATTACAGGCGTTAGCCACCAAACCCACACCCAGCTTTATTTCTTCTTTTATTTTGAGATAGGGTCTCACTTTGCCACCCAGGCAGGAGTACAGTAGTACAATCTTGGCTCACTGCAACTTCCGCCTCCCGGGCTCAAACAATTCCCCAACCTCAGCCTCCCGAGTAAAAAGGACTATAGGCACGTGCCACCATGCGCAGCATATTCTTGTATTTTTTGTAGAGATAGGGTTTCACCATGTTGCCCAGGCTGGTCTCGAATTACTGGGCTCAAACAGTCTGCTCGCCTCAGCCTCCCAAAGTGCTAGGATTACAAATGTAAGCCACTTTGCCTGGCCTCTTCTTTTTTTAATACATGTGCTTACAGCTCTCATTTCCCTCTAAGCACTGCTTATGTGCGGCCCACACGTTTTTAGATGTTGTGTTGTTTATATTAACCACAAAATATTTTCTAGTTTCCTCTGTAATTTTTTAAATCTATTGGTTATTTGGTAGTACATTGCTTAATTCCACATATGTATGAACTTCCCAAATTTTCCTTGTTGCTTTCTAATTTCATTTAATTTGTCAGAAACATACTTTGGATGATTTCAATTCTAGTAAATTTACTGAGGCTTGTTTTATGGCCTAGTATATGGTATGGTAAATATGGTCTAGCCTGGAGAATGTTATACGTGCACTTGAGACAGGTATATTCTGCTGTTGTTGGAGAGATTATTCTAGAGATGTCTGTTAGGTCTATTTGGTCTATAGGGCTGTCCGACACTTTTACTTCCTTGCTGATATTTTGTCTAGTTGTTCTATCCATTTTTCAAAGTGATGTATTGTGGAATTGCCTATTTCTCTCTTTGTCTCAGTTTTGCTTCACATATTTGGGAACTGTGTTATTAGGTACATATATGTTTATCCTTGTTATAGCTTTCTGATGGATTGACCCTTTTATCATTATAAAATATCCCTCTGTCTCTAGCAATAATTTTGTCTTGAACAATATTTCGTCTTGGCAGCTCATGCCTGTAATCCCAGCTACTTGGAAGGCTGAGGCGGAAGGATTACTTGAGTCCAGGCATTTGAGGTCAGGAGGTCAAGACCAGCCTGGGCAATACAGGAAAAACCTACCTCTAAAGAGATTTTTAAAAATTAGCTGGGCATGGTGGAGTACATCTGTAGTCCTAGTTCCTTGGGAGGCTAAGGCAGAAGGATCACATGAGCTCAGGAATTAGAGGCAGCAATGAGCTATAATCACACCACTGCATTCTAGCCTGGGTGACAGAGCAAGACCCTGTCTCTGGAAGAAAAAAAAAAATACAAAAAAAGGCTGGGTGTGTTGACTCACACCTATAATCCCACCACTTCAGGAGGCTGAGGTGGGAGGATCACTTGAGCCCAGGAGTTCGAGACTAGCCTGGGTAACACAGCAAGACCTCATGTCTATTTAAAAAAAAAAAATAGCCAAATGTTAGGGCATGCACTCTAGTACCAGCTACTCAGGAGGCTGAGGCAGGAGAATCACCTGAGCCCAGGAGTTCAAATTTGCAGTGACCTGTGATGCCACTGCACTCCAGACTGGGTGACAGAGCAAGACCCTATCTCAAAAAAAAAAAAGAAGGCTATTTTGTTTGACATCAGCATTATTAGTAATAAAATACTGATAATAATATTATGAATACAATGTCTGTCTGATACTTTTTTCCATCCTTTTACAATTGACCTATTTATGCCTTTGACTCTAAAGTGTGTCTCTTGTAAAGCATACGGTTTGATCATATTTTTAAATCTATTCTGTCAGTATCTGCTCTTGATAGGCTTAAGCCATCTGCATTTAATATAATTAATTACCCATCAGGTAGGATTTACATCTACCATTTTGCTTTTTACTTTCTATATGTCATATCTTTTTTCTCCCTCTATTCCTTTATTATTCTCTTGTTTTAAATCACCATTTTCTATTGTCTTATTTTAATTCCCTTGACTTTTGTTTTACTAATATTACCATTTTTTAAAGTTATTTTCTTAGTGGTTACCCCGGGCATTACAATTTGAACAATGCTTCCAAGCAACATGGTTTGCTAGTCTCTGCTCTACCTTGTCTTACACATTTCTTAGTATTTTCCAAATATCACAGGATTTATTCACAGAACAAATTTCATTGAACATATTATTGGGGATAAGGCTGAAAAGATGACTAGGTAGCTCTGTAAAGGGAAACTGAGGTCTATCCAATTCAAGTCAAATGATCAATATCTAAACATATGCATTTTTATCTTCACTAATCTATTATTATTAAATTACTTATTTTAAGGAAAAGGTAGTTCTAAAGTAAACTGATGAAGAGATATTAAAGCACACAATGCCCACACTGGTCTCCTAGAAAAGATGTCTAATCTCATTCTAGTACATCTCGTTACTTCACCCATCTCCACATGCATAAATCATTATGGTCTTCATATATACAAATATAGAAAAAAGCATTATACTGAAAAATCAAGTAATCACATCTTCATATATACAAACAGAGAAAAAAGCATTATACCGAAAAATCAAGTAATCAAATCTTCATATATACAAACAGAGAAAAAAGCATTATACTGAAAAATCAAATAATGGGTTCAAAAGATATATTTTCCCATTTGCACAAAATCTATTCCTTTTTTAAGTTTTTTACTTATCTCACTGACAATCTCTAAACCACTTTTAAATCTTTTTTTGGAACAAGGCTGAACACAAATATAATATATACAAATATTCCTCCATTACCTACAGAAAATTGCCTTACACAGATCAGCTAACTTGGGTTTTTAATAATAATCTTTGTATTATGGAAATTAATCTTTTGACATTTTATTATAAATGCACTGATGGTGTTGATTTAGTTTCAATTCAAAAATCAAGGATTTCATTACCCTATAAAACATATCCAGAGTTCAAACTATTTAAGGGGGTTAAACAAAATGCAAACATTTAATGCAACATTAAGCATGTGAAATAAAAACTTGATTGCCTAAAGAAAGCATGCTATGCTGTTACCCTGGTGACAGGTTAAAAAAGGGATTGTAAGCTGAATGGCTGTATGATATGAAATTAAAATGTTTCACACTGAACAATCCAAAATGAATTGGGAAAGGTTAGAGTAGAGGAGAGAGAAATCAATTCTCCAATGGCAATGGTGAATGGGAAAGAAGTATGAATAGGATTTGCCAGTGGGGTGCAACAGCTGCCAAATATCCTGCAGCCAAAGAATTACAATAATACTGATGAAGTGTGCAAGAGCTTCTGGAATCATGGTAGAGAACAGAGAAATTCTCCAGCAATAATCAGGCTATTCTGCCTTCCCCTCAGCTCTTATAGTAGGATCAAAATAAAAATATTTTACAATGTAATAGTAAGCAAAAATATGTAAATATGCTTTCTTATCCACTTAGTATCTTGTACTTAATCTCGCATAGATTTCTAAACCATCTTCAACACAGTCATATTAAGTAACTGAAAATATCATAACAGAGACAGTAAAAAGTAAGGCAAGCTTAAGTGATAATGATTGAGTTAATGTTTTCTCCCATCTTGTTGCTTTTAGGGGATTTATTTGCTCAAATGAACATAGCTATTTCCAAAGACAAAGAGCGTATACATACATTTGTAAATATATACTTAATGTGCTATTTTTTTATTGTATAGTTAGGTATCACGTCACCTTCATTGTCACAGTGAAGTGGCTTATCTGAGAGTATGAAACGAGTTATGATAAGTTGTTTTATTTTCATTGATGTATAAATGTGTTAGAATTTCACATGCTCTTTTAATTCAGAAGACATCTTAGTAAAAGAGCCAGTATGTACCCGTTCAACAATACTGGCTTTTCCTCAGGAATTATTTTCACATGGTTACTTTTTTCTATGTTTCTCACCCCACTCATCTTTCAGTGGTTAAGATCATATTTCAAAAACCTTAAACCTTTATCATCTAATTGAAAATTTAATAACAGGTGAATAAATTCTATATCTGAAACCAGGAAAGGCAAAGAAAAATAAACAGATAATTGTCTCTGCTAGGCAGAAATCACTAAAAAATCGATTCTCCATTTTATCAGGAAGCCAGATGAGGAAAGATAATACAATACAAATACAGACACAATGACTGCACATACAAAGAACCCAAGAGGAAGTAATTTCCCGTTATGCTACTGTGGCTGAAAGAGTTAAACTGACACCAGGCTGTGTAGCCAGCCGTGATACTTGATATGTTCTCCTAAGCCTGAGCACAAAGTACACTGATTCCATGCAGCCAAAGTCATCCTCCACCAAAGGGAGTGCTTTATTTTAACCTTTCAGGCTGAAGTATTTCCATTAATATTATAGGCCATAGTGAAGTTGTTTCTTTTTCTGACTCTTTAACCCCTGCTGAAATACCAAGAGGGAAATTATGAGGATAAAGGAGAAACCAGAAAGTGGCCGGGCGTGGTGGCTCATGCCTGTAATCCCAGCACTTTGGGAGGCCAAAGCAGGTGGATGACCTGAGGTTGGGATTTTGAGACCAGCCTAGCCAGCAGGGCAAAACCCAGTCTCTACTAAAAATACAAAAATTAGGCCGGGCGCGGTGGCTCACGCCTGTAATCCCAGCACTTTGGGAGGCCGAGGTGGGTGGATTATCTGAGGTCAGGAGTTCGAGACCAGCCTGACCAACATGGAGAAACCCAGTCTCTGCTAAAACTACAAAAAAAATTAGCCAGGCATGGTGGTGCATGCCTGTAATCCCAGCTACTTGGGAGGCTGAGGCAGGAGAATTGCTTGAACCTGGGAGGTGGAGGTTGTGGTGAGCTGAGATTGCGCCATCGCACTCCAGCCTGGGCAACAAGAACAAAACTCTGTCTCAAAAAAAAAAAAACAAAAAAACAAAAATTAGCCAGGCCTGGCAGTGCATGCCTGTAATCCCAGCTACTTGGGAGGCCGAGGCAGGAGAACTGCTTGAGCCCAGCGGGCAGAGGCTGTAGTGAGCCAAGATCACACCACTGTACTCCAGCCCGGATGAGAGAGCAAGACTGAGGAAAGAAAGAAAGAAAAGAAAAGAAAGAAAGAAAGAAACGAAACTAAACTAAACGAAATGAAACGAAAAGAAAGAAAGAAAGAAAGAAAGAGAAAGAAAAGAAAGAAAGGAAAGGGAGGAAGGGAGGAAGAGAGAAAAAGAGAAAGAAAGAAAGAAAGAAAGAAAGAAAGAAAGAAAGAAAGAAAGAAAGAAAGAAAGAAAGGAAGGAAGCAAAAAAAAAAAAGCCAGAAAGTAAAAGCTGATTCTCAAGAAAGCTGAATCCACATCCAAGAAAAAACAGACATTTTGAGCAAAAATAAAGATTACTAAAAATGATTAAAATGTTACCTTTACTATTTTTTCTTCCAATCATTACCGGTTAGTGAAACAAATTATTATATCAAACTACAATGTCAACAAAATCATTTTAGCTTTTAAAAAAAGTGGTTGTTTAATATAACTAGCTTTTAATGATTCATTTCTGTCAATATAAGTGTTTAAGAATAATTATTAAAAAGAAACCTTCATGGTAAGTCAGTAAAAGATTGAGTTCATCAAATTTATTTTATAGTCATCCCCCAAAACATGGCTATTGTTTCTGACATTAACTTTTCTTTTTTTCTAAAATGTACCACTATCGTTTTACTATCCAAATACTAGGGGTATGTATTATTAATGTGTTTTTCCAAGTCATAAATGATGAAAGAGTGAAGCCCATAGAGAAATTGGGAAAATAAGATCAGCAGCCAAAACAAGCAACACAAAGGAAGGGCTGTGGGCTACTGGTTTGGAAGGAAAAACATTTCACGAACACACCCATGACAAAGCAATACACAGCCACACCTGGAGGGTGACTCTTAGAATCCATTCCCAAGCCGATTGTGAAAACATGACTCTAAAGCCAAAATGTGAAGGTTCAAACACCCTACATCAGCTTTCATGATGTAGGTGTCAAGGACCTCCTCAGTAAGCAAGCCAGAAACATAGCTTCACTTAGCTAAACAAGATTATGCTTCGTGAAGAAGAACACTATATTTACTAAATGTTACAGCTCTACACTGTTACAGGGTGTAGCAATTTTACAATAAACTGATAATACTAAATAAGTGATAGTACCTTTTTTTCAACAGAAAATAAACTCACCAAAAATGAACAATTGCTTGTTGTATAGAAAATAAATGTGCAATTATCTGGATAAGTGAACTTGCAGTCTACATATTTCGTAAATACATATTTTGTTTCTAACTTCTAAAAGATAATGAGTTAAAAAATAAGATACTTAAATTTTTTAATGTAGCAATTATCACATTTACAATTTTAGCTAGAAATTAGCAAAGACTATAAAGATTGCTTCTTAACCTCCACTTTATAAAGCAATTGCCCTAAATATTTCAACAATCTCTAAGGAATGTTGTGTTTGAACTATCTAAAACACTACAAATCACAATATAACGTACTCTGTGTTTCCCAAAAGCATTCATTGGAATATTAATTTTTCAAAGAGCTTTTAGGAAAAAGGTTTTCACAAGAAAAAAAGAGTGTAGGTAAGAGTCCAACTATATCCTGCTCTTAAGAGTTTCAGAATGCATTTTAGTATATAGGAATACCTTGGAGATACTGTGAGATCAGTTCCAGACCACTGCAATGAAGCAAGTATTTCAATAAAGCAAGTCACATGAATTTCTTATTTTTCCAATGTGTATAAAAGTTACGTTTACACTGTGTTGTAGTCTATTAAGTGTGCGATAGCTCTTAAAAACAACGTACAAACCTTAATTAAAAAGTAGTTTAGGCTGGCGTGGTGGCTCACACCTGTAAACCCAGCACTTTGGATGGCCGAGGCAGGCGGATCACAAGGTCAGGAGATCGTGACCATCCTGGCTAACACGGTGAAACCCCGTCTCTACTAAAAAATACAAAAAAATTAGTGGGGTATGGTGGCATGTGCCTGTAGTCCCAGCTACTTGGGAGGCTGAGGCAGGAGAATTGCTTGAACACGGGAGGCGGAGGTTGCAGTGAACCAAGATCACACCACTGCCCTCCAGCCTGGGCGACAGAGCGAGACTCCATCTCCAAAAAAAAAAAACTTTATTACTAAAAAATGCTAACCATCATCTGAGCCTTTAGTAAGTCATAATCTTTTTGCTGATAGAGGGTGGCTGCTGACTGATAAGGCTGATGGATGCTGAAGGCTGGGGAGGCTGCGGCAGTTTCTTAAAACAAGAGAACAATAAAGTTTGCTAAACCAATTGATTCTTCCTCTCATGAAAGGTTTCCCTGTAGCATGTGATGCTGTTTGATACCATTTTTCCCACAGTAGAACTTCTTTCAAAATTAGAGTCAATCCTCTCAAAACTTGCCGCTGCTTTATCAACTAAGTTAATGTAATATTCTAAAATCCTTTTCAACAATGTTCACAGCATCTTCACCAGAAGTAGAGTCCATCTTAAAAACTTTGCTTTTTAAGCAAAATTTCTTTGCTCATCCATAAGAAGCAACTCTCATCCATTCAAGTTCTATCACGAGATTGCAGCAACTGAGTCACATCTTCAGGTTCCACTTCTAGATTTCTTGCTATTTCCACCCCAACTGTAGCTATTTCCTTCAATGACATCTTGAACACCTCAAAGCCAGTTCTTCCAAACTCCTGTTAATGTTGATCTTTTATTTTGCCCATTGAAGCAGAAATGTTCTTAAGGGGATCTAGAATGGTGAATCCTTCCCAGAAAGTTTTCAATTTGCTTTGTCCAGATCCATCATAGGAATCACTATTTATGGCAGCTATCGCCTTGTGAAATGTATTTCTTAAATAATAAGACTTGAAAATCAAAATGACTCCCTGATCCATGAGCTACAGAATGAACGTTGTGTTAGCAGGCGTGAAAACAACATTAATCTCCTTGTGCTTCTCCATCAGAGCTCTTGGGTGATCAGGTGCACTGTCAATGAGCAGCAATCATTTGAAAAAAAATATTTTTTTTTTGAGAAGCAGGTCTCAACAGTGGAGTCAAAATAATCAGTAAATGATGCTATAAATGTACATTTTGTCATCCAGGCTTTGTTGTTCCACTTCTAGAGCACAGGGAGAACAGATTTAGTATAATTCTTAAAGACCCTAGGGTTTATGAAATGGTAAATGAGCACTAGCTTCTACTTCAAGTCATCAGTTGCATTAGCCCCTACCAAGAGAGTCAGCTGGTTCTTTGAAGCTCTGAAGCCAGGTATTGACTTTTCCCCTCTAGCTATGAAAGTCTGAGATGGCATCTTCTTTCAATAGAAGGCTGTCTTATCTACATTGAAAATCTGCTGTTCAGTGTAGCCACCTTCATCGATGATGCTAGTGAGATCTTCTGGATAACTTGCTGCAGCTTCTACATCAGCACTTGCAGCTTCCCCTCCACTTTTATGTTATGGAGACAGCTTCTTTCCTTAAATCTCATGAACTAAGCTCTGATAGCTTTAAGCTTTTCTTCCGCAGCTTCCTCACCTCTCTCACCCTTCACAGAATTGAAGAGAGTTAGGGCCTTGCTCTAGATTAGGCTTTCACTTAAGTGAATGTTGTGGCTGGTTTGATCTTCTATCCAGACCTATAAAACTTTCTCCATATCAGCAATAAGGCTGTTTCACTTTCTTATCATTTGTGTGTTCACTGGAATAGCACTTTTAATTTCCTTCAAGAACTTTTCCTTTGCATTCACAACTTGGCTAACCATTTGGCACAAGAGGCCTAGCCTGCCTCGGCTTTCAACATACCTTCTTCACTAAGCTTAATCATTTCTACCTTTTGATTTACAGTGAAAGATGTGCTACTTATTCCTTTCACTTGAACACTTAGAGGCCACTGCTTTGTTATTAATTAGTCTAACTTCAATATTACTTTATCTCAGGGAATAGGGAGACCCAAGGAGAGTGAGAGACACTGGGAATGGCCGGGTCAGTGAATCAGAACACACACATTTGTCAATTAAGTTCACCACCTTACACGTGCATGGTTTGTGGCACCCCAAAACAATTACAATGGGAACATCAAAGGTCACTAATCCCAGATCACCAAAACAGATATGATAATAATGATGAAGTCTGAAATGTAATGAGAATTACCACAATGTGACACAGAGACAGTGAACACATGCTGTTGGAAAAACAGCACAAAAAGACTTGCTCAATGCAGGGTTGCCATAAACCTTCAATCTGTAAAAAATGCAATATCTGAGAAGTGCAATAAAGCAAAGGACAATGAAATGAGGTGTGCCTGTATGACAGTCTCTAAGAGGTTTCTAACTTAACAAGGGATTTTCCACATTTATTTAAACACAGAAACATTTTCTTAAGTAATGCATTTTAATACTCCCCCAAACTAGCGCTCTATGGAGCACACATTAAGGAACACCACTGAAGTCTAAAACTGTGTGCATTTGATTATTACAAAAAAATCATGGAACTAATGAGTACAAAAGCATGCCCCAAGTATTTCCTAATGGGCTCAAAGGGGCATATATATTATTATTAAAGAAGAAACAGTCAAAGGGATAGGAATATATCATATTGCTAAGTCTTTAGGAGCTAGAATTATGGCTGTCAAGGATCTCAAACTCAACTGCCTAAATGGAACTTCTCATATTTTCCTTTCAAAGCTGCTCTTGCACTTTTGTTATTACCACCATCCACCAGGTCTTCCAAGTCAGTAACCTGACTCCTTAATATCTGCTTCTACTCAAGTTTCGAATACAATTTATTTTTACATGTATCTTCCATCATCCTAACACTTCTCATAATACTTCCCACCTCTTTCAAGCCCTTTGTTGGTACCACATTTACAGTTTTTTAAGTTGCATTAAGATATAATTTACTTGTATAACATCTATACATTTTACTTTTTATTTTATTACTTTGAGACAGGGTCTCGCTCTGTTACCCGGGCTGGAGTGCAGTGGCGTGATCTCGGCTCACTGCAACCTATGCCTCCCAGGCTCAAGCAATTCTCATGCCTCAGCCTCCCGAGTAGCTGGGACTACAGGCATGCGCCACCAAGCCTGGCTAATTTTTGTATTTTTAGTACAGACAGGGTTTCGCCATGTTGGCCAGGTTGGTCGCGAACTCCTGGCCTCATGTGATCAGTCCGCCTTGGCCTCCCAAAGTGTGGGACTACAGGTGTGAGCCACTGCACCTGGCCAATAACATCTATACATTTTAATTGTATAGTCTGATGAGATTGTAATACATTTATATCACTTCTTGGCCTTTTGGCTAAGATCAAGTGAGATTGTAATACATTTATACAGTTGTACACCCATCACCACAATCCAGTTTTAGAACAATAAAACTCATGTGCAGTCAATCTTGCTCCCATACCCAGACCCAGACAACCACTGATCTTTCTTTTGTTCTTTATACTTTTTGCCTTCCCTAGAAATTTCAAATAAATGAAGTCATACATTACATAGTCTTCTTTATCTGGTTTCTGTCTCTTCACATGTTATTTCTGAGATTTACACACATTAGTGAATGTAGCTGTTTATTCTTTGTTACTGCTGAATAAGCTCATAGTACGGATATGCCACTTTTTATTTACCCACTCATTACTTGATGCATATTATTCTAGTGGGTGTGTAGTGGTATAGATTTGTGATTTTGTTTCTCCACTGACCGATGATGCTGAGCATCTTATCATGAACTTATGTGCCATTCATTTATCTTCTCTGATAAAAAGTCTAAGTCAAACCTACTGCCCGTTTTTTATTAGATTGTTTAGCTTATTTGTTTGTTTGTTTGAGACGGAGTCACACTCTTTCGCCCAGGCTGGAGTGCAGTGGCGCATTCTTGGCTCACTGCAACCTCCGCCTCCTGAGTTGAAGCAATTCTCCTGCCTCAGCCTCCCTAGTAGCTGGGATTACAGGCACCCGCCACCACGCCCCTGCTAATTTTTGCACTTAGCAGACACAAGGTTTCGCCCAGCTCAGGTCTATAATTCCAGCACTTTGGGAGGCCAAGGCTGGTGGACTGGATCACCTGGGCCCAGGAGTTCGAGACTAGCCTGGACAACATGGTGAAACCCCATCTTTACAAAAAATACAGAAATTAGCCAGGCGTGGTGGTATGTTCCTGTAATCCTGGCTACCAGGGACACTGAGGCAGGAGGATCACTGTAGCCCAGGAATTCAAGGCTGCAGTGAGTTATGACTGTGCCACTGCACTTCAGCCTGGGTGACAAAAGCAAGACTTCATCTCTCTAAAAAGAAAAGAAAAAAAAATGTTTACCAAAAAAGCAATCTGAAGAAATCACACCGCAGGTAGCACCACAAGCAAAAGGAGGCAGGGAGTGCACTGGAAGAGACGATGTAAAGATAGAGTCGTCTGAGTTACACACAAGCATCCCTTTGTTAAAACTGTACAGGTAAGGCTGGGTGCAGTGGCTCATGCCTATAATCTCAGCACTTTGGGAGGCCCAGGTGGGTGGATGACCTGAGGTCAGGAGTTCAAGACCAGCCTGGCCAACATGGTGAAACCCCATCTCTACTGAAAACACACAAAAAAAATTAGCCAGATGTGGTAGTGTATGCCTGTAGTCCCAACTACTCAGGAGGCTGAGGCAGGAGAATCGCTTGAACCCGGGAGATGAAGGCTGCAGTGAGCCGAGATCGCACCACTGCACTCCAGCCTGGGCAACAGAGCAAGACTCTGTCTCGAAAAACAAAAACAAAAACTGTACAGGTAAGAAGTGTATATGTGTGTTTGTACATTTTACCTTAAAAAATTAACAAATGGGGAAAGTGTGGAGTGGGTAGAGGTAAAAATGAAACAAGGAAGATAGATTTTTTACAGTTGTTGAAGCTAGATAATGTGTGCATGGGTGTTCAATATACTGCTGTTTATCTTGCACAAGTAATTCAAACCATATTCCCAGGTTTATGACTCTAATTATGCAAAGCATAAATGCTACATGTATGTATATAAAAATACATATATATACAGACACATATATACATATATATATATATATATATATATATACTTCGAAGGGATTCTACCAAAACATTAAAACTAATTATTGAATAATTATGGGATTACAGGTAATTTTTATTCTCCATCTTTTTAAGTCCTTTTCAGATTCTTCCACACAGTAAGGCAGCACTCTCTGAAAATAACTTGCATACGTTTCTTAAAAATCAAACCAGTCATATTTAGCTACACTCAGAACTTCTGAAATAATCAAGGTCCAAATAACATTTGAAGGTAAAGGAATTAGGATATGAATACTGCATTTATCAAAAGAATAATAAAAAATATGAAATTCAGGTTTTAAAACAAAAGCAACATTCTCTCCTACACACATATCCCTCCAGACAAATGCTGTCCAACAGAACTTGATGGAAACACACCTGCCATGGTGGAAAGGCTCTTAGAGTTGCCCAGTGCAGGAGCTGCTAACCACGCGTGGCTATGGAACAGGTGAAATGTAGCCACGTTTCCGGTAGCTTTGAAAAGGATTCTTCCATTCACTTTAATCTTAATCGCCATACATGGCTAGTTCCTCCCATACTAGACCGCACAACTATGCGGGGGGGAAACAACCAAACAACAAGCACTGAGGTGTACGGACATCGGGGGAGCAAAGACCATTCAAATAAGACAACAAAATCCTGCTCACAGGAAGTTTATATTGGGAAAGAAGTTTAATTTGGGAAAGAAGATATTAAACAGATGCACAAGCAGATTCATGGTTCTATTGACCATTTTCCTCCTCCGTCCAGTCATTCAGTCATTTACTGATATTCTATATCCTCTCATCTCTCCCTGGTAGCTACCAAATCATAACTTTTAAAAAGATACACTGTAAGCTTCCTATTCTTTCTAGGTAAAGAGAACAAGTGAAGAGTACCAACTACACTGAGATTTCCTGAATAAAACCGCATTAGCCACTAAGATACAGCCTAAATCCAATTTAGTTTCTCCTCTACCTAATTCTTCAGAAGTAATTTCAGTTTCTGATTTGTGCTTTTCAAAGCTAGTTCATCACCTTCCATCTTTTTTTTTCTTTTTTTTAATCTTTGTTCTTCCTCTTGTGAAAAAGTAAAAAGGAAAAGAAACTGAAGTAACAATTTATCAACAGCATGATTCCTTTAAAGGGATTGCTCCAGCAAGTAAACACACATTCATAATAAACAATCCTCTCTCTAGAAGCACCAATGGCATTGAGGTTTTGTTTCTACTTATCCTGATATAAAGCATGTTCCCCTTTTACCTGGGTCACCAGGAAGCTAAAAGGCACACTTGTGCCTCACAAATGACTAATCGACCTGGTGTTAATTCCTTCTTCCATGTTCACTAGTTTCTGATATATATTTTTTAACTGCCCAGATTCATTCCTACATTTAAATATACTTCTCCAAACGTTTTTCAAGATAAATAAATAAAACAGAAATCATAAACACAAACTACTCGAACAGATTTCCCATCGGATTTCAGAATATCTTCTTATGTCCAAATTAAAAGGGCCAAGATCCTTTTATCCTTTCTGAACTTAAAAAAACTTGTTTAAACAAAATGTAAGCAATATCATATTTATACAGTGTGACTTTATTATACTTCTCCAAAGACCCATAAGATCTCTAGAACTGAGATCAGCCACATATTTTATTAGTATTTCCTGTGTAGACTGGATTATCAATATTGTTCTGCTCATTTATTCTGTTTTAAATGATCTACCATACCTTGAATTTTCTTGAAAATGTTGTGCTCTTAACTGGAATGCCACAAACAATGATGATGTTATTGCCAATAACTGGTTCTTCTCACTCTTGGTTAGCATGTGTCCTGAGGGAAATCAATCAACCAATCAATCAATCAATCATTTATTTTAACATCTGTGCTTCTCTCCTATAGAATTACTAGTCATTCAAACAAGTATTTTATAGGGCATCTATTATGCAGCTAGGATTGTACTAGGCACTGGGGTGTGCGGACATTGAGGAAGCAAGACCATTCAAATAAGACAACAAAATCCTGCTCACGGGAAGTTTATATTGGGAAAGAAGATATTCAACAGATGCACAGAACAAAAACAATTAAAAAGAAAAAACCATCCACACAGAGATCTCCAGGAAAAGCATAAGCTCCTCACATCTGCTTCTCTCTGTCCTTTCCCAGCCCAGCTTCCCTGCTGAGGGAAGTGAGGATAGCGTGCAAGAAGCCCCCGTCCCTGGAGAAAAGGAGAGCGGCTGGTCAAGGACACAGATGAGGCCATGCTTTCTGGTGCGAAGATCCAAAGAATATCACGCCGTGATTCTTCTGCCTCTCTGCATGAATCCCAATCAACCAACCAATCTCTCTCCTCCTCTCACTCACAATATCTTCCTACCATTACACAGCTGGACCTGGGATAGTCGGCTGGTCACAAAGGCCTGGGGTGAGTGACTGATTGAAGAACTTGCATAATTCTTCAAGAAAGTTGTGAGTCAAGGTAGGATTCAAATACTCCAGGGTCTATAGGTTAACACATCCCTTGACAGCTCTGCAACTTCACCACAAATCTAAAACTATTTATTTACCAGAGTACTACATACAGATAGTAGAGTATTAAGTGGGACAGTATGAGCAACTTGAAAGCTGGCTCATCAGCCATAAGGTGCTACTTTTACAGTCGACCCTCCATGGATTCAAACAACTGCAGGTTGAAAATATTTGAGAAAAAAATGTATTGTTGTCTGTACTGAACATGTACAGGCTTTTTTTTCTTGTCATTTTCCACAAAGCAATGCAGTATAACAATGATTTACACAGCATTTACATTGTACTAAGCATTGTAAGTAACCTAGAGATGATTTAAAGTACAGGGAGGATATGTCTAAGTTATATGTAAATACGACACCGGGGAATTGAGCTTCTGTGGATTTTTGTATCCGAAAGGGTCCTAGAACCAATCACCCACAGATACCAAGAAACAAATGTACAATTCAAAAAAAGAAAAAAACTAGTTGCCTAAACTTATTTGGAAGAAATGAAGTAATTTAAACATTATGTCTAAAAAACCACTCAAAATACAAATAAGACTAAAAATATTCAAAATTAAGATACAAATACTTCCAATATCTACAGCACAATTTTCCACAGGGAAGTAATCTATCTGCTCCCTGAAGGGCAGGGAGAGCACAGGTAATCCACCCTCTTTTGAGACAAACCTAGACATTACATAAAACATAATGCAAATATGGGATCTACCAACTGGTTCTGGGAATTCCACACTAGATCCTCACAACAGCCTAATAAACCATACTCTTATGGGCATTGGAAAGTTCCTCATTTTCCCCTGACACCTAAGCAGTGATGAAAACATCCCATATGATTACATAATTACTCTATATAAGAAGTATTACAAAAATTTGGTCTCAGTCTTGTCAAAACATA
Source organism: Gorilla gorilla gorilla (assembly GCF_029281585.2). NCBI lineage: Eukaryota > Metazoa > Chordata > Mammalia > Primates > Hominidae > Gorilla > Gorilla gorilla. Next base: position 115,049,991 of record NC_073238.2, on the reverse strand, counting down.
CAGTTGAGAAGAACAGTTCTCATAGCGTGACCTGCCAACAACTGGGAGTCCCCAGGAGTCCTTGCAAGGTCAAATGATTTTCATAGTACTACTAAAATATATTTGCTTTTTTAACTCTCATTTTCTCAAGAGTATACTGCAGAGGTTCCCAGATCCAAGGGACACATATTGTGTGATGACATCACTGCTCTCATGTCAACACATAATGGATTTATTACCATTACTTTCAGAATGAATGAATAAATATTTTCAAGTTCCTCAGTTTTAATTTATAATGTGGCAAATATCAATATATATAATCACAAAAGCTCTCTGGAGTGTAAAAAGAACCAGTGCTTCTCAAACTTCACCAAACATCAGAATCACCTGGATTAAAGATGCTGTGTGCGCTTCACCAGCGGACTGACTGGTAGAAGGTATGAGGGCAAGGGGTAACAATCTGCATTTCTAATAAGCTCCAGGGTGATGCCGATGCTGCCAGTCAGCAGATCTCACTTTGAATACAACTGTTCTGGACTGATATTTATCAAACTGTGTAAAGAAACTGTTTAGTAGTTCATGAAGCCAGTTTAATGTGTCATGTGCAGGAAGACAAATTATCATAGCACTTTAAACACAGTATTTTACATGAAAATGTTGTGTGTGTTTATATGTGCATACTATGTCAGGATGTAAAATGTATTTCTCATGGTGGTTCACAATCAAAGTCCTTTACAAGTCAGTTCTTTAGACACATATGCACAGTATATACCATCAGCAAGGGAAGAGGCAATGCATTAGGGGAACCTATTCACTGCAAGATGCTCAATCAGTATTTCATCTGGTCTAACCAACTATTAGTGCACGGACTCAGGCAATATTGAGAGAGGTCTCCAAAATAAAATGGACCATCATTCATCACATCTCCCAGGCAAACTGATATGATGCACATCAACTTCAAGCATTTTACTGACATTCCACTTCAAAAGGGGGGTACTCAGTTCCAACAGGCTCTGTATAAGAAGTCTGATCATAACTGACCTATTCTTTTAACAATTTTAGCATAATGCTACTCCTGATCACAGGCCAGAGTGGACTTGACTTCTGCAAGTTCCCCTGCAGCCTGATACTAAGTAAGGCATGTCTTCCCTGGCTCTGACCTTGAGCTCCCTTTGAACGGTCTCCACTGTTTGCCCTCCGGGGGTGGTAGACCAGCTTGGTGTTAAGTCAGACACACTGACACTGCATTCTGGGCTAGTAAGCTAAGGTGAATGTAACTCATTCCCTTTTCTGAGCAGCTTCTAATGTGTAAACCCTGCCTGGCTGCCATGAGGGGAGCTGAGAATGCATACTGCCTGCTAACCTGCTGGAATGTAAGTCCCATGAGGGCAGCTCCTTTTTCTGTTTACTGATGAATCCTACACACCTAAAACTTGGGGGCACAGTAAGTATTTAAAAAGCTCTCCAATTCTTCCTACCCCTTTTAGCGAGTGTGAACGTAAACCAAGAGTGCTGTAATCTGACACTTGGTTTACCCTCTCCCCCAACCCCGACAGAGAAGACTGAGAGGATGCTGCTGGGTGCATGTGGAATACAGGTGGTGAGGAGGCAGAAGGACTGAGAGCTCCAGCCTCACATGCAAGACACATGCAGCCTCAAGCACTCTTCAGAGGAGCAAGTCACTTGTACTTGTTACAGGTCTAGATGGAGTTCTAAGGCTTTCTTAAACCCAGCCTTGGAACGTTCACAGCATTCAAGCTTAGAGCCTCTACTGCAAAGTCAACGAGGCTGGGCACAGTGGGCTCTTCAGTGAAGACATGGCTGGAAAAAGCTGCAGCTCTTGGTTCTAAAAGCCTTAGGCTTTTTGAAGTTTTACCTCTCTATTCCCAGAGCCTAGAGCACAATCTTTTACCCAATAGGCTCTATAAGTATTTGTGACTGAAAGAAGAAAAACCTTCCTCCTCACAACTAACTTTTACCTTCTTAAACTTTTGGGGGGATAATTTCAAGCAAAAGTCCCAACCGCTAAACAATGTTTATTATCTCCTCTCCTTGTTCATTAAGCCACTAATTACTGGAGTTCAAAACCATGTAACAGCACCTACAAGCTTTGTGACATGCCACTATGACCCTCGTGCTACTGGCCACCCTCATTGGCATGATGCAGTTTTCAAGAAGCCTGACCTGTGTATTTCCCGAATGGTTTTAGGTCTACCATTTATTTTTAACAGCTATGCATTGGTTCCCATTACATGTAGTGTTTTCTGTTTTTTTGTGTGTGTGTTTGTTTGTTTTTGTTTTTTGAGACAGAGTTTTGCCCTTGCTGCCCAGGCTGGAGGGCAGTGGCGCGATCTCGGCTCACCACAACCTTTACCTCCTGGGTTCAAGTGATTCTCCTGCCTCAGCCTCCTGAATAGCTGGGATTACATGCACATGCCACCATGCCCGGCTAATTTTGTATTTTTAGTAGAGACGGGGTTTCTCCACATTAGTCAGGCTGGTCTCAAACTCCTGACTTCAGGTGATCCGCCCCACTCGGCCTCCCAAAGTGCTGGGATTACAGGCATGAGCCACCGCGCCCGGCCATAGTGTTGTATTAAATAATGCAGATAAAGAGGTCCTGATTCGACTCCAGGCCCGTTCTCTCTTTGTGGGCTATGGCTTTGTTGACCACTGGCAGCTTTGTCTATAGGGTAATCTGGCTGGACTGTTTTGTTGGGGAATCTTTAGGTAATCTCACCAGGGGGTTAGATTTTTCAAGGATCGTCTACTTTCATGTCTGTGAGTACCTGTCTGCCTGCCAGTACCCTGGGAACCAACTGACGAACGAAGCTGGGGCAGAGAGTGTCACCACATTTAGTATGTCCATGTTCCCTCGATCCTTTGTCCAACTGTGCCTGGTGTCCCCTGGTTTTTATCCTCTGCAGAGAAGAATCTGAAAGCTTTCACCAGGATGAGGGAAAGAGAGTCGCCTTACTCTGAAGAGTGAGGGAAGTGATATGGAGAAAATTTTACAGAGATTTTAGGCCAATAGTGCTACCTTTAGGAATTTCCCAGGGTATCTGGAGCTAATAATTATTGAGACTTCTGAAGGGTTCTGCAGTGGTAATGAGCTACTTCTCAGTTTCTCCCATTGTCAGCTTAGGATTCAACTTTCTTAGGTTACTAAGTCAGTTAAGTATCATCTTTCAGCTGTTCATTTTACCAAATGCTATTTCCTTTCTTCTTCCTAGTGGGCTTGTGTCTTTAAAAAACTCAAGTTAGTGGATTTGGGGGTAGGGGGAAAAATGTGTATATTTTTAAGCTATCATCTTACCTCAAAACTGGTTAAAGTACTTTCTTTAGCAATTTCCTCAAAAGGAGTGTATATGGTAAAATAGTCTGAATCCTTATTTAACTGAAAACAAATTTATTTATATTGATGACGATATCTTAGCTGGGTATAGTACTCTTGAGTCAAATTCTTTCCTATGTAGCAGACACTATTCTAAGATTTCTAACTTCCAGTTTATAGAGTATGAACATAATCTCACTGTACATTCCTTGCATCTTCTTTCTTTTCTTCTAGAAGATTTTAAAAAGTATTTGTTTTTTATATGCCTAGTGGAGTTACTTTTTAAATTAATCCAGTCTGAATCTCGGTGAGTCTTTCCAAGAATACCTAAGGCTTTCTTAAGAACAGTGAGAAAAAAATCTCTATTATTTCTTTAAAAGTTATCCTTCATTTCCATTTTTCTTTTCATGAAACCCCTAGTATGCACTTATGTGTAAAATCTTTTGGATCTTCCCTCCGTATCTCTTATCATTTTCCACATGATTTCATTCTCTTTACCTTTTTGCTACATATTTTGAGATACTGCCATTTATTCCTTTGAGTCACTAATTTGGATCTTAGTAGTGACCATCCTACCTTCCACATTGACTGCTGAATTGTTTTATTTAGAAAAATCAGTTTTTTAGTTCATTAAGTCTTTCTCCTCTAATTCAGTATTTTTAAGCGTTCTTCCCATTTTTCAGTAAGCACAGTCATCTGCCTCCTACAACAGCAGCTCTAAAACTGAGCACCACCTGTCCTTAGTGAGTCTTCTAGGTCTTCCTCCCTAGATGAGTAATTCTTTTCCTTTTTACATCAGGGACTCTGCTCAATAGGCAGACCAAAGAGTTAGGCAGTGGTTTGCTGGTAAATGCTTAACAAACAACTGGGGTGTGGGGGAAGGAGAAAAGCCGCAGGGTACAACCAATTTCCTTACAGTAAATACTTTCTTCATGGCTGATTTCAAACTACCAACTTCAAAGAGGATGGCTTATAAAGATGTGCACACATGGCTCTCACAAGCGCAGCCCAGCTCCCATGGAGAGAGTCCCCGGAGAGGTATTCCAATAGTCTAAATGCTACCTCATCCTTAAGGCCATTCTTTATTCCCTCAAATGGAACTGGGTTTCTGGTGTTTTGCTGTTGTTGTTGTTTTGTTTTTTTTCTCTTCTATCAAGATACTTTGCTTACATCTTTACCAGGCACTTACTTTATCCTGTCCTGTAGTATAGTGGGTACTTTACATTATTATTTCTCTCATGATGTCAGCTCACTAACAGCAGGTAAAATATACCCATCTTTGATTTTCTTCTAGAGCCTATACCAATTATTTGTTGAATGACTTTAATGATTGAATTCAGTCCAAATATCATAGTAGTGTTTTTTAAAGTGTAGATATACTTGACTAAATTCAGTGGAAAAAAGAGAAGTATAATTAATTATATACTTTTTGTGTTGAGTGAAATTTTTACCAGAAGATCTGTAACTTCTTAAAAGAAAGAGATAATTCTGACAATTTCTTTCGATGGGGCTTGGGGTTGAAGTATAAGAAGGTATCAGAGAAATAAGCCCAAAATGTTCATTATAGGCCAAATGAAATTATAGTTCTTAAAATATCTTCTTCCTCATGTTCCATTTATTTTTCAGAATCAAGGGAAACCGCTTTTCAACATCCACATCTAAAGAGATGACAAGAATAATTTCTCATGTATCCTATTTTTTAATTTTAGAAGCAATCATTTCAAAGTTTAACTCTAAGAATCTCTAGTAAAACTGGCTTAGTCTACATACAAATAAATGTGGGATAATAAACATATACAATAGAAAATTTTAATGCAGTCATAAAAATAGGTGCTTGCCTGTGAATAGTGCCTAGGATAGCTGGACAGATGGGAAGCAGATGGGAAACCCCAAAGGGGCAAAATGACCTGGCCTCAAACATATGGAGAGGATCCTGGATTAACTGTAGTTACCACTTCCTGCAGTCTCTTGGGCACATATATCAAACAGTCAAAAGACGATAGTTTAAAATATCTAAGACCTGATTTAGGGGGAAAATACAGCAATCTGAAGAAGAATGACAGACAGTAACCACTCAAAGAAGAATGAACTGATATGAAAATAAGAAAATAAAACAAGAGGGAGACATTAAGAATGGCAAATATAGGAGTGTGTTTCTAAAGTATTTAGAGGCAATATAACAACATGTAGCACACCCTGATTGAAAACATTTGTGATTTATGAATTTGAACCCCAGCATAACTCAAAGACTACTCAAATAGGAGTTGAATAAGCCTAGGTTCAATTCCTGGCATTATTATCTTACCGGTCATTTAGCTTTACTGATATCTCTGAGCTCTAGTTTCCTCACATGTAAAATGAAGGCTGCAACTAAATAATTGCTAAAAGCAATATATGCCAATTTTAAAAATTGGTCTAAGCATAAAAAACAAAATTGTGGTGTCCAAGCTGTTAATTCCTTACAAAAAAAGAAATGTAATATATTATATGCATCACAGAAAACTGCAATATTTAGGTTTAAGTACATTTCTGAGTTTGAAGGGGATCCCTTCTCTAGAGAATTTGGGATATTCTCTATTGTTGCTAAACGTCCAGCACATACTAATCAACTCTGATTAGAAAATTTAAATGCCCCATTTTCTTCTTCTCTGGGATACTTTACCATACATACATATAGACAGACTTATATATAAATGTGTATTTGTGTGTGTGTATATATACATAAATACCCATACATGCATATAATGTTTGTTCTAAAGGTTCTCTGTAGTTTTTCCCTGTTTTCTCCTTCTGCCCACTGTTTCCTATCTTATCACCATCACTGAATTGCCAGGCAGACATAAAAACATGGAAGTCCTAAGTCCACTTCAAAACGTACTACAACTTTTAATTAAAATTTTAGGAAGGACAAGAAACTAAATATTAGGATCAAAATAGAATGAACTGGTTATCTGGATACATGTATAAATGATTAAAAATATCCAAAGTAGCGGCCAGGTACGGTAGCTCACACCTGTAATCCCAGCGCTTTGGGAGGCCGAGGCGGGCGGATCACGAGGTCAAGAGTTCGAGTTCAAGCCTGGCCAACATGGTGAAACCCCGTTTCTACTAAAAATATAAAAATTAGCCGGGGGTAGTGGCACATGCCTGTAATCCCAACTACTCGGGAGGCTGTGGCAGGAGAATCGCTTGAAACCGGAAGGCGGAGTTGCAGTAAGCCAAGACTGTGCCACTACACTCCAGCCTGGGCGAAAGACCAAAACTCCGTCTCAAAAAAAAAAAAAAAAAAAAAAAAAAACCCAAAGTAATCCTTTCTCATCAATACTATGGCTAAGATTTTTTTTTTCATTAAATCAACAAATACTTAGTACCTACTATGTTTTGTGCTAGGGATAAAATGAAAAGCAATGATGTAAGGGGTTCTTAGCCTCATTAAACCAACAAATATTAAAAGAATAGTCACAAAAGTATAAAACTACTACCCTGGTTGTATTTTATTTTGTATTTTTAAAAATTCAAAAGTTTAGGAAAAACAACCTAATAAATCATTAGTTTTTGTTTTAAGATCCCAAATTAGAGCCATTCTTCATTTGCCTTAATACTAATGATAAAACTCTGTAACACTAAAGTTTTAAAACAGTATTCAAATCAGTTATCTCTGTTGAGTCTTATGAAAACTCTGTATTGTAAATTCTGAATTGAAAACTGCTTTATAAATGCACCCAACAACTCAACGACATCAACTTGACCTGAATCTATACATAGCTCCTAATAAGAATGTGAGTCATTTTACATTAAAACACTTTAATGGATACAAAGAACACTTGAAATATGGGACAGACTATCTAACCTTCATACCTCACTAGCTCATTAAAAACGTAGGTAGAGGCTTTCACCTGAATAACATTTCTATTAAGTCTCATCTAAATCTTGTTTATCTCTCAATATCTTATGTTAACTATGTTTTGAATGCTCACTAAAGGGTTTTCTCTATCTCCCATTTGATGAGCAATTTTTCTACTACCTGGAAATGCTTGCTGATAACTTTGCTGTGTTAAATTTCACATTCCACTCATTACTTTATTGAAAACTTCATTTTTCAGAATAAAATCATCATCTTCCTAGATTTTCATTAATAGGACTAGAATCTGGTTTTCTGAAATTTTCAGTGCTATTTTCATTAATATATCTCTTAAAAATCACTTTAGAAGAGTTCCTTATATACTCACCTCAGTAGAAAATACAAATCTGATTTGATTTTCAGAAACCAGGAAGTCAGGTAGGCTAATGATCTATCTACATGTTTTGCTCCAAAACACTGGACTCATAGAACAATCCACATGGTTGAATTCTGCACTCCACAAGACTGCAGATTATCACACTCATGAGTCACCCATAAATACTTAAAATCATGAATGTAAACAGTCTTGCATGTTCTAAAAATGCTAAGTATAATATAAGCCAAAAGGCCTTAATTTCAAAATAGAATGAAATTATGTATTACAATAAAGTATAAAAATAACAACTTTAAAACACTAAAATATTTTAATGCATACAAACCTTTGAAGCCATCAGGATACACATCAGAGAGAAATTTAGTGCTGATGTCTCCTTTTACAAAGCGTGAGTTGATTATCACCTCTCGAAGTAATGCAATATTATGTGTAACACCTAAAAGTAAAATGATATCAAATTGAAGAACAATGAATCAGTGAAAAATTGAATTCTGATAATCTGGAGAAATTTATCATCACTGTTCTATGACCTAGCAGAAACCATTCAAGATTACTTATTTCCTTGAATTCTATTAACAACAAAAAATATCTGAACTTGTGGTATCAATAAAACACTAAATATAAATTTAAGAAGCTTGGTATTGCCAAGTCAAGTCAACGGGCTGTATTAGGGTGGTGCAAAAGTAATTGTGGTTTTGGGCTGTGAATTTTAAATCATTAAAACTAGGCTCAAACACATCTTTATTAATCAAAATAGGGACCATTACATCAGCTCCTTTTTCTCAATGAGAAATAAGTTTGTTTATTCCTGTAGCATAAAAATCCATGCTTCGGGATTTGACGAACTCTTGGAGAGCATTTTTTGCATCCTGCTGGTTGTGGAAGTGTTTTCCCCGCAAAAAGTTGTTGAGATGCTTGAAGTGGTGGTTGGTTGGCGAGAGGTCAGGTGAATATGCTGGATGAGGCAAAACTTCATAGCCCAACTCATTCAAATTTTAAGCATTGGTTATGTGACGTGCAGTTGGGTGTTGTCATAGAGAAAAATTGGACGTTTCTCGTTGACCAACGCCAGCTGCAAGCATTGCAGTTTTTGGTGTATCCCACCGATTTGCTGAGCATACTTCTCAGATGTAATGGTTTCACCAGGATTCAGAAAGCTGTAGTGGATCAGAACAGCAACAGACCACTAAACAGTGACCATGACCTTTTTTTGGTGCAAGTTTGGCTTTGGGAAGTGCTTTGGAGCTTCTTCTTGGTCCAGCCATTGAGCTGATCATCGCTGGTTGTCATATAAAATCCACTTTTCATCACACATCACAATCCAAGAAATGGTTCATTGTCTTGTAGAACAGGAAAAGACAACACTTCAAAATGATAATATTTTTTATTTTCAGTCAGCTCATGAGGCACCCACTCATGGAGCTTTTTCATCCTTCCAATTTGCTTCAAATGCCAAACGACTGTAGAATGGTTGACACTGAGTTCTTCAGCAACTTCTCATGTAGCTTTAAAAGGATCAGCTTCGATGACAGCTCTCAATTGGTTGTTATCAACGTCTGAAGGCCGGCCACTAAGCTCCTCATCTTCAAGGTTCTCATCTCCTTTGCAAAACTTCTTGAACCATCACTGCACGGTAGGTTCATTAGCAGTTCCTGGGCCAAATGCGTTGCTGATGTTGCAAGTTGTCTCTGCTGCTTTACATCCCATTTTAAACTCAAATAAGAAAATTGCTCAGATTTGCTTTTTGTCTAACATCATTTCCATACTCTAAATATAAAATAAACAGCAAGTAGTAAGTCATTAGCAAAAAAACAAAGCGAGAAATGTACATTAAAATGATGTATAACATAACCACATTTATTTAAGAATGTATTCCAATATCAAACAGCACATTTCAGCAATGCAAAAACCACAATTATGTTTACACCAACCTAATAAATGTCGTTTCAATAAATGGTACTAGAACAAACAGCTAACCATTTGGACCAAAAAAAAAAAAAAAGTCCAGGCACGGTGGCTCACACTTGTAATTCCAGCACTTTGGGAGGCTGAGGCAGGCAGATCATGAGGTAAGGAGTTCGAGACCAGCCTGGCCAACACAGTGAAACCCCATCTCTACTAAAAATACAAAAATTAGCTGGGCGTGGTGGCAGGCACCTGTAATCCCCGCTACTTGGGAGGCTGAGGCACGAGAATCGCTTGAACCTGGGAGGTGGAGGTTGCAGTGAGCCAAGATCGCACCACTGCACTCCCCCCTCAGTGACGGAGCTAGACACCATCTCAAAAAAAAAAAAAAAAAATTAACCTCAACCCTAACACCTAACAACATAGACAAAAAATTAACTCCAAATGAATCACAAACCTATTTTCATAACTACAGTAGAAAATATGGAGGAAAAAATCCGTTACCTTAAGGTAGGCAACGGATTCTTAGTACATAGAAACCATGAACTATAAAAATATTGACAAACTGTACTTCATCAAAATTTAAGTCTGCTCCTCAAAAGAGGCAACTAAGAAAATAAAATAGCAAACTACAGCCTGAGAGAAAATATTCACATAAAATATATTATTATTATTATTATTATTATTATTATTATTATATATTTTTTGAGACAGGGTCTCACTCTATCGCCCAGGTCAGAGTGCAGTGGTGCAACCTCGGCTCACTGCAACCTCTGTCTCCTAGGTTCAAGCGATTCTCCTGCCTCAGTATCCTAAGTAGCTGGGATTACAGGAACACGCCACCACACCCAGCTAATTTTTGTATTTTTACTAGAGACGGGGTTTCACCATGTTGGCCAGGTTGGTCTCGATCTCCTGACCTCATGATCTGCCCGCCTCGGCCTCCTGAAGTGCTAGGATTACAGGCGTGAGCCACTGCACCCGGCCGCCCAGCTAATTTTTATATTTTTTGTAGAGACACGTTTTTGCTGTTGCCCAGGCTGGTCTCGAACTCCTGGGCTCAAGTGATCCACCCACCTTGGCCTCCCAAAGTACTAGGATTATAGGCACAAGCCACCGTGTCTGGCCCACAATACATATATCGAACAAGGGAGTTGTATCTACAAACATATAAAGAACACTTACAACACAATTATAAGACAAAAAACAAACCAAGTAAAAAAACACAGTCAAAATGTCCACTAAGCATAGGAAAAATTGTTCAACATCATTATTGTTAAAGAAATACAATGAGATGCCATCGATATACCGATTTACATGGCCAAAGTGAAAAGACAGATAATAGCAAGTGCTAGTCAGGATATGGAACAAGGAGAATTGTCACACTGTGGTGGCAATATAAAATGATACACACACTTTGGAACAGTTTGGCAGTTTCTGGAAAAGTTAAACATATATTCACTGATTCAGACAACTCACTCCTACGTATTAAGTCATGTTAAATAAAAACATATGTCTATACAAAGACTTACATACAAAGGTTAATAGCAGCTTTATTTACTATAATCAAAACCTGGAAACAATTTAAATCTCCATCAACAGGCAAATGAATTAACAAAACTGGGCTTGTCCATACAATGGAATTCTATTCCACATACACACAAAGAGTCAATAACACATTAAATAACAAGGATAAACCTAAAAATAATTATGCTGAGTTAAAACAGCAAGACCAAAAATAATGCATAATAATGTATAATTCCATTAATATAAAATTTTAGGACATGCAAACGAGCCTACAGTGACAGAAAGCAGATCATGTGGTTACACTGGGAAAGGGGTAGAGGGAGGGTAAATGGCAAAGACCATAAGGAAACTTCCAGAGGTGAAAGAAGTGTTCAACACCATGGTTGTGGTAATGGTTTCACAGGTGTATACGTATGTCAAAACTCATGAAATCGAATACTTTAAATATCAGAAATTTATTATGTCAAGTATACCTCAATAAGTCATTTTTTTAAAGATGCATGTAATCTAGTAGAAAAAAATTGAGCCTAGTACACAACGACAATTTCAAAGCACAGGTGATGACTGAATAACATCAGGGTTAGGGGTGCCTCCTGCACAGACAAAAATCCATATATAACTTTTGATGCTCCAAAAAAGTAAATACTAATAACATACTGTTGACTGAAACCCTTGCTGAAAACATAGTCAATTACAAGTTTTATATATTATATATATTAAATACTGCAGTCTTGCAATAAAGCTAAAGAAAATGTTATGAAGCAAATCATAAGAGAAAATATATTTACTATTCATCAAGTGGAAGTGGATCATCATAACAGTCTTCCTCCTCCTCTTCAGGTTGAGTAGACTGAGGAGAAGGAGGAAGAGGAGGGGCTGGTCTTGCTGTCTCAGGGGTTGCAGAGGCAGGAGAGGTGGAGGAGGTGGAAGGGGAGGCAGGAGAGGCGGTACACTCTGTATAACTTTATGAATATACTTTGTAATTTTTGTCTGCCTTTTTTGCTTTTTCATTTCTCTAAAAATGTTTCTATATGATTTCAATCCTTCTTCCACTGTTTTAGTTTTACTGCCAGTATCACAGAAGGGTCCATGTCGTAAAATAAGTCAATAGCAGTCTTGAATAATCAGAATCCTTCTGCCGCATTGTCTGATGTGATCCTGTTTTCTGGCACTGCTTCTTCTATGTCTTCTTCTTCATCCTCTGGCACCAATTCAGAAGCATTTATCTACATCAAGTCATCCTCTGTTAATTCCTCGGGTGTGGTGTCTATCCGCTCTTGGATTCCTGTAAGATCCATACCTTAAAACCCTTCAACCCCCACTCCACCTTTTATGTCAAATCCACAATCTCTTTCATGATTTCCTTGGTTGCCTCTTTCATAAATCCTGTGAAGTCATGCACAACATCCAGACAAAGTTTTCTCCAGCACAAATTTTGGGCTTGACGGCTTTCACAGCTTTTTATATGACAACAATGCATCTTCAGTGGTGTAATCTTTCCAGACTTTTTCTCTTCCACAGTGTCAACGATCGTTTCCATACAGCTCTGTGTATAACGAGCCTGAAAGGACCTTACAATACTCTGAGCTAGAGGCTGAATTAGACTTGTTGGGTTTGGGGAGAAGCAGGCCACTTCGACACCTTCGATGTTAAACACATGTGTTATGGGTGGCTGGGGTTCTGTCCATATCAAAAGAACTTTAGAAGACAGACCCTTACTGGCAAAGTACTTCCAGACTTTAGGGACAAAGCATCAATGGAGTCAATCCAGAAAAAGGGTTCTCATTGTCCAAGCCTTCTTGTACAACCAGAAGACTGGCAGCCGGTGCTTATCATTTTCCTTCAAGGCTAGGAGATGAGCAGCTTCACAGATAAGTGCAGATCATAAACCTGACTGCATTTGCACAGAACAACAGACAGAGTTAGCCTATTCGTCCCTGTCTTAACTCCTCATGCTTGCTTCTTTTCCCTACTAAGAAATGTTCCTTGTGGCTTTTTTTTTTCCCCTCAGAATAAGGCACTTGCGTCTGCATTAAAAACCTGTTCAGCAGATATCCTTTCTCTTCAATGATTTTCTTAATGGTGTCTTAATGCTGCCTCTTAGTTGGCAGAAACAGCTTACCCTTCACATTTTGTCTTCACATTTTAAAGCCAAATCTCTTTCTAAAATTATCAAACCATCCTTGGTTGGCAATACATTCTCCAGCTTTATATCCTTCCACCTTCCTTTTGCTTTAAGTTGTCATATAACAACTTCACTTTTCCCATAGACAGTCATATTCGAGTCTATGGGAATGCCTTTCTTATAGCAATCCTGTACCCACATAAAAGCTGCATCTTCAATATGAAATGAAAGGTGTTTCACAAAAAGTGCAAGATTTTCACACCTGCTGGTGTAGCTGCAGCAAATGCTTCATGAATTTCATTTTATTTTCTTTTGCAATGGTCCTTATATGGGATTCATTTATCTTGAAATGACAGGAAACTACATCTGCAGACCTCAATCTACCATACATTATCAAGTAATTCAACTTTTTCTCGTAATGTCATGACTTTTCTCTGCTTCTTGGGAGGACCTCCAGCATTACTAGTAGCACTTTGTATGGATTCTGTCCTGTTATTCAAAGTTTATGGTTTGCACTAAACATGATGAAAAATATTCCAGAACCATAAGCGATGACTTTTTACTGCCATATGCAATTTACTGGAGAGAGAACTGATCACACAGCGGTGATCAGCATCACATGGTGTTTTAAGCAGATACTCGCAACACTTGAGCTCACTCCAATAGCAACAGTAGGTGGCTATGAAACTATACAGTAGTACAGTATGTACTACAGTGAATCTTAATGTGGTTATGATTTCATGCTGCGTCTTTACTGTTTGTGTACATTTCTCTCTGCTTTGAATGGCACCAGGTATGGTCTCTGTTTGTTCAAGTTTTGATAAATGTTAACTTTTATAATAGATTTGTGTATATTTTATAATAGCAAATGATGAAACAGACTAGTATCTCTATATATAATTTTATGTATTCATGACATACCTTTTTCTTTCTTTGGTACTTCGAGGCTATAGAGTTTGTCTGAAAGCTTTTTCAAATTGTCACAAATCTTCAAATAATTTTAGGATATATTTATTGAAAAAAAATTCAAGATAAATGGACCTGCACAGTTCAAACCAGTGTTGTTCAAAGGTCAACTGTAATATCAAAATAGGTAACTGCCACAAAAGGATACTAATAGTGTTGGGAGAGTTCTAGGATGCAGGAAGGTTTTGTGAAGAATGAAGTATCTAATCTTGGTCACCCAGATTACAAAGATGTTACACAAGAATGAAAGGAAATGGGAGGAAGCATGTCACATCCAGGGAAGGCAGAAATTACATCAGGATTCCACAAGAAGAGCAGGTGACTGCAGCATGACAGCTGAAGTCAAAGTAAACAGAGGTTTGTTCATTCCTTCCTATTACTTTACTCCACTCTTTTATGGTTCTAATCTGTACCATCATGCTGCATAAGAAACCTACAAAGTATGATTCTGATTTTACTATTCAAGTCTCACAGAATCCCCACTTTTGCAACAATAACCATAAAGTAAGCAAAGAATCAGATAGTCAAGTTCAAATACCAGGTCTACCCCTTACCTTAGGTAAGTTAGTTAACCTCTCAAAGCTTTAGTTTCCTCATTTGTAAATTAACAATAATAGAACCTATTACGCATGATTGTTATCAGGTATAAATGATATAATGCTTAATGCAATGCTGGGCTCTCAAAAAAGAACATTACTATCCTGTTATATGGGAATACACAAAGAGCATGAGACAAAATGTAATTAATAAAACATCAGACAGAAGTTTTCCTGCATCCTAAGCTTCAGCACTGACCTACCTAACTTCTAGTTCTGTTTTCTGTTAAGAATGGAGCTCCTGGCCAGGCACAGTGGCTCACACCTGTAATCCTAGCACTTTGGGAGGCCGAGGCAGGAGGATCACAAGGTCAGCAATTCGAGACCAGCCTGGCCAACATGGTGAAACCCCGTCTCTACTAAAAATACAATAATTAGCCAGGCGTGGTGGCAGGCGCCTGTAATCCCAGCTACTCTTGAGGCTGAGGCCTCCCGCTTGAACCCGGGAGGTGAAGGTTGTAGTGAGCCGAGACCGCACCATTGTACTCCAGCCTGGGTGACAGAGTGAGACTCTGTCTCAAAAAAAAAAAAAAAAAAAAAATGGAGCTCCTGAAATCTAAGTTTACACCTGTATCTATTTGGAAAGTGTAACTTTCCTATAAGACAATGGTTGGCAAAATATGGCCTGAAGGCCAAATCTAGCCTCCTACCTATTTTGTAAATAAAGTTTTATTAGAACACAGCCAGCGTGGTTTGTTTACATATGACTGTTTTCATGTTGTAACAGCAGAGTCAAGCAGTTGTAACAGAAACCTTGTGTCCCACAAAGTCTAAAACATTCACTATCTAGCCCTTTAATCTGAGCAAACCTATCTATATCCATCAACAGGTATTCTACACTATTACTCATGCAGCCATTAGATATCATGGGAAGGAAAATGAGAGCACACAATATGGTACCTGCTCTTGGGAAACTGCGCAACTAGTTATAGAACAAGTAAACTACAAAGAAAAATGGGACCTTACAAATGAGAAAATTGTGCTGGGTGCAGTGGCTCACACCTTTAATTCCAGCACTTTGGGAAGTCAAGGTGGGAGAAGACTTGAGACCAGGAGTTCAAGATCAGCCTGGGCAATGTAGCAAGACCCTGTCTCTACAAAAAATAAAAACAGAAAATTAGCTGGGAATGGTGGCATGTGCCTATAGTCCCAGGTACTTGGGAGGCTGAGGCAGGAAGATCACTTGAGCCCAGGAGTTCGAGGCTGTAGTGAGCTACGACTGCATCACTGTACCCAAATCTGGGTGACAGAGAGAGACCCTATCTCTAAAAGAAAAAAAAAAAATTAAAAAAAAAAACAGAAAAAAAAGAAAATTGCAATCCAGAGAGACTGAATAGTTTACCTAATGATTAGCACATTATATATCACAATAGTTACATATATATAATTATATATAAACAAGTTTTAAGATACAGTTTATTGTGACAGACTACTAGTTTCTCCTAAAACCTGCTTTTCATTTTTCCACAGTAATAGAATTTTAGCTGAGCAAAAGACACCCAGACACAGACTCCACTTTCCCATCTAGCTTGTAGCTAGGCATGACAAACTAATTCCTAGACAAAGGAAGGTAAGCTAAAGTGATGTACACAACTTCCGACTCTCTCATTGCTTGCTTGAGCTTCCTTTCTTCTCATCTTACTATGGGTTTCCTGACATGGCAGAAACTCAGCTTTGGCAATTCAAATGGAGTGGCACATCAGGATGGGTGTGTGTATCTTTGAATGACCTCAGTAGGCTGACTTGCCCTCCCAGCAGCATGGACCAGACAGTTACATGAGAGGTAAATAAACGTCTCTCTTATTTATCCCACTGTATTTAGAAATCTTCGTTACAGCAGGTTACCCTGTACCCTAGTGCATGTGTTTGAGCGAGCAGGGCACACCTTTTCAATACGACTTTCCATCTCTAAGCTAGCCAATGATAACAGCTTAACATGTATACCCTCCCAGGCATTTTCCTATGCATCTCTTTTATAGTAGACCATATCCACAACCATATGGAAAATCCTGAGCATTTCTGTTCCTGACTCAAGAGATGCTATGTATCTAAACTTTATAAAGGCCAATTCTCAATTTATAAAAACTGCCTCAAAACATTTAGAAAACGTTCACAAATTCAAATTAATGCTATTCCTTTAGCTACACAAAAATTCCATGGAAAAAGTTATATATATATATATCAGAATCGATCATATTCTTCACTATATACATATATATATATTACAGATCACTTTATGTACACACACACACACACACACACAGAGATCTTCTATAGCGCGTGCCCATGAGATATACACAGCTATTTCATGCTTGTTCTGTGGGTAATGATTTACTTGGCCCATATACAATAACTATGTTTCAGAGTGCTTTAATAAGTTTTTTTAATGAGAAACATAGAAGGCATATGAAATTTCTAATGACATCAATATACCTAAGAAATCATTGAAAAAATGTGGCGTTGCTTTTGTTTAGATGAAAGTGAAAAGCAATTGAAGGCAATACGCTAGGATGCTTAGAAAGATCAATTAGGTAGGCAAAAATGTAAAAAGCTCCTTGAAAGAGATCAGGCTAAATAAAACATGGGAAATTAATCCCTTGATCATGTTTCACAAAGAGACAAACTAGAGTGCTTTTGAAAAAGAAAAGAGGTATCACTTGCCAGAAAGGTTCACCTGCATAGGAAATGACAGCTTTGGTGTTCCGGGAAGAGGAAAGTATTTGAGACTTACACAGATTTTCCTGGCTGGGAAGGAAAACAGAAAGATGAGAAGGATCCAAAGATAAGTAGCTAAGGCTATGGTAACATTAGGGAGGAATTTAGCTCACACCTGTAATCCCAGCCCTTTGGGAGGCTGAGGGAGGAGGACTGCTTGAGGCCAGGAGTTTGTGACCAGCCTGGACAACAAAGACCCTATCTCTACAAAAAATTTAAAAATTAGCCACGTAGGGTGGCACATCTGTAGTCCCAGCTACTCAGGAGTCAGAGGCAGGGGGATCACTTGAATCCAGGAATTCAAGGCTGCAGTGAGCTATAATTGTGCCACTGCACTCCAGCCTAGGCAACACAGAGAGGCCTTAAAATATTCCTGATGAACATCGAGGCAAAAATCCTCAATAAAATACTGGCAAACCAAATCCAGCAGCACATCAAAAAGCTTATCCACCATGATCAAGTGGGCTTCATCCCTGGGATGCAAGGCTGGTTCAACATATGCAAATAAATAAATGTAATCCAGCATATAAACAGAACCAAAGACAAAAACCACATGATTATCTCAATAGATGCAGAAAAGGCCTTTGACAAAATTCAACAGCCCTTCAGGCTAAAAACTCTCAATAAATTTGGTATTGATGGGACGTATCTCAAAATAATAAGAGCTATTTTATGACAAACCCACAGCCAATATCATACTGAATGGGCAAAAACCGGAAGCATTCCCTTTGAAAACTGGCACAAGACAGGGATGCCCTCTCTCACCACTCCTATTCAACATAGTGTTGGAAGTTCTGGCCAGGGCAATCAGGCAGGAGAAAAAAATAAAGGGTATTCAATGAGGAAAAGAGGAAGTCAAATTGTCCCTGTTTGCAGATGACATGATTGTATATCTAGAAAACCCTATCATCTCAGCCCAAAATCTCCTTAAGCTGATCAGCAACTTCAGCAGTCTCAGGATACAAAATCAATGTGCAAAAATCACAAGCATTCTTATACACCAATAACAGACAAACAGAGAGCCAAATCATGAGTGAACTCCCATTCACAATTGCTTCAAAGAGAATAAAATACCTAGGAATCCAACTTACAAGGGATGTGAAGGATCTCTTCAAAGAGAACTACAAAACACTGCTCAACAAAATAAAAGACACAAACAAATGGAAGAACATTCCATGCTCATGGATAGGAAGAATTAATATCGTGAAAATGGCCATACTGCCCAAGGTAATTTATAGACTCAATGCCATCCTCATCAAGCTACCAATGACTTTCATCACAGAATTGGAAAAAACTACTTTAAAGTTCATATGGAACCAAAAAAGAGCCCACATTGCCAAGACAATCCTAAGCCAAAAGAACAAACCTGGAGGCATCATGCTACCTGACTTCAAACTATACTACAAGGCTACAGTAACCAAAGCAGCATGGTACTGGTACCAAAACAGACATATAGACAAATGGAACAGAACAGAGCCCTCAGAAATAACACCGCACATCTACAACTATCTGATCTTTGACAAACCTGACAAAAACAAGAAATGGGGAAAGGATTCCCTATTTAATAAATGGTGCTGGGAAAACTGGCTAGCCATATGCAGAAAGCTGAAACTGGATCCCTTCCTTACACCTTATACAAAAATTAATTCAAGATGGATTAAAGACTTATATGTTAGGCCTAAAACCATAAAAACCCTACAAGAAAACCTAGGCAATACCATTCAGGACATAGACACGGGCAAGGACTTCATGTCTAAAACACCAAAAGCAATGGCAACAAAAGCCAAAATTGACAAATGGGATCTAATTAAACTAAAGAGCTTCTGCACAGCAAAAGAAACTACCATTAGAGTGAACAGGCAACCTACAGAATGGGAGAAAAATTTTGCAATCTACTCATCTGACAAAGGGCTAATATCCAGAATCTACAAAGAAACTCAAACAAATTTACCAGAAAAAAACAAACAACCCCATCAAAAAGTGGGCGAAGGACATGAACAGACACTTCTCAAAAGAAGACATTTATGCAGCCAACAGACAAATGAAAAAATGCTCACCATCACTGGCCATCAGAGAAATGCAAATCAAAACCACAATGAGATACCATCTCACACCAGTTAGAATGGCAATCATTAAAAAGTCAGGAAACACCAGGTGCTGGAGAGGATGTGGAGAAATAGGAACACTTTTACACTGTTGCTGGGACTGTAAACTAGTTCAACCATTGTGGAAGTCAGTGTGGCAATTCTTCAAGGATCTAGAACTAGAAATACCATTTGACTCAGCCATCTCATTACTGGGTATATATACCCAAAGGATTATAAATCATGCTGCTATAAAGACACATGCACACGTATGTTTATTGCAGCACTATTCACAATAGCAAAGACTTGGAACCAACCCAAATGTCCATCAATGATAGACTGGATTAAGAAAATGTGGCACATATACACCATGGAATACTATGCAGCCGTAAAAAATGATGAGTTCATGTCCTTTGTAGGGACATGGATGAAGCTGGAAACCATCATTCTCAGTAAACTATCGCAAGGACAAAAAACCAAACACCGCATGTTCTCACTCACAGGTGGGAATTGAACAATGAGAACACTTGGACACAGGAAGGGGAACATCACACACCAGGGCCTGTCATGGGGTGGGGGGAGGGGGGAGGGATAGCATTAGGAGATATAACTAATGTAAATGACGAGTTAATGGGTGCAGCACACCAACATGGCACATGTATACCTATGTAACAAACCTGCACGTTGTGCACATGTACCTTAGAACTTAAAGTATAATGAAAAGAGAGAGAGAGAGAGAGAGAGACAGAGAGAGATTTCACTGTTGCAAAAAGCAAATGATTACCACCAGGTATTCCTATGGAGAGGAATGAAAGGAAAACACCATGGTCTGAGTATGAGCAAAGGAGAGAATGGTGCTGGGTGCAGTGAAAAGGCCAATAGGCATTCAGCGTGTGATAGGCCATGCACAGATTCCAGATTCCTATGAGACCAACTAGAATGGGAAGCAGGGCAGGTATGACTAGATTTATGCAATCCAGAATCACTTAGGCTGCTATACGGAAAAGGGACTGAGGAAGGGCAAGAGGGAAGATGGAAAAATTCCTTAGGGGACAATTGCGGAGATATGCTGAAAAATGGCAAGGCTGGGGTCCACAGCCAGGACACTGACAATACAGATGGGAGAAGTAGCTGGACTTGACGGATATTCAGGAGGCAGGCAGGGACTGATGGCAAGAATGGGGAGATGAGGGCCAGGTGCAGTGGCTCATGCCTGTTATTGCAACATTTTGGGAAACCGAGGTGGGCGGGTCACTTGAGGTCAGGAGTTCAAGACCAGTCTAGGCAACATGGCAAAATCCCATCTCTATAATAAATACAAAAAATTAGCTGGGTGTGCTGGCTTGTGCCTGTAGTCCCAGCTACCAGGGAGGTTGAGGTGGGAGGATCAGCTGAACCCTGGAGGTCAAGACTGCAGTGAGCCCTGAGCCCACCACTGCACTCCAACCTAAGTGACAGAGTGAGACCCTGTCTCAAAACAACAACCACAATTACAAAGAATGGGGAGATGAGCACAACACCCAAAGTTCTGGCTCTGCAACATGAGAGAAGTTGCCATTTGCAGAGAAGAAACAGGTTGAGAGGAAAATAGCAGATTCATGGACAAGTTAAATTTGAGATGCCTGTGAGATGATGTCTGAATGATTAAGGTTCAGAAAAGCAGGCAGATTCGATGGTATACATCAGAAAACAGACGTTCCTACTTATGGGGGAACATCTCCCATATGTGAAGGAATCCAAAACAGGGTGAGACAGAGAAACGTGAAATAAAACCAGCAATATGCAAATCGCTCATATATTACAATGAACAAATAAAGTTCTGGAAAAAATAAGACTCTAAGGGAGGGACTGGAAGGGATGAAAGGTATTAGACCAAGGTACATCAACAATTTAATTTACCAAAAATATTGATCTTATGTACAAATAAATAATTCAGAATATTTCAATTTAGAAGTGTTTTTGCAAAACAGTAGGTAAGTTAGCAGGCAGTCTCAGGATTTCTGAACTTCCCTCCCCGGGTTAAACAGAAGTAGTATTGTTCATTTTGGGAGGCCGAGGCAGGCGGGTCACCTGAGGTCAGGAGTTGAGACCAGCCTGACCAACATGGTGAAACCCCGTCTCTACTAAAAATACAAAAATTAGCTAGGTGTGGTGGCGCACCCCTGTAGTCCCAGCTACTCAGGAGGCTGAGGCAGGAGAACTGCTTGAACCTGGGAGGCAGAGGCTGCAGTGAGCCAAGATCATGCCACTACACTCCAGCCTGGGTGACAGAGTGAGACTCCATCT
The DNA here is from genome assembly GCF_029281585.2 of Gorilla gorilla gorilla. Taxonomy (NCBI): domain Eukaryota; kingdom Metazoa; phylum Chordata; class Mammalia; order Primates; family Hominidae; genus Gorilla; species Gorilla gorilla. Next base: position 115,028,239 of record NC_073238.2, on the reverse strand, counting down.
CCAAAAAAAAAAAAAAAGAATACTATTAACATATATATTTCATATTTCATATTTAACTTTACTGGCTTTCATGTTTATAGCCTATTGCTGGTATAAATTTTTTAGCTCCCTGTGTGGCCAATGTTAAAACAGGTGGAACCAAACTCTGTCATCAGTAAAATACAATATAGTTTTCAGAAATAGTTAATGATAATTTGAACAAAAAAAGAGATTATTTTCTGATGCCCAAAATTTGTGACTGATAATATTCAGAAAGTTAACATGCTTGCAGTTTCACAGGATAAATCATATGTTGTATTTGTCCTCTATATCCAAAGCTGAAAAATAGGTGTTAATTTTAGAAAAATCTAACTCAAAGGAATTGAAAGCAAATACTAATTTACATTTTGGATATCAAAGAACAGAGCCATCAAGCACATAAATGAAGCATGGAATTTTAAAAATCTTTCTACTTGAATAGTAAATACAGCATAAAAATACAGACTTTTATCTCACTAAATGATATTTTAAAAACAAAATTAAAACACAAAACCATTTTCTCTTTAATGTTTTCTAAATAAAATATTATATATGACTATGCAAAACTAAATTGTTATCTCTTTTTCTTTCCTAAGGCCAATATGGTGAGATAATGGCTCATGGCAGACAACAAACATCTATGCCTCGACTAACTGTTCCCGAAACTATTGTCCATTAATTAATCCTAAAGCCAAAAGAGGGTAATAATCAGAAGAGTATTTTATACCTAAGAGCTCAAAAGATCAGATAGATGGGAAGAATCATTGAAGCACTAAACGGTATCATACAGATTTGAAAGTTACCATTTTGCATTTAGTTTCTTTCTTTTCACATCCCAGGAAAGACAACACTATTTGAACAGATCCTTGTTTAAATGGTATGGGGACAGTAGAGGTATTCTTTGAGAGTTAGTTTACAACTTCAAGGATATTATTAATCACATACTCATAAAAATTATGACTGGGAGGTGTGGACTGGGAGTCAAGGATGACCTCTGGCAGAGTTCACCAGGTCCCATCTGTATGGGAAATCACCACCAGGCCACAGAGAACAGGCCCCTAGGAGTGGCCTTCCCCTGACTGCCTGCTGGTTCCAAAACACTGCCCAGACATCAGCTAGACATGCTGCCAGGATCAAACAGAGGCCAAAAGCACTCTTATTTCATGAGGATTTTGAAATTCATTTTAACCCAATTACATTTTTGCTTCAAAGTTTCTCTGTCTTAACAAAAGTTCACAATCAGCACAGAAAAAAAAATTCATATTTGAATAATTAAGCAGTCACCAAACAAGACAGTAGATTGTCTTCCCTTTTCTGCCTTTCATAAAGCAAGTTTTTAAACCTGCCTATCCTTCAGAATTAGCCAGATAAGTAATATGTAAGTTCAAAATCCCAAATGCATCTCTGCTTTTATTCTTTAAATATTAGTGGAGAGTGGGGGTACTTGCTCTTCCCTATTTTTTTAACTTTTTATTTTGAAATTAAATTTTAAATTTTTTAAATTTTGAAATTATTTCAAAATAAAAAAATTCAAAATTATTTTGAAATAATTTCAAAATTCAAAATTAAAAAACAAATTTTAAAAAATAGTAAGCAGAATTACTATATATGGAGGTTCTACAAATGATAACATCTTATCACATTTATTTGCTTTGTCACTAATTTTTTCTATTTATACACAGATACATAATTTTCTTTCTTAAACATATGAAGGTAAGTTGCAGACAAGATGTCATTTTACTTCTAAATATGTCAGTGTACATCTCCTAAAAGCAAGGTATATCTCTTCTATAATCACAGTACAAGGATCAAAATCAGACAAGCCTAACACTGCTAACATTGCTATCACCTCATCTCCAGACCTTATTCAAATCTCACCAATTGTCCCACTTATGACCCTTACTACAAAAGAAAAACATTTTTCTTCTGGTCCAGGATCTAAACCAGGATCACACATTGCATTTAGTTGTCATGTGTCTTTAGTTTCCTTTGATCTACATAAGTTGCTCAACTCTTCTTTGTGTTTCCTGACCTTGACATGTTTGAAGAGAAGAAGCCATTTATTTTGTAGACTGTCTTTCAATTTGGTTTGTCTGATGTTTCCTCATGATTATATTCAGGTTGTACATTTTTGGCAAGAATATCATAGAAATGACTGTTGCAAGAGGAATGTCTTTTGTTATTCATAACAAGCTCCTTTCAATCATACCTGAGTTTATGCTAATGAGATGACACTTAGAGGATGGGAGCAGGTGGCCAGAGGATCCAACCATGTGATTAAGGGGTTGGAACTTTCAGCCCCACCCCCACCCTCCAAAGGGGAGAGGGACTGAAGAATGACTTAATCACTAATGGCAGATTGATAGGATCAATCATGCTTACCTAGTCAGGCCTTCATAAAAACCCAAGGACAAGGATCAGAGGACTTGTGGGTTGCTGAACACACGGAAGTGATGGAGGGTGGTGCACCTGGAGAGGGCATGGATGCTCTGCACCCCTTCCTAACGCCTTGCCCCGTGCATCTCCTCCACTGGGTTACTCTCAAGCTGTATCCTTTATAATAAACCGATAACAGTAAGCAAAGAGTTTCTGCGAGTTCTGTGAGTGATAGTGCAAATTATCACCTACAACCCTCATTCTTGGAATCACTTCACAAGTGCCTTTAGTGAACCAACGTTAACACTTTCTATCTAGAATGTGCCACATTCTACAAATCAACTGCCGTGGACTCTCCTGAAAATTAATGAAATGAAATATGAAAGAGGGCAAGATAATAAAGAGACATAATCAAAGACACTGTGTAACTTTGGGCCACAGATGGGATTAAAAAACAATAAAAAAAGACTCCAAGGGACAAGCTTAAATATGGACAATACATGAGATGAAACTGTTAGGTTGCTGTCAATTTTCCTTGGGGTGTAATGATGGTATTGTGCTTTTTTGCAGGAATGAAATGGCCATTGCAAAAATTATGACACTGAGAAAAATCTGACCTAACCAACTTTATCTTGCTTTTAACCTCCAAGCTGCCCCTGTTCATTCCTGGGTATAGGCCATGCTAACTATAAGAGGAATTTAATTTATACTTTAACTGTAAAACAATGAAAACAGCCCCTTCCCAAAACAAACCCCCTCCTTGTCTGGGGAACAGACTGCATTTGTAAAACTAACATTAGAAATTACGGCTCAGGAGTCATGCAGCCAGACCAGCAAACTGGCTCAACTAGTTCTGTGATCTTACCCAGTAACTGAAGGTAGCAAGAAGACCCTGCCTCAAGCACCTATAATTTTATCCCCAAACCAACCAGTCAGCATTCCTCACTCCCTGGCCCCCTGCCCACCAAATTATTCTTTAAAAACCCTAGCCTCCAAATTTTGGGAGAAATTTATTTGAGTAATAAAACTTCAGTCTCCCATTTAGCCAGCCCTGTGTTTATTAAACTCTTTCTCTATTGCAATAACGCTGTCTCAATAAATAGACTCTATCTGTGCAGCAGGCAAGAAAAATCCAGTTACAGGAACATGGTCTTCCCCTTAAGAAGCCTGGTAAAGTATTCAGGAGTGATGCGCCATGATGTTTGCAACCTTCTTTCAAATGATAAGGAGAAAAACAGAGAAGAGAATGGAGGGAGGGAAGGAAAGAGGAAGGGGGAGAAAGGAGGAGGAAAAGGCAAAGAAAGGGAGAAATAGAGAAAGCAAATATCAAAAAAAAGTTTATTAAATAATAATTAATCTAGGTGAAGAGTATACAGGCATGCACAGTACTATTCATTCAACTTTTCTATAGATTTGAAAATGCCTAAAATTAAAAAGTCTAAGAGAAATGTGTCAAGAAAAACCCCTCTCTCATAAATCCTTTGAGCTTAAAAAAATCATTGTGATATGTAGATGTCCACACCTTTCTCTGTGCTCATCCAACACAATTTAAAATATTTTAGGATGAGAAGATGGTTCAAGTGATATGAGAATGTACTACACATGACTACAAATTGCTTTTCTACTTTAACGATTCATACAAACAGGTCTTTAAGTCACAGCTGCATAGTATTTTATAGTAATAATTCATTGTAATTTATTCAGTCATTCATCCATTTAGTGGACACTATGGTTGGTCAGCATTTTGGCTATACAAACAATGTTGTTGTAAATGTCATGGTGAACATGCTCATAATTCAGTTTTTTAACTCTATAGGAAAGATTCACAAAAGATGAATAGCTGGGTCAGAGGGTATGCACTTTTATTTTAACATCTAACACCAGATTATTTTCCCAAAATACTACAACAAGTGATACTGCAAAGACGCTTGAGCGTGCCCATCCCCTTTATTTCACCTACACAGGACATTACCAGTCTTTTTAAAAATCCTGCCACTCTGAGGATCATTTGAAAGCAGAACAAAGTGAGGTACTCTCGACAGAGACACAGAGACACTATGAGTCCTAAAGCAGTACTAGTTACTTTCAAAGGACTAAGAGAGGCAAGAAAAGAAAGATATGCTAGCCTCTTCCTTAAACTCCCACTACACTTTTTTCAATCCCCTATTGTGGCACCTACAAAGCTATATTAATATTATACTTATCTTTTCATATGTTTTCACACCAAGTATATTAGTAACTCCTTGAAATCAGGGATAGTATCACTTGCTCACTCATTCATTCATCCAACAAACATTTATTAATCATCTAGCATGTGTCAGACACTGCTAAGCACCAGCAATATGCATACAAACATGATAAAGATCATCAGTGTCCTCATGTGCCTAATATTCTTATAGGATAACCCAACATTTCACAGTTAATTACACAATTAATACTTTAATTTTACAGTGATGGTAAATTCTCTGGAGAAGTATTTGAACAGGGTGCAATGAAAGCATATAACCTCCGCACACAGTATTAGAATTTACCTAAAACGGTCTTTCAATATTGTTTATCTATGATTTAGTAAATTTCATATGACTAATGAATTGATAATGTGATTTATAACACATGACTTTTATTTTTTTTTTTTGGAGACAGAGTCTTACACTGTCACCCAGGCTGGAGCGTGATGGCGCAATCTCATCTCACTGCAACCTCCACCTCCTGGGTTCAAGCGATTCTCCTGCCTCAGCCTCCTGAGTAGCTGGGACTATGGGCACCCACCACCACGCCTGGCTAATTTTTGTATTTTTACTAGAGACGGGGTTCTGCCAAGTTGGCCAGGCTAGTCTTGAGCTCCTGACCTCAAGTGATCTGCCCTCCTCAGCCTCCCAAAGTTCTGGGATTACAGGCGTGAGCCACCATGCCTGGCCTTGATTCTTAAATATATGGTTTTATAAGTGTGAGGAAAGAGGAAGAAAGGATGAGAACTAAAGTTATTGAACAACATAAGCCAGTGTGGTGCCAAGCCCTTTATATACTTAACCTCAGTTAATCCTCACCAGTAATTTATAAGGCAGAGACTATCACTCCATTTTTCAAATGTGGAGTATGAGATTCAGAGAGACAAAGTCATTTGACAAAAATCACGTAATTATTTATTTAAAAAAAAATTTTTTTTTTTTCATTGAGACGGACTCTCGCTCTGTCGCCTAGGCTGGCATGCAGTGGCGTGATCTTGGCTCACTGCAAACTAAGCCTCCCGGGTTCAAGCAATTTTCTGCCTCAGCCTCCCAAGTAGCAGGGATTACAGACGCCCACCACCACGCCCGACTAATTTTTGTATTTTTAGTAGAGACTGGGTTTCACCATCTTTGCCCAGCTGGTCTTGAACTCCTGACCTCACAATCCACCTGCCTCAGCCTCCCAAAGTGCTAGGATTACGGGTGTGAGCCACCGTGCTTGGCCAAAAATCACATAATTATTAAATGGCGTCAGGACAAGGGCTATGAACCCAGCTTTGTCTGGTTTCTGTCTACTACATCACAGTAATTCAAAGGCAAAATTTCGGACTAAGCCTGGAAAAATCTACCTATACAACAAAATATATTTTTTATATGTGACACATATAAAGTTAGGAGAATAATGGCAAGCCTACTTTGTATTTTAGTCACTTAAAAACTGCAGTAACTGGTGAACCTATATATACATATATAGAGTAAGCAAATTAGTGGGAAAATGTTCATTTAAGTATAAAACATGAAATGGTATTCATGTAAATACAAAAGAGTACTCCTTTCAGAAGCCAGATGGAGTAGATAAATAACTTCTAGTTGGGACCAAAACTAATCTAATATTTTGACAAACTGCCCAGATGCCATGTCCCTATGTCGTATTATATCACAGCTTAACAGAAATGAGTTTTGACAAAATATTCTTATTCAGACTCTCAAATTCATGGATTTACTGCTCAAGCACATTACAGTAAAAATTAAATTAACCAAAATCTAGTATTTCAATTACCACAATAAAAATGCAGAGATAAAAAGGGAGAAAATCCCCATAGAATGTGCTTACAAATACTTTAATGTCTTCCAGGAATAATCTTCCCAAGTAACTTATTTATGTCTATCTAAACTCACATATATAGATAAACATAGATAAACTCACATCAACTGAACGTGTGTCCCAAATACGCACTAAAGACCTCTCCACAGCAATATTACTTCTGTAAGAAAAAAGACGCCCTCCTGAAGGCCTGTGTAACCAATGTGTACTGGTTATATAGAGTAATATATATGTTAGGCATATAGAGAAAATATGCATTTGCTTAAAACAGTGGAAACGGCTATACTTAGTATGGTGGTTTGATGGATTTGAGTTTTTCTTATTTCTCTTTAAGCACACAGTGAGCAAATGTGCTGTGCCATATTCTCATTGGTAAACCCCCAGGCTGTTCTCTGGAACTGGACACCATATACAATAACCAATGAGTGCAAATCTTTGTTTTTACCTCGAATAACATAGTTATCCAGTGCATCTGCCATTCTCTTCAGTGCCTCAGTTCTATCAGAGCCATATGTGATTAGCTAAAAACAAGCAAACAAAAAACCCAATATATATATATTTAGAACTATGTTAAATGATTCATTTTAGTAAAAATTAAAATATTTCATAACAGATTTCTAAATATATCTCAAAATTTTATGGTAGTTCAGTTTCAACACATGTCCATTATGATTTTTTAAGTATATAAATATTAGAATCAAGCTATTTCAGACTCTTCTCCTACATTTCATTATCATAGTAAAGAGTGATTTTACAAAAACAAAACTGTAACAAAAGTAAGTACAGAAAAAATTTAAAAGGAGATACAGCTAAACGTGAATATTTGAGATAGGATTTGAACATCTAGGGTAGTGGTGAGGATTAGATAAGACATTTTTTCCCTATTTTTCTGTGGTTTCCAAGTTTGATACCCTGAATAGCTAACACTTTCCTTTCTTTTTATTTTTTATTTTTGAGATGGAGTCTCGCTCTATTGCCCAGGCTGGAGGGCAGTGGCGCAATCTCGGCTCACTGCAACCTCCGCCTCCCAGGTTCAAGCGATCCTCTCGCCTCACCCTCTTGAGAAGCTGGGATTTCAGGCGTGTGTCACCACGCCCAGCTAATTTTTTTGTATTTTTAGTAGAGACAGGGTTTTGCCATGTTGGCCTGGCTAGTCTCACACTCCTGACCTTAGGTGATCCACCTACCTCAGCCTCCCAAAGTGCTGGGATTACAGATATGAGCCACTGCGTCCAGCCCTTAACACTTTCATAACTAACAAAAAAAGTAAAGTTTCAAAAACAAAAGTATAAAGAAAGAAGACGACTATCTTAGAAATCATTTGCAGTTTTACATATCATATACACAGAAGCAAATGGTACTTTTTCAGAAATCAAAAAAACAGAAAAGTCTTACTATTCTACATGATTTAGTGCCTACTTATATGTATCTCTATAATTTGGCAGTGAAATAAGACCTTAACTATTCATTAAAGATTTTTCTGGCAGTTATATTAGCCAATCTATAGATTGTGATTATTTTAGTAGGTTTTACTAGCTCTTCAATATCAAGCAAATTTGAAAATTAATTTGTAGGCCATTTTTCTGAAGAGAAAAACATTCACCTAAAAATGGAATATTTAAAAATCAACGTATAATATTGTTACATAGTTTTATTTTTAAATTAAATGGTGGTTCTCTAATAAACAAAAGATCTAAATTTTATTTCAATACTACTAATAACTTAGGCCAACCACGGTGGCTCACGTTTGTAATCCCAGCACTTTGAGAGGCCAAGGCGGGCGGATTGCTTGAGCTCAGGTATTCAAGATCAGCCTGGGTAACATGAGGAAGCCCCATTTCTACAAAAGACATAAAAAAATAGCCCTGCGTGGTAGTACATGCCTGTAGTCCCAGCTACTTGGGTGGCTAAGGCAGGTGGATCGCTTGAGCCTGGGAGGTCGAGGCTTCACTGAGCCAAGATCGTGATACTGCACTCCAGCCTGGGTGAAAAAGGGAGACCCTATCCCAAAAAAAAGCACTAAAACCTTAACTGAAGAGAGACAGATAAAAAATTGTTTGTTTACTGCAACTATAACATTAAAAAGGACACTTGGGGAAAAGCCATCTTGAGAAACAAGGCTTGAAAAACAAATCATTCCTCAATACAGATGTATCATTTCAGAGAACACAGAATTTTCAAAATAAAATCCACAATCTGGCCGGCCATGGTGGCTCACGCCTGTAATCCCAGAACTTTGGGAGGCCGAGGCGGGCGGATCACGAGGTCAGGAGATGGAGACCATCCTGGCTAACAAGGTGAAACCCCATCTCTACTAAAAAAAAAAAAAAAATTAGCTGGGCTTGGTGGCACGAGCCACCCAGCTACTCAGGAGGCTGAGGCAGGAGAATTGCTTGAACCTGGGAGGCGGAGGTTGCAGTGAGCCAAGATCGTGCCACTGCACTCCAGGCTGGCGGACAGAGCGAGACTCCATCTCAAAAAAATAATAATAAAATAAAAATAAAATCCACAATCTTAATTATTACAGCATTTTACACTTTATAAGGTTTTAAGGGTTTAAAGATCCAAAAATTCAAGGTTAAAGATCCAAAAATTCAATTCATTTATTCTGGAAAGTCAAACTTCAAAAAGACAGGTGGGCAAAACAAATCTTATACTCTTACATCAAATCTACTTAAATAATTGGTAATTTGTAAAAACTGAAGAGAAAAGATCGAAAAGTACTCTAACAAACACTGCCTATCAGCCCAACTCTTGCCATTCATTTATACTTTCATCTCAGGTAATTTCTGCCAATGGCCAAAAAAAACCTTAATTCCTTCTCATGGCAATGAGTTAGGCTGGCACCACTGGTTAGATGTTTATTATTATTATTGTTCATGCATGTGTGTGATGGTGGTGGCATGATTTAGTTGGGGAGGAGGAGTACTACAAACTAACATAACGCTGAATTTTCTCTCAAGAGAAAAAACCTGCTCTGCTTTCACATTTACATCAGTGCATAATTAGTTGTTTAATTATAGCTTATGATTCAGATAAAGGCCCAGTTTCAGACTCTTTAAATATCATTGATTTTTCGAAGAAATCAAATAATCCATTGAGAAATTAAACTAACTTTTGAAATCATAGGATCATAATAAATGCTAATATCACTTCCTGGTTGGATGCCACTGTCCACTCGGACCTGGAAGAAAAAAAGAAAAAAATAAAAGTAATTCATATTGTGTAGATATTTTTTTGTAACCACAAATTTCATTTCCATGGAGCAAATGGATAGAGAATTTCAATCTCAAATAACATTTCAACTTCTGGAAAATACGAAAACAATCTAAAATCTTGATCCGTTAATATGCAATGCAACACATTTTTTGTTCTGCCACTGAATGACGAAACTAAAAAACAGCAAAAATAAAAAATAAAAAATGAAGACTTCCTACATCACTATGCCAGGATGCTGTGGCTCTCTGATGGTGTCTTCCAGCTGAAGCATGGCATGGACGATGCCCTTGCTAACTGCACTCCCTGCCAGACCCTTCTGAGCCCACCAGTGAGGCCCCTCGTCAAGCCTGCTCCTCAGCTCCACAGGAATGTGGGCCTGGGCCTTTCATGTCTGTAACACTTTCCTTTTCTGCCTCACCCTCTCAACTGTAAAACACTATTTTTCTGTTACTGTTGCTCCCCTGAGGCTTTCATGTTTACACAGCTTTTCCTATGGCTTTGCTTTGTAAAGCCCCAATTAGAGTTATGATTTTGTGATTTTCTTGGGATGGGGGGTAGGGGGATAGCACAAGTTCAAAATATTCTTTTGAAGAGGCTGATTGCTGTTAACCAGCCAAAGAGTGAGTTAGTACATCACTGATTCTTGTTTTCATTTCCCAGTTTGATACCAGCAGCAAGGCACGGAGGTTAGCCATGCAAAACTTTAAAAATGAGCAGTTACTGAGGACAGAATATTTATTAAATTATTAGAAAGAAGTTTTGGAATCTGAAGTATTTAAAAGCTAATCAAAATACTTCAGACTGTCAGGCACATCCTAGGGGTCTTGAGGATGGAGGAACTGAATCAAAGCTGCTGGAACAGCAGGACTTTGATGCCCAACATTGTAAAGGGGTGGGAAGAGAAGAGCGGAAGCTCACGTAGCCTTCCACCTGTGGGAAGAAGCCTTCCTAATAAACAGCAGCTCATCTGTCTGCAGCAAGGCAGAAAAAGGTCAACACAGCGGCTGTTAGGCCTTTAATATTTTAATTTAGGCAATTATCAAGGGACCACATGTAGAACCTCTTGTCTAGGATATCCACATGAGGGTATAATGATGGCTTTATTATACGGTGACATCAGAAGACAAGCTATAGTTTCGTTTTCTTAAAATTCACACTACTATTATTCTCTTTGTAAGGTTGTAAAAGGAACACTATAACATACCTGAAGGGCTTTTATTTCTGTATTTGCAAGCACAAACAAAAATATAGATATCTGTATTTGTATTCACATTCATATACAAAAATCTTAATTATAAACAAAAATCATTCAGCACACTTACGAAATATACTTGGCTTTCTATTTTCTGAAAACATATTTCAGGACATAAACTGATGTTCTATGAAATTCACAGTGTTGACAAAAACTAGAAAAAAATTAATGGAGCAGCTTTAAAAGCAATAAAATCACAATCTACCTTTTCCCCACATTAAAAAGCCCCAAAATGGCAACTAGTAAACGGGTTACATAACAGAAAATATATCTGTGAGTTTTCATTTTCTTAATTTTAGTACCAAAAAGTGAAAGAGCTAATTTGACCACTATGTCATCTTTAAAACCACAGCATGCTTGCTAATGCTGTGTTTAAAAACGACACTGATACAAGTTCTAAAACTTCTGACTTTAACTACATCCTATCATTTGCTACATAAACTGCTACAAAGCTAGGAAGAACTTAGATGTTCAACCCACAAATAAAATAACATAGACAATAAAGAATATTTATTACATTCTTCTACAGTTCCTTACTTAAAACGTCAGTTGCCTTGAATAATATCATCCTATAAGGTGTTACCTACAGATCTTAATTAAATATAATTGTCTTTGTTATTTACTAATATTATGATCACAGAAGTTATGTCATCTTAACTTTAAAATACATATGATAAAATCAAGATATATATAAACATGTATCTTTGTATAAGCAAATCAGTATTCCCAATTAAAAACTGTACCACAGTATGAAAACTCTGCTTTATAATTTACTATTTATGCTGCTTTTTCCAAGTAATAATCAGCTATATTTTTATTTCTTAACAACCAATTTGAAGTCAGATCAAGTCTCCATTCCTTCATGAAAGGCTATACAAATTTGCACTAAAAGCTTTAAGAAAAAATTCAAATGAAATCAGAACCAAATTTCTGAGCAGAACAAAATTGTGGTCTGAAAATAACAAATTTACAAAACATGATGAACAAAAATAAAAAAGGAAATCTTCACCTCTGCCATATTAATAAATCTCAGGCTTAATGAAGCATGTGAAAAGTACAAACCATAAGTTAACTCTTAAGTATGCATTCTTGTGACCAAAAAAGGTAAGAGCCAAAAATTGTTTTCTAAGGTAAACTGACTGCTCTAGTTTTAATAAGGCAAGGAAGAAAAACAAACAATAACAACCACAACAAAACACCCAAGCACCTCTGTACAAGATTCTCAAACTACTGCTCAGAAACCTCTAGCATAATTAAAATTTCTGTCTTCAGTACCACAGTGGACCCTGTGAAACTATCAGACGTCTCCCACCCTTCATTCTCAATTCACCTCTCCCCCTAAGCACAACTCCCAGCCCGCCATTTCTACCTGACAAGTGACAGCCCAATCTGATTAAATGCTTCCAAGGGAGGGGACTCATGGGCCTCCATGACAGGCCAAAAGTGATCACCATGGAGATACATAATTACAGCTGTCAACGCATCTACTGTCCTGCTGACATCAATTTGATTGCTCCCAGCAATAATGATAGACAAAGCTTAGTGTGCACTCTCCTGCACCCAATCACTTTATCTATTCCTTGGTCCATTTAGCTGACATGCAACATTCACACAAGCAAATAACAGCAGTAAGCAGAACATTTAAGGCATTTTAATTGTTTTTTCTTTCTATGGATGGCTCAAAACTGCAAATGTTATTACATAAAACTCCTGCTGCAGCATTAATTGAAGAAAGATTTGGTGGGACGAAGACTGTAGGGGGTATAGTTTGTCCATTATCACTTGTACTTTCAACAGGTCTCACGTTTGAAAATTGCAAATTGCAAAAACTTGCGAGGGCAAAATGTTTGACATCCTGTTAGCTATTACAACATGGTGAAAACTTCTAACAACTAGAGTAATCATTATGAATTCTTATTTAATACTTCTTTTGTTTGATTAAAAAAGTGTTTAGATATGTCCCTATGACACTTGTTTTCTCATGTGCTATTTAACGTCACATAATGCCTGTTAAATCTTTACAATTTTTTTTCTGCCTTCTGGCTTTGAACACAGCATGGAGTCTCCAAGCCCAGAAAGGGTCAAGTCCCTTTAGAAAGCACATGGGCAAAAACAATTTAAAAAGTGAAATAAATCATATATCCAATAATATCTTCAGATTTAGAATTCTTCCTGTAATCTTTCACCATCTTCATGCCAGTAATCAAAATGAATAATTTGAATATTCACAGATGGTACAGCCTTGTCATCTACTAGCTAACTTAATGTCATATATATATATATATATGCACTTATTACCTTGATTAAGAAAAAGGGTATGTCCTTGCTCTTTTTCTGCAACAAAAACTATTTTCAAAATACCTATTAAATACAGAAGAGCTATGGAATAAAATGGACAGTGGTCACTTTTATTTAACTGATATAAATATTATGTACTCCTTAAAGTCCATGAGGTTTAATAGACTGAGGCACACTTTGTTTGCCTTAATTCAATCTCCTTAAATTTCAATTAAGGAGCTGATTTTGTGCTTGAATTTCTTGACAAGTGACTATATAGCACGGCTGGACTCAATTTATTGAAAAGATTAAATTGTAACACAAAACATCATTTCTCATTCTTAGGATTCACAGCCTTTTTTATTATAATTTTCGAAAGAATTGGGAACACTGTAAGCTATCATTTATATCATCAGATGTCACCAGGCTTCCCCTGTCCAGTGAATCCTGACTTTCTTGAACACCACAAAATACTGAAAAAAATTTGTTTTCAACACAAAAACCATGATTCCCATGAATTTCACTTGTCCTTCAATTTATACCCTTTGGTGTTGACATGCTTTAACATAAAAGTATGACATAAATCACGATTTTAACCCTTCAGCTGGTATTACAGCTTAATGACTTACACCAGGTAGATGTAACGGTTCTTGGTACTGAGACAATCTCCCAATAGACGGTAAACCAAAAGACTTGTAGGGGTCCTGAAAGTTCAAAGGAAAGGAAGCACAGTCTTTGAAATATAAATCAGCACAAGTAAGGTTAAATATTTACACAATGAAGAACCATTTATAGGTCTATTTTCAACATATGGTATTTACCAAATCACAGATTTCAGAATATTATTGTCTTTTACGCTAGACAACTTAGAATGTACTTAAAAATCAAACAGAACTGTAAGCAGAATTTAGCCTGACCTTGTTCATACTTTATTGAAATTGGTAAAATTCCAACATTTTATAAAACTTCTTACAATGCCTTGGGCAAAAAATAAAATAACCTAGGCCCTACATCAAAATATACTCAAGTTTAGAACAACAAATGTGGTATACTAAAGATATTTGTTTTTCTTACTTCTCAAAACAGCTCACATATGGTAAAACTTGAGAATTTGGGTTCTTCAAATAAAGACCTGAAAAAAAAAACTTTGCACATGCTACTAGATATGTACTTCATTTGTAAATATCTTAGATCATCAGAATAAACAGGTTCAGTGTCATAAGAATGAAAGTAATACTACTTAAAATATGAAAAAAGCAAGAGCAATACAGTCATGCCAAAACATATTTTTGAACTCCTTGAAAAATATTTCAAACCAGCTCTCAGTATTCTTAAACACAGACACTGATTTATTTTTAATCTTGACAGACATTTTTGATGTCGAAAAGTAAAAATAGTACAAATGTTACCTTGCATTCTTGTTTTAGTCATTTGAAAAAAAGCATTTAGAAGTACTGAACTGAGAGTTTATGAGTAAAACCCAAAATTAAAATTATAAATTGAGTACATGTTTTACTAAAAGCTTTACAATTTAAATTTTGATTGTTATTTTTATGTAATAATAAAGGAGAAAATTATACAAAAAAAAGGTTGGGAAAAATTTTAAGTAAATATCTGATCAACAACTATTGTGTACCCAAGGTGGGCATTTTTTTAAAAAACCCATGGAAATAAATGCTACTTCTTGTTAGTGTTGTTTGAAAATAAACAAAGAAAATGCAAACAAAACAAAAACCATGGTCCATTCAAGCTCAAGAATATTTAACCAATGCTCTGTTGCCTCTTAAAGGATTGGTAGCTATTTCCCCATCTACAAATACATGACAATTAACTAAGCCCAATTCTTTAAAACTATCTGGAATTAGGTCAAAATTATCTAATTTTTTTCTGATTTAATTATGGATTACATAATCCAATAGTTGGCAACGTTATAAAACCCTAACTTTACCTCATTGTTTGGCTATACCAGGTCTCATGACTCTGGACATAACCACCATCCTTCCTCCCAACACCATTCATTTTACCTCAGCATAAACCCGACATTCAACTGCCCAGCCGTTGATGCGAATATCAGCTTGTTTGTGCCTGAGAGGGTAGCCCTTAGCAACACGGATCATTTCTTGGACTAGGTCCAGGCCAGTAATGCATTCTGTGACAGGATGCTCAACCTGCAAGGCCAAGGTCTGCCAGTCAGTAGGTGTAGAAAAGGGTAAATAAATAGAAACAAACAAGAAAAATCACAAAAGTTTTTGGGTAAAATGAAGTTAATCGAATGTAACATTTAAACATATTTGACTAAAAAACTCTTGAGCTAGGGGAATAAAAAGAAAGAATAAACACAATACACAAATCATAAGAAAAACTAAGGCCTAAAAGTATTTGTAAACTATCTGTATTATTTTTCTCAATTTTGATTTATTTGCGGTCCAACAATATTTAAGAATTTTAATTTTGAAACTAATTCTTAACCAAAAAGCTATATATTTATTTCACTGCAATCTTCAATGTGGCTGATAATCAACCTATTCTGCTGCACTTAACGTGGCATCTACAGGGGCAGCTTATGATTTTCCAAAGCACTAGTCCACCCTAAGTCTCACCCACTTGCACGCTTTCACTAACCTGTCCTGACAAGCAGCCAGATTAGCGTAATCTTGCATCGAGGCAGTGTAGCAGAAGGGAGCAGATGGATCCTTCAGGTTGCTTTCCCTCCACACTGACTTGGGTAATGCTTAGCATGCACAATTGCAAAACAGAGCCAGTGCGATCGCTCTGCTCTCTCAGCAGATTGCTGATAACTACTTGGGCTGATGCTGTCAT
Source organism: Gorilla gorilla gorilla (assembly GCF_029281585.2). Classification (NCBI taxonomy): domain Eukaryota; kingdom Metazoa; phylum Chordata; class Mammalia; order Primates; family Hominidae; genus Gorilla; species Gorilla gorilla. The sequence goes on along the minus strand of NC_073238.2, from coordinate 115,012,224 downwards.
GCAAGTACCTGGCTTTCTGCACTAACACATGAGATATGTATGTACAAAAACATGTGCTGACATATAGGTACACAAACAGGGATACATGTCAACATAAACTTGGTCGATCACTTAGAAATTCTTAACCTTGAGTTAAAATGAGGCCACTTAAGTCACTGGAAAAGAGTGAATTATCTACCGTTCATCTAAAACCTTGAATAAGTTCTAAGAATTTAAACAAAACTTTGGCCACATCTGCTGCTTTGATGTCATTTTTTTCTCATAAAAATTAAGTATCTTCTAAATGCACTTCACAATAGTTTCTTTATCATGACATGTCATATTTCATACACTCTGACACAGGAAAAGGTCAGTGAACAAACGAATTATCTTCCCATCTTCAACTACACTAATTGAAGGACAGGACTTAGTCATTATAATAATCTTGAAGCTTATCATAAGCAGACAATGCCATAGTCTTAAAAAAAAGCTTTGTAAAAATAAACAGATGGCACCCATAATTAGCTTTGTGCGTGTTGAGTTTGTTTACAGTTTCAACAACATTTTAAGACATTTTGACATAATTTTAATGACAAATCATCACTAAAATAAGCATCAACCCTTCGTAAAATAAATGTGACACTAAATAAAGATCTTATTAGGTAGTTTAAAATATGTATTTTTGAAAGCAAATTATGATTTTGTAAGAACCAAGACTCTATAAGATAAATATAATAAGAAAGTAACTAGCAAAAAAACCCTCTATTATTACTAGAAACCAATTTCATGTGAGAAAGCATCTCAGCACTCTACTCAAGAGGTGAACCTGGATGGGTGTGGTGCTTCACGCCTGTAATCCCAGCACTTTGGGAGGCCAAGACGGGCAAATCACTTCAGGTCAGGAGTTTGAGACCAGCCTGGTCAACATGATGAAACCCTGTCTCTACTAAAAATAAAAACAATTAGCCGGGTGTGGTGGCACATGCCTGTAGTCCCAGCTACTCAGGAGGCTGAGGCATGAGAATTGCTGGAACCCAGGAGAAGGCTGCAGTGAGCCGAGATTGCACCACTGTACTCCAGTCTGGGCGACAGAGCGATATTCCATCTCAGAAAAAAAAAAAAAAAAAGAGGTGAACCTACTACACGCCAAGTGCTTTACATCAATACTATTCACACATCCCTGATGGGTGAAAAGACAATTTCAAAAGTTAAGTGAACCATTCAGTTTCCTCTTTCTATGACCAGTGCCCATATAAGTACATACTATATACAAGGCAAATAAATACATATTGAATGAATGAACAGCAAATACAGAGTCACATCTATGGTAAGTGGTCACGATGGAGTTGGAATTTATCTCACTAAAGAGATGACATTATCTTCCTGATCTTCCTGACAGAAATGTATATGAAAGAAATGTATGTATAAAAGTATATGCAATGGCTATACAATTATGTATACATGTCTTTTAAAAAGCATATTACTATGAAGGTTTCAAGATCCAAATTTATTGAGTCTCTGCTTCACCTTTGAAGAGGGATCTTTAACTGTGTAGGAAAATAAGTACATCGGATCCACTTTAAATGGAATCCAAAAGTGGACCCACTGTGTTCTAAACTTAGTCATATAACAGAGCCATAACATTTTACAATCTAAATTAGGGAGCTACAAGTAATTCAAATTAGAAGCAACTAAGCAGATAACTAAAATAACAAGCTGCTAAAGGTAAAATCCTTACTAACAGAAATTTTAAAAAACATTTACCTTTTGACAAGTACTGCATAAGTCCACAAAATAGTCTAACTTGCTTCAATTTTCCAGGTAAAAGAAATCAACTTCTTTAAAGTAAAACTTATAATTTTAAACATTTTCAAAAGAAATCCTTCTAAATACATAGGATTCCAAAGCTACTCCACAGGATATGAAGCATTTCCTTTAGACTGTGTTATTACCAGAAATCTTAAAAGCACAGCATTGCTTAAATAATCACAAATATCCCCCTATTCCCAAGTGCTTAGCAATGGTTTCTCTCTGCAAGTTAAGCTCAATACTTAAGTGATTGAGGGTTATACAAAGGAACAAAAGGACGGATGGAAGGAAGGAAGGAAGGAAGGAAGGAAGGAAGGAAGGAAGGAAGGAAGGAAGGAAGGAAGGAAGGAGGGAGGGAGGGAGGGAGGGAGGGAGGGAGGGAGGGAGGGAGGGAGGGAGGGAAAAGATGGTTAACCTGACCAAAAGGTTAAAAAAATAAAAAAACAAAAAAGTCAAAAATTGGTGTCTGGTAAACCAACAAGTTCATCTTGTCCCACTTAGAAGAAAAATGTAACTACAGAAGTCTGATGCTAATAAGCATCTGTTGTGAGGGCTATTACGTGGGGGGAAAAGGTTTCTGTGTCACTTCTATTTGGGAAACACCGGGTTAATCTCAGTTCAACAGACTGTTTAGGAAAGACTCTTGTCATTAGGATGTCCATATGTCCTGTGACTCTCCTAGAGAAGGGCCTTGTGCAGCACTTCCTCCTCTTTTTGCAAAGTACCTTTATGAGTTGCCAAGTCCATGGAACACACTTTTGGAAACAATGCCTCAAAAACATTCAAAATACAAAATGGAATTCCCTTATTGTTACTCCATCCTTACCATACAAATATTTGAGAACCTGGCTTCATATGTTTTTCCTACCCAACAGCAATGTGCTCTTTCTAAAAAGCACACAAATCAGGGATCCACCAGACAGCATTGTTTTGCATTGTTAACGTACTAGCATGTGAATACATAAATCTTGGGATTTAGTGAGCAAGAGTAAGCCCGAACCCCCCAAAAAAAAAAATTCACACTCACAAAAAAGGAGTAAGCCCTACCAAGTTATAATACCTGAATCCTCAAAGACAAATTTCTCAAGGGAGTGCCACACTGCAGAGTCTAACAGTTGTTGATAAATTTATTTGTATTGGTTATATCCCTAGCTCACCATGAATCTTTTGTTCAAACAGGTACAAAAAATTATCAAATGCCATATTATAGGACATAATCGTGCCTTATAACATCTCATGCCATAATCACCCTCATGGGACTAGAATAAATATGTTTAGCTCCATACACCTACGCTAGATGGTAACAATCGGCTAGCTTTTTATAGATCTACTTGCTATTTTAATTTAGTTTTGTATTCTTAATCACCACCAAGCTGTCACTATTAGCATTGTGTCTAATACCTCTTACCACTCCCTCTTACTCATCTGTTGCTTCAAATTTATTTCCCAAAATATAACTAAGCTTGTCAAATGCAACTGTGAGGTAAATTAGGTTGTGCTTCATCTCTGAGTGCTTAATGTATCTCATTTCGGTAGCAGAATAAGCTTAGGAAAACTAAATCTCCTTGGCACTGTGTTGTTACCTACCTCATGATTCTAAAAATTATAATAATAAACTCTGACACTGCCATTGTCATCTTTAGCCTATTCCTCACTAAATACAAACTAGGAAGTACGTTAAAGCTAGTGAGTGAAAGTATGCTGGCTATTTATAGAGTCTCAAAGTATCTCCCTATAAGATACTTTATTAAGGACAAAAGGAAAATAGAAAGTCTACAGTGTAGAAACGCCAGAGATACCTCCTTAACAAAGCCAACACCACCAATAATGGGATAAAGAGGCACTTCGTGCTACCAACATGGTGCTCATAGATGGACAGTGTCATTTCTACTCCTGCCCAGAATGCAAAGACTGAATCTAGTACATGAGAAAAGAGGCAAACCTAAAATGAGTGACATTTTATAAAATAAATGGTTTATGCTCTTAAAAAATGTTAAGATCGCAACTGACCAAAAAACTAAGGATTATTCCAGATTGAGAGAGAATAAAGAGATACAACAACTAAATGCAATGCAGGATGCTGAACCAGATTTTTTTTTCTTTTACCACAAAAGGCATTAATGAGGCAACTGGGGAAATTTGAATATAGTCCCTAAATTGGAAGACAGTAATATGTTAATGTCCAAATCCTGATTTTGATTATGGTGCTACAGTTACATAAGAAAATTTACTTGTTTTTAGGAAGTACAGACATATTTAGGAGTAAAGGGACACTAGGCCTGCAACTTACTCTGAAATGCTTCCAGTAAACACAGATATAGATAGAAAGATAAAGTAAATGTGGTAAATATGAGTGAAGTGTATTCAGAAATTACCTGTAATATTTTTACAACTTTTCTGTGAGTCTGAAATCATTTCAAAATTTAAAGTTAAGAAAAATATGTCAGGGTACGGTGGCTCACCCCTATAATCCCAGAACTCTGGGAGGAAGCCAAAGCAACCTCCCCCTCCCCCTCCCCCTCCCTCTCCTGTCCCCACAGTCTCCCTCTCCCTCTCTTTCCATGGTCTCCCTCTGATGCCAAGCCGAAGCTGGACTGTGCTGCCACCATCTCTGCTCACTGCAACCTCCCTGCCTGATTCTCCTGCCTCAGCCTGCCGAGTGCCTGCGATTGCAGGCGCGCGCCGCCACGCCTGACTGGTTTTCGTATTTTTTTGGTGGAGACGGGGTTTCGCTGTGTTGGCCGGGCTGGTCTCCAGCTCCTAACCACGAGTGATCCGCCAGCCTCGGCCCCCCGAGGTGCCGGGATTGCAGACGGAGTCTCGTTCACTCAGTACTCAATGTTGCCCAGGCTGGAGTGCAGTGGCGTGATCTCGGCTCGCTACAACCTCCACCTCCCAGCCGCCTGCCTTGGCCTCCCAAAGTGCCGAGATTGCAGCCTCTGCCCGGCCGCCACCCCGTCTGGGAAGTGAGGAGTGTCTCTGCCTGGCCGCCCATCGTCTGGGATGCGAGGAGCCCCTCTGCCTGGCTGCCCAGTCTGGGAAGTGAGGAGCGTCTCTGCCCGGCCGCCATCCCATCTAGGAAGTGAGGAGCGTCTCTGCCCGGCCGCCCATCGTCTGAGATGTGGGGAGCACCTCTGCCTGGCCGTGACCCCGTCTGGGATGTGAGGAGCCCCTCCGCCCAGCCGCGACCCCGTCTGGGATGTGAGGAGCCCCTCCGCCTGGCAGCCGCCCCCGTCTGAGAAGTGAGGAGCCCCTCCGCCCGGCAGCCGCCCCCGTCTGAGAAGTGAGGAGTCCCTGCACCCGGCAGCTACCCCATCTGAGAAGTGAGGAGCCCCTCCGCCCGGCAGCCGCCCAGTCTGAGAAGTGAGGAGCCCCTCCACCCGGCAGCCACCCCGTCCGGGAGGGAGGTGGGGGGGTCAGCCCCCGTCCGGGAGGGAGGTGGGGGACAGCCTCCGCCCGGCCAGCCAACCCGTCTGGGAGGTGGGGGGCGCCTCTGCCCGGTCGCCCCTTCTGAGAGGTGAGGAGCCCCTCTGCCCGGCCACCACCCCGTCTGGGAGGTGTACCCAACAGCTCATTGAGAACAGGCCATGATGACGATGGCAGTTTTGCGGAATAGAAAAGGGGGAAAGGTGAGGAAAAGAAGAGAAATCAGATTGTTGCTGTGTCTGTGTAGAAAGAAGTAGACATGGGAGACTTCACTTTGTTCTGTACTAAGAAAAATTCTTCTGCCTTGGGATGCTGTTAATCTATGACCTTACCCCCAACCCTGTGCTCTCTGAAACATGTGCTGTGTCTACTCAGGGTTAAACGGATTAAGGGCGGTGCAAGATGTGCTTTGTTAAACAGATGCTTGAAGGCAGCATGCTCGTTAAGAGTCATCACCACTCCCTAATCTCAAGTACCCAGGGACACTCTGCCTAGGAAAACCAGAGACCTTTGTTCACTTGTTTATCTGCTGACCTTCCCTCCACTATTGTCCTATGACCCTGCCAAATCCCCCTCTCAGAGAAACACCCAAGAATGATCAATAAAAAAAATAAATAAATAAATAACTCTGGGAGGAAAACCCAGGTGGATATCTTGAGCCCAGGAGTTTGAGAGCCGACTGGGCAACACGGCAAAACTTTGTCTCTATTTAAAAAAAAACAAAAAATACAAAAAAATCAGCCAGGCATGGTGACGCATGCCTGTAGTCCCACTAATTGGGAGGCTGAGGTGGGAGAATCACCTGAACCCAGGAAGTCGAGGCTGCAGTGAGGCAAGATGGAGCCACTGCACTCCAGTCTGGGAGATGGGAGTGAGACCCTGCCTCAAAAAAATAAAAAATAGAAAAGTTAATAAAAATAAAAATAGTGTCCCTAGAAAGACTTGTTTTTCATATTATAAAACATTATTAAAAATAAAGACATCTGACTTGACCAACATTCTTGTCAGAATCCTCCCACTATGTTAAATAAAAATAGTTATACAATAGCAGATAGTTTGTGCGATATGTTTCCTCTGACCTAAACTTTTAAATATTTTACTGTGATGTTTACCTAATAATTTCTAAAACTTTCAGGATCAGTAACTGAATAACAGGCAAGTCATCCTGAAGGTGAGCAAGATTCAAGGAAATTTTAATTATATACCTGAGTTGAAATAAAAATTAAAACTGAGGAAAATCAGTTTTAAGGGGAAAGGGGAAAAGTCACAACATGTAAAAAGAAGTCAGAAAGACGCAGTGTGTGTTAACTTGGCCATTATGAGGAGGAGGCTGATGAGAAGTATTAAAATTCCTTCAAAAGTGCTATATCTGCAGCTCCAATTGTTTGGCAGCTGGTAAGTAGTGGCCCAGTTGCTTAGTCAAAGCAGAAACTGCCCCTAAAAGTTTAAGGCCCACCATACGTAAGTATAACCAACATCGGTGTGGCACTTTGAAATTTGCAAAATCCTTCCACACATGCACAAACTTCTTCAATACATCACTGTCATTTAATAGAGAAGGCATAGGAGATTGCTCTCAAGATACGGTGTGGTGAGAGAATGCTGAAATTTTTTGTTATCAAAATAATGTTCTTTTAAATTAACAAAATTTTAAGTGACAATTTTATTCAATATATCCTGTCTAAACTGACAGATATTACAAAGACTTGTTTTTTCGAAAGCTATCTTTTGTAAGCAGAACTTGTTGGATTCAACTTAGCAAAGTAGTTTAGTATGATTACCCACTGAAATATGAGGAAACTGTCCCATTACATAAAATTCAGTTTCATAAGTGTTTGGCATAATAGGCCTCTGCCTTTGTAGTTCGTTGCTATTCCAGCCTGAAAGGATGGTCAATGCCATTATTTTTGGTTCTGCTCTGTCTGTTCAGAAAGATTCTGCTCTTTCTGTTCACGGAACAGAATCAAGCATGTACCTACTAAAATTCTGAAGCTCTACCTCCTGAGAATACAGGATTTCAAAATAATGATCTAAGGTTATTAGATTTTGATCCACAGCACTCAAGGATGAAAAGCATGTTGGGAAATAAGACCCAACACATCACTCCTATAAACTCACCTTGGAAACAATGGTTATATTCAAGAGTGACAGCCTGGGTGACAGAGTGAGACTCTACCTCAGAAAAAAACAAAAAAAAGAGTTGGACTGCAGGGCTTAGAAACCAATTTTTCTCCCCTTTTCTCTGATACATTCTTCGTGTTTAGAATAGATGGATGAAGGTGCGTATACCTGTGTAGGATTATATACAGACGTGCTCTTCAGAGATATGACATTGTCAGTTGCCTGTTTTGTGCTTTTGATTTGTTTATTTTTGCCAATAACATCAGAACTATACATCAAAGTGAGTACTGGCTATTCCTAAATAGTCCAACAGCACTAAAAACTAAAAATTTAGTTTTCCAGCTCATCTTGGAAAACTAAATATGCATTTAATATCACCACTGCCAATTCATTTCTGGAACTTGTCCGTAAAAATTCACTTTGGAGCTGAAATCAGAATGTTTAGAATAGACTAACTGGTGTCAAGTCTTCATTTTGGGGGGATGGGAGATAGGATTTTTAGAACCAGTCATATTCTAGTAAGTTGTTTAAAATTTTTATATGCTATGTATACATGGGAAAAAAAAACAGTGACCATGAAAACGGAACAGATTCTATTATAGGGTTCCCCTGGTGACCCCAAGAATAATAATCACATGAAGAAATGATAAGGAAACCATTATGGGCTGAATTGTGTACCCCCCAAAATTCGTATGTTGAAGTCCTAGCCCCACCACCTCAGAATGTGACTGTATTTGGAGACATGGTCTTTAAAGAAGTGATCAGGTTAAAACGAGATCATCAGAGTGGGCCCTAATCCAGCATGACTGGTATCCTCATAAGAGAAGATCAGGACCCAGACAACACAAGGCACAGAGGAGAGGCCACAGGAAGACACAGGGAGTGGATGGCCACCCACAAGCAATGAGAAAGGCCTCCAAAAGAAACCGACCCTGTTGGCCCCTGGATTTTGGACTTCCAGCCTCCAGAACTGTGAGAAAACACATTTTTGTTGTTTCAGCCACCCCAGTGTATGATACTTTGTTATGGCAGCCCTAGCAAACTAATACAAAGACCAGTTTTGAAAAGTTAAACATAGATAAAAAGAGTCCAGAACTCAGACAGCAAGATCATTTACAATATGCTTTAAAACAAAACCCCAAATCTAAGTGCCTAAAAAGCTTATCTATACATATCTGTATACCAAAAACTTCTTTCCTTCATTTTCTACTAAGGTTCAGTAAATAATAAGGGACGGTATAACACATCCTACCTTCTATCCTCAGTTTCCCAGAACAAAATATGCCAAAACATCCCAATTCTGGCTCACTCTAAACAGCCTGAGAGCCCTGGCCTCTATCATTTTAAATACAATCAAAAAGGTCAACATTTGCTCACATCCAAAATGCCCCTTCTGACAAGAATGAAATTTTACAATTAGTTAGAAATCCTTTTCCCAATAATTTCTCCTCATTCTTTCTATCAAACACTCCAATTCCATAAAAGACCAAAATCTTTTCATCTGGCAAGTCTAGAAATTTTTTTTAATCCAAAACTAGTCTGAAATTAGAATATGGTATTTGTTCAATTATAGTTAATTGTTATAAACCAGAATTTAGGTTGCAATAATTCTTAATTTTTAAACAAATGGCAAAGGGCAAAATCAAGTTGCAAAAAAATTTCTAAAATCCTTCTGGAATATAAAGGTTCCTTGTGATGCAGAATTCCCCCTGATGAGATTAGAGTGTATAGCCTTCATAGAATTTCAACAATTGTACTGTACCTTTCCTTCCATGGTAAAAGTAGATTCCTCCTGCACTGTACCAATCAATATAAGCAACTGACTAAGTCTAACTAAAGTGGGACAGTTTACCTGTCTGTTCTCAAAGATATGGCCAGCTGACTGACCATGTTTGGGGTTTTAATTACTTATTAAGATTTTATTCCTCTCTATTTGGGAATTTTCTAACTCCTATAGACTTTGTAGACTATACAGAGGATGCTTTTCCAAAACACTTAAATCTAAAAAAAAACCTAGCATCTGGAAATTATTAATTACACACACACAAACAGACACACACACACACACACACACACACACACAGACACACACGAATTTGGAAAGGTGTATTCAGGGTCCTAATATTAATCTTAACACAAAGGCCTAAGCCATGTAGTAAATACTTTTCTCTATCAGCTTCATTTTTGGAAGATTTCAGTTTCCATTTTTCCTCCCAGACTCTTCTTACACAAACACCCTTATAACAGAAAGGAGATCTCTTTAAAAGTGGTTAATGTTTCAAATATGTTTGTTCACATGTAACAATAATTTTGCAGTTAACTGACAAAAGAATGAGAGAAAGTTATTATTTAATATGTGGCTTGCCATCTTTTCAGATGTCAGGCTTTATATTAATGACAATAGTAATAGCAATAATGTTAATAATAATGACAACAGTTAAGAGTAAAAATGTCAACCAATATATAATAAACAGCATGCAAATGTTATGGATAAGATACTCACAGTTAGCAGAAAGAATGTGTGCTCAGTATAAACCAGGTACTATTTTGAATTTGTAAACTATATTAACTCATTTAATGCTGACAATCCTATACAGCAAATGCTATAATTAATGTCATTTTACTAATGAGGAAATCAAAACATACAGAAGTTAAGGAACTTGCTTATGGTCACACAGCTAAGAAGGAAGAGAACTAGAATTTACTTGCTCTGAGTGAAAACAGTAGATGTTTGCAATTAACAAAAACAATGATTAAATGAGTCCTCCATTAGTCAGCTGCAGTTGTTCTGAAACATTTTACAATTTTGAATCTCACTGAATTTCTCACTAAAAAACTATGTATCTGACTTCAGAGGGTTCACAGACTTCCCTAAAGCTCATGAGAGATCCAGATAACCCAGGTTAGCTATTCCTGCTCTGAGAAGCTGTCAAAACCAGCCTGGAACCAGCCTGGCTCCCACCTCTCCACTCCAAACTCCATGCTGTCTATCTCCCCCAGAGTTACTAAGCAGCTGAGGACATGGGAAGCACCAAGATCTAGGGAGAAGATGAGAGCCAAAAACTGGGAACAGGCTCTTCTCCCTCTGTTGCTGAACGAAAACTGGAGACTAGCTTCAGAGAACTCTAGGGAACAATGTGAAAGGAACACATCACATCATGAAGACAGATTGGCCTGCGAAGAGCCATGGACCTCAGGGGAAAAGTCAATAAAGACTCCAGATGGGTCCGTGGTCTCTTTGCCCAGGAATCCAAGTAGTCAATAAAAATTAGCTCAATTCTGTCCTTGAGATGAGAATGCTAGGAGACATATGCTCTTCCAGGCCTCTGGAGTAGATATGGTCATTTCTTCAACCATCTGAAGGGCTGCTGTCACTTAGAATATTTCAAGAAGCAGAACTTAGTACTGATACCCCCCAAAAAACCACAGCAAAACCACAGCAGGGGGATTACTAGCACAAGAAAGAAAAAACATTCAGAATAATGAGTACACAGACCAAGTGAAATAGAGCTGCTGAAGGACAGGGGAAAAATACAACTTTGCCCAAAAAGCAGTAAAGGCACTTAAAAACTTAAGGAGTAGCAATGCACATATGTGCATGTGCACACACATCCCCTGAGTCCTCCTTCCATCTCCCCAGGGGACTGGTCCCAGGACCCCTTTGAATACCAAACTCTACAGATGCTCAGGTCCCTGATATAAAGTAACATGGTATTTGCATGTAACCTATGCATATCATCCCGTACACTTTTCTTTTTTTTAAGATATGGGTCTTGCTCTGTCACCCCAGCTTCAGTGCAGTGGCATGATCATGGTTCATCACAGCACTGATCTCCTGGGCTCAAACAGTCCTCCTGCCTCAGCCTCCAAAAGTGCTGGGATTACAGGCATGAGCCACAACACCCAGCCCTTTCCGTATACTTTAAATCATCTCTAGATTACTTATAGTAATACAATGTAAATGCTATGTAAACTGTTGTTATACTATATTGTGCTTTTATTGGTATTTTTTAATTGTTGAATTGATAATTTCATTTTATTTTTAAATTTTTAAGCCACAGTTAATTGAATCCACAGATGCAGAACTAGTAGGTAAGGAGGGCTAACTGTAACGCACAATTAGAATTTCTGAGCTAAAATAATGTGATTTCCCAATTGCACAATTTAGTCAGTTACTTAAAGGAGAGGATAACCACTGTTGCAACCTGAATTAGTAACCTGGAAGATCAATAAAGAAATAATGTCAAGAGACACAGCATAAATATAAAATGACAGTTATCATATGAGAAACATATCCAGTAGACCTAAATTGCAAAAACTAGAAGTTCCACAAGGAGGAGAAAATTGCTGATGGAAGGAAATAGTTAAATAACAGAAGAAACTTCCTCTGAAATGAAGCAATACTTAAACCTGAACACTGAAAAAGGGCATGGACTAAAAGGCAGGGTTAATGTATACAAACACACACCAAGGCATATCCCGGTTGGAAAAAAAAAGTCCCTGAATTCCAATGATCAAAAGAAAATTAGAGCCAGACACAACGGCTCATGCCTGTAATCCCAGCACTTTGGGAGGCCAAGCTGGAGGATCACTTAAGACCTGGAGTTTGAGACCAGGCTGGGCAACAAAGTGAGATCTCGTCTCTACAAAAAAATTTAAAAATTAGCCAGGCGTGGCAGCATGCACCTATGGTCCCAGCTACTCGGGAGGCCGAGGCAGGAGGACTGCTTGAGCACAGAAGGTCGAGGCTGCAGGGAACCAGGTTCATGCCACTGCACTCCAGCCTGGGTGACAGGATGAGGCCCTGTCTCGAGAAAAAAAAAGAGAGAGAGAGAAATAAAAAAAATTGGGCAAACTTTCAGACAGCAAGACTACATTATCTACAATGGGAAAGAAATCAGAATGACACCAGACATAATACTAGAAGCTAGAACACAGCTGAAATTCATATGCTCCTGAAAGACAAGAACCGAAACCCAATCCTAATCAAGAATCCTGTATTCAATCAAAACAGTATCCCCCGTTCAGGGCTAAAGAAACATAGTTGAGCATATGACATTTCAGAGCATATATTCCACACATTCTACTGAAAAAATTTCATGAAAAAATGTGCTACACAAATAAGTGAACTAGGGCAGAAATCTCAAAAAAGAAAGCTGAAGATATAGCAAATAATGAAAGATGTGTCTGGGCTGTATACATAGGAGCTTAAAAAAAGCTAAAAAAGAAGAGATAAACTACAAAAGAAAGTCAAAAATAGCTTAGAAGTATTAAATTATCTTAGCAAATCTTCAGTGTTGGAAAGTCAAGGAAACTAGTTACATCATCTTTACAAATGACAGAGAAAACGTCTGTCTGAATAGAAAAATAAACATAAATAAAATTTTAAAGGACAATAGAATTTCCAAATTATCAATGGGAAACAAAAGGGATAATTAACCATTATTTCAAGCAACAAACAGAAAAGGAAAAACAAAATGGAAAACAAGAAAAAAAATTTTTAAATGTAAGATAAAAAAATCAAGTATTTAAAATGGGAAGAATTAAATTTTCACACTAAAAGAAAATGTTGGATTAGGTTCTTAGAAAATTTTTTCAGGCTAGGTGCCAGCAGCTTGCTCCTGTAATCCCAGCACTTTCCGAGGCCAAGAGAGGAGGATCCCTTGAGCCCAAGAGTTCTAGACAAGCCTGGGCAATATGTTGAGACCCCATCTATACAAATACACATACACACATAATTTTTTCTAAACTAAAAAAAAAAACAACTAATAAAGAAGGCTTTAAAATAAAGGACCAGACAAAACAGGAAGAGATACAGTATGACATGAGTCAAAGTAGGACTTCAGATTAAACATTTAAACAAGATAAACATTCAGGCGAGAAAATGGCCACATAACTCATGTACAAGAGTCATAAACCCACATACATCAAATTATACTGTATATAAATATTTAAAAATATGCATTATTAGGAATGCAGGGAAAACTTAAAGACATATACTTCAGTATAACGTGAATTTATATAATTGTCTGATACTCCAGCCAAGAGAGGAACAACTGAGGAAAAGAAGGCATATGTGAAACACTGGGAAGTAAATAAGAAGCTGGTTGCAGATTCCTAGGGCTCTACTCTACTACTGTTGCTATTCTGAAGTACTTCTGTATGTGTGAAAATTACAATGAGGAAAAGAAAGTGAGACAGACACACAGAGGGAGAAAGGAAAAGAAGGAAGGAGGAAGGGAAAAAGGAAAGGAAAGAAGAGAGACAGAAAGAACCAAACAAGGAAAGAAGGAAAGAAATGCAAAGGTGTCTTGGATACAAAGATTTTTGAGGCAATGAACCTATTCTTATGATACCATAATGGTAGATACACTTGTCCAAACTCATAGACTGTGTAACACAAAGAGCAACCCTAGTGTAAGCTACAGACTTTAGTTAAAAACAATGTATCGCCGGGTGCCCTGGCAGAGGACTATAATCCCAGCACTTTAGGAGACAGAGGCCCCAAGAGTTAGACTAGCCTGGGCAACATGGTGAAACCTCGTCTCTACAAAAAATACAAAAATTAGCCAGGCGTGGTGATTCATGCCTGTAGTCCCAGCTACCTGGGCGGCTGGGGTGGCAGGATCGCCTGAGCCCAGGAGTTCAAGGCTGCAATGAGCTAGGATCTCACCACTGCACTCCAGCCTGGGTGGTGGAGTAAGACCCCTCTCTCCAAAAATAAACAAACAAACAAAAAACCCACAATGCATCGATAACGGCTCATCAGTTGTAACAAATGCACCAAACTAATATGAGATGTTAAGTAGAGAAATGGTGTGAGGGAGGGGCATATGGGAATTCTGTGTACTTAGATTTTCTATAAACCCAAAACTGCTCTAACAAATAAAGTTCGTTTTTAAAATTATGATAAAAACTCCATCTATCTCTTTCTTAATCAAACAGATTCAATTTTTAAAGGGAAAAAGAAGAAAAGATATATAGAGGAATTGAATAAAACAATCGATAATCTTAAATTTTGATACTCCCTCATAAAATTCTGAAGGTCTACCACAGAAAGATGTTTAAAGTCCTACAATTGTGAAGGTATCAAACGGTTTGCATCTGAGTTAAAATTTCAAATATAAGGGTAACCTTATCCATCTAAGAATTCAAATACACTACCCACAGGTATCTCTAAAAAATAAACTCTTGATTAAAAAGAAACCCCTAACTTTATATAAAACAAATCAAAATAAAGAACTCACTAATCATGAAGCTATGGTAAGATGCTGACAGTGACCATAAAGTGATAAAATACACAAGTAAGATGAAACCTCCAGGAGAGCCATGCCTACAGAAAAGAAAGGAAATGCTACAATCACATAGAACTAATAATAAAACTAGCAAACATGAAGAGTTAGGAAGTAAAGACAGCAGGATTAAATATAAGTATGCCAATTTCCATTACTTTTGTAAAAGAGAAACAACACACTCTTTCAGATTGAAATATGAAGGAAAATGATGACAAAAATATAAATGTTTTTCATAACCATTTTTCTTATTAAGAACATATTTTAGTTCCATGTCACTGGAAGGGAAAAAAAGAACATATTTTAGGAATTAATATATCTGTGGAAAGTTATAAACATTTATCTAATAGTCCAGAGATTCTGTCATTTTAATTTCTTTTTCTTCTGTTAAATATAAATATAATAAGCTAATCTATAGGCTAATTTTTCATATGGAAAAATAAAAGTAATGAGAAAGGAATAGTTCTACTAGATACTGTACTATAATATATAGCTATAATACCTAAACCAGTGTGGTGCTAGGAGATGAATAAGCAGAAAAATTAAAAAAAGAAGAGTGAAGTAATAGGTCTGCATACATCTGCAATTTCAGTATGTAATGTAGATACCACTTCGAATTATTATAGAAAAGACTGATTATTCAATAATTGTTGGAACAATCAGGTAGCCATTGGAAAATAAAATAAAATGAATTCCAAATGAAGTGAAGATTTCACCATTAAAGATGAAATATTTGATGAAAACATGAAAGAAAACAGATTGCTCATAGAGCACAGAAAGCCTAAGTATGTCACTCCTGAAATCACAAAGAGAAGATTTAAAAATTAAACTGCATACAAATAAAAACTTTCTATACAAGAAGAAAAAATACATACAAAGTTAAAAAGGCAATAGATAAGGAAAAATACCTACAAATCATATCTGTTATGTTTACATACGAGTATTTGTTAATCCTGCCAAGACATTAAAAGAAAAAAAAAGGTTTCTCCTCCCTTAACTATCCTCCACCTTATCCACAGAAGCTTCTTCTTTTGGAAAATCAAGCAAAACAACTAAGCCAAGACACATTAAAAAAAAGTTTGAAAAGAAAGCTGTAAGGAAATACAAGGGGAGGGGTTGTTAGATATGAGTTCTACATTTCGTTTCAAAGAATTAATATGTCAATATGTTCAATTCGTTGCCTTCTACTTTTAAACTTAACTTCCTCGTAAAGCAACCTTTTTCGATTACCTACTCCACCCTAACTCATTCCGATCACATGCTACCTGCTCTGCCCTGACTCCCACCAAAGCACTCACCCCGTCATTCTCTTTAAATTAGCCAATTGGATTTAGTTTAGCCTCTGCGGTCTAACTCTAGCCAACAGGGGAACAACACAGCAGCAGGGGCCACGTGCGTGAGGGATAAGAACCCCTTCCCCTCCCTTGTCCGAGTGTGCGCTCACCATTGCTCCATCTGTAAGGGCACACCCTTCTATAGAAATAACTTGCCTTGCTGACAATTAAAAAGAAAATTTTATTAAAAATAAAAAGGTTTCTGAATCATAGATCAGTGCAATTGTTTACTCACAGAACATCTTAGTCCCATTCCTCATACCCCACTTCCCCATGAGGCAGCGTAGTTAATGGCCTGCTTCCCCCCACACATGTAGAGGGGTATGCACATCTGGAAAGGAAAGCTCAGACTATTAAACTTAGAGCTTGTAGAAGAGTTGCTGGCATATCTGCCCCTTCTCAACTTTCGGTGGTGGGGAGAGGGAGGGTGAGAGGGTGATGCACTAGTTCCGCTAACTGGGCACTGGTCTCTGGGGTAAGAGGCTTGCTTTCAAGTATGGTTACATCACTAACTATGGCGTAACCTGCCCTTCGTATCCCATTCTCCACAAATGAACTTCCATCGGTATATAGGTTAAGGTCAGGATTAGTTAAGGGGACTTCTACGAGATCATCTCAGGCGGCATAAGTCTGGACTATAATTTGTTGGCAGTCATGCTCAATTGGTTCCCCATCCTCCAGGAGAAAAGTGGCAGGGTTGAGGGCCACACACGTGCATATTTGAAACACGGGTCCTTCGAGGAGGAGCGCCTGGTATCTAAGTAGGTGGCTGTCTGATAGCCATAAACTTCCTCTGGCACCTAGTATGCCATTTACATCATGAGTAGTCCAGACAGTGAGATCCTTTCCTTGTATTATTTTGATAGTCTCTGACACTAAGACGGCCACTGCTGCAACTACCCTTAAACAGTGAGGCCAGCCTTTTGCTACTACATCAATTTCCTTACTTAGGTATGCCACTGGTGGTGGGGTTGTCCCACGAGTCTGAGTAAGGACTCCAAGAGCTATCCCGGCTCTCTCTGTGATGTATAAAGAGAAGCTTTGTCCTGTGGGAAGGCTTAAAGCTGGAGCTTGTACTAGGGCCTGCTTTAAGGTTTTGAAGGCTGTTTCTGCCTCTGATTCCCACCAGAGTATTTGCCCTCTGGGTGTCCTTGATTAGAGTACAGAGGGGCCTGGCTATCTCACTGTATCCGGGGATCCATAGTCGGCCAAAGCCGGTAATTCCAAGGAACCCCCGCATGTTTTAATGTCTGAGGGCAAGGATAAGCCAGTATAGGCTGTATTCGTTCCTTGACGAGGGCCCTGGTCCCTTTGGCTAAGATTAGGCCTAGATATTTAACCTGCTGTAGGCAAAGCTAGGCCTTCGACCTAGACACCTTGTACCCTTGATTAGCTAGAAAGTTCAAGAGATCTAGAGTAGCCTGCTGGCACGAGGCTTCCCAACTGGTAGCCAAAAGTAAATCATCCACATATTGAAGGACCAGAGTGCCTGGACTTGAGAAGTGGCCTAGATCTTGGGCTAGGGCCTGACCAAACAGATGAGGGCTATCCCTAAACCCTTGGGCAAGACCATCCACATAAGTTGGGATGTGTGGTCTGTGGGATCCTCAAAGGCAAAGAGGAACTGGGAATCAGACTGCAGGGGAATACAGAAGAAGACATCCTTGAGGTCCAGAACCGTGAACCATTCTGCTTCCTCTGGTACTTGAGAGAGCAGGGTATAGGGGTTGGGTACAACTGGATATAGTGGAATTACTGCCTCATTAATGAGTCTAAGATCTTCCACTAGTCTCCACTGACCGTTCAGTTTTTGTACTCCTAGAATTGGGGTGTTGTAGGGACTGCTGCATTTCCTTACTACGCCTTGAGCTTTTAAATGTTTAACAATATTCTGTAATCCTTTATGAGCTTCAGGCCTTAAGGGATATTGCCTTTGATAAGGAAAAGTGGTGGGATCTTTTAACCTGATTTGGACTGGGCAGGCATTTTTTGCCCTTCCAAATTGTCCTTCCAATGCCCAGACTTCAGGGTTGATTCCCTCCTCAAGTAGGGGACAACAAATGGGTAACTTGTTCCCCATATTCATGTAGATAATAGCTCCAGCCTTGGCTAATATATCCCTCCCTAATAAAGGTGTGGGACTTTCAGGCACAACAAGAAAGGCATGTGAAAAGAGCAAAGTCTCCCAATTACAACTGAGAAGGTGGGAGAAATACCTGGTTACAGGCTGTCCCAGGATTCCTCGGATGATAATGGACCTTGAGGACAGTCATCCAGGACAGGAGATTAACACTGAGAAGGCCGTGCCAGTGTCCAGGAGGAAGTCAATTTCCTGGCCCTCAATAGTTAAACATACCCGGGGCTCAGTGAGGGTGATGACATGAGCTGGCACTTGCCCCAGGCACCCTCAGTCCTGTTGTTGGATCATCTGGTTGGGGGCTTCTGACCCAGGGAACCTTCGTCTTCTGGGGCAGTGCACCTTCCAGTGATTGCCTCGGCATAGTGGACATGGACGAGGGGGCAGCCTATTTCTCATTGGACAATCTTTTTAAAAGTGTCCTAGTAAACCACACTGATAACAAGCCCTACCAGGTGATTGGCCTGCTCCATTTTCTGTCCTCTCTGAACCACCAAGGTTTGTTTGTCTGAGGGCCATGACTAAGGCTGCGGCCTTTCTCTGATCTCGCTTTTCCTTTTGGGCCTGTTCCTCTTGGTCCCTATTATAGAACACCGAGGTTGCCAGGTTTAATAATGCCTCTAGATTTTGTTCAGGGCCCTGGCTTGCTTTTCGAGCTTTCTCCTGATACCTGCGGCTGATTGGGTAATAAACTTATCTTTTAGAATCAATTGACCCTCAAGTGATTCGGGTGACAGGGGAGTATATTTTCTTAAGGCCTCCCGTAGCCGCTCGAGGAAGGCAGAAGGATTTTCTTCCTTTCCCTGAGTTATGGTGGACATCATTGAATAATTCATGGGCTTTTTTCTAATTCTTCTTAGTCCTTCTAGAACACAGGTCAACAGATGTTTATGCCTCCAGTCCCCATGATCTGAGTCAAGGTCCCAGTGGGGATCCAAACTGGGGATGGGTTGCTGACCGGTAGGGAATTTGTCCCTTTCTTCGGCTGTCATTCTATCATTTACTTGACTAAGATACCAGGTATCTCCAAACTCTTGGGCTGCAGCTAAATGTAAAGGCCTTTACATTAAAGGCCAGAGTTTGATCTCACAGTAGCATGACGTCTCTCCAAGCAAGGTCGAAGATTTGCCCTAGACCTTGTAGGACATCTATGTACCTATCAGGATCATCTGAAAACTTCCCCAGGTCTGCCTTGATCTGCTTTAAATCAGAGAGGGAGAAGGGAACATGTACCCGGGTTGGGCCAAATTCCCCTCCCCCTACAGCTTGAAGGGGACATAACCAATAGCCCGGGGGTTTTTGTGGTCCTTTGGAGATTTCTTTGCTTATTTCCTTCTGGGCAGAGGAGATTAGAGGAGGACTATCATTAATAGGAAGGGGAGCTACAGGGAAGCTAGGATATGGGGGTAAGCTGAGAGGTCCTCCTGTGGGATGTAAATTGCAAGCTTTGCATAGTTGTGTATTCTCCCTCAATGAAAAGAAAGCTTGGACATAAGGTATTCGACTCCATTTGCCTTCCCTCTTACAGAAAAGGTCAAGCTGCAGGATAGTATTGTAATTTGTACTTCCCTCAGGTGGCCATTTTTCCCCATCAGAGAGAAAATATTGGGGCCAAGCCATAGTGCAGCACCGGTGGGCTGGCACTGCTGGGGCACCCAGTACAACCTCCACAGCCGCTGGCCCGGGTGCTAAGCCCCTCACTGCCCGGCTGCTCTGAGTGTGGGGCCCGCCAAGCCCACGCCCACCCGGAATTCCAGCTGGCCCGCAAGCGCCGAGTGCAGCCCTGGTTCCAGCTCGCGCCTCTCCCTCCACACCTCCCTGCAAGCTGAGAGAGCCGGCTCCGGCCCTGGCCAGCCCAGAAAGGGGCTCCCACAGTGCAGCGGTGGGCTGAAGGCTCCTCAAGTGCCGCCAAAGTGGGAGCCCAGGCAGAGGAGGCGCCGAGAGCAAGCGAGGGCTCTGAGGACTGCCAGCACGCTGTCACCTCTCACAACTGCCAGGGTCTTTGCTCAGAAAGCACCTGCCCTGTAGCCCTATGAAAATATTCACAAAGCCACTCCTTTCTGACAATATCACAAAGGGCTAATTTCCCCCAAAAATAAGCAAATACCTACACATCAATAAGAAAACCCAAAGGGCAAAGGATCTAATAGTCAATTCACAGAAATATAAATGAATCTATAAAGAAAAATTCATGATAAACAATGAAAACAATATACCATTTTTCACTATCACACAAAGATCAAAAGGCAAAAAACACTTTTGGCCAGGGAGAGAAGAAACAAGCTCTCATTTAAGAGGTAAACTGATAATACTTAACTAATTTATAAAAGCACATATATTCCCAGCAATTCTACTTCTGCACATGCAAAGTGGATATAAAGGGTCACTCATAATTGCATTATTTGGGATAGCAAAATACTGGAAAAAGTATCAATAGAGATCTGGTGAAATTATATGACTGTTACATCCCTATGACAGGTTATTAAAAGTCATTAAAATGAAAAAGATAATGCTTTAAATTAGGCATGGAATACTCCCAAATTAGTATGTTAAAAAAAACAAAGGTTGCTTCAACAGAGGAAAAATAAATGGCTATGATAAAAGTGTGGTATGGAGAGTAACTTTTCCATTGTAGACTCTTATGAACCACTAGATTTTTTTAAACGAAGTATCACAAATTCTGAGTATTACCATTCAATAAAATAAGAAACTAAAATTATCCCAGCAAATTGCATATATAGTAGTCCCCCCTTATCCTTGGGGGACATGTTCCTAGGTCCCCAGCAAATGCCTGAAACTGTGGATAGTATAGAACATGATTGCTGTCAATTAGAACACTTTTCTATTCATGTCTTATACACACACATTTAATGTCTTTTCCATCTTAAGCACTTATCATGCACTGTGGCCATAACTTTTGAAGTCTGACTTTTGACAGCAAAAGTAGCACAAATTTCTTTTCCTTCTTTACAATGCCACCGACGGAAGATTCATCCCTACCGCAGAGCTTAGCAACCTCAGCACATGACTCTTTTCTTTCCTTATTAAGTCTAGAACTTTCACCTTTTCACTTAAAGGAAGCACTTTATGGCTTCTCTCTGGCATATGTGAATTGCCAGCAACACTACTCTTGCATGCTGGGGCCATTATGAAATAAAGTAGAGATGACTTGAACATAAGCACTGAGGTATCATACAGTCGATGTGATCACCGAGGCGGATTTTTTTTTCCTTTTGTTTTTTCTTGTTGTTGTTTGTTTGTTTGTTTTTCAGAGACAGGGTCTCGCTCTGTCCAGGCTGGAGTGCAATGGCACCATCATGTCTCACTGCAGTGAGGTAGCTTCTAAGTGACTCATGGAGAGGGAGTGTCTACAGCATGGAGATGCCAGACAAAAAGAGGATCCACGCCCCAGGCAGGATGGAGCAGGAGGGTGTGAGATTTCATCACACTACTCAGGATAGTGCACAATCTAAGACTTATGAATTGTTTATTTCTAAAGTTTTCCATTTAATATATTTGAAATGAAGTAGACCCTGTGTGTAGCTGAAACTTTGGAAAGGAAAACTATGGATAAGGGGGACTACTAGAATACACTTCAATAAAATAGCATTTTAACAAAATCCTAGTTTCCGTAGAGTAGTTCTCCATCTAGCTGTCCATCTTTCAAATGTGGAGAGAGGTGAGATGAGGGAGAAGTATGGTCAGAGAGGGGAGACAGGTGTGTGTGGTGTGGGTGTGCAGGTAGATACATAGCTCAGTGTTCACTGTGAGAGGTGAACAGAGAACATTCCAAGCAATGGGAGTGGCATGATACAAGGCACAAAGAAGTCAAACTGAAAGGCACCTTCAGGAAAAAGAAAGGAGTCTCTCGCAATTCAAACACAGAGATCGGCACTGGCAAGAAACAGGACTCTGGGGGAAAAATCAGGGCTACAAAAAAAAGCTTGTGTTGTGATGCAAAAGCATTTAAACTTTATCTTTAAGCAACAGAAAACCAGTGACTTAAAAAAAATAAAGCAAAGATATGTGAAAATAGCAAAGGTAATTCAGTTACATAAACTGTGACCAGATTGAGAACAAAACCAGTCAACGGAACCAACTATTAATGCACCAAACATGGTGACTTTCTTAGTGTTGCATCTCTTTATGGAGAAACTGTATTGTTATTTCAAATTTCACTCTTAAGAAAATTTAGAAAGTGAAGATGCATTTCTGTTACCAAAAAAAAAAAAAAAAAAACAACACATTTCTGAAGCTGGAAAAAGTGAAAGTTCAATCAGGAAATTTCAAAGAAAATAAAAAAAGAACAAAGAAAATTATAGCCCTCTAGCTCAAACTGAAACACTAATTAGAGATAACATATATCTTGGGAGATAAAGAATTTGGTGAATGTGCCTTAAGTATAATTTAAGGTTAGTAAAGAAATTTGAAAGAGAATATCTACTATTAAAAGAACACTTGGGCCAGGCGCGGTGGCTCATGCCTGTAATCCCAGCACTTTGGGAGGTCGATGCAGGTGGATCATGAGGTCAAGAGATCGAGACCATCCTGGCCAACATGGTAAAACCCCGTCTCTACTAAAAAAACAAAAATTAGCTGGGCGTGGTGGTATGCGCCTGTAGTCCCAGCTACTCCGGAGGCTGAGGCAGGAGAATTGTTTGAATCTGGGAGGTGGAGGCTGCAGTGAGCCAAGATCGTGCCACTACACTCCAGCCTGGTGACAGAGCAAGACTTCGTCTCAAAAAAAAAAAACAAATTGGATTGTTTAAACAATATCAGAAAGAAATCTTTGGAATATGTAAGAATAGTTTTCTGAACACATATGAAGTCCAAAATTCTTTGTTCATGCTCCCATTTAATGATATCCTCCACATCAAATACCCCCTATCACACAGATGCATTCTAAAAAATTAAAATTAACTTATTCTGGTAACTGACAGGATCACAGCCACTGGAAGTAAACCGCAAGAGAGAAAAATATGATTAAACACTAAATGGGAGACAAATGTCTCAAAGTATGATGTTAAATATCATAGAATGCTATTTAAATAGCACGCTTAACAGCATTAGGTACTATCAGAGCTCTGTTCGTGAACAAGAGCTCTAATCAGTCAGAGACCTTGGGACGTTTGCTAAGCACAGGCATTAGTGAAATATTTTCTCACAGTGTGGGGCCCAGACCACTGGTGAGAAGTGGGGCAATTTCAGGCCGAACATGGACATGACATTCTATAGCATTGATTCATATCATTATGAGTCAATGATTCACAATTTTTGTCATATTAGATCTGGTAATATGACAAAATCTTTGTGAATTTGATTTTTTTTCCTGAAATATTTTTATAATTTTTTGAGGGTATAGAACATAATTTCCTAGCAAGCTATCCAATACACAAAACATAGGTACTTAGATAGTCTTGACCAACTGCATAGAATTATTTGATAAAAATATCAACTACAGGATGGGCACGGAGGCTCACGCCTGTAATACCAGCACTTTGGGGGGCCCAGGCAGGTGGATCACAAGGTCAAGAGACTGAGACCATCCTGGTCAACGTGGTGAAACCCTGTCTCTACTAAAAATACAAAAATTAGCTGGGCGTGGTGGCACGCGCCTATAGTCCCAACTACGCGGGAGGCTGAGGCAGGAGAATTGCCTGAACCCGGGAGGCGGAGGTTTGCAGGCCGAGATCACGCCACTGCACCTCAGCCTGGTGACAGAGTGAGACTCCGTTTAAAAAAAAAAAAAAAAAAAAATCAACTATCGGGTCTTATACCAGAAACAACCATGGTACAAACTTGAACAAACTTATAACCTGAGATAAATGAGCCAGAAACAAATGGAAAAAAAGAACACAAGAACAGAGTAACAAACTGCCCATTTGTCAATTCCATAAATACTGATAAGTACCTCAATTAAAAAATCTCAGATCTCTTTGGTCTAGAATAGAATACAAATGTTTTGCAGTCGTCTCAAATTGTCTTCAGAATCGAATTACAAGCTATTATTCTCATTATGACAAAATAAAGTCTTCACTTTAACCAAAAACATGATTTCCCAGCTAATTATCTAATTAGACATACTTAGTTATAAAGATACATTTTAATCAAAATCAAATTAACCTTCAAAAGGCAAAATTCTGTCATTTCTAAAGATAGTCACAAAATAAAATATAGGCTACAAAGGTGATTTCAAAGGAAGTATGAGTTTTAAGCAACAACTACTGAGCTACTACCTATAAAATGCTACAAGTATTTACAATATTGGTCTCAAAATGCATCTAGATAGATCACTTTTGCCATACTTAAGGAAAATCAGCCACATTATTTGACAGTTATACTTTACAATGAAAATACAGCAATGTTTTTCACTTTTTACATATAACTTATAGATTAAAATTTTGGTGATTATATTCATGTGAAAATGGTGGGCTGGCACTGAACTTTCCCTCCAAACTCCTTCTAGGGTATACTCTTACACTGCAGAATACAGATGGTTAAAAAGCCTATTCCCAGACTCCCTTACAGCTGAGGTTTCCATGTGACTGCATGAGGTTCTGGATGTGCAAATGCATGAGATTTGGAAAGGAAAAGTGAGATAGCAGTGAGGCACAGACTGTCATTCCACTGCCCGCTCACTGCTTTTGGGGGGTGTTGAGAGTCAGGACACAAACTTATTTAATCTATAGGCATAATGTACCTCTAAAGCCACTCAGCTTGGAACTTGGGCTTATTGGGGACTAGAAAACAACTGGTGGGGAATGGGAGATGGGGAGGTCTTCTTAAAAACATCACAGGGTAAGAATATAGGAAGGGATCAGCCAAAACCAAGATGAAAACACAGATTTGCAAACCCAACACTCAACACCATTTTTGCCCTAACGTCATTTGCCATTCCAGGAAAAAAAGGACTATGAATATAAGCTATACTTTTGGTGGCATCAACAAATCAAAAGCATAACCACGAAGATAAGAAGCCACCAAAGTATCAGTTTATCAAAGAACCTTGATAAACTACCCCCACTTTTAGTGGGCACCACAAAGGAATGCAACCTCAAGATAAGACTGAACTGGAATAAAACCAACCATTCTCTAGAACTGCAACCGGGCTGTGTATCCCCTCAGGAGTTCAAGGAGCCTTACACTTTGAGCTTAGATTGCCGTAGTCACAAATACTACTGTCCATAGGCATGTGGCAGAGAAAAAATTGAAAAATCTCTATAAGAAAGAATCCATCATCTTAGGTTTTGATTAATAAAATAACAATTTTTAAAATAACTGTATATGACAGTATAATAACAAGGCCCAACAGGAACTCAACAGCACAACCAAGAAACAGCATAAAAAGCAGTTAATACAAGTAGTCATAAGACTTCACATGTCAACATTATCAGACATGTACTACAAAACAAATAAGTTAATTATGTTCAAAAAATAAAAGTCAAAATTGAAAATTCAAATAGGAGACAAGAAAAGATAAAAACCAATGAATCATACTTTTAAAAGAACCAAATAGAAATTTCAGAACCGAAATATAAACAATTGAAATCAGGAACTCAATGGGTGATTAATTAATTAAATACAGCATAAGGGAAGGTAAGAAAGACAGAAGAAATTATCCAAAAAAGATGAAAAATATCAAAGAGAGCATAAGAAACATAAGACATATATTAAGGAGGTCTAAAATGAAAGTTATAGGTTTATTCATCTGTGTATGTGAGATTGTTCCGGAAGTAATAATGGTGGAGAATTTCCAAAAAAAATTAAAAGACATTAATCTACAGACAAAATATTCAATGAATTCCATGTATACATGTACACGAATCAGCAGAAAGTTAAAGGAAATCTAACAAAAACAGAAATTAATAAATGCTACCAAAAGAAAAAATCAATTATGTCCAAATAAGCAGAATGCAGAATGAGTGGGGAAGTCTCACCAGAAACAGTGAAATAATATTTTCAATAAATTGAAAAAAATACTGGCCAAACTGAGATTTCTAATTTTTTTTTTTTTTTTTTTTTGGTACAGACAGGTTCTCACTATGTTACCCAGACTGATCTTGAACTCCTGGGCTCAAGGGATCCTCCCACCTCAGCCTCCCAAAGCACTGGGATTATAGGGGTGAGCCACGGCCCACAGCCAAGACGTCTAAGAAGAGTAAAAACGCATTTCATGAACAAGGCAACATAGAGTCATTGGCTGTCAACAAAAAGAGATTGTCCCAAGTAAACCTCTAAAAGAAACTACCAGAAACAAAGACAAAGAAAGGTAAATATGTGGGAGGAATGGAATGAATGATGACTAAAATAATAAGAGAAATGGCCTCGGGGGATAATTGTACCCAAGTCAGGAGACAGTAAATGGACTTTAAATGTTCTAAGCTCCCTTGTCAGTCTGGCAGCTCAGGTGAAAAGACACTGTTATCAGTTTTTGATAAATTAAGGATGTGTGTTGTAATGTAGAGGTTCTACCAAAAGATCAGCAGTATTTATAACCCCCAAACTTGTACAGGAAAAAATTAAATGATAAATACTGCAAAAGAAAGGAAAAAAAAAGGAAAAAGGCCAGAGATTGGACAAGAAGAAAACATTTTTAAAAATTAGAAATTTAAACTCAAACATACCAGCATTTCTGTCAACTTTCTAAGGAGCAAATGGTCAAGATACAAGACAAACATATCAAACTGTCAAACTGGGCTGAAAAATTATACACTGCTTACAGAGGCACATGTGAACTGTCTTCAAACAGGTAGGTCAAGAGTAAAAGCATGAAGAAAGCCATAGCACGCAAAAGATAACCATCAGGAAAGAGGTAGAAATCCACCTGGAGCCCCGAACATCAGCTTCCCGACGGCTGGGGAGCGGCAGGGCCACTACTGAACTCACCTCAAAGTTCAAGCACACAAGGACCGTCTACCGCCAAGGCACAGGGAACAGAAAACAGCCCTCCTGCACCCATGGTAGGGCTAACCAGGGCCCACAGGAGTCTCCCTCTGGGAAAGAGGCACAGGCATGAAGACACGGCTCCCATGAAGCACAGGATCAGAGGCAAGCCCTCAAGCTCAGGATGAAGCAGGCATGCAGAAATCCCACAAGCGGCCCCTTGGTGCATGTGAGAAAACCACTGCAGGAAGGCTTAAGCTCGACCCAGCTCATGCCTGCAGTGACTCAACACCCCCTCCCCCCCACCCCCTCCCCCAAGGGCCTAATGGAAGAAGAGTTGACACTGTTTTCAGGCATAAGTATGCCTTCCTCAGTCTCTCCTGTCCTATTCCACCCCTTAGCCATCAGCCCATAATCCCCCCACTCACCCACCCCAGTCCTAGGCAAGTACTAATCTATTTATCTCTGTAGGCCATATGTGTTTTTTGAATGGTGTACTGGACTGAAGAGTGTCGTGTCAAAATTCACATCCACCCACAACCTGTGACTGTGACCTTACTTGAAAACAGGATCTTGGCAGAGGAAATCACGTATGATGAGGCTGTACTAAATGGGAAGGGTCCTGAATCCAACGTGACTAGTGTCCCTATAGAGAACGGGAACCCTGGGCACAGAGATGCACAGAGAGAAGGCAATGTGACAACTGAGGCAGGGATTACAGTTATGCTGCCAAAGCCAAGGAACACCAAGGACTGTCGGCAACAGCAGAACCAGGAGAGAGGCATGGAGTGGATTCTCCCTCCAACCCCCCAGGAAGGAACCCACTCGGCTGGAACCTGCATGATAGACTCTGGCCTCCTGAACTGTAAGAGAACAACTTTCTGTTGTGTTAAGCTATAGTTAATGATCATTTGTTATGGTAGTCCTAGCAAACTAACACAAATTCCATAAAACTGGAAATAAACTATCTACAGAAATCTAACAGATAAAGAAACAGTGGCATTTTCTTAGAAAATGTATCATACAGGAGTTCCATGAAATAGCACAAATCTCACAAATGCCATGCTGAAAAAAGAAGCCAGGCACAAAAGAACAAATACTATATGATCCCATTAATATAGTTTTAAAAAACAAACAAAAGTAATAATGCTGCTTAGGTATGTGTAATTCAAAGGAAGAATGATATGAAAACTCAAGGTTCTGAGAAGTCAGTCAGATAGGAGACAGCTCTAGGGAAGATGGAGGGGGAATCAGAATCATTGAGAAGGAGAAGGAAATGAGGCTGGTGTAAAAAGAGATGGCTGTTTTGTAAATACTTCTAGACCCAGTTGATGTTTACATTGATTTTTGCTTTATAATAATACGTTCAATTATTCACCTGTGTTCTATGTATGTTTCTGTATAGTTCACAATTTAAACAAAAGAAAAAAGGGAAGAAGGAAGGAAATAAAGCCACCGGTTACAACACCAGTCGCTTCCTGAGATTTGGTTAGAACTAAGGAAGTTACGTCCCCCAAAGCCAACAGTTCCAAGGGCAGCCACTTGATTCTCAACCTCCTCACTGTGGCAGAGGTGCCGGTTCCTCTGGGAGCCTGGCTGAGTGGTACAGCAGTGGGAGTCACCAGCGAAGTTCACTCTGGGTACCCTTCCTTCCTCCATCCTTCCAAAGATTTTGCAATCACTGAATCACTTCCTATTTGTAATATCCAGAGTAATTTTTCTTAACAGCACATACACACTGACAAATACAGTTCATCTAGAAAGGTTCAAGAAAAAAACAAAGTGGTATTTCCAACATAAAGTATTAACCGTGACAAAGCAGAGGTCTAGACATTGAACTTTAGAGGGATACTTATCCGTCATTCCTAACAGATGTCTTAGCACAAGCATAAAAACTAAATCTTCATTTAACACTTTATGGAGTTAATTTTTTAACATTTATAAAACAAAAAAGGGTGGAGAAGGAAGGGTAAAGTACAGAGGCATGGAGAGGAATAAATAACAGTTGTTGTTACCTGGAGTCTTGTATTCATTTCCAAGAAATAAAAATTCTTCTTAGAGTCCACAAGGAACTCCACGGTCCCAGCAGAGGAATATTTTACTGCTCTGGCAAGAGCTACAGCTTGTTCTCCCATCGCTCTTCGAGTCTCCGCATCCAAAAAAATGCTACATATACAAAAAAATGTTTGTCTACATTTTGGACAAAAATCAAGTTATCTTTTGTGTGCATTACATAAACATTTTCTTAAACTTTACTCAGATATAGATCATCTATACCAATTTAAGAATTCAAAATATGCTTTATATATGTTTTATAATATATGTTGACTATATTATTAAGCATAACATGCTTAAATAAGTCAACTTTAGATTTGTATAAAACATTTGAACTTTTCACATTACTCTGCAACTTCAATCCATTTACAAAATATATAACTACTCTTCAACTTCTAATATTTAACATATATATTCAGAATTGCTTCGAGCCAAAAACTGGGAGAAAAATAACTTCTTAGTATCTAACACACACAATCAATCCTCATTGCTCATGTAGTCCATATTTACAAATTTGCCTACTTGCTGAAATTTATTTGTAACCCCAAAATCAATACTTAAGGCGCTTTCATGGTCCTTTGTGAACAAGTGCAGAGAGGTGAAAAATTCGAGACTCCAGCATGCTAAGGCTGAACAAGGTGATGCTCTCCCTTCTCGTTTCAATGCTCATACTATAACAAGCATCCTTTTCAAGGTCTGTTTACTGTCACTTTTTTTGCATTTGTGTGTGTGTGTGTGTCATTTCATGGTGTGAAATGGCCCACCAAGCATTGTCCTAGGTGCTGTCTGGGGTTCCCATGTGCAAGAAGGCCATGAAGTACTGTCTGGAGAAAATGTGTGTGGGATAAGCTTTACTCAGGCATGTGTTATAGTCTTGTTGGCCAGGATTGTGAGTTCACTGTTAATGAATCAACTGCAGATATTAAATGAGAAATACACATAAAACAAAATTATGTATTAATCCACTGAGGAAAATGTTATAAGCAAAGGCTCGCAGGAACCTAACCCTGTATTTCCCCTAGGGGAAATTATTCAGTGTTCACTAATTCAGTAATCAAGGTGACTTTAGAGAACATAACTGCCACAAATAACAAGAATCAGCAATACATCCACTAAATCCTGCACGTTTGGCTTCAAGATACCAAACCCACCTTCAAGCAGGCAAGTTAAGCTAAAATGACTTCAACAAACCCTGAAAAAAAATCATCAAACCACTTTGCATTTTCACAGATTTTGCTTCTATGAAAGAAAGGCTCTGAGAAACAAAACATTAACTACTTTTCTACTTGTGGATTAAAATTATTCTCAAATGAGCAGGATTGAGATGACATGCTATAAAAGCTTTATTATGGAATAGTATAAAAAACTTGCATGAAGCTGCCTCCAATATATAGCAATTATTAATACATAGCCACTCTGGCTTTATCTATGCTACTTGCCCACTTCTCTACCAGGTCCACCCTTTATTGTTTTTAAAGTAAATCCCAAATTAGGTATCATTTCACTTGTAAAAACATACATATCTGTTTCTATGAGATAAAGTACCCTTTTGTAACACAACTACACAAAAAACAAGAACTCCTTAAAAGCATTTAATATCCACTTGGTATTCAAATTTCTCTATCTCATAAATATCTTTATACAGCTGATTTCTTTGAATCAGGATCCAAATAAGGTCCAAAACTGCATTTGATTGGCTTTTGTATCTTAAGACTCTTTTAATCTGTAATGCCCCTTCCCCATTTTCTGGCCAAGGATCTGGTCATTTCACTGTCTTATTTCTCACATTCTTGGTTCAACTGCATGCAACCCCACGGTGTCTTTTAACATTCATATTACATTTCTGTTTCATATAGATTGCTAGTTAGACTCAGAGCCTTGAATATATTCAAGTTGGATTGGGGTGGGGGAGGAGGAAGAGTTCACAGGTGGGAAGTGTACTTCCTACTGTCTCCCTTTTGGTGAAGTTAGAATAAATCAATGGGTTCAAGCGTTATGAATTATCTATAATATAGTTTGCATTAACCTAATGTATAGACATAGATGACATTTCAACAATAACTGGCTGACAAAATTACTGCAACTAAAAAAAAAACCCAACTAACAATTAATAGCATAACATCTGGAGAATCTCAGTGCAGCTCTGTGAAACTATCTTTCTCCTATTTGATCTTGCCCTTGCCCTTTTCAAAAGCCCTGCTAGATATCCAGAGATATGAGTGACCCTAGCTAGCATTGCCCTCAAAACACATTAGTAGATTCTTTTTTTTATTTTTATTTTTGGGGGGGTGGGGGAGAACAGGGTCTTGCTCTGTCACCCAGGCTGGAATCTGGTGGCATGATGTTGGCTCACTGCAACCTCAACCTCTGGGGTTAAGCAATCCTCCCACTTCAGCCTCCCAAAGGGCTAAGATTACAGGTGTGAGCCACCATGCCCAGCCGATTCTTACTCCAGGAACTGAAAACTACACATTCCATTTATTTTAACACTTCACAGTGTACAAATACATATCAGGTCAGTATTAATGATGAGTTCTAGCTTTTTCATTTTGATTCCTACTGCTGTATATTTTCCTTTTTTTCTCTAAATCAGTAGATAAGGTATTCATTATGAAAAGTTTATATTTCTAGACAAAGAGAAAAAACAAACACATTTTATGATTCAAGGTTCCCAGTCTGGGAAAGATTTCTATCCCAGGTAAGACTTGAGTAGGTTTTTACTAAAAACAGAGTGTTAATTGAATTGGAATTGGTAATCAGTCAAGGAAACAGAAAATTGCAAGACGTGTGTTGAAGACTCTTACTGTTCCACAGGTATCCTTTTTCCCCTTCCTCCATACTACAGTACTACAGTACTAGTTCTAGCTCAGCACATGGTTTCTTAAGAAAAAGATATTAACAAGTCTCCCTAGCTAAGTGTCTAACTTCAGATCAACACCAAGTAATTAGCTTCAGCACCTTCCAGGATCTTCCTAAAGACACAGGAAGAGGATTCCCTTTGGCTTTTCTTCTTTCTCCCTTCTTACATCCTGTTCCTGGGCCTTGAGAACTAGATGGCCACATCTTATGTAAGCTACACAGTTCTTCACAGCATACTGGCTGGTGTGTAAGCACAAGCATCCCATGAGAACAGGAAGCGGAAGCTGGCAGTTTCCCAAGGCCTGGGTTGGAAACTGGCACAGCATCACTTCTAAGTAGTCTACGGGTCAAGCATTCACAGAGCACAGAATCAAGAAAAGGGAACAATGATCCTTCCCCTCACTGCTCAAGGAGAAAAATGGCAAAGGATTTGGGGTCCATGTTTTAAAACTAATAACACCATGCCATATTTTTAAAAACCAATGTAACTAAAATAGAGTTGAATTTTTACCATTACTCTGGGATTAAAAATATACTCACATTCTCACTTACTATTTTCAGAAACTATACAGGCATTATATCAAGATATGCTAGCTCTGCTGATTAAAGCTACAATAAGCTATACTTCTTACTGTCTGGTAATTAAAAATTACTAGGAACACTCACCTGAGGATTTTTAAGAACAAAGAGAATACCAGAGTATATACAAATAGCAACCTAGCATCAAATGAGAAATGAGGCCCCATACACCAAACTCATGAAAGATGCCCTGGAGAAGTACCCAAAGTGGCTCTGATAAATCAAGGAATTTCCAAGAACCACACTCCAGAAGCCTTTCATGGTAGGATAAATTCAGGACCAACTTTATGAACCCTTCACCAACATGAAAGTCTAGAAGGCATATATCTCAGAAATCCCGTGAAGTACCATCAGGTTCCATACTTCCTAGAAGCCTGCAGAAGTCACAGTTGGCTGTCTACCCAACTTTCTCCTCTAATAAAAACCCACTTCTTTTTCAAGTATTCTCTCCCTTTTACACATTAAAGCACTGAGGAAATCAAGTAACAAATTCTTAATTATAAAAATATGCAGTAATAGAGTCTACATGAACATTAGTGCAATTGTAGCCGATAAAGCAAACAAATAAAAAAAGAAATGTGGCTGGGTGCAGTGGCCCACACCTATAATCCCAGCACTTCGGGAGGCTGAGGTGGGCTAATCTTTTGATGCCAGGAGTTCAAGGCCAGCCTGAGCAACATGGCAAAACCCCATCTCTACAAAATACAAAAATTAGCTGGGCATGGTGGCACTCACCTGTAGTCCCGGCTACGTGGGAGGCTGAGTTGGGAGGATCACTTGAGCCTGGGAGGTGGAGGGTGCAGTGAGCCATGATTGCACCACTGCACTCCAGCCTGGGCAACAGAGTGAGACCCTGTCTCTGAATGCATGAGTCAGTGAATGATGAATGAGTGAATGAAATGCATAAAAGCAGCCGCTTTATAAATGTTTCTTAGGAGACTTACCTTGGTGCTTCCTCCACCACCTTCTGATTTCTTCTCTGAATTGAGCACTCTCTTTCATTAAGCCATAAAGCATTCCCATGTTTATCACCTAGAACCTGAAAGAGCAATACCATTTGAAAAACCATATAACCACACCCACAAAGTAGATGATGGTTAATATTTTCCCCATGCAACATCTCTTGGTTTTTAATACTCAAACCTCATAGTATATACATACCTCTCAAAACATTATTTTGATTCATGTTAACAAAGGAAAACTATATTTATTACTCCAAAGCTCAATAAAACATTTTTATCAAAAAGATTTGAGGAAAAAGTGTTCATATCACCTTTCAAATACAATGAGTAAAACATCAGAATCAGTTGTACAAATTTTGTGAAGGACACTGAGTGTTAGTGAAGGGGATAAACACTGGATGTCAATGTTGCTGACAAGTGCCACTGCAGCTTTATTACAAACATCTGCTTGATGTTAACATTATTAAATGTCTGTTGATTGGGAAATGACATTGTATGCATTTCCACCCAATATGTAATCTGTTATTTATCTATGGATGTCTGTACTGTGGTTTATTTTTGTTCTAGGAAACTGCTAAAGGTCTGGAGTTAATATACAAACATAATAGTTTTTCCCATTTGCAATACTCATTGAACATCTCTAACCAGAAAATCTGAAATCCAAAATGCTCCAAAAGCTGAAATTTTTTGACATGACGCTCAAAGGAAACGGTCACTGGAGCATTTTGAATTTTCAGATTAGGGATACCCAACCAGCAGGTATAAATGCAAATATTCCAAAACCCAAAAAAATCTGAAATCTGAAACACTTCTGGTCCCAAGCATTTCAGTTAAGAGATACATTCAACCTGTAATGGAAAATAAGCTGAGATTGCCAGATAAAATACAAGATATCCAGCTACATTTAAATTTCAGATAAACAATGAATAATTTTTTTCTAGCTATGTCCCAAGTACTACATGGAACAGTGATTTAAAAAAAATCATTGTTAATCTGAAATTCAAATTTAACATGTATCTTTTTCAGCTAAATCTGGAAACTCAAAAGCAGCTCTTCATTAAAGTTTTTGCCTAGAACATCTGATTTTCAGAAACGGACCAATCTATTTTCAGATTCAAGGTGTTGATGTATATTTCTGAATACATATATTAGGTTTACAGAGGTAAGATCTGTTTTAGAAGCCAAAAGACCAGGCACTAATTTTAGTTCCAAACAGCTATGCAGCTTCTCTGGACAAGTCATTCTGTTTCTTTGTGCATTATAAATAGCAGATAATATCAATCTTAATATTTGATATGGCTTCTGAAAAAAAATCAAACAAAGATCATGGTTATAATTGGTAAAATGTAAAATAAATAGTTAATATATGACTGTAAAGTTAATTTTTAGGAACAAACCCTTTCTGAAACTCAAGAATGATTCCAAGCAATGAAGGAAAACATAACAGCAATAAAATGCCAATAAGCTGGAATTTTCTAAGACTCAAAGGTGGCTGCATGAAGTAAATCTAAAAATATTTGAAATCATTAAAATAACTCTCAACCTCTTTTTAAATTCTAGTTGACAAGAAAGTAAAAGTAGACAGTCTCCAAGAAATAAAGCCAAAATAACCAAGAATTCTCAGAAATATTTCCAAATATAAAATATCAGATTCATATACAGAATCAAGAGTTTTTTCTTCTCTAAATTCTGTATAGTCTCCCAGTTCATTTTTTAAAAATTCTGTGCACTTACTAGGCATTCAACAAAAATGATTTGCTGATTATTTATTCCATTAAATAAATGAGGAAGCCATGTAATCAGAAAACATTATAAATAAATACTGCTTTTAAGGGAAGTTAATCCTTAAATGCATCATGAGTTTTTTAAAAATTTTATAGGTTTACACGTACTGAATGTAGAAAAATCTCTAAGCTATACTGCTTCCTGAAAAAGCTTTATTATAATAGACAATGTCACATAATGCAAGCCTGTTGGTATCCCTAGACCCAACCCAGGAAATGCCAGTAGTGCCCTGGTTGAGAAATACTGGTTTATGCCACAAAGAGAGGTGCCATTCACACTACCAGTGCAGTTTCATTGTGGAAAGGACATAGTATATAATGGTTCATGTGAAAAATAATAGGTGACATACACACATATACTTCTTAGACTATGTATGGAGGAATAGCCAAGAAACAGTAACGGTGCCTGCATTTAGGGACAGAAACTAGAGGACTTAGAATAGAGTAAAAGGGATGCTTACTTTTTATTAATTACCCTTTATCATGTGCAGAAATTACTTAATATAAATAAATAAGTGAAAACTAAAGAAAAGTAAACTAAAAACCCTTCTAAGTATAGATGAGATATGAGAACATCTGTGTGGCCTATTAACTGGGAGGCATTTTCACTTATGTTTAAAAATATCACCCAGGCTGTATGCCATGGCTAAATAAAATAAACTAAAAAGCTGATCCAGGTATGTAATTATTTAACACAAAATAACAAACACTTATTGAGTATTAGTAATGTGAAAGACAATGGTCTGGTTGCTGGGGACAGCAAATGAGTAAGACCTACTCTCTACCCTTAAGGACCTCATGGCCTGTTACGAAATTCAACTAGTTAAAGATAAAACAGCCTACCTAAGTGGTCTTCCAGTAGTGTGAACAAGTGCTAGATGGGGAATACAGTGAAGGACAAAATTAATTCTGCCCCTAGGATCTTACAAGAAGGACAATCTAAATATCTCCCTTAAATTACAGATTTAAATAGCCAACTGTCTACTCAACATCTACACTTAGATATCTAATGGGCATTTCAACCTTGATTTGTCCAACTTTATAACCTGATTTCCTCCCTCAAAAACAAGCACATCTCACAGTCTTTCCTATCTCAGTAAAAGCCCATTCCATTCTTCTCATTTCTTAGGCCAAAACCCTAAAATCACCTTTTTTTTTTTTCTTGTACATAACATCCATCTATTAGAAAATCTGGTCTACCTTCACAAAATATCCAGAATTCTAGCCTGGGAGAGAGAGTAAAATTCTGTCAGAAAGGAGGAGGGAGGGACGGAGGGAGGGAGGGAAGAAAGAAAATTCAGCATTGTTAAGATGTCAATTCTCCCCAGAATAATCTCTAGATTCAATACGACCCAAATACAAATCTCCCATCAGATGGGGTGTGTGGGAGTGGAGGTGGAGGTGGGAGTGGGTGGGTGTAGGCGTAGGTGTCCGCAGGGGGAACAGGTTGACAGGTGAAGTCTAAACTTTTCACGGAAATTCAAAGAACCTAAAGAGAATGAAAACTATCTGCAGAAAAACAATACATTTAGATCACTTACAGAATCAGGTTTCTAGATTTATTATAAAAGCAAAATAGTTAAGACAATGACTAAGTCTCAATTTGCAACAAAAGGTCACTGCAATAAATGATGCTGGAAAAAGTGGATATCAGAATTTTAAAAATTACTCTGACCCTGCCTCACATCAAACAAACAAAATAATAATAAGTAAAGGAGAGTAACAGACTTAAATATCATACCTAAAACAAAAAAACTCCTAACTAGGGTACACAAAGTAGACTTAAACTTGACTTCACTATAATTCAGAACTTCTGTTCTTTGAAAGACATTATTATCAAAGTGAACAGGCAAGCCGCATGAAGGGAGAAGGATACACTATACATACATCTGACAAAGGACTCATAAACAAAATTGATACAGAACTCGGACACTCCAGTAATTTTTAAAAATCTAATTTGAAAAAGGAAGGCAAGGATGAAAGTTTGAGAAGTCACTTCACAAAATAAGCCATTCAAATGGTCAATAAACTTATAAACAGATGCTTAACATCATTACTCATCCAGGAAATGCAAATTAAACAGACATACCATCGTAAGTTCACTAATATGGTTAAATGTTTTCAAAAATTGAAAATATCACACGTTGGCAGGGGTGGCATCAATGGAAACTCTCATGTATTTCTGGTGGGAGTATATATTAGCACAACCAGAGTACCCACTGAAACTAAAAATAACCTTACTATGTAATCCAACAATACCTCTCCTCAGTCTATCCTAGAGATGTATATATGTTCATAAAAAGACACAGCAATTTATTTCTAATATAAAGAAACTAAAAACCCAAAGATCCATCAACAACAAAATGGATAAACTGCAGGTGAGTCAAATAATGGGAGATCACAGAGCAATTCTTAGAAGCAAAGGACAACAGAGCCTCAGGGAAGAATCTCAAAGATACGATGATGTGTGAAAAAGAAGACGTGACAGAGTACATCACTGGATTTCATTTATGCAATTTAAGAACTAATCTCTGACATCAGATAGGAATAGCAGTTACTTTTGGCGGCCACAGGTAGGGACTGAATAGGAAGAGGTGTGATGGGACATTCTCTATCTAGACCTGGATGGTTGTTACACAATTAGATGTGTGTGTATAGAAATTGTCTTGAATTGCACACTTAAGATTTATGGATTTCACTGTATATATATATATACATATATGTGTATATATATGATATATAGATATCACATATATATGATATACAGATATCACATATATGATATGCAGATACCATATATGATATAGATACCATATATATACGATATACAGGTACCATATATATACGATATACAGATACCATATATATGATATACAGATACCATATATATATGATATACAGATACCATATATATGATATACAGATACCGTATATATGATATACAGATACCGTATATATGATATACAGATATCGTATATATGATATACAGATATCATATATATATGATATCTCAATTTAGAAAATCTTTTTAAAAAGGCAAAAAACAAAGCCTGCTAGCCTCAGAAAGAAACTGTGTTCAATGTTGTAAAACATCCAACTGATTATGTAAGTTTGGATATTTTTTCTCACTTTAGAAAATTTGAGGATCTAAATGATGATTTTTCCACCCATAAATAATATCTATGAAAGTGACCATTAAACTTAAGGAATAAACTCACAGAATCTAGGACTTTTTATATCATGCCCCTGTCAGAAAATATAAGGTCAGCAAATAACCTTTTATTTATCTGGTTCTCTCTCCACACCAAATTAAGATTTAAAAAAATACTTAAAATTCATTATTTCTAATTTGACATTTGTTTTTATCAATTTTAGCTATTACATATCAATTCATAGTCATAATGTACAAAATTAGCATGAAGGCATTTTCAACAGGCAAATGAAAACTTCAACAGACTTGTCTTCTTCCCCGTTTTATTTTAGAAAACCCATTTTGTTTTGCCAAAATCTATGCCCCTATGTAACTACTTTAAGGATGAATATCTTAAACTGAATAGAAGAAATGATTTACGGATCTCTATACAACAAGCTCCTAGCAGAACACCTGTCACAGCAAGCTACACGGACATTTGGTAAACTGAAGTAGCATAGGAGTCCACGTCAGGCACTTTTCTTTTTTAAAAAATGCCCTATACTGGTCCAGTCTTGGAAGGAGATTAGCCTGGTCGGCTATCTTGGGAATGCTTTTTTTGGAGGTAGATTTTTGTATCATTCCCAATCCCAACCAACATCCTAGCACTTTAACAGAAAGTACAACAGATTCTAAAGGCACAACTCACAATCATTCTAAATGGAAGAAAAGATAATTCCAATAGGATTAAATGATATTATTTTAAAGTCATAATAATGAAAAAGCATCTTAAATGTACCAACCTGGATTTCTATATGACGAGGATTATCAATAAATTTTTCTATTAGTAGTCTATCATCGCCAAAACTAGAAGCAGCTTCTTGAGATGACAATCTAAAACCATCCCTGTGAAAAAAAGAAGGAAGAAGGAGGAGAGGGAGAGGGGGAGAGGGAGGGGAAGGGGAAGGGGAAGAAGGAGAAGAAGAGTCAGACTAACAAAACAAATAGAGCTATCATTATAAAAGAAAACACAATCGATTAAATATTTATTTTGGCTTATTCTGAAAAAAGCAAAAACCTTTACTCAATATACAAATAACTAAGTTAATTTTGGTTGACCTGCGACTTTTCCACTCACTAACTCTGTGACCATGGATGAGTTATTTAACTTCTCAGATCCTAGATTTTCCATTGAAACAGGAATGCCGATACTTTACCAACTGCTAAGTATCAATTTTTTTTTTTTTTTTTTTGAGACAGAGTCTCACTCTGTCGCCCAGGCTGGAGTGCAGTGGCGGGATCTCAGCTCACTGCAACCTCTGCCTGCCGAGTTCAAGTGAATCTTCCACCTCAGCCTCTCGAGTGGCTGGGAATACAGGTGTGTGCCACCACGCCCGGCTAATTTTTATATTTTTGGTAGAGACGGGGTTTCAACATGTTGGCCAGGATGGTCTTCAACTCCTGACCTCAGCCTCCCAAAGTGCTGGGATTACAGGTGTGAGCCACAGTGCCCAGCCTAAATATGATATTTTAATAAACCATACAGAGCAAGTAAAATTAATTCCATTTCTTCAACCATAATATACCTTAATTCCACTAGCAAAAATATAAAAAAACATCTGTTTGATTCAGAAGTCAGAAGATGCAAAGAAAAATGTAAAGGGTCTAGTCACCTGCAGGACTGGAGTGGAACTACAGCAAATACACTCATTGAGACTGAACATCCAACAGGAAGATTCTTAAGAACACTGCTTAATATTTTAAATCCACATCTTGAAACGCAATTGCCTCCCACATACACCCACACAGATCATTACAATTTTATCTTCTATAAAATTGATCAAAAATAGTAATTATAAAAGTATAGTTTTTTAAAATAAAAATATGGACCTAATTATTGCTTTATATATTTTGTTTACAAACTAATTTAAATCATTACTATTTAAATATGCCTATTATTCAAATATTTAGGGCTCATTTGACCAATCTTTTAAAAACCCAAACTTGGGTGGGCACAGTGGCTTCCCTGAGGTCAGAAGTTCGAGACCAGCCTGGCCAACATGATGAAATCCCATCAGTACTAAAAATACAAAAATTAGCTGGGTGTGGTGGCCCATGCCTGTAGTCCCAGCTACTCAGGAGACTGAAGCAGGAGAACCGCTTGAACCTGGGAAGCAGAGGCTACAGTGGGCAGAAATTATTTCACTGCACTCCAGCCTGGGTGAGAGTGAGACTCCATCTCAAAAAAAAAAAGAAAAGAAAAAACAATAAAAAAAAACCCAAACTTGCTTGCCTAAAAGTAATTGAGCATATATTGCCTTCTATCCATTGATATAATCAGCATATAAAATTTAATTCCTTTACATTTAATAAAGTTTCTTAATCTGAAGATTAAATACCTGTATTTAATGTACAACATTAAAGCCAATTCTTCCGATCCTTTAAGAGGCAAATGGTCCATCTAGTAATATTAGAAATAACTATCCAATTTGCTTACTTTTGTGCTTTAATTCCTTTTATATTTAATAAAGTTTCTTAATCTGAAGACTAAATGTCTGTATTTAATGTACAATACCGAAACCAAATTCTTCCAGTCCTTTAAGTTGCAAATGGTCCATCTAGTAATATAAAAAACAACTATCTGATTTGCTTGTTTTGTGTTTTCTTTAATGATGTCAGCCCTATTGCTCTATTTGTTTTGTTAGTCTGACCGTTCTTCCTTTTTTTTTTTTTTTAAAGGATGGTTTTTCATCTCAAAAGCTGCTTCTAGTTTTGGCGATGACAGACTACTAATAGAAAAATTTAATGATAATCCTCGTCATACAGTAA
Source organism: Gorilla gorilla gorilla (assembly GCF_029281585.2). Lineage (NCBI taxonomy): Eukaryota > Metazoa > Chordata > Mammalia > Primates > Hominidae > Gorilla > Gorilla gorilla. The sequence continues at coordinate 114,971,045 of NC_073238.2, read as the reverse complement.
TCCAGGTTGGTACACTTAAGATGCGTTTTAATTATTACAACTTTAAAATAATATCATTTAATCCTACAGTCCACCTAGTAATATTGGAAACAACTAATTTGTGGCCAAGTGCGGTGGCTCACACCTGTAATCCAAGCACTTTGGGAGGCTGAGGCGGGTGGAGTGCCTGAGCTCAGGAGTTAGAGACCAGCCTGGGCAACATGGTGAAACCCTGTCTCTACTAAAATACAAAACATTAGCCAGGCGTGGCAGTGTGCGCCTGTAGTCCCAGCTACTTGGGAGGCTGAGGCAGGAGAATCGCTTGAACCCAAAAGGCAGAGGTTGCAGTGAACCGAGATCACACCACTGCACTCCAGCCTGGGCAACACAGCGAGACTCCATCTCAAAAAACACACACACACACACACACACACACACACACACACACACACACAACTAATTTGCTTGTTTTTGTACAACACTGCAGGTAAAACTGACTAGAAGACAAATTTCAAAACATTGCAAAAAACTCATTTCTCAGAGGTCTCAGAGAAAAGGTATTATGTTTTCTCAGTCCTCCACTACATTGTTGATTTAGGGGAATAAAGTCCTCCATTACATTGTTGATTTAGGGGAATCTTAGGAGGCTGCAAACTTCAAAGAAACTGGAAGCAAAATGAATTAGTTTTCAATACCATATAATCAACTTTTTATTAGATTGGATATAATAACAGAAAGAAAAAATATAGCGCTTTACAGTTTGCCTCCACTATAATGATTGAGAGCTTTCATTTTGCATTTAAACCCAGAACACCACAAGTAAAAAGTCAAAGTCACCAAAATAAAATAAGCAGCAAGTTTGAAAGCATCGCCAGCAACCTATTTTAGAACTCATGGGAAACTCTATTATTAATATCATTGGTGACATTCAATTATACATTCATTCAATAAGTATTTACTGAACTTTGTGCCTGGATATATTTTAGATGCTAGGAATACAAAAATAAAACAGAAATTGCACTCACAATGCCAAAAGTCTTACTGGGGATATTCAAAAATATAGACACAATCAGTTTCCCAATCATGCCATACGCTTCATTTAAACTTGAATAGGGAAAAGAAAGCCAGAGATTACTATGAAAATATCTAAGTGAACCTTCAACAATCTTCATAATTCTCACCCAAATTTACTATATAATAATTAAAGGTTGGGCGCAGTGGTGCACGCCTGTAATCCCAGCACTTTGGGAGGCCGAGGCAGGCGGATCATGAGGTCAAGAGATCGAGACCATCCTGGCCAACATGGTGAAACCCCGTCTCTACTAAAAATACAAAAATTAGCTGGGTGTGGTGGCGTGCACCTGTAGTCCCAGCTACTCGGGAGGCTGAGGCAGGAGAATCACTTGAACCCAGGAGGCGGATATTGCAGTAAGCCAAGATCATGCTACTTCACTCCAGCCTGGGCGACAGAGAGAGACTCTATCTCAAAAAAAAAAAAAAAGTTACATTTTTAAAAAAAATCTTTCAGATGTCCTACAGATTCCAAGACAAGTCATAGATGCTACTTCCCCAAGAAAAACATAGGAAAGATGTTACAAGAAAAAGACACCCCTTAGGATAAAGGAATAAAGCAATTAAGCTACCAAATTTTCCTTTGTACCTGAAAAATGAAATCTTTGTGGATTATGTAAAAACCAATTACTTCCTCGAGAGGGAGAGAGGAAAAGAAGGGGTGGGTAAGTTGTGGCATGGTGTTCACAGTTCGTGGCTCCAAAAGACAAGCATAGGCATGTTTGCAGTACTGTTCTTTCCCTTTTTAGGTAGTTTTGACTTTCCCAAATAAATAAGGGATATAGAGCAACTTTTTAAAATGAGGAGCTTGTACTATTAAATCTAATAGGCATGCCTGTGTTGATCTCAACAAGTTTTCTGAGATGGTTTATTTATCAAGCTGAAGAGAGTAATATTTTAAGTAGAAAATTATTCATGTATTTTTATTAATTTTATAAACATATTTTGAATCAATGTGCTATTTACTTGCCAAGAAAGGGCTAAATTATTTACAAAATGATGCCTAATATATGAATGGATATAGTGATTTCTCAAAATATTAAGCTCTAAATTAAAATTTATAAATCAACAGCAGCACAGCAAACCTCACTTCCAAGAAACTATAAAGAGTAATCCGCACCATAAAAGAGTAAGTTACTAACAGCAGCCCTGGAGAAATGACTGATAAGAAACCTGAGATCCTAAGATGAATAATGAAAAATAAGTGCTAAGCGTTCAGTGAAATTGCTATGTAAGTACTGTGCAAAACAGAAAAACAATGAGAAAAAAATTGAAGTCCACAAAATACACATCTCTTGCAAAACCATTAAGTTGTATTCGACTTCTTTATGATACCATTCTTTCCCACAAAACGGGCTGTGGCAGATTGTCTTTTCCAAAGATGGCCACAACAGTATCTCCCATTCCACCTGCTCTTCTAAGAATCTTGCCCACTCTCTCATGAAGAAGTGAAGACTCAGTCCCCTCCCCTTGAATTTGAGCAGAAGCTGTGTTCACTGGAGGGAAACCTGTGTAACTTCTGAGATTGGGCCATAAAAAGTATTCTAAATTATAATAAGAGTGCATTCCATATAAAGGACACAGTAATTTCAAACTCAAGGAAAAAGAATATATTTCACACTCTAAAATTATCAAAGTAATTCACTACTTTTATGCACTAGCAAAGGAAAGCAACTACATATTGAGGTAATACATTAAGTCTCAATGAAATTATAACTGCTTTTAAATATAGTTGATTTAAATCTTTAGATGACATTTAGAATTATATAGCCAAATGTTAGTAATTTATGCCCAGAAAATAGAATCCTGACTGTAATTTTTAAAAATAGATGGTAAAAACAAAAAGAAAATCCTTTGTTAATGTTTAAAACAGTAAAACCCTTTCTATAATAAGATAATCATCATCGAAATATAAATAAGGAAGGTTTCCACATAATTTCAATCTTTTCCCCATTCAAAAGTGTAAAAATTAGATGGTTACTGTAATTACTCCATTATGCTTTTGGTATCTGTTTACCTGTCAGTTTAATAAAACTCTGGTAACTGCAATTTTCATCAAAAGTATATTTTGGACAGCCTCTCACCTGGTCTCTTCATCATCCCAAGCGATGCGCATGCCTTTCCCACCACCACCTGCTGAGGCCTTGATCATGACAGGGTAGCCTAACAGCAGGGAAGAATTAGACAGAAGTTCAGACTTTGATCATTGGGATGTATGAACATGACAACTGACCACATGTTCAATAACGCAGAAAACAATAATTAATTTATTTAAAAGTTCCTTTCTTTAGAGTCAGGAAAATAACACCAGGAAAGTAACACCAGTGTAATGATGTATTTAAAAAATGAGAGTGTGACCATTTTAAAAGAAAAAAGGGTACTTGTACCAATAAACGTAACACTTTCCCCAGTAACAAAAGCTAAGAAAACATACATAAATTAACAGTGGATTCCAAAAACAGAAGTACAGTATTAAGTAACCAAAGATATAAGAAACAACTTATAATAGCACCAGGAAACATCTCCAAAACTGAGGTTTGCATGCATAACAAATTCCCTTTTTTCAAAAATGGTGATTTTCAGGTACTTAAGGTATTTTCATCTGAAGAGTCACAGAGAACCCCTACAGCTTTTATTAGCAAGAACTGACATGATGGTATTGGGGAAAATCCAAACATGGCTACGATGCTATGGGCTGGAGCAGAAGCTCCAGGGCTCACTGGTATCAATGGAGAAGCTATTCCACTGTTCCGTACATTAACAGGGTGTTATGAAAATACAAAGTAAGGTCAAAACAAAGGACACTTCCAGCTAAAGTTTTAAACTCATAAAATTGTCATCAGTTACATGATTAAGTATTTAGTTATTATACAGTAAAATTTCTGACAGCAAGAGTCATTTACAACGATTTATCAAGAAAAGTGTACAAGTCCCCTTCTTTAGATGTTTTCTAAAAACAAGGTAGAGATACTCCTATGTTTGGGACCATTTGTTTATGATCTTTTCTGAAGAAAAAAGAGCTCAGTGAGCCCTTACAGGATCCTTCCTGGCCTGTGATGCTCTACTGGCACTCAACTCAAGCTATAGGATCCTTAGAGGAAAAGGGAAGAGAAGGCCAAATGTCACAGACCTTTTGAACCCCAAACCACAAAACATCACTCTTTAACTTCAACTTAGTTAAAATGGCACCTGCTTCCTAAGCGTTTTATAATTAATTCAATTTAAATTTTTTTTCTGTTCATGATGTTTATATGGGCTGGTATTTTTGAAACAATGCTCGGTGCACTGAGAAGACAGATAAAGAACATGCTCTTACACTGGGAGCCTTCAAATCCAAGAAGAGAAAAGCAAAGGACCCAAATAGTTCTATCACTGGCAATTCAAAACAGAAAGGATCACAGGGAGGTAGAGAGAAAAATAATTAAGAAAAGTGTATTATCAGAAGGGCCATTTAGGCTGGGCACAGTGGCTCATGTCTGTAATCCCAGCACTTTGGGAGGCTGAGGTGGGCGAATTACGAGGTCAGGAGATTAAGACCATCCTGGCCAATATGGTGAAACTCCGTCTCTACTAAAAATACAAAACGTAGCTGGGTGTGGTGGTGTGCGTCTGTAGTCCCAGCTACTCAGAGGCTGAGGCAAGAGAATCGCTTGAACCTGGGAGGCGGAGATTGCAGTGAGCCAAGATTACGCCACTGCACTCCAGCCTGGCGACAGAGCAAGACTCCGTTTCCAAAGAAGAAAAAAAAGAAAGGGCTATTTAAATGATGCTATGAAGAATGAGCAGGACTTGAACATTTCAGGCAGGAATAGTGGGGAAAACAGAGGTGGAGATTATAGGACAAGTTTAAGGAATGACTGAAACAATTCAGTTGAAGTACAGAGTTATCTGCAGGATGGTAGAGGAAAACACAGTAGAAAACATAGATGGGGACAAAGCATAGAAGATTGTGCACGCTTTGATTCTTGATTCTGCAAGAGATTATGCATGAGTTTTAATCCTGCATGAGAATGGCAAGAATGGTATTTGTCTCATTCACAATAACAAGCATAAAATAATCAGAATGAAATCAGTAGAGAAGAATTAGCCTGTTTTACGGGAGTGAAAAAGCGCAATCTAAAAATTTGAAACTGGTATACCTGCAAAACCCTGTTTACAACAACTTAATAGATCCTTACCCCCATCCTCTCAAAAAAATATTTTATCAATGCATCATCACAAACCATTTATCCATGTAACAGGAAGCCACAAGAGCTGAGAGACAGCTCACATCTCCACTACATTCAGTTCCCTCTGACGATTAGGAAATTTGCAGTTTTTCTGGTTCCAGCACTAATCTCATTTTAGTCATTTACTAAGGACCCTGGACTATACAGTGATTTGTGAATTTCAAAATATGACATGGAAATCATTCTTGCTCACAAGGAACAAGCTGGGGAAACAAGATACATAAAACAATTTATCAACAAAAAATTATCAGATGCTCAGAAAAGGCGGGAAGTCATTAGAGAATAGGACAATATATAATAAGGCATTGTGGTCTCCCAGTGCTGCTGGCATCACAGCATTAGACCTGTGAATACATGCAACCCAGGAAGGCAAGATTCCCTGACCAAAATCTCACAAGCCAAACAGAAAAATGTTGGGAGGAAGGAAGAAACTGATGCAAGTTAGACTAGGTTTTTTGTTTTTGGTCTCGCTCTGTCACCCAGGCTAGAGTGCAGAGTGTGATCTTGGCTCACTGCAGCCTTGACCTCTTAGACTCAAGCAATCCTCCCACCTCAGCCTCCTCAGTAACCGGGACAACAGGTGCACCCCAACACACCCAGCTAATTTTCTTTTTTTTTTTAAAGATGGGCGTCTCATTATATTGCCCACATTGGTCTGGAACTCCTGGCCTTAAGCAATCCTCCTGCTTTGGCCTCCCAAAGTGCTGGAATTACAGGCATAAGCCACTGAACCTGGCTGATACTCATTCTTAATTTAACCATTGAGCTATATTCTGAAATAATGTAACAGTAAGGTTTTCTACTCAACTTCTTATGCCAAATAGATTTCAGGCAGTACATATGCTGTCACCACACCATGAAGAAACAATACTTAGAAATCTGAAGAGGAGGGAAAAGAATAATCCACACAGATAATGTTAAATAATATCCAACAGTTCAGTCCCTCATCCCTACTTTCTTGTGTCCCTGCCACTCTAATTAAGATAAGTAAACGGGAAGTGGAAGGAAAAAAAGATTTAGTCAAAAGTTGGCATTCCTGGAAAAATCAGAAATGATCAAGTTGATGGTACTTGTTACCCCTCACCTCATCTGGACATGAAATTTCCACTAATGTTCTCTCACATTTTCTCATCCGCTGGAGCACTTACTTCTGTGCTTGGCTCTTATCTATACTGTATTTGTTTAATTTTGTATTCTTCAGCTGACATATGTTTGAAACAGAATGATAAGGGTTGGCTCTGTGTCCCCACCCAAATCTCATCTTGAAATGTAATAATCCCCATGTGCTGTGGGAGGGACCTGGTGGGAGGCGACTGAATCATGAGGGCGGTTTTCCCCATACTGTCCTCGTGATAGTGAGTGAGTTCTCATGAGATCTGATGGTTTCGTAAGTGTCTGGTATTTCCCCTGCTGGCACTCATTCTCTTCTTGCCTGGTGCCATGTTAAGACATGACTTTGCTCTTAATTCCCCGTCCACCATGATCGTGAGGCCTCCCCAGCCATGTGGAACTGTGAGCCCATTAAACCTCTTTTTCTTTATACACTACCCAGTCTCAGGAATGTATTTATTAGCAGTGTGAGAATGGACTAATACACAGAGCATAACAAAATACAAATTCTACTCGTAAAAGGAGGTGAAAGTCCTAGTAAGAGACTGCTTAAAAAAAAAAAAAAAAATCAGGCTCTAGTGCCCTTCCCAAGTTTTTCCTTACCTTCCAGGTCCTCTCATTGGATGCTTACTGCTACTACCTTACCTCACCCCAGACACAGAAGTGACTCCCCTACTGACACTGCACCTCCAACACAGAGACAGTCTCCACTCCTTATTCTCTTCTGCACAATAAAAGAGGCACTAATGCTTCCGAAAAGAAATCTACTAATACTATATGACAAAATATATGAAGAAAATACAGAAGCTTAGGTTAGCAAAGTACTACAAAGTTTCCATTGCTACTTTTCTGAACTCAGTTTTCAAGGGCAGGTTTAAGTGCAGGACAGGACATCTTCTCTGGGTCCCTTACCTCCCAGCTACCAGTGCGTCTTACTTTCTACCACAAAGCAAGCAGCCTTCTTTCTAACTCTACTATCAAATTTGTATTCATCAGTTTAAAAAATGTTTATTGAATATACACTATAAGCCTTATCTGGCTCTCTGCAGGCTACAAAGGCCAACGATTCAGAAAACTCCCTGCTATCTAGCAGACAATGATATACAAACATAAATGCATCTAAATATATGTGTGAGTCGGGTGGAGTGGCTCACATCTCTAATCCCGGCTACTTGGGAGGCTGAGCTGGGGGGACAGCTTAGGCCCAGGAGGTCAAGGCTGCAGTATTTCTTTATGTATATACATATATTAATATAAATAAATAAGTGCATGTATGTCTTATACACAATGTAAGATAGTGATGACTGCTATAACACGGAGGGAATAAATGTAACTGAGAGTGATAGGGTTACTGCTCCTTGAAAATGCTTCTCTGAGAAAACTAGTATTTAAACTGAGAACCTAATGACAAGATAGAGTGAGCACTCTGAAAATCAATGAGGGGGGATGAGTCCAGACAGAAGGAACAAGTTGGAAGGTGTGATACAGGAAAGGGAAGTACCTAATACAGCATTTTAAAAGATCACTTTGGCTGCTGTGCAATGAATGAATGGTGAAAGGGCAAAGGTAGAAACAAGGAGCTGATGAGGAAGCCTTTGCAGCAGTCCAGCTAGCAACAGAGATAGAGAGAAAGACAAAGACTAGAGTTAGCGACAGTTTGGATGTGGAAGATAAGGGGATGAATGAAGGAGGATTCTAGGAGCTTAGGAGATTTTCCATTTAGTTATGGATTCCAAGTTAAAAAGAATTATCTTTTTTGACCAACTGATAATGTCACATTTACCTACTCAAGACACAATAAATAACCGTACTTTTCAAGCAAAACCCAAGCCACACATGGTAGCACAACCTGGTAACTTGAAAGCTGATAAAATGACACCCTATTGATGCAACAGTGGTATGCTGTATAATAAAGAATCTTATGTGTTTTTCTCACCTACAGTTTCTTGAATTAAAATTTCATAGAATATACTAATGGGAAAGGAAAAATAAAAAGAAGGGAAAAGAAAAGTATTTCTTAGAAAATGTCTTATTCCTAATACAGCGGTACTAATCAGAAATCTCTCATGAATCAAGGAGATGTGATGGGGAGTGGGGATCTTCTTTAAATAACCAATTGCAAAACACCTATAATTAACTGCAAGGCCTTTGTTTCCTCAAGGAAAGGTCCAAGGTAAAAAGAAAACAAAAGATATTTCAGGAAGTTGAACAGTCCTCTAGATGGATAGAATAGGCCCTGATATGGGTAATAGGACCTCAGAAGAGAAAAGACACCCCACTCCGAGAAAGAACTAGGACAGAAAGGAAGGAAATCCCCAGATGAAAGTTGCTCATGAGAATTACATAGAAATCAAATAGTACGCATTGCTTTGTTTCGTTTCTTTGTGCTCCTCTAATGTAAAGTAGTTCACTTGCCTTTTGAACCCCCTCAGCCTCCCCAGAAGGGAAAGTGTGGGTTTGTGTTTGTTGTTTTGTGCTGATGGCGGGGGGAGTTCTTCATGACCATGATATTTTTGAAGAATCCAGGGTGGCTGTTTGATAGAATATTCCACAATTTGAATATACCTGATTATTCACTCATTAAATTCAAGATGTTTAAGAAATCTTAAATACAACATAGTTGATATTGTATCCTCGAGTTCTTCTATCGCATCAAAAGTAAAATAAAAAGTCAACTTATCCCAAACTGTTAAAGCTTGATTACTTAAGATGGCATCCATTAAATTTACTCACAGAAAGTATGCCATTTTTTCTTAGCAAATAATCTGTAGATTGATACTTTGAAACTGTGATGATCCTATATCCAGACAATTTTCACCCATTATTAAAAATGAACGTTAATGATTCTTGCTTTAGTCAATATCTACATTGTTCACTGCACGATGATTAAAAAAACATAAAGACAAAGACCTTTGCCTGTCTTCTTTGTTGTTTCTGCAGTGGCCGAAACTGCCTAAAGAATAACATGCAAAGTAAGAGTTACTAAGTAAATGTATTAGTTAATCTGAGCAGCTGTAAGTCATTATTTTTACTGCTGTAATCTATGTCACCTACAAACATACTGCAGCATTATCCATTCCACTGTGAATGAACATTCAGACTGTAACCTGTTCTATTTATATAACAATGGTCCTTTGAATATTTTTGTACTTGTTGTCTGGAACTTTGTATATGAGCTTCCTGGATCTATGTGTAAGAGCACAACTGCTGGATAGTATGAAACTCTTATAAATTCTTTATTTAAAAAGATCAAATCTATTCACTTTTCTTTATCTCAGTTATCATAATAGTTAATCATAATACTTACACAAACTACCAGCAGTCCAGGACTCTTGTACTGGCCTACTAGCAGAACTCCCCACTACTACAGTTGCCCCCATCCAAGCCACATAGTGGTCAGTGAAATTTTCTTAAGGTATATATACTATTGTATCTCTCTCCTGCCTACATCTTTCATGGGTTTACATTATACTACGAAAAAACCATAGACGTATAATGAAATAGAAATTATGAACCAAAGGATAGGAAGTGTGACGGGTAGAGAGACAGCATAATACAAGCTTGTTTAATCAGAACACGAGAAAGGACTATGCTAGACTTGCCCTAAGAAAACTTTTTTAAAGCCTAAAAGGCCTTAACCTAAACAAAATTAATGTACCTGCCAGACTAAACATCTATACCTTTTAAATAAAGGTAACAAAATCCAAACACACAATGTAACATTTACAATGTCTAGAATCCAATCAACAATTAAGAGATAGGTAAAGACGCAAAATGTGATTCATATCAGAAGGAAAATAGCTGACAGAAAGAAACCCAGAAATGAAGACTCTTAAAACAGTTGTTACAAATACTATTATAAGTTACAGCTATTACAAACAGGTAAAATGATTTGGAGAAAAAAATAAACATGATGAGATAAACAAGAAAAAAACAAACATTTTAAAATTAAGTTTTTAGATATTAAAATGACTAAAAAATCCAATAATATATAAAAAGAATTATATACCATGACCAAATGGGATTTAATCCTGGTATGCAAAGCTGATTCAACATCCAAAAATCAATTAACGTAATCCATCACATTAACAGGCTAAAGAAGAAAAATCCTATGATCATATAAATAGATGCAGAAAAAGCATTTAACAAAAATCAACAATCACTGAGTTCAGCAAACTAGGAATAAAGAGAAATTTCTTGTACTTGATAAAGAATATACACAAAAAGCCTACAGTTAACATTACACTTAATGACAAGAAACTGGATGCCTTCTCCCAAAAATCAGGAAAAATACAAGAATGTCCCCTCTTACAACTCTTATTCAACATCTGACTGCAGATTCCAGCTTATGAAGTATGTTAAGAAAAGGAAATAAAGAGTAAACAGACTGGAAAGGAATAAATAGAACTGTCTTCACTAGTGGATAAGATGACTGTCTATGAAGGAATTCCAAAAAAATCAGCAACAACAACAAAATTCTTGGAACTAATAAGCAATTATAGTAAGGTTACAGAATACAAATTAATATACAAAAGATTATCACATTCCTATATACCAGCAGTGAACAACTGAAATTTGAAATTAAAATAATGCCATTTACATTAGCACTAAAGAAATAAAATAGGCATGAATCTTAAAATACATACAGTGTATCTATGAGGAAAACTACAAAACTCCAATGAAAGAAATGGATGAAAATCTAAATGTAGAGATAATCAATGTACATGGATAGGAAGATTCAATATTGTTAAGATATCAATCCTCCTCAACGTGATCTATAGGTTGAACACAATTAAAATCAAAGTCCTAGCAATTTATTTTGTAGATATCAACAAACTGATTCTAAAGTTTATATGGAAAGGAAAAGACCCAGAATAGGCATCACAATATTGAAGAAAAAAGAACAAATTCAAAAGACTAACAATACCCAACTTCAAGACTTACTATAAAGCTACAGACATCAAGACAGTATGGTATTGTCTAAGACAGACAGATTACTCAAGAGCCCAGAAGTAGACCCACACAAATACAGTCAACTGAACTATGACAAAGAAGCAATGGCAATTAAATGTAGATAGTCTTTCCAAACAAAGGGTACTGGAATAACTGGATATTCATTATGCAAGAAAATTAATCTCGCCACAATCCTTATACCTTTCACAAAAATTAACTCAAAATGGATCTCAGACCTAAATATACATTGCAGAACTATAAAATTTCTAGAGAAAAAATAGAAGAACATCTAGGTGACTTTGGTTTAGCAATGAGTTTTTACATATAACACCAAAAGCACAAACCATTAAAAATTGGCACATTTAACTTCATTAAAATAAAAATTTCTGCAGCCCAAATAACATTCTTAAAAGAATAAAGACACAGCCGGGCATGGTGGCTGATGCCTGTAATCCCAGCACTTTGGGAGGCCGAGGTGGGCAGATCACCTGAGGTCAGGGGTTCGAGACCAGCCTGTCCAACATGGCAAAACCCCATCTCTACTACAAGTACAAAAAAAAAAAAAAATTAGCCGGGCATGGTGGCGGGTGCCTATAATCCCAGCTACTCAGGAGGCTGAGGCAGGAGGATCACTTGAACCCGGGAGGTGGAGGTTGCAGTGAGCCAAGCTCGCGCCACTGCACTCCAGCCTGGGCAACAAGAGTGAGACTCCATCTCAAAAAAAAAGAATAAAGACATAAGTTCTAGACTGGGAGAAAATATTTACAAAACCCATACCTAAGAAAGAACTTCTATCCAAAATACACAGAGCTCTTAAAACTCAACAAGAAAACAAACCACCCAATTGAAAAATTAACAAAAGATTTGAAGAGACATCTCAATAAAAAAGAAACACAGATAGCAAATAATAGCATGAAAGGATGCTCAATATTATATGTCATGAGGGAATTGCAAACTGAAACTATGAGATACTACTATGTGCCTATTAGAATGGCTAAAATCCAAAACACTGACAACACTAAATGTTGCCAAAGATGAAGGACACCTGAAGGAATGTCTCCAAGTTGAAATTTCTATAGCAAGCACTGAAACAATAGAAATAGAGTATAAAATTTCCAACATAGTGGAGGGAGGAATGGGAAGGGGACATAAAATAAGAACAAGAGACATATTTTTTAAAGTCATCATCAAAAAGAAGCCAAGAAAGAAAACAGAATCCAAAGAATGGAACAAACAAAACCCCCAAAAAGTAGATTATATAAATCAAAATATAATTTTAAATACAATAAATATAAATGGACTAAACTCTCCAGCTAAAAGACAAGCTCCAGCAGGCTGAATAGAAAAACAATAAAATAAAAATCCAGTCCAAATTTAGATGTGCACTTACAAGAGACACACCTAAAACAACAGTTCACTGGCAGATGAAAAAGATAAAGAATGATACAAGGATAAAACAAAAATAAGCTTGTTTAGGAATATTAATATCATAATTAGACTTGAAAACAAAAATTGGTCATTATGTTTTGATAGCCAAGGAAACACGATACACTGTAATATACCTATTATCTAAACAGGGACAAAACCTAACGAGCAAGGAAAAATTGGAAAATCACTTTTTCAAATATAGGTCCATCAGATATCCAAAAACATCACAAAAAGGCTGGATGTGGTGACTCATGACTATAATCCCAGCACTTTGGGAGGCCGAGGTGGGCAGATTACTTAAGGTTAGGAGTCCGAGACCAGCCTGGCCAATATGGTGAAACCTCATCTCTACTAAAAATACAAAAAAATTAGCCAGGTGTGGTGGCAGGCACCTGTAGTCACAGCTACTCGGGAGGCTGAGGCAGGAGAATTGCTTGAACCCGGGAGGCAGAGGTTGCAGTGAGCCCAGATTGTGCCAATGCACTCCAGCCTAGGTGACAGAGCGAGACTTTGTCTCAAAAAAAAAAAAAAAAAGGCCGGGCACGGTGGCTCACACCTGTAACCCCAGCACTTTGGGAGGCAGAGGCGGGCAGACCACGAGGTCAGGAGATCAAGACCATCCTGGCTAATATGGTGAAACCTCGTCTCTACTGAAAATACAAAAAATTAGCCGGGCGTGGAGGCAGGCACCTGTAGTCCCAACTACTTGGGAGGCTGAGGCAAGAGAATGGTGTGAACCTGGGAGGGGAGCTTGCAGTGAGCCGAGATCACGCCACTGTACTCCAGTCTGGGCAACAGAGCGAGACTCTGTCTCCAAAAAAAAAAAAAAACCCACACAGGCTGGGCACGGTGGCTTATGCCTGTAATCTCAGCACTTTGGGAGGCCAAGGTGGGCAGATGACCCGAGGTCAGGAGTTCGAGACCAGCCTGGCCAACATGGTGAAACCCCATCTCTACTAAACTATAAAACTTGGCCGGGCATAGTGGTGGGTGCCTGTAATCCCAGCTACTCAGGAGGCTGAGACACGAGAATCACTTGAACCCGGGAGGCGGAGGTTGCGTTGAGCCAAGATCGCACCATTGCACTCTAGCCTGGGTGACAGAGTGAGACTCCATTGTCTTAGTTAAAAAAAAAAAAAAAAAAACTCACTAGAAGTTTTGAATATTCCAATAGGTAGGTATGACCTCTTGAGTTATCTATAAGACATTGCATATAATAATTTGAGAATATACACTCTTTTCAGGAACATACAGAATATGTATCAGAGTGACTTACTCCTTAGCCATAAAGCAATTTTCGTCAAATCTGAAAGATTTTTAAATGAAAAAGATGATACTCTCTGACCACAAAGCAATTAAGTTAGAAATCAATAATAATAAAAAACTATTTTTTTCAGTTATTTAGAAATATATCACTAGGCTTGGCATGGTGGCTCACACTTGTAATTCTAGCACTTTGGGAGGCCAAAGCAGGAGGATCAGTAGAGCCCAGGAATTTGACACCAGCCTGGGCAACATGGCAAAACCCTGTCTCTACAAAAAATACAAAAACAACAACAACAACAAAAATTAGCCAGAAGTGGTGGCATGTGCCTGTAGTCCCAGCTACTCCAGTGGCTGAGGTGGGAGGATCGCTTGAGCCTAGGAGGTTGAGGCTACAGTGAGCCGTGATCACACCACTGCACTCCAGCCTCAATGACAGAGCAAGACTCTATCTCAAAAAATTAAAGAATTAAAATACATCACCAAATAACATATGAGTCAAAATCATAGCAGAAATCTGAAATTACTTAGAAATGAACAATCATGAAAAATATATCTCAAAGTTATTAAGTACAGTTTTCTGCCCAGATCCCTAGTTCAGGACATTGCCCCAACTGTTCTAAGTATTGTCAACCAAAAGCTGACTTGTCCTCGGCTTTCTGCCTAAGGTCATGCCCCTTCCTAGGGGCAGCCCACACCCCCTAGATAGTTGATACAGGTGTAAAAAGGCTGAATCCTCTTGCCCGAACTTGGAACAACTAAAAAAGACCGACAAATATTCACAGCTCTCTAAATTATTAGCTGATGCCTTTGTTGAGAGAGAATCCATTCAACTTTTCCTTTGGCTCAGTTTCCTTCATTCCCCCTCAGGTATTGGTCCCAAAATTATTTCCCCCAATAAGCTTCCAGAGTCTACCTCCAAGGGATTACAAGCTATGATAAGAGGAGTACATTTCAAAAGCTGTTACAGTGATGTAGGCAAGGGATGACACTACCTTAAACAAAGAGAATAGCAACAGAAATGCAGAGAAGTAGATAAATTCAAGAAATATTTAGGAGATGGTGGTGACAATCTGCAAATTTCAAAACCACACAATGAGATATAATAGTAAACACCTCGTCATGAAGAATGTCTTATTGATGATTACCAAAACTGAGGCTTTTCTGTGTCCTGCCTCTGTAATCTATGACATTGCAGATGGTGGAAACTCCATCAGCCTTAGCCACTGAATAAGGATAGCATAGAACAAAATGCCTCCTTCTCACCCTACAACCTGACGAATGAGAACTGAACACACAGAATGAAGAAAAACTAAATCTGTGTTGTTTAAAGTGACAGGAGAGGGGCAGTAAAAATGTGGTATAGTCGAGGTCTCGTGAACTAATAACAACTCCACAAACTCCAATTAAATTTAGCATATTACTAGAGTTTTCCAAGGAATCTAGTTCAGAATCTACTGGGAAATTTGGCTGCCATGCACCATGTGACTAAACTGAAAAATTCCTGCTGTAGATACAAACAAGGAAACAGTTTAAATTCAAACAAATTGGGGAAATACACTCTACTATCAATGCATTACTCATTTTTTATTTGATCATAATTTTCCACTGATTTTATTGCTCTCTTTAAATCACAAAATAGTTATATTTAGTTTCATCATTATCAGTTTAGTTTTGGAGTATCATTCGAGTTGGCAGACCTCAGACTGAGGTGATGCACATTTGCATCAATACTATTTGGGGTCTGTAATTATCCAGTAACTAGTAAACATATATATGTTGGAGTCTATGATTTATCCACATCTCTACTACTGCACACACACACACACACACACACACACACACAGCCTTTCCTCAGTTTGTCATACACATATATACAAATAACTATATAAACATATTTAAATAAGAATCAATATTCAGTACCTACAAAAATATAATCAAGATGTATTATACACCAAACAAACCAATACATGACACTATTTTATGACACTATTTCTTTGGCAGAGAAAGGCAAAACTGATTTTGCCTGCCTATTTCTCTCTACTTAGGCAAATAAAAATACTAGATCCCTAAGTCTGCTCCAGGGATCGGAAATCAGTGCATTTCAGTGCCCAGATTAGAGCAAAACGCTTCACACACAGGAAGTTTCCAAACAAAAAAAGCAATGTTTTTTTCACATTACAATGTGTTTCCACATTCCTGCCTGAATGTTATGCACAGCCTTTTCCAACAGAGTAATAGAAAAAGGAAAAAAATGGTATTCACAAATGACTAACAATAAAACAAGAGAAAGAAGATGAAGGACTGAGACAAAAGGAGACAGAAACAGCAAATTTAACAGTAAAAGACAGAAAAAGAACTTGTGAAATTATGCTTAAACCCAAATGTGCATGCTGGAATAATAAAAGAAAATATAAGCACCCATTGGAAAAGAAAGAAGAAAAAAAGCCACAGAACACAAGTTCCTGTCTCCCAGGGAATATCATTCTAATCTCAAATGACCACATCACTTCAATAATAGGAAAACAGCAAAATATACATCTCATTATTTAATGGATTTCACATAGATTATTTTAATGCCATTTTCTTTAACATAACTTTTCCTTAGGCGTTATTCAATCTCCTTAAATATTAAATGTCTTCTCCTGAAGACAAAATTGGCAAACAAATTAACAAGATGTAAGATTGTGAAGAAGGTATAAATTGTAATGTTTTTGCAAAGGTTTCTTCCATATAACCTTAACCCCAGAGTCATATATAACATGTGAAAATTTTTATAAGCTGCATGAAATAGACAAAATAAAAAGATTTCTGACTTAGCCACATATTTTTATCCCTCTTAAGTATGAATTATTGGTTGTATATAAGCAACAAAAGTAACTTTTTAAAAAAATTTTGTATTATGCCAAAAGGAAGATGAGAAGAATAGGCAAAGGCAAACAGCCAGGGCAGAAAAGAAAGGACTACCATATAGCCCCCACACACTAGGCAGAGACAGGGCAGACACACTACATCAGAAGACTAATAGTAAAATAAGTCAAATGGGAGAGCCAGACTTTCAAAGAACATAAGATGTCATGGGAACAGGCTGGTGTAAAGGCAATAAGGTTCAGTAAAAGACTTTCATACATTTGAATCTTAGATTCCTATAAATTTCTATTAGTCCAGCCTAATGAACACAAGGACAGCCTACAAGAATTGATGACTAGTGGTCACTAACAAGTATATACTGAATTTATTTGAATAATCCTAGATCATTTTGTTTCAATTATCTATTTGCTGAAAGTTTATCATGTTTTGCTTAATATTCCTTTTTTTCCCCAGGTATCTCTATTATAAAATTGAAGATTAAGGGGGAAAAGGGAGAAAATTATAGTCAAATTCTGGTCTATAAATATTACAAAAGAACTTTAAAATATGTGATTGCTTAATTCATTTCTATACATATATATACATATTTCATTTTGATTTATTCACCAAATAACCACTTGCTGAATATATACTCTGTAACAAGCATTAAGTATTAGAAATACAAAGAAAACTAACTCATGGTCAATTTTACTACAAAATAGTAACCAGCCAGATGTGGTGGCTTACACCTGTAATCCCAGCACTTTGGGAGGCCAAGGCAGGGGGAGCACTTGAGGTCAGGAGTTTCAGGCTAGTCTGGCTAACATGGTGAAACCTTGTATCTATTAAAAATACAAAAATTAGCCAGGCGTGGTGGTGCATGCCTGTAGTCCCAGCTAAGTGGGGGCTAAGGCAGATGAATCGCTTGAACCCAGGAGGCAGAGGTTGCAGTGAGCTGAGATCACACCACTGCCCTCCAGCCTGGGCAACAGAATGAGACTCTGTCTCAAAAAACAACCACAACAACAACAAAAATTTTACTATAAAATAGTAATCAAATTAATATAAAGCAATCATTTGCAAAGAAAAATAAAATTTATATATTGCAGAGAATCCTATACTATTTTAAGAAAAAAGCAATCCATCAATATAAATCAGTACATGCGGGGAAAAATATTTCTATATCAAACTAAGTCTTGGGAACATTGCGAGTCATGGGCAACACTTTATGAGATATTGCTCCTGTTTGTTATTATATTTTCTTTTTCTTTAACAATTATTTTAACTCAATCATCACTCCTTTCTTCTTTTAATAGTTACTTGAGAAAAATGTGCCTTATATTGTTATTGGGTAGAATGGTCATTATATATCCATAAGGTCTAATTAGTATATAGTGCTGTTCAAGTCCTCTATTCCCTCCCTTACTGATCTCTCTAGATGTTGCATCCATTACTTATAGTGTGCTATTAAAGTCTGCAACTATTATTGTAGAATTAGTCTGTTTCTCCCTTCAATTCCGTCAATGTTTATCTCAAGTATTTTAGGGCCATGTTTCCTGGTGCATATACATTTGTAATTGTTAATCAATATAAAATGTCCTTCTTTGTCTCTTATAATAGTTTTGGACTTAAAGTTTATCTTGTCTGACATTAGTATGCCACCCCAGCTCTCTTTTGGTTACTATTTGCATGGGATATCTTTTCCCTTCCTTTCACTTTCAACCTATTTGTGTCTCTGCATCTAAAGTGAGTTTCTTATAGACAGCATACAGTTGAGTCACTTTTTTTAATCTATTCTTCCCTCTGCTATAATAAGATATTACTCTACACACACACTAGGATGGCAATAGTTTTCTTATTATAAAAGAAAGAAAATAACAAGGGTTGGCAAGGATATGAAGAGATTGAAACCCTTATATATTCTTGGTAGAAATGTAAAATGGGACAGCCACCATGGAAAATAATTTGCTAGTATCTCCAAAAGTTACACATAGAATTACCATATAACCCAGCAATTTCACTTCTAAGAATATACCCAAAATAATTGAAAACAGGTATACAAACAAATACATGGACATAAATGTTCATAGCAGTACCATTTACAATAGCCAAGAGGTAAAAACAACCCAAATGTCCATCAATAGATGAATAAATAGATAAGGCCAGGTGCAGTGGCTCATGTCTATAATCCCAGCACTCTGGGAGGCCAATGTGGGTGGATCACTTGAGCCCAGGAATTCAAGATCAACTGAGGCAACATGGTGAAAACCCACTACAAAAAAATACAAAACTTAGGCATGGTGGCACACACCTGTAGTCCTAGCTACTCAGGAGGGTAAGGCAGGAGGATTAGTAGAGCCCAGGAGATTAAAGCTGCAGTGAGCTGGGATCACACCACTGCACTCTATCCTGGGTAAAAGAGCGAGACCCTATCTCAAAAAAATAAAAAATAGACAAAATGTGGCATGTACATACAATAGAAAATTATCCAACCATAAAAAGGGATAAATGGTAGAACATGGATGAACCTTAAAAACACTATTCTGTGTGAAAGAAACCAGACACAAAAGTTCATATGTTGTGATTCCATTTATTTATATGAAATATCCCCAGGATAAGTAAATCCACAGAGACACAAAGTAAATTAACGGTTGTCAGGGACTAGATGGAAAGAAAATAAGAAGTACATACTAATGAGTACAGAGTTTCTTTGGGGAGTAATGAAGATGTTCTGAAATTAGATAGTGATTACAGTTACACAACCTTGTAAATATATAAAAAATCACCGAATTGTGCACTTTGAAAGGCTGAATTGTATAGTATTAAAAATTTATCTTAATTTTTAAAAATCTAATCTTTAGTATAAAAATCTGAACAAGTTACCTGCAGGCCAGGGGGTAGGTGAGAACTGACTTGGAAGGATCATGAGGGAAATCTCCAGGGAAACAGTATGTTCAGCACCTTGGTGGGATTCTAAGTTATATATATATACATGCATATGTCAAAATCCACAAATACAGACTTAAGATTTGTTCACATTATATTGTCTACAAATTTGGCATCAAAATAACAAAACTGTATACAAATACTGAATTCAATTAATAACACATGTTGAAGTATTTAATGGGACATATACTGGTTGTGCAATTTACTCTGAAATGCAACAAAAATAAAATGGATTAGTATATGAACAGATAAGTGGTAAAGCAAATCTAGAAAAAGGTTAATAGTGGGATCTTAGTGTTGGGTATACGAGTAAAAACCGTAACAATTATTTCAAAATGCCGTATGATTGAAATTTTTCAAAATAAAATACTTGGAGAAAAGTTAATGAATAAAAAAAATCTGCAAGTCATGAATACTATGCAGAAATTTAGAAAATAGTTATAAGACAGAGAATGACTGGGTGGCAGTATTAGAGAATCTTCTCTTGAAGACATGATACTTAGGCTAAGATATGAAAGACTGCAAGGAGCTATTTTTGTGAAGATATCAGCAAGAGTCTGCTAGGTCCTGCCATCCCCCTTCACCCCGCAAAAGATTAAAAAAAAAAAAAAAAAACTTATCCTAAGGCCCTGAAATTTGCTGTGTTCAAGTAAGCTAATGTGACTGAAGTATGGGAGGCAGAGAAGGGAGTAGTATACAATAAGACTGGAGAGAAAAGCAGGTGTCAGATTACATAGGGATAGTAGTCAGAGTAAAGAATTGTGATTTTTATCTAAGTTCAATGGAGTCATTACAGAATTTAAAGCAGAAATGGGCTGGGATGAGATGAAATATGTCCTTGTTCTTTAAAGATTTTAAATATCTCACTGTCAGCTATGTAAAATGTTTAAGAAATGAAGTAAAGAAACTATTGCCACAGTCCCTGCAAAAGACAAAAGTAGTTTGGAGGAGAGTGGTAGTAATGAAGACAGTGTATATAAGATGAACTGACAATGCCTATTGATGTATTTACAACAGGATGATGAGGAAAAGAGGCATCCAGGAGAGACTCAGTTTTGGCCTGACTGAAAGGGGTGACATTTATTGAGATTTGGAAATTCTGGGAGAAGTAGGTTTGTAGTATGGTAGACCTGAGGATCAAAAAAAAAGTTTTTATTTAAATTGGGCAAGATTTGTGATTGTGAGAAAGACAAGCAAAGGAAAAGAATCTGAATAATCTGGAAGTTGTTAAAGGACAGGTTTTAGATTCACAATTTATTTTCCTTTCAAGAATCAATTTTGACTTGATTGTATTAAGGACCTTTGGCCCAGTAAAAAGATCAAACTTCAATGGAAATCAAGCTCACTGATTACTGTTGTCTATCATTGAGGTTAAAGACAAACTGAGGATCAATAGCTCTGTATCTCTCAACTTAGATAGGTCAAAGTAAAAAATCAGGAACAAGAATGAGAGAAACTAGGTAGTCCAAAAAACAAATACATACAAGTAACATATTAAGTCTTAACTGTCTCTCACCTCTTCAAGGATAGGAGACTGTCTGCTTCTTTAATTCCACGTATAACACATTTGAGTACCTTACGGTATTTTACACAAAGTAGTCGCTCAAATTTTAGCTGCCATCCTCTAATCCCATTGGTTTAGACACAGTATAATAAAAAGTCTATGGTCTTTGGAGTCAAATAAACCTAAATTTAAACCAGGGTCCACCACTCGATAGTTCTGTGACCTTGAGCAAATTACTTACCATTCCTAATCATTAGTTTCCTTAAATGTAAACAAAAATAATTAAACCCAAGAATTAGCATTAGAAACAACATTTCCAAAGTGCCTGGCCTAAGGAAGAAATGCTCCATAAACTGGAGTTACCATTATGTAAAAGGCACTTAATTCATCAATGCTCAATACAGTGAGCTTCCTACTTTGGCAGCATAGATTAATGTTTCCAGAAGAAAAGCAAAGACATGAGAAAGGAGGAAATCACATAAAACAGGATAAATTTCATTTTCATCACATAACACAGAAAGAATTAAGAGAGAACTCTATGAATAGGTATAATACATGGACAATCAACAACTTACAAATGGATACGTTCAAAGGTTTGATTATAAATCAGTTGTTTAGAACTAGGAACACATTTTCACATGGAATCATAATCATAGTTAAAATGTTATATATCTCAATAAAATCAGTAGTAAAAAACTTACAAAATATCAAACAACACAGAAAGCCAACAGACTTTAATAAAACATAATTTAATTTATTTTAGAAAGTAGCACTTCAAGGAAAAGATTTTATGCGAGGCTTCTAAGGTGATTCAGAAGAGATTTTCAGAGAAATTCTAAAAGCTTTTTAAGAGCTGATGACCCTAGTTCTTTATGGTTTATTTTACCTCAAATTTTATGGTTTCCCTTTCTTTCAGTATAAGCAAAACACCAGTACTCTTATACTTAATAGCCATGATTGCTATCATTTATTTCACAAGCAAGAGAGAGTAATTGGGGAAGAATTAGAAGGACAGGAAAGAGAAAGGATTCATAAACAATGTGCCCAAGTACAAAGAAAAAAGACTTAGATTAGATTAGGTAACTTCAGTAGGAAAAAATAAAAAATGAAAAGGAGGTAAAGCACAGCATTAAAATATTGAGGGAGGAAAGCAAAGTGATGAGAACTAGTTAGACAGAGGCCCATCATGATGAACTGGTTATCTTAAAGGTGACAGGTTATAACAAAAGTGGAAAATGGCCAGGTGCATTGGCTTATGCCTGTAATCCCGGCACTTTGGGAGGCTGAGGTGGGCAGATCACCTAAGGTCAGGAGTTCGAGACCAGCCTGGCCAGTATGGTGAAACCCCATCTCTACTAAAAATACAAAAAAATTAGCTGGCATTGTGGTGTGTGCCTGCAATCCCAGCTACTCAGGAGGCGAAGGCAGGAGAATCACCTGAACCCGGGAGGCAGAAGTTGCAGTGAGCAGAGATCGCGCCACTGCACTCCAACCTGGGCAACAAGAGTGAAAACTCTGTCTCAAAAAAAAAAAAAAAAAAAAGAAAGAAAGTGGAGGAAAAGGCATAAAGGAAGCAAAGCAATCCACGGCCTGCTATTTACACAAAGGGAATGCTCGCAAGTCCAAAATTCACCATTCAAAATGTGGCACTGCAGTGTAACTGTAAATTTTCTTCTAATCCCTTTATTTCCCTAAATTTCTCTAAATATTGTCCTTTTTTATGTAGATACTGTAATAATAATAATAGTATTATTATATCCAATGAGGTTGATAATAATATCTAACCTAGAACTAGAAAAAGAGCTTTTTAAATGTAAAGATGTCTGACAGGATGGAATTAAACTATTTTAGAAAACTATCCTCAAAAGCCAGTAGGTATATTACATGCCTCTTAGGCAATGAGGAATACCAGTGATTTCAAACCATGAACAGAAACTTTTGATTTTTCTCCATAAAGAAACCACAGAATCAGTTCTATATAGTTCAATTTATTTAGCAGTCGAGCAAATGTTCCTATGAAGTACTGAAATGCTTTTTGAAATGTTAATGATTCTGAAAAAAAAAATGAAGAGATGAGGTAGTCAGATAAAATAAGATTTTCTATGGTCTGATCTTAAATCCAGGACCTATATCAATAAGATAGATTTTTGCAAAGCAAACAACAAAACATACTTAATGATGAGCAAAGCCCAAATAATTTAGACAGAACCAACCACAAACAAGGATGCAATAAGCCAAACTGCTTTTCAGTCACTAAAGACCTGCTAAGTTAGACTGTCCCATTTGCAAAGAACACGCTTACTAGTACAAGTGATCACTTCCAGACCAATAAGATATTTCTACATATCACAACTATATGAACTTTGCCAAATCAAATGCTCTCTAGAGGCAGAAAATAGATCTAAATAATCTTAGTGAGAAAACAGGCCTACAGAAATGTTCGTGTGGCACGATGAGATGCTTGGACTGAGGCGTGCAGGAATGCTAAGAAGACGCTGGGATCCCTACAAGCATTGCCTAATGTCTCTCATCTGCACAAATTTCTGTCAAATGTATACAATTACTGATCTGATTATTAAATCTGCAAAGTTATTTAACAATATTGTTAATCCATGATAATAGCATGCCCTTACACATTTTCTCAATTAGCAGATACCAAAAATAGTTCTCATGACCGCCAAGAATATTTTTAAAATTAAAAAGTTGCGAGCCGGGGGCGGTGGCTCACGCCTGTAATCCCAGCACTTTGGGAGGGTGAGGCGGGTGGATCACCTGAGGTCAGGAGTTCGAGACCAGCCTGGCCAACATGGTGAAACTCCATCTCTACTAAAAATACAAAAAATTAGCTGGGCGTGATGGCAGGCACCTGTAATCCCAGCTACTAGGGAGGCTGAGGCAGGAGAATCGCTTGAACCCGGAAGGCGGAGGTTGCAGTGAGCCGAGATCGTGCCATTGCACTCCAGCCTGGGCAATGAGAGCAAAACTCCATCTTAAAAAAAAAAAAAGAGAAAAAGAAAAGAAATTAAAAAGTTGGGAAACACTGCCCAAATACAAGTACATGTAAAACAGCCATTAAAAACTCCTCCAGTCTACCTTTTATTCCAATTTAGATCATTCAGTTCTAATTTCCCACATTTATTTTATCTTTCCCATCTAACAAGATTAAGTTGATACCTAACATCTTAGCAAAAGGCAAAAACTTAAAGAACTATGTCACATATGGTATCTTCATTTTAATCCAAATGTTCTTAATTTTAACAAACCACATTCAACTATGTACATATAAATTGACATTAAACTTATATCCAATCTTTAGAATTCTTAAGACAATTCCTTCTTTGAATTAGCCTGTGATCTCATCTTACAAAAGAGCTATGTATAGTTAAGGTCAAATTACTCTTTAAAGTCTCCTTTAATAATAGAATTTGGCAATTCAACTGATACATTCTTCCAGAACAACAAGTAATCAAAATCTAAAAGTATTAAAGTATTATTTGCTCTATGGGAATACTTATTACCTGTTGACTCAACCATATCTGCTGAAAGACACAGAAATCCTACCAAAGTTAATTTAAGGACTTACCAATTTCCCTTGCAATTCTGACAGCTTCTTCTGCATCCTGTAAAAGCAGGAAATGAGACTCAACATTAATCCCATGAGGCATTGCACAATGTCTTTAGGGCAGTCATATATTGCACTACTGTCTCCTCCGATTCATTTAATGTTCAATTTTACTACCTTCTAACCCTTTTCATTCAGAGAAATGTAAAATTAATACCATAAGTGGAATGTAAATTCTACCTCATCATTATTATATTAAGAAACTCAAAGCAGTTGAAATGAGCTGGCAGGAAGCACTACCAGAATTGCCAATGATTTGGTGCAGTTGCCGGAATTTAATGGCAGAATTTAGATGTTTACAATCAATACTGAATCATAAATCAGGTCATTAAAGCTTGTCCGCAGCCAGCTTGTTTCTGTCCAATATTATGTGTCGTGTTTTCCTAGATTCTGTCAGCAGGGGGAGTTGATTCTCTATTGTTTGGGAGTAGTTGATCGATTTTGCAGAAATATAAAAGTTAATTTCCAGTACCTACAGGAATTACGAATTGTTCCAAAAAATCCTTTTGGTAATCTGCATTACCTTTTCTTTTCTATTGTTTCTTTCTTTTTTTTTTTCAGGTACATATTTTATCTCTACAATTGTATCTTGTTACATAAATTAAAACTTTAATTTCAATGAACCAACTACTGGAGGAAAAAACTCCAAAAAGCAAAAGAAAGAAAATACCTTCCTAAACAGTAAGGGGTAAGAGTTTATCCACTTAAGGATTAGTTATTGCTAAATATTAACCAATGCCACTTCTACCTCTAAGAAGATGAAAAGACAAAAACTTCCCTTGAATCTAAGTAATTTCACTGATCATTAACCCTCACGTAACACATCCAACACAGGACACTGCTGAATCATTTCCCCAAATAACAATAAAGATAATGTTGAAATCTAAGCCTCCTTCGTGTGTGTGGGTGTGTGTGGTGTGTGTGTGTGTTTGTGTAATTCAGTGACACAAACTAAACTACCACAAAGACTGTTTTGAAACCACAGCTGGTAAGTGTGACTGAATTTTTAGAAAATGACTAAAATGCTGAAGTGAAGCCCAGTGTTTTTTAAGCTTTTAAGCTAATACATTTAAAATGTAGAGCAACCATGTCAGAATCCTCCGAGAAGGGGGCAGGGGGGATGTTTATAACTGGTTCACTTATGTCTAATAAAAAAAATCTTCCTTAAAGTTCTTCAGTACCTAATAACATCCCCTGAATAAGGAGGTTGGCAGGGGAAGTTGTCAGAAAAATTTAATTTCCTTTCATTAGCCAGTCTGCTCCACAAATAGGTGCTTGTTAAGTTCAAAGGGGTCCTGAAAGCGACATCAGTTTTAAGTTTTTTTTTTTTTTTTTTTTTTTTTACTCCAAGCAGTCACATCTGCTAATGAGATTTTCCAAATAACAATTGTTTTCAAGTCAGAGATAAATCTATATCTCCCACCCTATGCCTTCCAAAATCAAGGTTTACTGCTTTATTACACCTTGCTGTTTTCACTGACCCTACATTCTCCAAATTTTAGCTTCAAGGGATGAAAATCCATGAAAAGGGTCATTTAAGAATGTTAGTGGTTTCCACACATTGAGTTGGAAGGTTCTTTGTTCCAGCCAGTGACAGTTATTGGAGAATACTTACCTTTAATAGCCTCTCTGTCAGGAAGTGTTAAACCTGCCAAATGCGAACAATTAGTGCCTCTTGAACAAAATACAGGAAGAGTGATGGCTGATGAAGACTGGATTATAATAAACCTAGAAGAAAACTTTTAACATTTCTTTCCAACGTGATGAGAGAAAATAAACTGCTATTGTAAAAAGTTCATCACTTGAGAGAACTAACAGGCAAGTTTTAAAAGGTAACTCAAAAATTCATTAGACATATTTTGTCACTTATTTGTATATACATGTTATAGCTGGGTGTGTATCGATACATAAAGCCATATCTATATCGGACACAGCAAATTAAAAATTCCACTGCCACAAATCCAACACTTCTATAGCATGCCACAAAGCAAGCTTATCTTTCAACTTAACAGCATGCTAAGTTTTCTTACTATGAAAATCAAATTCTTCTAAATGAACTTTCAAATAAAATCAAGCTGCCTTAAAAATTCACTTTTCACTTGTCACTCATTCATCCAAAAATACTTTACTGAGGACCTATTATGCACTGGACATTAAAAGCTCTATTACTGTTTCAATAATAAACTACTAAATATTATACACTCAGCTCCAATATGGTCTTTGAGAACATGAAGTTTTATTATCAGGCTCTACAAAATTACTTTTGAAGAGATAAAAAGCCCTATATAGCTCCAAATTCAATGGCACTAAGTGACATCACACTGTAAAGGTTGCCTATAACATCATAAGTTTAAAAAATTTTAATCAAACTCTGAATCAACTAAAAAAAGGACCAACAATCATCACAAAAGATTAAATTAAAAGCTCACAGAAAAACAGTTCCAGAAGCATAATATCTGTGCTCAGGCTTGCTCCTAATTACAGAAATACAAATTAAAACAATGAGATCTCACTTTTCCTCTAGCAAATTAAAATCTGATAATGGCCAGGATGACAAAGTTAAATACTTCTCATATTACTGGTGTCATAGAAAATGGGATAATCTTTTTTAAAAGAAATTGTCAGTATCTATCAAAAGTTTGAGGGCACATTAACTTTTGTTCTGAAATTTTACTCCTGGGAAGTCATCCTACAGATATACCCACATGAGTGAACCCAGAGAGACATACAAAGAAATTCATTATTTTGAATTCGTTGGTGGTGTTTTAATAAGAAAAAAATTCTGAAAAACAATTTAGTAAGCCTTCAATAAAGGACTGGTACATCCATAAAATGAAATATTAGCCTTTAAAAAGAATGCAGTTGATCTATATGTTCTTATTCAACCACTTATACATTAATTCAATAACTATCTGCCCAGCAACACTACATGAAATACATCTTCTGCCTTCGTGGAGCTTATTACAAACTAATGAGAGAAACAGAAAATAAACAAATCAATTGATAACTAAAATAAATGTTACATAGAAACAGAGTACTCAGGCAAGAATACTAGGGAGAACTTGTTTCAGACAGGCTGCTCAGAAAGGGCCCTTCTGGAGTAAAATTTTAAACCTAAGGATAAAGACATCTAGCCAGGCCAAGCACAGTGGCTCACACCTGTAATCCCAGCACTTTGGGAGGCCAAGATGGGAGGATCACTTGAGGGTAGGAGTTTGAGACTAGCCTGGGCAACATGGCAAGATCTCTAGCTCTACAAAAAAATACAAAAATTACTGGGTGTGGTGATGGGACCTGTAGTCCCAGCTACTTGGGAGGCTGAGGCAGGAGGATTGCATGAGCCCAGGAGGTCAGAGCTGCAGTGAGCCATGATGGCGCCACTGCACTCCTGCCTGGGAAATAAAGTGAGACTCCGTCTCTAAAACCACACACACACACACACACACACACACACGCATACACACACACATAAACATAAACAGCTAGCTACCATGGAAAGATCAGGGAGAAAGGACATTAGACAGAGGGAACCACACATATAAAAATCCTAGATGAGGAAGCAATTTAATAGGGAAAGAATATCAGGCAGCTAAAGCTGAAACACAGTAAGGAAGTGGCAGCAAAGCACAAGATAAGGAGGCATGGACGGCATGGCCCTGTTCTGGCCAGGTCTTATGGGATTTGGTACACGGTCCAAGATGCCTTGGTTCTATACAAGGCAATGACGAATGACAATTAAGCTTTAAGAGAGTAACTCTTACACTGTAAAAATAAGCAAAATAAAGTATATACTGGGGGCGGGGGTAGCAAGTTGGAGTACATAGAGTATGACCTTACCTACATTAAGACAGAAATACACATTTGAATGCACAGGAAAGTTTAAGCATTAGACAGCTACAGAAACCAATTTACTGCTCAAAAGTAGGATAGACAGCCAGGCATGGTAACTCAGGCCTATAATCCCAGCTACTCAGAAAGCCCAGGCAGGAAGACCACTTGAGCCCAGGAGTTCTGTACTGACTTAAGCAACATCGCAAGACCTTGTCTATATTTAAAAATAAATAAATAAACAAATTTAAAAGGTAGGATTAAAAGTTGTAGGAAAAGGGAAATTAAAATTGTATGCTCTTAGGTACACGTTGAACTTTTTTACCATAAGAATCATAATTCCATACTTCATATTTTCATACTTTAAAAATTAAATCAGCCATGCCTGAAGTTTATCAAATTATTAATGATTTTGAGAATATTAAATGTTATCAAAACAAACTAGGAGTCCCCAAAATCCACTTAAGCTTTTCATGACATCCCATTGCCTCAAAACCAAGTTTGAACTCCCTAGGCTGGTTTCAATACTTGATCCTGTCTGCCTAAGCATGAGTCTCAGCCCCACCCCTGTTCATCTTGCATCTTACCCTGCAGCCCAAGGCCCAGGCAGGCTCCCCAGCCTTGCACGGCCTTCTCAGTTCAGCCAGCCTCAGCCAGGAACTCTCTCCCCTTTTACCAAACCAGCTTTTATTACAATAGGCCCAATTCTGGGCCCTGAAGACACAGGACGGAACAAGACAGACATCATCTTGGCCAACAGGTAATTTACAGGCTGGTGGAAAAGACAAACCTTAAATGCAGCCATACAGCAGCTAAGGAATGATTATGTGGTGCATGTTATGTACAAGTTTTAAAGAGGGCATGTGACAACAGGGGATCTCTAATCCAAAAATAGATTCCTGAAAACTTTCTCAGGCGTGGTAACTGAAAAGACACCTAAGAAATAGAAGCGTAGTGAAAAACAGTGTCTGGGACCTGGAGAGAGAGGCTAGGGGAAGGCTGGGCCTCACAGCCACATGAGAGAAACTGAACTGCAGCCTCAGAGCGAGGAAATGAAGGGCTCGCTCTGGTTGCAGGCTGGAGAATTGTGGCATAGCATCTGCTTACTTATCATGTGCACTGTCCACCCTCTGCACCTCCCTAGCCCATTAAAATGTAAGCTCCATAAGGACAGAAACCCTTGTCCAGCTGGTTCAAGTTAGGTATTTCAAACCCCGAGCACATGCCTGGCACAGTCGTTATTCAATCAACAGTTGCTGGAAGAATAAATGAATGAATGAACAAACAAATGAACACTTTGAGAGGCAAGAGGGATCTGAAGAGTCAGGCTGGGAGGCAGTAGTCTGGGTGACAGGAAAATGACCATTTCCTCCCAGAGTCCAGGGTGGCATGCTTCCAGTTTCAGCTAATGCCACGTTCTTTCTTTTTTTTTTTTTTTTGAGATGGAGTCTGTCACTCAGGCTGGAGTGCAGTGGCACGATCTCGGCTCACTGCAACCTTTGCCTCCTGGGTTCAAGTAGTTCTCTTGCCTTAGCCTCCTGAGTAGCTGGGACTACAGGCAAACACCACCACACCTGGCTAATTTTTGTATTCTAAGTAGAGACAGGGTTTCACCATTTTTGGCCAGGCTGATCTCTAACTCCTGACCTCAGGTGATCCGCCCACCTCGGCTTCCCAAAGTGCTGGGATTACAGGCATGAGCCACCGCGCCCAGCCTGCCACTTTCTTTAGAGTGCCTTTCCAGTCCTCCCACACCTGGCTAGGTATCATTGCCACATGAACACATACACCACGCCCTGCAATCATGCAGCCCTTTTCACACTTAATCTTCATGAGGGCAACAACTAGCTGTCTTACTCTACTGAATCCCCAGAGTTTAGCAAATTAACGCAATCAACACATTATTTCTTCCATGAATAAACAACTATCCGCATCAGCTTCCATAAAAATTAGTCTGTTAGGATAAGACACAATCTCAGAAATGCCAGCAGAACTATTCATCTCCAGAGCAGCGGTTTTATAAGTGAGTTAACTGACATCCAAAGGCAGGGGTTCAGGGCAGGGACTCAGAACCAGACAGGCTTCTGTTAGAAATGCGTGTTCCCCAGTGCCGTAAAGAAATAGCACTGGAACATAAATTTAATTTCCTCAGCAAGGCCATGTTTACTTTCTGCAGAAAGGGTACACTCGCCAGCAGTTCTGCCATGAGAGTACACTGAACAAAGGAGACAGCCCACCCTACTGCTGTGTCCGGTTTCCATTGGCTGGAACAGGACCTCACATTCTGTATTTGTCCCAATTGGCTAACAACGTAGAACTTTTTAAAAGAGGCAATGGCAGAGGAGAACAAAGGAAGGAGGAAGTAACTTGTGGAATACTGAGAAAGGTAAAAACACCTTCAAATAAGGAAGAGGAACAGGCTATGACTTAATGCTTGCTTGGCCCAGTATAAGCATGCCAGGGCAAATATTTAGGCTAAATTGTGGGAGCTAAGAACATAAAGTACATTGATTTCTTTATTACAGCTAGCAGATATTTAAGAATGTTAGCACAGGTCTTAGAATAAATTTTGCTTCTAAGAGAAGTTACTATTTATTCCTAATTAGATGGGGAGGAAAGTCTTTGAAGAGGAACCTCTACTTTACTTTTTACACTTCGGTTTTGCTTCAGTTTAAAACAAGGTGCACTCAATGAAATACTGTTGGCATTGGGCAAAACCAAGCCCAATATTTTCAGGATTCTCAGTCCAGCACTTCTTCCGCCACATCATGCAACTTCCAGAGTTTGAATTTTAGGTTTCGTAAAACCTGCTCTTCTAAAAAATATAGTTCTACTCCATAATTTTTAAGTAAAGTGTTGCATTAGGAAAAAAAAAATCAAATTCTACATGGCAGTAAGTTTTCAAATTGAAAAGCCACAAGTTTAAGTTATAATACAAAAGAAAGCAGCTCATTTCAATGTACAGATATCAAACTTTATTTCATAAAAATGTAAAAGGTTAAACTTTATTTTACTAAATATACTTTGTGCTTTTTTTTTTTTTTGAGAAAGAGTCTCACTGTGTTGCCCAGGCTGGAGTGCAATGGAGCAATCCCCGATCATTGCAACCTCCACCTCCCAGGTTCAAACGATTCTCCTGCCTCGGCCTCCCAAGTAGCTGGGATTACAGGCACACACCACCACGTATGACTAATTTTTTTTGTATTTTTAGTAGAGATGAGGTTTCACCATCTTGGCAGGCTGGTTTCAAACTCCTGACCTCAAGTGATCCTCCCACCTCAGCCTCCCAAAGTGCTAGGATTACAGGAGTGAGTCACCGCGCCCAGCCTTTGTTCTTTATTTATATAAAATAAATATATTTTAAACAAAACAACATTATCTCTTCACAAATACAGCTTGGCAGTATTTGAAGAAAAAGTGGAGCTGATTATTCTTAACACTCTTTAAAATATTCTTAAGACAGCTCTCACATCTATGATTACATGACACACAATACATGAAAATATGAAAGGGCTTAGAACAATAAACTCTGTTAACGTAATGTTCAATAATATCCTATAATTTATTAAAAGAAAATTTCTGACACATTACATAATAATCCTCCCCAAAGTGGAAGAAAAGTCAAATATGCCAGGCGTGGTGGCTCACGCCTGTAATCCCAGCACTTTGGGAGGCTGAGGCAGGCGGATCATCTGAGGTCAGGAGTTTGAGACCAGCCTGGCCAACATGGTGAAATCCCATATTTACTAAAAATACAAAAATCAGCCGGGCGTGGTGGCACGCGCCTTTAATCCCAGCTACTCTGGGGGCTGAGGCAGGGGAATTGATTGAACCTGGGAGGCAGAAGTTGCAGTGAGCCGAGATGGCACCACTGCACTCCAGCCTGGGTGACAGAGCAAGACCCTGTCTGGAAAAAAAAAAGAAAAAGTCAAATATAAAAATTTCAGCAGAAGTGATAAAACAAATTTGATGCTATTCATTTTCCCTTAAAAATTTTTCATTTGAAGTCTTTAGAATAGTTTTATTTTCATATCACAAGTAATACAATTGAGAAAACAAAAAGTACACAAAAAAATTAAAAATGTGTCAGCAACAATGCTCAGATAATGGTATTCCTGATGGTTTCCAATCAGGAGGTAGGAAAAAAAGAGTCCAATGATATCATTTTATTCTATTCTTCTAAGTGATAAACTACCCCGTGGTCCATTCTTTCTGTAATCCCAGCTTGTCCTGAGGGAAGGCACACTCAGGTTCTGAAGCTATTTAACTCTTTTGAGCACGGATGGGGAAAGAGTTACAGGAAAGTACTAAGAATACAATGCCAAAAGAGTAGCTTAGGAAACAGAGAAAAGGGAAAGAAACCAAGCAAACCAGTACCCATTTCTTTTATTCCTCTTATTCCTCTATTACAAAACAACTCACATTAAGTGGGCTCTATCACCCAACCCAAGAATAATAACAGTAAAAAGTACTATTTAACTGTGAATATGATGGGAGTGGTGGATGATGCTACAAAAACTAACTAAATGGTAGTAAAAACTAACCAGAAAAAACGTGAAAAGAGTTAACAAAAATCTGGTGCCTTTTCTGCAAGTGTCATTTATTTGTTAATACCTAGAACATGGCCTGCGGGGTAACCAAGCCTTGCAGTTAAGAGCTCAGGTGTGGGCCGGGCACAACGGCTCCTGCCTGTAATCCCAGCACTTTGGGAGGCAGAGGCAGGCGGATCACCTGAGGTCAGGAATTCAAGACCAGCCTGGCCAATATGGTGAAACCCTGTCTCTACCAAAAAAAAACAAAAAAATTAGCTGGGCGTGGTGGCGCATGCCTGCAATCCCAGCTACTCAGGAGGCGGAGGTTGCAGTGAGCCAAGATAGTGCCACTGCACTCCAGTATGGGCGACAGAGCAAGACTTCGTCTCAAAGAGAAAAAGAACACAGGCGCTATGCCAGAAGGCTTGGGCTCCAATACTGCTTCTGTGACTGTGACTGAGTTACTAGAGTGCCTCTCTGGTATTCGGTTTCCTCATCTGTAAAATGGACATAGTAACAGTATCTATCTCATAGGGTTATTAAGAAGATGAAATTTGTCAAGGCTGAAACACATTAGAACAGTACCTGGCCCACAGTAGGTACTCAATTAAGGTTAGTAATTATGAGAAAATGGGCAGCCCGCCACCCCAAACTACCATGTTGGTACCTTCCCTGCCTGGCCTTACTTGTTATATCCTGTGTCATTACTCATCTTCTGAACCTAGATAACATAAAACTAACCCTGGCACTATAATACTGGAAAAAACATGTACTTCCTCTCTTATAATGCACTGGATCAGACGATCTACAAACTCGGTATTGCTGGTGAACAGGGCAAAACACAGGGAAGCGCAGAAAACACTACAACAAAGACAAGCACATTTGAATCATTCTTCCCAGATGCTAAACACCCATACATTTTGATAGTGGTATTAGTGTCAACACCAACCACCATTCATGATTCAGACATCCTTCTCACTTGCCACTGCCTACTTACCAATCCTTAATTTTCTATTCTGTGGATGAGAATCCTGCTACCCATTCATATGAAAGCCACTTAGGAGTTTACTTTCCTCAGCTGGTTCTAGAAGGGAATCAGTGACTGTTTATTAAAAAAATAATAATAATTTGTTTCAAGACACTACAGGTAAGAGTTATATCTGTACCCTAAAAGCTGTCCTCAAACTATTCTGCATTCATATATAAAGTAAAGCAGAAACTTTTAAACAATCCTGGGCTCAGGAATGGCTTTCTAGCCTCCACATAATCCAGTTAACTCAAAGTCAGGCAGAAGATTCTTTCTGTTTTAATATACTTCCAAATCTTTCGGCCGGGCACAGTGGCTCATGCCTGCAATTCCAGCACTTTGGGAGGTCGTGAAGGCGGATCACTTGAGACCAGGAGTTCCAGACAAGCCTGGGCAACATGGCAAAACCCTATCTCTACTAAAAACACAAAAATTAGCCGGGTGTGGCAGCCCACACCTGTAAACCCAGCTACTTGAGAGGCTGAGGCACAAGAATCACTTGAAACCGGAAGGTGGTGCTTTTCAGTGAGCCAAGATCGCGCCACTGCACTCCAGCCTGGGTGACTGAGCGACACTCTTCGTCTCAAAGAAAAAAAAAAAGCTTTCTAAAATTTAGTACACTTTTCTATCATTGTAAAAACAGCATAGTAAAAATAATTGAGTCTTTTTTTCCAAAATATAAAACCTTTGAGGCTTCATCAGGAAAACTGATTATTCTTGGTTTAGCAGGGACAAATACACTAATGTTTAATGTTATACTTTCTAATTGCTGAGACACAGCTTGTCTCCAATTTTTTTGGTTTTTGTTTTTAGGGTCTTTTTAAAATGATTTCCTTCACGCTAGCTTTTTTAGTTATTTGCCTCCTTCTGCTAAAGCAAGAGTACAGTTTTTAAAATCTGGCTAATTAGGTGATAAAAACAATTACTACTTTAAATCTACACTACCTAATTTACAAAACTCATTCAAATACACGGCCATACTCTGTTCTGTGGTGTAAATGGGTATTACTATTTCCTCTTAACGAACAATTAGAACTAAAAGACATTAAATGAATTTCTTCTGAAACTGGTGTGCTAATAGGTATTACAACCAAATGCAGTAAAATAATCATCAATGATCCTTCCCTCCACTTCACACCTGACATTGAACAGATCACATAATCCCATGGATTCCACTTCCACTATCTTTCTCAACACCATCTACTTTGTTGCATACAATACTTTATTTTAGGGGTCTACCGTTTCTATCCTGGATTAGAAGAGGATCCTAATTTGTCTACCAACTTCAAGTTTTGCCATGCTCCAATTTATTTTCCACACAACAAACCAAAATGAGTTTTCTAATGGCACAATTCTGTCATGTTAACTCTTCTGCATGAAATTATACAGAGGCTCCCCAAACCACAAGAATAGCCTTCAAAATAAGTTACATCACATTCAAGCCCATACATATCTGGATCCTAATTTTCTCTCTAGCTCCCTTTCTAACCGCAGCCCCTCATACTACAAATCTGCAGTTTTCCAGAGTTCTCACTGTCTCTCACCTCCAGGCTTTTGCAATAAGATATTTTAACTGACATTAGAGCTGTGTCCATCATCAATCTCACTTTTCAGCTAACTCACTACCACTCAGACTTGAGGTTTCACTTAGCTATCATTTCCATTGGAAAATCTGCAATGATACCTAAAACTAGGTTACATACCCATCCTATACGCATAGGCCCCTGCGCCTTGAGCTTAGCATTATCAAAATGTAGTCAATTGCCTGAATACTTGCAGTCCTCCTGAAGAAGTGAGAGGTGACAATGTGCTGGCAGTCCTCACAGCCCTCGCTCACTCTCGGCGCCTCCTCTGCCTGGGCTCCCACTTTGGCGGCACTTGAGGAGCCCTTCAGCCCACTGCTGCACTGTGGGAGCCCCCTTCTGGGCTGGCCAAGGCCGGAGCCGGCTCCCTCAGCTTCCACGGAGGTGTGGAGGGAGAGGCGCCAGCGGGAACCAGGGCTGCTCGCCGCGCTTGCAGGCTGGCTGGAGTTCCGGGTGGGCGTGGGCTTGGCAGGCCCCGCACTGGGAGCAGCCGGCTGGCCCTGCCGGTCCCGGGCAATGAGGGACTTAGCACCCTGGCCAGCGGCTGCGGAGGGTGTACTGGGTCCCCCAGCAGTGCCAGCCCACCGGCGCTGCACTCGATTTCTCGCCCAGCCTTAGCTGCCTTCCCGCGGGACAGGGCTCAGGACCTGCAGCCCGCCATGCCTGAGCCTCCCACCCCCTCCCTGGGCTCCTGTGGGGCCGGAGCCTCCCCGATGTGTGCCGCCCCCTGCTCCACGGTGCCCAGTCCCATCGACCACCCAGGGGCTGAGGAGTGCGGGCGCATGGCGCGGGACTGGCAGGCAGCTCCACCTGCAGCCCCGGTGGGGGATCCACTGGGTGAAGCCAATTGGGCTCCTGAGTCTGGTGAGGACATGGAGAACCTTTATGTCTAGCTCAGGGATTGTAAATACACCAATCAGCACCCTGTGTCTAGCTCAGGGTTTGTGAATGCACCAATCGACACTCTGTATCTAGCTACTCTGGTGGGGCCTTGGAGAACCTTTGTGTTGACACTCTGTATCTAGCCAATCTGGTGCAGACATGGAGAACCTTTGTGTCTAGCTCAGGGATTATAAACGCACCAATCAGTGCCCTGTCAAAACAGACCACTAGGCTCTACCAATCAGCAGGATGTGGGTGGGGCCAGATAAGAGAATACAAGCAGGCTGCCCGAGCCAGCAGTGGCAACCCGCTCAGGTCCCCTTCCACACTGTGGAAGCTTTGTTCTTTAGCTCTTTGCAATAAATCTTGCTGCTGCTCACTCTTTGGGTCCACACTGCCTTTATGAGCTATAACGCTCACCGCGAAGGTCTGGAGCTTCACTGCTGAAGCCAGCGAGACCACAAGCCCACCGGGAGGAACAAACAACTCCAGACGTGCCACCTTAAGGGCTGTAACACTCACTGCGAAGGTCTGCAGCTTCACTCCTGAGCCAGCGAGACCACGAACCCACCAGAAGGAAGAAACTGCGAACACATCCCAACATCAGAAGGAACAAACTCGAGACGCGCCACCTTAAGAGCTGTAACACTCACTGCGAGGGTCCGCGGCTTCATTCTTGAAGTCAGTGAGACCAAGAACCCACCAATTCCGGACACAGAAGCCTTTAAGCTCTTTGAAAGCAGGATCTGTGGCATGTTATTCATTGATTCAAAAAAAAAAAAAAAAAGCTGTGATCCCAATTCCTGTCTCCAATATCTTAATGTGCATGCCTTTCACTCTGCTCTCCAGTTCCTGAGATCAAGGTAATGAAATGTTGAATAAAATTACATTTGTTAAAGGCAAATACTTGATACCAAACAATTACTTGATAATTACATTTTAAAACATTAGTTTCTCTCTAAGGAAAAGGATGATTCAAGGACAGATTAATAAGCCATTTAAAAAAAGAGTTGCAGAAGACCACTGAAGAACTGCACACAGTGCTTTAAAGGGGTGTGGGTAAACTGTCTCCATGTAACATCCTACATATTCAAATAAGAAAGGAACAAATGTTTGAAGGAGAAATGTAACAAACTAAAATTGTATCATAACTGGTGGAAACTACTTGGGGAAAAAAAATAGAATATAGTTACCAAGGAAAAGAATTTAGTCTTAAAAATACTGTAGACTAATTTTAAAGAACACTAAACATTTTTTAAAAGACAGAATTACCTGTAATTGGCATATGCACTCTGCCAATGAAAAACTGTTGCTAAAAACCCAAGATATTCCAAAATTCGGTACTATTAATTTCCATCAGCAAACTTCTATCTGCATAGATATTCTCAAAAGTAATCTTATACTCAATGTATCTAAACTAGTAAATGTGAATGGTGTAGCTCCAAGTGAATGTGGAGTCACTATACCAGAAACCTAAATTAATAGCCAAATTTAAAAGAAAAATATGTACAGCCTCTTGTATCAGAAATAAAAACAAACTAAAAATAAAACTAGTATTAAAAATTATTTCCAGTCAGGCACAGTGGCTCACACCTCTAATCCCAACACTTTGGGAGGCTGAGGAGGGCGGATCACCCAAGCTCAGGAGTTCAAAACCAGCCTGGCCAACATGGTGAAACCTCATCTCTACTAAAAATACAAAAATTACCAAAAAATTACTAATTACTAAAAATACAAAAATTAGCCGGGCATGGTGGCGCATGTCTGTAATCCCAGCTACTCCGGAGGCTGAGGCAGGAGAATCGCTTGAACCCAGGGGGCGGGGATGGACTGAGTCCAGATTGTGCCACTGTACTCCAGTCTGGGCAACAGAGTGAGACTCTGTCTCAAAAAAAATTATTTCCACCAGGCGCAGTGGCTCACACCTGGACACCTATAATCCTAGCACTTTGGGGAGCCAAGGCAGGTGGATCACTTGAGGTCAGGAGTTTGAGACCAGCCTGGCCAATATGGTGAAACCCTGTCTCTACTAAAAATGCAAAATTAGCTGGACATGGTGGTTCATGCCTGTAATCCCAATTACTCGGGAGGCTGAGGCAGAAGAATTGCTTGAACCCGGGATGCAGAGGTTGCAGTGAGCTGAGATCGCACCACTGCACTCCAGGGTGAGACTCCATCTCAAAAAAAAAAAAAAAATTATTTCCCAGGGAAACAAAAGGACATTCCTTAAAAATTATTTGTAAATGCTTATCTGAAAACTATAACCTGCAGGTTCAGTTGTGGCGTCACAAATTCAGAAACAGTCGTTAGTGCAGATAATGAGAATCAATCATTATTTGAGAATGTAATAGGATGTTACAAATCATCTAATGCATACAAGGAAAAAAACTGAAAAGATGAGATTTCTTTTCTCCTGTCTACCTTTCCATATTTTCCAAATTTACTAGAACAGAGGCTGCAAATTCAGATGCAGCCTCCTAAGAAGATAACCAAAATAACCTGTTGAACAAGCAAAACCAAGTGTATTACCCACAGACACATGTTTGAAGCCCACTAAAAGCCACAGTTCAAGATCTTAGATTTGGCATCTGCATGCTTCTCTGAGGCCCACTGAGCGACCCCCTCGGGGGTCTCCCCAACCACAATGGTGAGATGAGTCACACTGGGTAGAGGTCCAATTTCCTTTTCAACAACTGTAGGAATAAAGACCCATTGAATTTCTTATCACATTTGAAAATGTTTAATATTGGAAGAAACCTCCCATATTACTAATATACTATTCTCAACATTTTTTATTCTAAGTCCATAAGTGAAAGTTCACCTGAAAGAAGACAGGCATAGGTTTCATAAGGCCATCTTCATGCTGACTCTAGAAGCCAGTGAGTTCAGAAGGTTTCATCAGATCATCATCCAAATAGAACACAATTTACCTGGGAACCTTGAGTATTTTCCTGTCTTGACTTGCTTTGTCCATGGAAGTCTGGGCCTAGGAGAGACAGTCTCTCCAAATCTTAAACCAACAAGGCACTGTCAGGTTTGCAGTTAGAGATGGCCAACCATTAGGTTGTGAGCCCAAGACAGGAGGTGCACAAACAACATATTCAATATGCCATTAGGAGACTCCCATGAGTTTGGCTCAGACTAAGTCTGTGGTCTCTCAGAGTCAGACTTTTGTTTCTTTAAATGCATTAAATATGTAATGCAAATTCATGGTCTTCTCTTTATAAATGGCATCATTTCACCAAGGATAGTTACAAAGTGGGGAACAAGGAGAGCGAAATAGGAAGACCTATTAGAAAGGGGAAACAAATATCCTGAGAGTGACTTCAGACCCCAAATGCACAGAAAGCCAGTGGGGTTTAGAAAAACTGTGAATGACGGGGCGTGGTGGCACATGCCTGTAATCCCAACACTTTGGGAGGCCGAGGCAGGTGGATCACTTGAGGTCAGGAGTTCAAGACCTGGCCAACATGGTGAAACCCAGTCTCTACTAGAAATACCAAAAAAAAAAAAAAAATTAGGCATGGTGGCTCAGGCATGTGGTCCCAGCTACTTGGGAGGCTGAGGCAGGAGAACCGCTTCAACCCGGGAGGTGGAGGTTGCAGTTAGCCAAGATTGCGCCACTGCACTCCAGCCTGGGTGACAGAAAGAGACTCTTGTCTCAAAAACAAAAACAAAAAAACAAAAAAAAAGAAACTGTAAATATTGGACAAGGTCTTTTGAAGGCTATTACCAAAATCTTTCCTGTGAAAACAGGTAACTCTAATCCAGTTGTTCTAGCAGACGAAGGATAAGCCCCTTGGAGACTTCCAGGGTGGGCTCTTACTACCTTCAGTTAGCATTCAGGAGTAAGCCCTCAAGTAGTTGTGACCCCAGCTCCTTCCTCACTTCTTGTGAACAGCCTTAAGCCAGAAAAAGAAAATGTTATAAACAAGCAAAAACTGGCTGGGAAGGCACCACATTGTCAAACAATGTAACTCCATATTACACATTTCAAAAGAGCCTGAAAACAAAGGCAGTATAAGACCCAGAATAAGATGATACCCTTGAAGATAAAACTAGATGCTCCCACTCCAAAAATTAAACACCAGTCTTTTGACAAAGAAACCTGCAGAGATTGTAAGAAGAAATTACAATGGAAAAATAATTGTTCTGTTTTATTCAAGAGAATTGGGAAAAAATGATAGTAGGCAATGTTCTAACAGCAAATCAAGTACCCATTTCTCCTTTTACTCTTCAACTCACAAGAAGAATTTTCACTAATTATTAGTGGAGAAACAAGTAAAAATTTTATTGATATGGGTGGCAGTATATTTACCTTAATTCCTGCCATTGTTCCACAAGCTCTCCCTCGGAAATCAACAAACTACTCAGTTGACAGATATGGATAATACCCGTCGCATTTCCCATGTCCCAGCACACAACGGTCACCTTTGGACCTTTAGCCAAGAAACATTCCCTTCCTATGAGACACTACATTCATTAATTTCATAAGGAAAAATCTCCCGTGTAAACAGAATTTCCAGATCAAACACTCTCCTGATGGTCTCTTCCTTGAACCCTTGAGGACTCCACCATTCATCATCAAGCCAGAAATAATTTGGACAGTGACACATCAGTATTCTTGGGAATAAATCAAGTCCAAATTGAAGATATCAAAAAGGCAACATTCCTCATCAAAAAAATATATAATTATACTGGTAGAAATATTCAGGCTGAGTAGATCAAGGTTCATAATGACACATCCAAACCCCTACCCAAATTCACACAAATGTCTAAAACAAAAAGGTAAAGAGGACAAGACCTCATAAGGAAATAATAATAATAATTTCATCATACACTGCTCAGGGGTTTGCAAGGCTGCAATCAGGGAGTGAACCAGGCTGCATTGTCACTGGAGACTCGAATGGGGAGAAATTTGTTGCCAAGCTCATTCAGGTAGTTGGCAGAATTATGTCCTTGTAGCTGCATGATGAAGGACCCCAGCCTTTTGCTAGCTCTTGGGTAGAGACTGTCCTTACATAGATCCTTAGAATCTGCCCACCATTCACTGCCAAGTAGGCTTCCTCAATATGGCTGCTTACTTTATCAAGCCAGCAAAAAGAATCTTGTTCTCTAGTCTGTTAAGATCAAGTACTATATAATGAAACATAATCACAAGAGTGACACCCAACCACTTTGCCACATAATGTAATTGAATGCAGTGACATCCCATCACTTTTGCCATATAATGCAACCTAATTAAGGGAGTAATATCACATCACCTTTGCCATATTCTATTAGTTAGAGAAGCAATTCACAGGTTCTACCCAAATTGAAGAGGAGTGGATTATACAAGAGGAAAGGAGTACATAAAGGTTTGGATGCCTGACAGTTCCTCAAAAAGCTAAACAAAGAATTACCACATGACCCAGGAATTCCACTCTTGGGTACATACCCCAAATAACTTAAAAAACAGACATATGGCTGGGCGCAGTGGCACGCGCCTGTAATCCCAGCACTTTGGGAGGCCAAGGCGGGTGGATAACCTGAGGTCAGGAGTTTGAGACCAGTCTAACATGGTGAAACCCTGTCTCTGCTAAATACAAAAAAAAAAAAACAAACCCATTAGCCAGACACGGTGGTGGGTGCCTGTAATCCCAGCTACTTGGGAGACTGAGGGAGGAGAATCACTTGAACTCAGCAGAGGTTGCAGTGAGTCAAGATCACGCCACTGCACTCCAGCCTGGGCAACAAGAGTGAAACACCATCTCAAAACAAACAAAACAAACAAATAAACAAACAAATATATAAGCAAATACTTGCATACAAATGTTTGTAGCAATACTAATTGCAAAGGTCAAAATGTAACCCAAATGTCTTTCAACTAATGAATGGATTTTATTTTTTTTTTTGGACAGAGTCTTACTCTGTT
The DNA here is from genome assembly GCF_029281585.2 of Gorilla gorilla gorilla. Taxonomy (NCBI): domain Eukaryota; kingdom Metazoa; phylum Chordata; class Mammalia; order Primates; family Hominidae; genus Gorilla; species Gorilla gorilla. Next base: position 114,928,324 of record NC_073238.2, on the reverse strand, counting down.
GCCCAGGCTGGAGTGCAGTGGTGCCATCTCAGCTCACTGCAACCTCCTCCCCCAGGGTTCTAGTGATTCTCCTGCCTCAGCCTCCCGAGTAGCTGACATTACAGGGCCTGCCACCACGCCCAGCTTATTTTTTTTCTATTTTTAGTAGAGTCAGGATTTCACCATGTTGGCCAGGCTGGTCTCGAACTCCTGACCTCAGGTGGATTTTTTTTTTTAAGTGGTATATTCATACAATTGAATATCACTCAGCCACACACACAAAAAAACCCTCCGCCCCCAGGGTTCTAGCGATTCTCCTGCCTCAGCCTCCCAAGTAGCTGACATTACAGGTGCCTGCCACCACACCCAACTAATTTTTTTGTATTTTTAGTAGAGATGGGGTTTCACCATGTTGGCCAGGCTGGTCTTGAACTCCTGACCTCAGGTGGATTTTTTTAAGAAGTATATTCATACAACTGAATATCACTCAGCCACACACACACACAAAAAAACTGATACATGCTATAACATGGATACTATATTTTGCTTGGTTGAGTCCAATGTTAAGCCTATCTAAAGTCCTTATTTTCATATATTTGCAGTTACAGAATTTCTATTTAATTTTTTTTTTTTTTGAGATGGAGTCTCACTCTGTCACCCAGGCTGGGGTGCAGTGGCATGATCTCGGCTCACTGCAACCTCCACCTCCTGTGGTCCAGCGATTCTCCTACTCAGCCTCCCGAGTGGCTGGGATTACAGGTGCGCACCACCACGCCCAGCTAATTTTTCTATTTTTAGTAGAGACGGGGTTTCATCATGCTGGCCAGGCTGGTCTCAAACTCCTGACCTCATGATCCACCCATCTCGGCCTCCCAAAGTGCTGGGATTGCAGGCATAAGCCACTGCACCCAGTCTTGTATTTAATTTTTAAAATAGATTCAAATTCTCTTGTGAAATTCTTTTTTTTTTTTAGACAGAGTTCCGCTCTTGTTGCCCAGGCTGGAGTGCAATGGCGTGATCTCGGCTCACTGCAACCTCCACCTCCCAGGTTCAAGGGATTCTCAGGCCTCAGCCTCCCGAGTAGCTGGGATTACAGGCACCTGCCACAACACTCAAATATTTTTTGTATTTTCAGTAGAGACAGGGTTTCGCCATGTTGATCAGGCTGATCTTGAACTCCTGACCTCAGGTGATCCGCCCACCTCGGCCTCCCAAAGTGCTGGGATTACAGGTATGAGCCACCATACCCGGATGAAATTCTTTATATACTTTTCTATTTTCTCCATATTTTCCTTGGATTTCTTTAGCATATAAATCGTAGTTATGTCAGCCAATTCCAATATCTGAAGCATATGTGGATCTGTTTCCATTGTCTTTTAATTTTTTCTCTTGGTTTTTGGTTTCTTTTGGTGTCTCTAATAGATGTGACTAAACAATATGTACTAAATGGCAGACAACATATATAAAATGAGTATATGTATAAAATTTATCTCCTAGAATATTATTCATTCAACAAATACCTAGTGAGCACTGACTGAGCACTGACTAAGCACTGACAATATGCCAGGCACCATGTGCATGTGATACAGTAATAAAGAGAGCAGCATCCCTGCCATCAGAAGCTTACGCTCCGTGTAGGAAGGAGACATTTACCTAATACTGAAATGGCCTGTAAGGCCCTAAAAATCTAAGCTCCCTACTACACCATTATCTTTTTTTTACCTTATCTCTAAATTGTCTCTCTCGATGATTCCAATCACATGCTTCCTCGGTGTTTATTCAGTAGCAGGTACACTTCAACCTCAACCAACAATCTTGCGCTTGTTATTCTTTCTGCCTAATATGCTTTGCTCTTCTCTAGGATAGCAACATGACTTGTCCTGCCACTTCCTTAGATGGTCTGCTAAACATGCACTTGGCCCTCTATATCCTTGGGTTCTGTATCCCTGGATTAAACCCAAAAAAGGGAAGGGGAAGGGAAAGGGGAAGGGGAGGGGAAGGGGAAGGGAAAGGGAGGAAAATAAAAATACTGCATATTTTAAAACACAGTGGGACAACTATTTACATAGCATTTACATTGTTTTAGGGTATTATAAGTAATCTAGAGATGATTTAAAGTATACGGCAGGGCTGCGCACAGTGGCTCACACCTGCAATCCCAGCACTTGGGAGGCCAAGGCAGGTGAATCACTTGAGGTCAGGAGTTCAAGACCAGCCTGGCCAATATGGTGAAACTTCATCTCTACTAAAAATACAAAAAACAGCTGGGCATGGTGGTGCATGCCTGTAATCCCAGCTACTTGAGAGGCTGAGGTGGGAGAACTGCTTGAACCTGGGGCGGACGGAGGTTACAGTGAGCCAAGATCATGACACTGCACTCTAGCCTGGGCAATAAAGTGAGACTCCACCTCAAAAAAATAAATATATAAAAATAAAAAAATAAAATAAAGTATACAGAAGGATGAGCGTAGGATATATGCAAACACTACCCTATTTCATATAAGGCACTTAAGCATCAACAAATTTTGGTATCTGAGGGGGTAGGTCTTGGAACCAATCCCTTGTAGATATGAAGACATGCCTGTATATAAAATTGTGAATATAGCCCCACCTTCCAGCAGTCTTTTTCTCTTATGTTTCAACATAGAACATATGTTTTATTATTTGTTTATCATCTGTTTCCTTCTATAGTGTAAGCTCCTTGAGGGCATAAAAATATGTTCAGTCTCTTTTGTTCACTACTATATCAACAGCACTTCAAACAGTGTCAGACAAATTGCGTGCACTTGGTAAATATCTACTGAATAGATGAATGAATAAATGATTTAAAATGTGATGAGTTAAGTGTAGGGTCCTAAGGAAAAATACAGCAGAGAGCCTAATCTAATGAAGACAGTTAAGGAATGCCTATGTGAGGAATTTACATTTAAGCCAAGACCTAAACAATGACTAAGAGACAATCAGGAATGAAGACAGAAGCAGATATGACTAAGTACATAAGTTTCAAGAATCTGAACGATGTCAAGTATGGCAGATACATACAATGCAAAGGATAGACTGGCACGGTATCAGTTTGGAGAGCTAAGCAAAATCCAACCATTTAAAACATTTATATGAGTAGTCATTCAAAAGTTATTAAAGATAGGCATACGATCAAATCTGGATTTTTGGTCACTCAAACTGAAGTATCATTAATTAATGGATGGGAATTCCTATACGCCAACAGTGAAGACGATATCAAGAAAATAATCCCATTTACAATAGCTATGAATAAAATAAAATAAAATACCTAGGAATAAACTTAACTGAAGAAGTGAAAGGTCTCTACAATGAAAACTATAGGCCGGGTTCAGTGGCTCATGCCTGTAATCCCAGCACTTTGGGAGGCAGAGGTGGGTGGATCACAAGGTCAGGAGATCGAGACCACCATGGCCAACATGGTAAAACCCCGTCTCTACTAAAAACAAAGCAAAAATTAGTTGGGCGTGGTGGTGCATGCCTATAGTCCCAGATACCAGGGAGCCGGAGGCAGGAGAATCGCTTGAACCCGGGAGGCAGAGGTTGCAGTGAGCCGAGATTGCACCACTGCACTCCAGCCTGGCAACAGAGCGAGGCTCCATCTAAAAAAAAAAAAAAACACACACACACACACAAACAACTATAAAACGTTGATGCGAGAAATTGAAAAGGACACAAAAGATGCAAAGAGATTCTACATTCATGGGTTGGAAGAACCAATATTGTTAAAATGTCCATACTACCTAAAGCAATCTACCGATTCAATATAATCCTTATCAAAATACCAATGACAATCTTCACAGGAATAGAAAAAAAAATCCTAAAATTTATATAGAACCACAAAAGACCCAGAATAGGCAAAGCTATCCTGAGGAAAATGAACAAAACTGGAGGAATCACACTACTTGACTTAAAATTATACTACAGAGCTATAGCAATCAAAACAGCATAGTACTGGCACAGACCAATAGAACAGAATAGAGAACCCAGAAATAAATCCATACATCTATAGTGAATTCACTTGACAAAGGTGCCAAGAATATACCTTAGGGAAAGGACGGTCTTCAATAAATGGTGCTCGGAGAACTGGATAACCAGATGCAGAAGAACAAAACTAGACCCTTATCTCTTGCCATATACAAAAATCAAATCAAAATGGATTGAAAATTTAAACCTAAAACCTCAAATTATGAAACTACCAAAAGAAAACATTGCAAAAACTCTGTAAGATGCTGGTCTGGGCAAAGATTTCTTGAGTAATTCCCCACCAGCCCAGGCAAGCAAAGCAAAAATAAATAAATGGGGTCACATCAAGTTAAAAAGGTTCTACACAGCCAAGGAAATCAACAGTCAAGAGACAACTCACGGAATGGGAGCAAAATATTTGCAAACTATCCATCTGACAAGAGATTAATAACCAGAATATATAAAGAGCTCAAACAACTCAACAAGAAAAAAAAATCTAATAATCCAACTTTTTAAATGGGCAAAAGATCTGAATAGACATTTCTCAAAAGAAGACATACAAATGTTAAACAGGCATATGAAAAGGTGCTCAACATCACTGATCATCAGAGAAATGCAACACAATGAGAGATCATCTCACCCCAGTTAAATTGGCTTTTATCCAAAAGACAGGCAATAACAAATGCTGGCGAGGATATACAGAAAAGGGAACCCTTGTATAGTGTTGGGGGGAATGCAAATTAGTAAAGCCACTGTGGAGAACAGTATAGAGGTTCCTCAAAACACTAAAAATAGAGCTGCCATATGATCCAGCAATCCCACTGCTAGGTATATACCCAAAAGAAAGGAAAGCAGTCTATCAGATATCTACACTAACATGTTTACTGCAACACTATCCACAACAGCCAACATTTGGAAGCAACCTAAATGTCCATCAACAGACGAATGGATTTTTAAAATGTGGTACATATATACAATGGAGTACTATTCAGCCACCAAAAAGAATGAGGTCCTGTCACTTGCAACAACATAAATGGAACTGGAGGACATTATGTTAAATGAACGAAGTCAGACATAGAAAGACAAACTTGACATGTTCTCACTCATCTGTGGGAGCTAAAAATTAACATAGTTGAACTCACAGTGATAGAGAGTAGAATGATGATTGCCAGAGGCTGGGAAGGGTAGTGAGGAGGAGTGGGGGTGGGGGATGTGGGGATGGTTAATGGGTACAAAAATGGGTCCAGTTAGATAGAATGGGTAAGATCTAGCATTTGACAGCACAACAAAGTGATTACAGTCAACAATAATTTATTGTACATTTTTAAATAACTAAAAGTATATTAGACTGTTTGTAACACAAAGACATTATAAATACTTGAGGTGAAGAATTTTTAAAAAATTAATTGGATGGAAGCAAGAATGACTACAAGGAGACTAATTAGAAGGCAGATGAAGTAATCCAGACTAGATGATAGTAGCTGGAATCTGGGGTTGGTTAGCATGGGCAAAGAAAGAAGTAAATGGATTAGAAAGCTATCTGAGTGAATTCTCCACAGTCGCATTTGTTAAGAATCACTCTATGTTTCTAGCCACCACCTTCCTAGGCAGAAAAGAATGAAGGATAAGAATTTTAGAGCAGGGATAGGCAAACTTTTTCTTAATGGATCAGGAAGTAAATATTTTAGGCTTTGTGGGTCACATAGTCTACTATGTGTCCCATGTAGTTGAGTCTACTCCACATATTGAGTCTACTACTCAGCTCTACTACTGTAGTGGAAAAGCAACCACAGACAATATGTAAAGGGATGAACATGTTTGCCCTCCAATAAACCTTTATTTATAAAAATAGGTGTGCATGGGCTATAGTACCAATCTCTAGTTTCAGGAGAAAGATGAGTTCAGCTTTTAACTTGTTAGTTTCAAGGTGCCTCAGAGGCATCAAGTAGTAAGAGCTATATAAGAAGCAACTGGATATGTAATCCTGAAGTTCAGAACAGATACATACATTTGAGATTGGTCAGAAAAGTGGCAATAGGCCAAGTGCAGTGGCTCATGCCTGTAATCCCAGCACTTTGGGAGGCCGAAGGGAAGGACTGCTTGAGCCCAGGAGCTTGAGACCAGTCTGGGCAAAAGAGTGAGACCCCCGTCTCTACAAAATATAAAAAAGTAGGCAGTTGTGGTGGCACACACCTATAGTCTCACCTATTCAAGAAGCTGACGTGGGAGGAGCACTTGAGCCCATGAGGTTGACGTTGCAGTGAGCCATGATTGTGCCACTGCACTCTAGCCTGGGTGACAAAACAAGACCTTGTCTCAAAAAACAATAATAATAGTAAAAGAAAAAAGAAAAGGTGGCAATTGATGCCATGAAAAAAAGTAAGATTGCCCAGGGCAAGTTAGCACAATAAAAAGAGGAAATGTCCTACTCAGGACCCAGAATAAAACCCCCATTTAAGGAACAAAGATAGGAAGAACAATCGGGAAGGAATCTAAGAAGGGCATTCAAACAAGCCAAAAAAACACAAAAACTAGAACTGAGTAATGTGCCGAAAGTGAGTATCTCATGAGAGAAATATGGACTGACCAAGAGACTCAAACGTTGCTCAAAGATTGATATAAGATCAGAATTCAAAATTATATATTGGATTTAACAAAGGGAAGAGGTTGCTGGTAGCTTTGCAAGAGAAATTCAGTAGGAATGAGGAAAGAAGCTAGACGGCAAGAAAAGATTAAGTGAAAGATACAGAAATGAAAGTGAGGAAGGACAATTCTAAGAGCTTTGGCACTGAAAGGGGAAGAGAGAAAGAAGGTGGCAACTAGCTGTAGAGTGATGGGGTGATGGTGCTTTACGAATGGAAGAAATGTTTGTTTCTTTCCCACCAAACTGTGAGAACTATGATACGCAGATCATGTGTATCTCATCACCACAACCTTCCCACATAACTGAGTGACCAACACATTTGTTCACTGAGCATTTTTAATAGCAATGATAACAGAAAGGAGCTAAAAGATGAGAATTTTAAGACACAGAAGAGAGAAAAGATAATCAGTAAAACCATAGCCTGTGAAGGCTATAAAGAATACATTTGGAGCGTAGGAGGAGGAGCTGGCTTTCCAGAGGATGTGGAACACCTCTTCCTTGTAACAAGGGGGAAGAAACGACATGGATACACATAGATAAAAGTAAATGCAAGTAAATATGGGCAAGAAGCTGAGGATATTTATTAACCAGGGGGCAAGTTTTCTAATCGTCCTCTAATGCATGAAATGATCTTGCACAATGAAGAACAGCCCAACACAGAATGCCAAAAGTAACAATACGAAATGCTGAAATGAAGAGCTCCTGCAGGCTAAGTCAAATCGCAAGGTTAAAACTCTACATGAGGACTCTCTTCTAACTAGAAAAAAATAGAATAATTTTTCATGGGAAAAGGAGAAATTGCATACTTCAATTTCTGCATGTCTCCCTCAGAAGCCTTCAGCTGCAGAAAGCCCTTGCTAAATGTCTGCAATATACAATTACCTATAGCTATACCACTTTCACCAGAAACATGATCCTAACTTACATATTATGCACATGGAGAGAAGCTCAAGATAAAGATATACAGAGAAACTCATAATGTTTAACACATGAAACACATACCACTATTAAATGCAGTCCAGAGATCTGACAGTACGTTTTTTAATCACCAAATTTTTTCCTATGAAAGTCTGAGTCACTGCTGATTCATTAAATACAATGCTCAAACAGTTTCTCACTCTTTTTAACTTATGCTATTTAAAACAATCCAAGTTGGCTAGGCACAATGGTTCACATCTGTAATCCCAACACTTGGGAAGGCCAAGGCGGGAGAATCACTTCAGCCCAGGAGTTTGAGACCAGCCTGGGCAACACGGTGAGACCCTCATCTCTACAAAATAAAAATAATTAGTCAGGTGTGGTGGTGTGTGTCTGCAGTCCTAGCTACTTGGGAGGCTAAAGAAGGAAGGATTCTTGAGTCATGGCGAGAGGATCATTTGAGCCTAAGAGTTCAAGGTTACAGTGAGCTATGACTGCACCAGTGCACTCCAGCCTGGGCAACAGAGTGAGACCTCCATCTCTAAAAATAATAAAATAATCCAGTTAAAAACACTGATTTCTGGCCGGATGCAGTGGCTCACGCCTGTAATCCCAGCACCTTGGGAGGATGAAGCAGGCAGATCACCTGGGGTCAGGAGTTCGAGACTAGCCTGGCCAACATGGTGAAACCCTGTCTCTACTAAAAATACAAAAATTAGCTGGGCTTGGTGGCAGGCACCTGCAATCCCAGCTACTCGGGAGGCTGAGGCAGGAGAATCGCTTGAACCCAGGAGGCAGAGTTTGCAGTGAACCGAGATTGCATCATTGCACTCCAGCCTGGGCGACAAGAGCAAGACTCCATCTCAAATAAATAAATAAATAAATGTAAAAACACTGATTTTTTAAACATATATACATGTATGTATGTGCGTGCATACGTGTGTGTGTGTGTGTGTGTGTGTGTGTGTGTATCCCAAAAAAGCAATAGTTACATTTTATCTTATACTTTTGACAAAATCTTTAACTTGAAGACATATACAATAAAAGTTAAAGTAGCTTCTCACCTTGACTACTCCATCAAAGCCAGGGATTGTATTAACCTCTGCTTTCTTAGCTAATAATTTGCTTTCAATCTTGTCGCCCATGGCTTGAATAGCATGTGTGTCAGGTCCAATGAAAACAACATCTTCTGCTGCCTGTGGAGAAAAACAAGTCAAAATTTATAACAAGAACATTACGGAGCATGATGTGGAGTCACAATTTTATAAAAGAAAAGCCCATATGTGTATTTTCTAATTATTTTTATTGCAGAAACAACAGTTTTTGAGCCAACACATTAAAATACTATATTGCATATAGTACATGTGTGGATAGATGCATGCAACAAAGTCAAATGAAAACAACCAAAAGCACTGAGGAACTCCTTCTGGGTAAACAGTGTGCCTCGGAAAAGTCACTCTATGACACTGTATTTGTATATAACGTCCTACACCACCTAATCTAGCCAGTAAGGTCACCACCCGTAAACACCTTATAAATCTCTGTGTTCTCAATAGCCTGCAGCATAGTGCCTAGTATAACACAATATCCATATTTCCTGAATACCAATTCTGTGCCAGGCTCTGAGCTAAACACAGGAGATAACATGGATGAAGACAACAGGATATCAACAATTTCCAGGAAACGTGAACAGATCACTGACACCTCAGAGAAACAGACAAAAGAAAGTACATGTTTGCATCCTGTGACTATTAAAGATGAGTCAAAAATCCAGTGGGAATTTAACTGGGTAGAGTTCAGTTTCAATCAAAACCACTCTGCACAAACCACACTGAATACCTTGACAATGGATCTACCTCTCTTGTTTATGCCACTCTAATTTAAAAAAAAAGCTAATGACTTAAATAGATCTAGAGACAGAACAAAATATGATGCCATTAGCTCCACCACAGGGCATGGTCTAGAAAAGCAATGGGGGTATTTGCTGAGATAAAGGATGAAGTCATTACATAAAGAACTGAAGGTAAATATAAAATGGGAAAAACCAGACCTATATGCAGGCCTTCCTCGAGGAAGGCGCCTGACTGCTGATTGTCCTACGACCTTGTCAGAGGTGGTATAAACAATAAACTGCATATTTGTATATCACTTTTACATCACCTGTTCATTCCATGTTAGCGTTGCTGCCTGCAAAGAATCTTGACTTGGGAAAAAAGGTTCATTCTCCTGGTGACCAGGGCAGCTGAGCAGCCTGTTGCTTGGACTGCTCTCCTGGCCATCATGGCCAGGAGGATTAAACCCACCCTGAGCAGGAAGTAGAAGTAGAACAAGGAATAAACACAAAGAATATACAAGGAGATAAATATTTAAGAGGCGAGATGATGACTCCAACTTTGCACACGCTGAGCTGACAGGCCTCTGCAATAGTCAAGTATTCATGTTCAGGAGGCAGATATAGAGGTATAGAGGTTATTAGACAAGTCCAGGCTGAAATACAGATTTTTTCTTTTTTGAGACAGAGTCTCACTCTGTCACCAGGCTGGAGTGCAATGGCACAGTCTTGGCTCACTGCAGCCTCCGTCTCCCGGGTTCAAGCGATTCTCCTGCCTCAGCCTCACGAGTAGCTGGGACTACAGGAGCGCACCACCACGCCCAGCTAATTTTCATATTTTTAGTAGAGATGGGGTTCCACTATATTGGCCAGGATGATCTCGACCTCTTGATCTCATGATCCACCGGCCTCCGCCTCCCAAAGTGCTAGGATTACAGGCATGAGCCACTGCGCCTGGCCAAAATACAGATTTTTAAAGGCATCAAATACAGGACGGAATTAAAAGCTGTGAATGGCAGTCCGGGTGCGGTGGCTCATACCTGTACTCCCAGCACTTTGGGAGGCTGAGGAGGGCAGATCTTGAGGTCAGGAGATCGAGACCATCCTGACCAACACAGTGAAAGCCCGTCTCTACTAAAACTACAAAAAATTAGCTGGGCGTGGTGGCATGCGCCTGTAATCCCAGCTACTTGGGAGGCTGAGGCGGGAGAATTGCTTGAACCCGGGAGTCAGAGGTTGCAGTTAGCGGAGATGGAGCCACTATACTCCAGCCTGGCGACAGAGCGAGACTCCATCTCAAAAAAATAAATACAAAAATAAAAGTTGTGAATGAAATCATTCAGAGAAAATGAGTAGAAAAGCCAATGTCTTTAAATTCAAGAGGTATGCTTCTCTCCTACCCAAAAGCAAAACAAAAGAAAAGGGAAATTTTAGACCCTGAGTCTAAAGCACCCATTTCTTTGAGTGACAATGTGGATAATATCTGACTTTTAAGTTTGATTAAAGAATTAAATAAAATAATATTCAGGAGGAAAACTATTATTTTCCTTCTACCCTTCTAAGTTTATGGCTAGGGCACCTATTACAAAAGATAGATTAACCAAAAAAACAAGCATACACATTTACTTAATGTAAGTTGTACGTGACACCGGAGCCTGCATAAGGAAATGAAAATCCAAAGAAACAGTTAAACTTGAGTGTTTTTATACAGGGTTGATGAGGACTGGTGAGTTATGGAGAAATGATAGCACGGAGAGCAAGAGGTAAGTGTCATAAACTGGGGAAAACTACTCAGATTATTCTGCGTCCTTTTCTCTATGGGGATGAGGATGCTCCTCTCTTCCAGATACAGGAAGGGCATCTCTCACATGAAGGTCTTAGGATCTGGTTCAGGGAAGGTCAGAAAGTCCCTCCTAGGTCTTAGGACCTGCTTCAGGGAAGAGAGGAAGGGGAAGGTCAGAGACCTTCGTGCTTCTGCTGTTTTCTCCAAATCCTTCAGCTTATATGCCAAGGTGCTAAATTTGGGAGTAGCATGTCCTAAACCCCATCAATAATAATATAAAGCACCAAGTTGAGTGCCACAACTGTTAGTTTTTGTCCACTCTCCAGAAGTCTTGATAAAAAGAAGACATTAGAATGGCCGGGCACAGTGGCTCACACCTGTAATCCCAGCACTTTGGGAGGCCAAGGCCGGCGGATCACCTGAGGTCAGGAGTTTGAGACCAGCCTGACCAACATAGTGGCCTCTACTAAAAATACAAAAATCAGCTAGGCATGGTGGTGCGCGCCTGTAATCCCAACTACTCTGGAGGTTGAGGCAGGAGAATTGCTTGAACCTGGGAGGTAGAGTTTGCAGTGAGCCAAGATTGCACCACTGCACTCCAGCCTGGGCAACAGAGTGAGACTCTGTCTCCAGAAAAAAAAGAGGACACTAGAATAATAAGATAGCTAGGTCCACAGGACTCTAAAATAATATTATAGGAACCCAAATGCCTAGAATTTGCTGGTGTTACAAGTGGCAGGATGCTAGATAAGAAACCCCTTCAGCCATAAGAGGTGCTTATAAAGTATCTCTCTATCAAATGTTTTTGTATTTGGTTTTAGTAGAACCTTATTTTCATGGAAAAAAAAATCTTATGCAAATCCCCAAAAATGTAAAGCGCATACGTAGGAAGTAGCGCTGCTCTGTATGAGGAGATAACAGAGGTAAGCTACACCTCTATCAGCTCTACGTCTCCAGGTGGATACATGAATCATTTCGGACCAGGACAATAATCATATTCATTTCTCTTTATCCAAAACCTGAAACCCACTAAACACTATGTAAAGACAAGAGGAAACAATCATGCTTCAACCGTCAATTGTCTTTCCATATTCTCATTTTACTTGCAAAGATGGAAAATTTTATTATAAATGCTGCTTTAAAAACGACTATGCCAGGCAGATGTAATCAAGCAATCAGAGTACCCACACAAAGAATTGAAGAAATAACATAAATGAGAACATCCAAAATACATTATGATTATACAGTAAAACCTCTGATTAACAGGAGCCCAACGACCTGGAACACTGATTAACCAGATTTTTCTTGTGCATTCTAATTTGAGGAAAATTACTCACCCAAAAATGTAAAATTGTCAAAAAAAAAAAAAAAAAAAAGCTTACATCAAGTATTTAGAGACTATTTTTTGTCCCACCCAATACAAAAGAAAAATAGCCAGTAGTATGCTGGATAACTACAAATGTTTCAATGACTTAACTTCCTTTTCATCAATGTGTTTTGGAAGTGCTCCCTAGGTTGGCCTTTAAAAGTAATTAAAGCAAAATGAGAAAGCAACATTAGAGGCTCTTGGCTCCCATAAATCTGTAACCAAAAAGGATGAGGTCAGGATAAGAGAGTATGGTAACTGCAGAGTGACGGAGCATGTTTCAAATGTTTTCAGTTCTTGACCAGGCAGCGGTGTGACTTAGAAAAAAAGGCCAGATTTTATCCACTAGTAACCTTCGATACTCTTCTGTTAATCCAGTATTTTTTGTTATCCATCTAATTATCAGTTTCCTTAATCACTGTAAGTTTTTTGTTATGCAATAGCAACTAAATTTGTTTCCAAAAATATGCTTTTTAAGGTCCTTTTAAATTTACCTTGCATGATACATATAATATCTGAATACAAGTAAATGTCTTATGATCACAAAAAGTGGGCATTTTTCATCATTAAAGTGATTCATTTAAAAAAAAAAATTATGAGCCAAGTGTGCCTGTAGTCCCAGGTACTTGGAAGGCTGAGCCAGGAGTATCTCTTGAGCCCAGATACTGTTCAAAACTGTTGTGCGCTATGATGGCACCTATGACTAGCCACTACACTTCAGCATGGGCAACACAACAAGACAAAAGAAGAGAAAGAAATTATGAAAAGCTGAAATCACTGCTCCAAAATTCTACTCATTTCCTAAATTCTGTGACTCTATGGTTCTGGACAAATTTTAACAGAAGAATGGAGGAAAGGGTTGGGTTTGAGCAGTATGTTAAGGAAATGAGATTTAATTTACCATAGGCTTTATGTCAGGAATGAAGGACAGAAAGAATCATTGTAAAAATTAAAATGTATGATACATATTTCATTCTTAGAAATATCACAAGTTAGTAAATTGCTATATTATGAATTCAGATTTTAAAGCGTATAGATTTTAGGCTTACCAAGAGTTGCTACTTCGATAACCACAAAACCAGGGTCAGAAGAAAAAGACAGCCATGGGGCTGGGCGCAGTGGGTCACGCCTGTAATCTCAGCACTTTGGGAGGCCGAAGCAGGTGAGCTGCACGAGCTCAGGAGTTTGAAACCAGGCTGAGCAACATGGCAAAAACTTTTCTCTACAAAAAATATAAAAATTAGCCAGGCATGGTGGTGTATACCTGTGGTCCCATGTGGTCCCAGCTACTCAGGAAGCTGAGGTAGGAGGATTGCTTGAGCCCAGGGGGTGGAGGCTGCAGTGAGCCGAGACTGCACCACTGCACTCCAGCCTGGATGACAGAGCAAGACCCTGCCTCGAAAAAAAAGAAAAGCCACGGAAAAACAGCTGAACTGTCCAAAAGATCCAGATTGTGGTTTTTAATACTAGTCCATGCTAAAAGAAAAAAGTGTTTCTGGTAGAAAAGGCCAGTTCCAGGATTGGTTCAGGAAGTTAGCACATGAGATAAACTGAGTCAGAAAGAAAGCTTTCAAAAACTAATGTAGCAGATAGAAAGGAGCACCCACTGAATATAGTGATGTCAATAGGAACATCAAAAAGAATACTGGGGAGATTACAGGGTTAATTCATTCTTTTCAAGACCTCAGAATAAACCACTTCCTGCTATCTCTACTCGTGTTTGAACTTCTTGGACATGAGTCACTGATTTTAAAATACATGGCTCTTTAAAAAGAAATGTAGAGAAAAACCAATTTTACACATTAAACTAAGCAAAATAAAATATCAAGGTAAAATCCAACATAATTTTTTTTGTTTTTTGTCTTGATACGAAGTCTCACTCCGGAGTGCAGCGGTGCAATCCTGGCTCATTGCAGTCTCCGCCTCTTGGGTTCAAGCAATTCTCCTGCCTCAGCCTCCAAGTAGCTGGGACTACAGGCACCCCCCACCATGCCGGGCTAATATGGCTTTATATTTTTAGTAGAGACAGGGTTTCACCATGTAGGCCGAGCTGGTCTCGAAATCCTGACCTCAAGTGATCCACCCACCTCGGCCTCCCAAAGTTCTGGGATTAAAGGCGTGAGCCACCATGCCTGGCCCCAATACAATGTTTTTATAAGGCAAAGAAAAAGGGACCAGAATAACATCCATGTAGGGCAGGAAAGCACAGGAGAAAAACATACCAATACAATAGATCAAAACTATCATCTCATTTCTTTTTTTTTTTTTTTTGAGATGGAGTCTCACTCTGTCACCCAGGCTGGAGTGCAGTGGCGCGACCTCAGCTCACTGCAACCTCCACCTCCCAGGTTCAAGCAATTCTCCTGCCTCAGCCTCCCAAATAGCTGGGACTACAGACGCGCACCACCACGCCCGGCTAATTTTTTTTGTATTTTTAGTAGAGACGGAGTTTCATTATGTTGGCCAAGCTGGTATCGAACTCCTGATCTCGTGATCCGCCTACCTTGGCCTCCCAAAGTGCTGGGATTACAAGCGTGAGCCACCGCACCTGGCCTATCATCTAATATTTCAAAACAAGTTAAAAGACAGTTTTAAATGACACATAACATAAAACAGTATAAATCAGATTTAGAAAAGCTCAGAAATGAAATGACAGAACTCAGGATACAACTAGAAATGAAAAAGAAAATCATTCCAGAAATGAAAACAGCTACAAAGAATGTAAGAGTGAATAAGGAAAACAGACAATGCCTTATGAGAAAGACAAATTGAAAATAAAAATATTTAATTTAAATATAAAAAATGAATAAATAATACAGAAGATGACAAATATTGAAGATAAAAAAGAACATCCAACATATGAATAATAGGAATCCTTGAAGAGAACCAAAGCAAAAAAAGAGCAAATATTAAAAATACAACTCAAGAAAATTTACTTGAACTAAAAATACATATTAAAAGACCACACTACAGGAGAAATTCATTCCAGGATGACCAACATACCAAGAAAAATTCTAGCAATATTACTTAAGTAAAAGAAAATGAAAAAAAAAAAAAACAGGAATAGGTAACTTATACAAAAGAGAAATTTAAATAATCATCAGACTTTTGACAGCAACATTTTATACCAAAAGAAAATGGAATAATAAACTCTTTTGAGTAAGAAACTCAAGGAAAGAAAGTATGAGCTAATAATTTTATGTTCTTTTCAGGGAACAGAGTCTTGCTCTGTTACCCAGCCTGGAGTGCAGGGGTGCCATTATAGTTCACTGCAGCCTCAAACTCCTGGGCTCAAGTGATCCTCCCATCTTGACCTCCCAAGTAGCTAGGCCTACAGATGTGTACTGCTGTGCCCAGCTTTTTTTTTTTTTTTTTGGGTAGAGATGGAGTCTTGCTATGTTGCCTATGATGGTCTCAAACTCCTGGCCTCAAGTGATCCTCCTGCCTCAGTCTCCCAAAGTGTTGGGATTGCAGGCATGAGCCACCGGGCTGAGTCAAGCTAAGAATTTTAAATCCATAGAAGCCAGTGCAACTATGAAAGGCAGAGAAAATTTAACAACATGCAAGAACTCATAAACTCTGAGAAGTCCAATACAGCAGAGGTTTGCAAACTAGTGTGTAGACCAAATCTGGCCCATTCACTGCCTGCTTTTGGTTTGTTTTTTTTTTTTTTTTTTTGAGACGCAGTTTCAGTCTTGTCGCCCAGGCTGGAGTGCAATGGTGCAATCTCAGCTCACTGCAACCTCCAGCTCCCAGGTTCAAGCAATTCTCCTGCCTCAGCCTCCCAAGTAGCTGGGATTACAGGCATGCACCACCACGTCCAGCTAATTTTGTATTTTTAGTAGGGACGGGGTTTTGCCATGTTGGTCAGGCTGGTCTCAAACTCCTGACTTCAGATGATCCGCCCACCTCAGCCTCTCAAAATGCAGGGATTACAGGTGACAGCCACCACACCTAGCCTCACTGCCTGTTTTTGTACAGTCCATGATCTAAGAAAAGATTTTACTAATTATTGAGGGTGGGGGTTAGGCAAAAAATTTTTTTAAATACTGTATCATTACATGTAAAAATTATATGACACTGAAACGTAGCCATGCTCATAGTTTACACTGTCTGTGATTGCTTTCTCAATACAAGAATAAGAATGAGTACTAGCAGAGATCATAGGGCCTGCAAAGCCAAAAATATTTACCCTCTAGCTCCTTACAGAAAAGGCTTGCCCACTCCTGTACTAGAGAATGAGCTTCAGGAAACTAAAATGACAAAAGAGATATCAACATAAAGAGTCGGGATTTACTTGTAGAGCTAAAACTAAATGAAAGCTAAGGAGATATATATATAAAACCTTATAGATAACAGCCACATTTTCTGACAATATAGATATAGTACAACTTTTTTTTTAATATTACAGGAAGATTATGTACAAATACATTTTTAATGTTTTTAGTAATCATATTGGCAGTGGTATTAACATTGTTATCCTGAGATTGCTCTGTGTATAGCACAGGACAAGACAAATAAGCAATTGTGAGATACTCTAATTCTGTCATTTCCCCTATCCTTGAGAGTCAGAATTCTGAATCCAGAAGAATGAAGATACACAGAGGCAACAAAGAGGTTAAAGTTCTGCAATTTTGAATTGTAATGGAAAATATTGCTATGAACACAGGAGTTGTTTTGTCTCACATAAAATGTAGACTTTATTTAATTATACTTTTATATTGTTATATACATTATATATGAGAAAAATGTTATGTGGATTTTATTAATACAGTATGATTATTATAATATAAATTTGTTTTATATACATACCCTATTTTGGGTTAGGGTTGGCATTATATTTAAACATATTTATATAGTAAATATATTGCCATATGGTATATATTTTATTAATATAATATAGTTAAGATAACATATTGTATTATAAGCAATATACATATATAACATAAAACATATATGTTAAAAATCTGTTAATATATATGTATATTTTATTTCCTAGCCTGCAACTAAAAAGGCTTAAAATGACCAATCAGTAGCAATGACCATGCCTAGTACCCCAACTGTGATCTCCAAATACCATTAGAAGAAGCCAAGGCATTTTGAAAAGATGGCTGATTAGAGTTGAACAGAAGGCCAGGCACTGTGGCTCACGCCTGTAATCCCAGCACTTTGGGAGGCCAAGGCGGGTGGATCACGAGGTCAGGAAATCGAGACCATTCTAGCTAACATGGTGAAACCCCATCTATACTAAAAATACAAAAACAAAATTAGCCAGGCATGGTGGCAGGCTCCAGCAGTCCTACTCAGGAGGCTGAGGCGGGAGAATGGTGTGAACCCGGGAGGCAGAGCTTGCAGTGAGCCGAGATCGCGCCACTCCACTCCAGCCTGGGTGACAGAGTGAGACTCTGTCTCAAAAATAAATAAATAAATAAAAATAAAGAGTTGGAACAGAAAATGTAAAACATGAGCCTGGAATGTCCTGTCAGATCAGATAGTAAGGAAGCTAGAGAAGATTATGAGGTCAAGCCAAAAAGACCCGTGAGTCAACTTAAGCCCCACGGACCAAAGAGGAACAACTTGACTTCACAGTAATTTCAACAGTATGACTTCATAGTGATTTCTTCAAAAGAATTGGTTAACTTCGAGGGATGATAAGGAACCAATCATTACTTCAGAAATAGTAAATAAAGGTAAAGAATTAAGCATTTATCTTGCTTTTCATATATGAATTGTACCAGTGGTAATAAAACAGTAAATGAGAAGAAGGGTTTCTTTCTAAATATATTCCAATTAACTAATGAAAAAAATGTTAGCATTAAACTACCAAAATTTTGTAATCCAATAAATTACTAGATATGGGCAGTAAGCACCAAAGTCTGCTTATATCTTAAAAACAGCTAGAAAGACATTATGTGCCTCCTATAGTCTTCATCAAGGCATCAAATCCAAGTCTGATCCCATCTCTGAATTCAAGTGCCAATTTGTAGGAAACACCAAGAATGGGGGAAACCACTGAGCTATAGCATCGCCATGCAGTGAGCTAAGTCAAGACTGGGGGAAGACTCTGTAAGTCAAACACCCAAGTTCTTCAACAGATAAGTCATGAAGAAAAGGAAGCAAGAGGAGCCTACAGACTAAGATTTTAAAGACTTATCAAATTTAAAAATAAATGGACAAGACTTAAATATTGTGTCCAAGGTGGCACATTTGGACAATAAAATTATTTTTAAACGCAAAAAAAAAAAAAGATTACTATAAAAGCCAAAGGAATGGGTATGTTTAGAGAGAGGCCGGAGGTTAGCACCGAGATGGGTCACACGGCTTTCCAGGATTCAGGGTAAACATCTGCGTCTGGACCTATTTCATGATTTCAAAATAGTTCGCCCTATAATAGTTCATTAAGCCATATGTTTCTTTTGTATAGTTCTCCTGTAACTGCCTTCTATTTTACAATAAAAATTTTGAAAACTATTTCAGAGTAGCCACCAACTTATAGGAGTAAAATCAACACACGGACTAGGAGCAGCTTCAGCAGCTCTATGCCCAGTGAAGTGTTTCTCAAGCCAGTTTGCCAGCCTCTTCCAGGGACTTTAAGCTTTTTAAAAAAAAAAAAATTGTAAAGTACATGCTTATGTTTGTCTGGGATGCTTCAGTAAAGATTCTCATTTTGTACAAAGTGAACCATGGTGAAATGTTTACTTAGCACTAAAGGTTAAATGTGGCAACTGCAGGCCAGGTGTGGTGGCTCATGCCTGTAATCCCAACATTTTGGGAGGCCGAGGCAGGCAGATCACCTGAGGTCAGGAGTTTGAGACCAGCCTGGTCAACATGGTGAAACCCCATCTCTACTAAAAATATAAAAAATAGCCAGGCATGGTGGTGTGCACCTGTTATCCCAGCTACTCGGAAGGCTGAGGCAGGAGAATCACTTGAGCCGGCAGGTAGAGGTTGCAGTGAGCCAAGATCATGCCATTGCATTCCAGCCTGGGCAACAAGAGCGAAACTCGTCTCAAAAATGAATGAATGAATGAATGAATGAATGAATGAATGAATGTGGCAACTGCAAAGTATGAAAACATTTGTTTCACTTGTTTGGACATGGACAGCCAGAACAGGAACTCACCTCTGCAGCATTACCATGTCCAAAACACTCAAGCTTTGCTCCTTAATCAGAGATTCAATCTTACTCCTGGGTTGCAAAGAAAAAGAATGTTCCCATTGCCATGAGTGCTGCTGAAATCACAGACGAGATGAGACTGCAATATCTGAGCAACAGAAACTGGGCATCAGGCCACCTGCACCAGTATTATGGAGACCGGCTCTGTAAAGGTCTGGGTACCACCAAATCAGTGATGAAATGAGAAGCAAATGAATAGAGAACAACTCATCCTCCTCCCTCTTTCTTCCTTACCTTTTTACTAAATCCACTTTATGCTCCTGCAGCAAGCTGTGCAACACTGTGTATTGAGTGCCAGGAGCTGTACACTGTGCTGTAAATGTGGCAGACACACCTGCAAACAGATTTCTTAACGAATGTAAATAGTTTTGGTTTCCAACAAGGCCATTTCTGGTACTCCTACGCAATATTACTCAGACTTTTATTTTTTTTTAACTGGAAAACAAGTCAGTTTAGCACCAGGATGAAATCTGGGGCATGTTAGTACCTGGACTCCAAAGAGTTACTGCATAAAAGAAGAATGGCCCCTTCTCCCAGCTTTTAGGTGTTAAAATTTACTTTGGCAGTTGGTTTTTAACCTGAACTCAGTGTACTTTAAACAATAATCATTAAAAATAAAAGATAAGGGCTGGGCACAGTGGCTCATGCCTGTAATCTCAGCACTTTGGGAGGCCAAGGTGCCTGGATCACAGCCTGACCAACAGGGTGAAACCATCTCTACTAAAACTACAAAAATTAGCTGGGCATGGTGGCGTGCTCCTGTAATCCTAGCAACTCAGGAGCTGAGGCAGGAGAATCTATTGAACCTGGGAGACAGAGGTTGCAGTGAGCCAAGATCACGCCACTGTGCTCCAGCCTGGGCGACAAAGCGACACTCTGTCTCAAAAAATAAAATTAAATTAAAACTAAAATAATAAAAGGTAAAGCCCAGGAGTTCAAGATCAGCCTGGACAACACAGTGGGGCCCCGTTTCTACAAAAAAAAATTTAAAAATTAACCAGGCATGGTCCCAGCTACACAGGAGGCCAGGGCAGGAGGACTGCTTGAGCCCAGGAGGTCAAGGCTGCAGTGAGCCGTGTTCACACCACTGCACTCCAGCCTGGGCAACAGAGCAAAATCTTGTCTCAAAAATAAACATATAAAAATAAAAGATAAGGAGAACATTTGAATGCTGAGAGGGGAGAAACATTCCTAGTGTCATTTTTGTGATCCTGGGTAAGTTCCAGTCCCCTGGGTAAGGATGTGCACTGGTACTAGTCAACACTGCACTGGAAGTCCTGAGTCTGTGCAATGGTGACAACACATTAGAGAAGACTGGAATAAAAATCCTAATTAATTTTCCCCAACACTGACTGTGGGGCATCAACAAAGGGAGGAAGGAGCAGAATAACCTAGAAGAGGATGCCCTCAGCCTCTCACCTACTACATTTATAGGAGTCATTTTCTTTAACTCTTACCAGCTCATTGTAAATTAAAACCCAATTTAGCTGATTCATTAGGATAAGAACATAAAGGAATGTGATTGCTCTGGGAGATGGGGAGTGGAAGGGGGTAAAGGTTCTATTATTTTAAAATTCAAAAGTAAAAACTTATAAACCCACACGATTTTTAAATGTTTGGGATGCTAATTGCAAATTCAATTAAAATCTAATGACATACTCACAAACTGTATTTAATTTATGGTACACTGTACACTATGACTTAGTTTAACCAAAGGAACCCGTGTCTTTCTATTTCAGTATTACTGGGATCTGGATTTCATTTAGTCTAAAGTATATTCTGTATTAAGTGTCTACTGGCACAATGCACTGAAGTAATACTATTACTTCCAGATGATAGCTATGTACGGTATTTAGTTAGGGAAAGAGAACAGTGGTAACTTTCCTCACTGTAACTGTTGGCAGAAGTTAAGTTTCCTACTTAAGTATATTTTAAGGAATATATTATAGTTAAATATAAAACCTTGTTTCTCCTACACTGATGGGGAGTGAGCATTACAGCAATAGAAAACTTTCTATTTTTAATATCTGGCAATTAAATGATTTCCATTTCTACTTTTTAGCTAACATTAAGTCAAAGAATTGTTCAATTTCTTTTATTAAATGTTTCGGGTTTCTGACCAAGGTACTTAGATCAAACAAGAGTTTTTTGGTATTGATTACTTTAATAAAAACCATTTCAACAAACAAACTATAAATCTCAATATCTTTGTACTTTCCTAGTAAGCTTTTCAAATTTATGGAGGAAATTTTTTATTTTAAAAAATTTGAATTACTATATCCGTTATTAATTTTGGAAATGTTCTTTCTATTCCTAGAAGACTAAGATTAAAGTATGTTAGTGTTTTCCATTTCTTTTGTGCATATTTGATTTCTTCTTTTTATTTCCCTGTAATCAGCACTGATACCGCTTCCAGAGTCTCCTTGATTGTAAAGAAGAAAGAGCCTGGGTGGGTAAGCCTCACATTCTTCACTCTTTGTGCACATCAGGATACTAAAAAGAGATGAGTTAACATAAACCTGAGTGGGCTGTTAACCTTTTTCTCTTCGGGAAATGTAGATGCAATAACATTTCCAGTTGAAAGACTTATTCTGAGTTCCTAATGTTTAAGAATGCAAATGAAGTATTTTGTCTTCTCTGTGCCTGGAGGTGTTAGGTAAGAAAATAGAAAGAGGTTTCTAGGATTAGCTCCACAGATTTCCTTTATCATGTAAAACCTTAGACTGGTTGCACTGACAAGAATCAAAGAAAGGCAATATAGAAGACACCCAGAGAAAATTCAGTAACTTGTTCAGCAATAACACTGAGAAAATTTGAGTTAACAAAAACAAACTTTGGGATGAATTTTAGCCTCCCTCCTTTAAAGAAATGCTAGCTTTAATATTAGAACGCTAATGAAAATACCTTGTCAAATACTGTTAATCAGTTTAAATAACACTAAATTTCCTTAGGTGAAATGCTTAAATGTATCACTCAACTATTTTTCAGAAGTTTCTTTCTGCTTTACATAATAATAACAATAATGTTTTAATTAAACATATTGATACAAATTTTAGTTTTTCTTTTAGATGTATCTTTTAAGAAGATGAGGTAAGAAGAAGGTAAGAAGCTTCACATTTAAATTTGGTATACACTGCTAAGGTCTTCCTCATGGAAGCTGATCACAGGAATTTGTTTTGAAGTTGTCATTTCTTTCCTCTATACCTCACATAAAATGCTTTTATTTTATATCCCTATTTTATATCATTTTAAATTTGAATATTTAAAATGAGCTGTTTTCATTTCTCCCTGATTCAACTCTTTTTATTGTTTCATGAACAGGAATATTAATTGGTACCTTTTTGGCTGCAAAATAATATTTTTCCAGTTAAACTTTGGAATATAACTTACAATAACTATGAATATAATTAGCAATTTTACAGTATAAGCAAAAAAATGAAGATTTGATAACACTTCACTTAGCATGAGGGTCTCTTGCTGTAAATGCCCAATGCCACCCCTTCCTGCTCATGCCTCACAGTCCACTCACCCTCAGTGAACTAAGAGTGAAAAAGAACAGAAAGCTGGTAAACTGGTGAAAGGAAAGAGATCTTTTGTTTAGTCCGTCAGATCAGATATTAAATTTAATTTTACGGCCGGGCGCAGTGGCTCACGCCTGTAATCCCAGCACTTTGGGAGGCCAAGGTGGGCAGATCACAAGGTCAGGAGTTCAAGACCAGCCTGGCCAACATGGTGAAACCCCGTCTCTAATAAAAATACAAAAAAAATTAGCTGGGCGTGGTGGCACACGCCTGTAATCCCAGCTACTCGGGAGGCTGAGGCAGGAGAATTGCTTGAACCCGGGAGGCGGAGGTTGCAGTGAGCTGAAGTTGCGCCACTGCACTCCAGCCTGGGCGACAGAGGGAGACTCCGTCTCAAAAATAATAATAATAATAATAATTTTACAACTTTTTAATTGGCTTTGTATATTCTCTGAATTGTGTGCTTTTTCTATTTTCTTTGAAAATATTTACAATTTCTTTCAAAATTTACCACAAGTCAAAATCCTCCCACGTCTTGCTTAACCTTGTGTTTTCTGAAACGCATCAAGTTTTTGATCCCATTGCTGGATAGAAATAAGAGTCATACACATGCACACGTATGTTTATTGCAGCATTATTCACAATAGCAAAGACTTGGAACCAACCCAAAAGTCCAACAATGATAGACTGGATTAAGAAAATGTGGCACATATACACCATGGAATACTATGGAGCCATAAAAAATGATGAGTTCATGTCCTTTGTAGGGACATGGATGAAATTGGAAATCATCATTCTCAGTAAACTATCGCAAGAACAAAAAACCAAACACCGCATATTCTCACTCATAGGTGGGAATTGAACAATGAGATCACATGGACACAGGAAGGGGAATATCACACTCTGGGGACTGTGGTGGGGTGGGGGGAGGGGGGAGGGATAGCATTGGGAGATATACCTAATGCTAGATGACGAGTTAGTGGGTGCAGCGCCCCAGCATGGCACATGTATACATATGTAACTAACCTGCACAATGTGCACATGTACCCTAAAACTTAAAGTATAATAAATAAATAAAAAAATTAAAAAAAAAAAAAGAAATAAGAGTCACATAGTTTAGGTAAAGTATGCTGTACCTACAGTTGGGATATTCTTGTTTTAAGCACTTAATTGCTGTGTTTTACTATAGCCTACATTATAAAGCTTATTTCAAATACTGAGCAGAATATTAAAATAGCAGAGATCATGATTTCTTTTTTTTTTTTTTTTTGAGACAGAGGCTTGCTCTGTCGCCCAGGCTGGAGTGCAGTGGCACAATCTCGGCTCACTGCATGCTCCGCTTCCCAGGTTTGTGCCGTTTTCCTGCCTCAGCCTCCTGAGTAGCTGGGACTACATGAGCCCGCTACCACGACAGGATAATTTTTTTGTAGAGACGGGGTTTCACCATATTAGCCAGGATGGTCTCTATCTCCTGACCTCATGATCTGCCTGCCTCGGCCTCCCAAAGTGCTGGGATTACAGGCGTAAGCCACCACACCCGGACTATGATTTCTAATTAACTACCTTGAGCACAATTCCTCACAATACTTAGCACTACTCAAACCCTACAACCTGCTAAATTCACCCTTTATTCTGATTAAGAGCAATGATGCAATGAAGTGAAAGTGACAATAAGATGTAGTAGATGGACCCAAGCTGACATTTGTTTATCTGTAGGAAACAATTCTAAGTTTAAAAATGAATTAAAAGAACAAGGAATATAATCATACTAACAAAAACTACAATATTTATTTACTTGTTTATTTCATACTGTTTAAAAGCACTGTATTAAGTCTCACTTTATTACTAAAAAACCATTTTATAGATTAGCATTTCAGTCATCAGATTCAAATTTGTTTACAAAGTTAGAAAGTCTTCAATTGATTCTAAAACGATATTGTAGTATCTATGACACTTCACAGCTCTCAAGGGCGTTTTTTTATATCTTGTCTTCCTCAAAACACAAAAAGGAGGGAGCCTAAGAAACAGCAGGAAATAAATGGTCATCACTACTTAACATGTCAGTAAAATGAGGGTCTTCAAGATGAAATAAATTACCCACAGTCATTAGACTAGTGAAGTGACAAAGATAAGACTAAGACACAAACCAGCGTTTTGAATCTGCAACTCAATCACCTTCTCAGGCCCATCTCACCTGCTTGTAAACAGGTGCAAGTGGCCTCTGCTTTTTCAATAAGCTAAAGATTACTGGAGAGTAACCAGACATCAGGTTTGCCTCGCACAGCCTTGAACACATCTATTACTCGGTGTCCTATCTGATTAGCATCCCTTTTCACTCTCAGAAGCAGGCTGGTTAAGTAGACATGGTTTTCACACTCAAGAGTTTATAGTCTAGTAGAACAAACAATAACACATGTACCAAAAAATAAAAACAATACACGGTAAGAATAGTCAGTGCACTAGAAGAGGTAAAAATCAGACACGGTGAACAGAGTCCAACAAGGGAATCAAGGAAGGCTTCACAAAGGAAGGAGCATTTGAGGGGGAAAAGGACAATTAGGATTTGGAAAAGTAGCATGGGCAAACAAACATTTAAATATTTAGGAAAACACCTCTCTCACTGATCTGTAAACCATTCTTTTCTTTTTAAGACAGGGTCTGGCTCTATGGAGTGCAGTGGCGTGATCTCAGCTCACTGCAACCTCTGCCTCCCAAGCTCAAGGGATCCTCCCGCCTCAGCCTCCTGAGTAGCTGGGACTACTGGTGCATGTGTAAACAGTTTTTTGATCATCAGAGAATAATAATGATCCTGCAAACAACCAGCGCTCATCTATAAGGATCTCCTCTCTTTTTAAGTCTTACAACAACTAGATTTCAATTTTATACGTCTTTGATGTCTGCTTAACACAGTCATGTATTCATTCATCCTACAAATAGCTGCCAACACCAACTCTACGTCAGGCACTGTGGTAAGCCTAGGAATTCAATGATGGACAAGACAGAGGTGCACCAGGACCTCGCTTATTTGACTAACTAGAAGAGAAAATATAACACAATTAAAATCAAAATAAAGCATGAGTACTGTGGTAGAGGAATTAGAAAGTACTCTGGGAAACTAATGGCAATTGAACTAAAGCAAAGATGGATGGGAACTTTGTTAGCCAACTCTACATAAATTTACTACAATGATATTTTCATATGTGAAGTGGCAATATTGCAATTATCAACTGCATAAATAATAAAAGACAAAGGCAATTCTTTCCAAGATACAAATTCCTCCCCCTTTGCTTCAGAGAATTGCTTCCTCCAATTCACATTAAGTACTCTTACAATTTAACACGTTCAGATCACCTGAGATTTGTCTTTCTCAATAATTCCAACCAGAGCCTTCATAGCCTTCTAGATCAAACTTGAAAATGCAGTCTTCTCCTTTCATTAAAGTCAAGCCTTGTAACTGATGAAGGAAAAAGCTGGCATTGTATATAATAGACTAAGCTTCATTTTATGTCAACTACCAGCCAGCGTAAAATCTCAGCAGAATGATATTCTCACAATGTTGTAGCAGCCAGCGTGACTTCCTTAGGTGTATGTTATCACCCCTATTCCCAGCCGTTTGAAATATGACTGACACCAACTGTAACCCCTCACTTCCCATGCCACTAGAATCTTACAAAACAAGTGTTGGGCAGGATTTTAAATTATATTCTTGTATAAAAGAAAGTAAGGAATTAGAAGCAGTGGAGTGTAAAGGTTAGGAACAGGGACTGTGGAGCCTGCCTTCACTCCAGTTCCACCATATGCTACCTGGTTGGCCTTGGACGAGTTCCTTGGCTGCTGTGTGCCTCAGTTTCCCTATCTGTGAGGATATACGAATTAATAAATGTAAGACACTTAGGACAGAGGTGACCTGTAGTAAGCTGCTACACAAGTGTGAAGGGACTCCAGAGTCTCAGTCACACCACTATTGGCTGCTGAGGCCTCCCAGCCTTCCTCCCTGGGTGGAGAATTTTCCTGTGTTCCACGGGCCTCATTCCTGAGACAGTAATAGTGCTGCGGTAAAATGCTGTGCACTTGAAACCTTAAGAAGCTTATGTAATCACAACTGTCGTGTGCTGAGATGCACTTCCAACAGCTTTGAAATAGTTTACTGACTATCATTGCCTTAAACACTTCTAACACAAATAGGATGCTTGGAAGTACTATGGTTGAGAATGCTTTCTGATTTGGGGAGGGTGTTTTGTTTTGTTTTGTTTTGTTTTATTGGAAGCAGGATCTCTCTCTCTGTTGCCCAGGCTAGAGTGCAGTAGTGTGATCACTGCAGCCTTGACACCAAGGGCTCAAGCCATCCTCCCACATCAGCCTCCAAAGTAGCTGGGACTACAGGCGCGCACCACCATGCCTGGCTAATTTTTTTGTATTTTTAGTAGACGCGGGGTTTCACCATGCGACCAGGCTGTTCTCGAATTCCTGACCTCATGATCCACCTATCTCAGCTTCCCAAAGTGCTGGGATTACAGGTGTGAGCCACCACGCCCAGCCCCTTTTTCTTACTTTTTGTAGTGATGGGGTCTCCTTATTTTGTCCAGGCTGGTCCCAAACTCCTAGGCTCAAGCAAGCCTCATGCCTTGGCCTCCCAAAGTGCTAGGATAACAGGCATGAGCTTTTTGGTGTTTTGTTTTGGAGACAGGGTCTCGCTCTGTCGCCCAGGCTGGAGTGCAATGGCACAATCTCGGCTCACTGCAGCCTCCACCTCCCAGATTTAAGCAGTTCTCCCGCCTCAGCCTCCCAAGTAGCTGGGACTACAGGTATATGCCACCACATCTGGCTAATTTTTAGTAGAGACAGGGTTTCACCATGTTGGCCAGGCTGGTCTCGAACTCCTGACCTCAAATGATCCACCTGCCCAGGCCTCCCAGAATGCTGGGATTACATGCGTGAGCCACCACGCCCGGCCACGCTTTTTGGTTTTAAAGGCTCAGTTTTGACACTGAATTTATCACACTTGACAGTGTTTTGACTCTTTATTTTAATAATGCTATTTAATTACAAATCAACTTCAAAAGCCCTTTTGAATTTTTGGCCTTACTATTCACACTAGAAGTTGAACACACAGGAATCACAAGTCAATATAACGCAATAACAGCCATCAAAGATTACGTGCATGATCTTCAGATAACATTTCATAAGGTCCACCCACCTTATTAATCAGAAAACAGTGCTCTCATTATATAATATTAATTAGTCATGAGACATTTTCAACTATTATAAGAGGAGGCTAGATTCTAGTTAAGACCTGCCAAGAAATGAAGGGAAACACCTCATGAAATGACAACTAATTTGAAATACATTCTCTGTCCTCTTTATATTACCAATAACAAAACCCTAAAGGGATTTGGTACTTTTCCAATATGGCTGTTCAACCTAGCAAAGAATTTTCAAACTAACAACATGTATATTGATTCCAGGGTATTTTTAGTGAGAGGACAGTCTAGAAATGATCTTAAGCTGAAAAAGGTGTGATTTTATGGATTTAAAATAATAATGCAGCCAGGCACAGTGCCTCATGCCTGTAATCCCAGCACTTTGGGAGGCCAAAGCGAGGGGACTGCTTGAGTTCAGGAGTTCAAGAGCAGCCTGGGCAACACATATTTTTTTAAATATAGAGACAAAGTCTTAGGCAAAGAGCTTAAGCAAAGACTTCCAAGACCAAGAACCCAAAAGAAAATGCAACAAAAACAAAGATAAAAGATGGGACTTAATTAAACTAAAAAGCTTCTGTACAGCAAAATAAACAATCAGCAGAGTAAACAGACAACCCACAGAGTGGGAGAAAACTTTCACAATCTAAACATCCAACAAACGACTAATATCCAGAATGTACAACGAACTCAAACAAATCAGCAATAAAAAAACGAACAATCCCATCAAAAAGTAGGCTAAGCAGCAATTCCATTACTGGGCACATACCCAAAGGATTATAAATCATTCTACGATAAACACACATGCACACGTATGTTTACTACGGCACTATTCACAGTAGCAAAGACATGGAACCAACCCAAATGTCCATCAATGATAGAATGGATTAAGAAAATGTGGCACATACAAATACCATGGAATACTATGCAACCATAAGAAAGATGAGTTCATGTCCTTTGCAGGGACATGGATGAAGCTGGAAACCATCATTCTCAGCAAACTATCACAAGATCAGAAAACCAAACACCGCATGTTTTCACTCATAAGTGGGAGTTGAACAATGAGAAGACATGGACACAGGGAGAGGAACATCACACACCGGGGCCTGTCAGGGGGTGGGGGGCTAGGAGATGGATAGGATTACGAGAAATACCTAATGTAGGTGACGGGTTGATGGGTGCAGCAAACCACCATGGCACATGTATACCTATATAACAAAACTGCACATTCTGCACATGTACCCCAGAACTTAAAGTATAATTAAAAAAAAAAAAAGTGGGCTAAGGACATGTACAGACAATTCTCAAAAGAAGATATACAGATGGCCAACAAACCTGAATATATGCTCACTAAAGATCAGGGAAATGCAATTCAAAACCACAATACAATAGATACCACCTTACTCCTGCAAGAATGGCCATAATCAAAAAATCAAAAAATATTAGATGCTGGCGTGGATGTGGTGAAAAGGGAACACTTTTACACTCCTATTGGGAATGTAAGCTAGTACAACCACTATGGAAAACAGTGTGAAGATTCCTTAAAGAACTAAAAGTAGAACTACCATGTGATCCAGCAATCCCATTACTGGGTGTCTACCCAGAGGAAAATAAATCATTATGCAAAAAAGATACTTGCATATGCACGTTTATAGCAGCACAATTTGCAATTGCAAAAATATGGAGCCAGCCCAAATACCCATCAGTCGACGAGTAGATAAGTAGTGGTATATATACACCATGGAATACGACCACTCAGCCAGAAAAAGGAATGAAAAAATGGCATTTGCAACAACCCAGATGGAATTCATTATTCTTTCTTTCTTTTTGTTTTTGTTTTTGTTTTGTTTTGTTTTTTTGAGACAGAGTCTTGCTCTGTCGCCAGGCTGGAGTGCAGTGGCACGATCTCGGCTCACTGCAACCTCCACCTCCCGGCTTCAAGCGATTCTCCTGCCTCAGCCTCCCAAGTAGCTGGGATTACAGGCATGTGCCACCACATCCAGCTATTTTTTGTATTTTTAGTAGAGACGGGGTTTCACCATGTTGGCCAGGGTGGTCTCGATCTCTTGACCTCGTGATCTGCCCACTTCAGCCTCCCAAAGTGGAGACCATTATTCTAAGTGAAGTAACTCAGGAATGGAAAACCAAACATCGTATGTTCTCACTCATAAGTAGGAGCTAAGCTATGAGGAGGCAAAGGTATAGGAATGATACAATGGACTTTGGGGACTTGGGGGAAAGGGCGGGAAGGGGGCAGGGGATAAAAGACTACACCTTGGGTACAGTGTACACTGCTTGGGTGGTTGGTGGACCAAAATCTCAGAAATCGCCACTAAAGAACTTATTGATGTAATCAAATACCACCTGTTTCCCCAAAATTTACTGAAATAAAAAGAGTGCCACCCCCATGACACACATTTACCTATGTAACGAACCTGCACATGTACCCCTGAACTTAAAATAAGTGTTTTTCAACAATAAAATAAGAACCTTACAGTACTGAGAAACAATTTTAAAAAATAATTATTGTTGGCATAACTAGTCAAGATATAGCTGTAAAAACATTGTTTGACTCTAACTCGTGTAAACATCCAAATTTAAAAAATACATTCTTTAAAGTAATATAATTCTCTATTACAACTCTGGATGATATCGCAGGTCATCCAGACCTCATGTAATATATTATTCCCCACCTTGTGGTCAGCTTGATGAAAGTGAACAGACTAAAAATAGCATTATTTCCCATATCTGCCCAAAAACCTCTCCAGCCTATCGCAGATCCCAATTGACGTATTACCAAGAATTTCTTCCTCCCATGTTGGTCTGAACATACAAAGTCATAATCTTGATTCTTTCTTACAGTGATTATCCTCTTTCTCCAATTTTTTTAATCATGGAGGATAATACCTAATCCACAAACTCAAAAATTAATAATCAACAGGTATAAATCTATTAAACATCCATGGAATGGAGTATTTTTAAACTTCTTTGTGCTCCAACCCTACATCTATTAGGCTGCCAAATCCTGTATCAGTATAGCTACATTTAGGGTTGCAGGAGTGAGTCCCTGGACTTTTCTACAGCATAATTCAAATATTTTGGGAAAACTAGGAATTTTACAAATCTAATCTAACACTAATGTTTACATAAGCTACTACATGTTACATATGTTTCATCATTGCAATTAATTCTCAATTATCCATTGAAAATTTTGAATTCTGAAAATAATTCCTTCACAGCATCCCTGAACTCACTGCACAATTCTCAATTGGCATATACTTAAGAGAATATAAATCTGGTATTATTAAATATAGTTACTAGGCGATACACATTAAATTGTAGAAAACACTCTCAGATTTCTTCTATACTATCCCTATTTTGTATTTTCTTATTTTTGTTGTTTTTTTTTTTTTTTTTGAGATGGAATCTCACTCTCACCCAGGCTGGAGTGCAGTGATGCAATCTTGGCTCACCGCAACCTCCACCTCCCTGGTTCAAGTGATTCTCCTGCCTCAGCCTCCTGAGTAGCTGGGACTACAGGCACGTGCCACCACACCTGAACCATTTTTGTATTTTTAGTAGAGACAGGGTTTCGTCATTTTGCCCAGGGTGGTCTCAAACTCCTGGCCTCAAGTGATCCACCCACCTCAGCCTCCCAGAGTGCTGGATTACAGGCATGAGCCACCACGCCCGGCCCCTATTTTGTACTTTCCATATTACTATACATTCCCCAACCATTAGCAGAAATAACTGTACCAAATAATTTTTTTATCCACATGGTCACCCAAAATCTTTCTCGTGGCCATATCTAAATGTGTGCTTATGGACAACACAGACAAGTGTGTATTAAACTAAATATATTTGTAGAGATACACAACTGTTTCAAACGCCATATCCAGATCATTGAATAGTCCATTTTTGCCTAACTAAAAAGCCCTACTCTACTTTTGGCCCTTCCCTAATGGATATTTTTACTAAATACTTGTATAACGCCACACAAAGACACTGATTGCCTAATTGAATGATGAACCAATGCTGAAAAAGAATGATAAAATATTAATTCAAAGCTATTTTAACTCGATGGAATGATAAGACTGAAATCAAAGAGAAAATTGAATAATTTTTAAGACTCAAACTTCTAATAATAAATACAGTGAAAATGCACAATACTTCTAAGCAGGAAACTAATAAATGTTACTGAAAGAAATTTAGCCGGGCACAGTGGCTTACGCCTGTAATCCCAGCACTTTGGGAGGCCAAGGCGGGTAGATCACCTGAGGTCGGGAGTTCGAGACGAGCCTCACCAACATGGAGAAACCCCGTCTCTACTAAAAATACAAAATTAGTCAGGCGGGGTGGCACATGCCTGTAATCCCAGCTACTTGAGAGGCTGAGGCAGGAGAACCACTTGAACCTGGGAGGTGGAGGCTGCGGTGAGCCGAGATCGCACCATTGCACTCCAGCGTGGGCAACAAGAGCAAAACTCCGTCTCACAAAAAAAAAAAAGAAAAAGAAATTTAAGAAAACCTGTAATCCCAACACTTTGGGAGGCGCCAAGGCAGGCATATTACTTGAGCCCAGGAGTTCAAGACCAGCCTGGGCAACATGGTGAGACCTTGTCTCTGCAAAACATAAACAAAATTAGCCAGGCATGGTGGCTTGTGCCTGTGGTCCCAGCTACCCGGGAGGCTGAGGTGGGAGAATCACCTGAGCCCAAGAGGGTGAGGCTGCAGTGAGCCATGATCATACCACTGCACTCCAGCCTGGGAGACAGAGCAAAACTGTCGAAAGAAAAGAAAAGAAAGAAAGAAAAAGAAAATGTTAGAAAGAAAGAAAAGATAACAAGAGAGAAAGAAACAAAGACAGAAAGCAAATTTTTTTAACTATATGATTCTATCTATAGAAAGTTCAAAAAAATAGGCAAAACTAAACTCCAGAGTCATAGGATGCATATTAAGGAGGTGAAAGTATAAAGAGAAGCAAGAAAATGATTCCCATAATAGTTAGGACAGTGTTCCTGGGATGGGAGGAAGGAGCATCATTTGAAGGGAACATGCAAAGGGCTTCTAGGGTGCAGACATTTGTCTTATTTTTTGACCTAGGTAATATTATGTGGGTGCCCACAATAATTTGTAAAGCTGTACATTTATATTATGTGCATTTTTCGGTATATATGTCCTATTTCACCACTGAAAAAATAGGTAAATATTCTAAACAGATAGATTTCAGTTAATACAATGAAGGATTTTCTAACCATTAAAGATGAGGAAGACAGAAAGCTCTATAACAAGTACTGGCCAATTACAGCCTACAGGCCAAATTCAGCCCACCACATGTTTGTAGTCTATGAGCTAAGAAAGGCTTTTTATGTTTTTAAATAGTTGAAAAAAATCAAAAGCAGAATAATATTTCGTGTTAAAATTACATGAAATTCCCATTTAAGTATTCATAATGAAAGTTGTATTGAAACACAGCCATACCCATTCATTTACCTATAGTCTAGGGCTGCTTTCACACTACAACAGAAGAGCTGAGTATTTAGAACGGAGTTGAATGGTTGTGACAGTATGGCCCACAAAGCCTAAAACAATTATTATCTGGCCCTTTACAGAAAAAAAGCCTGCCAAATGCTGGTCTATATGATGAAAGGGCGTTAAGATTCCAGTCATCATAAGCTCGTGCAACAGTTGAATAGCTATCTTACGGAGACACCTTAGAAGCCATTTCTGTATTTATAAATATCTGCCTACGTAACAGAGAATTTATGGTATTAAACTTTCCATGAATGGCCTAAAGCTAAATAATCCATCTTTTATTCATTTGTTCATTAAACAAATATATATGAGCCAGACACTGTCCTAGGTACTGAGGAAATAGCAACAATCAAGAGACAGGAACTCCTATGGTTGTGTAGGCTGTATTTCAGCAGAGGAGAAAGAGAAACAAACAAATTATCTATCAGGAAGCAATAACTACTATAGTTATAACCTTCCCCCTCTCTCTCTTAGTCCTGCTCTGTTCATGTAAGACGTGCCTGCTTCCTCTTTGCCCTCCACCATGACTGTAAGTTTCCTGAGGCCTCCTCAGAAGCAGATGACACCACGCTTCTTGTACAGCCTGTAGAATCGTGAGCCAATTAAACCTCTTTTCTTATAAATTACCCAGTCTCAGGCATTTCTTTATAGCAATGCAAGAACAGACTAACACACGGCCTAACAGCAAAGGTGGGCAAAGATGATATCAAATTTCTTGCCATTTGCTGAATTGAGGAAAAGGGCAGAAAAAGCCAGCCTCACACAGAATGCTCCCCTGAAGCATTTCAAAGCTCACAGGAGTTTTCTGGAAAGCTTGAATGGTATAAACAAATTCAAGCCCAGTACCCAGGGCCCTTCGCCTTCCGGGCTTACTCTTACACTCAAAGGTCTGTCACAGCTCATGGCTCAATGCAGCACCCCTTTTTCTGCCATCCCCACACTACAGCCCCCTCCTGGAATGTCCCCTCCACCTGTGTGTCCCCATTCTTCTCCTCTATCATCTCCCCTGCCTAAACACTACCTATCTTCAAGACCTACTTCAAATGCCACCTTCTTCATGAAGCCTTTCTGGGCACATCTCCTCCATCAAAATGGATGACTTCGTCATCTGACTTCCCCCGATGGCCAACTATCCTCTCCTGGGAATCAGAGAAACTCCTCCCAGTATTTCCTCCCTGCTGTAGTCCCCCTATAAACTTCTTCAGGGTAGGGAACCTGCTTTGTCTTTATATTTACCAGAATCTGCCACATCAAAAGATGTATGTCAAACAAATTAGATAAGTTTCAAGGTCTTTCCAGCTCAAAAAGTCCATGATTTTCTTCTATCTTCTGTACTTTGTAACTGTAATGATACCACAGTTATGAAACTTAGCATCACAGGGGCACAGAGAGTATTTATGATAGGAATAAATTCTTAGGGAGGAAACCAACACCTATACCAATATAAAATACTCCCCCTCATGAATCCTTCGTACACACGCATGCATGCACCCACACGCACACACACAGACCCTTTATGTGAAGTTTGACAATCTTCTCTTCAGCTGTACCCAACCCCCAACCTACCAGAGTTAACCACTACCTTCCTGTACACAACACTCAACAGCCTTTGATTGCTGCAATTATCATACTGTCCCATAATTATGTGGTTTAAGAGACATTTGGTGGCAGAGTTAGTCTGATTTTCCTGAACTGCCCTTTTCCCAAACTCAGCGAAAGACCTCTTCAGTTGTAGACCTTGTGAATGGCATAATCTTGCTCTCTGAACAGACGGGAGTGGCAAAAGGCAGCTGGCCCAAACTAGACCTATCAGAGTCCCTTTCCTAGGAATGGGGCATGGGGACAGAAAGAAAAAGAGGCTTTCCTCTTTTCAGGATCCCTGGCCTATATCATGTAGGCTTAGGAGCAATGAAGTCAGCATGTTCCAACAGGGCCACGAGCCAGACAAGCGGAGGTGGAAAGCAGAGAGGCTTGCAGAAACAGCTCAAAGAATGGAGCATAAACTCAAGAGAGAAGACTGACTGACTGCTGGCTACTCTCTGCTTCCAGTGCTGTCTTCAAGGCTAGCTATCTTCTCATTGTTGGATTCCTCAAAGCACCCATGTGTAACGCACAGATAAGCCTGGCTACCCAGCAACATCACTGAAGGCAACTCACAGCCCTGACATTGGTTCCACAGTAAGCAAAGGTTAATATGCTTTAAGTACTAGGTTTCTAAAATTTAAAACTGAATATTAGTAACTGGCCAGGCACAGTGCTGTAATCCTAGCACTTTGGGAGGCCGAGGCAGGAGGATCACCTCAGGTCAGGAGAATGAGATCAGCCTGGCCAACATGGTGAAACCCCGTCTCTACTAAAAATACAAAAATAAGCCAGGTGTGGTGGCGCACACCTGTAATCCCAGCTACTCAGGACGCTGAGGCAGGAGAATTGCTTGAACGGGGAGGCGGAGGTTGCAGTAAGCCAAGATCAAGCCACTGCACTCCAGCCTGGGCAACAGAGCAAGACTCCATCTCAAAAAAAAAAAAAGAAAAAGAAAAAAACAATATTAGTAACTAAGTGTTCTTTCAGTCCCCAAATCCAATACAAGGGGCAGTTATAGAAGGAATCAAGACAAGCAGATCACTTGAGCCCTGGAGTTCAAGACCAGCCTGAGAAACATGGCAAGACCCCATCTCTACAAAAAAATACAAAAATTAGCCAGGTGTGGTGGCACGTGCCTGTAATCCCAGCTACTCAGGAGGCTGAGGCAGGAGAATCGCTTGAATACGGAGGCGGAGGTTGCAATAAGCCAAGATCACGCCACTGCACTCCAGCCTGGGCGACAGAGCGAGACTCCATCTCAAAAAAAAAAAAAAGATAAGAAAAAGAAAAAAAAGAATATTAGTAACTAAGTGTTCTTTCAGTCCCCAAATCCAATACAAGGGGCAGTTATAGAAGGAATCAAGACAAGTGGATCACTTGAGCCCAGGAGTTCGAGACCAGCCTGAGCAACATGGCGAGACCACATCTCTACAAAAAATACAAAAATTAGCCAGGCATGGTGGTGCACGCCTGTAGTCCCAGTTACTCAGGAGGCTACGGTGGGAGGATGGCTTGAGCCCAGGAGGCAGAAGGTGCAGTGAGCCATGAGCACCCTACCGCACTCTAGCCCGGCCGGCTAGGCGGCAGAGCAACACCCTGTTTCCAAAGAAGAAAGAAAGAAAGAATCAAAACCCAATACCTGTAAATGAGTTTCCTGGAAAGGCAAGTTCTGTGCCCTACTTTATTTTTTAAGTAATTTCCTCAGTGCCTAGCATAATGGGATAGGAAAATTTTTCAATAAATATATGATAAAGAACAAAACGCTGTTAACCCATTAAACATCCCAGCTCTCTTCTTGCCATAACACATACCCCACCAACACTTTTAGACAGAAATTCTTCCAAAAATATATCTCCCAATTCTGGATTTCTCTGCCATTCTCTCAGATCTGCCTTATTCTGTAAGTCAGCTTTACCCTCAGGCTAGCTACCCTCATGGTCACAATATGGCTGCCAGCAGCAACTAAGCCCTCTCATTCACAAGGTGGTGGGTGGGGGAGAATGCAAGAGAACCTGGCTTCCAATGTCTTTCTCTTAAGAATAAGGAGGTTCCTTTTCCAGGAATCCCAGGAAAGCCTTTCATCATGTTTCAGTGGCCCACAATGGCTTAAGCCTTGATTAATCCCTGAATCAATAATTGTCAGGGAAGATAAAATGATCCTGACTGGCTTCCACAAATCACCTGCAGTGGAAAGGATGTTGGCAAAGCAAACTTCACTGGAATTTGAGTATTTGTGTGCAAACATAAGCCCATATACAAGGATGCCAATATACATGCATTCATTTAAGCATTTGTGCAACGTAACCTCACCTACTAGCCAGACAGAAAGTCAAAGAAGCGTATTAGTAATTAACACCAGGGGAAAGAAATCGGAGGAGACAAAATCAGAGGAGAAAGAAATCAGAAGAGAGTGGCCACCTTAAACTGGAATACCACATACATACAACCTCTGTATCCACACCTACCCCCTAACTCTAACTGTTCTTAGGATCTGAATGGTCAATGGTTCCCATGGGTTGTCTTATGGGGCTGTTTTTCAATACTGAATAATCCAGCTTGAGGAAAATAAACCATTGTGGGAAGAGGAATCTTGGATCTTGGTATTAGATTAACCCCAATCGGCAAGAATGGGGTTTACGGAAAAGCAAATGATTTGCAAAGTATAAATTAGAAGATAGCTTTGTTTTCACAAAGAGCTATGATGCTAAGAACAGCAGGACAAATTAAGGAGTGAGGACGTCTACAGGTGGATGCCCAAGAGAATTTAACTTCTTCTAGGGCACTGTTTCTTCTTTAAATTTTTCTGCTCCTATGTAGCAAAGTGTTCTTAATCACATAGTTCTTCAGTCTGATATGCACTGCTGTTACAGTGATACAGAAGTGCATCACATTAGGTCAGAAGTGATACAGAAGTGCACCACATGCTTAAAACTCCTCCAGCAGCTCCCCGGTGCACTCAGACCTAAATCCCAGCTTCTTAGAATGACCCTAACTGATCTGCCCTGAGCCACCTATTTTTTCAACCTCATCTTGTACCATGTGTTTTCTCATTCATGATTCTCCTGCCACACCAGTTCCTTTCTCTATATCCAATCTCTATATTCTATGTCTCAAATCTCATTCCAGCCTCAGAACATTTAAACCTGCTATTCCCTCTGCCTGGAGAGCTCTTACTCTAGATCTCCAAGTGCTGGCTGCTTCTCTCATCATCAGTTATTAGTCAAATGTCACAACCTTCTTGGCACCACCACCACCATTCATGACCACCACACACACACACGTACACACACACACAAACACACACACACACAGACACGCCAATGACCCTTCTGTAGATGTCTGCCTTGGGTCAGGCACTAATCCTTGATCCAATCAATTGTCAATAGAGTGACAGGATCACATGATAAAGAAAGCATGGTAATTTAAACAATTTAAGGAGCTGCATACAAAGAGGCAAACAGAAGCAAGACTATAGGTAGCAAGTCAAGTATTCATGACCAAACTGAGCTGAAAACGCAGAAATGATTAACAAGCGGGTCTACCATGACCTCACTTCCCTAAAAGATCACGACAGCATTGAAGGGCAAAAAAGTGGCAGATTATTACCCCAATTCAATACTAGCTGTACATTTTAGTCTTTTTTTTCCAGTAAAATGCAGAAATCATCTGTTTCTCTTATGCCTTAAAACCCAGCAGGCATGAAGGGTGGCATGAAAGTCATTTTGAGCACCTCTAAGAGAGTATACATTTGTGTTAATATTATTCATCAGTATGTAAGGTATGTTTATTATAAGATCAAAATTATTTATGGAAGCAATACTTAATTGTGTTAGGGTATGTCAAGGTACAAATACTTAACTTTATTATTCTATAAAATTCAAGATTTAAAAAGCCCATCCAAACAAGCACAAATATATATATATATATATATATATATTTTTTTTTTTTTTTTTTTTTTGAGAAGGAGTCTCGCTCTGTCGCCCAGGCTGGAGTGCAGTGGCGCGATCTCGGCTCACTGCAAGCTCCACCTCCCGGGTTCATGCCATTCTCCTGCCTCAGCCTCCCGAGTAGCTGGGACTACAGGCGCCTGCCACCACGCCCAGCTAATATTTTGTATTTTTAGTAGAGATGGGGTTTCACAGTGTTAGCCAAGATGGTCTCGATCTCCTGACCTTGTGATCCGCCCGCCTCAGCCTCCCAAAGTGCTGGGATTACAGGCATGAGCCACTGCGCCCGGCCCACACATTTTAATTAATTAAAAAAATGTGGCTAAATCTTGTGTCTAAATTATTTTTTTTAAATAAACAGGCATTAAAACAGGATCAAAGAAAGAAAAATATTACAGAAAACAGTAATTCTGTATCTCCGCCCCCGCCCTCCGCAAATAAAATCTTAGTATTTGCCAGAGGAAATGCTGCCTGAACCTCCTATCCTTCTAAATTTGGTGCATCTTAAGAGATTCTGTGTCAGCAATTGAAGCCAGTGCTGAAGCACAACTACAGCAGACCACTCTCAAAATTCTTAAAAACCCATTTGGGATTTGTCAGTAGGGGGTAAATTAAAGCCTTATGTATTGAGAAGCAAATAATTTGAAAAATGTACAGGGGCAATGAACCCTGAAGTTATCAGGCATCAAAATGACTATAAAAGTGTTTTGTATAGTTTAGCTAAAAAGACCTAAATTTTCTACTTTTCAACTATTTTCTAAACATGTGTAAGACTGCTAAACTTGGCCCTGGGGTTTAAGATACAAGTTACCAAATGTATCTAAAACTATTAGATCATTTGCCTAAGCATCTTTTCTACGTTTTAAGTTGAAATAAAATCTACCTAACATCGAAATAACCATACAGGGTAGATTTCCTGAATCAAATTAAATAATCCACTGATTTTCTAGTAGCAAAAGTACACGACTACATAAAATATTTATCACATATTCATAAGTGGAGAGCAAAAAAGAAACCCTGAATTAAATTGAAGTCTGGGAATACTGAAAAACTCATCCCAGAAATGTTGCTACAAGTCCTAACCACCTTCAATTCAGAATTCTACCTCTACTGCTATATAGAACTGTTAAAACAGGGAAAAGAGAAACTTCACTTTCATATTAATGATTATCAAAAAAAAAAGATCTCCTTCACAGTTGAATTTTTAAAGACATACTTTATATAGTCTACTTAGTGCCATGTTCTAATTTTTAGTAACTAGAAAATTGAAACATAATCAGTATGATGGGAATATTTTCTTTGGTCTTTTTTAGTTCTGAGAATGTTTGAAGACTTGAGTTATTTTTACATGGACTACTTGAAGGTGATGATTTTTTTCGTCCTTATGTTTTACATCTTAAAATGTTTTATAAATGGTAAAAACAGAAATAATCCATTTTCTTTTTCAACAGGGGGCCCAGGCAAGACTTCCTTTGCCAAGATTCAAACAGATACTCCCTTCTCAACACAGGATGAATGTGTATAACAGAATAAAACTTAAAGCTCACGTTTAGATTTTTTTCAGTTTTTTACTAAAAAGAATCTAACATGTTTACTAAATAATAGACAACAGAAACATGAATTCTACATTGCCATCTATGACCCTTAGTCTAATAGACCAAGTCTTATTAAAACTAGTAAAATTTTCATTATGCAAGAGACAATTTGTCAGTAATTGAAAAAGGTCTACAAAATTAACAAATAAATACTACTCTGACACTAGAAAGCTGGCAATGATGATATAAGCTTTAGTCTTCTCATAATCAGAACTCTGGAAGATTAATCAACATTTTAACACTTCCCATCTGTACAACTGCTCAAGGTAGTGCTTACTGTCACTTGACAAGTTGCTTAGCATTGCAAAATTTGATAATTCATGTCTTACTGAATTTTTACTGACTTGGAAGAAAATAAAACAACAATTAAAAGCAGATGTCACCTTTAATTCTAACTGGCTGAGAAACTTAATTTTTTCACCCAATGCAGTGATAGGACGCATGTAGATGACAGTTTGGACAGTTAAACACTCAAAGTCACTGATATCCCTCACAAATTTGCAAGCGATTTACCAGAACTTAATCCCACAGGGCTTTTATCTGGCAAGCATCCAAAAACAACAGTTTCAAGTAGTCATCTAGAAGGTAAATTTACATTTTTTACAAAGGCTACAAACACTAATCAGAACATTACTAAACTAATATTCTCAAGACTTGCATTTTTATCTTCATACACATAAACATTTTCCATGTTGCTCCTCTGTTAAAACTCTACCTAATTAAAAAAACTAATATAAAGACTTAAACTGTGACTAACATGCCTTTATATTTAAATGATCCAAGTGCTAAATCACATCTAACTGGATTTACAGTAAAATAATAAAAATCTGAATTGAGTCCTGACATTTGTCAATGTTTTTCAATAATGTAAGTCATAAATTCACTCACTTTTGATTCTAACCACCAATTCTGAACAAATTCTCTCAAGCTGCAAGTTTTGACTAGCACCACAAAGATAAATAAGTAGACAGATACATGGGTAGATGTATCATACAAACACACAGAAACAGCAATATCAAAACCTACCTTCTTGCAATAAACCCAAATTTTTATACACATGTAAATAATTAAAATGTATAAAGAATTATAACATTTTCTTCTAAAAACAGCTAGGCCTGAGTTTTCTAATGCTACACCATCTATGCATGAAGTAACTTGTAATCAAATCCCAAGTTCCAAAAATGCTTCATTTTAATATATGAAGTTTTTCTACAAAAAGAAAACTTCTGGATTTTCCCAAACACCACAATTTCAGAGTCCTGTCTCTATCCCCAACAACACTGACCACAGCCTCCACAGTTATTCTTTACTGATCTATGCAAGCTTTCAAAAGCCAGAACAAGCTGGTACCTACCAATCAGGCAAAGATGGAAAAAATGAGTCCCAGAAGGAATTATCACAAAGATTCCAATCACAATCATCTGATCCCTAAGAACCAAGGCCTATCAAGCCCTTTGCTTCTGAAAACTCATTGCATAACGATCAGACTTGGCTTCATAGTTAGAAGGGGTACAGGAACCAGGTAGATCCTGTAGTATTCACATCTTACGTCTAACACAGAGTATTTTCACTTTAACGAAGTCTGCCATGAAAAAAGAATTTGGAGAAGATGAAATGGAAAAGCAGTCACAAGAAGAGGATTTAAGGGGAGAAGCTACCTGCGACAACTTTTGTAGGCCTCATCTTTGCATTTTCATCCTGCTTTATGCATTGCTAATCAGAGATCCACTGGAAGCTTCAGAACCAACTGAAAGGCCTGGCAGGGTATTTGGCTTTCAAT
The DNA here is from genome assembly GCF_029281585.2 of Gorilla gorilla gorilla. NCBI lineage: Eukaryota > Metazoa > Chordata > Mammalia > Primates > Hominidae > Gorilla > Gorilla gorilla. The sequence goes on along the minus strand of NC_073238.2, from coordinate 114,885,483 downwards.
TCTTCTACTCTGTTTATTCCCAATATATATTCATCAGGCTTAGAAACAATTCTTGAACAAGGGCAGCCTCTCCACAATGAAATGTAAATTACTGACATGTGCTGAAACCTAGACTTGCCACCACTAATGAGCACATTAAAGGAAAATGCTCACTAGATGACTGCAGCCTTTTCACTTAACCCTGTGTGCACGGAAAGCCACAATTCAACATCAATTAAAGATGCTAGCTGCAAAACAGAGCAGCCTGTCACCACTCTCACTACCTTATAGATGGAAAGTTAAGACAAATATAAATTGCTTACATTTCATCAACTAAAAATAGTGTGCAAAATATTAGTAGACATGTGGCTAAGATTTGCGAAACTTCTCTAAAAGTTGCAATACTTTCAAACAGTTTCCTAAGAGAGCAAATAGGATCTAAGGTTTGGGGGAAAAAAAAAATCAACAATGTACTAATCTATTGGTTTATTCATTAATTCGGTCAACAAACTCTAGACTCAGAGATCTAAAACTCACCAGGGACTTGACAAGACTGAACAAAGCTCAGAAGTTTGTCAAGAAAAAAATTAATCATAATAACCAATTACTTAGATATCAAAATAACAAAATATCTGACTTACATAAGCAAGGACTCATTTACTAGGGCACAGAATATTAGAAGATTACAGTCTGTTCATCATAATCTAATCTGCAACTTACAGTGGAAAAATGAAGTGTGAACAGACATCTAGTATTTATTAACTTTTTAAGTAAATTATTTTTATAATTAAAATACATTTTAAAACTTTAATGAGAATTTCAAATATGGTAAATGAATAAAGACATAATTAATATGTTATTGTGTGACAATAGTTTTTCCAAAGAATACTCATAAAGAAGAGTAATACTCATAATACAAGCACATTTGAATATGATTTTATCTCTCTGGTTACCTAAATGCATGCTAAATTCTCTTTTTCTTTTTTTTCCTTTTCCTTTTTTTTTTTTTTTTTGAGATGGGGTCTTGCTTTGTTGCCCAGGCTGGAGTGCAATGGTGCAATCTTGGCTCACTGCAACCTCCACCTTCCAGGTCCATGCAATTCTCCTGCCTCAGCCTCCTGAGTAGCTAAGACTACAGGCATGCGCCACCATGCCTGACTAATTTTTGTGTTTTTAGTAGAGACAGGGTTTCGCCATGTTGGCCAGGCTGGTCTTGAACTCCTGACCTCAAGTGATCTGCCTGATTTGGCCTCCCCAAAGTGCTGGGATTACAGGCGTGAGCCACCCCAGCCCTCCAGCATACTAGATTCTTAAAGCCCATAAAAGAGTACCACAACAAATATTATACTATAAAACATTTAAAACCTGGTTATTTTCTCTATGTGGTTTCTGGCTACATTTAAGTTTTCCATACAATGGTTCACAGTGAAACTCGAGCTTTTTAGAACCCTCAGGGCTTTGTAAAAAGAATTTCAATCAAAATAACCTGAGTTCTAGTCCCAGCTTGCTGATCTCCTACTGGCATGTGATTAAAAAAAGCATTTTATTTCTCTAAATATTATTATTTCTACATCTATAAATTAGAAATAATGACACCATAAGGCACATATACAGGTTTTTTAAATCATACGTGAAACCACTTTTCATATAGTATCTGACAATCCTCCAAACAAGGGAATCATTATGTATTAGTCAATTCTCATACTGCTATGAAGAAATACCCACGACTGGGTAATTTATAAAGAAAAAGGTTTAATTGACTTATAGCTCCACATGGCTGGGGAGGCCCCACAATCATGGTGGCAAGTGAAGGAGGAGTAAAGGCATGTCTTACATGGCAGCAGGCAAGAGAGCATGTGCAGGGGAACTGCCATTTATAAAACCATCAGATTTCATGAAACTGATTCACTATCACAAGAACAACACAGGAAAAACCTGCCCCCCGTGATTCAATTACCTCCCACCAGGTTCCTCCCACAACACGTGGGGATTAGAGGAGCTACAATTCAAGATGAGATTTGGGTGGGGACACAGCCAAACCATATCACATTTAAGTTTACTAGAAACCTGAAGTCCTCATCCTTCTCCATTCAGACACCCATTAACACCTACCAGCCTACGCAGCAGGAGTTCAGGAGCTTGACTATTTTGCTTTGCAGAAATGTACACTTATCCAGGTAATTTCCTGAGAGGATAAAAACACTTGTCTACCTTTCTCTAGGGTATGTATTTCTCCATTACCAAGTTGCTTTCTGGCACCTGAGAGCTGTTTTATCTTCTATCTCTTATTATTTACTTGATATCGATCAATGTCTGCAGCTCGTCATCCCTGGTTGCTGTTTTGAATCTCTACCAAATGCTGTTATTCCTGTCCCCTACATCCTAGTAACTAAAACCATCCTACCCAGAGCATGTAAAAAGCGAGTCCTCCAACAAGTGAAGACTTGGTTGCTGACATGGCTGCCCGTACCGACTCAACCAGAACCAGCACGCTGTAGACACCACTACAGATCACCACTGCTGCTTCCACTATTCTCTTTCTTCCTCCCTGTGCTTTGCACCTCATCTCTCCTGCCTGTTTTTCCCACTGCTAGCTTTTGGGAGGAAAGCAGAACTTTTACAGACAGCTCTTTATATAGTCCCTTTGGGACCCTGAAATATTCTGCAAGCTAGATACCAAAAGGCTGAATAAATAATAGTCGTATGGGGAAAAAATAAGGATGGGTAAAAAAAAAAGAGCTGAAAACATTTTAAGGTTTTGTGTTGTGCCACAACAAGCTGTATAATCTCTTCTTCAGAGGTAGCATAGTCTGGTAGTTATGAGCATGGTAATGACGGGGTTCAAATCCTTGCCCTGGCACTAACAGCTGTGTGATCCTGAGCAACTTCTGCTTCTTCGCCTGAAAAGCAGAAATAATAGTACCCGCCTATAGGGCTGCTAGGAAGAGCAAATGAGTTAGTACATGCAGAGGGGTGGGAATAGTGCCTGGCACACACTAAGTGTTCAAAAAAAGTTATTAATTTGTTAAAAGTTGAAATCTCATGCATTCATAACATGGCCACAATCAACTTTGTTTGCTTGTACTCTTATTTTATCTAAACTCATTAATTCCTGATTGTCTTTCTCTACTACTCCATTTAAAACTTCTATTGCTTTTAAATGGTATGATCAAGGATGATGACGGCAGGAATGATAATAAAACTACATAGTCTTTACGTATGGGCCCAAATTAAAGCTACAAAGCATGAAAATTACAGAAACAAATTTATCATTAACAAATATGTCTAAAAGACAAAGCCCTATTAACATTAAAAGTCATTTTTACAAATCAATTTATGATCTTTCATGTAAAAGGAATTTAACAGGAAATAACATATCCTAAAAAATATTTGTTTTTAAAAAAAACTAAATAAAAATATATGTCAAATTAGTTTGATGTGAATACCAAAGACATTAAACTTCCTTCAAAAGTTTGTCTCATGTGTAGAAATGTACATAAATAATTCCACTGAAAGGTAAATTTTTTTCTTTTTTTTTTTTTGAGTCAGGGTTTTGCTCTGTCACCCAGGCTGGAGTGTAGTGGTGCAATCTCAGCTCACTGCAGCCTCCATCTCCTGGGCTCAAGCAATCCTCCCATCTCAGCTTCCCAAGCAGCTGGAACCAGAGGCGCATGCCAACACACCCAGCTAATATTTTTTTTTTTTTTTTTTTTTTTTGAGACAGAGTCTCACTCTGTCACCCAAGCTGGAATGCAGTGGCGAGAACTCCGCTCACTGCAAGCTCTGCCTCCCGTGTTCACGCCATTCTCCTGCCTCAGCCTCCCGAGTAGCTGGGACTACAGGTGCCTGCCACCACGCCTGGCTAATTTTTTGTACTTGTAGTAGAGACGGGGTTTCACCGTGTTAGCCAGGATGGTCTCCATCTCCTGACCTCGTGATCTGCCCACCTTGGCTTCCCAAAGTGCTGAGATTACAGGCGTGAGCCACCGCGCCCGGCCACACCCAGCTAATTTTTAAATTATTTGTAGAGATGGGGTTTTCCTATGTGCCCAGGCTGGTCTTGAACTCCCGGACTCAAGTGATCCTCTGGCTTCAGCCTCTCGAACTGCTAGGATTACAGGCGTAGGCCACTGCGTCTGGCCGTAAAGAATTATTAATGACTAGTAAGTAAAGTGGTAAGCAACAGGAATTCAGAAATGAATGAGTAAAAGTCCTTGACTTGACGTGGAAGTAATTATACTAAGGCTAAAAAGGAATGTGGAAGTACAGTGGGGCGTAGTACTCAGAGGAGGCATGCTCATTCTGTCTAGAATCTCAGCTTAAAGGCCACACTCTCAGAGAAGACTGTCATCACCCTATCTCAAGAGGCTACCCAGTCACCTTTCAGGACAGTGCCTATCAAATTTTCTGGGCTTTACAGTTTTAAATATTGACAATCTCAAGGAGCTCTGGCTTATACATGTTGTATATATCAATATTTACCATATTAAAATTAAGAAATTTTTAAAAATGTATTTCAAAAGAATAGCCCATTTAATGTTAACAATTAGAAGTAACATTTTTATGACAAATTCATTAGAGTAGAAATGTTTTACATTTTCACAAATCTCTTTAACATGTGGCTTAAGACAGCTGGATTCTCAAATCTGGTTCCTGCATTCAATCTGTTGTGATAACATATATCATATAACTCTACTGTTACATGGAAAACTCTACTGCACAATCCTCAGAGAATGAGAGCAGGAAAAACTATTATGGAAAATTGTTTACTTCAGAGTGTCTGAAAGGGTCTCAAGAGTCCCCAGGTACCCCAGAACATACTGGGAACCAATGCTCTATTGTATCACCCACTCTTATTTTATGGCTACTGTACGCTATGCTGGTAAAATATGCTGTTACTTGTGTATAGATTATGTAAATATGTAACTAATTTACATCCAATATATTTTCTATCAATTGTGGCATTCTAATCAGTAAGAGCATATATTAGTATAAATGCTGTTATCAAAATATTTCCTTATAAATCAAAGATTGTGGTTAAGAAATGCAACATATTATTTTTATCTGCACTCAACAATCAACTAGCACATAAAGGACTGAATAAAAAGCTAGGAACATGTACACATGCACACACGTAGTGGTGCAGACAGGCGCTACACCATAGGTAGGTTGGGAAGTGGAAACATACAGAAAATAATCTGTGCTTGGAACATTAGCATATCACATATTATGAGTCAAAATGGTAACTTAGGAACGTTGTAATATCCTTAAATAAGGACCAGTACAGAAACAAAGCCCCAGTGATCATCTCATTATTTCTGCTTCTTTGCCTGTTTTAGAAAGCATACATTTAAAAGTTTAAGTTTAGAACAAATCTGGGGGCAACAAGAATCATTAACTATATGTAACAGAGATAACTAGCATTACTTCATTTAACCCAGCCAAATCCTCGAGCAATGTACTTCCTTCACTAGAACAAAAACAAAAATCTTTCCAACTGAATTCTAAGCTTAGGAGTCACATACAAATAAATCAATGAAAATAAATTTTAAGACATCATGAAGTTACCATAAGTTTAAAATAGCATTACACAATGAAAGCACAAGGATGTTTCTCAAAGCGTCCCTTCTACATTTATTTCCAGAATTCTAAATTTGAATTCAGCAACTAATCTAGCAAAGAGTTAACAAGCACCTCCAGAAAGCCTGAGTGATACAGAAGAATCAAAAAGCATGAGTTCAGGCTGGGTGTGGTGGCTCACGCCTATAATCCCAGCACTTCGGGAGGCTGAGGTGGGAGGATCACCTGAGGTCAGCAGTTTGAGACCAGCCTGGTCAACAAGGTGAAACTCCGTCTCTACTAAAAATGCAAAACTTAGACAGGTAAGGTGGTAGGCATCTGTAATCCCAGCTACTCAGGAGGCTGAGGCAGGAGAATTGCTTGAACCTGGGAGGCGGAGTCTGTAGCGAACTGAGATCGCACCATTGCACTCCAGCTGGGCAACAAGAGCGAAACTCCATCTTAAAAAAAAAAAAAAAAAACAGAAATTAGCCAGGCATGGTGGCGCTCACCTGTAGTTCCAGCTACTCAGGAGCCTGAGGCAGGTGAATCACTTGAACCTGGGAGACGGAGATTGCAGTGAGCCAAGATCATGCCACTGCACCCTAGCCTGGGCAACAGAGCAAGACTCCGTCTCAAAAAATAATAATAAAATAAAAAATAAAAAGCATGAGTTCAGCCTTCTACTTGCATACAAAAGAGACTAATCCTTACATAAATCAAGGGATTTTTTTTTTTTTTTTGAGACAGTCTCGCTCTGACGCCCAGGCTGGAGTGTAGTGGCACGATCTCAGCTCACTGCAACCTCTGCCTCCTGGGTTCAAGCGATTCTCCTACCTCAGCTTCCTGAGTAGCTCGGATTACAGGCACCCGCCACCAACCTGGCTAATTTTTGTATTATTAGTAGAGACGGGGTTTCACCATGTTGGCCAGGTTGGTCTCAAACTGCTGACCTCAGGTGATCCGCCCACCTCGGCCTCCAAAAGTGCTGGGATTACAAGCGTGAGCCACTGCGCCTGGCCAAATTAAGGGAAATTTTTAAAACAATTTACTTTATGGTTGAAACATGCCTTTTTTGCCATGTAATCCATAAAGGGTTTTGTTTCTAAATTACTTCAGAAAGCTTAACACAAGAATCAGAAGCTATATTCTATTTTAAGATTCAATAGAATGTCAGTCTGTAAAACACTGGTCTTTCAACCTGGTGGTTTTGGCCAAAATTAAAATAACAAAACAAAAATCCCAACAACAATAAAAACCCTCAGTTTACAATGGCTTAAAATAATTTTAAAAAGGCTTATTTCACACAATGAAAAGAAACCTTTTCTTGAAAGGTCCCTTCACTTGCCAGGAATCAAACTGGACCACGAGCCTCCCATAAACTGGTCATTGGTAAGGAAGAGAATGAATCCTGGTCAGGATTTCACTAGTCAGGATTTACCACTGAGACTCACAGGGAAGGGATGGTCACTTAAGGTGACGCTAACAACTGGGCAGAAAGGGTGGACAGCAGCATCAACAGCATCTGCTACGTTGTCACATTTCAAAAGGGGGTTCAAGAGTCACCTAGGTAGAACCTGAATATTTTCTCCCAATACTAGCATAAGTAACAGCTAATAATTCTCTTTGGTTCTTTTAGCCTCAGCTGGAGTACTTGGAATCTGACCCATGCATACATGGAACACTTCAGAATTCATTCCACGAGCTGTTCAAAAAAGGCCAAAAAAGGAAAGTGCCCCCATGCCATTTCCTCCTTCCAAGGGTAGTCGCCTTCCTATTTCTGTCTAATTGTGGCTGCTCTCTGGTACCCACAGGTATTATGTAGCTTTTTCTATTTTGTCCAGAATTTATAATTGGGATGTGTGGAGAGTCTGGTTTGATATACAAATATGCTTGGTTACAGCCTAATTTATCTTAGACCCAGTAAAACGCTATCTGACATCTTGTATACTGTTAATGACTGGAGCAATCTTAAAGCTCATCCTTCTAGGGGAATGAGCCTCTCTTACTCACGATGGTTATGTGTGGAACTGAAGAATGAACATTAGAATCTCTCAGGTTGAGATTCAACTGCTGAATAAGGCGGCATATGTGTTCAACTGGATTGTTAAAGTAAGGAAGTTCTGAGAGAGAAAAGAAGGAGTCAGTGGTGAGGGAGGAGGTCACACCAAGATGGCCTCAGCAGGATTAGTAATACTTGGGAGTAAATGAAAGGGGGTGTGGACAAAGTATTTTTAAGAGTTCATTATCTAGCCAGTTGTGGTGGTGGGCACCTATAATCCCAGCTACTCAGGAGGCTGAGGCAGGAGAATGGCGTGAACCCGGGAGGCAGAGCTTGCAGAGAGCCGAGATCGCACATGTATGTCCCATTACTTTTTCTGCAAGGGCGCCAAGGCAATTCAAAGAGGAAGGGATAACCTCTTCAAGAGATTGTATAGCAAACTGAATAGCCACATGCAAAAAAGATTAATTTAGACCCTACTTCACACCACATATAAAAATTAACTCAAAACTGATCAGAGATCTAAAACTATAAAACATTAAAAATACAAAACAAAAAACAAGAGTCTCAGTGACCTTGAGTTTGGCAAGAAATTACATATATCTATTTTTTTTTAATAATTTATTATTTTGAGACACATTCTTCTTTTGTCACCCAGGCTGGACTGCAGTAACACTCCACAGCTCACTGCAGCCTCAAACTCCAAGGCTCAAGTGATCCTCCCACCTCAGCCTCCCAAGCAGCTAGGACTACAGCTGCATGCCACCAAGCCCATCTAATTTTTGTTACTTTTTGTAGAGATGGGGTTTCACCATGTTGCCCAGGCTGGTCTGGAACTCCTGGACTCAAGAGACCCACCTACCTCAGTCTCCCAAAGTGCTAGAACTACAGGTGTGAGCCACCGCACCTGGCCCATATTTTTAAGACTCAAAAGGTTCAAACTATAAAAGAAAAAAAAAATCAATAACCTGGACTTCAACAAGACTAAAAGCTGTTGCTCTTCAAAAGATACTGCTGAGTAAATGAAAACAGAACCACATCATGGGAGAAAATATTTGCAATGATATGCACCAGACAAAAGATTTTTCCTAGAATAAAAACCCTAATATGTCTAAATAAGACAAGCAACTCAATTTAAAAATGGACAAAAGACTTCACAAACACATCGACCAAGATATAAAGCAAATGAGCTCAACATTATTAATCATCAGACAAATGCAAATCAAAACCACAATAAGACATCACTACATAGTATAACAGTTAAATTTAAAGAGTGGTAAGAATGTGGAGCAACTAGTACACTCATACATTGTTGGCGGAAATGTAAAATTGTACCAACGAGTTTGCAGATTCTAAGAAGATAAAACATACAAATGATCTAGCCATTCCACTCCTAGGCATTTACCAAAAAAAAAAATGAAAGCATATGCCCACATAACTACTTGTTCACAGCACCTTTAGTTGTAGTTAAAAGCTGGAAACAACTCACATGTCCACCAACAGATGAACGGCTACTAAAAATATGGTGGTAAACCCATACAATGGAATAAAAAGAAATGAATGCAGCAATAAAAAGGAATGCAGGCTAGGCACGGTGGCTCACACCTGTAATCCCAGCACTTTGGGAGGCTGAGGCAGGCGGCTCACTTGAGGCCAGGAGTTCGAAACCAGCCTGGCCAACATGACAAAATCCCGTCTCTACTAAAAATACAAAAATTAGCTGGGCATGGTGGTGCACACCTGTAATCCCAGCTACTTGGGAAGCTGAGGCACAAGAATTACTTGAGCCCAGGAGGCGGAAGTTGTGCCACTGCACTCCAGCCTGGGCAAAAGAGGGGAAACTCTGTCTCCAAAACAAAACAAAACAAAACAGGGAATGAAGTACTGATACAATTACATGGATCAATTTCAAAATAATTTTGCTGGGTGAAAAAAAAATCCAAAAAACAGCATAACTTGTGTTATTCCACCTATATAAAATTCTAGTAAATGCAAAATAATCTATAAGAAAACAGATCAGTAGTTGCCTAAATGGGAAGAGGAAGGCTAGGAAGTGGCCGAAAGAGCCAGCGAAGGAGCACCAGGAAGTCTTTGGAGTTGAAGGATACATTCTTTATTCTGACTGTGATTATGATTTCATGAGTGTACACATATAAGTGTACAATTAATTTCTTATATATGTGCACTTTATTGAAAAGCAATTATATTTCAATAAGGCTTTCTTGGAAAAGCTGTAAATGAATAATGAACTCTGGTTTATTTTTTTATTGTACTTATTTACTTATTTATTTTTTTGAGACAGGGTCTTACTCTGTCACCCAGGCTGGATTCATAGCTTGCCACACCCTCAAACTTCTGGCCTCAAGTGATCCTCCTATCTCAGCCTCCCAAAGTGATGGGATTATAGGTGTAAGACACCACACCCGGCCTGAACTCTGCTTTAAAAATTGCATGCTGAAGTGTACAGGAGTGAATTGTACTATTATCTACAACTTAAGTTGACATGCAAAATGAAAATGAGGTCGACTGATAGATGAGTAGAAGAAAACACAAATGAATAAATATGTTAAAAACAAATAAGAAAATGTTAATTATAGAATCTACTGGCATTTGTAGTAGTACAATTCTTCAAACTTTTCTGTGTTTCTTAAATTTTTCATTAAAGAAAATGTGAGGGGAAAAAATATTAATAAATGTCCATGGCCTATAGTCCCAATACTCCCACAAGTCTGCGCAATAGGTCTCTGGCAGTAACACTAGACTAACAAGCATAAACATATTGGTTAGGAAGATACTGTCAAATTAAACCTCTTAAACTTATGTAAAGCTACATTACAAATATCCAATGAGTCAACTAATTACCCAGAGCTTGCATTAAGGAAAGGCATGATTTGGTGGTTATTAAAAACAATAAAACAATGGGAATGAGAAATGGTACAGCCACTATGGAAAACAGTATGGCAGATCCTCAAAAAGTTAAACATAGAATTACCATAGGACCCAGCAATTCCTCTCCTAGCTATATACTAAAAAGAAGCAAAAGCAGGGACCCAAACAGATACTTATATACCAGTGTTCATAGCAGCATTATTCACAACAGCCAAAAGGTACAAACAGCCCAAATGTCCATCAACAGGTGATGAAGAAACAAAATATGGTATATCCACAGAGTAGACTATTATTCAGTCTTAAAGAGGAAGGAACTTGGATGAACCTTGAAAATATTATGCTGAGTGAAATAAGCCAGACATAAAAGAACAAATCTTATATGATTCCACTTATGTGAGGTACCTAGAATAGGTAAACTCACAGAGACAGAAAGTAAAAGGAAGGTTACCAGGGGCTAGGAGTAGGTGGGAAATGGGGAATTAGTGTTTAATATGTACAGTTTCAGTTTGGGGTGATTATAAAGTTCTGGAGCTGATGATTGCAAAACATTGTGAATAAAATTAAAGCCACTGAGCCACACTCTTAAAATTGGTGAAAGGGTAAATTTTATGTTATGTCTGCTTTACCACAATAAAAATACATATGTAATTTTAAAATACAACATTTTTTAAATGGACCAAAATAAAATGAGTCTTAATTTCAACTGAATGATATTTGGATCTGTGAAAGTTGATTATATGAATTGGGTCATTCTTGTATACCCAACTACATAAGAGTCAAGGAGTCAGGGGAAAAAAGCACTCAGGGCACATAGCACAGGCTCCAAGAACTGAACTATCCAGAGGCCCAGTTGCTGAAACAGCCTGCTGTAACCCTAAGACCAACTTTACCTAGTAACTGCTGAAACAACCTGCTATCACTCTAAGATTAGTTTTTAACCTACCACTGTCACTCTCCTATCTGAGCCTGCCAGCTCCCAAAGCTTTTCAAGTACCAATTAACTTTCTTTCAAAATAATCAGTAACATTTTTTTTCTATCTAATAAAACCTTCAACCTTCTCTTCGTTCCTTGGACATACTGAAGACCCCATGTGTATGTCTCAAATTCCAATTCTGTGATTCTCAAATAAAATATTTAATCTAGAGATTTGTCTCTATATTTTAAATTTGACAGATCATTTCAAAGAAATGTCCTAACTCACCTCAACATGTTTATAACAAAATTATAACATTTTCCCATAGAATTTATAATACATGCAGATGAAATACACATGACAACTATAACATAGAGGATAGTGATGGGAAGAGAAGGAGGATGGACTATATGATCGCAAAATTTCTACATTTTACTTGAAATGGTATCATATTAGCTCTAACTAGAATATGAAATGTTAGGATGGATATTGCAATCCTAGAAAAAACACTGAAAAATAGATAGATCCAATAGATAAATTTTAATGGAATTTCAAAAATTACTAAAATAATCCAAGTCAGAAAAGGAAAACAGAAGGAGAAAAAGGGGAGACTGAGAGAAAACAAATAATAAAATGCTAGACATAAATCCAACCACCTTGATCATTTATTAAATGTTAATGGATTTTACTGACATTGCATAGCAGTGATGGTTACATAACTCTGTGACTATACTAAAAATCACTCAATTGTATACTTTTAAAGGGTGAGCATGATGACACATGAATTAAATCTCAATAAAGCTGCTATTTAAGAAAATACACTAAGGCAAACTAAAGAAGAAAAAACTTAATAGTCTAAACACTACAATTTAAAAATGGAGACCATCAGAATTATTTCAAAAGCATGACACAACTACATCCTGGCTACAAGAAACACACAGTATTTTCAACATAAAATCACAGATGGAGAAATACATATCATGCAAATAGTAAGAATAAAACACAATCTTCAGAGGCCGACATTAAACAACCTGTCCAAGATCACACAGCTACTAAGTGGCAGAGAAAGAATTTACCTGTCATTCTGACTCCAGAATGAGCTAATAGATGCATAGGGCAGTAAGGAGAGAGGGTAATAGGAAAACTAAAACGTAACACTTCAATCTGTTTTAACCTCAAGCAAAGGGAAAAAAATCCCAGCCTCATCAAATCCCAGACTTTTCCTATTGAAACCACTCCCCAAAATCCCACAAGCCCTAAAAGTATCTGACCTATCTACATCCTTAAAAGACTCCCTAACTGTAAAGGGAGAGTTTTCCTTTTTCAGGCATTCACTTTAGAGCATTTAGTATTCCACATCGCATTCAAAATCTTCAAATATTCTAAAAGCTGAACTTAAGCCAACATATAAGAAAGGAAACGTTCTCAAACATTTCAAAAGATATTCTGTCATAATAAGGGTTTTATGAAGTTGCATTCATTAGTTCTTATCAATTCTTTTGAACATCACATATGTACAAGTCACAATTAGAAAAATATTATAAAATTATTATGAAAAGGAAAAAGGAGTCACAGAACTTTCTCCTCCAAATCCAGGGAGACTTCATTAGTTCCACTTAAGAATATCAACGAGTGGTAAAAGGCATCAATATCTCTATGCTGCAGCTCTGGCACTCAGTTAACTGAGCAAAGCTCACTCAGTTACCTTACTTAGTAAGTTAGCAAATCCAAGTGAGGACTTGCCTTCACTGGCATCCAAGCTACAAGATGAGAAAAACAAAAGAAACAACTCTACTTTTTAGATCTCTATGATGATACACCAATGGGGAAGAGGGGAAGGAAGCAGAAAGAGAGAAGCCTCCATCAACAGCAAGAACAGATGCCAGCTAAAGCTATCGATTAAAAACAAATACCACTAACAGCCCAGCCCAGTTCCAATGCATCTGAGAGTCAGTCTGGAACATATACTAAACAACGAATCCATACTCTCATTTACCAGCTATGTGACACTGGATAAGGCATTTATTTAACCTTTCAGAGATTGTTCTCTCTTCCATAAAACCAAGAATAAAAATAAGAATACATCATAGGTTGTCATAAAGATTAAATAACTTACCTGCAGGTAGGTATTCCATACTTATTTTTAAAAGCCTAGGGACCACTGTTTTCTTATATAAGAAAAGTTCTATGCCACTTGTTTTCATATAAAAAAGTAAGTCCTACTTAAGCAACTAAGAGTATCTTATAAAACAAATGATAGCAAAATTCTAGCACACGCAGACAGACAGACAGACACACACACACACACACACACACATACACACATACAGACACACATGCTCCAGAAGGTAACAGTGATGACCTCTAAAGACTTAAATTGGGGTCTTGTTTCGAAGGTTCAAAGATGGAAAGAAATCCTAATTTTCAATGTTTTCATGTGCTTAAATTTCTTAGCATTTTACATTCTCAAAAATTAAAAATTTTAAGATACTAAAATCAAAGGTCTGTGTCCAAAATGGAAAATATAATGTTAATAAGAAAATTTATGTCATTAAAATGATGTCTACACAAAATACACTACAGTAACAATTCTCAACCCTTCTTAAGCTGCGATATATAAAAATAATGTATTTCCATGAGCTATGCAGATTATAGCCCATATAGTGAAAATAAGAGTTATAAACAACCCTGGGCTCGCAAGGTCTAAGTCTCTCCTATTTTTTCCTACTCAAATAAAAAAAAAGTCCAAATATGAATGAGTAGAGTATCATATGGATCATTTTTAATCCACTTTAAACTATTTTATAAACAAAAAAAAATTGTTAAAGTCACTGGCAAACTTGCTAACTTCAGAATTTTAGTATTAGTTACAAAGTGCCTACAACACACTTTAAACTATAACACATCATGGACTGCAGCCTTGTAACTGAGGACCAATGACCCCGCAGGGAAGCCATCATTCTCCACATTTTACTTTTGAACACTTTCTAAATTTTGCTATTATGAAACACCTTACCACGAACATTTTCTCAAGTATATCTTTGTAAGGGAGATTCTTAAGGGTGGAACTGTTAAATTAAAGAACATATAGATGTTTTAAATTTTGATAAATACTAGCAAATTTCTGGGGGCTGGGGGAGGTCCGAAACAATTTACACTTCCAGGAACAAAACTATGTGACCCTTGCCCACACTGGATGCCACAGCTATTTAAAAGGTTTTTGGTTAACCCAGTGGCTATTTTAAAAATTACCTCTCATTTTACAGTAGTTACATGTCTTATCTTGCTAAAAACTCAAGAAAGAAAGAAGATAAAAGAGCACAATCGCCAAACCTCACACACTCAGCACAGTTCCCTCCTATGCTTTCAACGCTGAGCATCCTGATGGAACTCACTATCCATCTACATATACGTGTATCTTTCAAGTACACAGATAGGATCCAAACACAAAACACAAATTCTAACATATGTTTCTCTTGAAACTAATTACTATAACTTATAACGCTATGTTACCTGAAATGACAAGGTATGACAATATGATTAAAACAACATAGAAAAACCAGAAAGAAAACACAGAATACTAGGAAATATCTTCAAGCCAACATCCCATTTTTCCAGAGAAGGTAGTTTCACGTTTCAAAGCTCTTTGTAAACTCTTTTAAGATGTCTTTGCCTCATCCTAACAATCCTCATAGTCTCCCATGGATGGCCCTTTAATGCTTATAATAAAAGAAGCCTGCAGGGAAAATACAGAATAGAAAACAGCTTGGAAATAAAATCTGTTGGCTCAGCACATTAAAATTATTGAAAATTGCTATTTTTATGAGGATTATGTGTAGCTTTGTTTTTTCTATGAACTATCTAAGCAATAACAAACTATCTAAGCAATAACTAAGCAATAACAAAGACATGATCTTTTTTTTTTTTCTTTTTTAGACAGAGTCTTGCTCTGTTGCCTAGGCTGGAGTGCAGTAGCGTGATCTCAGCTCACTGCAACCTCCACCTCCCGGGCTCAAACGATTCTCCTGCCTCAGCCACCCAAGTAGCTGGGATCAAAGCCTCGTGCCACCATACCTGGCCAATTTTTGTGTTTTTAGTAGAGATGGGGTTTTGCCATGTTGTCCAGGCTGGTCTCGAACTCCTGACCTCAAGTGATCTGCCCACCCCAGCCTCCCAAAGTGCAGGGATTAGAGGCGTGAGCCACCGCGCCCGGCCCACATCATCTTTTTCAAGTCATGGACAGCAGGGACTGTATAAAATCCAATCCCACTTCGCGTAAACTCAGCATAAAAAATTATCAGTCTTATAAAGTTTGGTGTGTTTTTACATTGGGGGAATTTGGCCTATTGTACACTTTCTAAAGCAAATACACAGCAGTTACGCAAAAAAAAATCAAAAAATCATTTTAGTCCTGGATATTAAGTAAAAACAATGTTTCAGATAAAGCACAAATCATTTTTCCAAAAACAAAAACATTCCAATCAAACTGAAACAAAAAGTCCAAGGAAAGAAATTACTTCTCAACAGAAGGATCTAAAACCCTTTCCCCGCAGAGGCTGCATATGAACTGTGCCTTCAAGGGCAGGCAGCAGTTAGACACGGTGGGTGGGAGGCCAGGCACACCCACCCAGAGAGAGTGAGGAAAGCACTGAGGGCAGAGCCAGCCACGCATGGAAGCAGCGCACAGTCAGGCTGGGTGGAGGCACAGCACTGATAAAAGGGAAATGGGGAAATAGGTTTGGAAAGAAAATTCGTGTGAAAGAAAGGAGGAGGTTGTATATTCTACAGGCTTTTCTCTAATGTAGAACCCCAGATGGAAATCATCCTTCTTACTTTCATTTACAAAGATATTGATCTTATCTCACAGTATTTTCTTCCCTGAAGTGAAGTTATTTGTGTATCAACTTATTTTCCGTAACATGACTATGAGCACCCAGTGCGCGGGAACCAGATTGGATTCATTTTTATTAATATATCCTTCTCAAAGGCCTTAAACTTTAAAGAAGCATTTTTTGGCCAGACACAGTGGCTCACGCCTGTAATCCCAGCACTTTGGGAAGCCGAGGTGGGCGGATCACGACGTCAGGAGTTCGAGACCAGCCTGACTAAAATGGTGAAACCCCCGTCTCTACTAAAAATACAAAAATTAGCCAGGCGTGGTGGTGTGTGCCTGTAATCCCAGCTACTCAGGAGGCTGAGGCAGAATAGCTTGAACCCGGGAGACAGAGGTTGCAGTGAGCCGAGATCATGCCACTGCACTCCAGCCTGGGTGACAGAGCAAGGCTATGTCTCAAAAAAAAAAAAAAAAAGGCAGCATTTTTTTAATAACTGAAAAAATGCATAAACTGTATATAATATTATATATAATATATAAAATAAATAAATGTATTAACCGTATAGGAATAAATGTATAATACTGGCACCACATCACTTATCCTACTCATATAATTTGGATTTGGATATTCATCTATAGCAGGAGTTCCCAAACTTTTTCTATAAAGGACCATAGAAAAAGTATTTTAGGCTTGATAGGCCAAATGGTCTCTGTCACAAATACTCAACTCTGCTGTCACAGGACAAAAGCAGCATAGACAATGCATAAATGAAAGAGCATGGCTGTGTTTCAATAAAATTTTATTGACAAAAACAGGCAGCAGGCTGCATTTGTCCTGTGGACTGTAGCATGCCGACCTCTCATCTATACGGACTTAAATGTAATACATTACATTATATATATACACACATACACATCTAAATTTAAGTATTATATTCAAATAGTTTTTATAATAACAGAATCTTGGTCAAAATTCCAAGGAAGATAAAAAATAAAAAGGGATATAAACAAAAAAATGCAGATATGCTGCATAAAACCTGGGAAACTGGAACCTCTGGATGCGTCCATGTAATCTGCCCTCTCAGGATATCTCTTTAGGCCTTAGTTTTGGACCCACAAAGCAAGGTGGTTCAAATAGACAACTCTGTGATCTTAATAATTGTTTCAAGTTAAAGTTACAGATTTTAAGTGGAAATTCCATCTAGAAAATAACAACATTCACAAATAATTTCCAATCCATGGAAGAACAGAATACGAGTACAGTTATGCTCCACAGAATATTTCAATGAGGCACCACACGTATGACAGTGGTTCCATAGATTCTAATACTGTATTTTTAACTGTATCTTCTCTGTTTACGTGTTTAGATACACAAATATCTACCACTGTATTACAACAGCCTACAGGATCCAGTATAGCAACACGTATAGGTTTGTAGCCTAGGAGCAATAGGCTATAACACACTTAGCCTAAGTGTGTAGGAGACTCTACCATGTAAGTAGACTCTGTGATGTTCACACAAGGATGAACTCGCCTAATGATGCATTTCTCAGAATGTATTCATGCTGTTAAGCAACACATGACTGTATGCCACAGAAACAAGTATAACATATTAGAATAAATTAAGATAGTACCTGGCATAATTGATCTAATAACAAACATATGTACAAACATTAATCAAAATCATATTCTAGTACCTAAAAAATAAGGTTTCAGTACTATCTTGAATGAAGTTATAAATATACCTGGAAAAATCAATTTAATAACAAACATACGTTAATTCACCTAGCTGGAAGGGGACATTTAGATCATTAAAAACAACTTCACCCAAAATAGAGGCATTGGTAAGATTTGATATTAAATGCCACAAAATAATTAAATCACTACAATAACTCACTAAACTCCCTAACATATTTACAGTTAAAAATCTGAAGTTTTTAACTTTAATTCAAATACCATGCAGTATATAATAAACCAGGTATCATTCATTCAGTGTAATGGTGATTTTCTAAACTTTTCTGTTTTTATAATTACTCTTCAAATAAACAGTTGAGTTTCAGAATAAAACCACTTCACTTGTCACAATTTTCAAAGAATTGCTGGGTTAATTAAAATTCTATAATCCATCACTACCCACATTTACAAAAGCCATGCTACCACACTGCTTTCTGAAAAAGAAATGAACAGTTTCTGGTTCATTACCAACTTACCAAACATCTGGCAAATTCTTTGTTTTCTGAAAGGAATCCATAACCTGGATGTACCTTAGAAATGAAAGCAAAAAGCACTTTCAATTTTATCATATTGCAAAAGCTTTATAAGCAAAATGTACAGTGCATTTATGTATTAATATTTACTGTTCAAGAGCCCTTGAATAAGTACACTTCTCTTATACACTGATGAGTTCTAACTCACATTTCTAGGATCAGAATCAAATTCCAAGAAACTGCCTCTTATATTTACTTTCTCCACACTCCCTTTGTCCTAATTGATTCATTTTCCACACACTACCTTTGTCCTAACCACAATGGGGAGTATATGCCCACATAGCTTCCTGCCCACTGGCATTTGTCTACACTATTCAACAAAACTCTCCCTCCTTTTCCTGAGGCTAACTTTGTCCACAATTCTGGAGAATTTCACAATGGCTGGTGCGTCAAAGAATAATGTAAAAGGAACCTTGGCAAAGATGGATGAAAAACTCTAAATTCTCCTTTCTTTACAGTACTCACGAACTGGTAATTTCCAAAACCCAGACTACTAGGACAGCTAACACATTTTATTCCTGATGGCATTAATAATACTCAGCAACTACCAACAAGCCGTTTCTATCAAACTGAACTAAAATGGAGGTGTGGTTTTACTTTTATTTTGTGCTCTGAATTTTTTTTCTTCTAATGTCTACTCTTCTTTCCTTCCTCACCCCAAACTTTGCCATCCACAACTACTTTATACTATCCTCACCCACAAGCCACATTGCTACAATCTATCAGCCTGATCCAATCAAGTAATTTTTGGCTCTCCCAGACTGGCCAAACATAAATTTAGCCACTTCAGTATCAGCCAGTGTTGAACATACTTCTAGTAAAATAATTCTGCTAAAAAGAAAGTCAAATTTCTAAAGGAACCAGTATCATAATCCAGAAATAGCTACGTATCAGCGACTTTTTAAATGCTGAACTCGGGCTGGGCACAGTGGCTCCTGCTTGTAATCCCAGCAGTTTAGAAGGCTGAGGCAGGCAGATCACCTGAAGTCAGGAGTTCAAGACCAGCCTGACCAACATGGTGAAACCCCTTCTCTACTAAAAATACAAAATTAGCCAGGCATGGTGGCAGGCACCTGTAATCCCAGCTACTTGGGAGGCTGAGGCAAGAGAATCGCTTGAACCTGGCGGGACAGAGGTTGCAGTGAGCCGAGATCATGCCATCGCACTCTGGCCTGGGCAACAAGAGCGAAACTCCATCTCAAAAAACAAAACAAAAAAAAAGCTGAACTAAGCTTTATGAGCATGGTACAGAAGAATTTAAACTACTGTATCAGAGAAGAAGAGTTTTCATTCCACCAACTTCATTTTATCAACACTCAACTACATATTTATTTTGGCAAGCTATAGTTAAAAGGTTAAAGTGTTTTACCTTCACTAACTGTGCTAATAAACTGTAAACATCTATAATATGGGTTCACGAATTAGGTTTTTTATTTTAACATGCATCTTACTAAAACATTTCTTTCAAAAGAAATGTGAGCACTAATTGAAGCGCTCCAGGCTTAATTGCTGGTGTTGGATGTTTCCATCCAATTTTAGAGATAACTTTGCATAGTTTTTAACACTGTATATAATTAGTTCTGATAATTAAAAAAAGAAAAAAGAAAATAGAAGAAAAAACACTGTTTCTGATATCAGAAATCATTTTTTTCCTTGGATTCCACTCTATTCAAACAGAACTGGGGGTGGAGATAATGATTTATCCTTGTAAATTATGAGCATTCTACTGACATTAACAAACTAAAATAATTACCAAATGTGCTGTTTTTATTTCTGGAAGTGTACTAGGTATAAGTAATTTTTAAATTATTAAAACGGAATTTGAACACAGTCTTTGGATCTTGTTTATAACACAGAATTTTTTTAAATGCTCTTATTACACGGAAAGGGTTAATACTGAAAACTAATTGGGATTTCTTTTTTCCTAGCAAATTTGGAAATGAACTGAAACTGCTCCCTGGTGTGAAAGCTGAATCCAGCAGCCACCTGCAGGATCAGCGACCAACACTGCCAGATGCTACAAAGCCTTTGATTTCCAGTAGCGAATTCGACCACATTTAACTCATGTGACATGAACTAACTGCAACAGCATTTTCAATCATTCTTTCCTATTTTTTTTTTTAAATACAAACTCTATCTTTCTGCTCACTACATATGAAACAGCTGCAGTAGATAGATTCATTCAGACTCACAGCTTGGGCCCTGGTTTTCTTAATGGCTTCCATGATGGCATCCATGTTGAGGTAGCTTTTACTGGTGGGAGCTGGGCCAACACAGACGGCCTCATCCGCCATTTTCACATGAACCTGAGGAGACAAATTTCTGCATTAACAGATGCGCCCAGCAAAAAGAATTACCATCATCTGCAAATACACACAAAATTGCAAATCTGATTGTTCTGCATATCATTTATAGAGTCGTATTTCTTTTTGAGTATGCACTAAAAAGCAACAATGCAACAAATAAACTCAGGAACTCTATTAACCATGATTTCATTTATTACAGCCTAATTCATTGTCTAACCAAATAATTTCCATAATATCCCCTATCTCTTTATGTAAAATCACAGCAAACAATTTTAGCTTCCTATTCCGTTCATCAATACATAAATTTGATATCAAAAACTACCTTGTTACATGTAGCCAGGGTAGCCCAATATTTTAATAAAGAGCACTCATGCCCAGTTCTAAGCAAGCTCCCCAGGAAGTTGGGATAATTAGAGGGACTGAATGGAGGGATGCAGTGAGTGTCCCTGCACAGCATCAGGTCAGCACCAGGCACAAATTAAAGCCTAAGACGAAAGAAAGAGTTCAATATCACAACACATGAACCAGAAAATCTTGAGAATCATTTAAATACTCTCACATTCAATCTTCATCCATTTTACATTTATTCCTAAAAGAAATGATATGTGTATTAAGTTCTAAAGCTACTCAAAATTCAGGAATGTATGCTCCATTTTTAAGACTACTCACTCTATAATGTTTAAATCTATTTATTTTGCATAATAGAAGCTAAGCATTCAATATGAAAAAGAGTAAACTGCTTAGTTCTAAAAGGAGTCTATTCTTTTTAACTGATGAAAGGATTATTATCTTTTTAAATGACTTTTCCTAATTTCCTAATGGTTTTCCAGTTTCAGAAACTTCCAGATTACAATTATTTTGCAAGGCAGATATAAAAACTGGAACACAAACATATACCTAAACATTTATGACCCACCCTCTACCAAAAAAAAAAAGTCAAAGGTGGCAAATACCTGAGTATTTCTGTTAGAGTCTTCAGTTATGAAATAATTTTTAAATACTTTGTTTTAAATGAGATCTTAAAAAACTAAAAAAGTAGTCCTTTAGAAAGCTAAGAATTCTCTTTGTCAATTCAATAAATATTTTCCACTTTAGTAAAAAATTATATTGAGTATTGAAAGGTAAAAGATCAGGTAAATGCCCAAGGGATTTTCAGGTCAATATCTTACTATAAAATGTCCAAATATATACATTCGGTAATTACTTAATAATACCAATTGTAGGGAAAAGCAGCCCTGCTTGCAAAGGGCTTCTAAATATCCCTGTGTTCAAAGCAAGGCCTTCCTCGTGGTTATCGTTGCCTGGTATGCCCCCAACCTCAAGTTGCTCTTCTGCCCTCAGACCAGGATGCCCCCCTCCTCTATTGCCCTACTGCCCTCTGTCCACTTCAGATCCTGTTACTGTCAATTTTGTTGTTGTAATTGTGATTGTAGTTTTTTTCTGTAAGAAAGAAATTGAGTACTTCACAATCCTTTAAAAAGAATACATTTAAGTCTTTGTTTAAACTTAAATCCACACTTGTTTTATTGTCCTCAGATACCACCTATTATAGAAGATGGACTCCAAGTTTCACATCTACCACTGGATCTTTCCCAAGTACTTCAATTTAGGATGAATCTCCTCTAATCTAAACTCTGAGAGTAGTTAGTGCAAATTTTAGCATATAATCTCATCTACCCAACAATCTCATTTTAACTGCTTTGCACACTGTTACAATTTCTCCTCCACCAGATCATAAGGTTACGCCTTAAATTCTTTTTTTAATCTCCCCTAGCCCAATGTTATGTGATTAAAGCTATTTACTCATAGATATACTTGGATAGCAGCTTGCTTAATAACTTTCATTATCAAATGTTAAAAGCCATTGTCTTTGAGGTACAAAAAGTTGCAACTTTTATTATCTTTTTTTCATTATGTTTAAGGTAAAAATCTACACCTACATAAAGTCTTCTTAATCTTGGCAATACATACGGCAATTGGTGGTTTATCAAGGAAAACAAATTAAAATATACACATAGGCACATGTGTTTATGTGTCCAAAATTTCTATAATGAACATGCATTCAAAAGTAAAAAGGAGAGAGAGAATCCTAATAGTATTGCCATTTTTAGTCTTTTCTCTAAATACACTTTCGTAATGATACCACATATATAATTTTCACCCTTTTGTTTTTTAACTAGCATAATAGACATTTTTCCTATGTTATCACAAACCTTTTATAAACATACCAAGAACTAGGCCGGGCGCGGTGGCTCATGCCTGTAATCCCAGCACTTTGGGAGGCCGAGGTGGGCGCATCACGAGGTCAGGAGATCGAGACCATCCTGGCTAACATGGTGAAACCCCGTTTCTACTAAAAACACAAAAAATTAGCCAGGCGTGGTGGCGGACGCCTGTAGTCCCAGCTACTCGGGAGGCTGAGGCAGGAGAATGGCATGAACCCGGGAGGCGGAGCTTGCAGTGAGCCGAGCTCGCGCCACTGCACTCCAGCCTGGGCGACAGAGTGAGACTCTGTCTCAAAAAAATAAAGAAATAAATAAATAAAGTAAACATACCAAGAACTAGCTCAGAGCCTAATATATTTTACTGGGTGATTAAGATTGTTCCAGTTAAAAAAAAAAAAAAAAGAGTGCTCCAATAAACAATTGAATAAATCATGCATTAAAAGCAGGTCAAAACTGCTATGGACTTTACAAAGAAGGACTAAACACAAATTGTTTATAAAGGATTGGTTGGCTTCTTTTCCTCCATTTGCAGGAACAAATCTTACTTCAGGGGGCAGGGTACATTCACATCTCAACAAGCCCACAGTCTAGCCCAGGGTCACTAATAGCAAAAGGCCATGCAAAAGAAAACATTTGAATTCTCTACTGCCTTAGTTTAAGAGACACTTAAGAGTCAACCTGGAAAGAACAATCTAACAAACTTTTGAAACTCTATTTCAATTTTGTTGTCGTTGTATGAAATGTGTGAGGTGTTTTTTTTGGCTTAATAATACAAAACAAACAATATTCAAGCAATGTAGATGCTATTCTGCAGAATGACTTAATATTGCATAGGCTGAGTAGATATATTTGTTTCAAAAATTTCAACATCTTGAAAAATATAAATTCCTTTTTATATATTTTAATGGCAAAGGAAATACATAACAACCATGGAAAGTTTAAACTGAGGTACACTAATCAACTAAGCAGGATTTACTGGCTATATGTTTCAAAAAGAAAAGTAAAGCATTTTAAATACTAACACTAAGTATAGTTTGTCTTCATAAACTTCTCCGTTCTCAGAAAACCAATAGAGATTTTTAAAGCAGATTATTAGCTTTCCCATCAAGCATTTAGGTTTTGTTTTGTTTTGTTTTGTTTTGTTTTCTGTTTGTTTGTTTGTTTTTTTGAGACAGAGTTTTTGCTCTTGCCCAGGCTGGAGTGCAATGGCGCGATCTCGGCTCATCGCAACCTCCACCTCCCAGGTTCAAGCGATTCTCCTGCCTCAGCCTTCCCAAGTAGCTGGGATTACAGGCATGCGCCACCAACCCCGGCTAACTTTGTATTTTTAGTAGAGACAGGGTTTCTCCATGTGGGTCAGGCTGGTCTCGAACTCCCGACCTCAGGTGATCCGCCTACCTCAGCCTCCCAAAGTGCTGGGATTACAGGTGTGAGCCACCGCGCCCAGCCAAGCATTTAGTTTTATATTTTGAATTATTTTATTCTTCAGAGAAAAATTAGTAGCATCAACTATTACCCGTATGAGCCTAATTTCCAAATAACTAGGAGAACAACAGATGTGTTTTTCATCTCACATGACTGAGAAAAATCATCTTCTTTATTAACTTTTAAAAAATAAATTAAACTTCTTTTCTTCCGTCCGGCAGCAGCCATCAGGTAAGCCAAGATGGGTGCATACCAGTACATCCAGGAGCTATGGAGAAAGCAGCAGTCTGATGTCATGCGCTTTCTTCTGAGGGTCCGCTGAGGCAGTACCGCCAGCTCTCTGCTCTCCACAGGGCTCCCCGCCCCACCCAGCCTGATAAAGCGCGCTGACTGGGCTGCAAGGCCAAGCAAAGTTACGTTATATATAGGATTCGTGTTTGCCGTGGTGGCCGAAAACGCCCAGTTCCTAAGGGTGCAACTTATGGCAAGCCTGTCCATCATGGTGTTAACCAGCTAAAGTGTGCTCCAAGCCTTCAGTCCGTTGCAGAGGAGCAAGCTGGACGCCACTGTGGGGCTTTGAGAGTCCTGAATTCTTACTGGGTTGGTGAAGATTCCACCTACAAATTTTTTGAGGTTATCCTCACTGATCCATTCCATAAAGCTATCAGAAGAAATCCTGACACCTAATGGATCACCAAATCAGTCCACAGCACAGGGAGATGTGTGGGCTGACATCTGCAGGCCAAAAGAGCCCTGGCCCTTGGAAACGGCCATAAGTTCCACCACACTATTGGTAGTTCTCGCCGGGCAGCTTGGAGAAGGCGCAATACTCTCCCGCTCCACCGTTACCGCTAATATAAGTAAAGTTTGTAAAATTCATACCTAATAAACAATTTGAAATAATAATATAAATAAACATATACAATAATAAAAATAATATTAAAAATAATAAAAATAAAAAATAAATTTAAATGTTTGGATATAAATAGGTTAAAAATTATGCCTGCGGCCAGGTGCAGTAGCTCACGCCTGCAATCCCAGCACTTTGGGAGGCCGAGGCGGGTGGATCACAAGGTCAGGGGTTCAAGACCAGCCTGACCAACATGGTGAAACCCTGTCTCTACCAAAAAATACAAAAAAAAAAATTACCTGGGCGTAATGGTGCATGCCTGTAATCCCAGCTACTCGGGAGGCTGAGGCAGGAGAACTGCTGAACCTGGGAGGCAGAGGTTGCAGTGAGCTGATCAGGCCACTGCACTCCAGCCTGGGCAACAGAGCAAGACTGAATCTTTGCGGGCGGGGTGGGGGGGAATTATGCCTGCATTTAAAAACTTTGGATTAATAGAAAATTTCATATTAGTCAATTAGATGCCTAAAATACATTGAAAAAGACATTCTATTTGGTCCCTGTCCTTATCAAATAGATTGCATATGAGTGATAAAAAGTGCTAGGCCAGATGTTATATTTAGCATAAAACTCAATGGTCTCAGTGAAAGATTCTGAATACCTTCTAAACTAGTACATACTGAGAAAGGTAGAGAAGACAAGCAGGTTTGGAAATGTTTCTTCATGCCTAGAGATATTTTGAAACCTATCACTCAAGGAGATCTGTAATGAAGTGGACACTATTTACCACGACTGAGAATACAGGAGTTTTCCTTCTGATGTCCTTCAATGCAAGACACTGGGTAGAACACTCCAAGGATGATGTAATACGGACTAGATGCACTCCTTGGCTGAAAGTAGCAACAGCTTACATAACCCGGCCAGTCTTCAGTATCCACCAAATCTAATCAAATTATCCAAACATTACTAACCAATGAAAATTATCCTGAAAGTAGAATGGTGGTTGCCAGAGACTGTGGGGAGCCTGGAATGGGGAGTTACTGTTTAATGGGTACAGAGTTTCAGTTTGGAATATGAAAAGGGTTCTGGAGATAGATTATAGTGATGGCTGCACAACAATGTGAATGTACTTAATGCCACTGAACTGTACACTTAAAAATAGTTAAGATGGTAAATTTCCTTATAAGCATTTTACCACAATTTAAAAAATAATAAACTTATTGGGAGTCTCAAAAAAAAAAAGAAAGAAAATTACCCTGAAAGACTAAAAGGTTAAAGGAAAGCCAACTGCATCAATCTTCATTTGAATAACTGAAAAAAAAAAAAAAATCAAACAACCACATAAAATCCTATTTCTAAAAAAAAAAGAATAGAACTCTTTCTATTTCATTCAAAGTATCTAAAGATACTTTTACAAGTTTTAAAAAACTAACATTCTGGCATGTCCTTTCCCAGAAAGGCAATTTGATCATAGAAAACAAAACGATTTTTTTTAAAGATTTGCTTTGATTCCATTTTGAAAAACTACATGTGTAGCACCAAGACATATTTATTCATGGTTATTTTGGATGGTAGAATTAGTGGACTACTATTTTTCTTCTAAGATAACTTACATGATTTTCAAAGTGGTAAAATTTTAAACTACAGGAAAAAAAGAGAATACGTTTTTGCCAGTTGCAAAATTCCCAGCCCATTTTCTACAATCCTGTTTTCATTTCACAAAAGGGAACTAATACTGAATCAATCTCGGAACCAAAACAAAGGTGTTTTGGGGTTTTTTTGCTGTTTGGGTTTTTTGTTTTTTGTTTTAGTCTTTGTCTTGCAAGCATGCATTCCTGACAATACAGTAAACAACAAAATAATGAAAACCAGCAGGAGGAGAACTGTCTTCTCATACCACTGACCCCTTAGTAGAAGCATCAAGGGAGAAGGAGAGGAATGACAGAGAGAAAGGAGACATCAAGTATTCAAGCAAAACCTTAGCAAGAGTCATGTCAGTGTAGCTGGTGGGTACCAGACCACAAAGGAAAGGAATGCCGAATAAAGCAGAGGAAAAAGTAGAGTAGGGGTGGGGTGGGTGGGGTGAGGACTGTACATATGGTTGGATGTAAAGAGTAGGAGAGGCAGAGTGACAGCCAAGAGATGACTCAGGTTTGTTTTCCTTCATTAGCTTAGGAAAAACTTGAACAAATGCCTTTGAGAAGGGTAATGTGCAAAATAACTAGGTAAAAACACCTGAGACATGACATAATTCAGAGTAAAAAGTTTCTGACAAGCAGTGGCAGACCCAAGAGGCTTCCCAAGTGGAGGCTAAGGTGGCAGTGAGCTGTGATTCCACCACTGCACTCCATCCTGGGTAACAGAGTGAGACCCTGTCTCAAAAAATAAAAAATAAAAAGACTAAAACTGCCGTGTGCAGTGGCCCAGCTCCTGTAGTCCCCGCGGCTTAGGAGGCTGAGGCAGGAGGATCACTCAAGCCCAGGAGTTCGAGTCCAACCTGGGCAACATAGTGTGACCCCATCTGTAAAAATATAAAATAATAATTAAATAAATGAAATAAAATGAGCAAAATAGTAAACTTTATGTTATACAGATTTTATAAAAAACACAAAAAAAACTATATAGATCCATCACAATTTCCAGCCAATTACGGACAAGCCAGAGTGAAAGTATACATTTGAAGAATGTCACTACGTAGTAAAAAAGAAATAAATAATACTACCTAAGAAAAACTATGACAAGGTAAGGTTAGGGGAGGAAACAAGAAAATACCAGTAAGAGTGTGGGCTCAGCTCTAGCTTGCAATCTTTAAGATTATTTTCCACTTACTAAAGAGAAAGCTATCACACATGCATTCAAAGTCTAGTGATGAAGACATAAATACACAGGCATATATTTCTGAATATATCTTTCTGAAGCAATAACAGAGTGAAATTCTAGGAATAGGGTTGGGAAATAATCTCCACTGAAATCAATATTTTTAAAAAAGTGTTTCCAAACCATATGAACAGCTAATGCCAATTCCACAAAATATGAACAGCCACCAAAAGTCATGGGATCTTAAAGCCCTACCAGAGCCCCAGCAGCAGCTATCACTGCTCAACACAGGCCACTAAATGATGACACTATGCATATAAAGCAAGTCATTTAGATGTTCTTACATTTTTCAATTTTATTGTAATTACCCAAGTAATGTATGAGTTACTCCTTTGGTTAAAAAGAAAACAAGCTTAAACAGTATAGATACCAGATAACCATTATTCCCTGCCCCGTTTTAAAGGCTCCCAGTCCCATTTCCTGTTATCCAGCCATCATCAGTTTTGCATGTGTCCTTCCAAACTTACCTAAGCATTTTCATATGGATATGCAGACATAAAGGTGCAGAGTTTTATTTCATGTTTAAGATTTTTCTTGGTATAAACTGAATCACACTACATTTTATTCTACAACTAATTTTATCACTCATTTTTTTTTTTTAGAATTCTACCTCATAATTTTTAACTGCTACCCAGTATTTCTAGTAATCTAGATGAACCATAACTTATTTAACCATTCTCCTAGTATTGGACATGGTTCCAATTTGCAGGTATTGTGCGCTGCAATAAGCTTCCCTAAACATGCCAATCTGCATACATATGTATATTTCTATAAGAAAAATATTTAATTTAAGTACAAATACCACAAACTACACATTTAAAATCTTAGGTCAACTTACACTACTATTAGAGATTAATTTCCCAACACTACACCATCACTGAACATGATTTATCTTTCTAATTTTATTAATGTAATGGAGAAAAATGATTCATTTTTTTAATTTGCATTTTCCTGGTTATTACTGAGTTTCGGCACATTTGCACGTTTGTGAGCTACCTGTATTTCTTCTAACTATTAACCTTTTTTTTTTTTTTTTTGAGACAGAGTCTCACTCTGTCGCCTAGGCTGGAGTGCAGTGGCACGATCTTGGCTCACTGCAACCTCCGCCTCTTGGGTTCAAGTGATTCTCCTGCCTCAGCCTCCTGAGTAGCTGGGATTACAGGCATGTGCCACAACACCCGGCTAATTTTTGTAGTTTTAGTGGAGACGGGGTTTCACCATGTTGGTCAGGCTGGTCTCAAACTCCTGACCTCGTGATCCGTCTGCCTCGGCCTCCCAAAGCGCTGGGATTACAGGCATGAGCCACCGCGCCCAGCCACCATTAACCATTTTTAAATTTAATATAACAGATATCTTATAAAAAAGCAAAGCTGGCCGGTGCGGTGGCTCACGCCTGTAATCCCAGCACTTTGGGAGGTGGAGGCAGGCAGATCGCTTGAGGCCAGGAGTTTGAGATCAGCCTGGCCAGCATGGCGAAACCCCATCTCTGCTAAAAATACAAAAAATAAGCCGAGTGTGGTGGCGCATATCTATGGTCCCCGCTGCTTGGGAGACTGAGGCACAAGAATCACTTGAACCCAGGAGGCAGAGATTGCAGCGAGCTGCCAAGATTGCACCAGCGCACTCCAGCCTGGGCGACACAGTGAGACTCTGTCTCAAAAAAAAAAAAAGCAAAACTATCTTTTGTTTTGTTTTTTAATTACATGTAATATATGTAAATATATGTAATAGCTAAACTTTTTTTTTTTTTTTTTTGAGACGGAGTCTCACTCTGTCACCCAGGCTGGAGTGCAATGGTGCAATCTTGGCTCACTGCAACCTCCACCTCCTGGGTTCAAGTGATTCTCCTGCCTCAGCCTCCTGAGTCGCTGGGACTACAGGTGTATGTCACCATGCCCAGCTATTTTTTTGTATTTTTAGTAGAGATGGGTTTCACCATCTTAGCCAGGATGGTCTCCATCTCCTAACCTCATGATCTGCCTGCCTTGGCCTCCCAAAGTGCTGGGATTACAGGCGTGAGCCACCGCGCCCGACCGTTATACCTAAACATTCTTATTCAAAATAAAGCTAACAACTCCACTGACCACACCTGTCCCCATTACAATGTCTCTCTCCGGTAATCACTTAACAGGTGAATATGCATTATTAGACTTCAATATATGCCAAGGGATCCCAACTTGGAGCAATTTTGTCCCCCAGGACACAGTTGGCAATGTCTGTAGATAGTTTTGGCTGTCACTACTGGGGCCTGAGGGGACACTACTAGTATCTAGTGGGTGCCAGGGATGCCAGGGATGCTGCTAAAAATCCTATAATGTGCAGCACAGTCACCCATGACAGAGTTCTCTAATCCATAATATGAATAATGCCACTGTTGAGAACCTATGCTGTATGCTTTTACATAGGTAACTATAAAAATATTTTAGGTTGGGATTCTTTTACCATTAATGGTATCATTATACCATATGTGTCCTTACACAAGTTCTCTTTCCATTTTTAATGTCTTAGAGATGTTCTCTGTTGATATACAGAGATCCACCTCAGTCTTTTTAACTACTAAAGAATTCCAAGATATGGCTCTACTTGTTTACGAATCATCTGCTCCCTCATGGACACTGAGTGTGGAAGAATTACCTAGCTGGATGTCACTTCTTGTGCTCAAGGCTGTCTCCTCTGGAGCTGCTCCCATCTTTGCAGCCATCCTCTCCTATCTGTGTTTCAGACTGGGGTTTCCTGGGGCATGAT
The DNA here is from genome assembly GCF_029281585.2 of Gorilla gorilla gorilla. Classification (NCBI taxonomy): domain Eukaryota; kingdom Metazoa; phylum Chordata; class Mammalia; order Primates; family Hominidae; genus Gorilla; species Gorilla gorilla. Next base: position 114,854,614 of record NC_073238.2, on the reverse strand, counting down.
CCCATCAGCCATCTCTCTTTCAAAATTCCTCACTGTTTCCAGGACCAGCATTTCCAGGATCCCACGAGTACTCTTTGCCATTTTCCATCAAAATTCTGGTTTGTTGTTTATCTTTAGGTCTTTTCTCTTCAACTTTTTCTCATCCCTGGGAATTTGGGACAGGAAGATGAAGTCTGGCTCATCCCAACAGCCTTAATTATAAGTCGGGACTTTTAAATTTTTTCATTTCTTAACATAGGAAATATACAGTGTATGTATTTTTAATTTAAAAATCAAAGATTATAAACAAGAACATAGTTTTCTACAATTAATCAGTTAAAACTTATTTTTAAGACTGTCATGAAAAGCATCAACTAATCTAGTGAGCATCTAATATGATATAAAAATGAGTACATGAAAGTGATCATACCAGTCCTAAATTATTACAGCCATTCCTCTATTTATGTATCTTAATGGTGAGAATCTTTCTCATAGTATCTATTCAGACATCATGGCATTCCTAGAAACTCTAAAAGCTGGCTTTCTGGGCTCAGATTCCATTTCCCACATTATCCAATATTTTTGCTGGGATCCCAAAAGACAGAACAACTCTTGATTTACGGTATATGGCTGTTTAGTTTCTTACCAAAAACTATCAGATGAGTATTACAAATAGCAGCAAAATCAACCACTCAAAAGCTTCCTGGTATAGTTAGCTCCCAGACATTGAAGGTAATCATGAAAAGCAGTGACGGAGCTCAAGAAGTTTTCCTTAGCACAGTCATTTTTCACTGAGCAGTGATATGAAATTTAAAGACATCAGAAATATCTGGGGCCAGGCATGGTGGCTCATGCCTGTAAACCCAACACTTTCGGAGGCCAAGATGGGAGGATCATTTGAGCCCAGGAGTTCCAGACCAGCTTGGGCAACACAGAGGCCCCATCTCTACAAAAAAAAAAAAAAAGAAAAAAAATTTCTCTTAATTAGCCAGACATGGTGGCTGGCACCTGTAATCCCAGCTACTTGGGAGGCTGAGGCAGAATGATTGCATGAGCCCATGAGTTGGAAGTTGCAGTGAGCTATGGTCGTGCCACTACACTTTAGCCTGGGTGACAGAGCAAGACCCTGACTCAAAACCCAACAAACAACAACAACAAAAAGAAAACAAAAATGTCTAGAAGTGTTTTATTTTCTCTTCAAAAATAAATATTCTTTCTCCCCATTTCCCAAAAAAGAAGATCATTCTATACCCGAAGACAGAATGAGTACTTTGAAGGAGCTCAAGAAACAATTTTTATTTCCTCCTATTCATCCAAGACTAATAATTAATAAAGATTTTTATTTTTTATATTTGTTATTTTTTTGTGGATGCAGAGTCTCGCTCTGTCACCCAGGCTGGAGTACAGTGGCGCAATCTCAGCTCACTGCAATCTCTGCCTCCCAGGTGCAAACAATTCTCATGCCTCAGCCTCCCAAGTAGCTGGGACTACAGGCGTGCACCACCACAGCAAGCTAATTTTTTTTGTATTTTTAGTAGAGACGGGGTTTCACCATGTTGGTCAGGCTAGTCTCAAACTCCTGACCCTCAAATGATCCACCCACCTCAGCATCCCAAAATGCTGGGATTACAGGCATGAGCCATTGCACCTGGCCAAAGATATTTTTTTAACTCAGTAGTTAAAGACCCAAAGTGACTATGCCATTCACTGAATTTACCTGCAACTCCTTAAGTAGGTCCAGCTACCAGGAACAGAAGTTCCTCTTTAGGGACTTAGTTTACAGAGTATAAGAGAACCACACTCAGATAAACACAGCAAGAGTAGCAGGATTGAAAAAAAGAAGGGTACCTGTATCTCAACTCCTACCTTCCTTGGAATTGAAGCCCATGTAAGGGGGAGAATCAGAGCCCAAAATGTGAAAAAACATAAATGTATCAGGGGAGATCAAATTACCTACTAGTCAAAGAATGACCCACCTCCAGCGGCACTGTCATACACAGGGAGCCTGATATGCTATGCTGGGCCACCAGCTGAACCTCATCAGATGAAAACCCAAGCATGATGTCAGCAAGCTTACCAGCCTCATACTAGGACAACCACATAGAATCTAGTCTGTAAGAAGGTTCATTTCAGCTGGGTGTGGTGGCTCATGCCTGTAATCCCAGCACTTTGGGAGGCCGAGGCGGGTGGATCACCTGAGGTCAGCAGTTTGAGACCAGCCTGGCCAACATGGCAAAACCCCATCTCTACTAAAAATATAAAAATTAGCTAGGTGTGGTGGCACGCACTTGTAATCCTAGCTACTTGGGAGGCTGAGGTAGGAGAATCACCTGAACCCAGGAGGTGGAGGTTGCATGAGCCGAGATCATGCCACTGCACGCCAGCCTGGGAGACAGAGCAAGACTCCATCTCAAAAAAAAAAAAAAAAAAAAGAAGGCTCATTTCATCTCATAGAGATTTCAGGAAGAGTTAGTCCTTTAATTTTTGGAACTAAATTTGTGACAAGAAGTACTATAAAGACGGGTTAAAGACACCCTACCTGGCAGCAGCAATAGGCAAGGAAAAAATGAATGGTTGAATGAAGGGCTATAATCCACCTGTCTTTTATTTCAAAATCTAACTTTTCTCCAAGTCCAAACGTCTGGCTGGCTTAGGAAAGAACACTTAGTGCAGCTGTTGGCATGCCTCTTTTGTGTAAAAGAGTAAATAAATAAAGTCAAATAAAAAGAAACATCTGGACAGCACAAGGTAGAAAAACTACCTTATAGGAGGTAGCAGCTGGCCCTCTGAAGAGAAAAGACTAGAGAAAAAAAAAATCTGCCCTACTGGAAGAAAAACTGTATATAATAAAAAGATCAGAAAAAATGAATTTCCAAGTATTATTGCCAACACTCAAAGTCATCGAAACATATTTCCCAAAACATTAGTTCCCTAATTCCATTTAAACAGTACTTGCCTTTGTTTTCCACTCTCTTATGTAATTCAACTATTTGATGTTCCACCCATCATATCCCTTTAACATTAACTAAATCGTGAACACTTCCTTTCTTTTCCCTGATCCACTCAAAAATTTATTACAGGTATACTTTATTACAGCAAGGTATAAAAGATGATAAATCACAGTCCTCTACCCCTCCAGGAGTTTGGTCTGGTATGAAAGACTTATACACCAACTGCAATTAAGAGTAATAAAGGCTGGGTGTGGTGGTTCACGCCTGTAAACTTAGCACTTTGGGAGGCCAAGGCGGGCAGATCACTTGAGGTCAGTAGTTTGAAACCAGCCTGGCCAACACGGTGAAACACTGTCTCTATTAAAAATACAAAAAAATCAGCTGGACATGGTGGTGCATGCCTGTAATCCCAGCTACTCGGGAGGCTGAGGCATAATAATCACTTGAACCTGGGAGGTGGAGGTTGCAGTGAGCCGAGATCACACCACTGCACTCCAGCCTGGGAGACAGAGTGAGACTCCGTCTCATAAATAAATAAATACATAAATAAATAAATAAATGTAATAAAAAATAACATGTACAAATGGTTTCACAGAGAATTGGCTACTGAACAATAAAACTGGATTTCTAATAAATAAAAAAAAGTGAGAGAGAACAGAGAAAGAGTACATTCAAAATGGTGGAAATGTGAAAGGTGCCAGTCTAGAAATCTGTGAGATGGCTTGAAAATAAAGTGTATGAAAAGGGACTGATGGGAAAGGATGGTAGAAGAAAAATCAGTAGGAACTTGAATGGATCTTGAATGTCACGGTAAAGTGTTTGGATTTTGGGAAGTCTGTGATTCTCAATGTTTATCTCCTATGGAAAGAAAATAACATCCACAGGAGGCAAGCTATACTGCATCATTAATAGCAGCTTACTATATATTACTGCAGTTGAGTCATTCAAGCAATTAGCTGTAACACTTTCCTTTCTCTCCCAGTAACCTCAGATGAAGGTTAGGACATAGTGCTATCACAATGAAAACCTCCTTTATTTTCCTCTGTTATCTAACCAAACTTTTACCATAATATAGGATACACAACATAGTATACAGGATGCAAACATGCATTCTGCTAATTCCTTCCCACATTTGTTTTCTAAGTAGCTTTCAAGAAACACCCCTGGCCATTCTAACTGCAGGTAAGATGGACTAAGCATGCTCCACCCCAACTATCCCACTGAATGCAACTATGAAACCTCAAGAAAATGCACGAATCGAGTATTTATAGACTTGGAAAAGCAAACAGTAGCAGGCAGATCAAGGAAGAAAAGAATTCAAATTACTATAAACAAGTGGTGAGTTTTATCATTTTCTTTTCCTCCCATGATCTCCCTGCCCGACCTTGGAAAAGCCTGAAATGCAAAGTAGGCATGGGGACACTGATGGAGAGAACTCCAGGAGAACCCCTATTCATCTCACTCAAAAGGCAGAAAAGGGAGCTCCTGATACTTACATTATGGAAATCTCAATTCCCATATTTTTTTTCCTTTTGCTCTATTCTTTTTTGCCCCAACCCCCAAGTAATTTTGTGGCTGTGGTACCAGAGGCAGACATAGATGCCAGCAAGAGCGAAAACAATGAGAGAAGAAACATTCTTCTCCAATCAGTGAAACTGCAGTCTCAAGAGGGCAGGTAAAACCCCAAGGTTTTTTCTGCTCTCTCTGTGCTCTTTACACGTCCTGGACACAAACACAAAATTTGAACAGCAGAGCAAGGTAATAAAACCTCAGATTTCTAAGTAAGAAGACTGAAAAGTGAAGGCCTAAAGAACCAGAATGGGAGAAGCTAGCATGGAGAAGTGACACAAAAAAAGTTGTTTATGAACTTCTGAGCTCATCCCTAGGTTGGGCATGTATGGATGTAATCCTAATAAGTATACCAAAGAATTTAAACACTGAACTAACCACAGATCCCAGACTGATGAGTTGTTGACACATATGTGGGGCAGATCTGTATAGGAGTACAAAGACCCACAGCCCACAGAAAAAAAAAAAAAGAAAAAAAAAACTGGAATGTGCACTCTGAAGCCAACCAAGTTAATTGCTACTGAAACAAAAATATTAACATCCCAAAAAGAAATGAACTAAATTCAGAGGATTATGTCTCATAACACCATACTCAAAATATCTAAAATTAACCCAAGAACCAGATAAATCTCTTACAGGGAAGGAAAAATCAAATACCAAGACCAAAGTAACAAAAATGTTGAAATTATCTCACAAAGATTTTAAGGAAGTTATTATTAAAGTTTTCCAACAAGCAATTATGAACACTCTTGAAACAAATGGAAACTTTGAAAGTATCAGAAAAGAAACAGAATTTGTAAAAAGAAACCAATGGAAATTTTTAAACTAAAATATGCAATAATCAAATTTAAAAAAAACATACTGGATGGGGCTCAAGAGTAGACTACAGATGACAAAGGAAAGAGTCAATAAATCTGAAGACTGATCAACAGAAATTATACAATCTGAAACAAGAGAGAAAAAAGAGTAGAAAAAATTAACAAGAGACTATGGAACAATACTTAAAGGTCTAACATACATGTCTATCAGAGAAAAGAAGAAAAAAAAATGTTCTCAGCACCATGCTGAGAAAATATTTTTTTAAATAAGGACTGAAAACTTCCCAAGTTTGGTAAAAGACATAAACCTACATATTCAAGAAGGTCAGTGAATCTCAAACAGGGTAACAAAAAGAAATCAGAAAACATAATCAAACCACTGAAAATTAAAGACAAAATTCCTGAAAGTAAACAAAGAAAAACAACACATTAACTACAAAGGAATGATACTCAAACTACTATGGATTTCACATCAGAAGCCACAAAGACCAGAAGGAAGTGACATAATGTTTTTTCAAGTGCTGGAAAGAAAGAACTGTCAACTCAGTACTCTATATTCAGTGCAAATATCCTCTAAGAATGAAGGCGAAATAAAGACATTTTCTTTCTTTCTTTTTTTTTTTTTTTTTTTTTTTGAGATGGAGTTTTGCTCTGTCTCCCAGGCTGGAGTGCAGTGGTGTGATCTTGGCTCACTGCAACCTCTACTGCCCCGGTTCAGGCCTTTCTCCTGCCTCAGCCTCCCAAGTAGCTGGGATTACAGGCGCCTACCACTGCGCCTGGCTAATTTTTTTGTAGTTTTAGTAGAGATAGAGTTTCACCATCTTGGCCAGGCTGGTCTTGAACTCCTGACCTTGTGATCCACCCGCTTCGGCCTCCCAAAGTGCTGTGATTACAGGCGTGAGCTATTGCGCCCAGCCAAGACATTTTCAAATAAAGGAAAACTAAGAGCACCAGTTGCTAGCAGATCAGCTCTAAAACTGCTTAAGGAAGTTCTTCAGACAGAAGGAAAATAACATTAGAAGGAAATTTGGAACATAAGGAATGAAGGAAGAGCAACAGAAATGACAACATTGTCTTTGAAATACGTTTAACTGTTGAAAGCAAAAATTTTAACATTGTCTGATGGGGTTTTCAATGTATGCAGACATAACATGTAAGAAAACCATAACATAAGAAGAGAATGTAGATACCTGCATGATGGTAAGACTGACATATTCCAATTAAGGTGGTAAAATATGAATTTTCAATAGACTACAGGAAGTTAAGTATGTATATTATAATCAATAAAGTATTAATTTGAAGAAAAACTACACGAGATAGTCATAAACACAATAAATTTCAAAGGAATACTTTTAAAAAGTTCAAATAATGCAAAAGAAGACACAAAGAGTGAAACAGTGAAAAAAACTAGATAGAAAAACAAAATAATAAAACAGTAGCCCAAAAGCCAAACATTTCAATAACTACATTAAACATAAAAGTGGCCAGGTGTGGTGGTTCATGCCTTAATCCCAACACTTTGGGAGGCCGAAATGAGAGGAATGCTTGAGCCCAGGAGTTCAAGACCAGCCTGGACAACATAGGGAGACCACGACTCCATGAAAGAAAATTAGCTAGAGGTGTTCCCAGTTACTCAGGAGGCTGAGGTGAAAGGATCACTTGGGCCCAGGAGGCTGAGGCTGCAGTGGGCCATAATCGCGCCACTGCACTCCAGCCTGGATGACAGAGTGAGACCCTGTCTCGAAAAAAATAAAAAAATAAAAAGACTTAAACATACAAATTAAAAGAGACTGTCAAAATATGACCCAAGTATATGCTGTGTACAAGAGATTCACATCAAATATAATGACATATGTAGTTGAAAGGTAAAATGATGGGAAAAAATACGATGCAAACATCAAGCAAAAAAAGGCTGGAATGCCTAGGTTAGTATCAGAAAAAGTAGGCTTCAGAGCAAAGAAATTTACAAGGGATAGAGACGAACATTACCTAATAGTAACAGGGTCAATTCACCAAAAAGATACAGTAATCCTTAATGTGTATGTTCCTAACAACAGTGCTTCATAAAGCAAAAACTGGCAGAACTGAGAGGAGAAACAGACAATAACCCAGTCATTGTTGGAAACACCAAGACTCTCAAAAGAAAGACAAGTAGTAGAAAATTGGCATGGATATAGAGGAACTGGACAATACCACAAACCAGTTGTATCTCATTGACATTTATACAGTACTGAAGTCTAACAACAGAAGACACAATCTTTATAAGTGCACATGAAACATGCAACAAAACAGGTCACACCTGGATCAGAAAATGAACTTAACACACTGAAAAAAACTATAATAATACAAAATATGATCTCTGAACAAAGAGAATTAGTATTAGAAATAAATAACAGAAAGACAGTAGAAAAATCTCCAAATGCTTGGAAATTAAACAATTTTAAATAACCTATGGGCAAAAAAGGAAGTCTCAGAAAACATTCTTAACAAAAATGAAAACACGATATAAAAAAATTATTAGATGCACTTAGAGTGCTTAGAGAGAAAATTATAGTATTAAATATTATATAAGAAGATATATCTCAAATCAATAATCTAAGCTCCTACCTTACAAACCAGAAAAAGAAAAGCAAAATAAGCCTAAAGTAGAAGGAAGAACACAACAGAGGAGATATCAATAATTTTTAAAAGAGAAAATAGAGAAAAAAAGACATCAATGCAACCTAAGCTAGTTATTCTAAAGCATCAATAAAACTGATAAATCTCTAAAAAGACTAAGAAGAAAAAACGACATCCAAAATAAGAAAGAAAAGAGGTTATCACTACAAACTATGCAGATATTAAAAGGATAATAAAAGGTTTCTAAGAATAATTCTATGCGCATAAATTGGACAATTTAGATGAAATGAACCAATTCCTCAAAAATGGCAAAATGCAAAGCTAACAAAACACACTCAAAATAAGATAGATAACCTGAATACTCAAATAACTATTAAAGAACTTGAATACGTCATTTAAAACCTTCTGAAGAAGAAATCTCCAGGCCCAGTTGGTTTCACTGGAGAATTCTAAACAATTTTATAGGCCGGGCGCGTGGCTCACACCTGTAATCCCAGCACTTTGGGAGGCCGAGACAGGTGGATCACCTGAGATTGGGAGTTTGAGACCAGCCTGACCAACATGGAGAAATCCCATCTCTACTAAAAATACAAAAATTAGCCAGGCGTGGTGGTGCACGCCTGTAACCCCAGCTACTCGAGAGGCTGAGGCAGGAGAATCGCTTGAACCCGGGAGGTGGAGGTTGCAGTGAGCCGAGATCACACCATTGCACTCCAGCCTGGGCAACAAGAGTGAAACTCCGTCTCAAAAAAAAAAAAAAAAAAACAATTTTATACACTCTCATTCAGAGAAGAAACATTTCCCAATTAATTGTATAAGGACAACATTATGCTAATACCAAAGACAGTACACAAAAAGAAAACTGCAGACCAATGTCCCTCATAATAATGATGTAAAAAATCCTTAACAAAAAATTAAGAAGTCCAATCCAGCAATATATAAAAAACAATACACCACAACCAAAATGCAAAACTAGCTTCATACTAAAAAAATCAATCGCTCAGCGTAAAATAGCATATTACAATCAAAAGGAAAAAACCCCACATGATCATATCAATTGATTTAGGAAAAGCGTAAGACAACATTCAACATTCATTGGCAAATTAGGAGTAGACAGGATCTTCCTCAACCTGATAAAAAGCAACCACAAAAATCCCACAGCTAATACCATACTTAATTCTGAATGACTGAACACTTTTCCACTAAGATTGGGAACAAGGCAAGAACGTGCACCACTGCTACTCCTCTTCCTCTTCATACTGGAATTCCTAACTAGAGCAACAGAAAAAAATAAAATAAAAGACATACATATTATAAAGAAAAAAAAATCGAACTGTCTCTGTTCACAGACAACATGATTATCTACATAGACAACCCCAAGGAACCTACGAAAATACTCCTAGAACTAATGAGTTTAGCAAGATCACAGAATGCAAGGTCAACACTCAAACATTAATCATACTTCTACTACTAGCAATGTACAACTGGAAACCAAAATTTTTTAAACAATAACGGAGTCTCACTCTGTCACCGGCCTAAACAATAATTTTTTAAAAGAGACAGAGTCTCACTCTGTCACCCAGGCTGGAATGTAAGTGTTGTGATCATAACTCATTGCAGCCTTAAACTCCTGGGCTCAAGCAATTCTCCCCCTCAGCCTCCAGAGCAGCTAGGACTACAGGTATGTGCCCCTACACCCTACTATATTTTTGTTTGTTTGTAGAGACAGGGTCTGGCTATGTTGCCCAGGCTGGTCTCAAACTCCTGGCTCAAATGATCCTCCCACCTCAGCCTCCCAAAGTGCTAGGATTACAGATGCGAGCCACCACGCCTGGCCAAACAATACAATTTTAAGAGTCTCCAAAAAAAAAATTATACTTAGGTTAAAAATCTAACAAAATAGTACAAGCTGGGCATGGCAGCATGTACCTACAGTTGGGAGCTATTTGGGAGGCTGTGGTGGGAGGATCACTTGAGCCCAGGAGTTTGAGGCCAGCCTGGGCAACATAGTAAGACCCTGTCTACAAAAAACAAACAAAACAAAGCATGTGCAGGATCTGCATATTGAAAACTATGAAATGCTAATGAAAGAAATCAAAGCAGACCTACACAGGCTAGGCATGGTGGCTCACACCTGTAATCCCAAAGCAAGAGAACTGCTTGAGCACAGGAGTTCAGGACCAGCCTTGACAATACAGGGAGACCCTGTCTCTACAAAAAAATTAAAAACCTAGCTGGGCATGGTGGCAAAAGCCTGTAATCCCAGCTACTCAGGAGGCTGAGGTGGGAGGTTTGAGCCCAGGTGGTCAAGCCTGCAGTGAGCTATGATCACACAACTGCACTCCAGCCTGGGCAACAGAGCAAGACCCTGTCTAAGAATACCACCACCAACAAAGAAAACCTAAATAAATTAAGAGACACGCTATGTTCATGGATTGGAAGACTCAACACAGTGAAAAATGTCAATTCTTCCCAAACTGATGTAGATTCAACAAAATTCTAATCAAAATCTCAGCAGGATATTTTTTGTGTCTGTACATAAACATAAGCTGATTCTAAAATGTATACGAAAAGGCAAATGAACCAGAATAGCTGAAGCAGTTTTGGAAAAATGGGGGGAAAAAAAGAAAGGTAGAGGAATCCAATTTTAACACTATGTAGTACTGACAAGGGAATAGACACAGATGAATGAAAAAGAACAGAGTCAAGAAACCCATCCAAATATCACCCCATATGATTTTTGACAGAGGTGCAAAAGTAATTGTATTAGTCAGGGTTCTCTAAAGGGACAGAACTAACAGTATGGATGTACATATGAAGGGGAGTTTATTAAAGAGTATTGACTCACATAATCACAAGGTGAAGTACCACAACAGGCCATCTGCAAGCTAAGAGCAGGGAAGCCAGTCTGAGTCCCAAAACCTCAAAAGTAGGAAAGCCGACAGTACAGCCTTCAGTCTGTGGCTGAAGGCCTCAGAGCCCCTGGCAAACCAGTTAAGTCCAAGAGTCCAAAGGCTGAAGAACTTGGAGTCTGATGTTCGAGGTCAGGAAGCATGCAGCACAAGAGAAAGATGAAGGCCGGAAGACTCAGCAAGTCACGTCCTTCCACACTCTTCTGCCTGCTTCATTCTAGCCACGCTGGCAGCTGATTAGAGGGTGCCCACCCAGATTGGGGGTGGGTCTGCCTCTCTCAGTCCACTGACTCAAATGTTCACCTCCTTTGGTAACACCCTTGCAGACACACAATACTTTGCATCCTTCAATCCAATCAAGTTGACACTCAATATTAACCATCACAATAGAGAAATACTATTTTCAATGAATGGTGTTGAAATAATTCAACATCTATATGCAAAAAAAACAAAAAATAAAAAAACCGACTGCAAATCTTACAGAGAATTAACTCAAGATGGATCACATATCTAACAATAAAGGGCAAAACTACAAAAATCTTGAAGAAAATCTTCGTGGCCTGAAGTTAGGTAAACAGTTCTTAGACATGACAGTAAAACACAACCTATAGATGAAAAAAGTGATCAGCTGACTTTATTAAAATTAAAAACAAGTGATCTGCAGTAGACACTGTCAAGAGGACAAAAAAGACAACCTACCAACTGGAAGAAACTATTTGCCAATCACAGATCCAACAAAGGACCTGTATTCAGAATACATAAAGAACACTCTAAACTCAACAACAGAAAAACAAACAAACAAATGAATTAAAAAACAGGCAAAGCTTATTCACTGAAAAGGATACATGGATGGCAAATAAGCACATGAGAAGAAGGTCATCATCATTAACCATTAGGCAAATGCAAATTAAAACCACAACTACTTCCAAACCATATTAGAGTGGTTAAAATGAGGCCGGGCATGGTGGCTCATGCCTATAATCCCAGCACTTTGGGAGGCTGAGGCAGGTGAATCACGAGGTCAGGAGTTCAAGACCAGCCTGGCCAACATGGTGAAACCCCGTCTCTAGTAAAAATACAAAAAATTAGCTGGGCATAGTGACAGGTGCCTGTAATCCCAGCTACAGCTACTCAGGACACTGAGGCAGGAGAATCGCTTGAACCCGGGAGGTGGAGGTTGCAGTGAGCCAAGATGGTGCCACTACACTCTAGCCCAGGTGACAGAGTAAGACTCTGTCTCAAAAAAAAAAATATTGACAAGACTGCTGAAGAGGATGAAGAACCACTACAACTCTCATTGTATTCTGGTATAGCAACTCTGGAAAAGTCTAGCAGTTTCTTATACTTACCATATGACCAGCAATCCCACTCCTAGATATTTATACTAGAGAAACAGAATCTGTACACAAATGTTTACAACAGTTCTATTCATAATTGTCAAAAGCTGGAAACAACCCAAATGTCCTTCAACAGGTAAATGGATTTAAAAAAACCTGTGCATCCACACAATGCAATACTACTCGGTAATAAAAAAGGAACATTCTATTGATACACACAACAGTTTGGATGAATCACAAAAACATATTCTGAGTGAAAGTAGCCAGTCTCAAAAGGTTACACGCTGTGAATTCCTCAAAAAAGCTTTCCTGACTCCCCAGGCTGGTTCAGATCCTCCTGTTCCACACTTAGAGAACACCCTGTAATTTTTCATTACACTAATGTCATCAATGTGTGTAATTATAAAATGTCTGCTTCTTCCACTGAACTGGAAGCCACAAGAGTGCAGGAACCACAACTGCCTAGTTCAAAAGATGTGGAGCATCTTCACATAACAAGTGCTCAACGGTATTTGTTAAAGGTTGAGTATCTGTCACTGCCTACAACCCCATACAATGAACATAAGCTAATATAATAAAATACTGTAAAGGCATAAGTTTTTTCCAACACTTTAAAACACTGCATACTAGGTAAAAATTGATAATGCGAAACCATCGCCACCACCCGTTTCCAGAACTTTTCATCCTGCAAAACAATGTGAATGTGCTTAATGTTACTGAACTGTATGCTTAAAAATGTGTGAAATAAAATTGTAAATAAAACTGCAAGCTCTCCAGATGAGATGCACTCCCTGTGGCTAACATACCCACATTTAGACAATGGGTCCAAGCGGCCATAGCAGAGTGAGAGAAGAGTGGTCAGCACCCTTCGTTCTTGGAAATCACGGCTCTTGATTAAGAACTGTTCTTAAGCCAGAACAGTTCCTGTGACTGCGGCCAAGAAGAATTGCAGCAGAAACCTCCCCTGCACCAGCCTTTGGAAGGAACATCTGACAGAGACACTTCTGGCACCAGATTAGGGTTCAATCTGAACCGAACAAGCTTGAATCCTTCGTTTGCACACACCTCACAGAGAATGAGGGCAAGAACTTTCCCTACTTAAGCCAAGCCCCTTTTTTTTGCTCTTTAGAGCAACATTTTCACTAGTGAAAACTATGCCTCCCCAATCTGCAAGTTTTTTCTATAGAAAATAAAGCTCTCCATTTTTTCCTCCACAGATCTCATCATCTTTTGATAACAAATGGTTAAAATGGTAAACTTTTATGTTATGTATACTTTACCGCAATTGAAAATAAATTACTTTTTTAAATGTAAAAAAACTGATACATGGAAACACTTCTTACTGAAAAGAAAAATTACACGAAACCTTCACAAATAGGTTGTGTAATTTTGAAACCAAATTTCCCTATCACATGTAGAGCATCCCAGCTGAGTTTCATCAGTGCAGCCTGGGGATCTATAACATTTAATTAATACAGTCCACGGAAGACACTTTGCTATATTTAATTATAAAGTCCCCTTTACAAAAATACCTACTATCCATTTGAGGAATATACTATAGACCCGGAAACTAAACTAATCTATCATTGATTTACAGGAAGATTTGCAATCAACTAAACACTCAGTTGTTTACAAAATAAGACATTTTCAAATACTATTTATAAGCAGTTGTACCTCAACTTAACAATTTCTACAAACTCTCCATTGGATACACCACACCCTGTCCCCACACCTCGAGAGTGCTTTTCAGTGCATCTAATTAAATAAATGAACGCCTGAAGATAGCAACAATGAATTTATATCTATTTATCTGAGCTAGAACCTCTTTTCCTTTGTACAGGTTCCAATTCAGATGAATAACTCAGATATAAATCCACCACTGCCATCTCCAGACAGTATTCTGTCTTCCTAAAAGATGCCTACTAAACTTTTCCCTTTGCTACTCCAACTTGGCAGCTGCCACTGAGCAGCAGCAGGAACAAGCAGCAAAGGAAGCAATCCCAAGTGGGGTGAGTGACTGGCTACAGCCAGAGTGCCAGAGCCAGCAAAACAATGCCTCGACTTGCTAAGTAGGGCACGTCAGGTATCAAGTGGGTAACCTGGATAAATTGATGCTTGAAATTGAGCAAAAACACAATTTTGAGATCTGACATTTTTCTCTGGTTTTTGTGGACTTCAATAAATTTAGCACAAAAAAAGGATGGCACAGTGAGTTCATATTTCAAAAGCTCTCTCTACTTCAAATGTACAACAATGACAATAAAACCCAGAAAAGAAAACTAAGAAAACAGGTAAGCAGAAATAAATGGTAAACATTTCACAAACTCAAAACAGGAGAAAAACGCATAACAATGCTAACCACTGGCTGGTTCCTCAGAAGCAGGAAGTGCCAAATGCAAAGTACAGATGGCGAGAATGTTCTGACAAGACTGAGAAGAGCCAGAGCCACTGGTGAAAACCAGGCCAAAGAGGAACTGCCCTTGGCCTGAAGAGGAAGCCACCAAGTATTGTCTGCAACTACAGCTCACTACAACTCCTGGAGACTGTGGACCTAGGGAGGCAGAACCACAGCTTCAGGATCAAAATCTGAAGAAGCTGCTGGGACTAATCTGCCATGTGTCCAGACTATCACCATAAGACCTGGATGTAGATTAGGAATCCAAAATGCCGGGGGGGGGGCACCCACAAAACTACTGGTCAGGGAGAAGGTGGGAGGCAGCAATGGCCGGGGTGAGAGAGAAACTAGGAAAGAGAGAGGAAGAGGAAGGTCAAGGAAGCAAAGGGAAGGGAGAAGACGAAGCATGAAGAGCAACAAACATTTTTAACTTTCACCAGAAAAAAGAGCCTATGAACTAAAATTCCAAAACAGAGTAAGAAAGCATTCGCTATCAAACAAAACTTCAGAAACTGAAACAGTTCACATCAGATAAACTGCCCCAGATGAAATTAATTTTATCAGTCTAAAAGATTAAAAGATTCACTAGAAGATTTTAAAAGACCTTGCTAAAGAAGCAATAACAAAGTGAAGAGAGGTGACTAGATTCCAAAATTATTTATGAAAAGGACTTGCTCATAAATTGGAAATGAGAAATGAAAGAAAGAATGATGGTGAACATAAATTCCTACATCTTGTGCTTCTGCAGTAGGATTCAGATACAAGAAGCCCAAAGGATCAAAGTTCAGTTTGGGTAATGCTGGGTTTGAGGTAGTGGTAAAACATTCAACTAGAGACGTCACAGAGAGAGAGAAAACAGAGCTGGAGTCTAGGGTTGATTAAAACCACAGAAACAGAAGTGGAAGAGAATGCCATCTTTCAGGGTAAGGGTAGAGAAAGTACAAAAAATAAAACAATTTTAAGAAGAGCCCACCAATCAAACCTTGAGTGATTCCTGTAGAGGGGACACAGAGGAGGGCCACAGAAGTAGAAAGAAAACTAGGAGATTAAAATGGCACCAAAGCCAGAGGATGAGAGTGTCTGAAAAAGGGTAATAGTGTTAAAAGATTCTGGGAAGTCAAACAGAAGAGGACTGAAAAATGTCCACTGGACTTAACATGAGAAAACTGGTGGTCACACTAGGAAGAACTCTATAGTAGAGTACTGAGGACAGAAGCAGACTGGGGTGACTCAGAGCCTTTGCGCACGCGGTCTTGTCTGCCTAGCTGGCTGACTCCTTCTCATCCATCATTCTCAGCTTACATTTTACCCCTCAGCAAGACTTTCCCTGAGCACCCTATTACTGAAGGGAACCATGATTCTCTCTCAACAACTTGTTTCCCTCAAAACACTTATCACAATTTGTAATTATTTATGTTTTATTTCTCTATACCCATCTCTAAAGTAGCAATCCTATCACTTCCAGTCACTCTTCTAGTTCCAGTACCTATCATAGTACCCAGCCTCCAACAGGCACTAATAAAAACTCTGCCTTCAAAGTAATAAACTTCACTTCGTTTTGTGGTGGGAGGGGACTTTTCCTCATACTTAGTATGAGAAGCAACATGCACAGTGGAAAGAGTACAACTTAGAAGTTACACATAATTTGAATCTCAGCTCCACTACTTACTAGCCCAATGATCTTTGGCAACCCGAAGATTGGCTTTATACTTGAAGCCCCAATTTTCTCAATTTAAAACAGTAACAATAATTCAATCCTTATGTAATTATGTGCTTTTCCAGTACACCATAGATTCTGAATGAGTGAGAGGCATTATTTGGAATAATCATGTCCTTTCCCTCCACTAAGGAGTCTGAATGAGGGAGGCTGTAAAAATGAGTTAAGTCATGGCCTTAGAAACACTGGAACATCAGAATAGTTAAACTGTATATCAAATCTTTTTTTTTGTTTTTTTGTTTTTTGAGACGGAGTCTAGCTCTGTCGCCCAGGCTGAAGTGCAGTGGCGCGATCTCGGCTCACTGCAAGCTCTGCTTCCCGGGTTCACGCCATTCTCCTGCCTCAGCCTCCCGAGAAGCTGGGACTACACGCACCCACCACCACGCCCAGCTAACTTTTTGTATTTTTAGTAGAGATGGGGTTTCACTGTGTTAGCCAGGATGGTCTCGATCTCCTGACCTCATGATCCGCCCGCCTCGGCCTCCCAAAGTGCTGGGATTACGGGCATGAGCCACCGCGCCCGGCCCTCAAATCTTTTATTAAATGTATGCTTTTTCAGTAAGATAGGACTTCTGATCCTTCCCAAATAGCTGCTTAGAGAAAAATAAATCCATGATTAGGTACTTTTTCATACCAGCAGGTACTAATTACATTGAAATACATAAGTTCCCTTTAAAACCATGTTGTTTAAGTTTACCAGAAATTATAAAATAAACAAAACCAAAAAGATATATTAATACAATATTTCAGTTTTTTTCTTAATTTAAAATTTTAGTATAAGTAAAAAGTAACTTCAGTATAAGTTATTAACAAAAAATTCAGAAAGTCTTAAGACATCTCCTTAACGTTTTATAAAAGAAAATATCCACAAGTCACTTCCCACAGATTAAAAAAAGCTGGATGGTTTTACTGAATTTAAATAGCAAGGTACATGAACATACAAATGAATAAGTCATACATGAAGATACTGATATAAATCCTGCCCAAATATAATTTTTGCCTGACTACTAAATAAAGTCATAGTCCATCTTGACTGGAATGACTAGTTTACCTTTAACTCTGGGTGGCTTAAACTATCAGTCCTTTAAGAAGCTTTACTGGTTTTTGACAATTTAACCTGCTGAGCTCACAGCACCCATGGGAGGGTCTTGGTTGCAAGTTTTACTTCTGATGCTGCTGACCACTAATACTGACTCCATTGATAATGGATTTCAATAACAGCCATCCACAGGTTAACACTGAGTATTACCCATAACACTGCTTTAATTAAGTTAATACATGAAGGTCACAGTTTGGTAGAAAGTTTTATTAAATTTGGCAGTGCTCACAATAATAAAAAAAAATGGTGTTCATCTGTACAATAACTCTTTAAATTTGCCTACAGATATAATCCAGTTTGCTCATGGATTTATGCTGCATTTCAATTTATTTTCTAAAAGGAATTCAATTTATTAGTTCCATTCCCCCAAAATACATACATTTCTAGCATTTCTAATAGATAGTTTCCTGACAGATAACCCCAACCATGCTGGGCACAGAATGGGTCTGTCTACCTGGCACAAAGAGACCCCCCGCTACAGCAAAGGAGGTTTCCACCCCCACCCCCAATTTAAATTCAAGCATTTTGATGATGGAAAAGATTCATGCTTTGATTTGTCCATAGTTCATGTGTTAAATATTAATTTGTCTCTGAAACACTGGAATTATTTTTTCATCTTGAAAAGTAAAGACACATAAATTTCACTTTCAAACCCAAACCCTTTATGCATAGAAAACAAGCCAGAGAATATTTACACGAATATATGAAAGGGCAAAGCAAACATAGGTTTAAATGACTCTGTTAAAAAAAAAAAGATACCATACTATAAACACAAATCACAGCACAGTTGACACAATTTTCTATTTTTATACATATAAGGAAATCTGAGGTTATTTTATGGAAAAGCAAACAATGGCTGAATTCAGCTCATATACATATTGAATTTGGCAATGATTGTGTTTTTTTAAATACACAACCTGACAGGCACTATGGTAGATAATAATGAATCAGCATGGGAGCCATTTAACATACTTCTTGATTAACTCATTCCCTGTCCAATTCGTACACAGACATGCTTACATGTCATAATCGTCATAATTCCCATCATCCCCACCACTAACACTACAGCGCCTTGATTAGTCCACAACTCCCAGACGAGCCATTGCTAATGCTAAATAATTCTCTTCAGCCTCCTGCTACTATTCTGCAGGATCTCCAATTAAATATAGTATTAATGTGAACAAATACCTACCAGGAATCCCATCCTATTCCATTTTACCCAAAAATGCAGAGAAAATAATTTAGCCAAGTCAAAGATAATCAAAACATTTAAAATTGATACAGTATACTGTTTCTGCAAAATAAGTTTTTCCAAAGACAATAAACGCAAAAAAGAAAAGGAAAAGAAATGTCTACACATCTTAAATGCTTTCTTCTCCTGGTTAGTTCTTTAATGAAAAGTCTATTGTTTTAAATTTGGATAGTAGGTACATCGTACTCTTAATCTAAAAAGATTTCTGAAAGCTAAGTTTTATAAGAAAAGTGAGCAATAGCAAGTTTTAAAGCCATTATGCCATTTTTTAAACCCTTTGATTACCTAATTACCAGACTCCCAGATTCAAAACCATATACTAAGGCAAACAATTCCTCCCTCCCCATTAAATGCAGTACTGCAGTCACTCTCCAGAGGCTTTGCCGCAAGACTTTTTGCTGTTGGTAAGGAAAGTTAATATTGAAGAATGGCAACTATAAATACCTTTTGTAAGAATAAATTAAGAATCCTATAGATTTCCTATTGCAACCTAAATGTCTGGAAATATTTCTGATCTAATTAAGACCAACTGTGAAACATGGACCAGGACAGCCATCATCTTAAAATATCCCTTACTAAGAAAAGGCAGTTTAAGAAAATGTTACTGAAATATAACATTCTCAAGTACACACACACACACACACACACACACACACACACACACACACACAAATAAAAGGTCACCTGATACTTTTCAGTTAACACCCCAAAAAAGTTTTCCAAGCCTGACTTTAGTCATTTGCTCCTATTTGAGGATCAGTGATAGGCATCAGCTCCAAACAAGTCCATTAACAATTTTTGTGAAATTAAAAAAAAAAAGTTTAATTAAGAACCTTAACTCCTTTCCAAACAGAAAAAGTTTGAAAATATTCTGAAATCAAGTAAAGGAGAAAAAAAGTGTTTGAGGTTTTCACATTTAAGTTGCTTCCATCTCTATATACATCTAAGGTAAAACTGAAGATACACTGACAAAAATATAAATAAGTGTATGTATATACAGAGACATGTAAATATGAAAAATGAAATAAAGATATTCTAATAATCCCATAAAATGTTGAAAAGTTTAACCCTAAGGTCTTTTATACCTTAGTCTGCATTAATGTGTTCCATTTCCATTTACCTGATCATTACCCTCCAGTTTGTTCAGCTGGAACCAACATACACTAATTACTTAGACATCACCAAGTCCTATTTGTCCTCGGTCCCTCCCCAGACAGCAGGGACATATCATCAAGGGTAGGCATAAAAAGTGATGACTGCCCTCACCTTACTGTCAATCACCCCAGAGTGCTCACAGGAAACCCCACTCAATCTCATTATAGAATCCTGAGGCTGAGACTACAGTGCGCACCAGGGATCATCCTTTCAACAGCAGGCTGCCTGGGTAAGATGTGAGTCACAGTGAATACTTCCCTAATTTTAGGTTCTTGTTTCAACGTGGTAAAATCAGATATTTCTCATTTAAATCCAACATGACTGTACACAGACAAAGCAAGAAAATATGTATAGATAGGTTCAATTTAGGAACGTAGATAGAGAATACAGTCAAAGGTTGAATGATTCTGTTGATGTACAGAATCATTTTCCTCTTTGGGAATGAAGATTCTCAACTCTTTTCATTTAACCTGATGAGATCTCATTTTTTAAAAAATATCAAAACTTATTTTAGCTGTTTGATATAAATGTGACAATATATTTTACCATTTTTGTGGAAAGACATACTAGTCTTTATACTTAAAACATTCATTTGGAGAAGTACAACAATCTTAAATTCCCAAATTCTTTGCTCTCACTATTCACCAAACTAATGAAATGGGCCCATGTGTCCATTTAGAAACTCCTAGTCACTAAAGTCATTAAACATTTCTCATTCCTTATATTTCTTATCTTCTCTGAGATACCTAAAAATCTCAGTAAATTAGAGGCAAGCAATCCTAGAATTACCTCGTCTTCTAAATCCACATAATATTCATGAGACCCTCTTTAACAACTCAAAAATCCTCCCACATCATCCCACTGCCTAAAATCTAACAAATTTATTCCATAGACCTACGTCTTCTTGCTGACTTACAATGTATTAAAATGTATTTTAATATGTTAGGCTACTCCCCGTCAATTTTCCTCAGAATTATCTAGGCTATTCTTGCATATTTACTCTTTGTCAATCCAACCCCCATTATGTTGTTATATTAGGATTTAATAGAAAATGTACCGAAAAGAGCATTTTTAAAAATCGGTTTCCCTATACAAAAACAAGAAGTCCTCATGTAAGTCCTAAAAATTCATTTTAAACTCACATCATACAGTGTTTTATCATTTCCATTGCTTCTACGAGGTTACATTTCTTGTTGTATTTTCTACCTTATTGATATATAGGAAATTTATAGATTTATTTATATTTACTATTTAACCAACCACCAGAGATTTTCTCTGTTTCTAAAGAGTTATTCAGGGCCAGGTGCAGTGGCTCACGCCTGTAATCCCAGCACTTTGGGAAGCCGAGGAGGGTGGATCACCTGAGGTCAGTAGTTCGAGACCAGCCTGGCCAATATGGTGAAACCCCAACTCTACTAAAATACAAAACCTAGCCAGGCGTGGTGGCAGGCACCTGTAATCCTAGCTACTCGGGAGGCTGAGGCATGAGAATGCTTGAACCTGTGAGGCGGAGGTTGCAATGAACTAAGATGGTGCCATTGCACTCCAGCCTGGACGACAGAGTGAGAATTTGTCTCAAAAGAAAAGGAGTTATTCAGTTCATTGTATAACTAGAAACTCAATACAATCTTCTTATTTTTGCCTTTCCTATCCACCAATTTATAGCTCTTGACTAACTGTATCACCTTGTACTTCTGGAATGCTATTTTAGAACACTTGTGGCAGAGACCTCATGAATGAGATCCTTCCCTTGCTCCTTCCACCATGTGAGGACACAGCAAGAAGGCTCCATCAAAAAACTAAGAAGGGAGCCCTCACCAGGGACAACATCTAACAGTGCCTCGATCTTGACCTACCAGCCTCCAGAACTATGAGAAATAAATTCCTGTTGTTTATAAGCCACCCAGACTATGACAATCCATAACAAGCCTGAACAGACTAGGCCAGTGACCAAGAAAAAAAGGGAAGGCTCAAATGTCTAAATTTAGGAATGAAAGAGGAGACATTACTACTGACCTTATAAAATAAAAATAAGAAAATACTATACCAATAAGCTAGAAACTTTGATGAAATGGATACATTTGTAGAAAGACATAAACTACAGACACTGATTAAAGAAATAGAATATCTGAAAAAACCTACAATAAGTAAAAAGGTGGATTTAACAATCAAAAACTAACCAAACAGAAGCCCAGATTCAGATGGCTTCACTGGTGATTTCTAACAAACATTTAAAGAAAAGTTAATACCAATTCTCCCAAAAAACTACAAGATGAGAGAAAGCTTTCCAATTCATGAGGCCAGGATCACACTAACACCAAAACCAAGCAAAGACATCATAAGAAAACTACAGACAATATCTCTTGTAAATATGAACACAAAATTAATAAAATACTAACAAACTGAATCCAGCAATATATACAAAGGATTACACAGCATGACCAAGTGGGATTAATCGCAGGAATTCAAGGCTGGTTTAACATCCAAAAAAATCAATTAATGTAACAATACACCATATAAATAAAGGACAAAAACCACATGATCATCTCAGTAAAGACAGAAAAAGCATTTGAAAAATGCAACACCTGTTCTTGATAAAAATCCCTCGGTAAACTAGGAACAGCAATTAACTTCTTCCACCTGATAATGAAAGTCTATGAAAATACCAGAGCCTAAATCAAATTTAAGGGTGAAATGCTGAATGCTTTCCCCCTAAGATGAAGAACAAGACAAGGATGCCTCCTCTCACCTCTTCAGCATTGTTCTGGAAGTTAAAGCCAGAGAAATTAGGCAAGAATACGAAATAAAAAGCATCCAGATGGAAAGAAGTAAAACTATTTCTATTCACACATGACATGATCTTATATAAAGAATCCTGGCCGGGCACAGTAGCTCATGCCTGTAATCCCAGCACTTTGGGAGGTTGAGGTGGGCAGATCACAAGGTCAGGAGTTTGAGCCCAGCCTGGTCAACGTGGTGAAACTCCATCTCTACTAAAAACACAAAAAATTAGCCGGGTGTGGTGGCAGATGCCTGTAGTCCCAGCTATTCCGGAGGCTGAAGCAGGATAATTGCTTGAACCTGGGAGCCAGAGGTTACAGTGAGCCAAGATCGCACCATTGCACTCCAGCCTGGGCAACAGAACGAGACTCAGTCTCGAGAGAGAAAAAAAAAAAGAAAAAAAAAGAATCCTAAGGCCTAGACGCAGTGGCTCACACCTGTAATCCCAGCACTTTGGGAGGCCACAGTGGGAGGATCACTTGAGGTCAGGAGTTCGAGACCAGCCTGGCCAACATGGTGAAACCCCATTTCTACTAAAAATACAAAAAAATTAGCTGGGTGTGGTGGCGCATGCCTGTAACCCCAGCTACGCGGGAGGCTGAGACAGGAGAATCACTTGACCCCGGGAGGTGGAGGTTGCAGTGGGCCAAGATCATGCCACGACACTCCAGCCTGGGTAACAGAAACTCCATCTTAAAAAAAAAAAAAAAAAACCCAAGAAATCCACTAAAAAACTATTAGAACTAATAAAAGAGTTCAGCAAGTTTACAGGAATCAAAATCATTATCTGAAAATCATTTGTATTTCTACAGACTTACAACTAATTTAAAAAATTGAAATTAAAAAACTAATTACTTATAGTAGTACGAAACTACAAAACATTGCTGAAAGAAATCCAAGTGACCTAAATATGGAAGAATATCACACGTTCATGGATAGGAAGACTTAAAAATGTTGAGACAGCTATACACTCCAAAATGATCTACAGACACAATGCAATATCAATCAAAATCCCAGCTGGTTACATTCTTGCACTAGAATTGTCTTCTCTTCATAAACTATTCTCCACAAATCTTCCCAGAGAATAATAAGCGTGCTTTCCTAGGGCCTGGAAAATGAAACATAAAAAAAAATTCATGACTTAATAAGAGGCTTAACTCCCATTTTGCTTTCTCCTGCCCTGACCAATTCCCATTGGAGTATTTTATACTGCTTCCCTGTAGCCTCATCCCCTGGATTCAGGCACATTAATCTCATCATTATAAATGAACTGTTTTCCTAGGGAAAGCGTGACTTTAAGACTGCTCTAGATCAGTCTTTATTTCTCAAAGAAATTCAGGGAATTTCCTCAACAAAGAATAGGATGTCATATTGTTTTAAGACAAACCAACAATAAGCCAACTAAATAACCTGCAAATCCTCCTTAGAAACATCCAAAGACCTAGATTAAATATAACAAACATCCTTCAAATGAAGAGCTTGGCTCACAAAAAAACTACAAGGGATGAAAAAGAAAAAGGAAGCAGGGCACAACGGCATGTGCATGTAGTCCCAGCTACTCAGGAGGCTGAAGCAGGACGATCACTTGAGCCCAGGAGTTCATGGCTGTAGTTTGCTATGATCACACTACTGCACTCCAGCCTGGGCAACAGAGCAAGGCTCTGTCTCAAAAAAAAAAAAAAAAACAAACAAACAGTAATCTGAAAATCTGGCTGGGCACGGTGGCTCAAACCTGTAATCCCAGCACTTTGGGAGGCTGAGGCGGGTGGATCACTTGAGGTCAGGAGTTCGAGACCAGCCTGGCCAACATGGTGAAACCCTGTCTCTACTGAAAATTCAGTAGTTTGGTGATGCATGCCTGTAAGCCCAGCTACTCGGGAGGCTGAGGCAGGAGAATCGCTTGAACCCAGGAGATGGAGGTTGCAGTGAGCTGAGATTGCGCCATTGCATTCCAGCCTGGACAACAAGAGCAAAACTCCGGCTCAAATAAATAAATAAATAAATAAATAATATAAAAATGAAAATCAGTCTGCATCCACAAGAGCCAGTCTTGGAGAGTGAAGGTGGGAATCTCAATAATCTAGAAGATTGGGTTTTAACGATCAGAGAAAGGAAACAGATCCCGTGTGAGTTGGAGGTTTGAAGGAAACCCTTCTGTCTAAAGCCAGGAGGCTCAAAGATTACATTCTCAGTGAAAGGTTGTGGGGGAGGAATCAACCTACTAAATAGAGAGGATAAACCCTATGTTCGTATCTCTGTGGTTCAAAGTAAAGGAAAATGTCTCTAGATATTAGAAACCACGAGCCTATTCAACAGGTGTGTATCTGTGTGTGTGCAATCTCATTCTGTTCTTCCCATTATCTTCAAAATTTGACAATCTTTATGCCAAAAATTTAATATAAAAATTAGTCCCAGATGAGTGATACCCTGGAGGGTGTGATGGAAACAAATATAACACCTATCCTACCTGGCCAAATCCATAACCCAAACCATCTTGAAATTCAACAACAAAAGCACCAAACATAAAATCACACACCAAAATTTAAACATGCAAGGAAACAATATGTTATGAGGAAGAGTCAGGAATAGAAATAAACACCCACAAACTTGAAATAATACAACAATATGATAGATTCTTTAAATTAAATATGCTAAAAATAAATATACTAAAGGCCTCAAATACATAAGAAAAAAGATAATACATAAAAACAGGCAGACTCAAAAAGGAGCAGAAAATCAACAGCTTACTCCACAGACAGCAAACAAGACAAATGTAACCAAAGTAATCAGGCTCAGGCAATTTTCATTATCGATGCAAAAACATTAGATGAGAGGTGGTTGAGGGACAAAATATTCACAAAGATTCAAAAACTCACCCCAAAAATTATTTAACAAAAAAAAAATGTACCATTATAATGGGAAGACCTGATGAAACCAAATGATCATACTTAGCATAACAACAGAACAATTCAACATTAAGAACCTCTTGTTATGATGTTACTATTAAAAAAAATAACATTACTGGCTGGGGTACGGTGGCTCACGCCTGTAATCCTAGCACTTTGGGAGGCCAAGGCAAGAGGATCTCTTGAGCCCAGGAGTTCAAGACCAGCCTGGGCAAGATGGTGAAACCCCATCTCTACAAAAAATACAAAAATTAGCCAGGCGTGGTGGCACGCACCTGTAGTCACAACTACTTGGGAAACTAAGGTGGGAGGATCGCTTGTGCCCAGGAAGTCAGGCTGCAGTGAGTTATAATCTCACCACTGCACTCCAGCCCGGGCAACTGAGAGAGACCCTGTCTCAAAAAAAAAAAAAAAAAGAAAGAAAGAACATCACTTATGAAGTAGTCTTGTCAAATATTTAATCTGAATCTATTCATGAGAAAATAATCATACAAAGCCAAAATATCTAAAAGCCAACATAATAAAAATCAAACAAAAAAAGAGGGAGGATAGGGGCACTATTTTAGATTAAGAGACTAAAGAGGTATAATAAACAAATGTAACTCATGAACCTTGATTGAACTGTGGATCAAAGAAAAATATTAAAAAGGACAACTGGGGTCAACTGGAAAAACCTGAATGTGGTAGGCATATTACATGATATTATAGAATAATGAGTTATTTTCTTAGGTTTCATAAGGTATTATAGATACGTAGAAAACCATACTTATTACTGCGAGATGAATAGGATTTACGGGTAAAATGCCACAATGTCTGTAACTTACTTTCTTTTTTTTTTTTTTTTCTTTTTTTTTGAGATGGAGTCTTGCTCTGTCGCTCAGGCTGGACTGCAGTGACACGATCTCAGCTCACTGCAAGCTCCGCCTCCTGGGTTCACACCATTCTCCTGCCTCAGCCTCCCAAGTAGCTGGGACCACAGGCGCCCGCCACCACGCCTGGCTAATTTTTTGTATTTTTAGTAGAGACAGGGTTTCACCGTGTTAGCCAGGATGGTCTCAATCTCCTGCCCTCATGATCTGCCCGCCTCAGCCTCCCAAAGTGCTGGGATTACAAGCGTGAGCCACCGCGCCCGGCCTCTTTTCTTTTCTTTTTCCTGTCCAGGGGATTCTTTTTAATGCTGCTTTTTTTTTTATATATACTTTAAGTTCTAGGGTACACGTGCACAACGTGCAGGTTTGTTACATAGGTATACATGTCTCATGTTGTTTTGCTGCACCCATCAACTCGTCATTTACATTAGGTATTTCCCCTAATGCTATCCCTCCCCCATACCCCCACCCCACGACAGGCCACAGTGTGTGATGTTCCCTGCCCTGTGTCCAAGTGTCTTCATTGTTCAATTCCCACCTATGAGTGAGAACATGCAGTGTTTTGTTTTCTGTCCCTGTGACAGTTTGCTGAGAATGATTTCCAGCTTCATCCATGTCCTGTAACTTATTTTCAAATTGTTTAGCCAAAAAAAAAAAAATGCACACACACAATGTACATATGGATACAGATATAAAGCAAACAAGCCAAAATGTTAACAATTGGTGAATCTAGGTGAAGGGTATACAGATACCGTTATACTCATATATAACAGTAAACTGATACCAATATACTGGTACTACTTTTCTAATTTTTTTCATTATGTTTGAAGAAAAGCTTCAGAAAAAAATATATATGAATGACCAATAACACAAAAAAGTACGCAACATCAGTATTCATCAGGAAAATCTAAAATTAAAAACACAATGACATACTGCTTCACAACCACTTAAAAATAAAACACAAAATCAAATGGACTGAAAACACCAGGTGTTGGCAAGGACACAAAAGCACCCTGACCTAGACATTTCTGGAGGGAGTAAAATATGATACAACCATGAAGGAGAACTGTTTAGCAGCTTCTTATAAATTTAAACATGCATGTATTTATTCTAGGCATCAGCAAAATACTGTCTACCCACTGGCCAAATCTGATCCAAGGGCTGTTTTTGCACAGCTCTCAAGCTAACAATAGTTTTCACATTTTTAAAGTGTTGTTAAAACAAAACAAAACAAAAAGAAGCATATGTAACAGCAACCACAGGGGCCTGCAAAATCTAAAATATATTTGCTATCCAGACAAAAATGTATTTACTTTCAAACAAAAAAAGGTTGCCAACTCCTTATCTACCCTAAGACCCAGCTACTCCACTCCTAGATATTTACCCAAAAAAAATCAAAATTATGTTCACAAAAAGACATGCAAAAGTTATACTTATAAAAATCTTGTTCATGGTAGCTAAAAATTGGGGAAGGTGGGTAATTGGGCCAGCTCATCCTAAAATTCACATGGAAGAGCGAAAGGACCAAGAATACTGAAGACAATTTTGAAGAACATGCTGGAGGGAAGGGACCAACAGAGGTAAACTGCATAATCATCTCTAAAAGCCAACATTTTTCTATCAAATATTAATTGTTTGCAAGTTAGCTGGCCTTCCTTCCTTGTGTGACTTATCAGTTGATATGTGCAGTATCCATTCATCTTTTTCCTTGCATAATTACCTTAAAAATTAGTTGTTTATTATTATAAACAACTAATGAATAGCTTTCGCAATCAATTGTTGCAGTATTTTCCTACTGGAATAGTATTTACATTTCCACATGTGAAATTAACATACAAAGCCTATAAAGTTTTTTACTCCAAGTTACATTTAAAATGCTCACCTCTTGAAAACAAACATGCAAAAATTAATACATCTGAATAGCATGGCTTTTTCATATTACTGATATTATAAAGCTGATTAGCTATGATAGTAACCTCTGTGATCATGTGCTGAGGATGCAAAAAATGCTGTTACAGGAATTCACCTTTTCAGCCTCTTTGAGACTGAAACAGAAACCACATAGCAGATTTGACCCTACTGTTGAGGTTTAAATGAAACTTTTGACATTCCCACCATCATTATCCTGCTTTTACTTATAGTATCTTTCTAGAAATTGACTTAAAGTAGGTCATAGTAAGAGAAAGTTTTGACTGAGTGTGCAGTTGCTTCCATTGTGGGGTCTGGTAAATTTTATTATAAATTATGTATCATAATCTCTGGTATATTCCCCACTGCTTTCAGCCAGAAGTGGTGAAAAGTCTCTAAAATGTAAAACTACCACATCTGCTTCAGGGAAGGTACAAATGAGAAAAACCTAACAACAATTCTTTTGAAACCACTTTTGCGAAGTCTGAAAAGTCTACCTGTAGATCAGAATACAATCATGCGCCATATGACATCTTGGTCAGTAATGTACTGCATCTGCATTTCAGCTCCAATAATGGAGCTGAAAAATTGCTATTTGCCTAGTGATGTCTTTTTTTATTTTTGTGGGTATACAGGAGGTGTATATGTTTATGGAGTACATGAAATATTTTGATACAAGCATACAATGTATAATAATCACATCAGGATAAATGGGGTAGCCATCATCTAAATCATTCATTTATTTGTGTTACAAGCATCCCAATTCTATTCCCTAAATTATTCTAAAATGTACCACAAATTACTGCAGACTGTAGTCACCCTGTTGTGCTATCAAATACAAGATCTTATTTATTCCATCTAACTATATTCTTGTACCCATTAATCATCCCCACCCCTCCACTCCATACACCCTGCCAAGCCTCTGGTAACCATCCTTCTACTCTCTCTCTCTATGAGTCCAGTTGTTTTCATTTTTAGCTCCCACAAATGAGTGAGTACATGCAAAACTTGTCTTTCTGTGCCTGGCTTATTGCTCTTAACATGTCCTCCACCAGTTCCATCCATGCTATTGCAAATGACAAGATCTCATTCTTTTCTACGGCTAAATGGTCCCGTACATATGTACATTTTCTTTATCCATTCATCTGTTGATGGACACTTAAGTTGCCTCCAAATCTTGGCTATTGTGAAAAATGCTACAATAAACATGGGAGTGCAGATATCTCCTCCATATACTGATTTCCCTGGTGCTAGGTGTACACCTAGAAGCAGATGTACATCTAGCAGCCGGATCATATGATAGTTTTAGTTTTTTGAGAAACCTCCATACTGTTCTTTATAGTGGTTGTATTAATTTACATTCCCACCAACAGCATATGAGGGTTCTTTCTCTACATCCTCGACAGTACTCGTTATGTCTTTTGGATAAAAGCCGTTTTAACCGGGGTAAGATTTTATCTCATTGTACTTTTGATCTGCATTTCCGTAATGATCAATAATGTCAAGCACCTTTACATATACCTGTTTGTGATTTGTATGTCTTCTTCTGAGAAATGACTATTCAGATCTTTTGCCCCTTTTTATTTTCCTTTGGACATAGTCTCACTTGGTCGCCCACGCTAGAGTGCAGTGGCACGATCTTGGCTCACAGCAACCTCCACCTCCCAGGTTCAAGCTTCTTGCCCCAGTCTCCAAGTAGCTGGGACTACAGATGTGTGCCACCACACGCGGCTATTTTTGTATTTTTAGTAGAGACAGGGTTTCACCATCTTGGCCAGGCTGGTTAAACATGCATTTATTTATTCTAGGTCTCAAACTCATGACCTCAAGTGATCTGCCTGCTTGGCCTCCCAAAGTGCTGGGATTACAGGCGTGAACCACCACACCTGGCTATTTTGCCCATTTTTTAATCAAATTACTAGATTTTTTTCCTATAGAGTTGTTTGAGCTCCTTATACATTCTGGTTACTAATCCCTCATCAGATGGGTAGTTTGCAAATATTTTCTCCCATTCTGTGGGTTGTCTCTTCATTTTGTTGTTTCCTTGGCTGCGTAGAAGCTTTCTAACTTGATGTGATCCCATGCCTACTGATGTCTTGATGAGCCTGATCCTCTGCAGGTCTAGGCTAATGTGTGCATTTGAGTCTTCGTTTTTACCAAAAAAGTTCAAAAAGTCAAAAACAAATGAAAAATAAAAAACTTTAAAAACAGAAAAAAGCTTATAAAATAAGGATATAAAGAAAACATTTTTGTACAGTTATACAGTGTTTGCATTTTATGCTGTTTTATTATGAAAGAGTCAAAGAGTAAACCCGGGCGTGGTGGCTCACGCTTGTAATCCCAGCCCGTTGGGAGGCCGAAGCAGGTGGATTACCTGAGGTCAGGAGTTCAAGACCAGCCTGGCCAACATGGTGAAACCCCGTCTCTACTAAAAATACAAAAATTAGCCAAGCGTGGTGACACATGCCTGTAATCCCAGCTACTGGAGAGGATGAGGCAGGAGAATGGCTTGAACCCAGGAGACAGAGGTTGCAGTGAGCCAAGACTGCGCCACTGCACTCTAGCTTGGCCAACAGAGCAAGACTCTGTCTCAAAAAAAAAAAAAAGAAAGAGTCAAAGAGTAAAGACAAAATTTAAAAGTTTATAATTTTAAAAAGTTATGGTATGCTAAGGTTAATTTATTATTGAAGAAAGAAAACTATTTTTCTATAAATGTTGTGTAGCCTAAGTATACAGTGTTTATGAAGTCTATAGTAGTGACGGTAATGTCCTAGGCCTTCGATCACTCCCTGACTCACCCAGACCAGCTTCCAGTCCTGCAAGCTCCTTTCACAGTAAGTGCCCTATACAAGTGTACCATTTTTTATCTTTTATACTATATTTTTACTGTACCTTTTCTGTGTTTAGATACACTTATATACACAAATACTTACCATTGTGTTCCAATTGCCTACAGTATTTAGTACAGTCACGTGCTGTACAGGTTTGTAGCACAGGAGGAATAGGCCATACCATACAGGTGTGTACTAGGCTGTATCATCAAGGTTTGTGTAAGTACATTCTGTGATGGTCACACAATATTGAACTCACCTAACGATGCATTTCTCAGAACATATCCCTGTCATTAACTGATGGACCCTACCAAAGGGTCCCATTATCAAAAGTAGTATGAGACAATGAGAAACAATGCTTGCACTAGTATTCAACTACTTATATTTCATGCCATAAAGATTTAATAATTTACATTCTTTCCCCATGGGATTTTTTTCTACTCATTCATAACATTACTACTAAAAAAATCCCTGCTGTGGGCCGGGTGTGGTGGCTCAAGCCTGTAATCCCAGCACTTTGGGAGGCCGGGGCAGGCAGATCACCTAAGGTCAGGAGTTCAACACCAGCCTGGCCAACATGGTGAAACCCCGTCTCTACAAAAATACAAAAATCAGCCAGGCATGATGGCAGGTGCTTGTAATCCCAGCTACTCAGGAGGCTGAGGCGGGAGAATCGCTTGAACCCAGGAGGCAGAGGTTGTAGTGAGGTGAGATCACACCACTGCACTCCAGCCTGGACAACAAAGCAAGACTCTGTCCCAAAAAAAAAAAAAAAAGACCTGCTGTGTTAAAAGTACCAAATAAAAGTATATCTGCTTTATGCTAAACCTTCTTTTGTTCGTATCCAATTAGCATTAGCCTATCTTTCATTTTTGTCAAACTTTCAGCTGAACACGTTGAAGCATTTAGGAAAGGTTAAACAATTGTAGCATTCCCTTAGTGATACTGAAGTTATGCTGGGGGAAAGTGCTCTCATAAGGGAGCATTGTGTAAACATTTCATTGATCTTTGACTCAAACTTTCTCATGCTTTGCTTAAGTCTACTTGGTGACCAGCAATCAGCCTGGCAATTCTTCTGTCTAAGTTTTTAAAGCTATGAAAAGAAAATACTTACGGCACATATAGAAGATACTGTGATACTGCCATTTTGCTTAACACAACAGTGAACAAGTAAACAGTTTTTAAACTTGAATGTATCTTGTGCAGGCCAAGAAAAAAAGCCTGTATGTCTCACTTTTTCTGCTTGACCCAAAATTAAGTCCTGATTTAAACAAAGCAAAAACATACTTACAGAACTAGCATCAACATCACTGTGGATGGCAACTGTCTTAATGCCCATCTTCTTGCAAGTTCTAATAACCTATTTTAAAATATATTAATGTCTATTAATAGTGATTCACACTTAAAGGGGTTTAATAATAAATACTTTCAGAGTAAAATGGAAAATAAGACGAAAATTCTACTCACCCGACATGCAATTTCTCCTCTATTAGCAATAAGAATTTTATCAAAAGTCTGAAGAGAGAAAAAACACATTCATTAGAAATTGTTACTTTTAAACCGATGGTTTAAGACCAAAAAACACCAAGTTTTTCCAACATCAACACTGAATATAATCCTAATAAACATTACTTCCTAGAGTAACATTAAATACTATATTACTTAGAGTAATATTAAATGTACTATAAATACTTAGGGTAATATTAAAATAGGTTATTAAATAGTATAATCGTTTACAACCAGGGAACTACAAAATTCATCTGATATGATCGGGTTCTATAATTACTTTGTTAAAGCACTGTAGGTTAATGTATTCACAATGGGGGTATTTACATATTCTGTAGCCAAAAGAAAATCTTCAAATGATATTTCAGACACTAAAAGACTTTGGTCAAGCCCGGGTGCAGTGGCTCACGCCTGTAATCCCAGCACTTTGGGAGGCCAAGGCAGGTGGATCACGAGGTCAGGAGCTCGAGACCAGCCTGACCAACACGGTAAAATCCCATCTCTACTAAAAATACAAAAAGGCTGGGCACGGTGGCTCACGCCTGTAATCCCAGCACTTTGGGAGGCCAAGGTGGCTGGATCACAAGGTCAGGAGATCGAGACCATCCTGACCAATATGGTGAAACCCTGTCTCTACTAAAAATACAAAAAAAAAAAAAAAAAAAAAAAAAAAGGAGCTGGGTCTAGTGGTACGCGCCTCTAATCTCAGCTACTCGGGAGGCTGAGGCAGGAGAATGGCTTGAACCCGGAAGGCGGAGACTGCAGTGAGCTGAGATCACGCCACTGCACTCCTGTCTGGTGACAAAGCGAGTCTCCGTCTCTAAATAAATAAATAAATAATTTAAATACAAAAATTAGCCGGCGTGGTGGTGCATGCCTGTAATCCCAAATGCTGGTAATCCCAAGTAATCCCAGCTACTTGGGAGGCTGAGGCAGGAATCACTTGAACCTGGGAGGCGGAGGTTGCAGTGAGCTAAAATCGTGCCACTGCACTCCAGCCTGGGTGACAGAGCAAGACTCCATCTCAAAAAATAAATAAATAAATAAACAAAAAAAACACTTTGGCCAAAATTACTTGACAATTTATTTTCTAAATTCTGGGAAATTCTAAGTGTCATGAGTTGTTTTCAAAGGGAAGTCTGATACTAAGTAAGTATAATTTATCTGCCATCTCTGTTGGGACAGGGCATATTTTCAGTAACTCAGAATAGGTACCTAATTGTGCATATATCCAAAAATGCCCAGACTAAGCAGATTACACCATTTGAATACAATGTTAAGTTTGAATAACCACCAAATTTTGAAGCAGCTGAGACCAAACAGTACAGAAGTTGTGTATCCTGTGTTTATCTAGAGACCTAAACCCAAGTCCAGCTTTGCCACTAATGACCTATTTAACTTTAAGCAAATCAATCTCTGTAGGCCTTGATTTCCACATAAACTGGTAGCACTCAAATGGAAAGCTATTTAGTAAGGTTTTCTTCCTACTCTAAAATTGTATAAGCTAATCGTTTTTTAAAACACACCATTCCAAGTAATTTGGATGTAATACACATTAGCACACGGTAATTTCTGTATTTGTGAATTATTTTTAAGTTCAACGGAACTACAGAAAAAATGTGTCAGTTATATTTCTAAAAGAAGAGTTAGAGTTATAAATGATCTTTTAAAAAGTACTCTTATATAACCTAGAGCAGTTTGTTTGTTTGTTTGTTTTTTGAGATGGAGTCTCACTCTGTCGCCCAGGCTGAAGTGCAGTGGTACGATCTCAGCTCACTGTAACCTCCGTCTCCCAGGTTCAACATATTCTCCTGCCTCAGCCTCCTAATAGCTGGGATTACAGGTGCGCACCACCAAGCCCGGCTAATTTCTTTGTATTTTTAGTAGAGATGGGGTTTCCCCATGTTGGTCAGGCCGGCCTCGAACTCCTGACTTCAGGTGATCCGCCTGCCTCGGCCTCCCAAAGTGCTGGATTACAAGCCTGAGCCACCACACCCGGCCTACAGCAGTATTTTAACATACAGGAAAAAGTCCAGAATCTCAGAAGTGAAAAAAGCTTGCTAGGTCTTGGTTTAACCTTTACATCATATATGTCTTAACTCCTCCAACCCGAGCCAAGCCCCTGCCTTAAAAATAGGTAAACTTCTAATGTGATAAAACTCGAAGCCACTCACACCTCAGGTCTGAGAATGCATAATCATCTACTTTTCTGTATTTAAATGGTCATGGTAAACCCCTCTTAAGCAGTAAGCATATCCTGAGAACACAATGTTTACACTTCCTTAAATGGGTTTTAAAATGTGATGTTAATATTAACTGTGAAACAGACCACATCTGATAATCACCACAAACACCACTCCTAGAAATTATATATTAAGCAATTGTTACAGCGAATACAACAAATCATGATAACACTGGAAGAATTAAGCAAGAATCCCCATTCTAATTTCTGTTCAAGCAGCAGAATGGTCATTACGAGTCAGTCTGCAGCCAAGCCACCCAGGCTGAACTCCCAACATTCTATGTTCTCCTCCTGTGTGTCCTGCTATGAACAAGTCACCCTTCTTGCCTCTCATTTCCTGGTATGTAAAATAAGGGTAAAAACAGCACCTGCCACAAGAGGTTGTGAGAATGATTTGAATTAACACTCTTAAAGTGTTCAGAATAACGTCTAGCATGTAATATATACTCATTCAGCATTAGCTATGGCTACTGTTCTTCACCCCTTTGGGCTACATGTCAGACTGTTATGAATTTAGGAGTGTGCCCCTATCTGTCTAAATGGGGAAAAGCTATAACAAAACAAATACCTGCACCTGACACATCTTCTCTGTTAAGGGCTATTAATGTATTACCAATTAGCGCATAAAACCCAATAAAACTAATCATATCAATTAATCTTCCATACATAAAATTTTCTTTTAAATAAATCATAGATGCATACAATTCAGAATTTTTAAAGTACAAAAGGGGATACACTGAAGAGACACCCAAGTCCCTGCCCAAAAGGCAACCACTGTTACTGGTCTCCTATATATTCTTCCAGGTAGGCTATGCCTATCAAAGAATATGCATACAAATCAATTAAACCCAACCTTAAAACTGCCCCTCTGCATCAACAATTACAGGTAAATATCAAGTGCATTTGGCAACTTCAAAGTAAAATATGGCACAACCACAACAAATTGTGTTAAATGCTCTAATAAGGCTTTGTGCAGGATGCTACACACAGAGAAGGGAGCACATGAACAGCATGTGTAAAGGCCGTGACACTGGAAGAAGAGGGTAGCACTAAGCAACTACAAGGAATTCTCAATATGACTGAAGCGCATGGTATGCTTAGGAGAGTTGTAGCAAATAAAGCTAGGATAAAAAAAAGTCCAGATGATGGAAGGACTCATATGCCATTCAAGGAACTGGGACTTGATCCTATATGTGGAGAGTCACTCATAAGGCAAGCTGAAGACACTCAGGAAAAAACAACTATAAATTAGGATCCTGGATCCTTGAAGATAGATGAGATTTCAGGTACCAGAAGAGATAATGAAGAACTTTGGCAGTAGCTGCTCTATAACTGTACTAATAATGTCATCTGAAGTAAAAGATTTCCTAAGGATCTTTTTTGTTGTTGTTATTTTTCTCTTAACCCATTCTCTCTCTACCCCTCCCTCTTCCTTTCCCTTCCCTAGGTTTAGATGCTCTCTCCCAGGCTCTAACTCCATAGCTAGCACCACACTCCATTCAGAGACCAAGAGGACTGAGCTGGCCCTGCACTGGGTACTTGTTGGAATGACGGCAGAACTCTGGACACTGGGTCACTTGCCCAACTCTTCTGAGAAAGGATACAGCACAATGGGTAAGTCCACCAGCTCTGGAAAAGGACAGGCATGAGTTTACACCCAGCTACTCACTATCCATGGGTTTTGAGTCTTGCTTTCCAAATGTGCAAAATTCAGTTAAGGACATTAAGCAGCCGACATTTAGGACACGTTTTGTATACAGCAGGCACTGGGATGAATCCCTTCTGTGCATTATCTCATCTATCAGGTAATGGCTATGACAACAGTATCTAGCATAATAATCCCACGAAGTCAGTTCTGATAATATCTCCGTTTTACCAACAAGAAAACTAAGGCTTGATGAGGCCAAATCACTTGCCTTAAATCACTTACAAAGTTCACTAGTGGTAAAGTCAGAGAGGTCACATCCAGGTATTCATGTCAGAAATATCATGATATAATGTGATCAGAGTATAACAATGCAAGCTCTAAACACTATGTTATTAACAACACCTAAGATCACTTTTTTTTTTTCTTAAGAGACGGGGTTTTGCTCTGTTACCCAGGTTGATACGGAACTCTTGGTCTCAAGGAATCCCGTGTCTCGGCCTCCCAGAGCGCAGGGACTGTAGGCGTAAGCCACTGAGCCCAGCCAGCTCACATTACTGTGAAAGGAACAGCATAGTACTGTACTGGCTCACACTAACTTAAGGCCAACTGAAACTTAATGGTCTTGATCCAAGCAAGCTACCATAAGTTAAATCTTCCTTATTCTCATGAACATACGTAAGACAACAAGTTAGCTTGTTAAAACTCAAGTTAAAAAAAATAACGTTTTCAGTAACGATTAAATTTCACCTGGATAATCTGCACATGATGTAAGTCACTGATAAAATGTGGAATAAGAAATGAGTTAATAACAGATTCAAACGAGAATCAATTTATTTAACAAATATGTATTACACCAAAGACCAAGTCTACTTGCACTTGGGACAGTAGGTATAAACAAACCAGGTCAGTATTTAATGAACGGTTACAAGGACAGCAGGAATCCGGGAAGGAGAAAGGTCTGATTAAGTGCAGCCCTCAAGTGAAGGGTGAAGCGACGAACTTAGTCTGAACATGTACCTGTACTACGAATAGGTGCCAAAGAATATTCATCACTCACTGAGGGAAACACAGTTTCTCCACAGCCACCTTGGGCAAGGGCACAGCAAAGGAGATGGCAAAGATAGCAGGGAGCAGAATTGATTTCAGGATTTATGACGAAACATGCTTAGTGAATTCCAAGGAGATTCCACTTCTACACCCTTTATCCCTGCTATCTCTTTAAATGTGCTAAACCTGGGCCAGGCACGGTAGCTCATGCCTACAATGCCAGCACTTTGGGAGGTGGAGGCAGGTGGATCACCTGAGGTCAGGAGCTCGAGACCAGCCTGGCCAACATGGTGAAACTCCATCTCTACTAAAAACACAAAAAAAAATTAGCCGGATGTGGTGGTGTGTGCCTGTAATCCCAGCTACTTGGGAGGCTGAGGCAGGAGAATCGCTTGAACTCGGAAGGTGGAGGCTGCAGTGAGCCAAGATCATGCCACTGCACTCCAGCCTGGGTGACAGAGCGAGACTCTGTCTCAAAAAAAAATAAATAAATGTGCTAAACCCAGACAGTTACATACATTTATTTATTTTTAGTAATTACCAGTGGTCACCAATGTGGGAGGTCAGTTAGCTATTTCTGTAACTTCACTATGAGGTTATAATGAAAGCAAGTACCAGACCAAACTCTGTCCACACATACAAACATTTATTAAGACATAAAAAGAATCATAAAACCTGCTTGATAAGTTCAGTGAAATCTTAACTTCCTGTACTTTGTAAGGCTCCAAAAGACTGCAAGAAAGGCTCACCATAGGCAAAAAAAACAATATTCTGATTTGGCTAACCATACTCTCAGACTAAGCCATCAAGAATCCACCAGACAAGTGGCTGAACACAGAACTATTCATTTAGGGATCGGGCCCGAGTATTATCCTTAAAGGTAAAGAATTAAAGGCCAACTACATTATTACATTCTAACAGTACAAAGGCACAGAATTTCCCTAAAGCAATAGCCAATAACATATATTGACGAATATCACAAACTTCCTAATGACAGCCCATTTCTTTTTTTCTTTTCTTTCTTTTTTTATTTTTTTTATTTTTATTTTTTGAGACAGGATCTCGCCCTTTAGCCTAGCAGTCTGGAGTACAGTGGTGCAATCATGGCTCACTGAAGCCCTGACCTCCTGGGCTCAAGTGATCCTCCCACCTTAGCTTCCTGTGTGGCTGGAACTACAGGCGCACGCCACCACACCCAGCTAATTTTTGCGGGGTGTTTTTTTGTTTTTTTTTTTTTTGGTAGAGACAGGGTTTTGCCAGGCTGGTCTCAAGTTCCTGACCTCAAGCAATCCACCGGCCTCAAACTCCCAAAGTGCTGGGATTACAGGCGTGGGCCATCACACCTGGCTGATAGCCCACTTCTAACAGTTATTACGCTAATGAGGAAGGCTACCAGTGTTTATAAGGAGAAAGATGGCTGAACCGTTTGTAGTATTCCACCCCTCTAGAATGTGGCCTCTTCAACAAATGTTAGTTAATCACTCTTAAGAGTGTAGCCACTTAGGATAGCTGATTACTTCGAGATTGGAATGCAACACATGGATACATGAACCCCAAAGCATATCACCTATGATGAAGATTTTAAATTAAACTACAGCTTTCATAACAGGGAGTTTATCCTAACTAATTCAATAGACCTGCACTATCCAATATAGTGGCCACTGGCCACATGAGGTTATTGGGCTCTTCAAATGTGGCTAATCAAACTGAGATATGCCAGAGGTATAAAATATACACTGGATTTAGAAGACTTAGGGCCCAAAAAAAAGAATCTAAGCTGTCTTGTTAATACTTTTTATACTGATTATGTACTTAAATAACATTTTAGATATTGAGATATTATTAATTACGCCTGTTTACTTTTTTTTAATGTGGCTATTAGAAAATTGAAAATTGGCCAAGCACAGTGGCTCATGCCTGTAATCCCAACACTTTGGGAGGCTGAGGCAGGAAGACATTTGAGGTCAGGAGTTCGAGACCAGCCTGCCCAACATGGTGAAACCCTGTCTCTACTAAAAATACAAAAATTAGCCGGGCTTGGTGACGTACACCTGTAATCCCAGCTACTCGGGAGGCTGAGGCAGGAGAATTGCTTGAACCTGGGAGGTGGAGGTTGCAGTGAGCCAAGATCACACCAATGCACTACAGCCTGGGTGACAGAGCAAGACTCCATCTCAAAAATAAAAAAAAAAAAGAAAATTGAAAATTACATTTGCCCTGTGTATTAATTGGTTTTTACATTGCTATGAAGATACTACCCAAGACTAGGTAATTTATAAACAAAGGTTTAATTGACTCCCAGTTCCGCATGGCTGGGGAGGCTTCAGGAAACTTACAATCATGGCAGAAGGAAAGCAGGCCCCTTCTTCACAAGGCAGCAGGGGAGAGTAGTGCAAAGGAGGAACTTCCAAACACTTGTAAGATCTTAAGATCCTGTGAGAACCAACTCACTATCATGAGAAAAACATGGAAGAAACTGCCCCCATGATCCAATCACCTCCCTCCCTCAACACATGGGGATTACAGGTCGAGAGGAGATTTGGATGGGGACAGAGCCAAACCATATCACCCTGCAACTGTGTTTCACATTGTATTTCTACTGAACTGAAGATGTGTAGACTCTTTCTTCCTCCAGGCCTCCAGATTCAAAAGAATCCGGAAAGCAGTATTGCGCACTTCAGCACATGATTCAGAAGATACCTCAGACATGTCACTATCAAATAATCATTCCTGTCAGTTGTATTTTGATGACACTCACCTTGAACAATCCCTTCTTAACCAAAACTCCCGCCCACTTCGATGCCTTCATTGCCATGAAGGCATGAAACCATATTTTATTTCCAATCACTTCTTCTAGTCCCTACAAGGCTCAAACATTATTGTAATAGCATTTTAATTAGAAACCCCTTGTCCTGAAATTTATAATACAAAAAATTACCTTCAATCTAAATGAATCATATAGGCCGGGCACAGTGGCTCACGCCTGTAATCCCAGCACTTTGGGAGCCCGAGGCAGGCGGATTACCTGAGGTCAGGAGTTTGAGACCAGCCTGGCCAACATGGTGAAACCCTGTCTCTACTACAAACACAAAAATTAGACGGGCGTGGTGGGGCGCACCTGTAATCCCAGCTACTCAGGAGGCTGAGACAGGAGAATCTCTTGAAGCCGGGAGGCGGAGGTTGCAGTGAACTAAAATCACACCACTGTACTCCAGCCTGGGCAAAAGAGCAAGACTCTGTCTCACAAATAAATAAATAAATAATATAAATATTAAGTAAATGAGGCCAGGTGCACGGTGGCTCACACCTGAAATCCCAGCACTTTGGGAGGCTGATGCAGGTGGATCACCTGAGGTCAGGAGTTCGAGACCATCCTGGCCAACATAGTGAAACCCCATCTCTACTAAAAATATAAATGTTAGCCAGGTGCAGTGGTGGGCGCCTGTAATCCCAGCTACTCAGGAGGCTGAGGTGGGAGAATTGTTTGAACCCCAGAGGCATAGGTTGCAGTGAGCCTAGGTCACACCACTGCACTCCAGCCTGGGTGACAGAGCGTGACTCCATCTCAAAAAAAAAAAAAAGTATTAAGTAAATGAAAGAAAAACTCAATAGTTTAATTAAATCTCTCAAATGCCCAGTCTTTAAGAACAAATGTTTTCTTAGTTATTCTGCTGGAAACAAAGGAAACACATTGTAAATGCATTCAATTTTTGCTAAAGATATAAATACAAAATTAAAAAGATTCAGACTGTGGCCCACAATGAAAAACAGAATACCTAAAGACTGAGCACCTATTGAAACATACAATGCTAGAGTGATCAATGACCACACAGCCTGAACAAAATCTCATCTGTCCACTGAACACAGTGTGGAGACGAGAAAGTAAAACCACGATAAGTTAGTTGTTGAGAGTATCTTTTAAATACTTACTTTTTCATTAGGATCATATCCCACTGAACCAAGATTACGGGACACCATTAAGCACTGTCTTGAATAGTACGGAACATGCTACAAAAAAAGGAAAGCAAGATAAATTGCAAATACTTGATGGGCTTTAGAACATTTTTCCAGGATATTTCTTCCAGTTAGGTTCTAGCGAACGTGTTTGATCAATAAATGTAGTTCTAGGCAATATACCATAATTATAATTACAAAAGGGAAATCATATCTACAGACACAGCCCCTTGGCATGTAAGAGAAACCAAAAGCATCAAAACAATCTCCAGAAAAGCAAAACAAGAACTGTCGAGGGGCCAAACAAATCTGAAGAAAGCCTTTCTGATCATTCAAAAGGATAGAGCAGGGTCAGAAATGTCACAGACCACACAGAACTTTTAAAAACACAAAACGAGAGTCTTGGTCTCAAGGAGCTTCAAATTTAACAGTGGCCAGAACATAATAAAATATTCTTTTTATATTTGCTGATGTCTTCAGCATGATTTCTTATTTCACATTTTCTGGTACAAAAGTGGTTTGGCTGATAAACATGAAAAAGCAATACCAGTAATCAAGGATATTTCTCATTCATTGAACTGTTTGTGGAGAAAGCGTATCTTAATGCTTAAAAACATTAAGAAAAGTGACTAAGCCAGGCTCGGTGGTACAGCCTGGAATCCCAGCTACTCAGGAGGCAGAGGTGGGAGTATTACTTGAGCCCAAGAGTTTGAGGTGGCAGTGAGCCAAGATCATACCACTGTACTCCAGCCTGGGCAACCGAGCAAGACCCCACTGAAAAGAAAGAAAAGAAAGGAGAAAAAGAAAAGAGATAGAGAGATACAGAGAGACAGACAGAGACAGAGAGAGAACTTCCCAGTAGTCACTGTTAAAGCTAGATGGAAAAAAATGGAGGAAAAAAATCAGCAAAAGGCAACCAACAGGTACCACCTCTTAGAACTTTCTAAGATGATAACGACTCAAATAAGAAACAAAATGTTTTTATAGCAACATTTTTAAATGAACTGAAAAATTTGTACAACTATTTTTTAAAGAGTCGGGCACCATGGCTCACGCCTGTAATCCTAGCACTTTGGGAGGTCGAGGCAGGTGGATCACCTGAGGTCAGGAGTTTGCGACCAGACTGGCCAAAATGGCGAAACCCCGTCTCTACTAAAAACACACACAAAAAAATTAGCGGGGCACGGTGGCACACACCTGTAGTCCCAGCTACTCAGGAGGCTGAGGTAGAATTGCTTGAACCCAGGAGGCAGAGGTTGCTGTGAGCCTAGATCGTGCCATTGCACTCCAGCCTGGGCAACAAGAGCGAAACTCCTCAGAAAAAATTAATTAATTATTTAATTAATTTAAAAAATGTAATCTCTGTATAAAAGTGGAGGTAAAAGATACAAAAAGATATAGTTTATAAAATAAAACCTTTACCAAGTAAAAGACCAAGAACAAGAAGGAACTGTGAACAGGAAATTATTACTGTGTCCCTATTAAAGATCAAGACTATCTCTCATATATTCCTTCAAGCATAACTGTGAGTTAAAAGAGTATTATCCCCAATTTTATGACAAAGTTGAGTCCCAAGGACTTTAACTTTTCAAAGGTCACAGGCTGAGGCTGTAATGGTTATAAGATTTAACCACAGATTGGTCAAGAGCTTTCTGAAATTTTTTATTTCTAGATAAGAAAAACAGTGGCAATTCCCACATAAACACTAATATATACTCAAAGATATGATGTTGTTCCACAGAGCTTGCACACATGTGAACTTGTAATAATGTGGCCTAAAGCTGTAAAAAGCATAGATGCCTCCCGGTTACCCAGTAACCAGAAGTAGAACTCGGGCCGGGCACAGTGGCTCATGCCTGTAATCCCAACACTTTGGGAGGCCGAGGCGGGCAGATCACTTGAGGTTGGGAGTTCGAGACCAGCCTGACCAACATCAAGAAACCCTATCTCTACTAAAAATACAAAATTAGCTGGGCGTGGTGGTGCATGCCCGTAATCCCAGCTACTCGGATGGCTGAGGCAGGAGAATCG
Organism: Gorilla gorilla gorilla; assembly: GCF_029281585.2. Taxonomy (NCBI): domain Eukaryota; kingdom Metazoa; phylum Chordata; class Mammalia; order Primates; family Hominidae; genus Gorilla; species Gorilla gorilla. The sequence goes on along the minus strand of NC_073238.2, from coordinate 114,811,088 downwards.
CTTGAACCCGGGAGGCGGAAGTTGCAGTGAGCCGAGGTTGCAGTGAGCCAAGTCTGTACCGTTGCACTCCAGCCTGGGCAAAAAGAGCGAAACACTGTCTCAACAAAAAAAAAAAGAAGTAGAATTCGTACAAGCAAACACAACTATAACAGAACAACTACCAATGTGAACCATTCCCACGACAAGTCTGAACTGGTTTGGAGTCAGCCCCATAAAGGCTCTGTTCCTGTTTCCTCCTGGGAGACATTCATGGAAGGTCAAAAATGAAGAATCAGGTCAACACTCAGACCATTTGTGTAAAGCCACAACATAAAGTTTATTTTCTAAATGAAGGAAAACGTTTGTAAAAGTCTGCTAATTTGGACCTCTACACAGAATTTTAACGTTTGTTGTTTTTGTTAAGCATGTAACAAACTGGCTACACGCCCAGTCCAAAATTCTTTGTAAGGTATTTCCTAGCAACAAAGGTTCTGAGAAAGAACTTTAATCAATTCTGTTTATAAAGGCTAGCCAATCACAGCCAAAATGAGAAAGGTCAGGGTGTGCAAAATGACTCCCCAATAACATATTGCCATTGGCTCTCTCCCACAGGAATAATGATTTCCTGTATTTTCCACACATAGAAAAGAAATGCCTGCAAATGGCTTGGCACATAGGAAGTGGCATTGACCCTCAGAGTCACAAGACTTGGGTCAACTCTCAGCTGTGAGTCATTGAGCTAATCATTTCTCTGGGCCCCCATTTCCATCTACAAAATGTAGGTGATGACACCTCCCTGATTTCCTAGGGAGTTGTTAAAAGGATCAAATGAGTTTTATAAACAGTAAAGTGCCAAAAAATGAAAGGTTTTACATGAAAACTAAATCCAAATATGTAACTGTCACCTTCTTTCTTAAAATTATACCAGAACCACTTGGGAATTACCATTAGAGAATAATATAGTCAATAAGAGTTCTGGTCTAGACTCAGATCCTGACCTGGATTCAAATCTTGGCTCTGACATTCCCTAGATATATAGAAAGTTTCTTCATTTGTACACTGGGGATAATAATAGTACTTATCTAGGTCATAATGCTGCTATGAGGATTAAATGAGAATGTCTAACATGGCTAGCACAGTCTTGCATATATTATCATCAGCACACAATAACTTAGACAAAAAGCGGGGGAAATGATAGGCTTTTAGACAAACTGGATGCATGCCTTCCAGCCACTGCAAACAGGGAAACAAATCCTGTTTGCAGTGGCTGGAAAAAAATCCTTTCTTAAGATTAGATAGCACCAGCCGGGCACAGTGGCTCACGCCTGTAATCCTAGCACTTTGAGAGGCCGAGGCAGGTGGATCACCAGGTCAGGAGATTGAGAACATCCTGGCTAACACAGTGAAACCCTGTCTCTACTAAAAATACAAAAAATTAGCCGGGTGTGGTGGCAGGCGCCTGCAGTCCCAGCTACTCGGGAGACTGAGGCGGGAGAATGGCATGAATCTGGGAGGCAGAGGTTGTAGTGAGCCGAGATCACGCCACTGCACTCCAGTCTGGGTGACAGAGCAAGACTCCATCTCAAAAAAAAAAAAAAAAAAGATTAGATAGCACCTACTTTCATAAGCAAGATGTGGCCTCACGTGGCAGTTAAAACTGGTAAATCCACTAGCAAATATCTTAAAGAACAATCTGAACACTATTTCTGCCAAAACCAAAACTACTGTTGTTAACATACCCACAGTAGCATTCAGGTGAATAATACTAAATAACTCATTATGAGATAAATTCATTATCAGAATGCATTCTGCTTCAAAGAAGAAACTATCCTCAAAACTGGGTTAATGGAGCTATAAAATGATCTCACCAAGGTCAAAGTAAACATTAGTTTACTTCATCTTGCTTCATCTCTAAAATTCCAGGTGAAGGTCTTATCCATGTATTATGACATGGTATTTCATCGTGCATTGTAACAGAGCCCATGCCCTTCTCTGAAGACACTTTATTAGGTCTGGCTTTTTCCTGGAAGCACAGCTTTTCTTTCAAATAGACTATTTAGTCTTCAGGATCTTAGAGACCATTCCAATCTTCAGTGTCTGCCAAAAGCCAAGCTGAACACCTAATATTTGAGAGAGATGTTCAAGACTCAAGATTCTCTGGGCTCTGCCTCTGTACTAAGCTCAAGCACCAGGAAACTATACATGTCAACTCTAGAGCTCCATCATCCCACCCTTGACTCTTCAGCCAGGCCATTCTTCCCCATCCCGCTGTAGCAGATGTTGTCAGTGGCCACTGAGATCCTCTCTAACTGCTGTGTTGACAACTAACGGCTCACACCTGCACCCTCATCTCGACCATGTTCCTCAACTATATAGTTCTCCATCAAGCCTGAGAGCTCCCCCCACCCTGCCTGGCCAAGGGCTGACTAACACTGCATTCAAAAGGCCAGTCCCAGCACCTCAAGGTGGGACTTGACTAGTAGCACAATCTGTGCCCTAGAGCTGTTCCATCCAATATGGCAGCCACGAGCCACATTCAGATGTGCTCTAAGAGTAAACTACACACTGGATTTTGAAAACTTAGTACCCAGAAAATGTAAAACACCTCATTAGTGAATTTTTACATTTACATATTCAAATAATACTTTGAATATTTGAATATATTAAGTAAAATATATTAATTTCACCTTATTTTACTTTTTTTGTTTTTTTAAGAGATGGGGGTCTTACTATGTTTGCCCAGGCTGGACTGCAGTGACTACTCACAGGCACAATTATAGCCCATGGCAGCCTCTAACTCCTAGGCTTAAATGATCTTCCCGCCTCAGCCTCCTAAGTAGCTGAGACTACACATCCCTGCCACCACACCTAGCTTCGTTGTACTTTTTTTTTTGAGACAGGATCTCACTATGTTGCCCAGACTGAAGTGTAGTGATAGGATCATAGCTCACTGCAGCCTTGAACTCCTGCATTCAAGCAATCCTCCCACCTCAGCCTCCTGAATAGCTGGGACTATGGATGCATGTCACCATGCCCCACTAATTTTTTTATTTTTTGTAGAGACTGGGCGGCGGGGGGGTTCTCACTATTTTCCCCAGGCTGGTCTTGAACTGCTGGCCTCAAGCGATCCTCCCACCTTGGCCTCTTCGCTTTACTTTGTTAACATAAGTATTCGAAGATTTTTGTTTGTTTATTTTTTGAGACAGAGTCTCACTCTGTCGCCAGGCTGGAGTGCAGTGGTGCCATCTTGGCTCACTGCAACCTCTGCCTCCCAGGTTCAAGCAATTCTCCTGTCTCAGCCTCCCGAGTAGCTGGGATTACAGGCATGTGCCACCATGCCCGGCTAATTTTGTATTTTTAGTAGAGATGGGGTTTCTTCATGTTGGTCAGGCTGGTCTCAAACTCCCGACCTCAGGTGATCCACCTGCCTCGGCCTCCCAAAGTGCTGGGATTACAGGTGTGAGCCACTGCGCCCAGACCATTCTTTTATTTTTTAATTGAGATGTAATTCACATACCATAAAATTCACCCTTTTAAAAAAGTATACAACTCCGTGGTTTTTAGTATATCCACAAGGCATGGAACCATAATGGCTACTGATTCCAGAACATTTTTTATCACCCCAAAAAGACAACCCTTAACTATGCGCAGTCACTCCCATCCCCTCTCCTCCGGGCCCTGGGCAACCACTAATCTACTTTCTGTCTTCATGGATCAGTCTATTCTGCAGACTGCATATAAACACAAAATCACACAATAGTGACCTTGTGTATCTACCCTTCAAAAGTCACTCTTAATTCCTTCCTTTCCCTGTTTGGACATACCTTACAGATACTGTAGGTTCAGGTCCAATTCATTATTGTTCAAAGCAGTTATTGCTCAAAAATGCTAACAATCATCTGATCCTTCACCATGTTAGCCAGAACGGTCTCAATCTCTTGACCTTGTGATCCGCTCGCCTCGGCCTCCCAAAGTACTGGGATTACAGGTGTGAACCACTGCGCCCGGCCTCACTTCTTTATTAAACCCCATGAACCAACCTCTGCTTCCAAGTTTTCTTCTGCAGCATCCTCACCTCTCTCAGCCTTCGCAGAACTGAAGCGAGGACCTTGTGCTGGATTAGGCTACGGCTTAAGGAAATGTTGTGACTGGTTTGATCTTCTATCCAAACCACTAAAGCTTTCACCATATCAGCAATAAAGCTGTTTCACTTTTTTTAATCAGTTGTGTGCTCACTGGAGTAGCACTTTTAATTTCCTTCCAGAACTTTTCCTTTGCATTTACAATTTGGCACAAGAGGCCCAGCTTTCAGTCTGTCTTGGCTTTTGACAGGCCTTCCTCACTAAGCTTAATGATTTCTAGTTTTTGATTCAAAGTGAGAAATGTGTGACTCTTCCTTTCACTAGAACGCTTAGAAGATTATTAATTGGCCTAATTTCAATATTGTTGTATCTCAGAGAATAGGGAAGCCTGAGGAGAGGGAGAGACATAGGGGAATAACTGCTTGGAGAAGTCAAAACACACACATTTATCAATTATGTTTCTCCAACTTATATGGGCGTGGTTCACGGCACCCCAAAATATTTACAATAAGAATATCGAAGATCACTGATCACAGATCACCATAACAGACATAGTAATAATGAAAAAATTATCAAAATGTTTCACAGAGACACAAAGTAAGTATGTACTATTGGAAAGATGACACCAATACAGTTGCTCAAAGCAGGGTTGCCACAAACCCTCAATCTGTAAAAACAACAAAAAAAAAAGCAGTATCTGCAGGGCCAATAAAGCCAAGATATGAGGTACGTCTGTATCTGCCTTCAAACCCCACAGCAAGATACTGGCTCTAGCTCCAAAATACATTCCAAGTCTGACCAGTTCTCACCAACTCCAGTGCCCTAGCGCATGTTACCATCATCTCTAGCTTGGTCTTCTACAACAGCTTCCTGATGGGTCTCTCTGTTTCCACTCTTCCCACCCCAGTCCCCAATCCTACTCCCACCCCTACTAAGACATTCGCTACATACTAGTCACAAACGTCTTTTCCAAACATAAATTCAATGTGCTTAAATGCCTCCAACTGGACTCTCATTACTAAATTCCAAATACAAGCCCCTGATGACTCTGTCCCGCCTACCCACTCCTCCTCCCTCATCTCCTAAGATCACCCCCTCATTCAGTTCACTCCAACCACAGCAGCCACATTCATCCCTTAATTATGCCAAATGCAATCTCCCCTCAGAGCTTTTGCCCTGGCACTCCTTGGTCTGCAATGCTAGGCCCCCATATAGTCACATGGCTGGCTGGCTCAGTTTCCTGTCCAAACGCCACATGCTCAGAAATGTACCCCATGGTCTCATTAGATAACATCCCCAACTCAGCACCACTACCACTCTCTATCCCATTAACCTATCTTTTTCCTTCGAGAGCACTTCTCACTCTCTGAACTTTTCTATTTATACGAGCACAGTCTCCTTACTCAAATGTAACCACAATGGGAGCAGAAACAGTCATGATTATATTCCCAGCTCTAAGTAGTGTCTGACACATACTACGTGTAGGTGAATTGAACGATAGCCCCTAAAATGATGTGTCCACGCCCTGGAACCTGTGATAAAGGGTCTTTGCCAATACAACAAAGTGAAGGATCTCGAGATGAAATCATCCTAGATCTTGTCATGGCCCTAAATCCAATGAAAAGTGTCTTTATAAAAGAATGAGAGGGAAAGACGCACAAGAAGGAGGAGGAGAAGGCAGCCATGTGAAGACAGAGGCAGAGACTGGAGTGATGCAGCCACAAGCCACGGAATGAATGCAGCCACCAGAAGCTCAAAGAGGCAAGAAAGGATTCTCCCCTAGAGCCTTCAGGCGAAGCATGGCCCTGCTCATGCCTTGATTTCAGACTTCGGGCCTTTAGTACTGCGGGAGAATGAATTTGTTGTTTTAAGCCACCAGGTCCATGGTCATTTGCACAGCAGCTCTAGGAAACCAAAGGTTTCTTGAATAAATAATACCAAAGAGAGGGCAGGCACAGTGGCTCACATCTGTAATCCCAGCACTTTGGGAGGCTGAGGCAGGCGGATCAATTGAGGTCAAGAGTTCGAGACCAGCCAGGCCGACATGGTGAAACCCCGTCTCTACTAAAAATATAAAAATTAGCTGGGCATGGTGGCACATGCCTGTAATCCCAGCTACTCAGGAGGCTGAGGCAGGAGAATCACTTGAACCCCGGAGGCGGAGGTTGCCATGAGCGGAGATCACACCACTGAACTCCAGCCTGGACAACATGAGACTCTATCTCAAAAACAAACAAAGAATACCAAAGAGAGTATGCCACATGGATGCTGTATTAGGTTTTGTGAATGAAATCACAAAACTGTATCTTCCAACATTCTTTAAATTCACTTTTATTTTGATCTTATTAGGTTGATCCCATCAGTTTGTGGGGTTTTTTTCTAACGAAAATGTCAATAGGCATTTAAAATAAAGAAGCTAATTTTTGAAAGTTATGCAATATGCTTATCTTTCAAAAAATATAATTTTGCTTCAACTATTTAAGAGTGTTGTCAAAAGCAGTATTTTTTGTATATAACACTTTACCATACTACTAAAATTATTCTCATTAAAGATCAAAGATCTTTTCAAATTCTTTCACCAATCTTTTTTTTTTTTTTTTTGAGACAGATTTTCGCTCTTGTTGCCCAGGCTGGAGTGCAGTGGTGCAATCTTGGCTCACTGCAACCTCCACCTCCTGGGTTCAAGTGACTCTCCTGCCTCAGCCTCCCAAGTAGCTGAGATTACAGGCATGCGCCACCATGCCCGGCTAATTTTGTATTTTTAGTAGAGACGGGATTTCTCCCTGTTGGTCAGGCTGGTCTTGAACTCCCGACCTCAGGTGATCTGCCTGCCTCGGCCTCCCAAAGTGCTGGGATTACAGGCATGAGCCATCATGCCCAGACTTTTTTTTGAGACAGGGTCTTGCTGTGTCACCCAGGCTGTAGTACATTGGTGTGATCACAGCTCACTGCAGCCTTGACCTCCTGGGCTCATGTAATCCTCCCTCCTCAGCCTCCCAAGTACCTAGAACCACAGGCATGTGCCACCACACCCAGCTAATTTTTATTTTATTTTATTTTATTTTGTAGAGATAGCCAGGGGTGGGGGTGGTATCACTATGTTGCCTAGGCTGGTCTCAAACTCCTGAGCTCAAGAAATCCTCCCACTTTGGCCTCCCAAAGGGTTGGGATTGCAGGCGTGAGCTACCACACCTGGCCTCATCAATCTTTTATTCCTTAGCCTCTCTGCACCTGGGACATAGTTAGGGAATATGTTTTAATTTCTTTTTCTCTCCTCTGTACGTGCCATAGTACCTGGAACTCAGAAAATGCTCCACAAACACTTTCTGAGTAAAGAGCTAGATCTCTAGACGAATGAATGAATGCTAACTACTTCTTGAAATTTCTTTCCTAGGTTTAGTAACACTACACTACATTGGCTCCTCTCAAACCATACCTCTAACTCCTCTTGTCTCTTCTTCCTTCTTCCAAATCCTAATTTAGGGTTATAAGACGAAGCATTTATTCAATTAAATATTAACTGACTCACTATATCCTTCAGGGCTCACAGATTCTAACTCTAGCCTCGTATCCCTGGCCCAAAAGCCAGCCACTGATACCCTCTGTCTTCCCAGCACCTCAGCATGGCTCCTGTGGGCATCTAACTCCAGATACCTACAATGAAACACTGTTTCCAGCCCTACCGAAAAAATGTTTCTTCCCAAATTCCTTTTTCATCCTTGTTCTCCCACCTACATTTTTTAAAGTTTGGAATCATTTAAACAAATCCTTTTCCCTCACTCTTCATCAAAAATGTCACATCTTTTCCTCTTACTTAGAAAAGGACTAGAGCAGTTTCTACCTCTGTTCTGAACCTCTCAGGAACAGAATAAAATCCAAGTGTAGATGTATAAATATATAAATGTCTATAAACATTTTTTTACACCAGAAACTAGTTTCTGTAATAATCTCAGAAATTTCTTTTCCCAAATGATTTGTCAGAAATTTATCAGCATGTTGGAAAGATTAACCTCCAGGCAATTCTAAAGCATTCATATAAGCCTAAACATTCTTTTCCATATTTACTGATTACAAAAGAAAATAATGGATTTCAAGTAACACAGGGCTTAAACATTCAAATTTCATGAATGCATCACACAATGAGACCATGATTCAAATGAGACAATTTGTAATTAGAAAAGCAAGCTGAGGTGGGTGGATTGCTTGAGTTCAGGAGTTTGAGACCAGCCTGGGCAACATAGCAAAACCCCATCTCTACAAAAAATAAAAATTAAAATTAAAAAATAGCCAGGTGTGGTCATACGTGCCTGTGGTCCCACCTACTTGGGAGGCTGAGATGGGAGGATGGCTTGAGCCCAGGAGGCAGAGGCTGCAGTAGGCCAAGATCATGCCACTGCACTCCAGCCTGGTCAACAGAGCCAGACCCCATCTTAAAAAAAAAAAAAAGGAAGAAAGCAAAGAAAGCCTTCAGAATCATATTATCTAAGGTTCAAATTCTACTTCAGCCAATTGTGCTTTTAAGCAACTACTTAACTGCCCTGAGCTTTGTTTCCTCTACTGTAAAATTGGGATTTTTTACCTAGTTGTTATAAGGATAAAAGATATATGAAAAATCACACCGTCGGGCTCGGTGGCTCATGCCTGTAATTCCAAGCACTTTGGGAGGCCAAGGCAGTGTGGATCAAGAGGTCAGAAGATCGAGGTGGCCAACATGGTGAAACCCCATCTCTACTAAAATACAAAAAAAAATTAGCCAGTGGTGGTGGCGTGGGCCTGTAGTCCCAGCCACTTGGGAGGCTGAGGCAAGGGAATCACTTGAACCCAGGAGGTGGAGGTTACAGTGAGCTGAGATCGCGCCACTGCACTCCAGCCTGGCAACAGAGCGAGACCCCATCTCAAAAAAAAAGAAAAGCAAAGAAAAATCATGCAAGGCATATAAGAGTTCAATAATAACCATAGCAATTACCATAAAACCAACATCCTAGAGCCACTGAAAACATTTACGCAGAAGAAAAAACTAGCCATTAAAACAGAATGTGCTTAAAAAGCTGATACACAAAACAAATAAGACTAAAAGGTGAACTCTACATATACCCTAAAAATAAATAAACTCTGTTGACTGGCTAAAAGAATGGTCAGAATTCTCTAGACTAGACCCTAGAGTTAGCTGGCTGCTTTTCAACCAACCAAAAGGTTTGCAGAGGTGGAGGGAGGGATGGGAGGGGTTAAAATCTTCAAAAGATTCAGCTTCAAACAGACTCAGTAGAGCATATTTCAAGTTCATAGAAGAGAAGCGCAGAGAGAAGCTAAGCAGCAGCTCAAGTTCCCCTAGAGTGATAGTGAACTTCAGAGATGCTTCCCACCCCAAGGAGGAATTCTTTACCGGCACAAACATAATGCTACTCTATTGTTACACATTCAGCACCTATTGTGTCAAACATTGTACTAAGAACACAGAAATAGACAAGATGCAGTCTCTGCCAACACATTAAAAGGAAAAAACCAGGTAAGAATCATCAAAGCTTATGTATTACACAGTAAGTGTATAACAAGTGTACAACAGTAAGTACAGTAACAGCCTTCCTCTCAGCCTCTCCAATCTAAAATGTCAGTGTCATCCCTCCCACCTCCAACATCAATGTCTTCCCACTGCTCTAAGACAAACACCAAACCTCATAATGTGATCTATAAGAGCCAGCATGGTCTGACTCCTGCCAGCTTCCCCAACACCATCTACTCTCTGCATCAGAGCCTCTGTAGGCTTTTTTCAGTTCTTCTAACCTGTCATTCCCTCTGGCCACAGGACCTTTGCATACACTGCTCTCTCACCTGTAACATTCATCTCCTCTGTTTGTTAGAGAAGTTCACTTCATCCTTCAAAACTTGTCTCAATTTTCAGTTCCAAAGGAAAACACTCCCTTACCGTAGGTGGTATAGTATGATTAAGAGCACAGGTTCTGGAGTTCTAAATCCTGTTTGCCACTTATTGGCACTATAGCTTTGAGCAAGTCACATTAACACTTAGTGCCTCACTTTCATCTTCTGTAAATGGGGGACAAACGACTGTTGTGAGATTGAATAAATTAGTTCAAGCAAAACAACAGAACAGTATCTAGGACACAGAATTCAACATCTTGGCTTGGTCAAATCCCTCTATTTTATTTTCTTATAGCACCCGGGCATCTCCCCTAATACCATTTTACACTTGTTACAGTCTCCCTACTAGAGTAAAATTTCTAAGAAAGCAGAAACCATATTCATTCCCCAGAAGTGGAAGACAGGAGATATTCAGTAAATATTTGTTGAAAAAAATAGCTACAAGGACGAAGCTGACGCCCAAGGAAGAGACCTGTCCAATATACAAAGCCTCAAGCGCCTGACCCCAAAGCCCACACTTTCCACCATACTAAGTTGCCTCCTATGTAAATACATAAGTCTTACAGCTGCAATTGAAGTGGCCAACACAGATGAACAGAATGATAAAGATTAAAGAACACTAAACTGTATGGGGACACAGAAAACAGTGAAAGTCCGCACGCTGAATTGGACACAAAACAAACATAGGTGCCACTCACTTCCATGTCGATAAGCTCCAGCTCTCATACTGCCCACCTGGGGCTCGGTTCCCTCCTCTTTAAAGAGTAGGATGGGGCAGGTCGTCTCTAAAGTGTCTTCAACGTCTAAAATTCAATGACTATAAATCAAGTTATGTGGCAATGTTTTAATAATTATTTTTTAAAAGGAAGTTTAACAAGCACACTGAACCAGCTGACATGGTTTTCAGAGGACCTTCATTTTAAAGAATGTGTTCAAGTGCCTCAACAAACCTTATAAAGTAGGTTAGGTGGTCTGTGCCCCAGAATTAACGACAGACTCGACACTGACTGGAGACAGAGCTCAGAAGCACACACAAGCACTCCAACCTGTTTGTCAATCTGCCATCATGACAGCCTAGGTATACAGAACAGTCATGAAATGTGTTTAGAACAGTGCCAAAATCAGGCTCACCACTACACCGAAAAGGAAAGTAAGTTCACGGGATGCATTGAGTACACAGTAGACTGGGGTGTCATACAATTAAAACAGGCTTTCAAACGAAACGTAAAATCTATTGGCAGTCCTGACATGGTATAATACTTTAAAAGATAAGACAAACTCACAACCCTAACACTAAAGCAACAGTTCACGGTGTCCCTTCAAAAATGCTGGAAAGAGGCAACAGAACATGGAAACTATAAGGACACCTAAAAAGACACCCTGGAAAGCTTAAGACAAAGCCAATGCCGCGGGGCCCTGGAAGCAGACCTCGGGCAATATGCCTGCCCAAAGCCATCAGCCGCCTCGAAGGGCGTGAGGGCACCCAACTGCCTCTGCCCTAGGCCTCTCTGCTCCGCAGGATCCCCGCGAGGAACAGCTGCAACGCGGGATGCCTCCTGAGCCCGCTGCCACGCGAACTCCAGGAGGGAGGAGAGCAAGCGGTGTAGCTGAGGCGTAACCGGGGCGCGGGGGCAGCCGGACCCAGCCAGCGCTCTCCCGGCGCCAACCGCCCAGAGGCGGCACGGCTGGAAGCCCAGTGAAGCCCGGACCCGCGACGCCCCGTTGCTCCTCACCTTCAGGGTCCGCAGCGCCGCGCTCAGCATCAGCTGCTGCGGAGGCCACCGCCCACGCCGTCCGGCAGCGACCAGCGGTGCTGTCCCGACCCAGAACCCCGCCATTGTTGTCTCCGCAGACCGCCCCTCTGCTGACCTCTCACACAGACGGAGGGGGTGGAGAAGGGGAGCACAGGAGCTCCGGCAAATCACGAGCCAGAAACCCGATGCCCCGCCCCCTAACTTGCGGAAAGGGGAGGGTGAGTGGTCGGCCAGATCCGCCGGATCCGGGATCCGGGAGTCGCGCTAGGACCTGGAGGGCTAGTCGGCGGGCTGCGCGTCCGGCCGCTAGCGGAGCTGCAGGCCACCGGCCAGAGCCGACCCCAGGAGTGAGAGAGACAGGGGCGCGCGTGAGTTCCGGCGGCCTGCACCGGGGAAACCCCGTACCTTCCCAGCATCGGCTCAGCAACCCACGTGCATCCAGGCCGGTTAATGTCATTGAGTCACCTCCGCGCCTTGGCCACCCTGGAGTCCCGAGAATCCGAAGTTCCAGACAAATGCCCAAACTACATTCCTGCATGTTCGAAAGCGTAAATTGCAAAGCACAAATCCAGGTAAGGTTTTTAACGACTGTAATAACACATAAAAAGTTCTAGGTCTGGAAATCAGAGATCCGAGCTCAAGTCCTACCTCTGCCACTTAATATGTGTGTGTGAAAGAAATTAGCCACAACTAGAGTCAGTCTTTGTTGCTTGCAAGCAGAAACCCTTGTTAGTACAACTACTGGCCAGGCGCAGTGGCTCACGCCTGTAATCCCGGCACTCTGGGAGGCCGAGGCGGGAGGATAACCTGAGGTCAGGAGTTGGAGACCAGCCTGGACAACATGCCGAAACCCCGTCTCTACTAAAAATACAAAAATTAGCTGGGCGTGGTGGCGCACTCCTGTAATCCCAGTTACTCGGGAGGAGGCTGAGGCAGGAGAATTGCTGGAACCCTGGAGGTGGAGGTTGCAGTGAGCCGGATCATGCCACTACACTCCAGCCTGGGTGACAGAGCAAACTCCGTTTCGAAAAATAAAATAAAAATTAGTACAACTATTAAGGGCCGGGCCGTGTGCTAACGCCTCAGATTCCCTCTTACTTGAGAGTTTACAAGAACCTTAATGGAGTATATATTATTTCCATTTGGAGAAACTGAAGCTGTAGCAGGGTAAAGTCACTCAGCGAGTAAAAGGTCAAACTAGGGTTTGAACCCAAATCTGGCTGCCTTGAGGGACTGGGCTCATGTTTTGCTATATTATGGAAATTTTAAAATATATACAAAAGAGATAAAATTGTACTATGATCACCCAGATACCCATTACACCGCGTCAACGAATCAACATTTTGTCAATCTTGTTTCATCTATTCCCCTTTTTATTTTGTGCAGGAATATTTTAAAGCAAATCTAAGACATCAGACCACCTCACCTATAAACACATCAGTATTAGGGGTTCTCCTCTTAACTACTTTGCATCTCCTGCAGAGTCACCTTGAGAGAGTTACAAAGCTAGGAATGGCCTAGAGTACACTACAGCATGGTAAATGCCCAAAGAGAGAGAAATAAAATGGGGATATCAGAAAGGTGACATTTAATGGAATTTTAGCATGTAAGTAGGGACTTTTGTGACAAAATGAAAAGGATTATCAATTTTACAGGACTTCTCACTTATGTACCTCAGTCTTCATTCATTTTCTACCTGGGAAACTTGCTTTTCTTTTTTCTTTTGTTTTTTGTCTTTTCCCCATGTTTTACCCTTTGGATTAGTTTTCCTTAGGCCCTATTTGTTTTTCTTATAGGAGTTCTTTTTATGAAAGGCACTTGTAGTAGAAACTGCTTCTCATGTTATCCATTCTCCATGCATTACTTTAGTAAGAGTGCCCCTGAGATCTAGCTGGGTACATGGCCACCCAGCGAAAGGCTGCAATAGCTAGCCTCCCTTACAACGAGGTGTAGCGCCATGACTAAGGTCTGGAATGTAAGGACTGTGCCCTCCATGCCCTCTTCTTTCTTACCTAAATAAAGATCTACATTTCCCAACTCCCACTGCAGCAAGGGTGGTTACCAAGATTTGGTTACTAAGTTTTGGCCAATGAGACATAAGCACAAGTGACACAGACAACTTTTGGGTTATACCTTTAAAGGGAAAGGCTTGCTTTCCACTTGCCCTTCTCCTCTTTCCAGTTTGCCAGAATGTGGACACTACAGTGGAGGTAAAGTTGTCATCTCAGATGATAAGAAGGAAGTTAGGTGATCGGGGAGACAAAACAATATACCAGGAGCCTTTAGTGCCTGATTCTGTGGAGCTGCCACGTCAACCCTGGAACACTTTGTTCAGATTTTTATGCAAGCAAGAAAAATACTGTATCTTGTTTAAGTTATTGCATTGTGTTTTTTTGTTTTGCCTTTGTTACAGCAGCTACATGTGTGTCCTCACTGATAGAGGACTAATATTTATCTTTGCCTTTTCCATTTAAAGTTGTAGATTGTGGCCGGGAGCAGTGGCTCACGCCTGTAATCCCAACACTTTCGGAGGCCGAGGCGGACGGATCACGAGGCCAGCACTTCGAGACCAGCATGGCCAACGTGGTGAAGCCCCATCTCTACTAAAAATACAAACATTAGCCAGGCATGGTGGCAGGCCCCTGTAATCCCAGCTACTCGGTAGGCTGAGGCAGGAGAATCACTTGAACCCGGGAGGCAGAGGTTTCAGTGAGCTGAGACTGCACCATTGCACTCCAGCCTGGGCGACAGACCAAGACTCCATCTCAAAAAAAAAAAAAAAAAAAAAGTTATAGATTGTAAGGAAAATACCTCCAAGGAAGTTGAGGACACAGCAGAGTTGGACTGTCTCCAAACCTGTTTATTCATCTGAGTGCACTGCTCGGAGCATCCTATTGGGCAGCATATCCTGGCCTCCTTTCCAGTTCCATGTGGTAATATACCTGATTTCTGGCCAATAAAATATGAGAGGACATGAAATTCAACAGCCCCTGGGCTTGGCTCATAAAACCTTCCATGTAATCCTCCACACCTTTTCACCTCTCAGCTGCTGAGACTTTTCTAGGCACTACACAGAAGCAGCCTGGGTCTCCAGTAGCAAAGGAGAGCAGATCCTTCTCACTATCCTGCACCGAACTGTGACATGAGCAAAAAATAAAGTTTTTATTTTCTTACACCATTGAGATTTGGGATTGCTAGAGCAGTTAGTCTTCCCAGCCTAATACAGTATTAGTAGAGGACAATTAGGCCAGACACAGTGGCTTATGCCTGTAATCACAGCACTTTATAAGGCCGAGGTGGGCAGATCACCTGATGTCAGGAGTTTGAGACCAGCCTGGCCGACATGGTGAAACCCCAGCCCTACAAAAAATACAAAAATTAGCCAAACATGGTGGCATGTGCCTGTGATCCCAGCTACTCAGGAAGCTGAGGCAGGAAAATCTTCAAGCCAGGAGGCGGAGGTTGCAGTGAACCAAGATTGTACCAGTGCACTCCAGCCTGGGCGACAGAGTGAGACTCTGTCTCAAAAATAAATAAATAAACAACAAAAAACCTTTTTCAGAATAAAAACATACATTAACAATATCAAGAATGGCCGGGCACGGTGGCTCACACCTCTAACCCCAGCACTTTGAGAGGCCCAGGTGAGCAGATCACCTTAGGGCAGGAGTTTGAGACCAGCCTGGCCAACATGGGGAAACCCTGTCTCTACTAAAAATACAAAAATTAGTCCGGGCGCAGTGGCTCACGCCTGTAATCCCAGCACTTTGGGAGGCCGAGATGGGCGGATCACGAGGTCAGGAGATCGAGGCCATCCTGGCTAACACGGTGAAACCCCATCTCTACTAAAAATACAAAAAAATTAGCCAGGCATGATGGCGGGCACCTGTAGTCCCAGCTACTCGGGAGGCTGAGGCAGGAGAATGGCATGAACCCGGGAGGCGGAGCTTGCAGTGAGCGGAGATCGCGCTGCTGCACCCCAGCCTGGGCAACTGAGGGAGACTCTGTCTCAAAAAAAAAAAAAAAAAAAGGTAAAGTAGAGGTTCTTCTTCAAAGACTTTCCTCCCCATCTAATTAGGAATAAATAGTAACTTCTCCTAGAAGAAAAATTTATTCAAAGACCTGTGCTAACATTCTTAAATATCTGCTAGCTTTAATAAATCAATGTACTTTATGTTCCTAGCTCCCACAATTTAGCATAAATATTTGCCCTGGCATGCTTATACTAGTCCAAGCAAGCATTAGGTCATAGCCTGTTCCTCTTCCTTATTTGAAGATGTTTCAGCGGTGGGCTGAAGGGCTCCTCAAGTGCCGCCAAAGTGGGAGCCCAGGCAGAGGAGGTGCGGAGAGCGAGCGAGGGCTGTGAGGACTGCCAGCACACTGTCACCTCTCAATCCCCCCTCTAAACAGGACACCCCAACTGCTGTTGGGAATTCGGCCAATGACCGCTCTAGCTACTTCCTGCTGTATAGGGGCGATGAAGGGGCCCTGCAGTTGTAGTGTCCTCCAGAGGGGAGGTCTCTAGGCCAGGGAAACTGCCAGCGGGTCAGTCCAGGGGTCCTCGGTAGAAGTTGTTAGTTGAACTCATTTGGGAGTCCATTTGTAAGACCATCTGTAGCTTGATGGCCTCGATTCTAGAAGAAACAAATTTGACAAGAAGGTTAAAAATACAGGGCCCAAAGGCGAGTAACAGCAAGATGGCTGCCACAGGACCTAGAAAGGGGAGAAGCCATGTTGCCCAACTCCAGAGGTTGGTATAAGAATTTGAAAGGCATCTGATTTCAGAAGCCTTTTCCTGTAAATACTAGGCGGCACCTCATACTATGCCCGACTGGTTAGTGTAAAAACAACACTCTTCCCCTAAGAAGGTGCAGAGTCCTCCTTTTTCAGCAGTGAGGAGGACTAGGCCTTGGCGGTTTTGGAGAGTCACTGCTGCCAAAGAGTCTATTTGGGATTATAAAATAAGAATAGATTTTGTTATTTCTTGCAGAATGTCTGAGAAATCCTTTGAGAGTGTGTGGTAGTAGGATAATGAAGTAGATAAACCGGCTATTCTGGTTCCTGTAGCAGTAGCCATTCCTAACCCTATAAGTAGGGGTATTAGTTGTATGGCTCTGCGCTGACTGACTTGAGCTTTGAGGGGTACTGATAAGGTCTAATTTCCTGGGGCAATGTTAATGTTGGGACTTAGAAAGACTAAGGTGCATGTGCCTGTCCAGTTAGTGGGGAGGCAGATATAGGTCGATGTTCCACATAAGAAGAATATGCCTTGTCTGGGTAGAAAGAATTTTACCCTGGCTTTTAAAGGAATGGGATACACTGTTTTTTCTTTACTACTTCCATCTCTCTTTCTCTTTGACTTCTTTGTCTCTTCCTCTCTTTCTGACTCTGACTTTCTGTGTCTGTCCCTCTTTCTCTCTGACTCCTTCTCTTTGTCTCTCTGTTTCTGTCTCTCTGTCTCTCTTTCTGACTTTCTTTCTCTCTTTCATTCTTGCTGGTCTTTCCCTACGTCTGCCAGCCGCTTATGCTGCTGTTCTCCCCTCTCCTTCCCATTTTGATGGCTTTGTCAGTGTAAGACTGCCACCTCCTTGGGTTTTTCCGCTGCGTGCAATAACTATAATTTCCTCGTGGTATTTGATGGGGGTTCCTCCAGAGGTTAGGAACTCCCTCTCTTTCCATATTGCAGCATGGGCATGTAGGATTAGATGAGCATACTTGCTATCTGTATACACATTTATTCTTTATCCCTTTCCCAGTTCTAAGGCTCGGGTAAGTGCCACTAGTTCTGCTAACTGGGCGCTGGTCCCTGGGGGAAGAAGCTTGCTTTCAAGTATGGTTACTTCACTAACTATGGCGTAACCTGCCCTTCGTATCCCATTCTCCACAAATGAACTTCCATCGGTGTATAGGTTAAGGTCAGGATTAGTTAAGGGGACTTCTCAGTCCCCTTTTCTGGGAGACTTCTAAGTCTTAGAAGGACTTAGAAGGGGACTTCTAAGTCCACTTTTCTGGGAGAAAAGTGGAAGGGTTGGAGGCCACACACATGCGTATTTGAAGCACCGGTCCCTCAAGGCAGAGCGCCTGGTATCTAAGTAGGCGGATGTCTGATAGCCATAAACTTCCTTTTCACCTAGTATGCCATTTACATCATGAGTAGTCCAGACAATGAGATCCTTTCCTTGTATTATTTTGATAGCCTCTGACACTAAGACGGCCACTGCTGCAACTACCCTTAAACAGTGAGGCCAGCCTTTTGCTACTACATCAATTTCCTTACTTAGGTGTGCCACTGGTTGTGGGGTTGTCCCACGAGTCTGAGTAAGGACTCCAAGAGCTATCCCGGCTCTCTCTGTGACGTATAAAGAGAAGTTTTGTCCTGTGGGAAGGCTTAAACCTGGAGCTTGTACTAGGGCCTGCTTTAAGGTTTTGAAGGCTGTTTCTGCCTCTGATTCCCATTCTACTAGATGAGTATTTGCCCTCTGGGTGTCCTTGATTAGAGTATAGAGGGGCCTGGCTATCTCACTGTATCGGGGATCCATAGTCGGCCAAAGCCAGTAATTCCAAGGAACCCCGGCATGTTTTAATGTCTGAGGGCAAGGATAAGCCAGTATAGGCTGTATTCGTTCCTTGATGAGGGCCCTGGTCCCTTTGGCTAAGATTAGGCCATGATATTTAACCTGCTGTAGGCAAAGCTGGGCCTTTGACCTAGACACCTTGTACCCTTGATTAGCTAGAAAGTTCAAGAGATCTAGAGTAGCCTGCTGGCACGAGGCTTCCGAACTGGTAGCCAAAAGTAAATCATCCACATATTGAAGGACCAGAGTGCCTGGACTTGAGAAGTGGCCTAGATCTTGGGCTGCAACCTGACCAAACAGATGAGGGCTATCCCTAAACCCTTGGGGCAAGACCGCCCACGTAAGTTGGGATGTGTGGTCTGTGGGATCCTCAAAGGCAAAGAGGAACTGGGAATCAGAATGCAGGGGAATACAGAAGAAGGCATCCTTGAGGTCCAGAACCGTGAAGCATTCTGCTTCCTCTGGTATTTGAGAGAGCAGGGTATAGGGGTTGGGTACAACTGGATATAGTGGAATTACTGCCTCATTAATGAGTCTAAGATCTTCCACTAGTCTCCACTGACCATTCGGTTTTTGTACTCCTAGAATTGGGGTGTTGCAGGGACTGCTGCATTTCCTCACTAAGCCTTGAGCTTTCAAGTGTTTAACAATATTCTGTAATCCTTTATGAGCTTCAGGCCTTAAGGGATATTGCCTTTGATAAGGAAAAGTGGTGGGATCTTTTAACCTGATTTGGACTGGGCAGGCATTTTTTGCCCTCCCAAATTGTCCTTCCAATGCCCAGACTTCAGGGTTGATTCCCTCCTCAAGTAGGGGACAACAAATGGGTAACTTGTTCCCCATATTCATGTAGATAATAGCTCCAGCCTTGGCTAATATATCCCTCCCTAATAAGGGTGTGGGACTTTCAGGCATAACAAGAAAGGCATGTGAAAAGAGCAAAGTCTCCCAATTACAACTGAGAAAGTGGGAGAAATACCTGGTTACAGGCTGTCCCAGGATTCCTCGGATGGTAAGGGACCTTGAGGACAGTCGTCCAGGACAGGAGATTAACACTGAGAAGGCCACACCAGTGTCCAGGAGGAAGTCAATTTCCTGGCCCTCAATAGTTAAACATACCCGGGGCTCAGTGAGGGTGATGACATGAGCTGGCACTTGCCCCAGGCACCCTCAGTCCTGTTGTTGGATCATCTGGTTGGGGGCTTCTGACCCAGGGAACCTTCGTCCTCTGGGGCAGTGCACCTTCCAGTGATTGCCTCGGCATAGTGGACATAGACGAGGGGGCAGCTTGTTTCTCATTGAACAATCTTTTTTAAAGTGTCCTAGTAAACCACACTGATAACAAGCCCTACCAGGTGATTGGCCTGCTCCATTTTCTGTCCTCTTTGAACCACCAAGGTTTGTTTGTCTGAGGGCCATGACTAAGGCTGCAGCCTCTCTCTGATCTCGCTTTTCCTTTTGGGCCTGTTCCTCTTGGTCCCTATTATAGAACACTGAGGTTGCCAGGTTTAATAATGCCTCTAGATTTTGTTCAGGGCCCTGGCTTGCTTTTCAAGCTTTCTCCTGATATCTGCGGCTGATTGGGTAATAAACTTATCTTTTAGAATCAATTGACCCTCAAGTGATTTGGGTGACAGGGGAGTATATTTTCTTAAGGCCTTTCGTAGCCACTTGAGGAAGGCAGAAGGATTTTCTTCGTTTCCCTGAGTTATGGTGGACATCATTGAATAATTCATGGGCTTTTTTCTAATTCTCCTTAGTCCTAGAACATAGGTCAACAGATGTTTACAACTCCAGTCCCCATGATCCAACTCAAGGTCCCAGTGGGGATCCATACTGGGGATGGCTTGCTGACTGGTAGGAAATTTGTCCCTTTTTTCAGCTGCCATTCTATCATTTACTTGACTAAGATACCAGGTATCTCCAAACTCTTGGGCTGCAGCTAAATGTAAAGGCCTTTACATTAAAGGCCAGAGTTTGATCTCACAGTAGCATGACATCTCTCCAAGCGAGGTCGAAGGTTTGCCCTAGACCTTGTAGGACATCTGTGTACCTATCAGGATCATCTGAAAACTTCCCCAGGTCTGCCTTGATCTGCTTTAAATCAGAGAGGGAGAAGGGGACATGTACCCGGGTTGGGCCAAATTCCCCTCCCCCTACAGCTTGAAGGGGACATAACCAATAGCCCGGGGGTTTTTGTGGTCCTTTGGAGATTTCTTTGCTTATTTCCTTCTGGGCAGGGGAGATTAGAGGAGGATTAGCATTAATAGGAAGGGGAGCTACAGGGAAGCTAGGATATGGGGGTAAGCTGAGAGGTCCTCCTGTGGGATGTAAATTGCAAGCTTTGCATAGTTGTGTATTCTCCCTCAATGAAAAGAAAGCTTGGACATAAGGTATTCGACTCCATTTGCCTTCCCTCTTACAGAAAAGGTCAAGCTACAGGATAGTATTGTAATTTGTACTTCCCTCAGGTGGCCATTTTTCCCCATCAGAGAGAGAATGTTGGGGCCAAGCCATAGTGCAGAAAAAAATGAGCCGCCTCTTTTTCAGGGTTTGTGGGTCAAATTGGTCCCAATGGCTTAGGATGCGTTTCAAGGGTGAGCCTGTTGATGCCTGAGTGTTTCCCATCTGAAAGACAAAACCGCCCGCAGTTTTGGTTTGTTTTGTTTCTCCCCCTGCCCAAGAACCCACGACAGTCCCTGGACCCTGCTGATCGGAATAGTTGCGCTCACTGAAGCAGCAGCAGAAACACTAGTTTTCCTCCCAGACCACATGGAGGACCGAGGAAGGTCGGATTTAATGGTCCTTACCGACGCATTCTCGAAAACCTGCACCCTTGCCTGTCCTCCTAGACCACAAGGAGGACCGACCGAGAAAAATCGGATTTAGTGGCCCTTACCGATGCATTCTCAAAATCCTGTTAGAGTCCTAAGCATTCTCCTGTTAGTATTGGGACTTTACCCCATCCTATAAAGATATTATGCCCCAAAAATGAAGTGGAGGGCCATACCCTGAGGGAGGGCAGGGATCTCCAGGGTTGGAAGAGTGACACCTTTTGTCCTCACTTATATGAATATGAAGGATACAATTTCTGAGGCTCCCCATATCCTAGCTTCAGGAATAGCTTTGTTAGGCCTATTAGTCTGAGGAGGGATCCTAAAATTCCAGGTAGTCCCCACTATGACGGGGCTTTGGGCAAAAATTTTGTCTTTCTGATTGGTGAGCCCGGGTACCTAAAGAAGGTAACAGAGTCCTGGAGTTTATACTAGAAATCATTCTTATGGGAGAAACTAGAAAAGCACCAGAGACAGGTAGCAATTTTTAGAAGCGGGACAAGCCTTGGAGAAGAGAGGCGAGAGGAAGTTTGTCTGGCAGGCATTAGGACCCAGGGGGCAAGGGTCAGGATAGATGGGCGAGTCTCACTTGGGCGACATGCCTTTGAGAGTTCCGCTCATGGCCGCAGGGTCAACCAACTTGTTGTCGGGACCTCGGAGCTGCATGGCTTTCCTCTCTATCGACCCTCAGCTCAGCCCAGAAGTACAGGAAAAGCAGAAGCTGATTCTAGGCAAACCAACGGTCCCAACTCTGAAGAGTCGGGATTTGTTAGAGAGCCCTTTCCCAGAAAGCCTGACACCCGTGTCTTTATTCCGGCGGCCGTGCTAGTCCCTTTTAACTGGCCAACAGGTGGCTGGTATTTAGCCTCTGAATTATAAGGAAAGATAGGACAGAATAACAAGCAAAAGGAGTCCGATGGTCTCACCGCTCTGCAATAGGCGAAGGTCTCACCGTTCGGCAATAGACAATAGTCTCACCACTCGGCAATTGTCTCGCCGCTTGGTGATAGGCGAAGGTCCCTTCATGGTCACCAAAATGTGTCCAGAATTGGTGGGTTCTTGGTCTCACTGACTTCAAGAATGAAGCCGCGGACACTCGCAGTGAGTGTTACAGTTCTTAAAGGCAGCGTGTCCAGAGTTTGTTCCTTTTGATGTTCAGATGTGTTCGGAGTTTCTTCCTTCTGGTGGGTTCGTGGTCTCGCTGGCTCAGGAGTAAAGCTGCAGACCTTCGCGGTGAGTGTTACAGCTCTTAAGTTAGCGCATCTGGAG
This sequence comes from Gorilla gorilla gorilla, assembly GCF_029281585.2. Classification (NCBI taxonomy): domain Eukaryota; kingdom Metazoa; phylum Chordata; class Mammalia; order Primates; family Hominidae; genus Gorilla; species Gorilla gorilla. Next base: position 114,788,718 of record NC_073238.2, on the reverse strand, counting down.
TTGTTCATTCCTCCCAGTGGGCTCGTGGGCTCGCTGGCTTCAGGAGTGAAGCTGCAGACCTTCACGGTGAGTGTTACAGCTCATAAAGGCAGTGTGGACCCAAAGAGTGAGCAGTAGCAAGATTTATTGCAAAGAACGAAAGAACAAAGCTTCCACAGTGTGGAAGGGGACCCGAGCAGTTTGCCACTGCTGGCTCAGGCAGCCTGCTTTTATTCTCTTATCTGGCCCTACCCACATCCTGCTGATTGGTAGAGCCGAGTGGTCTATTTTGACAGGGCGCTGATTGGTGCGTTTACAATCTGTGAGCTAGACACAAAGGTTCTCCACATCCCCACCAGATTAGCTAGATGCAGAGTGTCAACACAAAGGTTCTCCAAGTCCCCACCAGAGTAGCTAGATACAGAGTGTCGATTGGTGCATTCACAAACCCTGAGCTAGACACAGGGTGCTGATTGGTGTGTTTACAAACCTTGAGCTAGATACAGAGTGCCGATTGGTGTATTTACAATCCCTGAGCTAGACATAAAGGTTCTCCACGTCCCCACCAGACTCAGGAGCCCAGCTGGCTTCACCCAGTGGACCCCGCACTGGGGCTGCAGGCGGAGCTGCCTGCCAGTCCCACGCTGTGTGCCCGCACTCCTCAGCCGTTGGGTGGTCGATGGGACTGGGCGCCATGGAGCAGGGGGCGGCGCTCATCAGGGAGGCTCCCCCAGCACAGGAGCCCATGGAGGAGGTGGGAGGCTCAGGCATGGTGGGCTGCAGGTCCCGAACCCTGCCCTGCAGGAAGGCAGCTAAGGCCTGGGGAGAAATCGAGTGCAGCGCCAGTGGGCCAGCACTGCTGGGGGACCCAGTATACCCTCCACAGCCACTGGCCCGGGTGCTAAGCCCCTCATTGCCCGGGGCCGGCAGGGCAGGCCGGCTGCTCCGAGTGCGGGGCCCACCAAGCCCACGCCCACCCGGAACTCCAGCTGGCCCGCAAGCACTGAGCGCAGCCCCGGTTCCCGCTCATGCCTCTCCCTCCACACCTCCCTGGAAGCTGAGGGAGCCGGCTCCCGCCTTGGCCAGCCCAGAAAGGGGCTCCCACAGTGCAGCGGTGGACTGCAGGGCTCCTCAAGTGCTGCCAAAGTGGGAGGAGCTCAGGCAAAGGAGGTGCCGAGAGCGAGCAAGGGCTGTGAGGACTGCCAGCATGCTGTCACCTCTCATTTTTACTTTTCTCAGCATTCCACAAGTTACTTCCTCCTTCCTTTGTTCTCCTCTGCCTTTGCCTCTTTTAAAAGTTGTAAGTTGCTAGCCAATCAGGACAAATACAGAATGTGAGGTCCCATTCCAGCCAATGGAAACCGGACACAGCAGTAGGGTGGACACCTCAGGTTATGAATGTCCCTGTCTCCTTTGTTTGGTGTACTCTCATGGCAAAACTGCTGGTGAGTGTACCCTTTCTGCATAAAGTAAAAATGGCCTTGCTGAGGAAATTAAATTTATGTTCAAGTGCTATTTATTTATGGCACTGAGGAACAAGCATTTCTAACAGCTTGAACCCAGGAGGCAGAGGTTGCAGTGAGCTGAGATCACGCCACTGCACCCCAGCCTGGATGACAGAGTGAGACTCTGCCTCAAAAAAAAAAAAAAAAAGAATAATATTCTCCAGTGAATAACAACCTAGGCATATAAGTCTGTGGCAAGCGTTCTTTCTCAAAGAATTCAACAGTGGAGGACACCCAGGGCAGTGACTGGCAAACTTTCTCTAAAGGGACAGATTTTCAGGCTTGGAGCACCACAGACATCTGTTGCATGTTTGTCTGTTCTTTTTTTGAGACTGAGTCTCGCTCTGTCTCCCAGGCTGGAGTGCAGTGGCGCCATCTCGGCTCACTGCAAGCTCCACCTCCCGGGTTCACACCATTCTCCTGCCTCAGCCTCCGGAGTAGCTGGGACTACAGGTGTCCGCCACCACGCCTGGCTAATTTTTTATATTTTTAGTAGAGACAGGATTCCACTGTGTTAGCCAGAATGGTCTCAATCTCCTGACCTCATGATCCACCCGCTTCAGCCTCCCATAGTGCTGGGATTACAGGCGTGAGCCACTGAGCCCGGCCGTTTGTTTGTTCTTTAGCAACTCTTTAATCATGTAAAAAAAAAAAACTGTAGTTTTGCAGGCCTTATAAAAACAGAGGACTGGCCAGATTTGGCCAAGGGTTACTCTGCTCTGGAGTAACACTACGCTAAGTGTAATCCCGGAAACAGTGCCAATCTGCCAACTCTCTGTGATAATTCTGTGATTAAATAAGAACATCTATCTTCTGAGTATTTCTTAGGGCTACAATAAGAGAAATGCCACCCTCAGTTTCTGTAGTTATTCCAGCAAGAACCCATAACCAACACTTTGAGGTTTGATACTGGCCTGCAGAAACACTTGCATCATGCTGCCGTCAAAGATGTGTGTCATGTTTTATGGGCATCCACCATCATCTGAAAACCTTTCTCATGTTGGCAAATTTCCCATGTGATGAGTTCTTCTAAAGACAGGGCCAGAAATTTGCTTTGTCTTCCTTACTTGGAGTTTCAGTGCAGGCAGATGACCTAGCTGCACTCGTAGCTGTGTCTGAAAGAGACCTTGATTCAAGAGAGCAATGTGGTGAAGCAGTTGCAACACAGAATCCATTTCCTGGTGAGGGTAGCAGTAGAGGCTTCCAGCTGTTAGGAGCACCAACGACAGAGGTTCTGGCATCAAGTACCCACTGCAGTGTCCATGCCAAGCCCTCATGACAGTGAGGCCTTTGCTATGGGCTTGGAGGAGCAGTGGGGTATTTTTTCCTGGCTGTGTAACTTACAGATTGATTCTTAGGCCCTTTGAAGATCTTGTGCGTTAATGTTCTTAATTTATTTATTTTTGGGACAGGGTCTTGCTCTGTCACCCATGCTGGAGTGCAGTGGCACGATCTCAGCTCACCGAACCCTCGGCCTCCCGGACTCAAGTGATCCTCCCACCTCAGCCCCCCAAGTAGCTGGGACTACAGGCATGCACCAACACGCCTGACTAATTTTTGTAATTTTTGTAGAGACAGGTTTCACCATATTGTCCAGGCTGGTCTCCAACTCCTGGACTCAAGCAATCCACTGGCCTCAGCCTCCCAAAGTACTGGCATTACAGGCAGGAGCCACTACACCCAGCTGAGTCAATGTTCTTTAATAAATTCCATTCGTATTTAAACTAGCTAGATTCCTCTTGTTTGCTGATACAGATGCCTACAAATGAATGATATTACCTTGCTACCCTAAATTATAAATTGTAGACATTTATTATTACTAATTACCAGAGAGCTCTCTTCATTCAATAAGAATTTATTAGGCCAGGCACGGTGGCTGACACCTGTAATCCCAGCACTTGGGAGGCTGAGGTGGGTGGATCACCTGAGGTCAGGAGTTCAAGACCAGCCTGACCAACATGATGAAACCCCGTCTCTACTAAAAATACAAAATTAGCAGGGCATGGTGGCGTATGCCTGTAATCCCAGCTACTCGGGAGGGTGAAGCAGGAGAATCACTTGAACCCAGGAGGCAAAGGTTGCGGTGACCCAAGATCACGCCATTGCATTCCAGCCTGGGCAACAAAAGCGAAACTCCATCTCAAAAAAAAAAAAAACAAAAAAACACGAGACCGGGCAGAGTGGCTCACGCCTGTAATCCCAGCACTTTGGGAGGCCGAGGCGGTTGGATCACGAGGTCAGGAGATTGAGACCACCCTGGCTAACACAGTGAAACCCCATCTCTACTAAAAATACAAAAAAATTAGCCGGGCACAGTAGCTGGCGGCTGTAGTCCCAGCTACTCTGGAGGCTGAGGCAGGAGAATGGCGTGAACCCAGGAGGCGTGGCTTGCAGTGAGCCGAGATCACGCCACTGCACTCCAGCCTGGGCGACAGAGCGAGACTCCATCTCAAAAAAAAAAAAACAATGTATTGAGTTCTTTTGTTCCAGTTAGTGTAATAGAAATACAAAGGTGCGGTCCCTTTCTCAAAGAGTTTAAAATGTATCCTAAGAGTCCGGAGCAGCATCCTGAAAACAAATTTTAAGCATCAGGTTGTGCACCACTCTACGGAAGCCCACTTCCAAACAGCCTATGGAACGCCTGCCATGCCCATAACTTCTTCTCAGTATGGCAGCCACAGGAGATTCCTTAAACTTTAAGTAGCCATTCTTTGTGTCAAGTAACCTTCTCATCCTGGCAACAATTTATTGGCCCAGGAATTTGAACCCAACAATCATGGAAGATCTTGGGGAAATTCTTGAATATGGTTGAGTCCCCTGGCATCTCTGTGTAACATTTCTTCTCACAGAAACAATTCAGTAGTAGTTTATGAACACTGATCTTGAGAAAATATGCCAAGATTCCCTTAACTCATATCTGCATTGAGAGAACAAGTAACATTTGTAAATACTGTTATTTAGGAAAGCTTATCCTTAATCTACCTACACTTATTAGAAAGAGTAAGCAAGCAAAAGGATAAACTTGTTTGTATCCTAAAAGATTAAAAGAGCTACAAATAGTCTATTTCTTGCTCAGATGAAAAGGAGGAGTAGGCTGGGCATGGTGGCTCACACCTGAAATCCCAGCACTTTGGAAGTCCGAGGTGGGCAGATCACCTGAGGTCAGAAGTTTGAGAGCAGCCTGGCCAACGTGGTGAAAACCCATCTCTACTAAAAATACAAAAATTAGCCAGGTGTAGTGGCACATGCCTGTAATCCCAGCTACTCGGGAGTCTGAGGCACAAGAATCACTTGAACCTGGGAGCCTGGGAGGCAGAGGTTGCAGTGAGCCTAGATCATGCCACTGTACTCCAGCCTGGGTGACAGAGTGAGACTCTTGTCTCAAAAAAAAAAAAAAAGGCCAGGCGCGGTGGCTTATGCCTGTAATCCCAGCACTTTGGGAGGCCACGGCAGGTGGATCACCTGAGGTCAGGAGTTCAAGACCAGCCTGGCCAACATGGTGAAACCCCGTCTCTACTAAAATACAAAAATTAGCCAGGCATGATGTCGGGTGCCTGTAATCCCAGCTACTCAGGAGGCTGAGACAGGAGAATCGCTTGAACCCAGGAGATGGTGGTTGCAGTGAGCTGAGATCACGCCACTGCACTCCAGCCTGGGTGGCTGAGCGAGACTCAGTCTCAAAAATAAATAAATAAATAAATAAATAAATAAATAAATAAATAAATAAAGGAGGAGTAGACAAAATACTAATTATTAATGTTTATTGAATGCTTACTCTATTCCAGAAACTGGCCGTTCTAATCCTCACAATTCTGTAAGATGGATACTGTTATTAACCCTTCTCACAGATGAGCTGGTTAAACAATTTGCTGAAGGTGAACAGCTAGTAAGTGACAGGGCAGGGATGATGAACCTAGGCAGTGGGTGTTCAGAGCACATATACTCCACTATGCTAAACCACCTCTCTTCAGGTGGCTGTAATTGCAGCTTTCAATATTTTTTCTCAAAAAAAAAAAAAAAAAGACTTGAGGTTAGAATGGAAAAGTGTCAGGAATTAATGGAGCTCATTGGTAGGTACACAGTTATTACATTATTCTATGTTTCTCTGTATATTTCAATCACAATATTAACACAATTTAAGTAAAAATAAAAATTATGCTGTTTAGCAGCAACAAAATAAAGTAATCAGTATGTACATGTGAGTCAGGGAAGACTTTTACAGAATAGGAGACACTTGTGCTGGATCTTAAAAAGTAGTCAAAAGATAGATAGGCCAGATGAGGTGGCTCACACCTGTAATCCCAGTACTTTGGGAGGTCGAGGTGGGAGGATCTCGTGAGCCCAAAATTTCTAGACCAGACTTGGTAACAAAAGGAGACCCCTTGTCTCTACAAATAAAAAATAAAAAATTTAGCCAAGCATGATGGTACGCACCTGTACCAAGTACACAGCGACTTGAGAGGCTGATATGGGAGGATCACTTGAGTCCAGTAGATAGGGGCTGCAGTGAACTATGATCACACCACTGCACTCCTGTCCAGGCAACAGAGCAAGACCTTGTTTCAAAGCAAGCAAACAAACAAACAAACAAAAACAAACATAGGTAGATGGACATTCTGGGTGAAAAGAGAATACCACATGCCACATAGCAAGGCGTGAAGCTAGCCACATGCATTCCCAAGTTACAAATGGTACCACGCGACTGGAGAAAATACTAGAGACAAGTCTTTAGGAATAGGCGAGGGCCAGGTCCTAAAGAAAGTGAATACTGTTCTAAAGAGTTTGGAGTTTTTATCTAAGAGGCCAGAGATCACACTGAGGCAAAAGGGGGGGCCACATGTGGCATAAGGCTATGTTCAGTTTGTGTGTGTGGACATGTGTGTGCAAATTTGAATTAGTTAACTACATATATATCCAAAATATGGCAGCTTTCACATAAAATTTTAAGTTTTCTACTTCTCATGAGAAATCAAAAGATTTAACAATACAGGGATGCTCAACAATACAGGGATACAGTATTAGATAGCATTTACACTGTACAAGGGCAGCTCACTTTGCCACGTCCCGTACTTTACTCTGATGTAGACACTTGTTTTTTTTTTTTTTTTTTGGTTTTTTGTTTTGTTTTGTTTTTTGAGACTGAGTCTCTCTCTGTCACCCAGGCTGGAGTGCAATGGCGTGATCTCGGCTCACTGCAACCTCCGCCTCCCATGTTCAAGTGATTCTCCTGCCTCAGCCTCTCAAGTAGCTGGGATTACAGGCACATGCCACCATGCCCAGCTAATTTTTCTATTTTTAGTACAGACAGGGTTTCACCATGTTGACCAGGCTGGTCTCGAACTCCTGACCTCAGGTGATCCGCCCTCCTCGGCCTCCCAAAGTGCTGGGATTACAGGCATGAGCCACCATGCCGGCCAACACTTGTATTTTTTTATCCCTATTCATTCTTTTTTTTTTTTTTTTTGAGACAGAGTTTCGCTCTTGTCACCCAGGCTGGAGTGCAGTGGCGTGACCCCAGCTCACTGCAAACTCTGCCTTCCAGGTTCAAGCGATTTTCCTGCCTCAGCCTCCCGAGTAGCTGGGATTACAATGCATGCCACCATGCCTGGCTAATTTTTGTATTTTTAGTCGAGACGGGGTTTCGCCATTTTGGCCAGGCTAGTCTTGAACTCCTGACCTCAGGAGATCCATCCGCCTCGGCCTCCCAAAGTGCTGGGATTACAGTCATGAGCCACCGCACCTGGCCCTAATTCTGTCATTTCTTCTATATTCGTTAGCTAACATCCTGTAAAGCAGACATTTTCTTTTTTACTCTCCCATCTGTCTCTCTCTGTCGCACACACACACACACGCACACACACACACACACCCCACTGTGGCCTCGGCTTTTTATTTGCTCAATGAGTTGCAATCATTCTTTGTATTATTCAGAATTTCCCAAATCTCAAGTAATATAGAAAGGACAAATAGAATTCTCAAACTCTAGTTAAACTTTCAGAAACGCTTGAACTTCCTTGACCCAAACTATTGCCTTTTCTCTTAATGACAGTGAAGTCAACTCCATAGGTAGCCCATTAACTCTCAAAATCCTGGCCTCAAGTGATCTTCCTCTCTTGGCCTTCCAAAGCGTTGGGATTACAAGCGTGAGCCACAGTGCCTGGCCTAGCTCATTGACTCTCAACCTATTAACTGACACTTAGTCATCTTATCTGCCTGGGAATGTTGCTCCCATTATAGACTGTCTTATTACGAGCTGATATAGCCAATATTGCCTATGACTGGGGGGATACGCTTGGTTTTGTAAAAACTGAGGTAAAATAGGCATAACAAAATTTAGCATTTTAACCATCTTTCAGTGTATGGCCCAGTGGCATTAAGTACATTCATACTGTTGTGCCCTTATCACCACTATCCATCCCAAACTTTTTTCATCTTGCAAAACTGAAACTCTATCCATTAAACACTAGCCCCTCATTTTCCTCCTTCTCCCAGCCTCTTGCAACCACCATCTACTTTCTCTCACTATGAATTTGGCTACTCTGGGTACTTCACATAAGTGGAATTGATACACTCATATCAACAACTATTTGTTTTATCAAGAAATATGAATACCTTTTCAAAAATATCCCTCAAAACAATCCCAGGCCAGGAACAGTAGCTCACACCTATAATCCCCACACTTTGGAAGACTGAAGCAGGAGAACCACTTGAGGCCAGAAGTTTGAGACCAACCTGGGCAACATAGCAAGACATGGTGTGTACAAACAATTTTTAAAAAACAAAAAATTAGTAGGGCATGGTGGCACCCACCTGTAGTCCCAGCAACTGGGGAGGCTGAGATGGGAGGATCGCTTGAGGCTGGAAGTTTGTGTGCTATGATCCTGCTACTGGATCTTGCTAGAGTGCTATGATCCTACTACTGCACTCTGCACTCCAGCCTGGGCAACATAGCAAAACTGCATCTAAAAAAACAAAAACAAAAACCATTGACAATTTAAAATGTAGAGGCTTCATCTGCTGAAGGACACATCAGAAAAAGACTGCCCTTTACCTCAGTGGAAAGGACCTTGTAGGCACTAATTAACAAATAACACAGCAATTGAACTCTAGGGTATTGATCCTTGCATCCTTCTTTCTTTCTTCCTTTTTTTAAGACAGGGTCTTTGTCACCCACGTTGGAGTGCAGTGATGCAATCATAGCTCACTGTAAACTCAAACGCCCTGGTTCAAATGATCCACCTCAGCCTCCAAGTAGCTGGGACTACAGGCATGCGCCACCACACCCAGCTAATTTTTTTTTTTTAAGAGATGGGGTCTTGCCATGTTGCCCAGGCTGGTCTCAAACACCTGCCCTCTATCCCTCAAGATATCCTCCCACGTCAGCATCCCAAAGTGCTGAGATTACAGTCATGAGCCACTGTGCCCAGCTATATCCCTGTTTCTTGACCAAGGAGAAATTACCCATTCTTGAATCAGGAAGACATTGCTATCAGAGACTCAACTGAGAATACTGAGGAATCATCCAGAAGCAGAAAACTGCAGGAAGGGGACAACTTCCACTGAAGACCATAGGAACAAGTTAATGACTGCATGAAGACAGCCCAAGACCTGAGGACCATGGAAGATAAGGAGCTGGAGCTATGTGTTTGTCACACTTCAATCTGCATGGAGGCTTTTCATAATTTTTCTAGATATTTTCTTTCATCTTTTTTGATTTATGCTTTGCTTTGTTGACAGACAGCTTGTTACCTTGACTAGAGTACCTATAAGCAATGATTTCTTAGAGCCAGATAGAACCAGCTTATGAGAATCAATTGCTAAATTGTCAGGAATCTTGCCAGATGGTTGTGAAACCACTGGTGACTTGAAATCAGTCTACAGGAACATGCACACAATGGAAATCAGAAAACATAGTTTTATTTGTCCTTACAGTGTGTGTCTGGAAAATGTTACTGCCAGTGTTCTATGTTCCAAAGTTATTTGAAGTAATCATTTCCCCTGTGTGATTAGGTTTTATATTCAGGTCTGTTCGTTTGTTTCTGTTTGTGTTCAATTGTCTCTGTTTGTGTTTAATTTGATTTTTTCCCATTTGACTTAATTTTGGTTTTTGAATATGTGAGTCATTTACATGATTGAAAAGTAAAAACTGTATAAAGAAAGATACTCAAAGAGTTCTTGCTCTCACCCTGTTCCCTATTCCCATCTCACCCATCGTTCAGAAGTAGCCATTTCCATTTTTAACAATTTCTTGTTTATTATCTCTTTGAAAAAATAAATACATATGCATAAATATGTGTGTGTGTGTAGATGTGCCCTAGTTTATTCAATCAGTCTCCTATTCATGGGTAGTTGTACTGGTTTTCAAGCCATTCCTATTGCAAATAGCATATCTGTATAGCATATCTTATTTTGCATTTGCATATCATATCTGTACATCATAGTTTTCATTTGTGGAGGTGTATCAGCTAGATTTCTAGAAGAGTCACTGAATCAAAGAGTAGATGAACATGTAATTTTGTTAAATATTGCCAGATTTCTTTCCAGGGGAGTTGTGCCATTTTGCAATCCCAACATCAATGTGTGGAAATACCTGTTTCTCCTCAGGCTTACCAACAGCGTATGTTGTCAAGCTTTTGTACCTCTGCCTAAGAACTGTGAGGGGTCTGAGATTTTTGCCCTCCTTGCAAGGTGGATGCCTTGCCCTGGTGGGCTTGTGTCAGAGCTAAAGAACACTGAAATTAGGAAACCCCCAGTCTTATAAGGAGCTGCTAAAAACCTACCTAACCTTTGACCTGGAGGAAAATGTTGTTTTTATTGCCTTGGTCAGGAGAGGAATCTACCCTCTGTCCTTCCAGAATGTTTGCAGCACAAAAGACATTGAGAACAGAAGCTGTCACAAGACGTATAGAAACACCATGAAGGATTGTCTCCCAACACTGCCAATCTGATAAGGGAAGAACAGTATTTGAATATACGCTGTCCAGTACCTCCTGTGAATACCAAAATCCATGAATGCTCAGGTCCTTTATGTAAAATGTGGTAATATTTGCATATAACCTATGCACATACTCCAGTATACTTTAAATAATCTCCAGATTACTTATAATACCTAATACAATATAAATGCTATGCAAATGATTGATATACTCTATTATTTAGGGAATACTGATAAGAAAAATAAGTCTGTACATATTCAATACAAACAATTTTTTTTTCAAATACAGTCATGCGCCCATAAGGAAGTTTTAGTCAACAGCTGACTACATATACAATGGTGGCTATACCATATAGCCTATGTGTGTAGTAAGCTATACCATCTAGGTTTGTGTAAGTACACTCTATGATGTTCGCACAATGGTGAAATCGCCTAACAACACTTTTTTTTTTTTTGAGACGAAGTCTTGCTCTTGCCCCCAGGCTGGAGTGCAATGGTGTGATCTCAGCTCACTGCAACCTTCACCTCCCAGGTTCAAGCGATTCTCCTGCCTCAGCCTCCCGAATAGCTGGGATTACAGGAGTTTGCGACCATGCCTGGCTAATTTTTTTTTTGTATTTTTAGTAGAGATGGTGTTTCACCATGTTGGCCAGGCTGGTCTAGAACTCCTGACCTCAGGTGATCCGCCTGCCTTGGCCTCCCAAAGTGCTGGGATTATAGGTGTGAACCACCGCACCTGGCCGCCTAGCAACACATTTTGGAGAATGTATCCCCATCATTAAGCAATACATGACTGTCATTTCTATCCATGGTTGATTGAATTTACAAATGTGGAATCCATGGATGCCAAGGGCTGACCATATTTTAATTTGCATTTCTTTTATAAGAAGTGATGCTGAGTATTTTTCCAAGTACTTCACAGACATTTGCCTTTAATCGTCTGTGAACTGTCTCTTAACAGTTTGGGCCATTTTCCTACTAGGATTTTACTTCAGAAACCTTTTTTTTTTTTTTTTTTTTGAGACTGTCTCTGTTGCCCAGGCTGGAGTGCAGTGGTGTGATCTCCATTCACTGCAACCTCTGTCTCTGAGGTTCAAGCGATTCTCCTGCCTCAGCCTCCCAAGTAGCTGGGACTACAGGCACCCACCACCACGCCCAGATAATTTTTGTATTTTTAGTAGAGACAGGGTTTCACTGTTTTGGCCAGGCTGGTCTCAAACTCCTGACCTCAAGTGATCCACCTGCCTCGACCTTCCAAAGTCCAGGGATTACAGGCATGAGCCACCACACCCAGCTTCTTGAACAGTAAAATCTTTTATACTTAAACAGCTTTATTGAGATATATTTTATATATATATATACACACACACACACACACACATACACACACATATATACAAATATATATAGATATAGATATAGATTTAGATTTTTTTTTTAGATGGAGTCTCAGTCTGTAGCCCAGGCTGGAGTGCAGTGGCATGATCTCAGCTCACTGCAACCTCTGCCTCCCGGGTTCAAGCAGTTCTCCTGCCTCAGCCTTCTGAGTAGTTGGGACTACAGGCACACGCCACCATGGCTGGCTAGTTTTTGTATTTTTACTAGAGACGGGTTTCACCATGTTGGTCAGGCTGGTCTTGAACTCCTGATCTCGTGATCCACCCGCCTTGGCCTCCAAAAGTGCTGGGATTACAGGCGTGAGTCACTGTGCCCGGTTTATTGAGATACACATACCATTAATTTCATCCGTTTAAAGTATACAATTCAATGGTTTTTAGTATATTTATGGAGCTATGCAACCATTGCTATAGTATAATTTTGGAACATTTTCAACATTCCAAAAAGAAACCCCTTACCTCTCAGTAGTCATCTCCATTCCTGCCCCTTGCCCCTACCCTCCCCAGCCCTATGTGACCACCAGTCTACTCTATCTCTATAGATTTGTCTATTCTGGACATTTCATATAAATGGTATCATACAATATGTAGACTTGTGACTGACTCTTTCACTTAGCATAATATTTTGGAGGTTCTTCCATGTATCATGCATCAATACTCTTCTTTTTTTTTTACTTATTTATCTATGATGGAAATTAGCTATTTTGTATAATTTAAACTACAAATATTTTCTCCCATTTTTTTCATCTCTTTTGATTTTGTTTATGATGTTTTTGCCAAGCAAAAGTCTATCCATGTATCAGCCGGGTGCAGTGGCTCACGCCTGTAATCCCAGCACTTTGGGAGGCCAAGGCAGGCAGATCACCTGAGGTCAGGAGTTCAAGACCAGCCTGGACAACATGATGAAACGCTGTCTCTACTAAAAATACAAAAATTAGCCAGCACGGTGGTGGGCACCTGTAATCCCAGCTATTCAAGACGTTGAGGCAGGAGAATCACTTGAACCCGGAAGGAAGAGGTTGCAGTGAGCCAAGATTGCACCACTGCACTCCAGCCTCCATCTCAAAAAAAAGTCTATGCATATATATATATATATGTTTGTGCATATATAGATAAATACAGCTGTAGATATAAATGGATAGATTTGAATTTATCAATCTTTCTCCATGGCTTCTGGAATTTTAGTTATAATTCAGAAGGCTTTCCTTTGTCCAGATTACAAAGAAATTCATATGTTTTCTTCTTGAACCTGTTATGTTTTCATTTTTTGTGCATTGAAATAAGGGATCTGTTTGAAGTACATTCTGATGTAAATTTTTTTTTCAAATGGAATTTCGCTATTGTCACCCCAGCTGGAGTGCAGTGGCGCGAGCTAGGCTCACTGCAACCTCCACCTCCTGGCTTCAAGTGATTCTCCTGCCTCAGCCTCCCAAGTAGCTGGGATTACAGGCATGAGCCCCCGTGCCTGGTCCTAATGTAAATTAGGGACATAAACACTCCAGTTGTGCTAATGTCATTATTTAAAAGTGAATCTTTTCTGGCCTGGCATGGTGGCTCATGCCTGTAATCTCAGCACTTTGGGAAGCCAAGGCGGGCAAATCACTTGAGGTCAGGAGTTCAAGACCAGCCTGGCCAATATGGTGAAACCCGTCTCTACTAAAAATAAAAAATTTGCCAGGCATGGTGGCACGCACCTGTATTCCCAGCTGCTTGGGAGGCTGAGGTGGGAGAAACACTTGAATCCAGGAGGCGGAGGTTGCAGTGAGCCGAGATTGTGCTATTGCACTCCAGCCTGGGCAACAGAGCGAGACTCCGTCTCAAAAAATTAAAAAATAAAAAAGTTAATCTTTTCCCCAATAATTTAAGATCCCACCTTTGTCATATGCTAAATTTCCCTATGTACTTCATAACTATTCCTACTGGTTTGAATGTCTAGGCAGGAACGAACACCACACTGTTTTAATTATCAAATCTTTATAATAAGTTTTAATATGTGGTAAGACCAGTCCCCTTTTATTGTTCTTTCTTTTGAAGATGTTCATAAGTATTCTTGCTTATTTATTTTTCCATATGAAGTGTAGGATCCCGTGCCAGGAAAAAAATTTGCTGGCATTTTTATTGGGATTACATTAAATTTATACATGAACCTGGAGAGACTTTATTACGTTGATTGGTTCTATTCAAAACAAGGAATGTGTTTCTATTTTTGTTCAATCCTACTTTTGTGATTTTTCAGGACTATTTCAAAATGTTTCTCGTACAGGCTTCATGTGTAATCTTTTAAACTACAGGAAGTGATCCTATCCTCTGTGAAACTAGGTCAACTGAATATCACCAGTCATAGCTACTCTTCTCTTTGAGGAGAGGTGAGGAAGGGGGCTGATCACGCCTCAGCCTCCCAAAGTACTGGGATTACAGGCGTGAGCCACCATGCCCAGCACAAACATCTACATTCTATTTGCTCTGATTCTTGTTCTCTTCACTGAGGATTTTGCATATGTTTATTATATTACTGGCTATGATATTATGTAGTACTCATTGAAACACTCTTTAGGAAGCTTTATTGTACAATATGGTGAAGCATAATGCAGGATGGGAAATAGCTTGGAGGGTGAATTTGGGGATACAGTATACAATAGGATTCTGGAGTTAAATTGTTTTTTGACTCAATTCAGAGACTTCTGATGGGCACCCCTCATCGCCCCAGTGAGGTGATTCTAGGAGTCAGAGGAGAAACAATGACCATCAGGCGAAGAGTCTCACAAAGTCAAACGCAGGATTTCCCTGATACCCATCAGGGCACTTTCCCATATGAGACAGCTGCGCTCAGGCTTACTCCAGGCTTTACTTTAAAACCTACTAGAATAATAGTAGGAAAAACAAGGAAGAATGGGTGAAAGGAAACAGCCTATTTATTTCCTCAAATCCTTTCAGCTGCGCTTCACCTTAGGGAACAATGAGGCTTATTAAATAGGGCCAGCAGCAATCTTGTGTAATTGTTCAGCCATCTTCTCTGTTGACTCCTCAGCCTATTCTGCGACCCTCAAGTTACCCACAGCTTGGCTAAAAGACTTCTTCTTGCAGGTTTCTCATGCTTTGAATCTTTCCTAGTACAGTTGTTCCCTCTTGAAATGTACCAGAACGTCCACACAACAGGGTACTATAATACCTGTAAAAAGGAATGCAGAAAATCTCTGCATATAACTATGCAGTGATTTCCAGGATATATTGTTCAGAGAAAAAAAAATTGTGGTAAAGAAAAATGTGTACAGTTGCTAGTATTTATCTAAGAAAAAAGGAATAGAGATATATACAGAGATGCTTGTACTGAAAGTAAACAATGGAAACAGTCCACAGCCCTGGCCTCTGCTCACATACCCACAGAACCCGCAGCTCCACCGTACCATGTGTGGCATTTGGGCCCTCTTTGGCAGCAATGATAGCCTCTCTGGTCAGCGTCCGAGTGCTATGAAGATCACACACAGGGGTCCAGATGCATTTCGTCCTGAGAATGTCAATGGATACATCAGCTGCTGCTTTGGATTTCACCAGTTGGTCGTAGTTGACCAGCTGTTTGGAATCCAGCCAATTCAAGTGAGGAAATATCTTCATTTGTGGCTCTGTTGCAGTGGTGCAATTTACAACCACAAGAAGGTATAATACCATTTTGAATTTGATTACAAGGCCAGAGTGGATGGTGACATAATCCTTCATCTTTATGACAAAGGAGGGACTGGGCAGAAAATGTGTATGTTGGGTTGAGTGTTTGCATTTATTTTATTAAATACTGTCAATAAGAAAGTATTCCTGGGCAGAAACACCTACCTAGAGAGTCATCACTGTAGAGATTAACCTCTGCATGCCCTCTATAACAGTGTGGAGAAACAGTTTTGAGATAGAAACTGTGAAGAGCAACCTCTGGATTCCTTTTGACAGTGCTATTAAGAAACGACTGATGACAGAGAAAAGGCTTGGATTCCAGCTTCGTTGCTGCCACTCTGTTGATGCAGCTGAAAGAGGCCCAAGTGTAAGACACTCTCTAGACATTTGCGATTGGCATGAAAAACAGTCCCAATGTACTGGCTGCTAGAAAGGTGGAAAATCATATTGAAAGTGAACATCACTCTGAGGAAGGCATTCAGGTCCTGGATGAAATAATATTTTCCTTGGAAATTTAAGACATAACAATAGTTCACACTTCGGTAGGTAGGTATGTAATTTCCCAGTATATATGGAAGAACACAGATATCATAGTGATTTTCTCTAGAGAACATTCAGATGAAATTACACAGGGTTACATGTATTTTTACAAGACTCCTCCTCAGGAAAAAGCCAAGGAGCAGAGTCAGGGGCTTCTGAAGGACTCTTTGTTTTATGTAGTGTGTGCATATTGAACTGCTGCTGCCTGTGACCTTGAACTGAGAGTCTAATTCCTGGATCATCTGTTTTCTTCTTATTGCCTCTGGCACCAGAAATAAGAATTCTGAAGACTGGGATAGGAAAACATCTCCTGATAAAGATATTTGAGTACTATACCTGATACCTAAAGAAATTCTCTGGCCAAAAGAAGCCTTCAGTGATGGGATAACTTAGTTAAGAATTTCTGTTTTAGGGTTTTACAGAAATATACTGAACATCAGGTTGATGACATAATGATGGCAACTGCAACACAAAAATTTTCCTTCAGTATTCTTAAAACTAAATAAGGCTATTACAGCAATCTACAAATTCAATGCAATTCCCGTCAAAATACCACCATCATTCTTCATAGAACTAGGAAAAAACAACCCTAAAATTCATGTGAACCAAAAAAGAGCTTGCATAGCTAAAGCAAGACTAAGCAAAAAGAACAAATCTGGAGGCATCACATTACCTGATTTCAAACTATACTATAATGCCACAGTCACCAAAACAGCATGGTATTGGTATAAATATAGGCACATAGACCAATGGAACAGAATAGAGAACCCAAAAATAAACCCAAATACTTACAGCCAACTCACCTTCGACAAAGCAAACAAAAACATAAAGTGGAGAAGGGACACCCTATTCAACAAATGGTGCTGGGAGAATTGGCAAGCCACACATAGGAGAATGAAACTGGATTCTCATCTCTCACTTCATATAAAAATCAACTCAAGATGGATCAAGGACTTAAATGTAAGACCTGAAACTATAAAAATTCTACAAGATAACATCAGAAAAACCCTTCTAGACATTGGCTTCAGCAAGGAGTTCATGACCAATAACCCAAAAGCAAATACAGTAAAAACAAAGAAAAATAGGTGGGACTTAATTAAACTAAAGAGCTTTTGCACGGCAAAAGGAACCATCTGCAAAGTAAACAGACAACCCATAGAGTGGGAGAAAATCTTCACAATCTATATATCCGACAAAGGAATAATATCCAGAATCCACACGAACTCAAACAAATTAGCAAGAAAAAGCAAACAATCCCATCAAAAAGTGGGCTAAGGACATGAATAGACAATTCTCAAAAGAGGATATACAAATGGCCAACAAACATGAAAAAATGCTCAACATCACTAATGATCAGGGAAATGCAAATCAACACCACAATGTGATACCGCCTTATTCCCACAAGAATGGCCATAATCAAAAAATCATAAAATAATAGATGTTGGCATGGATGTGGTGAAAAGGGAACACTTCTACACTGCTAGCGGGAATGTAAACTAGTACGACCACTATGGAAAACAGTGTAGAGATTCCTTAAAGAACTAAAAGTAGAATTATCATTTGATCCAGCAATCCCATTACTGAGGAAAAGAAGTCATTACACGAAAAAGATACTTGCACACACATTTATAGCAGCACAATTCACAATTGCAAAAATGTGGAACCAGACCAAATACCCATCAATCAACAAGTGGATAAAGAAACTGTGATATGTGGCCGGGTGCAGTGGCTCACACCTGTAATGCCAACACTTTGGGAGGCCAAGGCGGGTGGATCACCTGAAGTTGGGAGTTCGAGACCAGACTGACCAATATTAAGAAACCCTATCTCTACTAAAAATACAAAAAATTAGCCAGGCATGGTGGCGCATGCCTATAATCCCAACTACTCAGGACGCTGAGGCAGGAGAATCGCTTTAACCCAGGAGGCGGAGGCTGCAGTGAGCCGAGATTACACCATTGCACTCCAGCCTGGGCAACAAGAAAGAAACTCCATCTCAAAGAAAGAAAAGAAACTGTGATATATATATCACATCATATATATATATATGATAGAATACTACTCAGCCATAAAAAGGAATGAATTAATGGCATTCGCAGCAACCTGGTTGGGATTGGAGACTATGATTCTAAGTAAAGTAACTCAGGATTGGAAAACCAAGCATCGTATGTTCTCACTCATAAGTGGGAGCTAAGCTATGAGGATGCAAAGGCAAAAGAATAATACAATAAACTTTGAAGACTCGGGGAAAGTTGTGGGGGGAAGAGGGATAAAAGACTACAAATTGGGTTCTGTAGATACTGCTCGAGTGATGGGTGCACCAAAATCTCACAAATCACCACTAAAGAACGTACTCATGTACCCAAACACCACCTGCTCCCCAAACACCTATAGAAACAAAAAATTTTTAAAAAAATAAAGCATTGATTAAACGCAAAAATAAATAAATAAATTAGCCCACCTAAAAAAGAAAGACACGCTCACAGTT
This sequence comes from Gorilla gorilla gorilla, assembly GCF_029281585.2. Lineage (NCBI taxonomy): Eukaryota > Metazoa > Chordata > Mammalia > Primates > Hominidae > Gorilla > Gorilla gorilla. The sequence goes on along the minus strand of NC_073238.2, from coordinate 114,770,214 downwards.
ATTTATTGCAGGATGTTTGTATCAGAAAAGTATGGAAATACACAGAAACAATACAAATGTCCTTTAGTAAGGAACTGGTTGTATAATTATAAAGCCACATGTTGGCATACTGTGCAACTGTAAGCAAAAATTAAGCCAGAGATGGTGGTATGGGCCTGTAGACCCAGCCAGGAATTGGAGACTGTGCTGTGCCGTGATCGTGCCTGTGAAAAGACAATGTACTCCATCCTGGACAACACAGCCAGACCAACCCCACATCAAAAAAGACAGAAAGAGAAAGGAAGAGAGAAAGAGAGAAAGGAAGGAAGGAGAAAGAAAGGAAAAGAAAAGAGAGAAAGAGAGAGAAAGAAAGAAATTACAACTATCACTATTTATTATCATGAAGTAATCTCCATAGAAGGATGAATGAATCATGTTTTACTGTTGTTGTTTTGGCTTGATTTAATTTTATTTTTTTAACCATGAGATCCCTTTATTGAACATCTTGTTTTGGTCAGTTTTGAGTGAATTTTTATAGGAATCTTGATAGGTCCTCCAAGAAATTGCCATAGAGCCTTATTCAAGCCAGTCCAGCTTTCAGAACAAGTAGATTCCTGGAATAAGGAGTGAAGACCGTATTTATAGCTTAAATTTTTATATTCCAATTCTTTTTTTTTTTTTTTTTTTTTTGAGACGAAGTCTCACTCTTGTCCCCAGGCTGGAATGCAATGGCTCACTGCAACCTCCGCCTCCTGCATTCAAGTGATTCTCCTGCCTCAGCCTCCCGAGTAGCTGGGATTACAGGCATCTGCCACCACACTCAGATACTTTTTGTATTTTTAGTAGAGACGGGGTTTTACCATGTTGGCCAGGCTGGTCTCGAACTCCTGACCTCAGGTGATCTGCCCGCCTCGGCCTCCCAAAGTGCTGGGATTACAGGCGTGAGCCACCGCCCCTGGCCTTTTATATTCCAATTGTGATCGGAGAGCATTTTTGTCAGTGTTTGTATTTAGAAGTTTATCTCGAAGGATATTACAAAGGATACAGATGAAGAGACGTATAGAGCAAGGTAGGTGGGAAGGGACGTGGAGCTTCCATGCCCTCTCCAGTGTGCACCACCTTCCAGGAACTTCCCTGTGCTCAGCTATCTGGAAACTGCTGAATCATATTTTTAATTTTCTTTATTTTGTGATGCCTTGACATCCTGAGGGCCTTGCTGGCCAGGGAGAGACTACCTCTCCCAGGGCTAGTTAATTCCTAGAGGTAGCAAATGGCTCCCCTGTAAACTCCCTCCCTCCCTTCCTCCCTTCCTCCCTCCCTCCCTCCCTCCCTCCCTTCCTCCCTCCCTCCCTCCCTCCCTCCCTCCCTTCCTCCCTCCCTCCCTCCCTTCCTCCCTTCCTTCCTCCCTTCCTTCCTTCCTCCCTCCCTTCCTTTTTCCTTCCTTTTTCTTTCCTTTATCTCTCTCTCGCTCTCTTTCTCTTTTCTCTCTCCCTCTCTCTTTATCTTTCTCTCTTTCTGACAGAGTTCACCCTTGTTGCCTAAGAGTGCAGTGGCATGACCTCGGCTCATTGCAACTTCCGCCTCCTAGATTCAAGCGATTTCTCCTGCCTGAGCCTCCTAAGTAGCTGGGATTACAGGCCAGTTAATTTTGTATTTTTAGTAGAGATGGGGTTTCACTATGTTGGTCAGGCTGGGCTCAAACCCCTGACCTCAGGTGATCCATCCACCTCGGCCTCCCAAATTGCTGGGATTACCGGCTAGAGCCACCCGCCCTGCAGACTCACCTTTCTTATGCAAACCAACCAACCAAAGCACATATTTGCAACCACTTTAGCTTACTCTCGGACACCAAGTGAACATTTCCCCTGCTCTAAATCACCCCAGGGCCAGGTGCCAGACGATCAGAGGCCACCTCTATAACCCTGAGCCAACCGAAATGATTTTAAGCTATATAATCCTAAATTTGCTCAAATTTGCCTGTGTCCTGCCTCATCCCTTCCTTTCCATAGAAATGACAATAAAGGCTCTGGGCCGTGCTTCTGTCCTTTGCTCCTTCTGCCTCCTGACCAATCCTGATACTTCACTCTATGGCCCTATGTGTCATGATGTGGCCCCTTCTCTTCAGGAACTGTAAGTAATAAGACTTCTTGCAGGGCACGGTGGCTCATGCCTGTAATCCCAGCACTTTGGGAGGCTGAGGTGGGGGGATCACGAGTTCAGGAGATCAAGACCATCTTAGCTAACATGGTGAAACCCTGTCTCTACTAAAAATACAAAAAATTAGCCAGGTGTGGTAGCACACGCCTGTAGTCCTAGCTACTTGGGAAGCTAAGGCAGGAGAATCTCTTGAACCCAGAAGGTGGAGGTTGCAGTGAGCTGAGATCACGCCACTGCACTCCAGCCTGGGCTGCAGAGCGAGACTCCATCTCAAAAAAAAAAAAAAAAAAAGATCAGGAGATTGAGACCATCCTGGCCAACATGGTGAAGCCCCGTCTCTACTAAAAACAAAAATTAGCTGGGCCTGGTGGCATGTGCCTTGGTCCCAGCTATTCGGGAGGCTGAGGCAGGAGAATCGCTTGAACCCGGGAGGCACAGGTTGCAGTGAGCCGAGACTGCACCACTGCACTCTAGGCTGGAGTTCGAGACTCTGTCTCAAAAAAAAAAAGGCTTCTTTCAATGGCATTGTCCTGTCTGCATCATCACTCAGTCACCTCTATAAATTAAAATCCAGGTACAATTAAAACAAATAATAAATCATAAAATATTTTTAAGTAGTTAATTATGGGAGAGGGAAAGAATAAGGTGAGAGTGGCTAGAATAGAAGGTAGACTTCATTGAAATAACTTGTTTCAGAGACTTGACTTTGGAAGCAAGTACACATTTTATATAATCATTAAGTAAAATTGAATTTTAAGGGGAAATTCCCCAAAATAAAATCAAACAAATAGTATTTAATGCATATCCAGTTGTGGCATAACCACACATAAAAACCATTCCAAATGACTTCGTAACAGAAAATTTTCACTGTACATCAATAAAGGGAAATATCCTAAAGATTAAAAATTGCAAAAAATAAAAGCTTAGGCTGATTTCAATAATCATATTATTAGCAGCAGTATTGGTATTATTATTCTGAGACTACTGTGTGCACATTTTGGAATGCAAATGAATAATTTTGTGAGATATCAATTCTATTATTCCTATAATCTTGAATTTACCTTGTAAATATTTGTATTAGTCCACTATATACCTAATTATGCTGCATAACAAACCACTCAAAACATCAGTGACTCACAACCCTAAGCATTTATTTCTCATTCACATATCTGTGCCTCTGCCTTAAGCTACATTCTACAGGTTGACTGGCATTTGAACAATTTAGGCTGGGCTCAGCTGGGCTTAGCTCCAGATTGCAGCTTTGGTTCAGGTCTACAAGATGTATCTTTCATTATTCTGAAAGCAATAGGCTACTTATGGCATGTTCTTCTCATGGCAATGGCAGAGGTAGAAGAGGGCAAGCCCATATGCACGAGCACATTACCAACCTTTTCAGTCATATGTGCTAGTATACCATTGGCCAAAGCAAGTCACATGTTCAAGCCCCAAGTCGATGGTTGTCATAAATGACATGAAAAAGTCTCATGGCAAAGCCTAATGTCAATAGGAAGGGATGGTATACTTTTTTCAGGGAGGTGATGGGGATGGAGAATTATTTTCTTTTTTTTTTTTTTTTCGAGACAGAGTTTCGCTTTTGTTCCCCAGGCTGGAGTGCAATGGCTCGATCTCAGCTCACTGCAACCTCCCCCTCCCGGGTTCAAGAGATTCTCCTGCCTCAGCCTCCCGAGTAGCTGGGATTACAGGCATACACCACCATGCCCGGCTAATTTTTTGTATTTTTAATAGAGACACGGTTTCTCCATGTTGGTCAGGTTGGTCTCTAACTCCCGACCTCAGGTGATCCACCTGCCTTGGCCTCCCAAAGTGCTGGGATTACAGGCATGAGCCACCTTGCCAGAATTTTCTTAAAAAACAAAACAAAAAAAACTACCATAATACCAACATGAACTTGTAATATATTTTATTAAAACAAAAAAAAATTTCTTTTCTCTGTCCACCTAAAGTGTCTAGAAACAAAAATACTTCAGTAGCTATAAGTACTCCTGGCACCTGAAGGAGTTCAGATTATGCCACTGCAAAATATGCCATGCTGGCATGTTGACTGTTTTGAGTTAAAAACACTCAACAAACAGCAGATACAAGGACATTCTGATCTCTTTTTTTTTTTTTTTTTTTGAGATGGAGTCTCGCTCTGTCACCTAGGATGGAGTGCAGTGTCACAATCTTGGCTCACTGCAACCTCCACCTCCCAGGCTCAAGCAATTCTCCTGCCTCAGCCTCCCAAGTAGCTAGGATTACAGGTGTGCACCACCACACCCGGCTCATTTTTTGCATTTTTAATAGAGATGGGGTTTCACAATGTTGGCCAGGGTGGTCTCAAACTCCTGACCTCAAGTGATCCACCTGCCTTGGCCTCCCAAAGTGCTGGGGTGCTGGGATTATAGGCGTGAGCCACCACGCCTGGCCTGATCTCCCTTCTTTTTCTTAAAAACAAGAGATGAAATTACCATGTGAGAGCTGCTCTTCCTGTAACAGGAGAAAAGAAACATTCTTATCATCTGGGAGATTGAGACTGAGAGAATCCTGTACAAACAGACCTTATTAAAAAAATTGTTATCTTCCTTTAGCCTCCACATACATTTTCGTTTTTGTTTTTTTTTTTTTGAGATAGAGTCTCGTTCTGTCGCCCAGGCTGGAGTGCAGTGGCATGATCTCAGCTCACTGCAAGCTCCACCTCCAGGGTTCACGCCATTCTCCTGCCTCAGCCTCCCGAGTAGCTGGGACTACAGGCGCCTGCCACCACACCTGGCTAATTTTTTGTATTTTTAGTAGAGACAGGGTTTCACTGTGTTAGCCACAATGGTCTCGATCTCCTGACCTTGTGATCCGCCAGCCTTGGCCTCCCAAAGTGCTGGGATTACAGGTGTGAGCCACCGCTCCCGGCCTTTTTTTTTTTTTTTTTTTTGAGACAGAGTTTTGCTCTTGTTGCCCAGGCTGGCGTGCAATGGTGTGATCTCAGCCCACTGCAACCTCTGCCTCCTGGGTTCAAGTGATTCTCTTGCCTCAGCCTCCTGAGTAGCTGAGATTACAGGCACCTGTCATCACGCCCGGCTAACTTTTTGTATTTTTAGTAGAGACGGGGTTTCATCATGTTGGCTAGGCTGGTGTTGGAACTCCTGACCTTAGGTGATCCGCCTGTCTTGGCCTCCCAAAGGGCTAGGATTACAGGCGTGAGCCACCGCGCCTGGTCTAATTCTTGTATTATTAGTAGAGACGGGGTTTCACCATGTTGGTCAGGCTGGTCTTGAACTCCTGACCTCGTGATCTGCCCGCCTCTGCCTCCCAAAGTGCTGGGATTTCAGGCGTGAGCCACCACAGCAGGCTCAAAATTGTGTCTTTTTACTGGAAGAAAACAATCCCTCCCTTACCCACATCCTTACTTTGTATCCTGGCTTATAACAGGCCATCAATTTTTTTTTTTTTTTTTTTTTTTGAGATGGGGTCTCGCTCTGTCATCCAGGCTAGAGTGCAGTGGCATAATCTTGACTCGCTGCAACCTCCATTTCCGGGGTTCAAGCGACTTTCCTGCCTCAGCCTCCCGAGTAACTGGGATTACAGGCACCTGCTGCCACGACACCAGGCTAATTTTTATATTTTTAGTAATGACAGTGTTTCACCATGTTGGCCAGGCTGGTCTCGAACTCCTGACCTCAAGTGATCCGCCCGCCTCAGCCTCCCAAAGTGCTGGGATTACAGGCGTGAGGCACTGCGCCCAGCCTGAGCCACCCTGCCTGGCCAGGCCATCCATTTTTGTACCACTTTTTTTTTCTTGAGATGGATTCTCACTCTGTTTCCCGGGCTAGAGTGCACTGGCACAACCTCAGCTCACTGCAACCTCGGCCTCCTGTGCTCAAGCAATCCTTCTGCCCCATAGAGGCGCGCACCACAACACCTGGCTAATTTTTATATTTTTAGTAGAGACAGGGTTTCGCCATGTTGGCCAGGCTGATCTTGAACTCCTGACCTCAAGTGATCCACCCACTTTGGCCTCCCACAGTGCTGGGATTACAGGCGTGAGCCACCAGGCCACTCCACACCCAGCCTTGTAGCACACTTTAAAACAATTATATGGGCATGGTGGTGCATGCCTGTTGTTGGGGGGTAGGGCTGAGGCAGGAGAATCGCTGAACCCAGGTGGCAGAGGTTGCAGTGAGCTGGGACCGCGCCATTGCATTCCAGCCTGGGCAACTTGAAACTCCATCTCAAAAACAAAAAACAAAAATACAATTATATAATCTGGTCCTATCTTTCTAGGGCCGCCTGGATCTGCCTACACAGGAGGAAAAATAAAGCCACCAACTTTTACACAGCTCTGCTAATCATGGAAGTGTGTCCAGGCTTCAAATAACTTGAGTTTTAATTTCTTAAATTAAAATTGGGAAAGATATTTACTATTTAATACTAAGCTTTAAAACAAAACCTGCTAGCATTGTTATGTATCCTGATGCAAAGACTATGATGTTAATAAAAGATAGTACAGAAGACAAAAAATAAAGTAGAATAAAAATAAAGGCTTTCTCTTCCAGAGTTATATACTGAAATGTTTATAGATACCATTATTTCATGGCTGGGGTTTGCTTCATAATAATCTGGAGTTGAGGACAGTGGGTGGCGGCTAACTGGACCAAGATTGACCATGAGTTGACAATTGTTGATGCTGGATGATAGGAAATGAAAGTTCACTATTCTGTTCTGTATGCTTTTGCGTATGTTTGAAGTTTTTCATGGAATACGAATGAACTATACACAACAGGGAATGAATCTCACAAATATTAAGCCAAACAAAAGAAGCTGGACCAAAAAAGCAAGCATACAGTATGATTCCATTTACATAAAGTTTAAAACAGGCAAAACAAATCCATGATGTTAGAAATCAGAATAATGGTGGCTGGGTGTGGTGGCTCATGCCTGTAATCCCAGCACTTTGGGAGGCCAAGGTGGGTGGATCACCTGGGGTCAGCAGTTCGAGACCATCCTGGCCAACATGGTTAAACCCTATCTTGACTAAAGATACAAAAATTAGCTGCACGTGGTGGCAGGTGCCTGTAATCCCAGCTACTTGGGAGGCTGAAGCAGGAGGATCGCTTGAACCCAGGAGGTGGAGGTTGCAGTGAGCCGAAATCGTGCCATCGCACTCCAGCCTGGGCAACAAGGGTGAAACTCCTTTTCAAAAAAAAAAAAGAAATCAGAATAATGGTTACCCTTGGGAAATAACAACCGAGAGGAGTCAAGGGGTTTCTGCTTCATGGGAAATACTCTTTATGGTCTAGGTATTGGTTATATAAGTATCTTTACTTTGTAAAAATTCATCAAACTGTATACTTATGATTTAAGTCCTTTTTTGTATAAAACCTGTACTTTAAAGATGTTTTGATTTGCAAAATAAAAAGTAAAAGTAAATAAACAGTAAAAACGGTTGCATATCCTATGATAGCTATTCCTACACCAAATGTAAGCGGGTATTTTAGGAAGACAGCTCTACTAATAATACTATGCTCAACTCTGTTAATAGAAACAAGAAAACAAATACCCAAAACCCAGAAAGCAAACTCAGTCAGTACCTAATTCTCTCTCTTTTTTTTTTTTTTTTTTTTTTTGAGACAGGGTCTCACTGTGTCGCCCAGGCTGGAGTGCAGTAGCATAATTTCGGCTCACTGCAACCTCCACCTCCTGGGTTCTAACAATCCTCCTGCCTCAGCCTCCCTAGTAGCTGGAACTACAGGCGCGTGCCACCAAACCCGGCTAATTTTTGTGTATTTGTAGAGATGAAGTCTCACTTTGTTGCCCAGGCTGGTCTCAAACTCCTGGGCTCCAGCGATCCACCCGCCTCAGCCTCCTAAATTGCTAGGATTATGGGCATGAGCCACTGTGCCTGGTCTACCTCAGCCTTTTGTGTGTGTTTTTGTTTTGTTTTGTTTTGTTGAGACGGAGTTTTGCTCTTGTTGCCCAGGCTGGAGTGCCATGGCGCGATCTCGACTCACTGCAACCTCCGCCTCCCAGGTTCAAGCAATTATCCTGCCTCAGCCTCCCGAGTAGCTGGGATTACAGGCGTGCGCCACCATGCCTGGCTAATTTTTTTGTATTTTTAATAGAGACGGGGTTTCTCCATGTTGGCCAGGATGGTCTCGATTTCCTGACCTCGTGATCCACCCGCCTTGGCCTCCCAAAGTGCTAGGATTACAGGCGTGAGCCACTGAGCCCCGCCCTACCTCTTTTGAATGGATCAGTATTTCACCAAAGTATCTGACAGGTAGTAAAACGGATTGATATATACCCATATATACACACAGAGAGGCTAATAAACATTGAAATGCCCCAAGCAATAGTAAGTCCACAAGGCCTACTCTTGTATGTAAGTAACAATATGGCAGTTTGACTTACTATATTTGACTAAATTCTTAGCTTGACTAAATAATACATACATACACATATCATACAACATATGTAATTTTGTTTTTCAAGGCATCAAGGAGCAATCTCAGCTTCAAATCTCTGATTTGAAATCACTTCAAATCTCCGATAAACACACTCTGCTTTGCCCTGTTGTAAAAGAAACTATAAACCAAAAAGAAAATCCTAATCTTCCCCAACCTACTGAATGGAGCTCCTATGGGCCAATGGGACCCCAGAGAAACCTGAAAAACTGAATTTCTGGCCATGACGGGAAGCGGGGTCCAAAACACCTCGTTATCCCCTCTCCCTTTTGGAGGTGAGGTACAACTGACCAGCATTAACATTGAAACAGAGATCATAAGACAGAACAGACTCTTTGTGGCAATAAGATACCAAATTTCAACCTGACTCTGGTATAGCATCACATGACAGCAGATCCTGAAGAAAATAAAAATATTTTACCTCAAAATAGATTTATTTGACATATTTTGAAATGGCCCTGCAAAGTCATCTTTCATGGGGGAAATTTGCATCTGTAGAGAATCTCCGTTAATGCAGCCAGGGCTTTCCCAGATCTAGGAGAGATTAGAGTCTGACACCTTTTAAGGTGTGAAAAGAAACATTTACCATTTATTCTCGCCAAAGGAAGAGCCTGGAGGCTTCATCTAAATAAAAACATTGGCTTCCACAAGCCGCTTTATCTTAACTCAAGCATTTCTTTCTACTGACTTCAAGCCTTTAGACAAAGCTTAATTCTTTCTACCAACTGCCAGTTAGATAATCTTTGAATCCACCTGTGACTTCTAAGGTCCCCTGAACCCTTTCTCCCAACCCCCATCATCCCCAACCCCCCACTTTGAGATGTCCTGCCATTATGGGCCAAATTAATGTATACCCTTACATATATTGATTTATGTCTTTGCCTGTAACTTCTTTCTCCCTAAAATGTATAAAACTAAATTGTAACCCAATCACTTTGGGTGCACTTTCTTAGTGGTGCTGAATTTTTTGCTCCTTAGCTCAGCTAATCCAGGATCTTGTCTTATGATCAGGGAGAATTAGGTACACAGACACATGGAAGGGTGAGGAGGGTGGAATTTATTAAATGAAAGGAAAACTCTCAGCAAAGAGAGGGGGTCTTGCAAGCAGGTTTCCACCTCACAAATTGAATATCACGACTACCACACAGGAGCTGAAGAGGCCAGGCTCCTCCCCTGCATAAGGTGTGAATTCCTGGTGGCTCCACCCCATTCCCCCAGTGCATGTGGGCCTCCAGTAGTCTGCGGGCATGCCCAAACAAGCGCCCTGTGCAGGTTCCCTTATTTACAGGAAACATATGGTGTAAACACTTGCGGGGGGTGGGGGGCGGCGGGTGGTGGCGGGCACAGTGGTTCACACCTGTAATCCCAGCATTTTGGGAGGCTGAGGTGGGCGGATCACTTGAGGCCAGGAGTTTGAGACCACCCTGGGCAACATGGTGAAAACCCATCTCTATCAAAAAATACAAAAATTAGCCGGTTGCGGTGCAAGCGCCTGTTGTCTCAGCTACTGGGGAGGCTGAGGCAGGAGGATTGCTTGAACCTGGTAGGCAGAGGTTGCAGTGAGCCGACATCATGCACTGCACTCCAGCCTGGGTGATAGAGACCCTGTCTCAAAAAAACAAAACAAAACAAACAAAAAAACACTTGTGGGGCATGTCAGAGATTCTCTGGGTCCCTTCCTTATCTGCCCAGGCCTTTGGCTGCCTCCTGCCTCTATCAACAGGACTTCTGGAGACCATTCCCCAGGCCATGGTCATTTGTATTGGCTCAGAATAATCCTCTTTGAATATTTTACAGAGTTTGCGTTTTTTTCGTTAACGATATACATACTCTGTCACCAATACAATATAAAACCTGGATAAGACACACCAATCTGAACCACTTTCTAATGGGATGCAGTCCTCTATTTAATATAAAAACAAAATCCATTGTGTGACCTTCCTTGACTCTACCTCAAATTCACTACCTTGTGCGCATCACACATCTGGTAAAGAGTGAAATTATAACTTTTTTTTTTTGAGATGGAGTTTCACTGTTCTTGCCCAGGCTGGAGTGCAATGGTGCGATCCCGGCTCACTGCAACCTCCACTTCCCAGGTTCAAGTGAATCTCCTGCCTTAGCCTCCCAAATAGCTGGGATTAGAGGCACATGCCACCACGCCCAGCTAATTTTTGTCTTTTTAGTAGAGATGGGGTTTCTCCACGTTGGCCAGGCTGGTCTCGAATTCCTGACCTCAGGTGATCTGCCCACCTCCCAAAGTGCTGGGATTACAGGTGTGAGCCACCGTGCCTGGCTGGAATTAGAACCATTAACCATTATAATTACAGGTCTCAGTGATAAAGCTTTAGAAAGGCAGTGATGTTAAGACACTTTCCACTCATCCCTCAGGCCCACACTTCACTCTTCTAATATTTCAACTGGTGTTCCCCTTAGAATAAGCAAATAAATAGATATTTTCCCTTATAACTCAGGTTCCCTTAAGAGATTAAAAGAAGTTTATTATCCATGATAATTTTAGATATTGTAAGAGTTCAGGGTCAAAGGAAATATTATATCTCCCTCAACTGCTTATTAAATACTTACGAGATACTGAAGTAGTTTGGATATTCATCCCCACCCGAATCTCATGTTGAATTGTAATCCCCAATGCTGGAGGTGGGGCCTGGTGGGAGGTGTTTGGATCATGGGAGAGGATTCCTCGTGGCTTGGTGCTGTCTTTGTGATAGTGAGTGAGTTATTGTGATCTGGTCATTTAAAAGTGTGTGGCACCTCCCTGCCTCCCCTTGCTTCTGCTCTGGTCATGTGACATGTCTGCTCCCACTTCACCTTCCTCCATGAGTGAAAGTTTCCTGAGACCTCCCCAGAAGCCAAGCAAAGGCTGGAACCATGCTTCCTGTACAGCCTGCAGACCATGAGCCAATTAAACCCCTTTTCTTTATAAATTACCCAGTCCCAGGTATTTCTTCATAGCAATGCAAGAATGACCTAACACAAATATCTTTCATTCTACTATTAGAAATAAAGGGAAACGGGGGTCTTCTGTTTCTGACCATGATCAAATAGCTTGGATTGGACTAACCTCCCACAGAACAATTGCAAAGACTACCCAACAGGCCGGGCATGGTGGCTCATGCCTGTAATCCCGGCACCTTGGTGGGCGGATCAACTGCGGTCAGGAGTTTGAGACCAGCCTGGTCAACATGGCGAAACCCCGTCTCTACTAAAAAAATACAAAAATTAGTCAGGCGTGGTGGTGTGTGCCTACAATCCCAGCTACTCTACTCAGGAGGCTGAGGCAGGAGAACAGCTATAACCCAGGAGGTAGAGGTTGCAGTGAGCCAAGATCATGCCACTGCACTCCAGCCTGGGCAACAGAGTGAGACTCTGTCTCAAAAAAAAAAAAAAAAAAAAAAGAACTACACATCATACTTAAATTGATTGTGTGGCCAAACTGTTGGTGCCCCACTTAGATCTCCTTAGGTCCCTTTTCCCAGTCCCATGTACTCACTTGTCAGCAACTATAGCAAATACTTTGTTGCTAATAATTTACACTTGCAATCTCTAGAGTATGCATTCTCAACAGGGGCAATAATTGATTCTTGGGGAGCAAAAAGTGTATAAAGGTTTTTTGTTTTTGTTTTTGTTTTTGTTTTTTTTTGAGACTGAGTTTTGCTGTGTCGCCCAGACAGGAACGCAGTGGCATGATCTTGGTTCACTGCAACCTCTGCTTCCCGGGTTCAAGCGATTCTCCTGCCTCAGCCTGTGGAGTAGCTGGGATTACAGGCGTGCAACACTAGGCCCAGTTAATTTTTTGTATTTTTAGTAGAGACGGGGTTTTACCATGTTGGCCAGGCTAGTCTCAAACTCCTGACCTCAGGTGATCCACCCGCTTCAGCCTCCCAAAGTGTTGGGATTATAGTCATGAGCCACTGCACCTGGCCTAAGTTTTTTTATGTATAAAAAGCGTTTACTCTTTTTATGTATAAACCACAAATAAAAATATAATACATAAACAGATACACAGTAGGCCAGGCAGGGTGGCTCATGCCTGTAATCCCAGCACTTTGGGAGACTGAGGCAGGAGGATCACCTGAGGTCGGGAGTTTGAGACCAGCCTGACCAACGTGGAGAAAACCCATCTCTAATAAAAAATACAAAATTAGCTGGCTGTGGTGGCACATGCCTGTAATCCCAGCTACTCAGGAGGCTGAAGCAGAAGAATCGTTTAAACCCGGGAGGCGGAGGTTGTGGTGAGCCAAGATCACACCATTGCACTCCAGCCTGGACAGCAACAGCAAAACTCTGTCTCAAAACAAAAAACAAAACCAAAAAAACAGATACACAGTATATTTGTGGTAATCAAATTACATGGGGGGTGAACAGAAAAAAAATGCCAGGCTGCACATGGTGGCTCATGTCTGTAATATCAGCACTTTGGGAGGCCAAGGTGGGAGGACTGCTTGAGTCTAGGAGTTTGAGACCAGCCTTGGCAACATGGCAAAACCCTGTCTCTACAAAAAATACAAAAATTAGCTGGGCACAGTGGGTCACACCTATAGTCCCAGCCACTTAGGAGACACGCGGGAGGGTCATTTGAGCCCAGGGGGCAGAGGTTGCAGTGAGCCAAGATCAAGCCATTGCACTCCAGCCTAAGTGACAGAGCAAAATCCTATCTCCAAAAAAAAAAAAAAAAAAAAAGTTTTGGCAAGAATATGAAGAAATTGGAACCCTCATGCATTGTTGGTAGGAGTGTAAAATGGTGCAGCCACTGTAAGAAAACAGCTTAGAAGTTCCTCAAAAAGATAAATAGAATATAATTACCATATCATCCAGAAATTCCACATCTAGGACAAAATGGTAAATTTAATGTTATATATATTTTGCCACAATTTAAAAAAGCAAATTTCTTTTTCTTTTTTTTGAGACAGAATCTCACTCTGTCACCCAGGCTGGAGTGCAGTGGGCACGATCTCTGCTTACTGCGACCTCCGTCTCTCAGGTTCAAGTGATTCTCCCGCCTCAGCCTCCCGAGTAGCTGGGATTACAGGCATGCACCACCATGCCTGGCTAATTTTCGTATCTTTTAGTAGAGACAGGGTTTCACCATGCTGGCCAGACTGGTCTCAAACTCTTCACCTCAGGTGATCCACCCACTTCCACCTCCCAAAGTGCTGGGATTACAGGTGTGAGCCACTGCACCCGGCCAAAAAAAAAAAGCAAACTTCTAAACAGTATTCTACCTCTTCTGTTAGAAACAGATACATAAGACTACAGGCCGGGCCTGGTGGCTCACGCCTGTAATCCCAGTACTTTGGGAGGCCAAGGCGGGTAGATCACCTGAGGTCAGGAGTTCAAGACCAGCTTGGCTAACATGGTGAAACCCTGTCTCTACTAAAAATACAAAATTAGCCAAGTGTAGTGGCACATGCCTGTAATCCCAGCTTTTTGTGAGGCTGAGGCAGGAGAATCATTTGAACCTGGAAGGCAGAGGTTGCAGTATGCCAAGATCACAGCACTGCACTCCAGCCTGGGCAACAAGAGTGAAACTCTGTCTAAAAAAAAAAACAAAAAAACTATATATTCATATTTCCTTGTATTTGCCTAAAGAAATATTAGAACAACAAACAATAAACATGTAAGGTTTACCTGTAAGAGGAGAAGTACAATTGGGTGGATGGATACAGATGTGAGGAGATTTCTCATAATGCATACTTTTCATATCATTTTTATTTTGGGTCATGTAATGCACTATGAATAAATTCTTCAAACAAGTAAATAAATACAATTTATCCAGATATGTTTTTACTCTGCCCCTCAATGAATACTCAAGGAGTAACATGACTTTTCAGATCATTCTTACGTGATTAAAAGTCTCGTAGTTAGTTTGATTCACAAACGTAGTCTTAATTTCATTTTAAATAAAAATGTTTGATCCCATAAAATAATGCACTGCAAAGTTAATTGAAGGTAGATCTTGTCCTCTCCCACGGATGGGGTCTGCAGTGGGGTAAGCCCGTTAGTGTCAGAAGGGAACATGGTCCTTTCTCCCCTCAAGCTGCTACCCTGCCTACTGTGATTTTACTAACCTGTCTTTCTGACCTGGCCTTCTCCACACAGAGGAGGACAGCAATATTCTTATTCTACCCATAAGGTCATGAGATGGTTTCATGCTTTCTGGGCTTGCAGAAATTGAAAGCTGACTCTTTCTCTTTTGGAGTCCTTTATAGCAGAGGTCCCCAACCCCCGGGTGGCAGACTGCTCTCTGTCAGTGGCCCGTTAGGAACCAGGCCACACAGCAGGAGGTGAGCAGAAGGCAGGAGAGCATTACCTCCTGAGCTTCACCTTCTGTCAGATAAGCAGCAGCATTAGATTCTCATAGGAGTGCAAACACTATTGTGACCTGCGCATGTGAGTGATCTAGGTTGTGTGCTACCTACGAGAATCTAATGCCTGACGATCTGAGGTGGAACAGTTTCATCCTGAAATCATCCCCCCACCCCTCACCCACCCCATCCATGGAAAAATCGTCTCCAAAAAGGTTGGGGACCACTGCTTTATAGGTTCTTAGGAGATGTCTCCCACAAATCATTGTCGGACTCTCACCTGCAGTTCCCTTGAACAGAAAAAAATGCACTCTATTTCAAGGACCTTATTCATTCCTAACCACTAGGAATTCAGTGAGTTTCTGCCAGCTTCTCCCCTGCTAGGCCTGTTCACCCTTTCAGTGGCCTTTGAGTCAGATTATGAAATGGCCCCAAACAGGCTGTCTTTTCATGGGACAGATGTTGCACTCCAGCCTAGGTGACATTTTTATTTAAAATGAAATTGAGACTATGTTTGTGATTCAAACCAACTATGGGACT
Organism: Gorilla gorilla gorilla; assembly: GCF_029281585.2. Classification (NCBI taxonomy): domain Eukaryota; kingdom Metazoa; phylum Chordata; class Mammalia; order Primates; family Hominidae; genus Gorilla; species Gorilla gorilla. The sequence continues at coordinate 114,754,760 of NC_073238.2, read as the reverse complement.
TTTAATTAAGTAAGAATTCCCATGACATCTGGTTCATGGGAAACACTTAAGCACTCGTTGCCTAACAAACTCTGGAATAACAGGCTAATTCCAATCTATTAGTAACTCTCCTCTGTTCCACCTCCAAGCTGCAAGGCAGCCCTTCTCTCTCTTTTTTTTAAGACAGAGTCTTTCTCTGTCGCCCAGGCTGGAGTGACCTCGGCTCACTGCAACCTCTGCCTCCTGGGTTCAAGTCATTATCCTGCCTCAGCCTCCCGAGTAGCTGGGATTACAAGCAGCCGCTACCACACCTGGCTAACTTTTGTATTTTTAGTAGAGACGAGGTTTCACCATGTTGGCCAGGCTGGTCTCGAACTCCTGACCTCATGATCCACCCACCTTGGCCTCCCAAAGTGCTGGGATTACAGCCCTTCTCTTAATGTCAAGATTTCCTCCATCCTGGCTAACATGGTGAAACCCCGTCTCTACTAAAAGAATACAAAAAATTAGCCAGGCATGGTGGCGGGCGCCTGTAGTCCCAGCTACTCGGAGGCTGAGGCAGGAGAATGGCATGAACCCGGGAGGCGGAGCTTGCAGTGAGCCGAGATCACACCACCGCACTCCAGCCTGGGCAACAGAGTGAGACTCCGTCTAAAAGAAAAAAAAAAAAAAAAGATTTCCTGGCCGGGCGCGGTGGCTCACGCTTGTAATCCCAGCACTTTGGGAGGCTGAGGTGGGCGGATCACGAGGTCAGGAGATCGAGACCATCCTGGCTAACACGGTGAAACCCTGTCTCTACTAAAAATACAAAAAAAAATTAGCCGGGCGTGGTGGCGGGCGCCTGTAGTCCCAGCTACTCGGAGAGGCTGAGGCAGAAGAATGGCAAAAACCTGGGAGGCGGAGGTTGCAGTGAGCCGAGATCGCGCCACTGTACTCCAGCCTGGGCGACAGAGCGAGACTCTGCCTCAAAAAAAAAAAAAAAATTCCCGAGGAGGAATCAGACATTAGTGAACTGTGACCTGATAAATAAATTAAGAGAACACATATTAAGCTTTCCAATTGGTCTCATTGAAGCCTTTCTCTTTTAACTTCAGATGAGTGGGAAATAAAGTGTCTACTTCTCTACATTAGAGGAGAGTAGGCTTCAAAGCCCATCAGCAGCTCTTGCCAAAGAAAGCCTTGTAAAAAATTCCTCTCTCTTAAGAGTGAAGAAACTGCACAACACCTTAGTCAGATTATCAAAATGAATATCAACGATGAGAAATAGACATATCGGTGCACCTAAAAATGTGATACTCTGAGAATATATCATTTATGTAGCATTTTAATTAAGAACACATAACCTGAATATTATCATGAGAAAACTAAAAATGAGAATCATTCTTGTTAAAAAAGAATCAGATATCATTGTCATAAAGGACAAAGAAAAGCTCAGGAACTGTTCCAGACAACAGACTAAAGAAACATAACAACTAGGCCAGGCACAGTGGCTCAGGCCTATAATCCCAGCAATTTGGGAGGCCGAGGTGGGCGGATCACCTGAGGTCAGGAGTTGGAGACCAGCCTGACCAACATGAAGAAACCCCGTCTCTACTAAAAATACAAAATTAGCCGGGCATGGTGGCACATGCCTGTAATCCCAGCTACTTGGGAGGCTGAGGCAGGAGAATAGCTTGAACCCGGGAGGCGGAGGTTGCCATGAGCTGAGATCGCGCCATTGCACTCCAGCCTGAGCAACAAGAGCGAAACTCCGTCTCAAAAAAAAAAAAAGAAAAGAAAAAAGAAACATAACAACTAAATGTGATATGGATACTGCAACCTCTAGTGGAGGACAAAACAAATGCTATAAAGAACATTATTTAGGCAGTTGACAAATTGGAATGTGGATGGTAGATTATTTTTAAAAGTATCGTTTCAATGGGAAATTTCCTGACATTGATAACTGTACTGTGACTTTCTAACAGAATGTCCTTTTTCTTAGGAAATATACAAGGAAGTATCTGGAGGCAAAGGGGCGTGATGTATGTAGTTTATTCTTCAATAGTTTAGAAAAAATATATATATATGTTGACAGAGAAAGAATAAATCCCTAACAATAAGCAAATAAAATAAAATGTTAACCGTAAGTAAATCTGGATAAAAGGTAAATAGGTAAGGCTGTGTGTGGTGGCTCACAACTGTAATCCCAGCACTTTGGGAGGCCAAGGCAAGCGGATCACAAGGTCAGGAAATTGAGACCATCCTGGCTAACACGGTGAAACCCCATCTCTACTAAAAATACAAAAAAGTAGCAGGGTGTGGTGGTGAGTGCCTGTAGTCCCAGCTACTTGGGAGGCTGAGGCAGGAGAATGGTGTGAACCCAGGAGGTGGAGCTTGCAGTGAGCCGAGATCATGCCACTGTACTCCAGCCTGGGCCACAGAGCGAGATTCCATCTCAAAAAACAAAAAACAAAAAAAGGTAAATAGGTATTTCTGATATCATTCTTACAACTTTTCTGTAAGTTTGAAATCATTTCCAAATAAAAATGTTTTTATTTAAAAAAAAGTCTACTCTCTGTCTCTTATTCAAGAATATGATTCATATGTATCCCTGATAAAGGTAAAGGGACCAAGAGTCATACAATAATAATGTCTTCTATTTAACCATTTCAATGTGAAAAAAATTATACACAAATTAAAAAGTGTATGTTATGAACACACAGCTTAGAAAATAACAAACACCTGTGTACCGAGGATGTAGCTTATAGAGAGAACATTATCAATACTTTGACATCCTTCCCCCACATCATGCTTTTTCCCAGTCATCATTCCACCCCAGGTAATTACGATCCTGAATTTTATAATAATTGTTCAATCATTTTCTTCAGGGATTTATGACATATATATGTTGAGCTTAACAATGTATAATTTAAATGTGCCTGTTTTACATTTGATACAAACAGAATATTATTTACTCTTCTGTGACTTACTTTTTTCATTCAATATTACATTTTTTAGATCATTCTTACTAATGAGAACAGCTAAGGCACATTTATTTTCATTGCTAAAAAACAGATCAATGTATGACTGTACTGTTATTTATTTATTTATTTATATTATTTATTTTTTTGAGACGGAGTTTCACTCTTGCGCCCAGGCTGGAGTGCGATGGCGTGATCTCAGCTCATGGCAACCTCCGCCTCCCGGGTTCAAGCGATTCTTCTGCCTCAGTCTCCCAAGTAGCTGGGATTACAGTCATGTGCCACCACGCCCAGCTAGTTTTATATTTTTAGTAGAGACGGGGTTTCTCCATGTTGGTGAGGCTGGTCTTGAACTCCCAACCTCAGGTGATCCGCCTGCCTCGGCCTCCCAAAGTGCTGGGATTACAGGCATGAGCCACCACGCCTGGTCTGATTATACTGTAATTTATTTATCTAGCTTACTATTGATGAACATTTGTGTTGCTTCTGTGTTTCTGTCCTTATTAAACAATGATAGTATTAACATTCTTGCACTTGTCTCTTGAGGAGAATGAGCCTTCTCTAGGTTATGGAAGTTTCTTCATATTCCTAGCTTATTTAGATTGGGCTTTTTTTTTTGTACTTATTAAGATGATCATATGGTTTTCAATACTTTATCCTCTTAATCTAGTAAATGGCATATATCATTAATAATGACAATAGAATTGATTTTTGAACATTACACTTTACCTTACATTCATGGGTTGAGTCCAATTTGGTAATGACGTATTTATCATTCTTATTAATCACTAGATTCAATTTGCTTAGATTTTACTTAGGATTTATGAGTGAGATGACCCTATACATTTCTTTTACTATCTTTGTTAGCTTTTGGTGTTGCTCTAAATGAGTCTCTTTCATAAAGAATGAGAATTTCAAAGATAAAGAAAAGTTGCTGACAGTGACAATACAAAGGACCCTAGATATTAGAATAATTATTCTGTCTTCTGATTCTCCTTTCCTTATTCTCTCATCCCATTTATAGAGAATAATATTTTTAAATGATATATACTATGCCACATCTCTTTTTTCAATTTTTTATATTTTATAGAAATTGAGCCAATACAGGAAATAATGTAAATGATGATAAATAGAATTAAATTATTGAGTTATAATTCCTAAAATTATACTTTGGGCTGGGTGTGGTGGTGGGTGCCTGTAATCCCAGCTACTTAGAAGGCTCAGGCACAAGAATCACTTGAACCCGGGAGGCAGAGGTTGCAGTGAGCCGAGATCGTGCCACTGCACTCCAGCCTGGGCAACAGAGTGAGATTCCATGTTAAAAAAAGAAAAAATTATACTTTGGAAATAAATCATGTTCTATAATTTCCCACGGAGTGGAGTGGTCTCTTCAAACCATGTCATGTCAACAGCTGTTTCAAGTTAGAAAGATATGTTAGTGAAAAAGTATGAAAAATAACTCTTAAAATATTAATAGAGAAAAATAAAAATTGAAGTCTCAAACCTGGGTATTTTGCTGCTTCCTCTAAAAATGAAACTGTAGTTGATGAATGCATTGATGTGCTAACTCCCTAGTATACAGAGAAAATTAGACTTGAAGTGATTCCGTCTTTGTTAAATGCAAACAAAATTGTTGACTCAGCTCTCAACAGGAAAGGCAATGTCCTTGTCCTGGGAATTCAAAACATAAAAGGAGCAAATGTTGTACAAGCTATCTAGTGACAATTTGAATGAAAATAAGGTAATTAGGTTCTAATCTTCTAAGCTTAGGCATTTACACGCAAAATAAATATATAAAGTGTTATATCTTACTATATTTTCTTGAAACTCTAGGACATTATTTTCTGAGATTGCTATTTTAAAAGTTATCAAAGCAATGCTAAGTCTCTCGGAGTTAAAGATATACAGTGTAGTTATTTAGGCATTGGTTCTCACACTCTCGGTCCTTCCACATGTCACATGGCTATACGATATTCCCAAGTCATGTGTTTTGCTGTTTGATCTCTGATTCAGCTCGAAGATATTTCAGGGCTCCAGAAGCTAGGCAGTTCTCTGAATACGCTACGTATACATATGAAGCAGCTCAAATGTACAAGTGCTTCCATCAACAATCACTTCAAAGGTCATTAATAACTTACAGGTGTGAGAGTGGAAATGCCCTCTGCACTCTCCTGCCCCTTCCTGAACTCTGGTCACTCTCTCTGGGCCATTTTTGTAATGGTAAATTCTTAACTTGATATTTCTTTTCCCCATTTTCTCTTCTCTGGCTCTGGGGCTATTAAGATGACATTCCAAAATCTTCTAGGAAACACAAAATCGGACCAAAATGCTTAGATGTGTTAATTCTGTTTTTTAATCCTTTCGCGATGTATTTGTTTATTGACAGTAGAGAAAAGCAATTTAAATCCTTACATTGAGAGGACATATATAAAGGAAATGGAAAGACAGAACAGGTGGGTAGTAAAAATCTGCCTGGTTTGAATCATGGGAAAATCTTGATGGACTCTAACATCTGCTTGGTTTCTACTTCGAAGATAATCTCTAAAACTTTACTAGCATCTCCAAAAAGGCCAGTGAACTGTGTGTGAGAAAGAAGCTTAATCCAATGTCTAGATTAAGGTTTCTCACTAGTGGAACTACTGACATTCTGGGCAGGATAATTATTTGCTGTAGGGGGCTGCCCTGTGTACTGGAGGATGTGTAGCAGCATCCCAGGCCTCTACCCACTAGATACCAGTAGCACCCCTACCTCCAAGTTGTGACAACCAAAAATATCTCCAGACATTGCCAAATGTTCACTGAGGGGCAAAACTGCCCCCACTTGAGAAACACTATCACTGAGGGGCAAAACCTCCCCCAGTTGAGAAGCACTAATCTAGATGGAGGTGTCTTCTGATTTTGAGCCTATAAATATGAATCAACTCCACACCAGGACAAGCCAAATAAGACAGTTAAATGCATGTTTAGGAGCCAGGTGCAGCAGCATGCACCTCCAGTCCCAGCTACTAGGGAGGTTAAAGCAGAAGGATCACTTGAGCCCAGAGTTCAAGGCCAGCCTGGGCAACATAGCAAGACCCCCTTCTCTATTAAATAAATAAATAAATGCATGTTTAATCATTGGGTGAAGGAATATTTGTGCAATGCCAAAGTATCACTCCATAGCTTACCTGTAAGTACAAAGCGAAAATGTACCTTTCTGATAGAATTTGCAATTACTACCTTACTGCAAGTGACCACTTAAGTGATAAAACATAGCATCACTAATAATGGGAAAAAATGACTTTATATATTTAACCTGTGTTTAATCAAGTCTCTAGACTCACAATGAATTTATAGAAGAGAAGGGATACAGCAAGTTAAATAACATCATAATGAAACAGACAAACACAGAATGTAGGACATACTATAAGAAAAGCAGCCTAAACTCTTCAAAAAAGAGTTAATGTAGGGCCGGGTGCGTGGCTCATGCCTGTAATCCCAGGACTTTGGGAGGCCGAGGCGGGCAGATCACGAGGTCAAGAGTTCAAGACCAGTCTGGCCAACATGGTGAAACACTGTCTCTACTAAAAATACAAAAATTAGCTGGCGTGGTGGCATGCATCTGTAATCCCAGCTACTCAGGAGGCTGAGGCAGGAGAATCGCTTATACCCAGCAGGCGGAGGTTGTGGTGAGCCAAGATCACACCACTGCACTCCAGCCTGGGCGACAGAGCAAGACTCCGTCTAAAAAAAAAAAAAAGAGTTAATATAATAAAAAGAAAATAAAAGGTGAGAGACTATTCTAGATAAAAAATTATTAAAGAGATGTAATAATGTGGAAACTTTTATTATATCTTATGATTTATTTATTTATTTATTTATTTTAATTTTTATTTTAGAGATGAGGTCTCACCATGTTGCCCAGGCTCATCTTGAACTCCTGGGCTCAAGTGATCTTTCAATCTTTTTTTAAAAAGCTATAAAAGATACTTGTTGAAACAACTGGGCTGGGCACGGTGGCTCACGCCTGTCATCCCAGCACTTTGGGAGGCCCAGGCGGGCAGATCACGTGAGGTCAGGAGTTCGAGACCAGCCCGGCCAACATGGCGAAACCCATCTCTACCAAAAATACACAAATTAGCCAGGTGTGGTGGCAGATGCCTGTAATCCCAGCTACTCGGGAGGCTGAGGCAGGAGAATTGCTTGAACCTGCGAGGCAGAGGTTGCAATGAGCCGAGATTGCACCACTGCACTCCAGCCTGGGTGACAGAAGGAGATTTTATCTCTCTCTCTCTTTTTTTTTTTTTTTGAAACGGAGTCTCGCCCTGTCGCCCAGGCTGGAGTCTAATGGTGCAATCTCGGCTCACTGCAACCTGCGCCTCCCAGGTTCAGGCAATTCTCCTGCCTCAGCCTCCCAAGTAGCTGGGATTACAGGTATGTGCTGCCATGCCTGTCTAATTTTTTGTATCTTTAGTAGAGATGGGGTTTCACCATGTTGTCCAGGCTGGTCTTGAACTCCTGACCTCACGATCCGGCCGTCTCAGCCTCTCAAAGTGCTGGGATTATAGGCGTGAGCCACCGTGCCCAGCCTCGAGACTCCATCTCAAAAAAAAAAAAAAGAAACAACTGGAGAAATTTGAATATTATCTGTATATTAGAAGTTGTGGGCTGGGTCCAGTGGCTCATGCCTCTAAACCCAGCCCTTTGGGAGGCCGAGACGGGCGGATCACCTGAGGTCAGGAATTCAAGACCAGCCTGACCAACATGGAGAAACTCCGTCTCCACTAAAAACACACACAAAAAATTAGCTGGGTGTGGTGGCGCATGCCTGTAATCCCAGCTACTCGGGAGCCTGAGGCAGGAGAATTGCTTTAACCCGGGAGGCAGAGGTTGTGGGGAGCTGAGATCGCCATTGCATTCCACCCTGGGCAACAAGATCGAAACTCCATCTCAAAAAAAAAAAAAAAATTGTCATAATGGTGATATAGTTGTATCGGAGAATGTATTTTTAGCAGGTACATGCTGAAAGTTTAGGTGTTGCTATGGTGTCAAAAAGCTTTTTTGGCTGGGCGCAGTGGCTCGCACCTGTAATCTCAGCACTCTGGAAGGCCGAGGCCAGCAGATCACAAGGTCGGGAGTTCAAGAACAGCCTGGCCAACATGGCGAAACCCTGTCTTTACTAAAAATACAAAAAATTAGCTGGGCGTGAGGCGCATGCCTGTAGTTCCAGCTACTCAGGACGCTGAGGCAGGAAATTGCTTGAACCTGGGAGACAGAGGTTGCAGTGAGCTGAGAGCATGCCACTAAACTCCAACCTGGGCAACAGGGTCTCACCATGTTGCCCAGGCTGGTCTCGAACTCCTGAGCTCAGGAGATCCACCTGCCTTGGCCTCCCAAAATGCTAAAATTACAGGAATGAGCCACCATGCCCAGCCCCAAAAAGCTTTTTTATGCACGCACGCACACACACACACACACACACACACACACACATTAGATTCACCTGCCTCGACCTCCCAAAATGCTAAAATTACAGGAATGAGCCACCACGCCCAGCCCAAAAAGCTTTTTTATGCACACACAATCACACACACACATACACAAACACACACACACACTAATTAGCCTCTACATAATGATGTTTCAGTCAATTATGGACCGCATATATGATAGTGGTCGCATAAGATTATAATGGAACTGAAAATTTTATGTTGCCTAGTGATGTTCTAGCCATCATAACATCATAGTGCAACGCATCTCCTTTTCTATGTTTAACTATGTTTAGATACACAAATACTATTGTGTTACAATTGCCTAAGGTATTCAGTACAGTAACATGCTGTACAGGTTTGTAGACTAGGTGTATATCAGGCCATACCATCTCAGTTTCTATAGGTATACTCTACCATGTTTGCACAATGAAATTGCCTAATGACACATTCCTCAGAACACATCCCTGTCAAATGATGCATGACTATGCATATATATATGCTGTATATATACATGTATACAAACATACAAACACATAGTTACTGTATGTGTGTGTATCTATAAATTGCTATATAGGCCAGGAGCAGTGGCTCATGCCTGTAATCCCAACACTTTGAGAGGCCAAGGTGGAAAGACTCAAGGTGCTTGAGACCAGGAGTTCAAGATCAGCCTGGGCAACATAGTGAGACCCTGTCTCTACAAAAAATAAAACTAAACTAGGTAGGCGTGGTGGCATATACCTGTACTTCCAGCTACTCAGGAGGCTGAGGCAGGAGGATCACTTGAGCCCAGGAGTTTGAGGCTACAGTGAGCTATGATCATGCCACTGCACTTCAGGCTCCACAACAGAGTGACAGCCTGTCTCAAAAACTTGTTACATACATGAATTGTGTATGTGTGTGTGTGTATGTGTGCATACATATATATATATATATATAGTGCTAAGGTCTATATATATACAGAGAGAGAGAAAGAGAAGTACAAAGCAAATGTGGCAAAATGTTAACAGTTGTTGAATTTAGTTGGAGGTGTTCATTTTACTACTTTTTAAAGCTGTTAGTATGTTTGAAAAGTTACAAAATAAAAAAATTAGGGAATAATAAAAAAGAAAATTATTTAATGTATAATCTAATGGAAAGGATCACTAGCATTTATATCATTGCCAATAATAATTGTGTATTGAATGTAAAGTACTGTGAGCAATTCAAAATATATATCATACACAATTCTTGCCCATGAAGGAAAAAAATTTAATTCCTTTATCAAAACTAAGAAAAGAAAGCTCTGAAAAATACAGCATAACAACTGCATAGCTTAGAATTGGATCTAAATAAATATCATTCTTTTTTTTTTTTTTTTGAGACGGAGATTCGCTTTTGTTGCCCAGGCTGAAGTACAATGGCATGATCTCGGCTCACTGCAACCTCCACCTCCTGGGTTCAAGCGATTCTCCTCCCTCAGCCTCCCGAGTAGCTGGGATTACAGGCATGTGCCGCCATGCCCAGCTAATACTTCCTTTTTAGTAGAGATGGCGTTTCTCCATGTTGCTCAGGCTGGTCTTGAATTCCCGACCTCAGGTGATCTGCCCGCCTTGGCCTCCCAACGTGTTGGGATTACAGGCGTGAGCCACTGTGGTCGGCCAAATATCAATTCTTGAGAAAAATCTTAACACCTTTTTTTTCTTTTTGAGATGGAGTCTTGCTCTGTTGCCCAGGCTGGAGTGCAGTGGTGCAATCTTGGCTGACTGCAACCTCTGCCTCCTGGGTTCAAGCCATTCTCCTGCCTCAGCCTCCCGGGTTCAAGACATTCTCCTGCCTCAGCCTCCCAAGTATCTGGGATTACAGGTGTTCACCACCACAACCAGCTAATTTTTGCCTTTTTGGTAGAGATAGAATTTCACCATGTTGGCCAGGCTGGTCTTGAACTCCTGACCTCAGGTGATCTGCCCTCCTCAGCCTCCCAAAGTGCTGGGATTACAGGCGCGAGCCATCGCACCCGGCCAACAACTTTTTATGTCTGTCCGGTATGGGTGTTGCATCAGCCTAACCATAGCCCACTAGACTGGGCCATGAGCTCTCAAAATTCATCCTGAGTCAATTCTTGTTCTTTCTTTCTTCTGAGACGGAGTCTCGCTCTGTCGCCAGGCTGGAATGCAGTGGCACACCACATCCAGCTAATTTTTGTATTTTTAGTTTCACCATGTTGGCCAGGATGGTCTCGATCTCCTGACCTCATGATCTGCCCACCTCAACCTCCCAAAGTGCTAGGATTACAGGCGTGAGCCACCGTGCCCGGTCTTGTATTTTATTTTAATTTGGTAGTTAACTCACACCTACCCTGGTATTTTTGGACCCATGTCATAAATGAGAAAATTGAAGCACAGAGAGTTTTAGTAACTTTTGCAATTTTACCTGGCTAGTGAACATCAGGACTAGGACTCAAATCCAAGTAGTTCTGTTGAAACGTATAACCTAAGAAGGTGAAATGAAATCTATGTTTCATGGGACAGAAAGCATGGTTTTCCAGGCAGGGCTAAACTAAAAACTAAGTTAAAGATAAGATTACAGTTTACATAGCAATTATAGTTAAAAGTTTAAACTTCTCAGCCGAGCGCGGTGGCTCACGCCTGTAATCCCAGCACTTTGGGAGGCCAAGGTGGGTGTATCACGAGGTTAGGAGTTCAAGACCAGCCTGACCAACATGGTGAAACCCCGTCTCTACTAAAAATACAAAAATTAGCCAGGTGTGGTGGCACCCACCTGTAGTCCCAGCTACTCAGGAGGCTGAGGCAGGAGTATCGCTTGAACCCAGGAGGCAGAGGTTGCAGTGAGCCGAGATCATGCCACTGCACTCTAGCCTGGGCGACAGAGCGAGACTCCGTCTCAAAAAAAAAAAAAAAAAAAAGTTTAAATTTCTCTTAGATGAGGGTTACATTTGGGACTCCTCCCCCTACTACCAAGCTCCCAGCACTCAAGTGCCTTTGTACAGCCTCTTGGTGTCAAAGGCCCACCCCTACAACATATGGTGGCCCATTATTGTAATATTTCCCAACCTCTTGCCTTCCATCAGAACTTTCCTGAGTATTCCATGAAACTGATTATCCAAACTTAAGATTCTAAAGCACATCAAATTATGAATGAAGATCTAGGTTAGCATGTTACACATTTATATTTTAACTGGGACCCACTGAACACAGCACCTGAATTCAAGTCAAGGACACAAATTAGAAAATCCAGGCACTTTGGTGGGAGGTCAGTGGCTCAGAGCTCCCTTCAAATTATAAAAAGCTGTCTGAAAAACAGAAAAAAAAAAAATTGTCTGCTTCAAGAAGTCTTTTTTTTTTTTAAACAAGAATTTGCATTTATCTATGAGGTCTTATTTTTACTGTGTGTAATATATTTTCATGATTAAAAAATTAAATAATATAGGCAGGGTGTGGTGGCTCACGCCCATAATCCCAGCACTTTGGGAGGGCGAGGTGGGCAGATCACTTGAGGTTGGGAGTTCGAGACCAGCCTGGCCAACGTGGTGAAACCCTGTCTCTACTAAAAATACAAAAAAATTGGCCAGGTTTGGTGGTGCACGCCCGTAATCCCAGCTACTTGGGAGGCTGAGGCACGAGAATCCCTTGAACCCGGGAGGTGGAGGTTGCAGTGAGCCAAGATCACACCACTGCACTCCAGCCTGGGGGACAGAGTGAGACTCCATCTCAAAATAAATAAATAAATAAATAAATAAATAAATAAATAAATAAATAAATAAAATAACATAACATAACATAACATAACATAACATAACATAACATAAAAAGATATTCACCAACAAGCCTTAGCTGCCTCTCAAGCTGTAGGGAGAAGCATTTTTATTCATTTTTTTGTAAATTCAGTATTTCTTTTCTTTTTTTTTTTTTTTTGAGACGGAGTTTTGCTTTTGTTGCCCAGGCTGGAGTGTAGTGGCACAATCTCAGCTCACTGCAACCTCTTCCGCTGGGTTCAAGCGATTCTCCTGCCTCAGCCTCCTGAGTAGCTGGGATTATAGGCGCATGCTACTGCACCCAGCTAATTTTTGTATTTTTAGTAGAGACGAGGTTTCACTATGTTGGCCAGGCTGGTCTCGAACTCCTGACCTCAGGTGATCCGACTGCCTCGGCCTCCCAAAGTGCTGGGATTGCAGGCGTGAGCCAACGCACCCGGCCAACTCAGTATTTCTTTATATAACACAAGCAAATGGTATCTTCCTCTTATACAAAAGATAGCTTAATATATAAACTGGTCACCTCCACGCTTTGTTCACTTTCAGTACATCCCAGAGATCTCTCTATATATTAGTACCTTGAGATCGTTCTCATTCTCTTTTACAGCTGCTTAGCACTGTATTTTGTGGATATACCGCTGCTTATTTAACTAGTCCCCTATTGCTGGACACCTTGAATTGTTTCCAATCTTTTATTATAAGCAATGCCACTAAGATATCCTCGTATATGCAGATATATCTGCATGATAGATTCCTAGAAGTGGATATGCTAAGTCAAAGGATGTGGTAGACAGAATAATGCTCCCCAAAAAGATGTCCATGTACTAATCCCAACAAAGTGTGAATATGTTACCTTGTATTCAAAAGGAATTCTGAAGAAGTGATTGATTTAAAGACCTTCTTACTTCCACCCTGAATATGAGTGTAATCACAAGGGTGCTTATGAAAGGGAGGCAGGGGAGCCACCGTGGCTCAGGCTGGTTGCCCTGGCACTCGGGAAGGCGAGGCTACATGTTCAAGGCCAACCTGGTCAACATTGATTTAAAAAAAAAACAAAACCTTAAAAAAAAAAGAAAGGGAGGCAGGTCAGAGAGGAGAGAAGATGCTACAGTACTGCCTTTGAAAATGAACGAAGGGTCCATGAACCAAGGAACGCAGGCAGCCTCCAGAAACTGGAAATGACAAGAAAATAGATGCTTCCCTACAGTCTCCAGAAGGAACACATCTGTGAAGACCCATTTTAGACTTCTGATCTCCAGAACTGTAAAATAATAGATTTGTGTTATTTTAAGCCACTAAGTCTGTGTCAATTTGTTAGGCATTAGGAAACTAAGACAAAAGGTAAATGTAACTGTAAAGTTTCTATATATATAACTAAATTTCCTTAATAAAGTTTGTACCTTTTTGTTCTTAAACCAGCAATATACCTATTTTCCCTTTTCTCACCTCTCCAACAAAGTGTGTTATTAAACTCTAGAATTTTTGCACATAAGATAGGTGATAAATGATTCATCTCAAAAGGGTTTTAATTCATGAGTGAGGTTGAACATCATTTCACGTACTTAAGATTTCTTTTTCTGAAACTGTTAAGATACTTTCTGCATTTTTCTACTGAGTTGTTAACTCTGTTTCTTCTTGATTTATTTCTTTTTCTTTTTATTTGTTTTGAGACGGAGTCTCACTCTGTCGCCCAGGCTGGAGTGTACTGGCGTGATCTCAGCTCACTGCAACCTCCGCCTCCCAGGTTCAAGTGATTCTCCTGCCTCAACCTCCTGAGTAGCTGGGATTACAGGTGCCTACCACCACGCTGATTAATTTTTGTATTTTTAGTAGAGGCGGGGTTTCACCATGTTGGCTAGGCTGTTCCTGAACTCCTGGCTTCAGGTGATCCACCTGCCTCTGCCTCCCAAAATGTTGGGATTACAGGTGTGAGCCACCGCGCCCGGCCTTCTTGACTTATTTATAAATGTTCTCTATATTTTAGGAACCTTACCTATTTATAATATGAGTTGCAAATATTTTGCCACTTAATCATTAGCCTCTTCATATTACTTGTGGTACTATTGCTGTAAGTTTTTATTATTTTTAACTTAAATTTTAGTTTTCCTCATACAGGTTTAGTACATTCAAAAGATTTTAGTGTAGCCTTTTTTAGTAGATCAATAATTCAATAAGTCTGCTCTCTAATCTCAAGCAATAACTTTGAGGTGAAGTGTAGTGGCTGATTTGTTTTCCTTTCTTTTTTTCTTTCTTTCTTTTTTTTTTTTTTGAGACAGTCCTGCTCTGTTGCCCAGGCTGGAGTTCCGTGATGCAATCTCAGCTCACTGCAACCTCTGCCTCCTGGGTTCAAGCAATTCTCCTGCCTCAGCCTACTGAGTAGCTGGGATTACAGGCGCCCGCCACTACGCCCGGCTAATTTTTGTATTTTTGTAGAGATGGGGTTTTACCATGTTGGTCAGGCTGGTCTCAAACTCCTGACCTCAAGTGATCCACCTGCCTCGACCTTCCAAAGTTCTGGGATTACAGGCATGAGTCACTGCACTGGGCCTGTTTTCCTTTTTTATTTCTGCAAAAATACTTCAAAAGGAGGAAAATTATCATGTAAGAAATATTCAGAAGATGGCAAAAATATTCCAAGTAAGCTAACACAATTTTTAACATGCAATTACTGCTTTACTTAAATTCATTAAATTAGTTATAAAAATAATCCATAAATTTGCTGGGTCATCATAAAATACTACTATTAGAGTATGGTTTTGTTCTGTTTTTTAGAGACAAGGTCTCACTCTGTCAAGTCTGGAGTACAGTGGCTTGATGATAGCTCACTGCAACCTCAAACTCCTGAGCTCTAGTGATCCTCCTACCTCCGCCTCTTGAGTAGCTAGGACCACAGGTGCATGCCACCAAGCCCAGCTAATTTTTTTAAAAAAACTTTTGTATAGACAGGGCCTCACTATGTTGCCCAGGCTGGTCTCAAACTCCTGGGCTCAAGGGATCCTCCTGCCTCAGCTTCCCAAAGCTCTGGGATTATATGCATGAGCCACTGCACCTGGCCAGTTGTTTTTTTAAACCCCACTTGTGTTCCTTTAAATTGTGTTTTTGAGAAATCCATCCCTAGATCTATAGAAAAAACATTGTTTCTCCTAATTAATATGAATTAGGAACCATTTCTGGATCACAATAAGGCAATAACATTCAACTGAGTTACAACTAATTAAGAAAGAAATGTAAGCAAATAAAAATGAGGAAGTTGAAAACAGAATTTTGCTAAAATTAATTACAAAAATATTTTAAGTTTTCTTACAATCTACAAATTATTGGTAGTGGGAAAATATTGTGTTTATACTTTATACTATGTTGCTTTTACGTTTTCCAAAGAATGTTTCTATAGTTGTGGGGACTTAAAAAATTCTTTTAAAGCTATTTGGTGATAAAGTTATATATCAAAGAAAGCAAAAAAAAGTTCTTGTTATTGTTCTTGGGAGTTAACCTACCTTAGACTTTGCATTGGGCCTATTTTTACTACTTAGATTCTACTGAGTGTTGGCCACCAGGCATTAAGTCCAGAAAAGAGGAGCATGGGCCGGGCGCGGTGGCTCACGCCTGTAATCCCAGCACTTTGGGAGGCCGAGGTGGAAAGATCACCTTAGGTTGGGAGTTCGAGACCAGCCTGACCAACATGGAGAAACCCCGTCTCTACTAAAAATACAAAATTAGCCGGGCATGGTGGCACATGCCTGAATCCCAGCTACTCAAGAGGATGAAGCAGGAGAATCGCTTGAACCTGGGAGACGGAGGTTGCCGTAAGCCGAGATTGCGCCATTGCACTCCAGCCTGGGCAGCAAGAGCGAAACTCTGTCTCAAAAAAAAAAAAAAAGAGGATCATGAT
This sequence comes from Gorilla gorilla gorilla, assembly GCF_029281585.2. Lineage (NCBI taxonomy): Eukaryota > Metazoa > Chordata > Mammalia > Primates > Hominidae > Gorilla > Gorilla gorilla. The sequence continues at coordinate 114,738,710 of NC_073238.2, read as the reverse complement.
CCAGAACACAACAAGATGGGAAGCATCCCATCCACTTTTATGATGTCAATGGTCATATAGGTGACTTTCAAGTCTCTTTCTCTAGCTGTGATCTGCCCCCTTAACAGAACTATACTTCCAGTTGCCTTCCTGATACCTCCATTAGGATATTCCAAAGGAACTACAATACGAATTTTAATACACTCAAAGTTGAATGCATCTTCTCCTCCAAAATCCACAGCTCCTTCTGAATTCTCTATTTCAATTAGTGATCATCCTTTCATCTTTTGTCTGATCAATTTCATCTTGCCTTGTCCTACTTACTCATACTATAAAGGTAAATTACTACTCAGGAGACTGAGGCAGGAGAATCGCTGGGGCTCAAGAGTTGATCGCGCTTGTGAATAGCCACTGAACTCCAGCCTGAACAATGTAGTAAGACTTTGTCTCTTTAAAAAAAAAAAAAAAAAAAAAAAAAAAAAAAAAAAAAAAAAAGCTGGACGCGGTGGCTCAGGCCTGTAATCCCAGCACTCTGGGAGGCCAAGGCGGGCGGATCGTGAGGTCAGGAGATCGAGACCATCCTGGCTAACACGGTGAAACTCCGTCTCTACTAAAAATACAAAAAATTAGCCAGGCGTGGTGGCGAGCCCCTGTAGTCCCAGCTACTCGGGAGGCTGAGGCAGGAGAATGGCGTGAACCCAGGAGGTGGAGCTTGCAGTGAGCCGAGATCACACCACTGCACTCCAGCCTGGGTGACAGAGTGAGATTCCATCTCAAAAAAAAAAAAAAAAAAAAAAGGTAAATAAGCTGATGAGCACCAGGTAAAGATGGAGTCCTTAAGTATGGGCTGCAGCAGGTTAGTGGCTATGGTGGCCTCCATGTCTATCTGTGAATTTTCTTCAGGGCAAATTATATGAGGGTTGGTGCACTGGTGGGGAAAGAAAAATATGGAAACAAATACCATGAAGACAACAATCAATTTTTTGGCCATCACCAATGATTTATAGCTGCTGCTGAAATTAATGGCAAAACACAATCTGGGATGTGAATGAGAGCACAGTACCTCCCAAATGGCACAGGTGGTTTCACTATATGACTGCTGATTCTCCAGAAACAAAATGACCCACTCCTCTTAAATTCATTTAGACAAACCCTAAATTCAAGATCCAGAACAGTATTACCTTATTCTACTACTAGAAAGAAGGTTGAGAAGTGAGTCCCACCTTCAGCACTTTACAAATAAAAATATTAATTAACAATTTAAACGTAAAAATATGGGCCTTTTCACGTAATTACACTTCTTTTTTTTTGAGATGGAGTCTCACTCTGTTGCCCAGGCTGGAGTGCAGTGGCACGACCTCAGCTCACTGCAACCTCCGTCTCCTGGGTTCAAGTGATTCTCCTGCCTCAGCCTCCTGAGTAGCTAGGATTACAGGTGTGCACCACCATGCCTGGCTAATTTTTGTATTTTCAGTAGAGCTGGGGTTTCACCATGTTGGTCAGGCTGTGCTAGAGTTCCTGACCTCAGGTGATACACCCAGCTCGGCTTCCCAAAGTGTTGGGATTACAGGCATAAGCCACCACGCCCATCCGTAATTACACTTTTACTGGTTATTATAAGTTGATTAAAATCATTTGACTAAAAAATTTTTTAATAAAAAATAAGTTAGCCGTTAAGCATTAATTTATAAGCCTTCCTATGAAATGCATTTCAAGAGCTGAACAGTTTATTGTATTTCTATAATACTTTGAAATCTTTTAAGTATAAATTATTTACAAATACAGTTGACCCTTGAACAATGCAGGACTTGCATGGCATCAACTCTCCATGCAGTCAAAAATCAAAGTATAATTTTTGACTCCCCAAAAACTCTACTAATACCCTACTATTGATCAGAAGCCTTATTGATAACATAAAAACATATTTCATAGGTTATATGTATTATATACTGCATTCTTACAATAAAGTAAGCTAGAAAAAGTGTTAAGACAATTATAAGTAAGAGAAAACATGTTTACTATTCATTGAGTGGAAGTGGATCATTATAAATGTGTTCACCCCCATAGTTATCACACTGATTAGGCTTAGGAGGAGGAACAGGAGGGGTTGATATTGCTTTCTCGGGGTGGCAGAGGCAGAAGACGTGGAGGAGTTGGGAGGGGAAGCAGGAGGGGCATGCACACCTGGTGTAACTTTACAGAAATACATCCATTTTTGTCTGACTTGTTTGCTTTCTCATTTCTCTAAAAATGCTTCTATATGGTACCAATCCTCCTTCCACCATTTGCCTTCCTTTAGGTACCCAAATCATAGAAAAGCCCACATTGTAAAATAAGTCAAAAGCAGTCTTGAATAATTGGAACCTTTTTCTATGTCATCTACCTCATCATATGGCACCATTTCGGAAGCACTCGTCTGCATCAAGTCGTCTTCTGTTAATTCCTCTGGTGTGGTGTCTATTAGCTCTTGAATTCCTCCAAGATCCATATCTTAAAACCCTTCGCCCCCCACTCCACCTTTTTTGGCCATATCCACAATCTCTTTCATTATTTCCTTGATTGGTTCTGTCGTAAATCCTGTGAAGTCATGCACAACATCTGGACAGAGTTTTCTCCAGCAGGAATTTTTTGTTTTGGGTTTGATGGCTTTTACAGCTTTTTCTATAACAATGATGATATCTTCAATGGTGTAAACCTTTCAGACTTTCTTTTTCTTTTCTTTCTTTTTTTTTGAGACGGGGTTTCGCTCTTGTTGCCCAGGCTGGAGTGCAATGGTGCGATCTTGGCTCACCACAACCTCTGCCTCTGGGGTTCAAGTGATTCTCCTGCCTCAGCCTCCTGAGTAGCTGGGATTACAGGCATGTGCCACCACGCCCAGCTAATTTTGTATTTTTAGTAGAGACAGGGTTTCTCCATGTTGGTCAGGCTGGTGTCGAACTCCCGACCTAAGGTGATCTGCCCACCTCGGCCTCCCAAAGTCCTGGGATTATAGGCATGAGCCACCGTGGCCAGCCCTTTCAGACTTTCATGATGTTCTATCACAGTTCTCTTCCACAGCATTAACAATCCTTTCCATAGAGTACTGTGTGTAATGAGCCTATGATTCCGATCTAGAGGCTAACTTATAGATGATGTGTTCTGAGGGCCAGGGCCATTGGCCAATATCAAAATAACTTTAAAAGGCAATCTCGGCCGGGTGCAGTGGCTCACGCTTGTAATCCCAGCACTCTGGGAGGCCGAGGTGGGCGGATCACGAGGTCAGGAGATCGAGACCATCCTGGCTAACACAGTGAAACCCTGTCTCTACTAAAAATACAAAAAATTAGCCGGGCGTGGTGGTGAGCACCTGTGGTCCCAGCTACTCGGGAGGCTGAGGCAGGAGAATGGTGTGAACCCAGGAGGCAGAGCTTGCAGTGAGCCGCGATCGTGCCACTGCACTCCAGCCTGGGTGACAGAGCGAGACTCTGTCTCAAAATAAATAAATAAATAAATAAATAAATAAATAAATAAATAAAAAGAAAAGGCAATCCCTTACTGGCAAGTTACTTTCTGACTTCAGGGGCAAAGCATCAATGAAACCAACCCAGAAAAAGGGTTCTCACTGTCCAAGCCTTCTTATTGTACAACCAAAAGACTGGCAGCTGGTGTTTATCTTTTCCCTTCATGGTTCAGAGGTTAGCAGCTTTATAGATAAGGGCAGTCCTGATTATAAATCAGTTGCACAAAAACATTTACACAAAGCAGTAGAGTTAGCCTGTCACTTCCTGCCTTAAATGCTGGTGCTAGCAGTTGATGCCACTTTATGTATTTCCTCATTTCTTTGAAAATTCCAGAGGTTGTTCCAACTTGTGTTCCCATTAACACCAAAGAAGTTTCAGTTTTCCCACATTCTCTAATAACTCAGGCTATCAAATGTATTGATTTTTATCAATCTGATGGATGTGAAATAGTATCTCCTGATTTCTTAATTTGCATTTCCTTGATGCCAAGTGTATCATTAACCATTCAAGATTCTCTTCTTTGAAATGACTAATTCATTTTTCTATTTGGTTGTCTGTTTATTTGATTGTAGAACTGTGTATATATTCTTGATATCAATATACCTTCAAAATAGTTTCTCCTAGTCTTTGGTTTGAGCATTCAATTTTTTCATGGTGTCTTTTATTATAAAGAAATTTTTAATTTTAAAATAATTATTGCAGACACTACTAATTGTCCACTGTACTCTATTCTCCCCTTTTGCCACAGTAATATTTGGAGTTAGACACAGTATTCTGTTGCAAACAATGGAGAGTACCTGGAGGTAAAGTGTGCCACTTCCTGGTATGTGCCTTAAAATATTGAACATGTGTTCCATCACTGTCTCTTCACCTTCCTTCATACTGGCATGTTAAATGTTATAATTGAGAGCAATCTTACAAGCTATATGTTAAGAATAACAAAGTTACTCAACCAGGCTGGGTCTGTAAGATGGCTTTATGGAGCAAAGTTCATCCACCTACCCTGAACTATTACATAAAAGAGAAATAAACTTCTATCATATTAGCCACTGAATTTCGAATATCTTTTTAAAAAGACACTTGGTAAGCTGGGCATGGTGGCTCATGTCTGTAATCCCAGCGCTTTGGGAGGCCAAGGCAGGAGGACTGCTTGAGGCCAGGAGTTCCAGACCAGCCTGAGCAATATAACAAAACCTGTTCTCTACAAATTACTTAATTATTTACTGATTAAGATGGGGTCTCACTTTGTGACCCAGGCTGGAGTACAGTGGCACGATCTTGGCTCACTGCAACCTCTGCCTCCTGGGTTCAAGTGATTCTTGGGCCTTAGCCTCCTGAGTAGCTGGGATTACAGGCATGCACCACCACACCCAGCTAATTTTTGTATTTTTTTGTGGAGACAGGGTTTCACCATGTTGGCCAGGCTGGTCTCAGACTCCTGAGTTCAAGTGATCTGCCTTGGCCTCTCAAAGTGTGGGATTACGGGCATGAGACACCATGCCTGGCCTCTACAAACAATTTAAAAATTAGCAGGATGCAGTTGTTCGCACCAGTAGTCCCAACTACTCAGCAGGCTGATGTGCAGCGGGCTATGATTATGCCACTGCACTCCAGCCTGCATGACAGAGTGAGACCTTGTCTCTAAAAAAAAAATTTTTTAAAGACACGTGGCCGCTGGGTGCGGTTGCTCACGCCTATAATCCCAGCACTTTGGGAGGCCAAGGCAGGCGGATTACAGTGTAAGGAGATAGAGACCATCCTGGCTAACACGGTGAAATCCTGTCTCTACTAAAAATATAAAAAATTAGCCGGGCTTGGTGGCAGGCGCCTATAGTCCCAGCTACTTGGGAGGCTGAGGCAGGAGAATGGCATGAACCCGGGAGGCGGAGCTTGCAGTGAGCCGAGATCGCGCCACTGCACTCCAGCCTGGGCGACTGAGTGAGACACCATCTCAAAAAAAAAAAAAAAAAAAAAAAGACATGTGACCAAATATTGCCAAATACGTTTAAGAAAAATTTCTTAGATAACACACAAATAGTAATTACAATTGTCACTCCTCATCTGTAATTTGGTTTTTTTTCTGTTTCAGTTACCTATAGGCTGAAAATATTACATGGAAAATTCCAGAAATAAATAACTCATAAGTTGTAAATTGCATGCCATTCTGAGTAGCGTGATTAAAATCTCACATCTTGCCCCATCCTGCCCAGGAAGTGAATAATCCCTTTGTCCAGTGATCCCATGCTGTATATGCTACCTACCTGTTAATCACTTAGTAGCTGTCTTGGTTATCAGATTAAAAAAAAATAGTATATATAGGGTCAGTACTATTTCTGGTTTCAGGCATCCACTAGAGGTCTTGGAATGGATTGCCTACAGATAAGAAAGGACTACTGTACTTTATTTAGGGTGATTGTTCTTTGTGTCTAATATAAGAAATCCCAGCCAGGCGCGGTAGGTCATGCCTGTAATTCCAGCACTTTGGGAGGCCGAGGCGGGCGGATCACCTGAAGTCAGGAGTTTGAGACCAGCCTGGCCAACATGGCGAAACCCCATCTACTAAAAATACAAAAATTAGCTGAGCGTGGTGGCAGGCCCCTGTAGTCCCAGCTACTCAGGAGGCTAAGGCAAGAGAATCGCTTGAACCCAGGAGGCGGAGGTTGCAGTGAGCCGAGATGGTGCCACTGCACTCCAGCCTGGGCAACAGAGCAAGACTTCGTGTCAAAAAATAATAATAATAATAGATAAAAAGAAATCCCTCCTAAGATCAAAAAGATACTCTATTTTTCTTTCCTAAAACTTTTAAGCTTTGCTTCTCAAATCCAGGCTTTAATCCTGGCATGTGGTATGTGTACAGTTGAAGTAAGGATTTACAGTTATAATGTAGTTAACCAATTCTTTCAGCACTATTTATTGAATATTCCATCCCACTGATTTATAATGCCATCTCTGTCATATACCAAACAACCATAGATGACTATCTTCTGTTCTATTGCCCTATGCTTATAAACTTGCGCCAATGTCACATTGCTATAATTACTAAAACTTCACACTAAATTCTGATGTTTGGTAGAACAAATCTCTCATTAGTTTTCAAATGTGTCTTGAAAATTATTGATATTTACTCTTCCATTTAAAATTTAACATTCACCTATCAAACCACACATACACACACACACACACACACACACACACACACACACACCTGCCAGGATTTATAATGGAACTACGCTGTATGAATAGATTAATACAAGAAGAAATGACATCTTCAGGCCAGGCGCAGCAGCTCACACCTATAATCCCAGCACTTTGGGAGGCTGAGGCGGGCAGATCACCTGAGGTCAGGAGTTCGAGACCAGCCTTGCCAACATGGTGAAACCCCGTCTCTACTAAAAATACAAGAATTAGCTGGGCATGGTGGCCGGCACCTGTAATCCCAGCTACTCGGGAGGCTGAGGCAGGAGAATGGCGTGAACCCAGGAGGCAGAGGTTGTAGTGAGCCGAGATTGTGCCATTGCACTCCAAACTGGGGGACAAGAGCGAGACTTTGTCTCAAAAAAAAAAAAAGAAATGACATCTTTATAAAACTGAGTTCTCATTCATGAGCATGTTGCCTCCATATTATGTACTTAAGTAAATTTTTGTAATTTTCTCCATAAAGATCTTCAATTTTTTTCTTTTTTGAAACAGGATCTCAGTCTGTCATGGGGTTGTACCATGTTGCCCAGGCTGGTCTTGAACTCCTGTTCAAGCATCTGGCCACCTTGGCCTCCCAAACTGCTGTGAGGTGAGAGCCACTAGACCCAGCCAACATCTTTTGTTCGGTATATTTCAAAGTTCTTCATAGTTTTTTTTTTCACATGTGTATTAGTCTATTGTCATATTGCTATAAAGAGCTACCTGAGACTGGGTATCATAAAGAAAAGAGGTTTAATTGACTCACAGTTCTGCAGGCTGTACAGGAAGCATGGTTGGAGAGGCCTCAGAAACTTACAATCATGGCAGAAGGGCAAAGGGGAAGCAAGCACGTCTTGACATGGCAGCAGGAGAGAGAGAGTGAAGGTGGGGGAAGTACTACACACTTAAACAACCAGATCTCGTGAGAACTCACCCACTATCACAACAACAGCAAGGGGGAAATCTGCCCCAGTGATCCATCACCTCCTACCAGGCCCCTCCTCCAAAACTGAAGATCATAATTCAATATGAGATTTGGGTGGGGCCACAAACCATATCATCCTGCCCCTGGCCCCTCCCAAATCTCATGTCCTTCTTACACTGCAAAACACAATCGTTCCTTCCCAACAGTCCCCCGAAGTCTTAGCTCATTTCAGCATTATCTAAAAGTCCAAGTCCAAAGCCTCATCTGAGGCAAGGTAAGTCCCTTCCACCTATGAGCCTGTGAAATGAAAACCAAGTTAGTTACTTCCAAAACACAATGCAAGTACAGGCCTTCGATAAATGCTCCCATTCCGAAAGGGAGAAATTGGCCAAAAAAATACAAAGGGGATACAGGCCTCATGCATGTTTGAAAACCAGTAGGGCAGTCATTAAATCTTAAAGCTCCAAAATAATCTCCTTTGACTCTATATCTCACATCCAGGGCATGCTGATGAAACAGGTGGGCTCCCAAGGCCTTAGGCAGCCCCACTCCTGTAGCTCTGCAGGGTACAACCCCTCCAGCTGCTTTCACAGGCTGGTGTGAAAGCACCTGCAGCTTTTCCAGGTGCACTACACAAGCTGTTGGTGTATCTACCATTCTGGGGTCTGGAGGATGGTGGCCCTCTGATCACAGCAGTGCCCCAGTGAAGACTCTGTGTGGGCACTCCAACACCACATTTCCCCTCTGCACTGCCCTAGTAGAGGCTCTCCATGAGGCTTTGGCCTGAACATTCAGGCATTTTCATATATCCTCTGAAATTTAGGTGGAGGCTCACAGACCAACTCTTGCCTTCTGCGCACCTGCAGGCCCAACACCTGGTGGAAGCCACCAAGGCTTGGGGCTTGCACCCTTTGAAGCAACAGCCCGAGCTGTACCTTGGCCCCTTTTAGCCGTGGCTTCGCCCCTTTTAGCCATGGCTGGAGCTAGAGCCACTGTGATGCAGGGTGCCATGTCCTGAGGCTGCACAGAGCAGCAGGGCCCTAGGCTAGCCCACAAAACAATTTACCCCTCCTAGGCCTCCAGGCCTGTGATGGGAATGAGCTGCTTCAAAGGTCTCATTGTCTTGGCTTCTAACATTCAGCTCTTCTTTACTTGTGCAAATTTCTGCAGCCTTGAATTCCTCCCCAGAAAATGGGTTTTCTTTATCTACCACATGGTCAGGCTGCAAATTTTCCAAACTTTTATGCTCTGCTTCCCTTTTAAGTTCTAGTTTCAGGTCATTTCTTTGTTTATGAGCATAGGCTTTTAGAAGCAGCCAGGCCAATTTTTTTTTTTTTTTTTTTTTTCTGAAATGAAGTCTCGCTCTTGTCCCCCAGGCTGGAGTGCAATGGCGCAATCTCAGCTTACTGCAACCTCCGCCTCCTGGGTTCAAGCGATTCTCCTGCCTCAGCCTCCTGAGTAGCTGGGATTACCAGCGCCTGCCACCACACCTGGCTAATTTTTGTATTTTTAGTAGAGACGGGGTTTCACCATGTTGGCCAGGCTGGTCTCGAACTCCTGACCTCAGGGGATCTGCCCGCTTCGGCCTCCCAAAGTGCTGGGATTACAGGCGTGAGCCACTGCGCCCAGCCCAGACCAAATCTTGAACACTTTGCTGCTTAGAAATTTCTTTTGCCAGATATCCTAAATCATCTCCCTCAAGTTCAAAGTTTCACAGGTCTCCAGAGCAGGGGCACAATGCTGTCAGTCTCTTTGCTAAAGCATAACAAGAGTGACCTTTACTCCAGTTCCCAATTCCTTGTTTCCATCTGAGACCACCTCAGCCTAGACTTCACTGTCCATATCCCTATCAGCATTTTGGTACCATTCAACAAGTCTCTAGGAAGTTCTAAACTTTCCCTCATCTACCTGTCTTCTTCTGAGCCAACCTCTGCCCATTACCCAGTTCCAAAGTCACTTCCACATTTTCAAGTATCTTTATAGCAATGCCTCACTTCTCTAGTATTTTCTGTATTAGTCCATTCTCACATTGCTATAAAGAACTACCTGAGACCAGGTAATTTATGAAAAAAAAAGTTTAATTGACTCACAGTTCTGCAGGCTGTATAGGAAGCATAATTGGGGAGGCCTCAGAAAACGTACAATCATGACTAAAGGGTGAAGGGGAAAAAAGCACATCTTGACGTGGTGGCAAGAGAGAGTGAAGTGGGAAGTGCTATACACTTTTAAACAACCAGATCTCCTGAGAACTCACTCACTATCATGACAACAGCAAGGGGAAATCTGCCTCCATGATCCAATCACCTCCCACCCAGCCCTTCCTCTGACACTTAAGATCATAATTGAACATGAGATTTGGGTGCAGACATAGAGTCAAACCATATCAATATGATATAATTTTTTTATATTGCATTTTATCTTGTTTCTTGTTGGTATATAGGAATGTTGTTGGTCTTTTGCATGCTGATCCTGTAATTAAATTTTGCTGAATTCTCTTATTAATTTTAATGGTTTAGATCTTCTATGTAAGTAATTATGATGAATGATAAAAAGTTAGACTTTCTTTTTTCATCCTTATGCATTTCACTTCTTTTCTTATTGCCCTGATAGAACTTTAATAAGATGTGGAACAGCAGTCATGAGACTGGCATACTTATCTTTTTTTTTTTTTTTTTTTTGAGATGGAATCTTGCTCTGTCGCCCAGGCTGGAGTGCAGTGGCGCAATCTCAGTTCACTGCAACCTCCACCTGCCAGGTTCATACCATTCTTCTGCCTCAGCCTCCCAAGCAGCTGGGACTACAGGTGCCCACCACCATGCCCAGCTAATTTCTTGTATTTTTAGTAGAGACGGGGTTTCACCATGTTAGCCAGGATGGTCTCAATCTCCTGACCTCGTGATCCACCCGCCTCAGCCTCCCAAAGTGCTGGGATTACAGGCGTGAGCCACCGCACCCAGCCTGGCATACTTATCTTGTTCCTCACTTAAAAGGGGATACTGACTGATGCTTACTTTGAGTTTTATGAGATACCCTTTATCACGTTAAAAGGATTATCTTATCATTTCTCCTATATAAGTTTGTACTACAAATATGTGTTAAATTTTATGAAAACTTTTTTTTGAATCTTCTAAGGTGATTGTATCATTTTCTTCCTTTAATCCATAAATGTGATAAATTATTTCAGTAAGTGTTCTATTGTTAGACCATCCTTGAATTACTGAGATAAATCCTCCTTAGCCAAAATTGTGTTTTTATACATGCCGCATATTATTTGCTCATGTTTTATTTAGGAATTTTGCATTTATGTTAATAAGGAAAACAAAACTATATTTCTTTCTTGATTTTCTTTTACTATCCTCATTAAATTTTACCACACTCATCAAATAAATTGGAAAACTTTCCTTCTTTTTAAAAATTCTATTGAACTGTTTATGTAAAATAGGAGTTTTATACTGTTATGAGGCAGGATAGGTAGTCAAGGAAGGGACCATGTTCTTGGGACGCAGCAACCATGGTGACCGTACAATTAACACAACAAGCCTTTGCATTCACATTGAAATTGAGCTCATTCAAGCAAAGCTATCTTCAGTGGGGACTTTCCCCTCTAGAGAGCATGCACAATTTTTTTTTTTTTTTTTTGAGACGGAGTTTTGCTCTTGTCGCCCAAGCTGGAGTGCAATAGCAGGATCTCGGCTCACTGCAACCTCTCCCTCCCAGGTTCAAGTGATTCTCCTGCCTCAGCCTCCCCAGTAGCTGGGATTACAGGCGCCCACCACCGTAGCCAGCTAATTTTTCTATTTTTAATAGAGACGGGGTTTTGCCATGTTGGCCAGGCAGGTCTCGAACTCCTGACTTCAGGTGATCCACTCGCCTCAGCCTCCCAAAGTGCTGGGATTACCAGCGTGAGCCACCGTGCCCATCCAAGCATGCACAATTTGATTTTACCTGTCCTTGAACTGACCCTTTGCTCATTTTAATAGTAAAAAAACAGACCTCTGAGTGGACATTTAAGATGCTGAGACATGCGATGTATGAACAAGCATGTACAGTTACTGTACATGTGCACCCAGAAAACCACCCAGAACATGCTTACTAGCAATGCTTCTTTCCACCTCCTTATGAATAATCATGTAAGACTTCATAAAGGGAGTCTCCCTAGTGCTAGTCTTTACTGTCTTGCCCTTATGATCAGCCCGTCCTAAATCCTCTTTCTCAGGGTGTACTGTTTATTCTGTACCTAGCTACCTAACTTTCAAAATATTCTTTTTCTTTTGCAATAAATTTCTCTATGCTATACCTCCTTTCCTGTGTGTCTCTTGTTTAATTTTACATTCTTTTAAACCAAGAAGACAAGAACCGAGGTATCACAACAGCCATCAATAGTTAATCCTTGAAGCCTGAAAGTCATTATGAGCCTCTAAGTTTTTGTTTTTTTGTGAGGGAGTCTTGCTCGGGCTGGAGTGCAGTGGCTGCATCTTGGCTCACTGCAACCAACCTTTGCCTCCCGGGATCAAGCGATTCTCCTGCCTCAGCCTCCCAAGTAGCTGGGGCTACAGGCCCATGCCACCACGCCTGGCTAATTTTGTGTATTTTTAGTAGAGACGGGGTTTCACTGCGTTAGCCAGGATGGTCTCGATCTCCTGACCTTGTGATCCACCCACCTCGGCTTCCCAAAGTGCCAGGATTACAGGCATGAGCCACCGTGCTCAGCCAAGCCTTTAAGTTTTAAAAGCATTATGGGGCCAGGTGTGGTGGCTCACACCTGCAATCCCAACACTCTGGGAGGCCAAGGCAGGTAGATCACTTGAGATCAGGAGTTCCAGACCAGCATGGCCAATATGGCGAAAACCTCGTCTCTATTAAAAATACAAAAATTAGCTGGGCATGGTGACATGTGCCTGTAGTCCCAGCTACTCGGGAGGCTGATGTAGGGGAATGAATCGCTTGAAACTGGGAGGCAGAGGTTGCAGTGAGTCAAGATCACGCCACTGCCCTCCAACCTGGGTGACAGAGCAGACTCTGTCTCAAAAAAAAAAAAAAAAAATTAAATGAAAATGAAACAGAAAAAGGTGGCACCTATATGAGGAAGCCAAAGCTTTTATCCAATCACCCAAAATCGTGCTTTGTGACCCACCTAGCATCAAAGGAATCTGGGAAAGTACTTTTATCTAGGCACATTATTACCCCAAACAAAATCAGAGCTCTGATAGTAAAAGAGGAAGAAGGTCGGATTTTAAATTGTCAACTGGCTGCATCTGCTGTAGTCACTTTGGTTGCTATATCCTTCCAGGAAATTGTCCATTTCACCTAAAGTCCTAACTTCTATTTTTTTTTTTTCTTTGAGATGGAGTCTCACTCTGTTGCCCAGGCTGGCATGATCTCGGCTCACTGCAACCTCCGCATCCCAGGTTCAAGCAGTTCTCCTGTCTCAGTCTTCCGAGTAGCTGGATTACAGGCACATGCCACCATGCCCGGCTAATTTTTTATATTTTAGTAGAGACAGGGTTTCACCATGTTGCCCAGGCTGGTCTCAAACTCCTGAGCTCAGGCACCTGCCTCAGCCTCCCGAAGGGCTAGGATTACAGGCATGAGCCACTGCGCCCGGCTTCTCTTATAATTTTTAAGAATCCCTACCATATCTACAGTTTTGCACCTTTAAAAAATGCCAACTATTGTACTTTTGTGCCTTTTAAAATTCTTTTTTGCCAAAAGTTTGTCCCCAAAGTCCTGGGATTACAGGCATGAGCCACTGTGCCCGGCCTCCACCTTTGGTTTTTTTGAGCCTCCAATTGTTTGATTTTTTTGAGACAGAGTTTCACTCTTGTTGTCCAGGCTGGAGTGCAGTGGTATGATCTCAGCTCACTGCAACCTCCACCTCCCCGGTTCAAGGGATTCTCCTCCCTTAGCCTCCGAGTAGCTGGGATTACAGGCGCGTGCCACCATGCCCGGCTAATTTTTTGTATTTTTCATAGAGACGTGATTTTACCATGTTGGCCAGGCTGGTCTTGAACTCCTGACCTCAGGTGATCCACCCACCTCAGCCTCCCAAAGTGCTGGGATTACAGGTGTGAGCCACAGTGCTCGGCCACCTTTCTTATTTTTTAACATGAGTATTTAAAGCTACAAATTTCTCTCTAAGGACTGCTTTAGTTGTGTCCCCAGGTTTTATGCGTTTTCATTATCATTCAGCTCAACATATTTTCTAGCCTCCTTTGTGATTTCTTCTTTGATCCATAAGTTACATAGGCTGTGTGGCTTAATTTCCAAATATTTCAGCATTTTCCAAATATCTTTTTTGTTTTCAATTCCTAATTTAACTTAATTTAGGTCACATATCTGTATAATTTTAATCTTTTGAATTTTGAGACTAGATTTATGACATGGCATATTGTCTATTTTGGCAAATGTTCAAATTGCAATTGAAAAGAATACATATGCTGGGCGCGGTGGCTCACACCTGTAATCCCAGCACTTTGGGAGGCCGAGGCAGGCGGATCATGAGGTCAGGAGATCGAGACCACGGTGAAACCCCATCTCTACTAAAAATAAAAAAAATTAGCTGGGCGCGGTGGCAGGTGCCTGTAGTCCCAGCTACTTGGGAGGCTGAGGCAGGAGAATGGCGTGAACTCGGGAGGCGGAGCTTGCAGTGAGCCGAGATTGTGCCACTGCACTCCAGCCTGGGCGACAGAGCAAGACTCTGTCTCAAAAAAAAAAAAAAAAAGAAAAGAAAAGAAAAGAAAAGAATACATATATGATTGTGTGTAGTGTTATATAAATGCCAGTTATCTCAAAGTGGTTGATAATGTTGTTTAAACCAAATCTTGGGTGTAGTGTTTATATATTTCAGTTAGGCTCAGGTAATAAAGTTGTTAAAAGTATCTGTATCACCATTGAGTTTTTCTCTGTTTTATCAATAACTAAGAGAAGGATACTAAACTCATCAAATGTAATTGTAGCTTTGGGGGCCAGGCACTGTGGCTCATGCTTGTAATCCCAGCACTTTGGGAGGCCGAGGCAGATGGATCACTTGAAGTCAGAAGTTCCACACTAGCCTGGCTAACATGGCAAAACCCCGTCTATTCTATAAATACAAAAATTAGCCAGGTGTGGTGGCGCACACCTGTAGTCCCAGCTACTTGGGAGGCTGAGGCAGGAGAATCGCATGAACCCAGGAGGCAGAGGTTGCAGTGAGCAGAAGATCGTGCCACTGCACTTCAGCCTCCCAACAGAGCAAGGCTCCGTCTCAAAAAAAAAAAAAAGTGTAGATTTCTGCACTTTTGCCTTTAGTTCTGCCCATTTCACACTATTCTATTTTCTCCATGAATGTTTATCATTATTTCTTGAGTAAGTGACACCTGTTCCCTACCATCAGAAGCAGCAGTCCCAGAATGCCACCCCACTCCATGGATGTCAAACCACTCCATTGTTTAAAAGACACAACTCATACAGGCACTGGATGGAACCATACTTTACTCATGTAGAGGACAGACACGGAAAGAGATCAGTTTCAACAGCAAGCATTCGTTCCCCCAAGGCCAGCAGGTCTGACCACATAGCCAATGCAGGGAGATGGTCTGCAGGCATCCATCTTGTGTTATAGGTGAAGGACACCATCTGCTCCCTACTGGGAACAGATATCATAGTGGGGTTGGCCAGGCACACATGAAGCACACACTTTAAGTAAAACAAGGTAATAAACATCTAGCCTAGAACAGGAGAAGATAACCCCAAGCAAGGCGATATGCCAAGCACAAGTTGTGAAGTTTCTTTATCTCCATATAAAAAAATGTTCTGGCCAGGCGCGGTGGCTCTCGCCTGTTATCCCAGCACTTTGGGAGGCCAAGGCGGGCAGATCACGAGGTCAGGAGATCGAGACCATCCTGGCTAACATGGTGAAACCCCGTCTCTACTAAAAATACAAAAAATTAGCCAGGTGTGGTGGTGGGCGCCTGTAGTCCCAGCTATTCAGGAGGCTGAGGCAGGAGAATGGCGTGAACCCAGGAGGCAGAGCTGCAGGGAGCCGAGATAGCACCACTGCACTCCAGCCTGGGCAACTGAGTGAGACTCCGTCTTAAAAAAAAAAAAAAAAGAAAAAGAAAATGTTCCAGGCCCAAACACACTCTTACACAGTTGTTCAAGGGTCAACAGGCTGTACAAGACTGTCTTTATAAACGTTCTGAAATATCCCTTTTTTCTCTGATAATATTCTTTTTTGTTGTTGTTGTTCAGATGAAGTTTTGCTCTTGTCACCCAGGCTGTAGTGCAATGACCAGATCTTGGCTCACTGCAACCTCCACCTCCCGGGTTCAAGCAATTCTCCTGCCTCAGCCTCCTGAGTAGCTGGGATTACAGGCATGCGCCACCACACCCAGCTAATTTTGTAGTTTTAGTAGAGACGGGATTTCTCCATGTTGGTCAGGCTGGTTTCAAACTCCTGACCTCAGGTGATCTGCCTGCCTTTACCTCCCAAAGTGTTGGGATTACAGGTGTGAGCCACCACACTCAGCCTCTGATAATATTCTTTGTTTGAAGTATACTTTTCTGACATTAAAAGCCACTCCATTTCCTCATGATTAGTGTTTACATGGTATATATTATTTTTCTATCCACACACAAATTAGGCAGGTGTGGTGGCACACACCTAAAGTCCCAGCTACATGGGGATGTGAGGGATCTAGATTCTCCTTATGAGATTCTAATGCCTGATGATCTGTCACTGTCTCCTATCACCCCCCATATGGGACCATCTAGTTGCAGGAAAATAAGCTCAGGGCTCCCACTGATTCTACATGATGGTGAGTTGTATAACTATTTCATTATACATTACAATGTAATAATAATATAAATAAAGTACACAATAAATGTAATGTGTTTGAATCATCCTGAAACCATCCCCTCTCCCCCATCCATGGAAAAACTGTCTTACACAAAACAGGTCCCTTGTGCCAAAAAGGTTGGGGGCCACTGTTCTAGCCTGAGCGACACAGTAAAACTGTCTCAAAAATTGTTGGGTTTCAGGCCACTATCTGAATCTTTGTTTTCTATTAGTACTAGATACTACAAGATGTTTTTGTCGTTGCTGTTTTTTTCCCCTCTTTCTCTGCATTATTTTGGATTATTTTTGTTTTCCACTTTGTGTCCTCTATTGGCTTTTTATTATACCTCTTTGTTTTTCACCCATTGTTCGCGGGGTTATAATATGCATTCTTAACTTATTACACACTTTACCATGAATTCATATTGGACCATTTTGTATATAACAAAGGAATCTTAAAATGATAGACTTCCATTTTTCCCTTCCTGTGTATTGTGCTATTACGGCCATTACAGTTCACTTCTACATAATTTAAGCCCCACAATAAATCACCATTTTATTTTGTTTTTGCTTTAAATTGTCGATTATGTTTTAAAGGAATTTAAAAATGAAAAAAGTCTTTTATATTTACCCACAAATGCTCACGTGTTCTTCATTCCTTCTTGTAGACATGATTTTTCTACCTGGTATCTTTTTCCTTCAGCTTTCCTTTAACATCTCTCATAGTGCAGACCTGCTAGTGACTAATTCTCTAACCTATCTGAAAATATCTTTATTTCCCCTTCATTTTAGAAGGATATTTTCATTGGATATAGGTTGACATTGTCTTCTTTCTGCACTTTAAAAATGCTATCCCCTTGGCTTATGTTGTTTCTGATGAGAAGTCATTCTTCGTTATGTTTCCTAAATTTAGTTAGTTGTCTTTTATTTATCTTTGTCTTCGGTTTTTAGAAATTCAACTATAATGTGCCTAGTTGTGTTTTTTCTTTTTCTTTTTTTTTTTGAGACGGAGTTTCGCTCTTGTTGCCCAGGCTGGAGTGCAATGGCGCAATCTCGGCTCACCACAACCTCTGCCTCCCAGGTTCAAGCGATTCTCCTGCCTCAGCCTCCTCAGTAGCTGAGATTACAGGCATGCACCACTACACCTGGCTAATTTTGTATTTTTAGTAGAGACGGGGTTTCTCCATGTTCAGGCTGGTCTCGAACTCCTGACCTCAGGTGATCTGCCCATCTCAGCCTCACAAAGTGCTGGGATTACAGGCGTGCAGGCGTGAGCCACTGCGCCAGCCTTTTTTTTTGAGACAGGGTCTTGATCTGTCACCCAGGCTGGAGTGCAGCAGCATGATCAAAGCTCACTACACCCTTGACCTCCTAGGCTCAAGTGGTCCTCCTGCCTCAGCCTCCTGAGTAGGTGGGATTACAGGCATGTGCCACAACGCCCAGCTAATTTTTTTGTAGTTTTGGTAGAGACAGGGTTTCACCATGTTGCCCAGGCTGGTCTTGAACTCTTGGAGTCAAAAAATTGGCTGGCCTCAGACTCCCAAAGTGCTGGGATTACAGGGTATTAGCCACTGTGCCTGGGCCCCTAGTTGTGTTTTCATTTGTTTATCTTACTTGGGGTTTATTAAACTTCTTGAATCTGTAGGTTTATAGCTTTCCTCCAATATGTCAGATTTTTCAGCCACTATTGCTTCAACATTTTTTTCTTCCTTATTCTTTTCCATCCTTATGGGGTTCCTGTTTCAAAAATCTTGTCCAAGAGGTCACCGATCTTCCATTAAAATTTTCCTCCTAGCATTTTGCTGTCTGTGCTTCTGTTTGGATCTTTTTTTTTTTTTTTTGCCTTGTCTTCAAGTTCACTGATTCTGCCTTCTGCCACATCAAATCCACTGTCAAGCCCATCCTGTATAATTTTCCCTTTAGATATCATATTTTTCAGTTCTTGAATTTCTATTTGGTTCTTTTGAAATAGTTTCCATTTTTCAACTAATATTTCCTATCTTTTCATTCACTAGGTCCTTCTTTTCCTTTAATTTATTTATTTTATTTATTTTTTTTTTGAGACGGAGTCTCATTCTGTAGCCCAGGTTGGAGTGTAGTGGTATGATCTCGGCTCACTGCAACCTCCACCTCCCAGTTTCAAGCAATTCTCCTGCCTCAGCCTTCCAAGTAGCTAGGATTACAGGTGCCCACCACCATGCCTGGCTAATTTTTTTTTTTTTTTTTTTTTAATAGAGACAGGGTTTCACCATGTTGGCCAGGCTGGTCTAGAACTCCTGACCTCAAGTGATCCGCCTGCCTTGGCCTCCCAAAGGGCTGGGATTACTGGTATGAGCCACCACACCTGGCCTCCTTTAATTCTTAAACATTTAAAATACTCACATTAAGCCCTTTTTGCTTATTCTTATACTTCTGTCAACTCTCAGTCTTTGTCTATCTCTATTGACTGTTTTTCTCCTAGTTACACATATCAATTTCCTACTTCTTTGCCTTTCTTTTTTTTTTTTTTTTTGAGACAGAGTCTCACTCTGTTGCTCAGACTTGAGTGCAGTGGTGCAATCTCAGCTCACTGCAACATCTGCCTCGAGGGTTCAAGTGATTCTCCTGCCTCAGCCTCCCGAGTAGCTGAGACTACAGGTTCACGCCACCACGCCCAGCTAATTTTGTATTTTTGGTAAAGACGGGGCTTCACCATGTTGATCAGGCTGGTCTTGAACTCCTGACCTCAAGTGATTCACCCAACTCGGTCCCCCAAAGTGCTAGGATTACAGGTGTGAGCCACCGCACCTGGCCTTTTCTAATAATCTTTAACATTTATGCTAAATACTGTGAATATTACTTGGGGTCTGGATATTCTTTTTTCAAAGAATTTTGTTCTGGCAGGTTAATTTTTTTTTTTTTTTTTTTTTTTTTGAGATGGAGTCTCGCTCTGTCACCCAGGCTGGAGTACGATCTAGGCTCACTGCAGCCTCAACCTCTCAGGCTCAAAAAATTCTTCCATTTCAGCCTCTGAAGTAGGTGGGACTACAGGCATGTGCCACCACCCTGCTCCCAACAGCTAATTTTTAAATTTTTTTGTAGAGATGGGATATTGCTATGTTGCCCAGCCTGGTCTTGAACTCCTGGTCTCAAGCAATCCTCCCACTTCAGCATCTTGAAATGCTGGAATTATAGGCATGAGTCACCACACCCAGTCTTATATGGATTTTTTTTCCTTCCGAGTCGGAGTCTTGCTCTGTCACCCAGGCTGGAGTGCAGTGGCATGATCTCGGCTTACTGCAACCTCCGCCTCCCAGGTTCAAACAATTGTCCTGCCTCAGCCTCCTGAGTAGCTGGGATTACAGGCACCTGCCACCACACCTGGCTAATTTTTGTATTTTTAGTAGAGATGAGGTTTCACCATGTTGGCCAGGCTGGTCTCAAACTCCTGACCTCATGATCTGTCTGCCTTGGCCTCCCAAAGTGCTGGGATTACAGGCATGAGCCACTGTGCCTGGCTGGATTTTTTTTTTTTCTTTTAATGACATATCAGCCAGGTGGCTCACCCCTGTAATCCCAGCACTTTGGGAGGACAAGGTGGGCAGATCACTTGAGGTCAGGAGTTCGAGACCTGCCTGGCCAACACGGTGAAACCCTATCTCTATTAAAAATACAAAAATTAGCCGGGCATGGTGGTGGGTGCCTGTAATCCCAGCTACTTTGGAGGCTGAGGGAGGAGAATCCCTTGAACCCAGGAGGCGGAGGTTTCAGTGAGCCGAGGTCACGCTATTGCACTCTAGCCTGGGCAACAAGAGTGAAATTCTGTCTCAAGAAAAAATAAATAAAACAACATAAAATGACCTATCAACTCAATTGTTTTAAAATTTTGTTTTCATGGGTCTAGTAGACACTTTAGGGTCAGAATAGCCATACTCCTATGTTGTTAAGTGGTGTGTTTAGTGAGGTCTCTCTTGTGGCTGACTGAAAGTCCAACATCTCTTCCAGTGCAGTATGATTTCTGGAGTCTCCATTCAGCTACACTGTAGCTACTCTCTGCCAGGTCTTGCAGAGTTTCTCCCTGTGAATACACAGCTTATATTTTGTCAAAGACTTAAGTGGCCCTTACGCAGACTTTTAGTGCTACTTCTCTGTGGAGCTCCCTCTCTGGTACCTGACCTAGCCATTATAGAACTCAACAGCTCAAAAATCCAATCTCTATATCTTCAACTCATGAAGACCACAATATTCTACAAGGGTTCCACCTCCCTGCACCATGGATCACAAAGTGCCTCCACACAGAAAGGCAAATTGTGAGGCTCAACTTGTACATTTTCCTTCCCCAACAGATACAGTCCCATACTGCCTGTTGTCCAACATCTGAAAACAGTTGTTTTATGTATTTTGTCCAGTTATATGTGGTTTACACTCTGTTATCAGTTATGTTGGCTTGGCCAAAAGAGGAGTGATTGTTCAATAACTTGTTAACAATTATATATATGTATTATACAAAATGAATAGAACTTATCAAAACTGAGAGATGATCTAGAAAATATCACATAGAGGCTGGGCGCGGTGGCTCAGGCCTGTAATGCCAGCACTTTGGGAGGCCAAGACAGGTAGATCACCTGAGGTCGGGAGTTCAAGGCCAGCCTGACCAACATGGAGAAGCCTCGTCTCTACAAAAAATACAAAATTAGCCAGGTGTGCTGGCGCATGCCTGTAATCCCAGCTACTCAGGAGGCTGAGGCAGGAGAATCGCTTGAACCTGGGAGGCAGAGGTTGCGGTGAGCCAAGATCACATCATTGCACTCCAGCCTGGGCAACAAGAGCGGAACTCCAGCTCAAAAAAAAAAAAAAAAGTTTATATATATATACCAAAACTGGGAGATGATGTTGAGTTTTGGTGGGTTGTATTCATTTTATATTAATTATATATGTATAATATATATGATATGCATTCAAATATATATAGATTTTCTTTCTTTTTTTTTTTTTTTGGAGACAGAGTCTTGCTCTGTCACCCAGGCTGGAGTGCAGTGGTGCAATCTCGGCTCACTGCAACTTCCACCTCCCTGGTTCAAGCAATTCTCCTGCCTCAGCTTCCCAAGTAGCTGGGACTATAGGCACCCATGACCACGCCTGGCTAATTTTTTGTATTTTAGTAGAGATGGGGTTTCACCATATTGCCCAGGCTGGTCTCGAACTCCTGAGCTCAGGCAATCCACCCACCTTGGCCTCCCAAAGTGCTAGGATTACAGGTGTGAGCCACTGCGCCCGGCCAAATATATATATTTTCTGTATCATATTAACTTTCTATATCATCTTCTGTTTTGGTAAGTTGTATTTCTTCCATATTTTAAATATCTCAAATTAGTCATTAATATTATTTTATATATGCAATAATTATTTCAATATTCCCATATGTTGGTGATCAACTTCTTTGTATACCATTCCTTCTTGTAGTCCACTTTCTCCTGCTGGGTTTAATATACTTTTTCCTCCTATACATCCTACACCTCTGTAATAATTATTAAAGGTGTTTAAGTGGTAAATTCCCACATTTGAAATCTGGAAAAGTGGGAATTTACTACTGTAAAATCTGTAATAATTATTAAAAGTCTGTAAGTGGTAAATTCCCGCTTTCTGAAATCTGGTTTTTGTTTAGCTCTCATTTTTGAATAATAGTTTAGCTGGGTATGGCATCTAAGTTAGTTATTTTCTCTTAGCTCTTTCAAAATATTATTCCTTTGTCTTCAGACCTGTCTTATTAATGTTGAGATGTATACTGCTAGCCTAAATGTTGCTTCTTTGTATGTAATTTTTTAGAGTTTCTGATGTTATCTTGTCTACCTTTGATTATCCAATAAAAATTTTCTGATATTTCTTCTCTTTTTCTCTCTCTTTTGAGATAAGGTCTCACTCTCTTTGTCACCTAGGCTTGAGTGCAGTGGCGTGATCACTGCTCACTGCAGCCATGACCTCCTGGGCTTAAGCACCTCCTGAGTAGATGGGACTACAGGTGCATGCCACCATGCCTAGCTAATTTTTAGATTTTTTGTAGAGATGAGGTCTCATGATATTGCCCAGATTGGTCTCAAACACCGGGGCTCAAGCAATCCTCCTACCTCAGTCTCTCAAAGTGTTGAGATTACAGGCATGAGCTACCGTGCCTGGCCTGATACTTCCTTAAGGCACTTACTATATTTTGTATTAGCCCCTTTCCATACTTTAACATTATTTACCTTGTATTATTTCGTTGTGTTCCATACTTGCCTTAACCCCACCATTAGAGAACAAGCTACCTGACACTATATGAAGTACTATGCATCTTTTCCTATAAAGAGGCACCATTTTCTTTCATGGACTGGGGAGTGGTACATAAAGAAAAAAGAAGGATGGGAGCGGTGGCTCAAGCCTGTAATCCCAGTACTTTGGGAGGCCAAAGCGGGTGGATCACCTGAGGTCGGGAGTTCGAGACCAGCCTGACCAACATGGAGAAACCCCATCTCTGGCCAGGCACAGTGGCTCACACCTGAAATCCTAGCACTTTGGGAGGCCCAGGCAGGCAGATCACGAGGTCAAGAGATTGAGACCATCCTGGCCAACATGGTGAAACCCCGTCTCTACTAAAAATATAAAAATTAGCTGGGCGTGGTGGTGCGTGCCTGTAATCCCAGCTACCCAGGAGGCTGAGGCAGGAAAATCACTTGAACCCGGGAGGCGGAGGTTGCAGTGAGCTGAGATCACGCCATTGCACTCCAGCCCGGGTGACAAGAGCGAAACACCGTCTCAAAAAAAAAAAAAAAAAAAAAAAAGAAAGAAAAGAAAAGAAACCCTGTCTCTACTAAAAATACAAAAATTAGCTGGGCATGGTGGTGGGTGCTTGTAATTCCAGCTACTTGAGAGGCTGAGGCAGGAGAATGGCTTTAACCCAGGAGGCAGAGGTTGCAGTGAGCCGAGATCGTGCCATTACACTCCAACCTGGGCAACAAGGGCAAAACTCCGTCTCAAAAAAGAAAAAAGTTCAAAATGCTGAATCTGAGTTTAGCAACAGAGGCTCATCTCAAAGACTGCCTAGATATGGCTAATGTTTAAGAACAAATAAATAAGTTATGTATGCATTGACTATTCTGTTCATAATTTATTGTCTGGCTTTCAGCAGATGGCTGGCATTCTTAGGAACTGTTTACATATCAAAAAGGTATTTGTTAAGCTCAGCAAAGTTTTCATCTGCCAATTTAGGAGTTTATCGGTGTGTATACACATCTGTGTCTGCGTGAGTGTACTGGGAAGAGGAATAGTCTCAACTACTCCCCAACTATAAAATCTAAGTTGTTTCCATCACTAGGGTTCATACATATCAGAGCAATTCTGAAAGCATAAGAAGAAAACCACCTGAAACGTATTCCTATGACAGACT
Source organism: Gorilla gorilla gorilla (assembly GCF_029281585.2). Taxonomy (NCBI): domain Eukaryota; kingdom Metazoa; phylum Chordata; class Mammalia; order Primates; family Hominidae; genus Gorilla; species Gorilla gorilla. Next base: position 114,714,915 of record NC_073238.2, on the reverse strand, counting down.
GAAAAGCCTCCTGGGTGTAAACTTATCTTAAGCAAGAGAAGATCAAGTAGTTTCATTTAGAAACAAAGCTTTGGGCCGGGTGCGGTGACTCACGCCTGTAATCACAGCACTTTGGGAGGTCGAGGCAGGCAGATCACGAGGTCAGGAGATCGAGACCATCCTGGCTAACACAGTGAAACCCCATCTCCACTAATTAGCCAGGCGTGGTGGCAGATGCCTGTAGTCACAGCTACTCTGGAGGCTGAGGCAGGAGAATGGTGTGAATCCGGGAGGCGGAGCTTGCAGTAAGCGGAGATGGCGCCACTGTATTCCAGCCCAGGCGACAGAGCAAGACTCTGTCTCAAAAAAAAAAAAAAAGAAAGAAAGAAAAAGAAACAAAGCTTTGGTGCTTAGTGGAGTAATTTTGAAAGTACCATAGTGCCTGATACTGGAAATTATCTCTACCACAACTACTTTGGATTCAAATCTAGGTTTTAAGAAAAGAGAGAGGTATAAGTAAAAATGAAAATATCTGTTTCTATTAAAACCAGTAACAAAATACATTGCAAACCATTTTGAAACCCTTTGAGACAGTACAGCACAGATAATTAACAATAAATACCTCAGAGCTTTAGCATCTCTATATTACCCATACAGTCAACACCAGCTGTAACCAGGAAAAGCAGCAACAATGCACACAGAAGAGATGCCTGACAAGAGGGGGAACACCCAGCAGACCTATCATCAGTGCATGCAGGCCAGGCGCGGTGGCTCACACCTGTAACCCTGGCACTTTGGGAGACCGAAGTGGGTGGATCACCTGAGGTCAGGAGTTTGAGACCAGCCTGGCCAACATGGTGAAACCCCGTCTCTACTAAAATACAAAAATAGGCCAGGTGTGGTGGCGTGCACCTGTAATCCCAGCTACTAGGGAGGCTGAGGCAAGAGAATTGCTGGAGCCTGGGAGGCGGAGGTTGCAGTGAGTTGAGATCGCGCCACTGCACTCCAACCTGGGTGACAGAGCGAGAATCTATCTCCAGAAAAAAAAAAGAAAAAAACCAACAACAACAGTGCATGCAAACACAGGGTGTGGCAAAATCACCAGAAGAAGGTAAATAGTTGGAGAAGAGGTTTAGGTTTTTGTTGTTGTTGTTGTTGTTGAGAGTTTCACTCTTGTTTGCCCAGGCTGGAGTGCAATGGCATGATCTCGGCTCACTGCAACCTCCGCCTCCTGGGTTCAAGTAATTCTCCTGCCTCAGCCTCCCAAGTAGCTGAGATTACAGGCATGTGCCACCATGCTCGGCTAATTTTGTATTTTTAGTAGAGGTGGGGTTTCACCACGTTGGTCAGGCTGGTCCCGAACTCCTGACCTCAGGTAATCAACCCACCTCAGCCTCCCAAAGTGCTAGGATCACAGGCGTGAGCCACCGTGCCTGGGCCAAGAAGAGGTTTAAAATGCAATATACTATTATATACTAAGTCTAGTAGTCTAACAGACTTGCTACTGAAAATACCTGAGATGGCCAGGTGCAGTGGTTCACGTCTGCAATACCAGCACTTTGGGAGGCCGAGGCAGGGCTCAGTCGAGGCCAGGAGTTTGAGACCAGCCTGGCCAACATGGTGAAACCTCGTCTTTACTAAAAATACAAAAATTAGCTGGAAATTGCATGACCCCGGGAGATGGAGGTTGCAGTGAGCTAAGATCGCGCCACTGCACTCTAGCCTGGGCAAGAGAGTGAGGCTCCAACTCAAAAAAGAAAAAAAAATACCTAAGACATCTCTTGAACACCTTAGAAATATCCGGATGGGGTTTTACTAAAGGCTGGGGTATCATTTTAAGAAATAGGGCAAGAGCATTGCTAATGCATACAGCAAAACAATCAGGCCTAATTTAACAGTTGGTCAAGGATTGAGAGAGGCTTCAAACCCTTACATTAAGAATGTTGTGGCCGGCCGCGGTGGCTCACGCCTGTAATCCCAGCACTTTGGGAGGCCGAGGCAGGCAGAAGATGAGGTCAGGAGATCGAGACCATTCTGGCCAATATGGTGAAAACCCGTCTCTATTAAAAATACAAAAGTTAGCTGGACGTGGTGGCTCGTGCTTGTAATCCCAGCTACTTGGGAGGCTGAGGCAGGAGAATTCCTTGAATGAGGGAGTCACAGGTTTCAGTGAGTCGAGATTGTGCCACTGTACTCCAGCTTAGGGACGGAGTGAGACTCCATCTCAAAATAAATAAATTAAAAAATAAAAAATAAAAATTGCTGGGGGAATACCACTTAGGAAGTGAATTTGTAACCTGTTCCTTAAGTCCACAATCCAGTCAATTTTTGTTACTACACTGACGATAATTATACTCACTATGAGCATGATGTTTTAAAATCAAGATAGTTCTGACTTTATAAAAGCATTTGGTTATTTTAATAATTGAAAACTCCTACATTTCCCTCTAGTTTAGACATTTTAAAACAGCTAGAAATAGAATGTCCAGAGAAATCTTTCTCAGAATGACAACCAATATGAAAAATATCATCCAATGAACTAAAGCAGGGGAGTACTGCTGAAGTTTAATCTAATTTCCACACAGTATACACCATTTTACTATAAAATAATACTTTGTACTTACCTTCCTCAGAAGAAAACATCCTCCTTCCTCTTCTTCTTATTTTTGAGACAGAGTTTCGCTCTTGTTGCCCAGGCTGGAGTGCAATGGTGCAATCTCGGCTCACTGCAACCTCCACCTTCCAGGTTCAAGTGATTTTCCTGACTCAGCCTCCGGAGTAGCTGGGATTACAGGCATGCACCACCAGGCCCGGCTAATTTCGTATTTTTAGTTAGGGACGGAGTTTCTACATGTTGCTCAGGCTGGTCTCAAACTCCCAACCTTAGGCAATCCGCTTGCCTCGGCCTCCCAAAGTCCTGGGATTACAGGCGTGAGCCATGTACGGCCAAACCTCCTTATTATTATTTTAGCTTTCTAGGGACGAGAATGAATACAAATGGTTTTGTGGCCCAGATCTCAAATTAAAGCCCAGACCTCAACCCTCTTACTGTCTTTTTTGCCAGAAGCAGCACTAACCCTCATTCTAACAAGGAGGGAGGGATGTCATAGCAATGTCACAGCAGCAGACACTTTGAGGGAGAAAGACCAGAAAGGAAAAATGGAGAAAGGATAGGAGGCTGAAAGGAAAAGACAGAAAAACAACTCCAGGGCTGGGCACGGTGGCTCATGCCAGTAATCCCAGCATTTTGGGAGGCTGAGGCAGGTGGATCACCTGAGGTCAGGAGTTCTAGACCAGCCTGGCCAACATGGTGAAACCGTCTCTCTTCTAAAAATACAAAAGTTAGCCAGGTGTGGTGTCGGGTGCCTGTAGTTCCAACAACTTGGGAGGCTGAGGCAGGAGAATCATTTAAACCAGGGAGGCAGAGGTTGCAGTGAGCCGAGATTGAGCCACTATATACACTCCAGTCTGGGCGACAGAGTGAGACCTCCGTCTCAAAAAATAAAAAGAAAAAATAAGAAAAGGAACTCCAAAATATTGAGTTGAGTATAGACGCTCTAGTATAGAAACTGCAGATCACTGGACCGTCTCTCACGAACTGGTCAAACTCCTCCTGGACTTTCCCAGACAGGGGTGGGGACAGACTCAAGGGGCTGAGCTGAGGACAGAGCCCCACCAGGCGCTGTCAGGGCGGTTTCCCGACCACACGTCCCTGTCCAAAAACAACCGCACAGCAAATGTGGCTATGCCAAGTCCTTCAGGTATCAGTTAAATCTCCTCCTCTTCTTTATGAATTTGTATTATTTATAAGACACTTGACACACGTTTAAACACTTACATTGCTCCTGCGACTCAGGAAATAGGGCTTGTTCAGCTGAGGGAAAAAAAGCATGTAATGAGGAAGTTAACAAGGGCTGATATTTTTTTACAACATTCTTTAAAAACTGAAAAACCTCTTTAAACACCAGGAACAGCTTAAATAATTCACTGTAGGCCTAAGGGGCCCCTGTGGACGTTTCCCCCGCGGGTCCCTTTCTGGCCTCGGCCTCCCCGACTGTCATCCGCCAAGGTGGGCCCGGAGGGCGACGGGCTCCAGGCCTCGGTCTCAGCGGTCCTCCGGCTTCCGGGACCCACAGGGGCCCTGGGCTGGGTGGGGGCCAGCCGGACCTGAGGAGGCCGGACCCCGGAAGTGGGTCGAGGCGGGCCGTGCCTTTTGACCCCTGGGTGCGCGGAAAGTCGGTAGCAGGCGGAAGTGCGGCCCTCGAGGCGGTGGCGGCCTGTAGGGGCTTGGAGGCCTGTCTGGGCCTGGGCCGCAGCCGTGGGAAGCCGACGATGCCTGAGGCGCTCTGTTCTCGGCCCACCCTAGGAATTTGTATGACCGCAGGAAAGGATCAGGAGAGGCCGCTGCCCGTCTCCCACCGGCTCTAGGCTCCCTCGGCCGACCGATGTGGGGAAGGGGCCCGCGCCGAGGCTCTAGGGGCGGCTCCTAGGCCGGGTTCTCTGACTTAAGGCCCTCTTGGCTGTGGTTTTGCGGGAGTGAGTTGAGGGAGCTGCATTCACTCAAGACCCTCACATGCCCGAGGGCCCGGGAATCGTGAAGCCGGGCCTGCGGACCCGATGGGAGGAAGGAGTGCGAAGCGCGGCCGCCGTGCTCGGCCGGCGCCAGGCTAGGTCGGGCGGTGGGGACCGCGCCGGCGTAGGACAACGCGGTGGAGGGAAGCACCTGCCCCCGCCCACCTTGACTCAGGGCCGCCGCGCCCCTCCTGGGCCATCCGCGCGGGGGTCTCAGGATGGCGAAACCCGGGACCTCGCGGCCCTCGAGTGCTCCCCTGCCAGGGTGCGACCTAGGTACCCTTTATTATCGAGCCCCACTCCCCAAGGCAGAGAGAATTCGACGTTCCCAAGGAGGGAGTCTCCATGGAGGAATTCGTCCTGCTTCACTTCCAGAGTTGAAAGCCCGTCGGTTCTGCAAAGAGGAGCAGTCGGGCGCGGGCTAGCAAGCAGCTGATGAAAATAATTGTCCTCGCACACACAGCCCTGCGCCCAGGGGCGCGTGCACACACACACACACACACACACACGCACACACACAACTTGCCTCCTCTAGCCGCCCAACCTTAATATTCCGGGCATGCAGTTTTCAACAACTTGCCTGACACAATAACAAAGACATTTAAATGCCAGGACGCAGACTTCACTTTTTAACCTGCTGAGAGGAGCTACTTTCAAAGCTTCCCCACCGCGAATAAACTGACAAAAAATATGGGGTGCACTTATAAATTAAACACCTTACCGTCAAAGCAACATACGTTAATCAGGTTTCTAAGGCAATAGCCATCTCTGTCTTTTCCTATTCACCCAAATAATGCCCCCAGAAGGAACCCCTTTACACAAGAGAGAACTGGAAAAAAAATGAATTATACCCATTGCTAGTAAAAAATCATCTTAAATCAATAGAGCACCACTTGAACTTGAGTTTCTATTGTTTCACTGAATCATCAATGTTTTTAATTAAACAGAGCTACCCTTTCTGTTAAAACATTACATAAAAGGGTTAGGTTTCTACTTTTGTTGAGGCAGCTGGCGTTTGTTGGCTGTTGTGTTTGAGCAACAGACTGTTCAATGGAAGCGAGAAATAGCTCAACGCGCTCTTAATAGACCTGTTTCAACAATGTACCTTGAAAAGGAATACATTGTGTTATTGTGTTAGTTTGCTACAAACCTATTAAAAGAAAAATAGCATCCATCAGGTCTAACAAAACGCATTTGTATTATACGTACTTATCTGCTTCAAATACACTTCTTGGCACAATGTCTAGAATTCAACTAGATCATCAGGAGCTGGACAGAAGAACACATACCAGTTAGGTAATGATACACGGGCTAAAAATAATAATAAAGGAAGGACTAAGCAGACGGTAATTGCTACTTTTTTGTGTATCATGAGAAATAACAGGCAACGCTACTTCAATTAAAAATATATTGCAAAAGTGTGGACTCCTACGACAAGAACAATTTAAAAAATATTTGTAGCATGGGAATATTGATCCATATCCCATATTTGGAACGAATCTGATACACTTTCGATAGGAATTTGTTTCAGAGAAGGATTCAGGGCAGAAGCGATGCATTTTTAAAGCAGAATTAAAACAGCGCAAAGAGCCCGGCTCTTTAGGGAAATGCGCGAAACAAACAAATCGAAAGCAAGCGTTCCAGCCAAGAGGTTGGGGAGCACCGTTGTCTGGCACTAGGAAAGGAAGTGCTTCTTGAAAGTGCTCTCTTAAAAATGATTTTCCAGACTTATTTTATTACATTTTAATCACAAAGTGAAACTTAAAGCAAAGAAACAGGACGTTCCCGCTACCGAACAGAACCTATCGTCTATTGCAGGAATGACTGCCACTTGGACCACAGACCTTTAGAAAAAACAGAGAGGCAAATGATTAGGCTAATTTAACGCGGAGATCTGCTTAGCAGAAAAGACACCCAAAGTAGCATCTGTCAGAGGAAAACATCTTTTGCTTCCACACAAGGCACTCCATTTGGTTTCCAACCTTGAGTCCTCAACATTCAACTTTCAAGTGCAACAATGTTGGAGGCACAAGAGAATAGTAGATTACCTACAAGTGAACACAATTGTACAGAAAAGAGACTTACATAAGTTACAATGGCACCCTATGTGAGATATCTACTTTAACAAATAGGTAGAGCAATATTTTGCCCAATAAAGTCAATCATTTGTTACATTTTTGAATAAGTAAATTATCACATGAAGATTTAGAAAAATGTTACCCTGAAACATTAAACGATAGTTTTGCCATATTACAAAATAGCTATTTTAAACTTTTGTATAAGGCATTTGAAGCCAAATGGCTGATATGACTGTTCTCTTCAGCTGGAACATTTTTTTTCTTCTCAAGAAGGGTGTGTGTGAATGATGTGTGTGCATACTGGAGGTAGTTGAGAAGAATTTGATTAATACATAAGACTTTTCACTAATGTCTCCCCTCTAATCCAAATTTACTTTTTAAATTAATTCACTTGGATTTAAAAACAGAAATGAGATAATAAACCACAAATTACACATTATAAAAATTAGTTTCTCAAATGTATATGATTTTTGGAAGAGTGCATTTTCAAGGTGAGAATTTTTGATGTGTCTGATAATCTGCCAGATATGAGAGGAATGTCACAATAAAATTGGTTTTGCCATGATATGAAATGTTGTTGCTGAAGCTTTATAAAGTCTTTGATTTACATTTAGAACTTTTAGAAATATTTGTGTGTCTGAAGTTGAAGTACCTAGAGGGAAATATTCAATCCATTTTAATTTCAAGAGATTGTTCAAATAAACAAAGAATCACCAATGATATCATTTGAAAACCCAGCAGAGGAAGAAGTGTATTTTAGAGGAAGACTGTAATCTGATTCTTTGTTTCGTTCTTGGTCTTTAAAATCCTTGATTCTCTACTTTCGCAAATAATTTTCAATAGTATATGAAAGCCAAATATTTTTATTGATCTAAAGTTTAAAAAAGTCCACATAGTATGTACTATAATTTGTCTCCCTTTAAACAATAGGAAGAGTATTATTAGATTACTAGATTACTTTCTATATCCCTCCCAAGTTTCTATATCCCTTTCAAGTTCCTAGAAAGAAACTTCTGATCTGTTAATTTATCATCACTAATATCTAAAAATGTTTTAACCAATCAAATCATAAAAATATTTTTACTGCCATTGATCTTAAGCAGCATCTAATTTGAAAGATTTTACAGAGTACATTTTCAAAGTATCAAGCATCTTTACAGTTTCTTGGTCTGCCTTCAGTAGGTAAATGAGTATCATTTCAGATTTCCTTTCAGCTTCTTTTGCCTTTTAATTCACAAGTATAGAAAATAAGAGAGGTTAATGTTTTTAAACATTTCTGCTACACGCGATTATTTCAGTGCCATTCTCTGGTGTTGTGTCTGAAAAACGGGTGGCCGAGCCCGCTGCCCGCAGCTCCAGACATTCAGCCGGATCCACCCCCGGGCACAGTCATCAGGGGAAAGAGATTCAGCTTCCAAACTTGATTAAAAACAACCCAACAATTTCTGCCCCGTTAAAGAACTGTGTGATTGGAGAAGCTGAGTAAATTGCCTCAGAGAGGAGGTGGCTGAGGTCTATGTCTCTTTCAAGTGGGAGCATCGAGAAGCTGAAATATGCAGTTAGACAGTGTGCTGCAGAAGGGCAGCTTGTCCACCAAAATCTGCAGTTAAAGTCCACTTTACAGGATTTATGTGCTGAGATGGAGTGATTCTCCCTTATAATTTTTTCACCTTAATTTGAAAGGAAAAAGGAAACACACACACATGCCAAAGACCCACAGAGATGCTTAGGAATTGTTAACTTATTTCTGAGTTACTGAGACCTTTTGTTTTCTATTTAGAAAATATGTCAAAATATACTTCTTCCCTGAAAGTTACAATCTGAAAGATATAATTACAAGAAAAACACTAAGAGGGGAAAAATGAAGTAGGAATGAGGAGTGTGTAGGTTGGTGAATAAAATACATAACTGTCAGCATCTTTTTAATGACACATTGTTGTTGTTGTTTGGTTTGTGATATTTTTTATAGTAAAAACAAGACATCCAAACAGGAATCCAAATATGAATGGAAGTGGGAGGTTTTCTGGTGTGTTTCAACACTAAAATGAACACTATGTCTCTATGTGTCTGTGTGCTCCTTCAATTCATTTTTTTTTACCCCAGAAAGTGGTGCAATTTGTTACTTTTTTTGTGGGCACAGGAGGAGGAAAATATGATACATTTGGGGATTTTTCAGTAGAGCTGTGTTTAGTTTTAATTTTCCTGTATTTTAAAATAAACACTTTGACCAAAGCATGTTTGATCTTTGCAAGAAGGAAGTATACATTGTGAAGGAATGTGCAGCGGTTGGGTATGAAAATGGGGTTGTGACTCACAGCTGCAGGCAGAAAAAAAAAGGCGTCGTGGTGTCAGCCAGAGGTGTTCAGTCTAATAATTCAAGCTGTAAACTGCATCCCCTAAAATTACCTACATAATAAATCATTGTGCAAAGAAAAAAAAAGTTTGGACTGAAAAGTGTAAGTGAAACAGAATCCTCAGGAGACTTCAATGCTGGGACCTATTGACAATGAAGTGAAATACAGGCTTATTTTGTTCAAAACTTTAAGGATCAGAATAATGGAAATTTCTCTAGCACAACTGATTTTTTTTTTCTGGCTTGGGTTTCAACGCATTTCTACCTAGTCTGTCACAAAAATGGGCTTATATATTTCTCTCCTGATCACACAGCCAAAACTGCTTTATAGAATTTACAGTCGACTTAATGCAGTTTCAAGAAAAAGCTCATTCAAGAATGGCTTTATTTTTATAAAAGTGATTATACATAAGTTATCAAATGCATATCAAGAATGGAGGCAGAAATCTTTCTGACAATTCTTTTAGATTCCTGTCTCATATTACAATGTCGCTTGTAGGTACCAAAGAAACCACAAAATTTGTGTAACGTGGTAAATTAGCTTGCCTAAGAATCACTGCTAGGTTGAAATACTTAGACACTGCGGTTGGCAAAGCCAGTGCCAAGTCCTGGAGACTTGAGAAACGTGAACGTTTGGGGAAAGAATGCACCGTTTGGAGTAGAAAGGAGCTCCGTGGCGGGAGAAAAGATGAAATTGTCAAGAGGAAGTTTAAAGGCCAAGGACACACGAAGTCTTTGAAACAATAAGGGTGAAGAAGTCAAGAAGCAGACTCGCCAAAGCCATATTGAAACAATTTATTTTATAGGATCCCTATATTTCCATAATTAGTAAACAGAGCCACACTGGAAACACGGGCTGTGGGCTCTCGAGCTCGCACGGGCCTCTCGAAGAGGAGAAAGTCAAGTTGTCACGGGTCTCTTTCGCCTGGGTATTTCACAGGAAAATACAAGGAGGCGGGAGGCCCGAGAAAGCTGACTCCAGCGAAGTTTGCAATAAGGATTAACTGGAGAAAGGAAGTCCACAGCAATTAAAACCCCTACCCTGGCTCATTAGTATTCATGACTGAATGTCCAGCTTTTCTGTTTATCTTTCTCCCAGGATCAATATCGGAGCAGCGTGGGCCTGGGAGGAGCCCAAGTTGGGCCCGGCGTGCGCCTGACCTTTCGCGCCCTCCCTCCAGGTCAGCGCATCTTCAGAACCGCCGGCCAACGCCACACAAGCGCTCATTAAATCCACCATTCACAGGCGGGCCGGCGGAGGCTGGGGGACGAGCCCGGGGGTGAGGACGGGGCCAGGGGCACGCAGACCCAGCCGACTCCAAAGAGTTTCGGAAAACCACACTCGGCCACCTAACCACTGTGGGCCCAGTGGGCCGAGAGAGAAAAGACCAACAACCAGCTCTGGATGCAGCGAGAGGCTCCAGCGCAGCTCCTGGCAGGCCCTCGCTGGCTCGGCCTTGTTCCAGACCCTAAGTTTAGGGGGGCTTTGCCTGGTGGTAGGGGGGAGACTGGCAACATAAGAGCCGGGGTGAAAAGGGAACCACACCCACACCTCCAGTTCTGCCAGTCAGGAGCCTCTGCAGGTCTCCGCCGGCCTCTGCGGAGCAGCCCAGTCGCTGAGCGTTAACTGCGATGATTATCTCTGACATTATGAACATTATCATTATTTCTACCCCCCACCTTCTCCAGCAGCTCTGAGCTCCCTTCTGCTCCCCAGGGCCACCGGCTTGGCCTTTAGGACAGAGATAAACCTGGCCCGGGAGGTTGGGAAAGGCAGAGGTTGAGGCCAGGTTCAGGGGACGCGGGGGCCAGGCAGCTCTTCCCTTACTCCAGATTTCCTCGGAGGTGAGGGGGCGCTCCCCTCCCTACACCCGAGGGCTGGAGGGCGCGCGGGCAGGCAAGGCAGCCTGGCCTCTCTCAGCCCCTGGAAGTGGGCTTGGGAGACCCAACTGCAGGGAGCCTTAGTCCCACGCCAGTGGCGCGAGTGCCGGCCTGGGGAGTGCCGCCCTGGGTGGGGGAGGACCCTCCGAGGCCGAATTAGGTTGAGAGCGCAGGGCAGGCACGGTCCCCTCCAAGCGGCGCTAGAAAGGGCTGGGGGAGGTAGGAATAGGAGGAGGGGTGCGGGGAGCATCTCCTGCTGCCCACGCTAACCCACATTTCTGCGGCCTCAGGTCCTTCCCACTCACGCGAGCCCGTGGCTGGGAGGTGCGGAAGCCGAAGGAGGTGAGGATGTGTGAGCATATGGTGTGAGTGTGTTGTGTGTGTGTGTGTGTGTGTGTGTGTGTGTGTCAGTGTGTGCGCGCGCGCGCAAAGGCAGGGGACCTCCCCACACACTCTCTGCCTGGCAGCTGCGCTGAGCATCCTCTCGCTTCGTGGGGCAGGAGGGATGCTGGACGAGGGCAGGGCCTAGAGCAGGAGAAGGCGAAGCGAGGTGTCACCTCTTCAAAAGCTCGTCGGCCCCTGGGAACAAAAGAGAAACGTGGGAGGGCGACGAGGTGGCCCCAGCACCGAGAGTTTTCGGACTGTCGGGGCGGGGCAGGAGTGGGAGGACCCTGGTCTTGAATTCCCTGCCGAAGATCTTGGCTGTGGCAGCTCGGGGGCGGGGCGAGGCCTGGACTCGCTGGACCTAGTAGCCCACAGCCTTGACCGTGAACTCAGACCCTCGGGATGCCCTGGTTATGGCTTACAAAAGTTCTCATTTGCAACACCCTGTTCAAACGGCCACGGAGGCCTTTTCGTGCTCGGGCACCCAGCCGGACTAGCCTGAGGGTTTTTGCCCGATCACCTGATCCAGTCTGGAAGGACCTAGTGTTTTGTTTTCTTTTTTTCCCCCGAAAATAAAAACCCAGCAACGATCTGGTGTCGGGAGGGGGGAAGTGGAGGGGAACTTCTTCCGGTCCAGTTCTGAGCTGCCAGTGAAAAATAGAAACCTTTCATTTCGGTCTGCTGGGGGTAACAGTGGGCCAAGGAGCTCTGAGTTTCTGTGGAACCAGAGCGATATCAGACTATAATCAATCCATCCACAAATAATGATCATTATTGAACCTTTGGGTTCTGAGGACCTCTTTCCAGGACGTGTCTGCTAAAACAAACAAACAAACAACAACAACAACAACAAACCTACCCAAAGGTTCAACCAAGTCTTGATGGAGTGTGATTTTGAGGCCTTTATCACTCAGCCCTTGGAAGCAGGCCTAGCGCGCCCTTCCGATCATTTCGGTGGAGTAGTGTGGGGGAGGGTAGGACCCGAGTCTCTAGTGGGCGCCCGGTGGGTTCCCGCGGGTCCCCGATGCCACGGGTGAGCTCACCAGGGACCTACCGGGACACACCTCCCCCCGTCCTGCCGACCTGGGCAGGAGACCCGTCACCTCGCCGGCCCAGGCCTTCCTTCCTAGCCAACCCTGGGACGCAGAACAGCACAGAGTCCAGGGAAACCCGAGCCTCCGGTACAGTCTGTGATCTGCCCTTGATCTCAGGGTTTTGTGCGGAAAATAAAACCACTTGAGACTGAAAACATCCGTCTGAAAAAGAGACAAAGGGACTAGGGGGTGGGGAAGAGGAAGAGCGAAGGTGCCGGCCTAGGGAAGAGCACTGGGACAGCTCGGTATGGGCGTGCGGGTCCTGGGACGAGTTTCTTCCCTCGCGTCCAGCCGTGGCTTGGCCCCAGCAGCCTCCCTTTGCCCATGCCCCAAGCAGAACCGACGCGGCCTCTGATCCTGGAGTGACTTCCTCCCCGCCCCGAACTTCGTGGGATATCACTGAACCAGGGAAAGCTGATACCGATGCCGGTTATCATCCTGGGCATTAATAATGCAGTGAGGATCACGATAATTAATAATAATAATGACGGGCCTCCCGAGGGGGCTCCAGCTGCCTCCGGATAAAGCGACGCTCGCGCTGAGGGGACTTCTTAGGTGGTGGATGGAGGTGAGCGCGAAGGAAGCCGGCCTTGGCTCACTGAAGTTCAAGTTGACGGCGGCGGCTAGCAGAAACCGTGCTCCAGCCGCGGCAGGTTGGGCCTCCCTGCGGGCAGCTACCCGCAGCGCAGCGCGGGATCCCAGAGAGGGGAGAGGGCTAGCTTCAGTTTCGTGTCTCTGGAGTCAAGGCAACAGCAGGTTAGCATTTAGGTCCGTTTAGACAGCCGGGCAGGGATAGGGGTGGGGTTGGGGTGGGGGGGACGCCTGTCCCCCCCACCCCACCCCCAGGCCCAGGACCAGGCTCCTGAGTGTGGTGCAGGCTGTTGGGCCGCGAGCCCCCGCGTGCGTTCTCAGTTGAGCAATTTTCACATCTTGACACTTCTACACTATTGCCATCTCCCCTCCCCTCCATCCAGTCCTTCGGATTCGAAGGGCAGAAGAGAAAGGCCAAAGAGAGAGACTGGACCACCTTGTCGGGTCCGCGACTTGTTTGGACAAAGCCTTGGGAAGCGAGGGACCAGGGACTGGGAGCCCTTTCGAGGAAAAGCGGCTCCCGCCAGCTCCGCACATCCTAGGGTGGACTCGGAGACCACTCCCAGGCTGTGATCTTCCTCGTTCATATTTTATTCTCCTGCTGAAAACTAGGATCAGCGCCCCCGCACCTGAAGGGGCCTCGGGTGGCTCTCCGACTTTCAGATGAGGAAAGCAATCGAACCAACTCCAGGCTGTGAGATCGGCCACCTCTTCTGGCCCTTTTCGTTCTTCCCCAGATGGGAAGAAAAGCCCCAAGCCCCATGGTAAAATTGCCTTCCCCACCCCCATCTTGTCCTTCTCCTTAGATTTGGGGCTTCTCTCAAAACCAATTTCCACCAAAAAATAAATAAATTTTTAAAAAAGTTGAAACATTTCCAATAGGCCTTTTTGTTCTTGCACAAGTTATGACAAATATTTCATTTGACTCCTTCGTCCCCCCATGGGGGTGGGGGTGCTTTGGAAAACTCTAAACGATTTTCCTCACAGCTTATAATGTGTTCAATGAACTCTCCCAAGGATCAGTAACATATGCCAATTATTTTAATAATTTCGCCTAATATTATTAGCGGTTATAAATTTGATTTTAATGGGGCTCTGATTGCTTCAGGAGTTGGCGCTTGGGCAGTTCGCAGGGCCGCTGGGGAAGGCGAGCCTGGCCTCTGTCACCTTCTGATCACTCCCCCACCCAAGGCTGGACGCCTTTCCTCCCCACTGAACAGGTAGTGTGACCTCCGGGAGGTCAGGGCTGCCCCTCTCTCCCCAAACACCCCTCAGGCCTGGCCAGCCTGGTCCAGAGGCTCATTCCAGGGCTGGAGGGAAAGGAGAGCAGGGCAGCCGCAGCCATCGCAGCCACCCGCGCTCTGCGTCTCCACGGCGGTGCTGCGCGATCCTCTGGAGGTGTCGCTGCCACCACCCAAGTCTTTTTCCAGCTGGGGGAGCTGGAGGGGGGAGGTCCAGCACTGCCCAAGGACTCTTGGAGCTACTGGGAGAGGGAGATATTTTGATGGCTCAGAAATTTAAAAATAATCTTCCCCATCCCTACCCTTTCGTTATTACAATTATTTTTGCCTTCTTCCTTAGAGTATCTTGTTTGAAAACTCTGATCAGCTCCTGCAGGGGAGGTAGGAAGGCTGTAAACGTGGGAGAAAAGCTGGTGGCTGGGGCTCTGGATTTCTCACTTCCACCTGGCAATTTTAGTCTTGATATTTTATTCTATTTTATTTTTACTGAATTCTTCAAGAGATTCTCTTTCCTTTGGAGCCAACGGTTTGTTGCTTTCCTATCTAATCTCCTCCCCCAAGAAGATCAAAATATAGCCTATTTATCACCTTCCCTTGACCATCCTGCTTGTTGGCACACAGCTGCTTTGCTTCAGCAGGATTTCTCTGCTTAAAATTTCAAGCAACTTTTGGTACAAACGGGCCCTTAAAACTATAATCATTAGGCCAAGTTCAAAAAGAAAGTACTCTGCCCAGTTTTAAATGTGTAATTAAAAATAACTGTACCTCAGCTTTTCAGAGGGAGGGAGAGGAAAGGGGGCAGGAAAGGGGGAAAACAAAGAATAAGGAAATGTTTAGTGCTCTTAAATCCAGCCCAAATAGCTGAAAGAAAGAAAGGCATTCCCTCAGATAATGGAGCCATTAGAAGCTCTGAAGGTTCCTGCCGCCATTCCTCACAGGGGCTTTCCAAAAATTTAATTCACTCTCAGCTATTAAACAAAGGCCGAAGAAAATAATTTTGAGACCTTCTGCCAAACGGGCACTTTGGCTTGGTTTCTATGCAGACACACACCTTCCTCCCCAGAACGCGTGTGCCTCCCGCCCACTCAGGCTCGCTGAGGCTTACCCAGGTCAATCCTCAGCTGCCTCTTTCCCCATTTTCTTTAATAACTTTGCTAGAAAAAATAGTATGTTCATGCAGTTTCAACACATTTTATTATATTTCTGTATGCATTACTCTCAAAACATCACAAGAAATGATCAAACCACTTAAAACCTTCAAATAAAAAATCTGAAACAGTTTATGCCCACAATTGTACATATTTATAGTTAAGAAACATTCTTTATAAATATTGTTTCCTCTGTAGCAAGTTAATACCATAATTTAATTACAAATGGATAAATATGGTAACGGGTATTTACAGAAGGAAGGGTGTTATTACGGAAAAAGCTAACGGCACGACGTTTATTTTTCCCCCACAATCTTTCATACAGGAACTAACAAATTGAACTTGCAAAAGCACTAAAACATCACATGTAAACCCAGCTAACAGAAAAATACATTCACAAGCGTTGTTGGTGGTGGTGTGTATGTGTGTACTATGGGTCAATGTGCTGAAGAAACAGAAGGGAGACTTTGGCACGGCTCATTTTTTCCAGTCTATAGTTACATGAAGTTTACAATCAGGTTGCCTCATAAAAAGGAACACAATATTCAATACCACAATACAAAATAAACCATTTTCTTCCACATTACTTAAAAAGAAACCGGGTAAACTAAAAAGAGAAAAGAGAAAGCCCATCACTTTAGGGAAGGGAAGGGGCGGAAGGCGGGGAGGAACGCAATCCGGAGTTTTACAAATGGACAAACTTCTATACACCAAAAAGCCATTAAAACCACCTCGGAGGAGAAAGGAGGAGTCCGCTATGTACACAGTTTGTCAGAAGACTGGGAACAGGGTGGGAAAGAACGTGGGCATGGAGATTAGCAGGGAGGTTTGGTTCAACATTTTTGTGGGTTTTTATTTTTTTATTTTTTATTTGTTTTATATTTTCAGCTTCAAAGACTCCGGAAGAGATACTTTTGCTCTTCATGCCTAGATTATTATTAAAAAAAAAAAACTTTAAAAAATCCTTCTGCTGGTAAAATTTTCATCATCATAAAAATCAGATTCATAATTTTAACAACATGATCACAAGGTGCCCTCGCTGCTAGCTGTGGGGAGGGCTGCTGCGCTGGGGTGGGGACAGGGAGAGGGAGAGAGGCCCCGACTCGTCACACGTACCATTCATTGAAGTTGGAGGAGAGGCCGCTGTGACCCCCGGCTGTCCCGCTGCCCCCGCCAGAGCTGCCGCCGCCCCCGCCGCCCGCCCCGCCGCCGCCCCCGCCACTGCCGCTGCCGCCGCCTGAGCCGCCTCCCGCGCCGCCACTGCCCGAGCCTCCGCCCCGGTGCACCGCGGACACCGCGGCCGCCGCCGCCGCAGCCGCCGCCGCTGCTGCCGCCGCCGCTGGGGACAGGTTGGAGCTGCTCTGGGGCTCGGCGCTGGGGGACACCAGCCCCGGGGGCGTGGACGACTCATAGCCGGAGCTGGCGGCCGGGGAGGATTCAGAGCCCTGCGGGGAGGACTCATGGACCTGCAAGACAAAAGCCGGGAGGGGGGACCAGAGGGGACTGGGTGTGAGTGCAGCTGCTGTGGGGCCGGGCCCCTGGGGGAGAGCACCCCCAGAAATGTTCCCCCCGCCGCCCTGGCCCCTGGGGACCCTCCCAGGCCGGCTGAGGTGGTCCGGGCCAGTGCTGCACCGGCGCCTCGGCCTGCCTCGCCCTCCTCCCGGCCGCCGCGATGGTACCTTCATGTGCTTCCGCAGCGAGCTGGGGTGCGTGTAGGACTTGTCGCACATCTTGCAGAGATAGGGCTTATCGGAGGTGTGGACGTGCATGTGCTTCTTCCTGTCGCTGCTGTTGGCGAAGCGCCGGTCGCAGCCCTCAAACTCACACTGGAACGGCTTCTCCCCTGTGGACGGCAAACATCGGCGCTGGCTGCAGACACCCAGAGCCTGCAGAGCCCCCACTCAGGCTGCGAGGGGGCTGGGCCGCGGCGAGGGAGAAGGGCCTGAGGGGGCTGGGTCCTTAAACCAGTCCAATCCCCTCTGCGGCAGAACTAAGATCAAATTAACCGCCTTCCCGCCCGACAGTCCTGCTCATTTATTTCGTATTTTACTTTCTTCCAGGCTGACGTCCATCTCCTCAAATTTCTTAGGAATGTGGGGTAGCTCCTGGCCCTGCCTGCCTTTCTGGAGGGCTTCTTGGATTTGCAGCTTCTAACAAGTTGCTCTCGCCACGGAGAAGCTGTTATTATGACAAAATATTTGGGGCATTATCAAAATCACACAGGCTGCTGGGCTGCTGTCGGTTTCTCGCCAGGGCCAGTAAGCAATTACATTTGGAGTTGCTACGTGTTGTTTGGGGGCCGGGCTGTGGAGAGTGACTGAGCCAGTATTTTTCATCCAAAATTCTGCAAATTGAATTAACCACAATTCTAGTCTCACCTCCCGTGTTTAAAAAAATAAGTTGAAGAAAAGGTAAATATTAGAGATAAGGCAGCATCTAGTGACTGTGGAGAGGCACAAGCTGGTGGGCGAGGGTTGGGGGAGTCAGCAAAGCCTTTCAAAACCTCCCCGTTTAATTTTCTGGCGGTCTCTGCATCCTGTTGCCAGAATTCCAAATGCTTGGAGTCATTTAGAGGTGCGAGAACTCAAACGTCGTTCCACTTGGAAAGGGGACCGTTTAACGTTAAATTCCATTAGCACCTAAATTGTTTCTTAAAGACATCCGCTCAGACACAGAACTCGAAAGCGAGCATTTCATGCAAATAAATTTCTCAAATTTTAAACCTTGTTAAAAGCTTGTCTCGCACCTCGGCTCCCTCCCTTCCCGGAAGAGAACAATAGGCCGCTGGCGCATCCCCACTTCGGAGTAAATATTGACGGGGGAAGTTGCTAAAACATTTGGCTTTCTTTTAGGAAATCGTCTGGCACGATTTTGGCTGAGACCTGGTCATAGATGAATAATCTATGAGGCGGGAGGCGCGTTCTTTTGCGGCTCTCTCTTCTCACGCGATCCCCCCGCGGGGCCGCGCTGCCTGGGGCTCTAGCTGACCTGGGGCTCTAGCTGACCTGGGTCCAAGTTGGGAATCGCAAACTCTGTGGTGCCCATTAGAGAATTTCACAAACTGCTGCGAAACCACAGTAAAGCCCCCGCGACCCACCCCGAGACGGGCTTTAAAAACACTTTAAAAATGAGAAACGCATTACAGCTTCGGCTCACACCAGACTCATTTAATGGGAAACAGTCCCGGGAAGGGCGTTTGGACCCCGAGTAAAAGAAGTGGGAAAACACACAAAACACTCAAACAGACATACACTCCGAGCAGAAAAGCACATTCAGACAAGCTGGCAAAATCCTCTCTAGGCTCGCTTCCCGGGCACCAAATTAACGAGCAGTTTTATTTTGTGCTTTCTACTTAAAACGGAAATTATTAACCGGGGCTGAGCAAACGAAGCAATTGCATGACCCAAGCATACATTTGATGTGAGGCTGATCACTTAAAACTCGATTTCCGCACATGGAAAAACCTAGCCCAATAATATTGTCATCGTCCAACAGAAACAAGCTGCTGGCTCTCTCGTACACGCAAAAACACCTCCCATCCCAGGTCCCCGGCTGGCGGTCTGCGCCCAGCGTCGGCACCCACAGCCTGAGTCTCAGCCTGTGCGTGTCTCCCCTCCGCGCCTGGTCCCTGTCCCAGCCCGCGGTTACCTGTGTGGGTCCTTTTGTGGATCTTGAGGTTCTCGGAGCGCGCGAAGACTTTGCCACAGCCCGGGAAGGGGCAGGGGAAGGGTTTCTCGCCTGTGTGCACGCGGATGTGGTTGACCAGTTTGTATTTGGCCTTGAAGGGCTTGCCCTCGCGCGGACACTCCTCCCAGAAGCAGACGTGGTTGCTCTGCTCCGGGCCGCCGACGTGCTCCACGGAGACGTGTGTCACCAGCTCGTGCATGGTGCTGAAAGTTTTGTTGCAGCTCTTCTTGGGATTGCTCAGCTGCTCGGGGTCGATCCACTTGCAGATGAGCTCCTGCTTGATGCACTGCTGCCGCATATAGCGGAAAAAGGCACCGGGGTGGTGGTGGTGGTGGTGGTGGTGGTGGGCCGCGGCTGCTGCCATGTTCATACCCATGTTCATATTCATGGGGCCGTACTGGTTGTGGAGTTGCGCCGCCGAGTAGGGGTCGGTCCGCGGGCTGGCCACCTGGCGGTATTGCTCCGAGCGCCCGAACACCTCGCCGGGCAGCCCGAGGCGCATCTGCCCGTTGAGCACATTCTGCGAGCCGTGCGGCCCATGCTGCTCTGGCAGGCCCGGGAAGAGGAGGTGGCCCTGCGCGTCCGAGTGCGCGTGGTGCAGGCCGCCCGCTCCCGGCCCGAACAGCCCGTGCTGCCCGCCGCCCGGCGCCGAGTCCCCGAAGCCGCGGCTGCGGAACAGGAAGTCCCGGGTGGAGTTAAAGGGCGGCCCAGAGTAGGAGCCAACGTGCGCGGCGTGGGGCCCGAGCGCTGCGGCCGCAGCGGCAGCCGCAGCGGAGCCGGGGTAGGCGCCGGGGCCCTGCGACGTGAACGCCGAGCTCTGGCCCGGGGACAGCTCGTGCGCGCCCGGGTTGAGCTTGAAGGCTCCCATGTGCGCGGCGGCGGAGTCAACGAAGCCGTTCTGCGCCGCCGCCAGGCTCAGTTCACGGTCCTGCATCTCGGCGGCAGCCGCCGCCGCCGCCGCGGCGGAGTGGTGATGGTGGCGCGCGAAGCTGCCCACCCCGATGGCCGGGAACTGCGGACCCGCGTCCAGGAGCATGGCTAGCGCGCCCGCCCGCCCCTGCGAGCCCTGCGCCTCCGCGCCGCCTCGACTCCCGCTCCCGATCCGCGCGGTGCGTCCGGCGGCCACCGGGCTCCAGGCGCAGGCGGCGGTGGTGGCGGCCGCTTCAGCCCTGGGAGCCGCTCTCCTGCTCCCGCCGCCTCCGCCGCCGCCTGGATCTGCCTCGGGCGGCCGGGCGCGTAGCGAAGGCGCGGAGAGGAAGAGGAGGAGGAGGCGGCGGCGCGGGAGGAGGAGGAGGAGGTGGAGGAGAAGAGTCCAAAGCCAGGCGGAGAACCAAAGTGTATTAAAGGAGCTGCAGCGGGGGCGGGCGGGCAGGGCAGGGGAGGGCGGGCGGGAGGAGGGAGCCGGAGGGAGGTGTGGGGAGCCGAGAGGAGAGGGGGGCTACCGGGGGGCGAGCGCCGCGCCGCAGCCCCCACCCCTGCGCGCACCCGCGCGCGCACGCACACACTCACTCGCTCGCACGCCCAGCGGACCCGGAGCCCGGCCACGCCGAGCAGCGCCGGTAGAATGCAGTCACAACCGCGGCAGGGCCACGGTGCCCGAGCGCGGCGGCCGTGCGCACGCCAGGCAGACGGGCGAGGAGAGGACCGAGGCGAGCTCCGCGCTCGGCACCCGGGGCCAGCGCACCAGCGGCTCCACCTGACCGCGGCGGGGGCGCCGGGGCGGCAGGCGGAGTCCAGGCGTCCTCTCCGCGGCGCTCTGCGGCGACAGCTCCCTCCCCCGCGGCCCTACTCGCGCCGCCCCGCGCGCGGCGGGTATTGTTCGGAGCCGCGGCCGCAGTGTTTAGCCCTCCTCGGCCTCGGCGCTTGGCATTGGCTGCGCCTCGCGTAGTAAACTTGCAGTGGCCACGAATTTCCCCAGATGAAGGCAGCAGCCGCGCCGCTCCCCCTTTCTTTAAGTTGTGCCGGAGGAGGAGGCGGGGGAGTAGGGGGGAGGGGGATGTGGGAGGGGAGAAAGCGAGCAGGGGGAGGGGAAGAGGGGGAGGCTGGGCTGAAAAACAATAACAACAATAAAAAAGTGATCTCTCGCTCTCCTCCTCCCTCCCGCCGGTCGGGCCTGGGCGCTGGGCCCGCAACTAGTGACCGCGCCGCGTGGACCCAGCGCAGTCCGCGACCCGAGCGAGTGTGAGGCCCAGGCGGGCTCCCAGGTCTCGGCTGCGGTGGGCTGCGTTCGCCACCGCCTCCGTTGATTTCGATGGGCGCCGCCAACGCTGCAGCGGCAGCCTTTTATTTTTTATTTTTTGTCTCCTCCTTTTCCTCTCCCCTCCCCCCGCACCCCCTAGTCTCCCGCCCCGGCCTCCCTCCCTCCCTCCAGCTCGAAGCCGGGCCCCCCCCCCCCGGTCAAACCGCCCCTTTAACGGCGGCTCCCGCCCCGCCCGCCCTCCCGGCGCCGCGATTGGCCGCCGCGGCCTAGTCATTCCCGCGCCCCCGCCCCACTGCCGGGCCCGCCCCTCGGTCCTCGCGCTCCCTGAGCTGCTGCCGGCTCAGGCAGCCGCCGAACGTACCCGTGGGCCCGGCCTGCCATCCTGCTGCGCTTCTCCCGAGACCTCGGCGCCGCGGCTTCTAGTCCTGGCCGACCGCGGCGCTCCCGGGAGCCGGGCGTCCAGCGTGGCTCGGACGCGGGCCCGGGCCGCGGGGTCAAGGCGCCCTCAGCCGGGTCGGGAATGGGCGGCAGCCCAGCGCTCCAGTCTTTCTGCGTAGGCCACCGACTTCCCCGGGATCCGAGCAGCTCCCAGCGGACACCGAAAACCCCGGGGACGCCTGGCCCGAGCACTCCAGGCCGCTTGAGACGTGGCTAACAGCTGGGTCGCCCGGCAGGAGGCTCTGCGCGCGGGGACATTTCAGGCCCGGGGCCTCGCCGGGAGCGCGCCACAAGGAGCGGCGGGGGGCTGGTCTGCTGCCCGCTTGGCACGCTCCCTACTTTCACCCCGCCTTTGTAAACTTGCTCTGTGGCATTGAAACCACAGGTGCAGGACCGTGGGCACAGAGAAAGCCAGGCATGCCCCTTCTTCCCACCCTCCGGACGCCCACCCAGACACCGCCTTCCCCGCCCCCCGCGGCGTCCCCGTCCGCCCCTCGGCGCGCTGAGCTCCCCCCCGCCGCTTGCGTCCTGCTCCGTTTACAGCAGTAAACACTGGGCAGCGGCCCCTGCGTGGAAGGGGGTTGTTCGGAAGTCGTTTAAAGACAGTGTCACCCTCAGGGTAAATGCCCAGAAGCCGGGCCGCGCATCCTTGGGATGAGAAGTGTGGGAACGCCCGAGACCAAGCGAGACTCAGGCCGGAGTTTGGCTGCGGGTCAGGCTCAGGGTCTCGGGAGAAGAAGCCCTCAGACACGGCAGGGCTTAAACCTTCTAGAAAGCATATATATCCATCCACTCCTTCTCCAGGAGCAGGGAGTACCACCCGGGCGGTGGCCCAGCGGCGAGGCCGCTCCCGGCGCCGCGCCTGGCCAGCCCCGCGGCCCCAGGCTGACCGCTGCGGACGTTTCCTGTCCCGCCGCCCAAATCTCGCGCTCCCGAGGTAACCAGAGAGGGAACGGAGGGCCCAGAGGCTGCAGAGGTGTGAAGGGACAGCCTGAGGCCAGCGCCTCGGGCGTGTTCTCCTGGCTGGCCTGGAGAACTGCTTTAATTTATAAATCTCTAGGAGTTGAAATAAAATTAAACGAAGAGAAAATAATAAATTTTTCAGAATTATGTTCTGAAATGAAATAAGCAAAAACGCGGGAAGAATCCTCTAGCTCACTATGGCTGGCAGAACCCGGGCTCTCTTGCGCCGGCTCAGGCAGCCTCTCCCGGCTTAAGCGAGTCTCTGCAGGTTGGCGCTGGCCGCAGCCCCTTGCATAAGGAGCCCTGTGCCCTCCCTCCGTCCCACTCTTCCCTGTCCTGGGGGTGGGGTGGGGGTGCAAGAAGGAGGGAGGCTGTGGCATTCTGTCTGAAAGCAAGGCAGTTTGCCTGGAAGATGGAGATTCTCACCTTCCCTGAAAAGAGGAAACGTTCCCATTTCCACACCCCTCTCTCTGTGCATAAAAGGGGGCGGAGGGCACTAGCCAAACTGGCCCCCTAGACCTAAAGGGACCTGAGACATAGACGCAGAGAGAAAAGAGAACATCTTTGGCAGAAAGGCTGCCCTGCCACGTTGAATCCATTAAAAATTGCCTAGTGCAATTTTTGTACTACACACTTGTTTGCTTTATTCATCAATTTTTATGGGGATGGGAGGAGAGCACGAGAGGAGAGTATTTGGAAGGGCTTACTCCAAAAATATTTCCGAAGGAAAATGTTTTCTTGGAGATTGGTTATGAGAATAGCAGACCTGGCACATGCAGAGAGACCTCACTTCCCTTCCTTCTTTCAGGCCATCAGACTTCCAAGTCTTCCTCCTTTCCCACTGTCTTACCCCCTCCCCAGTCCTCCCTCCCTCTCCTCTTTGACCCATTCTCTCTTTCGCTTTGATTTCGCCTTTGCTGCTCCCGCGTTTGGGGATCGCGCGGCTGGGCGCTCGCTCGCGCCGGATTCCAGGGGCCGCGCGCGGCCGGGCGGTGGGGCGGACGCCTTAATTCCCGCCGGAGACCCTGCGGGTTGGGCCCTCCTGGCTATTCTTTCCCGGCTCTAGTTCTCCTTTCTCTGCAGGGCACAGAAGAGCTGAGCCAAGTTCAAAGTCACGTCGCCGTCCCTTCTCAGAAGTGCTTTATTTCTCTACAAACCGCAAAACCCCTGTACTTCATGACTTTTTTTTTTTTTTTTTAAGGAAGGAAAGTGAACAGAGAGCTAGAGAGACCAAGGGGGGAAAAAAAAGCATGCAAAGGCTTTCAGAGTTACTGCCTCAAAAGTAGACTCGGATTCCTTGGCTGAAGGAAAAAAGCGGCCAACCGGCGTTATGCACAGTGTGGGTGAATTCAGTTTTTCAACAGGTTTCTGGAAGGGCCCGTCTGTGGCAGTGTCAGGGCCGCAGGACCCACAACTGTCTCCATCCGGCAAACAAGTCCCCTCTTTGTAAATTTCCCAAAACTATGCTTCCGAAATCTTATGGAGGCAGCGTGCGGCTGGGCGGCAGGCCGGGGCTTGAGCGGATCCGGCTCAAGGCCGCGGGGGCCGGTGTTCATTTCTCGGCAAGTAGAGGGAATGGCAGCGCGATGGAGAATTGGGGTTGTCTTCAAAAACCAGAAAATCCCGCCAAACACCCGAGCGCCCATCAACCAAAGCACCTCGTTGCGGTTTGTGGGCCTCTGTGAACAGTGTTGACTGAGTTCTTTTGTGGTATGGGGTGTGTTTTGTGTATCTATGCATAAATATAACGTGTATGCACACACTATACCCTGACACACAAATAGGTATACATTGCTGGACAGGAGAAGTCAAAGAACAAGCAAACAGAATTGACCTTTACATTGAAAAGCAGAAGCTCTCGGTTGCCACACCACTCAAACTTGTAATTTTCCTCTTAAGGAAGAAGGTGGAAACGGGGGTAGTGGGAAAGAGTTGAGAGAAGAAATTAGAGAAACAAGTAACCAAAAAAAAAAAAAAAAAAAAAAAAGCGGGGGGGGGGTGGATTTCATAGGATTCCAGCACCATCATCTGTATCACAGACTCATAAATTCAACAAGATCATCAACAGGATATTAAGTTGCAGGGCACCTTTGATTCCGCCTTCTCAGCCACTCCTGGGCTGGGTGACCCCTGACCCATGAAGGACCACATGTGTGGTGCGGGAGCCCCCTCTATAAAACCCACCTAGAACAAAAGTTCTTTGTTAGTGCTTTAGAGAAGTGTAATGTAAAAGAAGGGGAAATTGTGAAAATCTCAGCCAATGTTGTAACTTTTAAATACCATTTTTAAGAAGTGGGGGTGCTGAATGAGGTTGTGATAGGATAAGGCCCTCTCCAGTTTGCTAAAAGAATGTCTTTTCTTCCTACAGTTAAAATTTACTGTTCTGTAACTGGGCTTATAAAAAATCTCCATATAAAATATGTGCTTACCAGCAGTTTAGTGATAGGGATGTAAATATTTGTGTATTTGTCAAAAGGGACTCAGAAAAAATAGAAGCCATCAACCACCCTGGCCTTTACCCCTGCAATGGTGATAGTCAGTGGTTGTGGTTTTCCAAAAGGAAGAGAATTAATTGTCCTTACTTGTCTTCTCTTTCCTGATGGGAGTGATTCTACTGCTGAAAAACAAACAAAACCAAACAACAAAAAATAGGAGGCATTAGCTTACGTGAATGTGTTTAATTATTCTGAAGAGCTATCCTTTGGGCTCCCAGGCGAACTATATCCAGAGAGATTGAATACAGATGACAGGCGAGCAGCTTTCCAATAAACTGCAGTATTATTGCAATAGACTTTGTAATACAATTTATGCTGTCATTCATAAATAACAATGCCATATGTCAACCATATTGCTTACACAAGTAAATCCATCAACGTGTCACTATTTGATTTATCTCAACAGCTTCTTCAAATATTGAAGTATAGATATTGGAAGGGGTGTGGAGTGGGAGGAACTACCCAAGAAATTTGAGATTTTATTTTGAACTGCACAAACTCTACTTCTCCTTCATTTCCCATCCAAAAACATCCTAAAGGATAAGAGATGAAGGGGAGGAGAAGCACATCGAGGGGCCAACACAAATAAATATTGGGTGGTTATATGAACTGTGAACATGTAAGAGAGTTCTGTGGTTGTTTTGACCTTCTGGAACATATTTTAGAACAATAATGCATTTCCCAAGAAACTGTTAATCCTAATGGTCAACTGTAGGTCAAAGGTCTTTCTCCAACAACCTCCATCTCTGAGGGTAGAAATGACTGCAAACCAAATGAGAGTATTTGATAACAGTCAAATTGTATTGAACTTTTTCTTTAGTAGTAAGGAAGTAAAGGGAGTGATAGTTTTTCAATGGCTTTCAACCACAAAGGTGAGGTGGACATGGGATAGGCCCACTTCATGACTGTACAAACAACAAGACAAAACAAATCTCCACAGAATCCAACGTATCAGTCATGGCCACACAGCCCCAGTCTTCTGCCTTTTCATCCTCATTAAGTCTACATAAGTGTGGTAGGGCTATTAGAAGCACTTTTCTGGATACTCTTAGCTCCACACATATCCGTGGAGCCTCAGGACTCAGCGCCACCTCAGGAGGGCAGTAACCCTCCGAGAGCCCCTGGGAGGGCTGCCAATTGCGGAGCGATTCTGAGCACCCCAAGGCCTTGGGCCAGTCGCAGCCCCCAACGCAAGTCAGATTGCGAGTTGTCAAGGCCGGAGGGTGGGGATGGGGGATCCGGTCCCTGCCTCGTGCAGACGGGGCGGGCGGCCAGGAGAGGCTGCCCTGAAACTCCCTGCCTAGCGCCTGGCCAACCTGATTTGGGAAAACCCTTGAACCCAAAGTCACCATCACTTACGGCCCTGGCGAAGCTCTACTAAAATGCAGCTGTGCCGGTGCCTTTGCCCACCCCGCCCTAGCTTTTAGGAAAGATCTCAGTGGACCATCAGGCCCTTTCCAGTGTCTGCTAGCAACCCCCTACTTCCGCGCCTGTTAAGCACCCATTGGCGCCCTTGGGCTGGGGTTCAAAGGTCCTTCGATTCCCCTAGTAATTTGGGTGCCCCATTCGCCCTTGAACCCGCCCCTGGCGCGGCCTAAATGACACTAGATGCTCCAAACCCGCCGACACCCAGTCCTTCTGCAGGGAGGCCGCTCTCACAGAAACCACGCGGGACCAGCGAGTCGTAAAGCAATTGCAGGGGCAATAAAAGGCGGTTCGGTGGGTCCCCCAGCTCCTTTCTTGTCCACCCCACCGTCCCCGAGATTCCCCCTCCCTCCGCCTGCAGAAACAATCAAACAAAGGCTCAAAAGCCAGGAAATGTCCAATTCACTTCCCTTAGAGTTTATTAATTGCCCACACCCCTCGCAGGAAACTTGGCTGTGTTCGGTGACATACAGAGGGCACCGGGGAGCGTTGGAGCCTCAGTCCCCCACTACGCGCAGCGGGAAGCCGCAAGCGCCAGCTCGAGCATCCCCAGAGTTCGGGTCCCGTGGCCTCCAGGCAGCTGAGCGCGGTTAACTCAGCTAACCTGGGTTCTGGTTAGCTGGCCATTTACTGGGCCTCTCACCTCCCCAACCTACTAGCGCCTTTGTCTGGGGTTGGAAGGAGGTTGGGGTTCGGGGTGCAACCTAGAGGTCTGGAAATAGACGCCCCGCAAGAGCCCTTGCTAACTCCAGAAAGGACATTTCCATGGCTTGCCACTTTGCTGCCTCCACGCAGGCACCTCCGCTGCAAAACGCAGAAAGGGGCATGGGTTTGAGGACTGGCCCTGACGACCAGCACCACTGTCGAAATATGCGGGCCAAACCCCCAGAAGAATTGGCATAACGCCTTCCACAGCCCCCTGCTTTTAAAACTAGTATTATTATTCCCTTCAGCGCCCTGGAAATTGTTGGTGTTTATTTAGGAAGTGTGACAGAATTATTGGGTCTTCAGAAACTTGGGATGTTAAGGGGGTTTGATTTGGCTCCCAAATAGCTTGAAAAAGAAACAGCGCACCTGGGGTCAGGCGGGTCATCACAATAACAAAAAGCGCTTCTACAAAATAAAAAGCTCTTTTATAAAGAAAGGCAATCCCGGAAATCCACTGCAAGCCTTCCTGATGACCATCTAGCTAGGCCTATTCTCAGGTTTAATTGGCAGGCGGTTTATTGGCGCCTTATTGGTGTTGATTGAAATTTTGCTCCCAGTCTTTTCTTTTAAGAATTAGCATCTCAAGTCGATTTACCTGAGTCAATTATCTTTTTAGGGTCTAGATTTGGTCATAAATTTGCAAATATTCATTAAACTCACTTTGTAAATATCCCTCTTTCCTATCGCTACCCAAATCTCTATTATTTCCTAAGAAAGTCTTTTCTTTTTTAAGGCTTCCATAAAAAGAAATTGATCAGGGAGCTATATTTGAATTAAGACATATTAAATCGATGACAGATACATATCACGCTGTGTTTAACAAGAGTTGTACAAGGAGGCGGGTTCCAGATTCCGCACGGCTCTGCTACACCATTATTCACATTTTTACAGCCTTTCCTTCATGCCTTCACCCATTAAACCATTAAATTTCAGCAATTCAATAAAACAAAGCAGTTATAATTTTGACGAAAAGCTATTTTGAAGGGGGTGGAGGTACCCATTTTATTGCACAATAAAAATGCTCAACCGTCCATACTAAAGGCTAGTTTGTGTTTATTTTCTTCTTTCTTTATTCATTCTTTTTGTTTTGTTTTGTTTTTACTTATAACCTGCAGGATTGAACCCAAAGCTGCCATTACTGCAAGAATTAATGCTTATTGCCAAGAAATTCAAATAAAGGAAACTCATTGGAAATGTTCGGAGAGGAAACGATGACAGTGATAATTCCAAATATGACGCTTTCTTCATAAACTATCCATAGAGATGGCACAGCTCTCGATCAACCTTTGCCTGGTTGGCTTGAAATGTTTTAAGTCTTTGATATAAAAATTGTGAAAGCACTCGTCGTTTCCAAAGTGAGATGAAGATTTTGTTACTGCTGTTTATTAAAATTTTTTCGTTGTGTTTCCACACATGCCTTTAATTCCCCATATTTGAACTTCATTGCAACTTGAAAAAGTCCATTTGAAATTTGATGGTAGCATTGTCTTTGTTTGCTTGTCAGTTTTATAAAAGAAATGACATTCCTAAGTCTCATACCGAAGCCCCCTGTTAAACATCGTTCACACCAATGTAAATGGCACTATCGAATCAACTCTTTTGAGAATATTTCTGATTACTTCCCACGGCCATCTCCCCAATAACGGCTTTGTGCAGTCTACTTTTACTTGGACTGCAAACGAATTAAGTTGGAAACATATTTTATTGTATCCCCAAAGAAAAAGATCACGTTCTAATCATTATCACTTTTTTTTTTACAAGTAATGTTACGGATGACAGCAAAATACAAATTTTAAAACCCTCGCTTTAATATTTGAGCATTTTGTAACATCACAAATTTCAAAAATGCTTTCTTTTAAAATCTGAAAAGGACACTTTGGGGCAGTAAAATCCTTAATTTGGGGGGAGGGTCCCACATTTCTCCGCCCACCAAAAAGTGATGCAGGGAATTTCCATTTTTAAAAAATCGATTTGATACCAAACCTCTGGAAAGGGATGGGATTCGCTTTTTTAAAAGCCAGTTTTTATGGTTTTCAAATAAGACATCTTAGAGGTAGACTGGTTTATTAGAAAACGATAAAAAGGTGAAAGATTATTCTATCAGTAAATAAAAAGCAAAGATATTTCTTGATTTCAAAATAATATTTTATTGGATCAGTTCTAATTGTGGACCAGTCAAAGAAACTGAGGCATACATGTGGACTGTGGACTGGGATCTGGACCGGAAGGAGAAATTCTGCTTAAAGGACGGTGCTTATTTAGCGGCTTCTCTCTGCAGAGATGCCGTTTGGCCTGCCCTGCCACTGTATCTCCGAAAGGCAAAAGTTAGAATCGCTGCCCGATCTCCTCTCCCCCGCCCCTACTGTAGATCTAATTGGAAGTGGCAGATCTAGAACCGATGAGTAGTGAGATTACATTTCCATCCAACTCCTTTGAACCATGTTGAAAAGGACTCTCCATGAGCTAAAAAGTCGAGGTAAAACGGTTCCTTTGGGGGAAAGACTTATTTTGACTTCACCTGGTGTTTCGCGGAGCCAAATCACTCAAGTTGTCTTGCAACCAATAGACTTTATCTTCTTCACTCCGTCTACTGTCTATGCGCCGTAGGTGAGCGCTAGGCAGGTTGGGTGTCCAAACAAGAAGTTTCTAGCATCACCACTACAGGTAGGACGGGCTATTCACCCTTCTCTCCCAAACAGCAGCCCAGGGCTCTTCCACCCCACAGTGGAGGTGGAGGTAGAGGTAGAAAGTACTCGGGTGCCAGAAGGCACACAGAGAAGTGAGGCCAAGGTTTTTGAAACTGGGACTGCCCCTCGGGGGTCCTCAGCCCCTCACCACCCCGCGCCCTCTGCCCGCGTGCCGGCGCGCGCTCTGCGAGATGCGTCAAGGAAGAGCGGGGCGCTGCGCGCGCAGGCCAGGCTCAAACTTTCTGCAAGTGCAACTTGGGCATCCCCGGGGAGGCGGGGACGTGTGGCTCCAGCGGAGGACGGGGCGCGAAGCGAAAGCGCAGGCGGCCGCAAGCACGGGGGCGAATCCCCGCTGGGTCGAGGGCCTGAACGGGAGCCAATCGGGCAGCCGAGGCTACTGCCAATCACGCGGCTCCCTCCAATCCCACCCGTGCCATTTCCAAAATCTCGGTCCCACTGTGCAGCTCAAATGTGGTGTTCACTCTGCCAATCGCTGGAGGATAGAGTGGGAACAGGAATAAGCAGAGTTAGGAGGCCAGGACAAAAGAAGTTAAAGAGCGCCCAATACATACATGTTTTTGAAGGCGGGCAGAGGGAATAAAGTCCCCCCAGTGAGGGTCTATGGGCCTGATTGTGTAGTTCTGATGGAGCCCCCTTTGAGCAAGAGGAACCCGCCAGCGCTGAGATTAGCGGATTTGGCAACGGCTCAGGTCCAGCCGCTTCAGAATATGACAGGCTTCCCGGCGCTGGCCGGCCCGCCCGCCCACTCCCAACTCCGGGCCGCCGTCGCGCACCTCCGCCTGCGGGACCTGGGCGCTGACCCCGGCGTGGCCACCACTCCGCTCGGACCCGAGCACATGGCCCAGGCGAGCACGCTGGGCCTCAGCCCTCCCTCCCAGGCGTTCCCGGCACACCCGGAGGCTCCGGCAGCCGCCGCCCGTGCTGCAGCCTTGGTCGCGCACCCCGGCGCGGGCAGCTACCCCTGTGGCGGGGGCAGCAGTGGCGCGCAGCCCTCCGCGCCCCCGCCCCCAGCCCCTCCTCTTCCTCCCACCCCTTCACCCCCTCCCCCTCCCCCGCCTCCTCCTCCTCCTGCCCTCTCGGGCTACACCACCACCAACAGTGGCGGCGGCGGCAGCAGCGGCAAAGGCCACAGCAGGGACTTCGTCCTCCGGAGGGACCTTTCCGCCACGGCCCCCGCGGCGGCCATGCACGGGGCCCCGCTCGGAGGGGAGCAGCGGTCCGGCACCGGCTCCCCCCAGCACCCGGCCCCGCCTCCCCACTCGGCCGGCATGTTCATCTCCGCCAGCGGCACCTACGCGGGCCCGGACGGCAGCGGCGGCCCGGCGCTCTTCCCCGCGCTGCACGACACGCCGGGGGCCCCAGGCGGCCACCCGCACCCGCTCAACGGCCAGATGCGCCTGGGGCTGGCGGCGGCAGCGGCAGCCGCGGCGGCTGAGCTGTACGGCCGCGCCGAACCGCCCTTCGCGCCGCGCTCTGGGGACTCGCACTACGGGGCGGTTGCGGCCGCAGCGGCGGCCGCCCTGCACGGCTACGGAGCCGTGAACTTAAACCTGAACCTGGCGGCTGCGGCGGCCGCAGCAGCGGCCGGGCCCGGGCCCCACCTGCAGCACCACGCGCCGCCCCCGGCGCCGCCGCCGCCGGCGCCCGCGCAGCACCCGCACCAGCACCACCCCCACCTCCCAGGGGCGGCTGGGGCCTTCCTGCGCTACATGCGGCAGCCAATCAAGCAGGAGCTCATCTGCAAGTGGATCGACCCCGACGAGCTGGCCGGGCTGCCGCCGCCGCCGCCGCCGCCGCCGCCACCGCCCCCGGCCGGCGGCGCCAAGCCCTGCTCCAAAACTTTCGGCACCATGCACGAGCTGGTGAATCACGTCACGGTGGAGCACGTGGGAGGCCCCGAGCAGAGCAGCCACGTCTGCTTCTGGGAGGACTGTCCGCGCGAGGGCAAGCCCTTCAAGGCCAAATACAAGCTCATCAACCACATCCGCGTGCACACCGGCGAGAAGCCCTTTCCCTGCCCTTTCCCCGGCTGCGGCAAGGTCTTCGCGCGCTCCGAGAACCTCAAGATCCACAAGCGTACTCATACAGGTGGGTGTCTGTCCCCGGCCGCGCCGCCGCCGCCACCAGCTCCTGCGCCGCCGCCGCTTCCGCCGCTGCTGCTTCTCCTCCTCCTCCTGCTCGCCTTAATTTTTTTTCTCCTTCTGCTGCTTCTCTTCGCATACGTATAACCCGGACATGTGACTTCTTTTTTTTTTCTCTCCCCCCCTTTTTTTTCTATGAATAAGTAATTCGATAGCACACACAGGCCCCGCGTTGGGTTCCCACACGGCGGAGTCTCCAGCGCGCCCGCAGCCCCTCGGCCGGGACCCGCAACGCGCGCCAGCCGCCGCCGCCGCCACCTCGGAGCAGACGCAGCAGCAGCTGGAGCAGGAAGGCGCCCAGGACGGTCGGCAGCCCCCACCCGCCCGGCCCTGGGAAGTCTGGGAGGGCGATGGAAAGAGAGGCCGGGGCCGCCCCGGCAAGCGCCTCTCTTCCCACCGGGTCGTAGGCCCCGCGCAGTCGCCGCGCTCCGAGGACCGGGCGTGGGATTTGCTGCCGGATTTGGGCCGCCCGAGGCAGGCCTTCCGGGAGGGGAAGGGACCCCTCCGGGAAGACAGGAATGCGCTTTCGGAACCCCGGAGACCACTCGCACTCGCCCACCGTGACACACTCTTCACGCACACCTTCTTCTGCGTGCGTCTCCCACAACTTTACACACTCATATCCTCCTGCGCGTGCACCCCATTCCCGCGACACCTGTGTGTCCTCACACTCACATCATTTACACGCCCCACGCGCCCTCTCACACGCAGTATCACACTCGCCCTGGAGGGTGCTGGAGTTGACATCTGCCTTTCTAGAGAAGGTTCTAGTTGGAGGAGGACCGAGCCTCCCGCCATCGGTGAGGCCTACCCTGTCGTGGAATTGGTGGGGAGCCACCGGCGTCGTGGGGACCCTCCCACCCCACCTCAAGCCCTGCCTCTGGGGATCCCACAGCGCTGAGGAGGGCGGCTGCGGCGCGGGGCGGTGGATGGCTCCTGTGGGTCGTGTGCCCCCTTTGAGCGGACGAGCGCGTCGGGCGGAAGCGCTGATGAGCGCGAACGCAGTCGGGATTTATAGGGACAGACACGATTACTCCTCGGAGGACACTTAAGTAACTGGAGTTTACGTTCAGTAATCACTTGGCAGATTTATCGGCGCTGCTGCGGCCAGGAGGTAGCCGCCAGGTCCCACGCTCGGGCCGGGGGGGCTCGGGGCTCTGCGGGGGCAGCAGCGTCGGGGTGGCCCGAGGCGGGAGCCTTGGCCTGGTTCCTGCGGGCCGCCTGATGGCCGGTGGGGAGCACGTTTTCCCAGGAGCCCCGTTTCTCTCTAATCGGGATCAGTCCGCCTTAATGACTTTTCCAGAAAGAAACTTCCTAGGAGGCTCTCGTAAAAACGCCCTGGCCCGCTAAGCCGGCTGCTCGCTCCTGTGCCCAGCACTTCTCGGCAGGGCAGGATCCAGGGACCTTGAAGCCGCTCCCCAGCCCGGCCCCGAAAGGGAACTCCCAAGCGCTGTGCCGCGCGCGGCCTCGGGCCCTTCCCGCCTGCCCAGGCCTCGCGAGGGGAGCGACCTTCCCTAGGCGGCTGCCGGGAGCTGCGGGCGCAGAAGCCGATCCGGGCCCCCGGCGGGACAGGCCACTCCCTGCCCCCTGTCCCCGGTGGCTTCCCGGGGCACGCGCGCGTGCGTGGGGTCGGGGGGGGGCGCGGGGGACCCCAGGGGCCGAGGGGACCCGCGGTCATTTGGGTTTTTGGCTCTGCGTCTCGCGGACGGTTGCATTTCCTGCCCCCTCCCGGCGGCCGCCTTGGCCCCACCCGGTGGAGCGTGGGGGTCCCTGCGGGAGGGACGCAGGCGCCTCGGGTTCAGACTCCAACCCGCGCTTGGTGTTTCTGGCGGTCCCGGGGCCGCTCAGCTATTGGGCATTGTGTCCTAAGAGGGCCCATCCGGACTTCCTTCCCTCCCTGCCACGCCGCTCTCCCTTTTGGGGGTTATCCGGGATCCCGGAACGGATTGATCAAAGGGACTAATCCCCGGGCCACTCCCGAAGGCCCCTTTCCTGACCCACGTGCCCCCAGTTCCGTTTATAGCCGTCCCGCGGGCCCAACTCGCGCTCTCTCGGGAGAGGGAGCTGCTAGGAGCTGGCGGGGTCCGCAAGTAGTTCCTTACTTTCCCACAGGCTCCAGGCTCTCAAACTCTGTAAATAGTTAAATTCTGACGTGACTCGTCTATCAGAATCTTAAATGTAAACACTGAGGTTTCTCAGCCTTTCTAGTTAGGTAGAATTTGCTTATTCCCCTTAGGCCCCCTGAACAACACAGGCCTTTCCATCGCCCTTGCCTTGTTTTCTTCTGTTTTGTCCGTGCACCTCTTCCTTTATTTACCTCTAATGTTCTACCTTTCCTTCCACGACATCTGTCCCTTTCCTGAGTCTAATTGTTCCCCTTTTTCATGTGCAGTGGAGGAGTTAGCAGTGTTCAAAGCGTTTCTTCACAACCCGGGATATGTAGGTTGAACAGAAACGACCATGCTCAAAAAGAGCATTGCACCTTCGCGTAGGGTGGATGAGTAAACCCATGTAATTACGCCTCCATATTGAAGAAAGGCTGATTTTAATTTCTTAAAAAGAATATGATGTTAACTTGGTCTTATCTACGACTTAAAGTGTAATGTAGAAATCAGGACAAATCACTGATGTTTTGATAAAAAGGGATTAGCTTTGTTTTTGTTAAAGCTCATCTACAGAGAATTTTTCGAGGTTGTGATTATCATGGGGTTGTTTTTTCTCTCTTTATACATCACTGTAGGAGGCATATTTGAATAATGTCTAATTCTATTTTTAAACAGTATTTCCAGGTAGGGAAAGTTAAATTCCAGGCATCTGCCTGAATACTCTCAGATGTGCTAGCATACTCTGCCATGGAAGCAGTTATTGTTGGCGAAATATTTTTTAAAAACTCACTACAGTAAAATATCTGCAGAGGGTGTAAGAAAAGTCACCACAGAAATGTATGTACACTAAGCTGAGGCTTAATAGTTTGTTTTTGAAAACAAGTTATCCAAAACAAAAGAAAATGTCATACCTAGTGTATCACCAGAGTAGCTGCTGAAATATGAGAAATTCAACTTTATTTTTAAATTATTTACCTAAAAGAGGAAAATATTAATTCAATAATATGTGTGAAATGACTTGTTTAATTATGGACTCACCTCTATGAAGTTCAGAGATACCAAAGGGAGAGGGAAAATTCAGTTAGACTGTTACCTGCTGTCTTCCTTTTCTTGCTGTTTAACACCAAAATGTAGTGTGGCTGAATTTCTCTAGTTGTCTTATTAAGTATTTCCATTTCCTGGACTAGAGGCCTTGTGTTTAAAGGCGTGTTTGTGGGGTGGTTAGGCCAGCTTAAGGAGGTGACAGCCAAAAGACCCTGGCCTTTTTAAATTTTTTTAAAGTCTTTTTGACTAGTAAGCAATGTAGGGAGCTGTGAGAGTAAGTATACTTATGGCATAAAGTAAAGGTAGGTTCTGCTAAGGCTTGTGGTCTTTATTAATGTATGTTAAAGCTCGATCTGCTGTGCTCTTAACTGCCCTGCTCTTAACTGCCCTGCAAGTAGTGAGGAAAGCTGTAGAATGCAGAGGTCAACAGCCTATTCTCTGCCCAGCTAGCCTGTAAAAATCGAGTGGTGGGAGTGTGTTTCACAGGTGCCTCTATTTCTAAAGAAAAACATTGTTTTGTTTTACCTCTTTCCCTTTCCCATCTCCACGTTCTCTCCTGATGCCCCTCTCCTTCAATGAAATCCTGGAGAACACTGAAAGGAAATGCCATTATTATAATTTGACTGTACCCCCCAGTTTACTTTTAATTTAGTGTATGTGTTTGCTTTTATCTCTTTTTCTTATATGCTTACTTCCGCCTGTGGCTTTGGAAGTATCATTTTGTGTTTATTTTGACAGGAGGGTCTCCTGCTTGTGTTTTTGAGTGTACAGACCCTGAGGGGAGTGTGTCTGTCGGGGGAGGGGGTCTGCGGGTCCCAGGTGGGTTTCAGTGTTACATTCTGGCCCTTAGCTCAGCACTAGGGATCTCACCCTGACCCCTCTGGGACTGCAGGGCCTGACAGCCTCTCAGGAGCCCAGGTCCAGGCAAAACCACCAGGTCAGCAGAATCCAGGCCCATCCTTGAAGTATCCATTCCCTTTTGTGAATTAGGAAGAAGAATTAGGCTGGGAGTTGGTCTTTGGGAGAATAGGAAAAACACAACCTTGGTTCTGCTTCAAGATTTCTGTCAAGTGAGGGGTCTTGGAAAGCCATTGTTGACCTTTCCTGTGTTTCCTTGCAGGGGAAAAGCCTTTCAAATGTGAATTTGATGGCTGCGACAGGAAGTTTGCCAATAGCAGTGATCGGAAGAAACATTCCCATGTCCACACCAGTGACAAGCCCTACTACTGCAAGATTCGAGGCTGTGACAAATCCTACACTCACCCAAGCTCCCTGAGGAAGCACATGAAGATTCACTGCAAGTCCCCACCACCTTCTCCAGGACCCCTTGGTTACTCATCAGTGGGGACTCCAGTGGGCGCCCCCTTGTCCCCTGTGCTGGACCCAGCCAGGAGTCACTCCAGCACTCTGTCCCCTCAGGTGACCAACCTCAATGAGTGGTACGTTTGCCAGGCCAGTGGGGCCCCCAGCCACCTCCACACCCCTTCCAGCAATGGAACCACCTCTGAGACTGAAGATGAGGAAATTTACGGGAACCCTGAAGTTGTGCGGACGATACATTAGAATTTATTATTAATAATAATAAGTGAAATAATAAGTGGGAGTCCTTGGACCACATCCTAACCTGAGACAATGCCGAGCCTGAGACAAACCCGTGACTCAGACTTGCCACCGGGTCTAATTAGCCCTATTTATTCAGTATGAAACCCTATGGTGTTTGTACATTTAATTAATTTAATTAAGATATTTGGGCTTTTTTTTTTTTCTTAAAAAACAAACAAAAAACAACCAAGCTGGACTTGTACATTGCAGGAGGATGGGGCTGGGGGCAAATTGTACCAAGGAAAATGAATGGAGAGATTAGTTAATGGCGATACACACTGCCGATGCAATATATATATATATATATATATATATATATACATACATATATATATACATATATTATTTTTTTTTAAAAGGGGGAGAAAAAGAGCATTAAGTCAGAACTTAACACAGCACCAAGGCCCTCTGCATTTCCCGGAGTGCCTCTCAAATGCCTTTGACACCATACCATGGGCTGCTTTTGAGCCTCCTTGTTGGACCCTAATTCTGCCAAGGCCTCTTGATTGTAAACCACACACCTGCTGCATTGCCAACAGATCCTGTTCCGTACCTGTGTCCAAAAACATTTGTAAAAACCCTTTGAGTTTAATATTTGTAATTTTTAATTTCCACTCTTTTATTACTGATCTTACCTTAATACAATATTTTTATACAGGATTATTTCTTCAGTATCCTACTGTGTGATTTTAAAAAAAGATGCAGCAACCTTAATATATCTCCATATCTTGTGCTACTGTGATTGTTCAAGCAAAAGTGGAGAGAAGAAAAGCTGCTGCAAAAGACAACTGTGAAACTGTGATATTTTATAAAATAGAAGAAATTCAAGTGCTTTCTTTTTCCTATATGTTTTTTTTTAATCTGAATTCTCAGATACTGCCTCCTAACTGTGTCCAAACTTCTTGTGTAATAAAGAGATTCTGTTTTCGATCCTAAGTTCTTTGGGATGCCAACATTCACAGTCAAGTCTTGAGGAGGTGTGATGATGGCATCATGCCTATTTTTTTGGAAAGCTGTTGTTTTTAAAACAGGCCAACACCTCTTTTATACTGTTGTATCAGCCTTTTAAAAAGTCTATTTTTCAATGCCTGAAACTGCATTTTAATGCATTTTCTTCCACCTGAGCACTGAGCACACCAAACTGGAATCCATTTGAAAATGACAGTGTGTGAAGTGTATGATTTACATTAAAAGAGGGGAGGGAGTTGCCATACATATTAAAATTTTTAAAAGGTTTATAGTTACCACCAAACACTGATGAATGTGTGACCTTTGCCAGAGCTGTCAAGCTAGGATAAAAAAGGTCAAGGACCTAGGACAATAACTCTTAGTCAATTTATTTTCGGTTGGTACAACACATCTCCTGTGCAAAATGTAGTCCATCAGAAACATCCTACAGATACACTAAAGAGCACTAATTTATCCTTAGAGACCCCGAAGACACCCCCTCCCCAGGGTTTGTAGAAATTTGTTTTGTGTGCTGTGAGTGGTTGATGTAGTCTTGTCATTGTTAATAACTTGTATGTGAACACTATTATTTGTACAGTTGAATTAATTTATTTTCAGACATCATCCTTTTTTTTTTCTTTTCTGGAAGAGTTCAAAGCACACCAAAGAATTATATTATACATTTTGGTGAAAGATTGTCATTTATGATCCATGGTTTATTTAAAAAAAAAAGGAAAGAAAATGGAAAAATATATTTTTAAGCTTACTTGAATGAACAACGTAATGTGAAAACCAAGACTCTTCCTGCATGTCTTTTTTGCATTGTGTTGATAAGATTATATATAGTTTATAGATATATTATATTACTAGTACAGTGCATGGTGCTGTCACTTGGAAAGCCTTTCAATGTTGTCTTCAGATTGTTGTGATGAATATGAAACATGCAGACCCTCCTTTATAAAGAAAAAGACCTTAAAACTTGAATATGAGATAATTTTACATTTTAAAAGTTTATTTGATTTTCATATTATTCACTTTCAAAGCCCTTTCAAATAGAAAAGGTATGAACTTTTGGGGGGATAATTTATGTATCGTAAACTTATTAGGACAAAATATTCCTGATGTATAATGAGTTGTTTTATTTATACAACTTTTTCAATGGTAGTTTGCACTATTCTTTATTATGCTACAGGTTTATTTATTATGAAACAAAGGAATATGTATTTTATGTATTTTACCATGCATAGGTTAACTCTTTGCCACAGATTTATTGGTTCTTGATACACCTAAAATAAAAAAAAATGTACCTCCAATAGAGAGCAAGCAAGAATGATTATGAAGTAACAAATTTAATAAAGGTATTCTTATTATTGCTTATGTTTTACGTAATGGCATATCTCTCATACAAATAGAACAGGTTGCTAATGGAGTGAATGTCTTCCCTTGGTCTCTTGATTTCTTAGCCTCTCCCCAAGCAATACAATATTTTTGCAGCCTGGTTTAACTTAACAACTTACAAGCTTATGTAGGAAACACAGATATTTATGAAGACTAAGCCTTGCAGGTTATACTTACAGTAGCATAAATCTTTTGGGTTACTGCATTTATTTGTTAAAATAAGTAATATCCTGATTGATTCTAATCAGTGAAAAGCCAAAAAGTGAATTTTAGCATTTCTTTGGTGCCCAGCCTCCAAAAGGAAAAAAAAAGAATAAAGAAAATGTGGAGGAAGGGACGGTGAGGCTTCTAGACACAAAGAAGGTGAAAGCAAAATCAGTCAGGGGCTGAGATAGGTATTGAATGAAATTGAGTAGTGGGCATCAAATGCCTCTTATGGCGTGGGAGATCAAGATGCAATTTTACTGTAGTTTGTTCTGGAAGTTGAGTGGCTATTGGTAATTTAAGCTTAGCATTTTGGGGCAGGTGTGTTGAACAACTAGATTCTTGCATGGCAGCAAAATATTCAAGTGGCTTAAATGCAGGTGTTTGGCTATGCACATTTACAAGACTGGATGTTTGCTTGTGTTTTTGTTAGCAGATACAAAACTGATAAAAGTCAAATAGTTAAAAGCAACTGCTAGTAATGTCAATAAGCATTTCTCTGAAAGGTTATAGTGGCTTTTAAAAGTCAGGTTTGTTAAATGTAGTAAAGGTGAAACAGGTTGCAAAGAGTTGTTTTAACTCAGATGACAATAACCAGCACACGAAGGAGAAAAACACTCATAAATGAGGGCCCCAATCAATGGGAAAACTTATAGCTCTCTAATGAAGTTTCTTGTGAAAAGAAGGGTGACACAAAGCCACCAAGACATGAATCATTCATGGGAAATATAAAAGATAAAAGATATCTGACAATGAGCAGAACCTTGTATAGAGTGTATAAAACAAGTTTCCCCTTCTTATTTTCTGCTTTAAAACGCACAATCTCCCACTCCCAGCGTTCTCTGTCCAGTCTATAGAGTTAAAATTGACCACTGCTCGTACTGCGCCACTTCAAAGTAATTTAGTCCAGAACGGAAGGCTTGGCGCTCGGACAATCTTCATGGTGTGTTAAGATTTCTATGGCAATTGGCAAGCAAGACGTTCCCATCTGAATATGTCTCAAAGAAAGCCACTTATTGACACTAAGTTGGCTATCATCAAAGACTTCATCTTCCCTAGGCAAAACGTGGCCCTTGCAAATACTGTTTAAATCATCTACTTTTGTTTTGCAGGCTAGGAGAATCTTCAAACACACAATTATTTGAAATTTATGTATATATATTTTCCCCATTCAGGATGCTCTTGGTAAAGCTAATGGTCCTAAAATCTAAACTCCATAGAGTTTGAGGGTGGGAATTATATTCTCTTAAGGAGTTGGAGATGGCCACACAAGCATCATAACACTGGGGACAGGAAAAGAGGAGGCCCAACTATCTGCAAACATGTTACACTCTCATAAGTGATCTCTTCCACTTTGGGGAAGGTTTTGGAGACCATTGTGGTTTTACCCACCCAGTAATCTATCATCTATCATCTCTCTAGCTGTCTATGAAATGGGACAAGAGGTGCTGGCCACTAGTATTTTTAAATCCCAGTTGGGTTAGGAAATCCAGCTCCTGGGGAGGGGGCAGGGGAGACATCTGGTTTCTCAAGTGATCACCTTAAGCCAGCAGAAAAGAAGGCTGATCACAAGGCAAACAAAACAACCCAGCCGCTTATTATTAATGGCACTTTCATCCCCTCACATCACTCCTGGCCTGCCAGTCCACCCACAGTGTAGCAAAACAGGACGCCCAGCCACGGAAGCCTTCCAGGTCTGGAGGCACAGGCAGGCGGGCAGGAGACCCTAGGTGAAACTGCCCTGGGGACCCCAGTACACTTCCCCTCTGTAGACAAAAACTCAGCCCTACACCCACGCACTCCCCGAGCACACATTAACATACACTGCAAGTGCCTAATCAGGCAGGGAGAAGTTCAAAGCCATGTTTTTTTTCTTTTGGAAATTCAAACTACTGCTTCTATGGTCCATCCGCGCGGAGCGTCAGGATCGCTGTGGCAGTGGGCAGGGCCAGGGCAGTCGCCGGCAGAGGGGCCACTGTGATTCGAGACTGTCGATGAGACACAGCTGCAGTGACCTTTTTACTTTCATGCCAAGTTACTTCAGTCCACTTGCACCTCATCA
The DNA here is from genome assembly GCF_029281585.2 of Gorilla gorilla gorilla. Classification (NCBI taxonomy): domain Eukaryota; kingdom Metazoa; phylum Chordata; class Mammalia; order Primates; family Hominidae; genus Gorilla; species Gorilla gorilla. The sequence goes on along the minus strand of NC_073238.2, from coordinate 114,673,466 downwards.
GAAATTATATATATATATATATATATATTCAGCGTTTAAGATTCTTCTATAGAACCTCCTAGCTTGAGAGAAAGGGGAGAGAAAGAATGAAGAAAGGAGGATAGGAGCGGAGGAGAGTCGGGGTGGGGAGTGGGTGATGTTCGAAGGGTGGGGGAGAGGGGCAGGGGCGCCAGAGCCCCAGCTCCTCTTCCTTCCCTCCCCACCTAAGTACTTTTATTTGCAGAGCGATTGTTCTTTGTTTATTTAATACAAGTACTGTGTGAATGGTGAAAAATAAACACGATGAAAAATAACCAAACAGATGATTCCTCCGAGTGAAAAAGCCCGGACTTAATAAAAGTGCGAAGCAGTCACCGCTGAATGAGAAACCCTTTGAAGTGGAACTTATTATAGGAGGAATACTTTGGGGTTGCCTTAACGACGCCGCTGAATCGAAAGCGCTCGCCTTTGTCAGCGATTTGTTCTCCTTTGCTGGGGTGCCCGGAGAAATTACTTACATGGGCTGCCTTAACATGCAGCCTGCAAATCAGTAACTTTGCAGCTCAGACTCGCAGACGCCACTCGGCTGCGGACAAAAAGAGTCAGGGGGGAAACGCACCAACCTTTCACGCAGAGGCTCTGGGGCTGGGGGCGCACGGGCGTGTTGGGGTCGGCAGATAAGAAGTTGTATTACAACGCCCCCCCCCCTCGTCCAGGCTTCCCTCTTCTTCCCTCTGCACCCCCTCGCCAGTTCGGGCTGGGGCTCTGCGGGCCCGGACTCCGCTCGGTGGCAGTGGAGGCCCGGCTCCTCCAGGGCCCACCGGCGAGGGGCGCTCTAGGGCGCGCGGCCGGGCGCGGAACTTTCCCAGCAGCTCGGGCCATATTTAATAAGGGTCGTTCATCACCGAGGCGCTTTGAAGGGTCGCCTCCAGCCCTGTGCCCATTAGAAAGGCGGAGGTGACATTTAAACTCCGTTTTCAAGGATCGCGGGGGGATTTCATTGAAAAGGCAACTCGTTTGTCTTATGAGCCTGGAAACAACCCCCTTCTCGCTCCTTTTGACCACATGGCATAACTCAAAAACAATAGTTCAAAAGTGAAATGGCATCGTGGTGTTCATTCGGAGACAGGCCCCCATCTAGCACCAGAGAAAAGGGGTAGTCCGCAAGACAATGTGCTTTTTGTGTCCGACTCTGTCACAAGGATTGTGTTGTTTGCTTTGGAGGCTGCGCCTGTTATACTTTCCTGAAAGTGCTTGTGTTAAACAAGAGTTATAAGTCATCCAAAACAACAAACATTTTGATTTTCTTTGCCTAAAGGGCTTTCCCTGGCTATGCGCACCGTGAAAAAATAATGTCCTTGCTGAGAAAGGAACACCAGTAGTAGCATTACAAGCGGGCGCATTAAATATTGAATGACACGGGAAAAAGAGCTTGTCGAGGGGCACTCAGCCTTAAAGTCTTTCTTCAACTTTGTCTTCGGTGGCTGCTGGACTATTTAAGATGGTATTAATTAAGGCAGCTTCGGATGCTGCCGAGCCGGCCGGCCCCTCGGCCGCGCTCGGTCAATGGGCCTGTGCCCCCGCGCTCTGCTCACGCGTTGGCTGAGCCGAGTGCAAATGTCACTTCTCATTTGGAGGCTGAAGAGAAGTGCCCATCCTACATTAAGGGCAGCAGGGATGCAGTCAGCAGCAGGCGTTAAAGGAATACGAGGGACTGGGGTGAGGGGAGGGGAGGCGGGAACAAAATGGGAACAGCTGCCCGGGGCGGGGTCGAGAGAGTGCCCCAAGCACAGCTTTTGGCACATTTTGGAGAGCGCCGCTGGCAAACCGGGGCCACGCGGGACTCGCTGGGTTGGAAGACCCCCTCTCTTTCGTCGTTCCTGCGTGGGGAAAATGAAAACTCTAGCTCTGCACAAATCCATTAGGCAGGCTGGCGGGGCGTTATTTTACAAAGGGACTCGCTTCTACAAAGAAAGACAAAAGCTTGGTGCAAACAGGCGTCTTGACTGACTTCCACCTCCCCCTACGGTCCCCTTCACAGATCACAAACAAATAAAGCCCAAAGGACCTCAGCCAAGGATCTCCAGATCCAATTTTACAGATGGTGAAACTGAGACCTCAAGCAAGACTCAAACTGATTTTTGTCAATATTCCCCGAAGTCAGAGGTTGAGACCCTCTTTGAGACCAAAGATCCAGGCGGGAGTGGAGTTCTCTTTAAAGTCACCAACAACCACGCCAAAATGTCCCTTTCCCCTGCCCCCCATTGCAAGTGTTTGATTCAAAGTCAAATGGAAATTGGTTTCAGCAGTTGAAAATTCCTAACATAAAAAAAGGAACGAAGCTCACTGCCAACTGACTGTGGCATAAATGAAATGCATGCTCTGAGAAACTCTGTTAACTATCAGTTCTTGATGAAGAGAGACAAGATTTGGCTGGGCAGAGGGGGCAGGGCATCCCGGCAGATTGATTTCTGCAGCCAGAAGCCCAACAGGCGCCCCCGTCTCCCTATGTGGCGTTTCACCTGGATGTGGGTCTTCTCTTTTACCACACGACCCCTTGTAGGTGGGGGGAGATGCAGTAAAATGCCCTCCCCACCCCCACCCCCCGTGTGTGTGTGTGTGTGTGTGTGTGTGTGTGTGTGTGGTTAGCACCCTTAGTTTTTGATCCATTTGCAATGTCTGATTCTCCATCTTAAAATGTGTCCATTCAGGGCTCCCTCTGGCCTTTTGGATAAGGGGCGGGTCATGTTTCCACCAAGAGCCATGTTTCAGGAGAACTAGTCCCTACCCTTCCTGCAGAGACTGGAATCTGAGCGCAATGGGTGGCCGGAGAGCTCGCATTCAGACAGCCCTGAGATGCGGGCCTGGGGCCCTACGCCCCATTGGCAGCTGGAGGCGTCGCTCTGGGGCCAAGGAACGCCTGGCCGGGTCAGGACGCGGGCAGAGGTGGGCGGTGGGGCAGCGAGAGAGGGCCGTGCCAGAGCAGCCCACTCCCGCACAGCCTAGGACTGGAGTTCCCAGGCCCAACCGCCTACCTGAGTGATCTGTTTTGCACATCTTTCCTCATTCCTCTTCTCTGCTGTCCCTACCTCCTCTACTTTTTTGCATGAACAGGGCCCAGGCCGGGATAACGGATGCAGAAAGATGGCCTTTTGGCCCGGAACGCACTCTCTCGCGTACGCATACACCCACCTCCCTACCATCCCCCCCCCACACACACACACTCACGCGCAATTCAACCCCCCCCCAGCCCAGCCGCAGCCAGTGCACTGGGCACACGCTCGGGATCCAGGCACCTTGCCAAGAGCTCGCGAGCACCCTGCGTGGCACACTGGTTGGAGTTCCTGCACGAAGTGGCGGGGGTGGAGTGAGGAGGGAGGGGTGGGCGGCGGTGCACGCCGCCGACTGCTGGCGGTGAGCACAAGTTCAGTGCTCAACTTCCCGCTCTTAACGAGATCCGGGATCCCTTTGGAGAGGCCCTCGGGAGCTGGCGACAGGGCTGGGAGTGGCGTGGGTAAGCTGGCCGGCGCGGGGCGCGGGCGGCGGGGCACAAGGGCGCTACAAGAAGAGGGCGCGAGGGTGCCCGCGGCCAGCCGGGCGCTCCGAGAAGTCAGCGCGAGCAGCTGTGACTTCACCTATTAGCCCCGATGTCTTTCCGAGGAGCCTGGTGGAGTTAAACAGCCCACAATGGGCGCTCTGGGGCGCCTCCAGCCTGACCTCCACCCGGGTTTAATAGTTTCATAGGAACTTCATTAAATCAATTACTTAGTGAGCACATCATCATTTATTTGTAATTAGCAGCGAGGAGCGCGTTCTCTCCCCCAGCCCGCGGCCCGGGTCCCAGCGGGGTTGACTAGTTGTGCAAGCACTTTTGTTTGCTCGAGTGTTGACTCCCGGCATTATTCGGCCCGGGTAATCTTTACGTCTCAATCTAGTATTCAGGGGGCGAAAGGAAAACAAACAGGGCGCAGGCCGGAGGCCAGCCCTTTGGTCCCAGCCGTCCCAGAACTCGGCCCTCGCTGGGCGTGCAGGGCGCACCTCTGCGGCCCCGGCTCCTCCCGGGAGGAATAGGCGAGAGCGCCACCGGGGCAGAGGGGCAGGAGCCAGCCCGGGGGGTCCCGAAGGAAAGTGGCGAAGGAAGAGGCGATGAAGGAGAGAAAGGAGAAAACCAGGAGCAGGAGCTCTGGGCCTGCAAAACGAGCACAAAAGGGAAACATCCAGGCTCGCGCACGTGTGCGGGCGGCATTGGAGGGGGAATGCGCGTTGTGCGTGTGTGCAAGTGTATGTCCATGTGTGCATGTGTGTGTGCGCGCGCATGAAGTGCGTGAAATCACATCCATTTCAGCTGCCCAGGGCTGGGCGGAGAGAGGGGAGTGGGAGCAGGAGGTGCCGGCCTGGTGTGCGCGGAGGCAGCTCGCTGGGTGTCCGAGCTGCAAAAGTGCTTTAATTGGGGGGCTGCAGCCCCGGGCGCAGCTCCACTGCGGCCCACAAATTACGAGCGAGTGGTTAGCGAGGAGGGAGGAGTTGCTGAAAGCCGGGCCAGAACCTGCGCGTGCGGAGCGGCACGAGTAATGGCTCCGCAAGGAGTCGTGATTCCTTTCGAGTGTAATCATCTTTCCCCACACGCCGCAGCGCCGGCCAAATCTCGTTTACATCCAAGGAGTTGCGGCTAGCCGGGCCAGAAACGTGGGCGACACGCCCCTGCGTCCTTGCCCCGGCCCCGATTTCCGCTCCAAGCTGGAAGTCCTTCCAGCATAGGAAACGCTCAACTTCTGGGGCTATCCCAGCTCAGGAAATGGAGGAGGGCGGGGAGGCGAGGGGTCATTGATGACCCGGCCTGGGTTCCCTCAGGAGCAGGCGAGTGTGAACAACTGTGAGGTGAGGAAAGGCCGTGGGGAAAAACGCTCCTCCAGAGGGCTTCCAGAAGAAACAGTGGCTCCTGGGGATCCTTGAGGTCAGTCTCTTAGACTCCCTGGGGCTGTGAGCTTTTGAGGACCGGGTCCTGAATTTCTACCTTGGTTCTGACGGCCGGGCCTGGCTGATCGGGGTTAATACTTGCAGGCAGGGAATGTGTGAAGGCGGTGGTTGCCTTGTGGATTTTCTAACCAGTGGTTTCAGTACAGATCGAATCAGTGTCTGGAGTGTTTGTTCTCTGGTGGGACCGAAGAGGGTTCTGTGGCCCTGTGGTGGGACAGGGTCCGTCCTGGAGCGGGGGTGGGGAGGCAGAGGGCTGGGGTGTGGCCCCCAGGCCTCTCTGGACAGCCCCAGACCTGGAGGCCGCTGGCTATGGCTGTGTCTGGGCGTACACGTGCGCGAGGGCGGTTTTACTCCTGGGAGTGGGAGCTTAGCTTGCTGGGGAGCCTGTCGCGAGCTCTCCTGAGGCCCCCAGTCTGGGGAGCCAACACCGCCACAGTGCTTTGGGCTCTCAGGAGGGTGCCCTAAGCCTGCAGCTGTCTCACTCCCCCAGTCTTCTTGCTTCCACCTTTCCTCAGGTCTCACCATCAGACACCCATTCTGTTCCTCTCCCTAGCCTCCTTTTCTGCAAAGTTGACTCCCAGGTCATTTGGCCTCTACCCCAGGGTCCTAGGTATACTTTGCTTGCAGGACACAAGGATGAGAGAGGCAGGAGCAGCTAGGATCCTGTTTGAAAATAGGCTTTCTTGGCCTCGCGCGGTGGCTCACGCCTGTAATCCCAGCCCTTTGGGAAGCTGAGGCGGGAGGATCGCTTGAGGTCAGCACCAGCTTGGGCAACATGGTGAAACCCCATCTGTACAAACTATACAAAAATTAGCTGGGCCTGGTGGTGTGCGCCTGTCATTCCAGCTACTTGGGAGGCTGAGGCAGAAGAATCGTTTGAGCCAGGGAGGCGGAGGTTGCAGTGAGCGGAGATGGTGCCACTGCACTCCAGCCTGGGCGATAGGGCAAGACTCAGTCTAAAAAAAAACGGTTTCCCTTCAGCCCCCCTCCCCAGCATGGCAGAGCTCCCTGAGCTGCCCAGCTGCTGCTCACCCCGCCATGGTCTGAGAGTCTGGGTCAGCCTGAAAAACAGGAAATAGATCCGGTAAGGACTATCAACCAGCCGGTCAACAATCTGGGAGAAGCACCTTTTAAAATATAAAAAGTGGTTTGTAACTTTGCGTACTCCTGTTCCCCCATCCCCAGTGAGTCTGTGCTGAAGAAGTTACAATGGTCAGGCTTCAGGAAGAATTACCAGGAAAAGGAAATCTTAAAGCATAAAGCCAAATATGATTTTCTTAAAAATACCTGGGAGCCTAACATGATAAACACAAATACTCCTTTGAGTCTGTTGTGCACATTTCTGCTCCAGTGTACAGAATACTTGTGCATGTTAAATATATATTGATCAGACAGGTGCACACACACACACACACACACAATTATAGCATGTCTAAATCCCACCTTGGAAATTATCAGACCTAGCCAAATTTAGGACAGTGTTGAAGGAAGCAAGACTGAGAAAAGCTACAATGAAAATAAAATTGAAATATTCACCCATGACTTGTCTCTCTACTCCTCCCCTCTCTCCCACCTCCTACCCATTTAATAAAATAGCATCGTTTAGAGAAAGGAAGGCACGTCAGGAGACATTTTATGAGCTGGCAGAGAATTTGTTGAAGTGGTTGATTTAGGAAATCTGGATACTGACTGCGAAGTTTTCTTAGTGATATTCATATTATGCGTCTTTCTTCCCAATCCAAGTCCTAATAGCTTTTAAGTCGTTATCTGACTAGGTTCTGTTTATTAATCAGGCTCTGTTCTGATTCTGCCTTTATTGGGCTGCAGGCTCCTTGGCAGTCCCACCTGAGGTCCTCCTTGGATCAGTGGGAGCCCCGTGCTGTGTTCTTTGTGCCCTTTCAGGAGAACTCCCCATGCAGGGCGTATGGGACCCTTCCAGGGTCCTTGCCACTGGACTCATCAGTCTGAAAACTAACAGGATCATGCCCACAGACTGTCCTCCTCTCTCTGGGAGGGCTTGTCTTGTCACCAGTCATGAGTTTCATCCTCCTGACCTGGCGCAAAGAAGAATGTTTGGCACTCACATAAACACCCATGCAGCGGGAGCCTGGAGTTTGTAGCAGGCTGATTTCGGATAATGACATGCATGGGACATTTCAGGGAGGGCCCAGGGGAGCCTTGGAATGGGAGGAACTATGCCAATGCTTGTCCCCTTTAAGGGGCGAGGGCAAAGGTTTGACTGCTCTGGTCATTTCTTAAGTAAACTGACCCAAAAGAGCTCGCATTAGAACAAACTGTGGCCTAGGGCAAGAGTCTGTTGTGTTCCTGACAGAAACTTCTGGGTGAGTCCTGGCCGCTGCTGGGCCACCACTCTGTGTTCTCACAACCGGCAGCACTGCTGGTTCCCTGTTCATACCCGCGAGGGACAGAATCATGAGGTGATTCCAGGCGTCTCTTCTCAGGGAGAAAGAACACCTAGAGACACAGAGGCAAGTCCAGGAGAACCACTGCCCGTTAGCCAGCGCCACCCCTCCTTGGCCACTCCTCCTGCTATTTCTAGCCTTCAACACCCAGATCCTTTATATCCACTCCGTAAAGCAGAGGGCTGGAGTGGTCCAGAGACAGGAATGTGTCTTCCAATAACTTTAGTGTCTTTGGCCCCTGGCAAGATTGGAGTATTTATTTTTCTCCGGCTCCTCCAATTGGAGTGATGCCAGTTAAGAAGGAAGCAGAAGCTGGGTGTGGTGGCTTATGCCTGTAATCCCAGCACTTTGGGAGGCCAAGGCCGGCAGATCGCTTTTTGTCAGAATTTCAAGACCAGCCTGGGCAACATGGCGAAACCGCATCTCTGCTAAAAATACAAAAAAATTAGCTGGGTGTGGTGGCGCAAGCCTGTAGTCCCAGCTACTTGGGAGGCTGAGGCACGAGAATCATTTGAACTCAAGAAGCAGAGACTGCTGTGAGCCAAGATTGTGCCACTGCCCTCCAGCCTGGGTGACAGAACTAGATTTGATTTAAAAAAAAAAAAAAAAGCAGAGAAATTGCATAATGAAAAGTATAATATCCTGCTTGGCCCTTAAGTTTCTTTTGAGATTGGAATGAAGTTTTAATAGGAAGGTTTCCTTGGCCCCATGACTGTCTGTGGAACGGCAGACACAAAACTTCTTAGGCTCAGCTGAGTAACAGCCTCCCTGGGAGCTGGGTGCTCTGAGGCCCTAGAAGCAGAGCTGTGGGCCCTATTTTGGGGCACAGTAGAAGAGGACACAGGAAGTTGTAGAGAAGCCTAATATCCATTGCTCGCATGTTTTCCCCATCATTTAAAAAAAAAACTGTGGTAAGGCCAGGCATGGTGGCTTACACCTGTAATCCCAGCACATTTGGAGGCCGAGGCAGGCAGATCACTTGAAGCCAGGAGTTTGAGACCAGCTTGGCCAACACGGTGAAAACCAGTCTCTACTAAAAATACAAAAAATTAGCCGGGCGTGGTGGTCTGCGCCTGTAGTCCCAGCTACTTGGGAGGCTGAGGCACAAGAATCGCTTGAACCCAGGAGGTGCAGGTTGCAGTGAGCTGAGATTGTGCCACTGCATTCCAGCCTGGGCAACAGAGTGAGACTCTGTCTCAAAAAAGAAAAAAAATGTGGTAAAATGTATATAACATAAAATTTACCATTTCAATCATTTTTAAGAGATGGGGTCTCACTGTGTTGCCCAGGCTGGCCTCCAACTCCTAGGCTCAAGTGATCCTCCTGCCTCAGCCTCCTGAGTAGCTGGGACTGCAGGTGTGAGCCACCATACCTGGCTTCAACTATTTTTAAGCATACAATTCAGTGGTATCGAGTACATTCCCATTCCCATGCAGTCATCACACCATTCGTCTCTAGAATGTTTCAGTCTTCCCAAACTGAATCTTTGTATATGAAACAATAGTTCCTCATTTCTTCTCCCCTAGCTTCTGGCAATCTCCATTCAACTTTTTGTGTCTCTGAGTGTGACGACTCTAGGGATCTCATCTAAGTGGGATCATTCAGTACTTGTCCTTCTGTGCCTGGCTTATTTCACTCAGCGTAATGTCCTCAAGGTTCATCCCTGCTGTAGCATGCATTAGAACTTCATTCTTTGTTATGGCTGAGTAGTAGTCCACTGTGTGGATAGACCACATTTTGTAGATTCCTCCTGTTGTTGATGGACACAGGTTGTTTCCACCTTTTGGCTACTGTGAGTAGTGGTGCTGTGAACACTGGTGTGCTTACATGCTTTTATATGTACATGTGTACCTATATAATATACTTTTTATGAACCAATTTAAAACACTTTAAAGGGGAGCTCCAGCCATGGATTTAGACTATCAGCTTTCTCACTTGGCTGTGGCTTTCCGAGGTCAGCAAAGTGCAGCTAGAATTCAAGGGAGAGCCAAACCATTGTCTTCCAGTTTCATGGCCGTCCCATCTTTGTGTGTGTGTGTGTGTGTGTGTGTGTGTGTGTGTGTGTGTGTTCAGACCTACCCAGTGCTCCTGCTTCAGAGGAACTATTAACACATTGATATTATCAATAGCAGGCAGTGCCTGAGCCATTAGGGATTTATGAAAACATCTGAAGCAAGTCGTTTCAAAGCACTGATTTGTTTTATAGTCAGTATTACATTTTATGACAGGCTCTTTTGCCAGCAAAATGAGCGCATAAGCATCATACACAGCTCAGGAGACGGAAACCGGTGCCCTGGGCTGCCCTGCAAATTTGTGCTCCAGATCCCTTGGGAAGCTTCTGCAATTCACGGACAACTACTGACCCTTTGCTGAAGGGTTGACCCCGAACTAGATAGGGTGTATGCCCACCCTTACATTTGTGGCAGTAGAAAAGCGACATCCACCCCCTTTCCCTTTTCTGTCATTTTTCTCAAACCGAGAACACAATAAGAACACCAGTCAGTACCCAGCAGACCAAGGTCAAACATTTCCTGGCCACTTCTGCTGCTTTTTTTTTTCTGATTTTTTTTCTTTTTCCCTGATTTTCCGGAGTTTCATGGGGGCAAATTCCCGAGTTTTGGATAAAGTAGTCTCAACCCTCCTGGGAACGGTGGCGCCTAAGCAAAGGGACAGACAGGCCACTTGGGGAAGGTGGATGTATGATTCCCAGCAACCCAGTGACTGTCCTTCTCATTCAAACATCCCCCCACTCCCCAACCATAAGAGCAGGGAGAGGGACCACTGTGCTGTACAGGGTTTGTCAGGTCTGGGATTAGGGGGGGAGGCAGCGCTCTTCCCTGGGATGGGAGATAGTTCCTTCTCAGTGTTCCCAGGGAGCAGGGTTTGTCATATTTTACAGCAGCTGTTTCACATTCCCCTACCTAGTTATTAGACACGAAAGGGAGTAAATTAAAATAGCAAAGTAAAAGGAAATAAAAGGCGTCTTTTCTTTCTGTAAAGAGACAACACCTAATTAAGGAATATTTGAATCCCACAAAAATGCAGACTCTCACGGGTGACATAAAACTTCTCCTTTTAAACCAGGAACAAACCCCAGAAAATTAGGGACAGGCCCAAGAGGTAGTCCTTTAAAACAAAATGCTCCTGCCTCTGGAGACTTTTGACTTTTTTTTCCCTTCCTTTTTTCCTCTTCTACAGTCCTGGGGGAGTATTAAACTCAAACGACTCCTTTGAGTTCAAGTTATCTGGGCTGTAGCCAGCCAAGCATACAGCCAGCCTCCTCCCCTCCTGCCATCAGCAGCGCTTGCTACAGCCCACAGCCTTGTTTTCTTCTCTCCCAGCCTCCTCCCCTCCCCAGCAGGAGCTTTTCAGCCCCCACTCACCACTGCACCACAGTTTATTTCTTTTGTCCTCTCTGGACTCTACTTTTTTCCTAACACTTTCCCTAGCTCAGGCTAGTTCTCACCCACTCTGTCTTCCACTTTCTTCACCCCACAGAGCTGAGACACTGGGGCCTTCTTTCTTTTTCTCCTGGGCTCTTAATCGTGTTCTTGACCAGAAGATAGCAGAAGCTTTGGCCTTCTTCAGCTTGATTCCACCCTGGGTTCCAAATTCAGTCCTTCCCAGCCCTAGCTCTGCCCTTCCTCCCCTGGGTGTGGTCTCCTTATACACCAAAGGCTGCTTTGAGTGTTGGCGCTCAGCCATTGTTGACCTTGACCTTTATACGGGAACGCTCTCCTGGGGCACCTGCGAGGAGTAAAACTTTTAAGTGTACAATTCACTGGTGTCGAGTACATTCACATTCCTGTGCAGTCATCACATCATCTGTCTCCACAACGTTTTCTTCTTCCCAAACAGAATCTTTTTACCCATGAAACGATAGTTCCTCGTTTCTTCTCCCCTAGCCCCTGGCAATCTCCATTCAACTTTCTGTCTCTCTGAATGTGACTACTCTAGGGATCTCATCTAAGTGGGATTATATAGTGTTTGTTCCTTTGTGTCTGGCTTATTTCACTCAGCATAATGTCCTCAAGGTTCATCCATGCTGTCGTATGCATCAGAACTTCATTCCTTGTTATGGCTGAGTAATATTCCACTGTGTGGATAATGAATCAATACATGTAAGGGGCGTGAAAGCCCATGGAGGTGAGAGGGGCTGACTTCTCAGGCAAGACATGGGCCTCCTACCTCATTTCTTCGGGGACCACACAATAGTTAGGACAGTGCTTTTTCTGTGAAAGTTGCTCGGTTCATTCAGAATCCCTTTAATTGTTGTTTCTAGGAGAGTATCATTCTTCTGCTTAGTTTTATAATTGGGAGGAAAGAAAGGAAAGCTGGGATGAGGCTAAGAAAATATGGAATGTCATACCTTGAAATAGCCACAAATTAAATAAATTCTTAGTGACAGCTCACCCCAATTTTGCCTCTCTGGGATTTTTTGTTCTTGGCTTTTGATGGCTTGAAAGTCCTGCAGAATTTTTCCCAACATCACAATGCGGAGGATGGAGCCAGGGTTTCCAGATTCCTGCTTATTAGACTAAACAGTGAAAGGAAATCATTTTTTCCATTCAATGAGTGAGGACAGGCTATTTTGTTGGCATTTCCTTTTGGGGATGGACCCTGCCTCTGGCTCTGCCTTTTTTACTTTTTTTTGTTTTTGTTTTTGAGCCAAAGTCTTGCTCTGTCTCCCAGGCTGAAGTGCAGTGGCGTGCTCATGGCTCACTGTAGCCTTGACCTCCCGGGCTCAAGCGGTCCTCCTGCCTCAGCCTCCCAAGTAGCTGGGACCACAGGTGCACACCACCGTGTCTAATTTTTAAAATTGTTTTTGTAAAGACGATGTCTCACTATGTTGCCTAGGCAAAGGTCTGTTCTTCCCTGACATGCTGCAGAAACAGATGTGTGGCTGGCTCTGCCCAGGGCCAGGACCCAGCCCTCAGCCACACTCCTATCTTCTCTTCTCTGAAACGTGTAGGTAAAAAATAAGTTTCAAACTTCTCTAATTCCTTTCATCTATATTAAAAGGCATATCATATTTCTGAGTAAAGCCTTGGGTGGGATTTTTAGAAAAATGATCATAGTAATAATAATAATAATATGTTACATCGATGTTAGACCGACCTAACACTTTAAGGGGGGGCTTTCCTCTGCCTTATAGGATGTTTAGCAGTATCCCTGGCCCCTAGTGACTACATGCTAGCAACAGCTTCCTCCCTTCCAAACTGTGACAGTCAAAAATGTCTCCAGGCTGGGCATGGTGGCTCATGCCTGTAATTCCTTGGGAAGCCGAGGTGGGAGGATGGCTTCAGCCTGGTAGTTTGAGACCAGCCTGGGCAACATTACAAGATCCCATCTCTACAAAAAAAAATAGTCTCAGCTCCTTGGGAGGCTGAGGCAGGAGGATGGCTTGAGCTCAGGAGGTAGAGGCTGCAGTGAGCTGTGATCACGCCACTACACACTAGCCTGGATGGCAGAATGAGATTCTGTCTCAAAAAAAAAAGAAAAGAAAAGAAAAGAAAAGAGAAAACATTTCTCCAGACATTGCCAGATGCCCTCTGTGAGGCAAAATCATCTCTGATTGAAAACCACTGAGTAAGGGGGCCAGAGGGATGGCCCATGTGGCCAGACCACAGGGAACAGGAGTGTGGTTCAAGATGAGGCTGAGAGATGGAGGCTGGACTGTGACCATATTGTGAGTTGAGATGTTATTTTAGGGCCAGGGAAAGCCACTAGAGGGGTTTAAGCTGGGGCATAAAATAATGTTATTTAATATTTGGAGGAGGGGTCTGGCTGTTGTGTGGGATGAAATTCGGGGCCGGATGTCCTGGGAGCAAGCCATTGCAGTGGTCCAGATGATGGGGGAATGGGGACTGAGAACAGCGCACAGGTCTGGGCCATGTTTTAGATGAGCAGGTGGCAGCGCTTGCTGAATACACAGGGAGAGGTGCGGTGGAGAAGGATGAAGGAAAGGACCCTGACCTGACTCCAGCACCTGGTGGCAGGAGCCATGCCATGAGTAGGGGCAGGAGCCAATTTGGGACAGAAAGTTATTTATTTATGTGGAGGTGCCAGTTAGATGGGAGGATATAAAATTCTGGAGACCAGGAAGAGGTGAGGGCTGGAGGTGTAGGTCTGGAAGCTTTAGGGCATATTGGTTTTTATTGATATTTAAAACCATGAGTATTTAAACTCACATTACCTAGGGATATTGTGTGAGCCCACAAGAGAAGAAGCCCAGCAGAGTGTCCTGGAGGCATTTTAGCAGGAAGTGGAAGGACCAGAGAAAGATCCAGAGGAGCTGTCTGTGAGGCAGGAGATAAACTAGGGAAGGATGAGGTCATGGAAGTAAAAAATGTATCTGGAAGGCTGAGAGCTTCCTTGATGGGGGCCACAGAGTTTTCCAATGACACTGCTATGCATGGTTTGTGGACAGGTGAGGGTGGAAGGCTGATTGGGTGGGTGGGTGAAGCCAGGGACAGTAAAACCTGGACACTGTCCCAGAGGGCTGGGAAGGGGCAGAGCCCAAGTGGGAGACTGTGGGGAAGCAGGTTGCAGGAGTTTTTTACAGGCAAGAGATGTGGGGCGTGTTTGTATGCTGGCCCTGGTCCGAGTGGCCTCCAAGGGGCAGGGGGAGGCAGAGAGAGATGAAGAGGTTGACAGTGCTGGAGCAAAAGAGAACCGCGTGGGAATCAAGTCCTTGAGCACGGTGGGATCAGAGCCCAAGTCAAGGGGCTAGGGTTAAAGACTTTTTGTGTGTGTGTGGTAAAATATATATAACATGAAATTTTCATTTTGACTCTTTTTAAGTGTACACAATAGTGGCATTAATTGCATTCACAATATAGTACGACCATATTGTGCTAGTTCCAACATTTTTTCATCACCCCAAACCCAAATACTCTGTAACTAGTAAGCAGCTGTCCCCCTACCCCCTACTCCCACCACCTTGAAGGCCGGGTTTTTTTGTTTTTTGTTTTTTTGAGACAGGGTCTTGCTCTGTTCCCCAAGCTGGAGCACAGTGGCACAATCATAGCTCACTATAGCTCAGACTCCTAGGCTCAAGTGATCCTTCCACCTTGGCCTCCCACAGTGTTGGGATTATAGGTGTGAGCCACTGTGCCCGGCCTCAACGGGCTGGTTTTTTTTTTTTTAATAAGAGCAGGACATTTCATCCCGAATAGCAAGAGGGAGGGATAGACCAAGGCTGGAGGTAAGGGTGGGCTTGTAGCTTTGTGGATGGGAAGATGAGGGGGCTTCTGTGGGATTGCTCCAATGTTCTCACTGAAGGGTTGGGGGAAGAAAGAGATAAGGGTGTAGGAGGGAGACAGGAGAAAGGGTAAAATAGTCATCTGGAGAGTGGGAAAGTGAAAAAACTGAGGAAATATGTTAGTATTGATGGCCAGGGTCGATGGTCCACTTCTTATTTATATACCAGAATTTAAAATGAGACCAGCCAACAATGTTGAGTGTCTTTTTTTTATTTTTATTTTATTTTATTTTATTTGTTTATTTTGAGACGGAGTCTTGCCCTGTTGCCCAGGCTGGAGTGCAATGGCATGATCTCAGCTCACTTCAACCTCCGCCTCCAGGGTTCAAGCGATTCTCCTGCCCCAGCCTCCCAAGTAGCTGGGATTACAGGTGTGCGCCACCATGTCCAGCTAAGTTTTTGTATCTTTAGTAGAGATGGGGTTTCACCATGTTGGCCAGGCTGGTTTCGAACTCCTGACTTCGTGATCCACTGGCCTTGGCCTCCCAAAGTGCTGGGATTACAGGCATGAGCCACCGCGCCCAGCAAGTGTCTTTTTAAAAACTGTTTACAAATTGTGGTGAAATATACATAACATAAAATTTACCTTGTTTTTTTTTCTTGAGACGGAGTCTCGCCCTGTCACCCAGAGGTTGGAGGGCAGTGGCTTGATCTTGGCTCACTGCAACCTCTGCCTCCTGGTTTCAAGAGATTCTCCTGCCTCAGCCTCCTGAGTAGCTGAGATAACAGGGGTGTGCCACCACACTCGGCTAATTTTTGTATTTTTTTGTACAGACAGGTTTCACTATGTTGGCCAGGCTGGTCTCGAACTCCCGACCTCAGCTGATCCACCTGCCTCGGCCTCCCAAAGTGCTGGGATTACAGGTGTGAGCCACCGTGACTGGCCCTGAACCATTTTCAAACATACAGTTCAGTGGCATCAAGTACATTCTCATTTTTGTGCCACCATCACCACCACCACCATCCAGCTCCAGAACTTGTCCATCTTCCCAAACCAAAACTCTGTCTTCCTTAGACAATAGCATCAATTCTCCCTCCCGCAGCCCCTTGCAGCCACAGGTTGTTTTTCCCACCAGTGTTCAGGTGCAGACACGGAGTGGGTGATGGCTGAGTTACACAGGGTTGTCGAGGGAGGGGGCAGCAAGGGCGTTACGGGTGGTTGTGAGGTAGTGATTACAAGGGTGGATCATGGAACTCGGGCTCTGTAAGCAGGTGGAGGCAGGAAGAGGTGTGCAATGGTGTCTTTGGAGTCCAAAAAAATGTTGATATCTTTGTTCCTTTCCTTTCTCATGGTGCTGTAGATGGCAGGAGTCAAAACTCATTTTTTATTTATTCATTAATATAGTTTCCAATTGCTCTGACATCTCTGAAGAATGTTCTACAGAAGGACCCAAAACGGCCACTTGAGTCACCGGCATGGCTTCCTCCTACTACATGCCGTAGACCTGGGAAAACGTTATGGGTCCCTAGGATACCCACATACTCTGCACCTAATTAGGTAAGAAAAGAGGCATATGGTGTTTTATATGGGGAAAGAGGTACATTTTCTATGAATAGCATAACTATGCGAACAGACAGGCTGACAGATGATTTCACTTTATCTCATCACACAATATGGGCATCCTCACTGTGTGAAAACCCCCAAAGCTTCAGAAACTTGCTAACGTCCTCCTTGCTTTCTGCATCTCAGTTCTTGCCTTTCTCTGCAGAACTGAAGTGGAGATGGGAAGCCTTCTCTCAACCGCTGTGAGCTCTCCACCCGGAAATGTCCTCTGGTGATTTTCATAGTCCCAAGCTGGTTTCTGCCTTATTGATGGAGTCATCTCTTCTTTATAGTACACTGCTTATTCTTTCTGGGGATTGTGTTTCCTGGTTTTGTCTACACATATATGTATATTCTTGGCCTATAAGTTCTGTTTCTGAAAGATGCACTTGCACTGTGTTACAGCCACACCTTTGAGAGAAATGCTGGTGGGGCTGGGTTTTGCAGTGCAGATGCCCTTCATGAGGATAGAACAAGTTGCAGGGAATTTATTTTTATTTTAATAATGGAAGAAGCTGGCCTGGCGCGGTGGCTCATGCCTGTAATTCCAGCACTTTGGGAAGCCGAGGAGAGCGGATCACCTGAGGTCAGGACTTCGAGACAAGCCTGGCCAACATGGCGAAACCCCGTCTCTACTAAAAATACAAAAATTAGCTGGGCATGGTGGTGGGCACCTGTAATTCCAGCTACTTGGGAGGCTGAGGCTGGAGAATCACTTGAACCTGGGAGGCAGGGTTGCAGTGAGCAGAAATCACACCATTGTACTCCAGCCTGGACAACAAGAGTGAAACTCCATCTCAAAAAAAAAAAAAAAAAAAAAAAAAAGGAAGAAGCTGAGGTGGATCACATCTTGGATTTACCAATTGATAGATAAGCCTAATATCACAAAGAGTTACTTCAGAAGACACAGGAGGTCATCAAGATGGAGATTTTTTTTTTTTTTTTTTTTTGAGACAGAGTCCCGCTCTGTCACCCAGGCTGGAGTGCAGTGGCATGATCTTGGTTCACTGCAATCTCCGCCTCCCGGGCTCATGCCATTCTCCTGCCTCAGCCTCCTGAGTGGCTGGGACTACAGGCGCCCGCCACTGTGCCCGGCTAATTTTTTGTATGTTTAGTAGAGATAGGGTTTCACCATGTTAGCCACGAAGGTCTTGATCTCCTGACCTTGTGATCCGCCCACCTCGGCCTCCCAAAGTGCTGGGATTACAGGTGTGAGCCATCGCGCCCAGCAAGATGGAGATTTTTTTTAATGTTTTTTTTTTTCTTTTCTTTTTCCCTCCTGGACTCAAGTGATCCCCCCGCCTCAGCCCCCAAAATTTCTGGGATTACAGGCATTAGACACCGTGCCTGGCCTCTTAAATATTAATAGTTAGTGACCCCTCAGTACTACCTTGAATTGTATATCAGCAATGCAGAACCTTCTGCCGTCATGATGATGTTCTATAAAGCACTGTCCAATATGGCAACCACAAGAATCCTCGCCCACTGAACTCTTGAAATGTAGCTAGTGCCACTGAGGCACTGGATTTTAAATTTTATTTAACTTGAATTTAAACGGTCACACGTGGCTAGTGGCTACCATACTGGACAGCTCAGCTTGCAGTAGGAAGTACCAACTCACTAATGAGCTACAGGCTTTCCAATTAATATTCTCTAATTTAAACATTGTTAGCACTGTTTAACAAGTTTAATTTGCTGGGCACGGTGGCTCACACCTGTAATCCCAGCACTTTGGGAGGCCGAGACTGGCGGATCACGAGGTCAGGAGATCGAGACCATTCTGGTTAACACGGTGAAACCCCGTCTCTACTAAAAATACAAAAAATTAGCTGGGTATGGTGGCAGGCGCCTGTAGTCCCAGCTACTCGGGAGGCTAAGGCAGGAGAATGGCGTGAACCTGGGAGGCAGAGCTTGCAGTGAGCCGAGATTGCGCCACTGCACTGTATCCAGCCTGGGCGACAGAGCGAGACTCTGTCTCAAAAAAAAAAAAAAAGTTTAATTCAATTAAACTTACTCAATATTTAAATTATTATATTGCCTTTGGCTGTACGTAATAGGCAGCTGAATAACCAGGGCTGTACGGGTGAGGGGTTTGTATTCCTCCCCTGGCGAGAAGCTTAGTGGCAGTTAGTGGAGGGCTGAGCCGGTGGGCTGGCGAGGCCTTGGGGAGCTCTTCTGGTTTCCAGCTCTGGTATTCATGGGAGTGGCTTGCAGCCTGATAGTTGTGAGATGGCTGCTGTACTTTCCAGCATCAACTTCCGGCAGGAAGGCAGGAAGAAAGGAGATGGAAAAAGAGCAAAGGGAAAACAAAAGGCTTCCCAAAGGCAAATGGTACAATTCCATGGCAGAGAATTTGGCAACATATAGTCCAGTCATATTTTATCATCACCCTTCAACCTGGCAATCCCACTTCTAGAAATCTATCCCCAGTGGTATCAGATAGGCATAAATACAAACTGGCTCATGCACAAAATTCTTCACTGTGGCATTATTTATGATCGTAAGACACTGGGAGTAACCCAAGTATTCGTCAACAAAGGACTGTTTGCATCATCTATAATATAGCTGCACAGTCAGATACTGTGCAGCAAGGCCAGGTGCGTGGCTCATGCCTGTAATCCCAGTGCCTGGGGAGGCTGAGGCTGGAGGATTGCTTGAGCCCAGGAGTTCTTCGAGACCAGCCAGAGGAACACGGTGGGACTATGAACGGGCGAAGAGTGAGACCCTGTCTCTAAAAACTAAAAAACCCCAAATACCATGCAGTAAAAAAGAAATGAGGAGCACTGTGCATACAGGTATGGAGTGATCTCCAAGAGTCAAGAATATTAAGTAATAAAGAACAAGAACAACATGTAGAGATCTAGAGTATATAGCTGTACTGATAGGCAGCCTCATAGGTAAGAAAAGAAGGAAGGAAATAGACACACACAAATTTGGTTGTATTTGCAAGGGAAACAAGCAGACAAAAAAGCAAACATTTGCCTTTAAGTGAAGCTGGAAGAGGAGGGAGACAGGTAGAAGGGATGGGGGGTGGGAAACGAGACAACTGTGCACGTACCTCCTTTCATACTTGGGAGTTTGAAATGTATGCTTTCCTATTCAAAAACTGAAATAAAAGGCAGGGTGCAGTGGCTCACACCTGTAATCCCAGCACTTTGGGAGGTGGGGCGGATTACTTAAGGCCAGAAGTTTGAGACCAGCCTGGTCAACATGGTGAAACCCCATCTGTACTAAAAATATGAAAAAAAAAAAATTAGCCGGTTGTAGTGACACATTCCTGTAGTCCCAGCTACTCAGGAGGCTGAGTTGGGAGAATGACTTGAATCTGGGAGGAGGAGGCTGCAGTGAGCCGAGATCACACCACTGCACTCCAGCCTGGACGAAAGAGTGATACTCAGTCTCAAACAAACAAACAAACCCTGAAATAAACATCGTTTTAAGAAAAGCAGCCTCACCTACACATTTTCTCTCTCGATTCCTTGGCTGGAATTGGGAGGCATGGCCAGGCCGAGTTGCAAGGGCAGCGGGAGGTGAGTGTTCTCCTGGGCAGACTTGGTCAGGATGGGGCAGCTGGGGAGGAAGGATTAGACACTGGGCTGGCTTCACGCGGGGTCTGCTGTGGCACCACTTGTCCTGAGGAGAAGGTGGCCAGGCCTGGGAGTGTTCCAGGGCTGCTTTAGGACTCAGGAGAGCTGGTGCTGATGCACCATTCACTGTGAGCAGGAGCTGTGCTCTGAGCACCACATGTCCTGCCTCCAAGAAACCAGCTGTTTTCATCGTCCTCTTTGTGTACAGTGGGAAACTGAATGGTCGGTCGGGAGATTTAGTAATTTGCCCTAGGCAGAGCACGGCAGAGGGCAGATGGAAGCCCTCAGTTGTCTGCTGCTGCGGCCCAGAGCTGAGCAGCCACAGGGCAACTGCCCTCTGTCTGCCGCTAGCCTAGCAAGTAATTCACCCCGACCTCACACGTTCTGTTGTAAAAAGTGATGGGAAAAACGATCGCATTTCAAGGTATTTAGCAATTCCACTTCTGGGTACATACTCACAAGACATGAAAGCTAGGACTCCAAGCTGGGGGCGGTGGCTTATGCCTGTAATCCTAGCACTTTGGGAGGCCGAGGTGGGAGGATTGCTTGAGTCTAGGAGTTCAAGACCAGCCTGGCAACATGGCGAGACCCCGTCTCTACTTAAAAAAAATTAGCTGGGGGCCGGGCGCAGTGGCTCATGCCTGGAATCCCAGCACTTTGGCAGGCCGAGGCGGGCAGATCACGAGGTCAGGAAATGGAGACCATCCTGGCTAACATGGTGAAACCCCGTCTCTACTAAAAATACAAAAAATTTAGCCGGGCGTGGTGGCGGGTGCCTGCAGTCCCAGCTACTAGGGAGGCTGAGGCAGGAGAATGACGTGAACCCGGGAGGTGGAGGCTGCAGTGAGCCGAGGTTGCGCCACTGTACTCCAGCCTGGGTGACAGGGTGAGACTCTGTCTCAAAAAAAAAAAAAAAAAAAAAAGGTGGGCATGGTGGTGTGCGTCTGTAGTCCCAGCTACACGTGAGGCTGAGGTGGGAGGATTGCTTGAGCCTGGGAGGTCAAGGCTGCAGTAAACTGTCATCGCACCACTGGACTTCAGCCTGGGTGACAGAATGAGACCCTGTCTCAAAAAAAAGAAAGCTGAGCCTCCAACAGATAGTTGCATACTCATGTTCGTTGCGGCACTATTCACAACAGCCAAGGACGGAAGCAACCCACGTGTCCATCAGTGGATGAACGGAGAAGCAAAATGAGGTCTATCCACATGCAACGGAGCATTACTATTCAGCCTTAGAAAGGATTCTGGTTCTGACACATGCTGCAACACGGGTGAACCCTGGGGCCATTATGCTAAGTGAAATAAGCCAGTCACAATAAAATGGATAAATACTGTATGATTCCACTTACATGAGGTACCTAGAGTAGACGACTTCATGGAAACAGAAAGTAGAATGGAGTTTCCAGGGTCTGAGGAATGCGGTGAGTGGGAAATGATTGTTTAATGGACTCAGAGTTTCAGTTTGGGGTGACAAAAAAGTTCTAGGGATGAATGGTGGTGATGGCCCTACAACATTGTGAATGTGCTTGATGCCACGGAAATGTACACCTGAAACGGTCAACATGGTAAGCTTATGTGGGGTGTATTTTACCACAGTTTAAAAAATGTGGTTGTCGAGAGCAGAATAATGTCTATACCAGGGCAAAAAATAATTTGCTCCCTTTCCCCCAGGGATATTTAGCACTGTCTAGAGACCTTTCTCTCGCTTAAAATTAATCATTTAAAAAATAGACTTTATTTATGGAGAGCAGTTTTAGGTTCACAGCAAAGTGAAGCAGAAGGTACAGAGAATTCCCATATACTTCCCTGCTTGGCCCCAAGCCCCTCCTACTATCAACATCCCCCACCAGAGTGGGGCATTTGTTACAACTGGTGAAGCTGCGCCGACACGTCGCTGTCACCCACAGAGCGCGGTTTACATTCAGGCTGACTCTCGGTGTTGTACTTTCTCTGGGTTTTGGCAGTTATATACATGTCCCATATGTCCACCAGTATAGCATCATTCAGAATAGTTTCAAAGCTCTAAAGATCCTCTGTGCTCTACCTATTCATCCCTCCTCCCCCCAACCCTTGGCAACCACTGATCTTTGTTTTTTGTTTTTTTTTTTTTCTGAGATAGGGTCTCACTCTGTCACCCAGGCTGGAGTGCAGTGGCACAACCATGGCTCACTGCAGCCTGGAACTCCTGGGCTTAAGTGATCCTCCCACTTCAGCCTCCTGAGTAGCTAAGTAGGTACAGGCACATGTCAACACATCTAGCTAATTCTTAAAAATTATTTTTTGTAAAGACAGGGTCTTGCCGTGTTGCCCAGGCTGGTCTTGAATTCCTGGGCTTAGGCAATGCTCCCACCTTGGCCTCCCAAAGTGCTGGGATTACAGGTGTAAGCCACTGAGCCTGGACAACTGCTAATCTTTTTTACTGTCTTCTGGAGACATTTTTGATTGTCACACCTGGGTGGAGGTGCTACTGGCATCTCTAGTGGGTGGAAGTACCTCCAGCAGGTAGAGGCCAGAGATGCTGTTGAGCATCCTACAGAGCACCCCTGACCCCAAACATCAACAGTGCTGAGGTTGGCCGGGCGCGTGGCTCATGCCTGTAATCCCAGCACTTTGGGAGGCCAAGGCAGGCAGATCACCTGAGGTCGGGAGTTTGAGACCAGCCTGGCCAACATGGAGGAACCCTACTAAAAATACAAAAATAGCCGGGCGTGGTGGCACATGCCTTTAATCCCGGCTACTCAGGAGGCTGAGGCAGAAGAATCGCTTGAACCCACGAGGCGGAGGTTGTGGTGAGCCGAGATTGCACCATTGCACTCTAGCCTGGGCGACAAGAGCGAAACTCCATCTCAAAACAAACAAACAAACAAACAACAGTGGTGAGGTTGAGAAGTCCTGATGCAGAGGCTAAGCAGGGATTTCTTTCATCAATGACTTTGTAGGATCCATAGTAGATTCTCAATGAATATTAGCTAAGTGAATGAATGAATGAATGACGTTTACAAGAGAAGCATTTGAATAACCCAGAAATCCTGCTTCTGAGTTGTAGCTTGTTTACATAACCCAAAGAAGAGCAAAGGGAAACAGTTTCTATTAGATTGGTGTCCTGTCGCTACCCAATGTAGTGAGATAGGCAGGTAAGGAGAGGGTATTTTGGCAAAGGGAAATACTGTAATTTTCTGTAATTACTGTGCATGGAAATGACATGTGATGTGTGTGATAGTTTGTGCAGATACATGGAGTGGCCCATTGGCATTAGGTATGAATTATGTGACTATTGTCAGACATCTGGGTATGTATTGTTTTCTCCATAAGACAGAGGAATCCATTCTAAGTATTTAGCACAAAAGCAACGCATCTTGGCACTTTTCTTTGTCTTATGAAGCATCCAAGAGGTTCAGAAATGCAGAACGTCAAGGGGCGGTGGGCTCCTAAACATCATTTGAAAGTGCATTTTTTTTGGCCAGGTGCGGTGGCTCACGCCTATAATCCCAGCATTTTGGGAGGCCAAGGCAGGTGGATCATGAGGTCAGGAGATCGAGACCATCCTGGCTAACACGGTGAAACCCTGTCTCTACTAAAAAAAATAAAAATAAAAATAATAAAGAAAGCTGGGCGTGGTGGCACATGCCTGTAGTCCCAGCTACTCAGGAAGCTGAGGCAGGAGAATGGCATGATCCCAGGAGGAGGAGCTTGCAGTGAGCCCAGATCGCCTCACTGCACTCCAGCCTGGGAGACAGTGAGACTCCATCTCAAAAAAAAAAAAAAAGGGTATTTTTTTTTTTTTGGTCCTCAGAGAGTTTTTAATACAGTGTATTGAAGAACTGTCAGGGAGATAACAGAAGTGAAGACTTTTGATATTTAGTTTGAAACAAAGCATAGAGACATGAGATTCAAATTGAATGATGGGAGGAATTTCAAAAGAGAAACTGGGCTACATTTCCTGGTTTTTACTCTCACGTATCAAAGCCCAGTGTAGATAATCGTACAGTCTGTTGTCTTGGTTATGTCAGGGAACATACGTTAACGCCCCAGTCTTTCAGAGACCCCATCACCTTTTGGTGTGTTTAGTGCCATTCTCAGGGCACTAAGATGTACTCAGATGTGGGCAATGATATTTTCTGGATCCTGAAGTTGGTCTGGGTGCTGGTATTCTGAACTTTCTTTTTTTTTGAATAGTAGAGATGGGGACCTCACTATGTTGCCCAAGCTGGTCTCAAACTTCTGGCCTCAAGTGATCCTCCTGCCTCGGCCTCCCAAAGTGCTGGGATTATAGGTGTGGGCCACCACGCCCAGCCCCAAACTGTCTTTGACGATATTGAGTCCTACTCAGACCTGTCTTTGGCATATGTGTTTCTAGCAAGCACAAGTAGCCCAAGTTCATGCCAACAGGAATAAGATTCCATCTCACCACAAGGAACTCACAGTTAGCTCAGCAAAGGAGGCTTGTACGCAGATGAACTGTGTGAGCCGCACAAAACCGTGCTCAGTTTCTAATATTTACAGAGCGCTCCAGAACAGTGAGGACAGAGCAACCCTGCTTGCGAGAAAGCTTCTGAGACCTGGTGACTTTTAGGAGGAGCCTTAAAGGATGAATAAAAGTGGTACTAGGCAGGAGTCAGAGGAATGTTCCAGGCAGAAGGAGCACTTGTGAAGATCAAGGGCTTGTCAATGAATGGGTCCTTATGTTTGAGCGCAGGGTGACAGGTGCACTGGGCTGAGGATTGGGAAGCTAATAGCAGGTAATGAGGCAGGATAAGTAAATTGGAGCTTACCTGTGAGGGGCACTTGGTGAAAACACAAAGCTAATGGTCAAGGTCCAGGGGGCGCTGTTCACAGCATAGTCAAAAATATGAATGGTGCCTTGGAGTTGCAGCATGCATAGCTGTGTGGCCGTACCCATTGGCTCCGCTGATGATTGTTGAGTGATTGCTACTGGAGAGTATACTGAGAGCCCTGTGTTTTTTATCTTTTCTTTTTCCTTTTTTAGCTGTAGGGTCTCACTCTGTAATCCAGGCTGGAGTGCACTGGTGTGATCATAACTCACTGCAGCCTTGAACTCCTGGGCTCAAGTGATCCTCCCACCTCACTCCTGAGTAGCTGTGACTACAGGTTCATGCCACCATGTATGGGTAATTTTTAAATTTTATCTTAAAAATTTATTTATGTAAATGAGGTGTCACCCTTTCATCCAGGCTGGAGTGCAGTGGCACAATCATAGCTCACTACAGCCTCTAATTTCTGGCCTCAAGCAACCCTCCTGCTTTAGCCTCCCAAAGTGCTGGGATGACAGGTGTGAGTCATTGTCCCCAGTCTTATTTTTTTCTTATTTAATTCTCACAACTATCCCATGAGGTAAGTTCTATTTTCATTCCCATTTTATAGATGAGGAAACTGAGGTGTACAAAGTGAGCTTGTGTGGCTCTGAAGTGCTGGCATTGGTGTTTTCATCTAGGCAGTTGCCTTTGGAGCCCAAGGCAGACTGCTCCCCAACGTTTGTCATCTGAGACACCCACAGAAGTGATGCTTTCTGACACCACAGGGAAATGACAAAGCTGCTCACACTCCAAGGGGCATGGGCCCAGGGACTCCAGTGTCCCAGGCTGCACCCTGGCCACCCCAATGGCTGGGGGGTACTCAGGGTCTTGGCAACCCGTGGCCCACTTCTACAGCATTCCAGGGCGGCAGGTGGATCTCAGCTCTGGGAATACATTTGAGGTCACTTTTCCAACCTGGTTGTATTGCAGTCAAACACTCAAAAGGGGGTAGAAAAATTCTGCCTACTTTAGCGTTCTGGAACATTGGCTGTCACTTTCGTGGTTTTGTAGGTTGAGGGACAAAATGATTTTGCACAAAGCCTGGGCTCTGGAGACAGACAAATCAGGTCTTCATCACATGACCTTGGACAAAGTATTTGCTCTCTGTGAGACTCAGTTTCTTCGTCATTTAATAACCGGGCACAGTGGCTCACACTTTTAATCCTAGCACTTTGGGAGGCTGAGGCGGGCGGATCACTTGAGGTCAGGAGTTTGAGACCAGCCTGGCCAACACGGAGAAACCCCGTCTCTACTAAAAATACAAAAATTAGCCAGGTGTTGTGGTGCGCACCTGTAATCCCAGCAACTCGGGAGGCTGAGGCAGGAGAATCACTTGAACCCAGGAGGCAGAGGTTTCAGTGAGCCGAGATTGCGCCACTGCACTCCAGCCTGGGCAACAGAGTGAAACTCAAAAAAAAAAAAAAGAAAGGCTATAATACGTAGCCACCTCCTGTATGAAATGTAGATATTCATGGAAAACAGCTGGTGCTGCCTGTAAGCCTTCAGTATATGCCATCCTCTTTCTCTCCTTCCTCTCCTCCTTTTGTCTCTGAACATTTCTGATCAGCGATTCTGTGCTACAGGGCAGTGGTTTTGGGAGAGCCAGGCAACAGCCATCTATTGGCAAAACCACTTTATTTATGAGGACATTGCTGGTGATAACACCCTTTCTTTAGAATTCCCTTTTTATTAAAGTACCCCTGAGTTTGCTGTGAAAACTGTCTGTGGAAGCAAACAAGCAAAATAGTCCCTGATACTGTTTGGCTCTGTGTCCCCACCCAAATCTCATCTGGAATTGTAATTCCCACATGTCGAGAGAGGGACCTGTAATCCCCACGTTTCAAGGGAGAAAGGTGATGTATCATGGGGGTGGTCTCCGCCATGCTGTTCTCATGATAGTGAGTGAGTTCTCACAAGATCTGATGGTTTTAAAAGTGGTAATTTTTTTTTACTGCATTCTCACTTCTCTCTCTCCTGCTGCCTTGTGAAGAAGGTGCCTGCTTCCCCTTGACCTTCTGCCATGATTGTAAGTTTCCTGAGGCCTCCCAGTCATGTCGAACTGAGTCAATGAAACCTCTTTCCTTTATAAATTACCCAGTCTCGAGTATTTCTTTATAACAGTATAAAAATAAACTAATACAGCCCCGAACAATTTCTACATCTTTCCACGCTTGTTCTCCTGTGGTCATCTTTTTTTTTTTTTTTTTTAGACAGGGTCTCACTCTGTCACCCAGGCTGTAATGCAGTGGTGTGATCTCGGCTTACTGCAGCCTCTGCCTCCCAGGCTCAAGTGATCCTCCTACCTCAGCCTCTGAGTAGCTGGCACTACAGGCATGCACCACCACGCCTGGTTAATTTTTGCGTATTTTTTTGTAGATATGGGGTTGCGCCATGTTGCCCAGACTGGTCTCCAACTCCTGAGCTCAGGTGATCTGCCCGCCTTGACATTCTGAATTGCTGGGATTACAGGTGTGAGCCACCATGCCTGGCCCATCTTATTGTTTTTTTAAATATTAACTTTTTTTTCTTTTTTGGCGATAGAGTCTCACTCCGTTGCCCAGGCTGGAGTGTAGTGGCATGATCTCAGCTCACTGCAGCTTTTACCTCCTGGGCTTAAGCGATCTTCCCACCTTAGCCTCCCGAGTACCTGGGACTACAGGTGCACACCACCATGTCCAGCTAATTTTTCTATTTTTTGTAGAGGCGGGGTTTTGCCATGTTGCCCAGTGAGCCAGGATCATGCCATTGCATTCTAGCCTGGGTGACAGAGCGAGACTGTTGTCTCAAAATAAATAAATAAAAATATTTATTTGTCAAATAAAGGTTGCATATATTCAAGGTTTACATTGTAACAATTTGATATATGTATACATTGTGTAATGATGACCACAACCAAATGAATGAACACATCCATCGCCACTCATGCTGTACATTAGAGCCTCAGAACTTACTCAGCAACTTCTGTAACTGAAAGTTTGTACCCTTTGACCAACGTTTCCCTATGGCCTATCCCCTCGCAACCACTGTTCTACTCTTTGCTTCCATGAGTTCAGCTTCTTTAGCTCCCATATGTGAGTAAGATCATACAGTCGTTGTCTGTGTCTGACTTGTTTCACTTAACATAATGTCCTCCAAGTTGTTGCAAATGGCAGGATCTCCTCTTTATGGCTGAACTCTGTGTCTTTTAAAAAAAATTAGTATTCAGGCTGGGCCTGGTGGCTCGCGCCTGTAATCCCAGCACTTTGGGAGGCTGAGGTGGGTGGATCACTTGAGAGGTCAGGAGTTCGAGACCAGCCTGGCCAACATGGCAAAACCCTGTCCCTACAAAAAAATACGAAAATTAGCCAGGCTTGGTGGTAGGTGACTGTAATCCTAGCTACCTGGGAGGCTGGGGCAGGAGAATCGCTTGACCCCGGGAGGCAGAGGCTGCAGTGAGTGGAGATCACACCACTGCACTCCAGTGTGGGCGACAGAGAGAGAATCTGTCTCAAAAAAAAAAATAGTATTCAGGGGAGATGAAGATTGATAATACTACTCAAAGACATATATCTCACAGAACATCCAAATCTTTTATTTTTATTATTATTATTTTTAAATTTAAGAGACAGGGTCAGGCCAGGCACGGTGGCTCACGCTTGTAATCCCGGCACTTTGGGAGGCTGAGGCAGGTGGATTACCTGTGGTCGGGAGTTTGAGACCAGCCTGACCAACATGGAGAAACCCCGTCTCTACTAAAAAATACAAAATTAGTCGGGCGTGGTGGTGCATGCCTGTAATCCCAGCTACTCAGGAGGCTGAGGCAGGAGAATCGCTTGAACCTGGGAGGCGGAGGTTGCGGTGAGCTGAGATCATGCCATTGCACTCCAGCCTGGGCAACAAGAGTGAAACTCTGTCTCAAAACAAAAAAAAAAGAGACAGGGTCTCACTGTGTTGTCCAGGCTGGAGTGCAGTGTGTATTCACAAGCACGATCCCACTACTGATCAGAGTGGGATTTTGGACTTGCTCCAATTCCGACCTGGCCGGTTCATCACCCCTCCTTAGGCAACCTGGTGGTCCTCGTCTCCCAGGAGGTCACCCTGTTGATGCTGAGTATGGACACCGCAAATGTTTTTTTATTCCTGAATACTTGATTTATCTCATGTCTATCCAGTGGTCTGAAAGTGCCCTGGGTTTGACAAGTTCCCTGAGAGGGGTGTTACTGCCTTTCATACACAGGTCAGGCAAAGTATGAGTGATGCCTCGCTGGGGATGGGAGAGTAGGAGTTAGTAGAAAAACACAAGCACCTGGACCGTGTCTGCCACAGAGAAAAACAATGCCCCTCCCCCAGTACACGTGGAGAGTACGCCGCCCAAACACACCTGTGCGATTCTCGGGGCATGAGAGGCCTGCGGGATCTCCTGCTGGATTGAATTCCTCATCCTAAGAAGCGGCTCATCCAAGCTAATCAACAAAAGATGGAGGATTCTGGCTGAGCAGGAGGGAAATACTGAGTGACAGCCTAGAGGCGTTTTCCAGATTCTGCAGAATCAGGCTCGTATTGCTCATTATTGTCTGTATGGTTCTGGCCAATTCCTAGACTAGCGACGATGAAAGGCCTCTTTTCCCAAATAAATTGCGCCAGGAAATAGAAATCAGCCCACAACAAACGGTCTTGGGGAAGAGGCCTCCTAGGTCTGGTTGAAAGAGGCGTTGTCTCTGCCTTATTTGGGGGTCGTCAGGTGGCAAGTTGCCATTTTTCTTTTCTCATGGTGTGTGTGTGTGTGTCTGTGTGTGTCTTTGTGTCTATGTGTGTGTCTTTGTGTGTGTCTCTGTGTTTTATGTATATGTACCTGTGTACGTCTGTGTGTGTCTGTGTGTTTGTGTGTGTCTTTGTGTAGGTGTGTGTGTGTGTCTGTGTGTTTATATGTGTGTCTTTGTGTGTGTCTCTGTGTTTTATGTGTATGAGTCTGTGTGTGTCTCTGTGTGTGTGTGTCTGTGTGTGTGGATGCGTGTGCTGATTTTTCTTCCCCAAGATGTCTTGTTTTCTCCCATGGATGGGTGGTTCTGACGGCCTTGCTGGCAGTGGCAACATCCTGGCTGCCCAGTGTCCCTTCTCTGGTGACATGTTTTTGCCCAGGTGTGTCGCTGGGCCTCTGCCCAAAGGATAAGGGTCTGCTTGTCTTGGTCATCCCCGTCACTGTTTCCTGAGCTGGGAGCCGTGTTCGTCTTTCTGCTGGTGGGCTCTTATTCATGTGGACTGGTGAGATTTTTCTGGACCCCACACCCAGACAGCAGACCTTGGCTTCGTGCCCAAGAAGGCCTCCTCCTCCTTCCCTGGGCCACCGCCTTCCTAGCAAGCTTCCGGTTTAGCTCCCATTCCTGCTGCAGCTCCTGCACGCACCCCTGTCTCAGCAGGCACTTTCCCTCCCGTGCACCTCTAAGCCTCAGAACTTTTGTTTTCTCATTTTGGTTCCTCTGTTTGTGGCATAAAGTTGGGACCTGGGCAGACGCATGAAAGTTTTCCAGTGACCACAAAGTGATGCCTGCCTTCTCTGCTTGGTACTTCCTGTGCCTGCCCAAGAGACAATCAATAATAAATCAGTGAGATGTGTTTCAATAATTCTCTTGCTTGAAGTTCTGGAAGGCAGCTCTCAGGAAGGTAGGAGGAAACAGCAGCCCTTAGAATTTCTTCTGGCCTGTTGTCTTCAAACAGCTTGGTGTTGACTGGTGTCTATAAATAGTCAATGGGGTTGGGGGATTGGAAGAGGAAGCTGAAGGGCAAGCTAGAGACTCTGGGTTTAGTGTGCTCCTAGTTACCCCAGTGCAGTGCAGGATTTGAAATCTCCCTGGGTATAGGGCTGCCAGAGCAGGTGAGGAGTGGCAGCGGTGGAGACTGAGCTGGTATGGACCAGGGCCCTGGAAAGAAGGCGAGCTCTGAGGTTTGCTGGCACACTCTGGCACGGAGAATGCCATGCTGCATGTCTGCATTCTTTTTGTCATTAAGAAAAAAATGCGGGCTGGGGGTGGTGGCCCAGGCCTGTAATCCCAGCACTTTGGGAGTGGAGGCAGGCAGATCATTTGAGCCCAGGAGTTCGAGACCAGCCTGGGCAACATAGCGAGACCTTGTCTCTACAAAAAATACAAAAGTTGACTGGGCACGGTGGCTCACGCCTATAATCCCAGCACTTTGGGAGGCCGAGGTGAGCAGATTACCTGAGGTCAGGAGTTCGAGACAAGCCTGACCAACATGGTGAAACCCCATCTCTACTAAAAATACAAAAATTAGCCGGGCATGGTGGCACACACCTGTAATCCCAGCTACTCGGGAGGCTGAGGCAGGAGAATTGTTTGAGCCTAGGAGACGGAGGTTGCAGTGAGCCGAGATCGTGCCACTGCACTCCAGCCTGGCCGACAGAATAAGACTCTCTCTCAAAAAATAAAAATAAAATAAAATAAAAAAGTTAGTTGTGGTCTCCTGCTGGCCAGACCCAGTGGGTCTCGTTATCACGTTGCTTATAAAGTACCCCATCCATGACTCACTGGTTGATGTACTGGTTTACATGGCTGGAGTGAACAAGCCATTTCTCCCTGTCCTGTGAAAGGAGGAGGAGGGGGTTGTGATAGGCAGACTTTAGGTGTCCAAATGGAACTGAAGCTCGTCAGTGGGTGCAGTTCACAAGTGGAGTTCATTGTTGTGGGGGATGAGTGCACCTGGTATTTGATGTAGCATATGATACCTGTTAGTTGTTCCAAGTGAATATTTCACAACATCCAGTCCAGCTTGTTCTTGGGATGAAATATCCCAAACATGGTGGCTGAAGATGCATGCATAGTGCATGGCGATGCTGTATAGTTCAGGCAAATGACGTGGGGACATGGGCTTACTAGTGTTCCGCGTTAAGGCCGGGTGTGTGGTGGCTCACGCCTGTAATCCCAGCACTTTGGGAGGACGAGGCAGGTGGATCACCTGAGGTCAGGAGTTCGAGACTAGCCTGGGCAACATGGCAAAATCCCGTCTCTACTGAAAATACAAAAATCCACTGACTGTAGTGGCGAGTGCCTGTAGTCCCAGCTACTTGGGACGCTGAGGCACAAGAATGGCTTGAACCTGGGAGGCAGAGGTTGTAGTGAGCTGAGATTGAGTCATTGCACTCCAGCCTGGGTGACAGAGTGAGACTCTGTCTCAAAAAAAAAAAAAAAAAAAAAAGTGTTCTGCATTAGGTAGGGCAGTGTTCCCTAAGATCTGATTCAGAACACAAAATCTGGTGGGGGCTGGGTACGGTGGCTCAATCCTCTAATCCCAGCAATTTGGGAAGTTAAGGCAGGAGGATCCCTTGAGGCCAGGAGTTTGAGATCAGCCTGGCAACATAGGGAGACCCTGTTTCTCAAAAAAAAAAAAAAAAAAAAAAAATTAGCTCCAGCCTGTGTGAGAGCTATCTCAAAAAAATAATAATAATAAAATGAGTCTGGTGAGGTCCTGGCACCTGGCAGCCCTAGGTGGTTCTCTAACTCATCTTGTGTCACAGGTACCTGTATTCGGATGCAAGTGGTCACAGTCATGGGGGGCTTGGTGAGAGTATGTTTTGAGGCAGTAGGTGTCATCAAGTTTTGTTTTTTAAAAATTTATTTTTGACAAAAATTATATATATTCATCATGTACAGCACAATGTTCTGAAATACGTATACACTGAGGAATGGTTAAATCGGCTAATACATAGTCATCAGTTTTTGTGGTGAGAACACTTGAAATCTACTCTCGTAGTGATTTTTAGGGCTGCGGTGGTTGCTGTTGACTATGGACACTGTGCTCTTCAGCACAGCACTTGGACTTATTCCTCCTGTCCTTTGTTTTGATTCCACACTGTTTTAGGAGCTAGGTTTGCTATCGCAATGTGAATTCTGTGTTACCTATCTGCACAATGGACAAACAAAAAGTTCATTTCCTTCTATTTAAAATGTACTATTAGGCTGGGCATGGTGGCTCACACCTGCAATCCCAGCACTTTGGGAGGCTGAGGTGGGCGGATCGCTTGAGGTCAGGAGTTCAAGACCAGCATGGCAGGACATGGCAAAACCCCGTCTCGACTAAAAATACAAAAATTAGCTGGGAGTGGTAGCACGTGCCTGTAGTCCCACCTACTTCAGAGGCTGAGGCAGGAGAATCTGGGAGGTGGAGGTTGCAGTGAGCTGAGATGGCGCCACTGTACTCCAGCTTGGGCGACAGAGCAAGATCCTGTCTCAAAAATAAATAAATAAACAAAATGTACTTTTATTGGGCTGGGTGTGGTGGCTCACACCTGTAATCCTAGCACTTTGGGAGGCTGAGTCGGGAGGATTGCTTGAGCCTAGGAGTTCAAAACCAGCCTGGGCAACATAGTGAAACTCCATCTCTACCAAAAATACAAAAAATTAGCTGGGCATGGTGACATACACCTGTGGTACCAGCTACTTGGGAGGCTGGGGTAGCTGGGGTGGGAGGATCACTTGAGCCTAGGAGGCTGAGGCTGCAGTGAGCCATGATCATGCCACTGCACTCCAGCCTGGGTGACAGAGTGAGACCCCATTTTATTTTATTTTATCAAAAATAAAATAAAATAACAAACTGTACTATTATTGGCCAGACATGGTGGTTTATGCCTGTAATCTCAGCGCTTTGGGAGGATGAGGTGGGAGGATTGCTTGAGCTCAAGAGTTGGAGGCTGCAGTGAACTACCATCATGCCACTGCACTCCACTCTGGGTGACAGAGTGAGACTCCATGTCTACAAAAAAATACTATTATGATTAATACCTATCATTAATTGTTTATGCCAGGCTTTATACATACATGTGCTATATACAATCGTCCATTCATTCCTGAAACAGCCTCATCAGCTAGGAGTCTTGTTTTTGCCCCCACTTTGCAGAAATGGAAACGGAGGCTTAGTTACATAGCTTGGCCATAGCATAAGTGGCGGAGCTGGGCTCTGGACACAGTTCTGTCTGAATCCAAAGCCCATGCTCCTGACTACAAATGAGACTGCCTCTCCCTTCAAGTCTTTGGTTTGAATGACTTATTTTTTTCACATGCAGTATGGTCTCAAAACAATCATCTCCTTATACCTCTTCCTGCCGCTCCCTGAACACCTGCCTGGCTCCTCTTCTGCTTAGAGTTAATGATGGTGGCTGGCTGGGATGATACGCGGGTGGCCTCCCATGGTGAGCTCGTGGGGGCTCCCCACTTCAAACCAAATGGTGAGATCAAGCCCATTGGGGTATCATTTCCTCACCGGTCCAAAAGGAATTCAGTTGTTTCTGCTTGTCAAATGCTCTGTGCTTCCTCGC
The DNA here is from genome assembly GCF_029281585.2 of Gorilla gorilla gorilla. Lineage (NCBI taxonomy): Eukaryota > Metazoa > Chordata > Mammalia > Primates > Hominidae > Gorilla > Gorilla gorilla. The sequence continues at coordinate 114,639,575 of NC_073238.2, read as the reverse complement.
CCAGCCCGCGTGAGTCACTGGGCTGTGTCAGTACGAGAATGGATGTTCTGTGTCCGACAGCCGCCAAGCTGCAAACACATACCCAGCACAAGGCAGAGACGCGGGCTGTGCGGGGACCCAGCGGAAAACCAGACCCCCACAGTGATGCCCAGACCCAGAGACCACAGAGAAGACGCCAGGGAAGAAACCATTTTTCATATCCAGCAGCCTTCTGCCCCAATTCAGCCCCCACCCTGGAAACGCAGCAGAACACATTTTGTGTGCAGTGAGCTGACAAGCCCTATAAAACATTTCCACTCTTCCGCACTCGGAACAGAGCCCATCTGTCCAACAGTGTCTGAAATAACACCGGATGGCCAGCAAAAGGGTATCCATTGTCACAGGCGTATTGGTACCGCAGGTAGTCCACACGGGCCCCCGTAATTCAAGTCGAAACAGCCTCTTCACCGACAGGGAGGCGGGGAGTGAAAGTGGCGGTTGTGATTCCAACAACGGGGAGGGTTGTTTTTCTAAGAATTCCTGCCAGTGGCCATGGAGTACTCTTTGTGCACCTACAGGAGACCTTGAAATTTAGGCAGCTATCAAATTCCAAATTAAACACCTGTGTGCTGCCTGCTCGCCGGTGAGGCAGCTGAGTCACACTGATCTGTGTTTGGGAAAGACCGGAGTTGGATTGTACTTGCTGCTTTCCTCTAACTAGCTTTCCTAACAAGCTTTCCTAAGATCACAAATTAGATGCTGGGGTTTCAGTTTAACAGGCCGATGAAGCTGTTGTTGAAAACTCAGGAATAATCAGCTTTGAGCCTGTAGCCTTGGAATTTCCTAGAGTGGGCTATTATGATCTGGTCATGTGGGGACTTGTTATTTCTATACAGATTGGGACTTCTAGTTTGCATCTGGTCTTCTGCAATCTCTTTTTTCAGGAGTGAGCACTAGCCAGAGTATAGCAAACATTTTCTCTTTTCTCCTAAATATGCATGTTAGCATCAGTGGGGGCAAGCATCAAGATGATCCCGTCAGGATTTAAGTTTATGAATGATTTCTCATGGTGTGGGACCCTAGCTGAACATGGGCCATGAAAGAGAATGCTCATTTCATATCCTGAATTGGCCCCTTCCTGGCTTTGGGACCTTGGGCAAATTACTGAGTCCCCAAGCCTCGGGTTTTTCATCTGTAAGATGGGATGATGGTAACAATAAGAACTAGTTTGTTGGATTGTTGTGAGAATTAAATGAGGTTCAGTACTGTGCCTAACCCATAATAAGCACTGAACACATGTCTAGGGCATTATCGGAGGATGAAAGTGGAAATTGTGTTTGAGTGTCTCATAAGGTCTACTCCTGGGCTTTGGGGGCTGGAGTTGGAGCACGAGCACAGGCCACAGAGGCAGAAGCCCAGGCCACTGCGAGGTCTGTGGGGAAGGCTGAGGTTTTGACCCTCCAGAGATGGACAACAGCCCCAGCTGGGATGGCCAGAATCATGGGGCAGAGAGGCCCACTCCATGCTAGAGGCAGGCAGGGCACCTGGAGGGCTGTGGGTGGGTGGGTGGGTGGGTGGGGTGTCAGGCCCCAGATGATTGCTCTGGGAGGGCACATGGACAGTCAAATTGGGTTTAGGGCTGCAAAGAAGGGGTATTGATGTTTAAAATTTTTTTTTACAGTGATAAAATATTTGCAACAGGCCAGGCATGGTGGTTTACACCTGTAACCCTAGCATTTTGAGGGACTGAGGTGGGAGGATCGCCTGAGTCCAGGAGTTCGAGATCGGCCTAGGCAACATAGTGAGACCTTATCTCTAAAATGAATAAAAAAAATTAGCCGAGCATGGTGGTGCATGCCTGTGGTCTCAGCTATTTGGGAGGCCGAGGTGGGAGGATCACCTGAGCCCAGGAGGTCAAGGCTGCAGTGAGCCACTCAAAAAAAGAAAAAGCATAACATAAAAATCACCAGTTTAGGACAGGTGTGGTGGCTCATACCTGTAATCCCAGCACTTTGGGAGGCCGAAGCGGGTGACTTGCTTGACTCCAGGAGTTTGAGACCAGCCTGAGCAACATAGTGAAACGCCATCTCTATGAAAAATAGAAAAATTAGCCAGGCGTGATAGTGTGTACCTGTAGTCCTAGCTACTTTGGAGGCTGAGGCAGGAGGATCACCTGAGCCTGGAAGTTGAGGCTGCAGTGAGCTGAGATCATACCACTGCAGTTCAGCCTGGGTGACAAAGTGAGACTGTTTCAAAACAAACAAACAAACCCCAAACAAAACCCAGTTTAACCATTTTTAAGAGTACAGTTCATTGCCATTGCGTACATTCACACTGTTGAGCAACCATCCTCACTATCTGTTTCCAGAAGTTTTTTATGATCCCAAACTGAAGCTCTGTTCCCTTTAAACAACAACTCCCATTCATTCTTCCTCCAGCTCCTGGCAACCACTATCTTACTTTCTGTCTCTATGAATCTGCCTACTATAGTTACCTCATATAACTCGAATCATACAGTCTCTGTCTTTTTGTGCCTGGCTTGCTTCCCATAGCATCATGTCTTCAAGGCTCATCTGTGTTGTCATGTGCATCAGAACTTCCTTCCTTTTTAAGGCTGTATAATATTCCATTGTATGTGTATACCACATTTTGTTTCTCCATCCATCAACAGACACCTGGGTTGCTTCTACCTTTTGGCTACTGTGAATAATGTTGCTATGAACGTGGGTGTACAGGTATCTGTTTGAGTCCCTGCTTTCGGTTATTTTGAGTATATTCTCAGAGGTAGAATTGCTAGATTATATGGTAATTCTATGTTTAATTTTTTGAGGAGCTGCCATACTGTTCTCCAAAGCAGCTGCAGCTTTTTTTTTTTTTTTTTTTTTTTTGAGACAGGGGTCTTTTTATGTTGCCTGGGCTGGTCTTGAACTCATGGCTTCAAGTGATCCTCCCACCCTGGCCTCCTAAAGTGCTGGGAATACAGGCATGAGCCACTGTGTGCCTAGCTGCACCATTTTACATTCTGGCCAGTAGTGCACAAGGGTTCCAATTTCTCCACGTCCTTGCCAACACTTATTTTTCATTTTTCTGAAAATAGCCACCCGAATGGGTGCGAAGTGGTAACTTATTGAGGGAGGCTGGCTGTAAGGGCATCATTAAAGAGTCCATCTCTAAACAAAAGACACCAGTCTGAATAATTGTCCCTCTGTTAAGGAACTCATACTTCGAGTGTGTAGGACCAAGTGGTCGCTCGCTAGATTCTTCACTCTGTCGGGTGGGCCCTATTTGAAGACAGGTGGTAACCTTGGCAGTGGGATTGCATGGGCACCAAAATGTCCATCTGGCCCCAAAGGTGGTCGTTCCCAGGTTGGCATGTTGCCTGACATCCTCAGCAGGAAGGTTACCTGTTAACACGGAAACAAGTTACCTGGGAGGAGAGACACGACACATGAGTGTGAGCACAGTGGCTGCTGCCGCCTGGCACGGAGCCTGGGAAGGCGGTACAGGGCGTGCATGTTTGGAAAAGGCGGGGAGATTGGAAGCTGCAGACCTTGCTCTGGCAGCAGAGGCCAGGCAGGCCGGGGTAGAAGGGAAGGCCCCAGACGGCCCGGGTATGGGTTGTTCAGGACCAACACCTGTGTTCCTGAAGCACCAGCTGCAACAGGGGGAAACATCCCCCACGCCCTCTCCAATCCCCATGTGGCTTCCCCATACTTTTGCACGACTCCCACTCACTCCAGTGACATCTTCAGCGTTGCCTCCTCCCATCTGCCCACTTTCCACCCTCTCCCAGCACGCCCACGCTCTTCTTCACTCCTGGCTTCCTCCCTGATGTTGGGCCTGTATTTCCCACCACACGCGTCTTTGTTAGAAAATCCAAAGGCTTGATTCATGCTTGTTGGAAATGGCAAGTAGCTCGAGGCTAAATGTGCTAAATGGGATTTAGAGAGCAAAACAAGGATTCTGGAGAACCCAGGCATCTGTTCATTCAACATTCTCTACAAGGACGACCAGGAGTGGCAGTGGATGGGGAGTGACAGAGACACTCACTGCCACTCTCGAGGTGTTTGCTGTATAGCCAGGGATTCAAACATAGAAACCAATGAGTGCGGACAGTTTACAGGTTCTGTAAGCGAAGGCTGCACGGGGTCCACTGGGAGCACAAAGCAGTGGCTGGGGAGGGTGGTCAGGGAAGGCTTCAAAGAGGAGGTGGCACGCAGCTTACTCAACCAAGGAACAACATGACATCACTGGGGTTCGGGTCCTGCCAGAGTCTAGGAACCCACCATACCATTCAATACACAATTATTTCTCGACTTCATTTTCCTGCACTGCATTTATGTTTGAAGAGGAAAATCTGTTGGTGAATGAAGAGCCATCAGCAGGGGTTCCTGCAGACCTCCGTTCTGCTGAGTCTCCCGCCATATCTGTCATTTTCCATGTGTCCCTGTGGCTTTTTCCTCATGGGATTGTTGGGGGGATTTATTTGCAAATTGATGGTTATGAAGCTTGGAAAATCCAGTGTTGGAAAATGTTTTAGGTTAGTGTCAAGTAGGAAGCACTTCTTATTTACTTAGAGATGGCCAAACAGGCCAGGTGCAGTGGCTCATGCCTGTAATCCCAACACTTTGGGAGGCCGAGGTGGATGGATCACCTGAGCTCAGGAGTTCAAGACCAGCCTGGCCAACATGGTGAAACTCTGTCTCTACTGAAAATACAAAATTAGCCAGGCGTGGTGGCGGGCGCCTGTAATTACAGCTCCTCAGGAGGCTGAGTCAGGAAAATCGCTTGAACCCGGGAGGTGGAGGTTGCAGTGAGCCGAGATTGCACCACTGCACTCCAGCCTGGGCGACAGAGGGAAACTCCATCTCAAAAACAAGCAAACAAACAAACAACAACAACAACAAAAGTCATGAGTAAAAAGTAAAACTTTTAAACTCAAGTAAACGAAAGATACCAAAGGAGAAGGAAACTTAACACTATGGACAAACTTTTGCCATTAAAATTATAGGAAATGAAAACAAACATCACCAGCATCTCAATGCGAATGGTTTCCATTGATAAAATAAGGAATATTGTTAACTGTTAGTATTATTAATATATAATTTTTCAGACCCTTGAAAAATTGGGGTCTGGATATCCAAATCAAGTGAAAACAGTATGATATTTATTATATATGACTTGAATAAGACATTGGTTTCGAGGTGTGGTTATAGAAGTGTTTGTTTGTTTTCATCCTGCAAATCTCTACTGTATATATATGTGTGTGTATATATATATATATATATATATTTTTTTTTTTCCCCCAAACGTTTTCCTCTCTCCCTTGAAAGTTGGTACATGCTTAAGGTTAGGAATCATAATAGTAAAATATGCTATTATAATGGCTGCAGACAGGAGCTCAGCCTTTCATCTTCTTTCAACTTGGCAAATATTTGAAAAACAAGATTGGGGGGAGGGGGGAGGGATAGCATTTGGAGATATACCTAATGTTAAATGACGAGTTACTGGGTGCAGCACACCAACATGGCACATGTATACATATGTAACTAACCTGCACGTTGTGCACATGTACCCTAAAACTTAAAGTATAATAATAATAAAAAAAGAAAAACAAGGTTAAAGCCGGGCGTGGTGGCTCACGCCTGTAATCCCAGCACTTCGAGAGGCCGATGTGGGCGGATCATGAGGTCAAGGAGATTGAGGCCATCCTGGCTAACACAGTGAAACCCCATCTCTACTAAAAAAAATACAAAAAAAAAAAATATTAGCCGGGCGCGGTGGCGGGTGCCTGTAGTCCCAGCTACTTGGGAGGCTGAGGCAGGAGAATGGCATGAACCCAGGAGGCGGAGCTTGCAGTGAGCGGAGATGGCACCACTGCACTCCAGCCTGGGCTACAGAGCGAGACTCCGTCTCAAAAAAAATGAAACAAAACAAAACAAAAAACAACAAAATGATTTAAAAAAATTTGCGACTTGTAAATCCACACATTATTTTGTTGTTCTGAAAAGAAAATTTAACATTTTATATTTTTAAAATTTGGGGGATCCTATCATATAGTTTTTTGTAACTCCAGATATTAGCTTAGAAATAGGTTTCAACATGAGTGATTTTCAGGCATTTATTCAAACATTTCCTCCTACTTCAAAAATACATAAAAACGTGATATGACTGCTTTCTTAAAGGATTTACCGAGATTATATCCTTTGAGTAAAGTGATCCTGAACTCAGTCTGGTTGTCAGTTTCATTAGGAAGGAAGTCGCTCATCTTGGTCTAAATATTCTCCAATGCCCCGTAATGCGGACATTGCTTTCAAGGAGCCATGCTTTCAAGGAGTGCCCAGATGGAAGCCCTTTCTAACGACAGTTGGAAATATTCTAAGAAAAATTAATGCTATTTTAGAGTTACTAGTGGTAGGTTTTAAGATAAAACGTCTTTGTGGGCTTGTAATTTTTCCTGGGTAGCAAAGTGAAATTCGCAAACCTTGGGGCTCTCTTCTCAACCTTCTCAACCTCACATTTCTTATTTCACATGGCCTTCTGTCTAGTAACACTATACTTACACATTTAAGAACCATGCATTTAGGCTGGGCATGGTGGCTCACGCCTGTAATCCCAGCACTTTGGGAGGCTAAGGCAGGTGGATCACGAGGTCAGGAGTTCGAGACCAGCCTGGCCAACATGGTGAAATCCCATCTCTACTAAAAATACAAAAAATTAACCAGGCGTGGTGGCGCACACCTGTAGTCGCATCTACTCAGGAGGCTGAGGCAGGAGAATCGCTTGAACCTGGTAGGCAGAGGTTGCAGTGAGCCGAGATCGCACCACTGTACTCCAGCCTGGGCGACAGACAGAGCGAGACTCTGTCTCAAAAAAAAAAAAAAGAAAAAAGAAAGAAAGAAACATGCGCTTATAGTTCCTCATGGCTGAGCCGCAACCTCGTTCTCTTGGAAGTGAGATATTTTTGAAAGGAAGTGTTGACTAGAAAGTGATGGGTCAGGGCTGTGTCTAGGATCAGGTTGTTCAGATAGGAAGGAAGGAAGAAAGTTTTGATGCTATTTAGAAACCTGACTTTGACATTTTGGGCTAGCAGCTTGGTTTACTGGAAAAATGAAGAAAGACAGTTTTTTCTCACAAAATTGTGATATGGGTTAGAAGAATACTGAAGAATTCAGTGATCGAGCCTTTGATACGGACAGTTGAAGTGCAGGAGACAGTTGCCAACATTTTGTTGAAGTCATTCATATACATATCTGAATCATAAATTAATTCTAAATGAGTGACATGCTTTTTAGCTTGCCAGAATTATGGAATTGCTGAGAGTAGAATGCTGTAACCTGAGCATCTAGTGATCAGACTAACCCTGGGTGGCCTGTCTGGTCACAGAACATGAGGACTCTGTGTGTTTGGAGGTTGGGCAGGGTCTGGAAGGTGACAGTATTTTGGGGGTGCTCTATTAGTCAGGAAGTCATGGGAATTTGCCTGCCCTGTTTGTCATATTTGGTTTTTGTTTGTTTGTTTTTGAGACGGAGTCTCGCTCTGTCGCCCAGGCTGGAGTGCAGTGGCACAATGTTGGCTCACTGCAACCTCCACCTCCCAGGTTCAAGTGATTCTCCTGACTCAGCCTCCCAAGTAGCTGGGATTTCAGGCACCACCACCATGCATGGCTAATTTTTGTATTTTTAGTAGAGACAGAGTTTTGCCATGTTGGCCAGGCTGGTCTTGAACTCCTGACCTCAGGTGATCTGCCCACCTCTGCCTCCCAAAGTGCTGAGATTACAGGCTTGAGCCACCATGTCCAGCTGGTTTGTCATATTTGTGTTTGAATTTGGCTCTACGTGGATTCTGCGTAAGATTTAAGTGTCTTAGTTGGAAAAAGCCTCTGCATAAACGTGCACTGAGGAATATTTGTAACAAAGCTGGGAGCCAAGTAGGGAACTGGCATAGAGATTCTTCTAGACACATGGGCAAAGGATAGCTACCACAGAAAACGGGCAGATATGTGGGATTAGAGTGAGAGGGGTAATTCAGGCGAGGAAATGAGCTGGTCTCTTGTACCACCATATGGCAGGTGAGGCAGATCCCCAAGATGAGGGTAGCGGTGTTCCTAGGAAGGGGAGACCACCACACCCCTGCCCTTTCTTGGCAAAGTATACCAAGTGCAGATTACACTAGAGACAGCCAGGCCGATGCCAAGCTTCCCGCTGGATGATGAAGGCCGTGGAGATGAGGAAGAGACACAGAGAGCGAAGATGCCAGAGGGGTTAGAAGTGAGGAGTTTACTGTAGTGGGGCACACAGAGAAAATAATATTTGATGGCAACTGGGCGGCTCGTGGCAGGAGATGACCAGCTTGGAAGTCCCTGCCATTCCTGACCCAAGGGCTGTAGGGGTCAGCAGCTCAGGCACACACCTGTAACCCATCCTGCACACTGACTGGGAAGTTCTGGTCTAGTCAACGTCAGAAATACATAGTGAAAAGACAGGGTCATGGAGCCCTTTGAGAATCTGATGGAAGTTATGGGCCTTCTCCCCAGAAAGCCCACAGATGTGACACACCCATACAATTGTGCTCACTATTTCAAGGGATTTATGAAAATGCTCATCTACTTCTTTATTTTTATTTTGAGACAGAGTCTCACTCTGTCACTCAGGCTGGAGTGCAGTGGTGTGATCTTGGCTCACTGCAACCTCCACCTCCCAGGTTCAAGTGATTCTCATGCCTCAGCCTCCCGAGTAGCTGGGATTGCAGGTACACACCTGCAATGCCAACATGCCTGGCTAATTTTTATATTTTTAGTAGAGATGGAGTTTCACCATGTTGACCAGGCTGGTCTTGAACCCCTGGCCTTAAGTGACCTGCCCGCTTCGGCCTTCCAAAGTGCTGGGATTACAGATATGAGCCACTATGCCTGGCCAAAATGCTCATCTAATTTTGTATCTTATGATAAGAACCTTGGTTGGAGATTATTAAAGAAAGGGTGTTGATGAAGAAATGAAGGCCAATTCACTTGAATAAATTCAGCAACTAGGATTTAAAAAGTCCATCTAAAGAAGGAGAGAATCACAGACTCTTAGGGCATTCAAAGGCTCCATAAACCTCTGGCTTTGGAAGTGGTTCAAATGCTAGGGATACCAAGCAGAAAATATCCAGGTCAGGTCATTAGATCCAAACAATCGAGCACATTGCAATGGTTGAGCAGATCGCTCGGCTCCGTGTTGGCTACTTTTTAAAGGTCCTGATGTTAACTTGGTCAGGATAATAATTTGGTAAATAGTCAATGGCACAAGTTTTATTTCTGTATCCCTCCTTCCAAACATTTTTCCCTGGGAGGGACCCTTCTCTAGTTTTCTCGGTATGCATGGCGGAATGGGGAGCGTGTGGTGAGGTGTGCTCTTGCACGGACTTCCAAGATTGACAGTGGCTGCCTGGGTACTTATTGTCTCAAGGACTCTGCCACCCAGTGCATAATCAGTTCTGAGCCACTCATCTTCGCTCGCCCATATGCCCCCTGGAAGCACCCGTATTGCTGAAATGACATGTATCGAAAACAACGAGACAGTCAGGGCTCAACGCCTTACCAACTATTTGTGAACCAAAATAATAACCAGATCTCAAAAGACTAAATGGTGGGCGAGGGATGGAGTGTCAGTACTACCTTAGAAAATATGTGACTTGTGTTAGTTGAATCTCAGGTCTGACATCATGTGAAAGTGCTTTCTTTGCAAAATACAGCCTAGGGGGAAATTTTGCCAGTGTCTTGCTCTGGTGAGTTAATATGCATTTAACCAGTTTTATAACAGATTATTTACCAACGGGAACAGAATGCCTTGGCACGGGTTGCCTTTGAGAGAGCTATTCTATTGCTCTGGTTAATTCCATATTTCAAAATAATTTCCACATACTCCTGGTGGATGTAGGTTCTCTCAAACTCTTCCCTCTACTGGTGAAATGGGAGAACTGGCAAGTAGGTGAGATTATGTTGCCCTCTGGTGTCTGCCAACCCAAAAGAAAGAACTAGAACTCAGGAAGGCGATGAGACGTAGAAGGAGGGTAGAAGGTGCTCCCCGTCGAGAGAAAGATAAAGATGGAGAGGTTGCGGATGAAGAGGGAGGAAGGGAATGAGCTTGGTGTCCTCTGCCCGTTGGACCTTCTTCTCTTGGGTGAGTGACAGGATTCCAACTACTCTTCCTGTCTGAGGAGGAAAGTGACACCTCCAGGGCTATTCGCCTGATGAGTCTGGGGCCTCTGTGATTTGTGATGGAGAAGTAGGCTCATCGGGGGGTGGGACCTGGCCATTCTCTGCAGGGAGCCGCTGGGGAAATGAGCTGGGTGATGGCCACCCATAGTCCCATCCTTCAGGTTTGGCTGAATAGGAGAATGTCCCTGGGACTGGGAGTGGGAGGGAAATAGCCCTTGTCCTTGGGGGAAACTCTTGGCAGTTATGACATTATTAAAAGTACAGGGATGGCGAAGGGGAACTCGCTGGTTGTCCACTGCAGGGGTCTTCACACCTGGTAGCAGTGGCCATTTTAGACTGTGGCCCTTTGGAGCTCTCTCAAGAACATCCTGCCAGGAGGGCAGCTCCAGAGAGCACGATGGAGAGAGGGAATTTCTTCCCCCACAGGGAACTGAGTCCAGCCCTCCGCCCTCAGAATTGCAGCTACTGCCTGAGGACCCACCTGTGTCTAGGATGGAGACCAGGATTTTCATTCTCCTTAGGGAAACCCACCAATAACCTCAAATGTACTTCTCATGGCCTAGCCTGGGGCACCCGGCTCCTCCCCTCTGGGCCCGTGTCTGGGCTTTGCCATGCTTGCCAGGCACCCGGGGGAGCAGGGTGTGGTAAGCCCAGCCAGCCTGTTATTACATCTTGTATCATCTTCTGATGTGCCTATCCTGTCATTGACTTTTGATGCCCTACACAAGAGCAGGCATTACATCTTCTTGCCACAAACTATGGCAAGTCTGTGGAAATTGTTGATAATTTTTCTTACAGAAAGACCATTGGCTGGGCATGGTGGCTCACACCTGTAATCCCAGCACTTTGGGACGCCAAGGCAGGCAGATCACCTGAGGTCAGGAGTTCGAGACCAGCCTGGCCAACATGGTGAAACCCCATCTCTACTAAAAATACAAAAATTAGCTGGGCGTGGTGGTGTGCGCCTGTAATCCCAGCTACTTGGGAGGCTGTGGCGGGAGAATCGCTTGAACTCGGAAGGCAGAGGTTGCAGGGAGCCAAGATTGCACCATTGTACTCCAGCCTAGGGGTCAAGAGAGAAACTCCGTCTCAAAAAAAGGAAAAAGAAACAAACAATTGATGACTATTCATAGAAACTGATGGCAGCTAGGAGTAAAAAGGTGGGCAAATTTGGGCAGAGACACAGGGAGGCAGAGCGCTCCATCTTTGGTCAGGGTTAGTGGAGACCATGGAGCCATGGGAGGAAATCCTTTGGGTGCCTCAGCCCTGTGGGCCTGGGGAGGGGACCTGGTTACCCTGGTTTCCTGGAAGGAGGCTGTGGGGAGGCACAGGAGGGGAGTGAAGCTGGGAAAAGGAAGCACCTTCAGCAGCAAGTTTCTTTTGTAGATTCTCTTGGGTTTTTCAAATCCTAGTTCAAAAGCCAGTAAAGAGCCATGAGTGTTGGCATGTTTCTGTAGTCCCAGCTACTCGGGAGGCTGAGGAGGGAGGATCACTTAAGCCCAGGTGTTGGAGGCCACTCTGATTGTGCCACTGCACTCCATCCTGGGCAATAGAGGGAGACCCTGCCTTAAAACAAGAACAACCACACACACACACAAAAACAAAAAACCCAAAGCCAGTAAAGCTGGGATTTCTTTTCTTACTTCTTTTTTTTTTTTTTTTTTGAACAGAGTCTCGCTCTGTTGCCCAGGCTGGAGTGCAGTGGCGAGATCTCGGCTCACTGAAACCTCTGCCTCCCAGGTTCAAGCGATTCTCCTGCCTCACCCTCCCAAGTAGCTGGGATTACAGGTGCCCACCATGCCCAGCTAACTTTTGTTTTTTTAGTAGAGGTGGGGTTTCACCATGTTGGCCAGGCTGGTCTCGAACTCCTTACCTCAAGCGATCTGCCCGCCTTGGCCTTGCAAAGTCTGCTGGAATTACAGGCGTGAGCCACTGTGCCCGGCCAAAACTGGGATTTCTGATGTAATCCCCAGGCTGACAGAACTCTTGAGTGAAATGGGGATAATGGTCTAGCACTTAGCTCCCAGTAAATTCAAAGTATAGTTATTGAATGAATGAATGAATGAATGGAATATTGCAATTGATTTTGTTATTGGTTTTTGACTAGAGGGTATGTATATGGATGGTAAGTAAGAAGAGAAAATGGGAAAACAGATTTTGTTTTAAAAAACTGTATGACCACGTAGGAAACATAGGTTCAGATTATAGTTGTAGAAACTCTGCAAGACTAGGAGATGTAAAAGAAGGTTAGAGTGAGGAAAGAAAGCCAGCAGAATAATTTTCAAAGATAGCTAATTCATGGTCTGTAAATTATTTTATTTAATCTTCATGCAACTGAAACAGAAGCAGGCATAATAATTTTGCAGGCAAGGCAGTACACAGGGGGTCGGGCCAGCACCTCCACCAGGCACTTGCTGATTCCCTCCTTGATATTTTCCCCACAGGTGAGACCAGCTTAGGCTAGTGACTATGAATGTCCAGCGTTGACTTTTAGGGAAAACATGCTGCAGAAGGACATCCTGCACCCTCCATAGCGGGGGTATGATTCCCCCCATTGGCCGAGGTGCCCGCCAGCTGGGCGATGCCTTTGAACTTCTGGGCTTTGAGTGCCCACGCACCCGGCCACAAGTCACCTTCCCCAGCACTTGCTCCCTCTGAGGAAGCGGCATCTACTCTAGCACGGGCTTTGCCTGTAACCTTTAGTGCTGTTTTCTAGAAAAGGATTTGGTGAGGTTCATTGTATTCAGACTGGGTTGTTCTTTTAGAAACTGGTCTGTGCTGTCTTCATTTTATTTGCCAAAATATGAGCTACAACGCTACGGACTGATCATTTTACTAAATCTTTCTCCTTCTCCCACTCCTGTCTGTCTTTGTAAGTCAAAGCTATTTTGCATTATGCGAGCAACAAAATGATTTACAAAATGAGAGACAGGGACAATCTATTCTAACGGTTAGATGGCAATAACAAATATTTACACGAGCCTGGCTGATGCTGACTTTTGGAGAGCGCGCGCTTGTCAACTGAAAGCTGGGGAAATGAGCCATGGGAGGCCAGCCTCTGGTGTTCTGCTGGACAGCCTCTTGGGCCAAAAATAATCTTTGTTTTTGTTTTAGAGTCTGTATCTGTAAAAAGAAGCTAATAGCTTGGACCCCTCTGTCAGTAATGCTGTGCAGAGTTCCCAGTTGACTTTCATAAGCCTAAGCCTCAGAGCTGGGGCTTGGAGGTTGGTGGGAAGGGGTGAAGGTTTGCGGGGAAGGTAAGTGAGTCCCTCTAAGGAGCTGCTGAGGGTGTCCTGGGCCCGGGGTCCTGGGGAATTTGAACTCCTGCTAGGCCTCATTTTTTCCTTTATCTCCTTTCCTCTCTCAAATAATAATGTCCTTGTGAAGAAAAAATATTTATCTTATTTTATTTAATTTTTTATAAAGACAGGGTTCTTACTATGTTACCCAGGCTAGACTCAAACTCCTGGGCTCAAGCAATCTTCCTGCCTCAGCCTCCCAAGTAGCTGGAACTACAGGTGCATGCCACCTCGCTCAGCTACAATTATTTTTAAAATTAAAAACTGGGCTGCGCATGGTGGCTCACGCCCGCAATCCCAGCAATTTGGGAGGCCAAGGCAGGAGGAACGCTTGAGTCCAGGAGTTCCAGACCAGTCTGAACAACATAGCAAGACCCTGTCTCTGTAAAAATACAAAAAATTAGCCAGGCATAGTGGCGTACTCCAGTCTGGGCGACAGAGTGAGACCCTGTATTTTTTTTTTTTTAATTAAAAACCAGCAGACTTTGATATATGCTTCTTGAATTCTCCTGCTGGGTCTCCCACCTTGCAGGATCCTCCTGCAGCCCAGTGTTGGGGTGTAGGAGACATAAGAGCTGTTGGGGTCAGACTATAAACCTGCTTACTCTGGCTGATGGATCAGTAGCGGAGCTTTGCTCTGTAATATTTGTATGGAAAATGCAATGTTTGCACAATGAAGCCCACCAGATTTTCAAGTGGAGGGAGTGAAGCCAGTTTACAATCAATGATAACAGCTTTCCCTGGCTGCCATTACCCCAAATAGTATCTTATTTCAGCAAAATGGTGGCAACCAGCAGGAGGTCCGACAATGCAGATTTTAATCAGAAAGTTTAATTTGATATACAATTCACAGTTTGTGCACAGTGAGAAATGTTTCTCACTGCATGAACTTTCAGGACTCAGCTCTGAGCAAAGGAGTTTCAATTTATGTAACACCTTTCTCAGCAGACAATACCCCAAAGCACTTCCTGGTAAGAGATGGCTTGCATTGCTGGGAAGCCACCGCAGAAGCCTTTCTTAAAATTACCCAGGATATTTATTTGGAGCAATTAAAAGAAGCGGCTGCATTTCACACAAATCTGTTTTTAATGTAGACATTAAATCGGCTGAGATTTCAATGCAGAGTCTCCCAGTCTCCAAGAACTCAGCTGCACCGTGTTCTTTTTTGCATAGATTTGCTCCCTTGTAAGGCAAACTTTCTGCCTGGGCTCATTTTGTTTTCCCAGTTGGCTTGTAAACTCTCGGAAGAGAACCCTATAATGGAAATGTTGACAGAGCCTTTTACACGTAGGGCGCTGGGCTGCAGTTGTTGAATGGCAGGCTGGGCCCAGGAAGAGTGGCTGGGTGTGGTGTTTGCCTCAGCGACTCTTGACCGACAGATAAGAGTCAATCCTACGCCAGCTCACGTGGGGAGGAGAGGAGGCTCTCGCGGCTGTCCTGGGGATGACCGAGAGATGCCAGCGCTGTGCTTGAGCATTGCCTGGGTTTGAAGAGTGCAGGGCCAATTCCTCTGGAACAGAGAGCAAGAGGATGTGGTGGTGGGGGAGCGTAGGCATACACCTGGTGACAGCAGGCCAAGACAGAGTGAGAGGTCAGAGGGAGGCAGAGTCAGAGGGAGGAGGCAAGTTCTAGGGAAGAGGCAGAGTCAGAGGGAGGAGGCAAGTTCTAAGGAAGAGGCAGAATCAGAGGGAGGAGGCTGAATCAGAGGGAGAAACAGGGAGGAGAAAGAGAGGGGAGAAACAAGTTGGAGGGAGGAGGTGGAGTCAGAGAGAGGAGACAGAGCCAGAGGGAGGAGGCTGAATTGAAGGTCAGAGACAGAGTCAGAGGGAGGAGGCTGAATTAGAGGTCAGAGACAGAGTCAGAAGTCAGAGGTAGAGTCAGAGGGAGGAGACTAAATTAGAGGTTGGAGACAGAGTCAGAGGTCAAAGGCAGAGTCAGAGGGAGGAGACTGAATTAGAGGTTGGAGGCAGAATCAGAGGGAGGAGGCTGATTAGAGGTCAGAGACAGAGTCAGAGGGAGGAGGCAGAGTCAGAGGGAGGAGGTTGAATTAGAGGTTGGAGACAGAGTCAGAGGGAGGAGGCTGAATTAGTAGTCAGAGGCAGAGTCCGAGGGAGGAGGCCAAGTCAAAGCTTCTCAGGAACAACTTTCCAGTTGGAGGGGGGACAGGAAATTATTACTGAGTTGTCCACACAGAGGGCCAGCTGGGAGGAGGTAATGAGAGTGGCTCCAGAATAAAGCATCTCAGGTAAATGGGCCCTGCATTAGAACAGCTGGAGAAGGCCAGTGGAGAGACACTGTCCACCTCATCTTGCCCCTAGTCCATGCCAGAGGGCACCCTCTCCACTTATGGGAGGAAAATGCCCACTCCAATGCCCACTCCCATCATTTCCTAAGGTTCCCTTCCTCCCCACCCCAGGTTCCCTCCCTTCCCAGCCCCACCAGCTCTCACTGCTTCCCAACTGTCTGAGCCCCTATGATCTGGCTTTATCTACAGCCAATGCTGTGTGTGAGTCGGGGGCAAGAGTGGCTTCACCAGGAGCATCCAGCCCTCTCTTGGCCATGGCTCCTGTTTATGCCGGGACCCCAGGGAGGAAGTCTTGAGGGCCTTGTTCCTGACTGGTGGGAAGCCAGGCTGGATTATTGATCATGGCTCTACCATTTCTGGAGAGCCCATCCCAGCTGGTCCGTGTACAAACATTATTGCACTTAATCCTTGCAGCAATCCCCACAGGGAGGTCTTATTTACCCAGGAGGAATCTGAGGCTCAGAGAGGTTAAGCAGCTTGCTTGGCTGAGGTCACAGAGTTAGATAGTGGCTGCAGGACTGCACCCAAAGCCTATGCTCTTTCTTCTGCAAACTGAAGAATCTGTAAGGAAAGGCCAGGTAGAACCTACTCTATTGCTGTTCTCCCTACAGGTAGAACCTACTCTATTGCTGTTCTCTTGGGAGTGGGGCCCAGAAGGGCATTTGGGGAGCTGGGCATCAGTCATGGGAGATAGGCAGTTGCAACGTGGCTCCTGGCAGCAGGGAGCTTGGAAGGCAGCCCAGTGTGTCCGATGAAGAAAACAACCTTGAGGCTGAACATACAGATAAGGTTTAGTTCAGAGACACCAGCAGGTCCTGATTAGTAGTCACTACTTGGGACCCTGTTTGGAAAAGGATTCTGAGTCTGAATCTAGACACAGTTGGAAAGGATACTGAGCCTGAATCTAGACATAGTTGGAAAGGATGCTGAGCCTGAATCTAGAAATAATTGGAAAGGATACTGAGCCTGAATCTAGATGCAGATGGAAAGGACACTGAGCCTGGATCTAGATGCAGTTGGAAAGGATACTGAGCCTGAATCTAGACATAGTTGGAAAGGATTCTGAGCCTGAATCTAGACATAGTTGGAAAGGATTCTGAGCCTGAATCTAGACATAGTTGGAAAGGATTCTGAGCCTGAATCTAGACATAGTTGGAAAGGATTCTGAGCCTGAATCTAGATGCAGTTGGAAAGGATACTGAGCCTGAATCTAGATGCAGTTGGAAAGGATACTGAGGTTAATTAGCAATGTCTGCCCTTGACCCAGAGGGGAGTAGCAGTTGTTTAGAATGTATTTACAATCCATGTGTAGGTATTTTTCAGCATTGACAGTTTTCTTCTTCTGACAAATACTCATTATTTTCCACAAACAGATAGCAATCTAACTGTTCCTTCTCTTATTAACCTGAGTCCACAGCATTGGAGTGGTGTTGGGTCATGAGTCCTATCACAGGAGAAAAATCAGTCATTTACAAAGGCAAAGCCAAACAGAGAGTTCTTGATGAGAGTTTAAAGTTCAGAGGACACAGGAAATATTTATTTGTTTCATGTATTTTACATTTGTTACTAGTATGTGCTGGGCACTATCCTGTTTTACAAACATTCACTCACTAACAACCCTATGAGATGAGTTCCAGTAATATCACCATTTTACAGAATGAGACAACTGAAGCTCAGAGAGGTGAAGTAACATGTCCAAGGTAACACAGCTTTGTGTATTCGAGCAGTCTAATAACAGAGTCTTCGTGATTAAATGACACCGTGCAGCCTCTCTGCCATGTACATATTTCTGTCTTGCTTTTCCATATGGTATTGTGCCTTCTTTGCTTCATGTTTGTTTTCCAGACTAGACTGAACTTTTGAAGGGTTTTCTGTTCCGCTATGTCTAGGTACCTGACATAAAGGAAGAGCTGGACATGACTACTGAATGTTAGTGCTATGATTTTAGGAATTAATCACATTGAATTTGAGTTGTTTTTTGTTTGTGTTGGCTCACTAGCATGGGCTTGTGGAATGGGACTCTGAGTTACATATTTCTATATCCTCAGCCTCTAACACAATATAAAGGAGAACACCTCCCATTTGTTTATTTATTCATTAACTCATTGATTCATTCATTCAATGAAAATGTACTAGGGGCAGGCACCATGCTAGTTGCCAGGAACGAGCAAAGTAGACCAACTTTCTGCCTCTGTGGTTAAATCCAACCTCACAAGAGTATGATATAGAAAAATGATGTTGATATTCTTTAAATTGGACACACTTGTCTGTTCTACAAACAATACTACTAGATTACTTTGCATTGCAACATATCAGTTCCCTCCCTACCACACTGTGTGGTGAAATAACTTTGCAAACAGCTATTTTATTCCTATTTTACCTTACTAAGGGCATTGGTTGCCCATATTGGTCAGATCTAATATTCAAAGCTCAGGAAAAGCTTTTTGGTGCAGAGCCGATGGAAGAATGATCAGGCTTCCACACTGCGAGACGGGGCTGCTTCATTCCTTTTGTTATATGAAAAGCTTCAAGCATTATTAAGTGATGACAGAGTACACTTGGCTTCTGGTCTTTCTTTGAAGGCTGGCCTGTAGCATGCTGCTTGGAAGCAGGAACGATTCCACAAATGGTCAGGGAGCTACCCTCCTCCAAACCTCCCTTCATACCACGTCCAGGTGTGTAAACAGAGCAGATGGGCCTCTGCCCAGAGGGAAGGGAGTTCTGAGAGCACAGAGCTGGAGCCAAGCATGACACCTTTCGGGATTTCTGTTTCTGCCGTTTCTCTACACCAAGGCTGGACCTCAAACATTCTCTCCACTCCTTTGCAAGTTCTCTGTAGCTATTGAGGATGTCAGTTGCATCAGATTCCTCCTTGTAGAGAAGGAAAAAGCTCTTTCCAAGAACCTGCAGGGAACAGGTGACTGGAGCTCAGGTTACTTTTTTGCCAATCAGAGTGCTGTTCACCACTCAGCACAGCCTGACCGTCCTCCCCGGGATGAGAGGTGCCCATGGGGCGCAGTCAGGAGGAGTCCCTCGCAAGCCCATGCCCAAAGTCTTGGCATCTGGATGTTTCAAATCATATGAAACCACATGCTGCCGCTCTCTATTCAGGGTCTTTTTAATTGTTTTTGAGATGGAGTCTTGCTATGCTGGCCAGGCTGGCCTCAAACTCCTGAGCTCAAACTGATCCTCCCACCTCAGTCTCCTGAGTAGCTGGGACTACAAGCAAGCACTACCATGCCCAGCTTTATTTATTTATTTTTTAGAGATAGAGGGGTCATGCTACGTTGCCAGGCTGGTTTTGAACTCTTGGCCTCAGGCAATCCTCCTGGTTCAGCCTCCTGAGTCTCTGGGACTACAGGTGTGACCCATCATGCCCAATTAAAAAAAAATTGATGTATAGTTAGTGAAAAAATTGGAAATACAAAAATGTAAAAAGAAGAAAAAATAAAAATCACCAGTAGTCTTATCACCCAAACACTACAATTGCTAACATTTTATTGTATTTTCTTCCAGTGTTGTGATTTCTTTTTAACATGGTTATAATCACAGGTAATAATTATAGGAACCAACACTTGTCCAGTGCCTACAGTGTGCCAGGCCACTGTGCTTTGTATGTATTAACTCATTTCAGGCTCAAAAGAAACCTTAGGAGGTAGGTACTATTATTACCATTTCACAGATAATAAGACTGAGGCACAGGGATGTTAGGATCTTGCTCAAGGTTACTTAGCTAAGAAGCCTAAGAAGCAGGAGAGCCAGGCAGTTCAGCTCCAGACTCGCATTTGCAGCTTGGTATGCATCAGAACTTGACTTTATAGGAAAAGCATTTTCTTATCACCTTCAGAAGCACCAGTTTTAGTGGCTGTCTAATATTCCATCAAGTAAATGTCTCCCGATTGACTTAGCCATACCTCTGTAATTTACATGATGCAACTGTGAATAAAGTAGTATTTGCCAATGAGGCTTTTTTGATATTCTGGATTACAGAATTTCTTTAGGATAAATTCCCAGATGTAGACGCAAAGGGTCAAAGAAAACAGTAAACTCTGCAGATGCAAGAAGCCAAGTATTTTCCAAGCCACCCGCTGTGGGGCTGCCCATCCTTGGAGGGATTAATTCTTTCTTAATCCTCAAGAAAGGATTAATGCATTTGTTAGGCAGAAAATGTTTTAATGTTTTAAAATGCTCTCCAGCCCAAATCTGAGTCATCTTGTAATAATAAGAACTCAAGGCCGGGCACGGTGGCTCACGCCTGTAAACCCAGCACTTTGGGAGGCTGAGGAGGGTGGATCACCTGAGGTCAGGAGCTCGAGACCAGCCTGGCCAACATGGAGAAACCCCATTTCTACTAAAAATACAAAAATTAGCTGGGTGTGGTGGCAGGCACCTGTAATCCCAGCTACTCAGGAGGCTGAGACAGGAGAATTGCTTGAACCCGGGAGGCGGAGGTTGTAGTGAGCCGAGATCGCACCACTGGGTGACAGAGCAAGACTTTGTCTCAAAAAAGAAAAAAAAAAGAAAACTCAAAAAAGCTCTGGAGGTCCTTCAGTTCCCATTCAAATTCTGATTTTCACTCACACTTATTTTCCTCACATCTGATTATTCTTATGTAAAACAACAATAAAATGAAATCTTAACAGACATTTTTCTGATTTGAAAACTTGTAAATGTCCATTTTAGAAAATAGGGAAACTCCAAAATCCCCTGTAATGACATTTACTTATTTTATTGTTTATTTTATTTCTTGATGATCACAGTGACAGGTGCTCATTGTAGTCCATTTGGGATGTACAGGAAAGTATAAAAGGAACAAAGTGAAATAACCAAATGGAGGCAAACTTCTCAGCATTTTCCCTTTTGCCATTAAACATGTTGAATCTGGCAGAGTGTCATGGCTCATGCCTGTAATCCTAGCACTTTGGGAGGCTGAGGCAGGTGGATCACTTGAGCCCAGGAGTTCAAGAACAGACTGGGCAACATGGTGAGACCCCGTTTCTACAAAAAATACAAAAATCATCTGGGAGTGGTGGTGCAGGCCTGTAGTTCCTGCTACTTGGGTGGGGTCCCAGCTGAGGTGGGAGGATGGCTTGAGCAGGGGAGGGCGAGGCTGCAGTGAGCCGAGATCGTGCAGCTGTACTGCAGTCTGGGCGACAGACAGAGAGACCCTGTCTCAAAAACAACCACCACCACCACCACAACAAAACATGTTTGATCTAAAAAAAAAAAGCAAAAACAACAACCAAAAAAACCCTTTTTTATGGCTGCATGAAAATTTCCATCTAAGGTACTTTTAGATTTCTTCCCCCTTTTCTTTCTTTTTTTGGTCTCACACCTGGAGCTCGGTTCTTGGCTGACTTGCAAGTTTGCTTTGAAGGATAATGAAGAATAATTGGAACAGAATGGAGGTGGGGGAGGGTGGACAGCATAAGAAAGGGCTCCACTGGCCCCAGCTTTCACTTCCTAGAACAGGGCCAGAAGGGCCCTAGGGCGGCTTCAAGACACCCTTTTGGCCAGTCACTAACACAGTGATGTCATGTCACTCACCACAGGCACATAACAGAAGCTCAGTAAATGTGTGCTGGAGGGCAGATCAATGGACGGATTTGACACAGGTCGCCATGTATGAACTTTACCCTCTTGTTGTAACTCTACAGTAATGGTCATTGCAGCTCAGCATTCCCTTTATTAAAAAAAAAAAACAGGTATGCATCTGTGATCCTAGGTCCCGGCCTTATTAAGATCCTAGAGGAGTGACCAACCAGAGGTCTTTTAGCCCAAGGCAGATAGTTGTGATCAAAGCTTTCTGGATCTCTCCCGGGAGGTCCTCGGCTGGAGAGAACAGCCTAGGACCAGACCCTCCAGTGTGAAGCGCCCCCTTTCCCTCTGAGACCTGTGAGCAGGCCAGCCCTGTGGGGAAAGAGGCAAAGGAGGCAGATGTGGGGGAGCAGAAAAGGTGGGAGAGGTGTACTGTTCTGGGGGAGGCAGGGTGGGAAAAGCTGTCTTTGCAAAGATGGCTCAAAGCCCGCTGAGCTCCCAGTTGAGCTTCTTACAAGAGGGAGGCTGCCCTTTCAGGGCCTCTTTTGCTCTCTTGAGACCCCCAGGGAGGGCAGCTAAGCTCACCTCTGCCTTGGGGGGCTGTGGGACTCACTTGGCTGAGCTGTTACTTGACGTCTTTGCCTTCATTTTCATAAAAACTGTACAGTTTTGAGCTGACACTGGGAAAAATACTGCTTTTTACTTATATGCTTTAAGCATATATGAGAAAAATTAAATTATGGAATATTAGTTATGAAGCACGACGCTGCCATTTTAGAGGCCACACTTTTCTTTTAGGTGACATTTACAGGACAGCCATCCATACACGTGTGGCTGATTTTGAAAATTATAGCATGAGACATTTCAACATGATGGCTATTTCAGCCTCTTCTGCAATCATTCAGGGATGTGAATGTGTATAAAATTAGAAATTAGGTCATGTGTGAGGAATCAATCAACTCTTCCTTATCAAATCAATTCATGAGACCCAAACATAATTATGGAAACTGGTTTGAACTTTGCTTTTTAAAGTTTAGCATAGCCAGGAATTCCCAAATCATGTTACAATGTTGCCCCTTTGACTGCAAATGGAAAGGGCCACATTTCACCTTTCGAGGTCTGGGAGTTCTGTCTGGCTGTTTCTCTTTTTAATCTGCAAAATGAGGGGTTAGACTAGAGTCTGATTTAATTAGTTTGGGGTAGGGCCCAGATATTAGTGTTTACTAAAAGCCCAAGAAATAATTCTAATATCAGCCAAGATCCAGTCCATTGGCTTAGGTGACCTCTAAGTCCTTCTTTGGCAACAAAATGCTGTGCTTTTTATAATTAAAAAGGTGTGGGGTTTTTTTGTTTTTGCTTTTTTTTTTTAAAAGAGGGGTCTCACTCTGTCATCCAGGCTGGAGTGCAGTGGCACGATCACAGCTCACTGCAGCCTTGAACTCCTGGGCTCAAGTGCTCCTCCTGCATCAGCCTCCTGAGTAGCTGGGACCACAGATGTGTGCCACCATGCCAGCCTAATTTTCTTAAATTTAATTTTATTTTGTAGAGATGGGGTCTTGCTTTGCTGCTCAGGCTGTAATTTAAATTTTTAAACAAAAGTAAGTAAGGAAATCAGATTCATTTTGCAGATAATGCTACTTAAAAACATC
Source organism: Gorilla gorilla gorilla (assembly GCF_029281585.2). Taxonomy (NCBI): domain Eukaryota; kingdom Metazoa; phylum Chordata; class Mammalia; order Primates; family Hominidae; genus Gorilla; species Gorilla gorilla. The sequence goes on along the minus strand of NC_073238.2, from coordinate 114,616,604 downwards.
TTCTTCCTAAATTCAGATTTCATGGAAGTCCACAAATTAAACTTGCTTCATACGGGACGCGAACTTCACAGAGTATTTTGGGCAGATCTTACGAATTTAGAAAAGCTGTGTTTGCTTCACATTTTTATATTCCTAAGTGAGTTTTAAGCCAGTTATCCAAAACAAATTTATTTTTCACCTTTAAGAGTCAAGATGTCAACGTTTTTGATTTCCAGGTGGAAATCATGGAAATCGAAAGGATCAAGAAGAAATGTTTACGGATAGAGAGAGATAAGAAATAGAGACACTGACTTTTTGCTATTTGCTAAGGATGACAATTCCCTGTGTGCATGTGTGTGTGCGTGTGCGTGTGTGAGTGTGTGTGAGTGTGTGTGTGTGTCAGTGTGTTTGCAATGAGCCTCTGCTGGGATGGGGGAGGAGTAGCCAGTGCTGGGGGAGCACCTTAAAGGAACTTTAAAGACAGATGGTGGCAGACTGCGGCCATGGGGCCAGCAGGCTCCTGATTTCATGGCAATGTCTGCCTAGCAACCCTCCTTATTGAAGACCAAGTCTCCAGAACTAGCCAGGTTTTAAAATGTAGTTCAACTTTGGAGATGGTTTTTATTTTCTTGTTATGAAATCGAGGCTCCTGCACTAAGAACTCAAATGATTGCATGCCTGTGTCTGCTCATGAAGACGGTCTGTGGCAAAGTGATGCTAAGGTTGAAACCCATCCATTGATAGGTCACAGGAAATAGAAAGATCCAAGTTCAGTATTTGGATTAGAAATACAAGTCAAAGACAGAACACTGCCATCAGAAATGTGCGATCCTAAAAGATATTTATTTGAAAGTTTTGAAAAAAGTAAAGCTCATGCCCTGGGGCTTCTGGGAGTATGTACAAAATACAATAATTAAATTAAGTCCAGCAGTTAAAGTTCCTCATAAAAAGAAAAAGCTGGAGTGCTTCCCAATGGGGAATGCTTGACTTAAAAGGAAGGTTTTACTCTGTGGCCTGAAGGTCAACAAACTGGGACTCTGTGGGAATGGATAACATTTCTTAAAGGGGTTCTTAGGTCTTCGTTTTGTTGAAAGAAAATAAAAGTAAAAAGGGACAAGTTTTGAAAATTCAAAAAATGAAGGTGCAGTCCTAAAATCATCACAATTTTTATAAATGCTACACTGGAGGCTATGAAAACATGTTCTCTTTTCTGAGCACTAATCCAACACATATGCCCTTTGAGAAGGAAGAGAAAAAAGGCCAGTGGCGCCTTCTGAACAAACCAGTTTAAAATATGCTGATTTTCATAGGCAGTGTGCATGCAAATTCATAGCCCATTCATTGGCTATTTATTTTGAAAACATTTACCTTAAGTATTCTCATATATTTGTCAATTTAAAATTCCTTATATGACACAAAGACTGATCATATTTTAAAAACGCTTTTATGAGGCAAAATTATGAAAATTATCATCTTGGGTCATATTCTTATAACCTAAAATGGAATGTTTCTCATAATTTGAAAATATCTGTTTTTATACTAATCATTTGTTGTTACCTTTCTGGTAATATCTCCCCCAAAAGGAATAAGGTTAAGAATATGATAGAAATTACATTTTATGAGTTTATACTGTTATAAAAGGTATACTTTATGAGTTTGTATGTACATGTAAACTTGATGTGAAGTTAAACTTTCTCATTTCTAAGCATCACTCTAGGCTCTCAAATGAGTTTCAATCACCAATTTGCAGATCATCATCTTCCTTATGACTTACATAGAAGCTGAATGTTGGCTTTGCATTAAGAGAGCATGATCAAAGGCAGGATATTGGGAATAGCAGCTTTGACTTTGGGAGGCCGAAGTGGGTGGATCACTTGAGGTCAGGAGTTCGAGACCAGCCTGGCCAACATGATGAAACCCCATCTCTACTAAAAATACAAAGATTAGCCAGGCATGGTGGCGCGTGCTTGTAATCCGAGGTACTGTGGAGGCTGAGGCAGGAGAATCACTTAAACCCGGGAGGTGGAGGTTGCAGTGAGCTGAAATTGCGCCACTGGACTCCAGCCTGGGTGACAGAGCAAGACTCCATCTCAAACAAACAAACAAAAAAAAACAAAACAAATCCAAAAAACCAAAAACAAAGAAATAGCAACTTTGGCAGCAAAATTTAATTTACTAACTAACTAAGCAGCCTCATTGACATTTCTACTTTGATTCCCAAAGTACAGTATTATCTGTCTGTGCACTCGGGGTCTCTCTCGGGGTCTCTCTGGTAAAATGGACACCGTAAATGTCCTGTGCCAAGCCCACAGTCGAGGAAGGATTGCGGAATGTCCTGCAAGCAGCTCATGGCCTAAGACATTCGATTTACCTCCAAAACACACACAGAATTAGAAAAACATAGTTTGCCCGTGTTGTTTTCTTTCCTACATTTGTTATTTTTGCTTTTGGAATTGTAAGGGGAGGAAGGAAGAGAAGGTAAAATTACAAGGCAGAAGGAAGAATCTAGCAGGACTGGATGGAAGGAGAGATGATGCAAAGAACGGTGCCCATGGGGGATGGAGCTTGGGAGTGAGGCCCGCGGCCAAGAGGTGGTGTCGAGGGAGCCAGCTCAGCATAGCGCTGCAGCCTCTGTCCTTGGCGCTGGCATCCACGTCATGCCTGCCCCGGGCCTTCTTCCCTCAGACAACCCAAGACATTTTCCAGCCATTCAGACCAGCCCCCAGCAGAAAATCCTGCAAAATGTGCAGGGGCATGTTGAGTCTGGGAGGCAGGTGCTCAGGGACCTACAGGGGCCGGGGGACATCAAGGTGTATTGCGAGGTGGCACTGGCCTGGTGGCAGAGCTTCCCGGCTGTGTTTTTGATGACTGGTTGTTTGAATTGTGATGAATTCAGATATCTTTGCTGGGGTCAGGCACTGTCTCTGAGGGAGGCAGTTGCTGAAAAGGAGGCTTCGTTATTTTTCTCATTGTTTCAAAACACACATTTGGAGCTTGCTCACCCTGCAGAATTGATGAACTGGGGAACCTGATGTGGAAGCACGAATCTGAGGAGCTTGAGGAGGGAGGAAGCTGTGTGGTTTAGTGGAGAGAATTTGGAGAGTTTAGTGGTAGTCTTGGTTTTGCCAGCAGTGTGACCTTGAGCAAGTCCCCTAGCAGGGCCAATAGATGCACAACTCCAGGAGGTGCCCCTAGCATTGCATTTTTTTCTATGTGGATGGTGCCCCCTTCAGCCAGGAGTTGGTACTGCATAATCCTCCAGCCCTTAAGGGTCTGCAAAATCAGGGGACTGGCCAAAACGATCAGATAAGAGTTTACAGTCAGAACATCTCCAGCACTGAGAGAAACTTCCATAGGCCAGCAATGGAGCTAGGAGATTGTTAATAACAATGACAACAACAAAAGAGCAATGCAGCTCCCCAAAATGCACGTGGCTGTGGGAGTGTGCCGCCCTTTCTGGTATGTCCCAGAATTTGAACACGTTTTCCTGTGAGAGCATATACTTCATCTAGTAATGAAAGTAAATACGAAGGCCAGGCCAGGTGGCTCATGTGTGTAATCCCAGCACTTTGGGAGGCCGAGGCGGGTGGATCACCTGAGGTTAGGAGCTCGAGAGCAGCCTGGCCAACATGGTGAAACCCCATTTCTACTAAAAATACAAAAATTAGCAGGGTGTTGTGGTGTGCCCCTGCAATCCCAGCTACTTAGGAGGCTGAGGCAGGAGAATTGCTTGAACCCAGGAGGCAGAGGTTGCAGTGAGCCAATATCTCGCCACTACACTCCAGCATGGGTGAAAGAGTGAGACCCTGTCTCAAAAAAGTAAATAAATAAAAATAAAAATAAAGGAGAAAATGGGGTTCGCTGCGTAGAAATGCATATTCCAACCACTCTGCGCAGTGGGATTCCCAAACTCTACTGTGTGCAGGTTTGGCCCCTGGGTGGAAGTCACTTGATCTTTACTGAATGCCTACTACGTGCCAAGCATGATGCTAGCTGCTTTAAAAACACTATTTATTTATTAGTTTTTCTCTTTATTTTACATTCATTCTTTTAAAAAAATTATTTTAAAAAATTATGGTAAAATATAAGAAACAAGATTTACAATTTTAACCACTGTGGCATGAAGTACATTCGTATCGTTGTGCCACCATAGCCCTCCTCTTCTCCAGAACTTTTTTCATCTAGCAAAAATGAAACTCGGTACCCATTAAACAGTAACTCCCCATTGCCCCACCCCCAACCCTGGCAACCACCATATGCCAGGTGCTTTTGAATACAGTAGTTCATGTAATCCTCCGCCACAGGTTAGGAGCTCTAGAAGCAGATGCTCAGACAGAGTTTAGGGTGCAAGATGCCAGGGAACAACATCCAGGAAAGGAAGGAGAATTCAGGATTAGTGTGAAGGAGAAGTTGAATGGCCAAGCAGACCCAACAAAGTCTTGGCTAACCCCACTGGAAACTCTGGCATGTGTGTCCCACCTCTGGCCAAAATGGTGGGGGGCCCTGGAAGGGTCTTGGGCAAGGCAGCGGGGTGGGGAGCTGTCTGCTGACTGCATCTCCCCAGCCCGGCAAGTGGAGATCCTGGAAGTGGCGCATCTCTCTGACTACCACATCCTCACAGGAACTCTTGGAGTTAGGTGTTTTTATTTGGGTAGCTGAAGAGACTGATGTTCAGAGAGAATAAATGGCTTCTTCTTCTGTCTGCACGTAACCTAACCCATTAGTGGTAAAGCCAGCATCAGAACCTAAGTGGAGGAGGGAGACTCAGGTCCTGATTTTAATGAATACATTTTCCACAAGCTCATGCTGGGGATGAGAGGCGAGAGCACGAGAGGGATCAGAGATGTGTGACAATGTCCAATATTCAAGGCATCCACACTATTTTTGGGGACACACACATCTAAACAACCACTATAATGAAAATCCAATCCATGCAACAGAAGGACTAAGGGAAGAGCAGCAAGTTGTCTCTAGGGGAGCTGGGAGGATCTCACAGGAGTGGCTTTCAAGCTGTGTCTTAAAGAATGCTTTGGCGTTTGTTGGGTGTCATAGAGAGGGAGGGTTACAGCTTGTGCAAAGGCTTTGGAAAAGATCAGTGTGGACAGTGGCCAGGGCCTCTTGAGAGAGCCATGCTGTCACTGATGTGGGTACACAGGGGCGGGGGCAGGCAGTGGCTGGAGCTCCCTTCTGCCAGCCTGGGAGAAGCTCCCGAGAGCCGCCGCACGAATTCCAGGCCGTGGAAATTACATGGGGAAAAATGGATGTGCTCTTGTCTTCCTTTGGGGGTTTGGGTTATTAGCCAGCACAGTTCTCCCAGAAAATCGAAGCCAGAAGTTCATGTTGGTTTTTACGTTCTTCCTTTCACAGAACTCAAAAGACCATCCCCCTGCCCCTTTTTAACATTAAGCCAGATGCCTAGAGTATGGAGTCTTCGGAAGAAACTCTCCACCACAAAGCTCTCTAAAATGGAATGTTCATTTTTCTCTTGATTCTATTAGTGTGTCTGATTATGAAGGAAATTTGATTCTGTGTTTAAAAACAAAACAGAACCCAGCCAAACCAGCTATTTGGCGTTATGTAAACCAAAGAAATCCAGTTTCTTGTCACTGAATCTCTCCCCTTTAGCCAGCTATTTTATCATCATCACATAGCCAGTGTTCGGCCTCTCTTGTTTTTTGTAAGATGGAGTTTTCAGCGTATCAACTCCTTTATTTATGTAATGAAAGGAATCTCTAAAGTTCCTTCCAGGCCTGGGGCTCCAATCCCCAGGGAACCTGCCCAGTTTTCTTTCTTTCTTTCTTTCTTTTTTTTGAGATGGCATTTTGCCCTTGTTGCCCAGGCTGGAGTGCAGTGGCAGGATCTTGGGCAACATCTGCCTCCCGGGTCAAGCGATTCTCCTGCCTCAGCCTTTCGGGTAGCATGCGCGACCACACCCGGCTAATTTTTTGTATTTTTAGTAGAGACGGGGTTTCACCATGTTGGCCAGGCTGGTCTTGAACTCCTGACCTTAAGTGATCTGCCCACCTCAGCCTCCCAAAGTGCTGGGATTACAGGCGTAAGTCACTGCACCCGACCCAGTTTTCTATATGTTTACATGGTGCATGCAACGGTGAGAGAGAGAAAGTTTCACCGACGGAGGAGTCTCACACAGTTTTGGGATTCCTCCTCAGTCAATGGTAGACACGGGTGAGTTGAGAGGCTGTCTTACACCCATCCTGGTGACAGCCAGCTTTGTCCTGTGACTTAGGTATGGGTAGCTTGACTCTGGAAGTCTGGCCCCCTTCTACACCTTCCAGAATGGGTTTGTTCTCGAACAAGAGCTTGTATGGGAGAAAAGCACCTTAACTTGGCCAAATTCAGCCCTAATCTTGAGGACAGGTTTCCAGTTCCCTGCGTATGAGCAAAGGGGGAATGGGGCCAGGATGGAGTGTGTCTCTCTGCACGTTTGAAAGGCTGTGTACAAACAGAAGGCCTGGCCTCACTCCTCAGACCTCAGGCAGGCCTCTGAGGGGTTGAGGACTGCAGCCTGGCATAGCTCCTGCCCACCAAAACCGGAGGGGAGAGGGAGATGAAAGGTGGAAAAAGTGGCTGGTTTCAAAGCATATGGCCTGTAGTTTTTCAAACGTTTTTAATTCCTAATTCGCACCTCTCTTGTTATCATCACACACTGTAGTAGCCAATGGCACTTCTTTTTGCTTTGACACTTGACATTATTTTAGGCCTCTGCTCCTCCTTTGGCTTCCACAAGGGCATTCTAATTTCAAAAGAAAAGTTCATCTGGAATAAGTCCTGTGACTGGCCCCTCTGGCACCCAGTCGGGTTCAACAGGTGTCTGTTGAATGACTAAATGAATGAATGAAGCAAATCCCTTCAAAAAGTTCGGCAACATCTTTACTCTCAGCAAAATTTCCCTATTTCCTTCTTAAACTTGGGATTACTACTTAGAGTGGCCTCCAGAGTGGATTCCCAAGGGAAATCGGCAAAGTTGGTTTAACAGTTTTGCAAAAACTCATAACCAAAAAGCTACCATAAAGAGAATGTTCATTTTCCTCTTGATTCGAATACAGTGATTGAACAAAGTGGGCGATTCGACTGGAGGACTGAAAAGCAGGGGACCAGGATCGTCCCTGCGTCCGTCGGGCTCGCGGCCAGGCGGGGTGAGGCCGGGGCTTCGGTCAAGGAGACCACGGCCAGGGAGCTGCACCGGGAGCCTGCGGGGCCCCTCGAGGCTAGTCGTTCCGCGTGGCTCGGGCGCGGATTCGGGGCTGCAGGGACCCCAGGGCGGGCGCAAGGGCCCTGCGCAGGTGTCCGGCCTGCGCGCAGGGTGCGCGGGGGTACTGGGGCCTGGGAGACCCGAGAGAGACGTTATTGTTACAGTGTAACGAGTCTGATTAACATGCTCCTGACACTTTCTCTTAGTTTCTCGGGCTCCTAGCAACAGCGCACAAAGGCGCGGGATTGTCCCGGGCTCCGCGGGGACACGGGGCCGCCTTTGATCTGCCACCATTACAGCCGGGCTGCGCGACAGGCGCGCGGGCTCCGGGCGGCCCGCGGCGGGCGGGCGAGCGGGGCCCACAGTCCAGGCCTCCTGGGCCGCCACACTCCTCCCGGCCCGGCCTCGGCCCCGGCTCCGCGCGCACCGGGGACGCAGGCGACGCGGCCTCGGGGCTCCTCAGGGCTCGGCGTCTGCGGCCACCGCGTGTACCCCGTGCTCCTCCTGCCCGCGGGGCCGCCCACCCCGGCTCGCGGTGCCCTTCCGTCGGAAGAAGCAAAAGGCAAACCCAGCCGGTCACTTACAGTGGAAAGAAATGAAAATCATTTAAAAGGAAGGGCATGAATGACAAAGAAGTCCCAAATGATTTTGGCAAAACAAAACGAACTCGCCCCGCAGGTTGCAGCGCGCTTGGCGGAAACGGGGTTCGAGTGGCCGCCGCCGCCCGGGCGCTAACGACGGCTTCGGCCCCTTCCCGCAAGTCGCTCTTTACGTCGTGGGCAATTCTTACTGACTCGGAAGGCGATATGCTGCCAAATAACAACTGGAATTTAAACAAACGAACACCACCCCCTCCAAAACCAGCCCGCGCAGAGCTGCCGGGTCCCAAGCGCGGCCGCGGGGTCTGGGAAAGTCACTGATGCTCCGTGGGGGCCGCGCTCAGGTACGCCGCTCCGCCCGCGGGAAAGACAGCGCGGAAAGAAAGGCGAAGACTTTCACGCTGAAATGCTGGGGTCTGGTCCTGCCTCCCCGCTCCCCGCGAAGACGAGCCGGGAAGCCTGGCAGCGGCTCCGCGGGTCACACCCGACCCTCGGCCGCGTCCACGAGCTCGGGGCCTGCGGGCCGTCTCAGAACCTGTTTTGTGCAATTCATTGCTTTTCTAGTACTAGAGGAAAGAAATAAAACACAGAAGATTCAGTTTTCCAAGGTAAACCGAAATCATAAAAGCAGAAGTTCCTTCCAATTAAAACAAACCCGTATTCTTTTTTTCTCCTCTTGGCATCGTTAGAAAATTACAGTGTCCCCAATGAAGAAAGTCAGTTTCCCGAACTCCCGCAAAACGACCGGGTGCAAAAGTGTGAATGATAATAATATGCCTATTTTAGAGACGGGGGAAAACGACATGGTTTGTTCTATCTGCCCAGCGAAATATGCCAGGGAAGGAGTTACTTTCAAATTCAAATCGGAGGCGGTGAAGTCTTCATCCCGCAGGACTGTTTTCCCAGCCGTCCCTGGAGGAGAGGAGAGGAGGGGAGGGCGGCCGGGAGGACTAACACTGGGACATCAGACGGGAACGCTCCCGGATGCCGAGAAACTTCCTAACTTGTGCTCACAGACACTGCCTGACTCTGACTGGAGTTCCCTTCACCATTTCAATAAAACATGACTGTACTGATATAATCCTCTATACATTAAAATGAGGTTGTCACAGATTGTCATTAAGACCTCAGTAAAACAATGAAGACATTATTGGGCACCCCCCCTCAGGCAAGGTATTAGGGGAATAAAGCAATCTACACCACACGGGTCCTATTGAGATTAATGAAAAAATTATGCAAAAAAAAAAAAATCTCAATTTCATTTTCCCGTGACGGGGCTTTGCATACATACAGTCGGTCTTGCCTTGCACCTGATGATTTATTAAACTCATCCACAGTGATCACCACTGATGTTCCCAACTCAATCTTGTCCCGGCTCATTTTCTAAGTAATTGTTTCTCATTAGTTCTGATAATGTTTTAATAGTGTTACCCATAATTTAGACCCCAAGAATTAATAACAGGGGGGTGATATGGCTAAGCGGCTTGTGATGAGCTACACAAAATATAAACAGGTATGGTTTCTAATTAATCAGACTAGCTGCAAGGTCCTCTTCCTGTCACCCACGCCTGGCTCAGGAGTCGGGCAGCTCTCACTTCCCCATGTCGGGGGTGCCCAGTGAGCCCAGTGGAGATCACACACCCACCCTTGACTGCTCTCCCACCTTTCCCAGGGTACCTGGGCCCACCCATGGCACCACAGAGACGCAGGTGGGGAAAGAGGGGGAATACCCTTTGCCTTCCAGCATCTTCTTCCTGGAGTTTTGTTCTTCAAGGACTAAGGCACCATGGGTTTCTGATCAGGACTGAACTCTCTTGTGGGGCCCTCGTCGTTTGGGTCTCTGTTCAGGGAATGGGACTTTGGTCCAGATTTGTGGCTCTCATAGGTCTTAGTCTCATGATCCTACCCTAATAGGGACCATGGGTTATGAGGAAGATAATAAACTGGACATTTGGGGAGACTGAAACAAGGTGGTTTTGTTTGAACAAAGCAGTTTGGGATGAGGGCAGGGGCGTGGCGAGCAGTCCAATGTGGTTGGGACCTAGGAACCCATGGCCTGGGAGTGGCCAGCAGTGGGAGGCCTAGCCGGTCCGGCCTCCGCACCACCCAGGGGCCTTGCAGAGGGGCCTGCTTTTCCCCAGGTCTGTAGGGCTCCTTGGCTGGGGACAGGAGGCTCCCAGTGAGGCCTTGAGGAGGCCCCTCTGTGTGGGGCTGGCTGGCTGGCTGCCTGTGGGGCTGGGGTGGAGACTAGAACGCAAGCCCTTCATCCCCTCAAGCCAAGGGCTTCTTTGGATTAGGCTGGAGGATGGGAAGGGTAGTTAGATTGGGGTGAGGGCTGCCCATAGGAAGGACAAGGTGAGGTTTATTTTCTTCTTTTGCTTAGGGCCAGCTCTGCCTCCACTGCTTCTAACACCCTCAGCGGGTGTGTATGGCAGGGGCAGAGTGAGAGAGGCCTTCTTTTGCCTTCCCACTGCCAAGCCATCCTCCCATCCCTCTGTGTTCTGAGCAGAGGGGCAGACTGGGGGTGCACAGCGTGGTCCTGGGTTACCTGGTGTGCACCTGACTCCAGGAGTCCCATCCTTGGTGGGTCCTGGCTGCAGCAATGGGTGCTCCTCTGGGAACTGCTGCTACTGCCCCGTCTGGGGTCTGGAAGCAGTGTGGCTAGAGGCCATTCGGCTCTGAAGTTGGCGAGATGCCATCTTCCTCCTTCCGGCCTCTGAGTGAGGATGGAGCTAGCTCCCACCTTCCTTTCTGGCCATTCCGGGGCAGCCCAGGGTGGCCAGTGTGGAGGGTGGCACTCCTCTATGAGGGACCCCACAGAGCATGTGCCATCTCCATTTAGGAGCTATCTGTCTCCTGGATCCCGTGTTTGAGAAATGAGTTGGTGTCTTCACAGAATGAGGATCCCCAGAGCCATCTTGCCCGGTGCTGGCTACCCGCATGCCTGTCCCTCTCTGGGTGGGGGTAGCCTGGTGGCGGTGGGACTCTGCGGCCATGCTTTCGTGTGATGGTGCCTCTCCTGATGTCTAACCTCAGCTCCTCACCTCTCGGGCTTCCTGTGGGAATTGAGAGAAGTGGGGAAAAGGAGAGGCCTGGTTGGGGCTCATGCTAGGGGCCGCAGAGGAAATAATCCAAAAGGGCGTAGGAGGAGGTGAAAAATGAAAGTAAAAAACAACTGTTTTCTATTTACAAATTTAAATAAACAGAACAGCCTTCCCCGCGGTGTTTGTCTAAGAGTAGCAGCGTTGCTGCTGTGTAGGTCATGAAAAGGTTGGTGTAGAGTTTAAAACTTCCCATTCTGTTAATTTCTTAAGGAACAGTCGTCCAGAGTCTCGGCACAAAAGCTCATGATTTAATGAGGAACAGAAACAAAATCTCTGATTGTTGGTGTTTCAAACTTCATTGGCGTCCTCTGGCAAGCACAAGTTGATCCCTCTGCAGCTTCAATACCCTTTAGCCTTCAATATAAGAGTACATGCTGAATAGGGAACAATGGCTGGTTGTTATGTTTATTTACCCTTACTACAAGCTGGGTTAACCTCTTCAAAACAGCTTTACTAAGCCCGTTAACCACACCACCCATCTGACCTGCAGCCGCATCTCTAATGTGATGCAAATCTCGCAGGGGCCACATGCACCAGCTCGGGTGCATTGTGTCTTCTGAGACGCTACAAGTTTATGACTGAGGGAGTCCTGTCCCAGCCATACATTTCCAGGGGGAAATAGCCTCAATGGCAAACAGTTAAACGGGAAAATAAAGGGGGAGAATGGATGGTCTTGTGTTTCTGCACATTTATTTTTTAATTGCCGGTAACGGTTGACCCACAGCATTCACCCAGGATGACAGCTTTCGTGTTCATCATCCAGCAGTTCAAGGAGATGGATGTTTCGTTTTAGGGGTGGAGGTTAATAGTAACCAGTTTTGAAAGTTTATTTTTAGAAAGTGTCTTTTTAAGCCAATATAATACTTAGTATTCTTTTTTGATGCCATCTCTGTTGTTTTATCAGATTACTAGTGAAATAGAGATGACCCCTTAATGTTGCTACTATGTTTTAAAGGCCTGGTTTTTCTTAAAATTATTTGTGGTGTCAGCTGTATAAATGAACAAGCAGGAAACATTTACTAACATGAGAAGGGTGGAGGGAATATGTCTATTTGGGAAAGATCCATTTCATTAAAGACCTACCTTCGCCTCACAGCCCATCTTTCCCCAGGATCTTACCTCCCTGTGAAATCATAAGCCCATATTCGTAATACACTAAAAATGATAAAATCATAAGCTTGGATCCAAAAGGAAAAACGTTCATTTTTTTAGGGGAATAACTGGCCAGTGAGACAACAACAACAAAATCGTGATTAACATGAACTGTTAATGGAGTCAGGTCCCAATCTGGCATCCTAACAAGTTGCTTTGAGTATTGTGGTTTGTCTTTAAGAAACCCACTGTATATGTTCAGCCCACCTGATGAGAGCTTCATTTAACAGATCATTTTTCCTTGATGGAGGTGGCAAGCGTAACAGTGTTCTGGGCCTGCTTCAGTAATGGCATGTCGATCATACTCCCTTGGAAAGTAAAGGCCCCCTGGAAAACAGAGAATACAAACTTCCTGAAAGAATACTCGAAATTATAGGTTTCCTTTCTGTGCACACTTGTGCAACAAGAACACTTTAGATTCCACCTGAATTATACTGACTTTCCCACCCAACTTTTGAGAAAGCCAAAGTAAATTACAGAGGAAAGACTTCTTTTTTCCCCCTAAAGAGGGGAAAAAAATAAAAATCTTCAGCATTTTAATGGAGAGGAGAAACACACTGGACACAAGACAGCAAACTGTTCAGTTAACTCTTGAAATCAAGCAGAAAACAGCTGTGGAAGGAAAATCTAAATACTTCCCTATATATTTTTGAAATATTATGTAGAACTTTAAAAGCAATATATTCTGGCAACTGATTATTGTCTTAAAAAATTGTACTATCAGGCTAATGGCAAAATCTTACCTCCTTGCTGTAACATAATTGAGAGGTAACATGATAAGGTTATGAGAAAATGCAAGGTAGGATTGTACTGAGTACAAAGAGATGAGTCTGTTGGTAAACCCATACAGAAGACAATTAGAATTACCAGGGATGGCCAGGCGCAGTGGCTCACACCTGTAATCCCAGCACTTTGGGAGGCCGGGGCGGGCAGATCACCTGAAGTCAGGAGTTCAAGACCAGCCTGGCCAACACGGTGAAACCCTGTCTCTAACAAAAATACAAAAAAATTAGCTGGGCATAGTGGTGCACGCCTGTAGTCCCAGCTACTCGGGAGGCTGAGGCAGAAGAATTGCTTGAACCCAGGAGGTGGAGGTTGCAGTGAGCCAAGGTCACACCACTGCACTCCAGCATGAGTGACAGAGTGGGACTCCATCTCAAAAAAGAAAGAAATACCAGGGACATGAGCTGTAACAAAGGAATCATAGATCTGTTGAATGTTAAGATGGGAAGGCATCTCTGAAATCTCTTGGAATAGTCCCATTTTACAGACTCATTTTTTAAAAAACTTCTACCATACTGATATAGACTGTGTCAAGTAACCTAAGCCCTGTTTTAGATGAGGAAACTGAGGCTCAGAGTAGTAAAAGAAGGAAAAAAAAAGAAGTGATCTTCCAAGGTCATGTGACTAGGGAAAGCCAGAGCTGGGGCTGATGCTTGGGTCTCAGAGCTTCAAGCCTTCATCAGAGATCCCCACATTAAGAAGACAAGGTAGCTTCTTTAAGTGCATCAGCAAAATATAGATTAAATGGACAGAAAGCAGCATGCTCAGAACCCAAAGTTAATGTCTGGTTATTTGTGTTCTTTTCATCACTTTCTTTTGCTGCTTACAATGATATCCCTTCATCCTAATCCACCCTGCTTTGACCTGTTGGCAAGGATGCTGGTGTGACTGGGTTGCAGGGGTCCTTCGAGATCTGGGGGTGGTTGAGGCAATCCTAATGCACATTGATGATGGTCCATTTGCATCTATTGCAGCCCATTTCTGGATTTCACAAGTACCACTTCCCAACAGTCAATGCTGATGTTACTCAGGGCTGCCGGGACAGGAGTGCTGGGCTCTCATGATGAGGGCTGAGAGGTAGTAACTTACGGTTATACATAGGATGGAGGTAAAGAAAAATGGGGGGAATCCTTAGCAATGACTTTTGGGATTTATCTTTTGATTGAGAGAGATTCTAAGCCTACTAGGATTAGAATTTTTACCAGCAGTGGCCAACCTTTTCAGCCTTAGAAATGATGACTCTTACTCACATGAACACCTGTGTGGCCTAAATTCCTGTACTGTAAGTCACTTCCCAGCCCTCTCTTTTTTACTGTTTTTACCCCTAGATTGTCCTTTCCATAATTTCATTCAGCCTCAAGCTAATTTTGGTCACCTCTGTGACCAGGAGGAATTTTCCTAATTTGGTTGGAAGTTCCGAGGAGGTCCTGTAGGTTGGCGTTATGTGGAAATCCGGGCCTGGGTCACATGCTGTTTTACAAGGCAATCGTCTAGTTTTCTTATTGGAGTAAATGATGAAGACCAAAGGCCTCTTGGTTATCCACCCACCAAGTGGATTATGGCCCTGTAAAACAGCACATCTGTCCTGCTAGGGTTTAAACAATAGGCTGGGGAGACGAAATTAGCATAGATGCACAGGAAATCAAAACGGTGCGCAGAGAATCCAAACGGTGGCTGTGAGTCTGTGCCATGTTCCCGAACCTGCTTTGGGTTCCATGTGCACATCAAAGATAAAAAACACTTCATGTAGTTTTTCAAGACTGGGAGATTATTTCTTCTATGGTCGCAGGTTTTGCTTGATTTTCTTTAATGAAGCTTAAGGTGCAAAACAAAATGTAGCATTTTTCTTGTTTCCTGCATCTCTGCAAATGGAGGATTGTAGTGTTATGAACGAGACTGCCTAGCGTGAATATCCCCAGGCTCTCACATAGCCACCTATAATTTAGGTGGTATTTTTTTAACATATGGGTCTATAGGTGAGATGAAAAATAGTCTATTGGTCAGGATTTAGAAAAATGCAGTTCATCAAAAAGCTACTTGGATTTTTGAGGAGGGTTTGAAATCTTCCTTAATGATTATATTTTATATTTATTATATATTTTTTGAGACTGAGTCTCGCTCTGTTGCTCAGGCTGGAGTGCAGTGGTGTTATCTCGGCTCACTGCAACCTCCGCCTCCCGGGTTCAAGCGATTCTCCTGCCTCAGCCTCCCAACTAGCTGGGACTACAGGTGCGTGCCACCACGTTTGGCTGATTTTTTTGTATTTTTAGTAGAGACTGGGTTTCACCATGTTGTCCAGGCTGGTCTCGAACTCCTGGCCTCAGGTGATCTGCCCACCTCGGCCTCCCAAAGTGTTGGGATTACAGGTGTGAGCCACCGTGCATGGCCTCATGGTTAAATTTTTTAACACCCATGCTACTGTAATAATAATAGCTATAATTTTTTGAGCAGTTCCTAGTCTAGGGCCTGTTGCCTGGCACTTTACATACATTATTCCATGTAATGCTCATAACAACACTTTGAAGTAGATGCCATTATCCAACCCCAGTAAAACTTTTTCTTTTTAGTTGTGGCAAAAACATAAAACATAAAATTCACCATCTTAGACATTTTTAAGTGTGCAGTTCAGTAGTGTTACCTCTATGTACATTGTGCTACAGATCTCCAGAGCTTTTCCTTCTTGCAAAACTGAAACTCTGCAGCCTGTGCGTGGTGGCTTACGCCTGTAATCCCAGCACTTTGGAGGCCAAGGCGGATGGATCACCTGAGGTCAGGAGTTCGAGACCAGCCTGGCCAACATGGTGAAACCCTGTCTCTACTAAAAATACAAAAATTAGCTGGGCAAGATCGTGGGTGCCTGTAATCCCAGCTACATGGGAGGTTGAGGCACGAGAATTGCTTGAACTTGGGAAGCAGAGGTTGCAGTGAGCTGAGATCATGCCGCTGTACTCCAGCCTAGGTAACAGAGCAAGACTCCATCCTAAAAAAAAAAAAAAAACCCCAAATCCCTGAAACTCTGTATCTCTAAGACAATTCTCCATTTCCATGGCCCCCTGCCCTCAACAACCACCATTCTACTTTTGACAAGGATCCCAAAAGTAGAATCCTTAGGTTTCACTCTGTCACCCAGGCTGGAGTGCAGTGGTGTCATCACGGCTTACTGCAGCCTCGACCTCCCAGGCTCAGGCCATCCTCCTGCCTCAGCCTCCCGTGTGGCTGGGACCATAGGTGTGCACCACCATGCCCAGCTCATTTTTTATGTAGAGACGAGGCCTCCCTATGTTGCCCAAGCTGGTCTCAGACCCCTAGGCTCAAGTGATCCTCCTGCCTCGGCCTCCCAGAGTGCTGGGATTACAAGGCATGAGCCACTGCTCAGCACCATTCTCCTTTCTGTCTCTGAGTTTGTACTCATCCCCTTTTAATAACTGAGGAAACTGAGGCAGAAGGAGCTTAAGAACCATATGCAACTTGGCCCTATAGTTAGTAAAGATATAATAGAACAGGGATAAAGCTGACTCTATCTAATGCCAAGCTCTTAGGGGCCTGGTGATTGAAAAGGGTTCTCTGAGTGTGTTCTGTGACCCCCTGAATCAGAACAATGGGCGGTGGGGGCGGGGGGGGACTTGTTAAAATGCAGATTCCTGGGCCCAGTCCCACGTGGTTTGTGCAGAAAACCTAGAGGTTGACTAGGACTCCTCTGGTGATTCTAATGCACATTCACATTGAGAACTTCCGTGTTTTAGCTCCCCCAGGTAGAAATGGTTAGGCTGGCTTGGATATGCAGGTCTATAAAGTGAAGAGTCCTCTTTCAGCCTTCTGTAAATGATGCCTTTCTCTTGTAAGGCATCCCCAAGACGCCAAATGGCAGAATTTCCTTAGGTTAGTCACCACTTATCCATTCATCCATCAAGTATGGACCGAGCAGCTCCCTTGTGCCAGGCCCTGGTGAGTCACTTGGGACAGTGAGAGGATGAGACTTGGCCCTGTCCTCTGGGAGCTTACCATTTGCTGGAGGGGAGAGGGAAGGAAGAAGCAGGTGCTACCTGATGCAACAAGAATCGGAGAAAAGGCCAGGGTGGTGAGCACAGGGACGATCTGAGGGCCTGCCATGGCTGCACTTCTTCCCAATCAGGGCCATCTTTGCGAGACTGCACTGCTCACACAGATAAGATATTGGGTACCTAGAGCAATGCCAGGCATCTCCACACGTTGCCGTGGAACTCCGGACGCAATGGGCTTTTATTTGACAGTTACCTATGGCGTTATTTGTTGTAATAAATCACTGGTCAATTGCTTTGCACATCTTACTGTACATATGTCTATGATTTCAGACTCCTGGAGGTGAAGGCCAGTATCACCATAGCACACGTGTCTTCTGCATAGGAAGGAAACAGTCACCATCGAACTGTAGTTTTTCTGACACCTCGGCCATTGCCCGTGGATCAGATAAGCACTGACATAATCTGACTTACAATTTGATGGTGAAGGTGATGATGATGGCGTGATGACAACAGTAATCACATCTATGGGAAATTGTCATATATTTTGCATTTCTGGTACTTAGTACTTGACTTTTTTTCTCCATAGTCCTAAAAGAGTAATTTTCTAGAAACCACAAATTGATCTAAGTCTTTCCCTATTCACTATGTTTCCAAATTAACTTCTGTGGACACTGAAGGGGTTCCTTCTGGCACATTCTGATGACGGTGTTGCTGTGGCTCTCTGAGAGGGAGTTCTCTGTGAGAATTAACGCTAATATTTGAATACAGCTGCTAGAGTCCTTCTTTTTTGGGGTATCACCCTTTTCCCACATGGTGCTAAGTCTTTCTTCTCAATGAATGACTGGCCTCACAGCAGTTCCCAGGGAATTCCTAAACTTCCAGCCAGTGTTGGCCGTGATCAAATTTCTCCTCGAGATCCTGGCTGTGCCTTCCACTTGCTAAATCTCTCAGCCCAGCTGTGGCCTCCTGGGATACGGCTCTTCCTTACCTACAAGGTAAACAGCGCCCTGAAACTCCTCAAAAAAGGCAGAAGATGATGCTCCCGGAGACACTCTCATGGGCACTGTTTCATTCTTCTTTCCTATTTTGCAACTTCTCCCACTTGGAGAGTCCTTAGAAAGGCTCTCGTGTGCCCTTGGTTCCCTCTCAGTTTTGTTGTGACATTCATTTTAAGGATGTCCGTTTGGGTGCCAGGCACCCTCAGCTCAGTGAGGCTTCCCGGCTCCAAAGCTGGCTCCTGGAGCTCTCAGGGACATGGTGCCAGGATGTTTATAGGGAGTGGCACTTTTCTAGTTGGGAGCATGCTGTTATCTTTCTAAAACAGATCTGATGGAATCATCCACTTGCTTTAACCCTGCCATGGTTTTCTTTGGACTTGCAGAATTAAGTGCAATATCTTCAGTGGAGACCCAAGCCTGCCCATGATGGGACCCTCCCCCCTCAGCCTCATCTCCTGCCAGTCCCCTGAGGCCTGTCCCCCAACACACACCGTGCTGCAGCTCTGCTGCATGCCCTGTTCTCTCTCTGAAGGCCCTTTCCCTGTCTGGCAAACTCCTCCTGATGCTTCCAGATGTCAAGGTGTCACCTCTGTGAAGTGTTCTGAGGCCTCCTTGGTAGAGCAAATCCCTCTCCACCCTTTCCCTGTACAGCTCTTGGTATAGCCTGTGTTCCCATCTAGTGAGAGTATTTGTTTACATTGCTGTCTTTCACAACACTGTGAGGCCCCTGTGGGGAGGCGCCAGGCCTCACGTACCTTTGACTCCCAGGACCTGGCACCCAGCACCCAGTACCTGCCAGGCACATGGGAGATGCTCTGTGACCGCTGACCTGGTGATGATAGAAAAGGCTGAATGCAAAGCCAAGAGCAGCAATACCGACCTGCCTGAATAGAGGGACACAAGTTCGATAGTTGGTGATTTGGGTCACTCTTTTTCTTTAATTTGGGACCTTAGGGAAGGGACTGTAGTTGTCTGGGCAAAGCTTTGCTATCACACATACCTGCTGAATCTTTAAGTCACCTGGAATGTGCAGTGAGGCTTCATCCCAGCTGGTCTCAGGGATATGGGGCTCTGCCTCCCACCCCATCAAACTCTGCAGGATGCCCTGGCCCACACCTGTGCCTATCAGCTCCCTGCATTGACATGGATGCAGAGCCTACTGCATACCTGGCGTGCCACAGGCCCAGGGACTTACGACAGCAGGCAACAAGGCAGATGTGGTCCCTGACCTCACAGGGCTTCCAGTCTAATGGGGGGAAGGACATTAAATAGACAGTGATAGAAATGACTATTACTTATGAACCAGAACGTTTGCTCCAAAAGCAAGGCACAGGGGAGTTGAAGAGTAACTGATAGGGGACCTAACCTGATCAGGTGGGGCATCCTGTGGGACGTGATGTTTAAACTGACATGTGAAGGGTGAGGAGCAGCTAAGCAGGGGAAAGGGTCAGGAGGAGGGAAGGAAGACAGACCAGGGCACATGATGGCTCTCTCTGGGGTGTGAGCTGGGTGATCGAGGGGACAGTGATAGGAGAAGACAGAATCACCCCTGGTCTCCACAAAGCTTTCCAGCTCTGAGCTCACCCTTTTCCTCTCCTTTATCTGCACGTGTCTCTCTGTGCCCCTGATCTGGTAATATTCACTGGTCAGTTGGCCAACACTTGCTGAGCCTCTGGTAGGACACCATGGCTGACTTCAAAACTGGTAATGTTGGGGCCAGTGGGGTAGTGTAATCCCAGCACTCTTGGGCTGAGTGGGGAAGATCGCTTGAGCCTGGTCAAGGCTGCAGTGAGCTGTGATCACACCACTGCACTCCAGCCTGGGTGACAGAGTGAGACCTTTTCACAAAAAGAATTTTCATGTTGGCTTGGGCTCAAGTTAACTCATGCAAATGACTTAACAGTTAAAGGGCAAGTGAGTTTATGATGTTTGTGGTGCTTCAGGGCCAAGGAGCTGCAGAGAGAAGGAGCTATCACAATGGTGCTGGTTTGGCCAGGGAAGGGCTTCAAGGAACAGGTATTTAAAAGTCAGCTTTAGAAGGTCAGGGATTCCAGGAGAGTCAGGAGAGGGGCGTGGGGACTGGAAGGGGACACAGAGAAGTGTGCATGGAGTCGGCTTTCTTTGCTCTGCAGGAGCCTTGTGTCTCTGGTCACCAGTGACATAACAGACACACAAAACTAAGGGGTGTGGTAGGAGACACTGAATCTTTCTGTGGCTCTGTCTGTGGCTCAAAAGCTGTCTCCTAGAGCCTGAGGACACGCAGCCTACTCCAGCCTAAATTAAAGCAATCTGGAAGAGAGATGACATTTTAAAATATTGGTTCTGCTATTTTTTTTTTTTTTTTTTTTTTTTGAGATGGAGTCTAGCCCTGTTGCCCAGGCTGGAGTGCAATGGCGTGATCTCGGCTCATTGGAACCTCCGCCTCCCTGGTTCAAACGATTCTCCTGCCTCAGCCTCCTGAGTAGCTGGGATTTCAGGCGCCCGCCACCACACCCAGCTAATTTTTGTATTTTTAGTAGAGATGGGGTTTCACCATGTTGGCCAGGCTGGTCTTCAGCTCCTGACCTCATGATCCACCCGACTCGGCCTCCCAAAGTGCTGGGATTACAGGGGTGAGCCACTGCGCCCGGTCGGTTCTGCTATTTATCAGCTGCTTGACTTTTCTTATGACAAAGCACATAAAGACAGTCTCTATTAGACAAAGCTGGACTGAAACCCGGTGGGGTTCCTGTTCTTGCTACATGCACTGATGGGCCCACATTTGCTCCTTCCTGGACCCTAAGCAGAGGAAGTTGAACCACCTGTTTCCTTTTCTTCACTCTGGGTGTTTTTCCTCTGTCCAGAGGTGGTCCGAGGATCCAACGATGGGGAAGCTAAGAGCTGGGCTGGGCTGGCCTGGCCTGGCCCAGCTCTACTTCCGAGTGGGACAGCATGGATGGATTGTCTGGCACAGCTTTCTGGGCGCCAGGGGAGGGGTAGATCTAGGGGAAAGGATGTCAGTTTCCTTGAGGAGGAAATAGGAAGATTGTCTTGGCAACTATAACCTCTACTCTAGTTAACTATACCCTCAGTAAGCCCTGGAATATTAGTTTCCAAACTGAAAATTGGAGGAGGGTAATGCTATTAGGAAGACCCATTACCCAAAAAAGAGGTTTCATTTGATAGCACTTTATACTATAACAAAATATTCTTTTTTTTTGAGACAGGGTCTCACTCCCGTCTCCCAGGCTGGAGTGCAATGGCACGATCACAGCTCATCGTAGCCTTGACTTCCCGGGCTCAGGTGGTCCTCCCACCTCAGCCTCCCCACTAGCTGACTAGCTGGGACTACAGGCATGCCCCACCAAGCCTGGCTAACTTTTTGTATTTTTAGTAGAGATGGGGTTTTGCCCTGTTGTCCAGATTGGTCTTGATCTCCTGATCTCAAGTGATTCACCTGCTGCGGCCTCCCAAAGTGCTGGGATTATAGCTGTGAGCCACCGCGCCTGGCCCAAAACATTTTCAAAGACATTTTCTCACCTATAGTACAGAAGGCATGATTATTTAGTTTTACAGGTGCAAACAATGGGGTTCAGTACTAGTTAATCTTATAAAGGAACTTAAGAGGACAAGACTAGAATCTAAGGCTTTTTCACCCCAAATCTCAAATTCTTCTTATTAATCATTGTAACCCAAAGTATGGCTGATAACTGGTATTTGGGATAATTATAAAGTTCTAATACAGCTACATATTTATTTTGTATATACTATGTATTTTAAATTATATTTAATGTAATTTATAAAAATAGCATATCTAAACTATTTCAGAAATATTATTACATAAGATGAGGCTAAAAATACATACAGATAATGTGCAGATAAGCAAATATGTGAAACTGCAATTTTAACAAGAGAATTTGGGAAAAAGTAAACTATAACATTTTTCATCCTGGGCTTCCATTTGAAAGTTCTTACTATAATTTATTACAATACCAGAAATACTAGAATTCAATAATACAATATATGAGTGACATTTTAAGTCTTAAAAACACCTAAAGCATTTGTTAGGAGGATTGAAGGCAGTGATATTTGGTCCTTGTATAACATCTGAATATCAGTAACCCTTTGTTTGATGGATAAACATCTTTAAAAATTGTAATGAAGGCTGGGCACAGTGGCTCACGCTTGTAATCACTTTGGGAGGCCAAGATGGGAGGATCGCCTAAGCCCAGGAGTTCGAGACCAGCTTGGGCAACATAGTGAGACTCTGTCTTTTCAAAAAAAAAAAAAAAATTAGCTGGGTGTGGTGACACGCACCTGTGGTCCCAGCTACTCAGGAGGCTGAGGTGGAAGGATCACTTGAGCCTAGGAGGTCGAGGCTAAAGTGAGCCATGATCATGCCACTGTACTCCAGCAACAGCGTGAGACCCTGTCTCAATAATTAAATAAACAAAAAACTGTCGGGAAGATAGTAAAAGAATATGACTGGAGACTTAGAAAGTATAGAACGTGTTTTTCATCTTTTTACACTTTAAATTGTAGTGATAATTTCATCGGTATTTTAATAATATTTTGAATTGAAATTCAGCAGCCATTCATTCCTATTGCCAGATAATTTACGGATGCTAATGTATCTCTACATGAAATTTCTGAAAGTTCAACTGAAGTCATTCAACACGGACACCAATTCACTTTGTGCTAATCTATGGTTACCTATCATGGAATTCAGACGGAAGACACTCCATGGCCTTTGATGGAGAAGCCCTTTAAATAATTCATAAGAATGTAACAGTGGGAATATCGGGTTTGGGGTGGGATGGGGTGGCGTTCATGTTGCACCTGACTGGGAAGCACAGTGAAAAGCCAGACGGGAGCAGCATGCTGAGCAGCGGGGGAAGGCCCCAGAAGGCCCAGGTTCAGAGAGGGTGCTGAGTTTGGGGGTCGTGCAGGAGGTTGGGAGGATTCTGCACCCTGGGCAGTTAGTGGATTCATTTTCCAAGCTCTGAAAGGTGCAGAAGCCTGAAGAAGCTCCTCTTTATCCCTCCTGTCCCTTCCCCTGTAGCTCTCTGGCTGTCACTCAGAGGGCAGGGCCATGAGGGGCACGGAAGGGAGGCCTCTTGTGTTCCTGGGGCAGCTCCACCTGCCAGGTCAGTGACGGTCTGAGCTGGCACGGGGGATCATCTTCTCCACACAGAAACAGGACACTTTCCAGGATGGGCACAGCCTGCTGTGGCTCTCAGTAGCCTGTGGCTGCAATGAAGGGGAATGAAGCTCCCTGGAGAGAAAGGATTTGGCTTTTCTGGGGGTTTCCCTTAGAAGCAGCTTCATGCAGAGGTTAGGGATGTGGACTTTGGGCTCCATTACACCTGACTTTGAATCCAGGAATGCCTTTTCCTAGCTGTTTGATCCACAATGAATAAAGCTACCTTTCCCAGTCTTAATTTCTTCATCTGGAAAATGGGGATAATATCGCCCCTGTAGGGCTGCTGTGAGGATTACATAAAATAATATATGCAAGGGCCAGGTGCAGTGGCTCACGCCTGTAATCCCAACACTTTGGGAGGCCAAAGCGGGCAGATCACTTGAGGTCAGGAGTTCGAGACCAGCCTGGCCAACACGTTGAAACCCCGTCTCTACCAAAAATACACTGAGCCGGGCACAGTGGCATGCGCCTGTAATCCCAGCTACTCAGGAGGCTGAAGCATGAGAATTGCTTGAACCTAGGAGGCAGAGGTTGCAGTGAGCCGAGATCCCGCCATTGTACTCGAGCCTGGGCAACAGAACAAGACTCCGTCTCAAAAAAAAAAAAAATATATATATATATATATATATAAATATATATACATACACACATATATGGAATATATGTTTTATATATATATAAATGGAAGCAGTTATGCTACCAGCACTGTCACTACTGTGGCCACACCACTGTCATGATGGCCACCACTACTGTTAGGAGTGTGATGATCTCTCCTCTGGTTATTATTACCACTCCCATGACCACTGCACACATGGTTACTGCTACCACCATTGCTACTGGTATTGCTACTGTTACTGCTGGCCAGAGATTATTTAATTCCACTTATCACAGAATGGCCCAGTGAGAAGCAGACTGTTTGAATTCTAAGCGGGTTTTATGATTTCAGAGTAGTTTTAAGACCTGCAAGAGTTTGAGAAACATCAGTGTTTTTGAAAATACAATGAATAGAAACAGGCTCATGCCTGAAGCTTCCTGTCCCCTCTAAACTCTTATAAATCATAGATTTAGTTGTCTCCTTAAGAAACTAGACTCAGGGATGCTATATATTCGGCAGAGCCTCAGGAGGAAAACAAATAAATTTAGAAAAATTAAAAAACTTAGAATATCAGCAGAGGACAGACGCTAATCAAATGCAGATGACCTGAAGTCCAGAGCTTGGCTTACACGGAGGAGGAGGTACTGAAACGCAGGACACAGTTCTTTCAGCAGATGATGGACCAGAAAAGGAAGAGGTGTAGCAAAGATGATAGCTAGACACATTTGTTCAAAAGGGAGGACATTTCTTGGAATGTGGAAATTGAGCGGATGTAAAATGAATGGACAGCGTTAACATTTTGCTTTTTACAAAGGCAGGATGAAATTATTTAGCTTTAGCTAAATAAATGGAAAGATGGGGCTAGAAAATAGAAAGATTTGTGTGTTGTTCTTGGTAAGACTAATTCAGGACTTTACCAAGAGTTCCAGGAAGTCGGGGGTGCAATGGGGAAGGAGAAGCAGTAGAAGGCTTGGAAGATGGATTTGGCAGGAGCAGGGCAGGAAAGGTCGAGGCGGCTGAACAGCAGGGAGGAGAGCTGAGGTGCATGTGTGTGCCAGTTATCTGCATATGTGACCATCCCGAATCATCTACTTGCCCAGGTCTGGGTCTCCACAGACCAGAGCCATGCTTACTTTAAACACTGATCGGAGAGGCCAAGGCAGCCTTCTATTTTTAAAACTTTCCTCGGGGTCTAAACACGTAGATGGCAAGATTTCTCTCTAAAAATATTCAGGCAGAATAATCAGGCAAGAGTAGGCAAGTCTTTGTTTTCGATATCTTTTCACAAGGAAATCTGGAAAAATAACGCCAAGTATGCTATGTAGAAAGCTATGTATTGAGGTGAAGACAATTGGATTTATAAGTGTATCAAAATCTAAGGGAGTTAACACATTTGCCATCAAATTAGGTTTTGTGCTTAATTTTCTCAATTTTTAAAGTGGCTTTATTGAGGTATGATTTGCATACCATAAAATTCACTCATTGTACGTGCATAATTTGTTGATTTTTTTAGTAATTATGTAGAGTTCTGCTACTATCACCTCCATCTCAGATTTCTTTTTGAAACCAGAAATCTTCTTTAAAGATTTTTTAAAATTATTTTTAAAACCAAGACAAATGTGTAACATGCCAAATGTTTAAATGTCTTTATTTAAAAATGTTTGACATCAAATTTAAGCTCCTACTGCCTATGAGAAAAGCAAACAATGAATGCCATTTATAGCAGTTTGTAGCTAAGACCAATAATGCAGGCTTATTCTTTCTTTGGAAAACAGATTTAATGAGTTAACATTAACTAGAAGAGACTGAAAGATTTACTAAAATACTGGTACATTTTTTCAAAGCACAATTGATGAATAACAACTGATGAAATAATTGATGGAAACGTCTTCTTTCAATTTTTCTAGAAGGCAGCAGAAGTATGTCATATATACTGTTAAAAGTACATCTAATAAATTTTTTTTAGCATTGTCAGGAATTTGGAAACCAGTTAGCTAAATAATGTTTACTAAATGTGTTTCGTGTACCTATTTCTGCCCAAGATGCTGCAGGGAGGTGCGTGCTACGGTAGAGAGAATTCTTTATTCCCTAAGGTAGTGGTAAGAAATTGCCTCACTTTTTTTTTTGAGGCCCACTGACCTAAAGTGGGGAAAAAAAAGACAATTACAGAAATGGTTGCTTTGTATTTTTAATAAAATTCAGTATAAAAAGAACTACAAAATTCTGGGCTGGGCGCGGTGGCTTACGCCTGTAATCCCAGCACTTTGGGAGGCGGAGGTGGGCAGATCATGAGGTCAGGAGTTTCAGACCAGCCTGACCAAAATGGTGAAACACCATCTCTACTAAAAATACAAAAATTAGCCAGGCATGTTGTGCGCCTGTAATCCTAGCTACTCAGGTGGCTGAGGCAGGAGAATCACTTGAACCCGGGAGGTGGAGGTTGCAGGGAGCCGAGATCACGTCATTGCACTCCAGCCTGGCTGACAGAGCAAGACACTGTCTTAAAAAAAAAAAAAAAAGAAAAGAATTACAAAATTCTTTAATTAATACAACCAAAAAATAAATAAATAAAAGAATGCTCTGAAAGTCTCTAATGTAATTAGCTACAGGAGAGAAGGTGAGGGATGGCCTGGGGTGTGTAGATGATGTAGTGAGAAAGAAAAAGATGTAAAGAAAAAGAGGAAATGGAGAATTCAGGGCAAGGAAAATGAGGGTGGAACAGAAAGATACACACACAGACCCATCCATCCTTAGAGGGAGAAATACAGGAAGAGGAAAGAGAGGGAAAGGTGTCCAAGGAACAAAATGATCTTCTCCTGGCCATCACTTCGATCTTGCTGCTATAGGCACTGAACACCATGGGGTGTGTGTGGTCACAGGTGTAACTGAGAGTGTGACTCTGGGGACCTGTCCTTTGATGTCCTTGAGATGACACCGGGCTTTGGAGTAAACATGGCCTCTCTGCCAAAGGCTCCCCAGGCTTGCTCTGGGAGTTTCCAATCTATGTTGGGAGACTGAACGACTGATAACTAATAATGTGAAGTGGGGTTTGCAGTGAACAGAGCCTAGAAGCCTTCCTGGGGCAGGGCTGGGGGACGAGGGCAGGGCAGCAATGAGCAGGGAGGCGTGTGGGGAATGGCACGTGGAGACCCTGGTTTCTCTCTTTCCTCATTGGTTTCTGCTTATCCTCAAGAAAAGACATACACTGGAACTACCCAAATCCAGACTTTGATTGTGACTGAGTGCGTTTAAGGCTCTCTCTCGTTTTGGTCATGAGTGTGGGTATTCACTGTAATTCAACTGAAGACAAATTTATAATATTCCATATCTTTACTTACAAACTAAGCCCTGAATTCTGCTCGCAGCCCTCTCTCCACCTTGGCCGTAAGTGATACTGGGCAGCTTCTGAAGCCTTGCTAGGTTTCCGTGCATTAAGTCATAAACTGAAGGCATCTGACTAAAAGATTTCTGAGATTTCATCCAGCTAAAATAATGACATATTTAAAATCAAAATTGAGCAAATAAAACCCTGAAAAATATGAACCTGGATAAAGAATATTTTGATTAAAATATCCTTAAGAGTGTGTTATAAATTAAGGACAAAACAAACAATTTAAAACATTGTCCGATTTAATCTACATTAAAAACACTTTTTTTTTTTTTTTTTTTTTTTTTGAGATGGAGTCTTGTTCTGTCACCCAGGCTGGATTGCAGTGGTGTGATCTTGGCTCACTGCAACCTTTGCCTCCCAGGTTCAAGTGATTTTCCTGCCTCAGCCTCTCAAGTAGCTGGGATTACAGTCACCCACTACCACACCTAGCAGAGTGTGGTAGAGACGTCTTTGGTAGAGACGGGGTTTTACTATGTTGGCAAGGCTGGTCTCAAACTCCTGACCTTGTGATCTGCCCACCTTGGCCTCTCAAAGTGCTGGGATTACAGGCGTGAACCACTGCACCCGGCCTATTAAAAACACTCTTATCTTCTAATACCAAACCAGCCATTTGCCACTAAAAAAAAAAAAAAAAAAAGTGAAATAGGATATGACATGATTTCAATACTTTGTAGCAATTCATTACTTTGCTTTAAATGTTTAAAATTTCGCAATTTTGTGTTCATCCATCCAATCTTAAAGTCATCATTGGCAGACTCAGATTTTCTAAGAACTGGACTTTTAAAAATCAAAATTATGGCCGATCTTTCTGAAAATGTTAAATGAACAGGGAAATAAAGGGAAAAGTGCAATTACTAAGAATCTCTAAAACAGAGTTATGTCCCTTTATCTTTCATTTTCACGACAAACCTCTCAGCTCTGATTTTCGTGTTCCTGCTCATAAATCCAGAGGGAAGGCTGTGGGTGGTGGGCTGGATGGGTGTGGGAGGATACACTGTCGTCTAATAGTGGAATCAACCCTTTCAGTTGACAAAGACAACAACCACATCTTTAGATGGTTTATTTGATCTGCGTGAAAGAGTGGCAGTGGGATTTCTGGCACTTGAATAAGCGGAAACAATATTTTTGGCTAGAGAAACTTCTCCTGAGTTCTCTCAGGGAGGCTTCTAGAAGGCCATCTGGACCAAGCAATATTTCTTTTGTAAAGCCTTGCATTTGGAAACAGAAATGAAAGGTGTGCGAGCAGCAATCAGACACCTATGAAAATGATGGGCTTTCAATATTTTGGGAGGAGGGATGTATTACTGTTTGTAAAGTTTCTAGATGAAGAGACTTACATAAGGAAAAAAACTCTTACTTTCCTTTTTCTTTCTTTATTAAGAGATGTTTCCAGTTTATATTCCAGCAGAAGATGTGCTTACTAATGTGAACTTATCAGCTTGCACTGTTTTTCTCTCCTGAGTGAAATGAGAATGTTGGTTGTGTGATGCTTACAGTTGTTAGGCCAGGTAGTGATCTTGTTTCTGACATGTGTAATTGTTAATTGAACCTAGAATTTAAAGATGAACACTTCCCCTTCCTCAGTCTTTAGCCAACTTGTGAAGCTATAACGAAGGAGAAATATTGAAAAAGCTAAACAAAATCCTTCCAAAACCAAACAAAGCACGTACAGCCATGATATGAATCAAAGATAATGTCTGGAAAACTGAAAATGAAGCAAAGCCATATTTGTAGCCAGATACTGCAAAATATGAATATTCTAGCAAAGTATCTTTAAAATTTTGACACACGTAATACATTGTGCTATTCCTTCACATTTTTCTGTTAGAGTCTCCATTTGGAAAGAAATAGTAAATTCCTATATTAAGATTTCCTGTGATTAGTGACTGTTTTAAAAAACCAACTGACTGTTCCCTTTAGCTGTCATTTTTGCCTAAGAGTGATGAATATGGAAAGATAAAAACTTTAGCACTAAGTTCATAATACAGATTTGAGGAAATACATGTTATCATACATACTTGAATGTTTATATGTTGTATAAACATGTATGCTATATGTATTTGTTTATATAAAATTATTTCTATTGATATCAATATTAGATGATTATTTGCTTGAGATGTTTTCAAGTATCCAATTTTTATAGTATATAAAATTCTTTATTGATAAAAAAGAACTATTGAAATCCTATTACTTTAATAAGCATATTAAATTCAGTTCTGAATGAAGAATTTTCAAATATTAATGGAATCACCATTATTATAAAAAAGACGTAAAAATGGAATTAACTTTTAAGAAAATCCTTTATAAATTTAAAACAAATCATGTGGAAATGATTTATCCTGCCTAAAGCATTTTACCAAATAATTTGAAACTAAAATAATTAATGGTATGCAGGTTGTATCTCAAAAAACATTTTTCTGGAAGGATGGAAGAAAGTCAGTTTGATTAATATTGTGGATGGAAACCTTACAGCTGATGTCAGCTAAATTAAAAACATTTTAGTTTCTGGGAATTGACATAGGAGCAGAGATTATTTGGAATGTTTAAACTTTTTCCAACAGATTTTAATAAGATAAGATAACCTAGAGTCCCCAGTGTCAGTCTCTAGCCCTAACTCTTGATTACTGGACTACGGTGCCAAGCAAAATTTTTTAGCCTGAAAATATCTTTCAGTTTCCTGAAACGAAGCAGCCACAAGAATCACTGCCTGCCAAACAGGGACAGATGATATGAGCTGATTGTTATTTGTTTTAATGTAAAGTGATTGTCAACCAACATTATACCAAGGACACCAAACTTTATTTCCTTAGGACTTTTAATTAAAATAAACATCCCCAAAATTCTGTAATACCAAAGTCTGAACTCCAATGATTTATCTGCTCATGGTCTAAGTCCCATGAATTTTGCCATTTGGACAGGACAGGAAGAAAAGGTAGAGCTTTTATGTTTGAATAATAGTAATGATTATTACTATAGAAAACACAAATGGCTCAGCACTAACTGTGAACTTCAGCTACACCTTTATGTTTGGGCAGGATATAATTTAAGATGAGAGCAGGAAGAAGTGGAGAAAAGCAAAGATACATAATTTTTCCTTCTTGGGTCATTTCTACTTAAAAGCATTACTTGAATGAAATTTTCATCAGAGGGAGGAAAAAGGTCTTTTGGAAATTGGTGACTGTCACACTAGGACACAAACCATCAGTTTCCTATCTTTGAGAGAGTCATCTGTGCTTCGGACAAAATATCTGAGGGTTCACGCGTTCATCAGTGATTCACATTTGACATAAAACAGACTAGATGTTTGTTGGAAGCAATACTTTATATAATTGTGCAACCTATTTACACAAAATCTTTACAAACAGAACCCACATTATTTAAACCCCAACATCCCCTCAAGATCCAGAGTCACCTACCTGCAGATCCAATTTCTGTGACCGGCCAGTTTATAGGCAAAGTGAAAGAAACATGCTAACTGGATAAAATAACCATATGTCCCTACTGGAAGCCCCATTACTTGAATCATTTCAACCTTGCTGGACAAAACACCAGGAGAATTTGCTGTAGGAAACAAACCTCCACAACTGGGGCAGGGAAGAAATTACCTAATAGTTAGTCTCCCCTCTGCTCTAATTTCTACGGTTCTGTGTTAAGAAAAGCCATCCTGCCACACTGTTGTGAGAGCTTATGCCCCAACGAGAGGGCATTTCTTATTATTTAAAAAAAAAAAAAAGTCCAGAATTGAACATTTAAGTTGCCATCATCAAAAGGTGTGGCAACTTTGGGAGCATTTTCCCAGGGAACAACGCTTTTCAAGATACAATGGAAAAGGGCCATTTTCCTCATTCAAAAACTTAAATGCTGAGCAAAGCAGGTGTTTCTGGTTTGACTTCTGTTTGTTGGCTACTGAAATTCAGGGTAAACTCTCCCACACCCCTATCTGCTTACAATGCCAACTGCCCTCCTTTGATGCTACCCAATGTGAAACCCAGCTGGGATGGGTCATAGACACAGTGCTAGCCCAGACTGGAACTCTGCTCTCTCGTTTCAATGGTCCACACGCTGCCTCAGGAGGTGTTTATGACATGCCTGTCCTCAGCTGGCACAAGGCTTGTAGCAGAGGTATAGAGCATTCAGTGTGGGTATGCGTGGGCAGGTATGTGAGGGAAGGGGACGGATGGACATGTGAATGAGAGTCCGTGGCTCTTCGTTCTAGGTGAATAGATTTATTCATGGGAATCTTGATTTGGGGTTAAGACACAAAAATGGACATTAAACACAAGGTCAACTTAAAATACTGTTTCTATGAAATGCATTACTTTTCTGATGGCCACTGTTGATGGGAAATGGAAAGATGCTATTTATCATGAAATTGGTGTAAGTCCAAATTGGGTATTTCCAACGTAATATATTCTGCCTTTGGATATTAAGTGTGAGTTTGTACAAAGATGAGCCTGCTGGTGTGTGAGTGTGCCCATGTGTGCATGGGTTGAACGTGGACATCCTTAGGGAATGACCCATTTACTATTGTTGCCCACTTTGGCAAGTCCTGGGATTTTCAAGTGTCCTTGCTGCCAGTGAAAAGTGCGAGGGACATGTCTCACATGGATGTCACAGGTTCAGGGTCACCACTAAAAACCAGTTTTTCTTTTTCTTTTTGCAGGGGGGAATGTTTAATATTCAGAACTGTAATAAATTTTCAATATTCTTTCTCCTAAGTAATTTTGCATTATAGGTATCAAAACTTTACTCCTTCTGGAAGTCACAGGCTGAGTTTAGAGATTACCTCTAGGATAGATTTATAAATATAACTTTCCCTCCTATCCTCTTAAAAAGAGGCAAACGGTATTATTGCAAATAACCTTTAAGATAATTAACTGACAATGCTGCAACTAGCATAAAATCTTCCTTCAGGCGACACCTAATTTAAGTGTTACTGGCACAAAGTGGAGACAGATTGTGCATTACCACTGCAATATTTACATAGCAGAAACCCACAGAGCAGGAAACGCGAGGCTCAATGATGCACTAAATTAGGAACAACCGTACTCCAGTGTTAATTTGCTTTCCATTCCATCCAAATCTCAGGTCCAGAAATTGGTACAAACACATATACAACCTCCCACTCTTAAATGACTAAACCAGAGATTTCTGTACTTTTTTCCCCCCAAATTAAAATAACTTGCAATTTATTTCTTTCCTCCACAAGAACCATTTAGTCAAACTGTGTTTATTTCATTACAACTTGTTCTCACTTTGATCTAGGATTATTTTCATATGAATGCTGCATAGAAGTCTGTAGAGAAAAACTAAACAGACTTCTATTTTCTCTAAGGCTGCCAATATATTTTATGAAAAGAATAAAATGAGAGACTTGAGGGCCAGTTAGTGAAGTATTTAGGAACATGGGCAGGGCAAATCTATCTCAAGCAATTTTCTCACTGGTGAATGTTGTGTTCCCTCCCTTTCCCCCCTCTCCAGATACAATGAGTTTTCTTAAACCATTCACACAACATATTTGTTTCATTCTTCCCGACAATATTTTCAATACTACTTTCACCCAAGGCATTAACAAAACATTTACCTTTCCTAATTGTTGATGTTCTTTAAAGGCAGCAATCAGTTCTTCAGCCCACTTAATTTTTTCAGGGGAAGGAGAAAACTGCTCCTGGACCACGGCAATTTGGTTAGGGTGAATCACCTGCTTACCTACAAGAATATTAATAACATCGGAACCACGAAACAACAAACAGATGTTCAAACAAAATGTTTCTATCGCGTGAGGTTCCTGAAGGCCTCATAGACTGTATGTTAAATAACTAATTTAAAACTTTTTATTGAGAAAACAAAACAAAACAAACAAAACCTGCAATCAGACAGGCTTTTCCAGAATACCACAGAAGCACAACTACAACAATGGAAGTAATTGTGTTTCCGATCCTATAGACATGCCACCTTAGGGCAGATAATCTCTTATTTTTAGTTACAGGTGGGCTGACTAGGCAGCTTGTTGAATAACTGCTTTGGCTGGGACTTTAAAGGATAATGTCTGCAAATTAGAGGGATTATTTTGAGTTGAAGTAGAAAAAAATTAAATGAGAATTCTCTCAAATTTTATAAGGTGTCTTTTGCTTTCTTTGTAGAATTATACCTCTTTCCATGATTTCTCTTAGAAATTGTCTGCTGGTTTTCATAAAGCTTACAGATGCAGTCATTACAACTATATTACTATCAAATACAGCTTTACAATAGTATATTTAATTGTTTTTCTTTTAAATGAACAGTTTATGTGTCATTTCTAACCCCCAATAGAAAATTGGATTTGAATGAAAATATTTTATTCAGTATGGTAAAATAGAAGGCAGATTTGAACACTGCAGCCTAAGATTACTCCATTTAAAAATTAAAAAATAGATACTTAAAGTTTCTCTGTCCAAAAATATACCCAGATTTTCCCTTTTGGCTTACAGAATCAAGACTGGGTATTTCCCTCTTTATAGCACCCCACATATCCCAGAAGAAATCTTATCTCTGTAGAAATACCTTCCAAAAAGATTTATGATTCTTTTTATAGTTGAAAGATTTTAAATGAAAACATCATACAAAGATAAGAGCCACAGGATTTTGTGAAATAATACAGTCATTAAAAAAACAATTTAACAATCAGGGAAGTGTGGAATCCAATCAGATCATTAATAAAATGCAACATAATTTAATGTTATAATAATGATGAGATTATATTGTTACATGATAAAGTTATGAACATAATTGGCTCTTTAAAAATGAATGTACACTTAATGATCATTTACTCTGCTGAATATATTTGTTGGTATATCAATTTGCTTTGCTTTTGAAATAGTTATTTTAACATTTAGACAGTACAAATTATATCCTTGATGTTTTATATCCTTGCTGTCAATTCCTATTGTCATTATTCTATTAGAATGAAAAAAGGAATGATGCTTGTAAAAACATATTTTTAGTGTTTCATGTAAAAGAGTTTAAGTGGATAAATAATATCTTTTCTTTCCAATGGCATAATTAAAACATCCTCACATTGCTATTTCATTCTTTTCTGTCCACATACTAATAAAATGTTAAACACTTATATAAGTAAAGATTCCTTAAATTACCTGAGGAATAATTTCTGGGAATGAATAACATGAGGGATGACAAGAGGGCTTTTTTCAGTAGTAGGTATCGAGATTATATTTAAGTAATTTAATAGTTGTCAGAATATTGTTAATAAAGGATGTCAGTTCTGGTAGTCATTTCCTACTAATTGTTAGCCCTGAATTTCATAATTTATGTACATAATTTATACCAATGCATAAAAAGCCAGATTTCATGGGAACTTCTTGGTACATGCACTATAATTTGAGGAGCAAAACATAAACTACTTAAAATACTGTGAAATCACTGCTAGCTCTCCATCCTCCAGTACCTATATTTTGGCAATGAGGCTAATTTTAAGATACATGTTAGGTTTTAGAAATGTGTGAGCGTTCATATGTGAAGTTCTCTTTTGTCACATCTTATATATTCCAACAACTGTATAGCAGACTTTAATGGCATGTGGGAACCAGGCAAATATTTTATACAAAAGAGTTGTTATTGACAAGTTACTGAGAGGGTGCAAAATTGGAAGACATTAAAATTTATGACCATGAAATCCTTTTTACAGTACCGCTTGATATATCGTGCTTTAAATCAATACCTGTCAAGTCTTTTAGGTAACTGTATGATAGTGTCATTTTTGTCTTCTACAATAGACTGCAAAAAAGAAGAAAACCTATAGTGCTTCATATTTATAATCTTTCTTCTCAGCATGTAGCACTGGAGTAACTGTAATGACTAAGTCAGCTGTTAAAGCTTTATTCCAAGACTTAGTTTTGGTTTCTTTTTTATAAAAAAATTCCTAAAGTTAATGGCCATTTATACAGCCAATGCATTGATTTAAAATCAATCGACATGGACTGTGACTCTGGGAAACGACCGCAGAAAAGAAACTACAGCTAACTTTTAAAAACTACAACTCATTAAAAATATGTATCATTTTTAAAAGTAAAGGAAATCCTTATAGCACAGACTTAGTCTTCCTTACCAGCGTTATGGATAACACAATACTTTCATTGGATTTTAAACCTTTCAACCACCTGCTTCAGATAAGACATGTCTTCCTCCCTCCATCCCTCCCTCTCTCCTCCCCACTTTTCCTTTCCTTTTTTTTCTTTCCTTCTTTTTCTTCTCCTTGTGCAAGGCCCAAGGTATGGCAATCAAATGCCAAACAACTAGGACAAACATCCTGAGTGGTCTAAAATACTCACTCATTAAAAAACATTTATTTTAAAAAATGACTACAAATAATCATCTTATTATCAGATTGATTATCTCTTATTGCTATGCAGAAATATAATTGGGGCAACAAAGACTTTCTAAAAATTGCAAACTGCCTATGAAGTGTGGCTCCCTAGTTATGGCCTCGTTCCCTTGAATATATAATGGGCACTGTGCCCTCTGTGCTTTCCCATTATCCTCGCTTCCCCCCTTTTTTTTTAGCGATTTAATACTCCCCGTCGTGGAGAAACAATAGTGCCAGGTCCATAAGCTCCTCGTGCTGAGCTGGGCACAGTCTAGAAATTTAAACCTGATTTGAAATAGCCTGTCTTCTGCGATTGAATTAGGGGCCAAGTTAATTCAGTCCTGTATCTTGGAGACACTCTCCAGCTCCCGGAGAAGTTCTGGGGCAAACATTTACCCCAGAGGAGGCAGAGGAAACTCAGATTCTGCTGGGTGATGGTGGAGGGGCCAGTGTCGATGCAGTGCTTTCTCTTTTTTATCAAATTAGTTCCCATTTCAGAGCAACATCTGGCTGCCTGGCAGCCAGTGCCATACATTGCAGGCCAACAACATCAGGGTCTATTAGATAAATTTCATGGAGTTTTTCTCCAACTTTTCCATTTGGGTCACATCCTAACCAGCCGTTGGAAAGAGGCAGGAACAAGCACAATCGCATGGATGTGGCAGAGGACTCCTTTCTTCCTCAGTCGCTATGAAACGCAGGGAGAATTCGTTTATTAATAGTTCAGATAATTGAAGAGTATTTCCCTATACGGGATCCCACTTATTTAAAAAATTGGGGGGTCATATTTATTTTAGCTCTTTGTGTAAAAAACACAAGAACAAACCCAGAGCTTTATTTAATTTGAATATAACACTAGAATAGCTTCTTAGGTCATTCAGTTTTATTTTGGACTAAATCATCATCCATTAAGATATTTTTCACGTTTAAGCCTGCTTTATGAAACGTTTCTTTCGGTAACCGCTACCTAGATACATTTCAAAAACAGTTATAACAGGAATATCAGGATGCTCGTCTCTTTTCCTAATTATTTGGGTGCCTTTCTGATATTAATATTCTTAGAACTTTCAAGAGAAGAACAGGTAAGAGTGAAGGAGTGCACTGTGTTTTTCCCATGGTTGTC
The DNA here is from genome assembly GCF_029281585.2 of Gorilla gorilla gorilla. Lineage (NCBI taxonomy): Eukaryota > Metazoa > Chordata > Mammalia > Primates > Hominidae > Gorilla > Gorilla gorilla. The sequence goes on along the minus strand of NC_073238.2, from coordinate 114,580,122 downwards.
AGTTTGTGTGTGTGCAACTCCATGTGTATGTTTGTGTGTAGACTCCTATTGTGATTTTTCGAAAAATAGATCCCTGTTGTAAAAACACAATTTTCTGTTGCTCCCCTGGCTCATGGGGACCTGAGTGACCAGGCACACCAATCAACAGATACCCGCCTGTGCCCCAGACCGGACTGCAAGGGACCCGCTGATCCTAGTGCCAGCCTATGCCCGTAGGTGTCGCCAGGTACACGGACACTTACTGGGAGGTGGGAGAGAGAGGAGGGGCTTGGAGTGGCAGAAGAGCAAAAAACTAGTTATGAGTAAAAAACAAAACAAAACAAAAACCAAAGACAATATCACCAACATTTTTTTTCAGAAATGAATTAAATTTTGGATATTCTAGGAGATTTTTCTTCTGTCCATCAACCAAAATTCTTATGGCGGTTCACTCAAAAATACTTTTTTAGCAGCCTCATCCCTCCCTACAGGTCAGCCAAGACTACAACAAAATGGTTAAGAGGATGGAGAGAAAAAAAAAAAAAAGCAACTAATATAAAGAGGAAATAAAATGAGTGATTTGTTGACTTGCAGGGCCAAGGAAAACCATGACAATGTGTCTGGCAAGTTCTTCCCCTGTGTGACTTGCTCATATTTCAAATAGTGGAGTAAGTATGGGAGATATCTGATGAGATTAGAGGTGTTTTCGGGTCAAATTTCTATTTTTCTGGAATGCTTGCTAATTTAGACACTGCTTTCTAAGACAGGAATCATACCAGTGAAGCCCATGGCGGCTCCTTCTCGTGACTGTCTAAGCAGCCCAGCTCCATCCCGAAAGTCAATGTACACCAGATCTATGGCTTGGAGACCAAAGGCTTTCGCTATGACAACAATCTTTTGCCGGGCGTAGAGAATATCCAGGGTTTCTTTACTACTTGTTGCACCTGAAAATGGGATGTTAACAGAAAAAGGAGGCTTTAACTTTGGAAGCCGCACCCAGATATTTATTATAAAACCTCAGTTTGTACAGATATTTATACCTCCCTGGAAATTGCTCCTCTGCAAAATAATTATTGAAATATAAATGAAGACAGGGATGCGTGAGGCCAAGTTAAACCTCGAATGCGTCTGTTTAACTGACAAGGCATCTTTCAATAGAATTACTTCTACCTTCATTAAGAGAAGGCCCCTTCCCCATTCTGGGAGGCTGGGTCAGGGTCGCAAGGGACTCCTGATATATTTTTTTCCTTCTTATCATCGCTCGAAAAGTGCCAGTCCAAAGACAGCACCACAAAAGGTGGCCCAGCAGCTATGCAGGGCAATGGTTCGTGTTTCACAGCAAGCACAGAACTGTGTGTGCTGTGATTGCCCTGTCCAAACTGAAGTTCTGAGACAAATGTTTCAGCTTCAGGGTCTGTCTGGATGGAGAACTTGGGGAGACGGGAGGGCACTTGTTTTGAGAGGGCTGGAAAGCATCGATATGCCTTCTGTAGCCCGCTGAACCGTTGGATACACAAGTCTCCTGGAAAGACTCGTATTCAAATAAATTCAGTTTTTTCACCCTGAGGGGAGGGAAGTGTCCCTGTTTACATTTGGAACATGCCACTCCCTGCCTAGGGAAAGTGCCTGTCTTCAGGTCACTGGGGCTGGTTTCTGTGGCCTCGGCCTCTTTTCTAAACGCTTCACGGTCTCCAGTCAAACACGCAGACCCCTCAAGTGCAGCTCACAAGGGATGGTGAGAATCAGTGAAAATCAGCACATTTAATACTGAGAGTTCGGAAACATATTGTAAGAGATATTTAAGATCCATTTAAAATAATATTTACATACCGCATATTCTGTAGAAAACAATTCATTAAGGCAAATGTGAAATTGCCTTAAATTTGCGTTAGAAATCTAGACAGCCCACAGACTGATATGAAAACAAAATACTGAAGCAACGGTGAGGCTGTTCACATAATATATTTATTAGGAGCAAAGGAGATGCTATATATTCCTGAGCATGCCTGGGGCTGCAACAGGCTTTCTATTGCTCGTGTCTTTTATAAATGAACAGAAGTAATAATGTAGTGTTCTAGAAGCAGGGCAGCTATGAGGAGCCCTAAATTATCAGGAAGTGGTGTCCATTCCATTGTCATGAAAAACCATTGTCATGGTTGGCAAATATACATTGTTATGTACATGTCCATCCTTGAGGGGCAAAGAAAAAATATATACACACAGATACACACACACACACACACACAGAAAAAGAGAGAGAGAGATGTCTTTGACACCTATGCTGGCTCGAAAGTCTTCTCCTCCAAAAACGACTGCATCTAGAAAGAGACCTACTTGAGGCCCGACCTTTAGGGTTTCTTCACACACTGCCTGTAAAAGAGCAGAACAGAACTAAGTCTCACGGAAACGCGTGCGTCAGAGGGAAGAGGCACGGTGCATTTCAGTAACAGGACGACCTGACTCTTAACACAGTTTGGCTGAAAGCAGTCCTAAAAACGCAGCCCAAATTTACCCCTTTCAAAAGGTATTTAATATCATCCAAGATAAGTATATTGTATATATTTGCTTTGTTTAATGGATTATATGAATATAGTTATAATGTTCAAATTGTAGTTCATCTCATTTTTGGAGAAACTTTGAGTTAACTCATTTTGCTTGCACTATAAGTTATTTATATCTTTCCAGAATTTGTTTTTGCTTTAAGAGACTCTCGTAAAACCACAGGGGAGAAGGAAGGAATTTTAAAATCAAACTAATTGAATTATTTGCATTAGGATCAAGCACATGGTCTCAGGATTAAAGACAGTACAAAAACCTGCAACTCCGGAGGGGAAAATAAAAATGCAACAAGTCATCCAAGATGTGTTCATAAAGCAACTTCGACATTTATATATGAAAGTCAAGGCAAATACCATTCGTCGTAGACATAACCGTGAATCTTGAAAGGTAGAGATATAACCTGCTAATAATATACGTGGGTGGGAAAGAAATGAGGAACCGGTGGGGACACTGTTGATTAATTTCAGACATTGTAAGTGCTTCTAAGTACACTGTGGAATAAAATGGTGAAGCAGCGCTTAAAATTAAATCACTGGATGAATCTGGTTGCATCTTAGAGATATGCTTTTGATTATATTCTCAGGATTCTGGGGCTGGCTGGAAGAATTTATGGTTAGTTGTGTAAACAAGCTGCTCACAGGACAAGGCTTGAAGCAGCTCCCCAAACATTTGCACTCGACCCCTTCTGCACATCCCAAGGCCTCAAAGTTGCCGCTCACACATTCTCTCTCCAGTACAGTTCGACTGTTTTTTCTGTTGTTTTTAGTGATTTCTTTTCTCCTGCCCTCTGAGGGGGCTGGGGTGGGGGAAGGGAATCTAGGAACTCTGAAAGGGGGTGCTAGATTGATGTTCGCAGGTCAGGTGGAATGAGAGGCATATTTTGGAAAATAATATAAATGCCCCCTGATAAACAAGAAAAAATGAGCTAGCTCTGAATTTGTTAAGGCCGGTAGTTTAGTGCAACCACACAACGGCTGAAAACACTTGGCTCAGCCAATATTCCTGCATGTATATTAGAAGATATTCAATGTTCTAATGTGGCAAACTGAAAAACTGTACTGCAAATTATTTGTGTGCATGAACTTACAAACAATAATCTTCTCTGCTAGACATTACTGATAATGTTGCTACAGAGAGGGCAGAACATTTCCCAATGAAAAGACAATTGATAGAAAAGAACATTTCAAAGTTAATTCATAAGGGTGACAAATTTTCATGTACATTTAGTCTATAAATGCAATAATTCAAAGCATATAATTACACAGTGATTAGTTAAAATTGTTACTAGGAATATACAAATGCTTCATTTAAATATTTTGGACTGGGAAGCTTTTCCTTCTACCTAACTGATTTCATTGTTTTCTAAGATGCTGGTAACCTGGTTTTTGGACTATTACAGATAACAAATGGTGCTCAACATTTCCTTTGCTTATAAATCTTTCTAGAAACACATTTTAAGAAGATGTTAAAATTGAAAGCAAAAGTTCTCTTTAGGTGATAAATAAAATGCTAACTTATTAACCGTATTATGGCTTCCTTACCTTAAAATTGAGCAAACCCATTGCAGTTTCCACAAAAGGGATTAAATTCATTGGTTGTTCAAGTTTTCGGCCTTTTAAGTGGAATGAAAATTTGTCTGCAAACTAAAATCAGAAGTGTCATAGGTGATTAGTGGGGAAAAAATGTACAATCACGGAAATGTAGACCCAGAAGTAGTATTTAAGTCTTTGACCTGAGGAAGTAATATCCAAGCCTCCTTCGTCCACACAAAAGAATTTTTTTAAAAAATAAGAAGAAAGTCCAAAGAAAAAGGTAATGAAGTTCCCACCAAACTAAATAGTAAAATCCTAAGCATTACAATTTTTTTCTCCCAAAGGAGCAACTTGAGGCCTAGGAGTTAGAACTGGAAGGAGAGAGTATAAACGCTTTCCCTGAAAACGCATTTACTTAAGACCTCTTGCCCTCGCTTCGTTAAATGCAAATGGTAGGCCCTTAAAACAATGAACTCTTCCTCTACCTGCCATTCTGTTTTTGTTTCGTGCCCAGCACTGACATCAGTGTAACTGTTCAGCAGCCTTCTACGTGGAGTCCATATTATTCATTATAGCACCATTACCCTTTGTTCAGAAGGTTTTTCTTCATAATTTTTTAGCTTACCTAGGAAGACCTTAAAAAGGAAGTTTAATTCTTTGAAGACCAAAGCTCGCCAATTTTTTCCATGAGACCAGTTCACAGCTAGCTCTGTGCTGCCAGTGGGGTAGCCCAAATTCCAAAATCTATCATCTGGAAACATACAAAAGCTCTTGCCCAGATTCCTCCCCCCCTTCAAAAGGGGGAAAAAACACACTCTAAATTGTAAATCTATTATGTCTATCTAGATCTAATAAGATGTGGGGAGATAGAGAAGAAACACAGGTATGATAAAGATATTTTCGTAAATAAAGATGAAAACATATTTATCCATTTTAAATTTAAGGAATATTCAGCCATTAATAGATATCAAAGGAAAAGGGAATTTTAATCATCTCTCCATTCAGTCTCAGTTGGGTAAATCATATCTAAGAGATTTGCATAAATATAAACCATCAAAGACTTTTCATCTTCAAAGGGGGTTTCAAGACCCTATAAGCTTTGTACTGTAATCATCACAGGTCACCACCCTGCAGGAATAAGGCTGCTATGGCAACATAAAAAAACTAATGCTTAAGGCTTAGCATAATATTCTGACTAATAGAAAGGAAACTCATTTGAAAAGCTGGCAGCCTATTTACCAGAAGCGGGATTAGAGGTGTTATTTCCCCTTCTAGCTGCCCCCTCCTTGCCGGTGCACCACCCCCCTAAAAAATCTAATCACTGGGATCTTTAAAAAGCTTTTGAGCAATTTGCAGTAACTTTACAATTAGGCTAAAATAAATCACAGCTTTCAGTAATGAAGAATTATTCCCAGTTGCTCCCACTGCCCCCCCTTCAAAGGGCATCATCATCACCTCCTTAGTAACTTTTCAAGGGAAGGAATAACTCAACCAAAATAGCAAGAAGGAGCAGGGGGCGACAATTTAAGGGGATAAAATGTATAGTATTTGATGTAGATGAAAATAAAATATAATTTATTTCTCATTTATGCTAGAAAGTGGTAGCACAATATTAGTGGTTTTGGTGTTAAAAATGTAGTAGGGATATTTTTTCTCATTAAAAAAAAGAAAACTTGTCAAGTGACTTGCCCCATTCTTTGTGATGACAGTTATAACTACAAAAATCATGAACTTTAAAACCAAGTCAACACTTTACAATATATTCCCTGTTCTTAGTGAGAACACCCCTAATGCCTTTTGTTTTTAAGCCAATAGGGGCATTTAAAAATTAAATATTCTAGCCCATCCTCCTCCTCCTCCTCCTCCCCCTCTTTCTTAAAAAATTGCATTAAGTACTAACACAAAAGGTAACTAGTGGAGAAGTTTCAATTAATTTTTTCAAAAGGAGACGATTAAATGTTTCCGGCCTGGTAAAGTGTTCATTTCAGCGAGGTGGAGGGGACTGGGGTAGGGGGAGGAGAAGAAGGGGGAGAAATCACAAAGAGATTGGGGAGGAGATGAAGTAGCAGGGCTCAGCGATTCTTTCAATTCCAGTGCACACCCAATAGTGTGTTGGAAGAATGCACACTGTTCGGGATTTGTGGGAGAATTGTCCCATGACAAAGGAGGCAGGGTTACGCTTGTTATAGTCCAATAAGCCGTGCCAGTCAAACAAGAACCCACACTAGCGACAAAAGGCGAGCAAGAGATTCTCACACAAAAGAAAACAAGTAAGCCCATCTTTCAGTTGTGCATCAGGCTCTGGGTTTTATGCTTCGCATAAATACAAACGGAGAGGAAAAAATAAACAGCCAAAAGGACTTCTGTTAACTAGAAGTCCTATTTAAATTTCTGTATGTGTCTCACTTCCAAGGATTTAAAACAGTGAACAGAAGCCATAGCGGAAGGCTGGCTGGGTCTCCCCCTCCCCCATCTTAAATTAAAGGTAATAACGGTGATAAATAGGCATTAACTATGAAACCAAAAGGGAACAGTGACTTCAGAGTCCATTTCAATCAACTTAAGACATATCTGAATGGGCTCAGGACCCTCCAGGATATTAACATACTCTTAACTAGTATCTCCCAGCTTCTGGAGAGAAGAACTCCAGCTTAGTCAATAAATAACTGGTCCTTGAATACGGGTCTTCAAGAAGGATCCAACACAGAGCTGTCCAAAAGAAACTGTATAGCAGCAGCTACATATAAGAATTTTAAATTTTCTTGTAGCTACATTAAGAGGGTAAACTGAAACAGGTGAATTTAATTTTAATAGTATCTTGTATTTAGCCCAATAGATCCCAAATATTATTTCAATGTGTAATCAATATAAAAATTATCGAGATAGTTTACATTCTCTTTTTGTCCCCTCAGTGAGTCCCGAGTCTTCAAAATCGAGTGTGTATTTTGCACTTCCAGCACATCTCCATTTGTGCTGGCCACGTTTCAATGCTCAGAAGCCACATGTCATAGTGGCCGTGGCACTGGGCAATGCAGACCTGACACATCGGGTGCATTCAGCAGGTGAGCAGTTTCGTAGGTGTTACAACAACTCAGGGTATTGCTGTGGTGGCAGCCACAGCCTCAGAGATAACACTAGATGTGGCTTCCACGAAACCACCACTACCCACTCGCCCCGACCACAAACGCTTCCAGTTTTCACACCTCACAGGGCCCAGAATGACACATTTTCTGTCCCAGAACAACACAGTGAAATGTTATTTTATTCAGTAGAGATCTGCAGAATAATAGCGACCCTCAAATAAAATCTAGCCCCTCCACCCTTTGTCAATTAAAACAATCATAGTGTAATTAGGCCTATTTCAAAACTTTTCTTAAGTAATTTGACATGCCAACCACTTTACATTTCAGGTTTTTATTGGCTGAAAAGTCTGTCATGAAACACAAACACACCTGTCAGCAATTTAAAAAGGATGCACTAGAGAACTGTTCAGGAAATAATATCAGTGCTAATTAAAACCACTAGTTAAAAGCTTCCTGTTCATTCCTCCAGTTGCCCTAAGGAGTGACCTTTTCCTCCCCTTCTTTGGGTTCATTTTTTCATATGCGGCAAATGTGCCCTCCCTGCCTGGGATGATTTCAGATGAATCTCAGTAAGGGCCACTTACGTCACTGCTCTTCCAGGTGGAGGCCTTGGCTTAGGGCCGGGCAGGGTGGAGGAAGGGATGAGATTCTCGGGCAACCTAGTTTCCAGGGATTACTCTGGGAGGGCTACTGAGGAGGCTGTTCTGGCCAAACCACACATCCAATTAGGAAGCGAAGCATCATTTCAAAAGTGCGGTTGTTTCATAGAACACTTTGGGCAAAGGCGAGTTTTCCTTGTGTGAAAGAAACGGATACTTGCGCTTACTGCTTTTTCTCAATTCCCTTCCTCTCTGCTCTGTACATGCATTTTCCAAACCTGTGGCACCCAGATCCCTTCTTCCTGCTACTCCTCCTTAGCTGCTCCTGAGTCTTAAGGCAAAGCATTAGCTACTCACCCACTGGATTTCTTCAGGACTTTCCACCTTTGGTAGCATCAGGCTGGAAGGAAGGACCCGGGATTGCAAAAGTGTCTCTAGGTCTTCTTCCGCCAGACCACTGGAAACTGAGTTGACTCTCACACATTTTTCAGTAGGGCCCAGATCAAAGTCTTCAAGAGTTTTTACAATTCTCAGTCGAGCTTCATTCTGTAAGTGTCAATAACAAGTTTATTGTTTATTTTTATCATTGAGGGGAGCACCATCAAATGGTTGATGAAACTGTTATGTGGATTCAGAGTCTAAGCACCATTATTCTATCTACACATTTCCTGTCCACCAAAGAAATAATATTTGAAAGGAGTCATCCAGTCTGAAAGGTGAGCAGTTGATTTTTAGGTTTCATTCGCGATAGCTATAACGTAGCCGAGACGCACTGCAGTGCACATGGGTGTGCTTCTGTATGGAAGTGTCGTCTTTCTCATTAGCATTACTTCCCAATGGGAAGGGGAAAATAGTTAATGGGTAATTTTTCACTGATTGAGCATTAAGTGCTAAGCATGGTTCTATGTTCTTTCCCTGCACTTTCTCATTTAATAAACATAAGAAATTGGCTAACATCTAGATTGTGGCCATCTCGTCTGTCAGCTTCTTCACATTAGGGAAAAAATAAGGATTTTTCTTTTTCCACATGCATCATGCTTTTTTTACTCACTATTTTTTTGCAACTGAGTTGAATCTTGACATTCAATTAAGAAGATGCTCACAGGAATCTGACAATGTGTACTACAAGAAAAGCTCCCACTTCTCCAGGTGGAAGGCAAGGAATCCCTTCATGAAGTGCTTGACAAATACATTTTTTTTCTTTGACTTGACAGGCTTTGCTCCACAGTTCAGAAAAGCTGAAAGGCTGAAAGTCTGCTTCAGTATTTGAATTGTCCCCAGAAAAACTATATGAAACCAAGTATGTTATTTCTTGGCTTTGGCTTGGGGGCAATGAAGGTGGGGTGGGGGAGAGAAAGAAGTGCATGGAAAGGGTGAGGCTGGAGTCAAGAGAAAGAAAGCACTTGGGGTCATTACTTCCTGCCAATTTCAGTTTCAAAAGCCAACTCCTCCAACCTGCCAACAGCCCTCAACAAATTCTCATTGTCAGAATGAACACTTATCAAAAGTAGTTTCATTTGGGAAGGGTTTTTATGATACTAATAAAACTTTAAAGCTTCTCACTGCTGATGAATGTAGTTTACAAAAAAGGTCTCAATAATATATAACCATTTGAAAAGCAATACTGATCTAGGAAAATAGCAAACCAAAGCAGAGACAAAAAAGAATTATTTAAGCCAAATATTGAGTCTAAGTCCCAGCAACAAGACAACCCAGGACAGGAGATTTAAACCAGACAGATGTGGGTCTATGAGCGGGGAGAAGCAAGGAATGCTTCCAAATGTGGTCTGAGTTAAACAATGTGAGGAAACGGTAGCTTAGAGTTGTCAGGTCAGATGGAAAGAGTACCTAAGACAGTTTAGGACTGCTCTGTGAAGTCCTGATTTACAGAGCTTCATCTGCCAATAATTAGGCCAACTTAGACAAAAGCAAGACAGAGCTCAGACTAGCTAAAGTCAGAGATGATGCAGCCAACAATGGCTTGGTTCCACATCATACCTTTGTTTTATTCCATAGATATAAAACTCGCCCACTTGCTCTACCATGCATTCTTTATTACAGCCATTAAATACGAAAATCTTCTCTTTTTTTTTTGAGACACAGTCTCACTCTGTCACCCAGGCTGGAGTGCAGTGGCGCAATCTCGGCTCACTGCAATCTCTGCCTCCTGAGTTCAAGTGATTCTCCTGCCTCAGCCTCCTGAGTAGCTAGGACTACAGGCACCCGCCACCACACCCAGCTAATTTTTGTATTTTTAGTAGAGACAGGGTTTCACTGTGTTGGCCAGGCTGACCTTGAACTCCTGATCTCAGGTGATCCACCTGCCTCAGCCTCCCAAAGTGCTGGGATTACAGGTGTAAGCCACGGTGCCCGGCCCTAAATACAAAAATCTTAAAGGTGAAGAGCAGAAGTTGGCTCAGTATCTTGGCTCTAAAGCTGTCTAGAGCTGCTGGGAGAAATACTTGAGCTCTGGCTGGGCATGGTGCCTCACACCTGTAATCCCAGCACTTTGAGAGGCTGAGGGGGTGGATCACCTGAGGTCAAGAGTTCAAGACCAGCCTGGCCAACATGGTGAAACCCCATCTCTACTAAAAATACAAAAATTAGCCGGGTGTAGTGACACATACCTGTAGTTTCAGCTACTCGGGAGGCTGAGGCAGGAGAATCATTTGAACCCAGGAGGTAGAGGTTGCAGTGAGCCGAGACTGTACCTCTGCACTCCAGCATAGGACACAGAGCGAGACTCCATCTCAAAAGCGAAAACAAACAAACCAAAAAACTGAAATACTTCCAGCTTTTTGGAAGGCACATTTAGATCCATGGCTGTGGAGAACCTAAAGCATGTTCTTCTCTGTGTAGCCTATGCAGCTACAAAAAAACGAGATAAACAAGATTGCTGGAGTTTGTCAGTGTGACTTCCAGGTTCCCTTTTAATAGCTAAGTCAGCCTTGCAAGAGTCTACTGGGACAGTATGAATGGAAAATTGAAGGGAACTCACTCGATTTTTTAGGCCATACTGCATTTTAAAGCTTAAATTATTTGAGTCATCACCTCCATCCTCTAATCTGCATGTGTGCTCAAGAACGCGGGATCCCTGGCAACAACAACTTCCTAAATTGTTAATGTTGGTTGGTGTCAAACAAAATCTGATCTTGAAGCTGTTTGGTTTCACTTGGATTTGAAGGGACTTGTTTGTTCAAAGCTCATGTTCTAAACCTGTTTGTGATTTTTATCTAAAGTCAGATTGCCATGGTTTCAGCACATTCCAGTTTACTTAGCAAAATTCGGCCCTTGTGAAATTGGCTGCAAATGAAGTACCTAATTCCAATTTTAGGCATAATCTGATTAGTACTTTTCATATTATAATAATGAGCAGTGAATACTCAGCATTTAAAAAATTTTGGCTCAGAATGAAAACCAAGCTCTTTCCACTTCATCATTCTGTACATTTCCAAAAAGAGAGGATGGCTTTTGAGGTATGTTGCCATACGACACCCTTATTAACAGGCTGTTGCTTGTTACAATTTACATAAACCAAGTGTGCATCCCTCTGGTATACATCCCAAAACACTCAACAACTTCAGTGAATTTACCCCAACCAGCGAGCATGTTGAATTTTTTTTTCTTTTTGGTATTTTCAGGGTGAAGTATTTGACTGTGCTAGCAAACACGCCCATGCCATCTGTTGGGTTGGGAGGAAGGCAGTTTCTAAGAACAATTAAGTTTAGTTCTGGGGGTTCAGTTCGAGAGAGTCACAGTCCACCCAGTTGTGAAAAGAAAGAAATTCTGTTCATTTTATTCTCTTTTTCCCTCTCTCTGCCACACACACTGTACTTCTTGCTAACAGCGCTCTCAGCTCTCTCATCTCCACCACCTCATCCTTCACGCTTCACACTTTCCTTCTTTTTCTTTCTCTCTCTCTTTGGCTCCTGGTTGGCTCTGACCATCCCTCCAATATCCATCTTAGGTGGATTAGCAAGAGGCTGCCTGGCTGACCCCGGCTCTCAGAAGGGCTCTCAGGGTGACCTGCTACGACTATTGGGAGGTAAGTGCTTCCTGGAGGAAGGAGAAAAAGGAAATTAAGGTAAAAGCGGTCACCCCAAAAGGAGCTTTTATGGGGGCTTTTATATCCTAGGAGCAATACAGGTTGTTTAAAATGAGGTTTGAGAGGGACTGCATTCTAAATGTGTTAACGCTACAGGACAGCCTTGGTGAGCCATTCTCACTGTGGAATGAACTTGTCCCCCAAGATCTGACAAGCTGGAAATGACTGAATAATGGAATTAAGGCCTTTATCAACAGTTACATTAGACCTTCGAAGAGACTAATTACCATAGTGTGTTCTGGATCATGTTTGATCCAGAGGTGGACTCTGCCCAGGTCATAGAGGAAGTTGGCACAGATTACAATCTTTGCAGGCCCCATTCTAAAAAATGGTGTTCCCAAAGTTGCCGCATTCAATCGCTATTTCGTGCCATGCTGCTCAGTGCAGTGGACCAGTGGCTAATAAACTTGTCCTTATCCATAAGCCACCGTATTAGGTGACTCTGTCTGGGCCAGGAACCAAGGCGTGCTATGATTTCAGAGACTGGATTCCTATCACCTGGGGAAGAGACACGCTCTGGTGACGTAAGAAAGCGGAGAAATCAACCATCACCAAAACCTGCAGACTCTGAAATTAAAGGAGAAAATATGCGTGCAGTTGGTTCAACTGGCACCCATTAAAGCTAATAACTAATCATCCTCGCAAGTTTCTAGCTCAGAATGATCAAATCTGCAAAGAAAACAACATCCGTCCACTTTTACACTCCAGTGGAAGAGGTGGTCCCTCGCGGCAGGGCGGCACAGTCTCGCCATCTGGAGAATAAATCGAGTGTGAAGTACAGTATAGTTTGGGACCAAGCTCCGTGGCGGCAGCTCAGCAGTCAGTTCATTAGTTCCAAACTTCCAGGGATTAGAGCGGCATCAATTCTACTGTCGGATAGGATGAGACAGACAGGATACGAGATTCAAGGGGGATTGTGACAACCAAGAGGAGCCCCTTGGGCTTATTTATAAAACTACAAAGTATAAACATACCCAAATAAGTGCCTTAAATAATAGCATTATCACAGTTTCATAACATCTGAATTATCACCTTTCCCTTCGCCTCCCAGCCCCCGACTCAAACCTTGAATGTTAATGTATAGTTGTTTTCAGAGGAAATGGCAGAGACAGCCCTGGGTGCAACAGGAACAACGAGAAAGCTATGTGCGACCCAAGATTTGGTAATTAAGAAATAGGAAAGACTTTCTAGACTCCAGGGAGATCCACAACATTTGTGATGAAAGAAAAGTACAATGAATATTTTCATCCTGCAAAAGGCAATTGCCATGCCACGTATTCAAAAACGACAGTAAATTCTATCCCTTCTGAATTTGTTCATCTCATCTGATTTTCATTTTATCTAATGTGTAAAATGATGTCATGTCACGGGCATGAAGTGGTCCAAATTTTTAGCAGAAGGCCCCAGGAGCATCTCTATGAAAATCTTATTGAAAATGTCAAGATCAAGTTTGGTTTAAAATAAAAAACGGAACGAATTTATTCTATTTAAGGACTGCCTTTTTCATATAACTTTTTATCAATTTGTATTTAAAAACAGCATTGCTTAGGACATAGACCATCCTCACCAGTCAATTATATTGGATTTTTCTCATAAATGTGTAAAAATTTACTTTAATAATGATCAGAGACTGTTGTAGTGACTGCATTGAAAAAAAAAAAAACAAATGAATTCTCAGATTATTACAACCTGGTAGTATGTTTCAACAAGCAAGGTGAGTGTTGAGTTTTCTATCCTGTTATTTTTTCCACATGAAAAAGAAAACTTAGTTTGCCTGTTTTTGAAAAAAAGAAAACCTATAACAATATTGAGCATACTGTATGTTAACTGGCTTAAAATTGTATGTGCTGATTCATCTTACAAAGCGTTACATGCCAGGCACCCTGTTTACTCTGAAAATGTAGATTTTGGCAGAGCAAAGTTTTTGATATGTTAATCATGAAACATACATTAAAACACAGGTTTATAGTGAAATGCTAAATTGGCTTTCATTCAAAAGACTAAGAAGGCTGAGGATGTGTATAGATGGGTAGCTTATAATATATAATTGGTATTTCTGCCCTTCAGAGATATAATTGAAAAAGAGAAAACCTTACCAAAAAACTCCAACACTAAAATACAATAAACCTATGAAAAGAATTTGTTTTGAAGTTCTCCAACCAATTAAAAATATTTTTTAAAGATGTTAGAACAATGGCTTTGAGTCATGCAAACCTATACATTTGTCAGAATTCATAGAACATATACTTTAAATTTGTGCATTTCACTGTATATAAATTTCACCTCAAAAACACAAAGAGAACTGTAAACAAATATTGAACTCTAGTCATTCATATGCATGCAGGAGTACCTAAGGGGAAGTGTACTGCTGTCTGCAATTTACTTTGAAATGGATATATTAATACAAAGCAAATCGATGGATGGAGAGAGGGACGAATGGATGGTCAGATACAGATTAAGTCAGGCAGAGTAAACATTAATGGGAGAATACAGGAGGTGTGTATAGTATATTGGTTTCTACTGTGCAATCTTCCAACTTTTCTGATGCTTGAAATTTTTTTAATAAAGTGTAGGGGGGAAAAGCACCCTAAAACACTGACAATTTTTGGAGCTGATTGATGAGTATATGGGAGTTCTTTATACTACTCTCTTTACATTTGTATATATTTGAATATTTCCACAATAAAAAGTTAAAAACTATTCTAGTTAATGACTGAAACATTGCTTTAGTTGTTAGTTGTGGGAAATCATTTTGGTGAAAATTATTTTTAGGTTTGTGATTTTGATAACAGCTTTAATGAGATAAAGTTCACATGACATACAGTTTACCTAAGTGTACAATTCAGTGGCTGTTAGTGTATTCATAGAGTTGTACAGCCATTACCACAATCAATTTTAGAACATAAGCCAGGCGTGGTGGCACACATCTGTAGTCTCAGCTGCTTGGGAGGCTGCAGTGGGAGGATCACTTGAGCCCAGGAGTTTGAGGCTACAGTAAGCTGTGATTGCACCACTGCATTCTAGGCTGGATGACAAAGCAAGACTGTCTCAAAAACAACAAAAAAAGAAGGTATGTATCACCCCGAAAAGAAACCTCATACTTCTTAGCAAGTCACTCCTGTTTCCCCAACCCTCCAGACCTAGGCAACCACTATTCTACCTTCTGCCTCTATAGATGTGCTTATTCTGGAATGTATAAATGGAACCATGCAATAGGTAGTCTTCTCTGACTGCCTTCTTTCACTTAGTATGTTTCAAGATTCATTCATGTTGTAGCACCTATCCATACTTATTCTTTTTTATTGCCAAATTATATTCTATTGTATGGATAGGTCACATTTTGTCCATTGTTAGTTAATGGACACCTGGCTGGTTTCCACTTTGTGGCTATTATGAGAAATGCTGCCGTGGACATCCAATACAGGTTTTTATATGGACATAGGTTTTCATTTCTCTTGGGCATATACTTAAGAGAAAGTAGAATTCCTGGGTCATATGGTAACTGTATGTCTGACCTTTTGAGAAACTGTCCACTGTTTTCCAAAGTGGCTAAGCCAGTTTCTGCTCCTGCCAGCTGTGTGTGAGTGTTCCTTTCCAACTGCTCCACATGCTCGCCGAAACTTACTACCACATGTCTATTTTATTCTAGTCATCCTCGTGGGTATCACCAAGTGGCCTCTCATTGTAGTTTTGATTTGTGTTTCTCTCATGACTAATGATGTTGAGAATCCTTTCATGTGCTTATTGGCCATTTTTATATCTACTTTGGTGAACTGTCTATTTAAATCCTTAGCCCGTTAAAAAATGGGGGCAATATATATATAAAACGAAGTTTTCCTTTTAAATCATCTTTAAATGTACAATGTGGCACCAATTACTTATGCAACATTGTCAACCATCACCACTATTTCCAAAACTTTTTTTTTTTTTCTTTTTTGAGGTGGAGTTTCGCTCTTGTTGCCCAGGCTGGAGTGCAATGGCATGATCTCGGCTCACTGCAACCTCCGCCTCCCGTACTCAAGTGATTCTCCTGCCTCAGCCTCCCGAGTAGCTGGGATTACAGGCATCCACCACCACACCCAGCTAATTTTGTATTTTTAGTAGAGGCAGGGTTTTGCCATGTTGGCCAGGCTGGTCTCAAACTCCTGACCTCAGGTGATCCACTCAGCCTCCCAAAGTGCTGGGATTATAGGCATGAGCCACCACACCTGGCCTATTTCCAAAACTTCTAATCACCTCAAACAGAAACTCCATAATCATTAAGCATCAACTCTCTATTTTCCCCTGCCCCTAGCTCCTGGTAACCTCTAATTTACTTTCTGTACCCATGAATTTGTCTATTCTATATATTTCCTATGAGTGAAATAATACTTGTTCTTTGGTTCTGGTTATTTCGCTAAGCATAATAATGTTTTAAGGTTCATTCATGTCATAGCATGTATCCAAACTTCATTCCTTTTTATGGCTGAATAATATTCCATTTTATGTCTATTCCACATTTTGTTTATCCATTCATTTGTTGGTAGACATTTGGATTGTTTCACAATTGGTTATTGTGAATAATGCTGCTATGAACATTGGCATATGGGTTTCTCTTTGAGTCCCTCTTTTCAATTCTTTTGGGTATATACCTAGGAGTAGAATTGCTGGATCATATAGTAATTCTACGTTTAGCTTTTTGAGGAACTGCCAAACTGTTTTCCACAGCGGCTGTACCATTTTGCCTTCCCATCAGCAATGCACCAGGATTCATATTTCTCCACATCCTCACCAACACTTGCTATTTTCTGTTTTATTGATACAGTGTTTGTTTTTGGTCACAACCATCCTAGTGGTGTGATGTGGTTGCTCAGTAGGTTTTGTTTTGCATTTCTCCAATGGCTAATGATGCTGAGCATCTCTGTGTGTGCTTATTGGCCATCTGTTTATCTTCTTTGGATAATGTCTATTCAAGTCCCTTGCCCACTTTTAAACAGGCCTGTTTGTCTTTTTGTTGTTGAGTTATAACAACAACAAAATAACAGTTCTTTAGATATTCTGGATATCAAATCCTTACCAGATAGATGACTTGAAAATATTTTCTTCCATTCTGAAGCTATCTTTTCATTTTCTTGATGGTGTCCTATGAAGCACAGAAGTTACAATTTTACTAAAGTCCAATTATCTATTTTTCTTCTGTTGATTGCACTTTTGCTATCATCTTGAGACCACTGACTGCCTAATCGAAGGTCATGAGATATATGCCTATGTCTTTCTCTAGGAGTTTAATAGTTTTAGCTATAACATTTAGGTCTTTAATACATTTTGAGTATATATATTTGTATATGGTGTGGGTTGGGGGGATCGTGATATTTTTGTTTTGTATTTTCACACTTTATTTTTCAACAAAATACAATGAAATTCCCAGAGAAGAGAAAACTCCAGTGGAAAGAAGGGGCTTACGGCTTACTTCCGTCTGCCTCCTTGCCTGCCTTGCCCTGGCCCTGACTGGCAACTGGCTGGTGCTGGCTCTCTGCTGCCATAGCCCTATCCATCACCTTCCCCTCTCTTCCTCCTCTTTACCTTGCCCTTTTTCCATTTCCTCCTGGCGGATTTTCCTTAACTATATGTGGCAGGCCTTTGGTATTTCTGTGAAGACCTTGACAGGCATCCTTATGGGCCTCTGAGGCACCTCTGACTCAAACTCATAGGGCAATGTGGAGCTGGTGCTGAGAAGATGCCCCTGGTGGGCAGGCACTGCCGATGTTTTATGATTCAGTAGTGTGGCTTTGAGGTACACTTTGCACAGACTTTTTTTAAGAGACAGGGTCTTGCTGTGTCAGCCAGGCTGGAGTGCAGTGGCAGGATCATTGCTCACTGCTGCCTTGAACTCCTAGGCCCCAGC
This sequence comes from Gorilla gorilla gorilla, assembly GCF_029281585.2. Classification (NCBI taxonomy): domain Eukaryota; kingdom Metazoa; phylum Chordata; class Mammalia; order Primates; family Hominidae; genus Gorilla; species Gorilla gorilla. The sequence goes on along the minus strand of NC_073238.2, from coordinate 114,562,381 downwards.
AATCCGCTCGCCTTGGCCTCCTGAGTAGCTGCAACTACAGGCATGCACCACCATACCCAGATAATTATTTGTATTTTTTGTAGATACAGTGTCTCACTATGTTGCCCAGGCTGGTCTTAAACTCCTGGGCTCAAGCAATCCTCCCACCACGGCCTCCCGAGTAACTGGGACTACAGACATGCACCACCACACTCGGCTACACACAACTTTTAAAAAAGACAAAGTATTTATGTACCACAAGCTTACACTGTCTTTCTCAATAGTGTTTTTTTTTTTCTTTTTTCTTTTTTTGAGATGGAGTCTCGCGTGTCTCTTAGGCTGGAGTGTAATGGCACGATCTCGGCTCACTGCAGCCTCCACCTCCTGGGTTCAAGCAATTCTCCGGCCTCAGCCTCACAAGTAGCTGGGATTACATGTGACTGCCACCACGCCCAGCTAATTTTTGTATTTTTAGTAGACATGGGGTTTCACCACATTGGCCAGGCTGGTCTCAAACTCCAAGCCTCAGGTGATCTGCCTGCCTTGGTCTCCCGAAGTGCTGGGATTTTAGGTGTGAGCCACGGTACTCAGCCATCTTTCCCAATACTATTAACCACCGCCATGCTCAGATTTGTCTGTGGTTGTGGAATCTGCTAGCTCATGGCTCTTCCCACTTTTACTCTGTGTTTTCACAGCCTCAGAGGGGTAAAGTTAGAATTTCTGGTTTCTAGCAGGGCAGCAGGGGCACAGGGAGCCGGGACAATCTGTGGGCAGAGGAATGGGGAGTGGTGCCCGCTGTCTTCGAGGGGTCCCAGGGAATAGGTGGCAGAAGGATCCAGAGGAAAACTGAAAAACACAATCACTCATCTGGTTGTTTTATGTACTTATGGCCAAACATCCAGATACTTGAAGGCATTTAGGTAACAGGGGATGTGCCCTTTTTTAAAGAATGTTTGTGATTCCCAAGAGAAGACTTCCTGAATACCATGCCCAGATTCTGCCTGATGATGCTGGTCTGGTACATTTAAAACTTTTTATCCAGAGGGATTAATTAAATACAATCCACTGCACCAGGTGCTGGGGACAGGTGTGGGACATAGGGAAAAGATCCATAAATCACTCCCTGTTAAAGTCTGGGAATTTATCATCCAATTGTGGTGATGAAAGCCCCATATAATGAGAAGTGAAGTAACAGTTGGAGTCAGTGGAACAGATCCTGGGGCCCTTGGGACTTAGAAGCAGGGGACGGCACCTCAAGCTGAGAAGGGGGTTGGAGGAGGAGAGGCTGGGACTCGGGTGGCCTCTGAAGACTGAACAGGATTTCAGTAAGTGCAGAGGAGGTGAGAGAGCCAGAAATGGGCAAAGGGCAGCAGCAGGGCAGCGGCAGGAACAGTGAGGGAACACAGCAAGGTGATGATTTGTACATATGAGGCTATGGAGGGAGGGAGCTTGAACCAGGAGACAGGCAGACAGACAGACAGGCAGACAATGGAGAGCCCTGAAGGGCAGGGGCAGCCCAGGGCTTGGAGACACAAGGAATGACGCTCAGTTCCACTGGGGAGAAAGGACCATGGTGGTGACAGGTCATGACTCACAGCTCAGTTGAGAAGTATCTCTGAGAAGCTGCCCTGCAGCCCTGCCTGCCTTCAGGAGGATCCACCCTCAAGTTGGGGGTCCCTGCTCACTCCACCTGCCCAAGAGTTCCTTCCTTCGAAGGAGGGTCCAGAGCCCCAGAGCTACTCAATGTTGTCTTTGGAATGGGTATCTGTACGTGGGTTTCTCATGTGGGGTCCTCAGTCCAGAGCACTGAAAGAATTCTGGAAGCCCAACAGTATGGTAGCACGTGGACCCACTCCCTGGCACGTGCCTTCTAATTGGTCTCGCTTAGCCCGGGCTCAGTGAGGAAAGAGAAGGTAGCTGCCTTCCCCAACCGACTGGTACAAAGTACAGTCAGGAGCAAAGCTGCTCTCTCCCTCTTAACTCGCTATATTTATGTTTCCCCACTTCTCCGGGTTAGAGGAGGTAATTAACTGTTTTGGTTTAAAAGCCTCCTGCTGGGTCTCAGTCTGCGTGGGAGAATAAAAGTAAACAAGCAAAAGGGAACAGTGTCATCAAAGGACCTCGTACCTACCTTTCTTCATTATGAGGATGAAAACGTGCCTTTTTCCAAAGGTGCCAAGAATACCTGTGCAGGGCAGGGTCCGCCAGCCTTTCACTCTTTTTAACGGTAAATCAAGAGTGATTGGCTCATAATTTAATGGGGCAGCCTTACCATGGTTCCAGATACACATCAGATAACAGACGTGTCACCTGTCCCTGGCCTGAGCAGTTTAGAGTGATGTTCACAACATCTTTCAGCCAGTGACTCCCTCTAGTTCTCCAGCTGACCTGATACACATTACTGGAAGCCGATCCAAATTGTCCCCTTCACACAGATATCAAAAACCAATTTGTTAAAAAAAAGCAAACTTTTGTTCATTTCTGTGGAGGAAAACACTTATTTCCCTGCCCATCATCAATTTCTGCAGGTATGAGTTGGGCCCGCTTGTCTCTGAGGATGCCCTAAGGTGGGTTAAGACCGACTCAGCTGTGCCCACGTTGCTGTAGGAGACTCCTGTCTGCATGCCAACTGCTTCTACAACACTTCTCTAAGGTGCTGACATAAAGAATCTTGTCTCCATAAGTGGATTACAAAGTTTATCCACAGAAGTATAAACGTCTAATGACAAGACACACACAGCCTTGCAATTAAACAAACTGAGCCAATGCTAATTTCAGCCAGCGGCAGAAGCCAGTCCTTGACTTCTTGTCTTTTGGAGGAAGCGCTGCCTTGTGGGGCAGAGCAGCATCCCAAACAAGGATTCTTTATATTCAGCAGCACATTAATTAGTCTTCCTGGCAGACACGAATGAAGAAATCAGGTAATACAATCAGCTATGTGATGGCAGGAATGGAACACAAAGAAATACTTCTTGCAGGTACGTGATACTGCATCATTATTTTCACAAACTATTTTTAAAGTAGACAGGGCTTTAAAACAAAAAGGAATAAAAAATATCTCCACACAGGCGGAGCTTGCAGTGAGCTGAGATCATGACACTGTACTCCAGCCTGGGTGACAGAGTAAGACCCCGTCTCAAAAAAAAAAAAAAAAAAAAAAAAAATCTCCACACAATATTTGGTAATATTGGTAATATCCATCAACATTCGTAATGTTGGTTCCACTTTGCATGTTTTCATTTCTTTTGCTTAAATATATACTGAGTCCTTTAGATCATTTATTTTACTTATGTATTTTGTAGAGACAGGGTCTTGCTCTGCTGGCCCAGGCTGGAGTGCAGTGGCTATTCACAGGCACAAACAGAGTTCACTACAGCCTCATGCTCCCCCATTTATTTTTATTTATTCTTGGTTGTTTTGCTTCCTAATTATTTCCCAAAGAAAACTATAACTGAAAAATGGCTTTGTTTTTTTTTAGGTGGCAAATATATAAGCATTTTTAAGGGTAGTACTTTTCCATCCTATTCTTTGTCAATTTTATTTTCTTCCAAAATCAACAAGGAAAAGAAAAATATAATGTGGAAAAACCAGAAAATGAAGGAGAAGAAGGACGGCCAGCAGGACACTTAATTTTTTTAAAAAGGCAGACTGAGGATCGCTGGAGAACAGAGGCTGTTACAGCTAAGGGCCCCCCAGCAAGGACCAGCCCCCCGGGAGGTGGCTTCTCTTCGCAGCCTGTCGCGGTGTGCCACAGTTCCTCTGAAGATGTGTATCGTGGAGCAAGTGGCAGAGCCTGCGTCATGTCACCTAGCTCACAAACACTGGGAGCTTCCGATCTTCTATAATTAAATGTTTTCCTCGAGCAAATGCTAATAAAACAATGCCGTGGCTGGCACCGCATTTGATTTCCATCGCGCTTTCCACCTTCTCCTCTTGCCAGCTCTTCACATTGACTTTTTCCGCAGCTTCATTCCTTCACTGGTGCCAGGCAGGCGCACTGCACAACCACTTGGGTTTTCTTCCCTCTTTTTGCGCCCGGTAAATTTTCATAAAGCATTTAACGTGAGAACAAGCAGGTTAACTTCCCGTGCCGTTGAGCCAGACGCCCTGCAACACTGCCATGTTTTGGCTTCTGAGTCAGAGGCCTTGGTCCCAGTGGCAAAAACTCTTGCCAGAGCCTTCTCTGTGCAGACACCAGGTGTGATTTAGCATAACAGATTGTGTGGACGCTCAACGGCTTCTCTAAACCGTGCGTCAAAACGAAATTGTATCCTTCATGCAAGATGAAGATGAAAGTCTCCTGGGCTGGAAGTTCTGCCAGGAAGGGCCTCTGGACATACAGGAAGTGGGAAAATCACCCCACCTTACAACATATGCCTAGTTTCAGGACCACTAACGTTCTCCTTCACAATATTAGTACCTGGTTAAAATCCCCCATCATATCACAACGCTGTTTTCCTCTGATGGTAGGTAGGCAATGAAGGATTTTTAAAAAACATAAAAAGAGGATGGAAAAAATGGAATTGTAAGGAAATTTAAAACCTCATTGAATCTGCTCTTTGATACCTAGTCAATGGCTTGAACCATGCATGAAGCCCTGGTTGACAGTGATTTTGAATGCCCACGCGCTAGGTGTCAGCTCTCAGGCTATGGGGAAGACTTTCAGGGAAAAAGCCGAGCTTTGTGGCTGCCACAGTGTAGACCCGAGATGAGAACAGCCTGTTTTCGAAGATGGCAAGATTAGTGTGCCTCAAGAGAAGGGCAGGCCCGAAGCTGAGACACAGGTCACCCCACGGGGAGAGTGACTGAAGTCACAAGAGGACACCGAAGATGATTTGAGGACAAGCTTAGCAAACACGACTGCCAGAATCACCAGCCTTTTTATCCAGACCACTGCCAGGGGGATCTTAACACTTAGTGATGTGCAGGCAGCTAACAGAGAGGACCAATGGTGTCCCAATGGTGTGCCAACACCAGGGGCTTGGGGATAAAATACATGTGCTCCAACGTTCAAAATCACCTGATAACGATGATGTCAATATATACACAGTCCTTTTCTAACTTTTCAAAGGGCTTTCATGCCTGTGATCTCATTTGCCCTCACAACAGTCCTGCAGTGTGGACAGCACAGATTTTATTATCCACATCTGCCTGAAGAACAGAGAGGTTAGGAGACTTCTCTGGAATCCAGACAACTAGGCAGCACTTGAGGTGAGGCAGAACTCCCATCTTGGGCTCCCAATCTTGCATTTGTCTGCAGAACCCTTCCTTACACCCTCGAGGGTCGGTGAGTTACCCGATAGCCTGTAATAAACTGTTTTGTTTTCTGCTTACACTCAGTAAACGAAATTCTGTGGTTAGCTGCCAGCAGCCCCGGCCAGTACAGCAACCACACTGCACATGCATTCTGTCACCGGCCTTTTTTACTCAGCCACAGGCAGGGCATCTGTTTATGCTCGACATGATCTGCACAATCATTTGTAATGACTTCCAAGTATTCTATTGCATGGATAGGCCAATTCCCTATGGAGTAAGATTTAATTTTTTGGCCAGGCATGGTGGCTCACACCTGTAATCTCAGCACTTTGGGAGGCCGAGGTGGGCAGATCACCTGAGGTCAGGAGTTCGAGACCAGCCTGGCCAAGAGGGCGAAACCCCATCTCTACTAAATATACAAAAATTAGCCAGAAGTGGTGGCGCATGCCTGTAATCTCAGCTACGTGGGAAGCTGAGGCAGGAGAATCGCTTGAATCCAGGAGGCAGAGGTTGCAGTGAGCCAAGATCATACCACTGCACTCCAGCCTGGGTGACAGAGCAAGGCTCTGTCTAAAAAAAAAAAAAAAAATTAATTTTTCCCCAGCTGTTTGCCATTAATATGTTCATTTCATTCAAGAAATATTTATTGAATATGCTTTACGTGTCAGCTACCATTTTAGGTAATGGAGAGAACAGCTCCCTGCCTACATGGAACTTATATTCCAGTCAGGAAAACAGCTAAGAAACAAGCCAATAAACAATTGTAGACTGTGAAACTATGAAGATAGCAGAATTAACTAATGGGATGGGAGTGATGGGGGTGTAGTGACTGAGACAAGGCGGCAAGACAGCTTCTTTGGGGATGTGACAGTTGCCCTGATTCCCGAAAGATGATAAACCTAGCTGCAACAAATATCCCAGAACATTCATCTTAGAGTCCTTTTGTCTGACTGATCCCTTAGGACAAATCCTGGAAGTGGAAATGCCAGGCGAAATTACCTGCTCACTGAGGCTCCAAAGGAATGACCATGAGGCTCCAACTCTCACAGCCTCCTGCAAGCCATCCTGCTTCAAGTCCTCACTGTGCTGATGGCTGCCTGTGTGCGAGACAGGGACAGTCTCTTAACCTCACTGTGCCTCAGTTTCCTCATGTGAAAGATGGGGATAAAAATAGTGCTTGACTCAAGGGTTGGTGAGTATTGAAATTGTATAATGTAAGTGGTTAATAAATGTTAGGTTAAAAAAAATGCCTTTTTTTTCCCCCCGCAAAGGGATAGGGTTTTGCTATGTTGCCCAGACTGGAGGGTAGTGGCTATTTATAAGCACCATGACAGCTTGCTGCTGCCTCAAACTCCTGGGCTCGAGGGATCCTCCTGCTGCAGCTTCCAGAGTACCTGGGACCACAGGCTGACACCACATGGTCTGGCTAATATATCCCTATTTTAACATGTAAACTAAAATTGCTTTTTTTTAAAAAAAAGGGCTGTACAGATTTAAACTCCCACTTCCTGTGCACACCCACTTGGGGTTGGTTCTGAGTTCATATTAGGTTGGCCCTGTTTTCAGTAACCAGATGTCCTTACACCAGTACTCTGACCACATTGAGGACTGGGAAGGTAGCTTATTTATAGCTCTTGTGTCCCTAGTGCCTGACCAAAAGGAAAGAACAGGAAGCTAGTCTTTTGGCACCAGGAGAGAGTCCCAGAGGGGGCAAATCAACTCACAGACAATGAGAGGCAGCCTGTTCATTGATGGGGTTCAGGACACACTACCCAAAATGTACATTTGAGAAAACAGCAGAAGCAGGAAGGTCTTTCTCTCACCTTTCCCCCACGATTCTCCCCAAAGCAGTCAAAAACTTTCATTCCAGAGGTGCCCTCTCTATCCCTGAAGGAAAGGGACATCCTTATCCTTGAAGACACAGAGATGCCAAGAAAACCTGAACAAACAGGCCTTGCCAAATTCCCCTCGGTTTATTACTGTTAGATCATGCCCCCTCATCCAATCACACTTCTACACGACTGTCGACTTGCATCACATCTAAGCATAAAAATACACAGGTGTTCCAGCTGGGCACAGTGGCTCACACCTGTAATCCCAGCACTTAGGGAGGCCAAGGTGGGCAGATCACCTGTGGTCAGGAATTGGAGACCAGCCTGGTCAACATGGTGAAACCCTGTCTCTATTGAAAATATAAAAATTAGCCCTGGGTGTGGTGGTGTGCACCTGTAATCCCAGCTACTCAGGAGGCTGAGGCAGGAGAATCTCTTGAACCTGGGAGGTGGAGGTTGCAGTGAGCTGAGATCAAGCCAATGCCCTCCACCCTGGGTGACAAAGTGAGACCCTGTCTCAGAAAAAAAAAAAGAAAAGAAAAGAAAAGAAAGAAAAAAATACATAGGTGTTCCTGTTTCTTTGGGTCTTATTTAGGAAGGTTCCCATGTTGTCATGTAAAGCTTAAAGTAATGTGTGTGGCCGGGCGCAGTGGCTCACGCCTGTAATGCCGGCACTTTGGGAGGCTGAGGGAGGCAGATCACCTGAGGTCAGGAGTTCAAGACCAGCCTGGCCAACATGGCGAAACCCCGTCTCTACTAAAAATATAAAAATTAGCCAGGCGTGGCGGCACGCGCCTGTAGTACCAGCTACTCGGGAGGCTGAGGCAGGAGAATTGCTTGAACCCAGGAGGCGGAGGTTGCAGTGAGCTGAGACTACACCACTGCACTCCAGCCTCGGTGACAGGCTGAGACTGTCTTAAAAATAAATAAATAAATAAAATAAAGTATGTATGTGTTTTTCTCCTGTTAATCTGTCTTTCATTATAGGTACCTCAGTCATGAACCTTAAGATGTGTGAGGAAAACGTATTACTTTTTCTCTCCTACGGCATCTAGTTTTAGACCTCTCATTTTGTATGAAATCAGATCTTAAAGATCTAGAGTCTACTTTCCTCCGAGCGCCATGCTCTTCAGGTTGCTGAATTCTTCAGGAATCCAGGTAGGCCTAGTATGCTCTCCACCTCTCGATAAAAAATTACAAAGAGCAACCTGCTCAGTGCTTTTGTTCCAAATTAGAAACCTTAAGTCCGGAATCAGTTTTTCAGCAGAAACACAGGCTATAGGTTGCAGATGGTCCTTTACTCATTGCAGTGTGAAAGTACTTCATAATATTAGTATGAAATGTGACCACATCCCATTTCTTCCTCTGTCCATCTGCTGCTGTTATGGTTTAGGTGACAGAAATGATTTTAAAAAGATGTAAATCTGGACTGTGTGTAAGCTGACTTCATAAGCCATATTTAATATGTTTGGGCAACAAACACTACCTTGGTACTGTTTAACTAAGAAGGCAGTAGGGAATACGGTTTTCTGCCTTTTTTCATATGCATATGTAACCTTTTTTTTTTTTGAGACAAGGGTCTCACTCTGTCACCCAGGCTGGAGTGCAGTGGTACGATCACAGCTCACTGCAGCCTTGACCTCCTGGGCTCAAGTGATCCTTCCACTTCAGCCTTCCAGGTAGCTGGGACTACAGGCACATGCCCCCATGCCTGGCTAATTTTTTGTAGAGACAGGTTTTCGCCATATTGCCTAGGCTGGTTTCTAACTCTTGTGCCCAAGCAATTCCCCTGCCTCAACCTCCCAAAGTGCTGGGATTACAGGTGTGAGCCACTGCATCTGGCCTTTTGGTTTTTGTTAAATTTATTTTTAATAGAGACAGGCTGTCGCTATGTTGCCCAGGCTGGTCTTGAACTCTTGGCCTCCAGTGATCCTCCCACCTCAGCCTCCCAAAATATTGGGATTACACGCATGAGCCACCATGCCTGGCCTGCATATGTAACCTTTTTGAATGGAGGTGGTTATGATTAAGATGGGTGAATTGTATATAGTGATTTTTTTTTTTTTTAAGGAAAGGAGAGTAAGGGCTCAGGAGGAGAATGAAGGGATGAGGACCACGAGGACAGAGTTCCCGAGGTCTCCTGGTGTCTCTGACCATCGCAGGGTTGTTAGTCTTGTCTCTATAACCAGATAGATGAGACAGACATTGAGGTTGGGACTGTGTTTGAAGCCCTCAGAGTTCCCAGTGTGGGGTGGGGCACAGAGTAGCTGCCCTTCCTGGGAACTATATGCTTGTAAGATAGAGAATAGAAGGATGGTTACCAGAGGCTGGGAAGGGGTGTGGGGAGTGCGGGTGGGTGGGTGGGGAAGTGGGGTTGGTTAATGAGTACAAAAAAAAATATGAATGAATAAGACCAAGTATTTGATAGCACAGCAGGGTAACTATTTTTAATTGTACATTTAAAAATAACTAGAAGAGTATAACTGGATTGTTTGTAATACAAAGGATAAAGGCTTGAAGGAGATGGATACCCCATTTTCCGTGATGTGATTACTGCTTTTTGCATGCCTGAATCAAAGTATCTCATGTACCCCATAAATATATATATACCTACTATGTACCCACAAAAATTTTTTAAAAGATTAATCTTTTAAAATTCCATGCCCCTCCCCACCACTCTGTTCTGTGTCTCTCTCACCCATACACACACCCAGTGGTGTGTTACACACACACACGAAGCATTATTTCCTCATGTCTGTCAGATTCGTATAGCTAGGATTCTTTCTTGTATTTTGTAAACATGATCAGCAGGTTAGGTCCTGGAGTGAGAATCACAGAATCAGAGTCTTGGAGTTGGGAAGGGTCTTCATAGTTACCTCAGGAGCTCTGGCCAAGGCAAGAGCCCTGCCATCTTCTTGGCAACTGATGATCTGTTTCTGTGTAAACACAGCCACTGGATGGACCTTCAGATATATAAGTGTGGTCCGCATGTTTCCCTGGGTCTTCTGTCTTCGAACCCTCCTAGTTCTGATCATTGTCTCTCTGAATCCCTCTGATACACTTTCAACATCCTCTGCCCTCTTGAGTTGCCCTGCTCTGGACATACCCAGGTTTGGTGATGCCCCTTCTAAACTCTGAGCAGGCACTCCCACTGCTCTTCCAGATGCTATGACCCACCTGTAAGTGCATTAATTCCTGGCTGGCTGGCTACACTGTTGACTCACATGGAGATTGATAAAAAGGTTTAGTTGATTACAAATGTAACTCTTCATCTGCTCAATATGCTTAACAATATGGTCTTTAGTGTAGTCTTCTCAAATCTAACCATTCTTAATACCAGTTGCTCAGTTTTCCAAAAGGCTTTTAAGAATGTGAAATGTAGGCCAGGCGCCGTGGCTCATGCCTGTAATTCCAGCACTTTGGGAGGCCGAGGCGGGTGGATCACGAGGTCAGGAGATTGAGACCATACTGGCTAACACAGTGAAACCCTGTCTCTACTAAAAATACAAAAAATTAGCTGAGCGTGGTGGTGGGTGCCTGTAGTCCCAGCTACTCGGGAGGCTGAGGCAGGAGAATGGCGTGAACCTGGGAGGCGGAGCTTGCAGTGAGCCAAGATTGCGCCACTGCACTCCAGCCTGGGTGACAGCATGAGACTCTGTCTCAAAAAAAAAAAGAATGTGAAATGTTTGACAATTTATAGTAATATGGGAAGATTACAGTATTTAACAAAAGTCAGTGTTAGCATTCTTCTGAAGCTGAAAAACAATACATGGATTGAGAATTTTTCAGCAACCCATTTTTATGTGCCTTGAAAAATATGCCACACACGGTGGCATTTGTGAGATAAAAATTGTAGGCATTGGGGCCTCAGTTTCTACAAATGCAAGATAAACTCTAAGGTTCTTTCTGGCTTTAACATCCAACATTCTCTGTATAACCCTCCTCTGATCAGTTATCTCGAGAGAACTCCCCTCCTCCAAACAGTAGAGATACTCACTTTTGTTACTTCTTTTTGAATAAAAATAACATATTGCTGGCCTAATATTTCAACTTACTATGCATCTTATGGTAGGAAAATGCAAAATATCTAATGTTTTGAGTATCCCTTAGTTTCAAATATAAAAGCTTTCAATCTTTGTCATTTTTGATAAAAATTATGTTTTAAAAAGTTAGCTGAAACTTAATATTTACCTTTATAAATACATCTAATATATAATTACTTATGCATATTTGAAGAACAGATAAAAATATCATTTTTAAACTGTATTCAAGAAGCATTCACAGATATAAAAGCATTGGGATTTTGAGAACTTAAAACCACTTGACAGAGAGGAGGGAAAACCAGAGATATCATGTAAAAAATAATATTTGCAATTTACAAAAATGTTTCTCATTTATGGTTAAGAAGCTTAGTACATGTTTTGGTATGTAGAGATTTCTGTCTCCACTCTTCTTGGGGATATCCACTTTATTTGGTTTGATGGGTGTGTGGTGGGGCTTGGACACGTGCTTCTAAAGGCTCCCCTTGTGACCCTGCTGGACGGCCAGGGTTGAAAAGCTGCTGCGCTGGTGCACACATAAATGCCTCGCCTATTGGGCAAACAGTGCCCAAAGCACAGAGAAGAAAGGCCTGCCTGAGAAGAGGAACTCAGCAGCCCCTTGAGCACGTGCCATGAATCCTCAAAGAGCATTTTCCCATCACACACATCTCCACGAGGTAGCTCCATTTTACTAGGTGACATTTCTACTTGCAACACTACTGGCAAATATTGTGGCTAAAGCAACTTGAAATCATGATAATTTCTGCTCTTGGTTGGTGACCTATATCATGACCGTTTTTTAAACATTTTATTTTATTTTCAAGACAGGGTCTCGCTCTGTCACCCAGGCTGGAGCGCAGTGATGCAATTACGGTGCTCACTGAAGCTTCGACTTTCCAGGCCCAAACAATCCACCCACCTCACCCCCACAATTAGTTGAGGGTACAGGTGTGTGCCACCATACCTGGTTAATTTTTCTTTACTTTTTGTATAGACAGGATCTCACTGTGTTGCCCAGGCTGGTCGCAAACTCCTGGGCTCAAGCGATCCTCCAGTCTTGGCCTCCCAGAGTGCTGGGATTACAGATGTGAGCCACCACACCTGGCCCTGACCCTTATTTTTCCACTTCCCACCTGTGCACTGAAGGAAAGAATCCTATGAGAGCTGAGCAGGAAGACAATGATATGCATTAAGTGGGGACCTCTGAGGACAACTCTCCTTTTTTTTTTTTTTTAATTATTATACTTTAAGTTTTACGGTACATGTGCACAATGTGCAGGTTTGTTACATATGTATACATGTGCCATGTTGGTGTGCTGCACCCATTAACTTGTCATTTAGCATTAGGTGTATCTCCTAATGCTATCCCTCCCCCCTCCCCCACCCCACAACAGTCCCCGGTGTGTGATGTTCCCCTTCCTGTGTCCATGTGTTCTCATTGTTCAATTCCCACCTATGAGTGAGAACATGCGGTGTCTGGTTCCAACTCTCCTTTTACAGCTAAGCAAGGACCACAGAAATGAAATAATCTCTCTAGCACCACCATCTTGGAAGAATTTAATGATTTAAGTGGCATTGTTTTCTGACTATAAAAGCAATATATACTTTTTATAGAAAAAGCTTAAACATAGGAAAGTGCATATAAGTATTTTAACAGATCCCTGTAATCCATCACACTGTGGCACCGCGGCATCGCCATGCAGAGCCCTGAAACTGGGACTTTGTCCTCTGAATCGGTAGTTACTAGACACTGTGACAATGGTTAAGTCCATTCTTCATACACCTGCATTTGGTGCGGGCCTATTTCCTCCTGGCCCTACCTCCTACCTTACTGCACTGTAGCTTCTGGAAGGTTACAAATTCCCTCACATCAGCAGCCACTCCCTGGAACACTGTCCACTCTGTGTGCTGGAACTGAGGCTTGGCTTTGTCCTGCTTTGTGTCACCACCCTCTGCAGGGGAAGAAACGCCTCACTCCCCTGTATGCAGGGCCAGGGGTAGAGGGAGAAATCTTCTAGATCTGCGTCTCTGTCCTCCCTCCCCTCACCAACCAACGCTCCCCCTGGCAGAGTCCACACTGTCTGACTGTGTCACCCTTTCAAATCCCCCTCATACTCACGGCTGGAAGCTTCTCCATGCAGCTCCAGGAGAAATCCCATCTCATGACTGCATGTTCCCCAACACCCACCCTGAGGACTTGGTCATACTTTGGCCTCACTTTTCTCAAAATTGCCTCATCCCGAATTCTCAAGCCCTCAAATCCACCTCTCTAATGACAGCTCCTCCCTGAGCTGCCCCTTGTCCTTGTCATCTGGTTTACCTTCCCCTGTCTTCCAAGTCCTGGCCCCTGGGCAGTCAGCTCACTGTCAGATTTTCTTGCCAATCTACCACCTACCCTGGACTTCCTGGTTAACTGTGCACAGTGATGCCTTCACAGCACCCTCAAGTCTTGTCTCTGTTAGTTCTGTTTTACTCTTGTCTGGGTCTGGGATTTGGCTTGCTGGGGGAAAAAGGCCTTCATCATTCACTCAGCTGTTCAACTACTCAGCTGTGTTAGGCACTGTTCTAGGTCCTGGGGATGCAAAAATGCAATAAAGAGCAATGCAAAAATGCAGTGCAGGGTGATGTGCAGATATCACATGTGGTTGCACAGGGGTGTGGCAGAGACAGCTGATGGCTCACAGCAACCATTCTTCCTTTTTCCTTTGAGTTTTGGCACTTCTTAAAGCCTGCATATCCCAGACCCACTTGCAGCTAGCATGCGAATGGAACAGAAGTGGTGTAGGCAACATTTAACCCTTAAAAGGAAGCCACCTGCCCTCCACTCTCTCTTCCTCCATCTCCGATGCTGGAACTCAAACATGGTATGGTGAGCCGGCATCAGCCATGCAGATGAGGATGTCAGAGCAACAAGGCAGACGCAACGTGGGTCTCTGAATGAACATGGAGGAGGAGCACTTCCCACCTGCCTTGGACCACCCGGCTACCTCTTTCTGTGCTGTTGGGTGAGAGAGAAATAAACTTCATTTGGTTTGAGCTACTGTTGCTTTGTGTTTTTTCTGTTGTAGCAGCTTTGCCTGCACACTGACACAAAAGCAGAGATGAATCAGCCGCTCATAGAGGGTAGAGGCGACGGTGAGAACAGAGTAGCGGCAGGGGCAAGAAAAGCATCTGGAAAGAGGTAACCACAGAGAGACAGGCTCTGGGCTTGGGCACTACTTGGCAATCTTTTTACTGATCTTGGAGAATTCCCTTTCTCACTGTGTGTGTTAGGAAGAGGGAGGTGTGTTCCAACAATAGAGGGAAGAACAATAGGTAGAATTTGGGGGTAAGTGTACATGATTGTTTTAGTTTAGAGGTGTTTGCTTAGGATCTCGATCACATCACCTCTTGACCATCAAAATTCTGAACCAATTGAACAATAAGACAAAAGTGTCAGCAGGAGGAGAATTAGAACATTTCCTTCATTTCTGATAAAGGCTGGGTTGAGGACAGAAGTGAGTGAAAGAGCCACATGGTCTTTTAATACTGGGCCATATAGTTAGACTGACTTGTCATCAGGCTGCAGAGGACCGAGAACATCCTGTGTGGCAGAGTGGACCCCGGGGAGCGGGGAATCAGTCACACTGCCTGTGGGCAGCCCACACCCTCGAGGAAGGAAAAAGGAGGAGGCAGAGCTACATATGCCAGGATAGCCACTGGGTGCATCACCCTGGCTCTGCGGAGATGTGGGCTGGGGTGGGAGAACCACAGCACTGCACCAGTGGAGCTCCCTCCTGAAGGAAGGAAACTTCAGGAAGGGGGAATGAGTGTTCCCTGCAATGCTGACTTTGAGGCTCCTGCAGGCCACCTGGGAAGGCCTTAGGATTCCTTCTCTCCTAAGCCCCCTATATGAGTCAGGACTGAGTAATCTATTATGGGACAGGACCTACTCGTATGCCCTCCCAGGCTGTGGGCTCACCAGGAGTCCTGGCATAAGCAGGTTGAGACAGAGTTACTTCCTGGGCCCACCTGCTTGACACTGGCTTGGCACCTTGGCAGGCATTACTTTATTTTCTCCCAAGGCTCCCGTGGTCCTGAGGGGTCTCCCAGTCCTCTTGGAGCACCTTAAAGCTGCGTGAACCAGGCACTGGCCAGAAGGTTACCTGTGGGACTCTGGCTTTGTTCTGCCTCCCACTGCATGCTCAGCCATGCCCACCTCTCTCGCCAGTTATCCCTCCCACTTCCAAAGAGGCAGGGCTGGAAGTGCCCAGGTGTCCTCAAAATAAGCAACACAGGGCTGGGCATGGTGACTCACGCCTGTAATCCCAGCACTTTGGCAGGCTGAGGTGGGCAGATCACGAGATCAGGAGACCGAGACCATCCTGGCCAACATAGTGAAACCCCGTCTCTACTAAAAATTCAAAAATTAGCTGGGTGTGGTGGTGTGTGCCTGTAATCCCAGCTATTCGGGAGGCTGAGGAAGGAGAATCGCTTGAACCAGGCACTTGAACCAGGGAGTTGGAGGTTGCAGTGAGCCGAGATTGCGCCACTGCACTCTAGCCTGGCGACAGAGTGAGGCTCCATCTAAAAAAAAAAAACCAACACAGTAACCCCGCTTCCTGTCACATTTGGTGCTCAGGGGCTCTGGCAGTGCCAAATACCTAGGCACTCAGGGATGCTTCTGTCTTTGAGTATGTGTTGGGGGAGGTGACTGGAGGACTCTGATGGCAGAGTTCTAATGACTTATTTATGCATTAATTCATTCACTCATTTTTAGTTTGTACTTTCCCATAAGTTGGGAAAAATGGGTTTACTACTTTCCACACCATTATGTAGCTATGGCAGCAATTCAAAGATTCTAATGTAATATAACATTTAGGGCTTATTTAATCCTTCTTTCCTTTAAGAATAAGAATTGGTGGAATAAAAATATAAACTACTGGCCGGGCACAGTGGCTCATGCCTGTAATCCCAGCACTTTGGGAGGCTGAGGTAGCTGGATCATGAAGTCAAGAGATCGAGACCATCCTGGCCAACATGGTGAAACCCCATCTCTACTAAAAATAAAAAAAAATTAGCCGGGTGTAGTGGCAGGTGCCTGTAATCCCAGCTACTTGGGAGGCTGAGGCAGGAGAATTGCTTGAACCTGGAAGGTGGAGGTTGCAGTGAGCTAAGATCGTGCCATTGTACTCCAACCCGGGCAAAAAGAGCGAAACTCCGTCTCAAAAAAAAAAAAAAAAAAAAAAAAAATATATATATATGTATGTGTGTATGTATGTATATACTACTTAATGAAATAATATATGACAATACTTCAGAATCTCTTAAACTGTACCATTAACATATAATGGTTATATAATGAATTCTTTTGGGTTTTTTCTTTTATTTTTTCTTTTCTTCCTTCTCTCCCCTCCTTTTCTTTCTTTTTTTTCCCTTTAACAGATTTGATATAACATATCCCAAATTCAATTTGCCTCCACTGGTGGTCCTATGGATCCATTACTGATGTTTTCCTCCCACTCTGTGACACCAATGGATAATATGAAAGCCAAGTTCCTAATTCTAACTGTGACAAGTGGTAAATGGCCAGCTTGCCCAGTCCACTTAAGGGATGAGTTCTTGAACTCCCTTGAATGATAACTTCAGGACTAGAGAATTATGTCCAACAATAAAAGTCCTTTTCAGGGTGTTTCTCAGTTTTTACATAAATTTAAATATGCTGGTTCAACCCCACACCCGGTCTAAGTTGCCTAGATACTCATCCCATCAGATCTTATCACTATCCAATGACATGCCCTGTCTACACGTTGGCTTCTTCTACCTGGGTAGCAGGTTGTAAGTATTTAATACATGTTGTTGAATTGAATTCAATACGAAGAAAAAGAAGTAGAGGGAAGGTAACAATGAGGTCTAAAGTGGGTTCTTTTAAGAGATCATTTGAGGATGTGGAGGGAGAAACAAGTGGTACGACCCAGTGGTCTCGCACCATGGAAATGCAAAGCTGCCAGGAAGAACAGAGACCACTACAAGATAATTGTTTTCAGTGTTTCCCTAATGGGAGTCAACCATCAAAGCAAAGTTTCTCAGATGCTGGAACTGGATTGTGAAAAGCAAATAAGAACACAATGTGCTGTTAAAAATCATTCCTTGGAAATAAATACATCCAATATTGCCACAAACACTGTAAGCTATTCATCCTCGACTGGAAGCTAGTAAATTGATTAACATCATATTCTAACACTGAAATGAAGACTGTGTTGGAAAACAGTTATCAAAAGACATATTGAGACAGAGCTCTGAGAAGAGGCCAAGAAATTCTGGCCAAAAGACCAGATAGTGAACTGTTTGATAAATGTATAATAAAACAGCAGAATTGTATTGACATTATTGCTCTATGAAGCTAAAAATACCCTAAACCAGACAGGTTGATTGAGTGTGGATCTGGTACAGAAACAAAGTTACCAAAACAAGGCCAGGGATGGAGGGATATCAAAATGGGGCCCCTTTTTTTCTGGTAGTGTGTGTTTCCTTCTACAAAAAAAAAAAAAAAAAAAAGAAAGAAAATGGTGGTTCACTCAAGAAGCGGGTATTTACAGACAGCTATTACACAGGCAAAAAAAAAATGCTTACTTCAAAAGATCTAATATTATTCTTCAATAATATTGTTAATGTGTTTTAAGATAGAGTTATTTTATTTATTTATTTGTTCATTTTTTAAATTTTAAGTTCCGGGATATATGTGCAGGTTTGTTGCATAGGTAAACATGTGCCAAGGTGCTTTGCTGCACCTATCAACCCATCACCTAGGTATTAAGCCCAGCATGCATTAGCTATTTATCCTGATGCTCTCCTTCCCCCAGCCTCCCTGAGAGTTCTTTTATTCTTATGATTAGTAAGAACAACCATGATGTTAATTAGGAAAAGAGACCTTGCAGCTCCTGATTAATGGTATCAATGATAATATATCTGAGGTGTATTCGTTTCTTAGGGCCACCATAACAAATTACCATAAAATTGGCAGCTTAAAACAACAAAAATGTATTCTTTCATAGTTCTGGAGCCCAGAAATGTGGATTTGAAGTGTGTGCAGGGCGCAGTCCCTCTCTAGCGGATCCTCCTTGCCTCCTGCAGCTCCTGCCTCCTGGCAGTCCCTGCAGCTGCCGCCACCCAACCTCTGCCTCTTCCTTCATGTGCTCTTCTCCTCTGTGTCTGTCTTCTCCTCTGTGTCTGACTTCTCTTCTGTGTCTGACTTCTCTTCTGTGTCTGTCTTCTCCTCTGTGTCTCTGATTTCTCTTAAAAAGACACTTGTCATTGGATTTTGGGCCCACCCAGATAATCCATGATGGTCTTTTCTCGAGATCCTTAACTTCATCGGCAAAGACCACTTTTCCAAATAAGGTCACATTCACAGGTCCCAGGGATTAGGACATGGACTTATCTTTTCAATGCAATCCACAACTGGAAGAATATTCCATGAACAATGGAATGAACACTTCTTTAAAAGAGTTATTAGAAAGCAGTATGTTAACAACGGTGAGTTCTCCCTTTTCCATCTCTCCCTCTCCTCTCTACATCCCTTAAGAGGAACAGTGCCTGGACTATTTGAGGTCTTTGGTAAGATCTCTAGGGGTGTCACTGTGTCCTAGGACACAGAGCTAGGGACTGTCACAGACTCACAGAGTAGTTGAGTTGGACAGAACTTAGAGGTAACTTGGGGCAACCCTAATCTCACATACGACTCCTCTCTGCAACATTCCTGGGCTGAGGGGCACCCACACTGCTCCAGTGTCTCCAAGTCCATCTTTATGTCCTTGGCTGGCTCTAGGTGCCACTTTCTATACCGCAGTGGTGCCTGGAACCACGCTCAGCCTCCTCATCTTTCTGTGCGTCAGTGCCTGTCCTTCCCGTTGTGTTGTTCATCTCTACCAGGAGGGCACTGATCTAAACCACTGTCCTTAGGATGTGTGCATAGAGTAATTCTTTTCATCAAGAATGCTGGCTCTTCCACTAAGGCCTAATAAATATCCTTCATCATGCAGAAAATGCATTTTTAGATGACTGGCTGAGTTTCAGAATCACAGAATTTTAGGGCTGAAGAAAGCTCTACAATTATCTAGTCATTTTAGAAACAAGGAGACAAAAGTCCGAGAGAGAGATCAACAAATGACTGAAGGTCACTCTGATGCCGGGGGGAGAGCCAGGACTTGAACGCACATCCCCTGAAGCCCATCCGAGAGCTTGTTCACTACATCACATATGATTCAGAATGTGACCCAAAGCTTGCTCCGGTGTGAATTACGCTTGACATGCTGGCCCCCTTGGTGCCACCCCGTGAGACCATCAACCCAATGATCATATTCAACAATATTTCCTGAGTGTGTGCCATGGGCAGACAGGCTCTCCGCTCTCACGGAGCTTATACACTCAAGCGAGTAAATGATTAAACAGTACCTGAAAGGCTGCAAGGCTCTAATCAGCTGTCACATTTGGGAGTTGATTGGGACTGAGGTCAGCTTGTTCAGCTCCTGATCCTTCACTGTACCCTTAGAGGAAAGGTGACGTAACTGGAGCTAATGTCCCTACTTTAAAGGTTCCTAGAAGTGTCCAATGCCATCATTTGAGTCAAAAGCACCTATTGGTCTAGAAAATAATTCTCCTCACTTCCTTTCTAGTGCTCAATTCTAAGATAAACCAGAAACCCAAGATCAGTAATGACAACAACAACAACAACGCTGCTTTTATTAAAACTCATCACTGCCCATAAAATAAAGTAGATCTCTTGTGAAGAGTAAAGCCACCAACTAGCTACTTGTACATGAGAGAGGCATTTTCTGGTTGACACAGTGAGAAAAAAGCCCCAGATGGCGGATCTTTTTGGCATGGACTTCCCTGCTCCGGCTGTCTAACGTGTTCCTTCACTGCATTCATTCTTCCTGCATCAGAACCACCTTGGCAGTTTGCTTATTTCCAAGGAAGAAAAAAAAACAGGAAGGTTTGCATCTGCAAGATTCCTACCTTCCTCCTTGGCTGCTACGGTGCCTATTCACAAGAGGTGGTGACTAAAATGACCTGGAGCCTTGGGTGAAAAATTTCAAATCTCTGTCCTGTGACAGGTTCAACACATTCCCTTCCTCGTGAGAAAGGAAAGGGGATTCGAGTTTTGGAGGGCATTACCTGGGTGGGATCTGATGCCTGATGCAGATTCTGAATGTATTTGAAAACAGGTTTGGGCATGTGGGGATGCAGCACGTTGCATGGCTGCTGGCTTCAGAGTACATCCCGTGGGTTCGCAGCCCTGTCTTCCGTCACGAGGAATCCCTGCCAATCTAGGGTCTGCACACTGCTTCTGCCAGCCAATCTCTAATTTAGCATATGTACAAAGCCAATTTTTGGACACCGTGATGGAGCCTGGCACCTCTGCCGCCCTCCATATTTGCAAGGCTCACAGTGAAATAACAAGCAATGAGCAAGAAAGAAAAAAAGATGACATGAAAAGGCTTTCTAAATTCCCAGACAAATGGTGTATGTATTATATATGTGTATGGGTCTCCCTCCACCTTTTCCAACATAAGCTTACCCCATGCCTTTCCTTGTAGTTATTTCATTTAGGTTTTCAATCTGGGATGCACTTAGCAATAGCCAACACTGACGAACAGAAAACCCTGCTCTCCACTGAGAACATCTGATTATTAAAATGTAGAAATGCTGCTCTTTACAAAATAGGACATTTCCCTTTTAATTAGTTTCAAAATACACCCAAATAATTTGCCACTAGGAAATGATACCATTTTAGAGTACTTAAAAATAATTCCCATGCATGCAATTTGATGAGAGGCCCAAGCTAGTGAAACCTTCAGTTCTGAGATAAATTGAGCTGTTTCTGTGGGAACAGCTGTCATTACCATAGGAAAATTCCCTAACCCACAGGCTTTCATCACTGACTTCACTCAGAAAACCTGTGTTTAAGGTGTGTTTGTTGAAATATATGGGAACAATTGCTAATTGAGTCTCGAGTGCACCCGTCTGACTTAGCTGAAACTGTGGCTCTTCCTGCCTCCTTCCCTTCTATAGAGTTTTTTGCCCATCATCTAGTTTTTGAACAGTTCTTCAAAAGAGAACAGGTAGCCACAAAAACTCCATGGTGTTATTTCATGTTGTCTTTGAAAATAAATACATATATTGTGTTTGTACACCCTGCAATCCGTGGGTCCTGCATCCCCAGAAGGGCACCCCTCAGGAGGGGCATTTCAACTCTTCCCTGTGCACAAATGAAACGAAAATCTCTGAATCAAAGGTAAGGGGAGACTATGCAATTTTCTAATGTATATTTCTTCCAACACATGGATTTGATTCATGACAATGGCCAACTTTTTGACTATTCTGGTGAGATCCCTCCTCCTCTGCGCAAGAGAGCCTTGGCCGGTAGGCACGCTAGCATGAGATGAATGAACCCTCCCGAACCATACCCCATCCCCACATACGATGGCGCCTGTCGGGACAAAGCGAGAGTCTGAGCCTTGCATGTATAAATATAAATATTTCAAGAGCTTGGCTGCTGGCAAGCTTTGCACGGCATGCAGAAGCCAAGCTTGATTGCCCTGCCCTGGTGTGGGGCTCCCCAGGTGGCAGGGGCTGAGAGCGGGCAGTGTGGTTGGTAGGGGGTGGATGTGAGTGCCTCCAGTCATTCTGAGTAGCCCCTGGGCTGATTAGTGACAAGGGCTGACAGGCTCCTAAGGGGAGGTCCTGTCCAGTTTCTTTCTGCAGCGGGGATGATGGGCCATGCATGGGGTCCTGAGGCAGAGACTGGGGACTTTTTTGTGTGACTGTGACTACATTCCTCATCAACAAGACCACGCTCATGGTCTCTTTGGAGGCCACTGACTCACTGGAGGATTACCATTAAGGGACGTCTGCTCAGTGGCGCCAGGTCCTTTCCCCACCCCTCAGGGGCTCCACCCAAGCCAGACAGAAGGGCAGGGCACTAGCTCTGGGAATTAGAGAGGGGAATCGATATGTGTATACGGAACACAGTCACGGACAATTGAAAAGGCTCACACGTAACCCCACTGGGAACTGCTTCCAACTGGAGTCTGTGGTAAATGACTCACGGAACCCAGACCCTGCCACATCTGCCTGGGAATGGCCAAAGGTGAGCCTTGTAATGTTTGTGATTCAGACTTAAAGTGATTAAAATGTATATGAAGGGTTCCAGAAATGACCCTGGAGATAAAAATAATAACTTAAACAGGGAGGAGCATTTCTCTCCTGAGTGATCTTGGCACCTGGAATTATGAGATGACAACTTTTTCAAGTTTTAGTGTCTTTCAAGGAAAGACACCTTCATTGACACCTAAAGCTTACAATGTGAGTCCCACTGCCTCGGGCCCTGAGACAACTCCAACTCGGTGGTGTATGGAGATTCCTCGCCAAGGGGCATGTGTTCCAACAGGGCGACCATCTCAGGGAGTAAGGAGAGGCTGAACAGTGATGAGAACTAAGACAGATACGGGATTAGAATGCAGATGATTTGAACTCCCCACTTCTGATGAGGTAAAATGGATCAAGATTTTTAAAAGATAAAATATGTATCTTAGTTTTATCAAAGCTTAGTAGATTTCAAGATCAGAGTTGGACTATGATTTGGGATTCATTTGCCTGGTTTGTTGTTCCAGTAACGCAGTTGGTTTTCCTAGTGAAAAGAAAATGTTTCATACCCTGGACTGCTGAGAATTGGATTGCAATAGAGTCAAATAAAAAGGTAATCTCTGGATAGAGAGCAGCTGTATCAGTCAGGGCTGTCCAGAGAAACAGGATCCATAAGAGATACACAGATAGATAGATAGACTTATTTTAAGTAATTGGCTCATGAGACTGTGGATTGACAAGTCTGAAATCTGCAGGACAAGCTGGCAGGCTGAAAACTCAGGTAGGCATTGATGTCATGGTTCTGAGGCAGATTTTCCTTTCCAGGAAACCCCAGTTTTGCTTGTAGGACCTTCAACTAATCAGAGGAAGCCCACTCACCTTATGGAGGGCAATCACCTATACATAAATCAACTGACTGTAGTGTTGACCACACTCACAAAATACCTTCCTTTTAATCAAACATCTAGTGTTTGATTAAATAACCGGGTACTATAGCCTATCTAAGTTGACACTTAAAATTGACCATCACAGTAGCTTTCTCCCAAACTGTGAAGAAATTTAAATACAGGCCTTCAGGCCCTGAAGAGTCCAGCCTTCTCCCTTCTAGAAAGATCCCATAAGCCACTGCCTACCATGTGAGTTATGATATACTGGCAGATCTGTAGCCCTTTGTCCAGTGGGGTGAGGCTGCAGATTCTGCAACTTGTGCGGATGGTGGGCAGAGAGGGGACTGGGAAGCAAACTGAAACAGCGGGCAGGAAGACCCATCCATTTGATGATGTCTATTCGGGTTCTACCAGTGTCCATGAGGGACTTACTACAATCACGGCCAGTGCAGGAATGGCAATCTGTGCCGCCCACCTGCCCAGTTCCTGACACACGTTCTCCCTCACCACATTCTCAGATATTCACTAAGTGTGCCTGTGAGCACGATGTGCTCTCAGCGTGTGCAGAGCCTCAGGAAACAAGATTACCAGTGTGCTGTACTGAGCCAACAAGTCATGGCATTCTCATCCCAGAGAAGCAGGCTCCCTTCCCCACTAATTACATTCTAAATCCTTCCCCTCATAATCTTTATATTAATAAATGCTTTAAACAGCAGATCATCCCTCATAAAAAAGGGGACTAAGCCAAAGGGGAAAAACTACCTGGAACAAAAGTGTGTCGTTTTGATTCTTATCTCTAAGGTCAGCTAATAAGCAACATTTACAGGGCACCTTCTCATTCATTATAAAGGGCATTCACATGCACTTACTTGGTTTTTATCCTTGTAGCAACCCTAGGAGGTAGTTGATATTATTCCCATTTTACAGAAGACGGCACTGAGGCTCAGAGGGGTTAACAGGCTGTCCTGATGTCACACAGCCATCAGAGGGCCAAGCAAGGATCTTCCGCCCCTAGTTCTACCTTGGGCTGCCCAGACTCCCCCAGGGCTTATTGCTAAGTGAGCAGCTCAGCCTCTCAAACCTTACCTTATGGAATTACATAAACATGGCTAGAATCTGCCTGTCCAATAAACCATGAAGTGACTGTCTGCTTATGGACATCTTTGTTGAAGGCAGCATACCCACAGACGGCCAGGTACCATTTCTTCTCCATGTGTCTTTCTTGGGTGCAGAGAGCTCTATTGGAAATCAGTGGGAGGCCTCTGCCCAATAAAGAGTGGGGGGCAGGGGGTGAGAAGCAGGATGTGAACCTATTCCATAAAGTGAAAAACTGACATCCTAACAAATAATTAGGGAAAAATTCGAGGTTGTTTCCTCAGCTGATCATCACCGGCGGAGCCAACTTTGGATTAAACACTTCTGCTCAGTGGTTTTGACATTCTCAGTCAGGCATATCTTGATGAAATTAGAGATGCAGAAAATATTTTTTGATGGAGTGTGGGGACAAAACAGCTAGGAGGCAAGCCAATTCTGTGTACAAACTTGTGCAGACTGAGATAAAGAGGAAAAGAAAAGGCAAGACAACAAGGGGCGTGTGCTCGTGTGAGTGTGCATGTGTGTACATGAAGGAAGATGAAAGCAAGTGACAGAAGAGGAAAGGCAGGCTGGGCTGATACTAATTAATTAGACTTTAAGATCCCGGCAGCAAGAGGTGTGTTTATAAACAATCTTCACTAAAACATACCTTTCCAACTATTAACTGTTTTATTTGCCAGAAATAGTCTCTGCTCTAATTATTCTGTACTTGTTTCAATCCAAAAGTGGGGAGAGAAATACTAACAAGTGACCATAACCATTCTTATGCTATAATACATATCTCTGTACAGAAGTTAACATTTCCCATGCTCAACTAATGAAGTGAGGCCAATTCAAACCAATTCACAAAAGGATTAGCTGGGGGTGGGTCGCGGCGGGGGGGGGCTATTAGTCAGAAGGCTTTCAAGCTAGTAGAAAAAATTAGACCAAAAAGAGAAGAAATAATAGAATTCCAACCATTCAGGAATCTCTTGGAAGTATGCTTATGCCAAGCCACCAGCAACCTGACGTTTTTCTACTGGGACTTATTTAAGTCTAGAAAAGTCTGATCTGTGAGGATAGAATAAATATTTCTTGCAGACCTGCCAAATCTTTTTTTACAAAATTATTTCCCATATCTTTTCCAAGGAAGTGACTAGAGGATGTACTCCATTAAAATGAAGGAATAAACCAAGAAAGAAAAAGACATGAGATCCAATAAGTAAAAGACCCGACTCAGAAATCAGGCAAAAGGACTACCTGGATGACAGAATGGGAAACTACCAGAACGATTTACTGGGCAGTCGGCTCAGATGGAGCAGTGGATGACAACTTGTCGGGGAAAAATAGAACATATAGGTTACTTGATGTATTTAAAGACACTTTACGGCTCTGTTGGAGAGTCCAGAATTGAATTAGTGATAGATACACAGAAAAAAAGCAAATTGAATAGGTGAATGGATAAACAAACTGTGGAACATCCAGACTATGAAATATTATTCACCAATAAAAAGAAATGAGCTATCAAGCCACATTGGCTATGCCCTTCACATTTAAGGAGGAACCTTAAATGCATATTGCCAAATTTTAAAAGCTAGTCTGAAAATGCTACAGACTGTATGATTCCAATTATATGACATTTTAGAAAAGGCAAAACTATAGAGATCAGTGGTTGCCAGCGGCTCATGGAGGCAGGATGAATTGGTGGAGCACAGGGATGCTTTCAGGGTAATGAAAATATCCTGTGTGATCCTGTAATAATGGATACGTGGCATAATGCATTTGTTAAAACCTGTAAACTAGCCAGGTATAGTGGCTTTTTTGCACCTATAGTCTCAGCTACTTGGTAGGCTGAGACAGGAAGATCACCTGAGCCCAGGACTTCAAGACCAGCCTGGGTAATATAGTAAGACCCCATCTCTATTTTTTAAAGAAATTAAGAAAGAAAAGAAACCCATCAACTGTATAACACAAAGAATCGTAATGTAAACTACAGACTTGAGTAATGAAACATTTTTAAAGAAATAAATAAATTCAAGGCAATTATTAACTTCAGGAAAAACAGTAAAGTAAACATAGGTATACAAATCAAACATGGCTCAGTTGTGAAAATATTTACAAAGTCACTTTAAGTAACACTGAATGTTGATACAATCCCAAAATATATTTATGTTGGAAGGATGAGGAAATGGGAGAAGGGTAAGACAGCTCAATCCTCATCTTACATAGAAGGAAGTCAGTAGATAATATCTTACATTTAAAAGTCAAGAAATAACAGTCTGACCATACTATCTAGAAATATGGAAGTTAACAGTAAGGAAGTTAAAACAGTTGAAAGTAGTTTCGTCTAGAAAGAAAGACTTGGGGAAGAACAAAGAAGGCTAATTTTCATTATGAGCTTTATTGTAACAGAAAAGAGATCACTAACTCAGCTAGGTTTTCCCAATTCCTCAACACTTTGGGGCACAGTGTTTAGTCAGAGCTGTGATCACTCTCTGAGCACATGGATTTTATCTTAATTTTCATCTCATTGAAAATGTGTACCATTTGTCCAAGTGGAAACTGGGCTGAAGCATGACTGTGACCACCACCAAAGAAATGGCTAGACTTGCTAAGGTCTGCTGGCGTGATCTGTGATTGTGTTGTGCTTGATCTTGTTGAGCATGGCTCTTTTAAGTCACCATACCTGCCCCTGCCAATGCACCAAACACCAACTTAAAGGGACTTTCAGCTTTTGTGAGTCAGTCTCAGCCTTACTTCTGAACCATTTCTTTGACTTCTTTCATGACTCTGATCCTGTCCCAGTTTTAAGCCTCCCAGCCACCAGTCATGCTGTTTTGCTCTGCTATTTACATTCTTCCCTACCTACTTTGGACTTGATGGTATGCCTACTATATTAGTTATTTATTGCTGTGTAACAAACCACTCTGAAACATAGTGGCTTACAACCACAACCATTTTGTTTTATTATGAAACTGTGGGTCAGAATGTATATTGGCCCATTGGCATGATTCTCCTGCTGGTCTCGCCAGGGGTCACTTATGTGGGTACAGTTATCTGGTGGCTTGACTAGGGCTGGATGATCTAAGATGGCCCTACTGACTTGTCTGAATGGTGGTGCAGACTGTCACTAAGGACCTGTGTCTCCAGTAGGAGAGTCTGGGATCCCAAATTAGGTGGCAGAATTCCAGAGGTGCAAGCCTGCATGTGTTCCACTGGCCAAGCCATGAGGCCTAGTCCAGAATCAGCGTAGGAGGGGACTACAGGAGGGTGTGGAGATGGGAGGCATGAATCACTGGGGTCTACCACAGACATTTTCCTGGTTATACTCTGGGTTCCTGCTTGACATGTGGCTAGCAGCCCTCAAATGGGGACTGGACAGCTCTCTAGGAAATGGATCTGCTATGTTGTTCCCAAGTAGAATGCAAGCTCACTGGGCATTTATTTTTCACTTCTTTATTGCCCATGCAAAGGAGAAAGCAAAGGTGATCAACTTTTTATGAAGAGAACTAAGTCCTCCTGAGTCTGGACTCAATACCATTGGGCTAGGCCAGACCTGTGAGAGCTGGGGAGAAGAGGAGAGCTTTGACCACATATATGTAGTATCTTGGTGTGCCTTGCAACACACATCAAAATTCCTTGGCTATGCCCTTCACAGACAGCAAAAAGCCTAATTTTCCATCAAAAGAAAAACAAAGAAAAGAAAATTAAATGTATATTTATCCAATAACAGGAGCAATTTTTGATAAATTGTGACACATCTGTTCATTGGTATAGTCACAGAATAATGTGAATTAAACCAACTAAATGCCAGGCACTGTTAGGTGCTGGGCATCCAAAGATGAGTACATTAAGTTCGTGATCTTATGATGCTCAAAGCCAAGTTGAGGATACTGATAAATATAGACATCCCTCAGTACCAAAAATCTAATCCATTCCTGAAAATGGTAAGTTTTGGATAGTGGGAGCCTACTGTGTTCCCAGCCCATCCGCAAACCCCAATCAATTCCCTCAAATAATATTAGAAAGCGTAATTGCTTCCACCAAGCAGTTTCTACATCACATAAAGTATTTCTACATCATATAAAGCATTTAAAACACAAATCACCTAATTATTTAACATGGAATGGGCACTCATTGCATTTTGTACGCTATAAGATACTGTACAGTGGTAGACACAATTTATGTTTTCCTTCTATGCCATATTAAACATGTATGGTAATGTACATAAACAATGAAACAACATGCTAAGGATCCTTCTTGGAAGACATTTTCACTTAATAACACAGGATGGACGCTCACGATAATGCACACATTTAAACAACACATGGTGCCATCCCGACCGGAGAACAGCTGAGCTCCTTCCGCTCCTCTAATCTGAGTTCACACGAAACCTAAATGTTTTTCCCAGCACCCACATGCAAATTGTCGGAATTTTGATCCAGATGGTGAATTCTGGGTTAAATATTTCTGCAAATTGTTAGAGTGACTACTCCAACGGTGAGAATGTAGATGGTGCAATATTAATCTTGTCCTAAGATTGAGACTGTGAAGCAACATGACAATGATCCCTGCAGAGGGTTGCAGGACCAAAGGAGAAAACAAAACTGTCTCAGACAAATACAGCTAGGTAGACATTCTTTGGGTGGGGGTGGGGAGTCGGGGGGAGGTAGGCAAACAGAGTATATGGAAGCAGTCCATTGATTGTTGGGCTGTTACTATGGTAAGTTTCTGAGTGATTGTTTCACTCTTGTTTCTGCAATAAAGACAAAAATTTTTAAATATGAGCATGTACAAAAACAATGGATGCAAATATAAGTGTGAGTGCACGGGAGTGCAGGACCCCCTCATTGCCCCCTAGACACTCCTCAGTGCCTGGGTGGACCGTGTGCAATGTTCACCTTAAAGCCCAGGTGCCTTGCCACCTGACAAGGCAAACTGCCCTTTGACCTCTGAGCTCATGCAGAAGTGTCAGCTCCCTCATCCTATGCTAAGAAACAGACACAGCAGCCTCCGCGAGACACAGCATAGATGGGACAACAGATGGAGAGGGCCCGACACTTGGGGAAAATCACCTGGGTGAGGTCTGCTTTAGGGAAGCTGGGATTCTCTGCAACCAGCAGCCACTGAGTGCAAATGTCCAACTTTATAGGTATAAATCCGTGATGGTTAATTTTATGTGTCAACTTGGCTGGGCTAAGGAATGCCCAGATCACTGGTAAAACATTCCTAGGTATACCTGTGAGGGTGTTTTTGGGAGATATTGGCATTTGAATCAATAGACTAAGTAAAAAAGATCTGCCCTCACCAAGGTGGGCAGGCATCATCCAATCTGTTGAGGGCTTAAATAGAATAAAAAGGTGAGTAGAATGCAAAGGACAAATTCTCGCTCTTCCTGAGTTGGGGCATCTATCTTTTCCTGACTTCAGAGCTCCTGGCTGTGGGGCCTTCAGATCTGGAGACTTACATATGTGGCCTCCCTGGTTCTCAGGCTTTTGGATTCAGATGAATCACACCACCTGCTTTTCTAGGTCTTCCGTTTGCAGACAGCAGATCGCAGAACTTTCCAGCCTCCCTAACCACATTAGCCAATTCCCATAGTAAATCCCCTCTTATATATCTATATATATCCTATTGGTTCTGTTTCCCCAGACAACCCTGACAAATATTATATACATATATAAATTTTTTTTCCAGTGATAATACAAGTACTTTGCTCTGTACAGTAGGTCACCGAGGGTCTATTAATTTTTTTTTTGAGACAGGGTTTCACTGTCACCCAGACTGGAGTGCAATGGCATAATCATAGTTAACTGTAGCCTCAAATTCCTGGGCTCCAGTGATCCTCCTGCCTCAGCCTCCCCAGAAGCTGGAACTACAGGCATGTGCTACCATACCTGGCTAATTTTTTAAAAAATTTTCTTTTGTAGAGATACTATGTTGACCAGGCTGGTTTCAAACTCCTGGCCTCAAGCGATTCTCCCGCCTCAGCCTCCCGAAGTGCTGGAATTACAGGTGTGAGCCACCACGCCTGGCCTATTAAATTTGTGTAATTTAAATTATACCTTGGAAACATAAGGCACTCAATATATAAAAGTCCCCTTGTAGAGAATTTTTTTGTCTTGATAAGTTGGATTTTCTCAAAGCAGGATATAACAGCAACATCTCACACTTGTTTTAGACAATTACAGTGCATCAGCTTGATGGAATATTAAGCAGTCATTAACATTTATAATTATGAAGACTGTGGAGATGCGGAAAAATGCTTCTGGTGAGTTAAGTGAAAAAGAGCTAATGTAAAATTATATTTAAACTGTTACTGCAACTAAGTACAAATGCCCAGGGAAGGGCTGGAAAAGAACATGGAATAAGCAAAGCTTTTTTACACACACCACATTTCAATCTCAAGTGGATTAAGTGAAGCTTTGTTAAAAGCAAATCCTACATCACAGCTATAGAAACAGAAGAGGTTAAAATGACTTCGCAACACATTTCAGCTCCAGCAGTATGAGTTGTTGTAACAGAGAAACCCCACAATTAAAGAGGATTAGCATAATAGTAGTGCCTTTCCTGTTCATGTCGAATCTGATCAGTGGCAGTGTGGCAGTGTGTGTCCGTGTGTGTGTGTGTGTGTGTGTGTGTGTGTTTTCTGCTCCATGTGATCTTCAGGGGCCCTGGCTGCCAGTGGCTTTATCATCTTTAACCTGTAACTCCCACAGTCTTTCTCTATTAACAATCAACCCGAGGACTGAGAAAGAACAGAGAGAGTGAAAAGTTTTGTGGGCAGGAGCTGGAAGTAGTAAACATCCTTTCTACCCATATGCTATCAGCCAAAGTGTAATCCTAAGGTGATAGATAACTGCAGAGGGGTGGAAGTAGATCTGTGTGCCAGGAGGAAGAGGAAATGGGTTCTGGTAACCAGCTGACTGATCTCTGCCACATAAGTTCTCATATCTGATCAGACATAGGGCAAGAATTGGAATCCAGGTCTTTCCTTCTTTTCTTTCTCCCTTCCTCCTTCCCTCACTTCTTCCGTCACTTCTTCCCTCCCTTCCTTCCTTCCTTCTCTTCCTTCCTTCCTTCCGAGACAAGTTCTTACTCTGTCACCCAGGCTGAGTGCAGTGGTGTGATCACAGCTTACTGCAGCCTTGACCTCCCAGGCTCAAGCGATTCTCCTGCCTCAGACTCCCATGTAGCTAAGACTACAGGTGTGTGCCACCACGCCTGACTAATTTTAAATTTTTTTTGTAGATATGGGGTTTCACCATGTTGCTGAGACTGGTCTTAAACTCCTGGGTTCAAGCAATCCTCCTGCCTTGGCCTCCCGAAGTGCTAGGATTATAGGCATGAGCCACCGTGTCCTGCCCAGTGGTTTTTCTTTACTTTAGCTCAGTGCTTAAGTTTTCTTTTTTCTTTTTTTTTTTGAGACAGAGTCTCGCTCTGTTGCCCACGCTGGAGTGCAGTGGCGCGATCTTGGCTCACTTCAAGCTCCGCGTCCTGGGTTCACGCCATTCTCCTGCCTCAGCCTCCTGAGCAGCTGGGACTACAGGCACCCGCCACCACGCCCGGCTAATTTTTTGTATTTTTAGCAGAGACGGGGTTTCATTGTGTTAGCCAGGATGGTCTCAATCTCCTGACCTCGTGATCCGCCCGCCTCGGCCTCCCAAAGTGCTGGGATTACAGGCATGTGCCACCGCGCCCGGCCAGTGCTTAAGTTTTCACATCTTCTCTCTCTCAATCACTTTCCCTCTCCTCCACTCTCCTCCCCTCTCCTTTCCTCTCCTCTCCTCTCCTTTCTCTCTCTCTCATACACACATTAAAGCTAAAGATATATATGTTGAAATCTAAACAGGAGAGTTGTTCTACATCTAAGGACACCCAATTACAATCTATGCTTCTTTTGAGGAAACACGCTACGATCTCAATGAAAATCATTCCTGGGGAAAGAAAGTTAGCAGGGATAAAACCTGGTGATGGAACAAGAGAATCTGGCTAAGAGCTGACTCGGCTGAGAAAGAAGGAGTGAAAGCCTACATAATTACATGGCCTTCACTCACATTTCCAGGGTCATTCGCATCTTTGTCAGGCATTATCCCATGGTTGATGGGTAGCAGGAAGTAAAACCCTATCCGCAGCGCACGTTCAGGCTCCCCACCACTTCCATGAAGCCCCAGCCTGAAGGCACTAGAAAACAGCTGGCATATTTATCTTCTTGGGAGCCTTAGTCCATGTGGGCTTCTATAACAAAATACCATAGACTGGGTGGCTTATAAACAATAAAAATTTCTTTCTCACAGTTCTGGAGGCTGGGAAGTCCAAGATCAAGGCACTGGCAAATTCGGTGTTTGGTGAGGACTTGCTTCCTGGTTCATAGATGGAACTTTCTCACTGTGTCCACCCAGGGCCTAAGGGGTAAGGGAGCTCTGAGGAGCCTCTTTCATATGGGTGCTAGTCCAGTTCATGTGGGCTCCATCTCATGACCTAATCACTCCTCAAAGGCCCCACTTCCAAATACCATCACATTGAGGTTTCAACACATGAATTTGAGGGTGACACATACATTCAGGTCATAGCAGGGCCCATTTTGCGAGGCTACTGCCTCACTCTTGGGGTTCTAAGACACTTGCTTGTTTTCAGAGCAATTTCACTGTGCTCCTGACCAGCAAAAGTAAGGGCACAGTCATTGAGAGCCAGTTTCAAGCAAAAACATCCTAAATAGCACATCAAAATATCATTTGGGGGTAAGCTTCAGCATCTTGGAAAACAGATATCTGTCCTAAGGTTGGCATTTTGATGTTAAATCTTCTCATTTGTTAAACAAATGAGTTCAAATCAGAACAAATGACCAAATCTTATTGGTCTCTGGTGACTGTTGTTTATGCCAAATATAGAAGTTATAGCCAGAGCTTAGACTGGACAATGTGAAAAAGAAAATTGCTATTTCATATTTCTCTGTCCTCTGCCAAATCTAACCAGTGCAATGCCTTGAACATTTGGGCACTTGGTAAATACTAAGTTAGTCATTGCGAATATAATTACTATGTTAAGTTATTTGACTGGAATTCAGAAACAACTGAAGTATGGATAACTGTACCTATACAAAATGCAGCCAGGCTGCTCTGCTCTGATAGATCTTTAACAAAAAATTTTAAAATTTTTAATTAAATTTTAGTTAATTATTTTTGAGACAGGCTGTCACTCCCTGTCACCCAGGCTGGAGTGCAGTGGCACGATCTTGGCTCACTGCAACCTCTGCCTCTTGGGTTCAAGTGACTCTCCTGCTTCAGCCTCCAGAGTAGCTGAGATTACAGGTGCACACAATCATGCATGGCTAATTTTTGTATTTTTAGTAGAGACGAGGTTTCACCATGTTTGTCTTGAACTCCTGGCCTCAAGTGATCCGCCTGCCTCGGCCTCCCAAAGTATTGGGATTACAGGCGTGAGCCACCATGCCCGGCCAATTTTTTTTTTTATTTTTAGAGACAACGTCTTGCTCTGTCACTCAAGCTGGAATGTGGTGGCGCCATCATCGCTCACTGTGGTCTTGAACTCCTCGGCTCAAGGAATCCTCTATCCTCAGCCCTGCAAGTAGCTGGACTGCAGGTGCATGCCACCATACCCATCTTTTGCTACACCTGGCTAATTTTTTTCTTTTGGTAGAGATGGAGTCTCGCTATTTTGCCCAGGCTTGCTCTGATAGATCTCTGAGCTTTTCATAGGTCCATCCATCCCCTCATCTACACCATCCCCATGCACCATCCCCACACGCCATTCTCACACACGTACAGATGAGTTATATCTTGCAGCACGCAAGGTTTTAGCTCCTTTCCCGGATTTGATTTTTAATCTGCTGTTCTTGGAAATGCAGCTCCCCAGAATTGTTCCATGGAGGGATCCTTTGTCCTGATTAACAGTGGGTTCTGAAGTGCCTCCCCTAGAGGCAGAGTGAGACCATGTGGGGTGTGTTACCTCTGGGACCACTCAAGAAACCTGTGCTTTAAGAGGTCCACCCTGGCTTGCTCTTTTTTTTGAGATGGGGTCTCAATCTGTTGCCCAAGCTAAGTGTAGTGGTGTGATCAAGGCTCACCGCAGTCTTGACCTCCTGGGCTCCATTCTCCTGCCTCAGCTTCCTGAGCAGCTGGGACCCACAGGCATGCACCATTATGCTGGGCTAATTTTTGATTTTTTGTAGAGATGAGGTCTCACTATGTTGCCCAGGCCAGTCTCAAACTTTTGGACTCAAGCAATCCTCCTGCCTCAGCCTCCCAAAGTGCTGGGATTATAGGCTTTAGCCACCACGCCCAGACTCTTTTTTTTTTTTTTTGAGACAGGGTCTTGTTCTGTTGCCCAGTCTGGAATACAGTGGTGTGCTCACAGTTTACTGCAGCCTTGACCTCCTAGGTTCAAGCAGTCCTCCTGTCTCAGCCTCCCAAGTGGCTGGGGCCACAGGTGAATGCTACTATGCCTGGCTAGCTTTTTAATTTTTTTGCAGAGAAGGGATCTCTCTCACCATGTTGCCCAGGCCAGTCTCAAACTCCTGGGCTCAAGTGATCCTCTTGCCTTGGCCTCCCAAAGTGCAGGAATTACAATCATAAGCCACTGTGTCTGGTCTTCTCCCTATTTTTTGTTTCCATGTTCAAAGGGGCAAACAATGCTTTTGGGAAAACTCTAGGAGGCTAAGTTCCCATGCCCTGAATTCAGTCTCTGTTTCTGACTACATGATCTTGGGTGAGTTCCTTGATTTTTCAGTGGGTTTACCAGCCCTTGAACCTGGGCTTGTTGTAAACTATTATATCTATATCATGAGGAGAGGGGAAGGGCAATTTAAAAGCAGGTATCGGAATTCTTTAGGGAGAGAACTGTCTTTTTGAAAATGTCATTGTAATAATCATCTTCAATATAATTTGTATAGAAAAACTTAGGGTGGAAAGAATGATCTTCTGTTCAGTTAAAACAAGAAAACAAACAAAACCTTGTTGGGCCATTTGTGAGTGGAAAGAGAGCCCTCAGAGTAAGGCTGGAATGGATTAGTGAAAGAATTCAAATTTCTGTGCAAAATGAAGTAGGAAGAAAGAAGAGGCTTTGGCAGTTGGAGAAGGAAAGGGAGAGGGAGTTCAGAGTCCAGAAAGGTGGCAGGACTTTGGTCCACGGGGATGGCCTATGGACTTTTCCATTTTAAGTAGCTTATTGTGCTATGATGTGATTCTCAGAGGCAGAAGGACTTGGGGACGGCAACGTATCCAACATCTAGTTTACAGGGAAGGCA
This sequence comes from Gorilla gorilla gorilla, assembly GCF_029281585.2. Lineage (NCBI taxonomy): Eukaryota > Metazoa > Chordata > Mammalia > Primates > Hominidae > Gorilla > Gorilla gorilla. Next base: position 114,526,920 of record NC_073238.2, on the reverse strand, counting down.
TAAGGAGCACTTATATATAAGTATATATATACAGTACTACTGTCAGGCATTACGTTAAGCATTTTACATGCATATTCTGATTTAATCCTCATACCCACTCTGTGTGACAAGCCTGTCACTATCCCCATTTTACAGATGAAGACACCGAAGCTTGCTGAAGTCAGTTAGTTAGTGGTAAGTTAGTAAGTGGTAAGTGGTTAGTCAGTAAGTTAGTGGCAGAGGCAGAGCCCAAATCTGAGTTTGACTTACTCCAAAGTCTATCCTGTTAGTCACTAGAGCACACTGTCCCCATGAACACTGAAGATTGCAGTACCAAGCTACTGAGCAGAAATTATTTGTGGTTTACTAATTAAGGGCAATAAAAGCACCCCAGAAATGCAAAGTACTAAATAAATACTAGTATTACTGTTCTTGCACTTGACCCCTGACATGTGAAGACAGCACTGTCATCTAAAATGGAAACGTGAAAGCCAGAAAGGGCTTATAATGTCAGATGCAAATGATATGTTTAGATACTCATGTCTGCATTCCACTGGATATTTCTATTCCAAGGGCCATGTTCTCAGGCATGGGACCCCCATTAAGGTCAGGATCATTTGCAAATCTAGAAAAAAATATGGCAGTATCATTTCATTTTTTTTTTCCTGAGACAAAAATAAAAATGGTTCACCATTTTGGTACAGAATTTTAAAGCAAAAATCATGGTGTTTCTAACTACTCCAGATTAAAGAAGAAGAAATTATAGCCTTTCATTCTCCTAGCAGGATGTAACTAAGGTTTAGATGAGTGAACAGATGCATGCAAAAATCAGCCACGCGCATAGAAAACATTCATTTTCACAATCTGGTAAATCTGCTAGGTATGCATGAAATGGAGCCAAGTCAATTTCAGCAGTATGTGATATCACAGCTTTGGCATGACAGGGCCCCTCCTTGGCCCCACTTGTCTCCAGGGCTGCTACCATCCAGAGGCTGGGTATTGATCACTCAGCACCCAAGGATCTGAGTAGTTCCATAACTGGTGACATGAGTCACCCCAGTTAACCGGCTGGTGTTACTTCCATCTCCAGTCAGGGTCCAGCACGTGATTACGCTTTTCCTTTTCCCACTTCATGCAGAAAAGAGACCTTTTCTGAGCTTCTTGCTACCTGGTCCTTTATCCCTCCTATAGGGAGGTCATAGAACACAGAAATCTGAAAACTGGAACTGTGTGTAGAAATCATCTTGTCCCATTCTTTCATTTTATGGATAAGGTCCAGGGAGGAGAAAAGTCTTGCCCAAGGCCACATGGGCATTTAATAATGACCCAGCCACCTTCTGATTCCCAAACCCATGTTTTTCTCACTGCAGGCTGTCTCCATTGGAAACTGTACTCAGACTACATAAAAGGGAATTATATAATTCTGTAACCCCAAACATCTATATGTCTATAAAATATTTATAGTGCAAAGGGTTCTACTGAGTCTTCTCTGGGATTTATTGTTTTTCTACTGGACTGTGAGTCCTCAAACCCATAACAATATGAGTGTGCAATCCCTTGTTAGAAAACTCTAGACAAATGTGTTTTGGACTTAAGAAGTTTTTGGACTTTAAAATGGTAATATGGCACCTAGACAATCTATTTAATATCTCCCCTCCCCAAAACCTGGAGCAAAATGTAGGAACAGTCACACTATGAGGAAGAAGTCTCAAACAGTCTCACAGCAGTTTAGGTCAGGCTTTGCTGCCCAATGTGTCGGCTGCAAACTTAATAAAACTTTTGGTTTTCAGCTTTTCGGATTTTGGAATAGTGGATACAGGATTGTGGATTCATGCTACTCTCTTCATATGGGAGGCATTAAATAAATATCAGTGACTAGTTGGCTGGTATTGCTTTATCAATAAGAAGGGTGGTTTTTCCTGAAACTTGTCAAGACTTGTATTTCTCTGTAGATTTCAGTTATTCCAGTTGCCTCTCAGTCGGTTATACTCCAGATAACAAAATGGAATAGCCCCCAGGGAACTGGGTTCAGAAGCTGAGTGCCCTGTTTGTTTCGTGGATTTTTCATAAAACAAATCCAGCCAGGATCACCAGAGGGGCGGGCTGCTTTAGGAGGCAGCTGGAGGTCGTGTGGGGACTGGCAGTGGCACCTGTCCTCCTGGGCGTCAGTAAAAGCAGTGCAGAGAGCTCCTGCCACCAGGTCCCCAATGGGCAACTGATCCCGCCTGCCATTTCTGGGCTTTCTCTGGCTCCAACCGCTTCTCAGCTTCCTCCTTCTCATCAGATGGGCAGGTTTCCAGAGCTGTCAGATTTTCTTCTGCCCAAGTTAACAGGGACATTGATTTTGGAGGAAGGGAGGCCCTTCCTCCCACCCCCATCCTTCCCTGGCTCCTGGCTGAGCCACGCCAGCTCTGTGGCATTGTCCGGTTTTATTATTACTGCCTGGCTGAGGCCTCCCTTCCCAGGTGGCCCCTGTGGCTTCCAGCCCCTCTCCACTTGGCATGTTGACATGCATTTTTGGTCTCCTAGGGAGAGCCTGCTTACCTGGATAATGGGCACTTGACCCCCTGGTTTCCAAAGTGGGCTTCTGTACCACAGCGGGACTTGCATCTGTTTTTATTGTTTTCTGGACTGTCACCAGGAGGGAGTCCTATAAACGTGACCTTGCTTGGCTGGCTTTGGGATTGATGGAAATCAGGTCACTTTGGGGGTTCTAATGGGCCTGGAGGTATGGGTTTTAGAGTGGCACCATAGGGTCCACTGTGTGTGTGGAAGAGGTCTTTGCTCCTTCAGAACCGGAACGTGGCTCTCCTAAAATTTTTTATCTGCCATGGCATTGTAGGCTCCTGTTTCTTTGTAAACTTTCTCAGGAAGGAGAAGAGAATGGAATTTTGCTTAGAAAACTGGAATGGTCTTCTAAGAAAAAGAACCCACTTCTGCCTTTTGGAGCCGACAGGAGGCTACGTTTGGAGGGCAAGGAGGGAAGGAAGGGAATTCAGTCTCTGATGTCCTCTGTCTTCCTCATCATCCTCCACTCTTCTCATTGACCATGGCGATGGCCTCCCCGTCCACACCTGCCCAGCTCAAATCCATTCTGCTGCACTCAGAATGCTATTTTGCAAGACACATATCTCTGCTGCTCGAAACCCTTAGTAGCCTTCCATTACCCTTAGAATACATCTAAAATCCTCACTGCAGTCCAAGTCCAGGATCACCAGGCCCCTGCCTTCCTCTCTAGGCTCATCCTGCATGACCCTGGGCTCTGGCCGCTCCAGCCAAGCTTCGCTTCTCACAGTTTCTTGGCAGTGCCCAGCTCCTTGTCGCCCCTGGGCTTTGGCATGTGCCTCCCCCTCCACGCACAGCCTCTCTCTCTGCTCCACTCCCCACTGTACCCCACACTTTGTCTAGTTAATTCCTCTCCATCCTTCAGCTCCTAGTTCAAATGGCATTTCCACAGGGATTCCCTCTCTCCACCCTGGAGTCCTGTTTTACACTCTCTTGTATTTTGTCTTCCCATCACATATGACAGTTCACAACCAAACATTGATGTGAGTGGCCACTGGAATGATGTATGTCTGTCTCACCAGCCATAAGCCCGGAGAGGAGAGGAGCTACACTTACTTTCCCCACCTCTGTCACCTCTAGTGATAGCCTTGTGTTGCCACAAAGTGGTTTCTCAATCATTATTTGATGAGTTACCGAGTTAATCATTTATCTAGCTAGTATGACTTCACCAACAATGTAACTCCCATGTGATAATAATAAAAAAATCCGCCTATGCTATTCTAATGTAGAATGGACATTTCCACTTGCCAGCAAAACTTGGGCATAGGTTATTCTTGAGCGTTTTGAGCTAGTCGGGATGGATGAGCTGATGTCCCCAGTCCCTGGGGACAAGTCTGCTTGGTGGCTTCATCCAGCTTCATGTTTCTCTCCTGAAGTTCCTTCAGGCTCTCTCACTGGCAGACTGGCATGTCTTCCCGAGTTGGCCAAGAGGAACACGTCCCATTGGCAATAATGTCAGCAGACTCTGAGGCCACTAAGGAGAGCAGCAAGCGAAGGCCGGGAGGGAGCCTTGGAAGGCAGCTCATTACCAGAGGCGCCAGCCGTCACACCCTCGATGGAAGGGCATAATTGCTGAAAACAGCTAATCGCTAACAGCGTGACAGCCAAGGGGCCTGCAGCCATCCCTTTCTTCGCTTCAGGATCCATTCCCCCACGAGGGGAAAGGTGCCAAAAGAGGAAGCCAGGCAGGAAGACACAGCTCTGTCTCACAGAAGGGGAATGCCTTCCCCCAACTTCCACAAGACACTTTGGGAACCCTCTCTTCATTTATTACCACGCTTGGAATCTTGATGCTGCCATCCAAATGAAGTGCCTCTGGACTTCAGACATAGAACCTTGAGCCCACCATCGGAGAGGATGGTCTTCCACATGACACTGGTCATGCACAGAAGGGAGGCTCCCAGAAGTAACATTTTGTGTTCAGGAGAGTTATGCAGGCAAACAAGGACTGAACACCCCTTGTGTAGATACTCTTGAATACAGTTCCTACAGGACGATTAAAATAAATAATACTCCCCATAATTTATTTGTTAAATTATATTTATTATAAATATAATGATTCATTAAAATAAGTGGATGGCTTCATTTAGCAAATGTCCAAACAGATATCAAAATGGAAATTGTCGTAGGAACCTGGGAGGTGTGTGTCTAAAAAATTAACAAGCATACAGTACCAGGGTAAATTCAAGAATTTCTTTTCCCCCACCCCACCTCCCCCAGCCATCTGACAAGTGTCTTGTGTGTGTGTCCAGCTGTGCTAGATGCTCAGGACATGAACTTGCTTGTGGCCTTAAGGAGCTTACATACTCATGGGAGAAACCCACAAAAAAGTCAGCAACTGTACTTTAGAATAGGAAGGACCAGGATCAGAGCTGTCAATGTGAGTTTTTTGATGTATGAAGGCAGCTTTTCAACATGGAAAAGATCATGTGGGTTACTTTGGTTTTTAAGTTAATATTAAATTCATTAAAATTACTAATTCAAAAATTCACCTTCCTTAGGCCTTTGTCCTCCACCTCCAATGTTATCATTCTATTTATAAATAAAATTGATTACTTCAGGTTGACTATATCTAAACAAGTTGAAACCTCAATTGGCACCATTTACGACTTTATTAAATTCCCTTAAACTTTCAAAACTATATTCATGAATTTAATACAGTCATTTTCTTGTCCTTCAAAAGCTCGATCTAACAAGAAAAACCTCAAATACTTCAACACTGCTTTTAAGTCTATAGTTTTTTTTTTAAGTCTATAAATTATAGTATTATCTCTGGTGACTAAAGTTGCTTATGGGCCAGATATCTTCTCCAGCACAAAGGGCTCAGGTGACCGTTCCTCTACAAGAGGATCCTAGGCCAGACACAGTAGCTCACACCTAAAACCTCAGCACTTTGGGAGGCCGAGGCAGGCTGATCGCCTGAGCCCAGGAGTTTGAGACCAGTCTGGGCAACACGGCAGTACTCCATCTCTACAAAAATACAAAAAATGAGCCTGGAGTGGGGGTGTGGGCCTGTGGTCCCAGCTACTCAGGAGGCTGAGGCAGGAGAATTGCTTGAGCCCAGGTGGTCCACGCTGCAGTGAGCTGTGATTGCGCCACTGCACTCAAGCCTGGGTGACAGAGTGAGACCCCATTTCAAAAACAAACAAACAACAACAAAAACAAAAACAAAAAACAAGAGGATCCTGAACCTTCCCAAGGTTGCCATGACCACAGGGAACTTCAAGTTCATATGCTTTGAACAGAGTTGGTTTTCTTGGGTCTAAACTACAATCTATCCTAATCCTTTCCTCTGCTTTGAGGAGGAACCTTCTCTCACAAGTTGCTGCTAATTTTTAAAAAATTCTTTTAACTCTTCTCATATTCTTCATATTCTAGATTAGGCCCAAGTTATTTTTCTTTTTCCTTTTTAAAAAATATCTTATTGTGGTGAAACATACCTAACATAAAATTTACTGTTTTAAACCCTTTAGAGTGTACACTGGCAGTAAGTACATTTATCTTATTGTGCAACCATCACCACCATCCATCACCAGAACATTTTTCCTCTTCCTAAACTCCCCGTTCCTCCTTCCCCCCCGGCCCCTGGAAACTGTCATTCTCCTTTCTCTATGAATCTGATGACTCTAGTACCTCATGTAAGTGGAATTATACAGGATTTGTCCTTTTGTGACTGGCTTATTTCACTCAGCGTAATATTCTCAAGGTTCATCCATGTTGTAGCATGTATCAGAAGATCTTTCCTTTTTAAAAACAAAGACACCGCATTTTGTTTGCCCGTTCATCTGTGAGCGGGCACCTAGGTTGCTTCGACCTTTTGGCTACAGAGAATAATGCTGCCAGGAACATGGGTGTGCTGGCTCTCAATCCTTATGGATAACTGAATACCAGCCAGTGGATTCTGCATCAAATCAGACCTTCATGGCTTAGTCATGCACATGCGGGGAGACACATCTCAGTAAGAAAGCATAAAGAACGCACCTATCAACTACTAAGTTCTGAATAGATGTGGACTGGACTTTCTGCCCCTTCTTGCTCTATCTGAGGAGAAATCAATGGGTTGTGGTTTGCAGCTGCAGCAGGAGCCACAGGAATTAGCAGTGAAGGTTGAACTGGCTGGAGACAGGAGGCTACTTTCCTCCTTGAATACCATTGCGAATGGGGTAGCCCTACCTCAACAATCTTGTGTGAACACCAGCTCTAATTGGAAGCACTAGGGTAGCTCAAATAGGGTCTCCGTACATCCTTCCACCCCTGCAAGTCCACTGTTGATCATCCGTCCACATAACACAAGAATGTAGACACAGCCATCTGGAGTTAAAATGCTGTTTAGTCTGACCAGATCACACCCATGTGTGAACCAGATGGCAGGCCTTGCCCTGCACAAACTCCACTGCCCTTACTTCTGACTCCCAGCAGCTCAACTACCCAAGGGTAAGAGGCAATACAACAGAAGATTTAGAATATGGTAAGAGGAGGAAAAATCAGACAGACGAATGGCTGTACATAATAACAGTGAAGGTATCTAATATTTACGGAGCATATTCCATGTGCCAGGCATTGTGCTGAAGTGGTTCAGATACATTACCTCATTTGACCTCTGAAATAATCTAATGAAGTAGGTACTATGGTTGTTTCTGATTTTAAAGATCAGAAATCTGAGGCTTAACAAAATGAAATATTAACTTGCCCAAGATTAAGGAAGTAACAAAGGTAAGAACTGAATCTACCTTTGCTTCTGGTGTTTGGTCTTAATTACAATGCAATACTTCTAGGGTCATCCAACAGATAACTGGGTAAAAGGTGTAATGAGACAAAATACATATGAAACACAGTTACTAAGCATATGGAAACCACACAATTGATTTTAAAAACTAATTAAGGCAACAATAAAGTATAATTATATATATACTAAGTAATAAAACAAAGTTAAAAGTAATACTTAATGTGGAGACACTGGTATACTCCAGTATTGTTGTTGAAAATGTATTATCAATCTTCAGAAAATCACTTTTGAAATATCCCTTTTATAAAACACTTCAGCAGTGTATAACAAAATTCACAAAAATGTTTCTACCCATTGATTTGGTAATTCCAGTCCTAGAAATGCATCCTAAAGAAATAAGTATAAGAGGAAAAAAGTTATGTACATGAAACTCTTTATTGCTAAAATTATAAAATCTTGTTATAAAACAATTATAAAATTACAGTGAAAAACTGAAGACAATCTAAATATTCAATGGTAGGGGAATAGTTAACTGAATTGAAGTGAAATCATTAGATGCATACTATACATCTGTTAAAATAATAAATACAAAGATCTCTGTAGCAATTTAAAAAGCAGAAAATGAAATTACAACAACGCAACCATGTAAAAATTATGGCTGCAAAGGGAGCAAAGGAAAATAGGGCAGTATTGAGGTGAATTTTGTGTGAGCTTGGTGGATTCAGAATTATTTCTTCCCTTTTAAAGATATTCTTCATTGCTTTTAAAAGCAATAAAAATTAAAAATGTTAAGTACCTGACAAGACTTGTCCATAAAAATAAGGGCACTTGCTGAGTTGTTTTGATGATTAAATAAGTTAATGGATGCAAAAGCACCTCGAAATAATCCCTGCAGGCACTCAGTAGCTCTCCCTCTGAGTCCCCTCCCCCACCCCCTCCTTCCTCCCAGCTTTAGTATCCTGAGGGCGTGGGAGCAACCGGGCACATTGGGATGGTAGAAGTTTCTTGTCAGTACCGCTCCCTTTCTCACCAAGAGTGTTGACTTCACTTCTTGTTTTTATCCATGACTTCCAGGGCTCAGTAGGCTCCGGACACTCACGCTTTCTGACTCTCTTCAAATTAACTTGTTTTCTTCTCCTTGGTTAATATATAGGTTTTCAAAGTATATGCTATTAACAGTATGGCAATTCCTCAAAAAATTAAACAAAGAACTACTGGATGATCCAGCAATCCCACTTCTGGGGATATACCCAAAAGAATTAAAGCAGGGACTGGAACAGACACTTGTACACCCATGTTCATGGCAACAGTATTTACAACAGCCAAAAGTGGAAAGAACCCACGTGTCTATTGACAGATAAGTGGATAAGCAAAATGTGGTATATACATGCGATGGAATACTATTCAGCCTCAAAAAGGAAGGACATTTTGATACACACTATAACACAAATGAATCTTGAAGACAATAGGTGGAGTGAAATAAGCCAGTCACAAAAGGACAAATACTGCATGATTCCACTTCTATGAGGTATCTAGAGTAGACAAATTCATATAGACAGAAAGCAGAATGGGAGTTGCCAGGGACGGGAGGGGGAAATGGGGAGTTATTGTTGAATGGTAAAGTCTCTGCTGGGGAAGATGAAAAGTTCTGGAGATGCTGATGGTGATGATTATAAAACAATGTGAATATTCTTAATGCCACTGAACTATACAGTTAAAAATGGTTTAAATGGTAAAATGTATGTTCTGCATATTTTATCACTTTTTTAAAAAGCATATGGCATTAATATGGTATCCCTCACAGGTGATATATTAACAACTTACCAGTTACTATATTGACATTTATCAAGTATTTTCTGGAGGCGATGCCTTAGTTGAAAGATGAGGGAAAACGGAACATTTCAGGTATAAAGGCAGGTGAGACAGGAAGACTACAGGGCAGGGAGCCTTTCGCTTCCCTAAAAACTGCACTGCAGCTGCACAAATCCCATTACTCTGTCTTCATGTATAGGATCTCTCTGATCATCAAGGGAGCATGGAAAAAAAAACAGTTAGAGGTGAAAGGTCAGTTTGGGTGGTGCTTATAGTGGCCAACAAGAGAGGAAGTCAGAAAAAAGATGGAGGGAATTCAGAAAAACAACAGCAACAGTATAACCAACAGAGAAGCTCTCTAGATCCACCTGCTGTAGCCCAAACAACAAGAGTCTGCTGAACAGTTTAATGTCAAATCCAGATCTTTGCAAGAGCCCTTGGGGGCCATGTGGCCCAAACTCCTGCAGCAGGACTTCCTGATGAGTGGCTGCTGGGAAGGGGAGCTGCTTTGTTGATGAGGCGCTCGCTCTCTGCCCTTGTGCACTGCTAATTCTCAGACAGTTATTTCTCCTGTTGAGTGAAAGCTTACGTCCTTTGTTGATGGGGTCTGTCCTCACTCCACCCTCTGAAGCAGCACAGAACGATTCCACTCCCTTTTCTCTTTGAAGTCGTTTCTGTTTTCTGGTCGTCTTTTCTTCAGTATTAACATCCTCAGCATCTTCCGCTGTTTCTTGTTCTCTAGTTCATGGCTACCAGACCTGCACTCCGGCCTTCAGGTGTGGTGTGATCAGTACTCTCAACCTCTGTTAGCTGGACACTGTTCTCCAGTTAGGACTGTAGTTGAACCCCACTGTTAGTATGACCGTGAATGTCTATCTGACTCCCATACTAGATGGTAAACTACCTGACAGTTCATGTGCAAAGGACCAGAGAGTTTATTGATTTCACTGTTGATCAATTCAACCCACTGGGCCCCCCAAATCAACAAATGAACCATCTCCTAAATGGAAAAGAAACAACATTGGTTGTGTTTTAGGCACTCTGGTAAGTGTTTTACATACATATTTTCTTTGTTCCACACATCAACCCCAGGTGAGAAGTATTACTTTCTCCATTACACATATTAGGAAAGTCAGGTCAGTTCACACTGCTAAGAAGAATCAAATCCAATGTATTGGACACCAAAGCCCATAGGCTTTCCACCGCAGTTCCTTTTCAGTTAGGATACATTGGGCTGGAAGATTGGAAACCCAAATTCAGACTGGCTTAATTAAACACTAACGACATTTATGTGACAACATCCAGTGATGGCCTGGTGAAGCCAGCAGCTGAGCAGTGTCATCAAGGATGCCCATTCATTCTCTACTTACTCTCCAACCCACAATGTTGCCTTTGTTCTAGGGCAAGCTATCCTTAGTGACTGTAGCAACACATCCTTTTGTCATTGTTAGCAGAAAGGAAAGACTGATTTGCCATGGCCTTCTCTTACGAGGAAAGAAAACCTTCCTAGAAACCTTCGGCCAGCCACTCCACATCTGTCACTGGTGATGAAAAGTCAGGGCTGGCAAGAAGGGCTGAATTGCCCCTTGTTGATCTAGTCAGACTTAGCCCTTGAGTTTGGATGAGTTACCGATTTGCTTGGTTACAGAGAAGTGGGATAGATCTTGAGAGTCCACCACAATCATGCCATTCCCACCTCCACGAAGAGTAATGAAGTGGCACATGCTGGGAAAGCCTTGGGTGCTGGCAATATACACCCAATCCCTGCCTGCAGAGTGTCCAGTCTAGTGTGAACGGTAAGCGCTGTACGTGTATTTGAGGTTTGATGCATGTTACAGAACAGAAAGTACATATAGCACATGTAGAATATACAGCCAGGAAGATAAATGAGTCTGAGTAGTCCTGGAAGGCCTCGTGAGTTAAGATGTTCCCAGCAAGACCCAAGGATGCTGGGCAGAGGGAAGAGCACACAAGCAGCTTGGAGTGCAGAATACACTGTCTATCTCTCACACTCCCATCTAAAGTCCTGGGGATGCCTTCCAGCCAGAGACCAGTCATTTATGGAGTCACTCATTCATACATGCATTCATTTCACAAATATTTACCTGCAGCAAGTGAGAACTTGTGTACTGCACTGGTGAGAGGGACTTAGGAAATGAGGTCTGTGAATGAGTGAAGCATTATAGCTCCCCCCTTTCCCATTAGCCGTCCTATTGTTTATCTGAACTTCAACTAGAGTCTGGACCCCTCCAAAATAAGTGAATTTCAAACTAAATGTGGTACATTCTGCTATGTCTAAAGTTTGAGTGAAATTTAACAATAACAATAACCAAAAAAGAGTTTGGAATTATTAAATTAAAATGAGGTTTTAAGATTGCTATGGACTAAATATATCCCCCCCAAATTCTTACATGCAAGCCCTAATCCCCAATGTGATGGGGATGATTTCTTTCTTGGTCATGTGAGGATACAGAAAGAAGGTGGCCACTTGCAAACCAAGAAGAGAGAGCCCTCACTGGGAACTGGCCAGCACCTTGATCTTGGATGTGCCAGCCTCCAGAACTGTAAGAAATAAATGTTTGTTCTTTCAGCCACCCAATCTACAGTGTTTTGTTACAGCAGCCCAAAGGGACTAAAAAAAGATTCTAGGTAAATTTCAGTGATGTGTGGTGTTTTTTTTTTTTTTTTTTTTGAGATGGAGTTTCGCTCTTGTTGCCCAGGCTGGAGTGCAATGGTGCTATCTTGGCTCACTGCAACCTCCGCCTACCAGGTTCAAGAGATTCTCCTGCCTCAGTCTCCTGAGTAGCTGGGATTACAGGCATGCGCCACCATGCCCGGCTAATTTTGTATTTTTAGTAGAGAAGGGGCTTCTCCATGTTGGTCAGGCTGGTCTCGAACTCCTGACCTCAGGTGATCCGCCTGCCTCGGCCTCCCAAAGTCCTGGGATTACAGGTGTGAGCCACTGCACCCGGCCGTGTTTTCTTATTAGGTGTTTCTATCAACTGTCACATTACCTTCTTATAAACCTTAGCATATGCAGAAAGTGACAGTATTAACAAGAATAAAAACTGAAGGAGAAAAGGCACAAGCTGTTAGCCACACAGAATTTGGTAGACAAAGCACATAAACTCCCATTTTGCTTTTCTAAGAAACAGTCTATTTAACTTCAAGGAGAATTCTTTTTTTTCTATTACTTTCTTTTCCAAAACTTTTATCTCTTTCCAAATCAATAATTATCAGATGTCACATTCAGGCTGATAAAAAAAAAATCCAACTGTCTACTGAAATGGCAATAAAAGAATGCCTTGGAACAGTATGGTTCTTGCCATGAGGACACCTAACTATTTTTTCATTTATTTTGGTGATGGGAACTGCACTTCAACATTAATATGTAATTAATATTACAAACTGTATTTGATAAATATCAAAGTAATAAGAATAGGCAGGGGGAAAAGGGAAAACATTAAGCCTGCATTTAAAAGTCTTTAACAAACGTTCCTCACAGCTTGAGCTCAGATGCTTAGAGGCCAGGAGACTGGGGCACTCCAACAGGGACGTGTGGAGGGGGGGCACCTGGTGACAGTTGCCAAGAGCAGCTCAAGGCCTATACTAAGGGCGACAGTGATGTTATTTAAGCCTCAGCTTCCCCTTCTGCCCTCACTTACACCCTCAGAGCTGCTCCTTCCCCTACTGGGGCTGCTCCTATGAAACTTTGTTCTTCAGGAAAGACTCAGATGATTTTATCCTATCAGTTAGGGTCTTCTGAAGCAAGGGGGCAGAAACCCAATTATGTTTTTTTTTGTTTGTTTGTTTTTTGTTTTTAATTTGAGACAGGGTCTCACTCTGCCGCCCAGGCTGGAGTTCAGTGGTGCAATCTTGGCTCACTGCAACCTCTGCCTCCTGGGCTCACGCGATTCTCCTGCCTCAGCCTCTTGAGTAGCTGGGACTACAGGCATGCACCACCATGCCAGGCTAATTTTTGTATTTTTAGCAGAGACGGAGTTTCACCATGTTGGCCAGGCTTGTCTCGAACTCCTGACCTCAGGTGATCCACCCACCCCGGCCTCCCAAAGTGCTGGGATTACAGGCGTGAGCTACCAAACCCGGCCAATTATGTCTTAAGCCAAAAGGGATTGTATTGGCTCAGGTGAGCCTTTCCAGGCCAGGGATTTTGCCTCGGTGACTGCTGAAATCAGGCCCAAGCAGTATCCTCAGGACAGGATTTCTCTCCACCTCTCAGATCTGATTTCTGTAGGTGGCTTCATTTCTGGTTCCATTTGTTGGGGCCTGGACATAGCCTCTCCCAGGCACTGGTTGCAGCAGCAGCGCCAAGCTCACCTCCTCAGGTAAAATTCAGAGAGAAATGAACTCTCCCTTAAATTTCTCCCCAAAAAGCCTGATATTCACTCTGATTGGACTGGCTGAAGTCATGTGGCCTGGCCTGAACCAATCATGGTGGCCAGTGGAATGCAGCACACTGACTGGTTGGCCCTGAGCCCCAGACTCCACTGGGGCTGAAGCCACACCCAAACCATGTGGGCGAAAAGGAATTGGGAGGCAAGGTCTGAAGGAGGAAAAAATGGGTGCCAGTGAGGGGAGGACAACAAACTGCATGTTCTTCTACATGCAGTCATGTTCCTCCCAGGAACATTTCCTTTTGGCAGGAGCCAAAGCCTTCAAAGAAAAGAATCTCAACAGGATCCCTAATCATGGCATTTCCAGCGCTCTGTGGAGGAAGGCCATGCTCTGAATGGCCCAGCTTCCTCACACACCACACCGCTGCAGGCCCCTGGGTGGGTGCACGCGACATCTGACCTGTTCTCCCACATAAGCAGGCACACAACATGTGTGCTTCACGTGTAACCTGTACCAGAAAACCAGGGTGTTGACATGATTGATATCCACGTAATTAGCCACTTTGGTACATATGATGGATCTGCACAGGATTATCTACCTCGATACCTATGTGATTGATCCCCATGTGATTATCTGCCATGTAGACACACCCTTCCCTGCTTCCAATGCAATTACCTTCCTCCAGATAAATGAAATTGAAGCCCACGTGATGACCTGCTCCAGATACACACATGATTGATGCCCATGCAATTATCTAACACAATGATATGCCAGTGATTGATGCCCATGTGATTATCTGCTGACGATACCCGTGCAAATGAAAATTGGCAAGTCCTGCAAGCTCTAATAATCACCCTCACCAGCATGTGAAAACCAATTGCTAAGACTTAAGAAAGGCTCTTCTTTAAAAAGGCCACTCATATACTATTAAGTGTGTGTGTATGTGTGTGTGTGTGAATGTGTGTATATCATGCAATATATGTGTATATATTTATATGTATGTGTATATATGTATATATGTGAGATATATCCATCTTTCTGAAGTGTTTGAAGTAAATATTTGAATAGGACTATAAAAATTAAATAAATGTCAAAGTTCTTTCCAGCTCTATAATTCTCAGATTCAAGAGTTTAATAATAACTGAAAAAGCATTATTGACTTCACAGAAAATAGCAGACATTTATTCAGCTTATTGCCCAGCCTCCACTGTCTTTCCTTTAAAAAGAAACGGTCTCTAAGAAATAGCATGTTTGGCCATTTCTCTTTTCCTTTTCCCAATTCGCTGTTCTTACTTTTGAGAAAAGCATGTAATATCCCCACACAATTTGATGATTTTCTTTGTTATTGTCAAAAATGCTAATCCACGAAGAGTCCCTTCTTGGGTTATGTTAATTCAGCTGCCTGTTTTATAATAGGATTATGTTTCCCAGGATTTAAAAATCCCACTTGTTAACTACCAAATAGACTTCTACAGCAGCTATAAAAATCTAATTTAATCCCTATTGGCATTAACAAAATAGCTGAGGTACGATTTATGTCTAACTACACTTAACACTCTACAACCTCCAATAAATATATGACATTTCTTTTGAAGTTATAAAACGTAACTGTTCAGTGGAATAACTGGAGTCTCGTGGGTCCAATCATGCAATATCTCTAAGGCAGAACAAATGTTGTTTACATACGGTAAGGATTACAGGGAAAGTTTGTTTAAACAGATTAATGGATGTTTACGTGTATTAATACTCTCTTTTACATCATGCAAATTCCAATTAAAATGATCTTCATTTCTTTCACTGGAAAATAATTACAGAGGGAGCCAACTATTTGCTCTGTTACCATTTAGTTTAAGAATCTAATTAGCTTAGAATAAATTTCAGAACGGAACACTCACCAAACTTGAGGTAGGTGACTAATACCACATTTCACTTTACAAAGGGGGAAGGCACTTTTTGCTGAGTGAGTGAAGATGATGGAGGGGGAACGAGCCCAAACATGATCCCATGGGCCAAAGAGAGCAGTAAGCAGATTCTCTTTTGTCTTTTGGTCTTCATTCTTATATTACTCTCTCTTCAAAAAATGGAATTGAGATGACATTAAAGGGCCTTCTGGGAATGTAAAATTTGAGCGCAGTGAAACAGAGACATATTTCTTCTCCTGCCTCTCCCCTCCCTCCTTCTTCAGATAGGTGACTATGAGGAAGCTTATGGTAAGCCAGATGGGAACAGAGAAACGCTGGCAAATATTGTTTCAAGATGAAGGAGAGGAAAACAAGGAGGCTGACATGTAACATATCAAAGAATATCCAGGCACTCAAGTTGAACATGAATCTCAGGGCAGTCCAACCTCTTTAAAGATGCAAATTGCAGTCAAACACAGAAAACAGTAGGGTTCTGTTTATCCTTTCACAAAGGGTGCAAACTGCTAATCAGGCTCCATTGCTGGGCTGGCCACTTTGTTTATCAATAAACAGGAAGACAGTTAGGCTATAATTTTCCTGCCTAGTACTGGTAGCCAAAAGGAAATGCTGGCAGCTTGGTAGTACTGAGTTCCAGTTGCATCAAAACCCAATTATTATTGTAATAATGTATGGGTGTTTGCAAGTTGCACAGGCGTGCTACACATGTCCACAAAATCACGTGGAACATATTGGCAGAGAACGAGCTTGGTGATACACGGACTAAGGGGAGCTGTCAAAATAGGCCTGGTCCTCCAAGAGCTCAGCTGTGGAGTGTTGTTTAAACACACATACACACACACACACACACACACACACACAAACAGCTAACATGGCAGACACAGAAATCTTTTATATATTAATACAACACAACAAAAACATGATTTGAATAAGATCAAACAACAAACAGGCAATAAACTCAGCTCCAAAACCAGAAATTTGACTGGAATATTTTCTAACTGCCACTGCAAGTTCTGTTAACATGGAATGCTTATACATCCTCTAAAAGAGACAGTTCAGAGTTATTTTCATGTCAGTGGAACTACCTTCCTGAGATACTATAAGATCTTAAATCTTAAATATAGTGTAAGATCCCAGATCTAACATATAACAAAAATTCAGTCATACATGTATTTAGGCATTAAAATCGCTCAACTCATGACTTGAGTTCTTTCATTTCTGTCTCCACACATGCACCTATATGAGACTAAGATGCACTCTGAACTCTATATAACTCCCAAAGTGGGGCATGACAAACATAAAATAAAAAGGGACTATAATTTCTACAACATGGTGCTTCTATCAATGTTGAAATAATAGCAAATTAATAACAGCTACCATATATTGATCACATGTAACCCATTTATTCATAAAATATTTGCTGAATATCTACTATGACTATGTTTTGGGCACCCTGGTAAGCAATGGGGGATACGATGGCACCCTCTTCACAAAGCCAAGAGCCTACCAGGGAAGCAGGTATGAAGTAAGTCATAACATTAGGGTGTGGTGACTGCCCAGATGGAGTAGGTGGGCTGCCCACTTTTGCTTGTACCCAACCAGTCTACACTACTGTGTCTGACTCTCCAAGATGCCACCCCACAGCAACCTGCCTGGCAACTTGAGATGGGGAACCTTGGCTCACTTCTGCTAGGATGATATTGGACAAGTGAAAATCCAGCAGGTTTTGTGTGGCTCTGTTAATAACCTTCATTAGCAAATGTGGTGATCAAAGTGCAGCTCTGGGGTATGGACTGCCTGGCTTCCTTGCTTATTAGCTGTGTGACCTTGGGCAAGTTTGTTAACCTCTCTGTATTCCACTTTCCTTATCTGTCATCTGTCAATGGGGAGAATAATAGCACCTCTTTCATAGAATTGCTATGAACATGAAATGAGTTAACCCATGCAGAGCACTTAGAAATAGTGCTAGCACACAGGAAGTACTCCCTAAATGTTCTCTGGAATCAATCTCAGATCATCTTCAGCACCATGGTCAGCTCCACAGCCTGGCCCTCTTAGGAAGGGGAGAGGCTGGAAGGAACTATTGTGGGGAACTGCCTTCGGTTTAGGAATGGGCCAAAATTCAAGGAGGCCACTGTCCTCCAGCCAAACCCAGGAAGGAGATGTGTTAGTGCCCACCCCACTTGTGGCCCTCAAAGTTGAAGGCTGATGGCATGCAGCATGTCTCCAGTGAAGCAGCCCAATCATGGCTGCCAGCACAGGGAGCCATGATGGCCCTGACCAGTGGAAGTTCCTAGGTCTGTTCTTCCTAATCCTTATGTCTTGACCACAAATTTGGGCTCTCATACCCACTTCAGGCTCCCTTTGCTCTGACTATGTGGAACAGTTTTTTTCCACTTATTGGCCCTCTCTACTTTGCTTTCCCCTGTGTCCCTATCCATCCACAGCTCTAGGAAAGAGAAACTCTTGACAACATTCCACCCTGCCCCATGCCCTGCAGACCTGCACCAGTTGGGCCAGGTTATCAGCCTTCCCCTGCAAAATGGCAGGGGGCTTAGATGAAATGCTCAGCAGAATGCCTACTGGTGTTCAACCTTAGTTTCATTCTTCTACCCCTGGAGGCTCCAAGAATTCACCCTCCAATTCTTGAATAGTCTTTGGGAAACCAAAGACAAAGCTGGCCTTTTATCTCCGGCCAGCTCCCTGGCTCATCTTTCTCTCTAGGCTTTTGAGCTCTTTTGACAGATGTTTAGGGAGAGTTTTTGTTTTTTGTGTTTTTGAGACAGGTTCTCACTCTGTCACCCAGGCTGGAGTTTGGTGGCATGATCATGGCCCACTGCAGTCTCAACATCCTGGGCTCAAGCAATCTTCCCATCTCAGACTCCTGAGTAACTGGGACCACAAGCACATGCCACCATGCCTGGGTAATTTTCTTTTTCTTTTGTAGAGGTGGGGTCTCACTATGTTGCCCAGGCTGATCTTGAACTCCTGGCCTCAAGTGATCCTCCCTCCTCAGCCTCCCAAAGTGCTAGGATTACAGGTGTGAGCCACTATCCCTGGCCCTAGAAAAGTCTTTTTGGTTTAATTACCTGGAGTTAATCAATAACTTACCCAAGAATATGCTGCTTCTTAGACTAGACTTGGCTGAGAATTCAGGGCCCAACTGCTAACTTTTGGAGGTTAATTTCTGACCAATAAATGGCTAACACAACTGCATTACATGGAGGAAATTGCAAAAACATATTTGAAATAGCACATTTTTAGTAGAAGGGCAGGCTGTGTCTTGAGTTAATTCCTGACTTGACATTTGCTCCTCACGAGCCACACTTTCCTCCTCTTTTATCAGCAAAACACCATGCGGCCTGCATAGCCGGCACAGAATAAGATTTAAACCACCACTACCACCATCCTGAGAAGCTTTGATGTATTTAAAAATACATGGCAAAAGTATGATATTATTGCTGAACTCTGTCTCTAAATCAGAATATTAAATTATGACTTAAAATACACCCACTGATTTATTATTAAAAACATAGTATTTAGCCTGGGTGTGGTGGCTTACACCTATAATCCCAGCACTTTCGGAGGCCAAGACAGACGGATCACCTGAGGTCAGGAGTTCTAGATCAGCCTGGCCAACATGGTGAAATCCTGCCTCTACCAAAAATACAAAAATTAGCCAGGTGTGGTGGCACATGCCTGTAATCCCAACTACTCGGGAGGCTGAGGCATGAGAATTGGTTGAACTCAGATGGTGGAGGTTGTGGTGAGCCAAGACAGCACCACTGCACTCTAGCCTGGGTGACAGCATATGACTCCATCTCAAAATAATAATAATAATAATAATAATAATAATAATAAATGAAAATATAGTATTTAATACTGTTATAAATTGTGGCAAATGTAATTTTTAAAAACTGAAAATAATACTATGTTTTGATATGAAGCATGTTCTCTGCATGATTTCACACTATCTCCTCTTTATTTTGGCAGTGGTTATATACACTTGAATCTTTTTTCTTGAGATGGAGTCTTGCTCTTGTCAGTCACGCTGGAGTGTAGTGGTGCAATCTCGGCTCACTGCAACCTCCACCTCCTGGGTTCAAGTGATCCTCCTGCCTCAGCCTCCCAGAAGCTGGGATTACAGGTGTGTGCCACCACGCCCACCTAATTTTTGTATTTTTAGTAGAGAGAGGGTTTCATCATGTTGGCCAGGCTGATCTCGAACTCCTGACCTCAGGTGATCTGCCTGCCTCGGCCTCCCAAAGTGCTGGGATTACAGGCGTGAGCCACAGTGCCTGGCCACATATTTGATTCGTTAGTCACAGATTTAGCAAACCAAAACCTCTTAAATTTATTTTGTAAAAATCACCTGTGGTCCTGGTCCAACGGACAGATTTTAATTAGTAGCTATATTTGGAATAAGTAACTTTAATGATTTTCACCATAGTCTCGAAGCTATTTCTTACTTCATATTAGAGGAAATGGATGCAGTTTCCACATTTATAAAGCTTTGAATCATTTAAGCTGCGTTTTCTTTCTTTCTTTCTTTCTTTCTTTAATCTTAATTTTGAGCTGGAGCTCAAAGATCTGTTTTATTGCCTAGGCCCGGGCTTTCTGTAGCCAGATATATCACATTATAGATCATACTCAGTCTTACTTAATTGGATTCCTAGGAATTGCAGGAAAAGAAATAACTGGCAATTTAAAGCCTGCATCTCTTTGAAAAGAGACTTTGCTGAGCTCATTAAATGGAAATTGCTGACTATTATGACCCTAATAGAGATATTTGAATCCTTGCCTTAAGAGGATGCCTGGTTTGAAGAATAAAACAATGAGAAAAAATTTTTTGTTGTTTTTTATTTATTTTTTAACAATTACTGTTCAAAAGGGGAAAGGTTATTTAAGGGTATGAAGAGACTGATAAAAGACTGAAAACACTTTACTACTTTTATAAAAACCTGGATAGGTTTTTATATCAGAACCTTTAAGGATCAAAAAGACCTTGCAGAGTTCCTAAGCACAGTTCAGCTTTCCACACTGTTCCAGAAAGACTCAGATATCCTAATTCCTATTGAAGACATCTCCTGAGCTCTTAAGTCTTTTAATAAAGGCAAGGCACCTGGGAGAGGAGCCTTCCCATCCTAATTTCACACCCCTATTGAAGAGGAGTTGGCTCCCCATGCCCCTGTATACATTTAATCATTCCCTGCACATTAGTTCACTGGCTCGCTGTGGGAAGTATACACCTAGCCACTCTACTAATTTATTTCAACAAAAGTGACAGCACTGAGGAATTTAAAAGTTAGCCAAATGGATTCGTGTATGTGTACGGTGTGTCTATGTAAGCACAAATGGGGCTTTAAGGTCTATGTACTGTGTGTGTGTGTGTGTGTGTGTGTGTGTGTTTTGTCCGCACATGTGCACAAGAAGAAGTATAAATGAGAGCACAAAGTAGAGAGAATATATACGCTCAGGTGGAAAGGACCCTCCATCTGTATGGCAATTAAAGTAATAATAATAAAGAGTACTAATAAATTAATAATAAAGACTAATAATAAGCCAATAACTTTAACTGATATTGGGCATTTCTTTCTGAGCAACTCACACTGACAAATGGAGGGCCTCCCGGTTCTGCAGTCTAACAGATGACTACAGGAGGCCTTGCAGGAATTTCTGTTTGGGGAAGAGGCACTTAGGAAGGGGCTCACTGTGGGGGTCATAGCTGCACTCCCTTCTCTACAGCATAGCCTCCAGTTGTTCTCACCTCCACAACCACTCACCTTCTTTTAGGCCTTGGCAGGAGAAGCATTCAAAGAGCATGGCCCAGTTGACAAACTCCAGGGGTGGGGCGTGGGGTGGGGTGTGGGGTGGAGGGACTGCCAAAGCACTGACTGCCACTTAGAAGGCATTTGCCTTCCTCTGTGTTTCACCGTGGAAGGCA
The DNA here is from genome assembly GCF_029281585.2 of Gorilla gorilla gorilla. Classification (NCBI taxonomy): domain Eukaryota; kingdom Metazoa; phylum Chordata; class Mammalia; order Primates; family Hominidae; genus Gorilla; species Gorilla gorilla. The sequence continues at coordinate 114,505,619 of NC_073238.2, read as the reverse complement.
GCTGCAACAAGGCGGCCCTCCTGGTTGCCCCGAGTACTCTGCCACGTGGAGCAGCTGGCTGAGAAGAAAGCGGCTGCTCTGATCACCACTCAACCAGGTGCTTCCCCTGCCCCCTCTACTGAGGGTGGCCAGCTCTCCCCAGACAATCCCAGCCCACCTGCGGCTGCCCTCCCATTCCTGTTTCCCACGGTGGGGAAGGGTCACTGTGTGTGGGTCTTGCTCAGTGCCCAGCCTCCAGCCCAGCTCCCACTTGCTCTGAACTGTCCTCAGCCAGATGGTGCTGCCTTCTCTGGACTTTTTCTTATTCCCTTTCTTCCAAGAACTGCTCAAGTATCTGGCACAATAATGCAAAGTAAAAATCTATTGTTTAGCAGTTCAAGAAAATGATTTATTTTTCTCTCTGGCTTCTGGAGGGAAAAAAATAAGTAACATCTTTCTCAGATGGCTGTTTCCAGCCCCCTCATGTTAAGAAATCTATATAGGAGCTTAAGTGGAAAAGTGGCGTTTTTCTGGCATTAGAGTCTTTTCTTTGTCTACCATTGAGGGGGGAAGCTTAAAAAATAGCAAAATTGGCAAACTCCATGATATTTAGAGAGAAAACCTATCTGTCCCAATATATTACCCTGTGAGAGTCAGGACTCTAAGGTAATAATCAATACCAGTAAGTCTTGGCATTCTAAAGCAATCAATCACCAGAGACTTGAACTGATGCTCTCAGACCCTTGTTTGGGAGCACGGTTAAGACAACGGCTATTTATGGATTTATCAAATGCTCACATAGCACTTATATGTGCTGGGCACAGCTCTAAGCACTTTACAAATGTCAGTCCCCTTTAATATAATTCTGTGGGGTGGAATACTACTCTTACCATCCTTACTCTTATTTTACAGAAGAGGAAATGGAGGTACAAAGATGTGGAATTAATTTCCCCAAGGTCACATTGTTAGGACAAAATGTTATCAGAATCCAGACACAGGCATAAGCAATATGGCTCTAAAGTTCCTGACTATCGAATTATGCTCCTGTATGTTAAAGAGATACCTTAAGGGACATACTAATTACTCACTCTCTTAAATTTTCTAAGCTTTACCTCTTTAAAAATGACACCACTGTTTTTTGTTTTTTGTTTTTTTTTTAAAAAGACACCATTTATATAGCATTTCAGAGTTTACAAAGGGCTTTTCTGTTTGAGCCTCACAGCTGGCCCTGTGGTGGGTGGTGTGTGTTTCATTATCACCAACCTCATGGGATAGATTAAAGAAACAGAGGCTCATGAGATTACAGGACTCAAATTCCCTGGCTAGCAAGTGTCAAAACTGGGAAATTTAAATGAGTTTTCTGTTGCCAAGCCCTCTACCCTTTCCACTAACTCAGACTGCTGGTATCAAATTAAGTTGCCCACAAGTGACATCCTAGAATATTAACTTAGGTTCCCAAAAAAAAGCCTTCCTCAAATCACAATTCTGAGTTACTCCTTTGGTTTAGACTCCAAATAGATCTCTACACTTTACAAGCCAAATAAGAAAAAAAATGAGATTATGTTCATATAAGTTGCTTCTATGCTTCAGAAGGAAGCCGTTTCTCAGGAGCCATTGGTGGATATGCCTCACCCAAACACAGAAACATACCTAGAAATGAAAAGTCATAGGATGTAGAAAACAGGACACTGATCACAAGGGAAAGGTGAAGGGAATCCCCAGAATGGTGGGGAAGGGAGAGTTCAGGATTCCAGTTGTGCCACTGCCTGAAGGACCAGCAGCCCAGACTTCAAGGGACTGGATGGTTCAGGGAGAGACTTCTCCAAGAAATGAACCGATAGAATACTGGATGCTTCTCAACATGCAAAGGGGAGATTCAGACAATTAGTCATGAAGCGGGTATTGAATTAGTCACAACTTAATAGAAAACCAAGCCAGAGTTACCCATAAAGGGAAACCCATCAGACTAACAGTGGATCTCTCAGCAGAAACTCTACAAGCCAGAAGAGAGTGGGGGCCAATATTCAACATTCTTAAAGAAAGAATCTTCAACCCAGAATTTCACATCCAGCCAAACTAAGCTTCATAAGTGAAGGAGAAATAAAATCCTTTACAGACAAGCAAATGCTGAGAGATTCTGTCACCACCAGGCCTGCCCTAAAAGAGCTCCTGAAGGAAGCACTAAACATGGAAAGGAACAACCGGTACCAGCCACTGCAAAAACATGACAAATTGTAAACACCATTGAGGCTAGGAAGAAACTGCATCAACTAACAGGCAAAATAACCAGCTAACATCATAATGCCAGGATCAAATTCACACATAACAATATTAACCTTAAATGTAAATGGGTTAAATACTCCAATTAAAAGACACAGACTGGCAAATTGGATAAAGAGTCAAGACCCATCAGTGTGCTGTATTCAGGAGACCCATCTCACATGCAGAGACACACATAGGCTCAAAATAAAGGGATGGAGGAAGATCTACCAAGCAAATGGAAAACAAAAAAAGGCAGGGGTTGCAATCCTAGTCTCTCATAAAACAGACTTTAAACCAACAAAGATCAAAAGAGACAAAGAAGGCCATTACATAATGGTAAAGGGATCAATTCAATAAGAAGAGCTAACTATCTTAAATATATATGCACCCAATACAGGAGCACCCAGATTCATAAAGCAAGTCCTTAGAGATCTACAAAGAGACTTAGACTCCCACACAATAATAATAGGGGACTTTAACACCCCACAGTCAACATTAGACAGATCAACGAGACAGAAAGTTAACAAGGATAACCAGGAATTGAACTCAGCTCTGCAACAAGCGGACCTAATAGACATCTACAGAACTCTCCACCCCAAATCAACAGAATATACATTCTTCTCAGCACCACATCACACTTATTCCAAAATTGACCACATAGTTGGAAGTAAAGCACTCCTCAGCAAATGTCAAAGAACAGAAATTATAACAAACTGTCTCTCACACCACAGTGCAATCAAACTAGAACTCAGGATTAAGAAACTCACTCAAAACCACTCAACTACATGGAAACTGAACAACCTGCTCCTGAATGACTACTGGGTACATAACAAAATGAAGGCAGAAATAAAGATGTTCTTTGAAACCAATGAGAACAAAGATACAACATACCAGAATCTCTGGGACACATTTAAAGTAGTGTGTAGAGGGAAATTTATAGCACTAAATGCCCACAAGAGAAAGCAGGAAAGATCTAAAATTGACACCCTAACATCACAATTAAAAGAACTAGAGAAGCAAGAGCAAACAAACTCAAAAGCTAGCAGAAGGCAAGAAATAGCTAAGATCAAAGCAGAACTGAAGAAGACAGAGACACAAAAAACCCTTCAAATATCAATGAATCCACGAGCTGGTTTTTTGAAAAGATCAACAAAATTGATAGACCGCTAGCAAGACTAATAAGAAAAGAGAGAAGAATCAAATAGATGCAATAAAAAATGATAAAGGGGATATCACGACCGATCCCACAGAAATACAAACTACCATCAGAGAATACTATAAACATCTCTACGCAAATAAACTAGAAAATCCAGAAGAAATGGATAAATTCCTGGACACATACACCCTCCCAAGACTAAACCAGGAAGAAGCTGAATCTCTCAATAGACCAATAACAGGCTCGGAAATTGAGGCAATAATTAATAGCTTACAAACCAAAAAAAGTCCAGGACCAGACAGATTCACAGCCAAACTCTACCAGAGGTACAAGGAGGAGCTGGTACCATTCCTTCTGAAGCTATTCCAATCAATAGAAAAAGAGGGAATCCTCCATAACTCATTTTATGAGGCCAGCATCATCCTGATACCAAAGCCTGGCAGAGACACACACAAAAAAATAGAATTTTAGACCAAAATCCCTGATGAACATCAGTGCAAAAATCCTTAATAAAATACTGGCAAACTGAATCCAGCAGCACATCAGAAAACTTATCCACCATGATCAAGTGGGCTTCATCCCTGGGATGTAAGGCTGGTTCAACACATGCAAATCAATAAATGTAATCCAGCATATAAATAGCAGCAAAGACAAAAACCACATGATTATCTCAATAGATGCAGAAAAGGCCTTTGACAAAATTCAACAGCCGTTCATGCTAAAAACTCTCAATAAATTAGGTATTGATGGGATGTATCTCAAAATAATAAGAGCTATTTATGACAAATCCACAGCCAGTATCATACTGAATGGACAAAAACTGGAAGCATTCCCTTTGAAAACTGTCACAAGACAGGGATGCCCTCTCTCACCACTCCTCTTCAACATAGTGTTGGAAGTTCTGGCCAGGGCAATCAGGCAGGAGAAAGAAATAAAGGGTACTCAATTAGGAAACGAGGAAGTCAAATTGTCCCTGTTTGCAGATGACATGATTGTATATTTAGAAAACTGCACTGTCTCAGCCCAAAATCTCCTTAAGCTGATAAGCAACTTCAGCAAAGTCTCAGGATACATAATCAATGTACAAAAATCACAAGCATTCTTATACACCAATAACAGACAAACAGAGAGCCAAATCATGAGTGAACTCCCATTCACAATTGCTACAAAGAGTAAAATACCTAGGAATCCAGCTTACAAGGGAAGTGAAGGACCTCTTCAAGGAGAACTACAAAGCACTGCTCAATGAAATAAAAGAGGATACAAACAAATGGAAGAACATTCCATGCTCATGGATAGGAAGAATCTTATCGTGAAAATGGCCATACTGCCCAAGGTAATTTATAGATTCAATGCCATCCCCATCAAGCTACCAATGACTTTCTTCACAGAATTGGAAAAAACTACTTTAAAGTTCATATGGAACCAAAAAAGAGCCCGCATTGCCAAGGCAATCCTAAGCCAAAAGAACAAAGCTGGAGGCATCACACTACCTGACTTCAAACTATACTACAAGGCTACAGTAACCAAAACAGCATGGTACTGGTAGCAAAACAGAGATACAGACCAATGGAACAGAACAGAGCCCTCAGAAATAATACCACACATCTACAACCATCTGATCTTTGACAAACCTGACAAAAACAAGAAATGGGGAAAGGATTCCCCATTTAATAAATGGTTCTGGGAAAACTGGCTAGCCATATGTAGAAAGCTGAAACTGGATCCATTCCTTATACCTTACACAAAAATTAATTCAAGATGGATTAAAGACTTAAATGTTAGACCTAAAACCATAAAAACCCTAGAAGAAAACCTAGGCAATACCATTCAGGACATAGGCATGGGCAAGGACTTCATGTCTAAAACACCAAAAACAATGGCAACAAAAGCCAAAATTGACAAATGGGATCTAATTAAACTAAAGAGCTTCTGCAAAGCAAAAGAAACTACCATCAGAGTGAACAGGCAACCTACAGAATGGGAGAAAGTTTTTGCAATCTACTCATCTGACAAAGGGCTAATATCCAGAATCTACAAAGAACTCAAACAAATTTACAAGAAAAAAACAACCCCATCAACAAGTGGGTGAAGGATGTGAACAGACAATTCTCAAAAGAAGACATTTATGCAGCCAACAGACACATGAAAAAATGCTCATCATCACTGGCCATCAGAGAAATGCAAATCAAAACCACAATGAGATACCATCTCACACCAGTTAGAATGGTGATCATTAAAAAGTCAGGAAACAACAGGTGCTGGAGAGGATGTGGAGAAATAGGAACACTTTTACACTGTTGGTGGGACTGTAAACTAGTTCAACCATTGTGGAAGACAGTGTGGCGATTCCTCAAGGATCTAGAACTAGAAACACCATTTGACCCAGCCATCCCATTACTGGGTATATACCCAAAGGATTATAAATCATGCTGCTACAAAGACACATGTACACGTATGTTTATTGTGGCACTATTCACAATAGCAAAGACTTGGAACCAACCCAAACGTCCATCAATGACAGACTGGATTAAGAAAATGTGGCACATATACACCATGGAATACTATGCAGTCACAAAAAAGGATGAGTTCATGTCCTTTGTAGGGACATGGATGAAGCTGGAAACCATCACTTAGCAAACTATCACAAGAACAAAAAACCAAACACCGCATGTTCTCACTCATAGGTGGGAATTGAACAATGAGAATACTTGCACACAGGAAGGGGATCATCACACACCAGGGCCTGTTGTGGAGTTGGGGGAGGGGGAAGGGAAAGCATTAGGAAATATACCTAATGTAAATGACGAGTTAATGGGTGCAGCACACGAACATGGCACATGTATACATATGTAAGAAACCTGCATATTGTGCACATGTATCCTAGAACTTAAAGTATAATTTAAAAAAAAAAAAAAAAAGGAAAGCTAAGCCAGAAAAAAAAAAGACAATTATGAATTCCACCTCCGTGGAAAACAATAGGTCTGGCAGAAATAGAAAGATAATCATTTATTACTATATAGCTCAGCTCTAAATAGTTTTTACACTGAATATTAACCTTACTAAAGTTAAAATATAATTGTATTGGGACAACTGGGGGATGGGCAAGGTTCACACGTGGCAGAGACAAGGTGGAGAGGGAGGAATGATAAATCCTCATTCTCCATAGTGAGGAGTCAACATATCATGCCTGAAATAGAAAAAAAAAAAATTTAGGAAATGTATTATTGCCAAGCGCAGTGGCTCACGCCTGTAATCCCAGCACTTTGGGAGGCCGAGGTGGGTAGATCACGAGGTCAGGAGTTCAAGACCAGCCTGGCCAAGATGGTGAAACCCTGTCTCTACTAAAAATACAAAAAAGTTAGCCAGGTGTGGTGCTGGGCGCCTATAATCTCAGCTACCGGAGAGGCTGAGGCAAAGGACTGCTTGAACCCGGGAGGCAGATGTTGCAGTGAGCAGAGATTGTGCCACTGCACTCCAGCCTGGGTGACAGAGTGAGACTCCATCTCAAAAAAAAAATGTATTATTTAGAAATATTGAAGAAAATGGCATACGAATAAGCTAGAACAGGTAAAAGGGATTGTCTCTGGAAAGGGGGAAACAATAATGGTTGGGGGTTGCTTTATAACTATTTGGCTTTTTAAATAATGTGTAAGAATGAATTTTAGACTAATTGTTTTAAAATTTGTAACAAGCCTGGGCAACATAGAGAGACCCCCATCTCTACAAAATAAAAGTAAAAAAATTAGCCAGGCACAGTGGCGCACACCTGTGGTCCCAGCTACTCAAGAGGCTGAAGTGGGAGGATTGTTTAAGCTTGGGAGGTTGAGGCTGCAGTGAGCAATGATTGAACAACTGCATTCCAGCCTGGGTGACAGAGCAAGACCCTGTCTTTTTAAAAAAAAAAAAAAAAAAAAAAAAAAGCCAGGCGGGGTGGCTCAAGTCTGTAATCCCAGCTCTTTGGGAGGCCAACGTGGGTGGATCACATGAGGTCAGGAGTTTGAGATGAGCCTGGCCAACATGGTGAAACCTCATCTCTACTAAATATACAAAAATTAGCCAGGTGTGGTGGTGCACACCTGCAGTCCCAGCTACTCAGGAGGCTGAGGACAGGAGAATCACTTGAACCAGAGAGGCGGAGGTTGCAGTGAGCGGAGATCGCACCATTGCACCCCCAGCCTGGGCGACAGAGTAAGACTCTGTCTCGGAAAATCAAAAAAAAATGTCAAAGGATGGGTACCTTGTTTTGGAATGGTTGACCATGTTCTCTGAAGTGCTATCCTACTGTAAAAATAGATACATTTCAACAAAAGTACTTTTTAATGCATTTTTGGGCTCAGTAGAATGTCAGAGAATTTTCAGCTGGGCACAGTGGCCTACGCCTATAATCCCAACACTTTGGGAGGCCGAGGTGGGTGGATCACCTGAGGTCAGGAATTTAAGACCAGCCTGGCCAACATGGTGAAACCTGTCTCTACTAAAAATACAAAAATTAGCTGGGCCTGGTGGTAGGCACCTGTAATCCTAGCTACTCGGGAGGCTGAGGCACGAGAATTGCTTGAACCCAGGAGGTAGAGGTGGCAGTGAGCCAAGATTGAGCCACTGCACTCCAGACTGAGCAACAAAGTGAGAGTCCATCTCAAAAAAAAAGAGAATTTTCCAGAAGCAGAGGACAAAAAGCAATAGGTTGAATTCTGATTTGTGAAAGAAAAATAAGGAGACGGGGAATCAAATACCTATATCAGACCTAGTATCAGAATACTAAGCCTTGAGACCACTGCAAGGTTAGAGAGAGTAAATTGAGACTCCCACATTAGTAATATCTTTTGACTTTCAGTAGGAGCAAAGACAAATATTCTTTGGAGGAAAACCTTCTCACTCTAAGCTCTTGGGATCTAAAAATTGATTGAATTAATTCCAATGAATATGGTTTCATGATCCTTTTGTGGTTCACAAGCATGATGATTGACTTCTCATGCTATTGTGTGAGATGTACCTCCTTCAAATCTTGCTGCAACGTTGGCACATTACAGATCTGATGTGAATAAAATACACATATGGGTTCATGCCATAAGTAAGAGTCAGCAGAAACAACAAAAAATGATTTAGATAGGTTATTTCAAAGAGGGCTCATGAGGCTACGAAACCAAGAACTCTTAAGGCTATGACCAAAGATTGAAGTTCTCTATAGAATGCCATAGCACTCAATAATGTTGTTTTCTTGAGGCATATAAGACTTTGCCACTCATAATCATGACATAATAATCCATGATTGTTGATGTGGGATAGTAAATAAGTGTCCCAAAGTTTAACCAAAGTTTCTCTTCTTTAGATTAAAAATTATTTATGGCCAGGCATGGTGGCTCATGCCTGTAATCCCAGCACTTTGGGAGGCCGAGGCGGGTGGATCATAAGGTCAGGAGATCGAGACCATCCTGGTTAACAAGGTGAAACCAAAAATACAAAAAATTAGCCAGGAGTGGTGGCAGGCGCCTGTAGTCCCACCTACTCTGGAGGCTGAGGCAGGAGAATGGCATGAACCCAGGAGGTGGTGCTTGCAGTGAGCTGAGATCGCACCACTGCACTCTGGCCTGGGTGACAGAGCAACACTCCGTCTCAAAAAAAAAAATTACACCCCAAAGTACTGAATTTATCAGATTCATAATATACCAAGCAGATATGTAGAAGAACCAAATAGAACTTCCAGATATAACAAATAAAATAATTAAAATAAAAAACTCAGAGGATGGCCCAGGCATGGTGGCTCACACCGGAAATTCCAGTACTTTGGGAGGCCGAGGCAAGCGGATCACCTGAGCTCAGGAGTTTGAGACCAGCCTGGCCAACATGGTGAAACCCTATCTCTACTAAAAATACAAAAATCAGCTGGGTGTGGTGGTGCATGCTTATAATCCCAGCTACTTGGGAGGCCTAGACAGGAGAATTGCTTGAACCCAGGAGGCAGAGGTTACAGTGAGCCGAGATCATGCCACTGCACTCCAGCCTGAGCCACAGAGCAAGACTTTGTCTCAAAAAAAAAGCAAAACAAAAACCAAAAAACAAAAAACCTCACAGGATGGGTTAAACAGATTAGACACAATTGAAGAGAGAATTAGAAAACTGGAAATTAAACATGAAGAACTAACTGAGAATGTAACACAGAGAAACAAGAAGAAAATATGAGAAGATATTAAGAGAGAAGGAGGATAGAATGAAGTTTCCAACTACGTGTACTCAGCATCTCTGAAGGAAAGAATAGAAAGGAGATACAGAGGCCATATGTGAATTGCTAATGGAAATTTTACAAAACGGATAAAAGACATGAATCTACAAATATGGGAAACACAACTTATACCAAGCAAAAAGGAAGCAAAAATGTAAGGGAGGAAGGGAGGGAGAAAAAGAGTAATAAATCCACACTTTGTCACATTTTAGTAAAACTTCAGTATACGAAGGGAAAAAAAAGGACTTTTGTTGAAATGTATCCATTTTTACAGTAGGATGGCACTCTAGAGAACATGGTCAACTGTTCCAAAACAAGGTACCCATCCTTTGAAATTTTTTTTATTATAAACTTTTTTCCCCCCAAGACAGAGCCTCGTTCTGTCACACAGGCTGGAGTGCAATGGTACGATCTTGGCTCGCAGCAACCTCCACCTCTGAGGTTCAAGCAATTCTCCTGTCTTAGCCTCCTGAGGGTGGGACTACAGGTGCGCACCACCATGCCCAGCTAATGTTTATATTTTCAGTAGAGATAAGGTTTCACCATGTTGGCCAGGCTGATCTCAAACTCCTGACCTCAGGTGATCTGCCTGCTTTGGCCTCCCAAAGTAATAGCATTACAGGTGTGAGCCACCACACCCAGGCCATAAAGACATTTTCAAAAAAAACAAAAATGTAAACTTTATGATCAACCAACTTTCACTATAGGGAAATTCTGAAAGTTGCACCTGAAGAGAAAGAAAACTGACCCCAGGAAGATCTGAGATACAAAACAAATGATAAGCAAAAAAAAAGTGGGAAAATATGTAAGATAATATAAAGAAATACTGTAGATAGCAATAATATAAAATGTATAGGATTAAAGAGAGATAACTAAAATATTGAGCAAAAATAATGCATACAGTGCGAGAGAAATAACTGGATTTAAAGTTTTCCAAGGTTCTTCAGCTGTACAGAAGAAAGATATGGATTAATTTTAGGCATTGTTAAGCGTGCTTAGTAAAATTTCAAGAGTAACCAATAAAAATTACAAACACAGTCCTAACTTATAAACTAAGAGAGGAAAGAATGAACTAAGAAAATAAACAAACTGGCCAGCCATGGTAGATCACACCTGTAATCCTTGAACTTTGGGAGGCCGAGGTGGGTGGATCACCTGAGGTCAGGAGTTCAAGACCAGCCTGGCCAATATGATGAAACCCCCATCTCTACTAAAAAGACAAAAAATTAGCCAGACGTGGTGGCAGGCACTTGTAATCCCAGCTACCCGGGAGGCTGAGGCAAGAGAACTGCTTGAACCCGGGGGGCAGAGGTTACAGTGAGCCCAGATCGCGCCACTGCACTCCAGCCTGGGCAACAAGCAACAAGAGCAAAACTCAGTCTCAAAAAATAAAAAATTTGGCCGGGTGCAGTGGTTTATGCCTGTAATCCCAGCACTTTGGGAGGCCAAGGCAGGCGGATCACGAGGTCAGGAGATTGAGACCATCCTGGCTAACACAGTGAAACCTCATCTCTACTAAAAATACAAAAAATTAGCTGGGCATGGTGGTGGGCGCCTGTAGTCCCAGCTACTTGAGAGGCTGAGGCAGGAGAATGGCGTGAACACAGGAGGCGGAGCTTGCAGTGAGCCAAGATCGCACCACTGCACTCCAGCCTGCGTGACACAGCGAGACTCCGTCTCAAAATAATAAATAAAAATAAATAAATAATAAAAAATTTAAAAATATATATATTTTTTAAAAGGAAAGAAAGATGAAAAAAGAAACATGAAACAGGTGGGAAAACATTATGAAATATAATGGTGTAATTAAAGTGAAACTCGTCAGTAATTACATTAAAAGTCAATGGATTAGCCGGGTGCAGTGGCTCATGCCTGTAATCCCAGCACTTTGGGAGGCTGAGGCGGGTGGATTGCCTGAGGTCAGGAGTTCGAGACCAGACTGGCCAACATGGTGAAACCCCATCTCTACTAATAATACAAAAATGAGCCAGGTGTGGTGGCAGGCACCTGTATTCCCAGCTACTTGGGTGGCTGAGGCAGGAGAATCGCTTAAACCTGGGAGGCAGAGGTTACAGTGAGCCAAGATCGTGCCATTGCACTACAGCCTGTGCAACATAGTGAGACTACGTTTCAAAAAAAAAAAAAAAGACAATGGATTAACATTCTAGTTAAAAGAGAAATTGTCGGCTGGGCATGGTGGCTCATGCCTGTAATCCCAGCACTTTGGGAGGCTGAGGCGGGTGGATTGCCTGAGGTCAGGAGTTCGAGACCAGACTGGCCAACATGGTGAAACCCCATCTCTACTAATAATACAAAAATGAGCCAGGTGTGGTGGCAGGCACCTGTATTCCCAGCTACTTGGGTGGCTGAGGCAGGAGAATCGCTTAAACCTGGGAGGCAGAGGTTACAGTGAGCCAAGATCGTGCCATTGCACTACAGCCTGTGCAACATAGTGAGACTACGTTTCAAAAAAAAAAAAAAAGACAATGGATTAACATTCTAGTTAAAAGAGAAATTGTCGGCTGGGCATGGTGGCTCATGCCTGTAATCCCAGCACTTTGGGAGGCCGAGACGGGCAGATCATGAGTTCAGGAGATCCGGACCATCAACATGGTGAAACCCCATCTCTGCTATAAACACACAAAAAATTAACCAGGTGTGGTGGCAGGCGCCTGTAGTCTCAGCTACTCGGGAGGCTGAGGCAGGAGAATGGCGTGAACCCAGGAGGCAGAGCTTGCAGTGAGCCGAGATCACGCCACTGCACTCCAGCCTGGGCGACAGAGCGAGACTCCATCTCAAAAAAAAGAGTGAAATTGTCAACATGGATATAGAAATTTTTTAAAAATAGGAGACGTAATTAAAATACAAAGATATGGACACTTTGAAAGCAAAAGGATGAAAATGTTACACTGAGCAAATGCCAACCTAAGGAAAGTTGATGTTGCTGTATTACGATCAGACCACATAAACATTCAAGCAAAATGCATTATAAGGGATAAAGATGGTCAGTACATAGAAAGAGATGAATCAATATGCCAGGAATATGTAGTAATTCTAAATGTGTATATACCTAAAGACATTGGCAAATTTTCTATTGGAGAATAGATTTCAACTAGACTCTCTCAATTATTGACACATCAAGCAGATAAAAGTCAGTAAAGATTTGTATATTTGAATAACATAATTAACAAGCTTGGTCTAATAGAAAATATATAGAACTCTGCATCTAGTAAGTAGAAAATATACTTTCTTCTTCAGCACATGGAACAGTTACAAAAAATGGCTAATGTATTCGGTCATGAAGCAGAATGACAAATTTCAAAGAATCATCATCATTCACATCACATTTCTCTAACCACCCACCATGCCACTATGCTAGAGCTCAGCAATAAAAAGATAAATTGAAAAAAACAAAAAAACAAAAAACTCTCACACACTTGGAAATTTAAGTCCTTGCTACTCAAGGTATGGTTTGTGGCCCAGTCTCGGTCCCTGAAACTTTACCATGCCACTATGATTAAGTGCAACCTTGGAGAGTAACAGTTTAGAAACTTCTGTAGCACCTGACATTGCTGTCACCCAACCAGCATTTAATTTTTATAGCAATTCATTTGTATTGTATTTTACAAAAGTATCAGTCCACAATGGATTGGATAACTAAACTGGTTCTTCATCATAGACTTTGGGAAGCACTCTTTTGTGTGTTATGTTTCAAGCAAGAGACCAAATAAATGACAATTAAAAAATACCCAGAACTGGCCAGGCACAGTGGCTCACGCCTGTAATCCCTGCACTTTGGGAGGCCGAGGCAGGATCACCTGAGGTCAGGAGTTCGAGACCAGCCTGGCCAACGTGGTGAAACCCCATTTCTACTAAAAATACAAAAATTAACTGGGCGTGGTGGCAGGTGCCTGTAATCCCAGCTACTTGGGAGGCTGAGGCAGGAGAATTGCTGGAACCCAGGAGGCGGAGGTTGCAGTGAGCCGAGATCATACCATTGCACTCCAGCCCGGGCGACAACAGCGAGACTCCTTCTCAAAAAAACAAAAACAAAAAAACCCCACTCAGAACCAAATGATTAAAAAAGGAATATGTTCTCATAGACCTATTTTGTTGGATCATAGCTATTTACTTTTTGCCACTCTCAACAACAGCTTGTGTCTCCTCCAGGTTGGGGACCTGCCACCATTTTTGTCTCCCTCCTGCCTGCCATGGCAACTAGTTGAGTAGGTACTCAGTATTTATTTAAGTATTGATTAGGTATTTAAATTTAAATACTCAAATAGTAAATAAATTTAAAGAATTGTTTAAATATTCATTCAACTGAAATGGCAGCTATGGAATCATGCCTCTTCCTCCTCGGTGCCTACTTTCTTGGCCTCACCCAGTGTCATGGAGTTACATCAGAAATCGGTGCATTACTTGGCATATTTTTACTGTGGCCCAGCAAGCAGTGGCTTAGACAGCCCCACACCTCCTCATGCATCTAACAATGAAAAGGAGGAGATAAGAGGGAGTGGAGGCAGTCTTTTTTATCATCCGTGCTTGGGAAGGTGAGCTGGTAGGGCCATCCTTGACATGAAGGAGCTACTTAAACACAAATTGGATTAGCAGGACAGGATTAGAGCCTGCTGGAAGGTATTATATACTTATAAACTGCTTTGTGGAAACTCCTATTGTTTTCATTATAAGCCCATACTTCACAGAGAGTCAATCAAATGAAATATGGAATTAGTCTATTAATAAAAAAATGAGATATAAAATGAAGTGACTACATTTTAATAATGCCAAGAAAGCTGAATTAGGCAATAATGATTCAGTTTAGCCAGACTCTAACTAGATAATCTGAAATTAAGAGTTTTAATATGGATTTCTTCTTACTGAGAAATAAACTCACTAAAAATGGTCTCTATGTCTTCCATCAAGAGAATAATATTCAAATAAGAAACATGATTAAGAGGTGACTTTGAGAAAGAAAAGAGAATATGAGATATTTGAGAAGTTTCAGGCTTATCTGGACTTTCCAGTGAATTGAAGCTCCTAGGTCTAAATGGATAATAATTCCAGTCCCAGGACACTGAAAGAGTCTGCAGATGGGAACACAGAGCTCCTGTCAGTTACCTTGGAGAGATAATGGAGAACAGGAAGCTGACTAAAGATAAAAAGAAGCCAAGGCACTCACTTTCCAAGAAAGACGAAAAAGGTGGGTTAGGACATACACGAGCAGGTGAGCTGGAGGCTGGTTCCTGGCAAAAATTCTAGGAGACTCAAATCTTGGTTCTGCTATTTAATGGCAATGTGACCTTGTACATATTTCAAAACATTGCTATAAGGATTGAATAAGATAACATATGTAAATGGGATAAGGTATGTAAATAACAATATATGTAATACAGCACTTGTAACAGAAAATTCTCAGGCTCACGCCTGTAATCCCAGCACTTTGGGAGGCTGAGGTGGGCAGATCACCTGAGGTCAGGAGTTCGAGACCAGCCTGACCAATATGATGAAACCCCGTCTCTACTAAAATTACGAAAATTAGCCAGGTGTGGTGGCATGCACCTGTAATCCCAGCTACTCGGGAGGCTGAGACAGGAGAATCTCTTGAACCCGAGAGGCGGAGGTTGCATTAAGCTGAGATCACACCATTGCACTCTAGCCTGGGCAACAAGAGCAAAACTCTGTCTCAAAAAAAAAAAAAAAGAAAAGAAAAGAAAAGGAAGAAAGAAAATTCTCAGTACAGCATTTTTGTATTTCCAACAGTTTACAAAGAGGTGGTAGCAATGAGGTACTGACTTGAGGTTCCTCAAGAACAAGTCTCAATTACCTGACCTCACTTTGCTGGTTAGGTGGAGGTATTGGGGGAGAAGGTATTTTTGGACAAGTAGATTGGGAACATATCTTCATTTTGAAAAGGCATTTGATGAAAATATCATAATATCTGCATGAAAAGATTGGATTTTAGGAGAGTTACGTTTCTGAACAAGCACATTCATGGTATAATTCATGGACTGGGTTGGGTGTGGGGGCTGGGTGCGGTGGCCTGTAATCCCAGCACTTTGGGAGGCGGAGGTGGGCAGATCACCTGAGGTCAGGAGTTGGAGACTAGTCTGGCCAACATGGTGAAACCCCATCTCTCCTAAAAACACAAAATTAGCCAGCCACGGTGGTGCACGCCTGTAATCCCAGCTACTCGGGAGGCTGCGGCAGCAGAATCACTTGAACCCAGGAGGCGGAGATTGCAGTGAGTGAGCCGAGATCGCGTCACTGCACTCCAGCCTGGGCAACAATAGCAAAACTCTATCTATGAAAAAAAAAAAAACATTCATGAACTGGATATCTCTGTGCCTCAGTTTCCTTACTTGTAAAATGAATGTAATCATAGCACCTCAATGGCTTGTCATGCAAATTACAGCGCCCAGCATATCGTCAGCACTATATACGTCTCTGTTCAATAAACCGGAAAAGAAGTTTTTAGCGG
Organism: Gorilla gorilla gorilla; assembly: GCF_029281585.2. NCBI lineage: Eukaryota > Metazoa > Chordata > Mammalia > Primates > Hominidae > Gorilla > Gorilla gorilla. The sequence goes on along the minus strand of NC_073238.2, from coordinate 114,489,518 downwards.
CATGCTTGTGCAGCACTTGGCCCCAACCTCTTCAAAATTTCCCAGAAACTTGTTAAATTTTCATATGATGTGCATGTCAAATTCTCAGATGATATAAATGTTGGATAATGAAATCAAAATCCAAAAAGACCTTGACAGGCTAGGGCTATGATGTGAAATATGTCAGATAAAATTAAGTCCTAGATAGAGATTTTAAGGAAAAAAAAAAAAAAAAACTTTTTTTTTTTTTTTGAGACAGAATCCTGCTCTGTCACCCAGGCTGAAGTGCAGTGGGGCAATCTCGGCTCACTACAACCTCCGCCTCCCAAGTTCAAGTGATTCTCGTGCCTCAGCTTCCCGAGTAGCTGGGATTACAGGTGTGTGAAACCACTCCTGGGTGATTTTTTGTATTTTTAGTAGAGATGAGGTTTTGCCATGTTGCCCAGGCTGGTCTTGAACTCCTGGCCTCAAGTGATCCGCCTGCCTCGGCCTCCCAGAGTGCTGGGAATACTGATGTGAGCCACTGCACCCGGCCAAGATTATTATTATTATTATTTGTTTTTTGTTTTTTTTTGAGACGGAGTCTTGCTCTGTCGCCCAGGCTGGAGTGCAGTGGCACGATCTCGGCTCACTGCAAGCTCTGCCTCCTGGGTTCACACCATTCTCCTGCCTCAGCCTCCCGAGTAGCTGGGACTGCAGGCGCCCGCCACCACGGCCAGCTAATTTTTTGTATTTTTTAGTAGAGATGGGGTTTCACCATGTTAGCCAGGATGGTCTTGATCTCCTGACCTTGTGATCTGCCCACCTCAGCCTTCCAAAGTGCTGGGATTACAGGTGTGAGCCACCGTGCCCGGCCTATTGTTATTATTATTTTAAACAAAGACCAGCTTGGCTTTCCAGAAGTTTCTATGGATGAAAAAGAGAATTTTGGCCAGGCATCATGGCTTATGCCTGTAATCCCAGCCCTTTGGGAGGCCAAGGCAGGAGGATCACGTGAGTCCAAGAGTTCAAGAACAGCCTGGGCAACACAGCAAGACCCTATCTCTACAAAAAATAAAACAATTAGCTGGGTATGGTGGTGGGTGCGTATAGTCCCAGCTGCTTAGGAAGCTGAGGTGGGAGGACTGCTTGAGCCCAGGAGTTGGAGGCTGCAGTGAGCTATGATGACACCACTGCACCCCAGCCTGGGCAACAGAATGACCAAAAAAAATTTTTTTAATGAAATTTTAGCTGACTCTGAGCTTAGGATGCCTAAAACAGTATGTCTAGCACATTGCAATGTCCAGCTGCATTAGGAGAATGAAAATGTCCTAGTAAAGACTCTATGTGGACATATGTACTTCAAGATGGTGGGCACAGCTTGCCCATCATTAGCTCTTCTTTCCCTTCTCCTCCTCAGGTTTCCCCTAAGTGGTAGCACAGCTGCTACTACTATGGAGATAAGGATGGCTTCAGAACCCAGATAAACAATAAGGAAATGTAAAGCAGAAATAGACTATATTTCCAACTCGTTTGAGTGGCAGAAAACAGTCTCAGGTGGGTATTGGAGGACAGCCTCAAGATTTGTGAAGAACTATAATTAGAAGTTTATCAGGGCACCTAATGGCTCACTGTGCTACAATGCTAAAATAAATTCCCCTCTAATCATGATTACTACAGGATTTATCTATTTCCTATAGGAAATCAAGCTACTCCCAGGTACCTTATCAACTTTTTTCTCATAATAAACCCTGTCCCTGACAAAAGAAGATATTGTCATCCCTACAGTACAGATAAAAAATTGAGGCAAAGAAGTAAAGTGAATTGCCCTGGGTCACACAGAACTGGAATTACAATTTAGCATCGAATCTTGGAGTGCACTACATGAGGTATGGAAAGGAGCATACTGAAATCATATTATAGCCTTCAGAAAAAGGCCTATTTACTTTAATCTCTGGGAGAAGGATTAATAGTATTTTCCTTGGCACATGCCAAAGATGTTGAGTAGACATTTTAGATTCCACAGGCTCATTCTAATCCTTTTCCAAATACTTGGAAAGCCTTAGTTTGACCATTAGGAAGATACTGGAAATTAAATTTTTTCTTTAAAATTAAGGCAAATATTTGCTAGAAACTCCAGAAAAAGCAATTAATCCAGAAAATTGTATAGTACAGCCACGTTGTTTCAGGTCACCTGGGGCAAGAAACTTTCAAGGAGGCATAAATCCAGAGAGCCAGCTCCCTCATCCCCCGCCCCACGACCCATTCCCAGCCCAACCTCATTGTCTAGGGCCTGGATAGATAAAGGTCAAGCGAACTCATGTTTTTAACTTTGAAAGTTCCATGCAAATGTAAGTTATTGTTATAATGATTTATATATCTCAACTAATTATTGAATGAATAAAACATAGAAAACAAAGTTGAGCAAAACAAAATAAAAAGCAACTACTATACAATCAAGCAGTAAGAGTCTTTTGTACCTATTTACAAATTGGTTATTTTGTTTTTTTAAAACTTTTTTGGAGACAGGGTCTCACTCTGTTGCCCAAGCTGGAGTGCAGTGGCACGATCATGGTTCACTGCAGCCTCAAACTCTCGGGCTCACGTGATTCTACCACCTCAGCCTCCTGAGTAGCTGGGACTACAACAGGTACACGCCACCACACCTGGCTAAATTTTTTTTTTTTGGTAGAAACGGGGTTTTGCTATGTTGGCCAGACTGGTCTCAAACTCCTGAGCTCAAGTGATGCTCCTATCTTGGCCTCCTAAAGCGCTGGGATTACAGGCATGAGCCACCTCATCCAGCCTACAAGTTGGATATTTTCTAAGGCTCATCTCTTTGGTCAGGCCATGAGGAAATAAGCCAGAAGCTACAGCCAACCACTAAGGTTCTATGTGTCATTTCCCTTAAATTAAGTAGAGAAAATGGTGATTTATCCATGAAAAACTATGTTTTATTCTCTTGACACGTATCCCAGAAGAGAAAAGACCATTACTCAGTATACCTGGTGGTAAGAAGAAGAAAGAACTTCCTAGTTGCATTTTATCAGTCTGAAAATCTTACACCACAATTTTAGAATTATCTAATTCAGTGGTCACCAACCTTTTTGGCACCAGGGAACTGTTCTGTGGAGGGTAATTATTCCATGGGAGGTGGGGCGGCGCAATGGTTTCGGATGAAACTGTTCCACCTCAGATCATCAGGCATTAGTTAGATTCTTACAAGGAGCGTGCAACCTAGATCCTTCACGTGCGCAGTTCACGACAGGGTCGTGCTCCTTGAGAATCTAATGCCACTGCTGATCTGACAGGAGGCAGAGCTTAGGCCATAATGCTTGTTCACCCACTGCTCATCTCCTGGGGTCTGGCCCAGTTCCTAACAGGCCTGTATTGTGGCCTGTACTGGTCCATGGCCTGGCGATTGGGGACCCCTGATGTCACTCATTTACCTAGACCGGCAAACATCATGGCCAAAATTGATTGTCCATCTTTTTATCTATACATACACATAGTCTCATCTACTGAAGGTCATGATTTTAAAATACATTTTGGTGGGATTCTTCCTTTCTCTCAGAGAAAAGAGATACACATTTAGAACCTATATAAAAGTAGATCAAAGCATTGTTAATAATCAGCAAAAGGTGAGTATGGTAGAATCTTTCCAAATAGCGGGCAATGTCACTATTCAGAAGAGAAGCAAATTTCAACACCTTTCTTTTTCTCATACTAAAATCATGCCATTACCTTTTTGTTTGCAGCCACTCCATCCTCACAGTCGAGCACTGCACAATCTACATTCAGGGACGGAATCTTCTTTATTTTCTTTTCATCATTTCCAGGTACATAAAGCACTGCCCTCCGGGGGATGTACTTGTGATGGGATGAGGAACTATATCCAAGTCTGGGGATATCAGCTGCTAGAGACGCTTTCCTGCAAGACACGTGATTGGGGTTAGTCCAGAATGAGATTTCTGTATTTATAAACTTGTGAAAAACTATATTTTAATGCAAAATTAAAATAGAACACATGGATAATCTTTTTTTATTTTTATTTTTTTGAGACAGGGTCTTGCTCTGTCGCCCAGTTTGAAGTGCAGTGGTGTGATCTCGGCTCACCGCAACCTCCACCTCCAGGCTCAGGTGATCCTCCCACCTCAGCCTCCCCAGTAGTTGGGACTACAGGTGTGTGCCACCATGCCTGGCTAACTTTTTGTATTTTTTGTAGAGATGGGATTTCATCATGTTGCCCAGGCTGGTCTTGAACTCCTGGGCTCAAGGGATCCATCTGCCTTGGGCTCCCAAAGTGCTGGGATTATAGGCATGAGCCACCATGCCTGGCTGGATAATCTTTTAAAATTATGGTAGAATACCATCACACATAAAAACTAAGAAAACAATAATAGCAGAAATAATCAATGAACTAAATGTTATTTTGGCTGAGGTTTAAAAAATAGATAGGACTGTTTACTGACATCTTCTGAGAGAAAGAGGAGGGTGTATGTATTTCTTCTTGGAAAACACTTCCAGTATTGTTATACTGTCTAGATAGCATCTATGGAGAAAAAGGAAAGAAAATGTCTATCCAAAAGGTACTAAACAACAATACTATCTACAATTATACCTAAAAGTAAAAAAGTAGAAAAAAAAAAACTAACGAAGTCTATGGCCCTTGCGCCCTGCCAATACATCTTTTAAAGGGCGAAAATCAGTGATTCACATCCAATTTTAACAAGACAAGATAGACTGGTTCTTTTTAAGCGAGTAGGAAGGACAGTGAATGCCTCTATAATTGTAGGCAACTTAATTACTGGTAACTTTGGATTCTTCATCTATAAAAATAATACTCAATTTGTAGGTTGTTGAGAAGATTAAGTTAAAGGAAATAATGAACATGAAGCACTTAGCCAGAGCCTGGCAGATATTTTAGCTACTTGAAATGGTCGTGGGTGTAGCAGGAGTACCAGCAGCTGCTGTTGTTATTAATGGAGAATCTCTAGCTGTCAGTAGCCCCTGCCTGCTTCTAAACTATGCTCTTTCTTTCCCTTGCCTATCATACCAAGTTCAGTCTCTGGTAGAAATAAAAAGTGTTGGCCAGAAGCTCCTTTGGCTTACCACCACTCTTGCCTGTTCCATAGTTTATCCTGTGAAAACCATGCTTTAGCTCATACGATATGGTAAAGGAAGATGAAATCAGCTCCCATAATCAGGACGAGCGATACAATTTTCGGGGCCCGGTGAAAATGAAAATGCAGAGGTCTTTGTTTATAATTTATTAAGAACTTCACAATGGCAACAGAAGAATATTATATCAGCACTAGGTATGTCTAAGAGCACAAATTACATGTCCATGAAGCCAACCCTGCCCATAAGAGATGAAGTTCTATGTCATGAAGACTGCCAATTAGGCCTCAGGCCATGTGTGGTGGCCCACGCCTCTAATTCCAATACTTTGGGAAGCCAAGACAGGCAGATCACTTGAGCCCAGAGTTTGAGATCAGCCTGGGCAACATAGCAAAATCTCGGCTCTATCAGGAAAAAAACTCAAAAAGCAAAAATTAGCCAGGCATAGTGCATATGCCTGTAGTCACAGCTACTCAGGAGGCTGAGGTGGGAGGATTGATTAAGCCCAGAAGGTCGATGAGGCTGCAATGAGCTGTGATCGCAAAGCTGCACTCCAGCCTGAGCAACAGAGCAATACCTTGTCTCAAAAAAAAAAAAAAAAAAAAAAAGGCCCCGCGTGGTGGCTTACGCCTGTAATCCTGGCACTTTGGGAGGTCAAGGCGGGTGGATCATGAGGTCAGGAGATGGAGACTATCCTGGCCAACATGGTGAAACACCATCTCTACTAAAAATACAAAAATTAGCTGGGTGTGGTGGCACACACCTGTAATCTCAACCACTTGGGAGGCTGAGGCAGGAGAATCGCTTGAACCCAGGAGGTGGAGATTGCAGTGAGCGGAGATCGCACCACTGCACTCCAGCCTGGCAACAGAGCAAGACTCCGTCTCAAAAAAAATAACTGCCAGTTAAGAAAAGTTAAAACCCGGCCGGGCGCAGTGGCTCACTCCTGTAATCCCAACACTTTGGGAGGCCGAGGAGGGTGGATCACCTGAGGTAGAAAGTTTGAGACCAGGCCGGGCGCGGTGGCTCACGCCTGTAATCCTAGCACTTTGGGAGGCCGAGACGGGCGGATCATGAGGTCAGGAGACCAGAATATCCTCGCTAACACAGTGAAACCCCGTCTCTACTAAAAATACAAAAAATTAGCCAGGCGTGGTGGCGGGCGCCTGTAGTCCCAGCTGCTCGAGAGGCTGAGGCAGGAGAATGGCGTGAACCCGGGAGGCGGAGCTTGTAGTGAGCCGAGATTGCGCCACTGTACCCTACCCTGGGTGACAGAGCCAGACTCCGTCTCAAAAAACAAACAAACAAAAAAAGAGTTCGAGACCAGCCTGGCCAATATGGTGAAACCCTGTCTCTACTAAAAATACAAATATCAGCCGGGCACAGTCGCGGGCGCCTGTAATTCCAGCTACTTGGGCGGCTGAGTAGCGAGAATCCCTTGAACCCGGGAGGTGGAGGTTGCAGTGAGCAGTGAGCTGAGATCGCGCCACTGCACTCCTGCCTGGGCGACAAGAACGAGACTCCATCTCAAAAAAAAAAAAAAAAAAGAAAAGAAAAGAAAAAGAAAGAAAAGTTAAAACCCTGGCAAACTGATGTTTTACTCTCCCTAGATAAACAGCATGATCTTAAAAAATATATATGTCAGCTATATCTTCATGAAAACCCTGGACATCAGTAGTTAACACTATCAAATACTTTGCACGGTTGTAACATTTCACCATGATTAGTGTGCTTGTGACAATGTATCGCAAGAAAAATCACTGTCTTTTGGGGCCTTGCAAGTTTGTGTGGGGGCCCTCATTCCTTCTTGTAGCCGACCTTACCTTAAGGAATTCTAAAACTTGAGTCTGGGTCTTATTTTGCCACAACATAAGCACTGTATCATGTGAGGTATGGTGAGATAGAGATGGATTTTAAAAGTGTACATGGCTTATGAAACATTTCATTTAATATAAAACATATTATTGCCAGCTAATTGAAGACTGCCTGAAATATCTGTCATCGTTTTTCATTGATTGAAAATATCTGGTTTATCTAAAAACAGGGAAAAACATAATGATGTAACAGCAACAACCACATTTTACTTATCATTCACACTGGAGACTAGAATTTGCAACATATACATTTCCCTAAAAATACCAAGAAATGTTTGGGGCAAATTCTCTGCTCATCAGGATTTAATGTAACCACACATGTGAAAATCTAAGAGAGGGGGAAGATGGTGGAGTAGAAAGCACCAGCAATCTTCCCCACCCAGACAACAATTGCATTAGCAAAATCTTCCTGCTGTAACTATTTTGAAACCACTTGGAATCTATTGAAGGCTTGCAACTTCTCGGGGAAGGCTTGGATATTAAATAGTAGTTAATTTTGGTCAACTTCAGCTCTTAGCAAAGCAGCAGCTACCCATCCCCACCTCTCAGTCACATGGTAGGCAGCTGTGCCCATGTTCCTGGAGCAACCTGCACATAGCTTGAGGGAGCCAGGGTAGGCAGAAACAAAGACCCTGACCCTCCAAATATCAAGGATCTGTGCTCTGATCACTGATTGCTGGTTCTAATCACAGAAGTGCAGACAAAGAGGCTGAGAGCCACTGTTACTGTATGTCCCTCCAATGTTGCAAGCCCCTCTCCCTTGGGCTGAAGTGACCTCCAGGTAATTTAAAGGGCCAGCACCTCCCCCATTAATTTTTTGCTTTTTTCCCTTTTAGAAGCCAGACATTAAAGACTAGGACATTCAAAAACAAACACATATATATAGGGGAAAATAGAAATGACCATGGATGCCCAGAGAAAGGCTCAGAAAAGACCTGAGAAGCTGGGAGTGCTAGCTCACACCTGTAATCCTAGCACTTTGGGAGGCCGAGGCAGGGGGATCACCTGAGGTCAGAGTTTGAGACCAGCCTAGCCAACATGGTGAAACAATGTCTCTACTAAAAATACAAAAAATTAGCCAGGTGTGGTGGCGCATGCCTGTAATCCCAGCTACTTGGGTGGCTGAGGCACAAGAATCGCTTGAACCTGGGAGGTGGAGGTTGCAGTGAGCTGAGATTGCACCACTGCACTCCAGCCTGGGTGACAGAGTGAGATTCTGTCTTAAAAAAAAAAAAAAAAAAAAAAAAAAAGAGGTCGGGCGCAGTGGCTCACGCCTGTAATCCCAGCACTTTGGGAGGCTGAGGCGGGCAGATCATGAGATCAGGAGTTTGAGACCAGCCTAGACAACATGGTGAAACCCCATCTCTACTAAAAATTCAAAAATCAGTGGGGTGTGGTGGCAGGTGCCTGTAATCCCAGCTACTCTGGAGGCTGAGGCAGGAGAGTTGCTTGAACTCGGGAAGTGTAGGCTGCAGTGAGCTGAGATCACACCGCTTGCACTCCAGCCTGGGTGACAGAGCGAGACTCTGCTCAAAAAAAAAAAAAAAAAAAAAGAAAAAGAAAAGAAAAGACTTGAGGAGACCTTACATTTATACCTCAGGCTTATATTATCCTCAGCATACACACAGTACACAACCATCAAATAAGTAAACAAAAACAGTGAGCCCAGGGGAGGGGGAGAATCTGATTTCTAGATACCACACTGTTAGATTCAAACATTCACTTTTCAACAACAAAAAAATCACAAGACATATGAAGAAAGATGAAAACATGGCCCAGTCAAAGGAAGAAAAATAAGTCAACAGAAACAGTCCCTGAAAGAGACCTGATGGCAAAGACTTTAAAACAACTGTCTTAAAGATGCTCAAAGAACTAAAGGAAGAAGTGAAGGACATCAAGATAATGATGTATGAACAAAATGGAAATACCAGTAAAGAGATAGAAAACTTAAAAAGATACCACAAACCCCAGAACTGAAAAGCACAATAATTGAAATGAAAAATTCACTAGAGGGATTCAAAGGCAGATTTGGCAGGCAGAAGAAAGAATTAGCAAACTTGAAGAGAGGACAATGGAAATTATCAAGTCTGAGGATCAGAAAAAAGATGAAGTGAAGTGAACAGAGCGTAAAGGACCTGTGGGACACCATCAGGCAGACACACACACACACTGTGGGAATTCCAGAAGGATAAGGAGAGAGAAAAGGGTAGCAAGAGTATTTTGAAAAGATAATGGCTGAAAACTCTCCAAATTTGGTGAAAGACTTGAATACAAACATCCAAGAAGTTAAATGAACTCCAAGTAAGATGAACTCAAAGACACCCAAATCTAGACACACTAAAATCAAACTTTCAAAAAGTGAAAGACTTCCAGTTCTGAAATGGTGGCATAGAAGTAAGCTGGCTTTAGTACCCACCCCTCCCCAACAGAAAAATAAAAACAAATATACAGTGCTGAAATTATCACCAGAAGGACCTCAGAACTCAAATATGAAGATGAGACAGTTCCCAGGACCCCAGAAAAAACCCTGAGCAGATGGTAAGACAATTGGATTTCTACATCCATAACAACATTCTCCACATTATGCCGATCACCAGGCATGCAAAAACATCTCCTCCAACTCACAGTTTCTACACTGGAAAAAGTGCAATTGAGGTGGACATTCAGCTTCTCTACCATCTTGGGTTCCCTGGCAGGAGGCCTGCTCTGCCTTAATCCATGGGAAGCATCGCAAGTGCCTGAAGGGAGAAATATCCCTGAGGACAGACAGAGGCAAAGCAGGGAGGTGGGACTACCATCCCCAGCTCTGGAATCTCTGTTGTGTAACTCAGCAAAAGGAGATGCCAAATCAGAGTGGCTGTTTAGCAGTACCACGCTATAGGAGGTTTGTCCCACAGATCCCCTGGGCATGGACCCCTAGCCAGCCTTCCCACCCGGCCAAGAAAATCCCCTGGGGACCTCCCCCATTCAGGAAGAGCAGCGTTCTGATAGTTTACTAAGAGCTGAGGTGAACCTGGGTTTAAGGCTCCACCTAGAGCTGAAAAGGAGGCAGTGACCTAGCAGCAAAAAGCCTCTAAGCAAATGTATCCAATAAAATACAAAAACAAGCCAGCCAGAGAAGACTGGATTAAATGAATAATCCTTCAATGCAAAGACATAGACATCAACAGGAAACAACAGCAAACAGGGAATCATGATCTCCCCAAAGGGACATAGCAAGGAACCAGTAACTGACTCTAAATGAGAGGATGATATGTAAGCTCTCTAACCAAGAATTCAGAATAGAAGTTCTAAGGAAACTCAGCGATCTTTAAGATACCACAGAAAAGCAGTTCAGAAATTTATCAAATAAACTTAGCAAAGAGGTTGAAATAATAAAAAGAAATCAAGCAGAAATCTTAGAACTGAGAAATATGTTTGCAGAACTGAAGAATTCCTTAGAGGCTTTCCAAAGAAGAATGGATCAAGCAGAGGTAAGAATCACTGAACCTAAAGATAAGGCTACTTGAAAATACATAAAGGAGAAAAAAATCTTTAAAAAATGAGAATCAACAAAGATTGCCTAGCAGATACAGAAAATTACGTCAAAAGACCAAATTTGCCAAATGAGTTGGCTCATGCCTGTAATCCCAGCACTTTGGGAGGCTGAAGCAGGAGGATCACTTGAAGGCAGGAGTTCGAGACTAGCCTGGGCAACATAGTGAGATCCTCTCTCTACAAAAAATAAAAACACTAGCAGGGCATCGTGGTGCATGCCTGTAGTTCCAGCCATGCAGGAGGCTGAGGTGGGAGGATTGCTTGAACCCAGGAGTTCGAGACTGCAGTGAGCTTTGATCACACCACTGCACTCTAGCCCAGGGGACAGAATGAGAACCTGTCTTTAAATAAAAAAAAAAAAAACAAAAAAAGACTCGACTTGGTGCAGTGGCTCATGCCTATAATCCCCGTACCTTGGAATGCCAAGGTGGGTGGATTGCTTGAACCCAGCAGTTTAAGACCAGTCTGGGCAACATGGCAAAACCCTGTCTCTAGAAAAAATACAAGAAATTAGGCTGGCATTGTGGCACGTGCCTGTTGTCCCAGTTACTCGGGAGGCTGAGAGGGAGGATTTGCTTGAGCCTAGGAGGTTGAGGCTGCAGTGAGTTGTGATTACACCACTGCATTCCAGCCTGGGTGACACAGGGAGAAAAAAAAAAGATAAAATTTAAGAATTATTGAGGTTCAATAGGGAGTTGAGCAAGTGCAAGGGGTAGAAAGCTTATTCAAAAAAAAAAAAAAAGAGAAAAAAAAAAACTTTCCAAAACTTGAGAAAGATATAAATATCCAGGTATAGGAAGGTTAGAGAACACCAAACGGATTTGACCCAAATAAGACTACCTCAAGACATATAATAATCAGACTCTCAAAGGTCAAGGACAAACAGAATCCTAAGAGCAGCAAGAGAAAATCAGCAAATAACATATAAAGGCACTCCAATGTGTCTGGCAGTTCTCAATGGACACCATACAGGCCAGGGGGAAGCAGTAGAATGACATTTTTAAAGTGCTGAAAAAACTGCCATCCAAAAATATTGTATTCAGCAAAGTTATCCTTCAAATATGTTTTTCCCAGGCAAATGAAAGCAGGGAGAATTCACCACCATCTTACAAGAAACACTAAATATTGAGTTATTCAATCTGCAAGAAAAAAACACTAAAGTGCAAAAAGAAAAGAAAAACATTTGAAGGTATAAAACCCATTGGTAAAATTAAATATAAATACAAGGGTTGGGCATGGTGACTCACACCTGTAATTTTAGCACTTTGGGAAGTTGAGGCACAGGATTGCCTGAGGCAGGAGTTCAAGGCAAGCCTGGACAACATAGCGAGACCTGTGAGACCCCATCTTTAAAAAAAAAAAAAAAAAAAAAAAATTAGCCAGGCATGGTGGTGCATGCCTATAGTACCCAGATACTTGGGAGGCTGAGGCAGGAGGAGGATTGCTTCAGCCCACGAGTTCAGGGTTGTAGTGACCCATGATCATTTCACTGCACTCTAGCCTGGGCAACAGATTAAGATGCTGTCTCAAAAAAAAAAAAAAAAAAGATAAGATACAAAAATTGACAAGCCCTTGGTTAGACCGAGAAAAAAGAAAAAGAGGGAAGACCCAAATAAATAACTTTAGAAATGAAAAAGGAGACATAACAATTGAGACCATGGAAATACAAAGAATCATTAGAGACTATTATGAACAACTACATGCCAACAAACTGGAAAACCTAGAAGAAATGGATAAATTCCTAGACATATACATCTACCAAGATTGAACCATGAAGAAATAGGAAAACTCAATAAACCAATAACGAGTAGTGACACTGAAGCCATAATAAAGTCTCCCATGAAAGAAATTCCCACATGGCCTAATGGCTTTATTGCCGCATTCTACCAAACATTTAAATAACAAATATCAATTTTACGCAAATTCTTCAAAAACACTGAAGAGCCAGCCTGGGCAACATGGCAAAACCATGTCTCTACCCAAAAAAAAAGAAAAAAAAAATTAGCCAGGCATGGTGGTCCACATCTGTAGTCCTAGCTACTTGGGTGGCTGAGGCAGAGAATCCCTTGATCCTAGCAGATCAAGGCTGCAGTGAGCTGTGACTGCACCGAGCTGTGACTGCACCGCTGCACTCCAGCCTGGGTGACAGGGCAAGACCCTGTCTCAAAAAAAAAAATTTTTTTTTTTTAAGAGGAATGAATACTCCAATACTCCCAAGCTAATTCTATGAGGCCAGCATTACCCTGATACCAAAACCGGAGAAGGACATAACGAAAAAAGGAAAACTAAGATGATGAACACAGATGTAAAAATTCTCATCAAAATACTAGCCAACTGACTTCAACAACACATTAAAAAGATCATTCACCATGATCGGCCGGGTGTGGTGGCTCACGCCTGTAATCCCAGCACTTTGGGAGGCTAAGGCGGGCAGATCATGAGGTCGGGAGTTTGAGACCAGCCTGGCCAACATGATGAAACTCCGTCTCTACTGAAAATACAAAAATTAGCCGGGCGTGGTGGCATCTGCCTGTAATCCCAGCTACTTGGGAGGCTGAGGCAGAAAAATCACTTGAACCCGGGAGGCGGAGGTTGCAGTGAGCCGAGATCGTGCCACTGCACTACAGCCTGGGCAACAAGAGCAAGACTCTGTCTAGTAAAAAAAAAAAAAAAGAATAAAAAGATCATTCACCATGATCAAGTGAGATTCATCCCAGGGATGCGAGGATGATCCAACATATGCAAATAAACAAACATGATACATCACATTAACAGAACCAAGAACAAAGACTATATGATTATTTCAATGGATGCCAAAAAAGCATTTGATAAAATTCAACATTGCTTTATGATCAAAACCCTCATCAAACCAGATATAAGAAGAACATACCTCAAAATATAGGGGTCATATATGTCAAACCAATAGCTAACATCGTCCTGAACAGGGAGAAATTAAGGACTTTCCTCTAAGATCTAGAACAAGATAGGGATGCCCACTTTTGCCACTTGTATTTAATATAATACTAGAAGATCCTGACCAGAGCAATTAGGCAAGAGAAAAAAATAAAGGGTATCCAAACTGGAAAAGAAGAAGTCAAATTAGCCTTGTTCACAGATAACATGATCTTATACTTAGAAAAACAGAGATTTCACCAAACAGCTGTTAGAACTGATAAACTAATTCAGTGAAGTTGCAAAATACAAAATCAACATACAGAAATCAGCAGCATTTATATACACCAGCAGTGAACAATATGAAAAAGATATCAAGAAAGCAATTCTATTTATAATAGCTATAAATAATATTAAAAACCTAGCAACCAAATTTAACCAAATAAATAAAAGATCTCTCTACAAGGAAAACTATAAAACACCAATGAAAGAAATTGAGGAGGACACATCAAAAAATGGAAAGATATTCTAATCTATGTTCACAGCTTTAATATCATTAAAATGACAAGACTACTTAAAGCAGTTTACAAATTCAATGCAATCCCTATCAAAGTACCAATGATATTCTTCACAGAAAAGGAAAAATGTTCTAAAATTTATATGGAACCACAGGAGACTCTGAATAGTCAAAGCAATCCTGAACAAAACAAACAAAGCTGGAAGCATCACACTACCTGACTTCAAAATTTACTACAAAGTTATTATAACCAAATCAGCATGGTACCCGCATAAAAACAGACACAGGCACATAGACCAGTGGAATAGAATGGAGAACCCAAATATAAATCCACGCATTTATGAGCAACCCATCTTTGACAAAGTCTCCACAAACATGCAGTGAGGAAAGAACTGTCTCTTCAGTGGTGCTGGGAAAGCTGGATAAATACATTCAGAAGAATGAAACTAGACCCCTATCTCTCACCATACACAAAAATCAAGTAAAAATGGATCAAAGACTTAAATCTAAGACCTGAAACTTTGAAACTACTAGAAAAAAAACACTGGGGAAATGCTCCAGGACATTGGTCTGGCCAAAAATTTTTGTGTAAGACCCCAAAAGCACAGGCAACCAAAGCAAAAAAGACAAATGGGATTACATCAAGCTAAAAAAAACTTCTGCACAGCAAAGGAAACAATAAAAAAAATGATGAGACAATCTGCTGAATGAGAGAAAATATTTAGAAACTACCCATCTGACAAGAAATTAATAAACAGAATATATAAGGAGCTCAAACAACTCAACAGCAAAAAAACAAAAAATCCAATTTAAAAATAGACAACAGGTCTGAACAGATATTTCTGAAATGAAGACATACAAATGGCCAAGTATATGAAAAAATGGTAACATCACTAGTCATCAGAGGAATGCAAATCAAAACTACAGTAAGATATCATCTCACCCCAGTTGAAACAGCTTTGATCCAAAAGATGGTCAGTAACGAGTGCTGGTGAGGATGTGGAGAAAAGGGAACCCTTGTACACTGTTGAAGAAAATGTAAATTAGTATAGCCACTATGGAGAACAGTATTGAGGTTCCTCAAAGAAACTAAAAAGAGAACTGTGCTGTGATCCAGCAATTCTACTACTCAGTATATATCCAAAAGAAAGGAAATGAATATATCAAAATGAGTATGTTCACTCCTATGTTCACTGCTACCCTATTCATAATAGCCAAAATATGGAACCAAAGTGTCTATCAACGCATAAAGAAACTGTTACGTGAATGTGTGTGTGTAAAATTTGCCATAAAAAAGAACGAAATCCTGTCATTTGCAGCAACATGGATTGTACTGGAGGTCATTACGTTAAGTGAAATAAGCCAAGCACTGAAAGACAAATATTGCATGTTGTCACTCATATGTGGGAGCTAAAAATACAAATCTTGTGAAGATAGAAAATATATATTTTTTTCTTGAGTTGGTGTCTCACTCTGTCGCCTAGGCTGGAGTGGAGTGGCACGATCTTGGCTCACTGCAAGCTCCGCCTCCCCGGTTCACGCCATTCTCCTGCCTCAGCCTCCCAAGTAGCTGGGACTACAGGCACCCGCCACCACGCCCGGCTAATTTTTTGTATTTTTAGTAGAGATGGGGTTTCACTGTGTTAGCCAGGATGGTCTTGATCTCCTGATCTCGTGATCTGCCTGCCTCGGCCTCCCAAAGTGCTAGGATTACAGGCATGAGCCACCGCATCTGGCCCCCAAAGATAGAAAATATTAACGGTTACCAGAGGCTGAGAAGGGTAGAGGAAAAGTGGGTATGAAGAGAAGTTGATTATGGGTATAAATATATGGTTTGATAAAGAAGTAAGACCTAGTGTTAAACAGATCAGTAGGGTGACTGTAGTTTACAATAATCTATTGTATATTTCCAAATAGCTAGAAGAGAAGAACTAAAATGGTTCTAGCATAAAGAATAGACAAATATTTAAAGTGACAGATATCCTGAGTATGGTGCTTTGATCTTTACAAATTATATGACTGCATTAAATTATCACATGTATCCTGAAACTATGTATATCTCTTATCAATAAAAAAGGAAAGAATTTTCAAAATAGCAAGAGAGATACAAATCATCACATACAAGGTATCTTCAGTAAGATGATCAGCAGATTTTTCATCAGAAACTTTGGAAGCCAAAAGGCAATGGGCCAATATATTCAAAGTGCTAAAAGGAAAAGACCTGTCAGCTAGGAATCCTATGTCTGGAAAAACTGTCCTTCAAAGTGAGGGAGAAATTCAGACATTCCCAGATTTTAAAAAGCCAAGGGAGTTTGTCACCAGTAGAGCTGCCCTGCAAGAAATGCTTAGGTGCAGAGTGAAATGAAGGCCCAAAGGTATATGAAAACATGAAATGAAAAAATGCTGGTCAGTAACTTGAACCCACATGAAGAAATAAACATCTTAGTAAAGGTAAATGCATAGGCAATTATAAAAGCTATATAAGAGCAGTGATAATGAAGTTGAGAACAGAAAAGCAACAGAGAAAATCAATGAAATGAAGAGTTGATTTTTTGAAAAGATCAACAAAACTGACAAACTTTTAGCTAGTAGGCTAAGAAAAAAGAAGACTCAAATTACTAAAATCAGCAATGGAAATGGGGATATTGCTACTGATTCTATGGAAATAAAAGATCATAAGACAGTACTATGAACAACTGTATGCCAACCAATTGAATAACCTAGATGAAATGGACAAATTCCAAGACTAAACTGTGAAGAAACAGAAAATCTGAATAACCTAGATAAATAGCAAGTCTGACTAGTAAGGAGATTGAATCGGTAATCAAAAATCTCCTTTTATAATTGACTTAAGCCAATAAAAGCATTTAAAAGGTCTCAAACAGCAAAAATAGTGGAATGTATTAAGCTGAACTATATGAAATTGCTGATATTTGACCATTTTTGACCTACAAAATGGTAATTTTATATGATTCAACCTAATGTTTTGACTGGCAGTCAGGAGATGGGGTAGGAAGCATCAATTTCTTCTTCAATGAGAAGCAACATAACAGCTACTTCTCACAGATGAAAGCTCATCCTGAAGAGTAAAACAAGTAGTAGGTAGATACAGCTACTATAGTATTATTAACTGCCACTTGTCACCTATGGGTGCTGCTGGTTGACACAGCCCAGCACCAGAAATTCTGCGTCTGGTATCCTTACCTAGAGCATGAGCTCTCTGAGGGGGTGGGGGTGGTCTCACATCTCTCTACACTGCTTGTTTCAGGGCCTGACATCAGAGGTGCATCACTCCTGTTAACTTGTTGCCTCACCAAAGCCACCTCTCCAGACTTGGGTGCGTAGAACTCACCCACACCCCACTGTCCCTGTTCTTCTTGTGGAAGAGTCAAGCATTACTGGTGACTACAGGTAGGAGGTAATTTTTATTCCTTCTCTCCTTTGCCATCCTTGAACCTTAATCCAATCCACCACCTGTTGCTTCTGCTCCTCTGTTTATCCCCTGCTTTCCATCACACATTTACATTCTAGTTTAGGGCTTCCTTAACCTTGACCTAAATGACTATGAAAGCTTCTTATTTATCTTTATTGCCTCTATTTTCTTATTTTGTTCATGCATTCATTCATTCAGTGAGCACTTAGTAAGCACCAATGGGTGACCTGCTCTGGGCCTCCACTAGCACACAAGGCAGCACTTACATGCAAACTGGAAAAAGGTGCCCCTTAGTGCCTTCCAGCAAATGGAAGAGCAGAAAGGCAACTCTGGCTCCTGCTGCAGCACAGCGTAGAGCATGACTGGCCCAGCCCCTCTTGTGCCCCTCACCAGGTGCCCTCTCTAGGGCACATCCTGCACAGCTGTATCCAGTGGCCCTGAGCTGCACTGTGCTAAGCACGGTCGGGAGGTGGCACAAAAAAGGGCATCCCCAGAGGTTCAGAGAGGGACACCCCAAAGAACAGCCTGTGAATCAGAGGCAGGACAGCACAAGGCCGGCACTGAGCAAGCTCTAGGGGAAAAGATCAAAGGCAACAAAACTGTTTGAAATAATGTAAAGAAGAAACGTATAGGGAGGATTGGGGCTTCAGGTTCTGTTGCAGACTCTGTGGTCTGGAGGGGGGCTGTCACTGGGCAGGTGGCAGAAGGCCAGTCATGGCAGTCACCGTTCCGGAGGAGAAGGAAGGCTTTACCACGCCTCCCTCCTCCCTTCCTGCTGGTGAGTCCTCTCCTTCCCCCATCCCCAGCTGTTCCAAAATCTGTTCTGTGCTTGAGTTGTATTCAGCACTGTCTACAGCGTATGAATACAATTGCAGCAGGTGACAAGATGGAACTTGTTTTATTTTATCTTACATATTTGGAATTAGGGCCTCTAGATAGTCAATATGTAACTGTATTCAAACAATATGCAAAGCAGGGGCTTAAGACGCGTTGAAAAAATCTGGTAGCCTTATGGTGAGTTCTCTCTAAAGAGGGACCTTTTTTAGATATGCCATCCCAGAGGGGGGCCCCCACCTGGCCTTGTTTTTGTTATCTCCCTTTCCCCTTCACCTGATGCCATTAATTAACCATTTATATAACAAGAGGCATAGCTGGCCCGTAGCATGACGGGGTTCCCAACCTGGGATTCAATATAATAGTCACCTGGGGAGCTTTTCAAAATTGTCAAATTCTGGACCCTACTCAGTGCCATCAAATTAAATTCATTAGTAACAGGACCCAGGCTTTTTAAGCTTTCTAGGTCCTTGCCACTTAAGAGAGCTGTTGCTGCAGGTCAGCACCATTGCTCTCTTATTGCTGTCATGTGAGAGCTAGTTAGAAATGCAGGATTTGCAGCCCATCCCAGTCCTTCTTCATCAGAGAATCTGCGTATTGACAAGATTTCCAGGTGATACATACCACATAAATGTCTCCAGGTTATTCATTTTCAAACTTGGTGGCACGCTGCAGTCCCCTGGGGAATTGTCAAATATGCTGATGGCAGAGCCCCAGCCACAGACAGTTTGACGTAATTGGTCTGGGATAAAACCTAGGCTATGGAACGTTTAAAAGTTGCCAAGGTGGCCAGGCGCAGTGGTTCACGCCTATAATCCCAGCACTTTGGGAGGCCGAGGTGGGTGGATCACCTGAGGTCAAGTGTTTGAGACCTGCCTGGCCAACATGGTGAAACCCTGTCTCTACTAAAAATACAAAAAATTAGCCAGGCATAGTGTGGCCGGTGCCTGTAATCCCAGCTACAATGGTGGCCGAGGCAGGAGAATCACCTGAACCCAAGAGGCGGAAGTTGCAGTGAGCCGAGATCATGCCACTGCACTCCAGCCTGAGCAACAAGAGCGAAACTCCATCTCGAAATAAATACATAAATAAAAATAAAATAAAAGTGGCCAAGGTGATTCTAATGTGCAGCTGAGCTGGAGGGCAGCTGCACTAGAGAATGCCAATATAGCCACTGTCTTAATGCAAGAAATTTTGCCTCAGTAAAAATTTCTAAGTGAGTCAAATGCTACCATTATGTACAAGTAGATGCTGTGAAAGCAATGAAACTCAATCAAGTTTCCGCAAACTTGAAAAAAATCTATACTTAAAGAAAAGTATTTTGATTAAAAAATATATAACACTTGGCTGGGTATGGTGGCTCACGCCTGTAATGCCAGCACTTTGGGAAGTCAAGGCAGGAGGATCACTTGAGCCCAGGAGTTCGAAACCAGCCTGGGCGACATATGGAGGCCCTGTCTCTATCAAACATGTTTTAAATAATTGGCCGGTGTGGTGGTGCAAGCTTATGGTCCCCACTACTCCTGAGGCTGAGGTGAGAGGACCGCCTGAGCCTGGGGGTCAAGGCTGCAGTGGGCCATGATCACGTCACTGCACTCCAGCCTGGGTGACAGAGTGAAACCCTGTCTGAAAAAAAATAATAAAATAATATTCAAACTGCAGTAATTCAAAATAGCAATAATAATCAAATAAGCTCATGTCCATTTGAAGATACAATTTAGTACATGACTTCTAAACCCAAGTGAATGGCTTCTTTACTTAGCTGGTAGCTACTTTAAGGATCTCTGCTTTGCCTGAACATTATGATCATGTGGGAAGCTCTAGTCCAGGACTGTCTAATCTTTTGGCTTCCCTGGGCAACATTGGAAGAGCGGTCTTGGCCCCACATAAAATACACTAACACTAGCCAATGAGCTCAAACAAACAAACAAACAACAACAACAACAAATCTCATAATGTTTTAAGAAAGTTTACAAATTTGTGTTGGGCCACATTCAAAGCTGTCCTGGGCCACATGTAGCCCACAGGCCACAGGTTGGACAAGCTTGCTTTAGGGGCTAAAACACCAGGCCACATTCCAAACCAATTAAATCAGTCTTATGGTGAGTCCCAGGCCTCAGCACTTCTTCAAGCTACCAGAAAGACTCCAAAGTACAGCCAAAGATGAGAATCTCTGCATTAAGGGTTGTAAGTACAACTAAGGTGTCTTACTGATCCCAAAAAGGACCTGGGGTTGCTGAACATTAATAGTAACCAGAATTTAATCCTATTACATTTAGGCAGGGGAGATAGGTATCAATTACACAATCTTCCACTGATCAAATGATAATTTTGAGATGAGTAGAAGTTTCCCTTGTTTGAAAATCATGTTGCTTCACATCCCCACCCACTGAATCCATGGCCATCATTGTAGCAGTGCAGGGGTGAGAATGGGGTGAACACCAGGAAGTCCCTGCTGAACTAGGAGCTTCATGCTAGATTCTGGTATCAAGTCCACAGTGAGATAATAAACTTGCCTTTGTTAGTGGAGAAGAAGTCTTATAATTTCCAGCAGCTTAAGGGTCTGAACATAGAATTCTTAGGAGGCAGAGTGAGAAAGGAATGGGGGATTTGAAGTGAAGTCCTTGTCACGTGCAAGACAAAGCCTTTCAGATGCTGACAGCGGTTCGGTGGGGAGAGCCCAAGTAATGAGACTGGGCTGAAGGTTCTGCCTGGTCTACTCCCCCATCCCAGGAACATGCAGGACAGTGACAGTGACTAGAGAGGCAATGGGAATGTCCAAACTGAGGGGGTGAGCCAACTTCCCATTCACCCTCTGGGAGACTTCATGGGAGCTCTGCATCAACATGGGGCACAGAGAAGAGCAGACACAGCAATATGGATTGCTCAGGCAGAGAAGGGCAACAGTGGCATGCTATCCATTCCCTGAGGATGGAAGAATCCAGAAGTTTCGACTGACCCTTTGGCAGTGTGCCTGCAAGGGAGCTGTCAGAGTCCAGGAGTGAGGGCGCCCATATCGGAGGTAACAGGCTGGCTGGTGTTGGGTGACAGACAGCAACAGGGAGAGAAGAGGCAGGAGCTGCCCTGTCTGCAGGGCCATGATCACACCCACTGGGCAAACCTCATGCATTTCCTGTACCCCAAGAACAGACCACAGGTCCACTGACCATTAGTACGGCATCAGAGACCAGTCACCAAGGGCCAAGACACATGAGCAACTTCACTGGAGCCCACAGGGAAGGCTGCCATGACATGGTTTGTACACTTCCTCCTGGGCCCCCTGTGGCCCAGAAAAGAGGAGGACAGAAATCATAACAATGAGTATCTACTTAAAAGAGATCATCTAGGGCCGGGCGCGGTGGCTCACACCTGTAATCCCAGCACTTTGGGAGGCTGAGGCGGGCAGATCACGAGGTCAGGAGAGCGAGACCATCCTAGCTAACATGGTGAAACCCCGTCTCTACTAAAAATACAAAAAATTAGCCGGGCGTGATGGCAGGTGCCTGTAGTCCCAGCTACCCGGGGGTTTGAAGCAGGAGAATGGCGTGAACCTGGCAGGCGGAGCTTGCAGTGAGGCGAGATTGCGCCACTGCACTTCAGCCTGGGCAACGGAGTGAGACTCCGTCTCAAAAAAAAAAAAAAAAAAAGAGATCATCTAGGCTGGGTGCGGTGGCTCATGCCTGTAATTCCAGCACTTTGGAAGGCTGAGGCGAGTGGATCACGAGGTCAGGAGTTCGAGACCAGTCTGGCCAACATGGAAAAACCCCATCTCTACTAATAATACAAAAAAAAAAAAAAAAAAAAAAAAGCTGGGCATGGTGGCACACACCTGTAGTCCCAGCTACTTGGGAGGCTGAGGCAGAAGAATCACTTGAACCCAGGAGGTGGAGGTTGCAGTGAGCGGAGAACATGCCACTGCACTCCAGCCTGGGCTACAGAACGCGACTTTGTCTCCAAAAAAAAAAAAAAAAAAGATCATCTAGAAGAGCTGGGCATAGAGGTGTGTGCCTGCAGTCCCAGCTATTTGGGAGACTGAGGTGAGAGGATTGCTTGACCCCAGGAGTTCAAGACCAGTCTAGGAAACAGAGTGAGACTCCATCTCTCCTCTTTTTGTTTTTTTTTTGAGACAGGGTCTCACACTGTTGCCCAGGCTAGAGTGCAGTGATGCAATCACAGTTCACAGCAACCTCCACCTCCCTGACTCAGATGACCCTCCCACTTCAGCCTCCCAAGTAGTGAGTACCTGATACTACTGGCAGGTGCTACCATGCCCGGCTAAATTTTGTACTTTTTGTGGAAATGGGGTTTCTCCATGTTGACCAGGCTGGTCTCAAACTCCTGGGCTCAAACGATCCGCCCACTTTGGCCTCTCAAAGTGCTGAGATTATAGGCATGAGCCACCACACCCGGCCAAGTCCTAATACTTTTTTTTTTTTTTTTTTGAGACGGAGTTTTGCTCTTGTCGCCCAGGCTGGAGTGCAGTGGCATGATCTTGGCTCACTGCAACCTCTGCCTCCCTGATTCAAGCGATTCTTCCGCCTCGGCCTCCCGAGTAGCTGGGATTACAGGCATTGCCATCATGCCCAGCTAAGTTTTGTATTTTTGTAGAGATGGGGTTTCACCATGTTGGCCAGGCTGGTCTCGAACTCCTGACCTCAGGTGATCCGCCCGTCTCGGCCTCCCAAAGTGCTGGGATTACAGGCATGAGCCATCGCGCCCGGCCAAAGTCCTAATACTTTTGAGTCATATAAGTAGCAGTCCAGACTTGACTAAGTGCAGAAAACAACTTGGTTCAGGGCTTTAGAAAGTCATAACATCACTCTTTAAATTCAAAATGAAGTTAAAAAGAGATTGCCATTAAAATAATAACTCGAACAGCACAGTAAATTCTAAGTCATTTTAATAAATGTAGGTAAATGTATCAATAAATTTTAAAGACGTACTAATCAAACCCAGTATCAATCAGGTATTCCATGCATTCCAGCTCCCTGCCAGGGCCTTTAGGATGGGACTTACATCCTACTCTACATTACAAACTGGAGAGCTAACATACATGGGCGTTAACTGTGCCTTGCACGCACCTCTGCACTGTATCTTTCCCATCCTGGCCCAAGACACCACCACCTTACTCCCGACTGGTTCCTGGGGCCTCTGTCCCTCTCCAGTCCCTTCTCCACACCACAGCCAGTCTGGACTTTAAAAAACACAAATCAAATCATGATGCTCCTCTGCTTGAGCCCCTTCCATGGCTTCCCAGTGTTCTCACATTAAAAACCAAATGTCTCACCCAGACTGGCAGGGTCCTGGCTGCCTGGCCCATCCATCTCCTCTGCTTACCACCCTCAGTTACAGGTATCTGCTGCCAGTTCCCTGACACACCACGTCTTCCTGCTCACCTCGGGACCATCCCATGAGTGGTTCCCTCTCTGGAAGGCTCTTCTGGATCTCAGCATGTCTGCCACCCTCTCATCCCTCAAGGCTCAGCCTACATGCCCTGTCCTCAGCAGGACCTTCCCCATGCCCCCTCCTGGGATGCTGTCCTCCAGAACCCCGCCCTTCCCTTCACAGGCCTTCCCCTTTTGAAATGAATTATTGGCTTTGTTTACTTGTTCACTGTCTGTCTTCCACCGGGTTCAGAGAATTTTTCCTTTTTGGCTGTCCCAGACAGGAACACCCTTCCTGTTTGGTGGGGGTGGAGGCAGAGACCCCACGGTCCTTCTCCACATCCTTTGAAAGCTAGGGAGAGGCCACAAGCATAAGCTTGGCCCATGAGATACTGCAGGTGGGGCCTTTGAGCCATGAGGGGTGACACAAAGAAGGTGGGAGCCGGTGAAGGAAAGAGGTGCCCGTAGCAAGTGCCCAGGATGGCAGGAGTGAAGACAGCAGCGCAGGGACAGCAGCAGGAGGGGGCAGGGTAGACAATCTGGTTTACCCTTGCCAGACTGCCCTGGCCTGGGCTGGGCTGGGCTGTGTTCTTAGGGGCTTAGTTTGGTCACTGTCCATTTTCCTATTCTCCAGCCTGTCCACCAGCCTCCCAGAAATTCCTTTTCTGCAAAAATCAGCCCCAGCTGGTATCACTCATGTGCAACTTCACAGCCCATGTGCCACAGGCCCCCTGTGGGCAGGGACTTGGTCTGCTTGGCTCAAAGCCATACATGGAGCTCACAGCACCATGTCTGGCACATGCAGGCTGAATGAATGAAAGAATGGACTCCAAGCTAGGCTGGGTGGCAGGCTAGGGAATGTTCAAGGAGAAAGGGCCACAAGTTTCCATTAGCCTCTGTCCTCAGAGGGCTAAAAAGGTTATCAGTGTGATCATTTAATGCTCTCCATCGGCTTCACCAAACTGTCTTCCCAATGGAGCTGTGCTAATTTACACTCCCACCAGCGGCATATGAGAGCGCCTGGCTTGCTCTCCCATCCGTGGCCCTCTGCACTGTCTACGCCCAGGGTTTTGTATGTTGTGTGTGTTGTGAGTTGGAATGTGTGTAGTGAGCAAAGGTAGCTGTGGAAAGGGACTGGCGATCTGAACCCTGGGGAAAGTTTTATAACTTCCTGATTTGAGCAGCAATAAAACAATAATCCATGAATCATTTTAAGATCGTTGTTTCCTACCTTGAGCTGATCTATCGGCTATCATTTTATACTCCCCACCATGTGAAATACTACTATTTTTGTATTGTGGTAAAATATGTATAATGCAAAATTTACCATCTGAACCACTGTCAAGTGTACAGTTCAGTGACACTGAGTACATTCTCACCGTTGTGCAATCACCACCACCATCTATCTCCAGAACTCTTCATCTTGCAAAACTCAATCTCTGGCCCCATTACACACGAATTCCCCATTCCCTCCTCCCCTCGGCCCTTGGCAACCGCCATTTGACTTTCCATCTCTATGAATTTGACTACTCTAAGTACTTCACATAGATGGAATCACACTGTATTTGTCCTTTTGTGACTGGTTTATTTCACTCAGCATAATATCTTCAAGGTTTGCCAGGTGTAGGGGCTCACGCCTGTAATCCCAGCACTTTGCGAGGCTGAGGTAGGAGGACCACCTGAGGTCAGGAGTTCAAGATCAGCCTGGTCAACATGGCAAAACCCCGTCTCTACTAAAAATGCAAACATTAGCCAGGTATGGTGGCAGACACCTGTAATCTCAGCTTTTTGGGAGGCTGAGGCAGGAGAATCACTTGAACCCGAGAGGCAGAGATTGCAGTGAGCCGAGATCGCACCATTACACTCCAGCCTGGGGGACAGAGTGAGACTCCATCTAAAAAAAAAAAAAAAAAAAACTTCAAGCTTCAACCATGTTATAGCATACGTCAGAATGTTCTTCCTTTTTAAGGCTGAATAATATTCCATCGTATGGATATGCCACATCCTGTTTATCCATAAATCTGTCAATGGACACTGGGGATGCTGCCACCTCTTTGCTAATGTGAATAATGCTGCTATGAACATGGCTGTACAAATACGTGTTGGAGTCCGTGCTTCAATTCCCTTGAGTCTGTACCCAGAAGTGGGACTGCTGGATCATCTGGTAATTCTATGTTCAATTTTTTGAGGAATTGCCATATTTCTTTCCACAGTGGCTATATCATCGTATATTTCCATTCAAATATTTTTAAAATTTTTAAGCTGTACCCATGTCCAGTAACCACTGAAGAGCTGTTTTACAACCAGAAAAAAAAGATATATCTTTTATATATCCTTTGGAAATTGTCTCCACAATTTCTAATAAATTTAGGTAAGTTCTTATTTGTTCTTAAACATAAGATTTTTTTTTTAAAAAAAGAGGGCATTATTTAAAAATAATACATCAATAAATTTCTTTCTTTTTTTTTTTTTTGAGGCAGAGTCTCCTTCTTTCACCCAGGCTGGAGTGCAGTGGCACGATCTCAGCTCACCACAACCTCCGCCTCCCAGGTTCCAGCGATTCTTCTGCCTCAGCCTCCCGAGTAGCTGGGATTACAGGTGCCTGCTACCACGCCTGGCTAATTTTTTAATTTTTGGTAGAGACAGGGTTTCACCATGTTGGCCAGGCTGGTCTCGAACCCCTGACCTTGTGTGATCCACCTGTCTAAAGGTTGGGATTACAGGCGTGAGCCACCGCGCCTGGCCATCAGTAAATTTCTATGTAGAATACCACACAAAAATGCTGTGGCCCTTTAGCTCCTTTAAAGAGATTTTGACTCTAAGGGCTAATAAAGGTTGAAAATAAAAATTTCTTACAGAAAAGTGTGCACATATCCACAGCAGTATGACAGATTCGTAATGGAGTCCTCTACTTAGCGCTGTATCTCCAATCCTTTGAGGGGGCTGAGGGGGTTGCAGGAGCATAACTGTGCTCTGTCACTGCCTCTTTCTCTGTTCTGTGCCAACAAAAACTAAATTCTGTGTTGTATGGCCTGTGGGTCTGACCTCATCTGGCAATTCCAATGGTTACAGAAGAATCTGTAGTACTGAGTGAAGGTAAGAGCCTATTCACCCATCTTTCCCTACTCTCTTAAGTGACAGCAAAATTCACCCACCAATTTAAACCCGCTTTGACTATTAATAACTAGGTATTTACACCAGCATCTATGATAATTGAGGCCTACTTATGTTCTCACTTTGCTAAGTTCCCAAGTACCCTGAGAGATTCCTTCCCTATTTTGAAGAACTATTTTTTTTTGGTTACTATGGCAACCATGCAAGGAGAAAGGGGAGCTTTCCATGGACACGGGAGCAAAAGAACAGCTATTTGTCCTCCCACTGGCGGAACAGGGCCATTCGTGAGATTAGCATGTGGTGCCAATATAAATAAGCGTGCAGCCTGCTTCAGGAAGGCCGAGAAGACATTTTCAGAGCAAACTCTCTCCTGAAGCAATTATATCACACCTCAATGAAGTGCACTGTTTTGTGCTGAAATGAAGACATGGTCTTTTGTGCCCAAAGCAGATACATAAGGGAAGCCAGTTTGTGGTCCACTGTGGCTTTGCTTCTAAGGAAGGACCCAGGGTACAGGATGGGGGCAACTCCTAGGCCAGCTTTCTGGCTATTGTGGGGTTCCTGGTACAAAGCAGGGGCACCGGGAAGGAACGGCCCTCCTGGTCTACCCTGGCCACTCTTTTTGTCATGGAAACCCATGAAAAGGGTTGGACATCAGATAAAGGACAGGCTTGGCAAGAGTCAAGAAAAAAGCAGAATCCTTATTCTTGTCCAGTTTAGTAAAGTTTGTGTTATACTGTCTCACTGCAGCGTACTGCCTCCTCAGACCATCGGGACACCAGGGGCGAGGGACGTTCCTACAAGTGTCCCAATGACGGAAGTCTTTTTTCTTTTCTTTTTTTTTTTTTTGAGACAGAGTCTCGCTTTGTCGCCCAGGCTGCAGTGCAGTGGTGTGATCTTGGCTCAGTGCAACCTCCACTTCCAGGGTTCAAGTAATTCTCATACCTTAGCCTCTCAAGTAGCTGGGACTACAGGTGCACCAGACACCACACTGGCTAATTTTTGTATTTTTAGTAGAGGTGGGGTTTCACCATGTTGTCCAGGCTGGTCTCGAACTCCTGACCTCAGGTGATCTGCACACCTTGGCCTCCCAAAGTGTTGGGATTACAGGTGTGAGGCACCGCACCTGCCTGGAAGTCTTTTTTCACACAGAATGAGAGAGCAAACAAGCATCCATGTCAAAAATTAAAGTTCCCCATTATGCTGAATGAAATAAGCCAGACACAATAGGACAGACATTCTACGATTCTCACTTCCATGAGGTACCTACAGTCATCAAATTCATACAGATAGAAACTAGAGGCCGTGCGCGGTGGCTCATGCCTGTAATTCCAGCACTTTGGGAGGCCAAGCCGGGTGAATCATAAGGTCAGGAGTTCAAGATCAGCTTGGCCAACATGGTGAAACCCCATCTCTACTAAAAATACAAAAAGTTAGCTGGGTGTAGTGGCAGGTGCCTGTAATCCCAGCTACTCAGGAGGCTGAGGCAGGAGAATCGCTTGAACCGGGGAGGCGGAGGTTGCAGTGAGCCGAGATCGCGCCACAGCACTCCAACCTGGGCGACAGAGTGAGACTCCATCTCAAAAAAAAAAAAAAAAAAAAAACCACAAAACTAGAGTGATAGTTGCCAGGGGAGAATTGGTGTTTTTGTTTTTGAGACAGAGTCTTGCTCTGTCACCCAGGCTGGAGTGCAGTGGCACAATCTTGGCTCACTGCAACTTCTGCCTCTCAGGTTCAAGAGATTCTCCCACCTCAGCCTCCCAAGTAGCTGCGACTACAGGCACTCACCACCATGCCTGGCTAATTTTTGTATTTTTAGTAGAGTTGGGGTTTTGCCATGTTGGCCAGGCTGGTCTCGAACTTCTGACCTCAAGTGCCCACCTGGGCCTCCCAAAGTGCTGGGATTACAGGCATGAGCCACTGCGGCCAGCAGAGAATTGGAGTTTTTGTCTAATGGGTATAGTTTCAGTTCGGGAAGATGAAAAATTCTGGAGATGGGTGGTGGGGATGGTCGCACAATAATCATAATGTACTATTTCATGCCACCGCACTGCATGCTTGAAAATGGTTAACATTTTATGTCATGTATATTTTACCACAATTAAAAAAATAAAATTACCCCATCTATTGGCCTTATCACATCCATGCTATCATTTCATAAACAAAAACATATTGATCAGATTCAGGATAAAACACACATTCAACAAATATTGAGTCCACCACACGCTGGCCCTCGCTAAGGAAGGCCTCCTAAGGTAGGCTGTACAAACACGGACCAGAAGCTACTGTCTGTTAGCACTTTGTTGTCACTCACTGAATCTGCCTTGTGAGGCCACACAGCCCTAGTTGTCCAGGCAGGTGCATGGCTTATGTCAGGGAAGTCCCAGGAACAGGAAAGACCCATACCACTGTGGTGACCATTCATGAATCCCAAATAAAAGGGCAAGTTTTCCATGAAAACAGAGAGCCCCGTTTGTCTCCCGTGCGGGTTCATCTTTCTATAAATGTGGCCGTGGCAGCTCCCGGAGTGGCTCTACCTCACAGCACGTGGGCACCCGGTAGCTCCTTTGAGGGTAAACACTGACGCTTTTCTGAAAGGAGGATGAGGATGAGGAAAGAGTTGGCCTCAATCAGAGCGGCAGGAGGCAAGGAGGAAGAGGAAGGCGGGGGAGAGGGCATTTGAGAGCAGGTGAGAGAGAAAACCAGAAAAAGGAGAAGGGGGGCAGCTGAGGGAAAGCCGGGGTGGATAAGAAAGTGGGAGGGTAGGAACGAAGGAGGAGGGGAGGAGGAAAAGAAAGGGAGCATGGGGGTGGGGCGGGGGGAGCGGAGAGGAGCTTTTTGTTTTTCTGCAAAGCTCCTTGTTTTGTGTGGAAGAGGGAATGACAATGGCGCATGTGCCTGTTAGTGGGTATTTGCCTTAATCCCACTTTCTGGCTCTACTTTTGGTGAGAGAAGGAGGAGCAGAGGTTTTGTCTGACGGAAAACTGGAGGGATTTTTTTTTCCTGCCGTGACTCCGAGGTCAAGAGGGAAACCTGCGCTCCTTCACTGAACACGTTCAGGCACACAATGCGATTAGCATCTCTTCTCTTTCTGGGCTGCTTCTAGCAGGGGCTCCTGGAAACACAAAGGAGTCAAAGGATGTTGTTCATTAATAGTTAACTGTTAATGTCGCTGAGAACTTGGTCCAAGAATGACTGCTCAGGACTCTACCCAAAGAGATTTGATAGATGGATTTCCAAGTGTAATCCCAGCATTGGGAACTATGAGGTATAGCACCTGTCAAGGGCATGACATGGGAGGATTTGGTAAATTGTAATTAAAACAGAAAGGACATGCCAGCCTGAGTTCTCTTTGCCTCTGTAGAGATCATTAATAATTTTGGATCCTGGAACTCCGTGTGTAAGGAACAAAGAAGAAACTTGTTCCCTTACTGGCCAATGAGGAACATTCAAAGCAGAGGCCCCTAGTTAGAATGCCCACTGTTGATCTTCCTAAGGAGATCTGATTCTAAAAACAGGTGCAGAAAAGACAATATTTAGTAGCTAATGTATTGAAATAGCCAGTGAAGAGCACAGGACATATCATTACCATGAGACCACCAGAAATATCCACTAAACTCTTCCATTTAGAGATTCCATTAGTACTGGTGATTCTATGTAAAAAAAAAAAAAAAAAAAAAAAAAAAGTATTTAAAGCTGAAATGACTATTTCCTAGCTTGTTCAGTTAGAGGTAACTGAGCAAATGTGAACTAAAAAGATCAGTTTCTCCTTAACTTTTTTTTAAAGGTCACGAAAGACTGTCAACCTGACAGATGTAACCATGGATTCTTTTACAGAGTTTTTCAAAAGCTCAAAGGCTGCTAAACGTGTCAAATTAATGCATCTCCCCCAAGACTGGGTACTTTGATATGAAAGTAATCATGGAAGAGCATTTTTTTTTTCTTCTAGAAAATGGCTCTGCAATTTTGAGAAAATAGTTCTTCCCACATCTGAAAAAAATTTTTTTTTTTTTTTGTAACTGTCATGAAAATGACCTGGGTTAATGAAATCTCCGTTTTCATCCTAGATTCTCTCAAAAATTCCTTTCAAGTGTCAATCTCAATGAAATGAGGCCAAAATGTTACATAGCTTAGAATTTTGACTTTTTTTTTGTATTTAGCCACAGTCCCTTGATTATTCTGATTTGTAGATTTTTGGGAGAGTTTAATATTGATCACTCTCTAGCATTGAATAATTTTTAGAAAAAAACACAGTCTGAGTCTAATTGCCAGACCCATACCACACACACGAAAGCTGTGAATACAAGCTGTGATCACGAATCACGTGTATGTGGCTTTGATTGTATAGGACCCATGATAAGATTAAGATTGTTTTTTCCTTCTTAATTATTCAGAGCTAAGTGTGATGCAAATTAAGACTAAACATATGGATGTGATCGTGAAGGCTTTTCTAACATAGTTGGGTTTTGTTTTTGAAGTATGTTTAATGTGCTATAAGCACTAATTCCTTTAAATATCTATTTAAGGTAAGACTTCCTAGAACTTCCTCTAATTTTAAGGGAGCTTAATATTTTTTTTTCTTAATTCAGTACCACACAGCAATGCCCCAGTTTAAAGTGCAAAACAGTTTCTTTCCCCTTTATTTTCAGCTCCCTGCCAAACCCACTCTTAGGGAATATACACAGTTACTTAGTTTCCAGTGGAACTAACTGGTCAAATTCAGAGAGTAACACTTTTATTGTAAATACAAAAAGAATAAAACTGAAAATTAAGAGCTGTATGTCTATAATAATCTATGTTATGGTTTATTTGTGACTTAATTCCATTTTCTGTAACAATGGCAAGAAAGACAGAATAGGTCAGTTAGAGATGGAGAGAACCAGAAAATCTTTTGTGCTTGTCTTTTGAATTTGGTAGCTGACTTTAAAAGCAAATTTAATCTTATATCCTCTCTAGCTAACACTGATATTTGTCTTCCCTTGGAATGTGCCAATGACATGCTAAGGGATAGGTGGCTGGGGAAGTATGTTGGGTGACAATCTCAAGTGGTCTCACTTGAGATTGAAAGGTTGTTGCAGGTTTTCATGGCACCAAATGGACAATCTCCAAATGGTCCTGCCTGTGACTCCAGATGCAGCAATGCAGGTGGAGGACAGAGAAACACTGAGCTCCAAATAGGGAGCCCTGAAGCATCCAGTAGCAGACAGACCTACTACCTGGGATGCAGCTTCTGCCTGCTCAGCACACTCCCCATTGAGCCCTCTATTGCTCCTTTGTTCCTCTTTCATCTCATATCTTCTCTTTCCCTTGCCCTGGGTGCCTCCCATCTCTCTCACTGAGTGCTAGGCCCCAGCTCCTAAATACATTTCCATAGGAAATTTAATCGCCATCTATCTCTCCGAATTGGTGCTTACTTCTTTGGTCACTTAACTTGGATTAGGCGTTCTCCACTTGTACAGGTCCTAGAGGGCTTAGCGATTTTAGGTCTGGGGCTGGCACATCCCAAAACCAGTCCCTTCAGTCATAAGAACCCTGCAGACTGCTGGCCGCTCAGATGGACCAGCTAGCTCCCAGATGGTTTACGTCTGACTAGGTCACCCCTGCCAGATCTCTGTATGGTAAGAGAAGTTCCAAATGCCAGAGGATATCTCAGAACTTTTCCCTCACACTACAGTGTAGGTGTGATGAGTAACTATTCAAAAGTCAAATAAGGGAGCAAACTCTCAAGTGGTTCTCCCTGGCCTCCAATATTTTAAAGAAAGTGGAGTGTAGCTAGGCGCGGTGGCTCATGCCTGTAATCCCAGCACTTTGGGAGGGCGAGGCAGGTGGATCACGAGGTCAGGAGATCGAGACTATCCTGGCTAACACGGTGAAACCCCGTCTCTACTAAAAATACAAAAAATTAACCGGGCGTGGTGGCAGGCGCCTGTAGTCCCAGCTACTCGGGAGGCTGAGGCAGGAGAATGGTGTGAACCCGGGAGGCGGAGCTTGCAGTGAGCTGATATCGCGCCACCGCATTCCAGCCTGGGTGACAGAGCAAAACTCCGTCTCAAAAAAAAAAAGAAAGAAAGAAAGAAAAGAAAAAAAAAGAAAGTGGAGCGTAGAAGCAAAATCTAAGAATTCAGGTTATCCTGAGTCCCCGCAATACCGCTAGACTGCAGGAGCAACCCAAAGGCGCAGGAAAGCGATAGGATATTAAATTACAAAATACCAATATTTGCATTGTGATTCCCACTAATTAAGAAAGAAAGATGTAAGTTGTTTGTTATAAACACCACCAGGTCTTGAGCAAACACCAAGATCTCACCACAGAGCCGAACCAACCATTCTTCAAATCACAGCTGCTTTCCAAAGCGTTTCCTCAGTACAGCCACAGAGTGTGCATTTTATCACACATGCTAATAATCCCAGTTATGGCGCCTACATTTTAATAATTTGTTCTGGGCTTGTTTCTCAAACAATTAGCACTAATGAATGGCCAGAATACCTTAGATCATATATGTCTAATTGCAGTCAAGAACGGTTCTTGTCTGCATGTACATTTCAATTTACCTCTGGGGATAATGTTTGTTAATTGTATTTCTTTATACGCAAGTGAAGAAAAAGGCAGCTCAGGCAAAAAAGGGACTAAGTGTTCTCCTCTTTCCCTTTGTTCCCACAAGAAGCTAAAGTCACTTCAAGAGGCACTTAATCCCATCATCCGCGGTTACAATTGCCCTGCAGCATCAATCAAAAAGAATCTGAAGTAAAATGATGCAGCTATATTGTGTAATTAAAAGCAATTCAGGTAGTTATTGCTTGGGGCCCTTTATGGCTCCAAATACTTAAAATGGCCCTGCAGGGATCCTAAACACTGTAGTGTTTTAAATTTGGTCAGCAACAATCTCTCTGTGGAAAGGAAGGAAGATGCAAAGAAAAAAAAAAGAAAAAGAAAAAGAAAAAAACCCGAACCCAAACAAAAAGCCCGCTACCCTCTTCTAGTGCAAATTGTAAAGCAGAAGAAGAGGGCTAGCAAAAGTGTGAAGTGGAAAAAACCTGCAACTTGCAGCCACCAAATGAAATAAACACAGAAGGAAAGGAGGAGGAGAAGGAAAACAGATGATGTTTTCCAAACCAAACAGTCCCTGTCCCAATCCAAGTTCTGCACTTAAGAAAGAAATGTGTAATAATATTGGCTGGGTCTCTTCAACATCCAACAGCCGTGTTGGCTCTATAATATAAAAATAAAGGCTTTCCGAAAATTCAAACTTATTAAGAAAATACAGAGTACATTTATGGTGTGTCTAATTCCACAGTTACTTGTAAAGGCAAGATGTGAAAAGTACTTTTTAAAAGTTTGGGCATAGATTTCTAAAGTGACTTACTTAAATCATCTTTTAAAGGATTTTAAAGTGCTGAGACTTTTGGGTGTCTAATTTGGCTTTTAAAGCCAAGAAGAGCTTAACACAGTGTTTTCTGCTGTGAACTTTAAAAGAATGAAGAGCCATCATTGACAGAGGCTGGCAACAGGCATAAGTCTCTGGTTTTGTTTTTAAGTAAAAGCGTAACTCTTCAACAAATACAAGACTAGATGTTAAAATAACAATATGTGTAACTTTTATCCTCATTTCCCCTTTTATAATAAAAATAGCAAAGAAGGCTTCCTGCTTATTTATGAAAGAATTTCAGGAAAAAGTGCTAAATGCATGACTGGGTAAGCTGTTGAATGGTAAGAAATTTTCCAGAAAGACACAAGGTTTCTCCCAGTGCAAGGTGCGATCTAGAAGCAGTTGATGAGTGAAAGGGCTCCCGGAACTGAGTGCTCCATAGCGGCTTCAGTAAACACGTTCCAAGGTACAAATTAATGGCAAATGTAATTGCAGCTGAAAACTAGTACGTGTGAACATGTCAGGGTCTCATTACAAGTGAACATTCAAATCATAAAATGATTGTCAAGTGAGATATTTACACACACAATTGCCCTCATTTTCCACATAAATATTCTAACAACTTAAGTCAGTGCAAATGCTGACAAGTGACAAAGGCAAAAGTACAACCTCATATGAACTACTGATGCAGAATGGTAGAATGGAACAATAATGTTTCTGTCCCTAAGGAAACTACACTTCAAAAAAAAGCTCTCATTGTAAAACTCTGCCTACCATGCTTTTTCAACTAGATTGATCATATGGTTAGAGATACTACATATGCTCGGCTGGGCACGGTGGCTCATGCCTATAATCCCAGCACTTTGGGAGGCCAAGGCAGGTGGATCACCTGAGGTCAGGAGTTTGAGACCAGCCTAGGCAACATGGCAAAACCCCGTCTCTACTACAAATACTTGAACGCAGACTAGAGTGCAGTGAGCTGAGATCATGCCACTGCACTCTAGTCCGGGCGGCGGAGTGGGACTCCATCCCCCGACCCCCACCCCCCCCAAAAAAAGATACATATGCTCAAATGGTTTTGTGTTGAGAGGTATTTCCTGTAAGTTTAAACCTATTATTCAGCA
Source organism: Gorilla gorilla gorilla (assembly GCF_029281585.2). NCBI lineage: Eukaryota > Metazoa > Chordata > Mammalia > Primates > Hominidae > Gorilla > Gorilla gorilla. Next base: position 114,454,363 of record NC_073238.2, on the reverse strand, counting down.
GTCAGCCTTCAAGTATCCCCACAAAATCACAAGCCCTCAATGGATGGAGGTTGGGGTCTGCCGTGCCAAACTGCCACGTTCTTGTCACTCTCTCCTTCTAGTGGCCTAGTAAGGTGACACACTCCCTGGGACTATGAAGAAGTGGGTGACAGAGGAGTGCCTTCTGGCTTATCTGAGCTTGAGTCCCTGACTCTACAACACCACCAAACTTCCTAGAGAATTTATTTCATAACAGGCATGGGTGCTTCTTTGCCCCATTTGTGCCACTGAAGTATCTGTTTTGTGTCCTACAGTTTTTTCCCACTAGCTTTTAGATTCCTATATGTAAGTACTTCTTTTAGGGAAGGGAAGTGTAAACTTTAACAAAGGACATTTTAGAAATACCCAAAACTGAACTAAGCAAGAAGGAGAAAAATGAATTCACTGATAATGAATTTCAGGCAGAAGTCTGTACTTCAATTTGTCTCCAGTAACAATTTTGAACAGGATTCCCATCGACAGGTGCTTTATAAATATCATATTTCTTTACTTTCACACCCAGGTCCCTGCACCATCCCTTGTCCCTGATGCTTTCCTGGAACTCTCCAGGGACGGTGCCCATCACAGGCTGCCAGGAGCAGCCCCACAACTGGGTCCTTCAATTCCTGCCATTGATCCAGCTGTGTGCACGCCGTTAAATGCTGCCAGGTCAAGCTGGAGAGCAGGACTTGAAAATTCAGTGCTAATTACTGTGATTACAATCTGTGTCCCAAGCAGCCAAAGCCTCTGGGAAGAGTCTACGGGCGACCTGTCTACGAATCAAAAATCTCAGTTTGAGAGATGCAGAATCTATACGTGTGGACTTTCCAGCTCGTTAAGTCATAATATGGGCGTCAAGTCGCTAATGATACCTTCTCCTGAATGCATATGAACTAAGGCAAGACCGGCACATAGAAAATACAAGACAGATGGAGAGGGGAAATGAGTAAGAACCCATGTAGCCACAAAAATATCTAACACCAGATCCTGCAGCATGATGCTCAGATGGCAATTTTCTTAAGATGTCTTGAGACTCACTGTATCCAAGCCAGCGAGTGAGTGGGTGCTTAAGGAAAGATGCTTACAGACATCATTGCCCTGGAAGGTATAGGACAGCATTTGTCATGAGACTTTCGAGCCTCTTAGCACACATGCTGATTGTGTATTTACCATTGAGCTCTCAAAGGCAGAGTCACTAAAGTCAGAGGAAATGATTTCATAAATATCTCCCACAACATTAAAGAATCATAGAACTAATGCCAGAGAAGGTGAAGATAGAGCGTTCCTGGGCACGTACAAATTTCTTTAAGTTTGAATCATTTGGAAATGGTTGAGAAACAAGACATATTTATGGCCATTGGGAAGCAGCTAGTTGCTCTGGAGTACACATGGCTCATTTTCCTTTCTTCACAGACTTTGTGCAGATATGATAGTCTTTGTTCAGGTTTTTACAAATACAGTTTTTTTGGTTTTTTGGTTTTTTTCCTCAAGATGGAGTTTCGCTTTTGTTGCCCAGGCCGGAGTGCAATGGTACGATCTTGGCTCACTGCAACCTCCACCTCCCGGGTTCAAGCAATTCTGCCTCAGCCTCCCAAGTAGCTAGGATTACAGGCATGCACCACCATGCTCAGCTAATTTTGTATTTTTAATAGAGATGGAGTTTCACCATGTTGGTTAGGCTGGTCTTGGAACTCCCGACCTCAGGTGATCCACCCACCTCGGCCTCCTAAAGTGCTGGGATTACCGGCGTGAGCCACCACACCCAGCTACAAGTACAGTTCTTCTAGGGCATGGAAATTAGAATGGAATTAATTGCTCTGAATTATCATGTAGAATCCTAAAGGGATTTCCATACTCACAGTGACATAACAATTCTAGGCTTCCAGAACATGGCCAAAGAACTGAGTATGATTTCAGATCTAAACCATCACAGGGACCCCTCAGCAGCTGGTGGGCATCCACAAGCTTTCCGTGGGCCCATAACAGGGATTCTGGAGGCAGAAAGGCACCTTGGGGGACACCCTGGCCAGTGTGGTCCTAAAACAGTAGGCAGAACGCGACCCATCATTTTTGAGCCTGGCCAGAGTCTGCCAACACGTGTTGAATACCACAGAGTCCTTCATGAAAATATGACTTAAAATATTTTCCTTTCCTCCCCTCATTTCCTTTCCTCAAGTACTAAGTTCACACGGTGTGTCTAAGTGTGTTTATTTGAAAATGCAATCCCTTTTAAAGGGCTTGACTGTTTCATACTACAAACACTGAAATTAGGAGAAAAAAATTTCCATATAAAACCATTTATAAAACACCATTATTAGATGACTATTTCATCTTGTTATTGGCTGCTTATTTGACCTAAATAAAATTTTAAAAACAGACATGATCGTATGTTTTAAGATTTTGGTATCTTCTGAGAACAATTTTACTCTTTTTAAGGATTAAATGAAATCACAATGTTAGCTTGGCAAAACACACCAACCCTGAATTTTTAAAGAGCCGCTGATGTGCATTCCCTGCACTTTTTGAATCCTCATGACAATGTCTGTTAACAGCACGAGAGTCACAGCTGAGTGTCCAACTAGTCAGGGAATGCTGTGCAGTACAGTGACAGATGCAAGCCTTGTCCCCCTCCCTCCTCCCAGGCGACTGCCCCCATTCTCATTTCCTTCCTTCTTTTCACAAGAATTTATCGAGCTCCACACCAGGCATCTCTGCCACTCATAAACTGAGTGATCTACTAAAGTCTAAACATTTGAATACCTAAGTTTTCGGGGTTTCCATTTTGTTTTTTACCATGTACAATCAGAGGCTGGCAAGTCCCCTTGAATCTCTGGGTCTGTTTAGTTTGACACTGACACAAGCTTATCACCATTGAGCACAAGGCCTTTTCCGTGGCTGCACTCAGGTGTGTTGACTGACTGACCAACGAACAGACTTGGCAGCCTCCTACCTGGTTAATTGCAGGGACCATCCAAGTCATCATCTGGGGAAATGTCTCCTTTCTCGGTGGCCAAGAAACCCTTACATTTCATCCATTTCTCAGACAAATTCTAATAACTGTCTGCCCTATACAATGCCATAGCCACCATCTGTCCCCTACAGGCTGAAATACAGCTTACTCGAGATGACAGCTAAACATAAAATGAACCAAAGATATGTTCTGATCAGTACAAATACACAGAAGCCGATCCCAGAAATACTTTTAACCAATTTTATACAACTGATTGGTTCTTTCAAGGAGCCTTTAATTTACTCCATCCCTAATTAAGTTGTTACATGAATCACGAAGGTTTAAATATTAAGATAAAGGCAGATATTTCAATCAGGGAATACCCACCATGGTTTAATTAAAGAATTTTTGCATCTCACTTACAGAACATCGCTCCTTAAGTACTGCATGGCATTTATTTAAAATGTCCCGGAGGCAATTAAGCCCTTGATTAACAATAAAATTTTCTTCCTTAACTTCATTCTCAATTACCATGAAGCTCATTTCTCATTGCCTGGGACTTCCTGCACGTGGTACTCAATAAATGTAACTCGTATGTAATTGCATATAAGCCACCAAAAAAAAGGTTAGAAAAAATTGACGCGCACAGTAGCTAGCCTCTTCTAAAAGTTGGAGGACTTCACTGTGGTGCAGTTTGCCTCCCTTATCACCTTCAGCTTACAGCCTAGCACATCTGTGTTGGGATGACTCCACTCTGGGTCATGGGACAAACAAGGAACCTGGTGACCAGGACGCAATTCCTAACTCTTGACAGTTCTGTTTTTCTTGAGCTCAGGAGGGGAAAGCATAGTGATTAGCAACACTCTTGCGCACATGACTCCTCTAGTCTGTGCTTCAAGGAGAAACAACCAGTCATGAGTCCCCAGACTTGCCAGCTCCAAAAATCTTGCCACTTCCCTGGAAAGGAGGTGAGAGGTTAGGAAAGCCTAACAGTGAAGAGCATGGGCTTTGGAACCCGGCACACCTGGAGTTGGTGACACCCTAAGCATGTTACTTAACCTCTTTAAATCCCAGATTCATATTAGGAGTTGGATATAATAATAGGATTGTTGTGAGAAGTCAATGAAAAGATACATGTAAAACCCTTGATGAAGCACCTCGTGCACAGGAAGCCCAATTGATAACAGCGACTGTGACTGAGAAGACACTTGCCCCTTCCCCTCTGACCTCCACGAGCCAGACACTTGGGCCTGGAACACCATGGCAGGCATTTTGCCACATCTAGGAAACACACTTACAGGGGGACCGGGGAGCTGCTGCTGGGCTAAGGAGCTGGCCCTGCAGAAAATAAATATGGATTTGTATCAACTCTCTGATGCCCCCCATATTCTTCAGAACTTAACCCTCAGACAAGCTAGATATAAATTTGGGCTTATCTGTGAATTTTTAATCAGCACTAAAATAATGTTATGATTGTCTATGTATATTGTCTATATCTAAAAAAGAGAGAAAAATCTAAAGGGTTTTTTTTTTGGCTTTCATTTTATTTTAGTGTTAGACAATTTTTAGTCAGTATTTCATTGATTCAACAAATAGATACTGGGCACCTAAGCCAGGGTCTGGCAATATGAAAATGAGGAGAAAATTCAGCCTTGGGGGAAGTTGAGGTCCAGCGAAGGCAACAGACAAAAAATGTGAACACTGGTAGAAACCAATGGCCTGAAGCCTGGTGGGGAGGGGCTCATTCAGCATAAGAGGGCAGTGGAGAGGGTTCTCAGAGGAGTGACAATGAAATCTAGCCTTGGAGGGAGAGGGACAAACTCCAGAGTCAAAGATGCATTATGGGAGCCACAGAGTGAGGAAAACAGGCAGGACCATAAATTTCATCTCCTCAAGTGGCACCACAGATTTTTTTTTCCTTGAAAATGTCATGCATATTTCTAACTCTTATCTGCCGATTTCATGCAGGTAGAAGATTCCCAGGCATAAATATTAGCTATTCAAAATACCAAGACAGTGTCCCTTTCCGATGCTGCAGTTTGTCACAGATGGTTAGCAAAACACTGACCCCCATTATCCTAAAATTTTCTGAACCAAAAAAAAACCTCATCTTTTGCTCTCCAATGAGATTTACTTATACTTTAAAATTTTATCTTAGAAATATATAGGATGGCCGGGTGCGGTGGCTCATACTGTAATCCCCACACTTTGGGAGGCTGAGGCGGCCACATCACCCAGGAGTTTGAGACCACCCTGGCCAACATGGCGAAACCCCATCTCTACTAAAAATACAAAAATTAGCTGGGCGTGGTGGCAGGTGCCTGTAATCCCAACTGCTTAGGAGGCTGAGGCAGGAGAATCGCTTGAACTCAGGAGGCAGAGGTTGCAGTGAGCCAAGATTGCGCTACTGCACTCCAGCCTGGAAGGCAGAGCAAGATTCCATCTCAAAAAAAAAAAAAAAAAAAGAAACGTATAGGATATAGTAATTCTGTTTCAAACAAACAATGGTCTTCCTTTAAGAAGACCCTTCCTTTAAAATCAGAATTGTGTTGAAAAGAGATATAGGACTATATTTTATATTAACTGAAATCGATGAGAAGCATGATTTAGGTATCTACAGTGTATTAGGGATACTGTATCTGTCTAAGATACAGTATGCTAAGATAAAAGGTACCAAGTCTTGTGCAAACAAACATATTCTCAATGGTAGATTTTTTTCTCTTTAACATTTATTAAATCCCTTATTTACATTATCTCACTTAATCCTTTGGACAGTCCTTTGAAGTAGGTACTATTATTGCTGCCTGTTTTATATATGGAAACACAGGTTTATTTTATTTTGCAATCTAAATTTTTTAAACAAGCTGCTATTGACAATATTATACCACATTTCACAACTGTACAATTAATATCAGTTTTCTCAGGGCACTGCACTGCACAAGCCAGAGCCTATTAACTCACACTCACATTAACCAGAGAAACTTCACTCTTAAAAAAAAAAAATGCTGGGTGTGGTGGCTCACACCTATAATCCCAGCACTTTGGGAGGCTGAGGTGGGAGGATTACTTGAGTCCAGGAGTTCAAGACCAGCCTGGGTAATATAGCAAAGATCTCATCTCTACAAAAAAATTTAAAAATTAGCTGGGTGCAATGGTGCCCGCCTGTGGTCCTAACTACTCAGGAGGCTGAGGCAGAAGGATGGCTTGAGCCCAGGAGTTTGAGTCTGCAGTGAGCTATGATCACACCACTGCACTTCAGTTTAGGTGACAGAGCGAGACTCTGCCTCTAAAAACAAACAAGCAAACAAACAACAACAACAAAAAGCCAAAACAGAGATTCAGGCAAAGACAAAGAATGATAGTGAGAATATCTTTTTTTCCTTTCAAAATCATCTCTATTTGTGACAGCTTAGAGCAGCACTCAGCAAACTTCTGACTGAAAGGGCCAGATAGTAAATACTGCAGACTTTGCGGGCTGAGAGACAAATGGGAAGATGTTATATATGCGCTGGTATAGCAAGTGAGAACACAAATTTCCACAAATTTTTTTACTGGTGAAATTCAAAATAAAATTGGGTAGATTTTATAGTAATATAGTTCTACTATATTTTATAGTAGACTTCTATAGTAATATAGTTCTACTTGTGAGAATAATGGAAATCTTTTGGGGGGAACAGCATTTTGCTTAACTGGGGTTCAAAGGTAATGTTCCCTATCATCAAATCATTCATCTGGAAGACTCATTCTTAGGTAGAAGGCTGTACAAAAATGGGCGGTACATGGGATTTGGTTCATGGCCCCTGCGTTAGAATATATGTCTATGGATGTAGCCATAGACAAATAAACGTATAGGTCCTGATCTAAGTTACAGGGCAAAATGGTTAGGACTGAAGGCCTCGACTATCAAATCCCAGCCCCGTGTATGGGCCCTGGTTATTATTCAGAGATATCAGTAAGTAGAAAAGATTTCAGGGCTCCCTAACTTGGGAGGTTTGAAGTCATTGCCACACCTACCAGTTTGCACTAAAGGAAAGTCAGTTTGGTATGAATTACAATGGCCAACGTTAACAGTCTCCTCCGTTTTGCTTTTTTTTTAATCTCAATTTCTCTTACTTTTCTTATTCCCCCTATGCTGATGCCAATCAGTTTCTTCTGGGAAAGTTTTAACAGATCGGTTTTATGTTTTGAAGTACAGCAAGTATTTCATCCTCTCTTTAAAATACAAAACCCAGAAACCCAGGCTTTTGAGGGCTCTCTGCTCTTTGTGTGATCACAGGGGAGGGGAAGAGAGGGGAATGAGGTGAGGAGGGAGGTTATTGGCTCACAAAAGTCCAGACAGTATTTGACTAAAAAAATGCAGAGCAGGGGAGCAGGGCAGAAGAAATGAATCAGAAATCCCACTAACAGAGAAGGGTTATTTTTCTTCTAAAAGATTAAGGATCATAGGTTTTCGTGCTTACTCAGATGGAACAAGAAAAGATTTTAACCTCTGCCTCATTCAGTTTGGGTCTGAACAAAATAAAAGTCGAGCACATTCAAAACATCCATTAGAACTTTCTTCTGTCCTTAAGATGGTGAGACAACATCTGGTGAAAGATTTGGGGTTACGCTGCAGTCACTAACAGTCATGGGACAGAAAAGCTGAAAAAAGCCCACCAAAAAACAGACAGGGAGACGGAAGCTGCACTGCTCCCCACCTTTCATATGGACAGATATTCTAGGTGAAGCGTCCTTGCCATTGTGAATTAAACTCCAGTTTAGCATCAAGCAGGACACATTAATTCCAGTTGTTCAGAAGGAACAGAGACATGCGCATGGCTATTTTATAAGTGTCCAGAGGAGCATGGGCTGTTTCTTCTGAGGGAAGGAACCATATTTTCCAAATTAGTCCAAGGGGTAGTTGATGGGCGGAATGCCCATTTATCTACTTCGATAATGACCTGGTGTTCCTGATGACTAATAATGCCTTCAGGAAGTAGTTAAACACCACTATGTTGTATACTGGTGGTGCACAAGATAAAAAGCAAGAGAAATAGGCAAATGAGGAGAAAAAGGAAGTTCAGGCAATAATTTTGACAATAAAATGGAAAAAGTTTTAAGCATTCAAATTACGACGGGTTCATTCCAGCCTTACCAGCCCTCTCTGTCTACAGGGACAATTTTGGACAAGTCTGTTAATTTCCCTGGTAGAGTCCATTTCCTAGTAATTACAGTTTGTTTTTTTTTTTTAAGTTCTGTTCTCTACTCATCTGTACTATATTTTACATTATTGGGATTATGAGATCTTAAAAGTTAATATAAATCTCTGATCACATTAACAAGACTGAACAGGGAGTAATCTTTGAGGAGGAAAAACAAAGACAAATAACTGATTTCAAGAGCCATGATTTTAGGAAGTACTTTTTCTGCTGACTCCAGCACTATACTTGACACATAACAGATGCGAATTAAACATATACATGAATAAATAAATGCAAAAGCCAATTACCTTCAAATTAGCTTCATACAAATTCCCTTTCCTTAATCATACAGTATCATTAAAAATTATTTGTAAAACATTTTAAAAATTAGAAAAGCAAGTAGAATTACCTATTTACTATTTACCTACAAACCAATGTGCTTCTGTTAATCATTCAAACGAAAAACACTGACACAGAAGTTTCAAAGAAAGCTGATGTATTTTTAAATATCTTTGGGTCAAGTATAAAGTTATCCTGTCGAGACTGATGGGCAGGGAAAAGGTAATGAATGCCTCTTGTATTACAGCACAGTATTTTCATATCTTAACTCGATTTTTAAGCTGTCAAGATATTTGTAACACCTTGAGTTAATAGGTATGTTCCCTGAGATCAGAAACTGGCTACGGGTTTTAAAACTCATTTAAAATAGCAAAATTATAAAATAATGACCCATTATCACAATCCCCCTATCCACACAGCTTAAGATACACAGGAAACTGATTTCTCTCTGAAACCAAAGAAAGAAAAAACACCTTTAAAATAGGCCAGGCACAGTGGCTCACACCTGTAAGTGGCTAAGGAGGGAGGATTGCCTGAGCCTAGGAGTTTGAGACCAGCCTGGGCATCATGCTGAGACCCCATCTCTACGAAATATACAAAACTTAGCCGGGTGTGGTGGGATGTGCCTGTGGTCCCAGCTACTTGTTGGGTGGAGACGCTGAGGCGGAAGACTGATGGCTTGGGCCCGGGGAGGTTGAGGCTGCAGTGAATCATGTTTGTGCCACTGCACTCCAGTATAGGTGACAAGGTGACAAGGTAAGACCCTGTCTCAAAAAAAAAAAAAAAAAAAAAGCTGCCATATAATGCTGAAATTTCTAAAATAATTTGGTGTGGAAAATCACTAGTCTTTATAGAACATAATGCATCCAGAAAAAAGAAACAGTAAGAAAGAAGGGCAAAAGAAAAAACAAACATAGCCCCAAGGAAAACAAAGCCCCAGCAGAATGTGCTGCAGCCATCCTAAGCCCCTGGTACCGTTCGTGCAGGGATGCCCGTATGCCCTGTGCTCCAAAGTATGTCACCACATCAGCCTCCAGGGGAGAAGCAATCAAAGGACAGTTCTCACTGCAGAACTGAAGCCCAGTTCCTGAGATACGAAAGCTAAGTGAAACCATTCTGGTGTGGAGTATGTTATTCAGTTTACTTCTTGGCTAGAAACAAAGAGGTTAAAATTGAGAACACAGGATTCTTCACATCAGGAGATGTCCGAGGCCCTTCCTTCCTCCCTCCCCATCCAGGGGTCCACTGTCCATGTGGCCCCAGCACGTCCGTGAGAGCCATCCTGCTAACACCTATCTACCCTCTGCCTCTGTCTACTCCGACTTTGAAACTAATGTATGGCCTTCTTTATCATCTAGCACAGCTTAAACAGTGGCCAATGTCTCTGTTCTGCTGGTGAAACCATCAGTAAGTTTTATTTCAACGCTTTGAGGCATTCTTTGGCCTTTTTTTTTTTTTTAAATATAAGCAGCTGCAGTCTTTTATTTTATTTATTTTTGTAGAGACAGAGTCTTGCTATGTTACTTAGGCTGATCTCAAACTCCTGGCCTCAAGTAATCCTCCCACCTTGGCCTCCCAAAGTGCTGGGATTACAGGTATGAGCCCCTGGGCTCGGCCGCTTTTTTTTTTTTTTTTTTTTTTTTTTTCTTAAAGCAGGCTAGATAGACATATATTCTGCAACTAGACTTTGTGCTTTAGTAAAGAAACAAAAGTAATTTCAACTTTTAAAGAAGGCTTTGCTACTTCAATTTTGACCATACAACTTTTCTGTCCATGTTTATTTTTCTTTATACAGTGCAATCTGCCGATATCTGGTCTATATTAACAAAGTATAACAAAACCAGGACCCCTCCTCTCCTCGCCAAGCCCCCATTTTTTTTTGAAACAGAGTCTCACTCTGTCACCCAGGCTGGAGCGCAGTGGCACGATCTCGGCTCACAGCAACCTCAGCCCCCGGGGTTCAAGTGATTCTCCTGCCTCAGCCTCCTGAGTTGCTGGGACTACAGGCATCTGCCACCACGCCCAGCTAATTTTTGTATTTTTAGTAGAGAAGGGGTTTCACCATGTTGTCCAGGCTGGTCTCAAACTCCTGACCTCAGGTGATCCACCTGCCTTGGCCTCCTAAAGTGCTAGGATTACAGGCGTGAGCCACCGTGCCTGGCCCAAGCCCCTACTCTTTAGGGGAAAGAATGGGGAGGCTGTTCCGTGTGTTTAGCAGGATGGTCGGCACTGCCTCTGGGGCTCCCTCCCCGGTCCTGTGTCCATGCTCCTCCCGCCAAGACTCCACGCGTGGTCCCCTCTGGCCTTCAGCTCCTGTCTATCATCTTGGGCTACTCTGCTGCTCCCTGAGCCTCTGGAGTCCTCTGCTCAGAGGCTCCACTGTCCCCAGGCTCACCCCATCTCCATACCCGGAGGGAGCCACCTTGCCCTTCCTCTTCGCCTGGCATGGCCTGTCTTGAGGAAAGCTGGAAGGGAAAGTGCTGCCAGGAGCTGTTCTGTATTCTCACTAAGAGGCCAGTCAGCCAGGACGCCCAAAGCTTTCTGCTCTCCCCGTGACTCGCTCCAGCCACCTGGGCAGTGCTGGGCTGCCCCCATGAGCGTGCTGCACCTCCCCTGGGCCTGACAGGTCCTCAGTGCACTTGCGGGCTGTGGTGGTTATTGGTTCTGCCACACGTGTTAGTCAAAGTTTAAAAGGAAGATCCAGATACCAAAGGAGTACACGGATGCAGAAAAGTGAGGCCTCAGCTGCCTAACCAAGAGGCTGGTTTCCTGAGTGTCCTGGGTGCACCTTGAGATCCATGGCCACTGTGACAAGGCCTTGGAAAGATCAGCAGCTCCAACAGCGGCCAGCCATCCTCCAGCCAGCAACTGGGTTGCAGCACTGGCCACGCTGACATGGGGCCAACGGTGGTGGAGGCACCGGCCACGCTGATGTGGGACCAACGGTGGTAGGGGGGCACCGGCAACGCTGACGAGGGACTGACGGTGGTGGGGGCATGGGCAATGCTGATGAAGGACCGACAGTGGCAGGTGCACCAGCAATGCTGACACAGTACCAATGGTGGTGGAGGCACCAGCCACACTGAAGAGGAGCTGAGGCTGGCGGGGGGAAGGGCCCCACTGCCACAGGGCCGACGGTGGCAGGGGGTAGTGGCACCGGGGAGTCAGGAGAACACATGCGGAATACTCAAGTGCAGGCTGAAAGTGGTCCAGGATTCCATCTTCCTCTTTCTCCTTTATTCCTAAACTTTATCAGTAGAAGACCATCATTTGCTAATTGACAGAGAAAGGAAAAGAATTTTTCAGTGACTGCCAGTGCCTTGTCATAGGCCGATGGCTGGCTGCACTTTCCGCAGTCCCCTCTGGAGGGTGGAGAGCAGTGATGATGAATCTCCGGCCTCGCTTTCCCGCCTCCCATTTACACACATTTCTAAAGCCAACCAAACCCCTAAGATATTTAGCCCGAAGCAGATCCAAAGGCACACATCTTACTGAGCAGATGAAACCATGCCTCAGAGATACATTTATCTCTGGCTGCCACCACCTCCAACCACCATTCCCTATGTCTTTTCCTTCAGCATAGCCGATACTCAAGCAGATGACTGACAAAGGAGCCCAATCTAAAGGGCTGCTGAAGGAAGGTCTGGAGGGCCTTTTGGCTAAGATCACATGTATGTTATCCCCATATAAATGGCCAAGTACATTTGTTGGTCACCGACAATGTGTCAGGCATAACACAGCACAAAGATACTCTCTCCCCTCTTTAGGCCTCACACTTTTAAAAGACAAGAGAAACAGTCCAGATCATTCTTTTCAGTACTATTTGTTTCCAGCTGAAGATGAGAGAGATCTTTTAACACAGCCCTTCATCCTGATCTCCGGGAAGGAGACAATTGGATGGCCCTGGCCATTCTGCTTTCTCTGGTTCCCATAGCAAGGCCCTGCAGAACTTCTAGAACACAATTATGAGGAAAGAAGCTCTCAGCATTCCAAAGCAGAAGGAACAACTATCTTGAATATGTCGAAAATTGCTGTCTTTAAGGTATTAAGGAAGGACCCAGTTTATATTTACTGGGGTGGGGCTGGGCATGGTGGCTCACGCCTCTAATCCCAGAACTTTGGGAGGCTGAGGTGGGAGGCTTGTTTGAGCCCAGGAGTTTGAGACCAGCCTGGGCAACATAATGAGACTCCATCTCTACAAAAACAAAACAAAACAAAAAACCACACAGCAGCCGGGCATGGTGGTGCACAACTGTGGTCCCAGCTACGTGCGAGGACTGCTTGAGCCCTGGAGGTTGAGGCTGCAGTGAGGCGTGATTGCACCACTGCACTTCAGCCTGGGTAACACAGTGAGACCCTGTCTCTATTAAAAAGAAAAAAAAAAAAAGTTGGCTCACACCTGTAATCCCAGCACTTTGGGAGGCCGAGGGAGGCGGATCATGAGGTCAGGAGATCGAGAACATCCTGGCTAACACAGTGAAACCCCATCTCTACTAAAAATACAAAAAATTAGCCGGATGTGGTGGCACACACCTGTAGTCTCTGCTACTCGGGAGGCTGAGGCAGGATAATCGCTTGAACCCAGGAGGCGGAGGTTGCAGTGAGCCGAGATCGTGCCACTGCACTCTAGCCTGGGTGAAAGAGTGAGACTCCATCTCAAAAAAAAAAAAAAAAAAAAAAAGAAAAGAAACATATGTATATTAAGTATTAATAAGTACCCAGTTTATATTTATTGGGGGAGGGGGCCAGTATGGTGGCTCACACCTGTAATCCCCCCCACCGAAACACAGAGCTTTGGGGAATACCCTCACAAAACTCATGAAAAGAAATATAATGGGATCTGTAATATTAATACTGTCTATATTTTTATTTTTTGAGACAGTTTTGCTCTGTTGCCCAGGCTGACATGCAGTGGCATGATCTCTGCTCACTGCAACCTCTGCCTCCCAGGTTCAAGCAATTCTCCTGCCTCAGTCTCTTGAGCAGCTGGGATTACAGGAGCCCACCGCCATGCCTGGCTAATTTTTGTATTTTTAGTAGAGACAGGATTTCACCATGTTGGCCAGGCTGGTCTTAAACTCCTGGCCTCAAGTGATCCACCCACCTCGGCCTCTCAAAGTACTGGGACTACATGCATCAGCCACCGCACCCGGCAATACTGTCTTTAAGTAGAAACCAAAAGGTATCTATCATTCCCTGTCCTGAGATAGACAGGACAATGTTCTTCAGCTGGTGTTTACTGCATAGTGTTTACTCCCACACTGGCCACGGGAGAAATAACTAATTATATCTAGACAAACCCAGGTGTCTTGCTTGCCTGTCTCTCAAAGAAAATGGCTCATTTGCTAGATGGACTATTTTTGTTACTTCTTGGATCCTAGATCTGACCTGAAGGAGGTTTGTTGGAGGCAGAGTGAAATGTGTTTGTGTTTATTCCTTTTTTTCTACTTGGTTGCAGGAGATGAAGCACCCAGAGGACCACAATCCTCGGATTTTATGAGAAGACCTTCTGCCCTGCCTGCCCTTTTGAGACCTTTATCTGAAAAGGAACCTGCAATCCTAGAAGAGAGGTGGAGGCAGGCTTGATTCAGTTAAGGAAGTTCTTTCTTCTCAGCAATTACCACGCCAATTCTGTGGAAAAGCAACATTTGGAAGAGGAGAGAAATCCACTGTAGGAAGTATTAGAAATACCTGCAATTAGGCTTCAAACAAGCAAATGAGGCAGGTCTATTCCACAGGCCTAACAAGTCTTTGAGGTACTGTGCACAGAAACAAAGTTTTTTTTTTTTTTGAGATGAAGTCTTACTCTGTCACCCAGGCTGGAGTGCAGTGGCATCATCTCGGCTCACTGCACCCTCCGCCTCCCAGGTTCAAGTGATTCACCTGCCTCAGCCTCCCGAGCAGCTGGGATTTCAGGCATGTGACACCACACCTGTCTAATTTTTGAACTTTTAGTAGAGATGGGGTTTCACCAAGTTGTCCAGGCTGGTCTCGAACTCCTGACCTCAGGTGATCTGCCCGCCTCAGCCTCCCAAAGTGATGGGATTACAGGCGTGAGTCACTGTGCCCAGTCAAAACCAGGTTCTGATGTACATCCTTGCACGCCTTTTTTGTGGCACAGAGCAAGTGGTAACCAGGTAACTTCCCTGGCCCTCTGCATGCATGAAGGAAATGAGAATGTAGGTGCCTGAGGCCCTACAGACACTACTGCCTTAGGGATAAGGGGCGGGGGAGGGGCGCTCATGGGGCGACGCACTGAGGGCCAGGCCTGTGCCAGCCGCTTTACATTATTCAGAGTTTAAGTCTCACACCGACCCCTGAGCTGCTGGCTCTTCCCTTTTCAGGGCAGGAAAAGTAAATGACAGCCTGTGTCCTCTCCATGACACCACTCTGCCTCCATGGATCTCTCCAGTTTTAAGTCTGGGGAAATCTATCAATCACACAATTTCAGTTAGCATTCCAAGAACTAGGGGAAGGCCTGAGTAATCTATTCAAAGACATGCTTCAGAAAGAACACACCGACCCCATGGAGAGTTAAACCTGATTACCAAGAAGCAGGATACTTAGGTGTTTCTGCTATTTACATAATCATTGTAAATATAAGTTACTGACTAATTACAATGATAATTATGACAATGAGCCTGGCATGGAGGAAGAGTTTAATAAATAATATTTGATGAATGAATGAGTTCATCTTTGAGTTCTTAATCTCGAAACAGTACCAGAAAGAACAAATGAGAAGTCTAACATCTTATTAATTTGAAAATAATAATTTAAGAAAATTCTTATGATTGGCTATTAAACTTTTAGGAGAATAGCAGTAATTATCATAAAACATACTCTGAAATTAATTCTGAAATCTTGCCTTAATGTGTTTACATAAACATATTAGATGTATACATTCATGAAAATCAACCCATCTACACTCAACTGAAAAACAGATGCTTCAACTGGAGAAAAAGGGATTTTATCTCTCCATACCCAAAGCTATCTTAAATTAGGACTTTTAACCTGTTGCCTTCGTGCGCATGTGCAGTAGCCGGATTAACAGGAGAGAAAGCAACAGCCCAAGAACCGACCCTCCTGCATCAAATGAGTAAACCAAAAAGGAAAGGGGATTTACGCAAACACCACAATGCCTCCCCGGGAGCCGTTCCAGTCCATCAGAACCAAATCCACCCTTTCAGCGGCGTGGAAATGTACGGATACCGAATAGACCTTGCATTTACAATAGATAAACATTACGTACATTTTCCAAAATAAGCTTATAAAATACAACAGGTATGGGACTCAGTTTAACTAAGCATTTTAGATATATCCTAACACCAAAACAGTTAACATTTCCCACTGAGTTTCTACAGCATAGTACTAGAATGTCCCTTCATCTCTCTGCTGCCCTCTCCACAAACAAGAAAGCTGGTCAATAAAAGAAAACAAACGACAATAGAATCCAGTTTTCTACCTGATCCTGACCATCCTGGGGCCAATCTTCAACTTTCCCACAACAGCCCCAGTGAAAGCTCACATTGTTAGCCCTCACTTTTCCTTTTCTTTTGTTCCCCTTGAGAGCAGTTCCTGAAACTTACCCAAGCTGTGAGCTTCTGAGTAAGAAGCAGGTCCAGAACCTTAAAAAAAACGCACGGTATTACCACAGCAAATCACCATCTTACTGTTCGGTCTTCTCTTCTTTTACATCAAGATTTGTTTTCTGCCAGCAACCTGAGAGCGGGCTCTTTCCTAAACCGATATCCCAGATCACGGTCATGTGTAGAGGCCAGCCCTGCTTGTCAAGGCTTAGAGAGCTGTCTGCAGTGCGTGCCTCTTCCCCATAGCCAAGTAGGCCCGAGAAATGCTAATACTCAGCAGGACGCATCAAGAACTTTCAGCCTCAGCAATGGCTAAGAAGAAAGTATCACAAATTGACTGAAATTATCTATAGCACAAAAGAAAAGAGAAGGAATTAATCAAAGTCTCTCTCTTAATGCAATGCTTGATTGAACTACCCCAATCCCTTTTTAAATAGGATACTGGTGGCAAGTGACCCCAACGACACGCCCTAGAGAGATACACAAGGAACACTTGTTCCATTTTTTTCTTTTATGACCTCATTAAGGAGGATTTTGAAGATTGTTCCTGAATATAAGAACAAAGTGTCCTAAGACATCTCTAACTTTTTATGTCTTTAGCCTTTTGCTGCTGCAATGGCCTTTGCATCTGTGTAACTCGGTGCGTTCTGCTCGTGCTCACCTCCCCACCAAAACAAGAACTGAGTGAGAAGTCTGCCCGAAAACAATCACAGCTGTACCCTCTAAATGCAGAGATGAGCTGGTTTCTTACACCAGAAAGTTTTGCCAAGACCAACTTGGGATCCATTCTTTTTTTTTTTTTTTCATCTTCTCCAAGTCGGAGCTGCCATTAATTAGCTCTGGGGGCTGTTTCCAGGCTCTTATCAAGGGAGGGTGCCGGCTGCCAACCTTGCCTGGTGTGAAAATACTCCACCGCCAGGAACATTTTCCTCAAAGTGTTTGTTGATTCCACGCTTCGGTTTAATATGCAAGATTATATTTTACAATCAGAAACAAACAGATTCATAACTGAAGGCTTGAAAGGCAAATAGGGGAAAATCAAGCCAAAGACTGAGCCTAAATGTAGTATTTTTATTGACTTCTTAGAAACCAAATAACCTGGCATATTAGTGTGTGCATTCTGCAACAGACATTCAGCCCCATTGTACTACTTAGAAGAGAATAAAAAGAAACCCTACTGTTTGAAACCCAGCGGAACATCCCCACAACAGGGCACAACTGTTCCCTCATGCATGAATGGGAAAGAGATGAAAGAAAAGATGGACTTCTGAGGTACAGCAAAAAACAAAGACAACAAAAGTGCTGACCATGAGGGAATGACACAACTCATTGCAGCGAAAAGGATAAGAGAAAGGAGCTCAGACAATGGTGAGGACAGCCAAGTGACACGGAGGAGAATTGAAAAATCTACACAAGTGTCTTTTCTCTCCGCCCTTGATGAAAAACAATTAAATGTTGGTACATCTGTCACAAAAAAGATCACTGAAACCTGTAACCATCATGATGAATGGTAACTTACCTACCCAAACTGGAACTCTCCAGTTAAACCTTGTCACCTCTGTTTCTTACTTATCCTTACTAAAATGAAAAGTTTTCATTTCTGTGACAATTTACCACATCTGAATATGCTGTAACAAATTATTATAGAGAGACTAAGGGGCACTGAAGATGCCCGTGTGCCCATGGATGGGAACATGGATACGAAGGTTTAAAACACTCCACGGAAAAGATGGGCCTCAAGAAATTTCCAGAGAGAAACTACGGATTTTCCTCTTGACTCACATTACGATTACAGCCCTATTTAATCTAAATTTCAGATTGGTTTTCATCCAGCAGCAGCTCCAACATTTTGGCTTTAAGAGTCATTGCTCTCAAACCCTACTGCCAAGAAGATACTGTTTGTAAACATTTAATATGAAAGAAGAAAGCTCATGATTTAATGCTACTTTTAGGTAAATGCAGCCATTGGTATGTGATGGCAATAATTACCTTTTGATGTTTCTGTTTTTCTTAAACAGAGCACACCTGTCCACACTTCACTAACGTTGAGCCCTGCTAATGAAGTGTTCAGTGAGAAAATCCCATATACCAAATATATGAAAAACCCACCATATGAAATCCCCACTAGATGTTTATTGCTCCGGAAGTCCACCAGCCTGGGAAAGTCACACGGTGTTTTAAAGCCAGCTCCTGGGCCTTATTCCTGGCTTGATAACGTGCAGCCCTGCACAAGAGCCAAAAAGCAGTTATTGACCCTGTCAGAACACCTGATTAATGGATAAACGCTGTAATTGATTAGCAGAGAAGTGTGAATTAAAACAGGGCATGGCATCAATAACCAGCCTCTGACAACAGCAGTTGACGTACAATGTAAAACAAGAGCCTGCGGCTATATCTCATCAAAGGCACACTTTTCTTAAAACAGGGGAGAAAGGGGGAAGTAAACAGGCCTAGTGTCCTGTCCTCTTGGTAATGATGCTGTGTGAAGCCACCAGCAAGCGGCATGGGAGCTCAGTCGTCAGTCCACCTTCATATATCAAGCAATGCAAAGCAGTTAAACATTCCTATTGTTCTGGGACTTAAAACAAAAGCATAGAAGAAGCCCTATTCTCTTCATTTTTTCACTGGGAACTCTCTACGTATAACCTCAAAGAAAAGTGAATTCTGCCTGATTCAGTGTTCCTGGAGAGGTAGGAGGCATGGCTCACTGGAATACTGCTTCTATCTGCTACTGGAAGTGAAAAATGCATTCCTTCATTCATTCATTCATTCATTCATCCAGCATCTGGTATGAACCAGTGACTGTTCTGGGTTGGAGAGTACAAAGATGAATAAGGTTTGTGGCAGGCTGAGTTGATGCAGACCCACTCCTGCTGAAATTACACACAGCTATTGGAAAATCTAAAGCAACTTAAAAAAAAAAAAAAGGTTTCATGCGTAGCTCAGCTTGATAGAAAGAGGAAAGAGAGATTCCCAAGTGCCAGAAACAAAGCAAATCTCCAGGGCTGGGAGGAAACCTCCAAGCTGATGTATCCACCGAGGGCTGTCAGCCCTTGAAACAATAAGTAGGGGTCAGAGTGTCAACACCCCTGGGGAAAGAAGACACCAGCCAGGACTGTGCAAGATGAGGGGGAAACTGGACCAAACCAGACCCCTTAAGAAGCTAGCCAGTCCATGAAAAGGGAACTGGAAGAACCATGCTCACCAAAGAAACAGGAAGGAGGCCTGAGGTCTGGCTTGAGCTCTGAAAAGTAACTAAAAGCTTTTGTATGAATCATCTGAATCAGGAACCTGTGCTAAGAGCAAATGCAGGGATTAAGTTGACACCACCCAGATGGGTTGGAAATCACAAATAAAGAAATTAAAAATTAAAACTTGTTTGAGACCCTAAAATAACTGAGCCTTGGTTTGCAGAAGAAAAAGGCAAAGCAGTGCTCCAGAAACGTCTTCACAATCCACCGCACCTGGACTCCCAGAGGCAAAAATAACCCCTGCTGAAGATGAGCTCACAATAAAAAATTCCAACCAGGCCAGGAACGAACCTACCACGCCAAGGGTCAGCAAGTACAACATGCGGGCCAATGGGTACCTGGGAACTGGAAACAAGTGACAACCTAAAAAAGAATCTGATATATGTGTTTAGAGCTATTAAAGTGACACAAGAACAGTAACCATTGAGAGAATAGGACATGATTGAAAATAAAAATTAGGGGGGGAGGGGGGAGGGATAGCATTAGGAGATATAACTAATGTAAATGACGAGTTAATGGGTGCAGCACACCAACATGGCATATGCATACATATGTTACAAACCTGCACGTTGTGCACATATACCCTAGAACTTAAAGTGTAATAAAAATATATATATTAAAAAAAGAAAATAAAAAAAGAAAAATTAATTTGAAAGAGAACCAAACAGCAGATTTAGAAGGAAAAAAACAGAGTCACTGAAATAGTAAGTAAATTAGATTATATATGGCCAATAAAAGAATTAGGGGCTGGGAGTCATGGCTCACACTTGTAATCCCAGCACTTTGGGAGGCTGAGGCGGGTGGATCACTTGCGGTCAAAGTTCGAGATCAGCCTAGCCAACATGGTGAAACCCCGTCTCTACTAAAAATACAGAAAATTAGCCAGGCGTGGTGGTGGGTGCCTGTAATCCCAGCTACTCAGGAGGCTTAAGCAGGAGAATCACTTGAACCTGGGAGGTGGAGGTTGCAGTGGGCAGATATCACATCACTGCACTCCAGCCTGGGCGGCAAGAGTGAAACTCCATTTCAGAAAAAAAAAAAAGAATTAGGGAACTACAGAATGGATGCGGGGAAATCATACAGGACATGGCACAGAGAAGTAGGAGATGGAAGATGTTAAGAAATGAGGGAACATGAGACCTTACAACAAATGCTAACGAGAGAATAGAAAGAATGAGGATTTATGACTGAGATGTTTTCAGAATGGAAAGAAGCATTTACATTCTCAGATTGAACAGCACAGTCAGGAGCCAGATAAACAATCACAAATCAACACCTAACACATAATAGTGAAACTATAGAACACATAGAGAGAAAAGACAGATTACCCATGAAAAAAGAACAATTTTTCTTCACAGCAGAATGTTACTAAGCAGCAAAATCAACCAAAAATTAATGGAATAGTATTTTCAAAGTATTGAGAGAATATAGCTTTTAGCCTTGAACGCAACTAAGCAATCATCCAAGAGGAAGGGCAAAATAAACACGTTCTCCATACAAAGGCTGAAGAAAGTTACTATTGTTAGACCTTTACTGAGAGAAATGACCAATGGTATATTTCAGGATAAAAAGACTCAATCCAAAAGAAAAGAGTGGGATCCAAAGGAGCGATGGTGAGCAGAGAGTAAACATGTAAGTAAATCTAAATGAGCCAGCAATATCAATTATAATGTTGTCTCATTTAAAACAAAGTACTGAAAAAAAAATGAACCAAAAAGTTAAGTACTAGACTCTGGTAACATGCTACACAGGTAATACGAAAGACTGGGAGTGAATATCAGAGCCAAAATATTCTGAGGCATTTTGATCAGAAGGAGAGCAGAGAAATATCCATTAACTTTAGACTCAAATAAAATATGCATATTAAATTTTAAATGTAATCACCAAAAGAAAAAATAGAATGTATAATTTCTAAATCAATAAGAAGAAATAAGCAAAGTAGAATAAGAAAACTATAATAAAATAAATAAAACTTAAAAAAATAAAGAGAACTAAGTACAATGAAAAGCAGGAAAAGGGGAAATACAGTAAGTAAACAGCATAGTATATGAAATTAGTAAAATATGGTAGTAAAACCAAATTTGATTACATTAGCAATCACAACAAATGTGAACAATTAAATATCCCTGCTAAAATACCAAGATTAAATTTAAAGAAAAAAAGTTTCAATTTAATACTGTTTATAAAAGATACACCTAAAACAGAAGGACACAGAATGGTTGAAAGTAAAAAATAAAAAGGTGATTAAAATAAAAAGATACTGTCAACCCAGGTGCAGTGGCTCATGCCTGTAATCCCAGCACTTTGCGGGGCTGAGGTGGGTGGAATGTCTGAGGTCAGTTCGAGACCAGCCTGGCCAACATAGTGAAACCCCATCTCTACTAAAAATACAAAAAATTAGCTGGGTGTGGTGGCGGGCACCTGTAATTCAAGCTACTAGGGAGGCTGAGGCAGGAGAATCGCTTGAACCCAGGAGGTGGAGGTTGCAGTGAGCTGAGATAGCGCCACTGCACTCCAGCCTGGGCAACAAGAGCAAAACTCCGTCTCCAAAAAAAAAAAAAAAAAAAAAAATATATATATATATATATATATATATATAGTCAGGTGATGCCTGTTTTGTTTCTTGATGTGTCTGGCATACAACAGGTTCTTGGCTGGACATGGTGGCTCACACCTAATCCCAGCACTTTGGGAGGCCAAGGCAGTAGAATCACTTGAGGTCAGGAGTTTGAGACCAGCCTGAGTAACACAGCAAGACTCCATCTCATAATAAATAAATAAATAAATAATTCAGCCAGGCTCGGTGGTGCCTGCCTGTAGTCTCAGCTACTCAGAAGGCTGAGGCAGGGAGATTATGTGAGCCCAGGAGGTGAAGGTTGCCGTGATCTCACCACTGTACTCCAGCCTGGGTAACAGAGAGATACCCTATCTTAAAAAAAAAAAAAAAAATAGGCCTTGTGTGGTGGTTCATGCCTGTAATCCCAGCACTTTGGGAGGCCAAACAGGCAGATTACCTGAGGTTGGGAGTTCAAGACCAGCCTGACCAACATGGAGAAACCCCATGTAGGAGAAATCTCTACTAAAAATACAAAATAAGCCAGGCGTGGTGGTGCATGCCTGTAATCCCAGCTACTGGGGAGGCTGAGGCAAGAGAATCGCTTGAACCTGGGAGGCGGAGGTTGCAGTGAGCTGAGATCAAGCCACTGCACTCCAACCTGGGCAACAAGAGCAAAACTCTGCTCAGAAAAAAAAAAAAAAAAAATTCTCAACAGGTATTGCTGAGTGAGTGACTGAATTAATTAATATCAAACAAGATAGAAACTAGGGCAAAAACATTCTTAGGATAAAGAAGATCATTATCTAATGATAAAAAGAATATTTTATCAGAAAAATATTTCTCAAATTGCAGACATCTGAAATAAACAATAAAATTATTAGAATTACAGAAGTAATTGATAAATTCACAACCAGAAGCAGAAATGGATAGATCTAATGGACATAAATTTAGTAAGACTTGAACAGCATGTGAAGAAGCACTGCCTCATAGACACGAGTCCAGGAAATACCAGCCCAAATATGCTGAATTGGTTTGCTGGTTACTTCAAGCTGAAGGCATTTGGGAAATAGCAAATGCAGAGGGGCTTTTCCTGAATCTCCCTTATCCAATGAAATGCAGATTCTCCAGAAGGAATCCAATTGTCATGAAAACCCTCTCTAGGTTTTTTTTTTTTTTTTTTTTTTCCTTTTTTTTAATCTATCAGGGGAGGTTAACAGGCAACAGGAGTCAAACCTAGAAGAGGCTGGAACTTGGCACCTGGTCCGGACAGGCTACTGCCTATTTTTGCAAAAGCCCATGCCCCTTTTTATAATCATTTACTCCCTAAGTGGCCCCTACTTATCTCCCCATTCCCCTAGGAAGGGTGTAGAAAAGCTTCTGAGGCTGGGAGAGGTAGCTAATGCCTATAGTTTCAGTACTTTGGGAGGCCCAGGCAGGAGGATCACTTGAGCCCAGGAGTTATAGACCAGCCTGGGCAACTTAGGGAGACCCTGTCTCTACAAAACAAAAACAAAAACAAAAACAAAAGCAAACAAACAAAAAACAGTAAGAGAATGCTAAAAACAACTTTATGGCAATAAACTTAAAAACGGAGAATGTGAACTATATTCCAGATAAATATAAGTAATCAAAAGTACTGTAATTCAATAAATGAAAGCTAGGAAATCTGAAGCGATCCTATGTTATTAAATATGCTGCATTAGTAGTCAAGACAGATACACACACACACACATACACACCCAAGTTGTACAGATAATTTCTAACAAGTTTTAACAAAAGCCTTTAAGAAACAGATTACTCAAGGCAGTGAATTCACAGTGGCTCACCCATGGAATCCCAGCATTTTGGGAGGCTGAGATGGGAGGATCACTTGAGCCCAGGAGTCTGAGACCAGCCTGGGCAACATGGCAAAACCCCATCACTACAAAAAATACAAAAATTAGCCAGGCATGGTGACATGTACCTGTAGTCCCAGTTACACAGGAGGCTGAGGCAGGATCCTGGGAGCCTGGGAGGCAGAGGATGCAGTGAGCTGAGATCATGTCACTGCACTCCAGCCTAGGCAACAGACCAAGACCCTGCCTCAAAAAAATAAAAAATAATTCTTTTTTTTTTTCTAATTTTTTTGAGATAGAGTCTCACTCTGTCGCCCAGGCTGGAGTGCAATGGCACGATCTCAGCTCACCGCAACTTCTGCATCCTGGGTTCTAGCAATTCTCCTGCCTCAGCCTCCCAAGTAGCTGGAATTGCATGTGTGCACCATCACACCCAGCTAATTTTTGAATTTTTAGTAGAGACGGGGTTTCACCATGTTGTCGAGGCTGGTTTTGAACTCCTAACCTCAGGTGATCCACCTGCTTCAGCCTCCCAAAGTGCTGGGATTACAGGCGTAAGCCACCATGCCAGCCCAAGAAACAGATAATTCATATCTTATACAAGCAGTTCAAGAAATTAAAGAGGGGGGCTGGGCATGGTGGCTCACGCCTATAATCCCAGCTCTTTGGGAGGCCAAGGTGGGCGGATTACCTGAGGTCAGGAGTTTGAGACCAGCCTGACCAACATGGAGAAACCCCATCTCTACTAAAAATACAAAATTAGCTGGGCATGGTGGCACATGCCTGTAATCCCAGCTACTTGGGAGGCTGAGGCAGGAGAATCGCTTGAACCTGGGAGGCAGAGGTTGCGGTGAGCCAAGATCGTGCCATTGCACTCCAGCCTGGGCAACAAGAGCTAAACTCCGTCTCAAAAAAAAAAAAAAAAGAAATTAAAGTAAGAGGGAAAGTTTCCCACATAATTTTTTCCCAATTCATTTCTGAAAAAAGCATAAAAACCGAAGGAGGCAAAAACAAGTATAGGCTGGGCATGGTGGCTCACGCCTGTAATCCCAGCACTTTGGGAGGCCGAGCTGGGTGGATCACCTGAGGTCAGGAGTTTGAGACCAGCCTGACCAACATGGTGAAACCCTGTCTCTATTAAAAATATAAAAATTACCCAGGCATGGTGGCAGATGCCTGTTATCCCAGCTACTTGAGAGGCTTAGGCAGGAGAATCATTTGGACCCGGGAGGCGGAGGTTGCAGTGAGCCGAGATTGTGCCACTGCACTCCAGTCTGGGCGACAGACTCCATTAAAAAAAAAAAAAAGAAAAGAAAAGAAAGAAAAATATAGGCCAGTCTCAATTTTACATTTCTATAAAATTCAGAATTTCAGCAAACTGAAAAATGACGTCTGCCGGGCATGGTGGCGCACACCAGTATTTCAGCTATTCGGGAGGCTGAGGCAGGAGAATCACTTGAGCCCAGCCTGAGCAACATAGTGAGACCTTGTCTCTAAAAAAAAAAAAAAAAAAAAAAAAAAAAAAAAAAAAATTACACCAATAAAGCAAGGACAATTTAACATTACAAAACACTTTATTATTGTTCACTTCATTAACAGATGAGAAAAGAAAAGCCTTTTGAACATCTCAAGAGATGGAGAAAAAGCATTTGATAAAATTCAATACTCAATCATAATTTTAAAAAGTTTAAAAAATTTGCTGAATAACATGGCAGATTATTATTAGTATTTGTCTCCGCTTTCTTTCTAAAACCCACAATGAAGAGGGGAGGAGTATAAATCCACAGAAACAGATATAACAGAAGAATCAATCCCTTATAAGAGATGTTAACAAACCACTGGAAAATGGAGAGTGGATCAACAAGTGAAAACACTGACTACTAACTTCCTGCAGCCCCGGGACCTGAGAAACATGACAAGCCAAAAGCATCAAGCTTATTTCTACCACAGGACTCTGGAACAGCTTAGGAACTAGAGGTTCCTGGTATCTCTGAAGGCAGGGTAGTGGGTTGGAACAAAAGGATTGTTTGAAAATCTGTATAGGCTGGGTGTAGTGATTCATACCTGTAATCCCAGCACTTTGGGAGGCCAAGGCGGGTGGATTCCTTGAGCTCTATAAAAAATACAAAAAATTACCCAGGCATGGTGGCATGCACCTGTAGTCCCAGCTACTTGGGAGGCTGAGGCAGGAGGATCACCTGAGCCCTAGAGGTCCAGGCTGCAGTGAGTTGAGATCACACCACTGCACTCCAGTCTGAGTGAGACTGTCTCAAAAAAAAAAAAAAAGAAAAGAAAAGAAAAAGGAAATCTTTATAAAGAGCACTTAGACCTTAACCTGTCCCATTCCAAAAGGGCAAAGGAAGTAAATCGCTGGAGAAATGGAACCCCAAAAAGCTTTCACTTTGTGGAGGCAAAACACAGTGAAGGGGAAGAGTTAGTCAAAAGCTGAAACGGGCTGAGTGAAAGTCCAGGTATGGAATAATGAGAATTCCCCAGTTGCCTCCTAGCCTTGGCTTCTAGAATGCTGGAAGCCAGGTCTAATCCCCCGAAGCTGGAGAGCACAGGATACCTCTCTGAAAAACCGAAGAGCCCAGGAGAACAAGCCTACAGACACTGATATGTGGTGATCCTCTGGTGAAGCTGGTGGGCCCCCAGCTGATAACCTTACAGTGAGGCCCATCACTTCCACACACAAATAACTCTCTATTGATGGTTACGTTCCTCATTTTTATTTATTTATTTATTTAGAGACAGAGTCTCGCTCTGTTGCCCAGGCTAGAGTATAGTGGTATGATCTCGGCTCACTGCAACCTCTGCCTCCTGGGCTCAAGTGATTCTTGTGCCTCAGCCTCCCAAGTAGCTGAGATTACAGGCACCCGCCACCATGCCTGGCTAATTTTTTGTGTTTTTAGTAGAGACGCGGTTTCACCATCTTGGCCAGGCTGGTCTCAAACTCCTGACCTCAAGTGATCCGCCCACCTCAGCCTCCCAAAGTGCTGGGATTAGAGGCAGGAGCCACTGCTCCTGGTCCTTAAATTCCTCATTTTTATTTTTATTTTTTATTTATTTATTTATTTTTGAGACGGAGTCTCACTCTGTCACCCAGGAGGAAGTGCAGTGGCACAGTCTCCACTCACTGCAACCTCTACCTCCCCGGTTCAAGCAGTTCTCCTGCCTCAGCCTCCTGAGTAGCTGGGATTACAGGTGTGTGCCACCACACCAAGCTAATTTTTGTGTTTTTAGTAGAGATGGGGTTTCACCATGTTGGCCAGGCTGGTCTCGAACAGCTGACCTCAGGTGATCCGCCCACCTAGGCCTCCCAAAGTGCTGGGATTACAGGCGTAAGCCACCACACCAGGCCAGTTCCTCATTTTTAAATATGGACTGATAGTCAAACACCACCAGACCTTTGACAAAAGTTATCAACTTGAAAGATAAAAACCAAAACAAACAACCAGGAAGAGCACTCAAGAGAAACAGACAATGCAAAGAGCAGAACAGAGCAAAAAACAGAACAGAGAAATAAGATATTATAATACATGCAAAAACAGGAATAAAATATCATTTATAAAAGAAACATGGTAGGCTGAGGTAGAGGATTGCTTGAGCCCAGGAGGTCAAGGCTGCAATGAGCCGAGATTGTACCACTGCACTCCAGCCTGGGTGACAGAGCAAGACCCTGTCTCAAAAACAAACAAACAAACACAGCCAGGTGCCATGTACTCACACCTGTAATCCTAGCATTTTAGGAAGCTGAAAGCAAATTGCTCGAGCCCAGGAGTTTGAGACCAACCTGGGCACACAGCGAAACCCTGTCTCTACAAAAAAATATATTTAAAAATTAGCCAGGTATACTGTCTTGTGCCTGTAGTCCCAGCTACTTGGGAGGCTGAGGCAGGAGGATCATTTGAGCCCAGAAGGTTGAGGCTGCAATGAGCCATGATTGCACCACTGCACTCCAGCCTGGGCAACAGAGCAAGACCCTTTCTCAATCAATCAATCAATCAATCAGAAACATTAGAGAACATGAAAAAGCTATCAAAAATAAAAATTTGAGGCCAGACATGGTGGCCCATGCCTGTAATCCCAGCACTTTGGAAGGCCAAGGAGGGCGGATCACCTGAGGCCAGGAGTTCAAGATCAGCCCAGCTAACATGGTGAAAACCCGTCTCTACTAAAAATACAAAAATTAGCCAGGCATGGTGGCAGATGCCTGTAATCCCAGCTACTCAGGAGGCTGAGGCAGGAGAATCACCTGGACCTGGGAGGCGGAGGTTGCTGTGAGCCAAGATCACACCACTGCACTCCAGCCTGGGCGACAGACCAAGACTCTGTCTTAAAAAGAAAAAAAAAAGAAAAGAAATAGAGTAATACAAAGAAAGCTCCTAGAACTAAAACACATAAATTTTCAGACTGAAAGGCCTATGGAACACCTACATAATTAACAAAAATGATCCCATCAAAGTACGTTAATGCAAAGTTTGAGAGGACTAGGGAGAAAGAGATCTTCAAGAGAGATCTTCAAGAAAGAGATTTTCAAGAGAGAAAAAAATTTACAGAAAAAGGATCAAGAATCAAAATGGCACCATTTTAAAGCAATGGCAGCATTAGAAGCGAAAAAGGGAGCAGTGCCTTTAACATTCTTAGGTAAAATGTTTTCCATGAAGTCTGAAGAACACCAAAGACCTCTTCAGACATATAGTCTCAAAAACATTTAACTTTCACGAACCCTCTTTTCACATAACTACTAGAAGACACACAGCCCTGAATGAAGAAATAAGCCAAGAAAGAAGACATGGTTTCCAGATACTGGAAATACAGAGTACAAACGGAGCAAACACCAGGATTATGGTGTTTTATAAACAATGGAAGTTTTAGAAACACAGAAATGCAGCTGGCCTAGAAAGCGACAAGTTCAGGATAGAAGACTCCAGAAGGAATTCCTTTAAAAACAAAATCAAAAGTAGTAAAGGTATATTGCTTAATATTGACGACTTTGTCAAAGAGTTTGAAGAAAAAATTAGTTTTAGCAAAAGAGTCAATCACTGGCCAGGTGTGGTAGCTCACACTTGTAATCCCAGCACTTTTGGAGGCCAAGGCAGGGAGATTCTTGAGCTCCAGACTTGGAGACCAACCTGGGCAATGTGGCAAAACTCTGTCTCTACCAAAAAAAAAACCTCAAAAAAACAAAAATTAGCTGGGTATGGTGGCACGCACCTGTATTCCCAGCTACTTGGGAGGCTGAGGCGGGAGGATCACTTGAGCCCAGGAGGCAGAGATCACAGTGAACCGAGATCACACCACTGCATTCTAGCCTGCGCTATAGAGCGAGACCCTGTCTCAAAAAAAAAAAAAAGTCAATTGCTAACTCCAGGGAGACAAAAAGTTATATGAGAAAGGAAAATTGTAGTGTACCGTATGGCTCAGCTGTGAACAATGCTTTCCTTGGCACAGTATAAACACTGAAGTGTGTATCAGGGGTATAATATGACAAAAGAGAACTGTCTTCAACTTCCATAGCAGAAAGTTAATGGTACTATAGACAGAATGTTTCTGTCCCCTGCAAAGTATGTTGAAGTCTTCATCCCCAGTGTGATCAAATGTGGAGGTAAGGCCTTTGGTTGGTGATTAGTCACGAGGACTGAGCTCTCATAAATGAAATCAGCACCCTTATAAAAGACAGACTCCCTCACGCCTGTAATCCCAGCACTTTGGGAGGCCAAGGCGGGTGGATCACGAGGTCAGGAGTTCTAGACCAGCCTGGCCAAGATGGTGAAATCCTGTCTCTACTAAAAATACAAAAAATTAGCCGGGCGTGATGGTGGGTGCCTGTAATCCCAGCTACTCTGGAGGCTGAGGCAGGAGAATCGCTTGAACCCAGGAGGTGAAGGTTGCCGTGAGCCAAGATGGCACCACTGGACTCCAGCCTGGTGACACAGCAAGACTCTGTCTCAAAAAAATTAAAAAATAAAAAATAAAAAAAGCTGCGTGCAGTGGCTCACGCCTGTAATCCCAGCACTTTGGGAGGCTGAGGTGGGCAGATCACCTGAGGTCGGGAGTTCAAGACCAGCCTGACCAACATGGAGAAACCCCATCTCTACTAAAAATACAAAATTAGCCGGGCGTGGTGGTGCATGCCTGTAATCCCAGCTACTTGGGAGGCTGAGGCAGGAGAATCGCTTGAACCCTGGAAGCGGAGGTTGCGTGCCGAGATTGCGCCATTGCACTCTAGCCTGGGCAACGAGAGCAAAACTCCGTCTCAAAAAAAAAAAAAAAAGACGGACTCCCTCACTCCTTCTGTCATATGAGGACGCAGTGAGAAGGTGTGCATCTGTGGACCGGGACGCGCAGGTGCTTCCTTAGCACCAGACACTGAACCTGCCAGTGCCTGATCTTGGACCTCCAAGTCTCCAGAAGTGTGGGAAATAAATTTCTGTTGCTTATAAGACACCCAGTTTATGGTATTTTGTTATAGCAGCCTAAATGGACTAAGACAAATATATAACTGTGAGCAGTGGCTCATACCTGTAATCCTGGCACTTTGGGAGGCCAAGGCAGTCAGATCACTTGAGGCCAGGAGCTCGAGACTAGCCTGGCAAAACCCCTCTCTACTAAAAGTACAAAAATCAGCTGGGTGTGGTGGCAGACGCCTGTAATCCCAGCTACGCAGGAGGCTGAGGCATGATAATCACTTGAACCTAGGAGACGGAGGTTGCAGTGAGCCAAGATCACGCCACTGCACTCCATCCTGGGCGACAACAGCAAAACTCTGTCCCAAAAAAAAAAAAAAAAAAAAAAAGGTTAGAAACTAAGAGAAGCCGGGAGACTTGCGGATAGCTTGAAGGAGATGTGCTTACAAAGCAAAGGTTATTTTCCACTTCATCTTTGGCAGAGATGTATGTGAAACACCACTGTAAGCTATGGGTAAGAATTCCACAAAGGGACAGAGTCAAAAACCAAGAGAGGGGCTAAATGGTGTACCAAGATTCCCCGAGGACAGGGAAGAAACTAGGGGGCTGATATTGGAGAAGAAGGACACCTCTCATTTGGGAAAGGAAGATAAAGAAAAGGACTGGGGAAGTGCAGGGGTTTGGGAAAAAGCAATATCCCTGGAAATATAGCCCCTCTTTTACTTTTCTTCCCTACCTGCATAAAAACTCACAAGTTCCCTCTTGTCCTACATTGTCTTCATAAGTCTCAATGACAAGGACCACTGAAAAAAATGCTGTGCAGTATAAATAATAACAGCTTTATTATTCCCCCAGCTCCACTGGGGCAGAGAAACACAGCAGACGGTCCCTGAGAAGAACAAATGCCATGTGCGGCCCCGTGACTGCCTCGTCCAGAATGCATCCTTGCGACATTGCTCTGGGCCTCTGGAGAGGATGGAGAAACACTGTCCAATCTCAAGTTTCTTTAAAAACAAACAAATAAAAACACAAGTCACCATTTAAAAATAGGTAAGGGTGGGTCGGGCACGGTGGCTCACGCTTGTAATCCCAGCACTTTGGGAGGCCGAGGCGGGCGGATCACGAGGTCAGCAGATCGAGACCACGGTGAAACCCCATCTCTACTGAAAATACAAAAAAATTAGCCGGGCTTGGTGGCGGGCGCCTGTAGCCCCAGCTACTCGGAGAGGCTGAGGCAGGAGAATGGCGTGAACCTGGGAGGCGGAGCTTGCAGTGAGCCCAGATCGCGCCACTGCACTCCAGACTGGGCGACAGAGCGAGA
Source organism: Gorilla gorilla gorilla (assembly GCF_029281585.2). Lineage (NCBI taxonomy): Eukaryota > Metazoa > Chordata > Mammalia > Primates > Hominidae > Gorilla > Gorilla gorilla. Next base: position 114,422,916 of record NC_073238.2, on the reverse strand, counting down.
CTCCGTCTCAAAAAAAAAAAAAGAAAAAAAAAAGGTAGGGGCGAAACCAGCTACTGAAATGCAGCGGCAAAGCTCTCTCCCCAACAGGCTCTTTCCTACTGCTTCACTCCACAAAGCTGCTTCTCTGCATCCCCTATTTATTGAAAGAATTCACACATAAGAGTCTACAAAATAAACGCTCCTCATCGAAAGTTTGGGAGGGAGGTGAGCAATCTCTAGGAGTTAATTTTGAAGGGGTTACACTCTTTCAAAGAAAGAAAGAAAAATCAAGCTTAGAAAGTGAGAAGAATGTGCTAAGAGAAAACAAATTCTATCTTTTCAACTGCAGCTTTTCAGGAAGAGACACAGGAATGAAACAGCCAGGGAACTTCTGGAGCACCTGTTCTTGCTAGGAACTTTTTTGTATGCTATTTTGTAAAAAAAGAAAGAAAAGGACAGGAATACAAGCTGAGAAGGAGAAAATGTATCTCCCATTGGCCAGGACATGGACAAAGGCAGGTTCTTGGGTCAATGAGAAACACAGTAGCAGAGGACGGTGCTGCCAGCTGTGTCTTCGGCCAGGGCTGCTGTGACAGAGAACCACAGGCTGAGTGGCTTCACTGACAGACATTTATTGTCTCACAGCTGTGGAGGCTGGAAGTCTGAAACTGAGGTGTCAGCAGGGCTGGCTCCTTCTGAGGACTGGTAAGAAAGGATTTGTTCCAGGACCCTCTCCTTGGCTTGTGGATGGCCATTGTCCCTCTATGCATGTCTATCTCTGCGCCCAAATTTTCTCTTTTTTTAAGGACACCAATCATATTGGATTAGTGCCCAACCTAATCACTCCTTTTTTTTCTTTCTTTTTTTTTAGACAGAGTCTCTCTCTGCTGCCCAGGCTGGAGTGCAGTGGCGTTAACTCGGTTCACTGGAACCTCCGCCCCCCTGGTTCAAGCAGTTCTCCTGCCTCAGCCTCCTGAGTAGCTGGGACTACAGGTGCCCGCCACCACGCCCGGCTAATTTTTGTATTTTTAGTAGAGACACGGTTTCACCATATTGGCCAGGCTGATCTCGAACTCCTGCCCTCATCATCCGCCCACCTCAGGCTCCTGGGATTACAAGTGTGAGCCACCATGCCCAGCCTAATCACTCTTCTTAAATAATTACATCTACAATGGCCATGTTTCCAAATACAATCACATTCTGAGTACTTGTGGTTAGGACTTCAACATATGAGTTTGTGGGGAGGCAGCACAATTCAATCCATAACAACAGCTAGTATTTACTGTGCTCTTACTGTGTGCCAGGTAGTATGAATGAATGTCTCATCTAACCCTCTTAACCTATTATCTCCATTTTATAAATGAAGAAATGAGGCACAGAGAAGCTAAGTAATTTGCCCAAGGTCAACCAGCTGGTAGAATTTCAGAGCTGGAATTTCAGAACCTGGTCCTCATGGGTCCAAGGGGCTAACCACTATCCGTCCATTCCACTATATCATCTCAGTGTTCCACTCATTCAGGTATCTTGTTAACAAAATCAATAAATATGCATAAATGGCCAAGTGAGTGAGTGAATAAATGAAGCATATGAATGGGAAATAAACAAATTAGGTGGATGACTGAGAATTTCTACACAGTAAGGTGGGACCACTGTACAAAACACCCAGCATCAGGCCGGGTGTGGGGGCTCACGCCTGTAATTCTAGCACTTTGGGAGGCCAAGGCGGGTGGATCACCTGAGGTCAGGAGTTCAAGACCAGCCTGGCCAACATGGTGAAACCCAGTCTTTACTAAAAATACAAAAAAATTAGCCGGGTGTGGTCGTGGGCGCCTGTAATCCCCGCTACTTGGGAGGCTGAGGCAGGAGAATGAACCCAGGGGGTGGAGGTTGCAGTGAGCTGAGATTGCGCCACTTCAATCCAGCCTGGGTGACAGAGCAAGACTCTGTCTCAAAAAGCAAAACAAAACAAAACTAAATACCCAGCACTCTTGTAGAGTCCCTAAGTGCAGGGTGAATGCTAAATGGAACCTGGCTGAAAGCATATCAGTTGTGGGTCCAACAAAATCTGTGTTTGGTGGTAGAAGACACAGGGCATTCATGATTTGTGCTTGCCTCAACCCTAATGAAACAATTCTGAAATGACTTTCAAATGTAAGGGAAATGAGATTTGCATAGCTAGCCTGGGAAAAGCATAATATGGGCAAGTGTACAAATCACCAGGCTTTATCAATACCCTCACACCAAGTCAACTGTCATTGCAGCAACAACATGACTAACTGTCATTACAGAGAGAACTGTTTCTAGTAACTAGTGTTTCAAACTTTTTAATGTGTTTTATTATAAAACATATCATTGTAAATGTTCATTCGAAATCATTAATCCAGGCTGGGTGCAATGGCTCAAGCCTGTAATCCCAGCACTTTGGGAGGCTGAGGGGGGCAGATCATGAGGTCAGGAGTTCGAGATCAGCCTGGCCAACACGGTGAAATCCCGTCTCTACTAAAGACACACACAAAAATTAGCCAGGCATGATGGCGCATGACTGTAAACACAGCTACCTGGGACCAGGCTGAGGCAGGAGAATTGCTTGAACCCGGGAGGTGGAGGTTGCAGTGAGCCGAGATCGCACCACTACACTCCAGCCTGTGCAACAGAGTAAGACTCTGTCTCAAAAATAAAATAAAATAAAATAAAATAAAATAAAATTGCATAATACTAGCACTTAAAGTACTCAAATTCAACTACTGGTGTTTGGAAGAAAAAAGTCTAAAGAAGATATATAATTTGAACAGTATGACCTGCTCAGCCTTCACATTACTCATTGAGGGTAAGAAGAAAGATGAAGTCACTCTGTGAAAGTCATTCCAGATAGTCAAGGTTCTGTAAGCTTCTATCTTGTCTTGGGGGCTTAGTGTGATGCCTAATATGTTTAAAATCAAATTTCAAGCCTGGACAACACAGCAGGATCCGTCTCTACAAAAAAATACAAAAATTCGCTGGGCTTGGTGGCACGGCACCTGTAGTCCTGGCTACTCAGGAGGCTGAGGCTTGAGGATGGCTTCAGCCCAGGAGGTCAAGGCTGCAGTGAGCTGCAACCACTACATTCCAGTCTGGATGACAACACAAGAACCTGTCTCTAAAAAATAAATAAATAAAAATAAAATAAAATATCAAAATGCTCCTTTTCCTCCAGTCTGACTCTGAATGCAGCCATCTTCTCCTTCTGGAGCTCGGCTAAAGAAGCAGATGTGCTCCAGTGCTGGAGGCAAAATAGGTAATCAAGTTAGGGACATGTAGATCTACTGTAACATCATGAGCAATTTGGACTTGACTATATGTGATTTTCCCTTTACTATTGAATTTAGACTGAATGCCCAAGAAAGGTGCACTTACTACATATCACCTTCCGTAATACTCTATTGATAAGTTTTGGTCTCAGAAAAACATGGCACCGATAATCCAAAACTACGAGGAATCCAAAAGCCATCTCCACCATAGCACAGCCACTGTGCCTACCTGACTGTGACCTCAAAATAACTGGAACCCCAGGAGACTCTCAGGATGCAAACCAGGCAAGAGTGTCCTGGAGGATGGAAGAATGAATTTACAAAGAAGCTTGGCGCCGTTTTTGTAGTTTTGCTCTTTTGGCTATATAGTGTTTGGCTCAGGGGCATTTTATATCCTTCCCAGTGGCTTTGTCTTTATTATGTTGCTTTTAAAAATTGGGACCGTGCCACGTCAGGCACGGTGGCTCACGCCTGTAATGCCAGCACTTTGGGAGGCCAAAGTGGGTGGATCACTAGGTTAGGAGTTCAAAACCAGCCTGGCCAAGATGGTGAAACCCTGTCTCTACTAAAAATACAAAAATTGGCGGGGCGTGATCGCACGAGCCTGTAATCCCAGCTACTTGGAAGGCTGAGGCAGGAGAATTGCTTCAGCCCAGGAGGTGGAGGTTGCAGTGAGCCGAGATCATGCCATTGCACTCCAGCCTGGGCAGCAAGAGGAAAACTCTGTCTTAAAAAAAAAAAAAAAAATTGGGGCAAAATATACATAACATAAAATTTAGCATTTTAACCATTTTTAGGTATAGTTTTGTCCTTTCACAATATTGTGCATCCATTACCACTATCTATCTCTAGAACTTTTCCATCACCCCCTACTGAAACTGTAAGCCCACTAACACCAATTCCCCATTCCCTCCTTCCCCCCAGCCCCTGGTAACCACCATTCTCATTTCTGTGCTGTGAATTTGACTACTCTAGGTACCTCATATAAGTACAATCACATATTTGTCCTTTTGCATATGGCTTATTTCACTCAGCATATCTTCAAGGTTCATCTGTGTTATAGCAGGTATCAGAATTTCATGCTTTTTTTTTTGAGATGGAATTTTGCTCTCCAGGCTGGAGTACAAAGGCACAATCTTGGCTCACTGCAACCTCCACCTTCCAGGTTCAAGAGATTCTCCTGCCTCAGCCTCCCAAGTAGCTGGGATGACAGGCATGTGCCACCACACCTGGATAATTTCATACTTTTAGTAGAGACAGGGTTTCACCACGTTGGTCAGGATGGTCTTGAACTCCTGACCTCAGGTGATCCGCCCACCGTAGCCTCCCAAAGTGCGGGGATTACAGATGTGAGCCACCGCACCTAGCAGAATTTCATTCTTTCTTAAGGCTGAATAATATTCTTGCGTGTCTGTGTGTGTGTGTGTGTGTGTGTGTGCGCATGTGTACACCACATTGTAGTTACCCATTCACCTGTCAATGGACACCTGGGTTGCTTCCATCTTTTGGCTATCAAGAATAATGCTGCTATAAACATGGGTGTACCCATGTACCCAGGGACACAGTATCTGAGTCCCTGCTTTGAACACTTTTCAGTATATGCTTGGAAGTAAAATTGCTGGATCATAGTTATTCTATGTTTAATGCTTTCATTGTGGTTTGTTTAAACATAATGTTGCAAACATAATGTTGTAAATAGATGCATAACTGTGGTGTGCTGGACACAGTGGAGGTAGCTGAGATTTCAAATTGCCCTAGATAACCAAGAGTTGCCTTGTTTTTTGTCTAAGTTTGGCTCATGTAGGATGCTAGGAAGGATTAAAGACTATGCTTAGGATCCGTGCTCAAGATGACCTGTGCATATGAAAGAAGTCCGTCTGCTGACAACAAAGTATTTAATATTCTAGGACAATGAAATGTACTACCATCACCTGCTACTTCCTTTTAAATTAATTATATCAACTTAAACAACACATCTATTGAATGCTGACTGTCAAACGGCCCCCAAACCTGGCATGTGCACCTGGTTCTTCTAAGTTTGTACACAGTTGAGCACCTGGCTCACAGAAAGTACTCAACACAGGCCGGTTTCCCTGTTCACAGGTCATACTGTAAATACTTAACCTAGCAAATAAAGAAATGCATTGTTGTTAGACAAGTTATAAATTGATATAATCATTATGAGTCCTAATTAGCATCCAAATTAGTTTGCAATCATGATTTAGGTTTACAGGAAATCAACCTATGGCAACTGGGCTATTTTATAATGCAGAACTAGACTTCAAATGTTCTGAGGACATCCGTATAACTGGGTCACTAGACTTCCAAAAAGAGAAAGTAACCATCAAAGTAATATATTCCAAGAAGATCTCTATATCTGGGTCACTGGACTTCCACAAAGAAAATGAAACCATCAAAGTAATATAAATAAATCTTTCCCTTACTCTTTCCTGAAATGTGTCAGATAAAGGAAAAAGATATCTGAAGGCTTGGAGGAAATGAATGACAACACTCATTCAGAGTGACAACCCTCATTCAGAAGAAAGATCTGAATGTCATTAACAATATAAAGAAGTCTCCTTCTCTTGTTAATGGCTTGAGTCTTTACATAAGCAACTTTTACATAAATAACTTCCACAGGTGCTTTTTTCCTTTACCACATTCTCTAGAAGTCACTGACAACTGCAAACACAGGAATATCTCCACATGCATAAGCTTAGGTTTTGTTTTATAACTGTGAGATTTATGAGACATAGCATTCTATAAATCTTTATGCATGCTATACATTATCTTATATGTAGAAGCTTTTTTATGTCTGTTGACATAAAAGTAGGAGCTTCCAACCAGTGGATAAGAGAAGATTAAGGTCAAATTTTTCATTCTGCTCTAAACCCAGGAGATGAGCTTACAAATAAAACAAACAAACAAATGCATTGTTTAAAGGAAGAAATATAGATAATCTTTCTGAATACATCTCCTGTGTAAAGGACATGTATAAAAAATGAACTAATTTTGGCCGGGCACAGTGGCTCATACGTGTAATCCCAGTGCTATGGGACGCCAAGGTGGGCGGATCACGAGGTCAGGAGATCAGACTACTCTGGCTAACACGGTGAAATACCGTCTCTACTAAAAATACAAAAAATTAGCTGGGCATGGTGGCATGTGCCTATAGTCCCAGCTACTTGGGAGGCTGAGGCAGGAGAATCGCTTGAACCTGGGAGACAGAAGTTGCAGTGAGCCGAGATCGCGCCACTGCACTCCAGCCTGGCGACGGAGTGAGACTCCATCTCAAAAAAAAAACCAAGCAAACAAAAAAACTAATTTCAAAGGCATCCACACACTAAAAAACAAAGACAAGGTGGGAAGAAAACAAAAACCTGATATCATACTAAGAAGCTATGGTCACTTAAATTTAAAAAGGGACAATGGAGATGGTGGCCCCAAGTGATCGCCTGCTTTGGCCTCCCAAACTGCGGGGATTACAGGCTAGAGCCACCTCGTGCCCAGCCCCGGAAACACAAATTGGATGGCAAGCCACAACATAAAAGAATAAATACAGAGCTAGTCCTGTTTGCATAATAGTCTGGGTTCAGTGAAATTTGCACTTCAACTAGATTACCTGAAGTGCCTTTTAAAGTGCTTAATAGTCTAGGACAATGAATATAGCACCCTTTTCTTTTGAAAAGATACTGTATTCAAGTGGTTCCGAAAGGTACCAAAGAGTTCATGGTGGAAAGTATTCCTCTCACCCACTCAGCCCCTTTGTCTCTCCTTCACCTCCAGGAAGGTAACTGATGTTGTCAGCTTCTTATGTAGCAGAGCAACGTGCTTAGATATAAATCCAGAAGAACTAAAGGCATGTGCAGGTGACCACAGTAAAGGAGATGGAGCCAAAAAGGGCTGTTTTCCAAGGAACATCTTAATCTTTTTCCTCCTCAACCCTTAAGGCAAAAAGCCTCTAGGCGCTCAGAGCTGTTTTATTTTGAACTTGCAGAGCATTCTGCATGAGCCTTCATTTTTCAATAGTTTTCTTTTTTTTTTTTTTGAGACGGAATTTCACTCTTGTTGCCCAGGCTGGAGTGCCGTGGTGTGATCTCAGCTCACTGCAACCTCCGCCTCCCAGGTTCAAGCGACTCTCCTGCCTCAGCCTCCTAAGTAGCTCGGATTACAGGCATGCGACACCACGCCTGGCTAATTTTTGTATTTTTTAGTAGAGACAGGGTTTCACCATGTTGGTCAGGCTGGTCTTGAACTCCTGGCCTCACATGATCCACCCGCCTTGTCCTCCCAAAGTGCTGGGATTACAGGCATGAGCCACCGCGCCCGGCTGTGAGCCAATTTTTTAAGACCCCCAAAATAAGTAAATTAGGTTAAAAAGCAGACTTAAAAAGATGTGGGCTGAGCGGAGTGGCGCATACCTGTGATCCCAGCACCTTAGCACTTTGGGAGGCCAAAACAGGAGGATCACTTGAGGCCAGGAGTTCGAGGCTGCAGTGAGCAAACATCATGCCACTGCACTACACCTGGGCCACAAAGCAAAACTCTGTCCCTAAAAAACAAAACAAAAAATAAAAGGTGTGATGAAAACAATGCCTAACACATAGTAGACAATCAGTCAGTAGCTGCTGAATGTCAGTGTGGCTCTAAAATCTGACACACCTGGGTCTGAATGTTGGCTGCTACTTACAGGGAAGAGGGGGTATCACTTCACTCCTTTGTTAATAAAGTATGTAACCTCAGCACTTTGGGAGGCCAAGATGGGCAGATCACCTGAGGTCAGGAGTTTGAGACCAGCCTGGCCAACATGGTGAATCCCCATCTCTACTAATACAAAAATTAGCCGTGCGAGGTGGTGCACACCTGTACTCCCAGCTATTCGGGAGGCTGAGGCAGGAGAATCACTTGAACTTGGGAGGCAGAGGTTGCAGTGAGCTGAGATCACACCCCTGCTCTCCAGAGTGGGTGACAGAGTGAGACTTCGTCTCAAAAATAATAATAATAAAATAAATAAATAAATAAGAAGTGATACTCAAGCCTTTGTTAAATGGGAATAAAACCACATCCTCAGGCCGGGCGCGGTGGCTCACGCCTGTAATCCCAGCACTTTGGGAGGCCGAGGCAGGCAGATCACGAGGTCAGGAGATCGAGACCATCCTGGCTAACATGTGAAACGCCGTCTCTATTAAAAATACAAAAAAATTAGCCGGGCGTGGTGGCGGGCACCTGTAGTTCCAGCTACTTTGGGAGGCTGAGGCAGGAGAACGGTGTGAACCCGGGAGGCGGAGCTTGCAGTGAGCCGAGATCCCGCCACTGCACTCCAGCCTGGGTGACAGAGCAAGACTCTGTCTCAGAACAAAAACAAAAACAAAAACCACATCCTCCCACAGCTGCTGCTATCTTACTGGATTTAAATGAGACAATGTATGTAAAGAGGTAACATTTCCTGATATGCATTAAGTTCTGGGAAATGGCAGCTATCTTTATTTTTGTTGTGGGATATTTACAACCTCCTATGTACTTTTGGTCACAGAGATTATTTAGAGACTTGGTTGCCCCTGAGGGCACCCAAGGCTGTCACTGCAACATCTCTAACCTTGCACCATGCTGGGATGAAGTTACAATCGGCCTGGGCTCCTGGCTGTCTTACAGCATCCTCTGTAACATCACTGAACCAACGTCAACTTCCTCTGAGTGGAGAGGAAAAATTCACACTGGAAAACTGACATCGACGAAGAAATCTTGACAATCAGAGAGGGAAAAAAATCCAACTTTTCCGTAATGAATACTAAATCATTTGTTTTCAAGTTCTTTCATGCTGTGTTCAGAGAGACAGCATATATTGCCAGTGTCCCATTATACCTTAACGCCAAAAAGAAAAGCATTCAAATGTTGATTCTTGAGGCATTATGTTTACTTATCACTCCCTGCAGCAAATACACATTTGAGTTCTCTGAAGACTGGCCCACTCCATCCACAAAACGCAAACAGCCAAGACCAGTGAGGTCCTTCAACGTTATATTGTGAAAGGGACATCAAGGCTTCGGGGCCCCTCAGCTGCTGGGAAGAGTTGTGTGTGTTAGCCTGGAAACTTGAGGGAGTCAAAGCCCCAGACTTCCCATCACAAACACCACCACAGGACGGGCCTTGCCTCCTTGTCGTGGGTCCAGTGTCCAACCTGGGGTGTTTACAAGTAGCCATTCAGCGCCTTCCTTGGTGCTGTTGTTTTGTTTTGTTTTGTTTTGAGATGGAGTTTTTCTCTTGTTGCCCAGGCTGGAGTGCAATGGTGCAATCTCCGCTCACCGCAACCTCCGCCTCCAGGTTCAAGTGATTCTCCTGCCTCAGCCTCCCGAGTAGCTGGGATTATAGGCACGTGCCACCATGCCCACCTAATTTTAAGTAGAGATGGGGTTTCTCCATGTTGGTCAGGCTAGTCTCGAACTCCTGACCTCAGGTGATCCGCATGCCTCGGCCTCCCAAAGTGCTGAGATTACAGGTGTGAGCCACTGCACCCGGCCTTGGTGCTGTTTTTACACCATGGGTGTGTTTGTTGTTGCCCTTCCTGTGAAGGAGAAGAGAAGAAATGGGAATGCTAATGCCTGTTTTCTCCGCTGGCTGCAATTTGAAATGGGAAAGTGCAGTAACATTAGGTTTATTTATTTATTTATTTATTTATTTATTTATTATTTTCATTTTAATTTTATTTTTTATTTTTTTTTAGATGGAGTCTCGCTCTGTCGCCCAGGCTGGAGTGCAGTGGTGCGATCTCGGCTCACTGCAAGCTCTGCCTCTGTGGTTCACGCCATTCTCCTGCCTCAGCCTCGAGTAGCTGGGACTACAGGCACCCGCCACCACGCCCGGCTAATTTTTTTGTGTTTTTAGTAGAGACGGGGTTTCACCTTGTTAGCCAGGATGGTCTCGATCTCCTGACCTTGTGATCTGCCCACCTTGGCCTCCCAAAGTGCTGGGATTACAGGCGTGGGCCACCGCGCCTGGCCTATTTTTATTTTTTTTTTGAGATGGAGTCTTGGTCTGTCACCCAGGCTGGAGTACGGTGGCACGATCTCGGCTCACTGCAACCTCCGCCTCCCGGGTTCAAGCAATTTTCCTGCCTCAGCCTTCTGAGTAGCTGGGATTACAGGCGCCTGCCACCACACCCACCTAATTTTTGGTATTTTTCGTAAAGATGGGGTTTCGCCATATTGGCCAGGTTGGTCTCAAACTCCTGACCTCGTGATCTGCCTGCCTCAGCCTCCCACAGTGCTGAGATTACAGGCATGAGCCACCACGCCCAGCCACGTTTTTATTTATTTATTTATTTAGAGACCGGAGTTTCGCTCTTATTGCCCAGGCTGGAGTGCAATGGCACAATCTCAGCTTACCACAACCTCCACCTCCCGGGTTCGAGGAGTCTCCTGCCTCAGCCTCTCAAGTAGCTGGGATTACAGGTGCCCACCACACCCAGCTAATTTTGTATTTTTAATAGAGACGGGGTTTCTCCATGTTGGTCAGGCTGGTCTCGAACTCCCGACCTCAGGTGATCTGCTCACCTCGGCCTCCTAAGGTGCTGGGATTACAGGCATGAGCCACTGCGCCAGTCCCAGGTTCATTTTTTAAAATGTCAGTGTTTAACATTTCTTCCATGTTAATGATGAAGGGAAAAAAAATATCTTACTCCGAAAAATGACTCTTTCATAGAACATCAGGGTTAGTTTCTGAGTGGCACGTTTTAAAAACATTTAATCAGTAATCTGAATATATGTCAACACCTTCTGGCGGCGTGCTATAAAATGTGAACCTTGTCAACAGCAACAGAAAAAGGTGACACACTTGGGACACAGAGCTTTTATGCTGACACACAGTAATAATATAATTTTAAAATTTATCATCTGTTTAGCTGCAAGCAACAACAATTAATCTTTTTGACAATTCATACAATGCTTTAAATAACACCTGGGCAGAAAAACCACACATTCTAATTTTTACTTTCATCATCTTCCAGGGCTTTATAGCTACAAATGCGTATAAAGCCACACACAATAAATTTTGTGATTAGGATTAAAATGTTAGCAAAAAATATTTCCCTTGTCACCGCATACCCCTGCTTGCCTCAGTTAATAAAATTATTTAACACGAGAACTGGAAGTGAGAGCAAGTCCCAGTGGAAATGTGGGCCTCCAAGGGTTCATTTCTGTCACGTCAAATGACATTTTATTCCCAAATCATTTAACCTACGACTTTGCATAACTACTTATAGCTTGAACGTAATTCTGATGGGGACCCAGAAATGACACTGATCCCTCAACTAGAAACTCCATCAAGGCACGGTAATACTGAGCCCATCTGATTTAACAATTAAAAAAAAAAAAAACAGCAGCCAGGCACTACTCAGGAGGCTGAGGCAGAAGAATAGCTTGAACCTGGGAGGTGGAGGTTGCAGTGAGCCAAGATTGTGCCACTGCACTCTGCACTCCAGCCTGAGAGACAGAATAAGACGGCATCTCAAACAAAACAAACAAACAAACTCCAGCATGGCAAAACGTCTTCAAAATGTTCAGCAGCATGAAAACATATATGTGTTGTAAAGATTTGTTTCATGTGTCCTGTGAGGCTTCCTGAAATTTAGTATTAGGCCACATTAACAACCTTAATTAATCTCTTTCCTATTACACATGAAACCAAATGCACATTCCCAAATAAACCTGTTGGCCCAGTGCCCTGCTGCCCTGGTGCTTTAAAAGCCTGTTGGGAGGCTGGGTGGGGTGGCTCACGCCTGAAATCCCAGCACTTTGGGAGACTGAGACAAGTGAATCACTTGAGGTCAGGAGTTCGAGACAAGCCTGGCCAACATGGTGAAACCCCATCTCTACCAAAAAATATAAAAATTAGCTGGGTGTGGTGGCGGGTGCCTGTACTCCCAGCTACTCGAGAGGCTGAGACATGAGATCTGCTTGAACCCAGGAGGCGGAGGTTGCAGTGAGCCAAGATCAAGCCACTGCACAACACAGTGAGACCCTGTCTCAAAAAAAAAAAAAAAAAGAAAGAAAGAAAGGCTGGGTGCAGGGGCTCATGCCTGTAATCCCAGCACTTTGGGAAGCCAAGGCAGGAGGATCACTCAGCCTGGCCAACATGGTGAAACCCCATCTCTACCAAAAAAATACAAAAATTAGCTAGGTGTGGTGGCACGCGCCTGTAATCCCAGCTACTGAGTGGGGAGAATCACTTGAACCTGGGAGGCAGAGGTTGCAGTGAGCCAAGATTGCACCACTGCACTCCAGCCTGGGTGACAGACAGAGACCCTATCTCAAAAGTAATAATAATAATAAAAAGCCTGTGGGATAAAGCAGAGCCAACATCAGCACGAAAGAAGATGCAAGCGAGAGTGAGTAAATCAAAAGCTAGTGACATTTGCAGATAAAACTATGGGCGGATCCTTGCAAATAACAGTAACCCCACTGTCTGCACACCCCTTTACAATTACCCTTCCAAGACTTTGATTATACCCATTTTACAGATGAGGAAAGCGAGTGCTACAATTCAGGGGCTCTCCCAATCCAAATCTACATCCCATGTGATTTGTAATGTCATACACCCCAAACATCAACTAAGACCCCACAATAATAAAGAAGCTAAGAGGGCTTGGCCAAATGCATAAGGGCATTACAGGACAATGGCTGTGGTTTGGAAAAGCAGTAGCAGCAGAAATACATAGAAAAAGATAAGCTCTGTTGAAACAGAGAAGACAGGGTCAAAAGATGCAATATGTTACAATACATAACTGTACATTTGTAGAAAAAAATAGAGACTTAAACTGTCTACAGATATTTCCTTATCTTCTCATCTTTGTTTTCATCTTTTTCTTTTTAAATTTAATTTGTGTGTTTTTTTGTTGTTGTTTTGTTGTTGTTTTGGTAGAGATGGGGTCTTGCTATGTTGCCCAGGCTGGTCTTGAATTCCTGGCCTCAAGCAATCCCCCTGCCTTAGCCTCCCAAAGTGCTGAGATTATAGGCACAAGCTACCATGCCCAGCCTCATACTTTTTTTTCCCCTTCTTTCCCAAGGGGAAAGGCCTCCTAGGATGTAATCAAATCAATTTTTACCATGTGCCATGTGTCTTATGTATCAGGACTTGAATGGTAGATTTAAATTTCAATAACTTTTACTAACAATCTTTGTTACAGGACCACGTGCAGTGGCTTACATCTACAACCCTGCACTTTGGAAGGATTGCTGGAGCCCAGGAGTTTGAGACCAGCCTGGGCAACACAGGCAGACCCTGTCTCTATAAAAAAACTAAAAATTAGCTGGGTGTGGTGGCATATACCTATGGTCCCAGCTATTCAGGAGGCTGAGGTGGGAGGAACTCTTGGGCCTAGAAGGTTGAGGCTGCAGTGAGCCATGACCATGCCGCTGCACTCCAGCCTAGGCAACAGAGTAAGACTCGGTTTAAAAAAAAAAAAAGTCTCTGACATGGTTTTGGTGTCAGACTTCTATACATCCCATAACTTTGTCCACACATTTATTAGCAAAAAAAATATAGAGCCTTGTCTGGAAAAGACTTGCCAGAGGAGAGCTTGCTATTCTACATGGAAAGTCAAACTTTCTCTAGTGGCCTCTCTGACTCAAGGACCATCACTCTAAATTCCTATTTGAGAGTCTCAGCAAAAACTGCCTAAAGGCTTTCTTTGTTCTTTGTTACTGTTGGGGCTCAGAACACGATATCCCCAAATATGCACCTTGTCCTACTGAGTACTGTAAACTGAAAGAAATCAAGAAAACTGCAGAAGTAGGAAGGTCACCCTCTGACCTTCTCCCTCCTCCCCTGAAGACCCTCATGTGACAGGTGTCCTGCCCTGTACCCAGAGAAAAGAAATGTCACGCTGGGGACGGTGGCTCATTCCTGTAATCCCAGCACTTTGGGAGGCCAAGGCAGGGGATCATCTAAGGTCAGGAGTTCGAGACCAGCCTGGCCAACATGGTGAAATCCCTCTCTACTAAAAATACAAAAATTAGCCAGGTGTGGTGGTGCGTACCTGCAATCCCAGCTACTTGGGAGGCTGAGGCAGGAGAATCTCTTGAACTCGGGAGGCGGAGGTTGCAGTGAGCCGAGATCACGCCACTGCACTCCAGCCTGGGCGACAGACGGAGACTCCGTCTCAAAACAAAAAGGAAAAAAAAAAACGTCACACAGGAACACCAAGAAGAATCTGAACAAACAGGGCTTGCTAAGTTTATTACGCTAGATCAAACCCTTTTGTTCTCTCATCATATTTCTGCTTGACTGTCCATAAAAACACAGTTTTCCCTGGGTCTTTGAGGCTTCATTTCAGAAGCCTCCTGTGTCACATAAAACTTGTATTAAATATATTTGTGTGCTTTGCTCTTGTTAACCTGTCTTTTGTTATAGGGGTGTCAGCCATGAACTTTGCAAGGGGTATGGAGAAATCTTTTCCTACTTATAAAAGGAACCAATCCCCCAGCACAAGGGGACCCAGTGACAGGTTCCTCCATGCCCCAGCTCTGAAGAGCTTCTTGGGAAGCTTCTTTGAAATGGTAGCAGGAACTTTTAAATATGAATATTTTATTTTTAAAGTTAGAATTCTGGAATAATTGGAGCCCAGTGAGGGGATTCGTGGCTTACCCAAGCCGTATCACTCTCGCGGTGGGATGGATGAGGAACCTGAGGCCAAGGACTTCGCGAACATGCTGAGGTCTGTTGAGGCCCCCACGATGATTAACCATTTTCCCATCCCTACAGGGCAGAAAAATCACTTCCCCACTGAGGAGTTCTTTCCCCCAACTTCCAAGAGGAAAAAAATTCCCCACACTTAATCAACTGATACGCAAGTTTCCTTGTAACTGTTATCATTTAGGTCTAAGGTCTGAAACAGAACTACCCAGCCAGTGGGGAAAGCACCGATGTCCAGGGCACATGCGCAAGACAGCAACTCTTAAAACGTGTTTAATTACAGGGAGCCCCTCACAGCATGGAGCCAGGACACACAGATCTCAGAAGGCAATTTTCCATTTAGACGTGCTCCTCGGCTAATTAATGAAGCAAGCGGGCCAGCAATCTGGACAAGGAGACAAGGAGCACCCCACATGTTACAACACAGGTAAAGGTACGTGTGAGCCAGAATGGAGATGGAACCTGCTGGAACCAAATGTGAAAAACAGCCATTTATAGAGGTGACCCTGATGGATGGGTAAGTGCCTGGCTGGTGAATGACATGCTGCCCTCTCACTTCGAGGCTGAAACGTGGAAACACTCTGGCCATCTGCTGTGTCTGCAGAAGTCCCCAACACAGACTTGGGGAAGGAAAACGCACGCTTTGGTTGCAGCTGTAACACATACATGTGCACAGCGAATGTGTGTGCACTCTTGGCTCTGCCAGATTTGCAGGCTCGACCCTCAATGACTGATGTTTTTCTTCAATTGTTCTATCAGATTCCCCAGGTTTTTACAGGAATTGGTTTGTGTAGGGGGTGCAGGGAGGGAAGACACAGAGCAGCCACTGATTTTCAAATGAGCCCAATTCTACTGTGACCACTGAAATGCCTCACAGATGAAGGAAAGAGGTTCCAGTGCCTTGATGGAGGTTTGCGCCAGGCATAAATCCTGCTTAGCTTCCTTCCATTTACAGTTTATTGCATTAACATTTCTTTTGTGCCGGCTGCTGCTGGGAACCTATTGTAAATTTGGGCAATTACGACTTTTGTTCCATCTGTCCCTCCCCTCCTCAGTACTGTAACATCAAAGGTGGCCAATTCAGTAGGGGCCAGCTCTCTCTTAAATCCAACCTGAAATACATGTTAGAAATCACAGGCTCCGAGTGAAAGGTAGCAGAAGAAATCAGAAAGATGCTGCTCCAGCCTTCTGAGATAGTCTTAAAATAATCTTTCTTAAACTTCCTGCACAATGCTCCCAAGTCAAAGCCTGGATAGGTATCTTAGTGCCTCCTTGTCCAAATCCCCCTTAAAGTAGATGTATGAGTCATTCCTGAACCATGTCAAACAGAGAGTGTGCCCCCAAATACTGGGGTTTCCACCAACCTTGCCTCTGCTTGGGTTTCAGTGGTACTTAAAATAATCTCTCTTAACGTATCTGCATAAACCAGAGTGGGTCACATCACTGCCGCTGTGGGGATGAGGCAGCCTGAGGAAATCCCAGGATGCTGGTGAAGGTCCCACAGCAGATAAGGAGGGTGTGCACCCAGCTGGAAGGCTTGATGGATAATACCGAGCTGCCTCCATTCCTGATAAGCTGTCACTTGCTACAGGGAAGAGAGAAACAGAAAGCCTGTGTTCCCAGGTATGCTGGTGATTTTAAGGGAAGGAGGATGTTGCATTGGTCAGTTTTATTCTCACCAGTTTCCTAAGAACCTACTTTGTGCCTTGGTGAGTGCTGGACTGTGGGGGATACCAAGATGAAGAAGGATAATCCCTGTCTCAAGAAACTTAAAACCTAATGGAGGAGACAGATCTAATGACAATGAATATAAGATGCTTCATAATTAGTTTCATAACACAGGCACAAAACGCTATACATCCCAGTTCCTCAAAATGCTAAACATAGTTACCATAAGACCCAGCAATTCCACTCCTAGCTATATACCCAACAAAAATGAAAACGTATGTCCAACCAAAAACTTGTACACAAATGTTCATAGTGGAATTATAATGGCCATAAAGTGGATATCCCCCCCAAAAATATCCATCATTGGAATGGATAATGGGGTATATTCCTACAATTGAACATTACTGGGCCAGAAAAAGGAATGAAGCACTAATGCATGCTACAACATGGACAAACCTTGAAAACATTATGCAGAGTGAAGGAAGCCAGAGATAAAAGGGCATATTTATATAGTCCCATTTATAGGAAATGTCCCGAACAGACAAATCTATAGATTTAGAAAGTAGATTAGTGGTTGTCAGGAGAAAGGAAGAGGGGTGCATAGGGAGTGAACCCCAATGGGTATGGGGTTTCTTTTAGGGTAAGGAAAATGTTCTAGAATTAGATAGTGATGATCATTACACAACTTTGTGAACAGACTGAAAACCACTGACGTGTGTCCTTTAAAAATGTGAACTTTATGGCTGGACGCGGTGGCTCACACCTGTAATCCCAGCACTTTGGGAGGGCGAGGCAGGTGGATCATAAGGTCAGGAGATCAAGACCATCCTGGCTAACACGGTGAAACCCCGTCTCTACTAAAAGTTCAAAAAAATTAACCGGGCGTGATGGCGGGTGCCTGTAGTCTCAGCTACTAGGGAGGCTGAGGCCGGGGAATGGCGTGAACCCGGGAGGCGGAGCTTGCAGTGAGCCGAGATCATTCCACTGCACTCCAGCCTGGGTGACTGAGCAATACTGTCTCAAAAAAAAAAAAAAAAAAAAAAAAAAACCAAATGTGAACTTTATGAGAGCTGAACTGTGTCTCAATAAAGCGATGATTTTTAAATGCAATGGGAGGTTAGTGTGGGGAGTAATTGTGACTAAGGGGCAGGGCTGGCATATGTAATGCGTCTGCTGGCATTAAGCACAACTTGTGGATTCTAAGCACTTTCTTAAACTGAAAGAATGAGTGAAGAAAACAAATCACTGGATTTACTCTTCACTTCCAGACTATCATATCCATCCTGGCTATGAAGGATGTACACTGAGTTTCTACGTTCTGAAACTGTTATTACTTAGGCACAGTCCACAGAAAGATCAGTCTGAAAACTCAGGGACTGGGAGCTCCGTGCAACACGGCTTTCAAGATCCTAGATACTCTCGCTCTGTGTTCCCACCACCCTGGGCTGTTTCTTCATCCCATGGGACCTTCTGTATTTATTTGTCCTTTGCACTGTGAAAGATTTGGAGGCAGTGACTACGCCTTTTATCTCTGTATCCCTAGAACCAGCAGCACATAGAAGGGACTTGCCAGGTGACTGCGGAAGAAGGGAGGAAGTTGCTGTTAGCTTATGAGGAGCTTATAGTCTAAGTTTCAAGCTTTCTCATTTCTCCATTTTCTTATCACGTACAGTGATTACACTAAAAATACTCTGGTACTCTAGTGCTGGTTTTTTGTTTTGTTTTGTTTTGTTTTAGGTCAAAATGGGTCACACAGTGGCAATTTCATATGACTCAATCTAACACAAAGTCACTAGAAAGAATGTCTTTCGGGTCCCATTTCATGATACAAAATGGTTTTTAAACTTCGTTCCCTGAAGATCCTTTGGGGAGCACCAACAGAGAGGTAATGGGGAGTGATTTTGATCCCCAACTGTCCCCTTCCCCCCCAAATTTTTAGAGTTTCTACGTAAGAGTTGTTTGAACAAAAGACTTGTGTCTAAAAATTAGTTTGTAACTAATTTATTTATAGAATTTATTTATAACTCTAGATAACTTAGATATTGATTAAGAAAATATCCCCCAAAACATGTTCTTTAGATCAAGGAAATAAAAAGTAATGCTTAAGCTTTTTGTTTCAGTTCATTGGAAAGCTACAGTGCTTACACATTTTTATGCTGTCTACCATCAGTGCGTCTAGGGAAGGGCATCTATGGATGAGGCTACCATGTGGGAAATTCTTGAGTGGGCAGTGAGAGAGGGTTAGCAACTCAAAGCAAGTAATCCAAGAGTTAATCAGGAGAGACACTCAATCCAGAAAGTGCTCATTAACCCAAGCCTTTCTGCATAGTGTCCCTACCACCCTGCTGCCTCTAACTAAACAAAACACGGTAGGTCTCAGTGTGAGAGAGCGCTTTTGTTCACATAGGAGGCTGACAGCTATTTGCGATGAGGGGTTTTTGTTTGTTTGTTTGTTATTCAAATAACTTTTTCCCCCTGAGGAAACTGAAAGGGAAAATGTCAGAAGTATGTGATTAATGATTTTTTAAAATAGATGGGATCTCCCCGGTTAAATTGAAAAGTAGGTATTGAAAAAGAATCCATTTCTAAATGGTAGATTTTCATATGTAAGTTTGATATTAATTCTTTCAAAAGAGTTGCGCCTGTGAGTCAGATAAATGACAGGAAGGTCTGTCTAAATACCAGCATCCTCGGAAGGGCAGCTGTTCAGAAACATTCTCAAATCGTGAAGATAAATAGAACCGGAACACTGATGATTCCATCAACTGATGGTGAGGGAAGCATCCAATTCTATCTTAACCTCCAAGCTGTGCAGTATTACGGTGCTTCCTAAAATACTTTTAAACAAATACACAAAAAAGCCCGTGTTTGCTGGGGATGGGGGAAGTTGGTGATTGGGGTTGGGGGGCACAGGGAAGAGAAGTAGAGAGGAAAAACATACACCAAAATCTACGTTCCTTTTTTAAGGTTCCTTTTAATCAGATCTTAAAGCAAAGACAGAAGCTGAAAACATTTCTAGTAAACAAAAAGCAAAGAACTCTGAATGCTTAGCCGACCAGAACCCCGGAAGGAGCCTGCCTGGTACTGCCAGGCATGACTGCCTTTAGTGGATTTAACAATAAAAAAGAAGATGGCGCCAAATGACCAAACTACACGTGACTTTCCCTTCCCGCAAGAAAAGTGAATGAAACTTTCCACTGGGGCTGGGGGAGGAGGCAAGGGACCAGTCCAGGGAGATAAAATGCTACTTAACACAACAATGTGGACAGCATTTAGGCCACATGCAAATTTCATCCACAGAGCTTGCAAATGGCATGCAGTTTACTGCTCAGAGGATGTCACCTATTTGAGTCTAGAGAGCTAATTAATAACACAGTCTAAAAAGAACGCAGAGTTAATCGCCATCCATCTCCTGGGCTGTTTTAACTTTTTTTTTTTACAGTTGCTGTTAAACAAAATTCTAAATATTGTTATAGCAATCAGTTATAAGTTACCTTAACAAGATGCAAGTTTGGTGTTGGTCAAAGTTAAATCCTTTTAAAAAAAATACTTGAAAAAGTTGAAGCTGCTCTCCTCTTTAGAGCTTGCTCTGTGATGGATAAAAATTGCATCTATAAAGGTTTCAAGTCAGGTCACATTTAGAAAGTAATAGTAAATAACAGTAACTGGTAAACACAGTCCTAAGTCTTACTTACAATTGCTCAAGTTGAAACAATTGAATACAGTCTTCAAAAATCATACTCTCATTTACAGATATGACTGGGCACATGGGATTTCAATCATGCTCCTTCATTGCTGAGAATCATGGAATTAAAATGGTAATAATTTTTACCTCTCACTTTTCTCTTGCCTTTTTCTTCCTTTAAGCATGCCTACACTAAGTAATTTTTGCTTTTCACTGACAACAAGAGAAGTTAGAGCCAGATTATTTTCTCTGGGACAACCTGTCTGTGATTGCAAGAATATAGTTCAAAACATCCTGCAACTGGTATATGTGTAGCCCACCCTAAATCCTGTCTCCCCTAAAGCTTGCTGAAGGAAAGAGTGATGCCTCTCCATTCTGACCTGGTATGTATGCTTCTGGAATCCTGAAGCTGCGAATGAACTATATCCACTTTGCAGTAATGAAGCTTAAAATGTCAAAGATTCTGTAAAAGATTTTTGAGTGGAGGAAGATACTTGATGAATGTATATGAAGTCCCAAGGGCTAGATGCTGGGACCCTAGATTCCAGCCAGAGTGTACTTACTAAGGACAGGAGGGGTGATGCTTGGGGTGTGAGGCCAATTTTATTGAGAGTCCTTCCAAACCTGAGTGGGCAGACATGGAAAACGCAGGTTTCACCTTGGCCTCAGTCCCAAAGGTGCATCTGTACCACTAGCTTTTGTCAGGATGAATGATGGTGCTGAGTAATTTCAGGAAAGCAACTCATCTGCCCAAATATGACTGCCAAATATTCAGAATAATGTAGCTTAGCACTTCAATGTAATTTTACTTTCTGACTTCACAAATAAGGAAGAAGTTGCCTTTTGGAGGCTCTATCTTTTGCACTGGCTTTAATACCCAGTAACAGCCACTGTCAGATCCTCCGTTCCATGCAGGAGCTGGAAGAGATATAAGGAACGTATTTCTTCTCTCTCTCTTCATGTCACCACCCTCTCATTTCCAGTTCACTTGTTATTCTTAAAGAGTAATGCCAAGTTTGTACACTAAAAAAAAAAGAATCGGACTAAAGAAAAGCCAAATAAGTAATATAATTAGTAAATATGCTAATTCAGATTAAAATATAAGTCTTTAAAAAGTTCAACTTGTTATATGTAAAATTATTTTAATGACATATTGGAGAAAAATCTGGCATTATGCTGCCAAGAAGGCAATACATTTAAGGCAATCTTACAAGGTATATGAAATCACAGACTGTAATATCCTGCAACTATTTTAATTTTAAAAGCTCAGTTTACAAATATATACTAATATTTTTCTCACTTTTAATCGCTCCCCCACTGTTTTAGCATAAGAGCTAAAATAACCTAAAACGGCCCCTAAAACACACACAGCAAGTCTGTTACACAGATCTGGAAACCAAAAAAATGTATGAAGGAATTTTCAATAATCTGAAACAGAGTAGCAAAAAATGTGTGTGGTTTCTAGGTTTTCACTACTAATAAAATTTTTTCCTGGGAAAATTTTACTTTAAAGCAACTCTAAATGAAAATGCATATAATTAAGGGAAAGACCGTTGCTTCAAACAGATTGACTGTCTTTAACAAGTTTCTCTCTTTCTAGCTACTCAGATATGCTATATTTCCTAATTATCACCTTTTAAGGGCCATCTGGGCCCATTCCTCCCCATCAGGGGGCAATTCCATTTGCATTGTTCCTGGGCTTACTCATGATCAAGTAGTCTGGTGGTAAAGTTCATTAGAAATTAGAACAGAAGCATTCAACCCAACACAGTAAACCAAGTATCTGATACTCAGGCACCCGCAGGAGAGATGATAAGCATGTCAGACATATTCTCACATAACTAACAAGTCTTCAATGTGCATTTTATCCAATTGCTTAAAGAAACATTCAGCCTGGTCCCTGACCAGGTATGTAATGAAGATTTGATTAAGTCTTCTCACACTGCAAAACATTTCTCAATTAAGGCAATGTAAGTATAGTCCCTTATGTCTTTTGGTTCAAAAGTCTATTAAAAACCCTTTAATGGTTCCCTCATTTAGCCTACCATTCACAAGCAGTATACTACTTCCTTCCTGTAGAGAACACACAAGAATTATCCTAATTGTATTTTCTGTGAAACAAACGCACATTACAGGAAAAAGCGGATCCAGCCCTCAGTCCGATGCTGACTAGCTATGGGTCCCTTCTGTCCTCACCAAGAGATCATTCTATAGATTCACAAGCTCTTTGCAAACCTGTGTGTGTGCCAAAGGCATGCCTGGCCCATGGGTATGCTAGATAGTTCAGGCAGCTGCTCTTCAACAGAGCTGATTGTAAAAGGTATGGCTAACTCAAGGCAGGCATATAAAAGGTTTCCCGCTTCATACCTCATAAGGCCTGATACATAAAACCCAGGAAATCGTTACCTGCCTCATCTTGCAATTTCTGAGCCTGGCTTGCAATGGCCATCTTAATCCGCAACACCAGCCTATTGAGATTGAGGAGGAGTGCTCCATGCTGAGACCTACAGCCTCTTGGAGCTACACCTTAGTCTTGCAAATGAAGACAGCTGCAGCGGGCCCTAATCTATGCAAGGCAGGTGTAGCCCCGGAGCTCTCTGCAAGTGACCCTTGGAGCTATTAGGGCTGGGAAGTTAAGAAGTTACAGTTATAAAAAGAACTATTTCATAGCCTCTCATTATCGAGGTTACTAAGCTTTCTAAAGGAACAATGGCTTATTTCCTCCCATTTGTGCCTTGATATCCTCCCCTGCCCTTCTGAAATTCCCTATTTAGACAGTTCCTAATTCTGATCCCGGCTGGGACACTTTAAATTGGTGGCATAGCTCGTCCCCAACTGATGCTATTCGTTCAATGCTGTGTTGAAAATTTGAATCTGCGTCAAGTTTTCCATTTTAAAAACCTATCCTAAAATCCACTATCCAGACAGAAGTGGAGATTTCAGGAGAAAGTAATGCTTACAGAATCATCCCAAGATTCAATAATGTATATAAATGATACTTTAGTACTGCTTAGTAAATTAATCTAAAGCAAAACATTGCATTACTGAAACTCAGCCAACAACAATTCACTCAAAAAGCAGTCACTGAGTCTCTCTCTCTCTCTCTCTCTCTCTCTCTCTCTCTCTCTCTCTCTCTCTCTCTCTGTTGAAACAAATACTTTTATGTCTGAGGCCAGCTCCTGGCCTCGAGAGTGTCTCTCAAAGGACTGTGGAAACAGAACTCCAAAGATGTTTCTGCTCTAGAAGGAAATGGCTGTGTCACTGTGTTATCAGCAAGGCCACCAGATGCTCAGAGGGGAGGTGGTGCTGGTGCTGGGCCGAGCCGGTGAGCTCAGCACTAGGAGCTGCCGGCTCCTGTGAGTCAGGCCCATGTCAGCCTAGGAGCACAGTCCGAATGGAGCAGCTATATATGCCCTGGAAGAACTCAGAGCATGTAGCCTGGATTGAAAGAAGGTCTCCTCCCAGGGCTCTCACCCTTTTCTTAGCTCAGAGTGTCCCTGAAACAGCTCCACACAAATTCCTGGGAACTGCCACACTGTCTTCTCCAGCATAGCACAAAAGAGAATAAAGGGGGAAATTTGGTCCTGGAGTCAAAGGTGAGCTCTGAATCTGTTTGACTGTATAGCAGGAATCACAGCACTCTTATCACAGGGACGCAGGAGAAAAACGTCTACGAGATTCTTTTTCTTTTTTTGAAACAGGGTCTTGTTCTGTCGCCCAGGCTGGAGTGCAATGGCGCAATCTCCGCTCACTGCAACCTCCACCTCCCGGGTTCAAGCAATTCTCGTTCCTCAGCCACCCGAGTAGCTGAGATTACAGGCACACACCACCAAACCCAGCTAATTTTTGTATTTTTAGTAGAGGTGGGGTTTCACCATGTTGGCCAGGCTGGTCTCGAACTCCTGACCTCAAGTGATCCACCCACCTTGGCCTCCCAAAGTGCTGGGATTACAGGCTTGAGCCACCATGCCCGGCCTCTAAGAGGTTCTTGAGAGAGAAGGACTCAGCAAACCTTAAGGCCATTCTCTTATTCACTGGGAACAAACCCCTCACACCACCAACCATCTAAAGGAGTGAAGTTTTGCTCAGATGATGCTTAAATTATATCAGTTTCAGTAAAGGAGGTTGCTGAAACCCAAAATCATTGTATGTGATTATAGTGAAACTTTGTCAGTCAAGTTCATTTTTTTAAGTTCGATTTTAAGGCTTACTTTAAAAATCCAGGAGAGGATATATTAATTTTGAAATAAAGATTATAAATATGTTGAAACATTGGCTTTTCTTGAAGAATAATTTTAATTTTTTATTAGTTCTACTGTATTTTTTCCACCCTTCACTTTTGGAATACACATAATAGGCTTTTTCCCCCCTTCAATTTTTGTAGAACTATTGAGTTTTCATAAAGGTATAAAGTTTGAAACAAGTACAGAAAGCTTGTAAATGTACCAGAAATGCTGTGCTATACTTCCATACCCATTACTTCTAACAATTTCACAAGAAGGAGCACATTTTCGTGAGTTGTGTGATGTTTTAGCAACAAGACTCCTATGGACTTTAATGGAAGTCACACAGCTAAAACTCCATGCACCACTTTGAAAATTTAAGAGTAATTGCTAAGTCCCCCTTAGAGGGTCATAGAAATATTAAAAACCAAAGTATTTTGCTAAGAACTCCAATTACGCCTGAAGGCTTACATCAGATTTTATCAAACAATTGGTCACATATATAATGTACTCTAATGCTGTTTTATTGGCTGTTTTCTTTATAAAAGAAGGTCTTTGTGAAGTCCTGTCTGAACAGGAACATACAATACAGTAACCTTCGGTTCAAGTGTTCACTTCAACCCATGGTTCAGTCTTATGGGGTGGTAGGAGTGGGAAACAAATGGGCCTGGGAACATTTTATCTTGTTATTATTTCACAGGGGATCATTACATTCACTGCATCATCGGACTGCATCGGTAGATTTTGCAGAAATACATGAAGCTGTTGAACATAACTAATCTGCCCTGGTGAACATTCATCCTCAGAATCCCTTGTGACTGGCTGGGTTAAGAAGGCTGATCCTTTATGGGTGAGGTAGTGGTAGTAGCCTAAGAACCCTGTCTTAGTAGAACCTGCCTTCCTTCCAGAATCATAAGAAGGTTCATTCATGTGGTGGGAATCCAGCTTTTCTACTTAAATTTTTTGTCTGTTTGTTTTTAGATACAGTCATGCGCCACATAACTTTCAGGTCAACAACAGACCAAATACACCACAGTGCTCCCATAAGATTATACCGGGCCGGGCCCGGTGGCTAAAAATACAAAAATAAGCTGGATGTGGTGGCATGCACCTGTAATCCCAGCTATTTGGGAGGCTGAGGCACGAGAATTGCTCAAACCTGAGAGACAGAGGTTGCAGATCGCGCCACTGCCCTCCAGCCTAGGCAACAGAAAGAGAATCTGTCTCAAAAAAAAAAAAAAAAAAATCAAACATGCCGGGCCTGGTGGCTCACGTCTGTAATCCCAGCACTTTGGGAGGCCGAGGTGGGCAGATCATAAGGTCAGGAGTTCAAGACCAGCCTGGTCAACATGGTGAAACCTCGTCTCTACTAAAAATACAAAAAATAAAAAATAAAATTAGCCAGCCATGGTGGCATGCGCCTGTAATCCCAGCTACTCAGGAGGCTGAGGCAGGAGAATGGCGTGAACCTGGGAGGTGGAGCTTGCAGTGAGCCGAGATTGTGCCACTGCTCTCCAGCCTGGGTGACAGAGTGAGACTCTGTCTCAAAAAAAAAAAAAAAAAAAAATTATATATATATATATATATCAATACAACCATGTACAGTACATAATACTTGATAATAATAAATGTTACTGGTTTATATATTATGCTTTACATTTTATCTTCATTTTAGACTATACGCCTCCTTATTAAAAAAAAAAGTTAACTGTAAAATAGACTCATGTGGGTCCTTGAGGAGGCATTCCAGAAGAAGGTATTGTTATCACAGGAGACAACAGCTCTGTGCGTGTTATTGCCCCTAAAGACCTTCCACTGGGACAAGCTGTAGAGGTGGAAGACAGTAATATTGATGATCCTGACCCTGTGTAGGCCTAGGCTAATGTATGTGTTTGTGTTTTTGCTTTTAACAAAAAGTTCAAAAAGTATAAAAAATAAAAATTAAAAATATAAAAAAGCATATAGAATAAGAGATAAAGGAAATATTTTTGTACAATGTGTTGGTGTTTTAAGCTTACTGTTACTATAAAAGAGTCATAAAGTTAAAAATATAAACAAAGTTTACAGGCTAGGCGTGATGGCTCAAACCTGTAATCCTAGCACTTTGGGAGGCTGAGGTGAGCAGATCACAAGGTCAGGAGTTCGAGACCAGCCTGGCCAACATGGTGAAACCCTGTCTCTACTAAAAACACAAAAATTAGCCTGGTGTGGTGGGGGGCACCTGCAAGCCCAGCTACTTGGGAGGCTGAGGCAGGAGAATTGCTTGAACCTGGGAGGCAGAGGTTGCAGTGAGCTGAGATTGTGCCACTGCACTCCAGCCTGGGTGACAGAGCAAGACTCCATCTCAAAAACAAAACAAAACAAAACAAAACATACATACATACATACATACATATATATATAAAGTTTATAAAGTAAAAAGTTGGGCCAGGTGTGGTGACTCACACCTGTAATCCCAGCATTTTGGGAGGGCGAGGTGGGTGAATCACCTGAGGTCAGGAGTTCGAGACCAGCCTGGCCAACATGGCGAAACCCCCGTCTCTACTGAAAATACAAAAATTAGCCAGGCGTGGTGACAGGTGCCTGTAGTCCCAGCTACTCAGGAGGCTGAGACAGAAGAATCACTTGAACTCGGGAGGCTGAGATTGCAGTGAGCCAAGATCATGCCACTGTACTCCAGCCTGGGTGACAGAATGAGACTCCGTTTCAAAAGAAAAAAAAATGTTATAGTAAGCTAAGGTTAATTTACTACTGAAGAAAAGTTTTTTGTTTTTTTTTAATAAATGTAGTATAGTCTAAGTATATAGTGTTTACAAAGTCTACAGTAGTGACAGTAACGTCCTAGGCCTTCATATTCACTCACCGCTCACTCACTGACTCACCCAGAACAACATGAGGTCCTGCAAGCTCCATTCATGGTAAGAGCCTTCTGTGGGTGTTCCATTTTAAATCTTTTATGCAGTATTTTTACTGTACCCTTTTTCTGTTCATATATGTTTAGATATAGAAATCCTTACCACTGGCTGGGCGCGGTGGCTCAGTCCTGTTATCCCAGCACTTTGGGAGGCCAAGGCGGGCAGACCATAAGGTCTGGAGTTCGAAACCAGCCTGGCCAATATGTTGGAACCCCATCTCTACTAAAAATACAAACATTAGTCAGGCATGATGGCAGGCGCATGTAGTCCCAGCTACTCAGGAGGCTGAGGCAGGAGAATCACTTGAACCCAGGAGGCGGAGGATGCAGTGAGCCGAGATTGCGCCACTGCATTCCAGCCTGGGCGACAGAGCGAGACTCTGTCTCCAAAAAAAAAAAAAAAGAAATCCTTACCATTGTGTTACAATTGCCTACAGTATTCAGTAGCTACATGTTGTGTAGGTTTATGTCAGAGGGGCAATAAGCCATACCACACAGCCTAGGTGTGCGGTAGGTTGTAACATCTAGGTTTGTGGAAATACATTCTGTGACGGTAGCACAACGATGAAATTGCCTAAGGATGCATTTCTCAAGACGTATTCTCATTGTTAAGTGACACATGACTGTAATCTGAAACTAACAGAAAAGATGCAAGGAGGCAGGGAGTGGTGGCTCACACCTGTAATCCTGGTACTGTGGGGGGCCGAGACAGGTGGATCACTTGGGGTCAGGAATTTGAGACCAGCCTGGCCAACTGGTGAAACCCCGTCTCCACTAAAAATACAAAAAGTAACCAGGCGTCGTGGCACATGCCTGTAACCCCAGCTACTCAGGAGGCTGAGGCAGGAGAATTGCTTGAACCCGGAAGGTGGAGGTTGCAATGAGCCGAGACTGTGCCACTGAACTCTAGCCTGGGTGACAGTGGGAGACTCTGTCTCAAAAAAAAAAAAAAAAAAAAAAAAATGCAAGGATAGCTAAATAATTCCTGAATTCTCCTTACCCAGTCTTACCAACTGTTAGCACTGTTAACATTCTGCCACATTTCTTTATCATTACTGCTCTCTCTGTCCCTCTTGGTCTCTCTCTCTCCATATGTATAGATACAGATATAGATAGGTAGATATGCATAATATATACAGATATATATATTTATTTTTATATATTATGCACCTGTATTTTTTCCCTGAACCATCTGTAAGTTATATTCATTGTGCCCCTATACTCTTAAATGGTTCCCCAAACCAAGGACACTCTCCTACACAACTGTATTGCAATTATCCAAATCAGAAAATGTAACATGGGTACAATACTAGTATCTATTCTACAGGCCTTATTTAAATATCACAAATTATCCCAATAACGTACTTTATCTCCATTTTTTTTTCCGGCTCAAGATCCACTCCAGAATCACTCTTTACATTCAGCGATGATGCTTCTTTAGATGAAGTAAGTTGCAGCACTACTTCCTTCTTAGGACTTTGTTCACAGACTAAAGACTCCACTCATAATCTTCTGATGTTATGGCGCTGGTCCAAAATAATCACAAAGGAAAAATTTTAATTTATAGGACAACTCAAATTATCTTTTTCTTCCTTTCATGGAATAGGAAAGAGTGTGTGGATAGGCCACAGTAAAACATCATGAAAAATGTGGCACTTATCAACTAGGTAGTTTGTTTACTGGGTCCATGTCTGATGCTAATGCTACTAAGGTTTTAGGCAGTGGGAGAAACCCAGTGGTCTGTCCTAAGGCCAAAGACTGGGCCCTTAGTTTCAGCAGCCATCCACGTCTCTGCTACTACACAGAAAGAGGGCTAAATATGGAGCATAGGTATTCCATAGGCACATGGCAACAGCATCAGGGAATACACTCAGAATCCTTCTACCCTGGTGGGCCATTCTGTGATGGAAGCACATTGGATAACTCAAGGTCTCACTTAGGTATAAAACAAACAAGCTTTTCGACTAGTGATGACAAACTCTGGGTTCTGGATTGAGGATGAGGGGTTTATTTTCTTCTCTGGCCAGTCCTAGTCCATTATTTTTGGAGGCCTCATGTAAAACTACCTTTTACAAGGTTGGTCAACTTAGATATCATTCTTTTATTTCACTGCAACAGGAAGATTAGTTAGGCAACTCTGCTATCCTAACCTTATGAATGCCATCTCATCAGGCTAAGTTATGTACCTTCTAACTTGATTCACAAAACAATGAAAGTAGAATCTAGGAAAATTGGAGTACGTTTTTATGGAAGGGTGGACTGCATCATCGAAGACTTGCAGGCAAAACCACAGAGAAGTACAAATGGTGCTCTAGAAATTAAAAATGGGTGTCAGATACTATCCTGTGAATGTGTGGAGGAAGACGATGTTTATAAAGAATGCTTTTCATTTGCTGTCATAGGCACTGCCATATTGAAATTCCCCCATTAATTAGTAGGCCAACTTTAAACTGACACTTCCCATGAAAACACGAGCCAGTTTTCAAAGTTGTGAATGCAAAAGTTTCCAGCACAAATACTGAAAAGTACAAACTGAGCATCCTAAATGTTTATATTGACTATTGCCCCAAGAAGATAATATGGTCATTTAATATTATTTAATGCCTAAGTACATGCATTAGACAGTAACATACATAGCTCTTTAGGATGCTGTTTCTCACATCAGGATCTAGTTGGCCAAACATTTCCTTTGAATGACGTTTAATAACGTGCACCTGGAAATCTGAGGGCAGCTGTGGCATTTTCTATGTAATTAATGGCTAGAGGAATCCATAGAAATGCTTTTCTTCCCATTTCTACCAGACATTTCCCCCCGACCCTCTCCTTCCCATTTTGGAAAGAGAAGAAATATGGCTTATATAAAGCGGATTGTGGTTACTCATTACATGACATTTGGACAGATGTGTCATTTGCAGATCTAAAAGGTCTGTGCTTCACCACCCTCTACATAATTACTCAGATCACCATCTGAGGAGCTGTAAGAGTGATTCACAAGGAAAAATAAAGTCCCAGCACAGTGGAGATCTGAGTAACACTGGGAAACAAACACAGATTCCCCGGGTGAGGAAGATGGACGCTGAATACCCTAAAAGGTCACGTTAAAGAGGAGTTCTGGGACATTAAGAGCATTTCTTGAGGCCCAAAATTTCGATTCTCCTTTTCTGACATGTATCCAGGGCAGAATTTAATTAGCTTATACAATTTCGGTACAATTAGCTTATACAATTTTTCTTTTTCTTTTCTTTTTTTTTTTTGAGTCAGAGTCTCGCTCTGTCGCCCAGGCTGGAGTGCAGTGGCGCAATCTTGGCTCACTGCACCCTCCGCCTCCCGGGTTCACGCCATTCTCCTGCCTCAGCCTCCCAAGTAGCTGGGACCACAGGCGCCCGCCACCACACGCGGCTAATTTTTTGTATTTTTAGTAGAGACAGGGTTTCACCGTGTTAGCCAGGATGATCTCAATCTCCTGACCTCGTGATCTGCCCGCCTCGGCCTCCCGAAATGCTGGGATTACAGACATGAGCCTCCACGCCCGGCCTATACAATTTTTCTAATGAGCAATATATTAGAAATACAAACAAGTTAAAATATTTTGAGTGAGATAAACAATGGTTGCCTAAGTGTCCAGCACATACTAGGTCCTCAATAAATATCTAGTCCGTGAATAAATGCTAATAGAATTATCCTGTACTTTCTGGAATTTTTTTTTCTGTACTTTGCATTTTTAAAGAGTTAACCTAAATTAAAATGTCAGGAGACTGAAATATTTCACGCTGTTTCTGCCTACCTTTTAATTATATAAAAGATGATTGTAACAAACCCACAATGTAAGTCTCCTCAAACAAAAAAGATAATAATACTTTCCTGATTTCAGTTTGGTTGCAGAAAAAAGGCAAATTGGTGCATAATTAACAATTTGTTGGTGTAAATTCATCTGCATCTTTTAATTGGTGTTAATTAGATTAGGACTAAAATTTCTTTAATCCTCTATCTTGCCTTTTTTGATGCAAACTAATTTTCTCAGCTGGATGTCAAAGTTTCCCATTAATTACACTTTTCTAAAGGGAGCTTCTTCAACAATGTAGACTCAAACATATAGACCAAGAGCAGATTTCAGCAGAGCTTGGAATCAACCTTTTGGGAAAAATAAGGCATGGTGAGAAGCGACACTTAGGAGATAACTAGTGAATTTACCCAAATTCACTGGTGAATCAAGCCTTCCACAATTAGCAAATCAGAGACTGTCTGATACATGAGAGCCTCCAGCATTTGGCAGCTGTAAATAACACCCTGTAACACAACTCTGCCGCAGTGCAGATGTTAGAGCAGACCTTCTGAAACAACAATGACAAAATGTTCAGCCGTATGGTTAAGAAGACAACTTGCTTTTAAAACTCAACAATATCGGTAACGCCATTGCCTTTTACTCTGCATTACCCAGGGGCCATTCATAAGGCTGGCATGGCTATTTCCAGTGGAAAACACGCGCAAATGTAAACCATCTTAAGTGAATTAAGTTCCACATTTCATACGGTTTCCTCCAAATATTGCAACTCTTCTACAACGGTTAGCATGTCAGGAGGAAAAGCCACAAAATACATTCAATATCTTTTATGGCAAGGTGACCTGAAATAAAATTTTATGTAGTCAAGGATTTCTGATAGTTCTTTATCCATAGCTTTCCTCTCACTCTGTAGCAGTGATGATTGAAACCCGATGTGTACTGCAAAAAAGGGCTATAAATCTTTTTATGTACAAATAAAACAGTAGCCATTAAATTTTGCTATGATGTCTGAGTAGATATTCAGCATGAAAACATGATAAAACAACTGTAAACTGATTGTGATCAAATGTAATTACAATGACTTGTCTCCAATGAATGACATGAACTAAATACAGTCACAGACTTCTCCAAAATTACTTTGGGCAAAGAACCAAGAGAACACTATATCCTTTCTTCACTAAAGGCATTTTGCCAAATAAATCGCAAACACACAAGCTTTAATAACTACTGCCAAAGAAGCACTTGGGAACTCATTATGGAAACGTTTAAAACACACACAGACACAGACACACGTGCACTCATATTTAATAAAAACTCTTCCTCCATATTAATATAATTTTACTGAAAAAGCCACGTGTTTTGAGATTTTTAATTGGTGCTCCCCAGAAGTAAATCTAAGGAGTGATCAGCAATTACAAGCTTTTTTTTTCCTCTCTCAAAGTCAATGTATTTGGCTGCCGTTTCTGGCATCTTTATCTTGGAGAGGTTATAAGAAAATCTACTTGGATATTTTTATGCAGCTAAAAGTAAACAATGATCTGGATTCTGAAATAATCCGATCTTTTCAATACGCCAATGCAGGTAGATTCTCTCCCTCATTCTCTGCCCTTTTTGAGGTGACTTATTGCATTACCTCCAGGAACAGAAAAAATAAAAATGACCATATACTCAGGAGTCACATTCAGCAGTAATTATGGCTGACACAGGTCTACGAACCTAAGGACATGGGAAAAAAAGGGGACAATTTGTGCTCTCAGCTCTACTTTTCAACTTTGTCCTTTTTTTTTTTTTTTTTTAACCTCTAGTCCTGAAATTGTGGCAGTATTTATCTATACACCATTTGGGAATATTATTAAGAATGATGGGCCGAGCGCAGTGGCTCATGCCTGTAATCCCAGCACTCTGGGAGGCTGAGGTGGGCAGATCACCTGAGGTCGGGAGTTCGAGACCAGCCTGACCAACATGGAGAAACCCCATCTCTACTAAAAATACAAAATTAGCTGGGCATTTTTTGCCCAGTGGTGGGGCATGCCTGTAATCCCAGCTACTTGGGAGGCTGAGGCAGGAGAATCGCTTGAACCCGGGAGGTGCAGGTTGCGGTAAGTCGAGATTGTGCCATTGCACTCCAGCCTGGGCAACAAAAGCAAAACTCCACCTCAAAAAAAAAAAAGAATGAAGAAGGCTGGGTGTGGTGGCTCATGCCTGTAATCCCAGCACTTTGGGAGGCTGAGGTGACTTGAGGTCAGGAGTTTGAGACCAGCCTGGCCAACATGGTGAAATCCTGTCTCTACTAAAAAAACAATTAGCCAGGCCTGGTGGCAGGTGCCTGTAATCCCAGCTACTCGAGTGGCTAAGGCGTGAGAACAAGCGAGGTGGAGGCTGCAGTGAGCCGAGATTGCGCCATTGCACTCCAGCCTGAGTGACAAGAGTGAAACTCTGTCAGAAAGAGAGAAGAGGACAGGAGGGGAGGGGAGAGGATGGAAGAAAGAGAGAGAGAAAGAGAAATAGAAAAAGAAAGGGAGGAAAGGAAGGAAGGAAGGAAGGAAGGAAGAAGGAAGGACAGAAGGAAGGAAGCCAGTCTGTGGCCAGGGGTGGTGGCTCACGCCTGTAATCCCAGCACCATGGGAGGCCGAGGCGGGCAGATCACCTGAGGGTAGGAGTTCAAGACCAGCATGGCCAACATAACGAAACTCTATCTCTACTAAAAATACAAAAAATTAGCCAGGTGTGGAGGCACAGTGCCTGTGATCCCAGCTACTTGGGGGGCTGAGGCACGAGAACAACTTGAACCCGGGAGGTGGAGGTTGCAGTGAGCTGAGATCATGCTACTGCATTCTAATTCCATTCCTAAGTATAACCCCAGAAGAAATATACCCATACAACAATGTGTACAGAAATGTTCATAGCAGCATTATTCATAATAGCTAAAAAGTAGAAACAACCTAAATTTCCAACAACTAATCAATGAATAAATAAAATATGGTATATATTAGTACATACAGTGGAATATTATTTGGCCCTAAAAAGGAATGAAGTACTGCCACATGCTACAACTTGGATGAAGCTTGAAAACATTATACTAAGTGAAAGAAGCCAGTCACAAAAGACCACATATCGTATGATTCCATGTATATGAAGAGTCCAGAATCGGCAAATATAGAAAGACAGAAAGTAGACTAGTGGTTGCCTAGGACTGAGGGTTTTGGGGGAAAAGGAGGAGTGACTGCTAATGGGAACAGGGTTTCTTTTGGGGCTGAAGAAACAGTGATAGAAATAAAATTAATCATGGTGATGGTTGCATAACACTGAATAGACTAAAAACCATTAAATTCATTGAACTGTATACTTTAAATAGGTGAACTGTATGAGATGTAAATTATATCTCAATAAAGCTGATATAGACACATAAAGTATATACACATATAGGGTATACATATATAAGGTAGAAATAGTCACATCTGTAATGCAGTAGTCCTGGTCCCCTTTATGTATGTGACAGTAGAAGATGCAGCGTCAATATCAAAGCCTGATGAGTGCTCCAAATACGGTTTTATTTAAATATTGTCTGCCCCTGAAGAGAAGGAATATTAGGAAAAATCCATTCCATGCTTCTACCAAATCTGCTCTTGTCAAGGTCACCCATGACCCCCACGTGGCTAAATCCAATAGCCCAATTTTTGTTTTTTTAAGAGACAGGGTCTGGTCTGGCTATGTTGCCCAGACTGGAATGCGGCAGCTATTCACAGGAGCGATCATTGTTCTCTGCAGCCTCAAACTCCTGGGCTCATGCCATCCTTGCATCTCAGTCTCCTGAGTGGCTGGAATTATAGACAAGCACCATTGCACCCAGCTTTCAATAGTCAATTCTTGGTTTCATAATTATCTGACCCAGTGGCAGCAGCATCTGGTGCAATCACCCCCTCCCAATTTGCTGTACTGTTTTCACTTGCTTCCCAGGACATACACTCCTTGGTAATCATCCTATCTTACTGCTCATGACTTCTCCATCTCCTTTGCTGGTTCCCCCTCCACTTCTTCTTACGCATCCCTTAATGTTGGAGTGTCCAACATTAAGACAGAAAATAGATTAGTGGTTGCCTTGGGCTGAGGTCTTCGTGGGGAAATGGGGTGTGACTGCTCAGTCAACTCTGTGTCCATTCCTAAGTCACCCCACCCAGACTTTAAATACCATTTCTCTGCTAACAGCTCCCACATGTACATCTCCAGACCCAGCCTCTCTCCCCAAAACTGCCTACTTCATACCTCCAGTTAGAATTCTAGTAGCTATCAGCTGGGCATGGTGGCTCACGCCTGTAATCCCAGCACTTTGGGAGGCCGAGATGGGCAGATCATGAGGTCAGGAGTTCGAGACCAGCCTGGCCAACATGGTGAAACCCTGTCTTTATTAAAAATACAAAAATTAGCCAGGCATGGCGGCACGTGCCTGTAATCCCAGCTACTCAGGAGACTAAGGCAGGAGAATCGCTTAAACCTGCGAGGCGGAGGTTGCGGTGAGCCAAGATCACACCATTGCACTCCAGCCTGGGTGACAGAGCAAGACTCCATCTCAAAAAAAAAAAAAAACGAATTCTAGTAGCTATCTTAAATTCAACATGTCCAAAGCTGAACTCTAGACCTCCACCCCTACCCCAAGAAAAGCGTGCTCCATTTATTGCCAAACCCATTTTGAAAGCCACTCTTTCCCTCCAGTCACACGAACCAAAAACCTTGACAGTCATCCTTGACTCCTCTTTTATTTCCAACTGAGAAACACTCAGCCCACCAGGAAATCTCATTGATTCTGCTTCAAAACATATCCCAGGTACATCTCACTCAGTTTGAGACACCATCAGCTCTCACCTGTCTGACAGCAACTATCTCCTGACGGGTCTCCCCACTTCAACCCTCGTCTTCTACATGGTATTCTCAACATAACTTCTGGAGGGATCTGTTTAAAAACTCTGCAATGGCTCCTCATTCCACCTGGAGTAAAGCCAACATCCTTCCAGCGATCTGGCCTCTGGTTCCCCCTCTGGTCTCACCTCCATTGCTGTGGACCCCTCTCACTTCACACCAGCCCACAGCCCTCCCTGCTAACCACGGACACACAGGGCTGCTCTGCCTAGACCATTCTTCCCCAAAAGTATTCAATGCTAAGTCCTTCCTCTCCTTCAAACTTTTGCTCGGATATTACCTTCTCAATGGGGCTTATCCTTACCCCCTATTTAAAATAGCATCCTGCCTCCCCTCATTTCCTTTGCCCCTGTTGCACCATTTCTTTTTTTTTTTTTTTTTTTTTTTGAGACGGAGTCTCGCTCTGTCACCCAAGCTAGAGTGCAGTGGTGCTATCTCGCCTTACTGCAACCTCTGCCTCCCGGGTTCAAGTGATTCTCCTGCCTCAGCCTTCTGAGTAGCTGGGATTACAGGTGTGCGCCACCATGCCCGGCTAATTTTTGTATTTTTAATAGAGACAGGGTTTCACCATGTTGGCCAGGCTGGTCTTGAACTCCTGACCTCAGGTGATCTGCCTACCTCAGCCTCTCAAAGTGCTGGGATTACAGGCTAAGCTACCATGCCTGGCCCCTGTTGCACCTTTTCTGTTGCACCATTACACTGGACACTTTCTAAAATTCTCCATGACCAACTTACTTATCTCTGTTGTTACCATCAGCCTGCTAAACTGTAAGCTCTAGGGGGGCAGATTTTGGTTCTGTTCATGGATGGATCTCCCCAGTGCCCTGAACATGGTGGCTCCTCAATACCCACTGGATGCATGGATGAAGGACTGCTGAAGATCCCATGCGCCCCTCCCCTGCCATCATCTGGCTAATGGCAACTTTAAGGGTTAAGGGCATAAAGTTTTGCCACATAGATTTTCAAACAAAATGAACAGTGGAGAAAAATGAGGTAAAATGTTATTGTTGCTGTTTAATATATATTTTTTGAGACAGGGTCTTGCTCTGTTGCCCAGGCTGGAGTGCAGTGGTACAATCACAGCTCACTACAGCCTCAACCTCCTGGGCTCAAGTGATCCTCACACCTCCCAAGAAGCTGGGACTATAGGCGCACACCACCACACCCGGCTAATTTTTTTTTTTTTTTTGGTAGAGATGGGGTTTCACCATGTTGCCCAGGCTGGTCTCAAACTCTTGGGCTCAAGCAATCCACTTGCTGAAGCCTCCCAAAGTGCTGGAATTATCGGTGTGAGCCACCACACCCAGCCCTGTATAATATTTATTATAGCCCTGAAATACACTAGGTGACAGAGAAAAGAGACTCTCAATTCCATGTCTTGTGGATGTTTAGATACTTATACTTACCCAGTAAAGAAAAACTGATAGGCAGCTAGGCACAGTAGTGCATGCCTGTTGTCTCAGCTACTCTGGAGGCTGAGGTGGGAGGATCACTTGAGCCCAGGAGTTTGTGGTCACAGTGAGCTATGACTGCAACACTGCACTCTGGCACTCCAGCCTGGGTAACAGAGTGGGACTCTTTCTCAAAAAGAAAAAAAAAAAGAAATTCCCGAAGAAAAGATTCCAGGAGTCACCTAGTCACCTACAGTGTATTTATTCTTCCTTGAGAAGGGCTCTAACAAGAGGGACGACAGCTAATAACAGTACAGCTCTGTATAAAGGAACTGTATCATCAACAAAAAGACGTGAGACATACCCATCACTCAAGAATCACCCAGGAGGCCTGTAGTGCCTGCCTCAGAGGTGACACCCTAAAGGAGACGGTGAAGGGTGGAGTGAGGGCGAGGACGTGAGAAGGGGACTGTGTGCTTGGGAGGGAGGTGCACAAGTCAGGGACGTGAGTCCAGGCACAAGGGCAGTCTCTCACACATCCCTTCTCACCTACCAGTTTGAGTCCCTGTCACCTACTAGGAGGACTTTTGCAGTAGCTTTTATTATTATTTTTTTTTTTTTGAGGAAGAGTCTTGCTGTGTCACTCAAGCTGGAGTACAGTGGCGTGATCTTGGCTCACTGCAACCTCTGCCTCTTAGATTCAAGCGATTCTCCTGCCTCAGTCTCCCGAGTAGCTAGGATTACAGGCACGCACCATCACACCTGGCTAATTTTTGTATTTTTAGTAGAGATGAGGTTTCACCATTTTGGCCAGGCTGGTCTCAAACTCCTGACCTCAAGTGATCTGCCCACCTCGGCCTCCCAAAGTGCTGGGGTTACAGGTGTGAGCCACCGTGCCCAGCCTACAGTAGTTTTCTATTCTTAGCTTTTCTGTTTCAGTCTCTCCTTTGCCTTCACCAAGCACTTAAATCTATTTTGTCCATGGCTATAGATCAATCTCCTTAAAGTGCAATCATACCCTCCCCTGATCAAACACTTTCAGTAGCAACTCCCTGCTCAGTTCAAACTCTTTGGCCTGCAGTAGGGAAGACAAACATTATACGAGAAAACAAAAAACAAAAATTGACAGACTGTGTCATGAAAGAAACAGGATGCTGTGAGAGAGAATCATGGCAGGGGGTTGAGGATAAGAGTCCTAAAATAGGATGGTAGGGAAGGCTTTAGGGCCTCAAGGGGAGAAGCAGCCAGCTACAGAAAGAATCTGGCAGCAGAACCAGCTAGTGCAACAATCCTGAGGCAGGAACTAGCTCGCTGTATACCGCAGGCACTGAAAGGAGACCGGTGTGTCATAAGGGCAGCAGACAAGGGAGAGAGTGGCATAAGATGTTGCTGGAGAGGTCAGCAGGAGCCAGCAATGCAGGGCTTTGGTGGCCACAGTAAGAAGGAGGGATTGTATTCTAAGTTCAATGGGATGTTTTGAAAGATACGCAGGGAAGTGACATGATCTGATTCTCTGGCTTGCTGTATGAAGAACAGAAGAGGAGCAAGCATAAAGTAAAGACCATGGAAAATATTGAGATGTTTCATGGCCCAGTATTCCCAATGAGCAGAGACCTCCCATGGGTGGAGGGTCGAGCTGAATGGTAGAAAAGGACCACGGAAGGTGTAGCTAAGATCAGGGGGTCAATTTTGCAATTAAATCATATTTTTGTTGTTGCTGTTGTTTTGGCCAAAAACAAATTGTAAAATTGAAAAAAGTCAGTAATTGAGGAAACTTTCACAAATATGAAATGTTAAAACATTCTTTTCATTTGGATAGTTGAAAGAAGGGCAGAGCAGAGATTCCTAAATCCTAAAACAGGCCAGTAGATGCCTGTTTTTAGAGCACGTGTCTAGAAACCGCAGGTAAGTTTTGTTTCAGGAAACATAAACAAGTTATGTTTCAGGAAACTGCCATGGGAA
Source organism: Gorilla gorilla gorilla (assembly GCF_029281585.2). Classification (NCBI taxonomy): domain Eukaryota; kingdom Metazoa; phylum Chordata; class Mammalia; order Primates; family Hominidae; genus Gorilla; species Gorilla gorilla. The sequence continues at coordinate 114,383,424 of NC_073238.2, read as the reverse complement.
ATTCCACGTAAGATAACTTGGATGGTGAAGAACTTCTTAAATTTAATTTTTACTTTTTTAGAGGCAGGGTCTCGCTACTTTGCTCAGGCTGGACCGCAGTGGCTATTCACAGACGCAATCATAGCTCACTATAGCCTCAAACTCCTGGGCTCAAGTGATCCTCCCACCTCAGCCTCCCAAGCAGCTGGGACCATAGGCATGCACCACTGCACCTAGCTCTTTTTTTTTTAAGATGGAGTTTTGCTTTGTCACCCAGGCTGGAGTGCAGTGGCACGATCTTAGCTCACTGCAACCTCCGCCTCCCAGGTTCAAGCAATTCTCATACCTCAGCCTCTTGGGTAGCTGGGACTACAGGTGCATGCCACCATGCCTGGCTAATTTTCATTTTTTTTTTTAATAGAGACGGGGTTTCACTATGTTGGCCAGGCTGGTCTCGAACACCTGACTTCAAATGATCTGCCTGCCTCGGCCTTCCAAAATACTGGGATTACAGGCGTAAGCCATGGCGCCCAGCCTGCACCCAGCTCTTTAAAGTATCATTTATACACATGGAAATTTCTAACAGGCCCCTTGCTAAAACAATAGAATGAAAAAATATGCCTATAAGGAAACTTAACAGATTGAGTAAGCCCAAACTTGTCTTGCAGTCCTAGGAACCCTGTCACTAATCATGAGATATATGCTGTGTGGGGTGCAGAACACTGTTTGTATCTCGGTTGTGAGTAACAGCTCTTAAAAGCTAAAAATAGGGATCTTCATGGGGAATGAAAAAGAAAATGTACAATATCCATGCAATTGAAGGTAGGCTCTCAGTAAATTAAGAAATCTTTTCAGAGGTAAAGAAAATGAAATAATGATTTGAAACTACCACCCAACTCTCCATTTCCTATTTGGGGAAAGCTAAGGTTCTTTGGAATATCTAACTTTTTCAAGGCTTATGACACCCTCCCCTCCCATCCACCTCTCCCCTCTCTCCAATTCCTAGAAAAATGACTGCATAATGTGCTTGTGAAATTTTTGCAAATGGCTAGAGAAAGCTCTGGAAGGAAGAAAGGACAAGCTACATGTTCTTCATGTGTCTCCATGCCCCTAATGCCTCACTCCCCATTCAAAGCTAAGGACCTGGCCGGGCGCGGCAGCTCACACCTGTAATCCCAGCACTTTAGGAGGCCGAGGCGGGCAGATCATGAGGTTGACAGCTCGAGAGCATCCTGGCCAACATGGTAAAATCCCTTCTATACTAAAAATACAAAAAAATTAGCTGGGCATGGTGGTGCATGCCTGTAGTCCCAGCTACTTGGGAAGCTGAGGCAGGAGAATCGCTTGAACCCGGGAGGCAGAGGTTGCAGTGAGCCGAGATCGCGCCACTGCACTCCAGCCTGGTGACAGAGCAAAACTCCGTCTCAAAAAAAAAAAAAAAATGCTGAGGGCCTATAAAGGCACCCCTAGATCTGCCCACACTTCTTGGGCATCTGCCTCCTGCCTTCTCCCCACTGAACCAGCTTGTCCTGCCCTGGAGCCCCTAGTGAATCTGGCTTCTGCACTCTTCACCTAGATTAACACCTTGATTCAATCGTATCACGGCCTTGGAGTGTGGTTTTATCCCTTCATCCTATTTTCTGGATTGGCTTCCAGCACCTTGGACCTGGCCAGGACACCCCCAGCTTGGCATCCCAGAAGCCAGGCAGGCTGGGGTTGCTGTGTCATTGTACCATCCTCATGCCCAGGGAGGGGATTTAGACATCAGCAGTGATGAGCGATAGTTCTCATTTTTCTTCTATCTACCAAAATACATTCATCTTGCTCAAATAGCCAATATTCTTCTTTTTTTTTTTGAGATGGAGTTTCGCTCTGTCTCCCAGGCTGGAGTGCAGTGGCATAATCTCAGCTCACTGCAACTTCCGCCTCCCAGGTTCAAGTGATTCTCCTGCCTCAGCCTCCTGAGTAGCTGGGATTCACAGGCAACTGCCATCTCACCCAGCTAATTTTTGTATTTTTAATAGAGATGGGGTTTCACCATGTTGGTCAGGCTGGTCTCAAACTCCTGGCCTCAGGTGATCCACCTGCCTTGGCCTCCCAGTGCTGGGATTACAGGCGTGAGCTACCATGCCCGGCCGCCAGTGTTCTATTAAAGATTTTTTTTTTTTAAGACAAGGGCTCACTCTGTTGCCCAGGCTGGAGTGCAGTGGCATGATCTTGGATCACTGCAACCTCTGCCTCCTGGGCTCAAACGATCCTCCCACCCCAGCCTCCCACGTAGCTGGGACTACAGGCATGTGCCACCATGTATGGCTATTTGTTGTATTTTATGTAGAGACAGCGTTTCACCATGTTGCCCAGGCTGTTCTCGAACTTCTGACTTCAATCAATCCTCCCACCTTGGCCTCCTAAAGTGCTGGAATTACAGGTGTGAGCCGCCATGCCCAGCCTCTAATGTTCTGTTGAAGATGAAGATTTATTTTTGCTCCTCATCTTTTCATACCTAATTACTTGGCAAGCATTAATAAAAAATGATGGGCAAACCTTCATTTCTCAGGTGACCAGGGAATTCTTCAAATGCATCTATCCTTTTGTTCCAAAACAGACCATTTGCCAATTGGAATAGTAGAAAGATTTTTGTTTTTAGAGGGAATCAGGTGAATGTGAAATGAGTTGACTAGTAAAATTTAAGAGCGAATGTTTATTTTGACTACTAGAAATATCTGAGTCAAAAAAGTAGGAGATTTGTTTTTTAGATAATATCACATGTATTTCATAACTTCATCAAAATAATTTTCAATGCAGGCACCACAAGTTGCTTCCCTTAAAATGTTCAATTGTACTCTGTAAACACCCAAAACTACTAGGAAATTGAAGCCGGTTGACACATTCCCTCTCTGTCTTACTGAGTACACAGAATCCTAAACCTGCCACAGAGTTAGATGCAAGTGGTCTCTCCACTCTTCTAGCAATTGTTTATTTTCTAAAAAAAAAAAAAAAAAAAAAAGGCAAGATTCTTTAAGTAGGACTATACTGCAATCCTTTCCATAATGTCCCTATGTGTACGTAGGTGGGGAGGGGGAAACCATGGCTGCTGCACGCTTACAGCAGATTTATGATGAAAATGACAAGTTATGAGCTTGATGTTCTTCCACTCTGTTTACAGCATACGTGGCTCCATCCTCAAGGGCTGGTTACGTGTGGCGTTTCTGTGGAGAAGCTGTTGTTATAAGTTCCCACCATGTTCTACTAGAGCAGTGACTTCTGACAGTCCCCCAGTCCCCAAGACCCCCAAAGCCCCACATCTTCCAAAAGAACCTCTCAACATAACTTGCATCTCTGCTCACTTTTGGGTCTATGTGAAAGTCATAGATCCTTAATTTAGGAGGAAAACCTCTCTAAAGCAGACCTCTAACGGGTCTTCAGTGTGTAGACACTCAGGCGGGCACAAGACATTTGGACCCGTGTTCTATGTAGGGTGAGAGGCATCCACTGCTTTCCACAAGACCCCCAAGTATAGGCAGCATCACATGATTCCCAGAAAAACTAGCACAGAGCAGCCCAAATACCACCAGGAACATCTTTAAAGACAGCAGGGCATTTTTACTTCTGTTAACATAGGTGGGTTTGTCCATCTCTGGTGGCTTTTTGGGACAGTAGAAATTTTCACATTAATACTGTAAATTCTGTACCATATTTTGACACCTGCTATATCTGATTCAAATGTGGGAAAAAATACCATGTGTGCATAATGAAAAATCATTCATTTTTCCCTTTCTTACCCCAGCAGGAATAGAAAGCAATTCCAAGCCACTCTGCAAATGTATCCAAGGTTAGAGATTCGGGAGCTGGCCAACATCTTACACCCCAAATGACTGAAGCATTTCAGTAGGCTGACTGGCTCGAAATAACAATTTAAGAAAGGGGGGAAAAAACCTACAGGGAAAAAAACCCCATGAGATTTGTGAGAGTTGTGGTGCAGAACAGGTTCTTTCCAGAGCCATCCTAGAGGCTTATCACATTGGAGCCCATCTTGGGCTCTGCTCCTGGGGCACACCCACCGAGTCATCCCCATGCAGTAAAGGTCAGGCTGCCTAAAGCCACTCAGGTGTGGTCACAGTCAGCACTTGGCCCCTTACTGAGATCTAAGCTTCTTGGCAGGGGCTGTACTGTGTCTCAGCAATGTCAGTGTTCACCTCCACCTCCCTGCACCAGGCCCTCCCCATCCATCCCCTCTTCCCTTAACCCCCGTCACTACCACTCTTCACGTGCACTTCTGGGCCTTGTTGCCTCAAAAACATCCCAAAGCCCAAAGACCACCAGCCCTTCTTCCCCAGGTTCCTTCTAGCAAGTAGTCCTGTGTCCAAGAGGCCTCATCATTCTTCTTACTCTCCCTGAGCTCCTCCAAGTGAAACCCTCAGTAAAGCCCTCCCCAGACATATCTTGGAAAAGATTAATCTCTCAGATTAACTGAATGAGCTCAAATATAAAAATATTTTTAAAAAACAGTAGGGTCGTTAAAGAGTGACAGATTTAAGCGCCATCTGGGCTCGCTGGTCAGGGTGGCGTGAATTCCATCAAACGGCTGAACGGTGCACGATCTGAGAATCCCATCTGTTTTATCTAACATGAATCAGTCCAACAGTTTGACCATTTTGATGTTAGAGTTGTTTAAAGAAAACCATGGACATATAATACCTCCTCTAAACTTCTAGAATGCAAAATGTATATTTGATTATCACAAAGACAGAAATTAAGCTCAATTAGATTCTCAGAGTGTCTCCAGTGAAATTCCAAATAGACTGCTTTTCATGAAATGATTATTTCCCCAGAGGAGTTTTGGGTTTTTTTTTTTTAACCTTTGGGACCATATATGGAGACTTTTCTTAGGGTTACTGTGTAAAAGTTTAATAATTTTTTTCACTAAAAACTATATTCATAAGATTTTGGATCTTGCAAAATACGAAAATTTGTTTTCTTTATATTAATTCTTCCTCCTCTGCTGCTGCCTCAACCAAAGTATTTTTACGAAAATAATATGAAACTATTACAAAAAATATTCAAGAATATCACTTAGACAATTTTAATTATTAAGAAATACTTTTTTTTTTTAAGCAAGTAAGGTCTTTTCCTAGTTTTTATAAATTGCTTTTAACCTTTAGCACTTTGGACTGCTTCCCTGTCTTGCTGTGCTATACTAATTCTTAGAAACACTAATCAGATTTTCCTGTGCTCAATAATACAGTTCTGTTTCTGAATGTCGGCAGTGAATTGCCCCAAAACAAATACTTACGCTGCTTAATCTTTAACAAGTGGGAGAAAAAATTATTTTTAAATAAAAATATATATAACAAATATATTTTAAAATATATTTTGGCCATTTTGGGATTTTTAGAAGAAAAAAATCATATTTTAACCAAATCACTTTTTAATTGAAAAACATTCTTCTGCTATAATATTGTGATTATAATTTGTCTTAAAAATTAAAAGGAAAGTGTTATTTTCCTATTTTATTATTATGCTATAATTATGGGGCATATTATGGTATTTTATAAACATGAAAACTAAGCAATCATAAAAACAAGATTCACCTAATTGTGTACTAAAAAAGGAATTGCACATGATCAGATGATTTTATTTTCCCGGTTTTTTTGGTCATATTTTATAGAGATCATGTGGAATCAAAACAGCTTCTTCGTTCCAAATTTGTGTTGTGTTTTCTAGCCATTTTACATACCAAATCTATTTCTTAAAATGATTTTCTGGCAATACAAAGCTGGCACTACGTCGCATGTTATGAATGTGTGCATTTATTGTTTCTTCACCTACAAAACCAGGACAATAATATCTTCCTGCAGAAGTCATTCAAAGATTATATGTAATAGTGTTTATAAAAGTACAAGGAAATTATAAAGTACTATGCAAAGGTATCTTTAGTAATCATAATAGCAATTTAATATTTTTATAGAGCAAAAACTACTGAAAAAATAAAACATCCATTCTCCACATCTCCCCTTGTGATTAAACAGAGAAGCATGTTTATACGAATTATTTCTAAAGCAGCATTTTGCAACTGGCTTGAAAGTATTTGCTTCAGGGAATTACAAAGATTCGAAAACAAAATTATCTCTACATTTCACCAATTTGAAAATGTAAAAGCAAACAAATTGTCAGAACTTTTTTCGTAACCTTTATTTTCCTAAAAGTTGCTGTAGCCAGTTCAGAATACTAACACAGGAAAACTTTTGTCCAAGGGGATCGGTCCCAGAGCCGAAGAGACATCAAGCTCCACATCTATGACCACTGATTTATCTTGGTAAATGTCAGTGGTCAAGAGTTATAATCCATTTAAGTCACAGACTAAAGCAAATGCTGGAACCACTGACTTTTTCTCTTTTTCCTTTAAGTTTATAAAATAATCACAAAGAGAGAAAGAACTCTTGAAAGATAAATGCTATTTACAAAGTTCTTAAGGAGAAACATTGTACTGATTATTAAAGTTTCATTAAATTTGCAGTTTTATCTCTGTCTACATCACGTGAAACAAAATAAATGGTTCTAGCATAAGGCTCCCGGTCTATTTTCCCCTCTTTCCCTTTGGTAGCCAGGCCCGTAATAAGCTCCAGGAGAGCAGGAGTAAAACGGGGTCCCTAGGGGCCCAGATTTAGTGAGGACGCAGCAGCTCAGGTTGTAGGTTGTCCCTGTGAGATGCCAGCTGGCTTCCGCACAAAGGTGACAAGCTCTCTTTGTTTGTTGCTAATCCCTTTGGTTTTCTTAGTGTCCCCAAGTCATGCAGACACATACTGGACACTTTCATCAGGTAGACACACAGTATTGATGCTTGGTCTCGACAGGCAGGCAGCATGGTGCCCACAAACCGAGGCATGTCCCGAACTCCACAGCCTGGAGTGCTCATTCAGCAGGCACACCAAAAAAGGGCTTGTTGACACTTTCTGATAAGATGGTTCTGCTGACCAGCAGTGGAATGTGAGGGCACACTAGACATGGGATGGGGATGGGCAGCAATGGGCGCTGTGGGTAAAGGTACCAAGCAGTTACTGTTCAGGAAGAACTACTGCAGAGACATTCTTCTTCAGCCACGTAAAGTGGCCCTATTCAAGCAGCACAACTCAAGGATGCCAACTGGAAAACATTATTTATACCCACACATGGGGCTAGTATCAAACGGCGCCCTGTTTGCTCCAGTTTCAGACACTGTTCAATCAATGGATGCCTATCTTTAGGGTTTATTCAGTAGAAGAAAGTATTCCCCTCGGGGTTTACCTGAGCAGCTCACTATGAGCTAAGAGAAGTGCTGAGTTTACACTGCTCCATTTTCATCACAGCATATTCCTTGGCAAATGATCATATTTCAAAGCCACAATTCATTAACTGCATCTCATTCCCCGTATTTGGCTACATTTGAGTAATTTTATTTAACCTTGGTTTGAAGAACATATTTAGTGTCCTGCATCTAGCCTGAGATGTTTGTTCTTTGGACCAGCAGTGACCGTCTCGGACCTCAGCACTGTCTGAAGTCCTTGAACAGTGGCCGGTTGCAAAGTAAATATAAGCAACAAACCACATTACAAGTGAGAAGAATGCTGATAAGGGAACAAGGAAAGTGCTCAAGCAATCTAAAAAATACTTAATTCTTAACAATGTCTCAGTATCCCTTACCAAAACTGGTGTAATGCTCAGTGAGAATGGGTAACTATTTTACAAATATGCCACACTTTATAAATTATTAAATTGGACAGTAGCAAAGGAAAAGTGGTATCCATTTGTCAGGCTATCCCATAAATCTGTACTTTAAAATGTGACAATTTGTCAAATTTGTTACTAGTAACACTAATGAAAAAAAAAGGGTTCCTCTAAAAATATTTGTTTCTGACTCACTATAATTACTGCCTGACCAAAAAAAAAAAGTTTTAAAGATTTGGAATACACAAATCTATTTTTTAAAGCATAAATTCAACGAAATAGAACCAATAGTCTAACATCAGTAACTAATCTGATTCTCTATGAAAGTAACTACAGGAAAGAGATACTAGAAGAGATTTAGAATCTATTTTGGCTCAAGAGAATCAATGAAATTCTACTCCTTTAAAAAATTATTAATAGCTTGTGTCAGATTTTTAAAAAATAATTCTGAGTGTTAACATCTACTCAAGTTACTCAAAATCACACGGCACAATTAAATCTGTGCTGAGAGGGATCTTAAATCCAAAACTTTTAAAACTTCTGGGGCTTTTACTAAAAGCATCACAAAGTAAACGACAACCAAAGTAAACCTCTTTAAAGGGACAAAATAGCAAGGAAAGGTCAGGGAGCCAAGGGGGTCAACAAAGTCCTTCTTCCAATTTGGGGTCATTCTTCCCTCCAGCACTGATTGGTCTCCCAATAAATTCCACATTAGCTCCTCCCTTCAGCTGCGGCAGAAACACTTGAACTGCCTTCTCTCTTCACAAAAGTTTAGTTTGCTGATTGGGCCTGAAACAAAGGGATGACAGCAGGGGCACAATTTATAAGGGGGCAGGGGAGGCTGACAGGCTATTGTGCTCTGGAGGCATCCACAAGCTGTTAATTCTATTTTAACATCGTTAATAAGACTGTTAACACATCAGACTTTGTTTAGAGACCTTGAAAACATCAACAAACTATCAAATGACCCACCTGAAATAAAATAGCAACCACTTTGGAAGCATCAAAATCATACTTTAAAAAAAGTCCTTAAAACAGTAAGACTAAAGAAAGGAAAAAGGAAATCTATTTCCGTAACAAAGACCGCAAATTCTTATGTTTAATATACTTGGAGCATCCTTATTATTACTCTGATTATATCATCTTCAACCTATGGGTTTTCAAAATAAAAAAGTTATATTAAAATGGAATCACTTCCATGTGCATATGCAAAAAGGGATAAAAAAATAAATATACAGGTTTAAAAAGACATTTAGAGTGAATAACTCGTCTGACAGAGTAACAACAGTTAATTTTGCAACAGAATAGAAAAATGTTTTGATCTCAGTTTTTCAAGAAGTAGGAAAACAATCTGTTACAAAAAAGAAGCTGTTTGATTGTACCCTCATGTCTAACTAAAAAAACTAGAGTAACTACAGTAAGAGTAAAAAGTTCTAATTCATGGTTTAAGAGAATTACAATTTTCTGGAAATTATTCTACTTTTTTTTCTCTTTTACTTTGCTTTGCTTTAGGGATTAAGACTATTCAAAGTAAAGAGTATTATGCTTAAAATTAAGGAGACCAAATAACTTGGTAATCAACATTCAACAATCAATATTGTTAAAGAAGAAATTATTTTGTTTGAATTTTTCGGTGTAAATGTGTTTTGTCAAAAAATTTTTTCAATTAAAACAGCATATTTTTAATGGGATGGTCTGCTAAAATCACTAAAATTAACACTTAACTATTTTTTCATTTAAAGTGAAAAACCCAAAATATATTGCAAGAAATTTGTAGCAACATTTTTTAAAAACAATTTTTTTGGACACTGTATCTGAAATCTAATGATGGAAAAAATGGGAAGCATTCTAGATGTGACTTCAAGTACTGATTTTTCAACACACTGCAATACACATTTCCACGTTAATTTTAAATATCCTTGCCTGTGATTGAAAGAAACAATTATTCAATACTCTTACAAGTACTGGTAAGGAAAATTTTAAAACCATGAGAAATTACAATAGAATCAAATTATGTAGATGGGATACATAGCTTTTAGAACAGAGCAAAGAATTCTAGGGAATATTTAAATATGTTGAGTCCTTTGAGTGTGGCTGTTTGTTGGCGGCCATTGGTGGGTTAGAATTGGGGGAGTTAGTGAATGAAAGACTAGAGAGACTATTCGCAAACACAGACATTAATATGAGAACACAGGAGTTATAAACTTAATGGGTAGATGCGGGGGCAACTCTAAATGCATCCCTGCATTGAACACAATACAGAGATTGTGTTCTCAACAGGTCAAAGGACCAATGAGCAAACGCTGGTACAAGGCTTGGGGACTTGGGGCAACACAGTCCGTGAAAGCATCAATCACCACACGTTTTTAAAAGTGGAAACCGAGGCAGTTACCCTGAAGGATGACCGACGGAGGAATAATATTTGGCTACCACTGTTCAATTGCCTTTCCCAAACACAATGCTTTGCTTGTTTCTCCGGCTTCCTGCAATCTTTCATGTTTTAGATACACACATTTCAATCCAAGTATTTCAGTTGCCATAACAACTTCATAAATTTGTTCTCAGATGTCCTTTTTAATCACATCATTTAAAACAAGCTGGATGTGTCGCTGGAGTGCCTCAATTTATTCCATTCGCACCTAGCTCCTAAGGAGTCTGGTATTTGTTTCTTTTTCTCTAAGAAGCTCAAACACCTGAAAATAACATCGCTATCTCCTCTCTGTCTCCACAGGCAAGGGAAGTTTTTTTAAAAATGCGTGTGTGGCCTTATTATTAAGTTTTTTAAATCCAGGTGATATTATGCCCAGAAATCGCCCCCTGGTTCACAGAAGAGAGACTGCTAACGCCACCCAGGTCTGTACAGCAGGCCCCTGCCCAGAGAATGCTGCTTTATTTCCACATATCAATTATTTATGCCGCCAAACAGGTTTTTGATAGAATCCTAGTGGTTTTAATTGGCTTCTGGTGACTATTACTATATAATACCTTTAAAATATCATCTACCTTATGATGGGAAAATAAAACTATGCCAGTATGTAAGTTTCAACAGCACGCATTAATTTTTAAACTACTCCCGGATGTTTTAGAATTTCATGCCAATAAAGAATAGGGCATAGTATTCCTGGCATCATTAAATAAATGACTTTTGCCAACATCAACAAGCAAACAATAGAAAACAGGACTCCACCAACAAATGAAAAGGGGGTGTCAAAAAATTCAAGCCTGGCTTTTTGCATATGTAGTGAAACTGAAGGCACTTCCCCAGCAAGTATTGAAATGCACAGATAAGAACACAAAAGGCCTTGAAGTGGTTTGAAGGGTCGCAATTTGCTATTAAACACAGCAGATGGAAACCTGTGAAAGTCCACTTAACGGAACTTTTGAATGCTCCTGCGTGAAATCAAGAGTCATGCACAAGTTAGGGCAATCACTGATTCTACAGTTTTATTTTTTTAATTGCACTCTCAGTTTGTTAGAGGAGAAATACACACACACACGCATATATATATACACATATATGTATATATATATATACACACACACATAGCTTAGAGAATGATTTAGAAGAGGAATACTAATCCCCTCTCTGTCAGAAATTAAAATGCAAGGGTGAATAGCATGCAACTAAGTACCAGCAAAGAGTAAATATTGGTTATGTTTAGGAAAGAGCATAAAAACAGATGTGATATAAAGTTAGACCTTTCACTTCAAAAAATACTAAGCAACTAGTTCTTTGCCCCTGGGGGGAAAAATCTCTTTTAATTATGTAAAAAGTGAAGAGACGGTAGTAGGATTCTTTACCTTTGAATACTAAATTAGGAAACAGCAGCATCAAAGGCAGGCTTGATCTGTTTTGCCTGAAAAATTAATAGGCTTTACAAGTCCTTTGCAATGGAGTTTAGGATTGCATAAAAAAAGAGGCTCTGGTGACACCAACAGTCCCAGGAACAAAATGCAGCTGTGGAGGCGGGTTGGGGGTTGGGAGAGGGTTTTTGTTGTTTGGTTTTGGGGGATTTTTTTTACTTTTCTTTAATCAAAATGGATAAACCCGGCTGCCGAAACTCCGCAGAGAACCTGCTCTGCCCGAGGCTTCCTCCCCACCCCACCCCCTTGTTCCTGTCCACACCCCGCCCCGCTGCCTGTAGCCGAGGCCTGTCGCCGGGCTGGAGGGCCTGGCTACCCCAACTCCGCGGTTTCAAAGCGCAGAGAGTTGAAAGGAGGGGAGGCCGGCGTGGGGGAGAGGGACACCGGAGGAAAGGCCTCAGTCAGAGTCCCCGGCAGCCTCGGGGTTTCGCGCTGGTTCCCTCCTGGTCCCTCCTGGAAGTGAGTGGGAGGCGGACCCTGCGCTTTGCAGCAGAAACTTTCTGGGAGCCTGGAAGACTTGTCACCCGGTCCGCGGTCTCTCCAGCAGTGGGAGGAGCGCTGAAGGTGGTGATTACTATCGACAAACCTAAAATTCTTTCTCTTGAGAGCCCCCACACTATTCACCCCAAGTGGGCCTGCGGATGAAGCTGCTGGTGCCAAAAAGGGTAGGAGGGGGCGCCATGGCAGTCCCCTGCCGGCGGCCCCTTATGAAACCGGGCCGGTTGCTCTGCAGAGCGCACGCAGGCGGCCTTCTGCTCGCACATCGAACTGGCATCCTCGTCTTTTGTCCATGACGTCCCTGTGCCCCACTGCTGCAGCCGAGAGGGACCGGGGCACCAGCGGGCAGGGAGGGCTGGCGCGCCCCGCCAGGTCAATAGCAGGAAACCCCGAAGGCCGGGCGAGGAAGGCACGGGCTTGGGTTCTGCCCCGGACTGCGAGGAAACATGGAGACTCAAGGCGAGCAGCTCCTAAGGAAGCCGACTTGGCTTCTGTTCCTGGGAAAAGCGGATCAAGAAACTCGCTGAAGACCACTATTTACAGATGAGCCACAGCAGAGCTGCTTAATTCACTCAATAACAAACCTTAATTGCTCAAAACAAAGCAGCTAAGTCTCTTTAGAGTGCTTCAAAGGCCCTTCACATTGTAACTTGCAGTATAAAATGTATGCAATATTTCCAAAAAAGAAAAAAAATTCAGAATCAAGGATAAAGTTAGAACTTTACCTTAATCTTCTTTTAAAGAGTTTAATTTTTTCCCCATCTCCCCCTCTAATTAGGTCAAAATTTAGATGTTATTATGATCTAACTACAATCTGTTTATTTTACTGCCTTTTTAAAAGAAAAGAGACATTTGTGCCTTAATCCTAAAAAGCCCCAAATCTGAATTTAAAAGAATAACATTATTGGACAATTATATGGAAAGTCAAGAAAGATTTTTGAAAGAACTATCAAAAGACAATATTTATACAGAATTCAAGCATTAGCGGTGAGCCTGACACAGCAAAACCATTGTATTTTCCACTAGTTTTGTTTTGCTCTATACAGCTGTGTTTTCACAGATGCAAAGCCATGTGTCTCCACCAAAAGGTTTAGCCCTCCCTTCAGATGTGAACGCGGATCAAAGGTTCAAACGCAGAAATACAAGATCCTTTTCCCTTTGGAACATGTTTTTATTTTTCTGCAGTGGCTGCAAACCAGAATTTCCATCTGTTGTCCTTCTGCAGTATACAGGTTAACCTTAACAGTGGGGCTCGGAGCACTGTTATCTCAGCTAAGAAGTGCACAGATGAAGCACGTCTGCATGTACCATCAGAGCAGCTCCCCAAGATGTCCACGCAGCTAAGACAGAATTGAACCAGGCAGGAGCAGAATCCATTTTAGTTGACATATAGAAATTAATTTTCATTTCTGTGCAACATCAGAACGGATGATGAATTTAAGATGGGGTTTTGCTTTCACACCACATGCACCTTGGTAAAGATAACAACATCAACCATGATTTCCTGTCTGTCCCTCCTCCTTCCTAGAGCCAGCAGTATGCAATAAGACATTTTGCATTTGAATCTCAGCTTGCTGAAAATTCTCTAACAATAGAAAATGATTTGATAAAACAACTCATTAATTTTAAGTATCTTACAATTTACCAACCCATAATTTTGAATGGAAATTTTAAAAAAATTTGTTACCTATTAATCCTTTTAATAACTCATCCTCTCAATTTCCATTTCTTTATCAAACATACCCTCAGAGTGACTGAGAGAGAAACAGGTTTCTCTATTACCTACTCTAAACATGGATTTACTGGCATGTAAACATTGGCTTAGGAGAACAGTAAAAATGCGGCAATGCAGCTAACAAGGTGGGAGGCTTTGAAGGTATTTCTGCCAGGTTTTTAAGGTCACTAAATGTTAAGAGAAAAATGAACTACAGAGGAACATATATATATACCTATCTGTAGACGATCAAGAGAGGTTAGAGGGACAAATGGCGGGATGACAGATATAAAGCTTTGGCTAGTTCGTGGGGAGATTTTACAGAAGCCCAAAGTGGAAAGTGCCATGGACCCGACTGAACACCAATGTGTGAGTGCCATCTAGTGGTCTGCCTAGAACTGCACCCTGGTCTACTCCCTGACAAACACGCCACCCTAAGGTCTGGGGGTTCTCCACCCCATTTCTCCGCCGCATCCTGGCTCATTCTATCACTCCCAACCCTTCTATCCGATTACTGTACCTTTTCTGCTCTAATTACAAATAAACTAAAAAACCAAAAAGCCTCAGAAAACAAAGCAGGAAGAGTGATAATCTCAAAGGTGGGGGTGGGTCTGGAAAAAGGAAAGTGGCCTCACAGGTCTCCCCGCGAGACTGTCACAGAGCTGTGCAGGAAGGCTTAAAAGGGCTGGCTCCAAGACAATAAGGAATCGTCTTGACCGCACCTGCGAACCAGACTAAATGAAAAGAGCGCCCTGCCGCCTACACATGCCCTCTCTGTCCTCAGTATGTTAACCTTTCTGGGGGGAAATAATTAGCTCGATGACTGGGCAATGGTTCACTCATCAATATCTCTTCCTAGGTGCTCTGTAAAGAGTCAAGTCCAATGTGACGTAAGTAGAGCTAGTGTTCGTGATGTCAGGCCATCCCTGCCATCTGACTCACGGGCACCCAGACAGGGCCATGTCGTCAGCTGACACCAGGTCCCACAAGCAAGGCCCACACAGCTTCCCAGGCTTCAAATACTTGCTCTGATTGTCAGCTTCATGGCAGATCAAGCCACCAATGTGTTATTTAGTGGGATGAAAGAGGACGCCACCCCAGGCTCTGCCAAGCACACCCCCTAGTAGCGCCCCTCCAGCCACCAAGGTGGCAACACAGCCTGGGAGAAAGGCCAGAGCCCACTGACTTGCATTTCTGTCCCAGCAACTAGAGGTTGCTGAGCTGTCTTCATTCCATGAGTCACACCTTTGCATGTGGGCACGTGAAAGAGCATACATCATCTTGCCAGTAACGAAATGCAACAACAGGCCAGGAGCAGTGGCTCACGCCTATAATCCCAGCACTTCGGGAGGCCGAGGCAGACAGATCACCTGAGGTCAGGAGTTCAAGACCAGCCTGGCCAACATGGTAAAACCCCGTCTCTACTAAAAATACAAAAATTAGCCAGGCATGATGGCAGGCGCCTGTAATCCCAGCTACTTGGGAGGTTGAGGCAGGAGAATCACTTGAACCTAGGAAGCAGAGATTGCAGTGAGCCGAGATCACGCCACTGCACTCCACCCTGGATGACAGAGCAAGACTCCGTCTAAAAAAAAAAAAAAAAGAAAGAAATGCAACACCATAGTGCTGGGCCATCACTCCCATGGGTTCTTAGGCCTGGTGGGGAAGGGGGTTCTTCTTCTGATAGATCAGCCACTGCACAGAAAGAATGGACTTCGGAGTGCGATCTCGGCTCACTGCAACCTCTGCCTCCCGGGTTCAAGCAATTCTCCTGCCTCAGCCTCCCTAGTAGCTGGGACTACAGGTGCCCGCCACCATGCCCAGCTAATTTTTTGTATTTTTAGTAGAGACAGGGTTTCACCGTGTTAGCCAGGATGGTCTAGATCTCCTGACCTCGTGATCAGCCCGCCTCAGCCTCCCAGAGTGCTGGGATTACAGGCGTGAGCCACGGCGTCTGGCCTGACATTTTAGTTTTGTTAAAATGCTACTGAATCTAAAGACTGTGACTTACCTTTCATCTGGCACATTACTGGCTTTGAGGTTGGAGGCTATGTGCTCTGCCCACCTTCATTTTCACCCAATACCCTGTACACAACAATCAAGTAATATGTAGATGATGGGATTGCTTTGGAGACCTTGATAGTGAGTGAAACTATGGTGAAATGGAAGCAGCATAATATGGTGGGAAAGAGAAGACTTGGGAGAAGAAGATTTGGGTTGGAGCAGCCCACCCTACTGCGCTGGGGCTTGGGACGAGGGTACGGAGGAGGACACGAGTCCCAGCCAGCCCCTCCTCTTTGCCCCATATGTGTGGGACATGCCAGCCTGCACATCCAAGCTCCTGGCCTCACTGCCCACTGCCAGCCCAGCCTCAGCTACCCCTCAGGTCTGGGGTGCAAATGCTGCTACTCCACTCTCTAGGATGGACCCAGGGAGAGGTCCATGGATGCCCGGCTAAGGAAAACATTTCCCAGCCTCTCCTGCATCTGAGTGTATTCATGGGTCAAAGTTCTGATTGATGGGATGTGGTCAGGGTGAGCAGAAATATAGTGTCCCCATAAAGGAAGGCATGTGTCCCCCTACCCCACGTGGTGGGGGCAAACCAAGCAGCCGCCTTGGGGAAGATGTGTGCCATGTGCTGAGGTTGGCAGAACCATAGCTAAAGGAGCCTGAGACCTCACTGAGCCATCGTTATCAGCCCTGCACCACCTACCCATGTTTCAAGTGAGGGGGGAAGAAATTATCCTTGATAAAGTCATTGTATTTGAAGATCTTTTGGCCACTACACCCGAATCTGTATCCTCACTTATATCCTAGTTATGGATGAGTTGAATGAAAATGGGCATGTCCAGCCCATCATACCCAGCATATCACCCTTGAATCAATTGAAATTTGAGCAGGAGAAGGAACAAGTGAACCAAAACCACACTGTCAGCATCCTGGGAGATCTGGACAATTATGAGACTCAAAAGTGGAGGAGAAGGTTAATAACTGGCCAGGATGAAAAAAAAAGAAAAAGCTAGAGAACAAATGAGAAGCCAAGAAAAGGAGAAAAAAGTCCCAGTAGCTTCTCATGTGGTGTGTCTGAATTTCCAAACAGATGCACGTGATTAAGTAGGTTTATTTAAACATGAAAGATCACTATTTCTTTGGATCATAATAAGGCTGGTGAACAAGCACCATGATCTTTGGATGAGTAGAGGGAGGCAGAGACCCCTGCCAGGAGTTACAGGTGAGTTGCTAGGAATGGAGGTCTGGAACCTAAGTGTGCTGGGTGCTCCCCCTTATATACAGGACTTTTTTTTTTTGGCTGGTCCTCCTTGTCCCCAGGCTAACAGCCTCATGACACAGATTCCTTAGCAGTGGCCTGCTGCTTATTCCTGCTCTTTAAAAAATAGTACATCCATCATGATACTCCCATTCTGAAACATCCACAGGTGCTCCTAGTGCTTAGAAAACAACATCTGAAGTCTGCCTAGAATTCAAGGCTGTCTACAACTGGACCCAAACACCCTTCCAACCTCACTCTCCACCACTCCCCTCTACAAACCCTTGCCCTTCAGATTGGCTTGTCTTTTCCCAACAAACAGTATACATTCCTGCCTCCCGTGATTTTCCTCAGGTAGCCCCACCTCCCCCAGGGCCATGCCCTGCTACCACACACGTGCAAAGCCCACTTGTCATGGGAGTGTTATTTACTGCCACCAGCTCATCTGCTTTTAGGGTGTGTCTCCCCAGCTCATGACTGCAACTCTTCCCAACTTTGTGTCAGTCATACAAGGTGGCCAGCACAGCCCTTCCACTTGGGAGAAGGGCATCCATTGTTTTGATTTGATTGATTCTTAAGAAGCAATAAGCTTCAGTAGCATCCTCACCTCCAACACCCAGGCGAGAGCCTGCCTGTTATGTGGAGGCCTCTGAGTGGCTTCTCCCTGAGTATGGAGGTGAAAGAGGCCACGACACCACTTGCGATTTGGGTAGCATTGCTGGAACACTCGGGACCCTTTTGCACCTCATCCATCCATGGCTACTCTGGATCCTGCACCCACAGGTCCTACTTTTGGCAAATCAATGCTGGCTAGCAGAGGCTATAGTATTATCCCTTCCCAGGATATCTGCTTTTTATTTTTTTAATTGAGATAGGGTCTCACTATATTGCCCAGGCTTGTCTCAAACTCCTGAGTGCAAGTGATCCACCCGCTTCAGCCTCCCAAAGTGCTGGGATTACAGGTGTGAGCCATGTCTGGCCAATATCTGTATTTTAATGGACAACTTCCCTGTTTGCTCAGAACACTTGGCAAATCACACCAGACAGGCCAGTTGGGGCACTGGAGCACTAGAAATGGAAGGTTTAGTCCTGTGGTGAACAGTCACTGGCTGTTGACTATCCCAAAACACACTTCACCCCCTGAGGAACTTGCCTCATCCTACCCACAGCTGACGGTGTGCTGGGATTATCATCAAGGAGCCCAGCTCTCCCAGAGCCAAAGGGTGGGCCCTATTAGCCCAGCTGGACACTCCCTCCCCGGAGCCTGCATCCTGAGCAGAGTTACAGACTGAGCACCCTGGCAGCACACTGTTCTCGTGGCTGAGCAGGGACACAATGGAGAAGGATTCATGTCGGCATGCCTACAGTTGCCTTCCACCGACGGTGTGAATGCGTCCATATCCTTCCAGGAAAACCCCCTCTTGCCAAAGCCAGATGTGGTGTCTGTTGCTTACAACCAAGAATCTTTTTTTCCCCCCAAGATGGAGTCTTGCTTTGTCGCCCAGGCTGGAGTGCAATGGCATGATCTCGGCTCACTGCAACCTCTGCCTCCCAAGTTCAAGCAATTCTCCTGCCTCAGCCTCCCAAGTAGCTGGGATTACAGGCACGTGCCACCAGGCCTGGCTAATTTTTTTGTATTTTTAGTAGAGACGGGGTTTCACCATGTTGGCCAGGCTGGTCTCAAACTCCTGACCTCATGATCCACCCACCTCTCCCTCCCAAAGTGTTGGGATTACAGGCATGAGCCACTGCACCTGGCCACAACCAAGAATCTTAACTGATGGAAAGCCACAACCCAGAATTCCATTTCACTCAAAAAAATATTTATTCAATTCTTTTTTGAGACGGGGTCTCGCTCTGTCACCCAGGCTGGAGTGCAGTGGCGTGATCTTGGCTCACTACAACCTCCGTCTCCTGGGTTCAAGTGATTCTCCCACCTCAGCCTCCCAAGTAGCTGGGATTACAGGCATGCGCTACTACGCCCAGCTAATTTTTGTATTTTTAGCAGAGATGGGGTTTAGCCATGTTGGCCAGTCTAGTCTAGAACTCCTGACGTCAGGCCACTCGCCTTGGCTTCCCCAAGTGCTGGGATTACAGGCGTGAGCCACCTCACCTGGCCTATTTATTCAGTTCTTGTCATGTGCTTGGCACCAAGACAGATGCTGGGCCTGCAATCAGGTACCAGCAGTAGCGCTATGACCTAGGTGGTTGGATCTAACATGGGAGACAGCACAGGGTACAAAGAGCAGAGATCACATTGGGCAAAGCTACTGGAAGGCAGAGGAAGGGTGTCTGCTGGCCCACGGCAGTGTGGGTGACTGCTAAGTCATCAGAAGAGGAGAGGATATTTGGTCAGCAAGATCTCAAGGAAGATGAGAGGAGGGCTCTGTAGGGAGAAGCAGCAGCATGAGCCATGGCAGAGACAGAAAGGAGCTGGAGTATCTCACCACCCTGAGAATTTTAACGTGATTGGAAGGTCAGAGACATGGGGTGGGAAGATGATTCTGGGAAGGTAATCTTGGGTTAGGGTGTAAAGAACACTGTAAGGTCTTCATTCCTTAGTGTTGAGAGTGACTGCTGCTTGTGGAGAGGAGCGCAATGACGTCTGTGTTCAGAAAGCTACTTCTGGAAGATGGACAGGAGAGAGGAGAGTCTCAGGAAAAGAGCCATAATGGCCGGGAGCCATGTGGAGATGCACAGAATCCAAAGGTCTAGTGGAGTCAAGAATGACTCCAAGGATTTCAGCTACAGGACGAGGAAAGGTGGTGCTAGAGTCCATGGAGGCAGCCTCCAGCACCCTCCAGCAGCCTCTGTGCTGACCTTACTCTCTAGAAGAGCACATGTACCTGAGCCAAATCAAAACTCAAGTTGCTGCCAATGAGAATTTGGCAACAGTTTCTGTCACCCTGGGCAAGGAGGGGAAAGTAGACGGGCAACTGAGGTTTCTAACACTCTTCTTATTTCTTCCCCTCTTGAAAACTTCTTTTTTTGAGACAGGGTCTCATTCTGTCACCCAGGCTGGAGTACAGTGGGACAACCATAGTTCACCGTAGCCTTAAACTCCTGGGCTCAAGCAATCCTCCTGCCTTAGCCTTCCCAGTAGCTGGGACTACAGGTGTGCGCCACCATACCAGTCTGATTTTTTTTTTGAGACGGAGTCTGGCTCTGTCGCCCAGGCTGGAGTGCAGTGGCGCAATCTCTGCTCACCGCAAGCTCCACCTCCTGGGTTCACGCCATTCTCCTGCCTCAGCCTCCCGAGTAGCTGGGACTATAGGCGCCCACCACCACGCCCGGCTAATTTTTTGTATTTTTAGTAGAGATGGGGTTTCACCGTGTTAGCCATGATGGTCTTTATCTCCTGACCTCGTGATCCGCCCGCCTCGGCCTCCCAAAGTGCTAGGATTACAGGCGTGAGCCACTGCGCTTGGCCTACCAGTCTGATTTTTAAAAAAATTTTTTGTAGGGATGAGGTCTTGCTATATTGCTCAGGCTGAAAACTTTCTTTTTTTTTTTCATGAAGCATCATATAACTTTTTTTTTTTCTTTTGAGACAAAGTGTTGCTCTGTTGCCCAGGCTGGAGTGCAGTGGCACATGATCACTGCTTACTGCAGACTCCAACTTCTGGGCTCAAGTGATCCTCCCATCTCAGCCTCCTGAGTAGCTGGGACTACAGATGCCCACCACTACATGTGGCTAATTTTTGTATCGTTTGTAGAGATGGGGTTTCGCTATGTTGCCCAGGTTGGTCTCATGCTCCCGGCTCAAGCAGTCTGCATGATTTGGCCTCCCAAAGTGCTGGGATTACAGGCGTGAGCCACAGCGCCTGGTGGACTCATAGAACATTTTACACATAAGTCCTCCATCAATATTCCAAATTTTCCCCACCCTTCATCTTATCAGCAAATAAGTAAGATTTTTCAAAGAAACAATGACATTGCAAAGGTACACCTACTTAACTGTGTAACTGTTTAGCTTTTCTATCTTCATGACATAATTTTTAGAGGTACTTCTATTCTTCACAGAACTGCACCTGCACCAGTATATGAAAAATGGGTGCCAATTAGTAGTATTTTAGTTAAAACCGTTTCCCCACATCATTGTCTTATGCTAGAAGCGAGCTGGCATGAATAACAAAGGGTTGCTATTAATAGTACAACACAGAATGCAAGCGGAAAACTTAAGTGAAATTATGTTTTTTAAAACCCACTGTTTAGTGCCCAGAAAAGGGACAGACTGTGCAGCATCTGTGCTGGGGGGAGATGGAACTAATAAATCATTGCCATTTTTACTACGCGCAGGCAGAATCTGATGTACATCCAAAGCCAAACACATTGGCTGTCTGAGAAAAATGATTTACGTTCCAGGGCTTTTTTTCACTCAATTGAAAGTTTATGCATTTAGCATCCTAGATGATTTTATTAATTTATATCTCCTGTAATTATTAAGTTTTTTAAGAAAATTTTGGGGATGGGTTAAACGTATGAATGAAATATAAAAAAAAATCTTATGTTCAAACATAAAATATTCATTTCAAAGTCCAACTTGCAGATGTAAAGCCATGTAAAACATAAGACTGAGCTAGAAAAAAATGATACCTTGATGTGTATATAAAAAAAATACTAGTGACACTAGGTAGCTAACATTCTATTATCAGTTCAAGAAAGGAGTAAGAAAAGTACATTTTGTTATTGAATTAATTTGACCAGAATCAAAGCAAGTGTAGAAAAGACCCTAAACACTGATGACAGTGCAATATCCATCTTCAATAAATAACAAGCTTATGATGATTTCTTATGCTGTTAGCACATCTGGCTGCCCTATCTACTCTGGAACACAGAAATGTAAGAAAAAGGGGCCTTTAAATAGTAACGCAGGCAGCTCCACTAATCAGATTATCATCATAAGGTATTGACAGCAAGAAAAGTCACAAAAAACCAGGGCTAGCAGGAATGCTGTTTCAGAATTCAACGAACAATGGGCTATTTATTTCGGCATTCCATAATCATTTTGCCTACACACTCTTGTTAGAAAACTGGTAAAATTCAGAAAAGCAGACCTGGAAGGACTGATGAACATTCGGAGCCTTCAGAATAGTCCATGGCGTTGAGATTTTTGTCCGAGGACTTGAAAAGTTAAAGGCATAGTCCTGCCAATTGTGAGATGCCCTCTCCAACACAGACCACCCACAACTACGGATTTTCCATCTGGTGAACAAAACAGACAGCTCCCTAATTATTTTTAAAAAGGATTTTTCCCCCCCTAACATACTTTCTTTATTTGTCTGTGACCTGGAACTTAATGGAAAACCTGGTGCATGCCAACTTCATTTCTCATAATGAAACATCGTATTTTATTGTTTTAACTGGTTTTAAAGAGTTTAAGATAGAAATTATCACCCCCAGAGCCAACACACCAAGCCACCAAGACAATTCCAACGAACTGTTTCCTCTGAACAGAGAATATCTTGTTTAAATATTAGCCACCGAAGTTTTCTCTCACAACCAACAAGATGAAAATAGGAGGGAAATTATTTGCAATCGTTCTCAACTGGGCACCCATACTGCTAGTGTCAAAATCTATGGCTTTTCCAACAAGATGGCCACCTCTGCCAAAAGCATGCTCAGAAATGCCAACTGTAATTAAAATCTGGCACCTGTCTTGGGCACCAAATTTGCTTCTAATATCTCCATGTTGAAATGTGTCTCAGCTTCGAGAGGACTTAAGATGCTTCTCGCCCTCTGCCCTTTGGAAAAACACTCGAGTGGAAAAATTGACGGCTGTTATCCCCAAAATTACATTTTTTACATTTTAACTGTCCTAAATCTTCTCTGCTTTCTTTCTCCGAATCTGTTTGTTTAATTAGTCCCAAGAGAATCAGCATACATTCCCTTCACACATTTTGTTTTTATAAACCTCAAGAAAAATAGGCACTGAAATAAGTTCTTCCCACTATGGAGTTGTGATGGGGGGCGGGGCCGGGGGGGCATGTGACAGATGTAGATTTTGCAAGGCCTTAGATACTATGGAATTGGGAAGCTCTAGGTGGGGCGGGAGCCTTCCCTAAGAAGGTTTTTCAGAGCCACACGTCTTGATTTGAGGCACATTGCTTTGGACCTCTCTGCTGCCTATGAACAAGCTTGTGTCCTACCTATTGTTTTGTTGAGCTGGGGCTCTCAAAATTCTAAGTAGTTTTTTGTTTGTTTTGTTTTTAAAGACTGTAGCATTTCTCAAGAAGAAACTTCTTGTGATCTTTCTTATAAGCCTTTCAAACACTGGCCACCCAGCCCCCCTTAGGTGTGGGCAGAGTGGTCCTCAGGCCCATGAGCACCATGGATGGTGATGCACTGCACAGCTTGGCAGTGACAAGCATTCCCAAAGCATGGGAGGCCAGAGTGTGCAGAGGGCCCAGCAGCAGCCTCTCCAGAGGGGAAGGGGCCCTGCCCACCTCTCTCCCTGCTGTATCCCTGGGCCTAGAAGAGTGTCTGGCACAGAAAGTACTGAGAAGTAGCTATCGCAGGGCTAGCAGGCAGATCTAGGGTATGCTTGCCTTTGTAAGGAGTTCCTTATATTAAGATTTCTGTAACCAGCCAGGCGTGGTGGCTCACGCCTGTAATCCCAGGACTTTGGGAGGCCAAGGTGGGTGGATCACGAGGTCAGGAGTTTAATACCAACCTGGCCAAGATGGTGAAACCCTGTCTCTACTAAAAATACAAAAAAAAAAAAAATTAGCCAGGTGTGGTAGCGGGCACCTGCAATCCCAGCTATTCAGGAGGCTGAGGCAGAGAACTGCTTGAACCCAAGAGGCAGAGGTTGCAGTGAGCCGAGATCACGCCACTGCACTCCAGCCGTGGTGCCAGAGTGAGACTCCATCTCAAAAAAAAAAAAAAAAAAGATTTCTGTAACCAATTGGCTCCTATAGTCAGAGGAACCTGACCCAGGTGAATTATAAATCATTGTAAATGCAAGACGCCCTTCTCCCTGGTGAGGAGCACAGACATTCACCCTTTGGACACACATCCTCATTAACCCTCCCTTTCAGGAGCTCCATCCTTCAGCAACCCTTCTTCCCCCAGGCCACCTCAAACTCCTATAACACACCACTCTTCATTAGAAATTAAAAGGGGCTAAAGGAGTGCGATGACTGCTTAAGGTACAAGTAGATTTACTACTGAATACAGAAAAAATATAAAAGCAGTGCCTGATTATGACAGGATCCTGCTCAAAATAATTCACCAATAAGTTGCTTCTTTGGAACTGAAAATGAACTTTTCCCTATGGAAAAAATGTCACAAATGATGGTTAGGACCTCAGGATAGCTCACAAAAGCCCACTGAACCCCACAGCGTCCCAGGCTGCCACTATTTTAATAGCATGTTCATGGGAAACAGAATCCTAAGTTTAAATTAGGGAATTTCTCAGCCACAGGAAAGAAGATACCCTGACATTGCTGGTGGCTTATTCATGCCCCACACCCCTTAAAGTAAGCCCTCTCCCTGGATCAGAAATTGCCCTAAGGCCCCAAAAGCACAGGCGACCGAAGCAAAAATAGACAAATGGAATCACGTCAAGTTAAAAAGCTTCTGCACAGCAAAGGAAAACAATCAACAAAGTGAAGAGACAGCCCACAGAATGGGGAAAAATATTTGCAAACCATCCATCTGAGAAAGGATTAATAACCAGGATATATAAGAAGCTCAAACAACTCAATAGGAAAAAAAAAATCTAATAATCTAATTTAAAAACTGGGCAAAAGATCTGAACAGATATTTCTCAGAAGAAGACATACAAATGGCAAACAGGCATATGAAAAGGTGCTCAACGTCACTGATCACCACAGAAATGCAAATCAAAACTACAGTAAGATATCACACCCCATTAAAATGACTTTTTTTTTTTTTTTTTTTTTGAGATGGAGTCTTGCTCTGTCGCCCAGGCTAGAGTGCAGTGGCGCAATCTCGGCTCACTGCAAGCTCTGCCTCATGTGTTCACACCATTCTCCTGCCTCAGCCTCCCAAGTAGCTGGGACTACAGGCGCCCGCCACCACGCCTGGCTAAGTTTTTGTATTTTTTTAGTAGAGACGGGGTTTCACCGTGTTGGCCAGGATGGTCTCGATCTCCTGACCTCGTGATCCACCCGCATCAGCCTCCCAAAGTGCTGGGATTACAGGCGTGAGCCACCACACCTGGCCTAAAATGACTTTTATCTAAAAGATAGGCAATAACAAATGCTAGCGAGGGTATGGAAAAAAGGAAACCATCGTACACTGTTAATGGGAATGTAATTTAGTACAACCGCTATGGAGAACAGTATAGAGGTTCCTCAAAAAACTAAAACTAGAACTACCATATGACCCAGCAATCCCAATGCTAGGTATATACCCAAAAGAAAGGAAGGCAGTGTATTGAAGAGATATCTGCACTCCCATGTTTATTGCAGCAGTATTCACAATAGCAAAGATTTGGGAGCAACCTAAGGGGCCATCGGTAGCTAAATGGATAAAGAAATTGTGGTACATATACACAATGAAGTACTATTCAGTCATAAAAGAGAATGAGATCCTGCCATTTGCAACAATATGGATGGAACTGGAGGACATTATGTTAAGTGAAATAAGTCAGGCACAGAAAGACAAACTTCAACTGTTCTCACTCACTTGTGGGAGCTGAAAGTTAAAACAACTGAAATCATGGGGACAGAGACTAGAATATTGGTTATCAGGGGCTGGGAAGGGTAGTGGGGTGGAGGAAGGAAACTGGGGATGGTTAATGAGTACAAAAATCCAGTGAGATAGAAAGAAGTAAGTTCTAGTATTTGATAGTACAACAGGGTAACTACAGTCAACAATAATTTATTATATATTTAAAAATAACTACAAGAGTATAACTGGAATGTTTGAAACACAAAGAAATGACAAATGCTTGAGGTCAGAGATACCCTATTTACCTTGATGTGATTATTACACATTGTATACCTATATCAAAACATCTCATGTACCCCATAAATATATACACTATGTACCTATTAAAATTTTTAAAATAAATTGTCTTAAGGTAACAGTTTTCAAATTTTTTTTTGCAACCCACAGGAAGAAGTGTATTTATAGTGAGAGCCTGCACATACATACATACACCACATATACATACATACACCACATATACATACATACACCACATATACATACATACACCACATATAAAAAACCAAAAGTTTCATAAGACAAAATGTGTGATGGGCTCAGAATTGAATATTTTCTATTATGTTATAGTTCTTCTTTTTTTCTTTTTTTTTTTTTTTTGAGACAGAGTCTTGTTCTGTCACCCAGGCTGGAGTGCAATGGCGCAGTCTGGGCTCACTGCAACCTCCACCTCCTGGGTTCAAGCGATTCTCCTGCCTCAGCCTCCCGAAAAGTTGGGATTACAGGCGCCGCCACCACACCCAGTTAATTTTTGTATTTTTAGTGGAGACGGGGTTTCACCATGTTGGTCAGGCTGGTCTGCAACTCCTGACCTCGTGCTCCACCTGCCTCAGCCTCCCGAAGTGCTGGGATTACAGGCGTGAGCCACTGCGCCAGGCCTATGGTTCATTTTTTAAAACGCTCATTGTGACCTAATAAATTAACTTCCCAGATGACTCATGGGTTTGGACCCACAACATAAAACACCACTGCCCCAAACAATCTGAACCGACGTGCACATAGTAAGTGATGGCTACTGACATTGAGTTTCACAACTTCCTCAACCGGACATTGAAATTATAATTATGAACAGAAATATAAAATTGAGACAATTTCTTGAAAATGTTTCAGAAATGCATACGCCCCTTGGTTTTAGGCTTCTACCTGTTTTAGCTCCTCCTTTTCTAACTGGTTAAAAATGCAGGTGTTGGCAGAAAACCTGAGGATAATTATAGACCCTAGATGACAAAGACAGAGATGGCAAATCATGCTGATGAAAAGCCTGAAGATCTGTAAATCAGAAAAAATTCCTGGTTATTCAGAATATACAGACATCATTCCAGTCAAAACTTGGCCTTTGGCACCGGAGCAGTGAGGCAAACTGGCTGGTCATGAGAAGCCGGCATTACTTCTGGCCGCTCCAGAGGCAGGTGGAAGCAGAGCGTCCAAGCCTTCGAGCCCCCCTTGGTCTTGGTATGGACCTACCGCCTTTCTCCCCAGAGGACAGTCAAAAGATTCTGGGTTAGGGATGCCTCTGGAGACTCTAAGGACACTAAGCAGCTTAAAAGGGCTTCTATGAGCCCATGAGTAAAGTCCTCATGCAGGCCTCACCCAGCAAGCAGTTGAGCTCAGTGTATTAGAAATGAGAGCAGCCTGCGCAACATAGTAAGACCTTGTCTCTACAAAAAATAAAAAATTAGCCAGGCGTGGTGGTGTATGCCTGTAGCTGTAGCTACTTGGGAGGCTGAGGTGGGAGGATGGCTTGAGCCTGGGAGGTTAAGGCTGCAGTGAGCCAAGACTCCACTACTGCACTCCAGCCTGAGCAACAGGAAAAAAAAGGAAAGAAAATAAAAGAGCAACGGAGGAAGGGAGGGAGGGAGGGAGAAAGGCAGGCAGGCAGGAAGGAGAGGCTGGGCATGGTGGCTCATGCCTGTAACCCCAGCACTTGGGAAGAATGAGGCAGAAGGATCACTTGAACCCAGGAGTTTGAGACCAACCTGGACAACATGGGGAGACCTCATCTCTACAAAAAATAAATTAAAAAATGAGCCAGGCCAGGTGGCACACACCTGAAGTCTTAGCTACTCGGGAAGCTGAGGTGGGAGGATTGCTTGAGCCTGGGAGCTGTGACCTGCAGTGAGCTGTGATCGTGCCACTGCACTCCAGCCTGGGCAACAGGGCAAGATCCTGTCTCAATATTAATAATAATAATAATAATAATAATAATAATAATAACAACAATAATCATAAAAAAGAGAAATGAGACAATACTCTGATTTTCACCCCAAGATGGATTCAAGCAACATTCCCAAGACCACCGCCAGCCCTCCTACAACCAGCTTTGGCTGATGGTGACTGAATATGCTCGGTGCCCAGGGTCACCCTCACTAGAGGCATGCCTCAGCCAGAGCACAGCACTGAAGAGTCAGCGTGCACAGGGCTGAGGCCACCGCCCCCTGCAACGAGAATGGGCTCCCCAACCAAATCTACCCACGGCTGGGGTCATAAGATGAGAATCCTTCCCAGCAATCCCTCAGATTCCTCTTTCCTTGTGTCTGAGAGCCTGGTACCCTCACAAGTGTTCTTCCCCAGGGTGTCTGTCCTCCTTGAGACACGTCCTATGGGTTTTCATCCCCATATGTGTTTTCTGCATTGTCATATTTTAAATCCCATTCAAGAGACTGCAGAACATTATTTCCACATTTAATTTCAAATGGTTTGAATGACATTTCCAAAAGGAAAATGCACCAATCTCAGAAATGTTTTACTCCACTGAGTTCATCTTTAACTTTCCATTTCTGTACTTTCTTTCCTTCTTGTGTTGGACTATTTTTTTTTTTTAAAGATGGAGTCTCACTCTGTCACCCAGGCTGGAGTGCAGTGGTGCGATCTCAGCTCACTGCAAGCTCCACCTCCCAGGTTCACGCCATTCTCCTGCCTCAGCCTCCCAAGTAGCTGGGACTACAGGTGCACGCCGCCATGCCTGGCTAATTTTTTTTTTTTGTATTTTTAGTAGAGATGGGGTTTCACCGTGCTAGCCAGGATGGTCTCGATCTCCTGACCTCATGATCCGCCCACCTTGGCCTCCCAAAAGTGCTGAGATTACAGGCGCCCGCCACCGTGCCCGGCTAATTTTCTGTACTTCTAGTAGAGATGGGGTTTCACTGTGTTAGCCAGGATGGTCTCGATCTCCTGACCTCGTGATCCGCCCACCTCGGCCTCCCAAAGTGCTGCGATTACAGGCGTGAGCCACTGCGCCTGGCCGTGTTGGACTATTTTTAAGAAATAAAGTGATTTTTTTTGGTATAATAAATAATGGGAAGATGCACAATGTCAACACCAAACTTAAATAGCTTTGATTCATTTGGGTTCCCACCTTCATCCACTTATAATTCATTTTAACCTATAGGTTATAAATGATTAATTACTCATATTTTAAAATCATCAAAAAACTTATATCATTGAGGTTGTATCAACTACAAACAATGTATGACTGTAGGCTTGCATTGGTGATCTGAGAAAAGGCTCCCAGCAGGACTGAAGGCAAGAATATTCAGAGAACACTCAATAGAAAACTGTTACATACTTTTCAAATTTTCATTTGGTGATATGATTCATAAAACCAACTAATGAGAATTCTATATTAGAAAAACAATATATGTGAACCAAAGTAAAACTAGCTACTAATTTTTTTGTTAAGTCCTCCCATAAAGGGAATGTTTTCCAGAAATGTGTTAGCAGGAGTAGCTTGGATCTGCACTGTCCACCATATATTCGTATATATCCACGTGTGCATTTAGGTGCCTAGGTCTATATCTGGGTACATGCATACAAATTTCCTGAGCAGTCAAAATCCTATTGGTCGTAAGACAAAAGAGCAGGGGCACTGCCCATGAAGTTATCAGTTCCAGGCCTTCACTTTCTAATTGACCACTTCAGGGATACTTTTATCACGTGTCAACTTGAAACCCACACTCAATTTTTCCTTTTAAACCATGTTGCATCTGTAATACAGCAATGTTTTGGATATACTGTGGCATGTTCTGCTAGGAATATTCCTTTAGAAGCAAAGCTTAACCAAGGGTGAAAAGGAGGGAAACCTGCTAAATGTTTTCACAGCTATCAACTACTCAAAAGAATACTATAGGAAAAAACCACATTTTCACACTTTAAATATTTTCCACTAGCCTTAGCAATAAGGCAAACTATTTAAAACTAGTAAATATAGATTTAAATAAAACACAAAAGGATATTCGATACAACAATAAATAGCCTCAGCCTAACATTAGTGAACCTAGTGAAACATTAAAGATAATATTTTATGACAATGAACACACAAAAACCATAGTGAAATGTACAAGCTCCAAGATAAATGATTTTTTAAAACCCATAATGTGATGAGCAAATATATTAAATCTTAAGTATGCAATTGTCCAGTCTATTCAATTGGCTTTGTGTGAAAAAAAAAAACAATTATTTTGAGTTAGGTACTTTGGGCATTAGTTTTCATGATTAAAAAACAAAAAATGAACAAATTCAAGTTACTTTTATAGTATCAAGAGAGATTAAAGTCAGATTATTCTGTTTAATTAAAGTCTAAACTACATAGAGAATAGAAATATTCAACTATGTATATGACAATCACATGCCTGGAATTTTCCTGCATAATTTCACTTTTGAATATTTTATCCCATTATCTATTTCCTAAATATATTCAAATCAGGTACTCAGGCTATGCATACAATTTTTCTTTAAGATAAGGTCTTGCTATGTTGCCCAGGCTAGAGTGCAGTGGTACAATCATGGCTCACTGCAGCCTTGAACTCCTGGGCTCAAGTGGTTGTCCTGCCTCAGCCTCCTCAGTAGCTGGGACTGCAGACACATGCCACCATGCCCAGCTAAGTTTTTAACTTTTCTTTTGTACAGATACGGTCTCGCTGTGTTGGCCAGGCTGGTTTCAAACTCCTGGCCTCAAGCAATCCTCCTACCTCGGTCTCCCAAAGTGCTGGTATTACAGGTAAGAGTCACCACATCCAGCCCAAATTTGTGGTTCTAAAAATAGAGTCACCTCTGTAGGCAAAAGGGATGAGTTGTATGTTTATCTTAATTATTGTTTTTGTCTTCTGTTACATATAAATGCATTTACATGACTGCTAAACCATCAGAGCACTCCTTTAAAAATGACTCTAAATGCTTATGTCCTTGGGTTGGAATTGGCCAAGGATTTATTGTTATGGTTACCAACAATGCATAATTAAAGCATAGTAGAGTTATTTTAGCTTGCTTAGAGGCTTATATTCCAAAGAGTAATGGAATCTACAAATAACAATACACACATTGTGTGGGCATTAATGACCATGCTGCGCGTCCACAGAGTGACCACAAGCCCCGGCTTGCCTGGACGTCCTGGCTGGCTCCTGATGCCCCAGCATCTATAACAGTACTACTTTCACTCTCAAAAATATCCAGATTAGGATGATAAATTCTAACCTGGATATTTCATCTATATGAAGATTCACAGATTGCCGGTTTTCCAATGGCCTTTATTGTTACATCATTAGGGTCTTCAAGCAGATGACTTTTTTCAAAATGCAGTTGACTCAGACCTAAAATTCAGCCTCAAGTGAAAAAGCACACATAAGAGACAAGGCGGGCATGGGCTTGTCCAAAGAGCCCCAGCTTTGGAACAGGACCTGTGGTTGCGATCCCAACTCAACCCCTTAGTTTGGTACTGGGGAAGTTCTATCCCCCTTCTGCTCCTTGGCTCTCTGACCCAGTGATGGGAGGGTTAACTGATGGATTGGCAACCTGTGTACCATCTCGTGGGGACCTAAGAGTCATACTACCCAGATTCAAACCCTAATTCTATCAATGCTAACTTACCTCAGGCAAGTAACTTAACCTTTCTGTGTTTCCGTTTCCTCCTTGGAAAAATGGTAACAATAAATAAAACTTATCTCACACAGTTGTTGAGAGTGCTACATGAAATAATGCTGAAAATGTTAGCACAGTGCCCAGAGCATAGTAAGCTCTCAAAAAATGTACACACGTATGTGGCTACAGATTTTATTCTTGCTTAATATTTCTTTGTGGGACTGTTGGGCAGATACTGTTCTGATCACTGCGAAATCCCACATGTCTAGCACAGAGTCTGAAACACAATAGGTAGTTAATAAATATTTGTTCAGATGATGTTGTGAAATGCATAAGGCCCACATATATTGTGTGTGTGTATGTCTATGTAATATTTTACACAAATAAATAACTTTCAATAATTTGGAGTAAGAAAAGAAAAGCCCATCTGAATTAGTAAAAAGAAATGCAAAGAGAATTACTTGTCAACCACAGAAAGCAAGTAGAAGGTTAACAGGTGTAGTTTAATAGCATCATTAAGCTGGGCACAGTGGCTCATTCCTGTAATCCCAGCACTTCAGAAGGCTGAGGCAGGGGGACCATTTGAGCCCAGGCATTTGAGATCAACCAGGGCAACATGGGGAGACATCTCTACAAAAAATTAAAAAATAAAAATTAGCCAGGTGTAGCTGGTGGTCTCAGCTACTCAGGAGGCTAACGTAGGAGACTCACTGGAGTCTGGGTGGTCGAGAATGCAGTGAACTGTGATTGTGCCATTGCAGTCCAGCCTAGGCAACAGAGCAAGACCTTGTCTCCAAAAAAAAAGGCACCGTTGACTTGGATAACTAGATAAGAATGATCTGTAATTGGCTTCTTTGTATGCAAATTAATGCATCTGCTATGTTTAAAAATTCTCCTTGAAAGCTTTTCAGAAATATGAATGGATGTATGTATACGGATACACACAGACATCATTCATAAATATATATTCACACTTTGTAGGAATTTTATGGTTTTATTATTATTATTATTATTATTTGAGATGAAGTCACACTCTGTAGCCCAGGCTGGAGTGCAGTGGCGCGATCTCGGCTCGCCGCAACCTCCACCTCCTGGGTTCAAGCAATTCTCCTCCCTCAGCCTCCCAAGTAGCTGGGATTACAGGTGCGTGCCATGGCACCTGGCTAATTTTTTTTTTATTTTTAGTAAAGACAGGGTTTCACCATGTTGCCCAGGCTGCTCTTGAACTCCTGACCTCAGGTGATCCACCTGCCTCGGCCTCCCAAAGTGTTAGGATTACAGGCATGAGCCACCGTGCCTGGCTATGGTTTTAAAAATTACATTCTGTGGCAATTTTTTTCTTCTTTACCACATTTCACTGGCAAGACAGGGAATATGCAATATGCTGGAAAGACTAGATTTGACAGAAATGGCTTAGGGCAGTGATAACACTGATTGATCCACCTCCAGAGATGGGTTTTCATGGAGAATTTTCAACACAGGGAGAGGAGGGGCTTAATAATTGGGAATTCTTCCACTCAACCTTAGCACTTTCATCTTTGGGTGAGCACAATGGCAAACTGGGTAGCCTCTATTACCCCGGCACTTACAAAGATAAAGTTTAAATTAGGTTGGACGCAGTGGCTCATGCCTGTAACCCCAGCACTTTGGGAGGCGGACAGATCACTTGAGACCAGGGGTTCAAGACCAGCCTGGCCAACATGGCGAAATCCCGTCTCTACTAAAAATAAAAAAATTAGCCAGGCATGGTTGCACATGACTGTAGTCCCAGCTACTCAGGAAGCTGAGAAACAAGAATTGCTTGGGCCTGGGTGGGGGATGGAGTGATGCAGTGAGCCAAGATTGCACCACTGCACTCCGACCTGGGCGAGAGAGTAAGGCTAAGAAAAAAAGTTTAAATTAGACCACAACCACACTCAGGACCTGTCTTGCTAATATTCCATCTTGCCACTGTGACTATAATGGAGTGAGGGCATGGAGAGAATCCAGAACCACTAATTTTTCCTACTTACCCCTCATAGAACCATCATTTTATCTGTACCCTACCCAAGAAAAGAAGATCCAAGGCATACTGTGCACAACAAAGTTAATAATATCTGCTACTACACATGAAATGTCTTACTTTAAACCTTGCCTCTTAAAATCAGAGATCTCTCTCTAAAAGGAGGGGGCCAGGAATGTAGTGATTGATACTCAAACAGCCCTGGCAAGAGGAATGGCTCAACAGTGGGGAGCAGGTGTCTCAGGTGCCAGGGAGCAGATCCCACTGTCCAAGCAGAGTTGGCCACATGAACCTGTGCAGAAGGCACTGGAGGCCCTGCCCAGCCCAGATGTGCTGGCACTGCATCAGCTGAAGACAGGCTCACCAGGTCCCACCTCTGTTTTCAAGCATCAGGAGCTAACAGGTGACCTTTCTATATAGACCACTCAATATTTTCTTACCAGGACTTTAAGACCTTGGTAAACATTAATAATTCTATTTATGCATACATTTAATGATCTGCAGCAAGGGTGAGCAATGAAGGTTAACATAACTGCGGTAAAGTGTTTGTAAAGGTGCAGGTGGCATTTTGCTTGGGGAGATAAAATTGTTATTCCGAAAACATAATTTGAAGAGTCTCTGCTGAAAATATATATAAAGCTTTGAATTTCACATTACGTGAAATTCCACAATTAAAGTTAATATAATCACTCTTTTAACTTAGCAAATGTACTCTGTTAAAATTCAAACTCATTAAAAGTTGAATTCTACAAACATTAAGCACTGCTGGTCTCAAAGAATGTATAGTCTAATGGGAGAGAAAAACATTTAATCAAGTAAATGTTTAATCAACACAATGTTTAAAAAAGTGTTGTAAGAATAAAGCTATAATAGGAACCACACCAAGCACTTTATATATATTATCTTTAGTCCATCTGTCTCAGCAAAATAAGCAGTAGTATTGTCACCATAAAGATGAGGAAACTGAGACTGGGGAGATTAAATAACTTGCCTGAGCTCATACAGCCAGTAAATGGAAAGACCAGAATTGAGACCAAATCTGTCCAACTCCAAACCCTGTCCTCTTCCCCCAGTCTTCATGGTCTCTCCAAGAGTAGGACAGAGCATTAACAAGAGTTATGGGAGGCCGGGACAGGACCACTCAGTCCAGCATGCTAGGGAATAGGTAAGGCTTCTAGGACATAGGACACAGCATCTCTGGAGGTGAGAATGATTTGCTGTGTGAAGACAAGGAAGGAACACAGGAAAAAGCAATAAGCTGCGCAAAGCCAGGAGGGCTGAACATGTGGAAGGGGAGGCTGAATGGCCAGACCTGACCTCACTGGGAGATGAGGGTGGACCCTGGCATGTGGAAAACAAGGTTGGACCTGGGTAGGGGCCAGGCTAGGAAGGCCTGGGCTAAAGACAGGACCTCACTCTGCAAACATTGGAGAAGTCTCAATTTGATCCTGGAAAAGGTTGGGGGCGTGGGGGGGGGGGGGGGGGGGTGCGGATTATAAAAATCATGACAGAGAAAGGCAGCAGATTTGAGAAGGATTTGGGTCAATTGACCTTGTTAATGACCCCCAGGTACATTTCATTACGAAGACCTAATGAAACGTACCTGGGGTCATTAACAAGGTGAGTTAAAAGGCGGACTCTCAAGCTGCTGGCTTGGGTGACAGAGCACACGATGGTGTCCTGATCAACCGAGATGGGAACCCAGGAGCAGAACCAGCCCTGGCACCCTCTGCAGCTGCCTGCCTTGGAGTAAGATTAAGCCAGACAGTGTGTGGGAACAGGAGTGTTCAGGAGGCCATTTTAGAGCAAGATGTGCCTTCCTGGAGCTGCCGCTCCGGGAATGAGCGGGGACGTCTGGGGATGGGGAAGAAGACCTAGCAATGGAAAGAAGGTGCTCGAGGCCAGAGAGCGCGATCTGATACCTCCTTCACAGCCTTTGTCACGTGACACAGTGTCCTGCTAACAGAGTAGGAAAGAAACCCAATCCTGACTCCCAGTCTACAATGTCTCGATTTCTGTCATATTCCTTACAAGGGAGAAACAGAACATTATTTTCTCATCTTGTATCAAGTATCTCTGTTTTTCCTAGCTATTTCATGACATTTAAAAATTTATTTAAAAAAATAAGTAATACATCCACATTAAAAAATATTCAAATGATCAAAAGAAGCACAAAATAATAATTTAGTCTCCTTTTTCATACTCCAAGCTCTCAATCTCTTCCCCTTTTCCACGGGGAAGGTCATCACTGTTAAAGTCTTCTTGCGTGTCCTTCCTGAAATAATTGCTATATAAATATTTATTATTATTACTATTACATGTTTACATCAACACAGATGGCTCTATCTGATTATTTTCTTCATCATTTCTGGTTCATTTCTTTTTATAGATCCAAGTTATCATCTGGGGTTATTTCCCTTAAGCCTAAAGAAATTCCTTTAGCATTTCTCATAGTCAGATTCTTTGCAACAAATTCTCTTAGTTTTTGTTTAATTATAAAGGTCTTTATTTGGGCTTCAATTTTGAAGCATAGTTTTGCTGGATGTAGAACCCTGGGTTGATATTTTGTCTTTCAATACGTTTACCTTCTACCCTCCACTGTTTCTGATAAGAAGTCGGCTGTTAGTTATATTATTGTTCCTTCTGTGCACCTTCTTTTTTTCTCAGGCAGCTTTCAAGACTTTCTTATTTTTGGATTTCAGCAATGTGGCTCTCATGTGCATGTGTGTTTTAATTTATCTTGCTGAGTGTCTGTTAAGGGATCAGTGAGTTAATGGATTTCACCGAATTTGGAACATTTCTGGTCATTATCCCCTCAAATATTTTTTCTGCCCTAATCTCTTTTTTGCTTCTGGAACTCCAACTATACATGTTAGACTGCTTGGTACTGTCCCACAGGTCTCTGAGGCTCTATTTGCTTTTCTTCAATCTTTTTCTTTTCCTCAAACTGAGTACATACGATTGATCTATTTTTCAGTTAACTTTGTCTGCTATTGAGCTTACTGGTAAAAATTTCTATTTAGTTCATGTATTTTCAGCTCTCTTTTCATAAAATTCACAATTTTCACCATTTTAAAGTTTAAAATTCACAATGCTGTATAAGCATCACCACTAGCTCAAGAACACTTTCATCAACACAAAAGGAAACCCCATATGCATTAAACAATCACTTCCCATTCCCTCCTCCCCTCAACCTCTGGCAACCACTAACCTTTCAGCTCTTTTTCATAGCTATTTTTTTTTTTTTTTTTTTGAGACAGAGTCCTGCATTGTCGCCCAGGCTGGAGTACAGTGGTGCCATCTTGGCTCACTGCAACCTCCACCTCCCAGGCTCAAGCGATTTTTGTGCCTCAGCCTCCCAAGTAGCTGGGATTACAGATGCGTGCCACCATGCCCAGTTTTGTCTTTTTAGTAGAGACGGGGTTTTGCCATGTTGCCCAGGCTGGTATCAAACTCCTGACCTCAAGTGATCCGTCCACTTCTGCCTCTCAAAGTGCTGGGATTACAGGCATTAGCTACCACACCGGGCCTTATTTCTTTTCTTCTCTTCTCTTCTTTTCTTTTTTTTTTTTTTTTTTTTTGAGACAGGATCTTGCTCTGTTGCCCAGGCTGGAGTGCACTGGTATGATCTCGGCTCACTGCAACCTCTGCCTCCCACGTTCAAGAGATTCTCCTGTCTCAGTCTCCCACACCTGGCTAATTTTTGTATTTTTAGTTAGAGACAGGGTTTTGCCATGTTGGCCAGTCTGGTCATGAATTCCTGGCCTCAAGTGATCCACCCACCTGAGCCTCCCAAAGTGTTGGGATTACAGGTGTGAGACACTGCACCTGGCCCATAGCTACTATTTCTAAGCTGATACTCCCTATCTGTTCATTCATTGTGTATATATTTTTATTAAGTCTTTGAATGTATTTATGGTAGATGCTTTAAAGTCCTTGTCTATTAATTGTAACATCTCTATCATCTTGAGTTTGACTTCTATTATCTACTTTTTTCCCATTTCTACCTCTATCTAGTGGGGTTTTTTTGTTTTTGTTTTGTTTTTGTTTTTGTTTTTGAGACGGAGTCTCACTCTGTCACCAGGCTGGAGTGCAGTGGCACAATCTCGGCTCACTGCAACCTCCGCCTCCCAGGTTCAAGGGATTCTCTTGCCTCAGCCTCTTGAATAGCTGGGACTACAGGTGCCCACCAGCACACCTGGCTAATTTTTTTTTGTAGAGATGGGGTTTCACTATGTTGGCCAGGCTGGTCTCAAACTTCTGACCTCAGGCAATCCGCCTGCCTCGGTCTCCCAAAGTGCTGGGATTACAGGCATGAGCCACAATGCCCGGCCTCTAGTGGTTTCTGATAGGACACTGGACATGATGATCGATATGTTATAGAGATTCCAGATTCTGCACATTTCTCTGAAAACTAATTTTTGTTCTAGCAGACAGCTAACTTGGCTGAACACAAATACCAAGTTCTGTCTTCCCTATGGTAGGCAGTGGCCAAGATCTTTGCTTAGCTTTTTTCAGGCTTAAAGCTGCTACTTTTTCACCAGGTTTGCAGACACATAGTTTAGTAGCCAACCAAGGATTTGTGCCATTTCATATGCAGATTTGGGTGTTTGTGCCCTCTGTAGCTCCCTCCTCTCTGGGGTTTCCCTCTTAATTTTCTGACTGCTCTGCCAGTTTCTACCTCTGCCCTCTAACATCGCAATACAGTAAGGCTGTGGCTTTTGGCCACTTAATTAGCTTTGGTAGTACCTTCAGGTTAAAGCTACAAACCTGCGAACCTTATCCACCGCAGTTTGTCTTTTGAGGTAGATTCTCCTCCAGTTTCTGCCTGATTTTGCTTGCTTTCTGGTGACTTACAATAGTTTTTAAAAATACTTTGTGTGGGGCCAGGTGCGGTGGCTCACGCCTGTAATCCCAGCACTTTGGCAGGCTGAGGCGGGTGGATCACGAGGTCAAGAGATTGAGATCATCCTGGCTGGTCAACATGGTGAAACCCCGTCTCTACTAAAAATACAAAAATTAGCTGGGCGTGGTGGTGCATGCCTGTAGTCTCAGCTACTCGGGAGGCTGAGGCAGAAGAATCGCTTGAACCCGGGAGGTGGAGGTTGCAGTGAGCCGAGATCACGCCACTGCACTCCAGCCTGGGCGACTGAGCGAGACTCCAACTCAAAAAAAAAAAATTTGGTGTGAACCTTACAAATCTACATAAAATACAGGGGGATTAGTACAATCAAGCTATTCTACCATTTATGGGAACTACCTTATTCTTTTCAACAGCTACATCATTACTATGATATGACTATCCCTGTATTTAATGAATCTTCAATTTATGGGCATTTTATTATATATACACACATATATATGTATGTAATATATGTATATATTATATATTTGCATATAAATTATATATGTGTATACATACATACACACACACACACACACACACACACACACACACACATATAAATATTTGGAGACAGGGTCTGGCTCTGCCACCCAGGCTGGAGTGCAGTGGCACTATCTCAGGTCACTGCAACTTCTGCCTCCCAGGCTCCAGCAATCCTCCCACCTCAACCTCTGGAGTAGCTGGGACTACAGGCATGTGCCACCACGCGTGGCTAATTTTTCTATTTTTTGTGGAGACGGGGTTTCACCATGTTGCCCAGGCTGGTCTCGAACTCCTGAGCTCAAGCAATCCACCTGCCTCTGCCTCCCAAAGTGCTGGGATTACAGGCATGAGCCACCACACCTGGACTTATTTTTATTAATATCTTTTTGGTAACGGTAAAAGAATCCTCCTTTCCAAAGGTGTCCAAAGTAGGTGGCTAAAGTGTAGTGGTTCAGCAAACATGCTTCAGAAACAGGGGTCTAGCTCCTGCTCCATCCCTTAGTAGGCATGTAAATTTGGATAAATTACTTAACTTCCCTGAATCTCACTTGCTTCATCTGTAAAATAGGCAAAAGAATATTTCCTCATGATAATATGAATGTATAAAAGTACAGTGCTTGGCATACAGAAAGAGCTCGGGAGACTGTAGTCTTCTCCAAGAATAAGAACAGGATTTAAGAGAGGGCAGAGCTGGGGTTAAGATCAACAGTACAGGGCAAATGGGAACAAGGGGGCTCAGCTGGAATGGGAGGTCACAGGGGAAAGGTGAAAGAACAAAAAGAAGAAAGAAAAAAGAGAGGCCAAAAATAATATGTCTTTATACTAGGTAAGATTTCATCAAACGCTTTTCTTATTCAGAACTACTTTAGTCAAAACTTGTGAAATAGGCAAAGTTCATCCTTGCCAGCACTCCCCTGCCCCCAACTTCTCCACTTTTAGCACGTCTCTGAACCCTCTGGTGCCTGTGTTATAAATAGTCATGTTTTTCAGGGACTGTACTGACCAGCAGCCCTACTAAAGAGCCTTCTCCAACTCCAGGAACACCACTTCTCACAAAGATATTAATATTTGCATGATGAGTGACTCCAGAATAAACAGAAAAGAGGACTTTTTTTTTAAAGGAATGGATTTGAAAGAGGCATTTGACAATTTATCAGGATGATACCTCTCTGAAAAAAGCATTGCTTAAGGGGCTTACATGACAGTTAAACAAGAAATGTTCCAAGCTGCTTCTGAAACAGAAGATGGGGCTTTGTAGCCAGTATCGAATGTGCTTCTGCTAGATGAGAAAAATCCACTTCCAGCTTAGGCCCCCATCCTCCCAGGGGTGCAAGGCTACCTAGGCAGAGAAGCCACATCCAACTAACTTCGGGCAGTTCTCAGATATGGTGGGGCAGGGGTGAGCAGAGCCTCTTCGACAACACAACTGAAGGCCCTGTACCTGGTGACTGAACAGGTCCATTAGCAGAGGTCACCCTCAAACCAGTAAATACCATCTCCAAGGAGAGGCGCTAGAACACTGTGAGATCCTCACAAGAGGGTAAGCACAACATCTCCTCTGTAAAGGAAGAAGTCTCGACAAGTGGGCTTTAAAAAGGAACCCTGAGCAATAGGAGCCCAGGGACCAGAGGGTGCAGTGGTTTCACCCGGACAACACGATCTCCTGGGCTGGGGCCACCTCTCTCCAGCCCAATCCCATCTGTGTCCACTTTAAAGAAACAGACTTTGAGATGAAGGACAGAAATAT
The DNA here is from genome assembly GCF_029281585.2 of Gorilla gorilla gorilla. Lineage (NCBI taxonomy): Eukaryota > Metazoa > Chordata > Mammalia > Primates > Hominidae > Gorilla > Gorilla gorilla. The sequence goes on along the minus strand of NC_073238.2, from coordinate 114,342,709 downwards.
TAAAGGCCTACCCTTCCCTCTGTGGGAAGCCTCTCAAGCTGCCCATGAGAATCAGAATAAATGCTTCCTGGTGGCCAAAGAGACAAGCAGTGAAGTCCACAGTACAGAGAAGGAGCTGCAGATGGAATCAGCATCTCTCGATACCATATGACCCAGGAGCAGGAGGACCACCCAACCCCACAGCAGGGAGAGCGCTGCCCAGATAGGGGAGGGGATGAGGGCCAACCAGGGGCAATCAGTAACCTGTCTAAACCTGGAGGAGGGGGAAGGCGGATAGATGGGGACTTGGAGCACTGAGATTTCAACAGACACATTTGTACTTGTCAGGAGGCAACGTCTACAGAATGGGTTCTTGAATTCTTCTCTAATCATCTGGTTTTCTTCCTGGTTTCAGATAAAGAACCACTCTCAGGATGGTGAACAGAAACACTGAAGCTGGGATAGCCCCCTGTCAGGGCCATTTGTCATTTCCACAGGCCAAGAACCTGGACGCTGTCCCCACATTGGGGAACCCTCCAATGCATAAGCCAAATGGGAACTGGAAACACTTCCTTGTTCCCCCAACCCCAGGGCTCTCTCTGCCTGTCACACACGCCTGCCCCAGCAGTGGAATTCAGAGTCCGCGAACAAGGCAGCAGGAACTGGGCGGCAGTCGCTGTTTCAAGGTGAAAAAACCCTACAGTAACTGCGACACTTACCATAGTCAATTTTTTTTCAACTAACACAAACATTTACAATTTTATTCTTACACTTGTAGCAAGGGCCCCTCCCTTTCTCTCCCCACTCCCATCCACGAAGGCAGAAACAGAAAATAACAATATCACAATAACCAGGAGGAAATAACTGGCCATTGTACCTGCCTTTTATAGACAGATGTTTCTTGGGATTTGCCCACAACACTTAAAGGCCCATTTGTGATTCTGATAACCTAAGACTTTAAACTCTATTACACACTGATTGCTGCCCAGAGCCTCAGGCTCCAGTTTACAAGCCTGTTCTGCCTTCCTGCAGGCTCTCTATGCTTATAAATGACACCTTCCAGTGTCTTAAAGTATGAAAGGCAGCTAGTCCTGAATTCCCAGGCTGCTAATGGTTTCACATAAAATGAGCTCCTACAATTTTATTACCACCCTGGTGCAACTTCACAGGTGAGGAGCCACCAGGGAAAGGATGAGGCCATGTCTCTCACTCCTGGCCTTCTGACTTTTCCAAGCATAAGGAACTTTTCCACTCAATATTGCAAATGACTGCTCCAACTCCCAAGGCTGCTGATTAATCCAAACAAGGTCTACTATGTCACTTAAAGAAACCGAGAGTAAGTCATCAAGAAGTCTCTCTGGAGAGAGGGATGATGTGAATTCACTTCCTAAATTCACAGCTGTAAAGCTGATTAGGCCACTGATCCTCTCTATTTTTACTTAAATATATATATTTAATGGGTATCAGTTCACTTTGCATGTTGGGAAATAACTAGTGGAAAATATTAAATTTCACATTCCAATCAGATATGCCAGACACGAGTTTTGTCTACAGGCTCACAACACAAAGATTATTGTACTTGGAGAAGTGATCGTGCTAACTACACAAGTAAAAATGTTCCGATGGGTTTTGTAAACTTCACGTTTTAGTACCTCTGCATTTATATGAAGTTTTAATAACACACAACATGCCAAATACAGCACCAGTGGGCTGCTTCTGAAAGAAAACAACTCCCAAAAGCCTTTAAAACAGAGTTGATTACCAGAAAATACATGAAATTCACATGTGCAGGTATATCTAACTTTCAGCATTTTCTTCACTTTGACAGTGACTTATGGCAGGCTAAATACGTGAATGCAGGTCTGAGATTATGTAGCAACATTATTTCTCCTGGGAGAAAAACAATCTAAAACCATACAAACTAATTTTTCAATTTTCAAAAGTGGTTGACTAATAAATGCTTAGTAGGGGAAACCTTAGTTTTTTAGTCTCTTTTAAAAACAGAAAAAGCAAATTAACTCTTAAATGCCAAGTGTGAAAAACAGTTCAATGTGGCAGACTCTAGCTTTAAAACTTAAAAAAAATTTCAAATTCAAATAAAACAAAATGCCACATAAGTGGCTTACATAAAAAAGACTTCAAAACCCAACAAAACTGTACTTAAAACTCGCACACAGAAAATTTTCCTTTTTAAGACCAAAGATCTTCCAAGACCATTTGTCATAGGCTTAGAAGTGGTGAAAACTAAACCAGCTGCCAAAAATTATTTACTTTGTAGCACCAACAACTAAGGATATAACACCCACTAACTGACCTGCCGAGAAAATGCAAGGTTAATTTATTCTGCATGCTTTTGATTTTACTTCCTGTTAAAACAATACTCATCATCACACTCAACGCTTTCTTTAAGTATTTTATCTTCATCAAAAATAAAGACGAGAAAGGAACACAGAAAAAAAGGAGGGGGTGGCAAGAAACAAATCCAGATGTCTGAGTCAGAAATTAAAGATTATCCCATTAATTAAATCTATGATAAAGTACTGATGAATACTCTTTTCCTCTCAAAAGTGTCGGATTAAAAAATGAAATGATCACAATATTTACTACATTTCTGGCATATTTTTATGCACTTTTTTTCAGATTCAAAAGCACCAGCCCAAACACAAAACCAGTGTGAACTCCGCGGACAGAAAGCTCTGAGCAGTGCCGGTACTAGATGAGTCATAACCGCAGACAATCCTGCAAGTGTAGCCACCACTGGAGCCAGTTTATTAGTCCCGAAATATATAAATTCTTTGTAACTGAAGCTCTGGAATGTCATGTCTTAAATTACATCCACCTGGGACTACATTCTGATGACCAATCGGGTAGATTACTGGAACTTGAAAACCTCACTTTTTTGGTAATTGACATTTAAACTGTTTGAAGTTTCTCATTAAGGGCTCTTAACAAATTAACTACAGATGTAGGAAGCGAAGTATATAGTACACAGAGAAGTGAAGTCACCTGAAAGCTCCAAATAACTGGCAGTATTTAAATGTACATTATAAGCACATTAAGGTGAGCATGAACTGGCCCCATAAGCTGCAGAGTTCCACCACGTTTTGTCTATTCCAATTAGGTTTCACAGCGCACTGTGAATGTAATTTAAGTAAAAGAGAAAGGCAAGGGGTTCAAATGACATGGGACTAACACTTAGGCCAGGTTACAGACTGAAAGGCTAACTTGATGGAGACCGAAAGAGATTAAACATCTCCACTGGCTCCTTGTTGCCAACAGGACGTAAATCTGAAGTCAGTCCTGGGCTGGCCTGGGAATCCCTTCACAGTCTGGCCTCAACCTCCCCCGCTCTCAACGTCATGCCCAGCCCCTGGGAATCCCATACTCCACAATTACCTGCTCATAACTCCCCTACCGGGCCTGTGCCCTCTGCCAAGAACACTCTTCCCTCTGCCATACTTTAAACTCTGCCCAGAGGGCAGCTTCCCTGGGAATGATCCAGGTGCCCTCCAAAAGCCACCCCTGCCTCTGTATTCCCACAGCATGTTGCACTGATCCCTGCTTCACCACCGGCCATGGCATCTTCGTTTCAGTCAACATTTACTCAGGATCTACCACAGGCCAAGGTACTGCACTGGCCACTTGAAGACTAAGACACAATACTGGTGGAATTACTCCTCCCAGGTCTCTTCCACGCAGCCAGCCACCTCACACCGCACCCTTCTTAGAAAGCAGGCAAAAGGAGCCCGTATCTCACGTGAGATGCGCCAAAGCACCTTCTGGAACCTGGAACAGCAAAGATCCTCAGGAAATGTTCTTCCCTTCTCTCTTCTTAGGAGCTGCCTCAGTAATGCTCGGAGCCTGGGACTCAGAGCCTGGGAGGCATGACTCCCGTTCTTGTCAGAAGAATGTATAAAGGAGGGACTGAATAATACAAAGATGTGCCATAGGTGCCTCTTACTTCATACTACTGGTATGTTTTAGAATTTTTTGTTACAAAAAATTGTTCTAGGAAATATTTTTCCATTTACCTATGTAATACAATCAATAAGTTCTGCAAGAAATGGCTTGTCCTTACTAAAACCCAGATTTAAAAGTATTTTTTTAAAAAAGGGAAAATCACATCAAGTAGTAAACCATATGGTTGTGAAGTTTCTTATCCTTCATTAACAATAATCCCTCAAATTATTAACATTTTGCTAATTCCCCAAACCAGTAATTAATAAAATGCACCTGTGTCAACAGTCCTGTTTCCACCTTTGTAAATCACTTCCTTGGCCGAACCCTGGGCTCCTCAATTAGCACATTAAATGTTTGCGGAGCCTAAACGCTGCTAATCCCTGCTGATCACTGGCTAGTTGCTAATGCTTAGTGGTTCCCACAGAAAAAAAATGTGTGGGGCCATGCAAGGTCTGAGAGCCATGCCAGTTAGCAGTTTCCCCCAGGTTCCCAGAAGGGACAGGGGTGAGTAAACATGGTGCCTGGTCCTCAAGGAGCTTACAGCCCGATGGACAGCAAACGAACAGCACAACTCCCAAGTCGGGGACTCAGCCCAAGACAGGCCAAGGTGATGAACCAGCTCCGATGGAGAAGGCATGAGAGCAGAGGAGCTCTTCCACACGCTGGCCATAAGGAGGGAACGGAACTGAGCCTATGAGTCCACACTTTCCATCATGCTTAATTTCAGTAATAACCTGGAGTGTCTGAGGTGAAGGTGGGGGAAGGATGAGAGTTGGGGAAAAACCAAAAACAGAAAGAATTTCAAGATAAAAGCGAATGTTATTTTGGATCCTGCTAAGATGCCTCCACTGAGCTGGAAGACCATGATTTTCTTAAAATACAGCTTCCTGATGCTGAGCTGGTCCTGTGTTGAGGAAGGGCTGTGTGTTCAACAGGTGAGAAGTCCTGAAATAAACAGAATGTAGGTGGGACAGGGAACTGGCTAGGGAGGACCTTTAGGCCACATGGACTCAGACTGGCCAAGCTCTCCCGGGGATATCTCAGCGCTGGGGTAAAGCCACATTCAGACACTGAGGTTTCCCCTCTGCCCACAACTCAACTGCATAAACCTACAATGTAAACCAGTTGTACGGAAGATGCGCCGTTTATACTTTTGAAAACTTTCACAAAAGAGAGAATACTGAGGAATCTAAAAACAGACTTGGCCTATGTTCAAAAATTCAAGCCAAGGAAACTTCAGATTTGATATCTTAAAATTAGCAGGAATGTTTAGACAAATCTATAATCTAGGAAAACATACATACACCCACACTCATGCATAAAAACTTTGCCTTTCCACCCGCTCATGTCAAATAGATTATTAGGGATGGATTCTGTTTACTGTGACCATATGATGATGCAGTCATTCAAGAATCATTTAATCAGTGCCTACTGTGTCAGGCACTGTGCTGGGCACAGGCATAAAGGGTGAACGTGGAGTTTCCAGCCCAGTGCAGGAGACCAAACATAACAGGGAGATGCACACATTCGTGGCTGGTGACAAATCGTAAGTGCAATGAAGAGCGGGGCGCTCTGAGGGAGGAAAAAGGCAGGGAAGGGAGGACATGCTTCAGGTGGTCACCCCTGCTCCAAAGACATGGCCTTTAGGTATCTATCTGATGTTGCTTTTTACATCCACTGTTTATTGGTGTTCTTATGAACTACATACACGCCATACCTAGCATTCAATGCATCATCTCACCTTTTTTTTTTTTGAGATGGAGTCTCACTCCGTTGCCCAGGCTGGAGTGCAGTGGCACGATCTCGGCTCACTGCAACCTTCACCTCCCGGGTTAAAGCGATTCTCCTGCCTCAGCCTCCCAAGTAGCTGGGATTACAGGTATGCACCACCATGCCCAGCTAATTTTTTGAATTTTTAGTAGAGATGGGGTTTCACTGTATTAGACAGGATAGTCTCGATCTCCTGACCTCATGATCTGCCCACCTCGGCCTCCCAAAGTGCTAATTACAGGCGTGAGCCACAGTGCCCAACTCATCTCATCATTTACTTCTAAATGGACCTTGGATCTGAATCCCCTGAGCCTCAAAGCCCATGGTCTCTGGACCTAAGGAGGGAAGTGTTAAAAAATAAATAAATAATAAATAAAAGCCCATGGGTGTTTGCCTTCCCTGCTTGAGGGAACAGGAGAAGGCCAATGACGCTCAGTAAGTGGACTGAGTGAGGAGCATGGAAGGCAGTGAGAGAAAGAGGTAGGAGGGAGAAGATCATATACTCCTCGGAGTCCAAGATGGGGGCCAGGGTTTATTATAAATGCAATAGGAAGGATGTGAAGCAGAGAAGTGAAATTAGACAATTTGTACATTTAAAAATGATTTGGAAGAAACCGCGAGAATACAACTTCACATCTACTAGGATGGCTGCAATAAAAACAATGGAAAATAGTAAGTGTTGGCGAGGATGTGGAGAAATCAGAACGCTTGTACATTGCTGGTGGAATGTAAAATGGTGCAGCCACTGTGGAAAACAGTTTGGTGGTTCCTCAAAAAGTTAAACATAGAATTACTATATGGCACAGCAGTTCCTAGGTATAAACCCAAAGGAACTGAAAACAAATACCTGTACATGAATGTTCATAGCAGCACTAGTCACAATCACCAAAAAGTGGAAACAGCCCAAATGTCCATCAACTGACAAATAAATTTAAAAAATGAGCCAGGTGTGGTGGTGAGTGCCTGCAGTCCTAGCTACTTGGAAGGTTGAGGCAGGAGGAATCATTCAAGCCCAGGAGTCCAAGGCTACAGTGAGCTATGATCATGCCACTACACTCCAGCCTGGGTGACGGTGCCACTATACTCCAACCTGGATGACAGAGCTACATCCTGTCTCTAAAAAATTTAATTTAATTTAAAAAATAAACAAAATGTAGTGCTACATCCATACAAAGGAACTGGTAAATGCACAGAGACAGAAGATAGACTGGTGGTTGCCAGGGGTTGAGGAGAGGAGGGAATGGGGAATGATCGCTCAATGGATACAGAGTTCTCCTTTAGGGCGATGAAAATGTTTTGGAACTAGATGGAGGTGACGGTTGCACAATATGGTGAATGTACTAAAACACCCTTGAAGAGTACACTTGAATATTGCTTGGAGGGGCACCCACACATGTAAACAATCCTTTTTCACAGGATTGTTTGCCACTAGGGTAGGGGCAATGGAGGCAAAAAGAAAAGGACAGATCCAAGAGATGTTTTTGGAACCAACAGGTCTAGATGATAGAATGTACATCTTAATATCTATGCTGGCAGCACGTAACATGAGAGGCAATGAGGGAACTCAGCCCATTAGATGGTCATTCCAAGAGTTCAAACCTGAATCTATAACAGTGGATGGGTATGCAGAATAATGGCCCCCAAAGATGTCCACGTCCTTATACCCAGTATCTATTGATATGTCAGGTTACATGGCAAAGTGGAATGAAGGTTGCTAATCAGCTGACCCTGAGTTGGGGCGATTGGCCTGGGTTATCCAGGTGGGGCCAACGTAATCACAAGGGTCCTTCTAAGTGGAAAAGGGTGGCAGAAGCAACAGAACCCGAGAGATGGCAGCAATGGGGAGAAGAATTCAGCCCACTGGGTCTGGCTTTGAAGATGGATAAGGAGCCATGAGCCAAAGAATGTGGGCAGCCTCTAGAAGCTGAAACAGGCAAGCAAACAGATCACCCCTAGAACTGCCAGAAAGAAGGCTCTCCATCCCTTTAAACACCTTGGTTTCAGCCCACAAAACCTAGGTCAGACTTCCAAACTGCAGAAGCATAAGTTAACAAATCTGTTAACAAATAAGTTAACCCTTGGTTAACTTAACCAAGGGTGTCCAATTTTTTTGGCTTCCCTGGCCCCACACTGGAAGAATTGTCTTGGGCCACACATAAAATCCACTAACAACAGCTGATAAGCTAAAGGGGGAAAAAAATCGCCAAAAAATCTCATGTTTTAAGAAAGCTCACAAATTTGTGTTGGGTCGTATTCAAAGTCATCCCAGGTCACATGTGGCCCACAGGCTGCAGGGACAAGCTTAATTTAAACCATCATGTTTGCGATAATCTGTTACAACAGCAATAGGAAACTAATACAATGAAAAAAGAGTTGGCACCTGAAGGGGAAAATCAACAGGCCTGGCAACAGATGGGGTGTGGGTGGGAGAGGAGAGGAGGCATCAAAGACGACTGGGAGTTCTGCATCTCGATCACCTTAACACAGGGAAGGGTGATAAAAGTCAGCGGAGAGGTTAGGGCTCTCAGGGATGAGACAGATGGCTGGCTGAGGTGTCCAGGGAAAGAAGGCTTCCAGGAGGAAGTGGCACTGATGACTCGAGAGTGTGGGGCATGGTGAGTGGTGCATGTGGGCCACAGGTAAGCGGCCTGGGGGGAAATGGAAAGATGGAGGATGGGTGAGGAGGTGCGTACATGCCACACTAAGGGGCCTGGACTTTGTGCGGCAGGTAATTGGAGGTCACTGGGAAATTTATGCTGTCCAAGGGGGTGGTCACCATGATCAGAGTACAGCGTTAGGAAGCTTAAAAAGTGTATTTATGTGTTAAGGGGCGGGGAGAAGAGGTTTAACGGTAAGGATTCTCCCAGTCCCCTGGTGCAGGCATGTCACCAGATTACCTGGTAAATTCCTGATGTTCTGCAGGACAAGTACACACTGCTGATTCAAACGCACAGCTTTTGACTTTGTCCAGAGAACATGAGGGGTGGCAGAGAGACTCCAAGCTTCTCCTATACCCGTATTCTCTTCCTGGTAGAGGAGAAATTCTCTCGACTGGCTGACTCCTTTGTAGTTGAGGTGTCTGCAGAAGACATTTTCTTTCTTTTTTCTTTCTTTCTTTTTCTTTCTCTCTCTCTCTTTCTCTCTCTCTCTTTCTTTTTCTTTCTTTCTTTTTTTGAGACAGAGTCTCGCTGTCACCCAGGCTGGAGTGCAATGGCAGGATCTCAGCTCACTGCAACCTCCACCTTCCGGGTTCAAGCGATTCTGCCTCAGCCTCCTGAGTAGCTGGGATTAGAGGTGTGTGACCACCACGTTCAGCTAATTTTTGTATTTTTAGTAGAGACAGGGTTTTATCATGTTGTGCCAGGTTGGTCTCCAACTCCTGACCTCGTGATCCGCCCATCTCGGCCTCCCAAAGTGCTGGGATTACAGGCATGAGCCACCATGCCCAGTGAAGGCATTTCTTAAAATGTACAGCACTTGAGAAGGGCTACACATCTGACATGAGCACTGCTTGTTTTCTTGGGCTCACTGGTCATCCCTGGCTGGACTGCTGGCTGATGGGCCCTAGAACAGGCAGACCCTATGAGAGCACTGTGGCTCTGGGCATTTGCAAGCCAGCTTGAGGGTTCCAAGTGAGCAGGGAACCCAAATGGAGCAGAAAAAAACTGAAAGAGGTGAGATGTAGGCCAAAATCAGGTATCCACTTCTGAGTCAAAATCAGACTAAAATTTAGGATATCTACCTTCTCTTTCTCCTGAGTTCTTTTAGGTTCTGCGTCTCCATACACCTGAATTATTTTAGAATCCTAACCCCTAGGCGCTGTGCTGTGTCCATCATAAGCCACTGGAACAAAGTGCCTGGTAGCACTCCCTGCTGCAGGCAGAGACACCATGAGGGTGCCGCCCCTTCTGAGGACCTAAAGGGTCAACACCACACAACCAAAAACATCTCCCTTAATGTCAGGAGAAGGCGGTAAAACCAATTGAGTGCAGGCTGTACCCATAAGTTTGGGGGAGGCAGAGCTTTTATCTTCAATCTCTGGTCAAATTGAGCTCAAATGGACCAAAATAACTTAGAGCTCAAAAAGCTATATATTTTGTATTTCTGAATTCCCCAAGGTCGTCTTACTTGAGGGCAATAATTCCTTTCTAGACTCTGGAATGTCAACTGGCAGGAAGAAACTTGTCCATCCTCCTTTTGATGGGTGAGAAAAATAAGGCACAATCTAGATAAGGGCCTTGAACAAGGTCAAGGGCCAACTGTGGGTCAGCATTGGACTTGAACCCCACAGTATCTATCCAGGAGCTTCCTGCTTACAGCAGAGTTAGTAACTTGATTTTAAACTTGTTTTTGACAATTGTAAGAAAAAATTAAAGAGCACCTGAGGATATTAAAACAATTCTGATTTTTAGGAGCTAGAATAAGTTTCTATCTTAATATGAACTAAAAATAGTTTCCTAAAAGTAGAAACCACCTGTCTTAGTCTGTTTATGCTGCTATTTTAAAAAGTATCACACACTGGGCTAATTTATAAACAACAGAAACTTACTTCCCACAGTTCTGGAGGCTGGGGAATCTAAGATCAAGGTGCCAGCCTTGGTGTCTACAGAGGGCTGCTCTCTGCTTCCAATATGGCGCCTTATTGCTGTGTCCTCACATGGCGCAGGGTGGAAGGGCAAGACTGGAAAACTCTCTCTGAAGCCTCTTTCCAATGATACTAACCCATTCATGAGGCACAGCCCTCATGACTTAACCACTTCGTACAAGGCCCCACTTCTTAATACCACCACAATGGGAATTAAGTTTCAACATGAATTTTGGAGGGGATACCACATTCAAACCATAGTACTACCCAGGAGTGATCTGTGACTGGCTAGTATAATTCAAAGAAATCCACTTTAGGCTTAAACTTAAACATCACATTTCTGTGCTCCACATAGAACATGCACTAACAATAGCCAAAAGGTGGCAGTGATACTCAAATGTCCATCAACAGATGGATGGATAAATAAAATATGGAATCGGCACACAATAGATTATTCAGCCTTAAAAATGAATGAAAATCAGATACCTGCTGTAACATGGATGCACCTTGGAAGATATTATGCTGAGTGAAATAAGCCAAACACAAAAGGACAAATATGTGAGTCTATGTATTTGAAGTACCTAGAGTAGTCAAATTCACAGCGAAAATAATGAGAATGGTGGTTACCAGGGGCTGGGTGGGGGGAAGGGAATAGGGAGTTAGTGTTTAATGGGCACAGGGTTTCAGTGTGGGAAGATAAAAAAGTTCTGAAGATGGATGGTGGTGACAGTTGTACAACAATGTGAATGTACTTAATGCCACTAAACTGTACACTTAAAGATGGTTAAAATGGGCCGGCCATGGTGGCTCACGCCTGTAATCCCAGCACTTTGGGAGGCCGAGGCAGGTAGATCACCTGAGGTCAGGAGTTTGAGACCAGCCTGGCCAACATGGTGAAACCCCGTCTCTACTAAAAATACAAAAAATTAGCCAGGCGTGGTGGCGGGCACCTGTAATTCCAGCTACTCGGAGGCCGAGGCAGGAGAATTGCTTGAACCCAGGAGGCGGAGGTTGCAAGTGAGTGAGATCGCACCACTGCACTCCAGCCTGGGGGACAGAGCTAGACTCCACCTCAAAAAACAAAAGTTAAAATGACAATTTTGTTATGTATAATTTACCAAAATAAAGAAAAAAAATCCACTAAATCTTTAGAAACACTCAAAATATTTCATTCCTAAATCTGTTCTTTTTTCCTTCTGCAAATTTATATCAGGCACTGCCAAGGATTGTTTTAGGTTCTGGATATATAATAGCAATGGAATAAACCAAGTCCCTGCTCTCATGAATATCTGGGGGCTGGGGTAGGATACAGGTGGACAATAAACAAATAAGCATGTGATATGTCTGGTGGAAATGGGGCAATAGGAAAAAATGAAAACAGCAGTAAGGGGACAGGGTAGTGCAGAGGCTGGTTAGCGGGGTGGAAGCTATGTTGTACAGGGTGGTCAAGGAAGACCTCTCTGATCTGTGACATTTGAGCTGAGACACAAAGGGACAGAGGGCTTCAGGCTGACGACACAGCCCAGAAGAGGAGGCCGGTGAGGCTGCAACATGGTAGGGAGAGAGGAGGTCATAAGGAGGGCTGGAGCACAGAGCTACTTCTTCAGTTTCTCATAAACTTTTAAAGGGACTGTTTATAGGTCAGTATAGAAATATTTCCTCTACCATCCATGTGTCTTTCATTTGCCTTAAAATGAACAGAAAAAACAACTCTTACATCTTCTGAAAGAGGCGTTCGTGAGGGCAGCCTGCAGACTGCAGAGACTGTGTGCATCTCCCATTGCTAGAGCGCCCTCCAGTGCCTCACTACGAAAACAGCACTTGGCATGGGGTTTTCTGTTTGCTGTTTTCATTTCCTAAACTTTTGTTTTTGGCCACAGAATAATGTGGGCATATCAACCTTCTTACAAAGAATACTGTGAGACTAAGTAAGAAGACAAGTCAAGTGTATGCTTTCAAACAAGCCTGAACTACTTCCAAAGTGGTACAAAGTATATGTGTGCAATGATGTTTTTAATGACCATATAAACTTTAAAAAGGTCCATAGAGAGGCCCTTATTAGGAAAAAAAAAAGTGCCAATTTTTAACGTGAACTGTGAGTTAAACAGTGAACCAGTCTTCCGCTAAACTAAGACCCTCATTTTACTGGGGGTGGCAACGGGACAATGAAGTAGCAAGTACTGCCTTTTACACTTTTCAATATTTGGGGTTCTGAATATTAATACTGAAAAGTGTCCTGCAAATACAGACACCAGGGTCATTCTTCCTTCTCATTTAGACACAGTGAGGAGAAACAGTTAAGACAGACTTGCTCACTCAAGTATTCTATTAAAATAGAATCTTTACTTTCTAAGGAAACTTTCATTCCTTTATTATATTATTATTATTACTAATTATTATTATTATTATTATTATTATTATTATTATTGAGACGGAGTCTCGCTCTGTCACCCAGGCTGGAGTGCAGTGGCATGATCTTGGCTCACTGCAACCTCCACCTCCTGGGTTCAAGCAATTCTCCTGCCTCAGCCTCCTGAGTAGCTGGGACTACAGGCATGCACAACCACACCAGGCTAATTTTTGTATTTTTAGTAGAGACGGGGTTTCACCATGCTGGCCAGACTGGTCTTGAACTTCTGACCTCAAGTGATCGGTCCACTTCAGCCTCTCAAAGTGCTGGAATTACAGGTGTGAGCCACCAATGCCCAGCCCATTCCTTTATTATTAAATAGAGCACCTCTGCCAATCTCAAAGACCTAACTAAGAGGATGTTAACATGTGGTGTAGCTCAGAAGAGGTTCATGGCCACTTACAGAAACACCCATGGGCGGGCCCAGTGTGACAGCCAAGGCTGTCGCGGTAGCCAACAGGCCTTTTTAGGTCTGGTGCTGCCGGTCAGGTGACCTGCGTGACAGTCTGTGCCTACTTCAGTGTGCATGGTTCTCCTAATGCAAGGAAATGGGACAGATGAGCCTCCAAAAGGCATACACCATCCAGGAATATATCGACACACCCTTGTGGAGGGTGATTTGACAGCAAGCATCAAAAGGCTTCAAATGTCTGTACCCAGCAAGTTCACATAAAGAAATTTACCTCCAAATACTTAAGGGTATCCACAGAGATTTGGGGATAGGAACATTTTTCTCTGCATTTCCAAAGAAAACCTGGAAACAGACTAAATGAACAACTGTGGTTATACACATACAAATATATATGTGCTAGAGTCATGTGGAACAACAGTGAACATCATCACTGCTCCTAGATTAACATCGTTAAACGTAAACAAAACATAAAATCAGCTGGGTGTGGTAGCACATGCCTGCAGTCCCAGCTACTAGAGAGACTGAGGAAGAAGCGCTACTGGTGCCCAGGATGTCAAGGCTGCAGTAAGCTATGATAACACCTGCGAATAGCCACTGCAGTCCAGTCTGGGCAACATAGCCGCACCAGTCTTAAAAAAAAAAAAAAAAAAAAAAAGCCAGGCATGGTGGCTCACACCTATAATCCCAGCACTTTAGGAGACCGAGGCAGGCAGATCACGAGGCCAGGAGTTCAAGACCAGCCTGAACAACATGGTGAAACCCCATCTCTACTAAAAATAAAAAATAAAAATAAAAAAATTAGCCGTGCGTGGTGGTGTGCACCTGTAATTCCAGCTACTCAGGAGGCTGAGGCAGGAGGATTGCCTGAACCCAGGAGGCAGAGGTTGCAGTGAGCTGAGATTGTGCCACTGCCCTCCAGCCTGAGCGACAGAGTGAGACTCCGTTTCAAAATAAACAACAACAAAAAATCAAAGCAGCTAAATTAACAGCTATTCTAAACCTGGTTTACGGTAGGGAGGATGGGGTGACAAAGGAAGGAAGGAAAGAAGGAGGGAATGAATCTCAAGTCTGCATCATTCAAGTGAGTTATTTAATTGATACGCTATAACACATTCAAGTAGCAACATGAAATAAACTAAACCTGTTTGAATTACAGTGGATTTAAATTCATACCCAAGTGACCTATATGAAACCACAAATATTATTTCCTTGATATCTTATTTATTGTCTAATAAAATTCTAAACCTCACAGGATCGTAAGCAATGTGTGGAATTAATGAGCAATTGTGTAACGGCAGAACACAGCTCCAGCTGCACTCAGGGTAGAAAAAAATGTTGTTTTTATAATTAACAACTTTTTATATGTTAAAAAATTTAATTAAACCTACTAATAGCTCCTCCCCAAGGTGCCCAGCTTGCTTTTCCGAGCCTTCTTAGAAACCTGCATTCCTAAATTTCAGCTACCAGCACTATGGGCTTCCTCACAGGGAGTCCCGCATAAAATGGCAACTTCTAAAGAGTGGCCACCACCACATTTAGTTAGGAAACTGTGCGACCAAGGCTGTTTTCAGAAAGTATATCAGTCAGACCGTGGCTGTTCCGAAGCTATCACTGGAGACTGCTGAGGCTGAGCAGTGTCAGCTGCCCTGAGGGCACTCCCCATGGATATGGGTCATGTCTTGGCACAGGCTCACCCACAGCCATGTCTATGTCCTCACCTTTGAGGCTTCAGGTGTGCCTCCTGAGAACACACTACCTGCAGATATCCTGTTATTAGCAACTGACTACCATGAAATATTTCTAGACGAATGAAGCACTCGTGCCACTCAAACATTCTGCAGAATACGGGCACTAAGGAGAGTTCCTTGCAAGGACAGAGTCTTCTCAGTGGCCACAGTTACTCAGTTGAGTCGGGTCAAGCATGTGGCATGAAACTATCCTCAACTTCCCTCTGGATCCATGGGACAGAGAGAGGGAGGGAGGGATCTCTGCAGTAAAGAGTTGATCTTCAGGTCCTGGCCTCCCCCTGACTCCTTGGCCTCTCCCACAGAAAGTATGTGGGTAACTCAATGTCCTCTAGATGGCTCTGGTCCACGGTAAAACTCTACCACAGGATAACGGTATGTAGGAGCACGAGCCCCACACAGCTGCAACAGAGCCAGAGGCCAAGGTGAGGCCGTTCAGCAGGCACGGCACAGCTGAGTTGTTGGCAGAGACCTCCCTCACAGCTACACCTGCCCGGGCAGGTGTAGCTCCCAATTCGGGCCCAGCCACCACAGCCAGTTCTTGCTCACCAGTTTGGCTGCTGCCCACTGGTTTTTGCTCAGGGAAATCTGATTTCCCACCAATTCCACTGTCCAGCCCAGGCATGTCCCCTACCCCTAGGCTACTCCTGGTCTGCATGATGTGCATACAACTGCCTTCCTGGTGTTGCCGCTCCCGCAGGGTCTCCTTCTTTTTTTCTCTTCAGCCCCACTCTCAGCAGTGGCCCTTCTTTCTCCATTAAAGCATTCTGAATACTCTCTCTCGGTTCTAGAATGGAGGCCATTCCAGAAGACTCTTGCTCCAGTTCTTGAACCTGTGGTCTACCATCTTGGACCACTGGTCTTTTTATTCTTTCTCCCAGCTTCTGTCAATTCCTTTCCTTCTGGGCTCTGTATCCTGCCCTGCACTCATCCCCTCCAACTCCATCCTCCTTCCTGTTCCTAATAAGTACCCGTCTTCATCCACAGCCCTTTACTTCTCCACCTCTATGGTGAATGGCCATCCTGGTTTGCTGGGACCTAAGGGGTTTCTGGGAACATAGGGCATTCCATGCTAAACCCAGGACAGTCCCAGGCGACTGAGAGGATTGGTCCCTCTGCCTCCCAGGGCCATTTAAAATGACTTTCTGCCTCACAATCCAAAATATCATTTTTGTTTACACATCCCATTTCTCACCATGCATTTGGGCAACTGAAGTCAACTTCTAATGATACCAATAAACATTTTAAAATATCTAACACTTCACATTGGCCTTTTAATACCAGTTCAAGTAGCAAAGAACACACATTCATCCTTACTCTGAGTGAGTTCTTTTTAATGTGAGCATTTTTCCATTTCTCAGTCATGTTTACCCTGCCTCCTTTTCAGTGAGGTTTCTCCCCTTTCTCGCTCACTGCTTCCACTGTTCTCTGCCTTTCTCTCCCCATCGCTCCCTCTTCTCCCACCTCTGTCCTCCCTTTGGGTCCCTTCCCTCCCTTTTTCCCTTAGTGGCCTCACAGCAGTACAGAGGGACAGTAGTGGTTGTCACGGTAACCTCAGGAGGCTTCAAAGATGAAGCCAACCCTACAAAAGGCCTACTGGGACCCTGACAGGTAACCCCATCCAGGCCCCTCAGCCACCTTCCATGGCCCTGCTGCTTCCTCACACACTGTCCCCTTCCTGTTGACCCAGAATCTCAGGTACTTAGCTTGTAGTTGTCGCCTCTCTAAACTGTCTTCATCTGGTTTTTTCTTTACCAGATTCCTCTCCACCATGGCACTGCAAAATGTGAAGTACCTTCCTGGCACATTCCTTGGCTGCTACCACTGAACACATACAGCCAGGGAGCCCTTTTTCTTTTGGAGTCTTATTATGAATACTTTAGAAAACAGAAACAGAGTATCAACATAAGAAATGAAAAGAGATTACAGGTATCAGAAATCTTGCAAAATTTGCTAGAGGGAATTAAAACAATCCTTAGAGGGAATTTTGTTATTATTATTATTATCACTATTTTTAATAGAGCTCTGCTCTGTCACCCAGGCTGGAGTGCAGTGGTATGATCACAGCTCACTGGAACCCCAAATCCCCACGCTCAAGGAATCCTCCCACCTCAGCATCCCAAGTGGCTAGGATCACAGGCACAAGCCACCACATCCACCTAACTTTTAAAAATTTTTTTGTAGTGACAGCATCTCACTATGTTGCCCAATCTGGACTTGAACTCCTGGCCACAAGTGATCCTCCCACCTCAGCCTTTCAAAGTGCTGGGATTATAGACATGAGCCACCAAGCATGGCTGAAAAGTAATTACTGAGTGCTTATATTTAGAAGTAGACCCCGGATGGGTGTGGCGGCTCACATCCGTAATCCCAGCACTTTCGGAGGCCAAGGTGGGTGGACTGCTTGAATCCAGGAGTTTGAGACAAGCCTGGGCAACATGGCGAAACCCCGTCTCTCCAAAAAATACAAAAATTAGCCAGACATGGTGGCTAATGCCTGTAGTCTCAGCTACTTGGGAGGCTGAGGCAGGAGGACTGTTTGAGCCTAGAATGTGGAGGTTGCAGTGAGCCAAGATTGCATCAGTGCACTCCAGCCTGGGTGACAGAGCGAGACCTTGTCTCAAAAAAAAAAAAAAAGTAGAAAGGTCTAAAATTAATTACCTAATTTCCACCTTAAAAAGGTAAAGGGTAAATTAAACCCAAAGTAAGCTGAAGGTAGGAAATAATAAAGATGAGACAGAAATCAATGAAATAGAAAACAAAAAAAAGAGAAAAATCGATAAAACGAAAAGATGGTTCTTTAAAAAGAGCAATACAACTCAAGCCAGAGTGATGAAATAAAAAACAGAGAAAAAAGAACTACAAATATCAAGGATGAAGGAGGACACATCACTATGGATGACACAAACAGTAAGGAGATGTCAGACTAGAGGCAGGGGTAAGGATTAACTGCAAATGGGCTCAAGAGAATTTGCGGGATGATAGAAATTTGGAGGGGGGCCTAACATTGGACTGTAGTGATGGGCCTATAAACTTACCAGAAATTATTTAATCACACACTTACAAAGGGTGAATTTTGTGGTATATACCTTTGTAGAGCTGTAAGAAAAAGGATAAGGAGTCAGCATGAACAACTCCAGGCGCGTGAATGTGACAACTTAGATGAAATGGACATAGTCCTTCAAAGATACAAACTACCAAAGCTTACTCAAGAAGAACTAGATAATCTGAATGGCAATATGTCTATTAAAGAAACTAAATTTGTAGTTTAACACTTTTTCCACAAAGAAAACTCCAGGTGCAAACATTTACAGGCAAAATCTTACCAAATTTACACAAATTGTTCCATGAAATAGAAGCGGGAACTCTCCAATACATCCTATGTGACCATCACCATCCTAATACCAAACCCAGACCAAGGCAATATCAGAAAACTATAGGCTAATATTCCTTACGAACATAGATACAAATAATTTTAACAAAATTTTAGCACATGCAATCCAAACAATACATCACAATCAGTGGGGTTTATTCCAGGAATGCAATGGTCAGCTTAACTTTTAAAAAGTCAATCACTGTAATTTACCTTATTAACACACTGAAGAAGAAAAGCCTTATGATCAACACAACAGATGCAAAAAAAATTTATAAATTCAAATCCACTCTTGATCAAAACTCTATGCAGGCTGACTTCAGCAAAAACTACAGAAAAAGGACCTTTGAAAATCCCATCCTCCATAAAATCAACAAGAATGTTGGCAAAAATTGTCAGAATAAACTTTTTCAGAATTCTAGAAATTAAAGACTTGCAGCAATATAGGGATCATTTATTCAAGAAAAATGGATGAATCTCAGTAAGAACAGCAATTGTCGTGGGGGTTTAGTTTACCCTATCCCTCTTCCCCAGCTCTGTGGTAGACTTAAAAATCAATAGCCCCCATCACAGTGAAAACCAGCAGCATGGCAGCCACTAGAGGGGGAAAGCCCCATTTCTGGAAAATGTCACTATTTGACCTGTCTTGCGGTTCCTTGGAAGACCCTACTTGTAAAACTGTCTTTAATTGACCTGACTCAGAGCTTGCACAGTGGGAACAGTATTTTCCCGGAGGGCATTTGTCCAAACAATCAGAAGTACTTATTTACCATCACAGCTACTTGAGATGGAAGATAACAGGGCAAACAACAGGCTAACCAAAACACTTAAAAGCAAAAATGGAGAACAAGATATCCATAGAGAGCTCTGAAAAGTTGTGACATGTTCCTGAGACTCTGGGAGGCCACGCACATGTGCAGGGCTGTATACCTGTTAAGGAAAGACCTTAAGTGCTCACGTCTAGCTAACCTTCAGTCTCTGTGGAAGCAGGACAAACTGTGGCTGAATGTTGAAGACATGTCCTGACACACACAGAGTCCCTCAGCAAAGACTAGGAGACTTACTGGTTCCAGGAATTTAAGGAAATCTTTGTCTAACTGTTAGACTACTAAGCTAACCAAGCAGAGACCTCGGTGGTTGCACATGACAAAGAATACAATGCAGAATTAGTTTATTAAAGTCACTAAGGAAACAACAACAACAATAAACCCTGGGAAAAGGGAGAAATCTGATTTCCAGAGTTGCCCCATTATATTACTTAAAATGTCCAGTTTTCAACAAAAATATACAAGACATGCAAAGAAAAGAAAGTATGACCTATACACACAGGAAAAAAGTAGTCAGTACGAACTGTCCCTGAGGAAGTCCGGATGTTGGACTTACTAATTAAATCATCTATTTAAAGTATGTTCAAAAAACGAAAGGAAACTATGCATAAAGAACTGAAGGAGTCCAGGTGCAGTCGTTCATGCCTAGAATTCCACTGCTTTGGAGGCCAAGGCAAGAAAATCATTTGAACCCAGGAGTTCAAGACCACCCTGGGCAACACTGCAAGACTCTGTATCTTCAAAAAATTTAAAAATTAGCTGGGCATAGTGGTGTGTGCCTGTAGTCCCAGCTACTGGGGAGGCTGACGCAGGAGGATCACTTGAGCCCAGGAGCTGCAGGCTGCAGTGAGCTACGATCTCACCACTGCACTCCAGCCTGGAGACTCTGTCTCTAAGAGAAAGAAAGAAAAAAAGAACTAAAGGAAAGTATGAGAACGATGTTTCAGTACATAGAGAATATCAATGAAGAGACAGAAAGTATAGAAAAGGGCCGGGCATGGTGGCTCATGCCTGTAATCTCAATACTATGAGCGACAGAGGCAGGCAGATTGCTTGAGCCGAGTTCGAGACCAGCCTGAGCAACATGGCGAAACCCGATTTCTACAAAAAAAATAGAAACAATTAGCCAGGTGTAGTGGCGCACACCTGTAGTCCCAGCTATTTGGGAGGCTGAGGTGGGAGGACAGCTTGAGCCCAGGAGGCAGAGGTTGTAGTGAGCCCAGATTGCACCACTGCACTCCAGCCTGGGTGACAGAGTGAGACTCAGTCTCCAAAAAGAAAGAAGTTCTGGATTAAAATGAAAATGATTTGAGCTGGAAGACGGAGGAATCAGCAAACCTAAAAACAGGTCGGCTGGGCACGGTGGCTCACACTTGTAATCCCAGCACTTTGGGAGGCCAAGGCAGGCGGATCACGAGGTCAGAAGATCAAGACCATCCTGGCCAACATGGTGAAAACCCGTCTCTACTAAAAATACAAAAATTAGCTGGACGTGGTGGCACGTGCCTGTAATCCCAACTACTCGGGAAGCTGGAGCAGGAGAATCGCTTCAACCCGGGAGTCAGAGGTTGCAGTGGGCAGAAATTGCGCCACTGAACTCCAGCCTGGTGACAGAGCGAGAGTCTGTCTCAAAAAAAAAAAAAAAAAAAAAAAAACAAAGACAGGTCAATTGACATTGTCAGCCTGAGGAACAGAAAGAAAATGGAACAGTCTCAAAGACCTGTGGGGTTCCATCAACTACACCAACATATACGCAATGGGAGCCTCAGAAAGAGAAGAGAGGGATAAGAGAGTAGACTTTTTTGAGAGAACAATAGCCAAAAACTTCCCAAATTTGATGTATACACATCCAAGAAACTCAATAAACTTCCAAGAGGATAAACTCAAACAGATCTACACACATCATAATAAAACCACCGAAAGACCAAGACAAAGAGAAAATCTTCCAAGCAAAAAAAAAAAAACAAAACAAAAAAAACTCATCACTTACATAGAACCCTAATAACATTAACGTCTGAATTCTCATTAGAATAATGGAGGCAAGAAGACAGTGAGATAATACGCTTTAAAATGCTCAAAGGAAAAAAAAATGCCAATCAAGAATCCTATATTCGGCGGGTAGACATGTCGAGAACAGAGCCAGTGTGCCAAGGCGGGTGAGGAGCACTGTGAGTTAACCCCCAGCGTACTGGCGTGGGGACTGTGTGTGCTCACTGCACCCGCTACTGAACAGGCCACAGACGCTGGCCCCCTCAAAAGGCGCCAGAAAAGGACCTTCTGGACCAGCCTGGATCCACTGCCTGAGCTGCTCCTCTAGGGCGAGGGGTGACTCCCCTGTGCCAGGGGCAGCGGAGGAAATGGGAAAGTGGGATGCATAAGACTAGGTGGGTCCTCCCATAGGACATGGGTGACTGAAGAGTCACAGTGCAAGAAGACGTAAGAAGTTCAGACCCAGGCCGGGCACGGTGGCTCACGCCTTTTATCCCAACACTTTGGGAGGCCGAGGCAGGTGGATCACCTGAGGTCAGGAGCTCCAGACCAGCCTGGCCAACATGGTGAAACTTCGTCTCTATTAAAAATACAAAAATTAGCCGGGCATGGTGGCGGACGCCCTGTAATCCCAACTACTCCGGAGGCTGCGGCAGGAGGCGGAGGTTGCAGTCAGCTGAGATGGCGCCATTGCACTCCAGCCTGGGCGACAAAAGCGAAACTCCATCTCGAAAAAAAAAAAAAAAAAAAGGAAGTTCCAGACCACCAGGCTGGCCATGGTGGCTCACGCCTGTAATCCCAGCACTTTGGGAGGCTGAGCCAGGTGGACCCCCTTGAGGTCAGGAGTTCGAGAACAGCCTGGTCAACATGGGGAAACTCTGTCTCTACTAAAAATACAAAAATTAGGCGGGGGTGGTGGTGCACACCTGTAATGCCAGCCACTCAGGAGGCTGAGGCATGAGAATCGCTTGAACCCAGGAGGTGGAGGTTGCAGTAAGCCGAGATTACACCACTGTACTACAGCCTACGTGACAGACCGAGACTCTGTCTCAAAAAATAAAAATAAATAAATAAATAAAGAAGTTCCAGACCAGGAGCCATACACTTAGTGTTTGAACCAAACTCTCTCATTACTGGTCATAGGGCTTTGAGAATCCTTAACCTTTCTGACCCTGTTTTTTCATCTTTATAAACATGACACCCAACTTCTTCACATGGTGGTCAAGGGAACCAAATGAGACCATGTATGTGCACGTACCTAGGCGATGGGCAAGTGCTAGACCAGCGGTTCTCAAAGTGTGGTCCAAAGACACCTGAGGGGGTCCCTGAGACCCGCTGAGAGGGTCTGCTTGGTCCTCCCTTTCCCAACTAATATCTGCATCTGCATGAGCCCAGAATTTCTTTCAAATATTTCCTTCAAAACAGCTGATATGAGACTCCAGCTGTCCTTTATTAAACCAAAGAAATTTTCAAAACTATAAAAACCATGAGCCAATCTTCTCACTTTTCTTTTGAGAAGTTATTCATTAAAGTGTTATTTGTATTAAAAGTTAATGGGTTTGTTATTAAGTGAATATTTTTTAAATTTCTGGTTTAACTCCTCATGCCACAAAAATCAAGATATAAGCAAAAGCTTTGGGGGGTCCTCAAATTATTTTTAGACGTGTAAACGGGTCCTGAGATCAAACCGTTTGGGAACCGCTGTGTTAAACGAACCGCAGGTGTTCTTCACCAGGCAAGCCGCCTCTCAGAGATAAAGATTGGCGCGTTCACGTTTGCCATTTGTGGGAGGCAGGCAGTTTTGTTTCCTGGGGCTGAGTCCAGGTAACTCGACCTAAGGTGTGTACCCATTTTCCGGGTGCAACAAGGGCCCTCCCAAAGGGAGGCGCGGGCGGCAGCGACCTTGGACGAGGTCGAGCCAGCGCGTGGGAGGCGCATGGTGCTTCCGTCCGGCTGGGTTCCCGTGAGGGCTTGGGGAGGCCGCGCCCGGCCCGCGGGGCTGCAACAGGAGCCGACCCGCGGCGAACCGGGCCGGGAAGGCGGGGAACGGGGACCTGCACTCACAGCCTCAGCAGCGCCGCCGCCGCAGCTCCGCGCGCCGCCCTCCGCAGCAGACGTAGCGCCATCTTCCCGACGCGCGCGCCCCGCCCTTTGCCCTTAGCCACGCCCACCCCACTTTCCACGCACCCACGGCGACACCGCCCCGCCCCCGTCCCAGTCCCCGCCTCGCTGTCTTCGCCCCGCCCCGTCCCGCCAGCCACTCCCTCCTTCCTCCCAGCACCCGCTCCGCCCCGCGGCGAGTCCCGAGGTCAACTGCCCTCCCGGCCAGGGCTCAGGACCTTCGTCCCCGCTGTCTTGGGGGACAGAGCAGAGGAACTGAATGGTTGGGGCCTCTTTGAGGGGCCTCTCTGGTGACCGAATCCAACTCTCTCTGAGCTTCTGAGTTTTTGAGGCAACTGTTGACAGACTGCGTTTTCCCAGCCAGAACAGCCAACATTTCTAGGGATTTCTTCGCAGCTTTTGTTGTTAAACTACCGCCTAACACTTTGTGAGCCCCACCATGTGCATATCTTGGTTAGCAATTAATCTAGAGTGGTCCAAGAGAATGCAGGAAGGCTGCATCCTGGAACACACGTGCCTGCAATAGGTCAGAGCAGCTGTTGGCACTCTCTGGGCAGGGAAACTGACAGCAGCTCTTTACTCTGCCCCCTGCAGCCGTTCTGCAGCGGTGAGAACAGCGGCGTTAAAACAGCGGCGTTAAAACAGGCTGGGCCCTGCCCCTGCCTCTTTTTCACCTTCCCTGATCCAGCCGGCCTCCACCTGCCGACCTTCACCTGCCCGGGCCCATGTTACCCCTTAACCATGTCTTTTCCTTGGCGCTCGGCATGTTTCTTTTTCAGCTGTGACTCCGTTCCATTCATGCTCTAGACTTACACCTGAAACCGTTTCTCAGAACCTTCCAGTGGAAGCTGACTTGTGCTCTTGGATGCAAAAAGTGGCCGTTTAAACAAACAAAAGCCTGTTCAGCCAGAGTGGGTTCCAAGATTTGGAAAAGTCCAGGTGACTGGGAACATGGATGCTAAACTTATGAGCCTAAGAATTATTGTTATATTCGATACCAACAGGAGAGACTGCTCAACCCCTTGGTGCCCTCCCCCAGCTCCCACGCCTGCTCCACCTCAGGCCTCGCCTGTCTACTCCAATTTGGTCACTTTCTTGTCACCACCTTAGTGCCAGCCAGTGCCCTGTCCAGCCATACTGAAGCCTGAGGCAAAGGCAATTTCAGTAACACTAATCCTGTCTTTAATTAAAATTTTGATATTTTGTTCATAATGGGATTTTTCCATTATCTTGGTTTTTAGTTTAGAATATTACTTTTTTTTTTTTTTGAGACAGTCTTGCTCTGTCGCCCAGGCTGTAGTGCAGTGGCACGATCTCAGCTCACACACTGTAACCTCCACCTCCTAGGCTCGAGTGATTCTCATCCCTCAGCCTCCTGAGTAGCTGGGACTACAGGCAAGTACCACCACTTCCAGCTAATTGTTTTGTATTTTTAGTAAAGATAGGGTTTCACCATGTTGGCTAGGCTGGTCTCGAACTCGTGGCCTCAAGTGATCCATCCGCCTCAGCCTCCCAAAGTGCTGGGCTTACAGGCATGAGCCACCACGCCAGGCCAATATTACTTATCTTTTTTTTTTTTTTCTTTCTGAGACGGAGTCTCGCTCTGTTGCCCAGGCTGTAGTGCAGTAATTACTGAGACTTCTCCTTAAATTTTGCATCCCAGGCTGGGGCTGCACTCACCTCACTCAAGTCTGATTCTGGACATCATCATCCTTTACCTGGATTATTTCAAAGCCTCCTTGCTCCCATTCTTCCCTCCTACAATCACCCGTTTGCCATAAAACCTGGCTGACCTTTTAAAAGCATGACGCAGCTCCTAGTTCCAGAGTTGACTTGCTGTGTGACTTTGGTCAAGTTTCTTAAGCTCTCTGTTTCCTCATCTATAAAATGGGTGTATAAATACCTCATCACCTCATAGGCTTGTTATAATGATAGACTGAGTTTACACATACATAGAGAGAGACTGCACACTTAAAATCTAAGCAAGTTCTCAGTAGCGTTAACTATTCCTCATTATTATTGTCATTGCATCGCTTCCCTTCTTAAAACCCTTTAGTGGCTTTAGAATAAAATCCGAGTTCTTCCCCATGACCCTTAAAGCCTCACACGGTCTGGCCCCTGCCAGCCTCTCCAATGTATCTCCAGCCCCACTTGTCTTCTGTCTGTGTTTTCTAAGTCCACGAGGCTCTCTCCCACCGTGGGGCCTTCACACATGCCGTTCCTCATCCCCAGAATGCTCATGGCTACACCTGCTCATCCTCCAGGACCTTCAGCCTACGTGCCACCTCCTCACAGGGGCCTGTGCTAATAACCTAAAGATCCCCCATGGCCCCCCCCCCCGCATCTATTTCACTGTCACAGTGCCTGGTCATCTCCACCACAATGTCGATATACGAGTTTGTGAATTTATTAGGTTGATGCCAAAGTAATTGCGGTTTTTGCCATTCAAAGTAATGGCAAGAACAATTTCATCTTATATGTATTGAATACCTGCCAGGTAGGATTCACTGAGCCAGGTGCTGGGAGCACAGCAGTGACAAGACATACAAGGTCCCTGCTCTCAAAAAACTTACAGAATTGAAAATAATGGCAAAACCCACAATTACTTTTGCACCGACCTAATACTTCTTTATTGTGCCTTTCCCCAGCAGTTCTCAGAGG
Organism: Gorilla gorilla gorilla; assembly: GCF_029281585.2. NCBI lineage: Eukaryota > Metazoa > Chordata > Mammalia > Primates > Hominidae > Gorilla > Gorilla gorilla. Next base: position 114,316,877 of record NC_073238.2, on the reverse strand, counting down.
GTGGGGTGGGATGGGATGACTAACCATCTATCAGGTGGGCTTTGGGATGCAGTATTGTTGTTTAGGGGGCAGGGCTAGTGATGTGCTGGGTAGCCACCTTGGGAGAAAGGCTGTTGGTGTCTTGACTTAGAAACACCTTCTGTAGGATGAGAGCATAACTTCTTTGAGAGCAGGGACCTTATATGTCTTGTCGCTGCTGTGCCCCCAGCACCTGGCTCAGTGATTTATACCCGGCAGGTATTCAATACATATAAGATGGTGGCTCACGCCTATAACCCCAGCACATTTGGAGGCTGAGGCGGGCGGATCACCTGAGGTCAGGAGTTCGAGACCAGCCTGGCCAACATGGTAAAGCCCTGTCTCTATTAAAAATACAAAAATTAGCCGGGTATGATGGTGTGCGCCTGTAGTCCCAGCTACTCGGGAGGCTGAGGCAGGAGAATTGGTTGAACCTGGGAGGTGGAGGTTGCAGTGAGCTGAGATCATGCCACTGCACTCCAGCCTGGGTGACAGAGCGAGACTCCATCTCAAACAAAACAAAACAAAATGTATATATGATGAAAATGCTCTACCAGCCTCATTGCAGTTAAAAACTGCTGTATGACTAGTTATCCTTATTTAAAATGCCTGGGATCTAAAGCAGGTCCTACTATATCTTATTTGCTAATTGGTTCAATTTCAGATTCTCCTGGAAGAAATTGTAGCTGTGCCCATTCTCACCAGCAATGGTAGGGGGTTGTTGAGTTTCTTCACAAGATTACTGACTCATGCCTTTTGCTAATCAGTAGGTAGGTTAACAACTAACTGTTTCCTAATGCTAGTACATGTTAAAATAAAGTTTTATTAACTTTATCTACATAGTATGTGGGTGTCTGGAGGACACGTGTATTAGTCCGTTTTCACATTGCTATAAAGAACTGACCGAAACTGGGTAATTTATAAAGGAAAGAGCTTTAATTGACTCACAGTTCAGCATAGCTGGGGAAGCCACAGGAAACTTATAATCATGACGGAAGGTGAAGGGGAAGCAAGGCACCTTCTTCTCAAGATGGCAAGAAGGAGAATGAACACAGAAGGAACTACCAAACTCACGAGTGAGTTCTCCAATCTCCGATCTCGAGAACAGCATGGGGGAAACTGCCCCCGTGACTCAGTGACCTCCACCTGGTCTCTCCCTTGACACGTGGGGATTTGGAGGATTACAATTCAAGATGAGATTTTGGATGGGGACACAGCCAAACCATATCAACATATTTCCAAATATAATAGAGAAAGGGATTCAGAGTTCCTCCTTTAGGACAGTCAAATCTGTCTTTACTCACAGCTTCCAAAACTGAAAAGAAAAGTATCAATTTTCCAAGTGCATTAAGAGAGCATATGAAATTTAGTAGGGTGAATAATTCCAAGATTCACTATCCTGTTGAGTTGAGCAGTCTGGAAGAATAGGCACTTGGCAGAGACGTGGGAAAGAAGGATGGGGCGGGAGCATACTAGGGATAGGGAGCAGCCCCTCATGCTCTAGAGGTTTGATGTTTCTAGCCTACCCATTCTAGGTTTATGGGCAAGGCCCCTGAAATAAAATACAAACTAACAAAAGAAAAACATACAAATGTATTTAATGTAAATTTTACATGACATGGAAGCCTTCATATGAAAATGAAGACCCAAAGAAAAAGTGAAACATATATTTTTTCATGCTTAGGTGTAATGAAGAGTGGACAGTTGTGGAGAAATATGATTGGAGGGCAAAAGAATCTGATCTAATGGTGATAACCTGGAAGGAACTTAGCAAGGCCTGTTTGCTCAGGCTCTTCTCTGTGTCTTCACAGACAAGGGTGTTCCTTTCCTTCACCTAAAGGTGGGGAAGGCACTTATCCAATGAGAATCTTATAACCGCCAGGCGCTGTGGCTCACGCCTGTAATCCCAGCACTTTGGGAGGCCGAGGCAAGTGGATCACCTGAGATAAGGAGTTCAAGACCAGCCTGGCCAACATGGCGAAACCCCCTCTCTACTAAAAATACAAAAAAATTAGCTGGGCATGGTGGTGCACCCCTGTAATTCCAGCTACTCAGGAGGCTGAGCCAGGAGAATCACTTGAACCCAGGAGGCAGAGGTTGCAGTGAGCTGAGATCGTGCCACTGCACTCCAGCTTGGGTAATGGAGCAAGACTCCGTCTTTAAAAAAAAAAAAGTCTTATAATCTGCTTCAAGGAAGAAGGGGAGGAGAAAAGTGAGACAGACCTTCCTGCTTCTGCTGTTTTTCAAATGCCAAGGTGCCATATTTTGAGGAAGTGTGTCTTGAACCCTGTCAACCACAATAAAAGAAAATTTTTAAAAAAGTTTTGTAGAGATGGAGTTTCACTCTGTCACTGAGGCTGGAGTACAGTGGCATGATCATAGCTCACTGCAGCCTTGAACTCCTGGGTTCTAGCGATCCTCCTGCCTTGAGCCTCTGAAGAGTTGGAATTACAGGCACGAGCCACTGAGCCTGGCCAAACAACTTTTCAAAGAAGTCATCTGTGTAGTGAAAGAGGTAGACGGATAAATGGGGAAAGGATGGGTACTGTAGTCCATGGGTGTATGGGGGAACGGGTACAGAACTGCTGCAATTCCTTCTGCGTGAGGGGGCAGGGAACTGGGGGGCTTTGCAGAGCAGGGAATGGAGACCTGAAATGTGGTGGAGACTGAATCAGTGAAAGTTCAGAGGAAGAGTAGAGCAGGCAGAGAGAACACAGCAGGGATCCGAGGGATTGTCTGGGGCCAGACTGTAAATGACCTGAATGCTCAAATCTTAGCCAATGTGGCTCTCAGCAAATACCGGTCCCCTGAAGAAATGAGTTACATTTTTACCACGTGGTTTTGTAACTGTGATGATCTTGTAATTGTAATTGTGATGGTGAGTGAGTAAATAACTCTCACTTAGAAATATTTGGATTTTGTATTGGCTCATTTTTTGGCAAATAGGCACACCCAAGGAGATATTGGATGAAAATATCTAATCAACCTATGGTTTATCATAACATGTAAATAACTTTCACGTTTCAAGGAGCAGGAATGATTAGGAAAATGAAGCTGAATTCTTCTTTCCTGATCAACACCAAAGGCTCTTTATCAGAAGCCGGTTTTTCCTTCCTTTTGGTGTCTGGCCGATACAGGTTATTTTCACCAAAGTTGAGTCTCAAAGGCTGAGCGGGACTGGTGTCACTGATTTAAGACATCAGAATACTGCACTTAGAAAGAGGCATATTAGAAGTTCTGTGGAATGATTTTTAAACAGTGGCACAGATAGAACTCCACTCTGAGATCATCCATCCCTCCTGCTGCTATGATACAAAACCCTCCCAGCCTCACCTCCTGGCAGAGTCGCCTTTGATAACACTGATGACTCTGTCTGGCCTCCTTGGGGAGAGAGGAGGGGACTGTCTCTCAAATTTAGGCCAAATACAGAATAACTAACGACCACCTTGTGGCCTTCCGGGCCGTAGCTTCCTTCTGTCTAAACTAAGGGAGTTCATCTACATGACCTCTAAATCCTTTTCTGATCTCAGCCCTCAAAAGCTGTGCTGTAGCTCCCCCTAATGTCAGCAGGCGGAGGGTTACCCCCACACGCTTCAGGCCTCTCCGGAGCCCCCTTCCCTGATCCCCCTTCCCTGATCCCCCCTTCATTTTTTCATAGCACATCTGCTTCTAATTACTGAAGAATGTACTTAATATATGATGTCTCTGTTGAACATAAGACTTTTGGGGGAAGGGGCTTGGCCTGTTTTGTTCACCAATATATCCCGAGCACCTGAAACAGTGCCTGGTGCCTGGCACCTGGGTGGAGACCTAAAACATATTTGTTGAATTCAAAGTGTTGAATCTTGAGGCATCTTCTGCCAAATTTATTTTTTTCATAACTTCCCCTGTTGCTTTTCACTTACTTTGTAGGTTGGTCATTATCTTGTTCCCCAGTGCTGATTATTAATTCCTGTTGTTTTGTAGGTTGGTTGTTCTCTTGTCCCGCACTGCTGATTCTTAATTCCCTGGTGTGGTCGGCTGAGTGATGGCCCCATAAAAATGTCCAATCCTAATCCCCGGCACCTGTGAATATGTTACTCTGCGTCATGAAGTTAAGGATGTGATGAAGTTAAGGATCTTGAGATGGGGACATTATCCTGGATTATCTGGGTAGGCCCAATGTAATCATAGGTTCTTCATATTGATAAAGAGATAGAAATTATAGAAAAGGGCTGGGTGCAGTGGCTCACACCTATAATCCCAACATTTTGGGATGCCGAGGTGGGCAGATTGCTTGAGCCCAGGAGTTCAAGACCAACCTGGGCAACATGGCGGAACCCTGTCTCTATTTTAAATTATAAAAATTAAAAAAAAAAATTCAAAGACTGCTTTTAAGGCCATTTGTAAGTCCAAAGTGACACTCTATGATTTAAATGACCACAAATCCCTCTGTTGATGTCTGGTAGAACCAACAGGCTTTTGCTTTGACCAGAGCTTTCTTGAGTACAAGAGTTTCTAAAGACAGTAGCTTCAGTAACTTTTCAAGATGGACTTTGAATCCCTTATCTGTATGCTGTTTTAAAAGGGTTCTCCATTAAAGACTTAAATGTAAAACCCCAAACTATAAAAACCCTGGAAGACAACCTACACAATACCATTCTGGACATAGGAACAGGCAAAGATTTCATGGGGAAGACACCAAAAGCATTTGCAACAAAAGCAAAAATTGACAAATGGGATTTAATTAAACTAAAGAGCTTCTGTGTAGCAAGGGAAACTATTAACGGAGTGAATGGACAACCTATAGATGGGAGAAAAATTTTGCACACTATGCATTGACAAAGGCCTAATATCCAGTATCTATAAGAAAATTAAACAAATCTACAAGAAACAAACTAACAAGCCCATTAAAAAGTGGGCTTAGGACATGAACAGACACTTTTCAAAAGAAGACATTCATGCAGCCAACAACCATATGAAAAAAAGCTCAGCATCACTGATTATTAGAGAAATGCAAAACAAAACCACAATGAGATATCATCTCATACTAGTCAGATTGGCTATTATTGGCTGGGCGCGGTGGCTCATGCCTGTAATCCTAGCACTTTGGAAGGCCGAGGTGGGCGGATCACTTGAAGTCAGGAGTTCCAGAGCAGCCTGGCCAACATGGTGAAACCCCGTCTCTACTAAAAATATAAAAATTAGCTGGGTGTGGTGGTGAGCACCTGTAATCCCATCTACTAGGGAGGCTGAGGCAGGAGAATCACTTGAACCTGGGAGGCAGAGGTTTCAGTGAGCTGAGATAGTGCCACTGCATTCCAGACTGGGTGACAGAGCAAGACCCTATCCCCACCAAAAAAAAAAAAAAAAAAAAAGGCCATCATTAAAGTCAAAAAACAGCAGATGCTGGCGAGGTTGAGGAGAAAATGGAACGCTTATATGCTATTGGTGGGAGCGTTAATTAGTTCAGCCATTGTAGATGACAGTGTGGTGATTCCTCAAAGACCTAAAAACAGAAATACCATTCAACCCAGCAATCCCATTACTGGGTATATACCCAAAGGAATATAAATCATTCTATCATAAAGACACATGCATGTGTATGTTCATTGCAGCACTATTCACAATACCAAAGATATGGAATCAGCCTAAATGCCCATCAATGGTAGACTGGATAGCAAAAATGTGGTACATATACACCATGGAATACTATGTAGCCATAGAAGATAATGAGATCGGCTGGGCATGGTGGCTCATGCCTGTAATCCCAGCACTTTGGGAGGCCGAGGCAGGTGGATCACCTGAGGTCGAGAGTTCGAGATCAGCATGGCTAACATGGTGAAATCCCATCTCTACTAAAAATACAAAACATTAGCTGGGTGTGGTGGCGGGTGCCTGTAATCTCAGCTACTTAGGAGGCTGAGGCAGGAGAATCACTTGAACCCAGGAGGCAGAGGTTGCAGTGAGCCGAGATCACGCCATTGCACTCCAGCTTGGGCAACAAGAGCGAAACTCCATCTAAAAAAAAAAAAAAAGAATGAGATCACGTCCTTTGCAGGAAGATGGATGGAGCTGAAGGCCATTATCCTTAACAAACTAACACGGAAACAGAAAACCAAACACCGCATTTTCTCACTTATAAGTGGGCACTAAATGATGAGAACTCATGGGCACACAGAGGGGAACAGCAGATGCTGGGGCCTACTTGAGGGTGGAGGGTGGCAGGAGGGAGAGGATCAGGAAAAATAACGTGTACTAGGCCTAATACCTGGGTGAAGAAATAACCTGTTCAGAAAACTCCCATGACACAAGTTTACCTGTATAACAAACCTGCACATGTACCCCTAAACCTAAAATAAATGTTAAATAATTTTTTAAAAAAGTTTATAAAAATAAAAGGGCTCTCTGCTCTGAATTGTTAAGTAGGGATGCAGAGCATTATCACTGCCTGAAATTATACTATTAATACATATTTATGTTTATTGCTTGCCATTACTGTCATTTCATTTGCTTATGATCTGTTACTTCCATGAGGGTGGGAACTGACTTTACTTTGTTTGCTACTGTATTTCAATGCCTGAAATGATGCCTGAGACTCAGTAGGTACTAAATAAGTATATGTTGAATGAATGACTGAGTAGTTAACTAGTGATAAAAATGCAAGAAATTATTCAGCAACACTTTGGGCTACCTCTCAGAAGAAATAAATGATTGTAATCCATATGCAGTTTTAAATGACGAGAGTAGAAAAGCAAAAGCAAGCCATCTTGGTTTGTTAGTTGTGAGTGTCAAGAGGCAACTGAAAAGGAAACCTGTTGACATGTGAAGGATGAACTGAAAAAATAAATAAAAGAAAAATAAATTAAAAGGAGACATGTAAGCATGGGGGGTGGGCACAGGAGTTCTATCCAGCTTTAGAAATTGGCCCTTGGCTGTCTCTTTGCAATTCAAGTATTGGGGAAATAAAAGAGGACGTGGGGCCATTATAAAAATCTATTAAGAATCTTGGGTTTTGGCCAGGCATAGTGGCTCATGCCTGTAATCCCAGCACTTTGGGAGGCTGAGGTGGGAGGATCACGAGGTCAGGAGATCGAGACCATCCTGGCTAACACAGTGAAACCCCATCTCTACTAAAAATACAAAAAAATTAGCCAGACGTGGTGGCGGGCGCCTGTAGTCCCAGCTACTCGGGAGGCCGAGGCAGGAGAATAGCATGAACCTGGTAGGCAGAGCTTGCAGTGAGCCAAGATTGCACCACTGCACTCCAGCCTGGGCGACAGAGTAAGACTCCATCTAAAAAAAAAACAAAAACAAAAAAAACCAGAATCTTGGTTTTTGCCTTACGAGTCAGTGGGAGAGGCCCGTCTTGGCCACTGTGTTAGTCCGTTTTCACACTGCTACAAAGATGCTACCTGAGACTGGGTAGTTTATAAACAAAAGAGGTTTAATTGACTGACAGTTCTACATGGCTGGGAAGGCCTCAGGAAACTTACAACCATGGCAGAAGGTGAAGGGGAAGCAGGCATCTTCTTCACAAGGTGGCAGGAGAGAGAGAGAACACAAGGGAAAGTGCCACTTTTAAAACCATTAGATCTCGTGAGAACTCCCTCACTATCACGAGAATAACATGGGGGAAACCACCAGGTTTCCCACCAGGTTCCTCCCTTGACACATGGGGATTACAGTTTGAGATGAGATTTGGGTAGGGACAAAGGGCCAAACCACATCAGCCACTACTAGGCAGCCCTTTGAAAAAGAAATAATCATAACATAGGAAAGAATTTATGTACAAGGTGATTCACGGCATCATTTTTTATAGCAAAATATTGAAAAAATAAAAATGTCTATCAATAGGGGATCAATGTTTACAAATACGGTACACAACACAACAGAAAAGTATTCAACTATAAAAAGAATAAAAAGGGTTCACTGCTCATAGTAATATAGAAAGATCGCCAAGATAGATCATTAGGTAAAAAAGACAAGGCACGGAACAATCATATTATGTTCCATCTTCTGTGTGAAAGAAGGAGGATACAATAAAAATATATTTCATGGTTTTTTGTTTTGTTTTGTTTTGTTTTGTTTTTTTGAGACGGAGTTACGCTCTTGTTGCCCAGGCTAGAGTGCAATGGCATGATCTTGGCTCACTGCAACCTCCGCCTCCTGGGTTCAAACAATTCTCCTGCCTAAGCCTCCCGAGTAGCTGGGATTACAGGTGGCCACCACCACGCCCAGCTAATTTTTTTGTATTTTTAGTAGTGACGGGGTTTCACCAAATTGGCCAGGCTGGTCTTGAACTCCTGAGCTCAGGTGATCCACCCGCCTTGGCCTCCCAAAGTGCTGGGATTACAGGCGTGAGCCACCGCTCCCGGCCTGTTTTATTTTTTTATAGAGGTAAACATACATAACAAAATTGACCATTGTAAGCATTTTAGATGTATAGTTCTATGACATTGAGTACATTCACATTGTTGGGCCACCGACATCATCATCATCCATCTCAAGAACTTTTTCATCATCTCAGACTGAAACTCTGTCCCCATTAAACATGAACTCCCCATCCCACTCCCCGCAGGCCCTGGCAACCCCCATTCCACTTTCTGTCTCTGTGAATTTGACTGCTCTAGGAACCTAATGTAACTGGGCTATATTTGTTCTTTTGTAACTGGTTTATTTTACTTAGCATAATGTCTTCAAGGCTCACTCATATTTGCCTGTATTTATCTTTTTTTTTTTTTTTAAACTCTGAAAGGATACAGTAGTGCTGATGACAGGGATTACCCGTCAGGGAAGTAGGAATAAAGCAAGAGAAGAAAGGGATAGGAAGAAGATTTTTAAAATATCCTTTTTTGTCATTTAAAATTTTTTTAGCCACTTCATATATTACTTATTCAAAATGCCAGATTTTGAACACCATGAACAATAAAGTGAAAGGAAGAAAAAGAAAACTTCAGTCTTTGCTCAGTGAAGGTGTGGGTCATTAGCTGGACCTGACCCAGAGCCCCTGGCGCATCTTTGTGGCCACTGAGTTTTTATGTTGGTTCCATATCCCACACTGGATTAAAAACTCCCCAAGTCCAGCCTGTGTTTTGCACAGGGTGGGGGGCCCAGTGACTTGCACAGTTGACAGAGAGCTGGCAGCCTCTGCAGAGGTGATGCTTGGTAAGACGCGTAATGTTGAACCATATAAAGAAGGCTGTTTGGCTAAGACCCTCTGGGTTATGTGGAATTATCTTTAATGCACCAGATAAGAAGATTGTTAACCAGCCTTATTACCAACAATTTCTTATGACCATGGTAGGGCGGCAGGCAGATGATTTGAGGATTATCGGGACGCTGACAAATCCCCTGGGCCCTGACAATCTCATTTAGAAAAGAATCAAATCTGTTTATTGCTGATAATAGATGGCATGCCCCCAGGTTTGCTTGTAAGTAATATGTGCATTGCTTTTTATTTTTTTCTTTTAGCAACAGGAGCCAAACTTGGATTCATCCTGATAAAGCAGACATTTGGGACTTCATGTGATCTAATTGCTCTGAGCTGTTCCTTAATCCCCATTCGCTAAACCTTTGCATCGTTGCCCACAATGGCATAAACGACCTTGATCCAGGATTGCAAAATGGTCTACCCAACAAAGAAGCCTCATAATTGTTGATGTGGCTGAGATTCTCTAATGCACCCTTCCTTGTTTTTATTTTTTGTTCTAAGAATTATTTAAGTAAAAGAACAAAGCAAATCTTAAACTTGTCTCTGTGATAAGGTGAACCTCGGAAGGCAAAGTCCATTTCTTCATTCATCTCTGCATTCACAGCAACAGGTACAGTGGCTCATATATAATAAGTTCTTGAAAATGTTTGTGGGATTGCCTCATTCATAAACTATCATAATTGCTCCAGTGAAATGTTCTCAGATATATAAATTTTGGTAGACAACATTTGGAAAACCAAATAGAGATTAATTTTAATTAGATCTGTAATTCTCTTGGATTTATAAGAAATAAAATGCCAGCCAGGCATGGTGGCATGCATCTGTATTCCCAGCTACTTGGGAGGCTGAGGTGGGAGAATCACTTGAGCCCAGGAACTCAAGTCCAGCCTGGGCAACATAGCGAGACCTCATCTCTTAAAAACGAAAGAAAGAAAGCAAGAAAAAAGCTATATGACAAAATCTAAACCTATGCATATTGCTAGTATTTCTTACTTTTTTTTGAGACAGCGTCTCATTGTTGCCCAGACTAGAGTGCAGTGGTGAGATCATAGCTCACTGCAGCTTTGAACTCCTTGGCTCAAGCAATCCTCCCATCTTAGCCTCTTGCGTATCTGGGACTACAGATACATGCCACTGCACCTGGCTAAATTTTGTTCGTTTTGTAGAGATCAGGGTCTCACTATGTTGCCCAGGCTGGTCTTCAACTCCTGGCCTCAAATGATCCTCCCACCTTGGCCTCCCAAAATGCTGGGATTTATAATATTGCTGGTATTTAATCTTATCCATAATATCGCAATGAATTTTTCAAAGTATCTGCACAAGAGAAAACTTCTAAGCATATAAGTTAACATCTCCTTTAGCAGGATTTGCCTGAAGCTTGAAGGTCTTTTGACTGCTTCCATAGGTAAGTTGCAGATGAAATCTGTTACACAAACTCCAGACTCAGATACCTCTAGATATCTATACTGTCCTTCTACTCTGGGGATCCATTAGTGCCAGCTTCAGGAAGAAGGCGTTTACTGGCATCTAAACTCATGCTTTCTCATCTTTCTTCATTATAATTTTCTGCCTAGTGAAACAATATTGCTAGCCATATGATTTCCAGCATTCAAACAAGGCCCCACATGGGGATTTTGTTACTAGTTTCCTTAGACTTAGAGAAGTTTTACAGTTTCTCAGGAAAAAAGACCAAACCGTTAAACATCTATTTCTTCTGTTAAAAAAAAATCCCATTTAGTATTATAAGTAATAATATGTTTATTATAGACAAATTGAACTTGCAAAAATAAGTAGGTACATAGGGAGAAAGCTAACACCTGCTATGGTTTGGATGCACCCTTCAAAACTCATAGTGAAATTTCATTGCCATTGTGATGGTATTAAGAGGTGGGACCATTAGGAGATGATTAGGTCCTGAGGTCTCTGCCTTCATGCACGGATTAATGCTATTATCACAGGAGTGGGTTTGTTATTGCAGGAGTAGACCCCTGATGAAAGGTTGAAGTTCAGCTAGGCATGGTGGCTCACGCCTGTAATCCTAGCACTTTGGGAGGCCAAAGCGGGAGGATCATTTGAGCTCAGGAATTCGAGACCAGCCTGGGCAACATAGTGAGAACTTGTCTCTACAAAAATTTTTTAAAAAATTAGCCAGGCAGGATGGTACACGCTTAATAGTCCCAGCTAATCCGGGGGCTGAGGTGGGAGGGTCACATGAGCCTGGGAGGTCAAGGGGCAGTGAACCACTGACTCTGGACTGGGTGACAGAGTAAGACACCATCTCAAAAAAAAGATGAAGTTCAGCCCCCATTTCCTCTCAGTCTCACACACTCACTTGCCCTTCTGCCATGTTAGAATGCAGCACAAAGTCCCTCACCAGATGCCAGCACCATGTTCTTGGACTTCTCAGCCTCCAGAACTGTGAAGAATGCATTTATTTTCTTTATAAATTAATGTTTGTTTGTGCTATTCTGGTATAGCACTAGAAAGTGGACTAAAACAACATCTGGGGCTGGGCGCAGTGGCTCACACCTGTAATCCCAGCATGTTGGGAGGCAGAGGCGGGTGGATCACCTAAGGTCAGGAGTTCAAGACCAGCCTGGCCAACATGTTGAAACCCTGTCTCTACTAAAAATACAAAAATTAGCCGGGTGGGGTGGCAGATGCCTGTAATCCCAGCTACTCAGAAGGCTGAGGCAGGAGAATTGCTTGAACCTGGGAGGCGGAGGCTGCAGTGAGTGATCATACCACTGCACTCCAGCCTAGGCGACAGAGCAAGACTCCATCTCAGACAAACAAACAAACAAAACCAACACCTGAAGGTAACTTCATATTCTGCCTTCCTTATAGTCATGTCTTGTGTTCTTTTTTTTTTTTTGAGACGGAGTCTCGCTCTGTCACCCAGGCTGCAGTGCAGTGGCATGATCTTGGCTCACTGCAAGCTCTGCCTCCTGGGTTCATGCGATTCTCCTGCCTCAGCCTCCTGAGTAGCTGGGACTACAGGTGCCCGCCACCACGCCCGGCTAATTTTTTTTTTTTTTTTTTTAGTAGAGACAGGGTTTCACCGTGTTAGCCAGGATGGTCTCGATCTCCTGACCTCGTGATCTGCCCGCCTTGGCCTCCAAAGTGCTGGGATTACAGACTGCGCCCGGCCGTCTTGGGCATTTTTATTCTAGTGCATTTATATATCTCTAGGAAGATAGGTGATGGGTAGATAGATAAACACGCATATATAGTTCTCAGCAAAAGTAACATCACATATACATACTGTTTTGAAACTTGCTTTTCTCCCTTCAGTAAATCACTGAAACATATATTTAGGTAATACTGTAAAACCCATACACATGAGAATATTCAGATGTTTGTGGGAAAGAAAAGAAACAAAATATATATGGAAAAATACTAAAAACCAATCTACAGAAAGTGCCTATGTAAGCTGGGAAAATAAGTTCAGAGGTTTATGAAGTTAGTTTCCTTTAATTCAAACTTCTTGCTCTGGTAAACTTTGAAAAATATTTTCACAGCATATATTCTTTATAAGAATACAGCTGGGAAATTCTTCCACTGCCATGCAGTCTTAAGCTTAAAGTTTGCAAAATATAGTTTTTGCTTCTTCTTTTTCTTCTTCTTCTTTATAAAAAGGCTTTTAATTCAACTTATTGACCCCAGTATTTTTGCTACATCCATTGCTAGGATCAAATCATTATACTTTTCAAAAGCGTTCCTTTAACCTGAGGTCAAACGAATGTGAAATAGGAGGAAGTTATAAAAAGACTGAAATCTAGAACACCCATAACCCTGATGTACTTTATCCAAATTTTTATGACTTTGAAGTGCACTGAATACAGAAAGAATGCAGAGCTTTTATTTTCCAGCCAGAGAAACCACACACAAAAAAAGAATAAAAAAGTATTTCTTTCTCATTTCTGTAGCCAACCTCTCAATCCAAAAAAAGGAAGTGGGGGAGGATCCAAGTCAAGCCAACAAAAATAAACTGTTGCCATTGTTTATAGAGAAAATAATTCCTAGAGATATTTTTCCCCAAAAAGCCAAAAAAAAAAAAAATCACAAAGAGAATCCCTGGCTCAGTTTATTTCCTAGAGGAGAAATTGTTTAACATTTGCTTATTTTGTAAAAACTACCAATAACAAGTGGGCCCAGAAAATCCCTCCCTCTTCCTCGTGTGGTGGGAAAGCAGAGACCAGGCGAAACTGGGCCTACTGTTGGAACATTGCTCACTGTCTGGAACTGCCCAATCCTGCCCGGCTTCTGTAAGATTCCCAAGATCCATGACAACCTGAAGTCCCCAAGGGAGGGGTTTGAGGTGGATGGATGTGGCGAGGCCAGACAATGGTCAGCCTTAACTTTCCCTGTGGTGGATTGGATTGAACGCTCCAATTCTTGCCTCTTCTCTGCCTCCATATCCTTGTCACGATCTCAGTGTGGGAAGAATATACCTTTTTTGTCCCTTAACTTTGAGCTCTGCCAGTGACTGTGTGCCATCTCCAGTTGCAGCCTTGCCCTCTTGCCCTGCAGCCATCGCTGTGAGAAGAGCACATCCTAGCAGAACCCGTGATGGAGAGGAGGTTGCCCTGCAGTGAAACAGAGCTGCCCCAGCTGCCCAGCCTGCTGTGGAGCCTGCAGCCCAGCCCAGCCCAGGTCAGCGAAACTACAGCAGACTCACGAAGGCATCGGCAGTAGTAAATACCTATTGTGTTAAGCCCCTGAGTTCTGGAATGCTCCACATTGCTGCATTGTTATGGTAATACAAATGAATACATACTTTCAAGTAAATATAATAATATTATTATTATTCTGAGATGGAGTCTCACTCTGTCACCCAGGCTGGAGTGCAGTGGCACCATCTCAGCTCACTGCAACCTCCAACTCCCAGGTTCAAGCGATCCTCCAGCCTCTGCCTCCCAAGTTGCTGGGATTACAAGCACATGCCACCGTAACTAGCTAATATGGGTATTTTTAGTAGAGACAGGGTTTCACCATGTTGGCCAGGCTGGTCTCGAATTCCTGACCTCAAGTGATCCACCCGCTTTGGCCACCCAAAGTGCTGGGATTACAGCAGTGAGCCACTGCACCTGGCCAGTTCTTTTAACACTTGTACTGTAGGGAGTTTAATATGTGGCTATGTATAGGATAGACTGAAGTAGGGAACAGATAGGATCATGATCCAGATGTCAGGTAAAGAACCCACAAACAAGTGTGGAGATTGTGGATTTGGGAAAGAACGGGAAGAGGAAAGAGATAGACAAAAGGTTGGCTGCAAGAAAGAAGGAAAAGGCTAAATTTTCACACTTGGGAGAAGAAGGAAATGGTGATAACTTTTGGAAAATTTGAACTTTGGAGATGATTTTAGGAAAAAGAATAAGTTTAGTTTGTGCCATCCCGGGTTTGAAGTGACAACAATTTAATCTAATGGTAGTGTGGTGTAGTGGAAAGGGCTGTGGTTTTCAAATAGACCTGGCTGCTGATTCTGGCTTGGCCTCTTACAGGGTGAGGGGCTTTTCTGAGTAACTTAAACTCTCTAAGCCTCAGTGTCCACCCCTGTATCAGCCCTCAGGGTTGTGAGGACTGTGCAGGTGGGTAGTGAGGTAGGCATCGGTGGGCATTTGGTCTTCTTAGCATCTTTCCTGTTGAGAATGCCACTCTGCTGGTTGGTGGGTCTGTAATTTACATGACCAACTTCTGTGCCACCATGACGGATCCAGGCATGGGCACATGACCCAACCAGCCAATCAGAGTCCATTTTGGGGAGATGGATATGAATGTTTGGTGAGAAAGGGGTCTTTTCTTCTGCTATCAAGAGTAGTAAGATCACGGTAAGCCTGATAGTATTATCTTCTAGGCTGCTCTGGGGAGAGAGATTGCCTGAGAATGAAGCTCACACAGAGAAAATCAAAGATGAGAAATGGAGAAAGAGAGGAGAGGGAGACCCTTATTGATATTGTTTGAACTCTTTGATCAAATAATGTCATTCATTGAACTTCCCAGCTGCCTGAACTAATATGTGTGTATTTTTTTAATTAAGGGCATTTTAATTTGGTTTTTGGCTCTTGAAACCAAGAGTCCTGACTCAGCAGGTATTCAAGTAATAGTACAGGAGGCCGAGGTGGGCGGATCACTTGAGCTCAGGAGTGTGAGACCAGCCTGGGAAATATGGCAAAACCCTGTCTCTATGGAAAAATACAAAAATTAGTTGGGCATGGTGGTGAATGCCTGGGGGCCCACTGCTTGGGAGGCTGAGGTAGGAGGATCACCTGAGCCTAGGAAGGTTGAGGCTGCAGCGAGCCATGATCATGCCACTGCACTCCAACCTGGGCAGCAGAGTGAGACCCTGAAAAGAAAGAAAGAAAGAAGGAAGGAAGGAAGGAAGGAAGGAAGGAAGGAAGAAAGAAAGAAAGAAAGAAAGAAAGAAAGAAAGAAAGAAAGAAAGAAAGAAAGAAAGAAAAGCTAAACAACATTCAGTGGGGAATGGCCCACTTACAACTTGCCTGACTTCATATTCCCTTCTTCCTGCAAATGACTTACAGCCAAATGTCAGCCAAAAAGGTATGAAGAAGTCTGCATCATTGAAATAGATGTGGATTCATGGGCCTTTTAAAGGAGATATGAAGAGGTTCAAACTGTGAGATATGAAGACACACTACAAAGCCATAATAATGATAATAAAATGTGCTGTTGGCAGAGAAACAAGTAAGTAAACCAGTGCAGCAGGGTAAAGAGCTCAAAAGCAAATCTGTTGACTTATGAGAGGCAACAGCACAAACCCATGTGGGAAGGACAGGTTATTCACTAGATGGTGCTGGGAAAACTGGTTCACTCTATGGAGAAAAAGAAACACCATAGGCAAAGGTCAGTTTTGGATAATCTAAAATCTAATTGTGAAGGTAAAAATATAAAACCAATAGGAAAAAAGATGCCCAATAATTTTGTCATCTTGAGGTTGAGAAGGACTTCTGACATCAACTCAGAAGGCACAAGCTATGAGGCAAAAAACTGAGGAATTTGAGTCCATCAAAATTACATTGCTCTGCTCAACAAAGGACACCATAGACAGATTGGGGGAAGATAATCGTAATGTCAGAATCCAGCAAGAACTTCTAGTGAGACAGATTTGTCGAGAACAGCGAACCATGGCCTACCGGCCAAGGCTGGCCCCTCCACCTATTTTTATAAGCAAAACAAAAGTTTGGTTGGACAGAGCCATGCTCATTCATCATATACTGTCTCTGCTCTTGAGCTGAAATAGCAGAGCTGAGTTGGTGCAGCAGAGAACTTCTGGTCTGCAAAGCCTAAAAAAATATCTACTACCTGGACCCCTTACAGATAATTTTATCAACACCTCATCTAGAATATACAAGGAAATCATCTAGAAAACAAAGAAATTGTCTGGACCCCAGTAGAAAAATGGGGCGAAAATACGAAGAAATGCTCAACCTCACTATTAGAGAAATGCAAATTATAGAAAACAATGAGCTACCACTTTACACCCACGACACAGGAAAAATTAGAAAGTCAGATGATAGCAATTGTTGACAAGGATGTAGGAAAACAGATATTATTATGCACAGCAGATGGGAGTGCAGACTGTGTGGTCTTCTGGGGAACAGCCTAGCAGATCTCAGTGAAATTCATCTGTGTACGCCCCATGACCCAGCCGTCCCGGGGTGTAACGCTGAGAAACGTATAGCCAGGTCTGCAGGAGAATGTGTACAGGGATGTGCATCCTGGCCGTTTGTGGTAGCTGGGCCCTTAGAGTCAGCCTCGTAAGGTGAAGTGGAGGAGAGGAGAAATAAACTGTCACTGGTGCTTCCTTGGGGAGGGCTAAGCAGCAGTTAGCAATGAACAAGAGGCACATACAGCCACATGGCTAGATATTGAAAACATACTGCGGATGAGAAAAGACAGACACAGAACGAGACCCAGAGCCCAACACTGTGTATATGTAAACGTGTGTATGCTACATACACAAAACAATGCTAGGTCTTTTTCGGAATTCTGTACATGTCCAAGCGCATACACCGAACACATTACAGGAGACGGGGTAGTAGAGTAGAAGTGGGAGGGGGTTTTGGAAACTAAGAAACAATTAAAATAAGAGAAGGGCCTTCCACATACAGACGATAAGAGTGGAATGAACTTAATTCTGTGAATCCGAGGTCCAAACATTTGGCTGTGAACTAGAGGATCTTCAGAAAAAGCAGCAGCTTCCAGTCTGTAATAAGACTTGGCTGGGCCAGGCGCAGTGGCTCACGCCTGTAATCCCAGCACTTTGGGAGGCCAAGGTGGGCGGATCACCTGAGGTCAGGAGTTCAAGACCAGCCTGACCAACATGGAGAAATCCTGTCTCTACTAAAAATACAAAAAAAAAAAGAAAAAAAAAATTTAGCCAGGCATGGTAGTCAGGAGTTCGAGACCAGCCTGACCAACTTGGAGAAACCCCGTCTCTGCTAAAAAAAAAAAAAAAAAAAAAAAAAAAAAAAAATTAGCCAGGCATGGTGGTCAGGAGTTTGAGACCAGCCTGACCAACATGGAGAAACCCTGTCTGTGCTAAAAATACAAAAAAAAAAAAAAAATTAGCCAGGCATGGTGGCACATGTCTGTAATCCCAGCTACTCGGGAGGCTGAGGCGGGAGAATTGCTTGAACCTGGGAGGCGGAGGTTGCGGTGAGCCGAGATCACACCATTGCACTCCAGCCTGGGCAACAAGAGCAAAACTCCGTCTCAAAAAAAAAAAAAAAAAAAAGACTTGGGTGAACAGACAGGGCTAGAGATGAAGAGTTGAGAGTTCTCCACAGAGTGTTGTCACTGGAACTCTGCCATGCGTGCGCTTTTTCTTTTTTTTTTTTAATCTGCAAATCTTCTAGTTTATAAAAGAACAAATGACAGTTAGTGTGACAGCAGCTGACTGGGAATTAAGAAAACCTGACTTGAAATCAAGTATAATTGTCCCAGGGAATGGAGGAGCTAAGACTAAACCCGCATTCCTGAGGAGGTTGTTGGGCCAGACTAAATTTTTATCCTGGCTTGCCTAACTTCCTTCCCTGACCAAAGCCAGTCTGAATTTGGCATTGACTTTGGAAGTAGCAAATTTAGAAGTTTCAGTAGATCAGGGCAGGAAAGTGACCTAATTTATGTACAAATAAAAATAGGAATAATGAAGCAAAAATATAGGCTGTGTGGGGAGGTTGTCATATATCTGAAAATTAAAACATGTGATTCAAAATGTGGAAGATTTCTCAAAGAACTGAAAACACAACTACCATTTGATGCAGCAATCCCATTACTGGGTATGTACCCAAAGGAAAACAAATCATTCTACCAAAAAGACATGCACTCATATGTACATCGCAGCACCAGTCACAACAGCAAGGACATGAAACCAACCTAGGTGCCCATCAAGGCAGGTGGATTGCCTGAGCTCGGGAGACCAACCTGGGCAACATGGTGAAACCCCGTCTATACTAAAATACAAAAGAAATTAGCTGGGTGTGGTGGCGTGCACCTGTAATGCCAGCTACTTGGGAGGATGAGGCAGGAGAATTGCTTGAACCCAGGAGGCAGAGGTTGCAGTGAGCCGAGATAGCATCACTGCACTCGAGCCTGGGTGACAGAGCAAGACTCCGTCTCAAAACAAACAAACAAACAAACAAAATATATATATATACATACATATATATGTATATACATATATATACATATATATATATATGTATGTATATATATATGAAATCATGTCGTTTCCAGCAACATGGAGGCTTTGGGCTACAAATGATCCCATCACCCAGGTAAAGAGCGTAGTAACAAACAGGTAGTTTTTCAGCCCTTGGTCTCCTCCCTCTCTCCCCACTCTAGTAGTTCCCGGGGTCTGTTGTTTCTATCTTTGTGTCCATGTGTATCCAATGTTTAGCTCCCACTTATGGGTGAGAGCATGTGGTGTTTGGTTTTCTGTTCCTGCATTAATTGGCTTAAGATAATGGCCTCCATGCGTGCACTTTCACGGGTCATGTATCTAGTTGGACTGGCTCTTCCACCACTGTGGAGTGTCCCATTTGAACCAGTTATTGATGTATGGCCTCCAAGCTCCAGATCCACCCTTCCTGGCCCTGCTGGTGACATCACAGATGGACTCTGTAAATGTGCCTCCCTTGCCACCTGCCACGATGTTATGTTTTGTCAGTGCCAGCCATTGAGGGACATTGCAGGTGGCAGAGGCTTTCTTCCTGGTCCCAGTGTTTTTCCTCTTGCTCCTGCAATACAGCAGCTGGTGGGGCCAGTGGGAGACCCAGAGATGTGAACCCTCCTGGAAGGTTCACTGTCACCCCAACAGGAGGCTTCCTGGAAAGTTTCCCCAGCACCCAGCAGGTGGTTTTCTGCTTGCCAGCCATGGTCTGCAGCACCTCAGCAAACTCTTATCCCATCCAGTGGCCACATCTTTCATCAACGATGTGCATCTCAGCCTTGGAGGGGAGGCTTCGTCCAAGCTTGTCTTCCTTGAATATTTTGCCTCGGCCCTAGAGGTAGTGTTTTTTCTCTACATCTGCTATTCCTATAATCTGTCTTGTTTTGTTTTCTAATTGAAGTCCCTTACTGGTCCTGCTTCTACGAGTGGCGGTGACCAGGTGAAAAGGTTGAGGAATCAGCCGGCCCAGGGAGGGTCACCTCTACCACATTCCACTCACACACAGAATGGAACACACAAGCACAAAGTCAACAGTTATTGTGATTAGAAGTTGGTAGCATGGGGTGGCCAGGTGCAGTGGCTCATGCCTGTAATCCCAGTACTTTAGGAGGCTGAGGTGGGTGGATCACCTGAGGCCGAGATAAGCCTGACCAACATGGAGAAACCCCGTCTCTACGAAAAATACGAAATTAGTGGGGCATGGTGGCGAATGCCTGTAATCTCAGCTACTCGGGAGGCTGAGGCGGGAGAACCACTTGAACCGGGAGGCAGAGGTTGCAGTGAGCCAAGATCACGCCATTGCACTCCAGCCCGGGCAACAAGAGCAAAACTTTGTCCCCCCCAAAAAAAAAAAATGGGTGTTGTTTAAAAAAAATGTAGGCTAGGCTGGGTGCAGTGACTCATGCTTGTAATCCCAGAACTTTGGGAGGCTGAGGTGAGTGGATCATTTGAGGTCAGGAGTTCAAGGCCAGCCTGGTCAACATGGTGGAACCCCATCTCTACTAAAAAATACAAAAAAAATTAGTCGGGCAGTTGTGGTGGATGCCTGTAATCCCAGCTACTAGGGAGGCTGAGGCAGGAGAATCACTTGAGCCTGGGAGGCGGAGGTTGTGGTGAGCCGAGATCATGCCGCTGCACTCCAGTCTGGGCGACAGAGTGAGACCCTGTCTCAAAAAACAAACAAACAAACAAACAAAAAACAAAATACAGGCTCCTCCCAAACCTGGGTGCGTGAGGGGAACTTTGTCTGTTTCAATCCAAGAGAAATTAGAAGGTCAAAAGTGGCCTGGGAAAGCCAGAACCATCAGGGATGGAGGGAGGAGGAAGGCCTGGGGGTGAGGGCTGTTTGGTAACTGGGGTGAGGGGATTATCCTCCCCTTGCTGGGATCCCCCAAACCCCTCTGGTCTTGGAGGAAGGGGACAGACAACTCTCTGCAGATAGGTCAGGAGCTGCCAGATGCTCCAGGCAGGGGGCTGGAGGGGTTCACAAAGGCGTGCCCTCCAGGAGATGATGGCGCTGCCTCCAAGCTTCTCTGCCAGGATGCTATGGCCCTTGACCTCCTTGTGATTCATGCTTGATCTCCATCAGCTTCCCCTTGATGACGTCCTTAGCGCTGGCATAGGTCACTTAGCTCTTAGAGGGTACAGACTCAGGGCCCCAGAAGATAAACTCCAGATCTTCCTTCTTGCTGTGCTTGGTCTCAGGCTGTGTCATAGAGGGTGGAGGAGCAGTCCTTGTCTGGCAGCATCTTGACTAAGGTGGCATAGGGCCATCAACAGTCTGGCCTGCACCACCTAATAGGATCTCCTTGCCCCTTCCAGGGTGACATTCTTCTTGGCCTCATTATGTCAGAAGAGCACTACCTTCTTGCACTGCTTCACCTCCTCTGATGTCACCAACACCTGTGCCTTCATGTCATTAGACATCTTGATGTTGCCACCAGAGATAGCCACACTGGCCATGTTTCTGGAAGTGAAAGGAAGATGTCAAAGACGGCCAGAGAAGATAAGAGCTGTTGCAGCTGCTGCTGGAATCCTCTATTTCGGGGTGTGTGTGTGTGTGTGTGTGTGTGTGTTTAAGACAAGGTCTTGCTCTGTCACCCAGGCTGGAGTGCAGTAGCGCAATCACAGCTCACTGCAGCTTTAAGTTCCCAGGCTCAAGTGATCCTCCCACCTTACCCTCCTGAGTAGCTGGGACTATGGGCGTGCACCACCATGACCGTCTAAATTTTTAATTTTTTGTAGAGACAGTGTCTCTCTATGTTGCCCAGACTGGTCTCGAACTCCTGGGCTCAAGCGATCTGTCCACCCGGGCCTCCCAAATTGGTGGGATTACAGGCATGAGCCACCATGCCTGATCTATTGCTGTATTTGTTAGGGTTCTCTTTACTCCTTTTACACACACACACTGAAACAGGATTCCAGCAGCAGGTGCAACAGCTCTTATCTTCTCTGGCCCTCTTCAACATCTCCCTTTCACTTCCAGAAACATGGCCTTCAGTGTGGCTATCTCTGATGGCAACATCAAGGTGTCCAATGACATGAAGGCACACTAGTTGGTGATGGTTAATTTTATGTGTCAACTTAACCGAGCCACAGGATGTCCAGATATTTGATCACATATTTTTCCGGTGTGTCTGTGGGGGCGTTTCTGGAGGAGATGCTCCTTTGAATTGGTGGACTGAGTAAAGCAGACCACACTCCCCAATGTGGATGGGCCTCACCCAATCCATTGGAGCCCCGGATAGAACAAAATTGTTGACCCTGGCCCAAGTAAGTGGGAATTCTTCCTGCCTTTGGACTCATACTGAAACATTGGCTCTTCCTGGGTCTCGAGACTGCCAGCCTTTGGACTGGCACTACAACATCACCCTTCCTGGGCCACCAGATTGGGACTTGCCAGTCTCCATACTCTCGTGAGCCAATTCCTTATAATAAATCTCTTTCTGTATCTACATATAACACTAGTATTGTAATATGTGTCTATATGTTATATATCTATATATACAGATACGGCTTAATAGATACATAGATGATATATATAATGGATGGATATATCCTATTGGTTCTGTTTCTCTGGATAACCCGAATATGGTAGTTAATTCCCTTTTTACTAATTTAAGAACTCTTTACATTAAATGTTCCCTGTTTGCATTACTGGTGTGCTTTCTGTCTCCTGACTAGGCCCTGGCTGCTACACCATCCTTACAGTAAAACAAAAAACAACAACACAAAACAAACCTTTCCTGTCTTTCTTACCCTTCACAGCTGACATTCACTCTCCTTTGCCTCATCTTCTCAATTCATCGCAATCTGACTCTCCCAATTGAAATAGACATTTCATTGATAAATTCCTAACTGCCCAAAGAGGCACCTGACAGGACTTTCCTCTCTTAATCACCTCCTTCTGAAAACATTCTTCCCCCTGATTTCCTCATTGTGTTTCAGACCATTTCTTTTGAGGCCAATATGGTTAATATACAGTAGGAAGAGTAAAAAGCTATTAGAGATTAGACAAAGCTATTGAAGTTGGACAAAGCTATTGAAATCCCAGCTCTGCCCTTTACAAGTGATATGACCTTGATCTCTGTGAGCTTGGTCGGCCTTGTCATTTGCAAATTTGGGATAACAATTATAGGTAGCTTGCAGTGTTGTTTGAAGAACAAATAGGCTGGGTGTGGTAGCTCATGCCTGTGATCCCAGCACTTTGGGAGGCCAAGCCGGAAGGATTGCTTGATACCAGGGGTTTGAGACCAGCCTGGACAACATAGCAAGACCCCATCTCTACAAAAAATAGAAAACCTTAGCTGGGTGTGGTGGTACAGCCTGTAGTTCCAGCTACTCGGGAACTGAGGTGGGAGGATCACTCGAGCCCAGGAGGTCGAGGCTGCAGTGAGCATTCATTGCACCACTGCACTCCAGCTTGGGTGAGAGTGAGACCCTGTCTCAAACATAAATAAATAAATAGATAAATAAATAAATAATTTATGTAAAGCACCAAGACATACAGCCTGGCACATCGTAGGTGCTCAATAAAGGTTAGTTGCTCTATTCTCCTAATGACCTTCATCTACCCCGTGGGTTAAGCTGGTGATACTAGGGGCTCCACTTTTCCACTGTCTCAACTCACTTTCTCTGAGCAATGTTACCACACTTGAGGCATTATGTACCACCACTTATTCGAAGTTGTAACTTCTTTCCAGACCTCTCTTCTCACCCAGATTGGGGGCTGATGTTGCCTGAGCCCCTATCACACCCAGAAACCCCTGTGAACCACACAACTGTCAGGAGCCTCTTGCCTGTGTCTTCAAGGGTCTTGGCCACAGCTGATCGGACCAGGGGCTGGTGCTGATCTTAGACTGGTCACGGTGCAAAGGCCCCACCCAAACGTGAGAGCTCTGTACGGACACAGGATGTAGAAAGACCCAATTAGAGCCTCTCTGTGTGCTCTTTGAATGTGAGATGGAGAGGAGGAACTTGGTATTGGCAGCCAGAACTGAAAGAAAAAAAGAAAATCCAGGACATAGCTTCCTCATGGCAACCAAACCTAGAGGTAAGCAGCAACATTGAGGAGAAGCAGAAATAGTCACATTAGAAGCTGAGACACGCATGTGCAGGGGTTCCTAGAGCCAGTGGCAAAGGATGCCTGATACTGTGCGGGAGCCGCTGGGAGTCACTGCTCGTCATGGAGGGCACCCTGAGGCCCCATGGAGCCAAGGCGTTGGGACAATTTCCTGTCTCTTACTTTTCATTGCTTCGTTTCCCTCTTCCACAGAAATACATATATGTTCACTCCCCCACCCCCAATTGTAGTTAAAAGATGCTCATAGCCGTCATTTCGCTACAATACATGCTGTCATCTGAAAAAGCTTTCTTTGCTCCTTGGAGCTTAACCAACACAACTTCAGAGCTGCAGACCCACCTAGACATCCACCATAGTGACTATAAGATATCTTTTTCTAGAGTCTGCTGAATGAATACGTGGATGAATGAATGAATGAATGCATGTATACACACATACAAACAGGGGGATAAAGGAGGAATGAGCCAGATGGGACATAATGAAAAAGCAGGGAAGAATTAAGACAGTGCAGAGCCGCAGGCAGCAGTGATTGAAGCTTTGATGCTCAAGCATCCGTGGGCTCCTCGTTTCTGTAGTGCAGAGTAAACACAGAAGCAAAACAGGGTGTGAGTGGGCATCAGAATCACCCCATGGCTTCTCAAAACCCAGATTGTTGTCCCCACCTACGGAGCGGATTCAGGTCTGGGGAGGGCCTGAGACTTTGAGTTTCTAACCAGTTCTCAGGTGACGCCTGGGGACCCACAGAGTCAGCAGAATTCCGAGAAATGAACGTCTACAAAAGCCAAAGAGCTCAGAGGTGCGGCAGAGGTTCCCTCAGAGGTTGAGGGAACTTCTGTGTTGTTGGTCCAGATAGCGATTTGCAGAGGACAGCAGATTTTGCAGCTTCCTGCCCCCTGAAAAAATACAAAATAAGGATTCCTGTCTCATTGTTAAATTTTGCAGGCAGGGAGGGCGAGTTGTCTTCATTCAAGCTCTTGTCACACTGTCCCCAGAACCTGGCCCCGACTAGGAGAACGGCCTGCCTTGGTTAAGGGGTCATTCAGCATTCAGTGTTGTCTCACTCAGAATCCTGCACTTCCAGCTAAAACCCAGCTCAGGTCAAAGGCACTCAGTGCAGTAAAGGCATCTGTGCTCAGAATCCAAATATCAATAGAACAGAAACTAAAAATAATCAAAACCACTGAAAGGAGGTTAAGAGTCCTGTCCTGAAAACAGCTATTATTTGCCCATCCTCTAGGTTACAGTCAAATTAGGACTCAGGAAGCGAAGGCTCTAGAGCTCCCTCAGATGGATATTTTTATTTCAATTCTATCCCCATGTCAGAGTGTATTTCATTACTTACTAGACTTGGGACATTATTGGTTGCCTGCTGTATGAGTTTCCGAGGGCTGCTGTACAAAATACTGGCACCGTGTGGCTTAACAACAGATTGATTCACTCACAGTTCTGGGGTCAAGGTCCTGAGATCAAGGGCCATGCTCCCTATGAAATCAGTAGGGAAAGATCCTTCTCTCTTCTTCCAGCCTCTCTTGGTTTGCTGGCAATCCTTGGCCTGCTTCGGCTTGCAGCTGCATGGCTCCGATCTCTGTCTTAGCTGTCATATGGCATTCTCCTATTTTTATAGGGACACCAGTCATCTTGAATTAGGAATCTGTTCCACTCCAGTATGACCTCATCTTAGCTAATTACAGCTACAAAGACCCTATTTCCAAATGATGTCATGTTCAGAGGTACTGGGAGGTTAGGACTTCGACATATCTTTTTTTGGAGGGGACACAATTAACATCGACCCTAGACCTTTACCGTTTTCTCTAGTCTAATAAATCCAAGATTTTTCCAAAAGCATACTAACTGATAGGCCTACAAATAAAAATACCCAAGCAGAGACCGGGAAGACCCTGCCAATGTGGTAATGGCTCGTCCCAACAAGTTATTCCTTGTGCATAATAGTTCTTGGGCTCAGCCACAGAATGTGCTCTTTCTATGTATTTACAAGATTACAAGATCTTGCTCTGTCACCCAGGCTGGAGTGCAGTGATGCAATCATAGCTCACTGCAGCCTCTAACTCCTGGGCTCAAGCAATCCTCTTACCCCAGTTTCCAGAGCAGCTGGGACTACAGGTGCGCACCACCATGTCCAGCTAATTATTTTATTTTTTGTAGAGACAGGGTCTTGCTACATTGCCCACACTGGTCTCAAACTCTCAGCCTCAAGTGATCCTCCCACCTTAGCCTCTCAAAGTGCTGGGATTACAGGCATGAGTGACTGTGCCCAGCCTCTATTATTTCTTATAACTGCATATAAACCTACAATTACCTGTTAAAAAAGAAAAAAGAAAAAAAGAAAAAGAAATGACTTGCTGGGGTTGGGTTGGTAGGGAGGAGAGCTAGGTCCTGGTTTCCTTTAGAGTAATGTGCTTTGATTATGTAACAATTGTGGAGTTCTGGGTCCTTCTGCGCCTGGATCTTTCTCTGGGGAATGGGAAGGCGAGAAAGATAAGGCAGGGAGAAAGTGGGGATGTTGCATTTACTCCCCAGACCACCCTACGTTTCTATGTGAACAGGACAACGAGCTGGGCCATCCTTCCCTAGGAGAATAACTGGTCACCCGAGCCCAGCAGCAACACCTCAGAACCTTCCAGAAAGCCCAAGAAGTTACAAAGTCATGCTGCCAGTGGGCCCACAGGTCAGCACCGTGTTGCCAGCAGGATGTCCTCTCCTCAGCCACACAGAGACTTGGATCTGCTGCTTCTGAACGCAGGCTCCCACCCCGGGGAGATGTCTGTATGTCTTCCTTCAGCCATGTTCCCCCAGGAGGCTTGGCCTGGCTCAGACTCTCCTTGCGCTCCAGCCCCCGAGGAGCTTCTAAAACCTGCCTTTGCCAAGGGGCCCATCAATTTCTGTTTAGAGGCAGGAGGGTTTGTGTGCCAGCAGGACGGTTGCTATATTGCCCAGGCTGGTCTCAAACCGCCCACAGAGAGTTCTGGAATGTCCCCCATGGCATCCCACCCACTGGGAACCTTTGCCCTTAGGGGCTTCTGGGGCATTCACAGACAATAGTACTGTTGGCTTCCTGCTCCACCCAGTGCAGACCAGAAAACAAGTCATAGGAACTGAGGGCCTTGCCTTGAGCTCTGCCTGCTTCAATCAAGAGCCCACCTGGCTTTTTCAGCTGGGCGCGGTGGCTCACGCCTGTAATTTCAGCACTTTGGGAGGCCGAGGCAGGTGGATCACCTGAGGTCAGGAGATCAAGACCAGCCTGGCCAAGATGATGAAACCCCGTCTCTACTAAAAAGACAAAAAAAATTAGCCGGGTGTGGTGATGGGTGCCTGTAATCCCAGCTACTCAGGCAGCTGAGGCAGGAGAATCGCTTGAACCCGGGAGGCAGAGGTTGCAGTGAGCGGAGATCAGGCCACTCCACTCCAGCCTGGGCAACAGAGCGAGAGCCCGACGAAAAAAAAAAGAGGCCACTTGGCTTTTTCAGAGAGCAAGAGGCACGATGGCAGGGAGTCAGGCAGATGACTTCATAAAGGAGACCAGTTCACTGCCCTCCGTCGGCCTCCCCACACTTTGTCTTAGGTCACCCTTCAACTGCTGCGTCCTCTCCTGTGTTTGATTGGTGTTTTCAAATGCTCAGCAGCAAACCAGTGGAGGTAGGCTTCTCAACCAGCAGCTCCCAGTCTATGAGGTCAACCTCCAAACTGGTTTCCCCAGTAAAACCATCCTTTCCTCTGATTGGAAGGGATTTAGGCTCCCCCCACCCCCAATCAGCAATTTGCACCCTCAAAATGAACTACTCCGGCTGAGCTGCCTGGGAGCAAGATTAGGGGGAGACACTCTCCTCTCTGCCAGTGAGTCACGCCCTCTAACAATTTCTGTCCTGCCCATATGGTCCCATTATGATTGGGGAAAATAAAGAAAAATATGTTACTCTTTCTAATATATAGAAAATCTAAATATTATAGCAAATCTGGTAAAATCAACATAAATATTGCCAATGCCAAACCACTGTGTCTGTGTGACTAGAAAATGATGAAGGTCACAGGTAGTCCAGGCTTATTGTAAGTGGCATCTCTACCCAATTCCCTTTCCACCGCTTGTTCCTTGCCCACAGAATTTCACATATATTTATTCACATGTCACTATAGCAACCTAAAGATGAAATATCTGAATGTAAATGTAAGAAGGGATAAAAGCAGATTTCACAGATTCTTCAGCGCTTTGAAAATAGGCTGCATCTCCTTCCGTTTCTATGTGACCGTAATAACCTGGACCATGATTGCCCAGGAAAACAGGGCAAGGCAACCCCTGGGCGCTGGGGTGCCAGGTTGGGCCCCTCCCCAGAGCAGCCTCCACCAATGCCGCCCTTGAGCCAGCATGAGGAGGCGCCTTTGCCTCCCGGGGCCATCCTGGGGACACAGGAGGATGTTGTAGGGGCATTGCTGGAACCTGGAGCCTGCATGGGATGCACCTGAGGCGCGGATGCGCTCGGCCCCGCCCTACCTGAGCACAGGTTGGGGAGATTCCTAACCCTATCCCTAACCCCAACCCAACAAAAGGGCGTTGCCTTCAAACCAGCCCAGGCTGGCTGTGCCAGAGCCAGCCAATGAGACATCGCCCTGCTTCCCCGCGAGTGGAGGACACAGCCCCCTCCAGGGAGCTACATTGAGTGTGCTGAGAAGGACCTGTCCTCCCCACCTGTCCACACTCATTTTCTGATTTTTTGTTTTTAATATAAAAAGAAGCTTCTCGTTCCACTGTTACTCACATGGTTTAAAAAACTGCCCTGATTGATAGAGTTTGAAAAGAAAAAAAAAAAATTCACACTGGGGTGGAAATCACAGGGTGACTTCTCCCGAAATGATGTTTTTCAGATGAGACTGGGGGCTGGGGGAGGAAGCCAGGACAGCGTCCCGCTGGGGAGCAGAACCGGAAGGCCCGCGTGCATACAGATGGGCACCTGTACGTCACAGCCAGACACGTGTTTTTTTTCTTTTTTTTTAGACGGAGTTTCGCTCTTCTTGCCCAGGCTGGAGTGCAATGGCACGATCTCGGCTCACTGCAACCTCTGCCTCCCAGGTTCAAGCAATTCTCCTGCCTCAGTCTCCTGAGTAGCTGGGATTACAGGCATGTACCACCACACCTGTCTAATTGCGTATTTTTAGTAGAGACAGGGTTTCTCCATGTTGGTCAGGCTGGTCTCAAACTCCCGACCTCAGGTGATCCGCCCGCCTAGGCCTCCCAAACTGCTGGGACTACAGGCGTGAGCCACTGCGCCCGGCCTCCAGGGTTGTTTTTACATTGCTTTTCAGAGATCATTAATAAGGGGCCCACATTTCTGGGTAGCAATGG
The DNA here is from genome assembly GCF_029281585.2 of Gorilla gorilla gorilla. Taxonomy (NCBI): domain Eukaryota; kingdom Metazoa; phylum Chordata; class Mammalia; order Primates; family Hominidae; genus Gorilla; species Gorilla gorilla. The sequence goes on along the minus strand of NC_073238.2, from coordinate 114,287,536 downwards.
GCGAAATTAGATGATGCTTTGATTAGTTGGGCTCTGACAACGCATTTATTAGAGACGTTGTCATTATGTACTGACTGGGTGGTTGAGATACGGAGCAATGGTTTCCTCTTCACATTTCTGTATACACTCATTTCTTTCCCCCAGCAGGTCCTAAGAGGTGGCTTATGCTGCTGTACATATTTAATAAGTATCACAGAGGCGTCATGCAGTAACACTGTCCGCAATGCTTTGTATTAATGTGCTGAACATCCTTTACATGATAAGAACACAATATCCACCGCTGCCTCTAAAAAACCCACACACCAGGCTGGGCATGGTGCCTCACACCTGTAATCCCCAGCACTTTGGGAGGCCGAGGCAGGAGGATCACTTGAGGCCAGGATTTCAAAACCAGCCTGGGCAACATAGTGAGACTCAGTCTCTATAAAAAAAAAAAAAAAAAATAGCCAGGTGTGGTGGTACAGGCCTGTAGTCCAGCTACTCAGGAGGCTGAGGTGGGCAGATTGCTTGAGTCCAGGAGTTCAAGACTAGCCTGGACAACATAGGGAGATCCCATCTCTACAGGAAATTTTAAAAATTAGCCAGGTGTGGTGGTGCAAGCCCATAGTCCCAGCTACTCAGGAGGCTCAGGCAGGAGGATCATTTGTTCCTGGGAGGTTGAAGCTGCAGTGAGCTGTGATGGCACCACTGCACTCCAGCCTGGGTGACAGAGTGAGACCGTGTCTCAAAAAACAACAACAAAAAACAAGCCCCCACACCGGTTTTGAAACTAAATATCATTAATACTGTCATTAAGTAGGAATCCAAATAAGAGAGTTTCAAGGACCTAAGTTAAAAATGAAGGTTCAGCCAGGCACAGTGGCTCATGCCTGTAATCTCAGCACTTTGGGAGGCCGAGATGGGTGGATCACCTGAGGTCGGGAGTTTGAGACCAGCCTGACCAACAGGGAGACACCCCATCTCTACTAAAAATACAAAATTAGCTGGGCATGTTGGTGCATGCCTGTAATGCCAGCTACTCGGGAGGCTGAGGCAGGAGAATCGCTTGAACCTGGGAGGTGGAGGTCGTGGTGAGCTGAGATCACGCCATTGCACTCCAGCCTGGGCAACAAGAGTGAAACTCCATCTCAAAAAAAAAAAAAAAAGTGAAGGTTCAACTTCTGGAAAGATACCTAGGGGATGGTTAACAGTGGCTGTCTCCAGGAGAGAGGCCTCGGTGCTTCGGACATGACTAGAGTCTTAGTTTTTTCTTTATTCTTTTGTGCATTTTGAATTTTACCTATTCCTTGAGAGCTTGTTTGGAGGTTCTAGCAGGGGAGCGCAGCTACTCTTATACCCTTGACCGAAGACTGGTCCTCCTCTATCGGGGGTGGTCGTCCTCTTCGACCGAGCACGCAGCTTCGGGAGGGACGCACATGGAGCGGTGAGGGAGGAAGGGGACACCCGCCTAGCCAGCCAGATCAGCCGAATCAACCCTGGCGACCAATGGGGTGACAGATGTCGCAGCCAGATCGCCCTCACATCCTGAATTTTACCTATTCCAAAGGAAAAATTGAATTAAAATAAATATAAATAAAATATTCAGAATCTAAGTTGAAGCCTTAGCCACTGAATATCCCCACTAAAATGCCTTTCCTTAAACCTTCAAAAGAAAGGAAACCAAGCTTTGCTTTTTGAAAGAACCCCCCCACCCCACATTTCAATAGCTATGTATAATTCCTTTAAGGAGCCCAGTCAGCGTGTGTGGGAGTTGAAAATGCTTTTAATCATTCCCCCTCAAGTTTGACAGAAGTGTGGCAAGGAGGGCCATCTGTTTTGCTTGAATGAGAAGCGACCCAGCATTCTGATTTCAATTAGCCTCTTTGTAGCTTTCTGTTTGGGCTGGTTCCATGGGTAACGGTTCAGCTAAGTGTGGAGAGGAGCGGGCCAAGTTCTGCCGGTGCTGATTTGTTTTAACAACTGTCAATGAACGTAGAACAAGCGTACGAGGCGATGTTGTGGACGCACAGTGAAACACATAATTTTACGGAATCAAGATAGCACGTCCTAGAGTCTGAGAGCTAAACAAAATATTGAAATGGTGTCTTTAAATCATCCTATTAAACGATGATTGAGAGATTTAAAATCAGTATCACTTCTCATCTAAATTCCTAGTTTCAGTCAATAAATACGCGCCTCCTATGTGCAAAGTACTGTTATGCCCTGGGTGTGAGCCAGAGACAAATAGAAGGGGCCCTTTCTGCCTTTGAGAAGTTTGTGACGTATTTTGGAGGACAGGTCAGCAGAGGTAGACAATAATATGAATGATATTTGAGATAGGAGGAGAGCTGGCAAACGTCAGTGTTCTGAAGTATTAGGAGTGCAGAGTGCGGAGGATGGGGACACATTACTCTGGCCCGGGGCTCTATACTGAGATTCTCAGGGGTCCTAGAGCTGGAGTGAAACACACCCTCAGCTGACACTACAGCCTGTGTCCCTTCATGCCACCTCCTCTTGCACTTTACACACACATACTCCCTCTCTCACACACACACGAGTGCCCATTCACGTACACGCACCACAGATATATTGGGCAGGAGGTTGACGAAGTGGGTGGATGGCTCTGGGATGACGAAAGCTAACCCAAACACGCATTGCTGCATCAAGTTGTCACTGTCTGCCAGCATGTTTGCCAGAGTAGGAAGGGATTTTTGCTGGGGCTACTTTGTGCAATTCCAGCAACAACCAACTCACATTTCTCTAGCGTGAAGCGAATCCATTACACTCAGGTGTTCCCAGTCCTTCCCATCTGGGTTACTGATGTCCAGAAAGAAGATTCTGCCACTTCAATTCTGTGGCGTCATCAGTGTGTCAGCATGTCTCCTCTCCTCAAGGGGCTGGCAAAGTTCTTCCAAGTCACATCATCCAGGGCAGAGTAGTGGCAAGCCTGGAAGGTGGCTCTGGGTCCTGGCGGTGGTGGCCACCTGAGAGGGGACCTGTAGTGTGGCTGTGGCCCCGTGGCGGTGTCTTGGGATGAGTTCTAAGTCCCCAGCTCCTTTCCCTTCGCACTGCTGAAGCAGGAAGCCAGCAGGAGTGCCCTGCAGTGTGGCTCATGCCAGTGTGGCTCGTATCAGCTTAGAGCGGGCTATGAGCCATTCCCAGTCAACAGAGTCACTGCCTTGGTTCACCACTGTCTATGAAATGGTCCTAGTCAACTGTGGCACAATTTGTTTGGCTTTAGCATGAGCCAGAGGAGCCTTGTTCTCTCTGACCTGGACTGCCTATGATTTTCTTTGATAATAATGCTAACCCTAAAACATTTAGCGTATTTTTAAAACCTGATTTAAATTTGAATGTATACAATGTCATTAATTGTAAACTATCAGTAAAAACCTTTTAAAAAGTGGACTCTAATCCTTAAATATATCATTTCCAACTTATATCTCATATTTAACTCTTTTCAGAGAAATTAATGACCTGTGACCTATTATAGTGCTATTTATTTATCATGGTCAACACCATTCACGTGGCCTAGACCACTTTTGGCTAAAAATATCCGAAGGAATTAACAGGACTTTTTAGAGCCATGCTTTCTTCTTCACTAAATAAAGGAATTAATTATATTATTTATTTATTTATTTTTTGAGATGGAGTTTCGCTCTGTCATCCAGGCTGGAGTGCAGTGGCGCGATCCTGGCTCATTGCAACCTCTGCCTCCTGGGTTCAAGAGATTCTCTTTCCTCAGCCTTCCGAGTAGCCGGGATTACAGGAACCCACCAACACGCCCGGCTAGTTTTTGTATTTTTAATAGAGACAGGGTTTCACCATGTTGGCCAGGCTGGTCTCAAATTCCTGACCTCAGGTGATCCACTCGCCTCAACCTCCCAAAGTGCTGGAATTACAGGTGTAAGCCACCATGCCCAGCCAAAGAATTCATTATTAATGAGAATGTCAAATAATCATTAGGTCAAAAAATAAAAGGGAAAAAAGAATTAAATTTGAGCATGTGGATATGAAGTTCAAGAAAGTGAGGTGAAGAAATGCAGTGGAGGCCGGGTGCGGTGGCTCATGCCTGTAATCCCAGCACTTTGGGAGGCTGAGGTGGGTGGATCACGAGGTCAGGAGATCGGGACCATCCTGGCTAACATGGTGAAACCTCATCTCTACTAAAAATACAAAAAATTAGCTGGGTGTGGTGGCGGGCGCCTGTGGTCCCAGCTACTTGGGAGGCTGAGGCAGGAGAATGGCGTGAACCCAGGAGGCGGAGCTCGCAGTGAGCCGAGATCGCACCACTGCACTCCAGCCTGGGCGACAGATCGAGACTCCGTCTCAAAAAAAAAAAAAAAAAAAAATTCTAGTGGAATTCCAAAAGCAAGAGAATGTGAAGAAACAGTGATTGTTAGTGTTTAGACTTCAAATTACATAGTAAAGGAGAGAACAAATCAGTCATAGGAAACAGGTTTGGTTCCATCAAAATATCTGAGAAAGAAAAGCATGATTTTCTACATATAGAACCTTGTAGGCAGAGAAATTATGGTCACTATCTACTTGGGCTATAGAACACAAAATACAAATATGAAAAAACTTTTTTTTTTTGAGATGGAGTCTTGGAGTCTCGTATCGTTACTCAGGCTGGAGTGCAGTGGCACGATCTCAGCTCACTGCAACCTCTGCCTCCTGGGTTCAAGCGATTGTCCTGTCTCAGCCTCCTGAGTAGCTGGGACTACAGGCACGCACCACCATACCCGGCTAATTTTTGTACTTTTTAATAGAGATGGGGTTTCACCGTACTGGCCAGGCTGGTCTTGAACTCCTGACCTCGTGATCCACCCACCTCAGCCTCCCAAAGTGCTAGGATTACAGGCATGAGCCACTGTGCCCAGCCAGAAAAAACATTTTCTTAATGACATACATTTGCATATTAATGAAGCCCCAGAATGTCCTGCTATTCATAGGGAGAGACCTTTCTTTCTGAGGGTTTTAAAAGGTTTAAAAAACCTTTCCCAACAGCTGAGCTTTTTTTTTTTTTTTTTTGAGGCAGGGTCTCACTCTGTTGCCCAGGTTGGAGTACAGTGGTACAATCATGGCTCACAGCAGCCTTAACTTCCTGGGTTCAAGTGATCCTCCTGTCTCAGACTCCTGTGTAGCTGGACCACAGGCACATGCAACCGTGCCAATTTTTTTTTTTTTTTTGTAGAGATGGGGTCTCATTTTGTTGCCCAGGATGGTCTCGAACTCTTGGACTCAAGCAATCCTCCTACCTCAGCCTCCCAAAGTGCTAGGATTATAGGCATGAGCCATTGCATCCACCCCACCAACCCTGCTTTTTTTTTTTTTTTTTTTCTGAGCAGTTTTGGTTATATCAAAAGCAAGACTTCTCAAATAAAACAATTATCTGATTACAGAACACAAACCAAGCCCAGGAAAAAACCCTTTATCCTCTATGGGGTATAATTCTCCAGTTGCTTGCAGAGGCCTTGTCATGGCGCCAATACCCTTGTAGCCTTGTTAATCTCCAGGCTTTGTCTGTCAGGTGTGGGAGCCCTGGCCAGAGGAGTGCCACCCCAGACCCTAGACACTGAGTTCTGTAGGGAGACCCCCTGAAACTATTGCTACAGAATAAAAGATGAAATGCTCCTGATTATTGTAAATACAAAGTTGCATGCAGGATTGTGTAAAGACAATGCCAGGTCGGACTGCCAGAATGAGCCAACAGCATGTGATGTGCTTCCCCCTGCAGAGAGCCTATGAACGGACGTGCAGTCAGGGAGGTTTCACATCACCAAGATTCCTATCCCAGAAAAGCAGATGTTCATAGCTCTGGGAATGGAATGCAACCCTTGTGGAGAGCCTATAAACGGACACATGGGGGGGGGGGGTGCCTGTTCATATGGATAAGATAGGGCTATAAACGCCCTCATCTTGCCTTCTAGGCCTCTTTAGGGTTAAGGCATACTCCCTTCTGAGAATTTCTGGTCTAACTGGCTGTCTAGCTTCACGGCCTGTTTCTATGGATTGTTTGTAACCAGCTTTTGCTGCAACTGTTACTGCTGATTAATATCTTGCTAATCATAGGTTATGGAAAGACTGTGTTTTCTGTTTTAAGGCTCTGTTAAAAATTACTGATGCACACACTACATTGTAAATTCTTATCTCTGTATACTGTACTTCTGCATACAGATGTTATAAGAATTACTTCATCCGCATGTGACCACCTCACTTCATAATGAAATGACTCTAAATCCCTCACTAACCTACTCCCACCCTCACTAAACTTAACAATAAATGCTGGTAAATCCAGTGCATTGGCGGCATCACAGGACCAGAAGGCGGTGACCCCCCAGGACCCAGCTTTCACTATCTTGTGTGTGTGTCTATTATTTCTCGACCTGCCGATCCGCCTAGGAACAAGCAAAGAGCCCCGTTGCATTGCAGGATGCTGGCCAGATCCCGCAATAGAGTTCCTTCTGGCGGGGGTCACTGACATAACAGTGATCCAAGAGTGAATTCCCTGTGGTGCTTGGTGCAGTGGATGGTTTTGACTTTACTGCCGAAAGGATTCTAGTAAAGAAAAAAAGAATCCTGTTGTTCTCACTTGATACAGCATCTTTAGAGGAAGTGCATTATTATGGGCCAAATTGTTTCCTCCTAAAATTCATATTTGAAGCCCTAACTCCCAGTACTTCTGAAGGTGACTGTGTTTGAAGATAGGGACTTTAAAGAGGTGACTCAGATTAAATGAGGTTTTATGTATTACAGGTGGGCTCTATCAGTCTGACTGGTGTCCTCATAGGAGGAAATTTGGACACACAAAGAGACACCAGGGATGTGCATGCATGGAGAAAAGACCATTTGAAGACACAAGGACAGGGAGAAGGTGGCTGTCTGCAAGCCCAGGAGCGAGGCCTCAGGAGAAACCAGACCTGTGGACACCTTGCGCTTGGACTTCTAGCATCCAGAACATAAGAAGATACATTTCTGTTGTCTAAGGCACCCATTCTGTGGTGCTTTATTATGGCAGCCCTTGCAAACTAATACATATATTAAAATAAAACGAGCCAGGAGTGGTGGCCTGCACCTGCAGTCCCATCTACTTGAAAGGCTGAGGCAGGAGGACTGCTTTGAGCCCAGGAGGTCGAGGTTACAGTGAGCTGTGACTGCACCACTGCACTCCAGCCTGGGCAAGAGTGAGACCCTGTTTCTAAACACAGACACACACACCCCTAAAACAGATCTATATTAAAATGCTTTGTCTTGATGTTTTTATCAGGTCTAAAACAAGGCTTTTGGCAACATGAGACTCATACATGGTCCAGAACTTTGAAGCAGCTGCATTTGAAAGACTTTTAGGTTTTCTTCGCTTGTCACCAAAATCTGTTACAAATTCCAATGTGCAATAGAATTTGTGTATTAAAACAAATTTATATGACCAATGTCTGAAATAGTTTGCTTAAGGAAGCCCTTAATCACTTCTATGTGTCTTAAGAAGTTTTAAGATTACGATTTTTATGCTTTCGTCACACCTATAGGAGGGCTTTTTCTTTTTTTTTTTTTGAGATGGAGTTTTGCTCTTGTCACCCAGGCTGGAGTGCAATGATCTGATCTTGGCTCACTGCAACCTCTGCTTTCTGGGTTCAAGTGATTCTCCTGCCTCAGCCTCCCGAGTAGCCGGGATTACAGGCACCCGCCACCAAGGCCAACTAGTTTTCGTATTTTTAGTAGAGACAGGGTTTCACCATGTTGGCCGGGCTGGTCTCGAACTCTTGACCTCAGGTGATCCACCCGCTTCGGCCTCCCAAAGTGGTGGGATTACAGGCGTGAGCCACCGTGCCCGGCCAAGAGGGCTTTTTCTAATTTCCTGGATAGATCACATGAGCAGGTGGTTTGGCATGGATGGCTTGGGTCACGGAGGGAGATGGACAGCGCAGGGGTGTGGTTTGTGGCAGCTCTAGCAGGTTCCCCTGCGGAGGAACATGCCTGGAGCAGGGAACCAGCCAGCGTCGCTGCAGCGGTCCAGGAGGACGTCACCGCAGGCGCCATGGGTGGAGGGGGTGGGCAGGAAGCCATGGATCTGAAGACTTGTAGGATACTCGGTGACCGACTGAAAGGGGCACCCAGGGGACCTGTGAAGCTCCGCTCAGGGGATGAAGCAGCTGACGGCCCCACCGGAGACGGGGCCTCTGGGGGAGCGGCAGCTGGGGACGGAGGGCAGGTGCGCTCACTTTTGTACACCATGAGCTTAGTGTTCCCGAGGACCACGCAGGCTGTGCAGCAAGCAGGTGCTGTGAGTGGAGATGGAGGCGCTGACTCTAAACACGAGAGTGAAACTGGACAGAGAACACCAAGTGAGAAGTAGGTCAAAGAGGGAAAGATGGAATAGGGCAGCAACTCCCGCTGGGGGCAGAAGTGGAGCCCCCAGAGGAGACTGACACAGGCGGAATTGCGGGGAAGAGAAGTGGGTAAGCAGCGTCTCCTGTTTTAACGCACTTCTCCAGAACACGTGCAGGGCAAGCACATGTTTGTGACAATCTTCTTGCGATTCTATGCGGAAGGTTCAGACCCAGACTATGAGGAACACGGCTTTCAGGACAAGGTTTCCAAGAGAGACTGAGTGTCGTGTCAGTAAAGAGCTGGTAAAATTAGGGCTGGACCAGGTGATGGGGGCGCTGAGGAGCTCGGCAACAAGGTTACCAGCAGAATCCTCGGAAAACAAGAAGCCGATGGCAAAGCCAGGTGGGAGAGGCAAGGAGAAGAGGGAGAAATCGGTCAGACGGGTTGTTTTCATTAAAAATGAAAAAAAAAAAAAAAAAAAAACAACTAGCAGAAAGTTGGACGTGTTTTAAAATGGAAAGCATGGAGAGGGAGGGTTTAAACACAGAAGGGAAAATAAAGAGGAAAGACTCTCGAACAGACAGGAAGAAGGCGGGGTGAGGCTGTAACTAGGTTCGAGGTGAAGGTACAGTTGGAGAAACTGTGGGAGACACCAAGGGGCTATGGCGCTGCCCGAAAGCTTGGGCGGCCTTCTTGATGTGCGGGGCAAGGAGGCAAATGCAGCCAGAATGCCGCCCTTAGCCGGCGAGCAGCACGACCCTGCAGCACGGCTGGGTCTCTAGAAATGACCTGGGCAGATAGAAGGCCTGGGAATGGCAGAAGGCCATTTCTCCAGCAGGAAAACACTGCAGTTACCTAGCTTCCCGGTCTTGGCTACACGTCCCCCTCCTTCGCAGCTGCCTGCGGCTATCATGACTCATGGAGAAGACTTCTCCCCGGGGTTCGTGGTCACTGGGGTCTCACAACATGCGCAACACAACTGTTTCTGTCCCGGGCCATACTCAAGCTAAGGAGATGGACCCCTGCTTCTAACCGCCTGCCATGCTGAGGGATGCTTTCCTGGAGAACTTTCCGGGAAAGCCGCAGCAGCGCACCCCTCAGGACGGCGGGATCCAAGCCCTGGAGAGGGGTCTTTTCTCCACCGCCCTCCTCACTTGGCTCGCCTTCCTTGTCACTGTCTCCTTCCTCGGCTTTCCACCCTCCCTCCCTCCTAAGTCTTTTCCTTTATCACTCCAATTTCATTTTCCCAATTGCCTCTCCACTGTTTACGTGTGAAATACGGTTACTTAAATATATGAAGAAAAAGGCCGGACGCGGTGGCTCACGCCTGTAATCCCAGCACTTTGGGAGGCCGAGGTTGGGGCGGGGGTGGGGTGGGGTGGGTGGATCACTTGAGGTCAGGAGTTCGAGACCAGCCTGGCCAATATGGTGAAACCCCGTCTCTACTAAAAATACAAAAAATTAGCTGGGCGCAGTGGCGGGTGTCTATAATCCCAGCTGCTCCGGAGGCTGAGGCAGGAGAATCGCTTGAACCCATGAGGCGGAAGTTGCAGTGAGCTGAGATAGTGCCATTGCACTCCAGCCTGGGCAACAAGAGTGAAACTCTGTCTCACAAACAAAACAAAACAAAACGAAGAAAAAGTTACACCAACTCTATCAGCTGACTTTTAAATCACTAAGCTAACTGTTCACTAAAGGAAAAATAAAATTGAAGAAACTTAACTTTGGCCAATAAAAACTAATCTGGTGTCTCAATCAGGATTTTTAAAAAGTAAAACCTTCTCTTTGTTGGGTCAACCAGCCTATCTCAACAGCTCCCTAAGAGAATTACAGTTGGCCTTCCTTATCTGGGGGTTCTGCATATGCAGATTTAAGCAACAACAGATCAAAAATGCTCGAAAATAAATTTTAAAAAGCCAATACAATAAAAATACAAATGGAAAATAGAGTATAACAAGTATTTACAGAGCACTTACATTGTATGAGGTATTGTGAGTGAACTAGAGATGATTTAAAGTACATGGGAGGATGTACATAGATTATTTGCAAATACTTTGCCATTTTTATATCAAGGACTTGAGCATCCATGGATTTTTGGTAACCACAAGGGTCCTGGAACCAATCTCCCATAAATACTAAGGGACAACTCTACTCATAAAAAATAAATACAAGAGATACATAAAACTGAAAGAAACTCTTCTATCTTAAATACTCCATGTTAAAAATGAACAGAGCTCCTCCTTTACTCTTCAAAACCAACAGGTCCGTTTTTTTAAAAAAGGACAGTGACATAAAATTATTCAGTAAGGCTGGGCGCAGTGGCTCACACCTGTAATCCCAGCACTTTAGGAGGCCGAGGCGGGCAGATCACCTGAGGTCAGGAGTTTGAAACCAGTGTGACCAACATGGAGAAATGCCGTCTCTACTAAAAATACAAAATTAGCCGGGCGTGGTGGTGCATGCCTGTAATCCCAGCTACTCAGGAGGCTGAGGCAGGAGAATCGCTTGAACCTGGGAGGCGGAGGTTGTGGTGAGCCGAGATCTCGCCATTGCACTCCAGCCTGGGCAACAAGAACGAAACTCTGTCTCAAAAAAAAAAAAAAATTATTCAGTAAGAACCCAGCAATATCATATAAGCGACAGCTAGTAATTTTAGTTGTAAGTTTAATGACAGTATCTGATTTGCTCTCCTAAGCAGCAAGCAGAGAGACCCTAAAATACAAATGAATATGCTCACAGATACAAGCAGACCGATACTTCAGAATCAACCCCCATTCCTATATTCTACATAAATAGATTTCAATTAGTCAGATGAATGTGAAAGACAGTGCATTTCTTAACTCTTAGAAGTAAAACTGTTTGTGAAATCTAAATTAAAACAATGAAATCATAAAGATGAAGACTTGCTAGTGATTGCTAATGTCCAGGTAATAAAACCTGACTTAAAATACTGTATTTTGAAAAACAAGTCAAAAATAGAAACTCCTTAATGACAATGTAGTAAGGCTCCACCTTAAGTACTTGCAGATAATTCATCTGTCTAGATATGCATGACTTCAACCTCCTCTACTGCCTCACACTGAACATTTTAGACAATGCCTTACACAGTGAAATTCCATTCAGATCAAAACTCAGAAAGTGTTACATTAACAAAATCCAGTAAAATCTGATAAAATAGTATAAATCATTTCAAAACACCTTGGTAAATCTGTATTTACAGAACCTCCTTGAATATATAATAGGTAATGATGCAATGAAGACATTTTTATAATATTTATTAAGATAACAAATTTATAAATTGAAAGACTCAGAGGCACATAGTTTAAAAGGCCAATACCATGGGAATAATGAAGTCAACACAGAAAAGTAAGAAGATATGAACAGTTACAGCCAATACAAGATTTTCTTTAAAAGCCACATTCCCCTGATGAACACACCATAGGAATCATCCTTCAAAATTACCATGATAAAAAGTTATTTCCTTCAAAGAAAAATAATTCTTTCTGCCTACCGAGCCTAGAAAATCCTATTTACAATGCAGTGTCCTGCCTTTCATCAGTATTATTTAATATGGCCTCCTCTATTCTGCCATTAGAAGTATGGAAAATTTTATAGCTACTGTATTTACAAATGCACATAATATTTAAATTTGCTCTTCATTGAGAACAACCAAATATATACTTAATCAAATCACAATACAAATGCTTTATAGTGTTGAAGACACATCTTATGGGGGAAAGGTGTATGGGAAGAGGTTTATTTAGAATTACGGTGTTTCTGAAGGATTACTAGGCCAATAATTCTGATAAAACTCAAGGCAGTCACAAAAACAGGTCTTTGTTGATGAAGAGTTTAATTTATTTCTGTTTTAACTGGACACACTGGACTTCTTCAGTCAACCTTCACCACACTGTATATTTTGGTAACAAACCAAAAGCATGCAAAGAAGCCAATTGTTCCTATAAGAGAAAAAATAAAAATAAACCCCTTTTCAAAGGAAGTTTCATACTTTACACAAAAATACAGACTTACAATGACTGGTTCCTTAAAAAAGTCGCAAAACTATAAACTATTACCCACCGGGAATATACTACAGATCTATGAGCACGTCTGAAAAATATACGACCACCTCAAATCAAGTTTCTTACAAAAATTGGTAGAACTTTTTTCTACTATAAGATTACCTAAGCTTTCTACAATACACATTATTTTCCTTACTACATAGAAAAGACTGAAGGATGTCAACTGTCCTTTCCTATTTAAGAATATTTTACAACAAAATGGAAAACGCTACTAGAATTTTTTAAGGTATGAGATGAATACATTAAAACAGGTTCAAATAATGATTAAATGGGGATATTTTCTAAGTACAGTTATTGGAAGTTATCAGTCTTCAAAGAATCACAATAAAATAACTCAGTAAGTTTTTACAAAATGTTAAAAGTGACATGATTAGATAGTAACAAAAATGCATCCTAGCTGAAAATGAGGGACAGCATGGTAGCAGAGAACAGAGCAGCTCTGTCACAAACTGTGTGTGTCATCCTTGCGCAAGTCCACTGACATCTCCAAGCCCATTTATCATATTAACTAGGGAGAAATTTATCTGTCCTCATTGCCTCCATAGACTGTTATGTAGAGTAAATGAGATAATTCATGAAAACAATGTATGGCTTGATTTTCAGGTATCAGTCTAGATTCCAAAGAATTTGAATGCTAGATGGGGACACTCTTTCAATGAGACAAAAATGAGGTTCAAAGGGGTTAAGTGACTGTCTTATGGTCACATGGATGGTACTTGTGGCCAGAAATCAAATGTGTTTTTTCTGACTTCAAGCATAGTACTCCTTGCACATGCACACATAAGGGGCTATAAATAATCCTTGTATAAATTTTACATTTAAAGTCCCAATGGTTTTCACCATTGTTTTAAATGCAGCACTCTGAGAAAATATTAAAGGAGATTTTCTAAATCAAGAGACTATACATGGGACATTACTGTGGGAAATTACAAACATCATTATATCCATCCTTACATTGTACATGTATTGAGGCCCTACTATATGCAAAGCACTATGTGTGTTTTGGAGGACATACAAATATACCTTTTGCATAGTCAAAAGGATAATTATTCAGGCTAGGGCTGGGGTTAATTTCAGAAAAGCAATAATGAAAACTCAGTATATTTATATAACTTTGTACTTACTCGCATAAATTTCAAGATGACAAACAATATTTTAAGATGAGAAGAACATTTAATCACTATCCAGGCAACTCTAAGAAACTTAAGTTTAGTTACTTAATTTTGTTCTTAATATGGAATATATGTACGTACTAAAAGTGGCGTCTTTCCTTTTGTGACAGAATAATTACTTCTGTTTTGTAAAATGGATTGACTTAAATACAATAAAATGGCATTGCTCTGGAGTATTGAAGCAAATACAGACCATACCCTATTTTAGAGAAAGGTAAGGCATTTAAAGGGCTCACTACTCCCTTATCCAGAATGCTTCCACCTGTTCACTAAAGGAAAAATACAATTGAAGAAAGTGAAACACACTATAAGTCACTGGTTTAACTGGTTGGTTCGATTTGATATGACTCCATAATTCAGATTACAAAATTCAACTCTGAATGAATGAAAATATAACACTTTAAAAAACAAAATCAGCTGGGTGCAGTGGCTCACGCCCAATCCGAGCACTTTGGGAGGCCAAGGCTGGCAGATCGTCTGAGGTCAGGGGTTCGAGACCAGCCTGGCCAACATGGTGAAACCCCATTTCTAATAAAAATACAAAAATTAGCTGGGCGTGGTGGCGGGCACCTGTAGTCCCATCTACTTGGGAGGCCGAGGCAGGAGAATAGCTCAAACCTGGGAGGCAGAGGTTGTAGTGAGCCGAGATTGTACCACTGCTCTCCAGCCTGGGTGACAAGAGTGAGACTCCATTAAAAAAAAAAAAAAAATCGGCCGGGCACGGTGGCTCACGCCTATAGTCCCAGCACTTTGGGAGGCCGAGGCAGGAGGATCATGAGGTCAGGAGATCGAGACCATCCTGGCTAACATGGTGAAACCCCATCTCTACTAAAAACACAAAAAATTAGCCGGGCGCAGTGGCGGGCGCCTGTAGTCCCAGCTACTCGGGAGGCTGAGGCAGGAGAATGGCGTGAACCTGGGAGGCAGAGTTTGCAGTGAGCTGAGATCGCGCCACCGCACTCCAGCCTGGGCAAAAGAGTGAGACTCCGTCTCAAAAAAATAAAAAATAAAAAAAATAAATAAAAATAAATAAAATTTAGGTGATGGTTAAGCTATCATTTTCTGTATCATATGTCTGGAAAAACAACAGATATTCACAATGATCGTTATTTTTTGTGTGTAGGCTAGGAATAAATTATTCTGTATATGCATTTATGGACACATAGGGCACAAAAACAGTCATTCCTTGTTTCACTGGCTACTGCTGTTTTATAGATGATTTATTAAAATTTACAGCTCTGGACCTAAATTTATCACGTAGCACCAAGACACGCACCCCACCATGTCTGATCAATGACCTGGAATACAGAATCGACGGAAGTGCCTTAAGCCTGAGAGAGCAGCAGAGGCCCTTCAAAACCCGACTCCAGGCTCTGAAATGCTAACAGATGAGTGAAAAGTAGAACAGTTTTAATTGGGGGAAAAAAATTGTTCTTTTTTTCTTTTTGGCTCCTGCATTTTCTTCCATGACATGCGCGAGGAGCTAACATTTTAGATGCACGCTTCGGGCAGCGTGACTTGTGACAAACAAAGGTGCTATAATTCCTCTCTTAAGTTCAGTCACTCACGCGACAAATGTTTACCAAGCACCCGGGGCTGTGAGATACCGAAAACTTTTATCTAGTTGGACAGAGAAGATATATACATATATAAAATAAATACCAATAAAATACACACTATATCCTGTTCAATGCTTGAATTTTAAAGTGGAGATAAAAGCTTCTAGATTAAGGAATGTCCCATTATCTTTCCTTGATATCCCCTACCTACTCTCAGCCTCATCTTGACTTCACCTCCTCAATTTCTACTTACTCCTAAACTTAAGTCACTATAGTTTCTATCCTATTTCTGAAGTGGCAAAAAAAGAAAGGACTGTGTGTACCTTTAAGAGGTTAACAGAGGAAAACCATGAGCTGTACTGGCCCAAGGGTCCCTGAACCTTTACCACAACTATGACCCTGTTTAGCCTTCTTCCCCTAGCTTCTGTTTCATCATCTTTATGCAACTCACAGGTGGGCAGACCCAACTATGCCTAGTTGTGCTGAGGACTAAATATGAGAGCACTAACAGAATAAGCCTTCATGGGTTTTAAAAAAGACAAACATTTATAAGTTATTTGTCTAAAAACTTACAAAATAAAAATAATCACTTAAATTCTAATTTTACCTGTAAAAAGAAAGAAGATCAAAACCATTATCATGGTATAACCAAAGTACAGAATTGTGCTTGCTGTTCCCGTGATCTGCAGTTTTGAAAAGAAGTAGTGTACTGCATAGATTAAGAAATAAACTGCAGTAAAGCCACTGGTAAGGAATGAACGCCATTGCCAATGATAATCCTAGGTAGTAAAGAAAAAAGAACAAGAATTACATTCCAATTAATAGATAAGATGTAGCTTACTAAGGTTCAAAGCAAGCACAGTAAATGAGACAGCCCCCAATCTAATTTCTGCTATCAGTTCCAGGCTCTTTCTCCTATTGAACTTCACCCATTCCACTCTCCTCACTAAAGGTGCTAAGAAGCACCCACTGTCTTTGGTGGGGCTGCTTAAAAACTGGCTAAAAATGTGTGGAAGCAGCTTAAACTGTTTATGAATAATAAAACATTAGGCTGTATTTCAAAATTTATTCTTCCCAAAGAAAAGCGATGTGCAAATAGCTTACAACTTACTCACAGGGCTCGACATTAATATTACTTGTATTAAAGTCTGGTCAACTCTGTATTAGGAAGAAGATTATTCTATTAAGGCCTGGTTGCAATCCAATTTCAGCTATTACTAACATAATTTAAACAAGGCAGATGATTAAAATAGCTCTTCTTGCTTTTAAGTGGCTTATAGCTTAACAGAAGATCTTTTAAAAGAGAACACTTCACTATCTCTCTTGCCCTTTGGAATATGTGAAAAACAAAGATATTCGAAAAGCAAACTTAGACTAGGAAATCCTAAATACACACACATACACACACACACACACACACACACACACACAATGCAACAGCTAATCAACAAATGCAGCAAAATTGCAGGGTATAAGATCAACATACAAAAGTCGGTTTTGTTTTTTACACACCAGCAATGAGCAATCTGAGAAGGAAATTTAAAAACCCAATTCCATTTAAAATAGCACCCAAAAGAATAAAATACCTAGGAATAAATTCAACCAAGGAAGTGGAAGACTTGCACAATGAAAACTCTAAAATTCTGCTGAAAGAAATGACAGAAGACCTAGGCAAATGGAAAGACATCCCATGTTTAGGTACTATCAGACTTAACACTGTTAAGACAGCAATACTCTTCAAAATGATCTACAGATCTAATGTAATCCCTATCATAATTCCAATAATCCAATGATCCAATTTTTGCAGATTGGAAAAGTTAATCCTCAAATTCAAATGGAATTGCAAGGGGCTCCAAATAGTCAAAACAATCATAAAAAAGAGCAAAGCTGGAGGACTCAGCCTTTTTTATTTCAAAACTTACTACGAAGCCACAGTAATCAAAATAGTGTGGTACAGGCCTAAGGGCAGCATATAGACCACTGGAATAGTATTGAGAGTCCAGAAATAAACCCATACATCTATGGTCAATTGATTTTTGACAAGATTGCCAAGACCATTAAATGAGGAAAGAACAGCCTCTTCAACAAATGGTGCTGGATAACTGGATATCCACGTCAACTAATGTAGCTTGACACTACATCACACAAAACACAAAAGCTAACTCAAAATAGATCAATGACTTCAATACATGAGGTAAAGCTATAACACTTAGAAGAAAACATGGGGGTAAATCTTCATAACCTTGAATTTGGCAATAATTCTTTTTTTTGGTGGGGGGTGGGGTAGGAGACAGGGTCTCACTCTGTTGCCCAGGTTCTGGAGTGCAGTGGTGCAATCATGGCTTACTGAAGCCTAGACCTCCTGGGCTCAAGTGATCCTTCCACCTCAGCTTCCCAAGTAAGCCACCACACCCAGCTAATTTTGTTATTTTTTATAAAGACAAGATCTCACTATGTTGCCCAGGCTGGTCTCAAAATCCTGGGCTCAAGCGATCCTCCCGCCTCAGCCTTCCAAAGTGTTGGGATTAGAGATAGGCGTGAACCACCACACTCAGCCCTAATTTGACAATAATTCTTAGATATGACACCAAAAGCATAAGCAATGGAAGAAAAAAAACAGATAAATTTGACCTCATCGAAATTTAAAACTTTTGTGCAAAGGACATTATCAAGAAAGTGAAAAGGATAACCTATAGAACCAGAACTGCAAATAACAATCTGATAAAGATCTACTATTCAGAATAAATAAATAAACTCTTACAACTCAACAAAAAGACAAACAAATTTAAAAATAGGCAAAGGACTTGAATAGCTATTTCTCCAAAGAAGATATACAAATGGCTAACAAACACAAGTACAAATGCTCATCATTAGTCATTGCGGAAATGCAAATCAAAACCAGAATGAGACACCGCTTCACACCCACGAGGACAGCTACAATTTTTTCAAAAATGGAAGGTAAGTGTTGGCAAAGATACGGAGAATTGGAACCTTTGTACACCACTGCTGGTGGGAATGTAAAACGGCACAATCACTGTGGAAAAGTTTGGTAGTTCCTCAAAAAATTGAACAGAACTACCATATGACCCAGTGATTCCACTCCTAGATATATACCTCAAAACCAAAAACAGGTACTCAAACGAACACTTGTACATGAATGTTCACAGCAGCACTATTCACAACAGCCAAACAGTAGAAACAATACAAATGCCCACCAATGGATAAATGGATAAACAAATTTATCATTCTGCCATAAAAAGGAATGAAGTGGCCAGGCGCGGTGGCTCACGTCTGTAATCCCAGCACGTTGGGAGGCCGAGGCAGGCGGATCACGAGGTCAGGAGATCGAGACCACCCTGGCTAACATGGTGAAACCCCGTCTCTACCAAAAATACAAGAAGCAATTAGCCGGGCATGGTGGCAGGCGCCCGTAGTCCCAGCTACTCAGGAGGCTGAGGCAGGAGAATGGCATGAACCCGGGAGGTGGTGCTTGCAGTGAGCTGAGATTGCGCCACTGCACTCCAGCCTGGGCAGCAGAGCGAGACTCCGTCTCAAGAAAAAAAGGAAAAAAAAAAAAAAAAAAAAGGAATGAAGTACTACTATACATGCCACGATACGATGAACCCTGAAAACATGCTAAGTCAAAGAAGCCACACACAAAAGGTCACATATTATATGATTCAATTTGTAAGAAATGTCTGAACAGGCAAAACAGACAGAAAGCAGACCGTTGGCTGCGAAGGCCTGGGGGAAATGAGGAATGAGGAGCAACTGCTCAGCAAGTATAGGGCTTTAATTAGGGGTGATAAAAATATTTTGGAACTAAACAGACGTGGTGGTGGCGCAACACTGTAAATGCAGTAAGTGCCATTAAACTGTCCACTTCAAAATGGTTCATTTTCTGTTATGTAAATTTAACCTCCATTTTTTGAATAACACACTAAGTTTAATAAAGTTAGCTTTTTCTCCAATATAGACAATAAATATTAAATAGTAGATTTAACACAACCTAAATCTTTAAAATTCAATTCTACCTATTACATAAGGATACTATCATTTTGGTGCTGCCATGAATAGAACTCATTACAATGTGATTATAGAAACTTTTTAATGAATTTTCTTACTAGTTTACTTTTATTAAATTTCCAGTCTAAAATTTTTTTTGTATTTTTTAATAGATTATTTTATATTCTTTTATCTCAGGCATGATATAAATATTTGTATCACAAAAGTATTAATTTTTAAGTCAGTTAAAAAACAACAGTAAAAAGTCAGCACAACATACTATTCTCAGAAAATTAACAAGTTAAAGTCTCTAATAGTAATTTCCAACTAAATATACTGACTGGGATATCTTAATCCTAAAGAAGGTTACATTTGATTTAGGAATACAGGTCAATGTCTATCATAATAAACATACATCTACAGAAATTATTTTAATTAATAATATACAAATTGCAATATGCCAAAGTTATAAATACTGTCTACAAATTAACATAAGTGAATACTGCTAATACATACCTCTGCACATAGGTGGAAATAGCAAAGAAGTATAGTTGCTTCAGAACAGGTAATAACCAAAATGATGAACACCAGAAATAGGAAGCCAAACATGTAATACATCTGGTGTGACCTATAATCAAACACGTCAAGAAGGAACTATAAATATTTTCAATTTGACACAATACATAACACAATCTTTTCATTCTTCTTGAACTGAAAAGGTTTGCTTTTTCTCTCAACTAACCAAACAAGACGAATTATCATAGGTTGGGATGGTGATGGGGTGGGGAAGGGGAGGAGTAGGAAGGATATGTCGGTATCACTGGACTTTACCTTCCTGCTCAGGGAGGCCTGAAACTTCTACTTATTTACATATGGCTAGACTACTCATCTCCTGGTGAGCCAGAGATATTTGATAAAAACTGACTGAAAAGGCACAGCCAACTAAGAATAGGTAACCATTTCTTATCACATATAATAAAACCAGTTGAATTTGGAAAATTAGTATAACGATTAAGAAGCAAAGATATGTTCTAATCACTAAAAAGCTCAAATTTAGTTCTAACTTTCTGTAACCTCCAACCTTGGTACTTCCTGTAACATATGTCAATGTGATCCAATAACAATCATGATATAACCCTATATATAGATGTACACACACACAGAATGGCTCAAAATGACTATTATGAGTTTTTACATGTGAACAAGCAATCGGAGAATGAAGGCATCTGAGAATTGCAAAGGACTCTGCAGGTCATCTAGACCAATCCCTTCACCAATCCCCTCCAACAAGTGCTCAGAGGATCTTCTCTGAACAGTGCAGATTAGTTAGGAACATAGGTTTGGAGAAACTTCGGTGAATTTTCTGTCACAGGGTTGCTGTGTAACACAAGCAAATTACTCAACTTACAAAGCCTCATTTACAGCTCTGTAATATGGGGATAACACTCACCTCACAGAGAATGAAGTAGTAAGAATTAAGGAAGAGTAAGAATTAACAAGCCTTGAATTCATATTATACTAGCTGTTATCACTATTGTTCTTCTTCCCACATGGAAAAGATAAAAATAAGCTTTTGGCTTTTAAGATTTCTGGTTACTGAAGAACTGCTTACATTTACAGGATACAAATAGTAACCCATATAAACAAACAAAAAGGAAATATTACATATAATGGTAATGAGAATGAGAGGACTTTATCCTTAGCTTACCAAATACTATTCAGAATGAAGAAAAGCTGTATAAAGATGCAGCCAAAGGGCAAAATCCCTCCCATGATAATACCAGGCAAGGGCTTGGTGTAGAACGACTGTTCAGGAATCTGACGTGGAATCTGATTGGTTCGAACTGGATGTTCAATGGCCTTCAGTAAAAAAAGGAAGGAAGAATTCATAATTACGTATCTGTCTTAAATATTCTTCTCTACACAAGATTATTTGCCTGCTTTTTTTCAGCTTCCATGTTGTCACTAATGGCAATAAAGTCTACTTAAGACATCAAACTGAAATTTGTCTTTGGAAGCCATCAACCAGGTACCATCAGGTACAATACTCAGTCTGTCTACTGGAACTAGTTAATACTGTCTCCAGCAGTGATCCACTGACTAATGGCTTCAGACACAGGAAAAAGTACACAGGAGATAAGAGAATACTTGGAAAATAATAGTTAATAAAAAGGTAGAGTTAGGCTTTTCATTTTCATTACATATGTACTGTAAGAAATCAGCTGGTTCTGGAATTTTGGTCCATGTATTTTTATTTGGAGGTGGGCAACGTCATCTTTATTAAAATTGCTCAATTTTACTAAGACTTAAGAACATGAAAACAACAATGAATGGCTGTATGAAGCTTTACGACCATGAGGAGTTGGTGATGTTCTCGACTATTCTCCCTTTCATGACACACTACATGGCGGTATAAAAATCACTGGAACCTAAAGGACACAAGCAGCCACATGAGGGCGGAAGACAGTACAGATGTAGAAAGTCATTTTCTTGTAAGAAAGTCAAAAATATCCTTCTATAGTTTTTGTGATGATAAACCAAAATTTAAAACTTGGTATTTTCATTAAGACCATACTTCCACAGCCTAGATTATTATTTTACATGTAGATGCATGAGTATACAGGCAGAGAATCATGTATATCGACTTTTATTTATTTCCCAGGCTGATATTAAATAGAAATATTATAAACTTCAAACCAGCAAAGTTTTGGAATTTCAAGTAATTGTTTAATCAATGTAATTAAAAAATTCAAACCCTGTCAGTTCACTACTTCTGAGGTATAAAGTCATAAATTAAACAAAATGCCGAAGAAGTTTAAAAAAATCCTTCAGCAGCCAGGCATGAAAGTGCAGTGGAGGCTGTGGAACAGTGCCAGCTTCTGCCAGGGCCTTCTGGGTCCTGCTCACAAAGTGTACTAACCACACAGTCTTTCTTTTACCCTGTGGACTTGATATTTTCAGAGGACAGGGATACTGAAGTGCGGTTAGAGAAGGATACTGATGAGATGGAAGAATAAGATCTCGTTTTTGTTTTTCTTTTAGCCTGAGGGCAGGAGTGGGCAGCAAAGTGAGAGAAGGCCAACTGGAGGGTGAGAGGGAAACTGGAGGAAGGACTGAAACCTGATTATAATCTTCCTTAAAATCCAATATTAGCAGGGAAGCAGATACAATTTATTTCCAGCAGATACAATTTATTTCAAAGCTACATATCAACCACAAACATTTGCTACTCTTACTCTGCAGCTACTTTTCTTACAGTGACTTCTTCTCTGCTTACTTAGCTAAGCTTTGTGCACTTTGGGAGGCCCAGGCAGGTGGATCACCTGAGGTCAGGAGCTCAAGACCAGCCTGGCCAACATGATGAAACCTTGTCTCCACTAAAAATACAAAAATTAGCTGGGTGTGGTGGCACATGCCTGTAATCCCAGCTACTCAGGAGGCTGAGGCAGGAAAATCGCTTTAATCCTGAAGGTGGAGGTTGCAGTGAGCCAAGATGGCACCACTGCACTCCAGCCTGGGTGACAGAATGAGACTCCATCTCTAAATGAATGAATGAATGAATGTTTTCATTAGTTTATATCAGCATTTCTTTCCCAATTAATCTATATTAGCTTCTATTTACTTAAAAAACTTTGAAACCTAAGTTTAGATCTGTAACCTCTCTACCACGCTCCTAAATAATACTATTTAAAAAATATTCTATGAGATCCAGATCCTAAAGGACAAGTTTACATCTTTACACACTTTTATGATATCTTTTGAGATGGCACATGCTAATTTCTGCAGCTAAAATTCACCTGAATAAGTTAACACCTATAAACTTACATTCTTCTTAAAACCAAAGTATGCACCAATAAACGTCAGAGGCACAGATATGCAGAACCAAAGGGCCAATATGGCAACCAATGTCCCAAAAGGAATAGCTGCTGAAGATCCTTCTCCCCAGAGGATCAGATTCATTATAAAGAAGTCAGCAAATACGATCCTGAAAGACACAACAGGCTTTTGGGTAAAACCAGAGATAACAAAATGCAACAGTAGTATGTAATTAATATTACAACTTCTATGTTTCTAATATATATATATACAAAGAAAGTGGAATTGCTGCATCACAGGATGTGTGAATGTAAAACTTGACTAGAAACTACCCAATTGCTCTTCAGAATGGGTTTGCCTGACTTAAACTCCTCCCAGCAGCCTATGAAAGTCAGTTCTTTACATGTTTTCATTACACTTGGAATTGTCAATTCTGTTGTTTTAATTTGTATTTCCTACTGAAAACTGCAGCAGGCGTCTGGTGTTTGCTGGCTTTTTTGGTTTTACCTTCTGTGACGGGCTACTGACATCCACTGCTTGGTTTTCATTTGACCTGCATGTCTTGCCAAGTCATGTATGTGAGTTATTTACATATTCTACTTATTAATTCCTTGTTAAATATCTTGTCACAGTCTGTGGCTTGTTTTGAACCCAAACATCTAAATGTGTGTAGTTAATTTCCGTTCAGTCTTTCTTCTGAATACATTTTTAAAAATATGGTTGTAATCATACAATAATCACTGTACTTCCCCCACACAGTTTTTAAGTGCAACCACTTTCCCTTTTATCCTTTGTGCACTCTGCTTAAGAGAAGAAAGCCTTCCCTAACCTGGGACCATGAAGATGCTCTTCCATATTTTCACACGGTAGTTACGCCTGGTGCATTTAGGTTTGACTCCACCTAGGACTGACAACTTTCTCCCTTCATGAAGAGAATCAGCTGTCCCAGCATCACTTATCTAACAGTTCCCCTGGCTCATGGTGCCACATCTAGCACGCTGCCATGGATACAGGGCCTACTTCTGTATTGTCCATCCCAGCAGCCCCTGGACTTCCCAAACACCTTCACAATGCTTGATCTTTTCATTAAGAAACATGGCAAATTTCCATCTCTTTCGAGTTAATCACCTTGTAGGCTTGTCATATGGATTGTGCATACTTTGAGAGGTTATTTCAGGCACTGTATGGGTTTTCTGTGAATAGAGCCCTCTTCCAGCACAACTACCACTACCATTAAAACATTTAACTGGTTAATGGTGCTGTTTAGGATCTTGGAATATTAGTTGATACCTAGCCATTTTGCCAAACTCTTTTTATTAATTCTACAAGTTTTACAGTTAAAATGTGTTGGTGTTCTTTGTATACAAATAATGTTATCTATAAATAATAAGATGAAATCCACCTTTTTGTTTCCTCCTTTACTGTGAACAGAACTTAAACAACAAGCCATGAAAGAGATTTACTGAGAATGTCCCTAGTGTTTTATTATCAGTGATGTTGGTTCTGAATTAGAGATAAGATTCTTTTTAATACAAGGAAATATTTCTCTATAAATTTTTTTAAAACCTGAAAACAATGCTCAATATTATCAAAGGCCATTTTACTGCATCTGTTGCCGTAATTGTATGCAGGTGTTTATTTATGTAGAATTGTATGACTAGATTTCCTGTTATTAAATGATCCTTCTATTCCTAGGTGAACACCAAGTCCCCTGCCCCTGAATACTTGAGTTCTTAGCACGCTCTATTTACCTGCTGGTAAACACCCACTGTTAAGAGTAGGCTGAAGAACATCAATCAGAGAAGGGTTGATCAGAGACATAAAAGAAGAACCAGCACAGGATAATTTTTATGAAGCCAAAAAAGGAAGGAGTTTCAAGAAGGTATTCCAATGTTAGACAATACAGAGAAGCAGAGACAGAGAAAATGGTTTCTGGATTTGAAAATGGGAACATTATTGGCAAACTTAAAAGTTTCAGTAAAATGATGGAGAAAAATACGAATGACGTGGCTCTGCACTGCAAATGTTTACTGAGAAAATGAGAAGAAAGGAGTATAGACTATTTTTTTCAAGGCATTTTGTTGAGAATAGAAAAGAAATGAGATGGAAATAAGAAGGGAAGATGCGTATGATCCCTTTTTAGGGGAGACATGAGCCTATTTGGAGGAATAAAAGAACCACATAAGCAGAACATGTGAGAAGGGAGCAATGGAAGATGAGTGAGATTGGAGGGAGAGGTGCCTGAAAAGCAAGATTCGGAGATTCTGCAGGAAATCACAGTCTTGGTAAGGAAGGACACCTTCGTGAGTTGACAGAAGGAAAGAAAACAAAGGACATGGCTTGAGAAAAGCATAGAAATTTGAATAGAACCGATAACTGAGAAGAATGTGAATCTTCGGTGGAGGTGATAGAGAGAATATTTATCCCAAATGTGTATTAAAACGCTGCTGCCATCACGCTTGCATTTCTAGCTTGCAAATGGAACAGTTCTGGTTTCTAGACGTCATCATCCTTGGCTTTCTTTATTGCTGTAGCCTGTTCACGTGTCAGTTCTTGCCCACCAGAAATGTGCAGGTTTGGGAGGAAGTGGGTTCTGCTTCTAGGACCAGAACCACATCAGATAATTGAGAGGAGAAGCAGTTCCAGACAGGGAAGGATTTTTGTTTTGTTTTGGATTTGTGGTGGCTGTTTATTTTTTATTTTTGGTGTATATTACTTTACTTAATGGAATAAACTCTAAAAAATGGCAATGCTTTGGATAAAAATAGGAAAACATATGCTTGCCTGAACTATCTTCAGGATTCCTTCCTGTGCCTGGGTCAAAAGCTTTAAATGCAGCCTACAGAACAACATGTCAGACTGACCACTAAAAACCAAGAAATAGAAAGACTTTGGAGAGAAGGAATTAAAACATTTCTCATGTCTAAAGGTACTTTCCCCAGATAAGACATGTGGTAATCATTTGGCAAATGTTTATAAAATATTTATTTTACCCCTTTTCAAAAATTAAATTTACTTTCTTAGGTACATGATTTAGAGACACGGAGGATTAAAGACTCGACGACTGAAAATTTGGGGACTAACACGTAAGTATGTTAAGAAAGTAATTCTTGAAAAATTCACTTACCCAGGACAAAGAAATGATGTTAATAAAACATTTGTTTTCCACTTCTCACCTCCAAAGGCTATAGAAGAAAACAAAAGTTGTATAAATACAGATTTTCTTTAAAGCAAACCAAATATCCATATTACAAGTCTGATATTTGCCAAACTGTCAGACAGCACTGAGTACTCATTCCTAGAAAACGGTACTAGCAAATATAATATGATATTCGTTTATTAAATAATCCAAATCTGAGACATACAGGATAGGATTCCCTAGGTAAGTCCTGCTCTAGAGAATCAGAGGCAAGTCATCAAGATCAGTTCTTCTTTTCCCCTCACAACCAAAAGAATCCTTAAATCCTGAGCCAGTATCAATCAATGGGCCTAGGCACAGGAAGGGCACACGGGATTCTCACTTATCTTGCAGTCAGTTTCAGAATTTGTTATAAAACTAGGAACCGTCAAGCCTGATGTGCAACACATTTACACTTCCACAGCAGGCCAACTCTTCCTCTAGCACTGTGGTTTCTAGGAGGAACTGTGGTTCCTAGTAGGTGCGTGTGTCAGATGAAGCAACTAAGAAGAGTAGAAGGGTTATGACCATTTGACAGACCATGTTTGCTAATATATGTTTTACTCTCCTTTGCCCCTCTCCAACTTGCTTTTTTTTTTCCAGTTTAAAGAATTCCAATACTGAAGTAGCTAGAGTGAAAAATGAAAGTACACCTCTGCTCCCAGTTTAAGTCAGAAATGAAACTGGCTGAGATCTCAGAACAGCTGTGATTTTTAAAAAAGTTTTAACATAGTTGATAGGCAAGTTTAAGTGCCACTTGCCCTAAAAGAAAATAATAAAATTATATATACACATAAGATCATATATATGTATCATGATTTGAACTCACAGTGTTTCTGATAAACAGACTGTTATGAAATGATTAATTCTGGGTTTACTACAATTTCAGTCAAAATTCAAGTAATACAGGATCTGGGAGACCCGAAGGATGGGGAGGCATTAGTGAGAGGAGCGCAGATGGGAGCAGGGTGTGGGAAAGCAGGCAGCCTGGCCGAGGAACCGATAGAAAGCCAGTGTGGCTGAAATGGTGAGAAAGGGGGAGTGTGGCATGAAGTAAGGCTGGTGTGGCAGGCAAAGGGCTGACTGTATTTTGTATGCATTAAAATCCATATGATGGCCCTAATCCTACCTCCTTTAGTAAAGGGGAAGAAAGAACTTGACAAAATTCACAGAAATTAAAACACACTTAAAACACACATACATACAGGGCTTCACATACTCAAGAGAGAACTGTGTCTGACAAGGTCTAAGTTAATCTTCTACTGGGGGCTGAGACTACCCAACCCCACATTCAGGGTGTCCACGTAACTCTACTGTGCTTCACCTCAAAACTTTTTCACATTGTTAGACCGTGGGGAATCACTGTATATCCCAGACGAAACTGTGGCATTCCCGAGGAGGCCAGCTCTGGTCCCTGCTGACCCTGCCAGCTGCTTTCTAAGCCATCCAGTCCCATCCCAGCCTTACTCTGTGGCCGTGACCCTTTTGTTTCACTGAACTTTATTTTACTTCTAGAATGCAAGAACACAAGAGATTGTGACTAACCATATTACAAAAGTAACTTTCCAGCTCTCCAAAATAATGAGATCTTTGTTTACCTGAAACAGTGTATTTTT
Source organism: Gorilla gorilla gorilla (assembly GCF_029281585.2). NCBI lineage: Eukaryota > Metazoa > Chordata > Mammalia > Primates > Hominidae > Gorilla > Gorilla gorilla. Next base: position 114,259,798 of record NC_073238.2, on the reverse strand, counting down.
ATAAATATTAAATAGATACAATGTAAGTATGACTTCTCATATGTAAGAAAAGGTACACCCAGATATACTAGTTGTTTTAGTGAAAAAAATCAGTGATACTCATTTGTATACTTTTCTCCTTTATTAGTCTACATGTGCGTCTATGAACACAGCAAATCTAAGCTGTTCAGCCCAACCTGTTAGCCAAAGCTTAAAGAAAAAAAGAGGGAGGGAATAGTGGATAAGTGACATAATTTGCTTGTTTCACTAAATATTTTCGAACAAATAAATTTTGGGATAGTAACTCATGTCACAAAAGGAATCACCAAGCAGGCTCCTTTTAACTAAGAACAGACCCCTATGAGGCACACTATTTACAAAGCATCACCATCTGATACCCAGGTCAGACCCACAGCTGCAGCAGAGTCCCTTCCTGATCAGATGCCAGTCACAGTGGCTTTGACTTACACTTATAGAATCTGGCAGCAACATAGCCTGCAGGGGTGCCCAGCAGCACCCACAGGACCACAGCACACGTCATCAGCGCTCCTCGGTTGGCAGGTGACAAAAATCCCAGGCAAGCGAAAACTAAAACACAAATCATGAAAGGCTGTACATGTTATTACTCTGTTTCCTTTGCTGTGAAATGATAGAGAAACCCTCTCTTTTTTAAACAAGAAAAAAATACAACTTCATGCAAAACCATGTGCTCTCCTACCATGCAGCTCTACACAATCTTAGTAATATTTAGTGTACTGCACCAATCTGATCATACATGAGGCAAACTTCACTTTGGAAGTTTCTTGTCAGAGTCCAGAATGAGAGATCACATCCTTCCTGTGATCAGGGGAGGCTGACTGGATGCTCAAGAGTGCATTTGACTCTTCTGAGATTCAAGTACAGCCTTTAAAATGGACATAAGTGAAAATGTTTCCACTACGAAATATTCCCACTGTTCTTTCATTAAAAAATATGGGGGTCCTCTGGGTGTAAAAAAAAAAACCCAAAACCTTACAACATTCCAACAGAAGAGACATACATAATCTAATGAAAGAAGAAAATGAGGGAGAAAGATTTCATATGGCCATTAGCTTTTCACAAATTACTGAAGGACCTTGTCAGCAATGCGGGGAAACCCTGGCCCTACCTTATTCACGTGGTTAGCTTTGTTTGCTCTTCCCTATATAAGCCTTCCTACTAATGAGAATTAAAATGCTATATTATATTCATAGAAATTCCCAGCTTTAAGCTGGGGCTCAGAAGTTATAAGGTGCTCAGAATCCCAAGGTGAGTAGGATACTGCTGAGAACTGAGTTTCAGGAGGCTCAGCAAGAAAATCCCCATTGTTTCCCCCCCTCATTGTTTCCCCATTTTTTCCCCCAAAACGTGCATGACCAAGCACGTATGTGAGCAAGCACGCACACACACCTCTGACAAGCACCAGAGTCATGATGAGCAGGAAACACATCACGGTAGCTTTAGAAGATGTACCAGGATTTCCGCTAAAATGCAACCCCTTTCTCCTCCTCGACCTGAAAAATGGACTGCCCTTCAGCAGAAAGTTCCTATTTGAGGACTTAAGGAAAATGATTCCCATCGTATTCTATCCTAGACTCTCTGAAACTTTCCTTCCTTAAAAGTTCACTTTTCTAGTTGACCGCAATAAAAACCAGAGCATCGCAGAAGACAGCTCCTAATAAGATTTGAAAGCAGGAGTTGGCTGGGTGCGGTAGCTCACGCCTGTAACCCCGGCACTTTGGGAGGCCGAGGTGGGCGGATCACGAGGTTGAGAGATTGAGACCATCCTGGACAACATGGTGAAACCCTGTCTCTACCAAAAATACAAATATCAGCCGGGCGTGGTGGCAGGCGCCTGTAATCCCAGCTACTCAGGAGGCTGAGGCAGAAGAATCACTTGGACCTAGGAGGTGGAGGTTGCAGTAAGCCAAGATCACGCCACTGAACTCCAGCCTGGTGACAGAGCGAGGCTCCGTCTCAAAAAAGAAAGAAAGAAAGAAAGAAAGCAGAAGTTTATCTTCAAACATTCATTCTGCTCTAAGTCTAGTTTGGCTCTCTGTCACCCAGTGCCTTCACCCTACCCTCTGTCCAAACCTTTTTTATGACACCTTTTCCTGACCTATTCTCTTTAGTATGACTTAACTTCTCTTTAGTATGATATAGTTACAAATTCTAGCTCTACCTATCAAAGTTGTATCTCCTTAAGTTGTTAGTAGATTAAAAAAAAAAGATATCCTAGTCAGTCTTCAAACTGAACCTGAAGGTGTGAGTTTGGTTCCCAAACTTATTCAGTGCCAGACATTTGAAAATGATACTGCTCTTTGCAAAGCATTTATATAATTAATTTTATCATAAAAATCTGGAACAACTTTACTAACAAAAATAACTATGGTATTATGTATTTAATATGTAATCAAACATAAAAAATAAATGTTTACTAAAAAATTATTAAAGGTCAGTTTCTGAATTCTCCCAGTATATTCATTTGTTGCTATTTATCAGTAGCAGGCATCAATAAAGTAAAATACATTAAATAAAGGTAAAATTTAGAAAATTCTATTCATAAACCTTTTTTATCTTCCAATTAAGGAAACTGGAAGACAGTGGAATTAACATATACCCAGAGGTAGTTTCAGAACAACCCCTGTGGCTATCAATACCTCTAAGGAACATTTATTTAAAAAAAAAAGAAAATTGTCCTAGTTGGCAAAAATTTAAATACAATTTCTGAAGTCGCTGAGGTAGCTAAAAAAAGAGAATCTGTTTATGGAGGAAGGAAGGTCTTTCCTACACACTCACTTTCTCTAGAGGAGAGAGATCCTGCTTCCTAAATCTTCCCCAGATGAGGATCTACACAGTGCTTCCTGCCCCATCCCTTCTTTTCCCACCCTCCTCCCTCCGTGGAAGCCAAGAATATCCTGGAACCCTAACCAGACTGTGCCTGCCCACGATGGCTGGGTAAAAGAGACCCTAAATGGTCCCGGTACTGGGCTGTTTAGACTCAGATGCTGATGGTCTTAAGGACCTGTTCATCTCCAGCCCAGTGCCTCCCTGACAAAGGCTTGGTCTAGGAAGAGCTGAAGGGAGAAACCAAGAGTCAGTCTTTGGGTGCAGCTAAGCCTGCCCCAAGTCACTTAGATTTTGAGAACCTAAAGGATGCTCAGAAATAATCTGGCTTACCTACCCACTTAGAAAAACTGTGGGTTTTTTTTTTTTTTTTTTTTTGAGATGGAGTCTTGCACTGTCACCCAGGCTGGAGTGCAGTGGCGCAATCTCAGTTCACTACAACCTCCTCCTCCCAGGTTCAAGCGACTGCCTCAGCCCCGCAAGTAGCTGGGATTACAGGCACCTGCCACCATGCCCAGTTTTTGTATTTTTAGTAGAAAGACGGGGTTTCACTATATTGGCCAGTCTGGTCTCGAACTCCTGACCTTGTCATCCGCCCGCCTTGGCCTCCCAAAGTGCTAGGATTACAGGCATGAGCCACCACGCCCGGCCAGAAAAACTGGTTTTTAAGCAATTACTGTATTTAGAAAGTATTTTCTACTTGAAAATTTTCAGTTAACACTTACATAGAGTCACAAAGGTCATAATTAAAATCTGTGTCCCGGATCCTAGAAAGACTGATAGCAGCATCCCTTTTCTAGGTGGACGGAATATATCACCATGAACAAGTTTCCAGCCAAATTCTTCCTGGGCATCTTCCTAAAAGGGGAATGAAATCAGTTCGATTGTCTCATGGTATCAACAAGATAACTATAGACAGTTTGTTCACTGTTGAATATGCTGTTACAGAAAAAAGTTTTTTTTTAAACTTAAAAATGTTAGTACCTATTTCAATTTTGAAGAATACAGCTTGACTCATGGAGCTTAATATGGCTTTGTTGAACTGTCTTATATGTCAGTTTCTTGAATTTATGACATTAAGGTCTACAAATATACTTATTGAGAAACTTTACAAAGACAATGTGATTGCTACCTAATTCTACTCTAAGTCAAGCTTTGTGATCTGACTTGATGACGATTTTTAGTCACATTCTATCCTCCTCATCCTACTCTTAATGATCTCCACAATAAGCAAATGGCATTAGCTCTCATATTCTAGCTACTTTGCTAATACAGTAAGCATGGATGTAAACATTCATTGAGCACCAACTATAAGCTCGGCTCTGTTTAAAACACCAGATACCACAGTGAGTGTAACAGAAAAATTCCTACTCTCAGGAGTACATGATCTCATTGGGAAGGCAGACAATAAACAAAGTAAGTCAGGAAAGTATACATTAGATGGTAATAAGTGCTATACAGAAAAACAGGATGTATGGGTGTGTGCAGGACAGGATGTAACATATGTGATGGCTGGGAGGGGTTCAATGGGAAGATCACATTTTGTAAAGATCGGAGGGAGGTAAGGGAACTAGCCATGTAAATGAGGGGCAGACCTTCTTAGCAGATAGAACAGTGAGCTTCGTGAAGGCTCTGAGGTGGGAACCTATGTCTGCCTGGTCTGAGGAACAGCAAGGTAGCCGGCACAGGTGCAGCAGAGTGCTGAGGTGACGTGGGGCCTTAGAGGCCACTGTAAAGCCTCTGACTCTTGCTCTGACTGAACAGAAGTCCCTGGAGGGCCGTGCTCAAGAGTGAAATGATCTGACTTCTGTTTGAGCAGTTTCACTCTGATTGCTGTGCTAAGAGATGGGAAGTAGGACAGGGTTGTGGAAGCAGTCACCACTGGCCTGGTTCCACATAGCAATGCTGTGCAGATTAAGATAAAACTCCATTAACAGCAATTATGTGGAACAGCCAATTATAAGCAGAGTATTTTAAAATCATTTTAATATTTAATAAGACATAAAATCAATAAAAATCATAGGAAAAGAAACTATAGAGTACAAACGTTAAAAGCTTATAAATATTCATATATATTTTCCCCAATCAGAACAGGTCAGAGAGGTTGGGGGACAGGAGGCTGAAGAAGCTGGGGGAAGAGAATACAATAAAAACCTGAGTTTTTTGCATTCATTTCAAATTACTGTGATTCTTGTGAAAATTCTTTTATTATGCTGCCATGAAATGAAGAGTAGAAAATGTGTTAACACTGTGCAACTTAAAAAGTTTGAGACTAAAGAGGCTGGAACATGCAATTATTTTAAATATACCAAAAGGTTGAAATGATACAAATTTGTTAAAATTAATTTTAAAAAAGTAAACAACCACACAAATAAAAATTGCTTAGGAGTTATTCCATTCAACTTTGTGGTTTCACAAACGGGTATGTGTCAGGGATGGAGAAACCTTACAGAGTTGTAACTGTGCACCTACACCCCACGCTGCACCAGTCCATTCCCACACAGGAGGCTGTGAACAGGTCAGCTCCCAAGGCTGTGCTGACTCCATTTCTATTTTTTTTTTTTTGAGACAGAGTCTTGCTCTGTTGCCCAGGCTGGAGTGCAGTGGCATGATCTTGGCTCACTGCAGCCTCCGCCTCCTGGGTTCAAGCAATTCTCCTGCCTCAGCCTCCCGAGGTAGCTGGGACTACAGGTACCCACCACCACACCCAGCTAATTTTTGTGTTTTTAGGAGAGATGGGGTTTCGCCATGTTGGTCAGGCTGGTCTTGAACTCCTGACCTCAGGTGATCCGCCCACCCCGGCCTCCCAAAGTGCTGGGATTACAGGTGTGAGCCACTGCGCCCAGCCAAGAATATTAATTCTTAAGTATCACTTTCTTATTTGAAAATGTGAATTCAAGATGACTTTTGAGAAGAATTTTTTTGTTTTTGTTTTTTTTTTTTGAAGAATGTTTTAAAAGCAGATTCTAAAGCTATTATTTTACCTTTTCGCAAAATAACAATAAACAGTGTCCTTGGCAGACTAAAGACTAAAATGTTTCCACTTACCGTAGAGTCCATCTGATTATATCTAGCAATATCTTTGTGCAGTGTCCGTAACATAATCATAGCTACCATTCCAGATAAGAAGAGAACAATGACCAGGGAATTCATTATGCTGTAGAAATAAGCACATCATGAGTAATCTGTAGCTTAATCCTAGGAACAGTAAAACTCTTTTAAAAACTGTTTCTTGAGTAACATTAAAACAGTCCTGATCAAAATCAAAATGAAAGCTATCTAAAATCCAACAAATTCAATGAACTGTGTTCTTTCATGTTTCCCTCCAGTAGATAAATAACATTATATACTTATCATAATACAGTTTCATAGTCTGTTTAGAACTAGAATTTTTTGGTACATGGTCAATATTATGAAATAACTACTGTGCCCAAATCACTGCCACAACAAAGGACTGGCTTGTGCCCTCAAGAATTTACTGAAGAACAACTTTACTCAGTAAATTAGTCAGTGTCAAAAAGATCAGACAGCAATAGGAAAAGGAGGGTTATGGCAACATGAACAACTCTAGATAAAAGTTTTGAATCATGTTTGAAGGGGATAATAATAAAGTCATAGCAACAACAGCGGCTTCTGTTTCTGAACACTCTTATGTGCCAGACAATGTCCTCAAATGCTCTGTCCCATGATGTCCCTTAATCCTCACAACAATCCCATAACGTGGGTATTTCTAGATAAAGAAACAGACGCTGAGAAGTTAAGGGACCTGCAGTGACTCACAATCAGTGGCTGAAAGCCAGAATTTGAACCCAAGGCCAGACTTTTGAATAAAGTAGAGAGGATTTGAGAGTAAATGAGATGTTCAAAGGGACAGAGGGTAGAAAAGTAGAAAGCAAAAGCAGGCTAACTCTGTACTCTTACCTAAACCACTGAATGTGGGTATGAGGCATAGACTCCAGAATATAGTCCCATCTAGATGCCCATCTGATCTTATCATCTTCCTAGAGGAGATTAAAAAATCCCTTTAAGTAAACATCTGCTGACAGCACATTAAGAACAAAAAAAATTCCCATTCAAAGCTTGCCCTTCCATTGAGTCAACAATTGCAATTTCTAAATTATCTAACTTTGGTTAATCCTGAGATTTGGAGAGTTTCAGATTTACTAAAGTCTAGGGGAAATCAGAGTAAGACTATGCAACCAAAAAAAAAAAAAAAAAAGAATTCCTAGTAATACCTACTAAAAGTATTGCTTTAAATTATAACTAGATGTTTAGATGTCAACATTTAGACCTATATGTAGGTTTTTTTTTTTTTTAAGAAAATAATGGAATGGAATGGAATAATTATTCTTTTCTTTATGCCGGAGACAGCTAACCAGACCAGTCATCCCAGGCACACTGAGCTCTTAATATCTAGAAATATATACTATTTACTGCACCAGGTTTGCAAAATGAAACATTATACGGGGATATTAAACATCACAACTATATTGGATTGCCAAAAGTTTTAAAAAATAGAGGTGGAACACTGCCTAAGATTCTTGCATTTTAACGATAAACTTGCATTTTAAGAAACTTCGCTAATAAAAATACTCCCTTCAATTTTCTAAGACAATCTCCCAATCGGAAACTCTTCATTTAAAGTTCATAATTAAATCTTGATTTTAAAAATGGTGAAAAAATAAAGGTAGAATACTAAGATTCTCATAACAATGAATTTGCATTTTAAGAAACTTCGTTAATGAAAACACTCCCTTCAATTTTCTAAGACAATCGACCAATTGGAAGCTCTCCATTTAAAGTTCACACTTAAATCCTTTAAAGTATGGTGTTGATTTCCCAAATGGTTTCTGAATATATCTCTGGCATTTCCATCCCGTCCTCTAGGCCTGTTTTCTACTTTTGTCTTACATGTATCTCTTATGCTTAACACTAAATCAGGCTCAAGTCTTCAACTTCCTCTATATTCTCATTTAAACTAAGACTCAGTTATAAGAGTGATTATGTTGCTTGGTACACCGACAAACTATCCTAAAAATCAGCTCATTAATAGCTTCGTTATTTGACAAGCATAATCAGTAACATTTTAATTAGTTTAAGTAGTACAAATTTAAAATCAATTTCAGAGTTATACTAAAGATAAGAACAGACTCACCTCGAAGCTAACAGAGTAAGTATAGGCAATTTTTATCTCCCCAGAAGCCTTGTTACTTATGTCCATGGGGGGCCCTGAGCAGTCTGGTTTATCTATATGAGTATGTTTGAAGCTGTGGGAAGAAACATTTTGGCAAGATGCTGATAAAGTACAATTTTTTTTAAAATGAGGTAAAGTAAAGGTTACAGATTTTGTACGTATTTTAAAATGCTGCTGACAAAGGTGAAATTATTCATGTCACATTTAATAGCATAAATATTTACATCATATGTGCACAAAATTATAAACATACTTTTGAAAACACTATACTTGAAGAGCATTTAAATAATCTTTTTTTTTTTTCTCTCTTTTTGGGACAGGGTCTTGCTCTCTTACCCAGGCCTGAGTGCAGTGGTGCCATCACAGTTCAATGCAGCCTCAAACTCCCGGGCTCAAGTGATCCTCCCACCTCAGTCTCCCAAGTAGATGGGACTACAGGTGTATGCCACCACACCCCACGCCCAGCTAATTTTTCATTTTTTGTAGAAACAAGGTCTTGCTATGTTGCCCAGGCTGGTCTTGAACTCCTGGGCTCAAGCAATCCTACTGCCTCAGCCTCTCAAAGTGCTGGGATTACAGCATGAGCCACCATGCCTGGCCTTTTTTGTTTTTTGTTTTGTTTTTGAGACAAGGTCTTGCTTTGTCACCCAGGCTGGTATGCAGTAGTGTGATCTTGGCTTACTGCAGCTTCAAACTCCTGGGTTCAAGTGATCCTCCCACTTCAGCCTCCTACAGGCACGGGCCACAGTGCCCAGCTAATTTTTACATTTTCTGTAGAGACAGGGTCTCACTATGTTGCCCAGGCTGGTCTTGAACTCCTGGGCTCAAGTGATCCTCTCACTTCAGCTTCCTACAGGCACATGCCACCTTGCCCAGCGAATTCATTTTCTGTAGAGACAGGGTCTCATTATGTTGCCTAGGCTGGTCTTGAACTCCTGGCCTCAAGTGATCCTCCTGCCTTGGCCTCCCCAAAGTGTTCAGATTACAGGTGTGAGCCACTGTGCCTGGCTAAATAATCTTATTTTTAAAAAAAAATACTGATGAAGTTTAACTGCCATCTTATTATGGCATGTATTTCTTGACCACCAGTGCATGAGAAAAAGGCTAATTCAATGGCAGAAAAAGTCGTGAAAAAAAATGAAATATTTAAAAAAAAAATCTCATAAATAACTGATATGTACGTTCGTGATAAAAAATAATAAGTTGAAGAGATCTCTTTCAATGGCTAGTATTTCATACTGGCATCTAACACTGCATAGGGGTTTGAGAAATCACAGTACTTGTCCGCTCATTTGGGCCTCTGACCAGAGGAAAGCCACAGATTATCTGAGGCAGTGTTCTTTCCACTACGAAGGGGACCACTGTCCCAACCACTCAACTTCTCCTTCCCCATTGACACGTGGAAAAGCTGTCAAAACCTCCTGACCGAAAAACAAAACACTAAGGCACCTTGGCTTGACCGCTTATCATGACAGGAAAATAACTATTGGTATGGTTTTCTGGACAACCCATAACAATAACAAATCATGCCAAAGGGAGTTTTAGTGAAATCAATCCTGAAATGTCAGAATATTAAGGAGTAATTGAGCCCCAAATACTTATTCTTTGGGTCTAAATTTCACTTATACTTGTTTACTTTTTATCATTAATATAATTACCTTTTCGGTTCAAGTTTAGCAGCCACTAATCTTGCTCCCATGGACCCAGTTTCAACAACATGATAGTATATTTTGATGTCAACATGGTTGAAGATGTAAAATGTATCTCTTTCATGGAAATCTGACTGCAGAACAGAACTTAAAAGTTAAAGGTAGAAAACTGACTACATAAGAGTCAAAACTTAAAACTTTAAAATGGGCTACAACAAGTAAGAAAATTTAAGTTTGAATGGAATTTTAAGCCTTTCACATTAACATGTTTCAATTTTATACTTAAACTCTTTTTAAGCCAAAAATTAATTGGGGAAGGTATATGCTTCTTAAAGTTTTTTTACATAAAATCTAAAAGTACCAATTCAAAAGAACACTAATCTAGTATTTTCTAGCCTTTCATTTAAAATGAAACAAAATAAAATTTAAAATATTATGAGCACACTAAAGCTTATACATTTAAACACTTTTCCTGCCTGGAAGCTTGTAAGTTTGGACTAAACTCATAACCTACATTATTCAAGTATCTCTGGTCAGCACTCACAAAAGCACTAACTGATATAATCAGTTTCATGATTAACTCATGCTACCTTCCACTGAATCAGATCCATTAAGAGATTTAAATCAGGTTGATCTGATTACACAAAATTCATTTTAATATATATCCCCACCTAGTTCTAATTACCTTCTATAGTAATGTCTCTATTTGATTAATCTATTTTTAAATATAAAATAATGGCCTCAAAGACAGATAGGTCTTAAAAAGGGTATAATATCTGACTTCTGCAATACAAATTTAGTTAACTTATAATGAAGCCTTTTTTGACACTCTACTATGTACATTTCGTAATATATAAGATTTATGAGAGTTAGGACAAAGTTCTAGACCTTACCATAGCATTTAACATACAACAGACAATCTCAGTAAATGTTGAACTGAATCTGAATTATTCCAATTCTAAAGCTCAACTTATACATTATTAATCTGCTGTAAGTTTAAGATTGAAGTAGTTGTACTTCAGAACATCTGAACTGTACACTCATTCAATGAATATAACAATTTTTGTCCAGGTAAAGACTGAATTCTATCAAAAGCCATGTTTTAAAAAGCAGAAAAGAGTTTATCATGAACTTACACTAATAACACAGGCATCTTTTGCATGGCCTTTATCTGTAATGTAACAGCCAATAGGAAATCCAGGATTACAGAACCTCTGACCATCTTCAACATCGTAACACCACGTTACAGGCATATTATCCACAATCCTACACATGGAAAGAGGAGTTAAGTTAGAAAAGAACCCACCAAACATGACAAAGAATTACTGCCCAAATCAGTGTCATCACTTTGTAAAATTTAAATGTGTAAATGCCTTAAGATTACAAAAACCACAAAGAATGTTAATGAAATGTGCTATTTCATAAGCAATAACAATATGCCAGTATCTGATACACTGCAGTGATGGAAAAAACTACAGGCTGGTCCGAGTGCAGTGGTGTTTACAACTAATTGATCACAACCAGGTACAGCACTGCTTCATTTGACTAGCCTTAAAAAAAGAAAAAAAAAAAAAACCAAAAAACTTTGGACCTTTTTTGAAAGGATAAATGGTAGGTAGGAAAGAGTTTTATAAACTAATTTATTGCAATTGCTAATTTAACAATACTATTTAGACACTTCACTGTAATTTACCTTTAGCAGAACACTCACAGCTCTAAATAGGTAAACAAAGCAATATATCTAGTTCCTCAGGAACAGTTTATTAGACAGTAGAGAAGGAAATGCCTCTTATTACTCAGGTTATTCAATAAAAAAGGAATACAATTGCAAGATATAGGAAAACATTAAACTAAAGAGCCAGGAGGAAAAGTGAAAGCTATACAAAAAAATTCTGCGAAAACTATAAATCCAAGTTATTTCTAAAAGAAATACTGTTGCAAAGCTAGCGAACCAAATCTTTCAAGTTCTATAGTGAAAAACGACTTACAATAATAAAAGCAGAAAATAAAGTTCTGTAGCACCATATAACTACATTACAGTCCAAGCATGTGGCCCCCTGTGCCCAGAGTACACTGCGGGATACAAATAAAAAAACTACTCAAAATATAGCAGCTATATTACAGTCATAAGATGACACTCCAGGGCATGTTTTATTTGTTAATTAATGTGTGCCTTAGGAAGTAAAATTATGATTCTATATTCACCCAAGGTGTACCTTAATGACCTAATAAAACATGTCTCATCACCTTTAAATGCTATTTAACAGCACCCAGTGTACAAAATTTTAGAATCACCTATACTATTAAACTGCTTATTATTATAATCAGCAGGCTAGTGGTTCCAATGAAAAGACTATAAAATATTAGAAGCATAAACGCATTGTTATATAAAATAAATAATTCAGATTTTCTGAAAGCTTAACGAATCTGTTAATTGCTTTAATTTTTTAGATAGAGATGAAGTTCAATTAATGAATATATACTAGCAATATATAGTATCTTCATGCTACCATACTGGAGGGAAAGTACTACATAAAAATTATAGTGCTAGTTACAAAATGAGAAATTAAGGCGCAATTTAGGTTTTATAAAAGCCAACATCCTAAGTGTATCATTTATATAATACCTTGACATAATAGCTTTTTCTGGTAATAGGAAGCATTTAAAAAAAAAACCCTTTGAAATAAATTTAAGAAAACTTAAAGGATATCTTTTTTTCCCTTGAGACAGGGTCTTGCTCTGTCACCCAGGCTACAGTGCAGTAGCATGATCATGGCTTTCTGCAGCCTCAACCTCCCAGGCTCAAGTGATCCTCCCATCTGTGCCTCCCAAGTAGCTGGGACTACAGGTGCATGCCATCACACCTGGCTAATTTTTAAATTTTTTTTGTAGAGTTGGGGTCTCACTATGTTGCCGGGGCTGGTCTCAAACTCCTGGGCTCAAGTGGTCCTCCTACCCTGGTCTCCCAAAGTGCTGGGATTACAGGTGTGAGCCACCACGCCTGGCCAAAGAATATGATTTTCAATTACTGTCTTCCTAAATTAACAAGTAGTATTTATTTAAATTTCTAATATCAAAAAAATTAAAACTCTCATTTCCAATCTGACAGACTGAATAATGGGAAGAAGACTCGCAAGGATAAAGGCTGAATGACTCCCAACTTTTTATCATGAAGAACTCCTTTCCTTTACTTCTGCCTGCTCTCCAAGGACTCCATTTGAAACAGTTCTACCAATCAAGCTTCATTTAGTAACTACTTGTTTTTCCAATAAATTAATTCCAGAAGTTTCTAATCAGAATAACCCATATTGTCACAATGCACTCAGAAAATTACAGCCCAAAGCAAAGAAAGTTGGCATTTAACAAGTTGGCATTTTTTTCTTTTCTTTTTTTTGCAGTTGCAAGATTTAATAGAGTGAAAACAGAGCTCCCATACAAAGGGAGGTGACCCAAAGAGGGTAGCCCACAGTTGGCATTTCTATGTAGTTTTAACATGAGTACATTTGGAGTATTCATCAGGATTTTGAATTTTTGAAAACAGCACATCATTCTCCTTTGCTAACTTGGTGGGATCTGGGATTGGAACTCACTAAAGTAAAGTATCTTCAAGACCCCTTTATAATTCAATAAGCTATAGTCCAGTGGTTCTATGATACTAAGAAATGGTAAGTACTCTGATAACTAGTTAATTATATTTTCATAAATAAAATGTCATCAAGATTTGGAAATTCAGGCAAGAAGTATAATCACAAACCACACAGAGCACAGCTGAAGAGAGTTTTAAGTGTCTGGTGCTGGTATCAAAGCAATAGTTTCAGGAATCACAAAATAGCTTAGCAGCTACTGACAGAGTAAGCCAAAAAGGTCCTCAAATTATGTTCTAAAGCCCCAAATAAGAATAAAAAATATGGCCGGGAGCGGTGGCTTGCACCTGTAATCCCAGCACTTTGGGAGGCCAAGGTGGGTGGATCAAGAGGTCAGGAGTTCGAGAGCAGCCTGGCCAACATAGTGAAATCCCGTCTCTACTAAAAATACAAAAATTAGCCAGGCGTGGTGGCGGGCACCTGCAGTCCCAGCTACTCAGGAGGCGGAGGCGGAGGCAGAGGCAGGAGAATCACTTGAACCCAGGAGGCTGAGGTTGCAGTGAGTCGAGACTGTGCCACTGCACTCCAGCCTGGGCGACAGAGCGAGACTCTGTCTCAACAACAACAACAAATAAAAAAATAAAAAGTATTCGTCAATTTATGTAAGAAACTATTATTAACTGTTCTTTATAGTGAGAATAATAAACTAGAGCACGGTTCCGATGTCATGGGGGAGAAATTATGATTGATTCATGCAGTGAATTATGAAATTATGGAAAAGACGGAGGAGGTTATAGATTTACAATGTTACCTGACCTGAAAAAAGTCCGTAATATTTTCTTAAATAAAATGAGCAAGCTGCAGAATAACGTGTACAATATTTTAGTTGCATTATTTTAAAAAGGGACACACCCTTTTCTATACCTGCATATGCATAGTAAATATAGAAACACACATGAGAAATAATAGTGTTAGTTCTGTAGAATAGAAATGAGGCTGCGACTGACAGAAGACTTACTTTTACTTAATATTTTCTTGTACTGCTTGTGTTTTCTCATCGGCATGTATTGCTTTATGATTTAGAAAATGATTATGCTCTCCCCAGTATGTCTTAGTGCAAAGTATAAAATAAAATGTGCTATATTCACAAACTCCCTAACAGAATACTGTAAATTCCCATGGGTACATGGTATTTTATGTGTCAACTCTACTGTCTATGCTTAAAATCAAGTTATACAGTAAAATCTCTCTGAAATAGGTCATGGACAGAATATACTCAAATAATGGTTTCAATAAATTCATCAATGTGAATCAACATTTTCCAAATGTATACTGAACTGATTTAAGGGTTACACTTAAAATCATCAACTTTTCTGATTCAACTGCAAAATCATTATTTACCAGCACTTTCTCAGGTAATTTTTTTAAAGCAGAATAGTTGAAGTTTGCAATTGATATGCTGATTACAAATCATTCAGTAAATTTTACTGTCTGATGCTTGCTTAGTTTGTACACTATTTTATTTATTCTTTCTTGTTATTAAGCATCTTGGCATTATAATGAAATCTTTGTTAACTGCATCATAAATTAGTTAAAAATATCTCTAAGTACTTTCCTGTCAGGAGGCTACTGAAGAACTGCTTCTACTACCTTCAGGAGCAAGACTAAACAGTATTCTTTGGTTCAAGCAATTCTCCTGCCTCAGCCTCCCAAGTAGCTGGGATTACAGGCGCCTGCCACCACACCTGGCTAATTTTTGTATTTTTAGTAGAGATGGGGTTTCGCCATGTTGGCCAGGCTGGTCTCAAACTCCTGGCCTCAGGTGATCTGCCTGCCTTGGCCTCCCAAAATGCTGGGATTATAGGCATGAGCCACGGTGCTGGGCTGACTAAACAGTATTCTAAGCACAGAGGGTAGAAAAAAGAGCTAAAAAAAATCACCCACAAGGCCAGGTGCGGTGGCTCACACCTGTAATCCCAGCACTTTGGGAGGCCGAGGCGGGCGGATCACGAGGTCAGGAGATCGAGACCATCCTGGCTAACACAGTGAAACCCTGTCTCTACTAAAAACACAAAAAATTAGCCGGCGTGGTGGCAGGCGCCTGTAGTCCCAGCTACTCAGGAGGATGAGGCAGGAGAATGGCGTGGACCCGGGAGGCGGAGCTTGCAGTGAGCTGAGATTGCGCCACTGCACTCCAGCCTGGGCGACAGAACGAGATTCCGTCTCAAAAAAAAAGAAAAAAAAAAATCACCCACAGACCTTAACAGTCATTCTTTTAGTCAGTCAACAAACTGATAGCTATTGCAGTAAACGCAGGTGGATAGGGCTAATATGAGAAGATAAGAACTGAGGCTTAAATATTATTTTGAAGATTACAAAGAAAAACAACAAGGGAAATTTCAATTACTTAACAATAAGTAAACATATCCCAGGCTGATATGCAATTGATATGCATTGATCTAGCAAATAAGCAGTATTTCTATGGTAGTTTAGGGGAAACAAGCTCTTCGTTTACCAGAAACGAAAGAAATGGGGAGACAAAGGAGTCTTTAAAGTTCCTATTTGCACTGAGGGTCAGATGACAAAGAAGCTGACACAAGCATAACAGGCAGGTTTCTAACAGCACCATCTCCCTCCTTCCAACAGAGCCCCACTAGCCTACACAGAACCCATTCTTATGGGGTTCAGGTAGATGTTACCCAGGTCTGGCCAGTCAGAATGAATCCTTCCCATCACAAACTAGTTCATGGCTGTGCACAGGACTCAGCAACCCAGGGTTCTATGCGTATGGGGGTTGGGTGGGGTGGAGGAGGAGGAAAACTAAGGGGTAGGAGGGAATGCGAGGCCACAGGATCTGGTCAGGTCTCAGCTGAGATCCACGGTTCCTAACCTTATTGGCGTGAGCAAACAATGTGATCTAATATACTGACAGGACAAACATCCAAAAGGAAATGCATGAAGACAGTCCTCCTGTTCGCCACTGAAAGCATCTTACACTTTCTAGAAAAGGCAAAACATATGTAAACTATGATCCCCACAGAATATAGGCATTTCCAAGCAAAATTACTCAGAAGAATAGCAATGGTTATACTTCAAATGTTGGATTTTGAAAGTCTTTAAAAATATTCTATGTTTGACCGGGCGCAGTGGCTCACACCTATAATTCCAGCACTTTGGGAGGCTGAGAGGGGCGGATGTCTTAAGGTCAGGAGTTCGAGACCAGCCTGGCCAACATGGTAAAACCCCATGTCTACTAAAAATACAAAAATTAGCCGGGTGTGGTGGCGGGCACAGGTAATTCCAGCTACTCAGGCGGCTAAAATGCAAGAATCACTTGACCCCAGGAGACGGAGGTTGCAGTGAGCCGAGATCACGCCACAGCACTCCAGTCTGGGGAACAGTGAGAGACTCCATCTCAGAAAAAAAAAAAAAAAATTCTATGTTTGAATATTGTATAATAAGTATATACTACTTTGGAAGGAAAAACAGGACAGTTTTAAATACTTTTTGATTCTGATACAAACTGGTACAGAATTTTTTAATGTTATGTCATGTTTACAAAATAAAAGGCTAAGCAAAATGTAAGCGTTTTATTTGAAGTTGATGCTATTTATCAAACAAAAGTTAAGTTTTGTTTTCCTGTGATTTTTTTCATAGCCCACAAGTAAAAAACAGTGTTTTCACTAGAAGACTGACCCAGGCCCTTCTCCCCAAAGCATAATATGCTACTGTTAACTATTCAGGCATACTTCGTTTTATTGCACTTCACTTTACTGTGCTTTGCAGATATGGTGTTTTTTAGAAATTGAAGGTTTGTGGCATCCTTGCATTAAGCAAATCTATCAGTGCCATTCTTTCTTTTTTTTTTATTTTTGAGACAGAGTCTTGCTCTGTCGCCCAGGCGGGAGTGCAGTGGCACGATTTCAGCTCACTGCAAGCTCCGCCTCTGGGGTTCACGCCATTCTCCTGCCTCAGCCTCCCAAGTAGTTGGGACTACAGGAGCCCATCACCACACCTGGCTAATCTTTTGTATTTTTAGTAGAGATGGGGTTTCATTGTGTTAGCCAGGATGGTCTCGATCTCCTGACCTCGTGATCCACCCGACTCAGCCTCCCAAGTGCTGGGATTACAGGCGTGAGCCACCATGCCTGTATCAGTGCCATTTTTTCAACAGCATGTGTTCACTTTCTCTCTTTGTGTCAGCCTTTTTTTTTTTAAGCAATAATGTATTTTTTAATTAAGGTACTTACAGAGTTGTTTTAGACATAATGTTATTGCACACTTAATAGACTATATGTAGTATAAACATAACTTTTATATGCACTGGGAAACCAAGAAAAACTTTATGTGACTCACTTTA
This sequence comes from Gorilla gorilla gorilla, assembly GCF_029281585.2. Taxonomy (NCBI): domain Eukaryota; kingdom Metazoa; phylum Chordata; class Mammalia; order Primates; family Hominidae; genus Gorilla; species Gorilla gorilla. The sequence goes on along the minus strand of NC_073238.2, from coordinate 114,242,167 downwards.
TTGTGTTATTTGCTTTATTGCAGTGGCATGGAACTGAACCTCAGTATCCCCAAGGTATGCCTGTATGTGAATAAAAATAACTACTCTATGTACCAGATCTATGTATCAAAAGAAATACCAGATATTACAGTAATCTAAACACAGTTAAAAGACGATACTTTAAATGATGTTGTCATCTTTAACTAAGAGTCACTACTTCAAGCTACGACCACTAGTAACAAAAAAAAGGAAATCAATTAATTTGCTATATTTTACACAATCAAGTAATTTATATAGTCAAAGCAACAAAGATTTCATATGGAAAGGATAAACCCCAAAATCGAAAATATTCATGCCTTACCAGTGATGTTGATAATTCAATAACATGCTTTTTTTCAAGAATTCTAACTTTTGTTTGTCTTCAGCTTTCTCTGTATGGTATGTTTTTGTACAAACAAGCTTACAGGTCTCCTTCTTATTAAACGTAAACTGTATTAAAAGGAAGTGGAAAGCAAATTCAGAAAAAATATCCAGGTTCTTCATACCAATATCACAAATAGAGTAAAAGGGCTAGTCCCATTAAATTACTTAAGTGCATTAATATTGGTAATAAATAAATTTTTAAATTCCTCATAGCTGAATCAGATTTAAATTTTAATCCTACTGTGTTTCTCTAAAGACTTGTCCTCAAGTTTTCCTTTGATACGTTCTTTTTGGTAATTTCAATCGACTTACCTTTTAAATGTAAATAAGTTCTAGAAGAGAAAAAAAAAATCCCATGTAGAACAAAAATGGAACTTTAGTCTCTCCTAGTAATATCTCATGGTCATGTCTTAGGAATTCTGGAGTTAATGGCTTTCTAGTAACAAGCAGACAAATTTTTATGTTCAAATAATCAACAGATGTTAAGTGACCTCTTTAAGTGTCAGGTGATAGAGATTCAGCAGTGAACAAGACAGCATGTGACATTCAGATGTCTAAAATCAGGCTAAACATGACTCCAGAAGGCTGAAATTTACCAGCTATACAACCAGCCATAATTGCATCTTTTAATAAATTCAAATTTTATTACATAAGGTAATTTAAAAAATGGCATGGTTCACTTCTAAGCAGCCCACTCTTTTGTATGTATGTGTTTATTAACATCCCTAAAGCAGGTGCAGTGAAGCAGCTAAGTGAATGTTTAAGCATAGTCCACTGCTGCCACCTGTCAGCCAATGCTTTCATTCTGTCTGCATTGCTATTTCCAATACAGCCACATCTGTACCACTAGTTGATATTTTAAACCTTATATGAACCTTAAAGATTCATTCTTAAAAAGTGGAAAATGGAAAAACAAAAAAGTATACACACTAAGAAATCAGAAGCACAGACACCAAACTTAAAGTAAGTTAAGCAGAGAGAGACAATATTACACCAAAATGGCAAATCTGACACCTCAATCCAGTGCTCACTTCATTAGGTGAGTCAACCTGTGTGTTCAATTGTGAAGGAAATAGCAAGACTAAGGTGACATTAATGTAGTAATAGGTAACATCTGTTTAGTGCTTCCTATGTTCCATGTACTTTGTATATATCAAGCCTCATGTAATCCTCCAAACAACCCTTATCCATCTTTTACAGATGAGAAAACTGGAGCACCAAGTCACATAACTGAGCATCGGCATAGCCAGGATCTGAGCCAAGTGAGTTGAGCTCCGAAGAACATGCTCTTCAGCACAACACCCTACAGCCTCTCCCTGTCATGTGTTTAGTTGGGAATTTTATAATATTTTAAATCATGTTTGGTTACGGATGGAATTGTATTTTATTTATGTTTTGCTAAGGATTTTTAAATATTCTTAGCTCCCAAGGGAAACAAATCCTCCTTATAACACGCAAGCACAGCACTGTTCTGTTTCTATTCGGGAAAACGTGGGATTATAATTTTTCCTAAATTATTTCAGTGAGGATTTAACCTTCTCCTTGGAATAATTCTGAAAATCAAAATATCAATCTAGAGTCAGACCTGGGCACGAGTCAACTCCATCTTGTTAGGAGACCAGGGAAAGCTGCGTAACCCTGCCTCAGCTTCAGTTAACTTATGTGTAAAATGGGAGCAGTACCTGCCTTGCAGGGTTGTCGGATTAAATACAGAAACGTGTGTGCAAAACACCTAGCATGCTGACTGATGAAAATAGGTATTCACTAAATAACAGTTATTGTTATGTATCTCACCACCAGCTTTTAGCAAATAGCAGAAAAATTATATCAAAGTCCATATCTGAGGGAAATCATATAAGGCTGCACACTCCTGGCAAGACTTCTCCTCCATGCAGCCTGAGACCATCAGGATTGATGTGGTTTGGCTCAGTGTCCCCACCCAAATCTCATCTCCAATTGTGATCTGAATCGTAATCCCCACGTGTTGGGGGAGGGACCTCGTGGGAGGTGATTAGATCATGGGGGCGGTACCCCACACTGTTCTTGTGATAGTGAGTGAGCTCTCACAAGATCTGATGGTTTTATAAGGGGCTTTCTCCGATTCACTCTGCACTTCTCTTTTCTGCCGCCATGTGAAGAAGGACATGGTTGCCTCCCCTTCTGCCATGATTGTTTTCCTGAGGCCTCCCCAGCCATATGGAACCGTGAGTCTATTAAACCACTTTTCTTTATAAGTTACCCAGCCTCTGGTATTTCTTCACAGCAGGGTCAGAACGGACTACTACCCATTAGGACTAATGGGCAGGACTAATCAATCCCATTATGCCCTCTACCCTCTGAATATTAGTCACCACCAGAAGTCCAGGATTTCCACGTCATCCTTCCATTCCCACATTTGAATCCCAAAATGTATCCCCCCTCAACTGCTTAATCCCTTCCACTATGCCCTGAAACTCATGTGTCACCAGCAGAACACCCTCTAGTTCCTCAACCTCTTCTCAGAATGTTTTCTGGAGCCTGTTCTGATGAAAACCTGGCTGTCCCTGAGGGATGCTGCCTCACTGGAGTCTTGCTGGTGGTGCCTGTTTTCTCTCATAGGCCCCAGTGCTGGGCCAGACCATTCTCCCTCCTCCAGAAACCTCTAGCTTTGACTCCCATGTGATCAGACCACACCGCCCCTACTCCTTCCTGTTCTTGTCATCTACCAACCCCAGGTCACTGGCCCTCAGCTCCTGGCTCACTGTCACTGCAACACTCCTCCTCGCTCCTGATTCTTGGTGATTACATCTACATCAACGATCCTTCCAAAATTTTGATCCTCTGCCCTCTCCTCCAGTGACTCTGGTCTTCATCCAATTTCAAAGCACTCCCTCCTCTGGTCGCATTCCACCCTGCCTTTATCAATGACAGCAGTCCCAGCCATTATCTCCATTTCAAGCTTCCCAGTGTCAAAGCACCTCCTCCCGTTGTTCCAACTCACCGGCTCAAATGTTCATCACCTCCAACAAGCCCTGGACTCCACTTGAATCGACAGATCCTACAGTCTTTTCACTGTCTCTTACTCCTTTTGTGGCCTCACATGCCCCCTGTGCAAGCTCAAACTCCAAGTTCAACAGTATCTCCATCTTTCATAACATCCAAGGATGTCCTGACATCCTGTGTTCTTCTCTCACTTTTTTGGTATTCACTTGTTAAAACCACAAACCTGGTTAAATCCAACTCAGCAGCACAGCTGGAAATAGCTGGAGATACACAATTAAGCACGCTGGCTGCTGTTACTTCAAACCACCAGCTGGTCAGAGGGTCCCTGATGCAGCCTAGCAGCCGCTCCACACTCCTGCTCTATTAGCTCTCCTGGATCCTACTTGGCTGCTGCCTCCCTCCTCACTCACAGATGGGGTGGCCATGCTGCCTACTTCACTGAGGAATCAGGAGCAATTGCCACATTTACCTCCCAGCATCATGCCCCATGTCTCTGCCTTCCCTCCAGTTACCATGGATGAACGAGCTCACTGAGGCCAACCTCTCCAACAGTACACTAGGTCCCATCCCTTCTTGCCAGAGCAAGGACACCCACGGCAATCCTTCCCTCTCCTAAATCATCACTTTTCCCATATCTACTGATCACACTCATCCACATACACACCTTGCTTAAAGATCTATCACAAGTCCTCCTGGCTGGGAGCGGTGGCTCACGCCTGTAATCCCAGCACTTTGGGAGGCCAAGGCAGGCAGATCACGAGGTCCGGAGATCGAGATCATCCTGGCTAACACAATGAAACCCCATCTCTACTAAAAATACAAAAAATAAGCTGGGCATAGTGGCGGGCGCCTGTAGTCCCAGCTACTTGGGAGGCTGAGGCAGGAGAATGGTGTGAACTCGGGAGGTGGAGCTTGCAGTAAGCCGAGATCATGCCACTGCACTCCAGCCTGGGCTACAGAGCAAGACTCTGTCTCAAAAACAAACAAACAAAAAAAAATTCTATCATAAGTCCTCTTTGGGGCGGGTGCCTTGGCTTATTCCCAGCACTTTGGGAGGCCAAGGTGGGCAGATCACCTAAGGTCGGGAGTTTGAGACCAGCCTGGCCAACATGGCAAAGCCCTGTCCCTACTAAAAATACAAAAATTAATTAGGTGTGGTGGCTGGCATCTGTAATCCCAGCTGCTCGGGAGGCTAAGGCAAGAGAAGCACTGGAGCCTCGGAGGTGGAGGTTGCAGTGAGCTGAGATCACACCACTGCACTCGAGCCTGGACGACAGAGTAAGACTGTCTCTAAACAAACAAACAAACAAACAGTCCTCTTTGAACCATGCCATCCTCCAGTTTCCACTCTTTTTCTCACTGCCAGTAAAATAAAAGTCCTCAAGACAGTTATAGATGTGTCCACCTGCAACTGCTCTTTCCATTCTCTCTCCACCTGGCTATTCTATCACGGCTGCTTTCACATCAATGACCTCCACATTGAAGGCTAAACCCAAGGTCAATCCTCTGTCCTTATCTCACCTGACCCATCAGTGACAAATCAACCAATCCCTCCTCCTAGAAACACTTTCTTGCCTTGGCCTCCGGGGACCACATTCTCCCTGTTACCCTTCTTTCTCATCAGTGGCTCCTTCTCAGTGTCCTTTGCTAGACTCTCCCCATCCTCCCGACCTATAAAACCAGGTGCCCCAAGGGTCTGAGCCTCACGCCTGTAATTCCAGCACTTTGGGAGGCTGAGAGGGGGCGGATCTCTTAAGGTCAGGAGTTCGAGACCAGCCTGACCAACATGGTAAAACCCTGTTTCTACTAAAAATACAATACCAGGAGCCCTTGGGGCACCTGGTGTTATAGGTCAGGAGGATGGGGAGAGTCCTCTGCCTCCTCAAATCTTGTCTTCTTCATCTATACCCACTCCCTCGGGGATCTCTTCAATTCTGTGGCTGTAAATACCATCTATACACTGATGATTCTCAAATATATACTGTGTATATCCAGGATGAAGCCCTTCTCCAAACTCCAAAAGCATATATTTGGCTGTTTATTCAGCATCTCTGCTTGGACACCTAATAAACACCTCTCACTTACCACATCCAAAACTAACTCTTCCCCATCCCCCAACCTGGCTCTTCCCACAGACTGTCCCATCTTAGAAAATAGAAACTCCACACTCCACATCCCATCCCTTGGCAAATTCTGTCGGCCACCTTCAAAACACAGCCAGATTCACAGATTCTGACCTCTTCACCACCCCCTCACCCCTCCCAAGACAGATCATATTTAGATGAGGGAGAAGGCCTCCTACTGGTCTCCTGGCTTCTCCCCTCGCACCCCCACGGTCCATTCTCAGTACAGCAGCCAGGGTGACCCTGGTAAAATCGAAGCCTACTCAAAACCCTCCAGTGTTAACTAACCATCTTGCTCAGATGTAAAGGCCAATCCTCACAGTGGCCTCTGAGTCATTCTGTAATGTGGTCCTGTTACTTCTCTGTGCCCACTGCCTACTATGCTCTATCTTGCTCACCTGCTCAAGTTACACACCTTGGGGCCTCTCTTCAGCTAGAACACCTCCCCCACATATTCACATGGCTCACTCCCTTACTTGCTTCAGGTCTTCTGCTCAAATGTCACCTTCTTGGTAAGGCTTTTTTAAGATTTTAAATCCACCTTTGCAGTAAGCCTATTTAAAATTAGAAATTCCCCACACACCTTCCCAGATTTATTTTCAATAGTTCTTTCCTCAGTAATTGAAACATATATTCTGGTAATTTATTTTGTCTCCTTTTCCCCATCAGCATAAAAGATCCATGAGGACAGAGATTTTTGTTTTGCTCACTGCTGTATTCCATCACAGTGCCTGGCACATGAAAGGTACTGAGCAAATGTGTTAACTGAGTGAATGAATATGAGTGCTTAGATCGGAGATGAGATTTCATAGTCCTGTGAAATGTGGTTCCAGCTTCACATAATACACACAATATCTTGCACTGTTGTTTTCCTGACCTAAACAGAAGTCAAATATAAAAGACGGCAAAGCAGACTGGGATTTTATTTTGTTGCTGGTTGTTACCTCAGTTTTTACAGCAGATCTAAAATAAGATAAAGCTGGGTGTAGTGGGTCACACCTATAATCCCAGAACTTTGGGTGGCTAAGGCAGGAGGATTGCTTGAGCCCAGGAGTTCAAGACCAGCCTGGGCAACATAGTGAGACCCTGTCTCTCCAAAAAATAAAAAAATTACCTGGGCATGGTGGGCATACCTGTAGTCCCAGCTACTCAGGAGGCTGAGGTGAGAGGATTTATTGAGCCTGGGAGTTCAAGGCTGCAGTGAGCCGTGGCCCAGCCCAGGCCACAGAGTGAGACTCAAAAAAGAAATAAATAAATACATACATAAAGATAAAAATCCTTGAAAATAAAAAATCAATAGTGAAATGAAAAACGTTGGTCAATACATTTATGGCTGGCTTACACCTTGGCCTTAAAATGTGCCTGCTCTGTCCCTTTAAGTTTGGGGCTTAGAGAATTTGTTTTAGTACAGATATGGATCCTGAAACATTCCAGAAGACTCAGGGAAAATGTTGGGTACACAATTTCTCCACTCTAAAGCTCTCCTTTTATTATATTTAACCTCAACTTCTACAACAAACGATTAAATCTGAAAAGCCCTAGGCCCCAAAAAGGGTCCTGTGTATGAGCAAGGAACAGTCCTTGCACAGAAACAGAAATGTGCCCAATGACGTCCTACTAAGGGGAGTAACCTGCCTTCAAAGTCTGCCCCAAGGGGCAACACCTCCCCATGGGTTTGAGTATTTTGCTGGGTTTCCTTCTGTTTCCTGCTAGGGACTCCTGCTGTCTTCCTAGTTCACTAAGGGCATTACTGATGTTCTTCCCACCCATCATTTCTCAAGGGCAAGACATAAGTAGAGAGATGGGGCTGAGAGGCTGCTGGAATATTTAAGATTGTAAAATTTAAAAAGCATGCCTAAAAACAGTCAACTGCTATAAGAAGAATGCAATACCATTCAAAGTAATCTTCCAAATATCCCAAGAGGGAAGAGGTGTTTCGCAAGTTACATGCCTGCCCTGCTCAATGGCACCCATGTCCATACACTTTGAGTTCCTTCCTCCTCAATGACTTCATCCCATTAGGCCTTTGAATCTACTGTGTTTAGGAAACTTTAAAAGTTACTGGCAATTTTAGGGTAGACAATTTCAGATTAGAATATTTGAAAGGGGGCCGGGCATGGTGGCTCATGCCTGTAATCTCAGCACTTTGTGAGGTCGAGACAGGCAGATCACCTAAGGTCGAGAGTTTGAGACTAGCTTGGCCAACTTGGCAAAACCCCGTCTCTATGAAAAATACAAAAATTAGCTGGGCATAGTGACACACGCCTGTAATTCCAGCTACTTGGGAGGCTGAGGCAGGAGAATCACTTGAACCCAGGAGGCGGAGGTTACAGTGAGCTGAGATCTTGCCACTGCACTCCAGCCTGAGCAATAGAGTGACACTCTGTCTCGAAAAAGAAAAAAAAAGTATTTGAAAGGCGTCAGACAGCGGCTCACGTCTATGTCTATAATCCCAACCCTTTGGAAGGCTGAGGCAGAAGGATTGCTTGAAGCCAGAAGTTCAGGACAAGCCTGGGCAACAGAGTGAGACCCTGTCTCTATAAAAAATTTAAAAATTGGCTGGATGTGGTGGTATGCATCTATAGTCCTAGCCACTCAGGGGAGTGAGACAGGAGGATCACTTGAGACTAGGAGTCTGAGGCTGCAGTAACCTATGATTGTGCCACGTCACTCCAGCCTGGGTGACAGAGCAAGGCTCCATCTCTTAAAAAAAAGAAAAGAAAAAAAAAGAACATCTGAAGAGGATATATTTACAGTCAAAAACAATCAACTTGTAGTGGATTAAATTTGCACAGTGATGTTTCTTTTCCCCCAGGGCTTCACAGAGTAGGTGCAGGTGCTGGAGGGAGTAAGATGGTTGGTGAGATGAATCTAGGCTTCGGGATTTGCTGGACAGATAATAAATGTTGTGCTCCATGTAATAAAATGTCGAGGGAGATGGGGGTGCCTCGTGAGAAAGCAGGGAAGGTGGCTATGTATGAGGTCTAAGACATAGCAGAGACGCGAAGCCAGGAGAGGAAGCTGTCGGGCTGGGGAATAATACCTGGAGTCAAGTTAGAGCCATCAGAACACACATTCTCATGTGGACAGATGCCCATGGTAAAGAGTTAAAGGAAAAATGCAAAGTGTGGCATATAGTATGTTAAAACAAATAAGTAAATCTAATCTATTTAATATAAGCTTATAGGTGTATGAAAATTTTCAGGAAATTTTAATAAACTGTGAAGTGGAACTGCACATTTATTATTATTTATTCTTCTGCATCATTTAATTTTTTTAAATGGTGATACATTATTATAATAAACTACTTTAATGTTTCTAAAAGCAAAAGACCATTGTTCTTTGTACAGTAGGAGAACAGATACAAAACAAACAGGGATTATGCAATGTGGAAGGATAATAGGCTTAAAAGATAACAGATTTAAAGGCAAAAGAATTCTGAGAGATGATGAAGTACATATGTTGAAAAGAATACCTTATATTGTGCTTAGTTTGGTTTAACTGGTGTTCGAAAAATGTACCAAAGATGTTCCAAATACATCAAAATAGAAAGGTTAGGCTAGGCATACTGGCTCAAATCTGTAATCTCAACACTTTGGGAGGCCGAGGCGGGCAAATCACTTGAGTTCAGGAGTTTGAGACCAGCCTGACCAATATGGTGGAACCCCATCTCTACTAAAAATACAAAAAGTTGGCTGGGCATGGTGCCATGCACCTATAGTCCCAGCTACTCGGGAAGCTGAGGCACGAGAATTGCTTGAACCCGGGAGGCAGAGGTTGCAGTGAGCTGAGATCTCACCACTACACTGCAGCCTGGGCAACAGAGCAAGACTCTGTCTGGAAAAAAAAAAAAAAGAAAGATTAGCTTCCAAAAATCCCAGTGCGGGAGCCCAGGCAGCATTGTACGTGCTAACGGAGAGTGTCTCTAGACACTGCTGGAAAACAGGGGGAAAGAGACACAGAGCAGCTGAGACAACCTCTCATGACTGGAAGCTGGGTTCCAGGAACCGGGTTTCAGGACCCTCTGTAAAGGAGGCAGAGCATCTGAGCCCTGCCCTTTAAGCCACCGTCTTAACATTCCTAACATTAGTTGCGTGAATGTTCATTAAGACAGACTTATCAATGACACACTGTGAGAAGGAGAAGGATCCTTCTAACTTTGATTTTAAGAAACTATTCCTAGATGAAAAAGAGAAATGAACTCCTCCTTAGCAATGATAGCTGAGTTATCTCAGGCTTTTCTTAAATAACAAAAACAAAAGCTGTAAGTAAATAATTATTATGTAACACTAAATACAAACCTTATATGGTGAAGGTTCAATTCTTTCCCCGAATAGTACCTGACCAAGATTTTCAGATGGGCGCTTTCCTTCTGACGCTTGGCAAAAATCAAACCTGGGAGAAGAATATTTAAATTTTTATACATAAAAGGGAACGATGAAATATCAAACACCTAGCCAATCTTGAGAGCAGATTAGGTACTGATTATTGTAGCAGCTCTAGTAGATGAGTAAGAAATCTATCCATACTCCAAGTCCTACGTACCACATCTCTCCTCATAAAAAAACAAAACACCTAAAATTATGCCTTCGAATATTTTTTCTAAATAACATTCTCTTATTAGAATGCATATTACAATATCTTTTAAATTGACTCATTATAATTTATTTTTGTTCACTCCAATAATAAAATTATTTAGATCCTTATTATTCAAGCAAATTTTGCATAACTTATCTCCTTTCTATATCTTTCTAATTCAAATCTTTAATTAAAAATGACATTTCAGTAATGTATGTCAAGTCTACCTGCAGTTCTGTCTCATCTCAGTACACTTGCCAACACATCCCAATATGTGAAGCACGGCTAAACAGACCCTCTGTGAAGAGTGCTGTGGAGAAGATGTAGTCAGTCACCTATAAGATTCTCCGTGTTGTAATTCCCTTGTATTACTAACCGACTTTAATAAAGTTCTGTTTAAACATTACAGCTTAATTTCAGCTTTGCCACAGAAAATTAAAGGGCAGTTCTGTGCTCACCCTGGAATGATATGGGGAATATCTGAGATCAGTACAGTAATAGTAACAGATTAGTGAGATTCCTAAAGAGGAAGGTGGGTCTCTGGTGATTAAAAAAAAAAAACAAAAAACTAGGGCTGGGAAGTTCCCAAATGAAGATTCTCCACAGATCCACTGACTTTTCCTAAGAATATCCACAAAGATTTAAAGATGTTTAACAAAACAAAAACTAGAAAAAAATTTAAGTATCCAATAATTAGATGAATTATAGTCTACCCATTCATGTATTTTGTATTCTTTTCTTAGACATACTTAGGTATATGAACTCTTTAGGACAGTCGTAACTTTTTTGTGTATGCTTTTCTCTACAGCAAACTATTTTCTTTTAAAACTCTTAAATAGCTGAGAAATTAAACTAAATTTTAGCAACAGTTTTAGACCCAATATGGTATACAATGGTCAAATGAATAAAGGATATTCATGCAGCATTTTTCACAATATCAAAAAACAGGGCCAGGCGCAATGGCTCATGCCTGTAATCCCAGCACTTTGGGAGGCCAAGGTGTAAGGATCACTTGAACCCAAGAGTTTGAGGACAGCCTGGACAACATAGTGGTACTCCATCACCACAAAAAATTAAAAAAAAAAAAAAAAAAAAATTAGCCGGGCATGGTTGCACATGCCTGTGGTCCCAGCTATTCAGGAGGGTGAGATGAGAGGATCACCTAAGCCCAGGATGTTGTGGCTGCAGTGAGCCATGATCGTGCCACTGCACTCCAGCCTGGGCAACAGAGCAAGACCTTGTCTCAAAAGCAAACAAAGAACCCGGAAATAATCAAATGTTGGTAAATAGGAAACTAGTGAAAGTAAGTGTACATGGAATCTATACAATTTCTAAAATGGAAATAATAACAGCTACTAAAAAGAGCGAGGTAGCTATGTATTGACATGGAAAGATGCCCACAATATATTCAATGAGAAAAACAAGGTGCCAATCAAAAATAATAGTATGGGCCAGGTGCAGTGGCTCACGCCTGTAATCCCAGCACTTTGGGAGGCCAAGGTGGGTGAATCATTTGAGACCAGGAGTTTGAGAACAGCCTGGCTAACATGGTGAAACCCGTCTCTACTAAAAATACAAAACTTAGCCAGAAGTGGTGGCATGCATCTATAATCCCAGCTACTTGGGAGGCTGAGGCAGGAGAATCGCCTGAACGCGGGAGGCAAAGGTTGCAGCAAGCCAAGATCGCGCCACTGCACTTGAGCCTGGGCAATACAGTGAGACTCTGTCTCAAAAAAATAAAAATAAAAATAAATACTATGAATCTACTTCTGTTTAAAACAAAAATGTATAAATGTGATTATATAGATTACACTATTTATTCAGAGAAAAAATGTGGAGGTAGACATCAAAGTAGTTATTTCTGGGAACTGATTATGTGGGACATAAAAATTTTGTTTAAAAATATGTGGAGCTATTTATAATTTTAAAATGTTAAGAAAACAAAATAGTTTTTTGTTTAGTCAGATAAAAAAAGAAATCCATTGTTTAGTCAGTGCTTCTGTTGTATTACAAAGAAACATTAAAAAAAAGATCACATTTTTAACCACACCTTGGAAGAGTACACCTTAAAAAATATTTTCAGGCTTGTCCATAACTGTGAGAAAACAAAGTTCTCAATGTACAAAATTCTGATAAGTCACATAAAATTTTACATAAAAGCCAAGCTGAAAAACTTACGCTGTGTATTCATAAGGAAGAACTGATTCCACTGAATCAAGTCTGTTCACAAATAGTTCTATTTCGGCCTGAAAATAAGGAAACACAAAATCAGAATATAAACAACAGGATACAAAGCCTTAAGTCATGCTTAGAATTAAAAAAGAATTTGACATGTCTGAAATGTAAAATGTTATAATTCCAGTCAACTTTAAACAATTCTGTTACAAATCCATTCACTGACTGGATTTATATACATTTAAAATATACCAAAATAAGGCCAGGAATGGTGGCTCACACCTGTAATGCCAGCCCCTTAGGAGGCTGAGGTGGGAGATCACTTGAGGCCAGGAGTTTGTGACTAGCCCGGGCAATACAGCGAGACCCCGTTCCTACAAAAATTTTTTTTAAATTTTTTAAAATTAGCTGGGCACAATGGCATGAGCCTGTATTCCTAGCTACTTGTGAGGCTGAGGCAGGAAGATCACTTGAGCCCAGGAGTTTGAAGTTACAGTGAGCTATGATGGCGCCACTGCACTCCAGCCTGGGTGACAGAGCAAGACTGTGTCTTAAAATTTTTTTAAATAATTAATTTTAAAAATACACTAAAATAATTTTCAGAGTTGCAAATGTCTCCAATAGTTTTTAAATGCTTTCTAAATTTTCTAAAAAATTAATAAGGTATTTTAACTAAAAGCATTTATCATATTAATATAGATGCTGTTTTTAAAAATCTGGTTTCCAAATTTGGTATTACACTCTGCAGCACAAAAATTTTTAAACAAATTTTTTTAGCATTTTCACAGCAAGCAACCAAGAAATGCTGCCAAGTTGGTTAGAAATTTCTAGATTAACTATACTGGAAATACAATTCCATGCACATGTGTACTCTTAAACACACAGGGATAGACAATGACCACATGGTCTAACTTTGAAGGACCTCTTCCATCAATTTAAGAACACTGAACTACAAGGTAGTAGCAGTGAAGAAGGTGGCAATGACCAGATCAAGCTCAACAACAGGGTAGAGGGAGATAAGCTGTATCAACTTCCCGGGAAATATAGGCTAATTTTAAACTACACTTTCCTACTGAAGCTTCCAAAATTTCTCCCAGGTGTAGCTGAAGTTCTACAGGACCCATAACACTGAGCCACCCTCTCAAAAAAGGAGCTCAGGCTACTCATGACAGAATTTACTAGCTGAAGAAGCCAGCAAGTCACGTGTGCCCTGAAGTACCTTTGGTGCTAATCAAAAAATGATTAAGAGCTGTTCAACTGGGACAAGTATTTATTTTATAGCGTTAGAGCTGTACACTGCCTTTGGACTAGTCATGAGGCTTCTGGGAGTGCCACGGAGCCACACTTGTCATTTTGATTTCACTTACCAGTGCTGTCAACAGTCCTCTACACTTGCTAACATCCCCCAAAGCAAGACGAGACGGTTGGTGTACAATTAAAACAAATCAATAGTCCACTGCCACCAGAAAGGCAGCAAAACACAGCAGGCAAGATTACAGGTTCTGTGGTCAGACTGCCTGGGTTCAAATCCCGGTGCCATTACTTGTCTAACTGTGTGACTGTGGTCAAATTATTAAACATTTGACCACATGAGTCAAATGTGCTTCATGGGTGCTTCGGTTTCCTTATCTGCAAAATGAGGATAACAGTATTTCTCGGCTGGGCGCAGTGGCTCATGCCTGTAACCCCAGCACTTTGGGAGGCCAAGGCGGGCGGATCACCTGAGGTCAGGAGATTGAGACCAGCCTGGTCAACATGGCGAAACCCCGTTTCTACTAAAAATACAAAATTAGCCGGGCGTACTGGCACATACCTGTAATCCCAGCTACTGGGGAGGCTGGGGCAGGAGAATTGCTTGAACCCTGGAGGCAGAGGTTGCAGTGAGCCAAGATCACACCACTACACTCCAGCCTGGGCAACAGAGCGAGACTCCATTTCAAAAAAAAAAAAAAAAAAAAAAACAGTATTTCTCATACGGATAGGGAGATTAAATAAGTTAACGTTTACAAAGTACTCCAAATAGTGCCTGAGACATGAAATGCTATGCATTTGTTAAAATAAAACCAAATACCTTTAGTAATATTTAGAAGAGGGAAGTGTTCATCCACTAAAATGCTCACCCAATATTCATGCTATACAACAGAGGGCATTAGCCTTTGCATGTAATACCAACAACGGCATCATTTGTGGCCCCTACACCTCTACTCAAGTGAAATTATAACGCAACAGCAACACAGCCTTCAACACAGCTAACAAGGTAATAGGACATGATATTGTAGCACTACAGCATGCTTGAATTAACACAAATACATACAACCGTTGTGCAGACAAAATTCCCATTAAAGCTTCCTTTGCCAAAATAATTTCCACTAATTAGAAAGGGTCAACACTGCTATGAAGATATGTCAGAATTCAAATGATCCATTTAACATAAAGAAGACTGAAGGGTCTCCAAAATACTAGTCCAATTCCTATCTCTCGATTTCCTTCTAGGAAGGAATGCAGCTATTATACTCTACACAACTTTTCTATGTTTTGTTTTTCAAAATCTGTACAGCACTGTCAACACATAAGCCATGTCCCTCTTGCTACAATTAAGCGTATTCCTCACTCTCAACCTTTCTCAGCACGAAATGATTAAGAAGCAAGACTCTGAAGCTAGGCTGTGTGGGTTTAAATCCTGCCTCTGACACTAGTTGTGTGATTCTAGGCAAGTTTCTCCACTTCCCTGTTCCTCAACGTTCTGATCTGTAGAACAGAAGTGATAATAATCCCTACTTCAAGAAGTTTTTGAGACGATTCAAGAGCAGCACCTGGCATAAAGTACCGTATTTACTATTACATAGCCATGTCCAGCAGAGTTTTAAGCAATGATGGAAATGTTCTTCAAATATGGTGGCCACCAGCCACATGTGGCTATTGGGCACTTGGAATGCAGTCAATGTAGCTGAAGAACTGAATTTTAAGTTGTATTTAATTAAATGTAAATAGTCCCAGGAGGCTAACGGCCTCTGTGTTAGACCAGAAACAGAAAGAACAGCACGGGAAAGAACAGCATGATGCTCAGCACCATTTACGGCCATGTGTCACTTAACGACAGGGATGTGTTTGGAGAAATGTGTTATTAGGGGATTTTGTTGTGGGACTATCATAGAGCATACCCACACAAATCCAGATGGTGTAGCCTACTACACACCTGGGGGTATATATATGGTGGTCCATCACATACTTAAACAACATGGGATTGTACTAAATACCGTGGGCAACTGTTAACACAATGGTATTTGTGTAGCTAAACACATCTAAACATAGAATAGGTACAATCAAAATGCAGTCTAAAAGGAGAAAATGTTACACTTGCATAGGGCACTTACCATGAATAGAACTTGCAAGGCTGGAAGCTGCTCTGGGTGAGTGAGCGCTGAATGAACGTGAAGGCCTAGGACACTACTGTACACAACTGTAGACTTACACACTGTAAACTTAGGCTACGCTAAATTTTTTAAAAATAAGGTAATTACACTGTGATGTTACAATGGCTATGATGTCACTAGGCAATAGGAATCTTTAGCTCCATTATCATCTTGTAAGGCCACTGGTCTGTCGTTGACCGAAACGTTATGCGGTTCATGACTGTATACAGTATTTCTTCATCTATTTAACATTTTTCCTCTAGCCACTACAATCTTTTCTTTTCCTGGAAAAATGACGCTAATTTTATTAGTCTATCCAAGAGGCTAGCAAACTTTTCCCATAAAGGGCCAGAGAGTAATGTCTTAGGCTTTACAGGACATTGGGTCTCTGCCACTGCCGCAGTGCAAAAGCAGCCGCAGACACTACATCCACAAGCGAGCATGGCTGTAGCCCAATAAAACTTTCACTTACGGCACTGATATTTTATTCTCATGTAATTTTCACTCATCACTAAATATCATCCTTCTTTTGATTTTTTTCTCCAACCACTTAAAAATGTAAAAATAATTCTTAGCCTGAAGGCCCTACAAAAACAAGCAGTAAGCTGGATTAGAATTCTAGTACATCCTTCAGCACTGTTTTCCAGGTATTTTTCAGTATTATTTGAATTCAAATCTCAGAGGGTCAAACACAAGGCATAAAGTTTGAAAGCCTGAGGCCATGTGAAAAATTTTAGGCACTGTCTCAGGGCATATAAATTTAGGGTAAATGTTTCTCCCATTTCTACCCAATTGATGAAGTAATACAAATTTTTGCTTAGCTTATGATGTCCTCTCTGAAGTTTCATGGGACAACTTTTGGCTCTAAGAGTCTAAGATTGAGGGAAAACATTATTCTCATTTTCTGCACTCTCTCCTATCTCCTTTGAGTCTCAATCTTCTGAATCATCTATCTCCTTGATCATGCCAGCTGCTCTTCTCAGGACCTTGACCTATTCTCATATCCTTCTTAAAAGGCATGTCATAGAGAATTACAGCAGAGTTTAAGATTTACATGTTAAAGTTTCATGTAAGTATAGAATAACACTGTTACTTTCATTAGCCTTTCTACCCAGAAGCTTAAATTCTTCAAGGACAGTTCTTTATTTCCTTCCTATGTTCTAAACTGACAGCTTGGAGCTCATCATCTCAAAAACACGGTAACTGTTTCTCTTCAGATATACTTTCTCAATTCGTCCTTGAGCAAATTAATTTACTTTTTGCTGTCTCATATAACTTGAAGAGAGCTTCTGAAAATATATTTTCATTAGCTTTACATTATGCTACATACAGAGATTTGTACCACTAGCAAATTAAAATATTTCATGTGCATTCTCTTTTCTAAATTTAAAACCCAAATTAGCCTCAAGCACCAGTCCTGGAAATCTCCACTGTCAGCACTCCCCATGGATTTCTCTCACTCCACCTCACTCAGCCCTTAAGCCAACCCACGCCACACTTCCTTTAAATTCCATTTTAACCTTTAAAAAACAATATTGTCAAAACTGTAGAAATCAAACTCATTGGCTCCTTCTAAAACTACAGCAAATCTTCCAGTAACTCTAGAGACCAGGAAAACTTCTTTTCCAGAAACCATGTTAATCTTCTGTTTATATAACTTGGTGTCATTTAAACCAATCACTATCACTCTTATTCCATTTTAGTACATAGCCCAAGGGGGGTTTTCACACCCTTTCCTCCCTCATTTTCTTATCTACATGTTATTAGTTTTTATCCATCTACGTTTGGCATTTCATCTAATATCTAATACCCATTAAATTTACCTTATTTGTCAACCCTTCCTGATCTGATGAAGCAGCTTCCAATTCTCCTCCTTAGAAAGAATGTATCATCAGAATGCTGGGTTCACTTCAAATCCTAGGTCTACTTTTATTAAGTGCTCTTGGGCAAGTAATAATTTTGAATTTGGGAACTGAATGATATCATAATAAAATAGAAAACAGTACACGCAGAAGCTGGTCCATAATTGGCACGCAATAACCGTAACAAATAATAAACATAGCAGCTGTAATCTATTATCTTAAAGAAACTGGCCATTCCTGAGTCTGAATAAAGGTTTATCAGCATAAGGGTTTCTGTGAAAGGCTCTTCCTTCCTCTCATCTCCCATCCATCCAAGTAGTGCAACTAGGCTATTCCAGTGTTTTTAAAGGACACTAAGACAGTCAGCCTTCTGAACCTTGTTAATGCCTATCCATTATACTTGTCCTGGCCACTAGTCTAGGGAAAAGGAAGATAATAACTATCATAGGGAAAAGGAAGATAATAACTATCACACACAATTCTGATAGTAGCCTCATGAACTAGGGATTCCTTGCTTCTTTAACACGAGGAAACAAGTTAAAAAGCTGGACTGCAGAAACAAAGTAGGTAAACTCAACTGTTGCTACCGTAACTTTTTATTTCTGATGCTTTTATTCCTCTACTTTTCTTCCTTCTTGTCTCTTCTGACACCTTTCCACACTACTTTTGTAAGAAAGTCTATCGTAGATATCAACACTAAATTATGGACCTATTTTTGATGTTCAGCAAAGTAATCAAACACAGCTTGAATATTCAGTTCATCTTAGCTTTCATAGCACTTTCATTCTTCCTTTTCTAAATTGTGAGGATCTGAAATTTTAAGAATTACCATCTCACACATGCTGAGGATTGTGAAGTCAATTAAAATTAAAGTCAACCTTAACATAGAATATAGAATACAGCCATTTACAATATATTTGTAAATATGCTACATTTGCAATAACTCTAAATATCAACTCTTGCAGCAAGACAAAGAAATTTCAAAAGTGTCATAAGAATGAGATCCTCCTAATATGGCAGCGGAACAATTGTTAAAAATTGGAAGAAAGGAAATGAGACTGCTGGGGAGTTTATATGGTTCAATAAAGAGCTTCAAGCTGAACCATGTGAAAGTATGCCACAGATGTCATGACATTCACTCCTATAAAACATAAATACACACAAATAAGACAAGTATGAAAAAATGTAAACAACTGTTGATTCTAGGTGGTCTAGGTGAGTGAAAGGTGATCATTACACTACTCTTTCAACTTTTTGAATTTTGAAAACTGTCACAATTAAAAGCTAGAAAAAGGGCTTTAAAGTTGAGAGTAGACCTTAGTCTCACTGTAAAGCAACAGAAGGCAAACGAAAACAATAAGAAAGATTTAAAAAGTACAATTTAGGGTGGAAAAGTGTTCCAGGAGCAGGAACGATGATCTCAGGAGAAGCCAATATATTAAATAGGAAAAAAATAGTAGAATTTGCAATGTATTTGAAAACCAAAGAACATTTACAATAACAGATCCTGAAGACCATGAGAAACTCAATCAGCCAATACATGTATTTAATGCCCACAAAGTCCTATACTAGACATTTTGGATGACAAAATAATACAAATTCATGAACACTTGCCTTCAAAGAATTTATAATCCGATGGAAACACAACGCATGTGTTTGAATATATGTCCTTGTCTAAATCTCATGTCAAATTGTATTCTCCAGTGTTGGAGGTGGAGCTTGCTGGGAGGTGACTGGATCATGAGAGTGAATTTCTAATGAATGGTTTAGCACCGTCTCTCTTGGTGCTGTCCTCCTGATAATGAGTTCTTGTGAGATCTGGTTGTTTGTAAAGTGTGGCACCTGCCCCCACTCTCTCTTGCTCCTGTGTAACCATATGACACGCCTGCTCCTGCTTCATCTCCTGCCATGAGTAAAAGCTTCCTGAGGCCTCCCCAGAAGCAGAGTGATGTCGGTGCATGCTTGCACAGCCTGCAGAATCGTGAGCCAATTAAACCTCTTTTCTTTATAAATTACCCAGTCTCAGGTTATTTCTTTATAGCAATGCAAGAATAGCTTAATAAAGAAAATTGGTGCCGAGGATGGGGTGTTGTTATAAAGATACCTGAAAATGTGGAACTGGTTTTGGAACTGGGAAACAGGCAGAGTTTGGAGGGCTCAGAAGAAGATAGGAAGATGAGGCAAAGTTTGAAACTTCTTAGAGACTGTTTAAATGGTTGTGACCAAAACGTTGATAGTGATATGGACAGTAAAGTCAGGCTGCTGAGGTCTGAGATGGAAATGAGAAGGTTACTGGGAACTTGAGCAAAGGTCACATGTGTTATGTCTCAGCGAAGAGCTTGACTGCATTCTATTCATGCCCTAGGGATCTGTGGAACTCTGCACAAAGAGTGACAACCTAGTATATCTGGTAGAAGAAATTTTTAAGCAGCAAAGTATTCAAGAGGTAACCTGGCTGCTTCTAACAGCCTACCTTATAAGGCTGAAGGGTCAAATAAATGATTTAAAGCTGGAATTTATATTTAAACAGGAAGCAGAGCATAAACATTCAGAAAATTTGCAGCCTAACCATGTGGCAAAGAAAAAAAAGTTTTTTCTGGAGAGAAATTCAAGCAGGCTGTGGGGCAACCGCATGCTAGAGATATCTGCATAACTAAAAGGGAGCCAAGTGCTAATATCCAAGACTATGGGGAAAAGGCTTCAAAGGCATTTCAGAGACCTTTGCAGCAGCCCCTCCCACCACAGGCCCAGAGGCCCAGGAGGACTGAATGGGTTTATACGTCAGACCCAGGGCCCCACTGCCCTGTGCAACCTTGGGATCCCAGCATCCAGGCCACTCCAGCTCCAGCCATGGCTCATAGAGGCTGAGGTACAGCTTGGGCTGCCATTTACAGAATGCAAGCCATAAGTCTTGGTGGCTTCTATGTGGTGTTAAGCCTGCAGGCACACAGAGTTCAAGAGCGAAGAATGC
Source organism: Gorilla gorilla gorilla (assembly GCF_029281585.2). Classification (NCBI taxonomy): domain Eukaryota; kingdom Metazoa; phylum Chordata; class Mammalia; order Primates; family Hominidae; genus Gorilla; species Gorilla gorilla. The sequence goes on along the minus strand of NC_073238.2, from coordinate 114,221,661 downwards.
TTGGCAGCCTCTGCCTAGATTTCAGAGGATGAGAAAACCTGGGTGCCCAGGGAGAAGCCTGCTGCAGGGATGGAGCCCCCACAAAGCACCTTTAGTAGGGCAGTGTAGAGGGGAAATGTGGTGTTGGAGCCCCATTCAGAGTCCCCGCCAGGGTACTGCCTAGTGGAGCTGTGAGAAGGGGGACATTGTCCTCCAGACTCCAGAATAGTAGATTCACTGGCAGCTTACACCCTGTGCCTAGAAAAGCTACAGGCACTGAACAACCTGTGAGAGCAGCTGTGAGGGTTGAACCTTGTAAAGCTACAATGGTGGAGCTGCCCAAGGCCTGGGAATATTTACCCAATGCCTATAGCCCCTTTGTGTCTTGGAAGTAAGTAACTTGTTTTTGCTTTTTTATTTTACAGGCTCATAGGTAGAAGGGACTTTCCTTGTCTCAAATGAGACTTGGGCTTGGGACTTTTGAATTAATGCTGCAGTCAGTTAAGATTTTGGGAGACTATTAGGAAGGCATGATTGTATTTTGCAATATAAGAAGGACATGAGATTTGAGTATTTTTCCCCACTCAAATCTCATGTCAAGCTGTAATCCCTACTGCTGGAGGTAGGGCCTGGTGGGAGGTGACTAGATCATAGGGGTAGATGTCTAACGAACGGGTTAGCACCACTCCCTTGGTGCTGCCCTCGTGATGGTGAGTGAGTCCTTGTGAGATCTGCCTGTTGTAAAGTGTGGCATCTCGCCAAACAGAAAACTCTTTCACTCCTGCTTTTACCACGTGACATGCCTGCTCCTGCTTCACCTTCTGCCATGAGTAAAAATTTCCTGAGGTTCCCACTAGAAGTCGAGCGATGTCCGTGCCATGCTTGTACAGCCTGCAGAACTGTGGGCCAATTAAACATCTTTTCTTTATAAATTACCCAGTCTCAGGTATTTCTTTATAGCAACACAAGACCAGCCTAATACAGCATATATTAAAAAAAAAAAAGACAGCACTTATTTATATGTTCTTGGAGTAGCTAATGAATCTCTCTGTGGGGGGGGGGGGTGTGTTTGTGTTTTGTTTGTTTGCCTTTTTTTTCCCACACTAAACATCTTTATTCACCATCCAAAAGAGTTAAGTCCACCTCCTCCCAGAAATTTGCCTTAAATAGAGACAGACAACTCTAGATTATCACTGATGTGACTAGAAAGAACTTCAAGGGTTACTTGCTTCACATTCCCACTTTCAAACTGTCCCCACCTAGGTTATTTCAAGCATGCAAAATTTTGACAACATAAAACATTTTAAGGAAGTTGCAGAATCCTATGTCACTTAGAGAAAGCAAGACTGATTACAATCCTGCACTACGAAATGTTTTATGGAAGTGGTTTTATTTAGAACTCTACAGTCTTCCTTTTAAATTTCTCTCCCGAATGTACAATTTCTAGTCCTAATCTGCCAATTCCATACCTGATCCCAGCTATGGTCACAACTAGTCTATTTTTTTGTTTTAACAAGGCACACGAGCCATGCCACAGGACTATACTTTTTCCCGTTTCCTAGTTTGTTTCTGCTTTTATTCCCACCTTATTCTGCTATCATCACATCTGTCCCACCCCACACTTACAACTGGATTTTCAAGGGAGAAAGAAATTTCAGTGAAGAGATGTGACTGTACAAGGGTCATGGCAAATGACAAGTCACAAAAGGGTTTGAGATATGGAGGCCATAAAAAAGGAAATCTACGGAAGCTTCAACTCCTTAATATTAGAGCAGTCCACAGTGGCGCCTTCCTGAAGAAGGGAAGTCTTAACTCAGGCACAATAAAAGTTTCAAAAGCAATGCTGGGACTCACAAATGCTTATTTATGAGCTCTGAGTTATCCGATCAGCAATGACCAGCAACTGATCTCCTAGATAATTACCAGGGTTCTTTCCCCAAAGCCCTGAAGAATACAATTTCAATTTTAGACTGTATCAACGAAAGAAGTAAATATAAAACCTGACTACTTAAAAATTACATAGACACATCAAGGCTGCAATGAGCTATGACTGCACCACTGCACTCTAGCCTGGGTGACAGAGCAAGACTGTTTCTAAAAAATAAAATAAAATGAAAATTACATATAATAGATACAGAGTGTTTTCTGGAACTGTCAAAGTCCAGGGTGATAAGCGGTCAGGGATCCCCAGGGGAAAGGCAAACAAGAAGAAGAGTGCTCAGAGTAGAAGGCAGTGGCGAAGAGCCTAGGCTTTTTGGACTCAGTCTTGGGCTTGTTTGCATTCTGGCTTTAATACTTACTAGCTTTGTACACTTGAGACAGCTACTAAATCTTATTGAGCTTCTGTTTCCTCATCTAAATATCACAGAGATGTTATGAAATTTAGCTAAGGCATATACAACACACACAAATCGTAGTCTTTACCATTATTATTAGCAAAGGGCAATAAACAGGTTTGAAAAGTGAGAAGAGGAGCAAAAAAAGAAAAAATTCACAAATTTCCTCCAAAGCCTTTCATAGTTAATTTTAATGACAATAGAATGAAATTGTTGGACACATGTAAAGCAGCTAAAATTAACTACAAAACTTACTGAGAGACCATGGTGACAGGAAGCTACAGGAGAGAATAGGGAAGTAAGGGTTTGGGCAGCTGGGCTCTAAGGCTGACAGTACACAGACCAATCTCTGTAGTGCCGATGCGTGTCTGTGTGTTTGTGTTGGGGGTGTGAGGTGTGGAACATATATCTGTGATTTGTTTCAGATGTTCCAGTTCACACCTTTGGAAGTTCAAGTTTACACCCACTTTGGTGAGGGGCCACAGGCAGAAAGACACAATTTTATTCATAGACTTTTGTTGCTTTCTTGATTCTAACTCTCAGATTCACTATAATGAACAATCACAGTCTTAATTTTACTTAAAAATCTAATTTCTGAAAGGCAAACTATCTCAGTTTCACATACCTTTCCAGAAGAAGAAGAAACAATTGTTGGAATGTATATTTACCATAGTCAAAATAAGTCTTTCCAGTGCCAGATTTCGGATTTGAAAGAGCAACACCCAAACACTAATGAGTTCCCAGAAGTTAAGAATCAATGCTCTTATTCCAGAGAGAACTGTGAGAATGTGAAACTACATATCGATAAATATTTATCACTATACCAATAAATACACATACAGATTTTTTTTTCTTTAAGTATTTCAAAATCTTCAAACTACTTCTATGGTCAAATTAAAACAGGTACATATATATTCATTCTGTGTCTGTTCAGATCAACATTCAGGACTATTTTCTTAAAGTTGACTCATTCCAATATTTATACACAACTGCTCCCAGAATAACAAACACAACTTGTAAAATGCTTCTAAAAATAACTACCAAGAAAGGAAAGTATGACTGAGTAATTTTCCTTTTTATTAAAAAGTTGTTAAACTAATTCATTTAAGCATTGTTTTTAACCACTAGGGGGTATAATTGGTCATTTTTCCTTACAGCAAAGGAAAAAAAATCTTAATCTTTCATCTAAGAACGTGATCTATCCATCAAACAGTAAAAAAGTGGCAGACATTTTGGAGAATTAATACTATTTTTAGTTCTTAGTTCTGAATTCTGGTTGACAACCCAGTAATTACTTGAAAGTTAAAAGCAGCAAAGGTGAACTGCTCACTAATCTTCACCTCTTAGCCATCAGAATGCCACTCGGCAAACTAAGATTTGGTCTAAAGCTAAAAAGCACAAAGCTAACTGAAATAGTCAAAACTTTTACAAACTAAATTAGAACTGTGGATTTTATCCTGGAATATCTAGTCACTTATAATCAGGGCTTTATTCTACTTATTTCAGTCACACAGTGTCCCTTGATTTTAACAAAGTAAAGTGAATTCTACAGGAAAGGAATACCATAGCTCAATCTTTTATTACTATGGTTTCAAAACCTAACAAAATAAGGCAAATAAAAGAAAAATATTAAAAGACACAGAAATTTCAACAGCAATGAAAGTAAAACATTTAAAAAGTGTACAGGCTGGGCGTGGTGGCTCACGCCTACAATCCCAACACTTTGGGAGGCTGAGGTGGGTGAATCACCTGAGAGCTCAGGAGTTCGAGACAAGCCTGGCCAACGTGGTGAAACCCCATCTCTACTAAAAATACAAAAATTAGCCGGGCATGGTGGCAGGCGCCTGTAATCCGAGCTACTCAGGGGGCTGATGCAGGATAATTGCTTAAACTCAGGAGGTGGAGGATGCAGTGAGCCAAGATCATGCCACTGCACTCCGGCCTGGGTGATAAGAGCAAAACTCCATCTCAAAAAAAAAAAAAAAAAGTCTTAGGGACCATCACATCACTATTAAATTGATAAATAAAAATTAAAATGATGTGGCAACACAAGGTATTATTTAGTTAAAGGAAATCAAACCTATCATTGTTGAAAGAAATCTGGCAATACTAAACAGAACTAAAAACTTCTTCTTGTCTTTACCTAGAATTTTACATTTGGGGATATGCAAATAATTACTGCTAAATACACTGTAGCAAAGCTATTCATAATAGAGAAAAATTGGGCCCAATCTAAATGCCCTACAAGTAAGAATGGTCAGGCAAACCACAGATCGTACAGGAACAGAATGAAATAGTATCGGCTATAAAGAGCAATAAGAATGTGCACCTCCTCAATATCCAAATGCACGCACATGTAAAATAAGTTAAAAAAAGGAGGCCATGAAAACATACTCACAGTATCTATGAAGGCTAAGAAAATCAGAAGTTACAGAAATATAAATAGAATTTTATATTCACTGGACTCCTGTTTCTCTGCCAGTAAATTCAACATAAGATAATTTTTAAAGAGAGAAAATTACTAAATCCTCAGCATTCTTCTGATTCTCTCTCAATTTACATCCTGAGCTAAATGCATGAGACAAACTTTACAGTATATAAAAACACTCTACTACCTAAATTATATATAAGTTGAAGATATATTTGTTTCATCTCTACACTATCACAACAATGACAAATATTGCACTTTTCCTCTAAGAAATGCAAAATACCTTTCAAGGGGAATATGTCATAATCAAATATGATTATCCCTATTTTACAGATGGAAAAACTGTTGGTAACAGTATCAATGACCTGCCCAATTTCTCCAACTTCAGATTCACTAACTTAACAGCATCTTTTGGAAAGAATTATTTCCATTTCACAACTCTCATTTCTAATTTTTAAAAGAAGTTCCTTCCACTTTTCTGAATAATGTGTACAAGACTGTCCTCCTTAACAAATACGAAATAGATGAGAATAAATTATTAACATCCTGATTGAAGTAATACAAATTTCAACTGTTTACTGTTATTTATAGCATCTTCTTTGAAAGGCAAAGAAAATAAATATTAAAGTGTATTTCAAATTCTCTACACCAGTTAGTCATATCGTAGGAAAAAAGCTGAAAGTACACCCTCCTGCTCTTCTAAGAGTTGTTTCCATTAACCAGATGTGAGTGTAGCTGGCAATAAAGATAAAAATCCAAACATCTCGGAAAAATGATCTACTCTGCCTGTTTTATCCCTATACCTATGAAAATTAAACATCCAAAATGACTCCCAAGATTAACTAAAAAATAACTAGAATACAACCTAGCCACTTACCAAAGGACCTGTTGAGAAAACAATCATCTAACTGGAAGACCACCTATAAGTTTCACTTATTCATTTTCTAAGTCCATCTCAAATGTCACTTCTTCTTCTTTTTTTTCTTTTTTTGAGACAAAGTCTCGCTCTGTTGCCCAGGCTGGAGTGCAATGGCGCGATCTCAGCTCACTGCAACCTCCGCCTCCAGAGTTCAAGCGATTCTTCCTGCCTCAGCCTCCCGAGTAGCTGGGATTACAGATGCCCGCCACCATGCCCAGCTAATTTTTGTATTTTTAGTAGAGACGCGGTTTCACCATATTGGCCAGGCTGGTCTTAAACTCCTGACTTCAGGAGATCCACCGCCTCGGCCTCCCAATGTGTTGGGATTACAGGCGTGAGCCACCACACCTGGCCCCATCACTTCTTCTATAGAGCTTTCCCTAAAGACTCTAGTCCACTGATGTTTCCTCATTTTGTTTTAGCACACTTTGGACATCATCCTGTGTAATAGATCAGATTTCAATAATCTGTTCATAAGCTTATGTCCCTTACTTTGAGGTTCCCAGAGGGCAGGAAATATATTTTTCATCTTTGAGGCACTAGGAATAGAATATACAACTGCTGTTAACCTAAGACCAAACACTAGGCCTTAAAGGTTGGTTACTAAAATATTTAATGGAAAAACCAGTGTACTTGCAAGTCTAGATCTTCCACTTGGAAGCACAACAGTCTTTCAGTCAGAATCCTCAAAAAGGATGAAAGCTTCTTGCACTGCAGAGTATGAACTTAAGTACTGAAACGCTAACTGCAGACTTGAGTAAACCTTAAATATCCTCAGATATTTTTTCAGATACAAGGTTTTGCACAGATGTATAAACATGTCATTCAGGATACCTGACAACCTAAAAAGAAACTGCAAAATGTTATGAAAAATTTAAAGCTTATCTAATGCCCTAAAATAACCTCAAAATTCACAGCTATGGTAAAGCTAACTGTAATAAAATAAACACCAGCTTAAAAAAATCAAACTTAATAAATAAGCCTATTTATAGATTGTAAAAGTTTGTTGAACGATTATTTGAATTGTTAAAATCATTAAAGGTTTCAAAGAGATCCTCATCCCCCAAATGTTAAGTTTTAAATAAACTTAACAAAATAATTGTGTATGTATACTGTAAAGCCCTACACCATATAACCTAAAAGCAGGTTACTTTATTTACGCCTCTTTTACTAGCAATTAAACTGAAAACCTTGAGTGTGAATGTTGTAAGAGATCAAAGTTTTCAAGACTTGCCCTAGGAAAACACCAGTTTCTCCCATCATTTGCCCCTTTTAAGTGTTTAAAACCATCTCAGAGAAAATAGTGAGACCTCGTATTTTTTTGTGTGTATTAAAATCTTTTACACTTAAAAGTCAGAAATCAAGTGTCTCAACCATTACAGCAACTCTTTATTAATGCACTTTGTGTGGCTCTGGGTGTTATACTCCACAAATAAGGAACCAACTTCTAATTGTGAAGCGAGATATCAAAGTCCTAGAAAGAACAAGCTCTCCTAACCAACTAGGAGGTTCCAGGAAAATGCAATTAAACAGGAAGCAATGAAGTTAAAAGCTAATGGAAACTGTTAACTAGGCTGAGTGTTGCTCACATGCAGGGAGTCGGTCACCCGCTTCCTCAGCGTACATGTTACAGGGCTGTGAGCGAACACTCACGCGTGGACCTGCATACATCCAACTCCAAAGCCCTGAGGCGTGAAGCCCAACTCCAAGGGCGCTCCACACGGTCCCTGTTCCAGGAAAACTGAATACAGCTGCTCGTGCCACTTGGCCCGCAAGGCGGGAGGCGAGTCTGAGGCCCACTGCGTCCTCCAGAAACTACCCTTGCAAGGGCTGTTCCAGAGCCCCCCACCCACAGCCCAGCAGACCCCAAAAGCTTCTGGGGAAACTCAACCCCACCCACTGCTACGCCCCCTTCCCTCGCTCCCACCCGAGGATCAGCTCTCCCAGATAGGGACGACTTCCCCTTCCAACAGTGCATCAGAGGGCTCGTCAGGCCTCACCCACCTTGCACTCGTCGCTCTTTTTTTCTTCGTCGCAGAAGTTGACGGGCGCCAGGCCGGGCAGGTAGAAAGCGCCGCTCCGGCGCGGGCCAGGAACCGCTCCCAGCAGGAGCAGCGACAGCAGCAACAGCCGCGGCCACCGAGGTGGAGACAACACCGGCAGCCTCGCGCTCATGATAGTTGTTTCGGGGAAAGGGCAATCAAACCTAGGGGGTCAAGAGGGAAGGAGGGGTGGGGAGTCTCGGAGACGACTACAAGGCCGCCGGAGATAAAGGAAGCCGGCCCCCGGACGGCTAGTTCCGGTTGCGCTAGGAGACACCCTGGGTCCCGCAACAGAAACCGAAGCGGACCCCGACAGAGCATGCGCACCGCCGTCTGCACATGCTCAGTGAGAACGGTCGCAGGCACCAGGAGGAGTTTCCGGGAGGGAGCGGGGGCCAAATCCACTTTCCGGGTTTTCCGCGCGCCAGCTGAGGTGGTTGCTGGGAGAGGTGGTTGCTGGGAGAGCTGTTCCGGCGCTCACGTTCCAATTCCAAATTCCAAATTCCGATCTAGAGCTCCCACGCTTGGGGGCTGTGGAGCGCTCGCCAGCCGCTCCCCGTTTGCTGCTGGGTCTTACGAATTTCTCATATCCATCATACAGTTTCTTTGTCACACGGTCCGCGGCACGCCAGTCCCTATGACAGAAAGCACCTGCGGTCTGTCTGGAGGCGGAGTTGGTGGCGGAGAGAAAAAGTTCTGGAGACACCTGGTTGGGAGCAGGCTAAGGAAACAAATGGGGAGGAATTAGCCACAAATCCTCAAATAGACAGCTACTCAAAGGCATCTTCACGGACAATTTCCAAGCATTGGATGCAGTGGTGCATTCTTGCGTTGGGCAGTGATTGTGTGCACACATCTCTTTAAGGGAGAGTGGAAATGGGGTGAGGAGGAAAATGGGAGTAGGATAGAGTGTAGCGTTGACATTTATTTTCTTTAAAGGAAGACCCGAGCATACCTGAGAGCTCAGTGAAGAAAGTAGTTCTGGCGAATCGGATTAATATGATATGATCAGCCTTTAGCAAGATTCTATCACTTTTCCCACTGATGATGTGAGACGGTGTCCGCGTGTGTAAGTGCACACACGTGTGTGTGTGTGTTGCATCTTCTGAGTATTTTTCAAGGAGAAGCTTTTTAGTGATCTGAAAAAGTCAATTCAGTGAGCCACTAGAGTTCAATCAAAAACTTCGGAAGAGTGCATCATCTTAAAGTACATAAGAGAGAATCATGACCTCCAGCTCAGAATTCAAGAATAGGCAGGTTTGTGAAATAGTAAGCTCAGAAAAGTTGAGGGCCAGTGAACTCCTATTTCAAGTTCTTGGGGGTGTTTGTACTTTTTTCCCAGGTAAGGTTTATAACTTTCATCAGATTTTCAAAGGGACCTAGGACCCTGCAAATTGATCCATATAGTGGGGTAGCCAAGTTAATCAAGAGAACTGGGAAGTAGAAAAGAACGTTCATCTTAAGGTTGTTGTGAATATTAAATCAAAAATGGAGGGAAAGTGCTGAGCACATAGCTTGGCCCAAGGAATGGCACTTTTTTTTCTTTTTTTGATAACAAAAACTAATCTGGTAGGGCCTGAGCAGAAAATTGTGCCTAGGTGGCTTCCCTTTCATGTCCTCTCCGTCAAGTAAATCAACATATTCGCTGAACTTTGGGATAGGGAAAAATTGTAAAATATTCTGTATTTGGAAGTCATGGAGATTTCCAATATAACAAAAGGAAGCAGACGTTTTCTCCAAATATTAAGAGGAGGAAACAAAAATTAACATTTTTGCTCACTATCTTCTTTTCCTAGCACCACTGAAACTTGACCTTCGGCCGGCATGGTGGCTCACGCCTGTAATCCCAGCACTTTGGGAGGCCGAGATGGGCGGATCACGAGGTCAGAAGATCGAGACCGTCCTGGCTAACACGGTGAAACCCCGCCTCTACTAAAAATACAAAAAAATTAGCCGAGCGTGGTGGCGGGCGCCTGTAGTCCCAGCTACTTGGGAGGCTGAGGCAGGAGAATGGCGTGAACCCGGGAGGCGGAGCTTGCGGTAAGCCGAGATCGCGCCACTGCACTCCAGCCTGGGCGACTGAGCACGACTCCGTCTCAAAAAAAAAAAAACACAAAAAACTTGACCTTCATTATATCTCACTGCCCTCATCCCAAACATTTCCTCTCCCAGTTTTCCAGGAAACGGCATCGCTGCCCATCTCTTCTCAGGCCCCAACCCTAGAGGAGAACCTAAATTTCTGATTTCCTCACTACCTACCTCCAGTCCTTCAGCAGGTCCCGTTGGTTGGGCTGCTAAACTATGGACTAAATCCTTTCAGTACTTTCCATGCCCACAGCTACCACCCTGGTCCAAGCCAAATTCTTAGTTCCCCTGGACTTCTTACTGCAGTAGCCTCTCAGCTTCCACTCTTGGCAAAATCAATTTTATAAAACCTTGAAATCCCTTAATACCACTCGTCTGCTTAAACCTCGGCATTCCACATTTACCACTATCAGGAAGGATCACGTTTGTTTGTTTGCTGTCTCATTCCCCCATTTATATGTGAATTCCACGGGTAAGGGCCTGCTGCTACATCCCACACCTCTACATCCACAGAGCCTAGAGACCGCAGGCGCGGGGAAAGCACTCCACGACCATCACTGGCCAGGCCACAAGAGTGCTGGATCTAAATTTGGAACCGGACTTTCAGAGCTGAAATAAACCTGAGGTTTTCCAGGGGCTTTTGACCTCCTTTTACAGCCAAGGATGCGCCTAAGAAAGGGGAGAGGCTTCCGTGACTTCCTGCAGTAACGCAGCCACTAAAGATTGAGACTACAAAGACTTGGGAGTCTGAAAGTCTGCAACCTTTTCCACTCCAGAGCTCGATGTTTCCTCAATCCCCCGGGATCGGCATCAGCAAAAACCCGGAGAAGCGGAGCCTTTCTCAAAGAAAATGACCTCCAGACTCATGCTTCCATCTCGACCGGTGCAAGTATCACGCATGCGCAGGGCCGGCCGGCCGGCCGCACCTCGCCAACTCCTACTCCGACACGTCATCTAGGTCGGCCTGGGTCTGGTGGGAGGGGCCGGGGCGGGGCTCGGACGCGAGGCGAAGTGGTCCCCCTACTTCCGGATCCGGCCTCACCTGGCCAACGACTCACTCGGGGTTCCTTGGTTACGTGGCTGCGGTGTGTACCCGGTGCCGGGGCGTGGCGGAGAGAGACCGCCCCGCCCTCCACGCAGGCCACAAAATGGAGGCCCTGCCCTGTGGGCTTTTGTGGCCTGGGCGCTGTCGTGCCGAAAGACGAAAGTGACAATTCCAGTTGCAAACTGGAAAGAAATGGAGTTTTTCCTTCATTCTCCCCATGATCGTGATGGTCCTTTTCTCAAAGTACTAATACTTATAATGGGACTGTAAAACTTGAGGGATATGACTCTCTCCTCTGCTTCAGATTGCATTTGCCAACTCTGATTTACCGCCAATACTATGGTGCTGTCATACTCATAGAGACAGAAAGTAGAGCAGTAGTTGTAGAGAGAGTCTGCAGAAGGAGGGATGGGGATTTACTGTTTAATGGCATACGGTTTCAGTATGGGTTGGTGAAAAAGTTGGGATGAATGGTGATGACTGCACAACAATGCAAATATGCTAATGTCACAGAAGTGTACACTTAAAAATGGTTAGACGGTAAGTTTTCTATTATGTATATTTTACCACAATTTTTTTTTTTAAATGCAGCAGAGTCTCGCTGTTGCCTAGGCTGGAGTGCAGTGGCAGGATCTCAGCTCACTGCAACCTCCGCCTTCCAGGTTCAAGCGATTCTCGTGCCTCAGCCTCCCAAGTAACTGGGATTACAGGTGCCAGCCATCACGCCCAGCTAATTTTTGTATTTTTAGTAGAGATGGGGTTTCACCATGTTGGCCAGGCTAGGCTGTTCTCGAACTCCTGAACTCAGGTGATCCACCTGCCTTGGTGTCCCCCAGTGCCGGGATTACACGCGTGAGCCACCAGGCCCGGCCCCACAGGTTTTTGTTTTTGTTTTTTAAATTTTTTTAATGCCATTTGTGTCTTTCTTTCTTTTTCTTTTGTGTTTGAAACAATCTCACTCTGTCGCCAAGCTGGAGTGCAGTGGCGCCATCTTGGCTCACTGCAACCTCTGACTCCCTGGTTCAAGCGATTCTCCTGCCTCAGCCTCTCCAGTAGCTGGGGTTACAGGCATGCACCACCCCGCCCAGCTAATTTTTGTATTTTTAGTAGAGATGGGGTTTCACCATATTGGCCAGGATGGTCTCCATCTCCTGACCTCGTGATCCACCTTGGCTTCCCAAAGTGCTGGGATTACAGGTGTGAGCCACTGCACCCAACCTAAATGGCATTTGTTTCTTCCACTCCTCTCTGCCAAAATAATTTGGACAGCCTTTTCTGAGTTTCCCATGACGACTTCTGTATAAGATTGTCAGATATAGCAAATAAAAGTACAGTATGCCCAGGTAAATTTTAATTTCAGATGATCAATGAATAATTTTTTAGTATAAGTACATTCCAACTATTACATGGGACATAAGGGTATTTTATCTGATCACCCTACTTTTGTGTCAAGTTAAAATTATTAGCAAAAGTGCTTCTGTTTTTAGGAAGTGCACACTGTACTCTAGTAGTGAGGCAGGAGAACAGGGTCTGCGAGCAGGGAACCTAAGGCCGTTTCACACTGACTTCCTAGAGCCATTTGGAAAGGAAAACCCTAACTTTCCACTCCTAAGTAACAAAAGGCCCAGAGGCCACTCCCTTTGCAAATCCCCACCTTTTCTGTGCCGCAGCTGGAAAATTGAAAGTGCCTCTGATTGGTTGCTTTCTGCAACTAATCAGATGTTTGCATAGAGTGTAACTTTGTAACTTCACTTCAGCCTCTGATTGGTTACTGTCCCCAACCAATCAGACTGATTGTGGGCCAAGGCTTCTTTTGCATAGAAGTGCAACTTTGTAACTTCACTTTAGCCTCTGGTTGCGGGCCACCACTTCATTTACATGGGGTGAGCACCGAGTACGTGGCCAATGGGAAACCTCTAGAGGGTATTTGGACCCGAGAAGATTCTGTATCTGGGGCCCTTGAGCTGCTGCTCGGCCTGCTCCCACACTGTGAAGTGTACTTTCACTTTCAATAAATCTCTGCTTTCCTTGCTTCATTCTTTCCTAGCTTTACTGTGCGTTTTGTCCAATTATTTGTTCAAAACGCCAAGAACCTGGACAACTTGCTGTCCGCAACCAATCAGACTGATTGTGGGCCCAATCTTCATTTGCATGGAAGTGCAACTTTGTAACTTCACTTTAGCCTCTGTTTGCGGGCCACCACCTCATTTACATGAGGCAAACACCAAGTAGGTGGCCAGTGGGAAACCTCTAGAGGGTATTTGGATCTGAGAAGATTCTGTATCTGGGGTTCTTGAGCTACTGCTTGGGCTCACTCCCACACTGTGAAGTGTACTTTCACTTTCAATAAATCTCTGCTTTCCTTGCTTTGCTGTGCGTTTTGTTCAATTCTTTGTTCAAAACCCCAAGAATCTGGAAAACTTGCAGTCAAGACCCTCTACCGGTTTGGCGAGCCAGGTAGGAGGGAAGCCCAAAGTATGGGATTTATTTTTCTCCTTTCTTCTTTTCCTCTCTGCTACATACAGGGGAATCTTTCTCTCTTTCTTTTCCTTTCCAACTCGGGACTCTGGTGAACAGCACCTAAGCACGGCGACAACTGCCAGTTTCTGGCCAGAGCCTCTCTCTGGTGAAACTGAAAGGCTTCCATGTGGAAGCGTCTGAGTAACACTGCTGGGTTCGGGTGAGGGACCTGAGTTCTTTTCCTTGTTTTTGTTTTTCTGAGTCCTATTCCTTTTTTCCTTTTTCTGAGTTATTTCCCTTTTTTTCTTTTCCAGTCTTTCAGTGGCTGTTTTCTAGTAGCTCCTTGGCAATTGAGGGGAACTGGCTGGGGCCACTCTCCGGTGCTGTCTGAAGGCCAAGGAGTGAACAGGGATGGCTGCCCTGCCTTGAAGAGGGAAGGACTCTTTTCTATCCTTTCCAGCTATAGTCCCTGATCCCTACATGTGATGCGGTTGGCAGCGGAAGCTCATCCTGGGCGAACTCACACACATTTCAGGAGACTTAACCCTTTTCTTATGCTAAATTCTTCCCTTCCCCTACTCATCTGGCTAAAGGACAGACTATGCAAAAAAGGTTATACAAGTCAGAGGGTCTGAGCATGTCGGAGGTGGTCTGTGTGGGGCATGGGGTGGGGGGGAAATTCATGAAAGGCAATTTATTGCCTAAATTTAAAGGGTTAAAGGGTTGCTTTAAGTGGGATAGAAAAACCTTAAGGAAAGTTCATAGTAGGTCCTCAGTGGTGGAGTGTTGTGGGAAGTCAGGGACCCTGAACGAAGGGACCAGCTGAAGCCATGGCAGAAGAACATAAATTGTGAAGATTTCATGGACATTTATTAGTTCCCCAAATTAATACTTTTATAATTTCTTATGCCTGTCTTTACTGCAATCTCTGAACATAAATTGTGAAGATTTTATGGACATTTATCACTTCCCCAATCAATACTCTTGTGATTTCCTATGCCTGTCTTTACTTAAATCTCTTAATCCTGTCATCTTCATAAACTGAGGAGGATGTATGTCGCCTCAGGACCCTGTGATGATTGCGTTAACTGCACAGATTGTTTGTAGAGCATGTGTGTTTGAACAGTATCAAATCTGGGCACCTTAAGAACAGGATAACAGCAATGTTCAAGGAACAAGGGAGATAATCTTAACATCTGGCTGCCTATGGGCCTGGCAGAATAGAGCCATATTTCTCTTCTTTCTAAAGCAAATGGGAGAAATATCGCTGAATTCTTTTTCTCAGCAAGGAACAGCCCTGAGAAAGAGAATGCGTGCCTAGGGGTAGTCCTCTAAAATGGCCAATCTGGGGACGGCTGTCTTTTACGGTCGTAGATAAGGGATGAAATAAGCCCCGGACTCCCATAGCGCTCCCAGGCTTATTAGGACGAGGAAATTCCCACCTAATAAATTTTGGTCAGACTGATTGTCTGCTCTCAAACCCTGTCTCCTGATAAGATGTTATCAATGACAATGCGTGCCCGAAACATCACTAGCAATTTTAATTTCGCCCCGGTCGTGTGGTCCCGTGATCTCACCCTGCCTCCATTTGCCTTGTGATATTTTATTACCTTGTGAAGCATGTGATCTCTGTGACCCACACCCTATTCATATACTCCCTCCCCTTTTGGAAATCACTAATAAAAACTTGCTGGTTTTATGGCTCAGGGGGCATCACAGAACCTGCCGACATGTGATGTCTCCCCTGGACACCCAGCTTTAAAATTTCTCTCTTTGTACTCTTTCCCTTTATTTCTCAGACCGGCCAACACTTAGGGAAAATAGAAAAGGACCCACGTGAAATATCAGGGGCTGAATTTCCCCCGATAGTGGAGGGAACCATCCCAAAGCAGTGCCAGCCCCCATCTAAGGTCAGAGACATCTGACAGACTAAATCAGGGCCCTGAAGTAGGGATGCCCCTGGGGACCCCAGTCTGGGTTCAGAATTTTTTCAGGGGGATGCCCTGGGTAAAGTTTGGGTCACCTAATGGGCCCTCTATTTTTCAAAGTCCTCTTCTGTGTTCCAGAGCACTATGGGCAACTCTCTATCTATTTGACCTGATTCCACTATGGGCAATTCTACACCTGTTCCACCAGATTCCTCACTTGGCTATATCATCCACCATTGGAATCAATTTGACCCTGACACTCTAAAGGGAAAACATAAAATTTTTTTCTGTAATACTGTTTGGCCCCATTATGAGCTGCCCAGCCCCCAGCAATGGGCAGTCAGTGGTAGCCTTAATTATGACACCATCCTGCAATTAGACCTACTTTGCAAGAGGCTGGGAAGATGGTCAGAAGTCCCATATGTACAGGCTTTTATCAAAATATCAAAAACCTAACAATCTGTGAAACTCCCAGAACCCACCCGCCAAAGGAAAGTACTAAGGCAGAACTAGATATTATAGATGACCCTCTTTTACAAGGGCTAGCTGTCTCTCAGGGTGAACAGCAACCACCCCCATAAAGCCCCTTGCCAAGTGCTCCTGAGGCTAAAACCCAGGAGCAAACACCAGGGACCCTACTAAATCCCCCTCACACTTGGAGAGGAACACCATATTCAATTCTCTCTCCAGCCCTGCTACCTCTTAGGGGAGTAGCAGGAACCAAGGGGCCAGTCCTAGTGCAGGCCCCCTTCTCTATAATTTATACATACAATATAAGGAAAAGCTAGGAAACTATTCTGAGAATCCTAAGAAACTTGTAGATGGGTTCCAGCCTTTGACCTTAGCCTCTGATCTATCATGGAGAGATGTTCAATTCATTCTAGCAACCTGTTACACACCCTCAGAAAAGGAATGAATCTTTGAGGCTGCCCACCTGCAAGCAATGAATTATTTGCCCAAAACTCTCAGGGCAATCATCCCGGCCCAGACACAGTTCCCACTATTGATCCTAATTGGGACTATAACACTCCTGAGGAAATGAACAACCGGGCTAAATTTCTTGAGGCTTTCCTTGGAGGAATGAGAAAGGGAATAACTAAAGGCAGTAAATTATGATAAAGTAAGGGAGGTTACACAAGGCAAGGAGGAAAATCCAGCCATGTTTTATGGCAGGCTGGAGGGAGCCTTTAAAAAATATACTAATCTGGACTCTTCCTCTCCCGAAGGCAAAATATTAATAGCACACCATTTCATTAGCCAATCTGCCCCAGACATTAGAGATAAGCTCCAAAAGCTACAGATGGGGCCACAAACTAATCAAAATCAGCTTACTTATATCACATTTATGGTGTATAACAATCGTGACCTGAAGGAAGGAAAAAGGGAACAGAGTAAACAAAATGGCAAGCCAAAAGTATGGCAGCCATCATTGACGATGCCCTGAATGTACAAAGAGTGTCTAAGGGAAACCCGAAGGGCCATAAAGATAATGCCAGCAAAGGCTCTTGCTTCAAATGCAAGAAAAGAAGACACTGGGCAAAGGATTGTGCTAAGTCCCTGCCAGGCCCCTGCCGTCAATGCAAGGGCACCAGTCATGACCCCTGGCACTGGAGAATTGACTGCCCATGTTCCCACTGAGGGGCTCAGTCAGTCAAAACTCTAGTAGTGCAAAAGGAGGAATTAGATGAAGACTGAAGGGGCCTGGGGTCTTCCTCACTGCCCCTGTTCAGGAACATTGTAATTACTACTGAGGAGCCCCAGGTAACTCTGGACGTCATGGGCACCCAAATTCAGTTTCTTTTTGATGCAGGAGCAAATTACTCTGTTCTTACTGCTTATGCAGGAAAGCGTTCCTCCCAGTCCACAAGTGTTATGGGAATAGAATGGAAGCCACAAACAAGTTTTTATTTTATTTTATTTTATTTTACTTTAAGTTCTGGGATACATATGCAGAATGTGCAGGTTTGTTACATGTGTATACATGTGCCATGGTGGTTTGCTGCACCTATCGACCCATCATCTAGGTTTTAAGTCCCATATGGATTAGGTATTCGTCCTAATGCTCTTCCTCCTCTTGCCCCCAACCCCCCAACAGGCCTTGGTGTGTGATGTTCCCCTCCCTGTGTCCATGTGTTCTCATTGTTCACCTCCCACTTATTAGTGAGAACATGCAGTGTTTGATTTTCTGTTCCTGTGTTAGTTTGCTGAGAATTATGGTTTCCAGCTTCATCCATGTCCCTGCAAAGGACATGAACTCATTCTTTTTTATGGTTGCATAGTATTCCATGGTGTATATGTGCCATATTTTCTTCATCCCGTCTATCACTGATGGGCATTTGGGTTGGTTCCAAGTCTTTGCCATGGTAAATAGTGTTGCAATAAACATACGTGTGCATGTATCTTTATAGTAGAATGATTTATAATCCTTTGGGTATATATCCAGTAATGGGATTGCTGGGTCAAATAGTATTTCTGGTTCTAGATCCTTGAGGAATCACCACACTGTCTTCCACAATGGTTGAACTAATTTACACTCCCAACAGTGTAAAAATGTTCCTACTTCTCCACAGCCTCACCAGCCTGTTTCCTGACTTTTTAATGATCACCATTCTAACTGGTGTGAGATGGTATCTCACTGTGATTTTGATTTGCATTTCTCTAACAACAAGTGATGAGCATTTTTTGATATGTTTGTTGGCTGCATAAATGTCTTCTTTTGAGAAGTGTCTGTTCATATCCTTTGCCTACTTTTTGATGGGGTTGACAAACAAGATTCATTACTCCTCCTTTGATTTGTCAATTTGAGAAACAACTCTTTCAACAGGATTTCCTAGTAGTACCAAGCTGCCCAATCCCCCTATTGGGAAGAGATATTATGGTTAAAATGGGGGCACTACTACAATTTAAGCATCACCCATTGAAATTGCTGATAGTCAAAAATACAGTGTTCCAGACCACATTAATAAATAGGTTAACCCGCTGGCATTGGTATACTGGAAAACCAGGGAAGGCTAAAACAGCAGTGCCAGTCAAAATACATTTTAAAGACCTCAGCTAGTTTCCCAATTGAAAATAATATCCAATTAAGCAGGAAGCAAGAAAAGGCCTAGCACCCATAGTTGAGGTATTACTTATTACATGGGCTCTTAAAACCCTGTAATTCCCCTTGCAATACTCGTTCTAAAGCCTTTGGGGGAATACCAGTTAGTATAGGACTGGGGAATACTGGTTAGTATAGGACCTGAGAATAATTAATGCGGCTATTATCCCCGTCCACCCACTGGTGGCAGATCCATATACCCTTACGGCTCAGGTACCAGGGGATGCAAAACGGTTCTCAGTCCTGGACCTAAAAGATGCTTTCTTCTCCATCCGTCTGGCCCCAGAGTCCCAATACCTTTTTGCCTTTGAATGGGAAAATCAATATGAGGGAAAAACAGTAATATACTTGGACAGTGCTCCCTTAGGGCATTCAGGATAGCCCCCATTGGATTGCCCGAGCCTTAGAGAGGGATCTGAAGGATCTGAAAGTGAAAAATGGGAATATACTCCAGTATGTGGATGACTTTCTTGTGTGTAGCCCAAACCCAGGAGGTTTCTGACCAAACTACTATAAAAACTTTGAATTTCCTGGCAGACAGGGGATACAAAGTGTCCGACAAGAAGGCACAGATTATCCTCCAATGGGTGCAATATTTAGGGTATGTCTTAACACCCAGAGCCTGACAAATATCCCCAGAACGAGGGCAAGCCATAGGTGGTTTGCCCCCTGCCCCCTCCCCAACCCCCCCACCTGCCACACCTAGTAGCAGCTTTGTTCCTTTTTGGGAATGGCCAGGTTTTGCAGAATATGGGTACCAAATTTCAGACTCATAGCAAAGCCCCTATATGAAGTAACAAAGGGGCCTGAAAACAAGCTAAAGGAATGAACCCCAGAATTGAGAAAAGCCTTTGCCAAGTTAAAACAGGCTCTCGCTCTTGGCATCCCAGACCTACCTAAGCCCTTCTCTTTGTATGTAGCAGAGAAGAAGGGCATAGCTGTGGGTGTACTAGCCCGGACATTAGGATCAGAACCCAGACTAACCACTGACTTTACAAAGAAGTTGGATGGAGTGGCCTCGAGGTGACTAAGTTGCCTGCGGCCAGTAGCAGCCACTGCTATGTTAGTGGAGGAAGCCACTAAAATCGCTCTGAGCCAACCACTGGAAGTTCTCACCCCCTCATCAGGTTAAGTCTGTCTTAGAGATAAAGGGACACATCTGGATGACAGGGGAAAGATTAACCAAATACCAGGCCATGCTCCTAGACAATCCAGATGTAACCCTTAAAACCTGCAACACTTTGAATCCAGCTTCAGTGCTGCCCACAGGCCCAATAACTGATCATTCCTGCGAGCAGGTCATTGCACATACACAATGTTAGCCAGCCTGCTTTAAAAGACAAGCCTCTCCCAGATTCTGAGGATGAGTGGTTCACAGATGGCAGTAGTTTTGTGTCAAATGGGGTTTGACACAGCACTGAGCTGGATATGCAGTAGTAATTATCGAAGCCCAGCCACTGCTCCTTGGCACATCAGCACAAAAGGCTGAAATCATTGCTCTTACTTGAGCATTAATGTTGGTACAAGGAAAAAAGCTTAACATCTATATCGATTCTAAATATGCATTCCTTGTGGTTCATGTTCATGCTACAGTCTGGAAAGAAAAGGGATTTCTAACTAGAAAACAGTCCTCTATAAAGCCTGGGCCTGAAATTCTTCAGCTATTGGAAGCAATACACTTGCCAAAGGCCGTAGCTCTAATTAATTGTTGGGGTATCAAAGGGACTTAACCCCTATAGCACAAGGGAACAGAAAGGCTGATCAAGAACCAAAGCTGCACCCCTCAGGGTGCCATCCCAACAGACCCCAGCCCTACTTCCTTTCTATGATTTCCCAACAGAACCTGAGTACACAGTACAGAAAGAACAGTTAATAGAGGAACAAGGGGGACACAAAAAAAGGATCATGGTGGCATATGGGGTCAAAAACATATCTCCCTCAGACAGCCCAGTGGAAAGTTATAAAAGCCGTGCATGCCTCTTTCCATGTGGGGAGGGATGCAACTCTGACCATTTAAACCAGCTCTTTACTGGGTCTAACTTAGCTTCAGTGGCTAAGCAGGTTTGCTAAGCCTGCTCACTCTGTGCACTTAACAACCTAGGAAACAACATGCCTCCTCTAATAGAACCAGTGCAGAGGAGATGAACTTATCCAGGGGGAGACTGGCAATTTGACTTCACCCATATGCCAGCTTGCAGAGGATATGAGTTTTTGTTAGTACTAATAGATATCTTTACTGGTTGAGTCGAAGCTTATCCTACCAGAACAGAGAAGGTTAATGAGGCTATAAAGTTTCTCTTAAAAGAAATAGTCCCCGGGTTTGGGTTACCTCAGAGCCTCCAAATTGATAATGGCCCGTCCTTTATCTCCCAGCTAACTCAAGGGGTTGCTAAGGCTCTTGGAATCAAGTACTATCTACATTCAGCATGAAGGCCTCAATCCTTGGGGAAAGTAGAAAGGGCTAACCAAACTTTAAAACGAGTGTTAGCTAAGCTATGTAAGGAAACATCAGAAACTTGGGTCAGCTTACTGCCCATAGCCCTCTTAAGGACCCATAATACCCCTACAGCAAAAATTAATATAAACCCATATGAAATATTATATGGAAGGCCATTCTTAACTAATGATTTAATTACTGATCCAGAAACAGTTGGTTTAGTAAAATACCTAGTCAATCTAGGACAGTTTCAACAGGCTTTACAAAAGTTTGGAATTCAAAGTCTCCCCACACTGGGAACAATCAGCAACGTAAAATCAGGTCAGGAAATAAGGTACTTCTTAAAACATGGAAAGAGGGATCACCTGCTCAACAATTACAACTCAAACGGAAGGGACTGTTTTCAGTGGCACTGGCCATGCCTTCTGCAGTGAAAGTACTAGGATTAGATAGCTGGATACATCTTTCAAGGATCAAGAGAATGATACCAGAAGCCCTGGACCAGGAACCTGAAGTTGCCATCTGCCACTACACCTGTGAACCTGTGGAAGACTTCATGAAGTACCTGTTTAGAAGACAGTCAAAAGAAAAATAAATGCCTACCAATTTTCCTTGGTGTCTTTGTTGCATAGTTACTATAGGCTGGATAATAGTGCCATTTTAAAAAATGTTTTATTTTTGCAGTTTCATTGCCTTCTTCCAAATGGATGGAATCACTTCCTTTGTAGTAATTAAGCAGAATGTTTTAATACATTTCTATAACAAACATTCCTGACAGCATAAGTATCCACCCCCAAAGTTCCCATTAAATCTTTTAACCAAATTCATTTCCTCTTGCACGGAGACCATCAAGCTTCAGATGATCATGTGACAGGGTTTCCAGCCAGTTCCAGGTGAAGACACCACCCCTGGCCATCAAGAAGTCACCCGGTCTCCACTAGACAGAGTAGGGTGAGAGTTCCGTGATCTCCAACCGGTAGTGATTATGCCCCAAGTCAGCATAAAGAAGTTGCGGAAGAAAAACCATCAGTCCCTCTGTCTCACATAAAGACTTATGGGGATCACGTTTCTCAGAGGGGAGATGAGGCAGGAGAATAGGGTCTGGAGCCAGGGAACCTAAGGCCATTTCACACTGACTTCTTAGAACTAAATTGAAAGGGAAACCCTAATTTTCCATGCCTAAGTAACAAAAGGACCAGAGGCTACTCCCTTTGCAAACCCCAACCTTTTCTGTGTGGCATATGGGAAATTGAAAGTACCTCTGATTGATTGTTTTCTGCAACCAGTCAGATGTTTGCATTGGAGGGTAACTTTGTAATTTCACTTCAGTCTTTGATTGGTTGCTGCAGTCTGGAAATTCTGCAGGCCAAGTCTTCGTTTGCATAGAAGTGCAACTTTGTAACTTCATCTTAGCCTGATTTGGTTGCAGAAAGCAACCAATCAGATGTTTGCATAGGTGTGTGACCTTTGTAACTTCACTTCAGCTTCTGATTGGTTGCTTTCCACAACCAATCAGACTGATTGTGGGCCACCACTTCCTTTACATGAGGTGAACGCCAAGTGGCCAATGGAAAACCTCAAGGGGGTATTTGGACCTGAGAAGATTCTGTATCTGGGGCCCTTGAGCTGCTGCTCTGCCCACTCTCACACGGTGGAGTGTAATTTCACTTTGAATAAATCTCTGCTTTTGTTGCTTCATTCTTTCCTTGCTTTGCTGTGTATTTTGTCCAATTCTTTGTTCAAAACGCCAAGAACCTGGACAACTTGCAGTCAAGACCCTCTACCAGTAACACTAGTTGTATCCCTGTAACTGAATGGGCTTTGAAGATTTTCTAGAAGAAAAAGATCACCTCATTGTCCTTCATTTTTTGACATAAAACTGTGATAGCCCAATAGATAAAATGTGAGTTATCGATCACCCCGGAAAGGATTAGGATATGCCACTCCAAAATATGCCACGTTTATTTTGCACTGAAGGCAATTGAGAAACAGTAGACACAGGAAGAGCTCTCTGCTTTTCCCCTTTTTACCTAAAAGCAGAGAATAAATTTCCCTTTGGAAAGATGACATACATTTTCCTTTATAAAGGTGTTCCCTTCTCCTCTACCAGGAAGATCTGAGATGGCACCAAAATGAATCTGCCTAACAAACCTTACTGCACAATTCTTAGCTACCATACATTTCATAGTCATCTTCCCATAATTTACTGCCCTTGGGAGCCCAAGTCCCTTTCCTTTGACTAGTCACCTCTCCACAATTTATTGCCCTTTGTTAAAATGGTATATAAGCTCCTACATTTAACTACATCTTTGGGTTTTCACTTCTTATCTTTGACGCTACAATGCATGTAAAAATATTAATAAAATTTGTGTGCTTTTTCTCCTGTTAATTGTATGTCTTTTATCAACTTAAATTACAGGCCCCAAGTACATAATTAAGAGAGTAAAAGGCTGGGCACGGTGGCTGATGCCTGTAATCCCAGCACTTTGGGAGGCCGAGGCAGGCAGATCACAAGGTCAGGAGATCGAGACCATCCTGGCTAACATGGTGAAACCCCGTCTCTACTAAAAAATAAAAAAAAAATTTAGCCAGGCGTGGTGGCGGGCGCCTGTAGTCCCAGCTACTCAGGAGGCTGAGGCAGGAGAATGGCGTGAACTCGGGAGGCAGAGCTTGCAGTGAGCGGAGATCTTGCCACTGCACTCCAGCCTGGGCAACAGAGCAAGACTCCATCTCAAAAAAAAAAAAAAGAGAGAGAGAGAGTAAAAGTTTTTCCTCTCCTACACCTCCTTCCCTGTTAGTCTAAATACTACAGCTTGGAAATAAAACTTATCCTGAACAGTAGGCTTATAAATGCAACTAGCGGCCGGGTACAGTGGCTCACACCTGTAATCCTAGCACTTTGGGAGGCTGAGGCGGGTGGATCACCTGAGGTCAGGAGTTCAAGACCAGCCTGGCCAACATGGAGAAACCCTGTCTCTACTAAAAATACAAAAATTAGCTGGGCATGGTGGCACACATGTGTAATCCCAGCTACTCAGGAGGCTGAGACTGGAGAATTGCTTGAACCCAGGAGGCAGAGGTTGCAGTAAGCCAAGATCACTCCACTGCGCTTCAGCCTGGGCATCAGAGCAAGACTCCAACTCAAAAATAAATAAAATAAAATAATTAAATAAATGCAACTCATGATAAATTGGAGCCGAGGTATGAAAAATGTTAAGCTTTAGGATAAATAGTGGTTCTCAGGACATAACTTAGCTAACATACAAGCTATTTATAAGCTAACATAGAAGTTGCAACCAGAAGGGGGATTCTTTTGGCCAGCAGAACCTGGAAAAATGAAAGCCACAGAGGCAAATACTAAAGCATCACTCAGGAAAGACAAGAGTGTAGCTCTGTGACGTAGATGGATATATTCTAATCATAAAACTAATTCTACTTCTTCCAAATTTATGTCCACAAACCAACTTTCTGCTTTTTTCTTGTCTCGTATGCATTTTTTAACTTAATAATCTTTAAACACTTTTATAAGAGTTTTTATATTCTGCATAGAAACACTTTGTTAGCTATATGAATTGCAAATATTGCTTTATCAAAAGATTCCTAGAGTCATGAAAGAAAGCAAACAAAGTGCTAATATTGTGGTTCATTGCTTCATTTATAAGACAAAATGCATACCATTTATCAATCTATAAACAATGTCACAATTTGAGGTTGAATGTTAGAATTTACCCGGTAATCTAGTATTTCTCTAGAAATGTCAAAAAAAGGGCAAAATTATATAGTAGAGAGGAGTGAGTGGCTGGAGGTTGTCTAGACAAGGTACCCACTGGATGCCATTATCTTGGTGAAAAAGAGAAAGAGAAAAGCAGTCACTGACATGAGGAGTTGGCCTGGTTCTTACAGATAGGACTTGGCTTTCTCCTGTCAAATATAAGCAATTTCACAGAACATGAACATTAGACAAGGCCGTGCTGTGATGTTGATGTAGCAAGACAAAAACACTGTAACCCTCTGTAATCATGTCTCAACAATCCACTACAACCCGAATGTGGTCCAAACCACAAAATAACCACACATCCTCTGTCTTGCCTAAGAGTAGTGACTGCTGCCTCTTTAGCAATCACAACTTAAGCCTCAGACTAGTCCGCCCTCCTTCTAGATAAGAGTTATTAGATATCTAATTTGAAGAATTACCCCCTGCTTCCTGACAGCATTTGATCCAGAGCAAAGCTTCACCTCTTTAAAACGCTCCCCAAACCACAAAACACAAGCTTAATTCTTATAAATTTCTTTCCAATCCCCTCTTACTGAGATGTCCCGTCTTCCTCATAGTGTGCATTCTCCCTTGCTGCAACAAGGAAATAAACCCAACTATAGTTGTGTTCCTGGTGGTCTTTAGCTGAAGAGCATTGACACTGCAGAATCCAGGAGAATCCAGGACAATTCAAGAGCTGGAGACAGCTTACTTGTCAGGACACTAAAAATAGACCTATCTCTCAAGGGTGAATTTGTATTAGCCACAGACACAGAAACTGATGGATAAGTAACATTACTAATTTGTTAATTAATAAAAATGAAATAAAGCCCTAGAAGAGTCAGAAAAGACGAATGTATAGAGTGAGAAAGTAGATGAATGGTTTCCTGAAGGTGGGTGTGGAAAGGGGGATTAAATGTTAAAGGGCATGAGTGGTCTTATTGGGGTGATAGAAATGTTCTAAAAACTATTATTGTGATGACCACACAGCTTGGTAAATTTACTAAAAATCATTGAACAGTTAAAATGAATGAATTGCATGGTATGTAAATTATAGCTCAATGAAGTTATTAAAACAACAATGATAATCCAGAGGAGAACAGCTACTTGAATCCAGCCAGCATATATTCTTCTTCTACAGATAGCCAATGGTCAACAAAAATGAAAACATGTTCAATCTTATTACTCATCAAGAAACTACGAATTGAAGCCTCAATGAGATGCAGCAACACAAGCATTAAAATAGCTAAAATTTGAAAGACTGACAATTCCAAGTGTTGATAAGGATGTAGAACAACTAGAATGCTTACACACTGCTGATGAGAATGTAAATTTGTGGAAAATTGTTTGGCACACCTATTCTGCAACCCAGAAATTCCACTCCTAGCTCTAAATGCCTACATATATTCACTAAAATATATGTTCACCAAAACAGAACTGAAATGTCCATCTATAGTAGAAAGGATAAAGAATTTGTAGCGTAGTTTCATAAAATTACTATTAAGCACAACAGCACATATCCATCTCACAAATATGATGTTAAGCAAAAGAAGTTAAACACTTGCATGATTCCATTTATATAAAATTCAAAAACAGGCAAGACAAATCTGGAATGTTAGAAGTCAAGAAGGTGGTTTCCTTGTGCGAATTACAAGGATGTAGTGAGTAGGAGAGCCTGGGGCTTCTGCAGTGCTGGTAAAGTTTACCTTTACCTTTACCTAAACCACTACCTTCATCTGGGCAGTGGTTATCTGGATGTGGTCACTTTGTGATAATTCATCGAACTATACACTTATGATCTGTATATTCTTCTGTATGTATGTTACACTGCAAAAGAATTTACTAAAATAGATATAATTATTGTGAAAAAGTTGATAATCATTGAAACTGAGTATTGGGTACATGGAAGTTGATTTTACCATTCCCTCTACTTTTGTGCATTTGAATTTTTTCATGATAAATACAAACTTCAAATATATATATATATATATGTTTCACATATCTATATGCATATATGTGTACATATATAGGAATGTGTATTTATGTATATGTATTTGTGAATGTTTAAGTTTCTCCTTGTCCTGCCAATCTATTCAAAAGTGAACAAGATTTCCCAGAGACCATAGCAGTATGAATAGAGCCAGGTGATTCTTTTATACCAGACATATAAAGTCAGTGTGCTTAGATAACATTAACCAGCAAAAGCAATATATCTAACATGTAAGATGAAAGTCTAAGTGAACATTTAAATGCATGTATTAATATAAATATATTGACTATATATGTAACTGTAGATATAGATATAAATATATTGAATGAAATGTAGACAATCTGACAGTGTCTTTTTTACAGTCCAAATCCTATTAAAATGAACTCTGGTGGCTGGGCATGGTGGCTCCCGTCTGTAATCCCAGCACTTTGGAAGGCTGAGGCAGGTGGATCACAAGGTCAGGAGTTCAAGACCAGCCTGCCCAGCATGATGAAACCCCATCTCTACTAAAAATACAAAAACTTAGCTGGGCATGGTGGCGCGTGCCTGTAGCCCCAACTACTTGAGAGGGTGAGACAGGAGACTTGCTTGAACCCGGCAAGTGGAGGTTGCAGTGAGCCAAGATTGCACCACTGCACTCCAGCTTGGGTGACAGAGCAAGACTCCATCTCAAAAAACAAACAAACAAACAAACAAAAAAACAACTTTGGCTAGGATTACAATTTTTTTGTTTCATGGGAATATTTTGCATGTGCTAGAAATAAATAAGATTTAAATGTCATTTATGAACAGTGCTCAAGAGAAATGAATACATCATTCTGTACATTTTGTTTTGGACTCCTGGCTAATGATTGCTTTGAAACTTCTGCGTATGAGTAGGTATATTTTGCTGAAATAAAATGTTGGGCAAACTTTTTAGAAAAGCATCCATAAAAAGAAACAATGGGCCCAGAACAGGATACTATTGCACCAGGAGAGATATGAGGCCTTCACCACCATTGCTCTCAAGTAGCTACTGAATGATCCAAAATACACAATTTCTACCAAAAGAAAAATATCTAGAAGTAATTTGAGGGTAGGATGTTTGTTGAAAATAAAATTTAGACTGAGGGATTTGGGGGAGCATGGATTGAAAGATAACTGTATAAAAATAACTCAACGGAGTCACACTGTGGTCATGTTTTTCTTGAGAGCTGACTTGAGAACATTATGCCCATGTGAGAGGAACTTTACTATTTTATCTTGTTTAACCAGCAAAACTACCAATAAATACTTGTTTAAACATTTTAGACAGCTGATATAAGACATAATAAAGCCTGTAGGTGAGCAGGAACATGTTGACTTCCGCAAGTTTTTCCTACTCATACCTGTGGTCACAAGAGTGAGATGGTTTGAATGACCTTCTATTCCCTGAGAGGTTCTTAACTTTATTGTGCATGAGAATTACCACATAGAATGGAAGGCGAAACTCCAAGCATGCTGAATGCTGAAAGCTACTTAAAGAACGTTTAAGGGCACTTTTGGCCTTCAGTATTTTTGCCAAATGTGCTTATTTTAAAACCTAATACCCAATTCAGCCACACTCCACTATAGTTGTGGCCTCTAGCTAGGGCTGTTAGAATACAGTATTATCAGTTACATTTAAATTTCAGAAAAGTCCAGGCGTGGTGGCTCACGCCTGTAATCTCAGCAATTTGGGAGGCTG
This sequence comes from Gorilla gorilla gorilla, assembly GCF_029281585.2. NCBI lineage: Eukaryota > Metazoa > Chordata > Mammalia > Primates > Hominidae > Gorilla > Gorilla gorilla. Next base: position 114,193,453 of record NC_073238.2, on the reverse strand, counting down.
AGGCAGGCAGATCACCTGAGGTCAGGAGTTTTGAGACAAGCCTGGCCAACATGGTGAAACCCCATCTGTACTAAAAATACAAAAATTAGCTGGGTGTGGTGGCATGTGCCTGTAATCCAAGTTACTTGGGAGGCTGAGGCAGGAGAATTGCTTGAACCTGGGAGGCAGAGGTTGCAGTGAGCCGAGATTGCACTGTTGCACTCCAGCCTGGGTGACAGAGTGAGACTTCGTCTCAAAAACAAACAAACAAAAAGAATAAATTTCATATAAATAGCAAATAAAATTTTAGTATAGGTATGTCCCATGTTTATTTGGGGCATAATTAATAAACAATTTATTTGTTGTTTATTTTTATTTTCTAAATCTGGATCCGTGGTTTATAAGGTCTATAGCAAAGACTCAAAAGGGGCCCACACAATTTAGACGCATTGAAATAAAACTCTGGGAGGAAAACACTTGGCAATAAAATTAAGTTATTACACAACAGTAAGAAACAGATGAACTGTCCCTATATAAAAATGCACAAAGGACATGAAGAGATAATTTACACACAAAAAAGACATATAAATGGCAAAAAGCATTTAAATAAATATTCAGCCTTATTGTATTAACGTAATTGCATATTTTTTAAGAAAACGAAAAAAATACTTTTTTTAAAGCTACTAAGGAAGCAATGATAATACCCAACTTATTTCACACCCCGATGATGAGTGGTTTTTTGTTTGTTTGTTTTTTGTGTCTGTTTTGAGATAGAATCTCACTTGGTCACCCAGGCTGGAGTGCAGTGATGCGATCTCGGCTCACTGAGAACCCTGACCTCCCAGGTTCGAGCGATCCTCCTGCCTCAGCCCCTCAAGTAGGTGGGACTACAGGTGTATCCCACCATGCTCAACTAACTTTTTTGTATTTTTTGTAGAGATGGAGTTTCACCATGTTGGCCAGCTGGTCTTGAACTACTGAGTTCAAGCGATCCACCTGCCTCCACCTCCTGAAGTGCTAGGATTACAGGCGTGAGCCACAACACCTGGCCTGTGACAAGCGTCTAATAGCCTTTCTATAGGACAGTTTGGCATTACGTATTTTTTAAAAGCCTTAAGAATATGCAATTTGAAAGAACAATTATACTTCTCAGAATCAGTCCTAGGGAAACATTTAGAATATATGAAAAAATTTAGCTCCAAGTATGCTTATCAGTATAATGTTTTCATCAGTAAAAAATAGAAACTGGCCTGTGTGGTGGCCTGTATTAAGGAGTTGGTTAATGCTTCATAAAAACCTTGTTAATCTGACACAGGCGCCCGTATGCTGGTCTTGCATCAGTGTGCCTTTAACATTAATGATTAATTTATAGAGAAATTGAACATATTTTATCTCTCAAAATTGGCCCATACAATCTCACTCGTCCACCTCTTCCGCAATAGTCCCTGGGCCTTGAGGAGTTGAATAACTTTAAGTTTTGGCCCTGTACGCAGTTTATTTTGATTGGCATCTTCTACTGGACCTGAAGATGGGTCTTCAATTACTGTCAGCATTTAAAATTTAGCCGTACTTGATGTCCTTTTTAGACCCAGGAGTCAAAGCCCTGTAACTCAATGTCACAAGTACTTTAAAAGTGCATACAGAGAGATACACGGATGTAATAACCTTAATTTAAAAAAATGTTAAATCTCAGTTTTTTTCCTAAGCAAACCAAAACTTAATAATAATGCGACAACTTGACCATATAAAAGTTTTTGGTTTTTAAAAAAATAAATCCTCTTATTGTGACTTACACAGATGGTTCATCATATGCTTGGATTTTCTGGTTTGTCCTGAACATCCCTCCTTCTTAAACAACCAGTCATTTTACCCTAGGACTAAATTTATCATATAAGATTCTTTCTCATATGAAATTATTTCTCTTTAAGTTTCTTACCAAAAAAAACCCTCATTATTTTTATAACTTTCTTTACATCTCTTTGATTTCCTGGTTCCTTTTGCCTTGTTTTATACATGACCGTTAAATAAGCTTTGAATTAGACAAAAAATTGTTCAAATTTTTTTTTTTTGAGACAGAGTTTTGCTCTTGTCGCCCAGGCTGGAGTGTAACGGCACAATCTCTCCTTACTGAAACCTCCACCTCCCAGGTTCAAGTGATTCTCCTGCCTCAGCCTCCCGAGTAGCTGGGATTACAGGCGCCCGCCACTATGCCCAGCCAATTTTTTGTATTTTTGGTAGAGACAAGGTTTTGCCATGTTGGCCAGGCAGGTCTTGAACTCCTGACCTCAGCTGATCTGCCCACCTCGGCCTCCCAAAGTGCTGGGATTATAGGCATGAGCCACTGCACCCGGCCACTGTTCACCATTTTTTTTTTTTTTTTTTTTTGAGATGGAGTCTCCCTCTGTCCGCCAGGCTAGAGTGCAGTGGCGTAATCTCAGCTCACTGTGAGCTCCGCCTCCCAGGTTCATGCCACTCTCCTGCCTCAGCCTCCCGAGTAGCTGGGACTACAGGTGCCTGCCACCATGCTCGGCTAATTTTTTGTATTTTTGGTAGAGACAGGGTTTCACCGTGTTAGCCAGGATGGTCTCGCTCTCCTGACCTCATGATCCACCCGCCTCGGCCTCCCAAAGTACTGGGATTACAGGCGTGACCCACCGCGCCCAGCTAAGTTCACCTTTTTTAAAACGACAGATTTTTTTTTTTTTTTTTAGAAATAATGTTTTCCTATAAATATATTTTTATTGGAAAATACCCAAATAATGAAATATTTATCATTTAGTTTAATATAACTTTAGATTCTAAATTATGAGTTTGTCTACAAGTATTTATCCTATTACATTTACTAATTATTTTAATTGTTTACCTAGATTATTTATGAAAACTGTGATAGTCATGATTTAAAGCTATGGAACCGCCATTGCAAAATTATAACTGAGACGTGAAAAGATTTGACCTAACTGACTCCATTTTGCTTTTAACCTCCAAGGTGTCCTTGTTCATTCCTGGGCATAGGCCAAACTAACTTTGGGAGGAACTTAGTTTATACTTTAGCTTGAAACAAAGATGATAACAAACCTTACTGGCTGTGGACTAGACCACCTAAAGCCATAAGATTAGAAGTTATGGTAATCTTACTAAATTCGAGATGTAGCTATTTTTATTAAACCAATATCAATGTCTTATTTATTAAAGACTACACAAGCAAAGATCATTCTGTTTTGGGTTGGGTTTATAGTTTTGTAACCGCTATGCCAAATTTTGACGCTTTGTAGTATCTGGTAGGGATAGGTATGAAGTTGAATCTCGGTCTCCAAAAAGGGAGAATTATTATGAGGCTAGACCATGTGATGCTCTTACAGTGCACTTAAAGGAAAAACTTTTTTTTAACAAACATATTTCTAAGTGTCTAAACCACACTCTTCCTTAAAAACTCGAGAGTAACCTCTGTTGCAATAACTATTTTAGTCGAAAAATACACCAGGTAACACAATACAAAAGTAAGCAGTTTAAGAGCTGAGATGAACTTGTCTGTTTACATTCTTGGGGTTCCATAAGGAAAAACAGGTTTCTCCCTCAAAGGGAGTCTGGCGCCTTCTCAGTTTTCTTTAAGGAACCCCAGGCTATTATAAACTATTTTAGGTTACCCATGCTACAGAGAGTGCAAGAGAAAGGAGATACAGCAGAAGTAAATGAAGAAAACAGAATTCAGTCAACTGAGAAGAAAAAAACTTTTGCTGAAAAAAAAGACAAGATCCTAGGAGAAAAACAAAAGCAAAAATATGAAGGCCTTTTAAATACAAACACACACACATGCACACATACACACACACGCACACATACACACACGCACACATACACACACATGCACACACACACATACACACACGCACACATACACCCACATGCACACCCACATGCACACATACACACACATGCACACACACACGTGTACACACACATGCACACATGCACACACACATGCATACATACACACATGCACACATACACACACACTTCTTGAATGTTAGCTTTTAATTAAGCTGACTTTTCATCATTGAGCTCCTTAAAAAAAAATCTTTTAAGATCTCATTACCATATTTCAGCTAGGACAAATTGCTGCTATTTCAGAAGTACAGCCATTGCTCTCTTGGTTGGGCCTGGCTAGCAAAAAGGTGGCCTTGTTATGTAAATAAAGTCCCTTAGTAGTCAAAATGAAAAATCTTTCCTCTTTTTTTTTTGTTTCCTTTTCCGGCCGTTTTTCTCCCCCACCATGCCACCTTTTGTGTGTGTGGGGTTGGGGGTTGGGGGGGGAGTGGAATTTAGCCACTTCAGAGGCCTTGTTCCCCATAATTTGGAACTTTCCTTTGGATTTGATCAAGCCGGATAGAGTTGATCAAACCCAGGGGGAAAAAGACTGAAACAACAACAAGAACAGAAACAAACGACAACAACAAAAACCCCAGTTAAGCAAAACAAATGATCGCACAACTTATACAACTATTGAGTGCTCTAGTGGTAAGGAGAAATTAAGACAAGCTGGTTGTTAATCTTAACTTTAGCCAAGACAAACCCCAATTCAGTTACTTACCTAGGGATGGGTCTCAGGCTGAAGACTGCTCTCTATCACCCTAAAAGCAGGAAAAAACCCTCATCCTTCTTGTTGGAAGTGAGCTCAAACTCCATAAAGGAGTTACCTGCTTGTCATGGAAGCAGGAAAAACTTGCCTTCCTTGTTGGAAGCAAGTAAAACTCAAAAAAAAAAAAAAAGGGAGTTGTACAGCAAAATAAACTTTAGATCTTGACCAAATTTTGGGAGATCAGGGATTCTCTGGAAGGGGTTCTCCCAGACCTCAGCAAATTGTCCTATTGGCTTCAGCCATAAAATTAGCTCATGCTGGTTCCAAGCACCAACAGATTTGTCAAAGGTCAGGGGCACCTCCACTCAGAATCCCTTCATGGTTACCAAAATTTGAACCCAGAAAATTTGAGACAGGTCTCAGTTAAATTAGAAAGTTTATTTTGCCAACATTGAGGACACACACTCGTGACACAGCCTCAGGAGATCCTGATGACATGTGGCCAAAATGCTCAGAGCACAGTATGCTTTTATACATTTTAGGGAGACATGAGACATCAATCAATGTATGTAAGGTGAACGTTGGTTCAGTCCAGAAAGATGGGACAACTCAAAGTGGGGAGGGGGCGTCCAGGTCATAGGTAGATAAGAGACAAATGGTTCCATTCTTTTGGGTTTCTGGTTAGCCTCTCCAAAGAAGGTAATCAGATATGCATTTATCTCAGTGAGCAGAGAGGTGACTGAATAGAACGGGAGACAGGTTTGCCCTAAGCAGTTCCCAGCTTGACTTTTCCTTTTAACTTAGTGATTTTTGGGGCCCCAAGATATTTTCCTTTTACACACTTTTAAACAACCACATCTCGCGAGGACAGTACCAAGAGAATGATATTTAACCATTCATGAGAAATCTGCACCCATGATCCAGTCACCTCCCACCAACCCCCATCTCCAACACTGGGGATTACATTTCAACATGAGATTTGGATAGGGACAACATCCAAACTATATCAGACTGGGTCTTGCTCTGTTGCTTAGGCGGGAAGTTTGGCAGTTTCCTACAAAGTTAAACATACACTTACCATATGACCCATTAATCCCACTCCTAGGTATTTAAACCCTAGAGAAATGAAAGCTTATGCTCACACGAAAATTTGTGTGTAACTATTTATAGCAGCTTTATTCACAATCACCAAAATTGGAAACAACACAAATGCCTTTCAACCAGTAAATGAATAAACAAACCATGGGAACAGTCATACAATGGAATAGTACTTAGCAATAAAAAGGAATGAACTATTGATACATACAACACCATGGATTAATGTCATACACACTGAGTCTTAGGAGGTTACATTCTCTATGACTCTATTTATACGACATTTCAAAAACCCAACACCATAGTGACTGAAAACAGATCAGTAGATGCAGAGATTCAAGGGAGGGAGGTGTGACTATCAAGGTATATAAGAGGGGATTTTGAGGGGGTGATAGAACTGTTGGATAGTCTGATTTTGGTGGGGGCCACACAAATCTATACATATCTTAAAATTCACAGGAAAATTTTTTAAAAAATATATATATATTTAAACAAAAAAGAATGGAAAGACACACATGAAAATACCAACAGTGGGTTATTTCTTTGCAGTTTAATAAAGGTGATAGTTGAATAAAGGTGATTCCCCCCTTTTGACTATGTAATATTTCTATTTTTAGAAATAATGAACACACGTTTTCTTTGTAAAGAGATGTCATCGGCCGGGCGTGGTGGCCCAAGCCTGCAATCCCAGCACTTTGGGAGGCCAAGGCAGGCGGATCACCTAAGGTTGGGAGTTCAATACCAGCCTGACAAACATGGAGAAACCCCATCTCTACTAAAAATACAAAATTAGCTGGGCATGGTGGCGCATGCCTGTAATCCCAGCTACTTGGGAGGCTGAGGCAGGAGAATCGCTTGAACCCAGGAGGCAGAGGTTGCGATGAGCCAAGATCGTGCCATTGCACTCCAGCCTAGGCAACAAGAGCGAAACTCCACCTCAAAAAAAAAAAAAAGAGAGAGAGATGTCGTCGTATAGAACGGTAATATATATATTTATTTACGTATGTAAATGCATTTTGCTATTGGACTAACTTGAGTGATGCCTGGCCTTGTTTCATACTGGTTCAGCCTTCTGTGGGTAAAGGAGCTTCACCCCATTACTGGAGAAACATCTTTTGGATGAGATGTTTCTTTTACTTATAGAAGAACTGGCAGTGCTCTCATCTCTCCATCAATCTTCTGCTTTGCCATGGGCCATAGTGTGAAAAGTGCTGGCTTCCACTGCCTCATTAGGTTTCCCATTAGCATCCATTAACCAACAACTTTCATTTCTTGGTGTGCAGCCAGCATTCCTTAGGAAATGAAAAAAACATCGACGTGATGATGCCATCATCGACTAAATATCAGCTTCCCGTCCTCATCAAGTCTGGATTGTCTTGCAGGACTTTCATCAAGTATTAACTATTAGGAAGCTGCCAGGAGTTCCAATGTCACTTGGCTTATTTGATTTTGCTTTACAAAAATAAACAAAGTTACACTGGGCGAAATTTTTAAATTGTTTTATCCAAAAATCTAGAGAGAAGAATGTAAACCAAGTGCATTTGGCCTCCTTAGTCAGTTTTTGCAGCACCCACGACAGAATTCTGAGATTCTGAGGAGCAGCATGGACCTGAGATGCATACCCCTAAGGGAAGATGGCAGTCAACACTCCCAGCCACGCTGGGGGATCCCAGCCTCCCGCATCCATTCCTGCCATGACTACCAGCAGTAAGTGAGGCCACAGGCATCCCACAGGGCAATGCTGTTTTTCAAAAATCCACAGTTGTTATCAGACACTATGCTTCAAGTTGGCAATTTGGTAGAGCAATTGTCTGCCTTTGAGAATGACACCACACAGCACAAAGATATCACTAAAGGCCATTAACAGGCATTTGTAACCTCTTAAAGATTTGGCCTCGACTCCCATTATTAGTTCTGGAACCTAAAATAAAATCAAATAATTCTTTTTTGTTTGTTTGTTTGTTTCTTTTGTTTTTTTCAGGATGGAATTTTGTTCTTGTCGCCCAGGCTAGAGTGCAATGGCATGATCTTGGTTCACTGCAACCTCCACCTTCTGGGTTCAAGTGATTCTCCTGCTTCAGCCTCCCGAGTAGCTGGGCTTACAGGCATGTGCCACCACGCCCAGCTAATTTTTGTATTTTTAGTAGAGATGGGGTTTCACCACATTGGCCAGGCCACTCTCAAACTCCTGACTTCAGGTGATCCACCCGCCTCAGCCTCCCAAAGTGCTGGGATTACAGGTGTGAGCCACCGCTCCTGGCCCACAATCAAATAATTCTACATGCTTCAACAGCTACCCAAACATATATGTTAGTGCACAGGAAATAATCTGGAAGGATACACACCAGCTTAGTGAAAGCAGGTATTAAGATTGGAAGCAAGAAGACTTTAAATTTATCTATAACTCTTGAAGTTATTTATATTATTTGTGTAATTTAAAATTAATTTAAAACAACCTAAGTTTTAGAATCTTTTTTTTTTTTTTTTTTTTTTTTTTTTTTTTTTTTTTTTTGAGACAAGGTCTTGTTCTGCCCCCAAGGCTGGAGTGCAGTGGTGGGAACACAGCTCATTGTAGCCTTGACCTCCTGGGCTCAAGTGATCCTCCCAACTCAGTCTCCCAAGGAGCTGGGACTACAGGTATGTGCCACCACGCCCAGCTGTCTTTTAAATTTTTTGTGGCGACAGGACCTTGCTGTGTTGTTCAGGCTGGTCTGGAACTTCTGGGCTCAAGTGATCTTCCCACCTTGGACTCCCAAGGTGGTGGAATTGTAGGCATGAGCTATCACACCTGGCTAGAATCTTGTTTTTTTTTTTGTTTTAAAGATGAATAAATTCACCATTTTCTTGTTGTATAAGAGCAGGTGTTCTGAGGAGTTAAAGACAGATGGATTTGAGAGGAGTAAGGATCTTCCTTTACTTCCTTAGCTGTGGAAGTCTTGAGGGGTACACAGCACCCAAAGAAGGAACTGGGGTTTTATTGGCACTGAATAGGGAAGGGAGCTTGGTAGTGGAGAGGACCTTGGAGAAGTGGTGCAATGGGAGTCGATTTCTGGAGAGACTCAAATAGTCTTCAGATGGGACTGTCTGTTCTTCCTGCTGAGTGAATGTGAAAAGGAAGAATATCCAGAAATGGAAGAGAAAAAAGAGCACTAGGCAAAGGAGAAGAGAGGAGATTGGGAGGGCGCCTGTGGAGGGCAGTTTATGAAGACAGGAAATCAAGCAGCTGGCCACGGTAGGGGACAGACTCAGAACCATCCCCACCATAGGAGGGTGGAGATTTCACATAAAGGAGCTTCAGGGGCTGTATGAGGCCTTAGAGAAAGAGCATCACTCAAGCTGTGTGCCAGCTCGAAGGAAGGTAGTGGCTTTTCCCTCCTTCCTTCCCTCCCTCCCTCCCTTCCTTCCTTCTTTCCTTCCTTCCTTATTTCCTTCCCTCTCCTCCCTCCCTTCCTTCCTTCTTTCCTTCCTTCCTTTCTTCTTTCCCCTTCCTTCCTTTCTTCCTTCCTTCCATCTCCTTCCTTCCTTCCATTCTCCTTCCTTCACTTCCTCCTTCTTCCTTCTCTTCTTCCTACCTTCCTTCCCTCCTTCCTTTCTCTTTCCTTCTCTTCTTTCCTCCCTCTTCCTTCCCTCTTTCCTGTGTTTTTTCCTTCCTTCCTACTCTCCTTCCTTCCTTCTCTCCTTCCTTCTTTCCTTTTTTTGGAGAATCCAGAATGAGGACGTTTCAAAGAGGCCATGCCAGATAATGCAATGATCTTTTATTAGGAAATTACAGTCAGTGATTCAGTGCAGGAAAATGAGTCACTATATTAGGCTAAAAGCAACAGAAATTCACAAAAGTAACAGGGATGAATGTTCTACCAGGAAGGGAACAAGTTACTAAAATAAAATGCCATTGTTCTTAAATATAACCCACTTCTAACTGTGCAGGATTTCCAACTGAGAAATTTGAACTCCCTGATGATGCCCTTAAATTCTACTATTGTTTTTATGCTGGGTACAATGTGACATATTTTAATAAAAAAAGTAATATAATATTTCATATGACCCTCTTTAGTATACATAATTGTATTTTTCCCCTTTATTAAAATTTAATATATATATATATTTTTTTCTTGAGACGGAGTCTTGCTGTGTCGCTCAGACTGGAGTGCAGTGGCACTATCTCAGCTCACTGCAACCTCTGCCTCCTGGGTTCAAGCAATTCTCCTGCCTCAGCCTCCTGAGTAGCTGGGATTACAGGTGCGCGCCACCACCACGCCCGGCTAATTTTTTGTATTTTTAGTAGAGATGAGGTTTCACCCTGTTAGTCAGGCTGTTCTCGAACTCCTGACCTCGTGATCCACCCACATTGGCCTCCCAAAGTGCTGGGATTACAAGCATGAGCCACCATGCCCAGCCCTAAAATTTAATATATTACTGTCCAAGACATTATTAAAATGACATGCATACTTGGTGTCTCTCAGAAAATAAAGTTCCAAGAATGATGATGGGTCATTTGACATTTGAAGAAAAGCATCTGTTTTTGAGAAAATTTTCTTTCCTTAAGACATTTATTCATTGAATTCACTCACTCTTTCAGGTGTTTTGCATAGTTCTCTCTGGTAATAAAGTGAAGGAAATTTACCTGAAGATCAAGACTGTTTCTTGGCCAGGCACGGTGGCTCACGCCTGTAACCCCAGCACTTGGGAGGCCAAGGCAGGCAGATCACTTAAGGTCAGGAGTTTGAGACCAGCCTGGCCAACATGGTGAAACCCCGTCTCTACCAAAAATACAAAAAAATTAGCCAGGCGTGGTAGCACGTGCCTGTAATCCCAGCTACATGGGAGGCTGAGGCAGGAGAATCAATTGAACCCAGGAGGCAGAGGTTGCAGTGAGCTGAGATCGCCCCAAAGCACACTCCAGCCTGGGCGACAGAGCGAGACTCCGTCTCGAAAAAAAAAAAAAAAAAGGACTGTAAAGACTGTTTCTTGTAAGTTGCATTGTCATCATAAAGCTGGACAGGGACTCAGAGCCCCCAGTGGCATTGAGGACACAGAGCTTGAGAGAGAGACTTATATGGTGGGGGACATAAGAGAACAAGCCTAGTTCATAAAAATTACTTTCCTAGGATTCCCCATATTAACTCTTTCCAAGCTCCCTAAAGAGAATTGTAAAGGTTTCCATTCTGTTGAATAGAAAACATGAACCGAGTGAGGTGCTTTGCTAGGGAGCTGTGGGAGATGCCAGGCCGGTAGTGTAGTTGTTGTCCTCTGGGAGTTTGCAATAAAATAGGGGAGAATAAGGTTTTGGTCTGGTTTTTTTGAGACAGGATCTTGCTCTATTATCCGGGCTGGGGTGAAGTGACACCATCATAGCTCATTGTAGCCTTGACCTCCTGGGCTCAAGCAATCCTCCCAGTTCAGCCTCCCAAGTAGCTGGGACTACAAGTGCATGCCACTGTGCCCAGCGGGCTCTCACTATGTTGCCTAGTCTGGTCTTGAACTCCTGGCTTCAAGGGATCCTCCCACTTTGCCACCCCGAAGCACTGGGATTATAGGCTCATATGAGCCACCACACTCAGCCAAGAAAAGACTTTTGATCAAGACTCTCATTAGAGACAAGCAATGGAAGTGCAATAATTAGGGGCACAAACAAAGTACAACTGGTCAGCTGCAAGATAAAGAAATATGGTCATTTGACCAGGTAGGTCTAGGAAGTCAATGAGTAGGATGTTAGCAGGTCTCTGAAGGTGGTTAGAATGTTGACCGATGAGGTACTGAGAGAAAAAAGGGAAGAGATTCCCGTGCTGGATCAGGCACAGAAGATGAAGAATGCAGGGTGTAGAATGGCTTGTTTAATTGGCCTGGCCTTGGGTGCCAGATGGTGTGAAAGGGAGGGGCATGTAGTGAATGGTGATGCTGAGAAAACCAGCGGGAGGCAGATGCAGTGTCTTGAAGCCCTTTTGGATCTTAGTATTTATTGTAATGGAGTGCCACATTCAATGTGGAAATGACAGATTGATATGTGTTCTTTAGAAAGACAGCCCCTGGCAGGAGTGTCTAGAATAGACTGTTGCAACAGAGCCATGACTTGCACAATGCCAAGGAGACCATTCACAACTCCATGCAATACAATGTGAATGGTGCCTTCTGGAATTATGTGGTGGGCAGCCCCGGGGAGTGGAGATGTCAGAGACAGAGTGATAGAGGTAGCAAGTAGGGATCTTTGATTGCAAGCAACAGAAACCGACTCTAATTAACTTAAGGAGGAAAAAATACATTGGAAGGATGGGGGTCATTCAAAGACTTAAAAGATAAGAAAACACTTAGAGGAATCAGAGCTACATCATAGATCTAATGGAGAATCTCTTCAGGATATTGCCACAGGGACAAATTACTTTCCATCACTTCCAGTCTTTTTGACACTCTACTCAAGAGTCAAGTTCCAGGGAGAGAGGATGATTGATTTATTTAAGGTCATGTGCTCTCTCCTTGGCCAAGAGACTATAAGGGCATCTTGGCCGAGTGCTGTGGAGCCCCTGGGAACAGTTCTCAGGTGTGGTTTGGCCAATTTCTTTTTTTGTTTGTTTGTTTTTGCTTTGGCCAATTTCTGTGAGACAGCACTGCAAAGATACCATCTCAATACTTGGCACAAAGGAAGTCCTGAAAAAAGTGATATTTTCCCCCTTTTCCCTGCAGGGAATCTTTGCAAATGTACCCCTTTACTTGAGATAAAGCATTTTTATTTATTTGTTTATTTATTTATTTATTGGAGATGGAGTCTCCTTCTGTCGCCAGGCTGGAGTGCAGTGGCACGATCTCAGCTCACTGCAACCTCTGCCTCCCGGGGTCAAGCAATTGTCCTGCCTCAGCCTCCTGAGTAGCTGGGACTACAGGCATGTGCCACCACGCCCAGCTAATTTTTGTGTTTTTAGTAGAGACGGGGTTTCACCATGTTGACCAGGATGGTTTCGATCTCTTGACCACGTGATCTGCCCACCTCAGCCTCCCAAAGTGCTGGGATTACAGGCGTGAGCCACCTCACCCACCCTGAAATAAAGCATTTTAAAACATGCTCAAAGATTGAAAAAAGCACTATAAGGAAAACCATGTTTATCGTATATATATATGAGCGGTTGCTGTGGAGCTAGCTGAGTTCCCTGTATTTGCAGTGACTAACTTTATTAAGGCATTAGCAAACCTTGTTCCAGGAAAGCCTTGCCTTTCGAATGAAAGTATCCAGGATTGGGTGAACATAGCTCGAGTCGCCCTATTTGGGTAATGACTCAGATTAGATATCCAGCTCTCAGTAATGTTAGTGTTTGCTTGGGTTTATGAAATATTTTATTGATCTAGGCATTTTGCTTTTTTTTTTTTTTTTTCATTCTCCACCTGTTTGTGGGTAGATTTTTATGACTGGTATCAAATTCCTTATTTTACACGTGGACCTATATTTCATGCTTGATATTTGATAAAGGAAATTGAGCTGTTCTTTCTATTGCTTTAAGAGCAGTAGATCCTGCGGGTGAATGCTGTTGTGTGACACATCAAGACCAGCAAAAGCACAAGAGAAATGAGCTTTGAAAAGAGAGGTAATTACCTAAAATTAGATCAAGCCAAAACTGTTCTGTTAGGTAAATCCTGCTGCTAAATTGTCTTTAGCAAGCTAAGCATGGGATAATATTATGTTCTACCAAAAAAAAAAAAAAAAATCTAAAACCTTAGCCACAGGAAAATGTGCTGAGTATCTAGTGTTTTCAAGCCTTCTCTTATTTTTCTTTATTACTTTCCTGACTTGAAAAAAGACATGGCAAAGTGTAGCGACAATTGATTTAGGGCATGGGAAAGGGTGACCCGATTTTTAAAAATGTTCTCATAAATCAACAAATTAGTCTCCTTGAGATCATTAAGTGATGTTTCTGAGAAATTAGTGGCCTCATTGTGGAACCTAGTGGACAGGCTGTGTTTTCAAAACTAACAGCTTGTTCTAGTTGCCTTGCTTTAATTGAAGGCTTAGTACCTCTACCAAAAGCTTCAAAGTAACGCAGGCATTGAGCTTCCCCAAGAAAAGGGCAGCAAAACAAACAATGTAGAAGCAAAGAACCAGGTGTCTTGGCAACATTGTAATTATGGCTGCTTGTGACGTTCTACAGGGATTTCTTCTTCAGGACTATGAATTTGGCCCATCGGGAGAACTTTGGCTAGCTAATACCTGCTGGGGAAATGTATGGGATCAGATCTCTGATTTATGAGATCCCTTCCAAGTGGGAGCTGATAAATTATTAAAATAATAATTTTGAAATCTGTAACAATTTGAGAAAATACTTATGTCATAATGTTCCATGAAAGAAGCAAGATTTAAAAAATAAACTTTTCCATGATTACAACTGTGTAATAATTATGGATATGTACAAAGTCTCTAAAACAATAGCTAAAAATGAAAAAGGCCAGGTGTGGTGGCTCACACCTGTAATCCCAGCACTTTGGGAGGCTGAGGAGGGAAGAGAGCTACAGCCTGAGTTCAAGACTAGCCTGTTCCCATCAGCAGTAGACAGGATAAAGAAAATGTGGTGCCTGTACACCATGGAATACTACACAGACATGAAAAAGAATGAGATCATGTCCTTTGCAGAAGCATAGATGGAGCTGGAGGCTATCATCCTATGCGAACTAACATAGGAGCAGAAAACCAAATGCCATATGTTCTCACTTATAAGTGGGAGGTAAAGAGTGAGTAGATACGGACACAAGGAAGGGAAAGACAGACACTCGGGCCTACTTGAGGGTGGAGGGTTGGGGGAGGGTGAGGATCAAAAAACTACCTATTGAGGGCCAGGCGCAGTGGCTCATGCCTGTAATCGCAGCACTTTGGGAGGCAGAGGCAGGCAGATCACCTGAGGTCAGGAGTTCAAGACCAGCCTGGCCAACATGATGAAACCCTGTCTCTACTAAAAATACAAAAATTAGCTGGGCATGGTGGCGCATGCCTGTAATCCCAGCTATTTGGTAGGTTGAGGTAGGAGAATCGCTTGAACCTGGGAGGTGGAGTTTGCAGTGAGCCGAGAATGTGCCACTGCACTCCAGCCTGGGCAACAGAGCAAGATTCCATCTCAAACAAACAAACAAACAAAAACCAAAAAAAAAAAAAACCCAACACACACACACAAACCCCAAAACCCTACCTATTGGGTACTAGGCTTATTTATTACTTGAGTGACGAAATAATCTGTACACCAAAACCCCATGACATGGAATTTACCTATATAACAAACTTGCACATGGACCTTGAACCTAAAATAAAAGTTTTTTTAAAAAGACTAGCTTGAACAACATACAAAACAATTTAAAATTTTTTTTAAAAGAAAAACATTTAATTTCTGGGGAGATTTTAGAAAACGCTTAGTTGATTTTGCCTTAATTCTGTTGTAGTTGATGCAAAAAGCAAAAGAAAGGCAGGGTGACATTCAAAATATTTTGTATGCTGTATTCTACACTGTGGAGGCTGCTCTAATAAGCAGCTGTAGTAATTACACAGGGCACCAGATGGTAGCACGTAAACACAGCTTAGAGAGCCAGGTGGGCACTGGGCTTTTCCCACTGGGGTTCCAGAGTGGCCTCTCTCCTTCCAAGGTCTGGGCCCAGTCTGTTTGGGGGAGTGTCAAATGTGGATGGGAGCTGTTGGAGGCCCAGAAGGTTGCTGGAGAGGGGTAGACACCAGGGCAGCCCCTCAGAACGCCCTACCTCAGCCCAGAGCAATGGGTGTGTTGTAGGCACTTGATGTGTTCAGGCATCATCTCCAGATTTTAACAAGTGGCACAGCTGTAACAACGCCAATGAGCTGATAGGAGCCCTGATTACCAACAGTCTTGAAAGAGAGGGACTGAGAGAATGCTTGCAAAGTTCTTTTTTTTTTTTTTTTTTTTTTTTTTTTTTGAGACGGAGTCTCGCTCTGTCGCCCAGGCTGGAGTGCAGTGGCGCGATCTCGGCTCACTGCAAGCTCCGCCTCCCGGGTTCATGCCATTCTCCTGCCTCAGCCTCCCGCGTAGCTGGGACTACAGGCGCCCGCCACCACGCCCGGCTAATTTTTTGTATTTTTTAGTAGAGACGGGGTTTCACTGTGTTAGCCAGGATGGTCTCGATCTCCTGACCTCGTGATCCGCCCGCCTCGGCCTCCCAAAGTGCTGGGATTACAGGCGTGAGCCACCGCGCCCGGCCGCAAAGTTCTTACTTAGTATAATCTCAGCACATGGGAAAGACTCCATACATGCTGGCTGTTGTAATAGGATCACAGTCCTGCTTACACTTTTATTATTATCAATAGGCAAAAAGCACACACCCTAGAGATTTTTCAAGGTTCCTTGAGGACAGGATGGATGTCAGGTGTGGCCATCAGCCCCAGCGCTGAGAAGGGCTTATACAGACAGAATCTTCAGGTGGTATGACGACTTAGCTTCCCTGGCCTTTCTCCCCACTTCTGCCCAGCGGTCATTACCTACCTGAGGACCTTCTAGTCATTATCGTGGAGAGGGGGACAAAGGAGGAAAATGCAGGTAGTTGAACCTGAGAGATGGTGCCAAATTGTCTTTTAATAACAGTTTTTTCTTCGAAACAACACGGAAATGCATGTCTGCACAAACAGGGAGAGGATCCAGGAATTAGGAAGCCCCAACAAGAGTGCCAGGGGCACCCCAGAAAACCAGACACAGGCTATGGCTAACCTTCTAACCTTCTCACTTCGTAAAAACAGAAGAGAACAAGTTCCTTCCTCAACTTGATACCTTAGTGTTTCTTGTGAATACATTTCCTGTGTCTAGTTCATCTTACTTTATAAACACAGACATCTGCTTTCAGTTTTGTTAAGAATGTGCTAAGAAACTCAGTTGAAAAACGCAATAAAGGATCCACAGAGGTCTGTCCTCACAGAACAAATCAGTGTTCAAACTAGTTCTGGAGGGAAACATTCAACATAGAGATGCCACAGGACTACAAGCCAGCATTCCTGCTTGCTGAAGAAAGGCAACACTCGACACCCATGACCATCGATCCCATCTATTGGGGTGGAGGGTGGGGAATGCCTTCCATTACAGACTCGGTGTGACCTGTCTTCCCCATCCTCCCACGAGGAGTCAGAGCCTTGGGAAGATGCCCGCAGAGTCATCACCACTGCATCCTCATCATGACCTGTATCTGTAGATTTTTCTCCCTTCAAGTACTATAATTTCCCATGGAACTCTGCGCTTTCTATTGGCTGACATACAGTATGTGCTTACTATGTGCTAGACATTGTACTAAGCAGTTTACATGGATTATTTCACTCTATGCTATTAGGGAAATAGTCTTATTGTGCCCATTTTACAGATGGAAAAACTGAGGCTGTCGATGGATGGATGGATGGATGGATGCATAGATAGATAGATAGATGAATGGTGGGTAAAGCTGAGATACAAACCCAGTCTTAACCATTAAAACTGCCTTTATGAATAATAATGTAAGACAAAATAAATTTGAACTTCTTTCATTCAAGTCTACTGATCGATAGTGATAATAAAATAATAATCGTATCAAACACTTATAACAATCTTATAAGATAGGAGCCATAATCATATCTGTTTTACAGAAATGCCTAAAGTATTACTGGCCCTTTCAATGAAACCACATGCAGAAGAAGGAGAAACATACACAGACACACAGGCACACAGAACAGAAGCAGTCACATGTGCATTTGGAGCTGGATGCAGAAGTATACTTACAGGCAGAAGCAGATTGCCTTAGGTTGAGCTGTTGTAACAAAATACCATAGACTGGAAGGTGTTAACCAGGTGGATAGATTATCCCTCTATCCATAGATGGCTTAAGCAACAGACATTCATTTCTCATAGTTCTGTAGCCTGGGAAGGTGCCAGCAGATCTGCTTCTTTTGAGAGCTCTTTCCTGGCTTGTAGACAGCCACCTTCCTGCTGTGTGCTCACATGGCCCTTCCTTGGTTTATGTAAATGGGAAGAGAGAAAGCTCTGGTGCCCCCACTTATTATAAGGGCACTGATTTCACCATGTGGCTCCCATCCTTGTGGCCTAATCTAGGCCTAATTACCTCTGGAAAGTTCCACCTGCAAATATCATCATATTGTGGGGTAGGGCATCAACATATACATTTTGTGGGGGACACAAACATTTAGCCCATAACATAGATCTTATGTGGAAATCACAGAGGGATAGCTACACACAGAAAGTGGATCCTAATCATCCATCCATCAATCCACCCTTCTATCCATTGATTCATATGGTCACTTACTTACCCACACACCCATCCATCCATCCACCCACCCATCCATCCATCCATCCATCCACCCATCCATCCACCCATCCATCCATCCACCCATCCATCCATCCATCCATCCATCCATCCATCCATCCATCCATCCACCCATCCATCCATCCATCCACCCATCCACCCATCCACCCACCCATCCACCCTTCCATCCACCCATCCATCCATCCATGCAATTAATGTTTGTTTATTGTGCATTGCCCTGAAGCCAGCAAGACCACGAACCCACTGGGAGGAACAAACAACTCCAGACGCGCTGCCTTAAGAGCTGTAACACTCACCGCGAAGGTCTGCAGCTTCACTCCTGAAGCCAGCGAGACCACGAACCCACCAGAAGGAAGAAACTCCGAACACATCTGAACGTCAGAAGGAACAAACTCTGGACACGCTGCCTTTAAGAACTGTAACACTCACCACGAGGGTCCGTGGCTTCGTTCTTGAAGTCAGTGAGACCAAGAACCCATCAATTCTGGACACAGCATGATCTCAGCTCACTGCAACTTCTGCTTCCTGGGCTCAAGCAATTCCCCTGCCCCAGCCTCCTGAGTAGCTAGGATTACAGGTGTGTGCCACCATGCCCGGCTAATTTTTGTATTTTTAGTAGAGACGGGGTTTCACCATGTTGGTCAGGCTGGTCTCGAACTCCTGACCTCATGATCTGCCCGCCTCGGCCTCCCAAAGCTCTGGGATTACAGGCATAAGCCACCGTTCACTACATATTCTGAAAGCTTAAACACCTGCGAGAACTCAGAAAGAAAACGCACATGGATTGAGAACAGCATTAAGTTCTTTCCCAATAAGTTATTTCCCGATTTATCTGCATTTGTCTGAGTAAAGAAATACATTTCTAGTTGCAAAGTGAAATTATAAGCAGGTTCTTTCCCTTCAAAATGATTTTTCATCCTTCCAAGACCCAGTGGGAAAATATGGGAAGAATTCATTTCCAAACAAAGCAGTTAAAGGTTACAACTTCTAATCATCAGGAGCCAAAGCCTGCTCATGTATGCTGATGGTGGACAGGGATGCAGGGGTCCTCAGGGAACTCATGTACCCCCTCCTCTGGTCAGTGGAGGATCATTGCATTGACCAGTGAACCTCAGCAGTTTCAATGTAGCAATGCAGATGTCCATGGGCTGTGCTGCTGAGATGGCCTTTGGGTCTTCCCTCTTATGAGAGGGCTGAGTGTGGCCCTTATCCTTCTAAAGAGAGGTCTACAAAGCAGCTGGGCTGGGGTTACAAATTCATAGAGAATAGGCAGACAACTATGGGCTGGAGATGCCCAGGAAAAAATATCCACTGGCCTTTTAAAATACTAAGCCAGGAGCCAATCACATATTTATATTAAAAATAGCAAGCTGCCCAAATCCAAATGATTTATTGCAATCAAGTGGCAACAGCAGACTTCCTACCTGGAGATATCAAATACTTAGTGGGTTATTTAAGTAACCAAAGCAAAAAAGTCTCATTACAAATAGGTATTTATTATGTGGACAAAGGGGTATTGTCCTTGCACTCTCTTATTAAAATACTCTTCAGTGAAATAGTTATCATTAATCCCATATCATAGACGAATAAACTGAGGTTCAGTAAGTTAAGAAGTTACTCAGTTGTTTTAAACATTTGCCAAATCAGACGACTCCCTTCTCTGAAATAGGCCTATTTTTTTCTCTCTCTCTCATGGAAAAATTTAAATTACACATAAATTGGGAGAATATACAAGAACTCTCCATGTACCTATCACGCAGGCATAACAAGCATCAAGTCATGGGTCTCTCTCTGTCACGCAGGCTGGAGTGCAGTGGCGTGATCATGGCTCATTGTAGCTTTGACCTCCTGGGCTCAAGCAAGACTCTTGCATCAGTATCCCAAATAGCTGGGACTACAGGCACCTGCCACCATGCCCAGCTAAGTTTTGTATTTTTTGTAGAGACAGGGTTTTTTCATGTTCCCAGGCTGGTCTCAAACTTCTGGGCTCAAGCAATTCTCCCACTGTATTAGTCCATTTTCATACTGCTATAAAGAACTGCCTGAGACTGGGGAATGTATAAAGGAAAGAGCTTTAATTGACTCGCAGTTCAGCATGGCTGGGGAGGCCTCAGGAAACTTACAATCATGACAGAAGGTGAAGGGGAAGCAGGCACCTTTTTCACAAGGCGGCAGGAAGGAGAAGTGCTGAGCGAAGGGGAAACAGCCCTCTAAAATGCCCTCAGATCTTGTGAGAACTCACTCCCTATCACGAGAACAGCATGGGGGAACAGCCTCTTGCATGAGGCAGAGCAAGACCGCATCTCCTAAAAAATGGAGGGCATGGGGAGGGACTGATTTCTCTTTGCCAACCTAGGCCCTTACAATTGGCCGTGGGACTTCCAGTCATAATTCTAAGTGAGGGTTTCAAGCACATTTAATGAGCACTTTCTTATTTATTCTTTAACAGAAACATTAAAACTGCAAAGGAAGAATAATGTTTAGATGGAGAAGTTTCTCCCAAAATTTGCCAAATATTATCCAGTGTCTTTTCTTACTGCAGTATGTATAACTTATCTTCTGACAAAGAAGATGTATTACTGTGACTTAATACCAACACAACAGACACAGTTTGTTCATCCTATTTGTTCTTCACCAGAAAGGAAAGAACATTACCCATATTTAACTGGAGGAACGTCTGACCAAGGCCATTGCAGAACATAAATTTCTCTCAGCAAGCATAAGCGGAAATTCAGGCCCACCAGTTTTTGTATCAGTTTGCTGTAATAACAAATGGCTCTGGTAGCAGAGGAAAACTTTTTCCTCTATTCTTTCATGTTCCATGCCTGAGGCCTGTGAATTAAACTGACAAAGACAGATTAAAAAGAGGAAAACGTGAGAGTTTATTTATGCATGTAATACATATACACACAGAAGTCAGTACGTAACTCTGATTTCAGTGAGTGACTAACTCAAAGGAGTGGATAGACAGGCTTACATACCACCTTAGAAGGGAATGAGTAGGAAAAGAAAGGCACTTATGTGAAAACAACGACTTTTCAGAGAGGTAAATGGGGCTGGGTGTGGTGGCTCACTCCTGTAATCCCAGCACTTTGGAAGGCTGAGATGGGAGGATCGTTTGAGCCCAGGAGTTCAAGACCAGCCTGGGTAAGACAGTGAAATCCCATCTTTATAACAAATACAAAAATTAGCCAGGCATGGCGGCACGTTTCTGTGGTCCCAGCTACTTGGGAGGCTGAGGTGGGAGAATTGCTTGAGCCTGGGAGGTTGAGGCTGCAGTGAGCTGTGATCACGCCACTGCACTCAGCCTGGGCAACAGAGCAAGACCCTGCCTCAAAAAAAAAAAAAAAAAGATAAATGGGTTTTGAGGAGAACAAACAGGAGATAAGGAAGTTTGTGATAATGTTTTTCTATACAGTTATGAGTGATATGCCTCCTCTTTCATGTCTCCTTCAGGACAATGAAACTTCCCTGGAGAGAGGATTTGGGGTCGGTTTATTCACGGTCTCTTTTCTTGAAGTAGATCCACCCTGAAGAAGCATTTATGACAGCCTTATTTTCCAGAAGTTGCTGCTTTTAGTCAGATAAGAGAAGCTCTAAGAAGGCTTTTTTTTTTCTCTAACTGTTGAACTGAAATGCCTTTTGCTTAAAATAATCTTTATACCATCTCTGGGGTTCCGAGTGGGTTTCTCCATCACCAAATCTCATTAGCTCCTAACTGTAAAAATCTGTTTCTCACTCAGACCACACATCGGCTATGTCCTGCTGACAGTGCTGCTCCTGTGTCCTCTTCATTCCTGGACTCAGTCTGAAAGGGCAGCCATCAGACTTGTCATTTTGTTGTGGCGAAGGAAAAGAGAAATGACTGAGCCTTGCTGTTTCTGAGAGCTGCTGTTTGGATGTACAGTTTATCACTTCTACTCACTACCATTGGCCAAAGCAAGTCAGTTGGCCAAGCCCACTATTAGTGGCAGCAGAGAGGTCTACGCCTTCTATAGACAGGTCATGGCAATGCTCAGGGAAGCTGGTAAGGAAATCTTACTGGTAAAGGCAGTGAACAATTGGAAACAATACACTAATACAATTTATCAGTCGCCAAAGGTTTACTCTTGCCTTTCCATTCTGCTTAGAAAAGTTTCAGAGAAGTAAGGCTTGAATTGGCCTTTCAAGGATGATTCCAGGCAGGGGTGAAATAGATGCTAATGCAGGAATATTTGGAAAATAAGAAAAAATCCCAAAAGGCCAGGTCACATGGAGTGGAGAGAAACGGTGACAATAAAGTTGAAGATTTGGTGGGGCCAAATAGTAAAATTGGGACAAATGAGACATTTTGGTTTTATGCTTTTCAAACATTTCCACCAAAGCCTTCCTGATGGCCAAGGGGAATTAGTACATTTCCTGAGGTTTAGAAAATCATCTTTGAAGGTTTGAGTGACATCTTAAAAAGTACCAAAAAGTTTGCATTCTGCTTCAGAAATATTCAATTTGGTTTTATTATGAAAACAATGTTTTACTCACCTGAAAATCTTCAAAGAAAATTGACGCCTTGGGAAGTAGCCCCATGTTCAGCCAGGTCTGTGCTCTGATTTGATATGCTTTCTGGCACCAGACTGAGTGCCCCACTGGAGAAGTCTGCTTCTTTCCCCTTTTCTCCAGATGTAAACATCTTCCAAATAAAAGGAGAAGAAAAATATGTAACCTCTCTTTGTGACATACAAGTTCTGGTATAGATTAATTTACCTTCTTAGCTATATTGTTTCAATCCCTTTTTCTTTGGCTATTTATTGTTACTCCATCTGTTTGCCCATTACAAACGGGGAATTAAACTCTGTCGTTGTGATTATACTTCCATCAGCCCATTTCTCCCTTCATTCACACGTGTTGTTACTGCTGTCTGGAATATATTTGCATAGTGCCTTCCACTTTGTCCCTTGTCTTCCAAAACAATCCCTATTTACCTTTTTAAACCACCTCAGGCTGAGAGCAGTGGCTCACACCTGTAATCCTAGCATTTTGGGAGGCCAAGGCAGGCAGATCACCTGAGGTCAGGAGCTCGAGACCAGCCTGGCCAACGTGGCAAAACCCCGTCTCTACTAAAAAATACAAAAATTAGCTGGGCATGGTGGCACACGCGTGTAATGCCAGCTACTTGGGAGGCTGAGGCAGGAGAATCACTTGAACCTGAGAGGTGGAGGTTGCAGTGAGCTGAGATCATGCCACTGCACTCCAGTCTAGGCAACAGAGTGAGACTTTGTCTCAAAAACAAAACAAACCCACCTCACCACCTCTGTGAAGGCTTCCCTGATCCCGCCATGCTAGTCACTCCCATCCTGGGGAACTGCCACTGTGCTACTGTGTGAACAGAAATACGGCAGCATCTACAGAAACTAAAAATGCAAATACCCTTTGATCCACCAATTCCACTTCTAGGAATCTTTCCTACAAAATATTTGTTCTGTGCGCGAACGTGTATGTACAAAGAATGCCCAGCGAACTGGAAAGCGAAGGGACTGTCCATCAATGTGAGGATTGTGAAATAAGCTACGGCACCAGAATACTATGCAGCCATGAAAAAAATGAAGTACGTATATGTACAGATCACCCAGATTTTGTTAAGCCGAAAGGTGAATCACAACATATTATATAATTAAAACATACAATGCCATGAAAACTTCATATGAGTGCAAAGTGTTAGCAGAATGCGTATTAAATTGTTACAGTTGTCACAACTATAGCACAAAGGAAGTTGAGGTTGGTGGTAACAGTGCTGTAGGACTTCACTTTTTACTGCAGGCAATTTAGGGTTGCTGAAATCTTTTATGACTAGAGTATATTTGGATATTGTTTGCCATAATTAAACAAACTAAAATGCCTAAAACTAAAGTAAAATAATACCAATTTTTTATTTTATTTTATTTCATCTTTTTAAGACAGGGTTTTGCTTTGTTACCCATATTGGAGTGCAGTGGCACCACCATGGCCTACTGCAGCCTCAACCTCCCAGGCTCAAGTGATCCTCCCACCTTAGCCTCCCAAGTAGCTGTGACTATAAGCATGCACCACTATGCCTGGCTAACTTTTTTTTTCCCAATTTTTGTAGAGACGAGGTCTCACTATTTTGCCCAGGCTGGTCTCTAACTCCAGAGATCAAGCAATTCTCCCACCTTGTCCTCCCAAAGTGCTGGAATTACAAGTGTGAGCCAACACTCCCAGCCTCCAATTTATTTTAGCATATTTATAAAATTCAGAAAAAATGAAGAAGATAATAAAAATCACCAGTAGAATTGTTACTTTCTGAAAACAAAATCATTTAAAAGTTGGTCATGTGCAATATTCTTTTCTTTTGATAAGCTTCACTCTGAAATTAAGACACCCAGAAGAGAGTATTTTATGAAACTTACCTCTAAATAGCTTTCATTGGTTGACTTAATTTTTTTAGCAGCTAATAAAGTACAATCTCAAAACACTGATGGTAATCACAACTGACTACAAAACTGTTGAGGGAAAATTATGATAGAAACCTGGGCTACTAAGAGTTCTAATGCAAGATAAATTTCTGGACTTGTGTTTAAAAGAGAGTTTGACTAAAACTAATGAGTTTATATGACCTAATTCAACCAATCACATTTGGCATTCCTGTAGTTTATTACCCGCTTTCATCAAATCAATAATCTTGGTTATATAAAGCATGCTTCAGTCGTTTCCATTTTCTTTTGTCATCAGGAGTACTGGGTAAGAGCTGGAGTAACTAATGGAAATTCCTTTCATTCTTCATCAAGCTGAGTTAGAGGTTTCCTGAAGCTGAGTTGCTATAACCCTATAAATTGTCAAAAGCCTCACCCCAGAAGGCTACGCACTGCAACGTTCTTCCCCAACGTACTTGGCCTTATGCATGCCCTGTGCTGCATTCTTCTTTATTAGCACTGTTATATTATTTATTTCAAAAGTCACATTCATTTTATAAAGCGTCTTGGGACTAGGATGCTTTTCCAATCCACTTTTGTTTGGATGACTATCCCATTACTGTATTTATGCCCCAATAACACCAAGAAATCATCCCTGAGGGCACCATGTAACACGTATAATGTTATCAGATTTAGAGGTGCTGGGCACTCCTGTGATCTGTAAGGAACACCCACTACTGTCCTTGTGGAGAAAATGAGGCCCAAGGCAGTTAGGTCACTTGTCCAGCTCATAGCCATCAATGTCTGATGGATTTCCAACAGCAAAAGTTGTTTTGCAGCCAGCCAGGCACTTGGTAGTGCGTGCCTATAATCCCAGCTAATGGGAGGAGTTCAATTCCAGCCTGAGCAACATAATGAGACCCCATCTCTCTCTCTCTTTTTTTTTTTTTTTTTTTTTTTGAGACGGAGTCTCTCTCTGTCCCCCAGGCTGGAGTACAGTGGCGCGCTGTCGGCTCACTGCAAGCTCCGCTTCCCGGGTTCAGGCCATTCTCCTGCCTCAGTCTCCGGAGTAGCTGGGACTACAGGCGCCCGCCACCACGCCCGGCTAACTTTTTTGTATTTTTAGTAGAGACGGGGTTTCACCATGTTAGCCAGGATGGTCTCAATCTCCTGACCTCGCCATCCACCCGCCTCGGCCTCCCAAAGTGCTGGGATTACAAGCGTAAGCCACCGCGCCCGGCCAACCCCATCTCTTACAAAAAAAAAAAAAAAAAAATGTTGTTTTGCCCCAGCAGCAGAATGGATTCTGATTTAGGGGCAATAAGATGTCTGTTAATGGAGATAGATGAAGAGGCAGGCTGTTTCTGAATCCCTGTGCCTGTTTTAAGTCTTTCTGTGCCATTGCTTAAAAGCCTTATTGAAAAATAATTTACATGCCATAAAATTCACTCATTTTAAGTGTACAATTCAATGATCTTTACTACATTTACAGAGCTGCACAGCCATCACCACAATCCTATTTGAGAACATTCTCATCACCTTAAAAGATCCCTCATGTCCATTTGCAGTTCATTTCCCCCAGAAGAAACTACTTGCATTGTAATCCTTTTCTTGGGGTCTGATTCTGAGGGAACCCAAAAGAAGACACTCCCTGCCACGGTGTGCAATACATACTGAGCCTAATGCGGACGCCCATTCCACTCCAACCTAGTTCTGCCACGCTCATCAATCATTCCCGACACATCATAACCAGCTGCTATCATTAAAAAACAGATAATAACAAGTGTTGGTGAAGATGCAGGGAAATAGGAACCCTCATAGCCCACCAGTGGGATTGTAAAGTGGTGCAGCTGGTGTGGAAACCAACCTGGCGAGTCCTGAAAAGGTTAACACAGAGTCATCATGTGGCTCCACCACTCTGCTGCATGGTAGATACCCAAGAGAACATATGTTCACACAAAAACTTCCAGACATCTCTTCCTAGCAGCATTATTCATAAAGGCCCCAAAGTGAAAACAACTAAAAGTCCATCAACAGATAAACAGATAAAACAGAGAGGACTTCCTTATTTTGCTGACTCAGGTTGACCCCAATCTGTTGTTTTTTGGAACTCTGCTCCATCTCAAAGTTTGGTTTGATTAGGTGGAACTTAGCACAAGTGACTCTATCCTGGTTTGGTCTGGTCTACTGGGGGCTACCTAGTGTAGGAGGCAAGTCCAAAACAGTGGACTCCCATAAACTTTTTTTTTTTTGAGACAGAATCTCACTTTGTTGATCAGGCTGGAGGGCAGTGGCATGATCTTGGTTCACTGCAACTTTAAGCTCTTGGGGCTCAAGCAATCCTCCCACCTCAGCCTCTGGAGTAGCTGGGACTACAAGCACATGCCAACATGCCCAGCTAATTCTTGTATTTTTTATAGAGATGGGGTTTTACCATGTTGCCCAGGCTGGTCTTGAACTCCTGGCCTCAAGCGATCCTCCTGCCTTGGCCTGCTGAAGTACAGGGATTATAGGTTTGAGCCACTGCCCCCAGCCTTTATATACCATTTTAACGAAGGGAAATAGATTGTGGAGAGGCGACTCAACAAAGGAGAAAGGGAGGCAGGGTCTGGGCTTCTAGGGGTGGAAAATTGTGGAAAGGTGACTAGGAAACATATGGTGAATAAGGTTTGTTTTGCAGATAAAAGCCATTTGGAATTAGTCTCCTCGTGGTATGAGAGACATCAGAAGAGGTGGATACTTTACAAATGGAATTTTATGTCACCTTTACAAAGGGAAATTTATGGCCTACTTGGAAACAGCAGAAGGAAAGAGAGTTCCTTTGGTGTCTGCTGTTTCTTAATTGCCCTCGACTCGAAATAATCTTATGCCACAGTGGCATATTTTGGAGGTGGCATATTCTGATCCCCTCCAAAAGACTGGAATGGAGCAACAAGAGGAGCTGAATCCACTTGCCAGTCCAGTTGCTAATCCATAGAAGCCAGGTAGTTCAATCAATTAAAAAAAAAACACACGATTCCAGATCGCTTTCTTTGTGCACTTAATTAGTAACCCTGCATGGTAAGCAAGGCACTGTCTGGCAAGGACAGTCACAGGCAAGATGCCCATCCACTGTCAACATGATGATGCCATGTTAGGACTAATATTTTCATGAGCTCAGAAATGGGTGAGGGTGAGGGGTCCCAAATTAGAGTGCATGGCCTTCTGGTGAGTCTCAAGAATTGGAGGTGTGAAAAGAATTTGTTTTTTATTATTGAGCACAGCGCTAGGGCTTGAAACTGGGAGCCAGTGGTGTGGCTCTGCTGGTCAGAGAGTTTTCCCTGAGCAGCCTGCTGGGAGTGAAATTGAGCAGGAGCCACTGCACTGGTCAATTTGCCTCCCAGCAGGCCCAGGGCTGCAGACCTAAAGCCAGCCTGAGCCAGGGAGACTGAACCTGGACCGGGGCAGGAGGAGGAGCGTGGGTTGGGCTGCGCTTCACGGCTGGGGCTTTGTTGCAAGATGCATTGATTCTTAGCAAACTGCTTCGCTTGTCTCTGGAGCCTGAAGCTTTTCTTCCAGAACCCAGAACCTTGATTTTTAGTGATCTCACAACAGGCCTGGGCCACAGCAGGATGGTTTCTGTATGATCTAAGTCTTGGAAGCAGGAAATAAAAAAGGAGAAAAATATTGCTGCACACACCTTCAGTGGTAGAAAAAAAAATGTGTATTCCAATGAAAAACTATGCGTCATCTCTAACCCACTCTTATGCCTTGTCAGAGTAGGATTTTTTTCATTCTGATTCTGAGTCATATTCTGAGCTATTTTACAACTCTGCAAACTACAGATAACAGAAAACAGCCATGTGAATTCTGTCCTGTCTGATAGAGGTCTGTCTGACTCCCCTCTCCAACCTGTTAAAAAGAAACAGTTTTTAGGCCGGGCGCAGTGGCTCACGCCTGTAATCCCAGCACTTTGGGAGGCGGAGACAGGCAGATCATGAGGTCAGGAGATCGAGACCATCCTGGCTAACAGGGTGAAACCCGTCTCTACTAAACATACAAAAAATTAGCCAGGCGTGGTGGCGGGTGCCTGTAGTCCCAGCTATTTGGGAGGCTGAGACAGGAGAACGGCGTGAACCTGGGAGGCAGAGCTTGCAGTGAGCCGAGATTGCACCACTGCACTCCAGCCTGGGCGACAGAGCGAGACTCCATCTCAAAAAAAAACAAAACAAAACAACAACAACAACAACAAAAAGAACAGTTTTGCCTCGCTCACAATTCAACAGTTCCTTTACACCCATATCAACTTGTACTTCTTGACTTCTTTTTTGAGCCCATTGTAAAATCTGCCTGAATTCCTCATCAAAGGAGGTAAATAAAACACTTAACATGTGTGTGTTGTAATATTTGAATGAGACTCTTGATTTTATCTTTTCCTGAAAATTATCTTTAAACAGCCCCACCCTGCTTCTTTCTATGCCTTTCTAGGATCATGAGGTCACATGATCTGGGTAGGTGTCCAAAGGGGAAAGTGTGTATTTTGGGGGAGCAGGAATGAATGGGGACTCACATTGACTAGATACTTAACTGTCTACTATGACTTTATAAACACAATTTAATTTAATTTTCTCCTTTCTTTCTCTTTCTTTCTTTCTTTCATCTCTTCTTTCCTTTCTTTCTTTCTGTATTAGTCCATTTTCATGCTGCTGATAAAGACATACCCGAGGCTGGGAAGAAAAAGAGGTTTAATTGGACTCACAGTCCCACATGGCTGGGGAGGCCTCAGAATCATGGCGGCAGGTGAAAGGCACTTCTTCCATGGCGGCAGCAAGAGAAAAATGAGAAAGATGCAAAAGTGGAAACCCCTGATAAACCCATCAGATCTCAAGAGACTTATTCACTACCATGAGAACAGTATGGGGGAAACCACCCCCATGATTCAATTATCTCCCACCGGGAGATCCTTCTCACAATACTTGGGAATTAGGGAGTACAATTCAAGATGAGATTTGGGTGGGTACATGCAGCGAAGCCATATCACTTCCTCCCTTCCTCCCTCCCTCCCTCCCTGCCTCCCTCCCTCTCTCTCTCCCTCTCTTTCTTCTGTTTTTTTTTTTTGTTTTTTTTTTGTTTTTTTTTTTTTTAAGAGATGAGGTCTTGCTTTGTCACCTAGGCTGAAGTACAATGGCATTCATTGCTCACTGCAGCCTCGACCTCCTGGGCTCCAGCAATCCTCCCACCTCAGTCCCTCAAATAGCTGGGACTACAGGTGCATGCCACTATGCCCAGCTTGAATTTGATTTTTAAAACAACCACATGCAACAGCAATTGCTACACCATTTTTTCGAGTAGGAAACTGATGTTCAGAGTTAATTTCAGAGACAAGTATTTTGTGGGGATAAGTATTATTTCAGTGATAAGCATTATGCAGAGATAATGTTCAGAAAGAAGTAATTTGCCCTATGCAGAGGCAGAAAAGGTATGATACCTCTCCTCAGCTATCATAAGGGCCATAGTTGAAACTCCTATAATGAAAGAGGGAGTTAACAAGGGAAAAGCTTAACAGATTAATTTAATCAAAGTTTTATATGATACAGGAGCTTTCAGAAACGAAGACCCAAAGACCCAAGGAAAACTGTTTTTATGCCTCTGTTCAATGAAGAATGGACAGCCATGTAAAAATGCGATTGGACAGAAGAGAGTGATCGAATTGTAATAGACAGACAGCAGAAACCCAGCAAGGCTTGTCTGTTCAGATGCTTCTTGGCCTCTCTGTAGCAGTCCTTCCTCCTGGGTATGGGGCAGCACCTCTGGAATGAGGGTCTTCCAGGGAGGAGGGAAGAGAGAGAAGGGAAAGCGTGGCCTCCTAGGCTTTAAGGCTTGCTCTAGGAGAGAGGAGTTTGAATTTCTATGATCTGCCTTAGGGAAGAGGAATTCTGGTTTCCATGGCTTGTTTCAGGGGAGAATGAGGGATAGGAGACAGGAAGATGGAAGAAGGTCTTAGAGCAACTTTGCTTCTGAGGCTTTTACAATCTCCTTTAGTTCAAGGTACTCAGCATGCCAAGGCACCAGATTTAGAAGCATCATTTTCTGAGCCCCAGTATTCCCCTGTCTGAAACTTCTTGGGAAAAGTCCAGAAATGGGGTTGGTGGATTGTTCCACAGGCCACTGAACCAGTCTGTCAGTTCCACAAATAGTTCAGTTCAGTTAAACACTTAACAGCTGTGTCTCATTTTAGGAGGTGGTTTTGCAGATGGGCTTCCACCTCTATGTGGTTACAGCAATCAAGTATTTAAGAAGAGGCATTTCTATGAAAACAAGGAAAAACAAAGATTTGTGATTGGAACAAACTATAAACTCAGTTTTTGAGTCCAGAGGGCAGCCAGTTAAGGGGATTTTTAGATGTTAGGCTCAAAGCATCTTCAGCTGGAGTAAGACCAGTCAGTGGGAATCTGACAGATTTTCCTGGTCTGCAGTTGGCATCAGGTGTCTTAGTGAACTTTCCGAGTAGTTCATACAGTAACACCATGAGGCTGTCCATAAATAAGCTATTGAGGCGCTTTCCCTGAAGTTTACAACAAGTGGCCCAACTTAAGCTCGCAGGGATCCGGAAAGAGAGTGGTCTTAATTTCAATAATTCCAAGCCAGGGGACGGGAGGAAAATTGGAACATTTGTTTGGAGAGTTGTAGTCAGATATTGGAGGAAACTAAAAAATTTAGGATTCAGTCTAGATTTTAGGTAGATAATGAACCCACAAAAACAATGAGGTAGAGTCTAATAATGAGTGAAGTATAGTCTCTTCCACAACAATTTTTCTCTCTAGAGTCACTCCCATTTCTACCAAAGATAATCAAAGGAAGACTGATTTGTTTGTAAAATAGGTTTAGTCTCATGAAAGTTGGCCTGATTATTTACATAGGTGCAGTGAGAATAGTGATGGGCCACGTAAAATTTGCTTTGCTGGAACTTTTGATAAGAAATCTCAAGCTGGACCTCCCAAGGTTAGGAAGCCAAAGTAAGGACTACCATCAGACTATGTCTATAACACTTATAGATTTGGGTGAATTCTTCTCTTCTCGATGGCCCCAAAATATCGTGAGGTTCCTGAGCCATCCAAGAAGTGACAATCCTTACTCACCTGTAAGGCTGGGAACCCTCAGGCCATTTTTTCCAAGGGCATCTTTATTAGCTCCATAAAGTCAACCTTAGTTCCTTAAAGCTACCTGGTCATATCTGAAAATATGACATTCTAGTCAAAGCCTTGGTAATATAACCAGGGTTTCCAATTGTATCCTGTTACAAGGAGAACACAGTCTAATTAAAGTTAGGCAAATAACTATATTACCATATAAATAAGAATACTCACAAATAGCTACTACATTCTGGAGGGATGAGGTAGGGAGAAAAAGTA
Source organism: Gorilla gorilla gorilla (assembly GCF_029281585.2). NCBI lineage: Eukaryota > Metazoa > Chordata > Mammalia > Primates > Hominidae > Gorilla > Gorilla gorilla. The sequence goes on along the minus strand of NC_073238.2, from coordinate 114,161,717 downwards.
AATGCCTCCATTTTTGTTCATAAAAATATACTTCACCAAATTGATGTAAGCTATAGGTAGCTTAAAAGAAAAAAGTTTTCTGGGCCAGGAGTGGTGGCTCACACCTGTAATCCCAGCACTTTGAGAGGCCAAGGCGGGTGGATCACTTGAGGTCAGGAGTTCAAGACCAACCTGGACAACATGGGGAAAACCCGTCTCTACTAAAAATACAAAAATTATTTAGGCATGGTGGCGCTCGCCTGTAGTCCCAGCTACTTGGGAGGCTGAGGCAGGAGAATCACTTGAACCCGGGAGGCAGAGGTTGCAGCGAGCCGAGATCGCGCCACTGCACTCCAGCCTGGGTGACAGAGTGACTGTCTCAAAAAAAAAAAAAAAATCAGCAATGTTCCAAATAAAAAGTCATTAAAAAATTATCCTCATAGGTTCATTTAGTCTCACATAATTAATTCTTGTTCTGGTTGATGTTGGGATAGCAGTTTCACAAAGCTACCAGTTTCTTCATTAGAGTTCTAGAAATTCTTATCCAGTCTAATGGTGTGATCTTAAAGAGATTCGAAACTTGTATTCAAGAGTACTCGTTAGTCTTTTCCATGAATCTCCATGAAGAGACACAATTTGACATGGTAGCTGATTGTAAATGCTTTTAGAGAAGAATCAAAACAATAACTAGATGACAAAGACTTGAAATAGCCACGGTTAGAATTCTGATGAAAGTTCTGATGAAATTTCTGATGAAAGTTCAGAAATTAGCAAGGAAATTTGGTTATTTTTGTGGCATATAGCATTTAACATAGTAACTAAAATTATGACCGATAACATTAGATTTCTAGGACTCTCATACAATTTTTGGAACACCCATATGAATAACACACCCATACATACAACTTGAAGTTTTAGCAACATCTATTCTTTGACAATATTTCCCATATAATTCAACTCATCAAAAAAGCCTAATCATTTTAGTATTTCTCTTTTACAAAGTAAGAGACCCCTTTGAACTTTTCAAGGACCCAGTTGGAAAATCCCAGGGTTAATTAGAGGTCATAAAGGCTTAATTTAGACTTTGATTTTGGGAAATCTGCCAAAAATGCCAGAAGGTTTAAAACACTTGATTAAATGTGATCTTGGTTATCTATTTAATTAAAGTGACAATAAAAGATTTTAAAGACATACAGAAAGTTCCATAGTTGTGAACAAAATTTAGCTCTTTTAATTGAGAAGACTAACTTAAAAATTTTTTTAAATTTTATTTTAATTTATTTATTTATTTTGAGACCAGGTTATGAGACTGACTAATTTTTGTATTTTTGGTAGAGATGGGATTTTGCCATATTGCCCAGGCTGGTCTCGAACTTCTGGCCTCAAGTGATCCACCCATCTTGGCCTCCCAAAGTGCTGGGAATACAAGCATGAGCCACTGTGCCTGGCCTCACTTTTTTAAGTAATCAAAGACCTAATAAAAGACAGCACAAGCACAAGAAATTATCTTTATAAAGCACAAAATCTGTTTCCTAGGCCAATTACTTTAAAAGGAAAAAAAAAAAACCCTTCATACATTCTCAGATCAATACCTCAAAAAAACTTTATCATTTCAACAGAGAAGAGTAAATTCCACTTTCTTTTCTTTTTTTTTTTTTTTTTTTCGAGATGAAGGCTTGCACTGTTGCCCAGGCTGGAGTGCAGTGGTGAGATCTCTGCTCACTGCAACCTCTGCCTCCCAGGTTCAAGCGATTCTCCTGCCTCAGCCACCCAAGTAGCTGGGATTACAGGCACCTGCCACCAGTCCTGGCTAATTTTTTGTATTTTTAGTAGAGACGGGGTTTCACTATGTTGGCCAGGCTGGTCTTGAACTCCTGACCTCGTGATCCTACCGCCTAGGCCTCCCAAAGTGCTGGGATTACAGGCGTGAGCCACCGCGCCCGGCCTTTTGAAACTATTTTGAAGTAGACATATATTATTATGAGACATATATTATAGGCTGGGCATGGTGGCTTATGCCTATAATCCCAGCACTCTGGGTAGCTGAGACAGGAGGATTGCTTGAGCCCAGGTTTGAGACTAGCTTGGGCAACATAGTGAGACCCCGTCTCTACAAAAAACTTAAAAATTAGCCAGGCATGGTGGTGCATGCCTTTAGTCCTAGCTACTCAGGAGGCTGACGCAGGAGGATTACTTGAGCCCAGGAGCTCAAAGCTTGCAGTGAGCTATAGCTATGATCAGGCTACTGCCCTCCAGCCTGAGTGACAGTGTGAGAACCCTGTCTCAAAAAAAAAAAAAAAAAAAAAAAAGAAGACGTATATTATAATTATTATCGAAAAATTCTTGTACAAACTTTTCTCACATCTTATTCAATTCACTTATTCTTAACAATTATTCTTGAACAGTTCATGAATATTTTAGGAGATATTAAACAAAGCTAGTCACTATCTTAAGTATTTTTCTTGTTGACATATCAGGCAAGCATCAAAAATATCACAAAAGCAAAAAAACTAAAAAGCTAAACATGGTTCTTCCCTCTCCTTTTTTTTTCCTGATAACAACCATCTCCCTGAAGTTTGTATTTTCAAAAGATAACTACTAAATTCTAGAGAAGACGGGTGGGAAATTTATGTCTCAAGGGCACAGGGAAAGCCTCTTATCAGAGGTCAATCTCACGGAGGCTGTGGACCAGATTTTAGGCTGGTGACTGAGCAGACATCTAAGGGCTGTCTGAATGTTTCCAAAGACCCATGTGAATGAACGAGACATTCATTTCTGAGAAAACTTACATTTCCCTCCAATTTGGTCTTAAGGCTCTCTGCAGAGTGGCTATAAACTCGACTTCACTACAGAATTTTGCAAGGAAGTCCACAAAGAAGCCCGGGAGAAGGTTCTGAATCTTAACTAAAGTTTAGCCGTAGAGACCAGAATCCTTCTTACCTTTTTACCTCCGATGTTTCCTTTCAGCAATTTTCTATCCACTGACCACCAGGTGGAGGTGGGGGCTCAAAGTGGAACGTATTTAAAGGTACAAGGGAGCTGCATAGAAGCTCAAAGTGGACAAAGGAGGGAGGAAGAGCGGAAGCAAAGGAAAGAAGAGGTCTTCCAGGAGCCAATTTGGGGCGATCTCACATTTCCCCGAAAAGACAAATGAAGTTCCATATTATCCTTAGCAAAAATCACACCAACAAGAAAGGAAGCGGCTGAGGGCCCGAGATGTAATTATCAGGGGTTCAAAAAGAGATTCTCAGTCAACTGAGAAGTTCCCATGGGAGAAGCAGGATCCCAAAGAGAGAACAAGAGCAGAGAGGCCTGAAAAAAAGCACAGCGTCAATATCATCTTCCAATCAAGCCGACTTCTGACCATAGAGCACTTAAAAAAAAAAAAAAAAAAAAAAAAAAAAAAAAACCCTAGCCGGGTGCAGTGGCTGACTCCTATAATCCCAGCACTTTGGGAGGCTGAGGTGGGTGGATCACTTGAGGTCAGGAGTTCGAGACCAGCCTGGCCAACATGGTGAAACCCTGTCTCTACTAAAAATAGCCAGGTGTGGTGGTGCACACCTGTAATCCATCCTACTAGGGAGACTGAGGCAGGAGAATTGCTTGAACCCGGGAGGCAGAGGTTGCAGTGAGCTGCAATCTCACCATTGCACTCCAGCCTGGGCAAAAAGAGTGAAACTCCGTCTCCAAAAAAAAAAAAAAAAAAAAAAAAAAAAAAAATCCTTTGAAATATTGCACTATCAGATTTTAACCAGGACAAACAGCAAATATTCCTGGCAGTATTGTACTTTTCCGCCTTTTTAAAAAAGAAAGAAAACCAAAGGTATCTACCAAGTGACTTGGAATCGAAACCAATAAGCCTTTTATGACTTAACCAAGGATGCGTGGAGTCTCTCTAAAGAAGCGCAGAGACACAGCCCTCTCAAGATCCAGCCCTCCCAAAGACAGCCAGAAGAAGGGGGACAGGTAACTCCCAGAGCCGGCAGCAGCTGGCACGCTAGCTGCATACGGGGTCCCACCCGCATTTCTGTTAGGCTCTCTTCTTGGTGTTTCTGTAAAACAAAGAGCACCTCTGAGAGGGAAGGGATCATAAAACAAGAGTTCTCATGCCAAGAAAAAATCACCAGAGTCACAATCCCCAAACACTAGTTCATACAAATAATTTTCTCCTGCTAATCTGAATTTGCAAAGGAAGGAATAAAGAGAAAATTTTACCTTCCATTCTCAACCGGGCACTGCAAGCAGAGATCTGGGAGAGCTGGCCTTGGTTAAAACAACTTTTAAAGAGTCTTAGATTTTCCTTGCCGGCATTCTGTCAGTTGTCCCAGCATGGCGTCTGCAGGCTTTGCCGTGGAGTCAGGTGTCTCAGGCACCCCAGGGTTGGTGGCAGAAACTGTAGGGATGGAAAAGTGTGACCCCTTTTTCCCCATCATAAGGGTCACAGACAACACGGCTCTAACAAGGCAGGTTACCCAGAGAAAAGCATAACAACTTCATTATGTATTTATTTATTTAATTTATTATTATTATTATTTGAGACGGAGTCTCGCTCTGTCTCCCAGGCTGGAGTGCAGTGGCACTACCTCGGTTCACTGCAAGCTCCGCCTCCCGGGTTCACGCCATTCTCCTGCCTCGGCCTCCCGAGTAGCTGGGACTACAGGCGCCCGCCACCACGCCTGGCTAGTTTTTTTGTATTTTTAGTAGAGACAGGGTTTCACCGTGTTAGCAAGGATGGTCTCGATCTCCTGACCTTGTGATCCTCCCGCCTAGGCCTCCCAAAGTGCTGGGATTACAGGCGTGAGCCACTGCGCCCGGCCTGTATTTATTTTTTAAAAAAGTAGAGATGGTGTTTCGCCCATTTTGCCCAGGCTGGCCTTGAACTCCCGGGCTCAAGCGATCCCCCTGCCTTGGCCTCCCAAAGTGCTGGGATTACAGGTGTGAGCCACTGTGCCCGGCCACAAGTTTATGTAATCAAAGTTTTACGTGACACAGAGCCTTCAGCAAGGAAGTTCTAAGACCAGGGAACACCGTTTTGATGCTTAAATTCAATGAAGAGTGAACAGCCATGCAGAAATGGGAGTGGACGAAAGGGTGTGATCTAACGGCGAGAGACTGCGTGGGGAACCCAGCAGGGTCCGTCTTCCAGATACTTCTCGGCCTCTCTGTGCAACATTCCTTCCTCCTGGGTGTGGGCAGAACCTCTCTGGAATGAGGGTCTTCCAGAGAGAAGGGAGAGCGATCTTTCTAGCTTTCACGGCTTGCTTTTTATTTTTAGGAGAGGAGCTCTAGTTTCTACGGCTGCCTTGGGGAAGAGGAACTCTGGTTTCTATGGCTTGTCTGGGGGTGATGGGGGCGGATGGCAGGTCAGGAAGGCAGGAGAAGGTCCGAGAGACGTTGCTTCTGAGGCTTCTTCTGAGGCCTTCCAATCTGCTTTAGCTCACGGTTCTCGGCCTGCCAAAGCGCCATACTTTGGCGCATCGTTTTCTGAGCCCCAACACCAATATCATTTAGGATTTACATTAGGATTTGAAGGCGTATCCATTAAAACCAAAATTATGCCACCCAGTTCGGTGAGGAGGGAGCCCTGCTCTATGTAGAGTTTCGGGGTTTGGGGACGATTTCTCCCCTATATCCTGACCACAGGGATAGCCGGGGGCTGGGACGCACTTCTGCGATGCTTAGGAAACTTTGCTGTCAATTCAGAGGCCTCACCCAGCATGCTGAATGTCAGAATTAGGTGGGGCTCCCCCTAGGAGTGCCTGGTCCTCCTTCTCCAATCTTGTTCTTCCAGACAGAAAGCTGCGAATTTGCCATCTCTGGAGGGCCGTGGGTTCTGGGATAGATGATGGGAGAAAGAGAAGGGGAAAAAAATGTCCTGCCTTCGAACTGGCCTCCAGGTCAAAATCGCTGCATACCATAAGCAGGTGCATAGCTCAGCAAGTCAGTTCTTTGGGATAACTGAGCAAATATCAAAGCCATCAGACTCTCAGAAAACGCTATTTGAAAGGTTTTGTTTTGTTTTAAAAGAAAAAAAGGGCTGCAGTACATTGCATACACTAAGGGCGTCTCTGGAGAATGTTCTTTTTGGGCTCGACAGGAACCTAGAAAGTCCTTCTCTCCTGCAGGGCACCCACACTGCCATCATCACTATGGATGCACACTAGTGCGTATTTTGTGTACATCTGTAACATGCTCAGGTTATTCTTTTATTATTATTATTATTATTATTATTATTTTATTTATTTATTTTTTGAGACAGAGTTTCACTCTTGTCGCCCAGACTGGAGTGCAATGGCGCCATCTTGGCTTACTGCAACCTCTGCCTCCCAGGTTCAAGCAATTCTCCCGTCTCAGCCTCCCAAGTAGCTGGGATTACAGGCGCCCGCCAGCATGACCGACTAATTTTTGTATTTTTAGTAGAGACGGGGTTTCACCATATTGGCCAGGCTGGTCTCCAACTCCTGACCTCAAATGATCCATCCGCCTTGGCCTCCCGAAGTGCTGGGATTACAAGCGTGAGCCACCGCGACCGGTCTATTCTTTATTTTAATTTCCATTTTATGCTCGTTTCGTATTTTCATTAAGACGTGGGAATTACAAAGTAGTTCCAGCTATGGGCTACAGTTTAAAAATAACTTCAACACCAACTGTTCATGTCAGCATTTTTTAATGGTATGAAAAAAGATATAAATGTATTTATTACCACTGAATTGCACACTTAAAAATGGTAAAGACGGTGAATTATGTATGTATATTTTACCTCGATAAAAAAAAAATAAGGAAAAAATGGTATGGAAAATTTAAGTCAACAAATAGGAAGGCAGGCCTGAAAGTATTTCCATATTCTGATCACATAATATTCTAAAGACAATATGAATTTAAAGCACATTTCTGTATCTGCAATAGAGGGAAATACAGTAAAATGATCAGTGTTAATTTCTGGGAAACTTTGCCTAGGTGCTCTAGTACCCTCTTCTGGATATGTTGGAGTACTGCAGCTCAGGCCGAACTTAATGGAACCCCTTTGGCATTCTGGTGAAGAAGCCTGCAGACCTCCTCCCGGAATTATGTTTTAAAATGCATAAGATAAAGAGAATAATAAGGAAAATCATTATATTGAATAAAGTTATGAAAATATCAAAATATTTAAAAACAAATTTATAAGTTATTTATTACCCAATTAAGTTAAAATATTTCGCTTTGGGTCTAATAACCACTATAATTTCAAAGTAGTGACGAGCTTAAACAACATTTGCAGATATCTGCAGCAACCATAATCTTGCATGAAAATATCCGTGATTTCTATTGGTGATAAACTTATACTCAGTGTGTCTGTGGGTTCCCTAGGGCTGCCTAAAAAGTTCCACAAACTAGGTGGTTTAAAATAATAGAAGTGTATGGTCTGACCGTTCTGGAGGCTGGAAGTCTAAGTACAACATGTCTGCAGGACCATGCTCCCTCTGCAGCCTGCAGAAGAGGAGGCTTTCTTGCCTCTCCCAGCTTGCGGTGGCCCCAGGCATTCCTTGGCTTGTGGCAGCACCCCTCCAATCTCTGCCTCTGTCTTTCTATGGCCGTCTTCTCTCTGCGTCTCTCTCTTCTTATGAGGACACCAGCAGTAATAGCATGTAAATTAATATAACAAAAATGTAATATAATAATATAATTCAGGACACCCTGAATTGTATCCCTGGAGCATAGATTAAGATCCTCTAGAAGTTATTTTAAGTTAATAAGTATTTCTCATGTTCATACTCTGTCCCCAGGAGAATCTCAAGGAATGTGAAGACATGAAAGATGCGCTTCCTTTCTTGGTAGAAGTTTTCTGTCTAAGTGGAATGAGATTTATACACGCAAAACAACCAAGAACACTACCCAGCAGTGTGAGACTTTGTGGCATGAATTTCAGTGTTTCATCCCTCCAGAGGCCCAGAGAAGGGAGAGGCTGTGTGGATGGGAGCAGTGGGGCACGTTTTAGGAAGGCCGGGGGGCTTGGTTTGGGTTTAAGATGCTGGGAGGATGGGACCCATCAGGACATATGTCAGGTGGTGGAAACAGCATGAGCCAAAATATTAATAAAATCTCAGAGAATGCAAGTTAAGCACCACAAAAAGATTTAACTCATGCAAAAATGAAACTTGGGAAAGTGTACCACATTTAAAATCAATGGATTGATCTAATCTCCAGAAATAAATAAGAAAACGACCTTGCATAATCAATTATGCTATTACAATTAACTATACACAAAATGAAAGAAGAAACATTTTAAACGCTTAAACATTGTGTAATTTCTACTTCATTATACAAATATTCCATGCAAAGGCTTAATTTCCCTAGTAGATAAGGAGCTCTAGATACAAACCAATAAGAAAAAAAGAACAACAACAAAATGGTCAAAGGAAATGACCTACCTACTCACAGATACAAGGCATAAAAGGGTCTTAAACATATAAAGAGATGTGCAATCTTACTCATAAGAAAAGTACAAATTAAAATTATACTCATGTCGTTTTTATCTATTAGATTGGCAAAGATCAAAACATTTGATAATATACTGTGTTGGCAACTCTTATCTCTTGCAGGGGGAGGGTGTAAATTGGTATAACCTCTTTGGCGGTCATTCTGGCAATATTTATCAAAATTGCAAATACACATACTTTTTGAAATCTTTTGAAAATCCACTTCTTTTTGTTGCAGATACCCTTGCATGAATGAATATTACTTTTGAAAAGGTAATTAATTGCTCTTTGGCTTGCAAAAGGCTGGAAACAAAATGTCCACATAGCACAGCTATACAGTGAAACAATAGGCAACTGTAAAAGAAAAAAAGAATAAAGGAATTCCTTTAAAACACTACTGTAGGTGGGGGAAAAATATGTTCCTTCTACCCTTCTAGGTTCTCAGCTGGGGCCCTTGTAACAAAAGACAGATGAACAAGAGAAAAGAATACAAATTTATTTAAATGTTACCTGACATGGGAGTCTTCATAAGGAAATAGGGACCTGAAGAAATGCTTAAACCTGAGTGTTTCTAGCCTTGATTTGATAGAATGCTGAGTCATAGAAAAATGTGGTAGGACAGAAAAGGTATGAGCTAAGAGTAGTAAACTGGGGGAAAGTTAGCAAGGTCTGTGCATTCAGATTGTTCCTGGGGTCCCCCTGTCTCCCTCTCACATGAGGGTCTCCTGACCTGCTTCAGGGGAAAGTCAGGGAACCCTTTCTCTACTTACCAGTTCTCAAATTCCTTCAGCTTAAAATATTCATTATGCCAAGGTACATGTTTTGGGGTAGCATCCTGAACGCCCCTCCCTCCTACGGAATGATTTCTAAGCTATCAAGAATGAAAAAAGCAGCGGTGCGTGCACGTTTTTGCTCATAGATGCAGCAGATATCCTGCGAGGATACACGTGATGCTGGTGACACTGGTTGCCACTACCAAGACCTGGGGGAGGGGCGTGCATCCTTCTGCACCTTCCGAATTTTGGACGACATCAATGCATAACCATATGCAGTAAGCTGATCACAATTTGGTAGTACTTTTGAATTACGAATGCTGTTACTAACTTGTCTTTGATACATTTATCCATTCGGCCAGTGGTTACGTAGCCAGCACAGAACAGGGGTCGATCCAGCACCATCACGGAAGGGCTGCTCTGGTCCGAAGTCTTCAGAGCTTCCGGTGTCCCAGAGTGGAGAATCTCGCACCATAAACCCTCCTCTGTCTATTATTCACTGACTTTCAACAGCAGTGGGTTACGATGCTATGAAAGTCTGTCTTTCTGCCCCTCGTGTCTTCAAATCCCCACCTCCCATAAGCAGGGGACTAAGAAACTAAGGGGTTGCCAGTGTAAAGAAGCGCTACCCTGTAGCACTGTAGAAGGATGGTGGGCACTGGGAGCCGCTGACGGCCCCGATACGATGGAGCACGGGCAGATTTGCCCTTTGGGGACAAGATTTGACGACCAGGCAGGCACCTGCTGCAATTATTCCAGTAACGTCACAGGTGAGTGAAAAGCAAACCCGTGTAGAAGAAGCTGTAGCAGCTGTCAATCCCAGGTTATCTTAATTATGCATCCGTGGACAGAACTGATAAGTGGTAACTGGCTCTCTCCTGCAGAAATGAATCAAGCCAGTGCCACACTTGAGTAGGTGCACTTGAGTAGGAACATTTGCACAGTCCTTCACATTGCAGAGACTTGCTTGCACGGTTGTCATGCCTGTTCTGCTGTTTTGGCCAAAGGTGCACAGTTCTGTCCCACTTTGTCCTGTCAAAAGCCTCTTGTCCTCGTGCTGTCAGCCTCACCTCTGATTCCAGCCCTGGGGAGGGTGAACAGCTCCAACAAGTCTCAGCTCAAGCGAGCACAGCTTGTCTGTTGCGTCCCACACGTGGTAGGCTGAAAAATGGCCCCCCAAAGGTATGTCCACGTCATAGTCCATGGAGCCTGTAAATGTGGCCTTATTTCGGGAAAAGGTCTTTGCAGATGTGACTAAGGACCTTTGGATGAGGAGAGCGTCCCGTCTTATTGCCAGATAAGCCCTGGATGTCATCACAAGAGTTCTTTTAAGACAGAGGCAGAGGAAGATGTGAGGACACACAGAGGAGAAGGTGATGTGAAGATGAGGCAGTGGTCAGAGTGACAAGCCCACGTGGCCACAAGCTTAGCTGGAGGAGGTCAGGAAGGATCCTCCCCTAGAGCCCTTGGAAGAGGGTAACAAGTATCTACAATAAACATGGGAGTGCAGGTATCTTTTCAAGATACTGATTTTGTTGTCCTTGGATATATACCTAGTAGTGAGATTGCCAGATCATAACCATTCTATTTTTCATTTTTTGGGAACCTCCATACTGCTTTCCATTATGGCTGTACTAATTTACGTTTCCACCAAGAGTGTGCAAGGGTTCCCTTTTTGTCCACATCCTCACCAACACATCTTTCATCTCTTTGGTAATAGCCTTTCTAACAGGTGTGAGCTGGTTCTCGCTGTGGCTTTAATTTGCATTGCTCTAATGATTAGTGATGTTGAACAATTTTTCGTAGACCTGTTGGCCATTCGTATGTTTTCTTTTGAGAAATGTTTATTCAGGTCCTTGGCCCATTTTTCAAATCAGAGTATTTCTTTTCTTACTATTGAGTTGTTTGAGTTCCGAATATATTTTGGATGTTAACCCCTTATCAGATGCATGGGTTTACAATATTTTTTCCTATTCTGTAGGCTATCTCTTCTCTCTGTTGTTTCCTTTCCTCCACAGAAGCCTTTTAATTGGATGCAATTTCGTTTATCTATTTCCACTGTTGTTTCCTGTGCTTTTGGGGTTATATCCAAGAAATCATTGCCCAGACTAACATCATAAAGATTTCCCCCTATATTTTCTTCTAGTACTTTTACAGCTTCCAGGTCTTATGTTTCAGTCTTTAATCCATTTTGAGTTGATTTTTGTATATGGTGTGAGATAAGAGGCATTTCATTCTTCTGCATGTGGATATTAAGGGAATTTTTATAAATGGAAGATTAAAGGACTAGCCAACTAGAAGTGTGATTATGATCACTATTAACTGGACAAAGTGACACCTATCACTTTATTCTTTTCCCATATTCTAGACTAGGGTTTATTACACCAAGGCCCATTAAAAACGCTTGGCAGAATGGAGGGAGGAAGGTGGTGCCTTGTCACATGTCCTTCGGGAATTAAATTTGGTGATGTTTTCAAGTCCATGATAATCTTAAAAAATGAGTAGGTCTTTTTTTGGACCAACTGGATGGTGCGTTCTAGGGAAGCACGATGCTTGCAGGGTCAGGCCCGTGCTGTGTTGATGGTGGGATGTGCCTGCCGATCTCCTGCCCTTGCAGGGTTTTATTTTTAATGCAGTTTCTCAAACCGAAGTCTCCTTTTATTTTTTTATTTTTATTTTTTTTAATTCACAAGAAAGTATTTTCTTTCAAAGGGGCCTGCATGGATCTTGCGTTTAAGACAGGCCACTCTAACCATACCTGGTGGGACTCGTGCAGAGGGTAAGTGGCTCAGAGAGTGGGCCTGGCCTGGGGTTAAGTCCTATACCCATTTCCTCTGTGCTGTGTGACTCTGGACCGGCAACTCAACCTCTCTGAGCTGTGGCTGTCTGCTCTCTACATGGCAATGCTAACAATAGTTACACAATAGCGTTGTCATAAATATTTCATGAGATGGGGTTTGGAAAGGGCTTCCTTAGCACAGCGCCCGCTATATAGCGAATGTTATATTATGCTCATGAATACCGGTCAGCCAGCAGAAAGCGTGGGGGTAACCACATCAGTGGTGGGGGCTGACATCACAGCAAGGAAACTGTCAGCGCCCGGGCCAGTCACCGCGTCATGCTCCCTTCCCACCACAAGGAGGCGCAGGCACGAGTTTGATTTATTTTATGAGCAAGAAGCCGGAGCGTCCGCTGGGGGGCGCAGGTTTTGCGTCCGCAGCAGGCGGCGCTCCTAGGCGTCTTGGGGTCCGCCTTCCTGGAGCCCCAGGAACAGGGTTCCGAAGTCCAGACTGTCATCGGAAGCATCAATAATAAAAATAGCTGTAATTTATTGCATATCTGCTGGGCTCTGAGTGAAGCTCTGTGTGTGTGTGCGTCTGTCTGTGGGTCTGTGTGTCTGTGTGTGTCTATGTGTGTGTATCTGTGTGCGTGTGACTGTGTGTCTGTGCGTGGGTCTGTGTGTGTTTGCGTGTGTCTGTGTGTGTCTGTGTGAGTGTGCATGTTTGTGTGTGTCTGTGTGTGCACACGTGTGCATGCAAGCACCTGTGGGTACATACATACATATATACAGACACGCATCATATGTACATATGCCCATATAATATATTCTAGGTATTTAGTATATTTCAGGGTGGAGTGCACAGCATAAACACGATGAAGAAAAATTGCACAGAGAAGCAGATATTCTCAGGACCAAAATACTTTATTTACTTATTTATTTATTGAGACAGTCTCATTCTGTCGCCCAGGCTGGAGTGCAGTGGCGTGATCACAGCTCACTGCAGCCTCAACCTCCTGGGCCCAAGCAATCTTTCCACCGCAGCCTCCTGAGTAGCAGGGACTACAGTCACATGCCACTAAGCCTGGCTAATTTATTTATTTAGTAGAGACAAGGTCTAGTTTTGTAGCCCAGACTGGTCTTGAATTCCTGGGCTCAAGTGATCCTCCTCCCTCAGCCTCCCAAAGTGTGGGATTACAGGTGTGAGTCACCGCACCCAGCCTTGAGAAATTCTTTTCTCTGAATTATCAACCTGGGTTAAAAGGTACTCATTGTCAGCTGAGAGGCCTGAAGTATCCAGGCAGCTTTCACAATAGTGTTTCTGGTGCAGGAGGAGATTTTTATTGTTCACAGGGCAGAAGTGTGAGACAGGACCCGGTATATACAGGTACTTCATCTGTTGTAAGATAAAAAGCTATTAAATGTAGCTCTGCTATAAAGAAATTCTTTTTCTTGGAGCCTTGAGAAGCCAAGCGGTTACTCTAAAATGCTCTGGGACAATTATCATGGAGACCTCAGGCAGTTGAGGAAAACAGACTCTGTGGTCTTGACTATATTTATTTTCTTCTTTGTGTTTGCAAATATGTCCCATGCTTTCTACAAGAGCATGAATTATTATAGTTTAAAGATTCACATTCATCAAAGCCAGTCCCAGCTGAGGCAGATACAGGTGAGTGATACATGATGGGGTGCATGCTGAGGTCAGGGAATCCATTCATCAGCACGTTTGTATTCAGATCTCAGTGTGTGCATAGCACTGCGCTTGGTGAGGAGGGGAGACAGGAGGCGGAGCCACAGTCCTGCCATCAAGGGGGGGGAAAGGGATGGAAGGGAAGGGACCTTTAGCATTTATTATACCCCAGACACAGTTTATACACATGTGACTCCCTTAATATTCACAAAGGACCTCTGAGGAGCTGTTATTATGATCCTCATCCTGCAGAGAAGCAAACTGAAGCCCAGAATGGGAAGCTACTCTGCCAGGTAAGAGCAAAACCTGCACCTCCGGAAGCCCTACCTGCCCTGCTCTGCCAGGCTCAGGCCCACGAAGGACTCATTAACAATGTCAGGCAGGCAGTGTGGACCATGGTAGGGGAAACGCCCCAGTGGGAAGGATAAAGGAGTTTTGGCCGTCAGTGACTCTTATTTGGGAAACCAAGAAATTGCCTGGACTTTCCCAAAGGCACAGGGAGGTTTGGACATGTTAAACTGGAGCCCACGTGGTGGCGCGCACCTGTTGTCCCAGTGACTGAGCTGGGCTTGAGCCCAGGAGGTTGAGGCTGCAGTGAACCATGGTCCTGCCACTGCACTTCAGCCTGGGCAACAGATTGAGACCCTGTCTCAAAATAAAAATAAAAATAAAAAAAAGTGGAGCCCAGCTGGAGGCAGAGACAGGCCCAGCAACGAAGAAACAGTGAGCTGAGAGGGGTGGAGAGAATGGGGTCCCTGCATGCTTGCCAGAGTTCCCCAAGGCATTTCCAGTTAATAAGTAAAATGTATTTAAAATGTGAAGACTGGCTGCCAATCCCTCACGGAACTCCCAGACTGGACTTACTTTCATCATCCTCTTGGTGCTGTCAAGCCAGGTGCGTTTCTAACAGCCCTGCTGAAAGACAGCCAATGGCGTAAGACTTTTCTTTTTTCACATAAAAACCCACTAAGCTTCCCGCAGACATCAGGCCTTTCACCTGACTCAGGGCCCGCGGTTCTCCGTGTGTAGACCTACGTTAGCAAACAGCGGCTTATCGGAACTCGGGCCCTCTGACATCAGCCAGGAAGGAGCAGGCTATGCTGCTGGGAAGTGCAGGCCTGAAAGGCTGTTTTTCTTACTGAGTGAGCAGTAAGGTCACCCAGATAACCCACTCCTGAGTCACGAGGCCTTTCTGACCTATAACTCTGGAGGGCAGCTCTGTTTATTTCTTCTTTGTGGTGACAATGTGGGTGTTACCTTGAGGAGCCCATTGAAGAAGTTCATTGAGTGAGAAGACTCGGCTGGGTCTCCGGGGCCGCTGTAACAGACTCAGGGCTGCAGTAACAGACTCGGGCCACCGTAGCAGACTTGGGGCCTCTGACGACAGAAATGTATTTCCTCGCCGTCTGGAAGCTGGGAGGACCTGGTTCAAGGTGTGGGCAGGGCTGCTTTCCCCTGAGCCTCTCCACAGCGTCTTCCACCAGGGGCTTCACGTGGTCTTCCCTCTGTGTGCGTCTGTGTTCTAATCACCTCTTCTTGTAGGGACACGAGTCATGGGACCTTTTTTAATCATAATCACCTCTTTAAAGATCCTGTCTCCAAATACAGTCCCATTCTGAGGTACTGGAGGTTAGGACTTCAACCTACAAATATGTGGGGGTGCAGTTCGCCCCTGACTTCGCTGGAAGTGATGGAGGTGATGTTGGTCAATGGTTTCCAATGCTCTGCTCTCCCTACACTGATCGGGGACTGGCCTCTGTCAGGCCTTGTGAGGTGCCTGTGCCCACCCACTGTGAGCCAAAGATGGTGGCTCCCAGAGAAGATAGTCCCAGCCCTCCCCCACTAGCCTGGAACCCATCCTTCCAGCTCAGATCACACTGTGAGGAAAGAGATCCCTAATCCAGGCAGCTCAGACACCTGCTAGGATTCTCCAGACCCCCGTGAGAGCGCACCCTGTGGTCCCGGGAGAGGGCAGAGTAAGCCATACCTCAACAGCACTCCACCTGCTCAATGGCATGAAACAGTTCCACATCTGCTGGACCTGGAGGAGGTGTCTTCCTAGGTCACCTACATGCAGGGCACCATGGCGATTTGGAGATACAAGTGCCACACACAGAGACAGAGCCACGGCCTGCCTTATCCAGCTGCCCCCAGCATTTTTTAAAAAAATAGACAGGGTCTCACTCTATTGCCCAGGCTGGAGTGCAGTGGTGCAATCACTGCTCACTACAGCCTTGCGCTTCTGGGCTCAGGTGATCCTCCTACTTCAGCCTCCAGAGTAGCTGGGACTACAGATGTGCATCACCATGCCCAGCTAATTAAAAACAATTTCTTTGTCAAGACAGGGTCTCAATACAATGTCCAGGCTGGTCTCAAACTCCTGGCCTCAAGCAGTCCTCCTGCCTCGGCCTCCCAGAGTCCTAGGATTACAGGTGTGAGCCACTGTGCTGGGCCCCTGTCAATTTTGGAAGGATCCAGTTGTGTTTCTTCATTCATTTAACACATATTTGTAGAAAGCAAATCCGTGCCAGGCATAGATGCTTGAGATTCATTAGCCAACGAAACAGACAACAACCTGTGACCTCATGGAGCCTCCATCCCTAGCGGGAGGGGTACAGCAGGGCCTTCACCCAGAGAGGCTTCCTGTGAAAACGCCCACTGAGTCCTGGGGAACTGGGAATCCCCGGCCGCTTCTGCACAGGGCTCCTGGGTGGTTTCCTGTTTCGGCTCCACAGCCGGGGGAAGTTTCTGCTGTTTGCTCCTCTGCACTCTAAGCGGAGATGTGCACACTCGCGAGCAGGGATTTTTCTGGTTCAGGAAAGTCCTGCGTCCTTGGGCGCACTTTCGCAAGTGTGAGAAAGCCAGTTCAGATGTGACTTCCCGTGAGAAACCCTGCCTGGCCTCCCGCCCTCCCCGGCACTCTCAGCATGAATCATGTCGCGTCGTCACTATTGTCTTGCTCATCTGTTCCTGTCGCATTCCCTGAGTTCCTCCCGGCGGGGTCTCGGCCTTGTTCATCTTTGGACCTGGTGGCCAGCACAGAGAATGTGCTCAATGAATGTTTGCTGGATTGAATGACACACCCTCAGGTCCAAGTGGGCCATGCCCCTCTGCCTGCAGCCTGGTGGCCGTCAGGGTCAGGGCTCCCATGCTTTCTGATACCCGGGAGGATGGGTCTCTGACCATGGGATTTTGAAATAGCAATGAGCCTGAATAACATTTTGAGATACTGGCAACAACGAAAGTGTGGAATGAAACTTCCTGTTATTTCTGCTGGCTAACACTAAGTGGTTGCCACCTATGTTCATAATACAAGGAACTGCTCAGTTTCAACGAGAGGTGAGTGAAAACAGATGTCATTGTTTTCCCATGTCAGTTCATGAGCCCTCTGGGTTGTATTCTCAGGTCGCTCGAGGGTCCACTTGTGCTCCATTTAGAACCTCCGGACTCTACCGCTCATCCCCCAAGTTAGCCTGTCACCTTTCAACTCCCAGGGGCTCAGGTGTCAGGGCCTTCGCGTTGCACCTTAGCCTTGGTGTAAGTCACGTGCCCTCAGCTCCTGCCCCTCTCCCTGAGTGATGTCCTCTCTACAGACAGAACTGGGCACTTTCTCCTGCTCCCCAGTGGACCCGAGGCACGAAAGCCTCAGCAAGCAGGGAGTGACAGGCACAGACCACAGCAACCACCGGCAGCCGGAGCAGAGTTTGCGCTCTCCCAGGGGCCCTCCTTGGTGGCTTTGTGGGGGCCTCAATGCCAGGGTTTGCATCTTTTCTTTTCTTTTTTTTTTTTTTGAGACAGAGTCTGGCTCTGTCGCCCAGGCTGGAGTGCAGTGGTGCGATCTCAGCTCACTGCAAGCTCCGCCTCCCAGGTTCACACCATTCTCCTGCCTCCGCCTCTCGAGTAGCTGGGACTACAGGAGCCTACCACCACGCCCGGCTACTTTTTTTGTATTTTTAGTAGAGACAGGGTTTCACCCTGTTAGCCAGGATGGTCTCGATCTCCTGACCTTGTGATCCGCCCGCCTCGGCCTCCCAAAGTGCTGGGATTACGGGCATGAGCCACCGTGCCCGGCCGCATCTTTTCTTTTTCTCCTTTTTCCCAACTACTGCTGTGCTTTCTGGCTTTGTGCCTTCCTTCTTCGCTTCCTCTCCCATCACTCCACAGACAAGGAGGCTCTGTCCAAGCTCCTGTCCTGGCTCGCTGAGCCTGGCCTTCGGGTTCTCAGCCCAACACGAGGGTCTCCTTGGGTAGTCAGCTCAATCATTTCAAGCTATTAATAAACGGATTTCTCCTGAATGCACCCAGACATCTCCTCAAGGTTAGTTTTGATGAATACAGTTTTCTCCACCTTATTACAACAGGGTCAATGGTTCTTTGAAGAATCTTGCTCCTTTGGGACTTTTTTCCCACAGATGTGCCCTCTTTGGGGGCAAAGACATGATCCATATCTATCACCGTCTCCTCCTTTTCTGCAATCACTGGACACCTGTTCATTTGGGGCAACCTAGGGCAGCCCAGAGTCCCTGTGGAGCCTTATCTCATCGGGACGCTGGGTGGGACACGAGTAGTTTATGACAAACAGGTTTTTCTGACACACGCAAGCAGGAGTAATCATTAGGGAATTGATCAATGTAATTCACTGCACTGAGTCATACAGGCGTCTCAATAGACACCCCAAAAAGCATTTGGCGAATGTGAATATTGTTGATTAAACTCCTAGCAATCCAGGCTCAGAATGCCTCATTCCTAACTTGGTAAGGGTGGCTACAGAGACTCTCAGAGATTAAGACATATAACAGCGAAATCTAAGAGAACAGGGGTGCCTGCCATCACTGCTTCTCTCCAACCTTGTAATGTGGGTCATTGTCAACGTAGTAAAGTCAGAAAAATGGGCACGAATACTAAAGTGAACAAAACCAAAATTGTCACCATTCCAGATGATGTGACAATATGCCTAGAAAATCCAAGACATCAAATGAAAACCTAATCTGAGAGCTTGGTGACATGGTTGGATACAAGACTGCCATACAAAAGTCAATGGCTCTCACATCCGTTAGGATGGCTATTGTCAAAACAAAATCACAAGTGTTGGTGAGGAGGGGCAGAAATCAGAACCCCTGTGCGCTGTTCGTGCGAATATAAAACAGTGCGGCCTCTATGGAAAACACTACGGTGGCTCCTCAGAAAATTAAGTCTAGAATCACCTTAGGACCTGGCAATTCCACTTCTGGGTATGTATCTAAAAGAACTGAAAGCAGGGACTTGAAGAGAGATTTACACAATCATGTTCACGGCAGCATTATTCACCTTAGCTGAAAGGTGGATGCAACCCAACTGTTCATCAACAGATGGATGGATAAAGAAAACGTGATATATGCTTACATCAGAATATGATTCGGCCTTCAAAAAGAGGGAAATCCTGACATATTCTACAACAGGATGAGCCTTGAGGATGTTA
Source organism: Gorilla gorilla gorilla (assembly GCF_029281585.2). Lineage (NCBI taxonomy): Eukaryota > Metazoa > Chordata > Mammalia > Primates > Hominidae > Gorilla > Gorilla gorilla. The sequence goes on along the minus strand of NC_073238.2, from coordinate 114,142,582 downwards.
TGCCAAGTGAAATAAACCAGTCATGAAAGGATAAACACTATGTGAATCCTCTTGTATGAGGTCCCTAGAGTCATCAAATTCTTAGAAAGTAGAATGGGGGGTGCCAGGGGCTGGGGGAGGGGAAACGGGGAGTCAGTGTTTCGTGGGTACAGAGTTTCTGTTTGGGAGGAAGATAAAGTTCTGGAGATGGATGGTGGTGATGGTTACACAACAATGTGAATGTATTTAATGCTACGTAATCATGTTTAAATGGTAAATTTTACATTATATGTATTTTACCACAATACAAACATCAATGATTTTTCAAAAACCATTTTTGTTTTGAGACAGGCTCTTGCTCTGTCGCCCAGGCTGAAGTGCAGTGGAGCGATCACGATCACGGTTCGCTGCAGCTTCAAACTCCGGAGCTCAAGCAATCCTCCCCGCTCAGCCTCCCAAGTAGCTGGGACTACTGGCACATGCCACCACCCCTGGCTGAAAATCACTCATTTTTAATGAGAAAATGAAGCGGGAAAGGAAGCTACTTACAACAGCAACAAGATCCCTACTATAACCAAGAATGAAACCAGAATATAGAGTTTTTGTGATTAGAACGGGCAAATAAAAGAACAAAGCTGAGTGGAGAGTCCAGAATTCTCAGCTGCTCCACTCCTAAGAATCTAGCCTGTTTTTAAAAAGTGGACATGTGCACAAAGGTATACGTACAAAGAGGCTCAGAAATAACATTTGCAAGGGCAAAAACATTGAGACCAATGCAAGTTTTTATCAACAGGAGAATGGTTAAATGAATAATGTTATATCACATTTGCAGTGTTTTATTTAGAAAGGAAGCATTGCTGTGAGTTCTGACATGGAATGATCTCGGTGGTATATTGAAAAGCAAGTTCTAATATAATTCCTCAAGCATAAAAAAAAACTATATGTTGACATATTTATGGATAGAGGTAATTGCATAGAAAAATGCCTGGAAAGATACATGTCAAACCATTATTGTGGTTAGTTCTGGGGGCCATTTCCTTTAGAAATTTTCTGAGAATGGCCGGGCGCGGTGGCTCATGCCTGTAATCCTAGCACTTTGGGAGGCCGAGGCGGGCGGATCACAAGGTCAGGAGATCGAGCCCATCCTGGCTAATATGGTGAAACCCCGTCTCTACTAAAAATACAACAAATTAGCCGGGCGTGGTGGCAGGCGCCTGTGGTCCCAGCTACTCGGGAGGCTGAAGCAGGAGAATGGCGTGAACCTGGGAGGCAGAGCTTGCAGTGAGCTGAGATAGCACCACTACACTCCAGCCTGGGCGACAGAGCCAGACTCCGTCTCAAAAAAAAAAAAAAGAAAAGAAAAAAAAAAAGAAATTTTCTATGACAATGTATTCATGTAGTACTTGTCAATTATTTTCTTTTTAAATAAAATAGTAAGACCCAGGCTTCTTAGTGCTGTGACAAGCTGGCCTTGTCTCTGTCTCCAGCAGGGTGGCTGAGGGTTTCAGATGGCACCGCACCATGGTGTTTGCTCCAGCCCATCTCCTTGGGATCAGTGTTAGTGTGGAGGATGTGAGGGACCATAGCTGTGACCTCCCGGGTGGGCTTCCAGAAGAGGAGGTCTGGCGAGACCGCTTGGGGCAGGACCAGATATTCCACTCCCTGGAAAGGAAGGCATGGGATTCTGCCTCGTGGCACAAGCCAGTCAGTTACTTTAGGTGCCTAATAACCATTTAGCACAGTCGTCCTTGACTTTGATGTTGGCTGCACATTGGAATCACCTGGGAGGGTTAAACACTACTGATGCCTAGCCTGCACATGGAGATTCTCATTTATTTGCTCCAAGAGTGGCCCTGGCATTGGGATTCTTAAAAGTTCCCTGGGCGATGCTCTAAGGACTGCTCTCCTGAACCCCCAGAGTGCTATCCGGTGTGTCGATTGCAACTTTTGCAATTGATATTTGAAACCAAATAGGAGAATTGTAAAGAATATTTGACCCAACTGGTTTCTGCTCATCATTCTGTCCCACTGGGATCTTTCTGATCGGATCCGTTTTGCCATCCAGTGCATTCGGGCTAGGACAGCCATGCTTCTGTAGGGACGTCTTTCTGAGGTCTCTATCCGTAAGGAGATGCACCTCTGGGTTTCCTAGACATGGAAGCCTCACCCGAGCCAATCTTCCTTTTAGTTGTGTCCGTGTAGGAAGAAATGGCTTCTATGTGACTAAAAATATCTTCCCCCCATTGATAAAAAACCAAGTCCTGGGAATACCATTCAGCAAAATAAAAAGAAACAAACTACTCATAGGAGCATGCTCCAACGTAAACCGTGAAAACATCGTGCTCAGGGAAAGAAGCCAGACACCAGAGACCACGTATTGTATGAGTCCATAATAGGAGGTGTCCAGAAAAGGCAAATCCATAGAGAGAGAAAGTGGATCAGACGTTGATTGGGGCTAGGGTGGAACCGAGAATAACTGCAAAAGGACACAGGGCTCTTTTTCAGTGACTGGAAAGTTCTAGAACTGGATTGTGGTAATGCTGCACAACTCGGAATTAACTAGAAATTATTGAATCACACTGGAAAAGGTGAGTCCTGTGGAACATAGGACTCACTCTTTTCACCTTCACTTGAAAAGGATGAGTCCTATGGGCTCCTGGCCTCCCCAGGGCTGTGCAATGCCCAACATCCCTGGGCGGATGCAAAACCTGTGACGCTTGTTCTCCGGAGGGAGGCTGAGGCACACCACTTGCTGGCTCCGGCTGCTTCCTGGCTGTTTCCAAGAAGAAAGAGTGTGCCCTGAGAGGAAGCGGGGCTCCATGCTGAAACAGCCACATGATTGGCTAGCACAGGGGAAAACTCTCAAACTATTTTTCATGGAGTGACCAGAAGGGAGAGAGCTGTTCAATTCCTGCTGAAAACTGACTCCCTGCCCTCACTCCTCCCTTTCATCCTCCCCTCCGTCTTCCCTTCCATTGTCTTCTCCCTCCTCTTCTCTATCCTCCGCCCTCACCCTCCCCTCCATCCTCCCTTCCATCTCTTCTCCCTCCTCTTCTCTATCCTCCCCTCCCTCCTCCCTTTCACCCTCTCCTCCATCCTCCTTTCCATCCTCCTCTCTTCTCTTCTCCATCCTCCCCTCCCTCCTTCCTTTCACCCTCCCCTCCATCCTCCTTTCCACCCTCTTCTCTCTTCTCTTCTCCATCCTCCCCTCCCTCCTCCCTTTCACCCTCCCCTCCATCCTGCTTTCCACCCTCTTCTCTCTTCTATTCTCCATCCTCCCCTCCCTCCTACCTTCCATCCTCCCCTTCCTCCTCCCTCCAACCCTGCCCTCCCTCTTCCCTTCCATCCCGCCCTCTCTCCTCCCTCCCACCCTGCCCTCCCTCCCACCCTACCCTCCGTCCTCCCTTCCACCCTCCTCCCTTCACCGTACTCCCCCTTCCACCCTCTCCTCCCTCCTCCCCTCCACCCTCCCCTCTCCTCCCTTCCACCCTCCCCTCTCTCCTCCCTCCTCCCCTTCATTCTCCCCTCCCTCGTCCCTTCCACCCTCTCCTCCCTCCTCTCTTCCATCCTCTCCTCCACCATCTCCCCTCTCCCCTGCATCCTCTCTTCTCTCCTCCCTTCTCTCTTCCCCTCCCACCTTCCCCTCATCTCTCCTGCATCCTCCCCTCCCTTCCCCTCCCTGCTGGCTGGAGGAATGTGCTGGGCATGACTCCTGCTGGACCTTGTGCTGGAAGGTGGTAGAAGCAGGAAGCAAAACCAACTTGGCCCCGCCTTCAGAGCTCGCAGCTCGCTGAGGGAGAGAAAGATTAACCTCATGATGACACACATCCAAGCCTGAGCTGAACACATATGGTGTCTGAAGGACGAGCCTGCCATTTAACCCGGGGTGTAATTTACAGCGAGGTCCTTGAAATGCTCTTGGCCAAGGGGATACTGAGGTGGAGACTTGCAAGGCAAGAGGGGCCCCCAGGTGAGGAGAGAAGAGGAGAGCGGGCAGCGTGGCAGCAGAAAGGCCCTAGGCCACTCAGTGGCAGGAGAGGGGTGCAGGGCTGGGTGCGGAGAGGGAAGGGGATAAGGGAGTGGAGGAATGAGGGGGGAGTCTGGACCCTCCCCAAGCAATCTGCATGGCCTTTTCTTCTCCCACCAAAGGCAGCCCCCAGAGAAACACACTCCAAGTAAAAACAGTAGCTGCTGCAGGGACAGCCTCAAGATAGCCCGTTCCCCATCCCGCCTGCGGGTCAGAGATGACCAATCTGCCATTGGTGGGTCTTGTCCTCAGACACAGGAAGACGTTGCTGAGGTGTGGACTGGGGTCAGCCCTGACCTCATTTAGGTCAACTATGGGCTGGGAGCAGCTCGTGCCTCTGAGCGGAGTGACCAGGGACCTTAGATCCAGAGGGGCAAGGTCACCCCTCCCAGGGCTCTGGGGTGGACCTGGGGTTGTGGCTGCATTTGGGGTGTAGGGATCCAGGCCAGAGGGCTAAGCCCTGGTTTCGATGAGCTGGAGAAGAGCCTGGGAAAGTTTCTGGCCGGGGGATTGGGTAGGGGCCTGCTTGGGAACTGCCCCCTGAAAAACCCCACTGGGCCTTGATTTCGAGACAAGCAGGTGTTCTGAGAACTTCTTCCTCCCGCGGCCGCCCCTCCTCCAGGCCCTCTATTTATAGCGCTTCCTCTCTTGAGCTCCGCGAGAAAAGTGCTCTTGAAACACACAGAAGAGAAAAATTCTGAAAAATGTCAAACCACAGGTCCTTTCCCCTCTCTTCTGTTAAGATCTAGGTTTGTACTATTCCTGGTTGACCCCAGAGTAGACAAGGTCAAATGGGGCATCCTTGGGTTATCACAGTGGCGTTCAGAAGGTGCTGGCTGAGTCCTGGCTCCTCTCTGCAGCCTGTCTGGGACTAACTCAAGGGGCAGGGAACAGGAGACCCTTTTTCACCAAGAAAATATGGGGCCATGAAGGTCTAGCCTGATCTAGCACGTGAGTTTGGAGAGATCAACAGCAAAGATGGTGAGATGGGAGTTGGAAAATATCAGACTCTGAATTGGAAGCCTGATGCCATGTTCTAGTTCAAGCTCTGTTTGGGATATCACTTCTGTCTCTGAGTATATTTCCCTCTCTGTAAATTAAAAGAGTTGGACTAGACCCGTGTTTTACAAACTTTTAAAACACAGAGCACACACAACGGAAACAGAAGTCTTATGAAACAGTATTTGTCCTTATTACGATGCATTTTCTTTTCTGTTCTGTTTCCTTTTCTCTTCTATCTCATTTTTAAAAAGTTCTGATCATGGCCCACTAAAATGATCTCGAAACCCACTATAATTTATTAAAGTAGTAAATTCTATGTATATTTTATCACAATTAAAACAATTTTTTTTTCTTGAGACAGGGTCCTGCTCTGTCACCCAGGCTGGAGTGCAGTGGCAGTCATGGCTCACTGCAGCCTCCATCTCCCAGGCTCAAGCAATCTTCCAGCCTCAGCCTCCTGAGTAGCTAGGACTACAGGCATGCACCACCACACTCAGCCAATTTTTAAATTATTTGTAGAGATGGGGTCTCACTGTGTTGCCCAGGCTGGTCTCAAACTCCTGAGCTCAAGAGATCCTCCTGCTTTGGCCTCCCAAAGTACTGGGATTACAGGCATGAGCCACCTTGCCTGGCCCAAAACAGTTTTTTTTTTAAACCAACTAATTGTGGATTTTAACCCAATGGTTGAAAAATACCAGACTACACATATTTAAGTTCTCCTCCAATTATTTTTAAAAACCTAATTGTTCAATCACAGAGGAAAAGTGCCGCTTTGACAAAACATTGATCATTTTAAATTTTATTTTCAGTTTTTTAAAAAATCAAGTTTTAAAATGTTTTCTTTTTAAAAAATCAACCAAGGATAGTTTCAACTGAAGCTAAACCGAAATACCCTGTGGCCCAGCATTCCCCAATCTGGGTACATCCTAAAGAAGATGAGTATGTAAGTTCACCAAATGATGTGTACAGAAATGTTCACAGCAGCACTGTTTGTAATAGCCCCGCATGAAATACAACACATGTTTATCAAAAGGAGAATAACTGTAATCCCAACACTTTGGGAGGCTGAAGCTGGCGGATTGCCTGAGCTCAGAAGTTTGAGACCTGCCTGGCCAACATGGCGTAACGCTGTCTCTACCAAAAAATACAAAATTTGCCAGGCACAGTGGCATGCACCTCTGGTCCCAGCTACTTGAGGGGCTGAGGTGAGAGAATCACTTGAGCCTTCGAGGTCAAGGCTGCAGTGAGCCATGTTCATGCCACTGTGCTCCAGCCTGGGTGACGGAGCGAGCCTGTCTCAAAAAAAAAAAAAAAAAAAAAAGAAAGAAAGAAAGAAAAAAGAAAAGAGCATGAATGTGTAAGTGTTGGTACAGCCAAACAAATGAATAGTATATAACAATGAGAGTGAATGAACTACAACTGTTACCAATGTAGATGAGTTCCACCTGTTGGGCTCGGCGCCTGATACCCCAAAACATGGCACCTTGGCAACTGATAAAACAAAGAAACGAGATGATCACGAGACCCTTCCCCCACCCTTCTATGTGACAGCTGGCCATAAAGGAATCCTCTGACCTACTTCACCAGAAAACAGATCATAAGATCCTCCTTCCAGGACCAGGCATGGTGGCTCACGCCTATGATCCTGTAAGTGCTTTGGGAGGCCAAGGTGGGAGGACTTGAAGTCAGGAGTTCGAGACCAGCCTGGCCAACATGGTGAAAACCCGTCTCTACTAAAAATACAAAAATTAGCTGGTCATGGTGGTGCACACCTGTCATCCCAGCTACTCAGGAGGCTGAGGCAGGAGAATTGCTTGAGCCCAGGAGGCAGAGGTTGCAGTGAGCTGAGATTGTGCCACTGCACTCCAGCCTGGGCAACAGAGTGAGACTCCATCTCAAAAAGAAAAAAATGAAAAAGGAAATTGAAGAAACCTAAAGAAACAGAGAGACCTGTGACTTTTCTGTGCTTAGGTTAGATGAAGAGCAGATGGTTTTGGAGAAATAAGATTGGAGGAAGACAAGGGTCTGATCGAATGGGGAAACCCTGGGGAACTTAGCAAGGCTTGTTTGTTCAGGCTCCTCCCTGTGACCCTGGTGCCTTCAGAGGTAAGGACGTTCCTTTCTTCTGGGTGTGTGGAGGGGAACTTTCAAACGAGGGTCTATAAGCTGCTTCGGGGGTGGGGAGGGGCACGGTGGGGGTAGGAGTGACCTTCTTGCTGCTTGTGTTTTCTTAAATGCCAAGATGCCATGTTTTGGGATAGCGTGGCCTGAACTCCATCATACTCCATGGGCCCTGACCCCTGCCATGGGAACTGTAGAAAGAAGAGTGTCTGCGTTCACCCAGTGCACACACTGGGTGCTGGCAACTGAGTCAGGCACTGGGGAAGGACAGCACCTCCATCCTGCTCGAAGAGCTTGGCCCTAACGAAGTCTGACCGGGTGAAGAGGCTCTCATCTAATGTTACCGACTCTGCACCTTTCAGGCTCTGAAGCTGTCCGCACAGTAGGATCACAGGTCGGGGATGGTCAGGACGGGGCATTGTGTTGAACCCAGGGATCTCCCCAGAAGTTGCTTTTCTGACTAAATAGCTCCTTGGGGCATTTTCTTGTGAAGTTTTTGCCAACTGCTTGAACCACTCCTTCGGCATTTCCCTCCCGATCTTGGTTTGCTGATGTAAGGGACATGTGTCTTGTCCCCAAGCTCTGAAGTGAGGGTGGTTTTGTTTCTCTTGGATTATCACCTGGTGGCCAGCAGGGTGGCTTAAACATAAAAGGTGCTTAAATCACAATTTTTGACTAAAGGAGAGAAAGAAGAAATAATTCAATTAAATTGCAACTTCCTCTTGAAGGAAGAGTGCAGGGAGAAAAACACTGTTGGTTTGAGATATTTGAGGGTTGTCTTACGTCACAGCATCTTGCATAGAAGTGGAAGGTGCCCACGTCTGCTTTTTCCTAAAGAGCATTTGCTGTGGAGGTCTGAGGCTGGTCTGGGTTGCAGTGATGTTGGTGGCTACCTGAGTGACCGCGGTGACTCAGCCCACCTCTCTGGGTCTCAGCATCCTCATCTGCAACCTGGCTGGATTAGACAGGAGCCTCGATCAGGTTCCTCTATGTGGTGACTCGATGAGGCCAAGGGAAGACATAAGGGTGGTGTCTCATCCCCAGCTGTCGTCCCCACGTTGAGTGCCATGTGGTTCCCAGTGACTTTTGGGTTTCTCAACTTTCCCCTCAACATTTAAGCTCCTTGCAGGCCATGGGTGTGCCTCCACACCCCTTCCCCAGTGGCCAGCACAGGGAGCTAAGCAGATGCTTGATGTGTCCTGTGGGAAGAAGTCTCTGGATGATGTGGGAAGACAGGCTGCGGAGGGCAGGTTTGGAACAGTAACTACCACTGGCCCTGCATTCAGCAATCATTCAGCACGCACCCACCAGGCTGACCCCTGTGGAGGCCCTAGGAGTTGAAGATGATTGAGACTTTGTCACTTCCCTAAACAGCTCCCAGTCTGACAGACACTAGTCATTTACGGTGTACACTAATATAGAGACATTTGGGGACTCGAAGGGGAGCACCAAAATGAGATGCAGGGTGTGGGGCAGCCAAGGAAGACTGCCTGGAGGAGGGCTGAGTCTTGTGTGAGAAGGAGTTAAGCAGAGTTGATGAGGATTCATGGGGAGGGAAAATGCATTCTGGACAGAGAGAACAGCATATCCCAGGTCATGGAAATCGGATCCTGTCCTAAAGACCCTCAAAGGAGTTTAGGTAGCAAATAACACAATCAGCTGTGCCTTTAGCAAACTCATTCTGCAATCCTCAGTGGGATGTAGAATATAAACTGGATTGGAGAATTAAGATCGGAGACCAGGAAGCAAGAAGCTGCGGCTGTCCTGGAGAGACGGTGAGGACTGGGCTGAGGCCACAGCCACGAGAATGCAGCAGAGGTGATGAATGAGGACCGAAAACTGGGGTGACGGCGGGGGCGGGCATGGCACATGAGGAAGAGCAAGGTGGGGCAGGCAGGATGGCCATGGGTAGGTGCTCTGTGAGGATGGGTGAATCCACATGAGTTTGGGGCTGGAGAGGACACATTTGTAGTGTGGTCCACACTGCTTGTGCTGCTCCCAGCACACGGCAGGATTCCACCTTTTTTTTTTTTTTTTTTTTTTGAGATGGAGTCTTGCTTTGTCACCCAGGCTGGAGTGCAGTGGCACCATCTCAGCTCACTGCAACCTCCGCCTCCCAGGTTCAAGCGATTCTCCTGCCTCAGTCAGCCTCCTGAGTAGCTGGGAGTACAGGCATGCACTACCAAGCCCGACTAATTTTTGTATTTTTAGTAGAGACGGGGTTTCACCATGTTGGCCAGGCTGGTCTCGAACTCCTGACCTCAGGTGATCCACCTGCCTCGGCCTCCCAAGGTGCTGGGATTATAGGCGTGAGCCACTGTGCCCCACCAGGATTCTACCTCTTGAAGTTAGGTGTGGCCACGTGACTTGTGTTGTTGAAGGAAATATGAGAGAAAGTGACAAGAAACCTCTGGGTGGGAGAGTAACGGTCCGGCACACCATTCCCTGTGCTCTCCCTCCCTCTGTGTCAGCAGCTGGAGGGGTTGGGCAGATTGTCTCATCCTCAAGCTTGACCTCTGGGAAACCTCCTCGGCCACCTGGGACCAGGAAGAGCCTCCTCCTGTGTGTTCCTTGGCACCCTGAAGTTGCTATCTCTGCGGCGTGCCTGTCACCCCATAGCGCTCTCACCTGTCTACCTGTCTACTTTGCTAGAAGGGAGGGTCTGTCAGTGCCGAAGCCCTAGGTGGTTCTGGGAGGTCAGCATAGTGTAGACACTTGGTGAGCACTACATGGGTGAGTGAGTGTGTTACTCCAGCGTCAGCAGTCCTGTCAATGATTAAATGTAAAAAAAGAGGAACAAGTACATCTGTGCCCACCCCACACTCCTTTTCCTCTTCATCATTAAAAAAGAAAGAAAAAGCAAAAACGGCAGCACCTGGACAGCTCAACCACACTGCTGCTCTGCCCACGTGTGGGGCTGAAGCAGCTCTGGGAACACAGACGTGCAAACCACAGAGATGCGATAGCGGTGCCATCTCCGCTTTCCCGGGGCAGGCACAGAGCGAGGCAGAAATCAGTACCTTGTGAAGCCACTTCAAGGGTAGCAGCCGATAGGTGGGCTCAGCCACAGTTGCACCGTCCGCAGCCCCTGCTCTACCTGTCCGCAGGAACACTGGCCCAAAGTCTCTGCATCCTTCAGATCTGGGAGAGCCTATATTCAGCCACCTCCCCACTCCAGCCCCAGCTTCGACTGCCTTGTAACTGAACCCACCTGGAGGACCCGTATCTCCATGCAGTTGGCCTTGAACAAATCACTTAACTCTTCTAAGCCTCATTTTATTCATCTGTGAAATGGGGATAATGATGCCTGTTTGCGGATAAAGTGAGGTGTAAATAAGTAAAGCTAGGAGTGTCTGACACAGAGGAGGTCCTCAATCATGGGTGCCATCGTTGTCACTTTTCTTGCCATTGGTTTCCTGACCTGAGTGAACAGGAAGCCACTGTGCTCTATTGACCCTTGTCCAGGGCCAGGTGGAAGAGGACAGATGGACTAAGATGAAGGGGGCTGATGAAGCACCTGGAGGAGGAACCAGGGTAGTCAGTGGGTCAGGAAGTCACATGTCGGGCTCAGGGTGTGGAGTGCAGGGATGGAAGGCCACTGCATCTGAAGCGGAGGGGGTTTCAGGCAGCTGAGGCTCTAATCAAGTCTGATGGATAAGCTGGGAGGCTTTGGAAACATCCCATGCCTCAGTGTCCCCACTTAGAAGGCAAAATGGTTAGACTAGATCGAGGGTCCTTCACCTTTTCTTGAGCCACAACCCTTTCGGCTGAAGCCTGTGGCCCCCTTCCCAGAGTCCTGGTTTTTAAATGTATAAAGTAAAACACCTAAGATGAAAAGAAACCTTTCATATTAAAATATAGTGATCAAAATGTTTAAAAGTACTTTTTTTTTTGAGATGGGGGGTCTCTCCCTGTCACCCAGGCTGGAATGCAGTGGTACAGTCACAGCTCACTGCAGCCTTGACCTCCCAAGCTCAAGTGATCCTCCCACCTCAGCCTCCAGAGTAGCTGGGACTACAGGCATGCACCACCATGCCTGACTAATTTTTTAATTTTTGTAGAGACAAACTCTCGCTATGTTGCCCAGGCTAGTCTCGAACCCCTGGATTCAAGCAATCCTTCTGCCTCAGCCTCCCAAAGTGTTGGGATTACAGGCATGAGCTACCACGCCTGGCCAAAGAAAAGCAGATTTTTTTATATAATGTCCTACACACTTCTTTATTCACTACTGACATGTCTAATAGTGACTGTGATTTCAAGGTAGTGATGAGCATAAGTAACGCCTTAAGGTACCTATATCACCTGCACTGGGCGATGAAAAGATTTGCTGTGGTTTCTAACAAACAGCACCCGAGTCTCAGGCACTCTCCCGCCACTGTGGCTGGCCACCCGTGTCCACAACTGAAACATCACATTTCAGCTGGAGCCTAATGGAAACAAAGATGGCATCATTTTCCCATCCAGCCTCACAGCCCCCCTGAATTCTGGCCCCCACCACGGGCTGGATAATCTCTTCCACCCCAGCAGATGATTTATATAAGAGCCTGCTGTCGTTTCTACCCCATGGAACTCAGCTGGCTGAAATGAAATGTCTCTGCCCAGGAAACAATTAGACAATAACCCAAGACAATGTGACATTCAGTGCGTGGCCTCAGCGATAAACACAGAAGGAAGGACCCGCAAGAGTGGTGGGGGGATCCGCGGAACTTGGGGCAGGGTCTGGTTCTGTCAGGTTCGCTGGGCCTGTGGGGGCTGCAGCTCCCGCTTAGACAAGGTCCCTGATGGGCAACAGAGATGATAACTTGGCACGGGGCGGGGCAGACCCCAGGCCCTCCTGTGTGTGGGATGCAGCCCTCCATCACTTGTACACAGTCAACTTAGAGCCCGTGGCTGCGCCCAGCTCTGCCTCAGTAAATGCTTATTGAGTGAATCAGGAACAAACCCCATGTGGGTGGTATTTTATAGTTTCTTGCCCTTTTGTGGGGGCCTTCTAGGTCTCTTTTTTTTTTTTTTAACATTTAATCCTAAATGTCGTGAGGGCGCCCAGGACGTTTCTCCTGGGGCTTGTGGTCTGTAGACAAGTCAGGCACCTTTGGAAACTGCCTCATCTCTTCCTTCTGGGGGTGGCGGGAGGGGAAGTTTATGGTAAAGGTGTATGATAAGATAGGACCTTTTCATCTAAGTTATCTCCAATAGGCCTGGAGTTTGGGGGGCATATCTGAAGGCCCAATTTATATATGGGGAAAATTGGGTCCCATAGCCTCCGTCAATGGGAGGCCAGGTAGGGGAGTGTGTTGACCACATTCTAGACTAGGGGAAGCCGGGCCACAGTGGACTAGGGGCAGCTGTTCCCCTGGGCTGGACAGCTGGCTGCTGACTGGGGTGGGCTTCACGCTGGGTTCACAGGCAGCCTCAGAAAGAACAGGCAGACTTACCGTGTCAATGATGACAATGACGTAGTGAGGGCCGCATAGTCTTAATCAAAGGAGCTGCTCGATGCCTCATTTATTAGCCAGTGATGTGGCAGGGAAAACCATTCTTGCCCTTTGAAATGAGAGGAGAAAAAGAGCGGTGGCCTGGTGGCCTCAGCCCGCAGCCTTTCCCTGCTGGGGAGTGGTGGGTTTAACCTGCAATCCCGCTGTCCAGCCCCCGCTAACTGCTGCTCTTGGAGCGCTGCCTGCCTGGGCTGCAAATGCACCTTTCAGGCCCCATTAAGGCACCTTGCCTGGGTCACAAAACCCAGGAAATCCAGAGCTAGGGCGGTCTCCCCTCCATCTTCACACACGGAGCTGAGAGTGTCTGGGTCCCCAGGGGGCGTTTCTTGCTTTCCCTTGCTCGCTGCCCCAGTGCGGGGAGAATGGTGGCTGCTTTTGAATTTCCTGACTCTGGTGGCTTCACTGTCACATCTATGGTCTGAATCCCAGCCTGAGGGGTGTGCAGGGAAATGGAGCTGAAAGGAAATTGCCCTCCTGGGGTGACTTTCCTCCTCCTCTCTTCTCTAGGGGATGGTGGGGGCTGTGTGCAGGCATCCTGTGGCGGGGAGATCACCTTGACTGATACCCTGGGTGTTTTTTTCTCTCTCTTTTTTTTTTTTTCCAGCAGGGGTGTAAAGGGAGGAAGAGTGTCGAGTTTCGTGCCATGAACAGATTCCATTTCTGCAGAGGACAGCGTGCAGGGGACATCCTTTGAGGCTTTCAAGCCACCTAGGAAGCAGGCTGGCTGCTGCACAGGCCTCTGCTGGCCTCCTTGCACATGTCCTTGGTGGGTGAGGTAAGCGGGCCAGGGGGTCTTCCCAGGGCATGGGAAAGGTGCTTGGGCTCCAAGAAAACGGCTCAGACTGCAGCTGCTCTGCCCCCACGGCCTGGTGGGCCGCAGCTCACTCTGTTTCCACCCGTCATCAGTGTAGAGCACACCCTAACCTACGCGGGGTGTAGAGCACGCCCTAACCTGCGTGGACGCTCCAGGATCCCGGCCACTGCTGTCAGGCCAGAAGGAGCAGAGGCCAGCGTCAGCCTCCAGCCACCGATAGGACCAGGCTACCTTTGCTGTGTCACCCCCTGGGGGAGAATTTTAGAACACTTCTGGAAGCGCTTTTGGTAATTCTCCCCCTTCATGACTGCACTGATTGATCATCTCTGAGCAGAGGCACGCCTGGCACGCTGCAATCAACACTGTGAGCCTCAGAAGGCAAAGGACCTTGTAAGAGGGTAACTTCAGATAAAGGCACAAATGACTGATGTTAGGTCCTTTCCTGAGAGCAGATGGGATGGGGGAAGGGTGGGGTGCTTGTGCTTGTGGGGAGAGACCCCATGGGGTGGAGACGCAGAACACGGGGTGCAGAGGAGCTCACCTTTGGGCAGGTGTGGGGCCACAGCCCGCGCAGCACAGTCCGGGAGCTGTCAGTGCCCTGCGTCCTCATGTCTTCACCGACATCAACGAGCAAAGGAATGGGATGGACCAGCAGGAGGACAGGTAGCTAGGATTCAGGTGTGAGGCTTAGCAGCTTGGCCTCTCTCGATGGCTGCTGCTTTGGGTCTATGTGGCTGTCCAACCCTGCTGACCTCCCCAGACTCCCAGCAGTGGTGACAGCACCTGCCACCCCCTCCTTGGGGTATGGATGTGACTTTTTTGCGGCTTCCAGCAGGGCCCAGCATCCTGGGCACTTGTTTTGTGCCAAATACCAAGAAAAGGAAGAAGACCAGGCCAGCCCCTCAAGGGCTAAGGGTTTGCTGAGCGTGCAGAGGCGTGAAAGAGGCCTGTGAGTCACTGCGGAGGCTCAGTCCCCACCAAGTACCAAGCAAGTGCCAAGGGTGGAGGGGCTCACAAATGCTGCTGAGCTGGGGAGGCTTCAGAGAGGAGGTAGCCCTTAGCTGGGCCTCGAGGCTAGCACGGTGTCCTGGCAGCAAAGGGGGCACGAGGCACCCCGGCTGAGGCAGGGAGCCACAGCACACGGTGAACCGTGAGGCTGGAATTCCTGAGGGCCAGGCAGAGCTGAGGCTGGGGGAGATGTGCCCTGGGGAAGAGGCCCCTGAAAAATCAGGAAGGGGGGCCCATTGCCAAGGGTTGGGGGTGCGCCAGGAGCCAGTCCCATCCCTTTGCCCTGTGAGGCCTGAACAAATTAAAAAATGAACACACAACTTTCCAAAGGCACCAGATAGCGGCTCTGTGCCTGGTCAAGTCGGTTCTAGAAGGTGAGGGGACCTGTGGTTAGCACCACCTGAGCTACCCTAGGTCAGGCCTCAGGCCCCTTCCCCACAGCCTCCCACCTTGCTCGGCCACCAAGTTGTTCAGGAAAGAAAGGGAGGAGGAAGAGGAACCTTCTCTCGTGTTTGGGAGCTGGTGAAACTCACGAGAGGGCCTTGGAGCCTGTGTGCTCTTCCAAAGAGTGGTCACTTCAGTGCGGGCTGGTTGGCCTGCCCCACCCCTGGGGCTCCCGGGTCACTTCTCCACAGAGTGAGTTTGAGTGTGTGAGCAAGTGTGTGGGAGGTGTCAGTGTGTGTGAGTGAATATGCGTGAGTGGGTGTGCAAGTGTGTGCACATGTTTGAATGTGTGTGTTGGTGTGTAAAGTGGGTGTGAGTGTGCATGTATGTGAGTGAATGTGAGTGTGTGTGTGAATGGGTGTGTGTGGGTGGAGTGCATGTGCATGGGCGTGAGTGGGTGTGTGTATAGTGTGTATATATGTGTGCATGTTTGTGAACAAGTGTGTGTCATGTGTGCATATGTGGGGTGTGTATGGTGTGTGTGTCTGGCTGTGAGTGTGCGAGTATATAGTGTGTGTGCACACCTGTGAGGATGGGTGTGTGTAGTGTGTGTGCACGTGTGAGTGGGTATGTGTGAATGAGTGGATGTGTGTGTGCATGAGCATGTGTGTGAGTGTGAGTGGAAATGTTATGTATGCAAGTGCAGATGTGTGTTAGTATGCACATGTGAGTGTATGAGTGGGTGTGCAAGTATGTGAGTGGAGTGAGTAGGTGTGTGCACATGTGTGTGTGGTGAGTGTACAAGTGTGTGAATGGCTATGTGTGCACGTGTGAATGTGTGCATATGTGTATGGGTGAGGAAATGTGTGCATGTGAGTGGGTGTGTGTGCACATCTGTGGGTGTGTTTTCACACGTGTGAATGGGTGTGTGAGTGCATGTGTGTGACTGGGTGTGTAGAGTGGGTGTGTAGGGTGAATGTGTGCATGTGAGTGGGTGTGTAGGGTGTGCGCGTGTGTGAGTGGGTGTGTAGGGTGTGTGCGTGTGTGAGTGGGTGTGTAGGGTGAGTGTGTGCATGTGTGTGAGTGGTTGTGCATGTGTGTAGAGTGGGTGTGTGAGTGTGCATGTGTTTGGGTATGTAGAGTGAGTGGGTGTGCATGTGCACGTATGTGTGTAAATGGGTGTGTGTGCACACGTGTGTGAGTGGGTGTGGGTGTTATTAAAGAAAACTGGAGCCGACAGCAGTTGGAGCGGTGGACGCAGATCTTGCTCAGGAACTCTTGCAATTGGAGAAAAGTCCTCAGGACAGAGCGGGGCTCCATTCCCAAAAGGACGAGGAAAATGGGGCTCATCCCCAAGGAGCAGAGTTGGGGGATGGGAAATTACTGAAAGGAAACATGAGCGTTCTTGTTAAGATGACCTAAGCCGATTCCTGCTGAAAGCCAGGGTGATCTGATGTCGAGGGCGGGGGTGAGGAATTTGATCAGATAAGAGAGGTGACCAGAGATCAAGGCTGGGTGGTTCCGTGTGGACGCCCAAAGTTGGGAAAGCCCAAAGAAGAAGGCTTAGGGAAGCCTTACTAAAGTTTGGTCAAAAAGAATGGTGTGTGTGTGTGTGTGTGTGTGTGTGTGTGTGTGTGTGTATAGGCAGTGCAGTTTGGGGTTTGGGGCTGGCCCAGACAGAGGAGATGGCAGGCCTGTGCCCAGCGTCCCTCACCGGCCCCTCCCCTGTAAGCTGGGCTGCTTTGGTCCTGGGAAATCGCTTCCCCTGGCTGCTTTCCCAGGGCAAGCAGGAGCCACCTGGGGGCTGTCCTTGACTCTTGAGCTAGGCCAAGTGCTCCGAGATCTTGCCATTCCTTCGGTTTGTTCTCTGCACTCTCCTTCCCTGGGAGCAGCTCATGAACTGAAGGTGGGACAGGGCAGAGGTGGCTTCTCTCACCAACTCCAGGACATGTCTGTTTACTTAGTTAAGGGGTTAGAATGCTAGAAAAACAACTCTTGCTTGAGTGTAATCTGTAAAAGAAAGAACAATATAAAACAAAGTAGCAAAAGGATCATTGCGTGGGTTTTTACATATTTCTTGCTGTGTTGCCGTTTTATCAGGGCCAAACTCAGAAGAAAGCAAAACCTCAACAGCTTTAGCCGCAGCTTTGCTTTAGCGATGTTTCCCCTGCACGTCTTCTCTTCCCAAACAGGTCCTGACACTCTACCGCAGGCAGTAGGAGACCATGCTTTTGCATCTTCCAAACGCAACCAGTAGCTGGCACAGCACTTGGGGAATTCTTGATAAAGTTAAAAATATGTATAAATTCAATTTTCAGAGTGCATGACTATCTCTACCTCTGTCGATACATCATCTCTATCTTCACCTATCTTTATCCACCCACCCATCTATCTCTCTATTCATCTATCCATTATCTAATCTATTACCTCTATATCTATCTGACATTATCTATCTATCTATCTATCTATCTATCTATCTATCTATCTATCTATCTAATCTATGGATTCATTCATCCTCTATCCCTCTATTCATCTATCCATTATGTAATCTATCATCTCTGTATCTCTCTATCATCTATCTACTTATCATCTATCTATCCAATCTATCTCTCTATCCATCCATCCTCTATCCCTCTATTCATCTATTATCTCTATATCCATCTATCTATCAGCCACCTGGCATCTCTAGCATCCCTATCATCTCTATATCTAAGTCATCTGTCATATCTGTCCACCTGCCTATCTAATCTAGCATCTCCATCTCTATCTATTCATCCACCTATGCATCCATCCATCCACCCATCCTGAGGTTCAAAGGGCTTTCTGGTGCTCCTCTCTCTGCCTTTCAGCCTTGCTTCCCTTCCTTTCCATTTGAACAGAAGCTCCTTCTCTATTTGCAGAGACGAGACAGAGATGTCTATACCTGGGTTGACATGAGGCACAATCTACAGCAGGATCCCTACCAGCCAGCCTCAAATTGTTCAGGAGGGGACAGCTATGTCCTGAATCAAGGGAGGTTTAGGGGCTCATGGACCTGGTGCCCTTCAAGTCAGCATCTGACTGCAGAAGTAAGCCATTCAGAACCTGGATCTCGGTGCTGGCTGCATGAGCTACAGTGGTCCTTGGGCGAGCTGTACACCCTCTGTACACTTTGGTGCCTATGTGTGCACCACGTAGACCATCACGTGACCCCAACCTGCTGTGCACAGAGCACTGCATAGACCCACTCCCACTCTTCTTTTTGTCACAGTGTGGAAATTAAGGCTTAAGGGATGATCAGAATGCAGCTGAGAGAAATGGCGGTGGGTAAAAAGAAGGCAAGGCTAGGTTACTTAGCAGACTGGGAAAAATGCATTTGAAATAGGAAAATATGTACACGTTTTCAACAAACAACCCAACAGAAAAAGGGGCATACAATTTGTACAGGCATACAGAAAGATTACCACATGGCCAATAAACATGTGAAAAGGTGCCCAGCATCAGTAGTGATCAGGGAACTGCTGTTAAAACCACAACCCACCAAAACAGCTAACCTGAAAAAGACTGACAACACCAAGTGGTGGTGAGGAAGAGGAGCCACGGGAGCGCCCCCACACTGCTGGAACGATTAAGAACAGCTACTTTGACCAACTGTTTGCCAGGACCTACTAAAAGTAGAAACATGCAGAGCCTGTGACCCAGCAGTTCCACTCCCAGCTGTATGCTCAGCAACATGTAGACATGTTTCACCAAACACATAAAGAACACGAAGAGCAGGACTGTGCGTAATTATCCTGACTGGCAGCAACTGCACCACGCAGCAACAGTAGAACAGATAAATAAATGGTGGTGCTCTGTGCTCTTCTAGTTACCATGGCTGTGTAAAGCATATCTTTTTCAGTAAGCTTTTTGTCGAAGTGCAACATACTGTTCTAGTTACTATGGCTGTGTAACAAATTACCCCAAAACAGCAACTGGAAACATAGTTTTATCATGTTTGTGGATTCTGTGGGTCAGGATATTGAAGAGGGCACAGTGGGAATGATTTTTCTCTGCTCCCTGACCTTGGAAGTCTCCGCTGAGAAGGATCAACAGCTGGGGGTAACTCTGGGGCACGGGTTGGGGCCTCCTGGAAGCGACTTTGCTCTTGTGTGGCTGTTGAAGCTGACTGCTGGCTGGAACCTCGGCTGGGGCTGTCCACTGGAGCATCTGCCTATGGCTTCTCCCAGCATGCCAGCCTCAGGGTAATCAGACTTTTGATACGACAGCTCGAGGCACTGAAAGAGAGTGTCCCAGCAAACAGGACAGAAGCTGCATGTGTTAACCACGTCTTTTATTTTCTGTATTCTGATGCTTTAGCATTTGGGGACCTTGCTGACTGTGGAGGGACTGCCCCTTCCTGGGTTAGCCAATTCCTAGAGACAGTAAACAACTCACCCATGAACACGCTCTTCAGTTCTTCAAATGCGAATACAATGGAATACCATTCAGCAATGAGAATGAGCAAACTACAACTACACCCAACAATGCAGGTGATGCTCACAAACTAACATTGAGCCCAAGAAGCCACCCACATAAGATGGTATAGCATGGTTTCATTTATTTAAGGGTCAAATCAGTTTGTTGTGATTTTAGAAGTTAGGAGAGGGGCCACGCTTGAGTGAAGGTGGAGGTTGGGAGGGCAGAGGAGAGTTTCTGGGAGGCTGTGAGGTTGTGCTTCCTAATCTGGGTGCCGATCACATGGGTGAGTTCACTTTCTGAAAATCGACAAGCTGTGCTTTTATGATCTGCACCCATTTTTCTATCTATGTGTTATGGTTTAAAAAATGGCTGTAGGCCAGGTGCGGTAACTCATGCCTGTGATCCCAGCAATTTAGCTGGCCGAAGTGGGGAGATCACCTAAGGTCAGGAGTTCAAGACCAGCCTGACCAACATGGGGAAACCCCGTCTCCACTAAAAATACAAAAATTAGCCAGGAATGGTGGTGCACGCCTGTAATCCCAGCTACCCGGGAGGCTGAGGCAGGAGAATCACTTGAACCTGGGAGGCGGAGGCTGCAGTGAGCCAAGATCTCACCACTGCACTCCAGCCTGGGTGACAGAGTGAAACTCCATCTCAAAAGCAAAAAAAAAAAAAAAAAAAAAAAGGCTCCAAATTCTTCTACTTTTCTCCCATAGAGAAGTGGAGGCTATTCTCCCCCCATGCCCCTGTACTATCTTGATTCTAGATGAGCTTGTGACTTGCTTGTGATAGAAGGCACTGGAAGTGATGATATGACACTTCAGGACTAGGTTAGAAAAGGTGAGGCAGTGTTTTAGAATAGAGTGTATTAATAGAAAATCTGGGGTCCGGTACTGTGGCTTACGCCTATAATCCCAGGACTTTGGGAGGCCGAGGCAGGCGAATCACTTGAGGTCAGGAGTCATGGTGAAACCCCATCTCTACTACTTAGGAGGCTGAGGCATGAGAATTGCTTGAACCAAGGAGGTGGAGGTTACAGTGAGCCAGGATCACTCCACTGCACTCCAGCCTGGGCGACAGAGCAAGACTTTGTCTCAAAAAAAGAAAAAGAAAAACCGAGGTTCAAGAAGGCCAACAGGTCAGCAGATAACTGCCATTGAAGGACAGTTTGCTACTCACAGATCCCAAGAGGAGAGGGCACGCCCCATGAGGCAGGGCCACCGGGGGACATAGGGTTGGTCAGGAGGTGAAGGGAGCAGGGAAAAATGTGGGCAAGAGTGGTTTTAGGGTACACAGGCTTAAGATTGGGTGGTTTGAATCATTTCAGCAAGCTCTGAGACATGGGGACTGTCCCCAGTTGTGTGGTACCTGGCCCTGGGGTGTTTAGGGCAGGTGGATAGTGTCCTGGTGTGTGAGAGCTGTAAATGGAGCCCGTGGAAGCTAAGGACTCTGGATTGGTAGGTTTGCATTTGAAGAACTGAAGAGCGTGTTCATGGGTGAGTTGTTTACTGTCTCTAGGAATTGGCTAACCCGGGAAGGGGCAGTCCCTCCACAGTCAGCAAGGTCCCCAAATGCTAAAGCATCAGAATACAGAAAATAAAAGACGTGGTTAACACATGCAGCTTCTGTCCTGTTTGCTGGGACACTCTCTTTCAGTGCCTCGAGCTGTCGTATCAAAAGTCTGATTACCCTGAGGCTGGCATGCTGGGAGAAGCCATAGGCAGATGCTCCAGTGGACAGCCCCAGCCGAGGTTCCAGCCAGCAGTCAGCTTCAACAGCCACACACAGGAGCAAAGTCGCTTCCAGGAGGCCCCAACCCGTGCCCCAGAGTTACCCCCAGCTGTTGATCCTTCTCAGCGGAGACTTCCAAGGTCAGGGAGCAGAGAAAAACCATTCCCACTGTGCCCTCTTCAATATCCTGACCCACAGAATCCACAAACATGATAAAACTATGTTTCCAGTTGCTGTTGGGGCAATTTGTTACACAGCCACAGTAACTAGAACAGTACGTTACACTTCAACAAAAAGCTTACTGAAAAAGACATGTTTTATTATACTTGTGCATATTGCCTCAGCAAAACTATTCATTATTACAATTCCAGAGGCACAACCCCACAGATACAGTGTTTTTTTTTTTCTTTTTTCCTCCCCAGGCACCCACGTGAGATGGCTTCCGGCACTGCTGGCGTGAGTAGCCTTCCCGGCAATGCCAGCTCCTGCCGTCCTCACCTCCTGGCCCCAGTGGCCTGCATGACGCTCTCTGTTCTACACAGCCCTCCTGGTCTTCAGCGCCCTGGGAAACATCCTTGCCCTTTGCCTTACCTGTCAAAAGGGCAGGAAGATCAACTGCACAGGCGTCTACCTGGTGCACCTGGCTGTGTCTGACCTGCTGTTCACCGTGGCCTTACCGGGAAGGGTGGTGTGTTATGTGCTGGGCTCCAGCTGGCCTTTCGGCAAGGGGCTCTGCAGGCTGACGGCGTTTGTGCTCTACAGCGACACCTATGGGGGGTCTACCTCATGGCCTGCGTGAGCGCGGACCATTACCCAGCTGTGGTCTGTGCCCACTGGGGCCCGCGGCTCCGCACGGCTGGCCGCGCCAGGCTGGTCTGCATGGCCATCTGGACCTTGGTGCTGCTGCAGACGATGCCCTTGCTCTTGATGCCCATGACCAAGCCGCTGGTGGGCAAGCTGGCCTGCATGGAGTACAGCAGCATGGAGCCAGTCCTCGGGCTGCCCCTCATGGTCCTGGTGGCCTGTGCCATTGGCTTCTGTGGGCCAGTGGGGATCATCCTGTCCTGCTATATGAAGATCACCTGGAAGCTCTGCAGGAAAGCTGGGAGAACCCAGTGACCAGCGGGAAAGGACACCACTGGCGGGGCAGCCCAGGAGGACTCAGTGACCAGCGGGAAAGGACGCCACCGGCGGGGCAGCCCGGGAGGACCCAGTGACCAGCAGGAAAGGACGCCACCAGCGGGGCAGCCCAGGAGGACTCAGTGACCAGCGGGAAAGGACGCCACTGGTGAGGCTGCCTGCTTACGCTGCTGATGCTGGTGGCCGTGGTGGTCTGCTTCAGCCCCTACCACCTCAACATCAAGCAGTTCATGGCGAGAGGGATGCTCCACCTGCCATCCTGCGCCGAGCGGAGGGCTTTCTAACTGTCCCTTCAGGCCACCGTGGCCCTCATGAACATGAACTGCGGCATTACCCCATCATTTACTTCTTTGCATCCACCCATTACAGGAAATGGCTCCTGGGCATTTTAAAGCTCAAAGGGTCTTCCTCCTCCTCCTCCTCTGCCCCAGGAAAAGCTTCTTCAGAAACACCAAGTGTCACCCAGGCCAGAGGTTCTAGGTCCTTAGCGGAGCACGTGGTCTAACGTGTCCTTTGCTTTATGACTGTATCTAGGGAGGGGTCCAGCGTTGGGGTATTGAAGTTGATACAATTTGGGCAAAAGGTTTTTTAAGGAAAAGAATACAGAATAAGAAATACAAAATTAGGCTGGGCGTGGTGGCTCACGCCTGTAATCCCAGCACTTTGGGAGGCCGAGGTGGGCGGATCACCTGAGGTCAGGAGTTCGAGAGCAGCCTGGCCAACATGGTGAAACCCCATCTCTACTAAAGTACAAAAATTAGCCAGGTGTGATGGTGGGCACCTGTAATCCCAGCTACTCAGGAGGCTGAGGCAGCAGAATCACTTGAACCCGGGAGGCAGAGGATGCAGTGAGCCGAGATCGCACCACTGCACTCCAGCCTGGGCAACAGAGCAAGACTCTGTCTCAAAAAGAAAGAAAGAAAGAAAGAAATACAAAATTAGAGACAGGGTCTTTGAAGGGACAGTGTAAGGATGGAGCCCTGAAGTTTGGACTTCAGTATCCTGACAAGCACAGCTCTAGTACCTCTTAGTAAATGGTAGTGGAGTTCCTTCGCCCCTAAAGGGGTGTGCAGTGTTTTTTTCCAGGAAAAGTCTATTTTCACGGTAAATGCAGAAGAGCCTGAAAGAAGTGGCTGAGCACTGGATCAGCAATTTAGAGGACGCTTCCCATTTGGGGGGTGAAATGCTGTAAAGAGCAAGAACACTTCCCCTTCTCTTCCAAAGAAACTTCCCAATTCTTAACATTAACATTTACTAAAATGTCAAGGTTTTTCTGAAAAACTTGGAAAACACAGGGAGGATGCACAGCCAGGCGCTGAGCTGATGCCTCTGCAGAGGGTCGGGAGGGACTGTGCCAAGTGGGGAAGGGACTTCATGTGCTTTTGTGTGGTGGTTTGGATCTTGCGCAACGTGAAAGCATTCAGGGATGCACGTGTCATTGGGAAGAACAGGGGGAAAGGAAACAGTCAGAAAAGCAGGCACTTTTTTTTTTCATTTGTTTAGTGTCAGATAGGCTGTATCCATTTAAATGCTGCTTACATTAGATCGAAACAAACCTCTGCAAGACCGAACTTTGAAAGAAGTTTCATTGCAACTTCTTCAGACTTACTGAGGCAATTTTTCTTCTTTTTTTTCTTTTTTTTTTTTTTTTAGACAGAGTCTCGCCCTGTCACCCAGGCTGGAGTGCAATGGCACAATCTCGCCTCACTGCAACCTCCACCTCCCCGGTTCAAGCAATTCTCCTGCCTCAGCCTCCAGAGTAGCTGGGATTACAGGCACATGCCACCATGCCCAGCTAATTTTTTGAATTTTTAGTAGAGATGGGATTTCACCTTGTTGGCCAAGCTTGTCTCGAACTCCTGACATCCTGATATACCCACCTCGGCCTCCCAAAGTGCTGGGATTACAGGCGTGAGCCACCGCGCCCGGCCAAGTCTGATGCCATTTATGGAGCATTTTGACGTGGGTGATTTTGTGTTTTGTAAAGCATTAGGTTGGTGCCAAACTGCTGTTCTGCCGTGACTTGTGCACCAACCTAATAGAATGTGTGCTTTCCTGCCAAGCGCATGTTCCTGACGACAGTCCCTGGCCTTTCCCTCTGTCCCCACCGTCTCCCCCCACTCCGGCGGTTCAGACAGGAATAAGCGTGGAGTCCTGCCTCAAGCCCTCCCCAGTCGCTGTCCCCCAGAGACCCTCTTCTCTCCTGATGCTTCTTGCATCTTCCAATTTCCGACTACGTTTTGGACATTTGACTCTCTTCAAGGCAGAACTTCACATACACTTTCTTGAGTGGGGAATGTCTCATCCTGTGATATTATGATACAATAAGAAATACGTATTTGGTCTTTCCCCTAGTTCCTGGCATAGAGCTCCTAAAACCTTGGAATTTTCCAAGAGACAGGGGTGAGAGGGCATCTTTCACTCTTCATCATGAGCCCTTTTCCATCACACTTGAGTTTATGCCAATGAGGCGACTCTTGCCTGGACCCAGAAGATAAGGTTGGTTGCTGGAGGAACCACCATGTGGTTAGAGGGTTGGAACTTTCAGCCCCATCCCCTAGCTCCTGGGGAAAGGAGACAGGCCGAAGATTGAGTCCAATCACCAATAACTTAATCAATCACGTCTCTGTAATGGACCCTCCATAAAACCCCGAAGTGATGGAGTTCTAGAAGCTTCTGGTGGTGAACTCCATATGCCTGGAGGATGGTACATGTCAAACTCCGTGGGAACAGAAGCCCCTGAAATCAGGCCCTTTCCCAACCTAGGCACCTCTTCATCGGGATGCTTGTCTATATCCTTTATGTATTATATCCTTTTGAATAAGCTGGTAATTAATAGTAAGTAAAGTGTCCCTTGAGTGCTGTGAGCTGTCATAGCAAATTATCCAACCTGAGGAGGGGACCCTCGATTTGTAGCCAAGTTGGACAGAAGCGTGGTAACCTGAGGGCCCACTACTTGAGACTGGCATCTGAAGTGGGGGGCAGTCTTGTGGGATGGGGCCCTAACCCTGGGGGGGCCTGCACTAACTCTGGGTAGCTAGTGTCAGGATCGAATTAAATTGTGGGACATCCAGTTGGTGTCCACAGAGAACTGGTTGTAGGTGTATAAAAAGCACGTTTTTTTCCACTTACATCCTGGCAACTGGACTGCAAGGTCCTGAAGGAAATGTCTGCTCTGGAACCCTTGCTTGATGCCCCGGACAGCTGGCACTACCCCAGGCAGGGAGCTAGCGCTCCAGATGCCCCCACTGGTTTGAATGGATGAGGATCATTTCTCTTATGAAGTCTGATTTGTCAAATCCTACGAAAAACCCTCAGGAGCTCATGTTGAGGTCCTGGGCACACTTCTTCTCCATGTCTGCTTCCAGCTTGGAGGCAGAGAGGCTCAAAGTCTCAAAGAACTTGGAACTCTGCTCTTGGGGCCCTGTGAATTCAGGAGTGAAGAATCTCAGCTGAAAGATCCCCTCTGCATCTGCTAGTGGCCGCTCTGAGCAAATCCTGTAGGTGCCCAGTAGTTTGCTTCCACACCTGGCCGGGATTTAATGCAAAGCTCACACCCCTGATGCATTTGCACTAACCGAGCACTTCTCACAGGGCATGAAGGTACGAGAGGGGCTGGCCAGCCAGTGGTGTGATGAGGAGGGGGGCCCAGGGGCTGCAGAGGGGCCTGCAGCAGGGACACCGAGGTCTGGCTGCCTCCGGACATTACAGATCCTCCTGGGCCACCTCTCAAGCGTTTCTCACACCTGACCCGGCCTGCACGCTGGGCTGCTCAGCTCCAAAGCTGCGTGGGGCCCGGCAGTTATGAGCATGAGGAAGCTGGAAGGAGACAGTCATACCAGAGGGCATTTGAGAACGAAAACAAGAGCAGGAAAGAGGCCCGAGATCGCGAAGTCTGGCAAGAAGAGGTAGAACTGGGTGGGAAGAGAAAGCACAGCCAAGATGCCCGTCTGCTTGCCGTACTGGCCATGGATGGAGGCGGGTGTTCCTTTTAGGAATGGCCACAATGGGTTGGATTTACAGAGAGAGAGGTCTCAGTTCTGAAGGCTGAGTTCTGAATATGGTTTGGCTATTTGCATTGAAATGTGATCCCCAAGGTTGGGTCACGGGGCGGATCTCTCATCAACGGTTTGGTGCCCTGTCCATGGTGATGAGTGACTTCTTACTCAGATAGGTGAGATCTGGTTGTTTAAAGAGCCTGGCACCTCCTTCCTCTCTCTCTTGTTCCCACTCTCGCTGTGTGACCACCTGCTCCCGCTTCACCTTCCACCAGGAGTCAAAGTTCCCTGAGACCTCCCTGGAAGCCGAGCAGATGCAGGTGCCGTGCTTGTACAGCCTGCAGAACCTGAGCCAGTTAAACTCTTCCTTATAAATTACCCAGCCTCAGACATTTCTTTATATCAAGGAAACAGACTAACCCAGGGCGATGGGAGGAGGCACCTTGCCAAGGATCCGCACCCACACACACCCACACCTCACTTTCCTCATCTGTAAAAGGAAACTATAATATCTGCACAAGGGACTATTGTATTTGCCGCGTGGAATATTTGTGGGGATTCCATGGAGCAACATGTGTGTCAATTACTTAACACTAAAGAACTCATTTAAAATGGAAACAGATTGTGGCCACTGATATTTGTAAGGGGTGCTAGACCAACTCACGTCACTGGGGATATCAGCGCATCTTTTCTTGTTACTGGGGTTAGGTGTGAACACCCAGGCCACTCCCTCAACCCAGGAGCCACGGCTCTCAGACTGTGGTCTGGGGACCAGCAGCAGCAGTGACTTCGGACCCTGCCCAGACCTGCTGAGTCTGCCTCACTAGGGTGGGGCCTGCACTGTTTTACCAGCCTTGCGAGGGACCTTTGGAAAATCCTAGTGCCCAAGTCTGAGAACCACTGGCCAAGATGCGTTCAGTCAGCATCTCTAGGAGAGGGACTCAGGCACAGGTTATTTATTTATGTTTTTTTCATTTAATTCATTTTTTTAATTATACTTTAAGTTCTAGGGTACATGTGCACAATGTGCAGTTTTGTTACATATGTATACATGTGCCATGTTGGTGTGCTGCACCCATTAACTCATCATTGACATTAGATATTTCTCCTAATGCTATCCCCAGCCCTCCACCCCTTGACAGGCCCCATGGTGTGATGTTCCCCACCCTGTGTCCAAGTGTTCTATTGTTCAATTCCCACCTGTGAGTGAGAACATGCAGTGTTTGGTTCTCTGTCCTTGCGATAGTTTGCTCAGATTGATGGTTTCCAGCTTCATCCATGTCCCTACAAAGGACATGAACTCATCCTTTTTTATGGCTGCATAGTATTCCATGGTGTATATGTGCCACATTTTCTTAATCCAGTCTATCATTGATGGACATTTGGGTTGGTTCCAAGTCTTTGCTATTGTGAATAGTGCCGCAATGAACATACATGTGCATGTGTCTTTATAGCAGCATGATTTATAATCCTTTGGGTGTATGCCCAGTAATGGGATGGCTGGGTCAAATGGTATTTCTAGTTCTAGATGCTTGAGGAATCACCACACTGTCTTCCACAGTGGTTGAACTAGTTTACAGTCCCACCAACAGTGTAAAAGTGTTCCTATTTCTCCACATCCTCTCCAGCACCTGTTGTTTCTGACTTTTTAAAGATCGCCATTCTAACTGGTGTGAGATAGCATCTCATTGTGATTTTGATTTGCATTTCTCTGATAGCCAGTGATGATGAGCATTTTTTCATGCGTCTGTTGCCTGCATGAATGTCTTCTTTTGAGAAGTATCTATTCGTATCCTTCGCCCACTTTTTGATGGGGTTGTTTGATTTTTTTCTTGTACATTTGTTTAAGCTCTTTGTAGATTCTGGATATTAGCCCTTTGTCAAATGGGTAGATCGTAAAAATTTTCTCCCATTCTGTAGGTTGCCTGTTCACTCTGATGGTAGTTTCTTTTGCTGTGCAGAAGCTCTTTAGTTTAATTAGATCCCTTTTGTCAATTTTGGCTTTTGTTGCCATTGCTTTTGTGTTTTAGTCATGAAGTCCTTGCCCATGCCTATGTCCTGAATGGTATTGCCTAGGTTTTCTTCTAGGGTTTTTATGGTTTTAGGTCTAACATTTAAGTCTTTAATCCATCTTGAATTAATTTTTGTATAAGGTGTAAGGAAGGGATCCAGTTTCAGCTTTCTACATATGGCTAGCCAGTTTTCCCAGCACCATTTATTAAATAGGGAATCCTTTCCCCATTTCTTATTTTTGTCAGGTTTGTTAAAGATCAGATGGTTGTAGATGTGTGGTATTATTTCTGAGGCCTCTGTTCTGTTCCATTGGTCTATATCTCTGTTTTGGTACCAGTTACCATGCTGTTTTGGTTACTATAGCCTTGTAGTATAGTCTGAAGTCAGGTAGCATGATGCCTCCAGCTTTGTTCTTCTGGCTTAGTATTGTCTTGGCAATGCAGGCTCTTTTTTGGTTCCATATGAACTTTAAAGTAGTTTTTTCCAATTCTGTGATGAAAGTCATTGGTAGCTTGATGGGGATGGCATTGAATCTACAAAGTACCTTGGGCATTATGGCCATTTTCATGATATTGATTCTTCCTATCCATGAGCATGGAATGTTCTTCCATTTGTCTGTGTCCTCTTTTATTTCGTTGAGCAGTGGTTTGTAGTTGTCCTTGAAGAGGTCCTTCACATCCCTTGTAAGTTGGATTCCTAGGTATTTTATTCTCTTTGAAGCAATTGTGAATGGGAGTTCACTCATGATTTGGCTGTCTGTCTATTATTGGTGTATAGGAATGCTTGTGATTTTTGCACATTGATTTCGTATCCAGAGACTTTGCTGAAGTTGCTTATCAGCTTAAGGAGATTTTGGGCTGAGACGATGGGGTTTTCTAAATATACAATCATGTCATCTGCAAACAGGGACAATTTGACTTCCTCTTTTCCTAATTGAACACCCTTTATTTCTTTCTCCTGCCTGATTGCCCTGGCCAGAACTTCCAACACTATGTTGAATAGGAGTGGTGAGAGAGGGCATCCCTGTCTTGCGCCAGTTTTCAAAGGGAATGCTTCCAGTTTTTGCCCATTCAGTATAATATAATATTGGCTGTGGGTTTGTCATAAATGGCTCTTATTATTTTGAGATACATGCCATCAATACCTAGTTTATTGAGAGTTTTTAGCATGAAGGGCTGTTGAATTTTGTCAAAGGCCTTTTCTGCATCTATTGAGATAATCATGTGGTTTTTGTCATTGGTTCTGTTTATATGAAGGATTACGTTTATTGATTTGCATATGTTGAACCAGCCTTGCATCCCAGGGAAGAAGCCAAGTTGATCGTGGTGGATAAGCTTTTTGATGTGCTGCTGGATTCGGTTTGCCAGTATTTTATTGAGGATTGTAGCATCAATGTTCATCAGCGATATTGGTCTAAAATTCTCTTTTTTTGTTGTGTCTCTGCCAGGCTTTGGTGTCAGGATGATGCTGGCCTCATAAAATGAGTTGGGGAGGATTCTCTCTTTTTCTATTGATTGGAATAGTTTCAGAGGGAATGGTACCAGCTCCTCTTTGTACCCCTGGTAGAATTCAGCTGTGAATCCGTCTGGTCCTGGACTTTTATTGATTGGTAGGCTATTAATTATTGCCTCAATTTCAGAACCTGTTATTGGTCTATTCAGGGATTCAACTTCTTCCTGGTTTAATCTTGGGAGGGTGTATGTGTCCAGAAATTTATCCATTTCTTCTAGATTTTCTAGTTTATTTGCATAGAGGTGTTTATAGTATTCTCTGATGGTAGTTTGTATTTCTGTGGGATCGGTGGTGACATTCTCTTTGTCATTTTTTATTGCATCTATTTGATTCTTCTCTCTTTTCTTCTTTATTAGTCTTGCTAGCAGTCTATCAATTTTGTTGATCTTTTCAAAAAACCAGCTCCTGGATTCACTGATTTTTTTGAAGGGTTTTTTGTGTCTCTATCTCTTTCAGTTCTGCTCTGATCTTAGTTATTTCTTGCCTTCTGCTAGCTTTTGAATGTGTTTGCTCTTGCTTCTCTAGTTCTTTTAATTGTGATGTTAGGGTGTCAATTTTAGATCTTTCCTGCTTTCTCTTGTGGGCATTTAGTGCTATAAATTTCCCTCTACACACTGCTTTGAATGTGTCCCAGAGGTTCTGGTATGTTGTGTCTTTGTTCTCATTGGTTTCAAAGAATGTCTTTATTTCTGCCTTCATTTCGTTATGTACCCAGTAGTCATTCAGGAGCAGATTGTTCAGTTTCCATGTAGTTGAGTGGTTTTGAGTGAGTTTCTTAATCCTGAGTTCTAGTTTGATTGCACTGTGGTGTGAGAGACAGTTTGTTTTAATTTCTGTTCTTTTACATTTGCTGAGGAGAGGCACAGATTATTTCGACATCTTCTCGCAGGTTCCCAAGAGCAATGGAGGCTGAGAGCCAGTGCCTTGCTGACAAACAGTGAGGCGGGGGGAGGTAGTCCCAGATCAGTTCGGTAGGTCTTGAGATGTGCGGAGGCTGGGGCTGAGCGGAGCGGGAGCTTGGGGCCTGGGCTGGAGCGCTGCTCTCTCTGCAGGCAGTGGGAGCAAGGCAGAGTTCCCAGGGGGCAGTAGGAGAGGGAAGGCAGCACCTTGGTGGGAGGCTGGAATCCAGGTGCTAGAAACAGTGGTTTGTCAAAGGCACACTTTAGTTCACTCCTGAAGGAGGTGGCTGTGCCCCTTCCACTGTCACTCCTAAATCTTCCACTTAAGTCCACAGCCCTGGGGATGGACTCAGTGCCTGGCCTCATCAAAGAAGAGGGGCTGAGGCGGGTGCCTGGTGGGCATGGGTGGGGGACGGGATGGCCGCGAGCAGGGTGCCAGGCCTGTGCTGTGCTTGCTAATGGGGGCTGCCACTGCTGCTGAGGGGCTGGTGACAGCAGGAGAGTCTCCCAGTCACTTTGGGTGGATTTCAAGGATTATCTGAATAGATGGGGAAGGAAGGAAGAGCGGGACCGTAGTGAGGGTTTGTGTTTTCTGGACTTTGGACAGATCAGAGGGTGGGGTCGGGGGGTTTCTGCTTCAACTGTGGGAAGGAGAGGGGTTGAGACAGGAGAGAAGGTGAAGGCAGGTGGGAGGAGCAAGAAGTTGCAGAGAGGAGGAGGTCACGGACTCAGACCCAGACTCACCGCCAAATCCCACCAGGGCTCTGCTAGGCCAGCTGACAGTGGCTGGGAACGCTCAGCACCCCAACCCTAACCGTCTGGCTGGTAAGGCAGGTACAGACCCTCCCACTGAGTTCCCATCAGTTCTTCCAGCACAGATGTGGCTTCTGATCTTGATATCCTGCTGAGATTAGGA
This sequence comes from Gorilla gorilla gorilla, assembly GCF_029281585.2. Lineage (NCBI taxonomy): Eukaryota > Metazoa > Chordata > Mammalia > Primates > Hominidae > Gorilla > Gorilla gorilla. Next base: position 114,111,103 of record NC_073238.2, on the reverse strand, counting down.
GATGAGATCAACTGTTCCTGTTCTAATGACCATCTTCTGCAGCCGCAGAAGATCTGAGTAGAAGATCTGAGGCTGGAACTCACCAAAGTAAAGCTGCAGCAGGCAATATTAAACAGGCAGGGAAGACTTCACTCAAGGCTGCTGCAAGAGCAAAGAGGCCAAAGCTCAATCGGAACTCAATTCTGTGGAAATAAAGGGTGGAGGGTTTTTAAACGCTGTAGTGAGCCAGAAAAGTCCTGGGTATGTTAGGAGAGGTCCAAGGCCATCTGCGTTTGCTAAGTGGCTTTCTCCAAAGGTGAAATAAACTTCTCATAGCTTTTGATGGTGGACAGTTTTGCAGGGAGCAAGGGGCCCACCCTGCCAAAGGGAACAGGAGGCAGAGGCACTGTCTTCCTTGATGATGACATTTCAAAGAGATGGCTCCTGGGTCCTTGAGGAGGACAGTCCTGTTTCATACAACTGGTAAGAGGCTGGGAGAAGATTTCTGTCTCATAGAGGCAGAGAAAGAATTGACAATCGTAAGTTTTCTAAAGTAAATGCATCAGGGGCCTATAAAAGGGAGGTCAAAGGCCTAGAATGAGGAAAGAGCCTGCTGACAGCCGAGTCAAGGCGAGGAGAACCTTAGGGCCGTCTTGGTCACACCAAGCCCATCAGGCCCTCCTGGTGCAGCCAGTGTCTGCTGAGAACCTGCAGTGGGCTGGGGGGCTCGCGGTGGTTCTGACAGTGCTGCTGGGCCCGCTGTTGACAGCAGCTCTCCCATTTACTAAGGCTTTGATTTTTGCAGGCCCTGTGCTCAGCCATTCACAGAGACTATCTTGTTTTGCATTTCTCGTGATTATTTCACTTAGGCATCACTATTATTGGCACACAACAGATGAGGAAACGGGGTCATCAAAATCACATGGGGGTGGACAGCAGAGCTGAGATTCAAAGCCACGCCTGATGGCAAAGCCCACGTACAAATTCACGCTGGTCACAAAAGGGCTGTGAGAGCAGACCCCAAGCTCATGACAAGATCAGCCCCCCGATCTTGTCAAACCCATGGTCAGCCCCCCTGCACCCCTGGGTTTCCACAGAACTCATCTACGGCAGGCAGCCTGCCCTGGGACACTGATTGCTTTAGGTTCGTCCTAGACAAAGCTCTTCAAGCTTTCATGCTTTAATGTGGACACAGGCATCACCTGGGGTCTTGTTAAGATGCAGCTTCTTCTCCAGTCAGTCTGGGCTGGGGCCTGAGAGTCTGCATGTCTAAGCTCTCAGGGGACACTGATGCTGCTGGTCCAGGGGTTGTGTTTGAGCAGTGACGGCTCAGAAGATGCCACATTCAGAGGTGGCGGGGCCTGTTTCCCTCCTGGCTTTCTTTCCTTATCAAACCGTTGGTCCTCAACTTTGGCTGCACATGAGAATCGTCGGGGGACATTTAAAAAATCCTGATGCCCACTTGGGTCCCATCCCCAGAGATGTGATGTAATTGCTGTGGGTGTGGCTGGTGTTAGGATTTTCCAAAGGTCTCCAGCGATTCTGATGTGTGGCCTATTCTGAGAACCAGAGCACTAAAGAAAAGAAGAGATTTAAGAGACATTTCAAAGGCGAAATCAAGAGAGGAGGCCCGCCTGTGGTTTTTTTTCGGAAAAATAAAGTGAGTGATTATATATGAGAGGTCTCCAGAGAAACAGAAGCAATGTGACACACACACAACGCACACACAGACACACACAGACACACGCACACTTGTGTGTGTGTGTGTTTGCACCATAGGAGTAGTGGGACCTGGCAAATCTGAAATCCATAAGGGAGGCCAGGCAAGCCGGAGACTCGAGCAGGATTTCTATATTGTGGGATTGAGGTAGAATTGCTGCTTATCCAGAAAACTCAGTCTTTGCTCTTAATGCCTTCAGCTGGTGGGGTGAGGCCCACCTTCCCCCTCTTATGGAGGGTAATCAGCTCTACCCAAAGTCTACTGATTTAAATGTTAACCTCATCTAAAGAATACCTTCCCCACGACATTTACAGCAGTGTTGGACCAAACAGCTGGGCACCATAGCCTAGCCAAGTTGACACATAAAATGAACCATCACAGGTGACTTCAGGGTCAAATGTCTATGGGAATGTGAATAAAAATAGGAATGATTGGTGGGGAAGTGGGTTTGGGGACAATGTGAGTGAGTCTGATAGGCCAGGTCCAGGACCCCTTTTTGGAGACCTTTGCCAATACCTGACTCCGGCCCACTGTGGTAGTTGGTTCAAGCTGCTGTAACAAAGTGCTGTGAACTGTGAGGCTGAAACACAATGGAAACTTCTTGTCCCACAGTTCTGGAGGCTGGAAGTCTGAGATAAGGCCCTGGTGGGGCTGGTTCCTTCTGGGGGCTGTTAGGGAGAACTTACCATTCCTCCCCAGGCTGCTGGTTCTTGCTGGAGCTCTTTGACGTTTCCAACCTGGCAGATCCATCGCTCCAGCCTCTGCCGTCATCTTCCTGTGGCCTTCTCCCACTCTGTGTCTCTGCCTTCACCTGGTGTTTCTCTCCTCGTATAAGGACACCAGTCACGTTGGGTTAGGCCCACCCTAATGACCTCATCTTGGCTTGATTACATCTACAAAGACCCTATTTCCATTTAAGAACATACAGACGCCAGGGGTTAGGACTTCGTCATATCTTTTGGGGGGACTCGATTCAGCCCACAACACCCACCCATTTCTGAACACCCCTCTTTCCAGACACTCTCCCTTTCTCTGAGTCCCATCTAATCTCCCACTTCAAGCCCCCACACACTGCCTCAGAGCCCGACTGCAAAGGTGAGGCTTGGAGAAGGAATGAGAGGGGTCTCTTTTAAACATTAGTTGCTTTAAAAAAAAAGGTTAACTTGTATGCTTTGTTTTTCAGACCCTATCAAAATAATCTCATGTCAAAATGGAAGCATGAGAGGGACCACTTCTAAGGGTTTCCTCATCCCACAGGATCAGGACAGAGGCAGGGCACAGGCCAGGAGAAGCCCTGTCAGTCAGGGCTCTACATTGCTCTACAGTAATGAGGCCTTGAACCCTGTTCCCTGGGGACGGACAGTGACCACCCAACCAGAACGTCCAAGGATTTCACCACTGGCTGGAGGATGGTGTAATGACACCTAAGAATTGTAATCACTTGACATTTTAAGGAGGAAGAACAAAAGTTTCATACATCATATTTGTAGATGCTCAAATATTCCGATGGGCTTTTGGCTTTCTCCAGAAAGCACATTTCCACCGAGAGTCCCACTTCCTGGGCACTGCTGCACACCGCAGGTAACCACTGTCCAGCTTTCACTACGGTTCTCACTTCGCCAAGTGACAGCATACAGGATGGCACAGAGACTAAGTTCCCCTGGCCTGTGATGGTTGTGGGCAGCCAGGCTTGGGGCAGGCCGTGCCACCTGAGGGCACAGCAACCCTACAGCACATGGGTCAGACCATACCTCAGGCAACGCGAGTGCCTCATGGTATGGGCGCCCTGTTCTGCTGTAATTGTAGAAATCTGGGAAGTTACATTTTCTAATGCCAAAGGCCAACTTCACCTTCTGAGGCTTGGATCTGTGGATTCTAAGGAGTCTTGACACATGGTCTGCTGAGCTCTGTGATTAGCAGGACAGGCAGTGGGGGAGCTGGTCTCAGGGGGTGAGGAGCCCGTGTGTGTGTGTGTGTGTGTGTGTGTGTGTGTGTGTGTGTGTGTGTGTGTATGCAGTAACACCTGATATAAGCCTCTTGGGTAGGTTGCAATAAGGTGTAAAATGCTATAAATTGACCAAGGTAGAACATTGCCAGAACTTCAGTCCCAGGCTGACTCAGCTCAATCCCCGCGTGTAAAGGACTGCTGAGACATGGGAGAGGATGCGTGCACCAAGGGCAGGGCGGGGACCTTCTTCATCTCTAGTAATTTATGATTTTGTCTCTAGGCCAATACTCATCTTCCACATTCATTCCCACATTCACCACGTGTGGTCCTGGGTGTTGGGGACACAGTGGGTAGACGTGGTCTCCAGCCTCATGGCCCAGGTAGGCCAGCAGGGGACATACAGAATTGTAATCAGACAATTACAACGTAACATGAAAAGTGTGTTAGGTGCTGGCTGGAGACTGACATCGGAGAAGGGGTTAGGGAAACTCTGGGAGAGCTGCCGAGTTTGGGGTTGGGGGACTGGATTGAGGGTGCTTTCACTTCCTGAGATAGGGAGTGTGGGGTCAGATGAAGTTTGAGGGTGGAAGACATGGGCTTAGGAACCCTAGGATAGGCACATGGAGATGTCCAGTATAAAGTGGGACATACGAGGTGTGCAGTCTGGAAGAGCGATTTAGGGTGAGGGTACGGGTTTGGGAGGGGTGAGGTGGACGACAGTCCCAGGGAGAGTTGAGGGGCTTCTCTAAACTGTAGGCTTTATTGTTTCTCAGGTATGATGAGGCCAACAGATCAGCTGCCGAGCACCATTGAAAAGACAGTTCGTTACTCACAGCTCCCAAGGAGAGGGGCACACTCTGCCTCCCAGGCCAGCCAGGGGAGAACCAGGGCTGGTCAGCAGGCAGAGGGAGGGTCAGGAGAGCGTGGGCAAGGCCTTGAATGTGGTTTCCACGAGAAGCATCAACGGGAGGGGGGCATGCAGGCTCTGGGGCAGAGGGGCTGTCCTTAGGGGCCTGGTACCTGGTACTGCTTGACAAGGGCAGGGGCATAGTGGCCTGGAGTGTGAGAGCCCCAGACAGGTGGTGGAGGTCGGGGGTGCAGGCATTGGGTTGGCTGCCTTGCCTCTGAACAGTGTGCTCCCTTCAGGCCTTTTCCTGTCTCTAGGGATTGGCTGGCCCCGGGGTACAGGGTTTGTCCCTCCAGGGTCAGCAAGGCCCCAAGATGTGAAAGCATTGGAATGCAGAGAGTAAAAAGCCCTGGCTAACACGGAGGGCTAGAAAGGACCCAGGAGCACCAACATTCATGGGGAGGGAAGAGGCTGAGGAAGCTGCGGGAGAGACAGAGAGGCGGTGGTGTGGGAGACAGGACAGGAGGCCGCTGCTCCAGCCATGGAGCCGAGGGGGTTACCAGCAGCCCGAGAGCGGGCCATAGCATCCAGCCAAAAACTGGCCATCGAGGATGAAGGCCAGGTGTTCGGGAGCTGAGAGAATGGGGACAGTGCATGTCACAACTTGTTTCAAGGAATTTGTTGTTAAAGAAATACCCGAGACTGGGTAATTTATAAAGGAAAGAGGTGTAATTGACTCACAGTTCTGCATGGCTGGGAGGCCTCAGGAAACTTACAATCATGACAGAAAGTGAAGGGGAAGCAGGCACCTTCTTCACAAGGCAGCAGGAGAGAGGAGTGAGGAGCGAAGGGGGAAGAGCCCCTTATAAAACCATTAGCTCTTGTGAGAACTCACTGTCATGAGAACAGCATGGGGGAACCGCCCCCATGATCCGGTCACCTCCCACCAGGTCTCTCCCTAGACACATGGGGATTATGGGGATTACAATTTTCTTTTTTCTTTTTTTTTGAGATGGAGTTTTGCTCTTCTTGCCCAGGCTGGAGTGCAATGGCGTGATCTCGGCTCACCACAACCTCTGCCTCCCGGGTTCAAGTGATTCTCTTGCCTCAGCCTCCCAAGTAGCTGGGATTATAGGCATGCACCACCATGCCTGGCTAATTTTGTAGTTTTAGTAGAGACGGGGTTTCTTTATGTTGGTCAGGCTGGTCTCGAACTCCTGACCTCAGCTGATCTGCGCAGCTTGGCCTCCCAAAGTGCTGGGATTACAGGTGTGAGCCACCACACCCTGCCCAGGGATTATAATTTTCAAGATGAGATTTAGGTGGGGACACAGCCAAACCATATCATTGTCCTTTTTCTTTCTTTTTTTTTTGTAACCAGAGAAATTGTTAGGGAAGTGTCAGTAACAAGGGCAAAGGGGGAGATTCAGAGGAGGAAGGAGGAGATGATGGACAGAGGGCTCCTGAAGCACCCCTTTTAAACACAAGCCTTTTTTCAGGGGAGAGGAGGTGGTGGGCGCAGAGACAATTGCACCGCTGGCAAGTGCCTGGGGAGGGCGCCTCTGTCCTCCTGAATCTTTTCCTGCTTGGCAGGAACATTTCCCAAGGCCAGCCAATTAAAGATATTTCAAAATCTTTATTATTCACTTTCAAAATCAGACCCTAGCTTATTATTTGTTGGTATTTCCAGTGGTACTAAGAATATGCCACGAACTCAGCATTCAACAGTTTAGGAAACAGAGCCGCACTCCCCATCTCCCTCACACCCATGGGAGCTCTCCAGGCGGGTGGAGCTGAGCAGGGTGTCTTCCCATCTTACAGGAAGGCCCTGACATCCAAACCACACAGCCTCGGGGGACAGGAGGGGCTCTGCCTAGAGTCCCAGTGCATTAGATGGCTGGGTTATAAGAGGTCTGGAAAGTGAAGGCCGCCCCTTTCTCTACATTTATCTCTGTGGCCTATTGGGTGACGGTCAGCCGCAGTGTCCTTACTTCTCCCCTCGAGGTAGAAACCTTGAAGAGGAGGGATAAGGTTTGGGAGCAAACAGGAATCATCTGGAAAGTGTGAGAATCCGTGGGTAAACACCGAGGAAAAGCTGTGCCCTCTCCCAGGCTGCAGCAGGGGCTGGAAACAGAGCCTTCACATGAAAAGAGAGGAGTGGTGTCAGAGGCTCCCCCAGACGGGAGTCTCCCCGACTCTCGGTGCTCACGCTCCAGGCTGGAATCCCTTGCACCACGCTGCCTGGTCTACACCCCCGTCCACCCAGCTCCAGGGTTCTGGAGCTCTCCCAGGGAGAAGGGGTGCACAAGTGTATAGGAATCTCTGGAAGAAGTTGGCAAATAATCAAAAGAGGGGAGGGAATATATCTTTGGAGAATTTCAACTTTTGATTGAATATGTCATAATACAGAAGAGTACATACAGGAGATATGTAGGACATTTAAAAACCAGTAAAACAGACACCCTGTACCTCCACCCAGTTTCAGAAATTCAAACTACTGGAGCTTCTGAAGCCCTGGGGTGCCCTACCCCAGCCCTACCCACTGTCTTCCCCTGCCCCCAAGGCAACTGTATGCTGATTTGCTTTTATCATTTTGAAGTAGTTCTGAGCTCTGAATTTAGAAATTTCATAATTTGAAATGGCCATTCACATAATCAGGAATAAGACAGGCTAGGAGTGAGTACTTGGCTTTATTCTTTTTTTTGAGACAGAGTCTCGCTCTGTCGCCCAGGCTGGAGTGCAGTGGCGCTATCTGCAACATCTGCCTCCTGGGTTCAAGCAATTCTTCTGCCTCAGCATCTCAAGTAGTTGGGATTACAGGTGCCACAACCACACCTGGCTAATTTTTGTATTTTTAGTAGAGATGCAGTTTCACCATGTTAGTCAGGCTGGTCTCGAACTTCTGACCTCCAGTGATCTACCCACCTCGGCCTCCCAAAGTGCTGGGATTACAGGCGTGAGCCACCACACTTGGCCGCTTTATTCTTTTTTAATTAAAAAAAATTAAATAACCAGCCATGGTTAGGTTTGCATTCGGGTGATCTCCAAGTAGGAGCCTCATCACGTCTCCCCAGGGCTGGAGAAGGGGTCGCCTTGGCTGCTCTCACTCTGTTAAGGGGGTTGGTATTTTTGAATTATTTGCTAGACTTTTTATGTTTAAGCAAAATAAATGCACCCCTCCTTTAAACAGGCCTAAAGTGTTAATATCACATTCATCTTTGTGCACATTTAAGTACAGTAGGACCTGCCTGCTGAGAGGAGGCAACCTGCCCTCCAAAGAGACTGCCTATTTTGCCAAAGATCTCTGTGGTCCCGACAGCTTTGTTCATATGAAAAACTGGGGTCAGCCATACGTTACATGAATGTGGGTTTTACAAAATCTGCATCGATAGTTCTAGGCTGATCCGCTTCCGGATATAATATGGTGCTTCTGTTTAACCTCATATTAGCATTGTATGATAGGCACCCGGTACACAGAACTGCCAAGATAGCAAAAGAGCAAAACTGGCTATGGCCCCGTGAAGCACTGAAAGCCTTGTTAAACAGAAAAGTCCATCACGTGGGCTCCTATATGATTGTCTAGGGGCAGGGGAAGGCAGAGGATGGCGGGAGCTTCTCCCACCGGGGAGCAGAGCCGTCTCTGATGTGGCAGGGCTGATCGGAAGGGAAAGAAGTGGCTTCCCTGGGCCCCCAAGGAGCAAGAAGCCAGTCCCTGGGGCCCGTTGCCACCATCTCCCAGGGCCCTCGCCTTTGGTGTTCCCAGAGCCTCTGGCAACTCCTCCCTTTACAGCGGGCCGGTGAACACACTGGACGGAAGCGAGGGAAGCTCTCCCAGGCCTTCCCTGACATCCGCAGTCTCCATGCTTCACTGAGCCTGGGTCTGTCTTTGGTGGATGCAAAGTGGTGTGCAGAGGCTCCGTGGCTGTACATCATCTGGGGAGAGAACCCAACAGCAAACCCAGAGGCACCATGGCTGTACATCATCCGGGGAGAGAACCCAACAGCAAACCCAGAGGCACCATGGCTGTACATCATCCGGGGAGAGAACCCAACAGCAAACCCAGCTTTCTGCTGAGGCTCCACCTGGCCACCTTTGCAAAGGCGAATTGTCTTCAAGGTGAGTTGAATCTCAGGAGACACTGCGTCACCACCAGCCCACTTTAGCATGTCACGGGGCCACCATCCTTCCTCAGTGGCAGGAGAGCACCTTTGATTACAAGGCCCGAGTCTCCCATTCTGTCTGTGGTGACAGCCAGGTGGACATGGCTTCAGGCAGATGTAGTGGGTTTGGAAGAAAACTCTGGCCCCAGGGGAGAATCGGGCCTGAGTTTCGCTGCCACATCCCTCTGGGTTCCCCTCTTGCGCAGACAGCAAGGAGGGCTGGCCTGAGAGGAGCCGTGGGTGCTGCTGGGCGTGGCGTGGGTGGGATGAGGGAGCAGGACAGTCCCAAGAGGAATCTGAGGGCCAACCCTGGGGACCTTCTTGCTCTCCTCCCACTGCCCAGGTTGAGGGGAGGCCCGAAGCAGCCAGGGGAGGGCTGAGGACAGGCCTGGCCCAGGGAGCTGACTTTGGCCTCAAGTCCATCATGGCCCTCAGGATCCCGGCCGAGTTACCCTGGCACCTTATCTGACCTGTCTCCTCACCTGAAGAGGTGGGCTACACCAGATAAACACTCTCTAGTTCCAACATTCTACAAACCTGCGAGCTGCCTATGTTTCAGAACAGACGGCCCCTTGGGGAGAAGGGGCTGCTGGGCAAGGGTGCCGTCAGATTGGGGAGAGCCCCCCGTGCCTGGGCCAAGTGTGATTCTGGAGGGTTTCTCCAGTCCTTCTGCCTGGAGCTCATGCAGGACTGTTGCTGCTTCTTCTGTTTCGCTGTGGTGAAGTTGGAGGCCCCGGAATCTGTGGGTCTGGCCATTTGGGGACAGCCCCTGTCCTTAAACGATTTTTGTGTCCGGGTGAGGACCATGGTGGGTCGTAACTCGATTTGCTGGTGTTAGTCTGGGAAGATTCCTATTGCAGACCTCTCTCCCCTACTCCTCCACAGACCTGGGTTACTTTCTTCCCTCCCACTCCAAGTCTACTCAGACTCCCAGGGCAGCTCACACAGAACATTCCAGAAAGGTCACAGAACTGATCAACTTCCCTGAGAACTGTGGACTGGCTGTAAGGGGCCTACACACTCCAGCTAGTTTCTTGGCACTGTGTAAATTTCTAGGATATTTGAAATTCCCATTAGGCAGGGGGTTCAGCAGACCACAACACTGCAGTTAATGAACAAAAGAGGGCCGGGCATGGTGGCTCACACCTCTAATCCCAGCACTTTGGGAGGCCGAGGGGCGGATCACCTGAGGTCAGGAGTTCAAGACCAGCCTGGCCAACATGGCGAAACCTCGTTTCTACTAAAAATACAAAAATTAGCTGGGTGTAGTGGTGTGCGCTTGTAATCCCAGCTACTTGGGAGGCTAAGGAAGGAGAATTGCTTGAACCTGGGAGGCAGAGGTTGTAGGGAGCCAAGATGACACCACTGCACTCCAACCTGGGCAAGAGTGAAACTGTGTCTCAAAACAAAAATAAAGTAAAATAAAATAAAATAAAAAAGAGGCCAAAGCTATTGTTTCTAGCCAATGTAGATCCTTCGTGTTTCTCTCATTTGAAGATGTCCATCTGCTCTCTGTCAGCCCCCAGGCCCTCCTCTTAGGGAGCTAGAGACTCCAGGACAGGAGCTTCCTTGCCTTCGGTCCTCATTTCGACCTTCAGCTTCTCCTTCCTCTAGTTCCAGGGGACTGAACGAAGGATGCTTCCGGTTTCTGTGGTACCCCGCTTCGTGGCTCCTGAGTGCACCCCATTCTGGGCCTGGATCTCACGGTCTCTGTCCCTGGCTCTCCCCTTCCCCACTGCCAAGTGCCCTGGTTGAGCCTGTGCCCCACCTCCGCTTTCTCACTGGTCCTTACATTTCCTCTGGAAGCCGCCACCACTCTGCCCTTGCCCTGGCCCTTCCCAGCAGTAGCGCCGCCCCCCCATCCTTGACACTCCCACGTCCCAGCCTGGGCTGCCCTCTCCTGATTCTCCTGCCACCTCTTCCTCCACTCCAGATGCCGAGTTCCTCAGGGTTCCATCCCTAGCCCTCCTCTCTCCTAATTCCTGGTCATCAATTTACTCCATCATCCCAAGAGCAAGACTTGTGATTTGACTCTCTAGTCCCCGCCTCTGTTCAGATTGATTTCCAACATCCAGTGATCACTTCCCCCAGCCCTTCTACCTGAACCCCAAGTCTATTCGTGACATTGTCCAGCCCTTCTACCTGAACCTCAAGTCTATCCGTGGCATTGTTACAATGTAGCTAGTGGGGTTGTTTCTCCATCAGACAGGGCTGTATTGGCAGGTTATAAATTCACATGCTTCTGGCAATTTTTATCACGTGTAAGATTTCAGTCTCAGAGCTGGAATTTTAGTCTGAGCTGTAAAGCCTATTTTGGCGTTCTTGGTCCACCCCTTTACAAAAACACTATTGGTTAGGGGAACTTGGAAGTGAAGAAAATACTCCTGATTCTCACAAATTAAGTATCAGGTAAGCTCTCAGGTTAAGATAAAATTCTTAAGTCTATGGTTTTAGACACTTCCATTTCAACTTAAGAACAATTGTAGGAACATAAACTCAGGGACTCACAGAATATTCTAAATGACACTGGGATGTGTTCACAATTTTGTACTCAATTTCCCTAACATCTCCACCTTTCTAACCCAAACTCACCCTAGCTTTACAAATCAGAACTTCACAGGCAGGCTTTCCTTAATGTCAGGAGCAGGGGGTCACTATGGACAATCTTACCTTCTCATTTCACAATCTAGAATCTGCTCACCCAAAAATTAAGCCCAATCTGTTACCACGTGCACAAAATCAAAAGGCTAAACCTTTTCTAGACCTCAGGAAGCCCAGTCAAGTGGCTCACTGGCGCCCTCCTCTGGCTGGGATGGCTCCGCAGGTCTTCCTTAGGGGTGCCATCGGCCTGAAAAAAGAGTCCCAGTGTCTTGACAAGAGGTGTGGAAGCTCTCAGGTATTCAAACTTCTGCGGGGAATGTCTGTGTAGATGTTTTTGTGTCAATATTTGCAGGAAGCAAGAGTGGGTGAGCAACGCGAACCCCAGAAAGACAGAAAACATGGTCAAGCGTGAAAAAGCAGACTGTCTGTGTGTGTGTGTGTGTGAGACTGTCCAGAGGGTGGTGATGGAGGGAGAGTGGCCTGGTAGTTGCATGACAAGGATGGAGAACCACGGGCCACCACGGCAAAGGTGAGGACTTGGCAGCTGTAAGGAACTGGGAAAGAGGCTGAAAGAACTAAAGAGAACAAACCAAGCCTGTAGTTGTCTCCCAGCTCTGCCACTATTTAGGTCCTCAATCCTCTACTCTCTAAACAACTGACATAGAGGGTCACTGAGGTTCCTGTGGGCAGGACAAAGGTCTCCAAAATACAATCTCATTCTAAAGGGAATCCTGATTAGCAAACACTCAAGAACAGCTGGCAAGTGTGAATCAAGGCCTCTAATTAGCTACTTGCAAAGGGGCTATTTGCTGCCCCCCAGTCTCCAAGGGAGACCTTTGCCTCTGGTTTGGTTTTACTTGGCTAGGTGCTGTTTAAAGGGGTAGCATGGAGGAGGGGGTGTATTTTTGGTTGTTCTCTGCCTGTGCTCCTTTGCAAGCGGAACACAGAGAGTGGATTTTGGTTTGCCTCAGAGGTCAGACACGCACGGCTTTGCTCAGCACTCAGGAGGTGTTGACTGCGGCCTAGTTAGGGAATGAAGTCAGGGATGTCTCCACCACCAGCAACTGTTCCTTGCAACCCGCGATGGCGCAATTCAGATTCAAGGAGGGGCTTGTGCGTGGGACCAGCTGGGCTCCAAGAAAGTCACCTCGACCCCCCTCTGAGCAGCTAGTGGCCCCAGGCAGCCTCAGGGAGGCCGAGCTTCCAGGTTTGCACAGGTAATGCCACTGTGGGCAGTGCTACTTACAGGAACAAAAGCACTTCACTCACTTCAAACGAGCACCCAGTCTTCTGAAGAAAGACGAGCAGTGCGGAGGATTTGGTTAACTGGTAAATGTATAGCCTGGAACAAGGCTTTATTTGTACAAGTCTGATAGAAAAATACTAAAGAGTAAAACACATTAAAAACTTTATTGTAAGTATCAACATCTAAATTTGCATCAATTTGATACATCGTTGCTCATTTTGCAGAACATAACAGTTGCACATTGCAAGAGTCAACTTGCTTCGGGTCTTTTCATGCTCATGGCGGTCCACCCCTGCCTTCCCTCTCCCTGACCTGCATCCTGTCCTCACACAGTCTGCCCTGCCTCCTGTCGCCACAGGTTGAAGACCCAAGCCCTGAGGAGAACCTGCTGCCAGGGGGCTGGCTGGCTGCGAGCCAGGAGGGCCAGGCAGTTAGCCCTGCCCCAGGGAGGGGCAGGCAAGGGATCGTTTCTCCTCTTCCTGGGCTGAACCTGTGCCAGGCCAGCCACAGAGTGCCCTAGTCAGCCCATGTGGCTCCAGAAAGCCTGCTGTTGTTCTTCTCCATCCCATTTCACCCGCAGCCTAGTGGCTAACTCTGGATACTCTGAGCAAAATTAACCCAAGTTTCATGGAGAACTCCAGAACCTTGAACCAGTGCATGGTTATCACCATTCTTTGTTACTAGATGTAGGAGAAGGTACTGCAGAGTCCTCTGGCCTGGAACAGCTTGGGGGAGGATTCAGCTCCCCGTTTCTCCCTCACTCCCAGGAGATTCGAAAACAAGTTTGAGAGAAAAAACAGTAACTAAAAAAGTCCATGAAGAAGGATCTGACATGTCCTTTGTGAAATAACATTACCCTCTCCCCATCACGACGCAGGAGATGACACGTTACAGTAAGAGGGTTACAGCAATTCCCCATCTGGAGTGCCATTCAACTGCCTGCAGAAATCTTCCATTTTAATGCATTTTAAACACATTCAAAACGAGTGATGACTCTCCAACCTAGGGAAAATGCCCAATAAAAAATACAGATAGAAAATACATGCTAATGTAATGGCAAACTTATCTCCACACTAAAACGGCAACAGTCTTGCGGCTGAGGGCAGGGGTGCGGTGGAACCTCCCTCTTCCCACGAGAACATCAGCACCAGAGATGCTCGGTCCCCGGGCTGATCTGATGGTGGGGACCACGCACTGTCACTCGGCTGCCGGTCCGGTCCCAGTGTTGGCCTGGGACTATCAGTGCTGCAGCAGGAAGTTGGTGGCGACATTGAGGTCATTGTTTGAAGCTCTCAGGGCTTCCAAAGCATCACCTCTGGAAAATCCCATCTCCATGAGCCGGGCGACCTGCAGGCAGAGAAAATGCAGAAACCTGAGGGCGCTGACATTGCTGCTTATCCCTGGGCCCCAAATGTTCTTCATGTGAGCCTTGTGGCAAAGGTCAAAACTGTTTACAAAAAAAACAATTTTCATTTCAATATGGAATCTGATACTTAAAAGTTATACCAGGTACAGATTTTTCAATGTTCACTGTGTGTAGCCAATATATATGCATTATCGCACATAACCCTCATTCTACAGACAAGGACATAGGGCTTCTGAGGGTAAAGTGGCCTACTGGGACCAGGCCTTGGGAGCAGGTCGGCATGAGCTGCCCGGGCTCACTGCCAGGACACACGACTCAGCGTCGTTTCATTCCCTATGGTGGTGACCCATGCTCAGCCCTGGCATCGCACTCCTGGCGTCACTGCCACGCTCAGCCCTGGCATCACACTCCTGGCATCACTGCCACGCTCAGCCCTGGCATTATATTCCTGGCGTCACTGCCACGCTCAGCCCTGGCATCACACTCCTGGCGTCACTGCCATGCTCAGCCCTGGCACCACACTCCTGGCGTCACTGCCACACTCAGCCCTGGCATCACACCCCTGGCATCACTGCCATGCTCGGCCCTGGCATCACACTCCTGGCATCACTGTCACGCTCAGCCCTGGCATCACACCCCTGGTGTCACTGCCATGCTCGGCCCTGGCATCACACTCCTGGCGTCACTGCCATGCTCAGCCCTGGCATCACACCCCTGGTGTCACTGCCACAGAACTGCCTGCCTTTGGGTGCTCAGACTACTTTGACAGCTGTGCCGCTCGCAGCCTGGGGCTTACGCAGGCAGCAAAGTGGGGCTGAGCCTGGGGCAGCGACCGAGGAAGGAGGCAGTGAAAGCCACCAGAAGCAGGGAGGAGCAGGCGTGCATTGTTTTTGACCACAAATCCTGATTCTGTGAATAAGGAGATTTCCTGTACTTTTCTCTACAGGCAGTCTCCAGTATTGAAATTGGCAGTGTTACTAAAGCTTATTTGCAACCTTTTTTCCCAATTAAGAATATATTACAAAAATATTCATGGCCCCAGATTGCCACAGGAATACATTTTTTTGTGCTTATATTAAAATAAACTGCACTTGCAGTAACACCTCATCAAAGTCAACAGTCTTGTACATGTTGAGTTTTTTAGCCACTTGCGCATTAAAGAGGCTTTTGTGGGTTCACCTGAGGACTTAGTCAGAGTTTCCAATTTTTCTTTCCGAAAGAGAGCGAGCTACTTGGTGCTACATGGTGGAAAGAGAAGGGGCCCAGTATCACCACCCCTTCCTCTGCTCAGGGGACTCAGGGGGTGTGAATGGGGACTATGGCATGGGGTGGCTGGAGGAGGGGCCTGGGCATGGGCCTGGGCATGTGGCTCCAGAAAGCCTGCTGTTCTTCCTCTCTATCCCATTTCACCCGCAGGCTAGTGGCTAACTGTGGATATTCTGAGCAAAATTAACCTAAGGACTCAGCAAGGTGAAGAAGAAGGTGCAGAGAGGAGAGAGGCAGGTGGAGGAGGGAACCTCCCAGTGACCACCCAGGCCCAGACTTCCAGACCCCTCCTCCCCCAAAAGCCTTAGGGAAGAGTTGAGGGCCAACAGGAACACGCAGTGGACACTGCTCAGAAGCTGGAGTCCAGCCAGGGCTTTTCCAAACAGGGGGTGCCGCCCATGTCATGGGACCACTCAGTGGGTGAGGACTAGGCTTACAAATGCACGCAGTGAGCGTGCTCCTCCCTGGAACGTTGCTTTCAACCCTTAGCAGAGGGACTGACGCACAGCCCTGGCTAGGAAGCCAAGAAGGGCTGCCGGGTGTCTTCTAAATGCCTTGCAGTGGGGAGGGCTGTCCTGGGGCAGCAAGATGCCCAGCACCTGGGACATTATGGTGCCCTCAGGTGATTCACGCTCAGCTGCCCAGGGCTGGTGGACAGCGTAGAGCGAAGGCAGAAACCTTCTAGTTTGTTTTCCCACCAGAGGAAAGAGAGTCGTAGATTAAAAAAACAAAACAAAACAAAAAAAACAGTAAATAACAAAACTAGAATTGAAAAGAATTCATTTTGGTTGGCTGGAAAATGATCAGATGGAATTTAACAGAGATATGTACTGTCCTAGACTTAAAAGGTCAGGTAGGATTTGAGAGACCTGACTCGAGAGCATTTTATGTGAAAATTCCTGAGTGTTTTCAGCAGGCCCAGTTTAACTGGCCACACCAGTGATGCAGCTCCTTACACAAGAGCGTGCACAGGCACACACACACATGCACACTACTAATGCATCATATGCACATCAGCTGTGGCTGAGTGCCCTGGCCTCGCTGCCAGGTGGCTGAGAATGCTGCCACCCTGGTGTTCTGCCTCTCTCACAAGCTGCCATCCGCACAATGCCACAGCTCTTGATTCTGCCCTTTGAAGTAACCGAGAACAACCCTATTCTCTTTTCCTACATAAAGCGCTTTGCGGGTGTGACAGCCCTCTCCTTCCTCCCTCAACCCACTGGCTTTTCTCGGCCCCCACCCAGGCCTGTGGGTACCATGGCTTGTTCTGCTGTGTTGCTGTCTCTGCCCTCTGCCCTGAGCCTGCTGACTCCTCTTCCCCTGGTGGGTCTTGGGGCCCCTGCCTTTTTCCATGTCTCCCAGACTAGAAGGCCCCCAGAGCGAAGTCCTCATTGCCCCACTGCCTTCTGTCCTGGGCTCCCTGCAGCTGTGTCTGTGGGGTGATAGCTTCTCCCCACCACTGTGAACTCCCAGTATGAGGGCTGTGGCTGCCTTTGCTCATTCCTGTGTTTCAGGATCCAGTTCCTTTCAGCCCATCCCCTCCCATTTGTGCACACCGTCTCAGAACACCGCGCCCAGAACTGAGTGTGACACCACGGGTGTGGTATCGCCAGGGCAGTGAGGCCACTGCCCTCCAACAGTCTGGGCCCTTAGCTTCAATGAGAGCAGAGGAATGCATTAGTAGTGTGCATATGTGTGTGTGTGTGCCTGTGCATGCACTTGTGTAAGGAGCTGCATCACTGGTGTGGCCAGTTAAGCTGGGCCTGCTGAAAACACTCAGGAATTTTCACATAAAATGCTGTCAAGTCAGGTCTCTCAAATCCTACCTGACCTTTTAAGTCTAGGACTGTACATATCTCTGTTAAATTCCATCTGATCATTTTCCAGTCAACCAAAATGAATTATTTTCAATTCTCATTTTATTATCTACTGTTAATCATCTCCCTCAAACTTGTATCATGTCTAAATTTGATTAGTAAACCTCTACAACTTCGTTCAAGTTATTATTGATGAAAATGTCAAACAGGTCAGGTCAAAGAGCCCAGAATTCTGTGTTCAAGGGGTTAATCAACATTTTTAATCAGTTTCAAACCCACTTCATTGCACTATCATTATCCATTCTGCATGTCACCAACATCTCTCATAAGCTGATGAGATGTTGTCAAAGGTCTTGGTGATATCTTGCCAACAGGATTGGTTTGGTGTCCTAGACCACAGCTGTCTTTTCAACGTTCACAAACCATCTATTTGATAATAATCTGTTTAGGCTTTTGCCAGACGTGAAACTTCAATTCTGCCACTTGGTTCTCAGAATTCACACTTTCCTTTTCCTTAGGAACATTTTCAAGCTAAGTGTTCCTCCCTGTGCTTTCTCAAGCCTCCATCAGGTTGTGCAGGGAGAGGGGCTGGAGGACTCAGGCTGGATATGTGTCATGTGGAAGGAAAACTCTCTCTGATCAAGGTGGTCTTTCCAATCTTGGGTGGAAATAACCTGTATGATGTTCCCTCCAGTTAAGGATCATTGTCATTGGTGGAGGTAACTCAGGCCAAATGGGAGCTGGCCTGCCTTCCTTCCACCTACTATCCACCACCATGATGCCATAGCCCCCAAACAACTTGGCCACTCTTAATGACGTTTATTTAAATGGCTTGGAAAAGCTACTTTTACTACTACCTGTAGTACTTCAAGCGCAGCTGAGGACTGGCTGCTTCTTTGCACCCAGCCAGCACAAACGAATCCATTTGCTGTCCACACTCAGCAATCTGGAGATTTGGCAAATAACGATTCATAATCTGGAGTGATGAAGTGTGACTTTAGGCCACAGCTCCACCTGGCACATCATCATCCCTCCACTGATGATACATTTGGTTTGGAATCCAGAGGATGCTGATAATGGGCTGGCTACACACAGGTCACCAACACAGGGCAGCAGCACAGACTGCATGCAGGCCCTGCCCTGGAGAGGGAAGAACCCCTTAGGTCTGGGATGGCTGGGCTGGGTTGTAAGTCATGTAGGTGACATCCTGGAGTAAGAATGAAAGCTTTCTATGTACACAAGACTTCCTTCTGAGTTCATTCTCTCAGACATGAACGACATGTGCCGCGGTGCTGGTTTTGACAACTAAGACTGGCTTTTCACAGGTCTTGGCAGGAGAGAGCGTCTGCTGTCACAGCTTGCAGCGGGCTCGCTCTTCATTCTCTGCGGGGCAGATCATGCCCCTTTAGCCAAAGCTGGCTTCAGAGCTTTAAGCGATTTTTCTGGGTGAGAAGACAAGTGTGATAGGAGAACTTTCACTGCCCACTGACCTGGTATTTTCACCAGATTAAAAACAATTGCTAAGTAGCAATAATGTTAGCACAGTTCTTTAAAAAGAATAAACAATTACACTAAGAAAGGGCACGTGAAGGTTTCCCATAGTGTCCAAAACTAAACATCCATGGCAAACTGAAACTGCATGCTTGGGCTTGGGTATGCGACGACAACCAGCCAGCAAGGACGAGAAGGGTCAGGGGATAGGTGTTCCGATGGGTGCTTACCCAATACTCCCCAGTGGAGGGGTGCGGTGCAGTGCTCACAGCCCTGCAAGTTAGCCAAGTGGCCCCTGCTGTCCTTTCTTTATGTAGTTTCAGTGGTTCCCCATATAGACAGTAAGAACTGGAGCAAAAACTAGCAGCACAGAGAACAGTTGTCTGTAGGGCTCTTTGGTGGACACTAACAATTACTGCTGCGGCTCTCACTATTCCTCTGCTCAGAGAAGCCCAGCACGCCCAGTCCCCACACGTCTCATTACGGTCTCTCCTGGGAAAGCTTATTCGGCATGTGAAGCATCAACTCCTGTGCTCAAATTACAGAAAGACGAAATTGAGGCCTGCGCAGACGTGAAGTCAGGTAAGCAAAACACACGTTAAGCATTCCTAATCTGAAAATTCAAAATTGAAAATGCTCCAGAATTTGAAACTTTTTGAGTACCAACATGGCAGTACAAATGGAAAGTTCCACACCTGACCTCATGTGATGGGCTGCATGTCAAAATGCAGGCCACAACATGTAGTTTATTCAGTGTCTCCAAGGGAAAAGAGACCCTCTCACCCTCCTTCAGCTGTGACGTGCCTTTTCTGCACATGCCCCGATTCCCCCACGCAAGCACATGCCAGTGGGCAGGTTCCCCACAATGCCCTGCATGGGGCCAAAACCCACGTGCGTCACTCACTGTGCTTTTTTGCTTACTTTGTGCTCTGTGTTATTAAAATGTTGTTAAAATATCTAAAAGGCCTGCAGGTACCCTTCTGGGTAACAGTGATAAGGAAAAGATTTATGTTTATCTATAGCACAGAAAGTCAAGCTGTTGGAGAAAGTGGAGAGCAGTATAAGTGTGAAACGTCTTACAGGAGAGTATGGTGTTGGAGTGACCACCATATAGGATCTGAAGAAACAGAAGGATAAACTGTTGAAGTTCTGTGCTAAAAGTGATAAACAGAAATTAATGAAAAATAGAGAAACACTGCATAAAGCTAAAAATGAAGATCCTGATCATGTACCGAGGATGGATCCCTTGGTGTTGCAGTGAACACCTGCCACTTAATGCTATGTGGGTCAGGAAACAAGCAAGGATCTATCAGGATGAACTGAAAATGAAAGGGAACTATGAATATTCAACATGTTGGCTGCAGAAATTTAAGAAAAAACATGAAACCAAATTTTTTAATGTGGTGACAAAGCATCATGAAGCAGCAAAGAAATTCATTGGTGAGTTTGCCAAGGTCATTGCTGACAAAAATCTGATGCCAGAACAAATCTGTAATGCTGATGGAACATCACTGTTTTGGTTTTATTGCTCCAGAAAGACACAACTACAGCTAATGAGACAGCCCCTCCAGGAACTGAGGACATCAAGGGCAGAACAACTTTGCTGGGATGTGCTAATGCAGCAGGCATGCATAAGCGTAAACTTGCATGACAGGCAAAAGTTTGTGTCCTTGCTGTTTTCAAGCAGTGAATTTCTTACCAGACCATTAGTATGCTAACAAAAAGGCATGTTTAACTAGGGATATCTTTTCTGATTGGTCTCACAAACATTTTGGACCTGTGGCTTGTGCTCACTGCAGGGAAGCTGGGCTGGATGATGACTGAAATATTTTGTTATACCTTGACAACTTTTCTGTTCATCCTCCAGCTGAAATCTCATCAAAAATAATGTTTATGCCATGTACTTTTCCCCAAATGTGACTTCATTAATTCAGCCATGTGGCCAAGGTATTCTTAGATCAATGAAGGATAAATATAAAAGTACCTTCTTGAACAACATGCTAGCAGCAAATGAATGGGTATGGAAGATTTTCAACAGGCGTTTAGCGTTAAGGATGCCACACATGCTGTTGCCAATGCATGGAACACAGTGACTGAAAACACAGCTATGCAAGCCTCACACAACCTCTGGCCTGTGCTATGTTCAGTGATGATGATGAACAAGGTGGTGACTTTGAAGGATTCCACACGTCAAATGAGGATAAAATGATGCCTGACCTCCTAACAGGTAAAAAATATACCTTCGGAGTCTGTCAGTAAGCCAGAAGAAGTGAATATTGAAGTTTTTATTATTTTATTTTATTTTTGAGACAAGAGTCTTGCTCAGTCACCCAGGTTGGAGTGCAGTGATGTGATCTCGGCTCACTGCAACCTCCACCTCCTGGGTTCAAGCCATTCTCCTGCCTCAGCCTCCCAAGTAGCTGGGACTACAGGCATGTGCCACCATGCCTGGCTAATTTTTGTGTTTTTAGTAGAGATGGGGTTTCACTATGTTGGCCAGGCTGGTCTCGAACTCCTGACCTCAAGTGATCTGCCCACCTCGGCCTCCCAACTTGCTGGAATTACAGGCGTGAGCCACTGAGCCCAGCCAGATATTGTAGTTTTTAACATCGATAAGGGGGCTCCAGCTGTTCATTAACTGACCCATGGTGAAATAGCTGAGATGGTTCTGAGTCAAGGTGACTGTGACAACAGTGATGATGGAGATGATGCTAACACTGCAGAAAAAGTGTCTACAGACGACACGGAGAAAATGTGTGATGGGCTTACTGAAGGACTAGAGCAGCATGCATTTTGGATAAGGGATACTCAACTTGTAGGGACAGAAAACCAGGTTCATGCTTCCGTGAAATAAAAATGCAGGGGAAGCTGCATGCTGTCTTAGGTCTGACTCCAGCGCAGGGTGGCAGGGAGACCCTAGCTTTGGAGTTGGCCCCATGTGACCACATGCAGGGGACCAGGCTCTGACTCTCTGTTTCCTCGCAGTTTGGGAGATGAGAGGGATGCATGTGAGAAGCCCAGAACAGTGACGGGCACATGACCAGCGCTCAATAAACATGACCTCTCAGGACCACTATTCTCCTATGGAGGGCAGCGGGGCCAGGTGTTTGGTGGGCCCTAAAGAAGTTAGAAAGACAGGAACAATCTTTTTAAATGGTGAGCATAACATTCTAACAAAAAGACTGTGTTGTTCTAAAATACACTTTATGTATTTATAAAGTTTAGCAAACACACAACTCTGATGACTATATAAATAATGGTATTTATAGATGGTCAGCCCATCTCTCTCCCTATCGAAAGCACCATAGTTTAGCCACAACACACATTAACTCACATTGAAACCCTGGACTACTTCATTTTCTCTGCAGGCTGCTTCCTGTCTCTGTAGTCCAGCTACTGGGATGAGAAGCATCAGAACTCACCACGAGCACCTGATCCGATCTAACATCCACAGGAAGAGAAAGTTTCAATGTAAAATCTCCCGATGTCAGGTTGTTAAAGTACAGGAATGAATGTTTACAGAAGGTCTCCTCTGCTCTAAGGACTGGCACTAGGTACTTGCATGAGTTGGGTACTGGGTTAGGGCCTTGCATGGATCTGGTCTCCCTCATAGACGGTGAGCTCCCTGAGGGCTGGCACCAGGCCTGGCTTGCCTCCCCCCAACACAGAGCCTGACACACCCGGTGCCCAGCACCGGTTAGAGAAGGCTGAACGTGAAGATCAAAAGTGACCAATAAACATGTGGAGGACAAAATGAGAATGCTGGCAGGACACTGAGACTCTGGAAAAGACTATGCTAGGATAGACACGTGTTCCGGCATGAGTGGAGGCAATGGCGAGGCGAGGCGAGGTGAGGCGCGGCGCTGCATGCTGCAACTTCATCAGTGTTGGCTTCATGGGCTTGCAGTCATTCATTGGTCTGGAAAATTTTAAAAATGTCTCAAAGAAATTTTCTAAAAAGGCGTTCTTTCAACATTCCCTCTCCATCTCAGAGCACAGTCAGTACCTTCCTCCTGCTCAGGCATCACAAGAAGTTTCTGCCTAAAAATCCTCACCACAAAATATCAGATTAGAGTGCAGCTTGGTTTCTAGCCCCCAAATCGAAATGATTCCTTCCTCTAACTTCATTGAGAAGCCAGCTCTAGTTGGGTTCACCTCCAGCGTGCTATGCTTTCCTGTCTTCCACATCTACTTATTTCTTATTTCTAGACGCTAACATTCCCCAAATGTAACATCCAGAGCCTACTTTCCGTAACAGGAAACCTGACTTCCAGAGGTGAGGAGCAGAGATAAGGCTACTCAGAGGACACCAAGGTGCAGCTGGTGCTGTGGCAATGGCAAACTCCAGCTCCACCCTCACGGGGATGAAGACCCACTATGGAGGTGTCCAGGGTGCCCCACCAGAGCCCCCACAGGGATGAAGACCCTCTTGGAGGTGTCCAGGGTGCCCCAGTGGAGCAAGGCGTGACTCCATCAGTTGCCTTTCGTCACGAGCTTCTGAACCACAGGCGTCAGCAGCCCTCCACCAGCCCTGGTGTGACGCTTCCACATGGCTGGCTGACCAAGGCAGGGGAGCATGACAGAAATAGGCGTTGCCACAAGAGCACTGTCACTGTCACCTGACAATGTTCCAAAGGAGAGCAAGATGGAATACATTCCCCTATAACGTGCTTTTCAGAGAACCCACTGAATGAGGAAAACACCCTAGAGATGGAAATAAATCTGTACCAGTTTCTCTTTCCTTATTTTTTATTTTTAAACATCTATGATTGGGATGTGTGTGCCTACTACCTCAAGATAATTCTCATTTAAGAAAATGCCAGCCTGGGCGACCCTTGTCTCTACAAAAAAAAAAAAAAAAAAAGAATTAGCTGGGCTTGGTGGCATGTGCCTGTAGTCCCAGTTACTCAGGAGGCGGAGTTGGGAGGATGGCTTGAACCCAGGAGGTCGAGGTTGCAGTGATCCATGATAGCACCACTGCACTCCAGCATGGGATACAGAGCAAGACCATGTCTCAAAAAAAAAAAATAAAAATAAAAATAAAAATAAAAATAAAAATAAAAAAAGGGAAAAAGGAAAAGAGAAAAGAAAATAAATGAAATCCCACTTTGGTATTTTACTTGCAATTCAACTCCTCTTTGACATAAGTAAAATGGGACATTCATTCCAATGAGATTTCTAGCAACTCCCCTCAGTGAAAGACTCCTTTTGGTTTATTCAAACTAGAGTGTGGTTTTCTTTAACTTCCCTTTTAGCTAAGTGCGTCAAAAACAAATTTTTTTTGGGGGTTTTACTTCCCATATTCTGACGCTTGCAGAAAGCGATGCCCACCTGAAGACGGCCCCCACTCGATCCTGAGCTCACACTGGGTGCAGGGTAGCATGCACACCCTGTTGGGGGAGCCCAGATGTGCTGGGCCTGCCTCGCCCACTGCTGTCATAGCAACTGGCACCGGTTACCTGTTGGCACCAGCCGCCCACCCCCATGCTGACGCATGGCCGAGACCCTTGCAAGGCAATGCAGCCCCCACCCCCCTCTCCCTGTCTGACCGCTCTCTTCCTTGGGAGAACTGCAGATCCCCCCTCCTTTCACATCTCTTGGCTGAACTCAGGTTTCTGGTTATTACAGACCCTGCCAAGGTTCTGGGCTGCTCTGAGACCAACTGTGTCTAGAGCCTCGTCAGGGTCTTGTATGGAGCAGGTCTTTAGTTAAGGCTGGCTGAGCTCCTTTGTGTACATCTCTCAGAGCACCCAGCAGAATGAGACACCCCACAAAAGTTGGTTACTATTTGAGTACAATCTAGTATTTCATTGTAACACATCTAACTTTGGGATCTTGTTAGAAAACATATTTCCAATCTACTAGAGCAAGCAATGGAAAAACCTGGCATAATACCACTCTCTAGCACATTTTTTATGTGAAAACAAGAGCTCTGAAAGGGAAGTCTACTGGCCACACCTTCGTGTTCAACCCTTCTCCGACCGATGCTGGGGCACCTGTGTGTATTAGGCTTTTCATAGGGTAGGAAACAAGGCAGACATGGCCCCAGCCCTCAGGAAGCTCGCTGTCCACAGGGAGACCAGACGCCATGGGAGGCTAACCCAGTACCCAATGTGCTGCCATGCTTGGCTACTCAGAGCAGAAGCACGAGATGTGTCTCAAAACCAAGAAATATTAGAGCCCTGCTTTCAGAAGGTGAGCACTTTAGGAGTTTCGGTGGGTTTTCTGGAGACAGTGGTAAGGATTCCTGAGATGAGAAGAGAGGAGACAGCCTCATTAAGATTTAGATTCTCTAATACTAAATACATTTTGCTATTTATCAGCTAAGAGTGAAAGCACCTTGTAGGTTTAAAGCCATTCTCTCTACTTGGGCTAATGGATATCTCAGAGACATAAACAGAATCCACACGACGTGTCATGTGAGTTGACCAAAATTATGGGACGCCATTGTTTTGGGCTCCAACAAACCAGAAGACCAAACTAAATGGAGTCACTCATGCTAAATGCCACATAATCAAATTGAAACTTTAAGGAAGCAGACAGATCCCAAACAAGAAGACCTGCTTTTTCTAAAAATAGGAGATCCCAGACTACACAAGTCAGCATAATAAGGAACTCCCCTCTGCTTTAACCCTTAAAAAAAAAGCAACCTGGCCGGGCGCGGTGGCTCACGCCTGTAATCCCAGCACTCTGGGAGGCCGAGGCGGGCGGATCACGAGGTCAGGAGATCGAGACCATCCTGGCTAACATGGTGAAACCCCGTCTCTACTAAAAATACAAAAAATTAACCGGGCGTAGTGGCGGGCGCCTGTAGTCCCAGCTACTCGGGAGGCTGAGGCAGGAGAATGGCGTGAACCCGGGAGGCGGAGCTTGCAGTGAGCTGAGACTGCGCCACTGCACTCCAGCCTGGGTGACAGAGCCAGACTCCATCTCAAAAAAAAAAAAAAAAAAAAAGCAACCTGAAGTAACTCAATGTTAATCTATCAGTTATTTTTCTATTGCTCTGTTTCCTTCTTACAAAACGCACTGTTCCAGTACTGCCTGGTGGGAGCTCACATTCTGTTTTGTAGAATGGAGGCTGCACTAATTCATTAAGTTGCAAATAAAAGCCAAATAGATCTGTCACTAAATTTGCTGTAATTCTGTCGTTTGACATGCATTATAAATGTATTATTAATATTAATGCACCAAATGGTAACATCTCTTGTCTGGGCAGTTGCACCATGTTTCCTGGGCCTGGATAGAGAAAATTATAAGATTATAACCTGCCCCCTCCTCTGTGTCCAGTCCAACCTCTTGGGAAACCCAATGATGGTGTTTCTTGTATAAGATCCCGCATGGTTCCTTGGTGTCTAGAGTATAACCACATGCCACACATCAGACCCTTGGCGAGCCTGTCTGGCCTCCTTTCTGTCCAGCTTCTAGAATCCCAAGCAGTGCCCCGGCCCTCCAGTCCCCTCTACTCCAGCCCACCCATCCGTGGCTCCCCACCTCCCATGTACTTGTCCTCAGGCCCCTCCTCTGCAACACCACTGCCCTGACGGCCTTTCTCGGCCTCAGCAGCACCTGAACACTTCCACATGCTCTTTGTCCACCTGTTTCCCTGCCCTGGGCTCACAGCTCCTCAGGGCAGGACATTCCGCCTTATCCATCTGAGTGTTTTCAGAATTCAGCACAGTGCTTAGCCCTGGTGCAGAGCAGACAGCTGGTCACTGTCAGCTAAAGGAAGGAAAGACATGAATCGGAGAGAGGAAGCTGAAATTTGCTCATCTTCCTTTTGTTAAGTCCCAGCTTTGGTCTAGTCTTATTTAACTTTCTTGTCTGATTTTACCTAACAGTCATGTTCTAAGCTTTGGGAGGGTTCAGAAGAGATACACTTGATGAGTTTTTCCCCCTTTGGTTTTAAAAAAATCAGAAGCAAATATGAGAAAAACTTAGTCATTTGTTAATTTTGAGTATGGGTCGTAGTAGTATAAAGATACCTGTTTAAAAAAAAAAAACAATAAAAAAGAGAGAGATGGAATAATGGATATACTTATTATTATTATTTTGAGACAGAGTCTTGCTCTGTCACCCAGGCTGGAGTGCAGTGGCGCGATCTCAGCTCACTGCAAGCTCTGCCTCTCGGGTTCACACCATTCTCCTGTCTCAGCCTCCCAAGTAGGTGGGACTACAGGCACCCATTACCATGCCCGGCTAATTTTTATTTTTTTATTTTTTAGTAGGGACAGGGTTTCACCATGCTAGCCAGGATGGTCTCGATCTCCTGACCTCGTGATCCGTCCGCCTCAGCCTCCCAAAGTGCTGGGATTACAGGTGTGAGCCACCATGCCCGGCCTGGATATACTTATTTCTAAGATAGCAGATATTTGAGCATATTTGATTACTCAAAAGAGTTTTATCAAGTGGCCTTTGGTTTGGCATTTTTGCTGTTGTTGTTGACAAACAGTTTCTATTTATCTTCTTCTTCCTCCTCCTCCTCTTTCTTGTCTACCTTTCTCCGGGCAACCCTGGCAGGACCTTCTTGCCACCCATTTTCCCTTTAGACTCAGAGCCGGTGACACCGCCTGTCCTTCTCCAGCAGCTTCCCCACCTTGGTGTCCTAAGGCTGCTTCTCATGGTCACTGATTCCACAGCTCACCAAGCTTGTCTACCCATCTCCAAAAGCAATCCCAGGGTCTCTGGATTTGATGCTGGGGATCCTGAACAGAACAGGCAGTGGTCTTTGGGGGGCATTAGGGGCCTTCTCCTTGCCTCCCTTAGCTGGTCCATAATCCTTCATTTTCCCCCCACAGCCTACTTTATCCACCTTTGTCCTTTCATCAGATTTAGACTTTTCTTTCCCCAGACATTATCTTTCAACTCTAAGAGCACTTGGAAAGTTCTGTGAAATTGATAGGAACTTGTGGGGTTTTCTTCTGATCTTCCTCCCCGCACGTCTGCACAGGGAAGGCATGAGCAGACATCTCACCCTGTGGTTTCCGGGGATCGCTGTTGCCATCCTGACCGTCTAGCTAGCAGGCCAGGAAGCACAGGGCGCACTGTGTGGCTTGGCACTCTGCAGCCTCCCACCGCCTGCCTGCACAGCAGCCTCCTTCTTGGGATATTCTTAAATGGGGCTGGGGTGGCATCTCTGAGGGGTGATGAATTGGCAGAGGTGCCGTGGGTTTACTCACCAAAAAACGGGAGTGGATTCTGAAGAACTAAAAATCTTGAATCTTAATAACAGCAAAAATAGCAAAAGTAGAAAAGGTGGCAAAAGATTTCTATGGCTATCAAACTACTATTGGATTTATTAAAGGATGCACATTCTTCTTAGAATATTCTGCTTTCAAAGTACATGGCATACATTTCATGTCTACCAGGTTTTCTTGAACTCTAAATTCCTAAAGTATCTGTTTACAGCAGAAAAAACTCAAATAATAATTTCTATTTTTCTTGGCTTAAAAAATTACTAAGTTTCTTAATGCATTAAAATTACGTGGCTCTGATATTTAAATGAAGAAAATACAAACATTTAATTGAAAAAGTAAGCAAAAAAAGCTTTTGTTAATTCAAGTTATCTTAACATGTTATTAACAAATATTTTAGACAGTGGTTAAACAAACTGGCCAAGAGATTATACAATATAAATTTATAAACTTTTTTGTAAGCATCTTGAGGGCAAGAACAGTATCTTTTTTATCTTTTATAATCTCTATAGTGCCCACTGCAAGAAACACCAAGAGCCTGCAGAATGAATAATGCCAGTAAGAACCTTGCATCTTTAAGGCAACAATGGTTTATAACAGCTATTTGCAGGATAATCAAGAAACACCAAAAACAAGATTTAGAAAATCAATGTATAAGAAAGTATATGTTAAAAACAACCCCTCATGTTTTTACAACTTCTCATAACACAGAGCGAGGAAGAAATTAAGTGCTGTTTTAAACTGATGTTGACAAGAAGTAACCTCGCTGTTGTCATTCTGGGATGATCAAGGAAAAATGACTCATTAAACAAAAAAAAAAAAACAACCCTGAAGACTTCAATCACACACATACTCCTTTCACTCCCTTTTTGACACTTTTTTTTTCCTGAAGTGCCCAAACTGAGAAATATATCACCTTTAAATACCTCGTCTTAACGGCTGCCCCATGAGGAATGTGACTCACTGCTGTATCAAGTAAACAGTAACATAACGGAATTTTGATATTTCTTTTCAGCTGAATTTGACAGCAGTATCTTATTTTTTAAACATGTTATAGAAAGATTTTACACATGGCAGGTTATTGGGCTTTTCTTATCCATGGGGATAACCTTTGTCTAGAAATTCTCTAGAGGAGGTAGAAGAGGAAAACTGTGGCTCCATACTCCACCTGTTAATCCTAAAGAGCTGCTGAAACCATCAGTCTGAGTGGAGAAGCGACAAGCAGGAGGGGCTGGATCAAGTCAATGGGCACGTGACAGTGGTTTCTCTCGAAAACACCTGTCACAGCCTTACCCATGGGTGGCTATGAGATCCCTGCCCAGGGGCACCTTTTGAGTTTTGGGAAAAATGAGGACAAAGTTTTTGCCACAGAGGCAGGTGCGTGGCATTTGTTCACTCTGGGGACAGGGAATGGGGAGGCGATGGCCTGGATGGTGTGGTCAGCTGTGAAATGCTGATCTCAATTTGTTTTGTTTGCTGAAAGGGAAAAACAACAGGCAGAGGGAAACTTCAAAGTATTATGATGGCAACACTCTTAACTTTCTTTTATAGATTTTGAAAAGGTTGTAGTTTGAAATAATTTCAAACTTAGAAAAGTTTCTAGAATAGTACCTGGAACTCCTGATTCCTCCTTAACCAGATTCACCAATTGTTATTTGGCCATAGCTGCTTTCTCTCTCTGTCTCTGTCACACATACACACAATCACACACTATGTACTGACATGCACAGATATTATTCCTAGGCCATTTGAGAGCAGGTTGCACACATCACGGTGCTTTTTTCCTTCATACTTCAGTGTGTGTTTTCTAAGAACAAGAATATTCTCTTTCCTAACCACGGTTGGTATGTACCAAGTCCTGGAAATGTAAAATTCATATAATACCAATATCCAATCCATAGTCCAATTTCATCAACTGATCCTAAAATGGCCTTTCATCAGACATTTTTTCTCCAGTACAAAATCCAGTCCAGGATCACATTTTCCATTTGGGCAGCATGACTCCCAAGTCTCCTTTAATCTGGAACATCGTATTTTTGAAGAACATAGACCAGGTATTTTACAGAATGTCCCTCAAATTAAGTTTATCTTATTTTCCCTTACGATCAAAGTTATGCATGTTGATTGTAACACATAACTGATATGTCCTTTTCAGGATATGAACATAATAATTCTTTGTTCCATAATTGGTGATGTTAATTTTGATAACTTGGTTAAGGTGGTGTCCAATTTCTCCTCTGTAGAATTACGGTTTTCCTTTACAATTAGTAAGTAACTTGTGGAGGGATACTTTGAGATTACAAGCACTCCTCAACCTACGATGGAGTTAAGTCCCAATAAATCCACTGTAAGTTGAAAATATCATAAGTCAAAATGCATTTAGTACACTTAACCTACTGAATATCACAGCTTAATCTAGCCTACCTTAAAGATGCTCAGAACACTTAACATTACCCTACAGTTGGGCAAAATCATCTCTCACAAATCTAGAGTATTGACTATCTCATGTAATTACTGAGTATCGTGCTGCAAGTGAAAAACAGAATGGTTCACAGTCGCTGCCCAGCATCGCAAAAGAGTCTCGTACCACGTATCGCTGGCCTGGGAAAAGAGCAAAACTCAAAATTTGATGTATGGCTTCTACTGAGTATGTATCACTTTTGCACCACTGTAAAATTGAAAAATTGTTAAAGTTCGATCATTATAGGTCAGAGACCATCTATATATAAATAGCCTAGTCTTCATATATTGATCATTTTTCCCTGAATGGATTTTTATTACAATGCTTGCAAATTTGTGATTTTCTGATACTATCATTCTTTGTATATTTATTACTTGACATTCCATTTAGGAAAAGCATTTCCTTCCCTCCAGTGTATGTATTTATATAAATATTTATCTACTATTATAATGCATGTATTCTTACTATCCTTTATTTATTCTGATCCCCAAGCCGATGCCCTAGATGTGGCCAGTGGGATCCCGCAGCTGGCTCCAGTGTCCTTCTGACAGGCCCCAGCAGTGACTGATCACTTCCTTACTTTCCTGGCACACGATGATCCAGGGCTATCCTGTACGTTCCCTACACTGGGCCTGGAATCCACCGTTTTCCTAAAGAGGCCTGGTTCCTTTTAGTGGGGAGGAGTGTTTAGAAACCAGATCTGGGCAGTAGGTGAGCCCACTGCTACCAGGAGGCCACTGCTTCTGAGCCCTCTCGGTCAGAGTGAGGGTATGTGTACACACACACACACACACACACACACACACACACACACACATACACACACACACACACACGCACTCTCATGAGTTTACGATGATAGTGATAATTCCTTTCCAACCCCACAGGGTTCTCCCTTGCCTTCTCCTGCTTTATATATTTATTTTCCTTCTTCCACAATAAAATCAACCTAGTTCCTCATTTGCTCAAATCTATAATACACACAGCATAATTTTAGAATTGCTATACTCATACCTTTATGAAAACTAAACCTTGAAGAAATGTTTAAGATTTGTTTGCAGTTCTTTTTGTTTCTTCATTAGACTGAGGGTATATCAGGTTCAAACGTTACTGAAATCCATTTTCCCTCCTTCAATGTGATTATGTTATTCATTTGAAATGCAGTTAGATCATTTGTTTGTTTCTTTTCAGTTTTACATTTGTCCCTGTCCTTTTGGTTTGCTTGCTGAATATGTAAAACATTAACATGACTCAAAACCATACAAAAGTGAAACCATGCCAAAGGCACACTCCCTCCCCATCCTCCCACCTCCTTGTCCCCGATCCTTCACAGAGAACCAATCTCATTAGTTTCTTGTATATATGAAGTGTAAGAGCATCTAAAACAAGCTACCATAATGCATTCCCACCCGCCGCCCCCCAACCAATAATGCCTTCCTTAAACTCGTAAGAACCACAATAGCCAAAAAAGGCCCAAAGTCTCTATCATGGTGGCAGATGGACTGCTGTCACCATCTTTGTATTTACACGCTTGATTACTTTTGAGTCCTGTTGATCGAAACTGCTTCAACTCTGAAACATGGATTTAGAATGAGTACCAGGTATTACTGATTAATTACCTGTTCCTCAGAAACTTCTAGAGGAGGGGGCGCTGCTGGCTCAGACTGCCGACCGCCCTGATAGTTTATGTTTTGTCGCTGACGTAAAGGAGGAAAAAGACGATTCCAATTGATCATTCCTCCCTAAAAAGAGATCAACACACAGTTATCACACACAGAAGGAGCAGAATCATCATAATGCTTGGAAGAGCTTTCTCTCAATGCAGTTACATCTATAGACTGGGAAGGAAGTGTCATATTGATCCGCTCTATGCAAGCAATTCAAATTCAAAAGTATCACAACATCCTTCAGTCAATAGCACAAAATTGGCAGCCTGCAGTAGGTGCTCAGGAGAAAAGAAAGTAATACGCAGTGTAAAAGCTGTTTGTGCACTGTGGCTCTGGAAGGCAGTGAAAGACACTGTACAGACACTCCTAATTTCAGCCCGACTGTGACGCCACTGACTGTCCCAACTCCAGTTAACTCTTAGGAGCTCAGGGCTTTGCAGGGTGTGATAGGAAGGAAGACATGGAGACGAGGCTAAGTCACTGAGGGCAGCCAGAAATCTGGTGTTTCCATCACGGCCCTTAAAATGCTCCCCTGCTCTACCTTTCTTCTTCTTATGACTTAAGTAAATCCTGAGCGCACACAGTGGAGGAAGACTGCAGGCTGTGATAAAACCTTAGCAACAGGCTAGAGAGTGTGAAGGGAAATCTGACAAACAGCGAAAAGGTGAGAAGTGAGGATCAGTAACCATCTTTCTGAGGGTGGCTCCACGGATCCTGAAGACCGACAGCAATGCCGTTCCTGGCTTAGTCTATGTCACCAACAAAAAAGAAGCCACCATGGGAAGAAAAATGCATCACATGCTGCTTTAAAAAAATCCATGTTTCTA
Source organism: Gorilla gorilla gorilla (assembly GCF_029281585.2). NCBI lineage: Eukaryota > Metazoa > Chordata > Mammalia > Primates > Hominidae > Gorilla > Gorilla gorilla. The sequence continues at coordinate 114,078,515 of NC_073238.2, read as the reverse complement.
GCTATATGGCAGTCTTTGAATTTATTAATTTAAATCTCTATTTCTAGAAGTCTTCTAGTCCTGACAAAATTATAGACTAAGATCTGAAACTCTTCCTACTACAAATACCTAAAAATGCTATTAATAGATAAATATTTCTATACACAGCTAAATATGAAAGAAGTAAGTGGAGTTGCAAGGCCTCAGGAACAAGTGGGCGTGGGAAGCAGAGCCGCACACTGTGAGCAGCCTGGGAGACAGGGGAGCACAGGCCCTGCTCACCCAGGACCACTTGGGTTCTATCACTGTTTGAGTTTGGAAGATGAGGCCTTGGGTCTGAAAGAGGCAGCAATTTTGAGCTCAATTATCTGTCTAAAGATACAATCTTCAAATGGCAGCACCCTCAGCGAAAGGGATGAAAAAAAATCAAACTAAAAAGACTGTCTTCCCCCGGAGACAGCAGGAATCTTGGTCCTGCCTGAGAATTAAGAACCACAGGCAAATTTGGGGTTCAAGTTATACTATACATATGTTGTTATATTCATGGTCTCAGAACCCATCAAAAAAGTTACATAAAGATTGGTTTTGGGATGGAGATATCGAAGGAGCCAAGCAAAAGCAAATGTAAAATTACTCTGGAGAGATATTCTCTTGCCTTGGGGTTACATGGGATTTATATAGTTAAAGCTCCAGTGGGGAAAAACTCAGAATTCAAAACTACAAAATCCACAAGGAAATCACCCATGATGAGCAAGTCAGCACACAAAACACACAAGAGGACTGGGTCCCCAAGGACCTGAATATAGGAGGATCTGAAAATGATTACACACTTCAAAAAGACTAGGACGTCACAGAAGGACCTTAAAGAAAAGAATAAGGTATTATGAGAAAAAACAGATGTGAAAAAAAATTAGGGGAACAGAAGCCACTCTCACCTCTCACCTCCTCCCCACAAAAGATAAATCTAAAATATAAAGACGTACACAAGTTGATGTAAAGAGATGGAAAAAAATCAGAGAAATACTAATCAAAGAAAGCTGTTGTTGCTACATTCATGCCAAATAAATAGACCTCGAAGGCAAAAAAAAGGCAGTATTAGGGATAAAATCAATAGAATACATGAATATCATATTTATATATAACACAATGGCATCAAAACACAGAAAGCAAGAATAGAATTACAAGAGAAGTGGAAGCATCTAGACATATATTTAATTTTCAGTATATAACTCAGTAACTGATAGATCAACCAGACAAAAAATAATAATATAAAAAATAACAAGTTTATTTCTGAATGGACATATATACCTTGCATTTAATATTTAGAGAATATACATTCTTTTCCATTACATTTAAAGTATTTACAAAGTAATTGTGTACTAGATCCTATATGAAATATTCACAAATACCAAATCATAAACATTACACAGATTATATTCTCACCATAATGCAATTAAGCTAGAAATCAACATCAAAATAATAACTAAAACAAAAAACCTCACACATTTGGAAACCAAAAAAATCCTCATAATGGAAATTAGAAGATATCTAAGAATGAATAAAACTATTACCTACCTATCAAAGTTTATGGGATGTAATAAAGTGGTTGGTGTAATTTTTAAATATTGAGATTAAATTAAAAAAAGAAAACTGAAAATTAAAGGGTTAAGTATACCCAATTTAAGAAGTTAGAGAAAGTAACAATAATCTAAAAAAATGAGAAAGAAGAAAGTAGAAAGTTGAGAGCAAATGCCAGTAAAATGGAAAACAAAGAAACAGAAGGAGTCACTAAAACTTACTGCTGGCTGTTACAAAGTCAAATAAAATAGGCAAACCTGGCAAGCTTGATGAAAAGACAAAGGAAGGAGCACAAATAAACAGTATTAAGAATAATACAAGGGATATGGCAGATTTTTAAAAAAATCACAAGAATACTTTATTCATACCAATAACTTTGATGAAAGACAACTTTCTAGAAAAGTATAACTTATTAAAACTTATTCTAGAGAAAACAGACATTGGTAATTATCTTTGAAAATTGTTCAGGACCATCTACTTAAGCTGAGCCATATGTGAGACTCAGCAATTCCACTCCTGAATAAAAGAAATTCAAACACATGTTCATCAAAAGACACGGACTAGAACGTTCTCAGCAGCATTATTTCCAACAGTCAAAGACGGGAACTGCCCAAATGCCCATCAACTATAGAATGGGTAAGTTATGGCGCATTCACATACTGTAATCTAATAAAGCAGTTTGAATGAATAAACTAGAATGACATGCAACAATATGGCTGAATCTCTCAAATGATATTGAACAAAATAAACACAAAAAGTACATTTGTATGACTATTATTATATAGCATGTACTTTTCTGGATATATGTCATATTTTAATGTAATTGAAACAGTACTTAAAAATCTACCCACCAAAAACCTACAGGTGAAGTGTATGAAATCTTTAATGACTCCTTATCTTATATAAACTGCTCTAGAGTACAGAAAAGGAAGGAGAGTTTCCCACCTAATTTTTTGAGACTAGCATAACATTGTTTCCAAAACTAGACAAGGCCATTATGAGCAAGAAAAATTATACAATATATAGTTAATTTTTCTTGGGTAGATACAATAATCCTAAATAAAATATCAGCAAATTCAATCCAACAATGTTTTAAAAATAATTCTCTTATCTAGTATGATGTGCTATATTAGGATTTATCTCAAAAATCTTAGAAAAACTAGCAACATAATCCACACATTAACAGTTTGAAGGAGAAAAATCAAACGCTCATCTCAATAGGTATGAAAACAATTTGACAAAATTCAATACCCATTCTTGAAGAGACAAAAATGCCTATTACCAATTCTTGCATTCAGCACAAGTCACAGCATAATGAGAACAAAAACCAAACCCAAACAAAAATCTCACATAAAGATAGAAAAAGAGAAACAAAACTCATTATTCAAATGATGACTGTCTACCTAGAAAATCCAAGAGTGTTTACAAATGTCTCTCAAGGCATAAGAACAAGAGAGTATGATTAAAAAGTAACATTCCCTCTATTGAAATCATTAGAGAATGTAAGTACAAAAACTTACTATTTATAAATAGCAATAAAAATATAAGGTAGTTAAGAATAAAATCAAACAAAAGATCTACAAGATTTCTAAGTAAATGGAAAGATTCAGCATGTTCCTGAATTGAGCCTGGTAACATGTAATCCTATAATCTATCCAGACACTGCCAACTCCAGTCTAGCAGACTGCTGGTTCACTTCCAATATCCATTTTCCCCCTTTGGAAAAAACAGTTTTGGTTTTCTTGCGTGTGTATATACGTGTGACTTGCTACCTTTCTCAGTATCTTTCCACGTTGACTAGGTTCTGACAATGGTATGTCAGCAGAAAGGGAATATGGGCCGACCAGGAAGATCCTCAGAGGCAGGGGCTCGCCCTTCTTAGAGGATCAGGTGGAAGCCCTGTGCTGAGGATACAGCAGCAGCAAAGAGCCGGGGGCTGACACCTTCAGGACACTGCCCCGCCGGCCTGGGCTGCCCACTGCTGGACTTCTATACAAGACAGAAATAAACTACCTTGGTTAAGTTTCTGCTATGTTGTGTTATCTGTCATGTGGAGTCAGATTCCTATTATTATTCCTATTCCCTAACTGCTATATGCTCAAAATTCAAAAGTATGCACATGTGTATATTTTGGTAGGACTAGACTACTTGAAGTTAAAGCTCAAAACTAGGCATGACTATTTTGAAGAAATATAAGAAAGGATTTCTCTACCAGTTACTAGGACTTACTATTAGACTGCAGTAATTAAAGTCATGTGGTATTAGTGGAAGTTAGGCAAAAAATCCAAACAGAAGACAGAGTCTAGGAATCAACAGTAAACATGGGCACTTGGTTATGAGCCCATACTGAATACAGTCCTGGGACAACTGGCTACAGATAGGGAAAAGATAAAACTAGACCTTTACTTCACACCACCCACAAAAATAAAAACTAAGATTAAAGATTTAAATGTGGAAAGCCAAACTGTGAAAATTTTTTTGAAGAAATAGGAGATTATTTTCATGTCATTAGGATAGGAAAGGATATCTAAAACAGAAATACGAAGCATAAATCACAATGAAAAAAGTGGTTAAAAATTACTTTACCTGTAAGAACTTTTGTATTAAAAGTTCAATTGTTACTGAATTAAATAAGACAAACTACAGATTGAGAGAAAATGTTTACAACATATAACTGCTATATGCTCAAAATTCAAAAGTTACACATCAATGAGACTTCATAAATCAATGACACTTATGAACTTATAAGACAACACTTACAAATCAATGAGAAAAAAATAAGTGACTCAAGAGAAAAGCAGATAATGTATATGAATACTCCATTGACAGACGGGGAAATCCCAAGTCAAGAAACATATGAAAAGATATTCAATCTCACTAGTGTTAGGGAAAGGCAAATGAAAACAAGTTATTTTATACCCACAAGACTCGCAAAAATACATAGCCCAACAATACTGAGTGTGGGAATGATGTGAAAGAAATGGGAACTCTCATACGTTGCTGATGAGAGTATAAACTGACACAACCCTTTTGGAGAGCAACATGTCAAGATCTAGTGAAACTATTCTAGTCTATGACCTGGCAACTTCACCTCTAGGGAGCTGTGAATGCTGAAGGGGTCATGTATGAGGATCTTCTGTGAAGCACTGGTTGTAATATTAAGTAAGAAAATGGAAAAAATTCAGTTGTTCCTAAGGAGGGAAATAAATTAATAAGTGGTTCTATTATATAAAAGACCATTATAAAAGCAGCTAGAATAAATGAATTAGATTTACATGGGTAAATCTCAAATATACAATGTTTAATGAACAAATAAAGTTGTACAAGAATATGCATATTCAATATATACATATACCATTTACATAAATTGTATGTAGTTTATGTAAATAATATAAATAAAATGTAATACTATTTACATAAATTAAAAAATACTCAGAACAAGAGTATATATACTATTTTAACTTTTTTGGGGGATGAGGGTCTTGCTACATTGTCCAGACTGGAGAGCAGTGGCTATTCACAGGCACAATCATGGCGCACTGCAGTCCTGAACTCCTGGACCCAAGCAATCTTCCATCTCGGCCTCCTGAGTAGCTGAGACTATAGATGTGCACCATTGCATCTGGTCTATTTTAACTTTTTTAGATGGATATATGATAATGGTGACTCTGTTCTCCTACCCCCAACTCAGGAGATATTTGGCAATGTCTGCTCACAGTTTTGGTTGTTAAGTGAAGGAGGGGAAGGGGGACAGCATGGTGGTGCTGTTGGCATTTAGTAGGTAGAGGTCAGGGATGTTGCTAAACATCCTACAATGTACAGGGCAGCCCCTATAACAAAGAATGGTCTGGATCAAAATGTCAATGGTGTTTAGGTTGAGAAACCCTGGTAAGTATGTATGTAGTAAAGAAACAAAAACATGCAAAGGCACACAACACACCCACTCCAGGACAGTGGAAGGGGAATAGGCTTTGAGTTCCATTTCATTTCTTACAAGAGAGTGAGAGAATCAAAGAGTAGGCAAAGCAAACAAAACCCCAATCCCTCTACTCCTGTGATAGTAGAAAAGTGCTTAAAAAGCAGAAAGTTACGGCTCTAGGTTCTAGGATGTTTTGACATGAATCTGCTCTTTACGTAGGGTTAAATATGAGCCTCTATAAACAGGAAATGTTTCCTTTACTTTGTCTTCTTCAAAAGCAATAACCACATATTTTAAAAGTGAAGAAGGAAACAGCTTGCAGTTTGAACAGGCGTTTTATGAAATACTTATTAGTTTGTAAGAAGATTTCAAATGAAGTAAAAATTCTTGTGTATATATACATGTATGAATGAATAAACATATATTCATACATACAAACATGATGGTTTCCCAACCGAGGAGCAGTAAAAGTTTCTGACATTTTATTAAGCAGAAGTTCCATGGAACAGAAATCCATGTTCTACAGGTATTGAAAGGTTTCTGGATGGGATGGTCAGGCAGTGTCTACATTAGAGAAGCCAGAAGAGCTCACGGGTGGCTGACCTCGGGCACTCGAGCGTCCACAGGAGAGTGTGAGCCAGGCACGCGGTCTCATCCTTGCTCCCAAAGAGCGCACCATCTCCTCAGGGGAAGGCAAGATACCCAGAAATGGAAAAGCCAGAACAATGCAAGATGATATATAATTAAGATGGGAGCTGTGAGGCCTAAATTAAAAGGACTAGAAAAGCTCAGAGTGGACATCAACCCACTGCGGCCAAAGCACAGGGGTAAGACTTCCAAGAGGATGGGGCTGAGCTGAATATTAAAAGAGAATGATTTCAACGATGGAGAAGAGAGCAAGCAAGGCATTTTCCCCAAGGTGTTCAAAGAAAGGGGCCTAAGTGGGTTTATACCGCCTTCAAGGAGCAAAGCAATGCTAAGGAATAACGGCAGAGGGACAAAAAGGTAGAGGAAGCTGAGTTAAGAACAGTCTGTAGAGCCAGAATAACTGGGCTCAAATCCCAGCTCTGCCTCTTATTGTAACACCTTAGGTGCATTTTCAAACATTTCCATGACCCTTGGTTTTCTCACCTGTAAAGTGGTAATAATAACTGCACCCACCTCACATGGACAGTATGAGAATCAAGAGTTAATTCATGTGAAACATTTCAAATAGAACGTAAAGCCATCTATAAGCTTATTGCAGCTTAGCTATGAATATTCTGATCCTTACTACTTGGCCTTATACTTTATACAGTATTGTTTCTCATCTTCCCAACTGGACTACAGGATCCTGGAGGGCTGCAATGGATGGAAGACCTGAACATATTTCCCAGGTGGCCAGTACCACTCTCAGCTCACTGCAGCCTGAGCTGACTGCTCGTACAAGTTGGTGCCCCATAAAAGAGTAAAATGGAGAACAATTACAGAGGGGGCATTATGAATGTGATGTTTTAGAAAAGCCAAAATGACTTCCAAAAGCATCTTCATCTTATTTTAAGACTGTTGGCCATTGGAAACAAATGCACCCTTTCTTCTCAGTCTTTGGTGCTCAGAAAGCCTTTATCAGCATGCCAGGTTTTGAAGTGTGAAGCACGCAGCAGGGGCACCTCCAGTCTACAATCGGTGGCCCCCTGCAGGCCACCATGCAGGGAAGGTTCCGGGGGAGACCATGGGGTAGGCAGCGAAGGGCGATGTGACTGTTTAGGGGTGCTGTGCTTGGGCACACGGGAGGCGAGGCAGGGCCCACACAAGGACTTACTCAGTGTGCTACGGACCAAGGCTTTCAAATGTTTTCCACCTCATGGCACACACAGAAAAAGACAGATTTGCGTGGCCCACAGGAAAAGCCAAAACTGTTTACAGCTGGCCCAGTGGCTTCAGGCCCTTTCCAGTTGCCCCCAAAGGGGGAGGGGACCAGCATCTCAGCCCATCTATGACCATGGCACAGTGGCTGGGAAGTTTTACCCCAGGCCATAAGGAAATACTTACACATTTAGGAAATGGGTTGATTTAACAGGAGCCTCTGACAAAGGGGATGACCTACCATGGAGATCAAGGGCAGAAAAAGACTAGATCGTTTTACTTGAATGAGTTAATGTAAAATCACAAAATTATCACATCTACTAATGTACCTGGTGATACTTTCAGCAACAAAAGTAGAAAGAGAATTAAGACAACCTCCCTGCCTTTTAGAAGCTAATAGTCTGGTATTTTAATAATGAAACACTTTTTCCTTTTTCTTCCAGGTTATCAAAGCACCCTTTGTTAGATCCAGTGGATCCTCCTGAGTGCTCTCTGACCTGCCCTCTGGCAGCACCAGGTCTTACTGACCACTCTTCCTCGACGTTCTCTTCCCCGGGCTTTGTGGCATCCCGCTTTCTTTCTAGCCCTCTAGCTACGCCTTCTCAGTGTCCTCAGATTCTCCTCCTCCCACTCCTGTCCTTCAGACACGGGTGTTCTTGAAGGTTCCATGTGGGGAGTGTTTCTCTCCTTCTTCCGTGTTCTGGGTGCCCATCCATTCCTAGGGCTTCACGGGGTAGAGACTCCCAAACTCGAACCTCCAACCCAAACACTGTGTCTCAGAGCCATGTAACCCACTGTCTCCTGAACACACTTTCATCTAAATGTTAAGGAGACACCTAAGATAGAACACGTCCCAAACAAACTCATCTCCAACCCCATATCTCTTGCTGTGTCCCCTGTCTTGGGGCGTGACATCCACATCCATCCACTGCATAAACCAGATCTCCAGGCTCTGTCCACTGGAACTCCCCCACCACTGTCTCCACCCTCACTCTCACTGCCCCGTGTGAGACCACAGTCCATGGCCGGGGTGGCTCCAGAGTTAGTTCCTAAGATACAAATCTCGTCAAGCCCCTCCTCTACTTAGAAACCCTTTGCTGGCTCCTCATTGCCCTTCTATTAATTTAAAAATATTTAATAACTCATTAACAATCACAAGCCTATTACTTGCTAACATAAATGTAGATTTTTGAAATAAAAAATAACCATGTTTTCCCAAACAGAATTACTGAGAAGAGTGGCACTGTTTTCCATTTTTGCAAATCTCTTTAATGTCTGACTTACTAGAAGGTTGCTGGATTCTCCCATCTACTTCTGCATTCGATTTTGTTCTATGTTACTCTGGTTTTTGAAGTACATGAAGCAAATCCAGCCACATAGATACACAGTTAGAAAAGAAAGGGAGAGTACATTAAGGGCCTTTTCGGATGACTACAGACATCCTCCCCTTTGATGCTACTCAATGCATCCCTGTTGCTTTCAGAATCCGGCAGAAATTTCTTACCTGGGCTTACCAGACTCCTGTCTGCCACTGGAGTCACTTTCTCACCACCCCGCCCTCACATTCTCTACTCCTGCTGGGGAGCCTGCTCTCACCACCCCGTACTCCTCTGCGTGCTCTCACACCTGACCATTCCTTCCCCAGGACAGCTCTCAGCACATCCCATTTCACTTGCAGGCTAACTGGCCTGCAACAGCCTATTAGCTCCACGGGGGCTGTGATTCTCCATCTTGTCCTGTTTGTAGACCTGGCCTCCTGTACGACCTGGCATATGCAAGCACTCAAGAAACAGTTGCAAAATGGATAACTGAATGGACAAAGACATAGTGAGGCATATTGCTGAGTTAAGGTGTATGGGGTTTTCTTAGCCAAGACTGTAGTTGGGATATGAAGACCCAGGTGGTGGGTTACTAATGAAGGTGGGGTGGAAGGGGTGAGAGGGGTTAAAACAAGGAGGCTCCCAAAGGACATGCTTGATACCTACATTCTTCATGGACATAGCACCCTCTTCTAATACAAGAACCAGGAGTTACAAAGAAGCAATGCTGGGAAACAGGTGAAACCACAAATGGCAACTTCTCATAGAAGACAGTTATTTGCAATTCCCTGTGCTCTGTGGAAGCTGCAGCTTTTGGTGTAAGTATGAATATGCTTACACTTAGTTTTACTCATTTGCCTTCTATGCGTAGTGCGCTGTCCTGGGGCCAGATAATGAGGCTGTGACACAGAGAAATGACTAATTTCCTATGGCCCTGAAAAGAGTTTGGCTGAGATAACAAAACAAACGTACATTAAAAACTAAACAAGAAGCACTTCAGGACTGAACGAGAGGCATCTCGTTAGACTTAAAACTGCAGTCACGTGTCGCTTAACAACAGGGCTTCATTCTGAGAAACGTGCTGTTGGGTGACTTTGTTGCTGTGTACTTACAGAAACCTAGATGTGATCGCCTACTACACACCAAGGCTGCTTGGTGTAGCCTATGGCGACCAGGCTACAAACCTGTACAGCAAGTCACTGTGCTGAATACTGGAGGCAGCTGTAACACAATGGTAGTTGTGTATCTAAACACAGAAAAGACATAGCAAAAATATGGCATCATAATCTTATGAGACCATTGTCATACATGCGATCTGTCATTGACCAAAACATATTGTTATGTGGTGCATGACTACAAGAGTGAGCACAATACAGAGAGAAAAGACACCACAGAGGCTGCTGTCCTCAGCAAAAGCTTTGTGGCAAAAGCTTTGTGGGAAAAACCAAACAAAGCCCACCACCAGCACCACACACACAAACTGGCAACACATTCACTGCTTGGATAAGAGACGGGGCAACGCGAGGCCCAGAAGAAACCATGCTGCATATTTGAAAGCCTTGGTTCCTTGGTAAAGTCTTAAAAATACGAACCTTAGAAAACTCAGAAGACTGAATCTAACCCTGTCATGTGAAGTGCCACCCATGGCCTTTGTGTCGTGCTATAAAAACAGTGTATTGTATCTTTCTGTGCTGCTTAGCGGTAGTCTCAGTAGGTATTGGAAAAAATAATAAACTAGAGGGAAAGGAGATGATCGCTTGAACAAAGTCCCAGGCTAGTTTTGCAGCTCTCGGTTTCACTTTTCCTTTGTGGTTTCTCACAGTGACCAGTGTTGATGGATGAGATACTTCAAACAGTACTATTTCTTCTAGGCAGAACAGAAGGCAGTTTCCATGGCAATACAATCAGGAGACACAATACATCCTGTTGCTCAGTTTTGAGAACGTTTTGGCTTAGGGGACAGAAGTTTCCAACTATCGGCTGCCCTCTGCCCCGTCTCTTCTTCCTCTGTCTTGCTCTAGTCGGCTGGAGTCCCAAAGGCCACATGCCTTGCCTGTGCATTCCATGCAGGGGCTAAAAGGGTCAGGGCCACAGCTGGTGTTCCAGGGACTGATTGGGGATGGCAGTGAGGACAGAAGGTGCAAAGACATCTACAGAGTACATCAGGAAGCTCCAGCACAGCTTAGGATGCAACCCAACAGCCCCTGCAAGGGACGCTTCTACTGTGTACAATCTGACAGACATGTGTCCCAAGTCTTGTTTACTTTAATGACATTTCTTTTCAGAGGCCTGACATACCTAGCACAGCTGATCTTACTGTGACACAGGTACAATTTTACAAACAGGTTCAATTGGTTTCAACAGCAGCTGCAAACCCAAGAGAGACAGGTTTTCCCTTTGTTTCAACAAAGCACGGCTCCCAGCCAGTTCCATCTGGGGAGGCCCTGGAGGTGCAGGGAAGGGACTCTGGAGAGAGCCACGGGAGGCACATGGCTCAGCCATGCACCAGGGCGTCCAGTGGGTCTGTGCCGCTGCTGCCCTCCAGGCCCCCTGCACAGAGCGGGGCGAGACTCCGGGCAGCTGCGGGGGGGCGTGTGGCACCAAGCACACTGCGGGCTGAGCCACAGGCCAGCGCCCTGGCTCTCGTTTGTTTTGAAAACGTGACTGACCCATCACTCCTCATGGGGAACTTTTCCTCCAGGGACCGTCAGGACCAGAGGTGTCCCAACCCTTTCCTGTGTTTTGGTTTGGTTTTGGTTTTGGTAGAGAATGAGAATGCTAAGGCTGCTCTGTGAGGAGGAGGTGGTGGTGAGAGGGTGGCGTGGGGGGACCACAGGGTTCCACAGCCCACAGCCCAGCTGCAGGTCAGGGACATCAGCACAGGAAGAGCATGCCAAGGCCTTGTCTTGCAGCTTCCTCACTCCCTCGACTGAGTGACACACCTGTAAGCACTGAACGCTGGTGACGGTAAGGGCCACACAGCGAGGACTGAGACAGTGGCCTTGAAGACATAAGAATGGAAGTGTATCTCTCAGAGTGTGGATTATCCATTTCTGCATCGTATATTCTGTTTTCCCTTCCTTCATTCTTTTGTCTGCCAAATTTGGGGTCATTTTTTCCTTCCCAGCGTTGGCTCTACACACAAATTATAAAGTAAAAGTCAAAATTAAAATTAGTTTTGGTACTTGTTACAGTAAATGTTTTGACAGAAACAGAGGTGAAACTCCTAATTAAAAATGAGACTGGGGATTACTCAAGGTTTCCCCTCTTCTTACATTTCCTCTGTGGAGAGTTCATCCATTTTCATGTCTTCAGTGACCGCCTGAGTCTCATTCCCGCACTTGGCTCTCTGCCTTCACCGTGGCAGGCGGATGTCCACTTCCCAGCTCATGTCTGGACTCAGCTCTCCTCTGTCCATCAAACCCAGCCAATGCTGAAGGACTACTGATTTTCCCCTGGGAGGGGATCTGCCCGTTTCGGTCCTTGCTGTTGCACTCCGAGATTATGCCAACAACTTCTTGGATGACATGACTGCCAATAAGATTTCCCCAATCCAATCTGCATGCCACAGTCAGTGAGTGTGCACAAGAAGCCCTTTCACAATGACACTGCCTCAACCAAAAACCCTCGGGCATCCTGTCTGAGTCTGTCCTGTTTTGCAGGTCTGCCCAAACCAGCCCCATCCTAAATTACTTCTCTAAATTACATCCTAAATTACTATGTCGGCTCAAACTGTCCCTGCCACCTAAAGTGCCCTCCCTGGTCCCTTCCATTTGCATAGGGCCCAACTCCTGTTTCCCATCTGTAAGTGGCTTCTTTCTCAGCAACCCAAACCCTCCTGTTCCCCTGCTCTGCTGAACTTCCACAGAACTCAGCCAAGCCGCCAAGTGAACAGAGAATAAAACACTGAGTCTGGGTTTCCCCAGCTGTAAAATGGAAAGCTGGACTAGATAGCCTTAAGCTAGTTATGAGCTGTGTCTTCCCAATCATTATATTAAAGAACATCTGGAAGGCCAAACAGTTCTCTCTCAAAAAGGAGCCTCAGGCCACCTGCCAGAGCCGCTGCAGGAGGAGCTCCTGGACAGATGCTGGGTTGACACCCCCATGTCACCCTCCTCACACTGCTCATGAATGTCACCTGTACAATCCCCTATCTCTAATAAGATATGAGCTCCTTGGGCATCTGTCCTGTGAGAGCCACAGCTGTGGACAGTGTCCACGTGAGGGAGCAGGTGCAGAGCAGTGAAGGGGGGGTGCAGTGGCCTCCCCCATCCTAAACCCACGATCTGTCTGCATCCCCTGTGAACAGGCACTGCGCGTGTGCACACACCTCCATTGCTTAGACAGAATGATTTTACCAAATCTCAGTATGGCTAATCTGTGCTCTAATCTTGGGTGGGAGATCGTGACTCATGACTCTGAAAATTCCTGGCCTCTGGCTGCTTTCTCCACAAAACCACGTCTGTCAACCACAGCACTGGGCTGCTGGCTCTGAAACCTTGGGGGTTGCACGAAATCAAGGCTTCTCGAGGGTCTCAGTTTTCCTGAGATGCTCATGGGTACTCCAGTGGTCTGTTCCTCATTAAGAGCTTTTTTCTGGTTTTGAAAACCCATCAGGATGGCTTTTTTTGGGGAGGAAAAACTTCCCAGAATGATTATGAGGATGATTTTTCTAATATACCCCTGGTTTAACATGATACTGCTCCAGAGTACGTCTCTAAATTCATTCGTCCTTTCAAAAACTGATTAATAAGTGACAAAAGGAAAACCCAGGAAAAGAATTAGGATTACTGATAACTTTTACATCTTCAAAAAGCCAAGTACATCATCATCATTTGCTTGTTTTCTGAAGTATCATGAGACTGTACCTCGTACTTCTTTCTCATGAAGACACCAAGGCAGAATGGAAAATAGAAATGATTTTCTCAAGGTCACTTAATGAGTCAGTCTTGGAAAAGGATCACACTTTAGATTGATCCTATCTTTCTGTTCTGAATTTTGTCAAAAAGATCAGTATGATCAACTACAAAAGCACTGGAAACACAGCAGTAGCTTCTGCAAGGAGGTACAGATTGAGATAAACAGTGTAGCTGTAACTTCACTGAAAATAGAGTTCTTGCAAGTAATTTTCATTTAATTTGCAGATTTTTATCAACTAAGCACTAGTAACTTATTCCACATCTGATGCTATATACTTATAAACTCTTGAAAGAAGAAAGTCATAAAAGAACTACCTCTAACTGATTAGATTGCTTTGTTGACAAGGAAGCATAGCAACTTGAAAAGAATCGTTTTCAAATCAAATTGCACCAAAAAGTGAAAGAGCATAGCCAAAAAGGAAAAGTGCTGAGGAGGGTGCCACGTGCCAGCTTGCTGTCTCTGAGGATGCTCGGGACACATGAGAATTCGCTCCCTTTGGATTCGTGGTGGACTCCTTTGCAACACACGTGCACTGCCCCTACCCCGGACACAGGGGTGGAGACGGAGGTAGAGAGTTTCCGACGGTGCTGCCTCCAGACACAATTTCTTGACTCTTCCTGACTGCACTACACATTTCTCCCAGAAGAGTGACCATCACATTTCACTGTAACTGACGTTTTCTACTCTAAGCTCAGGGAGAGGAGGGATCATGCTGCCTTGGTCACTATGGGACTCACCAGAGCCTGGCACTGCGTGTATTCTGCGGAATAGATGGTAATGAAAATGGTAGCACTGGTGAGGCCAAGAGGCAACAGGAAGCTTCCTAAGGAAGCTGGCCTGATGAAGGGGCAGTGACAGAAACTGGTTTGGTGGTGTGGCACTTGCACACATAAAGCTCTACTAGGCAGATCTTGCCATCTAAACCACAGAGGGAAAATCAACCATGCTGCAACATGCATCAACCTCAGAAACGTGAAGCTCAGCGAAAGAAGCCAGTCATAAAGATCAGCTACATATGCTTCCATTTCTATAAAATGTCCAGAATAAGCAAGTCTACAGAGACAGAAAGTAGATTAAGTGGCTGCCTAAGATAGGGCGGATGGGAATGACTGCTAATGGGGTGCAGTTTCTTTTGGGGTGATGAAAAATGTTCTCAAATTATGGTATTTGCACAACTAAAAAATACTAAAAACCACCGAACTGTACACTTCGAGGGGGTGAGTTACATGGTATGTGAATTCTATCAGCTGCTAAAAAATACATCAAGGACCAGTAAATACTTTTAAAACACTAAAAAAAGTTATTGAATTCAAAATACTTGATTAATGATAGGAACTCTCATGATTGACAGGGCAGATCTGCCTCCTGATGCACATCTCAGATGATACCAAATGGCTGTTGCTGGGGGAGGATAAAGAGAGAAACAATTTTCACAGCCGCAAAATGTTACCAAGTGAGGGTGTGCAGCTAAACTCACTTTAACCAAATGCTGCGAAAATAACTGAAAGCACGTGTGAATATCGTTGAGCTGCTCTGTGTGTCAGTAGCTTCTTTCCTTGCAGGCGAAACACAGAGGTGATAATCAACCAGTTAACACCGGGCAGCCCAATGAGATGAGGAGGCAATTAAAAGAAGAGCACCAAGGACTCCAGGGCTTTGCTGCCAAATGTCCCACTTGGCTTGTACCAACAAGCAGGATTCATTCACACTGGGCTTCACCTTAGTTCTGCTTCTAAAATAGATGGAAATTTTACAGAAATGCCTAATGGACAGTTTTATCCCCAAGTTTGTGTTGTGGTATATAACAGCATTCTCATCATCAGCCAACAGAGAGAGGACTGGCTCCCACAAATAACAGATGACCAGAACTAAGAGAGAATTCACATTTCCAGGTAAAAGGTTACTTTGAAAGCTGCTGGCTATATAACCTTCTACAGCAGGGACTGGTAAATATTTTTCTGTAAAGGGCCAGATAGTAAACATTTTACGTTTGGAAGATAAAGAGGCAAGAGATCAAAGATATTATGTAGTTACCTATATAACCATTTAAAATGTAAAACCTGTTCCTAGCTTCAGATTGTACAAAAACAGGTAGTTTGGCCCACAGGCCATCACCTGCTGACTGTTGCTCTAGAGGTTACAAGCTTTTACGAGTAATAACTATCAAGGTGGCTCCTAAATTAGGACTCTCTCAAACTTCCTGAGAGCCACAAAAACAGATGCCCAATACTATGAAAATAACTAATATCTGATAGAGCCTCTGGTACCTAAGGTAATTTTGTATAATTTTTTTTATCCCCAATGACAACAGTATTCTACAGATTGTGTATAGATGTCCCTGTCAACCCAGGATTGAGTCCCTAACTGCCCATTCTTGTTCTTTTCATTATATTACACTGCTTTCTATTGTGAGCATGGCTCTGAAGAAAAACAACACTGTTTTCTTCCTTTCTACACTCACACACCACTCAACACAATATTCTGACACCAGATGTGCTGGGGGGCTTCATACCCCAAGCAGTGCTCCAGTGGACACCAGCAGGGTGTCCTATAATTTAACTCAATCCCCACACTGTCTCCCAGGAGATAACATCAGGGCCCACAGGTTAAGGGCCCACTCCCACAAGACTGCTCCCCTACTTCAGATGGCAATCGCCAGCCCTAACCTGTGGTTCTAACCAACGTGCTATAAATGAGGGTTCCTGTGGTCCACTCCTTGGGTTCAGTTAATTTGCTAGGATGGCTTCCAGAACTCAGGGAAACACTGACATCTACCCATTTATTAGAAAGGATATTACAAGGGATACAGATGAACAGTCAGATGGAAGAGATGCACAGGGCAAGGCATGGGGCATGGCCCCTGCCCCTCTCTGGCACCCCCTGCACGCTGCTCCAGCACATATTCAGCAATCTGGAAGTTCTCTAAACCCTGTCCTTTGGGGGTTTTATGGAAGCTTCATTATGTAGATATAATTGATTATATCACTGGCCGTTGGTGATCAACTCAACCCCTCTCCCTAATCACAGAGGTTGGGGGTGGGGCTGAAAGTCTCAACCCTCTAATCACTTATTAGTTCCCCTGGTAACCAGCCCCCATCTGAGGCTATCCAGGAGAGCCCGGACATCAGTCATCCATGTGAAAAGACACTTCTCACTGTGGGCAAAGGATTACCTAGATGCCGAGGTAAGAAACTGAAGGCACAAACTGTTTCAGTATAATACATAAAATAGAATAAGAATAGTCATAATACAAATTAGATATAGAGATGATCATGGACATTATCAATCATTATAAACATTATGAATCATTAGCTTTTAATATTACTCTTTGTTGCATTACTAATATAACCTAGGAATAACCGGAGGGCATAGGGTCAGGTGCTGAAGGGACATTGTGAGAAGTGACCTAGAAGGCAAGAGGTGAGCCCTCTGTCACGCCCGCATGAGGGCTCCTTGGTCAAGCAGTAATGCCAGTGTCTGCGAAGATACCCATTACTTAGCAGACCGCGAAAGGGAGTCTCCTTTCGTTGGAGGAGTCAGGGAACACTCTGCTCCACCAGCTTCTTGTGGGAGGCTGGATATTATCCCAGTCTGCCCGCAGTCATCCGGAGTCCTAAACCCCTCCCTGTGATGCTGTGCTTCAACGGTCACGCTCCTTGTCCACTTTCATATTCCTCCCGTACTCCTGGTTCCTCTTTGAAGCTCGTAGTAGATAGCGGTAGAAGAAATAGTAAAAGTCTTAAAGTCTTTGATCTTTCTTATAAGTGCATAGAAGAAAACGCTGACGTATGGTGCCTTCTCTCCCTCTGCTTCGGCCACCTAAGAGGGAAGGGGCCCCCTGTCCTGTGATTACGTGACTTGCTTCACCTTGTCAATCACTTAGAAGATTCACCCTCCTTACCCTGACCCCCGGTCTTGTATGCAATAAATAACAGCGCACCCAGCCGTTCAGGGCCACTACCGGTCTCCGCATCTTGATGGCAGTGGTCCCCCGGGCCCAGCTGTTTTCTCTTTATCTCTTTGTCTTGTGTCTTTATTTATTACAATCTCATCTCCGCACATGGGGAGAACACCTGCTAAGCCCTGTAGGGCTGGACCCTATGCTTACTGTGGAGATTCCAAGGGCTTTAGGTGCTGTGTGTCAGGGGCCAGTGGTAGAGAACAGATACATCTTTCTTATCACAGCACACAGAGCTTCTTTGCTACAGCAAGCAAAGGGAGGGAGACATGCACCATGAAGCTGTGGAGACTCAGGTTGCACAGGCACCATTCGGATGATCATTACTACAGGAGACTCCAGTAATTCATCTGGAGGTCTGAAGACAAGGAGGCTCTGCAAAGCCTGCCCTGGTCCTTCACTGTGATGAGCTGAGCATGCTCTAGCTCATCACCAACAATATCCTGAGCACACAGAATTTTCACTGTCTCCCACCTGGTCTTCTTCCTCTAGTGTCACCTTTTCTTTTCTTTTTCTTTTTGAGCCGTGATTGCACCTTGACATCCAGGGATCAAGTGATCGTTCCATCTCAGCCTCCTGAGTAGCTGGGACTACAGGCACATGCCACCACGCCCAGCTGATTTAAAAAATTTTTTTGTAGAGAAGAGGTCTCACTATGTTGCCCAGGCTGGTCTCAAACTCCTAGGCTCATGCTATCCTCCTGCTTGGCCTCCCAAAGCGCTGGGATTACAGGCATGAGCCACTGTGCCCAGCCTAGCGTCATCCCTTCAGACAACGTTCATATTATGACTAAAGTGAGCTTTCTTAAAAATAAATCTAACTTACTCTCCTGTTTAAAAGGCCTCACTGATCCACCACTTCTGGCAGGATGAACACAACAGCAATTCTTAGTTTGGTAGAAGACCCGTCCTGGCCTCTGCTCTCTTCCCAGCCATGTCTTTCATTGCCTCTTTCTTATGGGAACCTCAATCTCAGGCGAATGCAATTCCTTGCTGTCCCCATAGCTGTTTTGAGCCCCCGTGCGTTTTTTCATAAGGCCCCCCGTGACTGAAACACCTGCCCCAATGCTGGCCTCAAGATTACCCTCGCTGTATCCCTTAGGGAGAACTGGCCACACCCACTGTTTAGGCCTCAGGGTTCTTTTTTCTTCTCTTTGCACAGACTCCCGTAGAAACCTAGTGCCTAGTACAGCCTCATGTCTTCCCCTCGCTGGCTGCAAACTTCCTGAAGGTGCAGGCGGCGTCTTATTTAATCCCTCAGGGCAGTACACTGCATTAGAGCCAGAAGACAAAGAAGTACAACAGCTCCTGTCCTCCAAGAGCTCATATTCTACTGTGGATGAACAAAACACAAACCCATGAAAAGTTATGTAATGGCCCTGGCAGTGTAAAGATGATCACAGCTGCAAGTAGCAAAATGACTCTGAGATGCCACCTGCTTTGGAGAAGGCAGCTCTGCTGGGAGACAAGAGTGAGTCAGCGGGCAAGGAACTACTGAGAGCAGCTTATGTGTGTCCAGCATAGTGTCCCGAGTTTACAAAAGAATGGGACAGCTGTGGATGTGGAGGGAGATGAGAAGTGGGCACCACAGGCTGCAGCTAACACTCTGCAGCCCACTCCATCTTCACTGCCACAGGCCCATGAGACAAGCCTCCAAAGGCCTTTGGATAGTCAGTGCTGGCGGGAAATGTCCAGAAAGATCTGTATGAGGTCAAAGCACACTGGATGACATTATCACATGCCTGTGCTTAATGATGAGCATGGGACCACTGTACCCTGCCCCCGTCAGCACCTAGGTCTCATGTCCCAGTTGAAGTGAGATCTATAGAGCCATCACCCTGGTCACTGTTCGTCAGAGCTGTGGAATGGGAATATGCCACACAGTGGACTAAAAATGCTTCAGGAGCATAAGATCATATTGACTTTCTCACAGAGTGAAAGTAACTTGAACGGGGACCAGCGTGACCACAGTGATGTCCCAGAATGAGGGCAGCCGGTCAGAACAGAGTGATATTGACCTTCCCCCACTTCCAGCTCATGCAGTGCTTCTCATCCCCATCTCTCCACCGAAGCCCCTTTCAAAAGTGAACTCATTCTGCTGAATCCAGTGGTGGTCTTCCAGTATCATCTTCACTTGGCTTTTTTTTGGGGGGGGAGGGGGGCGGGGGTAGTAACATCTGAATCTGTTCCTGAAACACCTACTCTTCCTGAAACATTCTACTCCGCAGGCTCCCTGGCCACTGAACTGGTTTCCTCCTTGGTCCCCGGGGGTTCTTTTTTTTCCCTCTTTGCACTCTCTAAACATGGGTCCTGCTTTCTACTGTTCTCTCAGAGTATCTGTAGATCTTTTTTTTTTTTTTTAAATAGAGATGGGGGTCTCACCATGTGGCCCAAGCTGGTCTCAAACTCCTGGGCTCAAGCAATCTGCCCGCCTGGGCTTCCCAAAGTGCTGGGATTACAGGCGTGAACCACTGCGCCCAACCTCTGTAGATGTTTTCAGCCCTGATTATTCATCTATGTTCAGCTTGCCTAAAGTCTTTCTGTATCTATTTATTATGCTCATATTTGCTCATTAATTCCCACAGTTCCTAACATCTGCCAGGCATTATTCACACACTGGAGACATACAGAAAACAAGTCTGCTCCATCCTGAGACACACTGGTAGAGAAACGGCAGTAAATCAGCAGTGAACATCGGGTTAGCGGTGCCACGAGAGACATGCAGTGGCTACAGGGGCAGAGAGAGCCCTGGGAGCCCCCCAGGAAGCTGGGGAAGGCCTCCCCGAGGAGGCGATATTTGTCAGGAATGCCGAGTAAATAGCAGCTAGACAAGTGAAAATGATGTGTATGTGGGAGGCGTGGGGTGAAGGGGTTGGTACAGGGAAGTTCATTCTGGGCAGAGAGGAAAGGGAAGATGTAAAGGTGAGACTTCATGAAACAATATGAGCAGCAGTGAACTGTGAGTAACCCGGTGAGGCATGGCTGGCCTAAGGGCTTGCACATGGCAGCAGAAAGGAGATGCGGCCACAGAGCAGGCAGGAGCCTTGTGTTGGAACCACCCTGAAAGCTATGGAGAGGCCCTGAAGGATGATAGCTGGAGTGAAACAAGCAGATTTCTGTTTTCACAGAGATCACTGGTGGAGACTGTGGGGCAGGCTCAGGAGGGAGGCAGTCGGTGACGGAGATGGGAGGGAAGAAATCCAGGCAAATGGCGCCGGTGGCCTGAACTACAGCACTGGAGATGAATGACGGACTTACATCAAGGAGGGAGACTCTTTGGGGCTGAACTGGTGGGGAAGGCAGGAAGGACATGGATGCATAAGTGGGAAATGTCTGGGGTGAAACCCTAGGTTTGGACTTTCGGGTAAACGATGGGTGCTTTTCATCAGGTAGGGAGTGAGAAAGGGAAACGAATTTAGCAAAGAAACAGTACATGTCGGCTGTGTGCAGTGGCTCACGCCTGTAATCCCAGCACTTTGGGAGGCCAAGGGGAGTGGATCATGAGGTCAGGAGTTCAAGACCAGCCTGGCCAACATGGTGAAACCCTGTCTTTACTAAAAATACAAAAATTAGCCGGATGTGGTGGTAAGCGCCTGTAATCCCAGCTACTCGGGAGGCTGAGGCAGGAGAATTGCTTGAAGCCAGGAGACAGAGGTTGCAGTGAGCCAAGATCATGCCACTGCACTCCAGCCTGGGCAACAGAGCAAGACTTTGTCTCAAAAAAAAAAAAAAAGAAAAAAAGAAAGAAAAAAAGAAACAGTACCTGTCAAGAGCTGATGGGACACTGAAGTGGAGATGTACTATAGGCAGTAGGATATTTCAGTCTGGAGCCCCAGGAGAGAGGGAGGTCCAGTCTCTAGATCTTGAGGGACTCACAGGAGCCATGAGCTCAACAAAGTGGTGAGGACAGGGGCTGGGTGGGTCCCCTTGGGTGTCTAACGTGAAAAGCTCAGTAGGCAGAGAACTGAGTCTTGGGAAACAACCTATTTAGGGAGTGAACAGAGGAAGGAGAGCTCGATCCAGAGTACAGCATCAGCCCAGCCAAGGCACTCCTCTGAGAGCTGGGCTTTAGAAACCTCCTTCTATTTGTCTCCTCCTCTGTGGTTTCTCCTTTCCCCCATCCATCTTACACTGTGCAATAAAATGACATTTTTCTGAGATAACTGTCCTATCTTTGTTACTGAATAAACAATTTTTCACAGCCAACGTCCAAGCCGAAATCTATTGTCAGGCTTAAACTACCTCCCTCCATTATCAGTTACTATATCATTTCCCATTTCTCACTACATATCTGCCCACATGTCAATCACAGGGCTCCTGGAGGCCTCTCCTTTTTAAGGTCTCATTAGCACCTCCATGCCTCACTCTTGCTGGTCCTCTCCTCTGGAATGATGTGCCTTACCCTCTCCACCCATCCAAATTCCACCCGTCCTTCTACTTCCTGAAATCTTTTTTGGCAGCATCAGTCCACACCAGTGGCTCTCTCCTCAGATTTTCACTGCATGGGTGCTTCAGTAAATATTTCTTTGTTTCTTGGATGTTCATCTATTTCAACTACAATTGCCTGAGCTCCCTGAAGTTGGCCACAAACTCACGGAGGGAAAGGACATGTTCTTCATTTATTTTGTGCCCACAGAGAAGCCACCAGTATTGGTCAGAGAGCTTCCCAAGCAGTCTAACTGTCTAACTGTGCCCCCAGAGCCACACGAGGAGCACGTGGCAGGGGGTGGCAGCGAGCACCTGCCAGATGGCAGGATGAACTCTGGCATAAGCAGGCAAGAGAAATCTAAAGAAATACAACACTGAATCAAGACTTGAGTGTTATTTTGGAATACCTGAAATGAAAAACTGCAGACAGATCATGTGTAACATACAGCAGTTAGTAACTGAAAAAAATGACTTTCTGACTAAATAAACTCAGATTCTATGAAAAGCATCTAAAAATCAAGTTTTTAAATAAATAACAGTTGTATTTTAAATGAAATACACAGCATGAGATTGCCTACAATAAAAGATACAGGAGCAAACAACAAAAACATGTATTTGAAACATAAAGAAGAAGATGGAAGCAAAAGTTCTAACTTAACCCTAATTAAACCTGAAGCCTGGCACTGAGTTTCCTGCCAGCCAAAGTGAAAAGGGGGAAAAAAAATCACCAAGGAGCTCTCATATTGGGAGGTATATGAGTTAGGGATCAGAAACAGAGACCTCAGAGTCAGACACAGCTGGGTCTCACTCCCAGATCCCCATCAACAGCTGCATGCCCCTGGACAAGCAAGCACTCCCCTGAGCCTCCGGGGTCATGAGGGAATACCTGCATCTCTCTAGGCATACACCGGGCATAAATGAGATAACATATACTGAGTACTTACTATAGGACTGGCAAAATAAATGGTGGTGGTCTTCTTACTGATAAAGAGTGAAACATGCTAATTCTGCAAGAGAGACAGGACCTAAGCTCCATAAGAAAAAGGACTGGGGGCTATCTTTTTTACACCTGTGTCCTCAATGTCCAGCCCTAGGCCTAGCATATAATAAGCACTAAGTACTTATTTGTTGAAAAGTAAATGAAAATAAACTTTTCTCCTGGTATTACATTCCAATACAACTGCACCCTGTACGGTACTCGTGCATGCACACAAATACGGCAGATAATTTCCAGTGGTGGTTTAACAAAAGAGTTCTCTACGTGGTGATTTATCACACTTATGTGAATAAAACTGAGACACAGCTGAGTGAAGAAGTTCAGCAGGAGGCTAAGCGCTCAGGTTTGGGTGTACCCATGTGCAGACCCTAGAAGAGAACTTAGGAAGCTTAGGAAAAAATCAAGAGTCTGGTCTGTGCTGCCCAGTAGACCACTCAACGTAAAAGCCCAGCAAGAGCCCAGGGGCTGGTGTCCTGCTCTGGACTTCAGACCTGTTGGTGAGACTATCCTATGAAAGTGGAGGAGTCTGACAGCAGTGTGGACAGCCATAAAGGCCTGTGCCACTTCACAGGCTCCTGGTGGGAATGCACGCTCCAGCAGGGCAGGGGTTTGGGTCTGTCTCATTCCCTGAGGCCTGGGTGCAACCTGGCAGATCCCGTGATGTTCCAAGTATCTGGGGTGGGGAAAGACACTGTGCGGAGTTTACAGCAAGGCAGGAAAGGAGAACCACAATGTGGGTCCGTAGAATCCTGGAGCGAGGGCGTGCGCAAACAGCCAAGAATCCCACTTGCATAAACTGCTGCTGCACCATGAAGTGCCTGTCTGTAGGCCACAAAGTGAGCATGTGGTCAGCAGTGGAGACCCACCAAGTTACCAAGCCAGGTGGGCCGACAGAAACCCATCATCAGATGGACACGGGCATCTGGGCTCAGCATAGGTGGGGCTGCAGGGCATGGGTGAGCTGCAGAAGCAGGCATGCCAGACCACCCTGGCAGCCACCTCTGCTGCACCACAGCCTCTTCCCAGCTAATACCAACTACCACAGCTGGTGGGCCCCTCATGACCAAGTGACAGAGGGGAAAACAGCCAAATGGACAGGCTGGCTCAGGACATGAGTGGCAGCTGAAAGAAACGGCTGCATGATGGCTCAATCTTGAAAGACAGCAATCAGGGGAACCCCCTATGGGCAGAGCCTGGGCAGCACATTTGGTCATCAACTCTGTGTGTAAAGAGAAGTGGCCTGAGGCAATTACACGTGTGGATCTGCTGGGCATGGCAGATCACCTGGTTGGTTGGTCAGGGGACTGGAAGGGAGGGAACAAGGAGGATCCAGCTAAAGGAACAGCATCAAGTGTCTTGCAGGTTGTGCCCACCACGGGCATCCACCACAGAAAAGGCACCAAATGGAAGGTGGGCAGAATGACTGTGGCTCCATCACCAGATAACCCAGCGCTGGCACACGAATGGATGGCCATGGTGGTAGCACAGAGGAATGTGTGGGTCCCTCTCACCTAGACCGACCTATCTCCTGCCACTATGGAGCATCCAACCTGGCATCCACAGAGACTGCGTGTGCCTGATAACTACCGTCTGCAAGCAGAACAGTCACTCAGCGCCAAGACTATGCTGGGCCCTTTCCACTCTGCAGTGTTATGGAACACACTGTCTCCCACCCCTTGCCTCTGCCCCAAATTCACACGCTGAAGCCCTAACCCTACGATGTGACTGTATTTAAAGGTAGGGACTTTAAGGAGGTAATTAAGGTTCAATGAGGTCGTACGCATGGGACTTACCCAACAGGACTGGTCCCCATTTTGGAACAACTCAGAAGGGCTCTCCCAGCTTCACTGTGCTCCGTAAGACCAGCGAGGCTTTTGGTGGAACTGCAGCTGCTCCCTCTGTCCCATCTTGCTGCCTTCGCCAGCCCGCCCCCATAGATACTGATGCTGACAGTGTCCTCTCATAAACTCTTTGTATAAAAATCTTCCTGGGGAGGCCAATCTGAGAAATGCAACTTCTCTGGTTTGCTTATGAGGACAAATTCAAAGCTCTCCAATGGAGAATCTCCTCCCAGGATTCCAAAGGTATCTCAGACAACATATTTCCCCCAAATCTGCTCTTTTGATATTGGTGAAATGGAACTATCAGTCATCTATCTAAGATTATCTAGGCCAGAAACATCAGAACCATCCCCTACTTCTTTCTTTCCCTCATAAGCTCTGTGCCTCTACCTTTATACTCAATCACTACTCAGTTTTTCTGATCTTGATCATTCTGATTTCTCATACCTTTCACTCTTCTCTCAGTTTCCTTGCAGGATTTACCTCCTGCTAAATAGGAGGCTTCATCTGTAGCCTGTGTTCATCTTGGATGTAGCTCTTCTCTTACAGAACTTACTAGTTCTTTGCTTTCGGCTCTCAGCTCTCATCCCTACAGAGGTGACTCCATCACCTATAAATATATGTAGCTTCCACATCTCCAGACAGAGATGTCCATCCTCCAGCTTTAAATACACCATGGGCATCTTTATGGCATGTTCCAGAGTCACTCAAATTCAAGCACATCTTTAAGAAACAACTTTTGCTTCTCTATTTCTCTTGTAGACTCTGCCCCTAATAAGCTGCCCCCTTCCTCCCACCCTGATATAAATTCTGGGACCTGCATCTCCAATGGGACTCTAAGGACCTCAAACCTGATTTCACTTCTCCAAACCATCGTGAGATCTGCAGACCTACTTCTTGCATCCAATGCTAGTGGAAGACAGAGAGATGGCAGAGGTAACTGTATGGTTTACAACTACCCCAGGGGTAAAGAAGGTGGAGGCGAAAAATGGGGAGCCCTGTGGGCTGGCTCACAGAAGTGTCCAAGAAAGATCAGGCCTGAGGTTTTAGCCTGATGTGCACTAACCCTCCTTCTCTCACTGCCCATGGAAGACAAGTGTAGTATCAGATTGTTTGGATGCAGAATTTGTAGACAAATGTGCAATAATTTCTGATTATTGATAGCAAGGTTGAGAAAACACAGCATTTTTTTTATCTACTCCTTGGTTGTTCCACTGAAAATCTTCTTACCTTCATATTCTCTTCATTTCAACCAAGGAAAATCAAGAAATTTTACATTTGTTCTTCACTCCATAGCATATGATTAGCATTTTAACAGGAAGACACTGTGGCTTTTACAAGATTATAAAAAAAGATAAATAGCACATCTTGTTAACTAGGTTGGTGTTTCTCTAAGAAGTCATGCTTATCTAATATAGGTGGAACAAGAATGTCCAGTTTGACCAATCTTTCAGCTGCAATTTATTTTTTACCTTTTTAAAAAACTAAGAATAGCCACTAACAGAAACCTACAATCTCTTTGGAAATGTCAAAATCCACTTGCAAGGCACTGGAATAAAATGTAGTCTCTATCTCACATGCAATCACAGAGGAAAGATTTGCTTGGGCCACTGAGAATTTCTAAATTTTTAGTGATTATTATCACTTTTACCTGCTGCTGTCTCTGTCGCCTCCCTTGTGCAAACTGAGAGAACATCAGCTGCCGGTCCAGCAGCTCCATTCTCTGCTGTCTCTGGATGTCCAGCGTGGCTCCCATCCCAATTCTGGCTTCGCTGGTGGGTTCTGAAGAAGAGAAGATGGGTTCAAGTGTCCAAGAAAAGAATTTTGCCATCCAGCTGGGGATGCAGAGCACCTGATGCACCTGGAACATTTTGCTGTCGTAGCACAGACCGGACATCTAGAAGAAAAACATCCAATGTGATTGTTTAAATGTAGTATCATTTAAAAAAATGTACACGACTCAAAAATCAGCAGCCTCCAGACACTGCACACAGTATTTTTCTTAGTCATAGCAGTGTTAGGCAATAAGCAAAATCCTCTACCACACTGCAGAACACTAAGCAGTACAAATCAACACAAAATTGAACTTACTCAGTAAAACAAAATTGTTTTTTATTGAATTAGAAGAGCTAGCAAAATTCTAATCATTTAGTATTCAAAGTTCTGGTAAAAGATTGTCAAGACACTGTCTTCATTTTTTAAAAAGCCATAAAAGATCTGATTATTGAAACACTTTCACACTGTACTGACTCTGCGGTTACCTTTGTTGGCAGATGGCCATCACAGAGACACCAGCAGAAAACAACTGCCATGTCTCAGCTGACCCAGTCACACGATCAATTTATCAGAGAATAAACACAATCTAAAATCTTGGTTTTTATTTACATAGTGTTTTAATCAGTTTTTCAACTACTGATTTTTCTAGACATTTAAAATCCTCACCAATATTAGTTCCATTTATAAACCAACCTTGTCTTCATCTTGAAGGTCATTTATAATGTATGGTTACAGAAGTCTCAAGGCTTCCTATGATTTTCTAGTTAAAAATGACTATGGCTATTCCTTTGTAAAAAAAAAAAATCTTGATGTGAATTTGATTCTTAGGATTAGAAGATCAAATTAGAACATATTTGACAACTTTCTAATATGAGAAAAGTATACTTCAATGTTTAAAAATAAAATTTAAATTGATGAATTGGCAAGAATTCTTTGAGACTGTCCTACACACCAGGCACTGTTCTGGGAACTTAGAATACAGCAAAGAACAAGATAAGCAAGGCCCCACTCTCACAGGGCTTATAGCAGTCAATGTGGAGAACAGGCAGTAATCAAGTCAACACATAAAACTATTTCTGGCAAGTTCTGGGAAGGAAATAAAGTGACATGGGGCACGAACCTACCCTGGGGGCAGCGGGGGACATCAGGAGAGCCCTCAGAGAAAGTGATACTTGAGCGAAGATCTTAAGGATGATGGGGTGCCCGTGACTTGATGAACTGGGGAAATAACATTTTGGGCAGAGAAAGCAGCAGATGCTGCGCAGCCCGAGCTTGGGAGTGTCTATTAGATATCTTGGGGGGCTCCTGAGTGGGCAGGTGGCTATGTAATTCTAGAACTCAAGGAAAAGGTGGAGATAAGGATTTCAGAGTCACTGGATATGATATGACATTTAGGGTAATAGGACTAGAAGAGGTAAAATGGGGGGGAGGAGGAGACACAGCAGAAGAGAGAACAGGACTAAGGACTGAACCCAGGAGTGCACAAATATTCTATGGACGGACAGAGTAGGAAACGCCAGTAAGGAAATCTGAGAGAGGGCTGCCAGTGAAGAGAAGGGAAATAGAGTTTAGTTATCACTGAAGCTAAGAAGTGTTTTAAAATAGGGATGGTCAGCTATATCTAATGCAGCTGATAAGTAAGACAGAACTAGCCACTGAATGTTGCAAATGGAGGTGTTTGATAAACAAGGTGTTTACAAGAACAGTTTTGGTACCAAAGACAGACTGTAGTAGGCTGAAGAGTGAATGGTGGACAACTTCTGGTTTCAAATAATTTCTGTGTCCCTTCTCTCAAAAATAGTACAAGACAAAGAAAATGAAAACAGAAACAAACTCCAAGGTCCATGAAACCAGAAACTAACCCTGAACCATGCTAACAAAATAGAAAGCTTATCAAGTGATTATAAACCACTCTGCATATAAGCAGCATATAAGTCCAAATGCCTGCAGAGAGTCCTGTGGGACTCAGACAAGCACAGGGACTAGAGCAAGCTTGTTCAACCTGAGGCCTGCGGGCCACATGTGGCCCAGGACAGCTTTCAATGTGGTCCAACACAAATTCGTAAACTTTCTTAAAACATTACAAGGGCGGGCGCAGTGGCTCACACCTGTCATCCCTGCACTTTGGGAGGCCAAGGCGGGTGGATCACAAGAGGTCAGGAGTTTGAGACCAGCCTGGCCAACATGGTAAAAACCCGTCTCTACTAAAAATACAAAAATTAGCCGGGCATGGTGGCACACACCTGTGGCCCCAGCTACTCAGGAGGCTGAAGCACAAGAATCGCTTGAACCTGGGTGGTGGAGGTTACAGTAAGTCGAGATTGTGCCACTGCACTCCAGCCTGGGCGACACAGCGAGACTCTGTCTCAAAAAAAAAAAAAAGAAAAGAAAAAAAGTTATGAGTTTTTTTGCAATTTTTTTAAAGCTCATCAGCTATCTTCAGTGTTAGTGTATATTATGTGTGGCCCAAGACAATTCTTCTTCCAATGTGTCACAGAAGAGTTCAAAAGACTAGATACCCCTGGACTAGAGGGTCTAGGCCCTGTGGAAGGAGGAGAGAAGCAGAGGGTTACTTAAGTCTGGGTAAGAGGCACCCCAGTTCCTCCTCATGCTCCATGTACCCTTTCTCCCCTCCACAGAGAGAAGGGAAAAGCTGTGTAGGGCATGAACCAAGGAGGGTCCATGTGGGTCGGGAAGGCCAAGGCCTCTGCACAGGCAGATTATGTGCATCTCATGCGGCTGTCAGCATAGGGGTTCCAGAAGAAGACAACAGAGGGAATATGGGGGAAGGGATATTATATTTAGAGAGATAAACAGCTGAGAGTTTTCTAGAATAAAGAAAGAATATAAATCCTTAGGATGAAAGGGCAAGAGTCCCTAAAAGAATGCTAAAACGAAATTTACATCTAGATCCACTGTGGTGAAACAAAAGAAAGAAATCCTTAAAAGCAACCAGGGATAAAATACAGACTGTTTGGAAAGAAAAAATAAACTGTTAGCAAATAACAGCAAGAAAAACTGTAAGATAATTGGGAATAAATAAATAATATATATATAAGGCCTTGACAGAAAAAAAAGAAAAAGATAATAAGGGATATTTTTTCAAAACCAACCCTAGTGATAATAAAGATACCAGTTCCATGAATAGGAAGATGCAAAACTTTTAAAATATCAATTTTCATCAAATTAATACATAAATTAAATATCATTCAAAATAAAATCTTAACAGGGTGTTTTGTTGGAATGTAAATGCCAATCCTCAAATTCATGCGGAATATTTAAGGTTTGCATTTTAAAAACACCATGTTGGGAGAAAGAAGCCAGACCCAAAGCCTGAAAACACGATTCCACTTCTGTGAATGAATGAACCTAAACCACACACTAAGCAGTAAAACGAGACAGCAAAGCGCAAAGATGATGACTATGTGTGCTAGGAGGGGTCACAGAAGGGAGGGAGAAAGAAGGGGAAGGGGTCACAGGAGGGAGGTGGGAAGGAGGAAGAGAGGTGAGAAGGAAGGGGGGAACCATGGGCTGCGGGGCTGGCCAGGCATGGTCTGTACCTGCATGGTGGATTATGGGTATATTTGCTTTATAGTGATTTGCACGGCTTTGTGACAGTTAGTTTGTGTTGTATATCACAATTAAGAGTTAAAAGACAAAGAAATAAAAAACCCAGAAAAGGCAAGGCAATTTTAAAGAAGCGTAAGTCCTATCAGACTTCAAGACATACTATAAAGTTTGGCTACCTAAAACAGTGTGGTCTTTATCTAGGGTTACTTAAATAGACCAAGAGAACAAGAGCCTAGAAATAGGATCCTCAGTGTAAGGGCACCTGGTATTCAGCAGACATGGGTAAATTGGGAGGGAAGGGGCACATGGGCTATACACAAGGAAGAGACAGAACAGGGCCCCTTCCTGACACCAAACATAAACTTGCAATGGAATAAGAACTCAAATAGAATTCATGAAATTGTAAATCTTTCTGCACAAAATACAGAAGGAATACCTTTTTGGCACTGGGGTGGCAAAATATTTTAAAATAAGAAACATAAGGTACAAACTAGAAAAGAAAACACACATTGGTCTACTTTACAATTTAAAAGCTGTAGTATGCCAAAAGCTACCATAAGTGAAATGAAAACCCAAGAGGCCTGAAGAAAGTACTCAGAATTCATACAGCCAACCAAGGCAGCATTCAGAACATATCAAGAAACCCTAGGAATGTGTAAGAAAGAGCCCAGTTTTAAAAGCATATGAAAAGGTAATTTCAGAAGAGAAAACTCCAATGGCTGACAAACTCATGAAAAGATGTTTATCCTCACTTGTTTTTAGGACTCTGAAATTTAAAATGAGCAATCTTAAATACAGCAACAACTGGCAAAAATGTAAAGGTCCTCTATCATCCAGTTTTATCTCTTTTTTTTTTTTCCATTTTGTGGAGAATGAGGTGTTGCCATGTTGCCCAGGCAGGTCTTGAACTCCTGGGCTCAAGCGATCCACCTGCCTCTGCCTCCCTAAGTGCTGGGATTCCAGGTGTGAGGTTTTGGTAAGGATGGAGGGAACTGAGAAGTCTCACACAGTCCCGAGGGAAGATGAAGCTATGGCGCCTCTGGGGAGCAATGTGGCAACACCAAGTACAGCTTTGAGGCTCATTCCACTGCAGCCCTGCATGAGAGAGAGAGGAAGCAGAAACAGATCATCCCCAAGAGGGGAACAGCTGCAGAGTGGGTTATTCATACAACACAGTACTATGCAGCCATCCAGATGAACTCCATGTGCGTGTACTGATGTGTTTAAAGTGGAATGAAAAATACACATAGAAGGTATCACATGTTGCGCTCATCTTCTTGCAAAATTTCAGACAGCAAAATAATAGTCTATGCCGTTTGTGCACACATCTGTCTGCGGTAACTACAGAATCACAGAAAGCAGTCTTTGCTGTAGAGGGGTGATGGCGGACAGGGTAGGGGGTAGGGAGAGGCATTCTCTGTAACAAATATATATTTTTAATGAAGAGAGACATATGAAGTCAATATGGAAAAAAAAACAGTAATGAATTGGAGGCAAGGAAGTAGAAATCCCTTTTCTGAAGATCTGATATAAAACAGAAAATAGGGTGTATATCAGCATTACGCTGATTCAGCAGAAGATAGCAAAATGTTATAAACATAACAAAATATTAAAAATATAATACAAATTAGAGCTGTGAGATCTGAATGAAGTACAAAATTAAACATTTTTATTTTTCGGTCTCAAAGTATTCAACTGTGATTGTTGATTTGTTCATTGCTCCCATTAGCTATTTTAACTTCATGTATCTAGAAGCTGTTCCCGTTTGTAGACGCTGTTATTAGGCACACAAACACAACTGACCCTTTCGTCATAACAAAGCATTCTGCTGTGTTTTTAGTAATACTCATAGAGAAGTCTACTTTGTCTAATCTTAAAACAGCCATTTCAGCTTTCTTATGGTTACTGTCTCCATAATATATCTTCATCCTTTTAATTTCAGGCTTTTTTTGTGTCTTTGTATTTAAAGTGTGTCTTGTAGATACCATATAGCAATTTTTTTCTTTTAAATTAGTCTGACAATCTCTACCTTTTGATTGGAGTGTTTAGCTATTATTCATACTTAATGTATTTGCTTGAATAGCTGGATTTTGCAGTTTGGTTTCTGTCTGTCTCATCTGTTTCTTACTCTTTACTCCCCCTTTCCTACGTTCTTTTGTGCTATCAAATATTATTTAGTATTTTGGTTTTTTCCAGCTATATATCACTGTATTTTCCCCCTCATATTTGCCCTAGAGATTATAATATGCATTCAAAATTGAGCATAATATATTTGGAGTTAATACTGAATTACGTCATGTAAAACAGGAGAAGCTTGCAAGACCCTACAGTAAGTCCTCACTTAACTCACTGATAGGTTCTTGGAAACTCCAACTTTAACTGAAACAAAGTATAATTTTGTCTCCTCAATGCTGTAATGAAAAGACGTTGAATGAAATGACATTATTTGAATGATGTTTTGCTTAAAGTTGGAATTTCCAAGAACCTACTGACCAGGTTAAGACTTACTATAGTTCCATGTAATGTCTTCCCATCCACTGCGTTACTTCTGTCATATTTTACACCTATATACCTTAAAAGCTCAACAATACAATGTTGGTTTTTCTGTGCTCACGCCTGTAATCCCAGCATGTTAGGAGGCTGAAGCAGGAGGATCACTAGAGGCCAGGAGTTCAAGACCAGCCTGGGCAACAGAGCAAGACCCCCATCTCTACAAAAAAATAAGAATAAATAAAAAGAATTAGCTGGGCATGGTGGTGCATGCCTGTAGTCCCAGATACTTGGAAGGCTTATGTGGGAGGATCACTTGACCCAAGAATTCGAGGTTGTAGTGAGCTATGATTGCACCACTGCATCCAGCCTGGGTGACGGAGCAAGATCTTGTTGCTAATTTTTTTTAAATCAGGTTTTTAAATAAATTAAGAAAAATATAATGAAAATGCATAGTTTTTGCCAGTATTTAAGGAGTTCACAATTTGGTAGAAGCTCTTAATTTATGGGGAGGAGGCCACAGACTCCCTTAAGAAACTGAGGAAGGTTAAAGATATTCACTCTCCTGTCCATGCCTTCCCTGCCCCCACAATGA
Organism: Gorilla gorilla gorilla; assembly: GCF_029281585.2. Classification (NCBI taxonomy): domain Eukaryota; kingdom Metazoa; phylum Chordata; class Mammalia; order Primates; family Hominidae; genus Gorilla; species Gorilla gorilla. The sequence continues at coordinate 114,045,301 of NC_073238.2, read as the reverse complement.
CAATCAGACGTGAGTATACACTCACAAAACTATGTATTCAATTTCAGCAGGACCATTCTGTGAAGAATATGGATACCCCGCCCAGTAATAAACAAAAATAGGACTGCAAATTCTGGCAGGGAAGTAGGGCTTTTGTGTTCATCTGCTTACATTTCTATCCTATCTATCTAAATGTAAACTCTGAATGGGGAAGATTTGGGTTGCTTTTGATCACTACTTGGCCTCTGCACTTAGAACAGTGTCTGGCACATAGTACTGTAAGTATTTCCTGGGTGAATGGTGAATTAACAAATGCTCCACAAAAATAAATATATTCTTAGATCCTTTTAAAGAAAATTGGAAAGTTATGCATTCTTTTTGGTCCCAAGTTTATACTTTCCCATATGATAAAAGATAAAGAGTTCACTTGTCCATGTCACTGGCACACCAGCATGACCTCAATTGTCAAATAAAGTGCTACTGCACAATGTTTTAGATTTTCACAAAGGATTAAAATATAAAGTGCTTAAAACCCTAGTCTATGGAAAGATGGGACAAAAATAATTACATTAGATTTCACTTAATTACTGCCAAAAGCTTTTAGAGAGCATCAGTTATTATAATATTATGTTACATTTACACATTATTTTTAATTTTAATTTTCATTATCTCTCTCTTTCTTCCCGCCCCTAGAGACGGGGTTTCACCATGTTGCTCAGGCTGGTCTCAAACTCCTGGCTTCAAGTGATCTTCCCATCTTGGCTTCCCCAAGTGCTAGGGTTACAGGTGTGAGCCACCATGCCTGACCTAATTTTCATTATCTCATAAACCTTTTTTACACTAGGTCTTCTGAATGAGAGAGTTTTCTTGAAATCCATAGACCTTCTGAAAAGCAGGCTTTAGAAAAAGACCATATGTTGGATTTGTGTGTCAGGGGGCTGGGGGAGCTCTACCAAGGAGGTCTTGCAGGCCCTCAGACCTGGGTAAGCCAAAGAGCAAACGGAGGGGCCACTGAAAAAGAAGGCAGCAGTGGCGCAGTCTCCGGCAGGCAAGGGGTCAGTGCAGGACGATCAGATAAAGCAAAAAGGAACAAAGAGCATATGCCTAGGAAGACAAGCTCGAGCTGGAGTTTGAGCACTTGGGCAACAGGAAGCAGGAACCCTGGCTAGGAAAGGGGACACATGGACACGCAACCAGAGAACCCCTGGCCCACGTCCAGCTGAGAGTCTAGGCCAAAGACCCAGGCTGGCTCCAGGTCAGAGGGAGCAGCCCCCCATATGCCAACAGCAGAAGCTGTGACCCTGTAAGTCTGAGAATGTAAGGCAAGAGGAAATGATTTTCTCTTAGTCCACTAATAAACATGGACATCAATTACACAGTTCTTCAGATTTTCCAGATGCTTCGTCCTTTTAGGAAGGGAATCATGAAATAATGCTCATCAGGCAAATACTTTAATTTTGCTGGGTAGAAAACATGCAAAACACTCTTGATTATAGAGAGTAAACTTCAACTGTCCTCTGGTCCTGTTTAGTACTAGCCTGAAACCACAAAAGGCAAAGGTTAGAAACTATGACTTTGCAATGACACACAGGTGTTGATTGCTTTCTTTGGCCAACTGTGGCTGAACAAAAACCCACAAGGCAAGCTGTGCCAACCACCGGTCCCACATTCAAGAAACCGACCATCTACGGGGACAACAGGACAAACCTAGGGGCTGCTTTCCCAGGGGCATGATATTGCCTCTGCATGACAAGGAATAGCCAAAGGAATAAATGTCCCCTTGCAACTGAGCCCCAGCACATAGACTTCGTGTGCCCTCAAGGCCTGTGGTAACCAGACCCACCGAGACCTCATTTATTCATTCCACAAATATTTACTCAATGCTAATATGTGCCAGCCTATGTTCTAAACACTGAAACATAGTAAGGAGCAAAACAGAAAAATCCCTGCCCTGATGCATCTTACATTTTCCTATTCCTTCTTCTCCAATGAAAATGTTAGAGAAAGAATAAGGGAACTTTGTACATTCCCTAATTTATTACTCCAAGAATGTGAATGCAAATTAGGGATTCCCAAAGTTATTTCTGCCATTTGTCATACATTTTGAAAAGATTATTCTTTTCATGACAGACAGAACCATGTGCCTTTGGCAGTTACTCTGAGACTTGCTATTCTTTAAGTGCAAAAGTGATTCAGATTGAACTTTCTATAGCTTTTCTATCTCATATGAGGGAACAGAAATGATACTAAACTAAAAGATTTTGAGGTACCCAATTAAAATGCTGGATATCCTTCTGATTCTTGGAAAACCAAATTGGAATAGAGACAGAAATAATAACACTAATCACAGATTATTCGTTTCTCACATACTGTCTTAGAAACCTGCTCTAGGCTTTTCCTTTTGGGAAATCATGCATCAGGAGGATTAGGTCAACTACGCTAAGTAGAAAACTTCAAACAACAGTGGCTTAAATACAAGAGAAGTTTATTTCACCTTCATATTTAAAAAGCTCCAACCATCTTAACTGTAGTCAAAGCAGCCAGAAGAAAAAAATTAGAAAGGACAAAAGGCGACTTTAAGGAGCCTTCTCAGAAGTCACACGAATATGTGTGTTTACAGCTCAATGGCCAGGACGCCAGGACTTAGACCAGTGGTCAGACTGAGAGGCGAAGGATACTGAGATATGTGATCTCAGCTGGAGGCATTGCTGGCTCAAATAAAATGAACCTTCCCTTATGAAGGAAAAAATATACTGGGAGGCAACTAGAGTCTCTAGCACACGGAGAAAACCATAATCAGGTTCTTATATGTAAACAAACACCTTCTAATATCCATTTTAACAAGGGGACCATCCTCCTTTAAAAGTTACATGCACTTTCTTAAATGGATTCAACAAATGAAAAATTAATAAAAATATGGGCTTATTTCAGTTGAAACTCATTTCTTACGTTTGATGAAAAATAACAAACTAAAAGTGAATGTGAAGCTCTGAAAGATTTGTGGATTTATAGATACAGCCTCAATGGTGAAAAACTCAATGTTTTCCATCTAAGACCAGGAAGAAGCAAGGATACCCATTCACCACTTTTATTTAATATTCTATTAGAGGTCCTAGCTAGTATAATGAAGAAAAATAAAAGGCACAAATTGGGAAAGAAGAAGCATATAAACACATAAAACTTATTTCTGGATGACACAGACCACCTATGTTGAAAACTCTAAGGAATCCACAGAAAAGCTACCAGAAATAATAAACACATTTAGAAAAGTTGCAGGACACAAGAACGAAATACAGAAATCAACTGTATTTCTTTTTTTTTTTTTTTGAGACGACGTCTCATTCTGTCGCCCAGGCTGGAGGGCAGTGGCATGATCTCAGCTCACTGCAACCTCGGCGTCCCAGGTTCAAGCGATTCTCCTGCCTCAGCCTCCTGAATAGCTGGGATTACAGGCATCCGCCACCAAGCCTGGCTAATTTTTGTATTTTTAGTAGAGATGGGGTTTCACCATGTTGGTCAGGCTGGTCTCGAACTCCTGACCTCATGATCAGCCCACCTTGGCCTCCCAAAGTGCTGGGATTACAGGTGTGAGCCACCACACCCAGCCAATCAGCTGTATTTCTACACGCTAGTGACAAACAATTGGGAAAACATTTATAAAACCAATTCCACTTATAATAGCATCAACATACCAGAATTACTTAGAAATACATCTAATGAAAGATGTGCAAGACCTGTACATTGAAAATTTAAAAATTGCAAAGGGGAATTAAAGAAGAGCTAAATAAACGTAGAGACTTATCATGTTCATGCATTGGAGAACTCAATACTGTTAAGATTGTTGTAGTAGCTGTTGATTACCGAGCAACAAATTACCCAAGACTCAGTGGCTTGAAACAATAAGCATCTATTATCCAATTTCTGTGAGGGCAGGAACGTGGGAGTAACTTAGCTGAGTGGTTATGGCTCAAGGTCTCTCATGAGGCTGTAGTCAGTCAAGGTGTCAGCCTATCTGCACTCATCTGAAGACCTGACTGGCACTGGAGGATAACCTTCCAAGGTGGCTCAAAAACACACCTAGCAAGTTAGTGCTGACTGCTGGCAGGAGGCCACGATTGTTGGCCATGTGGACCTCTCCACAGGTCTGCTTAAGAGTCCTCATGGCATGGTAGATGGGCTCCCCAAGGGCAAGAGATCCAGGAGGGAGCAAAGACACAGGAGTAGCTGTGTCTTTTATGATCTGCTCTTGGGAGTCACATTCCATCATTTTTGCCACATTCTATTCATTATAAGTATCACCAAGTACAGCTCAAATTCTAGCAGAGGAAAAATAAGCTCCACCTCTTGATGTGTAAAAGAATCTGTGGAAACATTTAAAAACCATCACCATGGCAATCCTTCCCAAGTTGATCTAAAGTTTCAATGCAATTACAAGCAAAATCTTAACTCTTTTCCCCCTTTTTTGAAGAAATTACAGGCTGATTGTAGAGTGTATATTAAAAGTCAATGTCCTAAAATAAGCAAACCAGTTTTAAAAATGAAAAACAAGGTGGGAGGACTTATATTGCCTGATTGCAAGACTTACCATAAAGCTGTAGTAATCAGTGCAGTGTGGTATTGGCGTAAGGACAGACATATAGATAACTGGGAAAGAAAAGAGTCAAGAAATAAACCTATACTGGTCAACTGAGTTTTGGTGCCAAGGTCATGCAATGAGAAAAGGGTCTTTTCAATAACTGGTAATGGAACAATTGAGTATCTGTGTGGAAAAGAATAAATCTTACCCTTTACCTCAAAAGAATTATACTCAAACTGGATCACAGACCTAAATGTAATAGCAGAAACTATTAAATTCTTGAAGAACATATAGGAGAAAATCTTTGTGACATTGGATTAGCAAAGATTTCTTAAATAGAACATCAAAAGCACAAACTATTTTAAAAACCAGTTAACAATGAATTAATCAAGATTTTAAAATTTTGCTTTTTGGTAACAGACAAGCCACAAATTAGAATACAATTTTCATAAAACATGTCCAACAAAGAGCTTATATCTAGAATACATAAAGAATTATTTTAAGTCAATTAGAAGATAAATAGCCCAATGAACAAAATGGATAAAAGATTTGAACAGACATTTCACAAAAGAAGATATGAAAATGACCACTAAGCAAATGAAAAAAATGCTCAACATCACTAATCATTAGAGAAATGCAAATTAAAACCACAAGATACCACTACACACCCAATAGAGCGGCTAAAGCTAAAACAACCGACAATACCAAGTGTTGACAAGGGTGTAGAGAGAATTTGGAAGTTTCAAACATTGATGGTGGAAATGCAAAATGGTAGAGCCACTTCGTAAAATAACATGGTAGTATTTCCTAATGTCAAATATACACTTACCATATATACCCAGCAATTCCGTTCCTAAAGAAGGAAAACATATGTCCACACACAAATGTGTACACAGATGTTCACAGCAGCATTATTCATAATAATCCAAACCTGGAAGCAACTCAAATGTCCACCAATTGGTGAATGGATAAACAAAGTATGGTGCATCCATACTATAGATTAATACTTAATCTATTAATTGTTACTTAATACAATAAATGAAAAATTAATTTTAAAAATTGGTGAAATTTTCATGTTCAAGTGAAAGAAGTAAAACACAAAATACTTCATATTATACAATACTAAGTATATGAAATTCCAGCAAAGGCAAAAGTATAATTACATGAAGATCAGTGGTTACCTGCGGCTGGCAGCTGGATATGGGGAAAGAGAGCATGGGGCATGAAGACACCATTCATGGTCAGGAGACTGCTTTCCATATTGATTATGGTGGTGAGTACATGACTGTATATAACTACCAAAGTTCAATGAACTATACACTTAAAATTGGTGAGTTCTATTGTATGTAAATAACATCTTAATAAACAAAAAAGGGAAATAGAATTTTTTAATAAAAAAGAATGGAAGATCTAGAAAGATCTCAAATAGATACATAAATCTTTTAAATTTTATAAGAGGTAGGATTTTAGCAGAACAAAAACAAGCTTTTAACAACAAAAAAACTTCTGCTGCTTTGAAAATGTTCTCAGCTATCAATATAAGCTAACATGGAAGACCTCTGATAACATCCTATGCTGTTGTTTATAAATAATAAATAAATTCAAAACGACATGTTAATTTTACCATAGTCCCTTCCCAGAGGCTATCATCAAGACAGAAGGAAAATATCAACACAGTCAGTCCCCGAAGACAAACACTGGACACTTAAACACACACACACACACACAAACACACACACACACACATACACACACACACACAGAGAGAAAAACCAAAAACCAAAAAACAAAACTACATATAGTTTAAAGAGATAATCAAAACTGATGAAAAAATTTTAATTTCCTGATAAAAAGAATGTGAAGACCCATGGGAAAATGTTCTGTCCTGCAACAGACATGATAATCTACCAGTAATCTCTGCAATGTAGAAGTACGGGTGTTTCTTGGCAACCTCTTCCTTATCTCTACTTCTTTTTCCTTTATTCAGTAACACTACTATACCAGCCTAATATACTTTAAATTATCCTTTAAGTTTTCTCTAAATGTTTCTTTACTTCAGATTGAGTATGACAATGCAAGAAATACAAGACAATGAGTTTGTTGAAGGTGAGGTTTAGGCTGAGTTTTTAACCAAGCATGGAGAGAGGACCAGTTAAATATCTTGATGATTTTAGAAGAGAAAGCATAGCTATAGGCCACATTCTTCATATTACGAAGAAAATAGAGTCTGCTAATGAGAAAAAATTTTCCTTGGCTATTGGTCAGCACACAGAAGGCTGCAAAAAGTTGTCGATTGTGTTTTTCTGGGCCTCTGGGGACTTTGAAAACCTCTTCATACCCAATATTGCCCTCCAGAATCATGTCTCCATTGCTGATGAATGGGGCCTCATCCTAGTGGTGTGGCTAAGGGAAACTTTAAGAATAACTCTGTGCATCTCGTGGCTGGAAGAGACATGGACGAGAGCCTTGAAATGTGCAGTGTAAGGTGCTGGACTCACTGGGCCTGGAGCAGAACACCTGGCCTTTGTCCTGGTTCTACCACCCATCATTCGTGCAACCTGAACCTCAGCCTCCCTATCTTTAAAATAGGCAGTCCAGGTATTCTACCACTATAGAGAACACATCAAGAACCTAGTAAGGCAGTACACGTTGCAAGCATCCTGACAATCATGTAGTACAATGTTTTATAGTACAGAAATTATTTTTTGATAATATTAAGTTTTTAAACTAAAAAATTATTTTTAGAATGTGTATCAAGTAGACATTGTGCTAGGCACTGAAGATTATGAAGAATAACATATAATTCCCATAAACTAAAAGGACTCTCCTACAATTCAATACCAAAAAACTAATAACCTAGTTTTAAAAATGGGCTAAGGACCTAAACAGACATTTCTCCAAAGAGGACATACAAATGGCCAATAGGTACATGAAAAAATGCTCAATGTCACTAATCATCAGGGAAATGCAAATCAAAACCACAATGTGGTATCACCTCACACCTGCTGGGATGGCTATTATAAAAAAACAAAAAACACCAAAAGACAAGTGTTGGTTAGGATGTGGGGAAAACTGGAACCCCTGTGCAGAGTTGGCAGAAATGCAAATGATGAAACTATGGAAAACAGTATGGAGGTTCCTCAAAAAATTAAAAATAGAACTAATATGATCCAGCAATCCCACTATTGGGTATACATCCAAAAGAAATGAATCAGGATCTCAAAGAGGTCTCGGCACTCTCATGTCATCACCATGTTATTTGCAATAGCCAACATGTGGAAACAACCTAAGTGCCCGTCGACAGACAAAGGGATGAAGAAAATGTGGTCCATGCATACAATGCAATACTATTCAGCCCTTCAAAAAGAAGGGCATTTTGTAATATGCAACAACATGGATGAAACGTGAGGACCTATATGCTAAGTGAAACAAGCCAGTCACGGAAAGACAAATACTGCATGATTCTACTTATATGAGGTATATAAGATAGTCAATTTCACAGAATCAGAGAGTAAAATGGTGGTTGCTAGGGGCTGGGGGCACAGGGAAAAGGAGAGTTAAAAATCAACAGGCATAAAGTTTCAGTTAAGCAAGATCGATAAGCTCCAGAGATTCGCTGCACAACCCCATACCTATAGTCAACAATTATAAACTGTAACTTAAAAATTTAAGAGGCGAGCTCTCATAAATAAAGTCAGGACTGACTCAGGAAAAGGGTTGGGCCAGGACTTAAATGAGTAAGATTTCCTAGAAGAAGGGTATGTGAGTGAAAGAGGGGATATAGTTGGAAGAAACTGCATGTGGTTATGCAAAGCTATCTTTTAAGAGCATAGACATAGGCCGGGCACTGTGGCTCATGTCCGTAATCCCAGCAATTTGGGAGGCCGAGGCGGGTGGATCACGAGGTCAGGAGATCAAGACCATCCTGCCTAACACGGTGAAACCCTGTGTCTACAAAAAACACAAAAAAATTAGCTGGGCATGGTGACAGGCGCCTGTAGTCCCAGCTACTTGGGAGGCTGAGGCAGGAGAATGGTGTGAACCCGGGAGGTGGAGCTTGTGGTGAACCAAGATCGCGCCACAGCACTCCAGCCTGGGTGACAGGGTGACAGTGCGAGACTCCATCTCAAAAAAAAAAAAAAAAAGAGCATAGACACTAAAGTTATGCTACCTACATTTGAATCCTGTCTCCACTACTTTTCAGCTACCTGGTGTTCTTGGCAAATTACAGTCATGTGTTGCTTAATGGTAAGGACACATTCTGAGAAATGTGTTATGGGATCTGGTCATCATGTGAACATTACAGAGTGTACTTACACAAACCTAGATGGGATATATATATTTTCATTCATATATATTTTTTCATACAGAAAATCAAGTGTTCTGGCACCATGACTGAATATCAGTCATTTCCCCTACTTGATCTGCAGTGCCAACACTGAGTGCCATAAACCAGGTTTCTACCTATGCTCCATTAGAATCCACAGGGCCACCACTGAATACGCACTCTGTTGTTGAGCAAAACGTTGTTATGCAGTGCATGATTGTAGTTAATTTCCCTGTGCCTCAGTTTCTTCATCTATAATAGGGAGAATATTCCGTAGTTCCTCAGGTTTTTATGAGGGCTAATTAAAATAATATTTGTAAAGTGCTTAGAAAAGAGTACTATTAGTCAGCTTTTTCTAAATTATACTGTGGTAACAAATTATCAAATTTCAGTAGCTTATAACAAAGATTTCTTTCTTGTTCATGCTACATGTTGGTACAGCCCTGCTCCATTTGACTTCTTCATTCTGGAGTCTGAGGAGCAGCCCCTCTCTGGGCCCTGCTTTTCTCATGGCAAAGGGGACAGAGCAATGGTGGAACCAGGCAGTGGCTCTTCAAGCTTCTGCTTGGATGAAGCATTTGTCACTTCTGTTCATATTTTAGTGGCTAGTGTAAGTCAAACAACAAAACCTGATGTCAACAGGGCATGCAGAGGCCCTATACGGAGGGCTTCAGTAGAGAGGGGCAGAACATATTTTGACCAAATATATTTGAACAAACAAAAATACTAGAGTAAAAAATCTACCACAAGTGTCTGGTACATACTAAGTGCTGTGTGTTTCTTAAAGAAAAATACGTGTTTGTACAATCACACAGAATCCTGAAAGTGGATGTTTGGGAATAGATTGAGTGTAGTTGGAGTGTATGGTTCACAGAAGTGACAGGGGTAGGTAAGGAGGTCGCATTTTGAAAGGAGGCTAGATTTTTGCCTACAGGTAGAACATAAGTTGCAATAATAAAATTTTATAGCTATTTTTATAAATTTTATAAGGCAATTCTATCTGCCAGCTTTATTAAGACAATGGCATCATTTCATTTATTCTGCACTGAGCATTTAAAAATCACATGTCAACTGGTCACTACCTCCCTGTGTTAACAATGGCCTAAGACACCATTTGTCATCCTGGGCCTGAGTTGCAATTGCCACAAGGAAGAATATATTAATAGAAGGCTTCTTCCAGTTAGTCCTGGCTCCCTGTGGTCAGGAGTGGGAAAGGTAGCATAGAGAGGGAGGGAGGAAAAAGGAGAAAAGGGAGTGTATATGGATGAGTCAATGTGAATGTGAGTGTGTGTGGGGTGCACAATGGACAAGCACTGACATCACACTTACTATTTTAATTATAAGGCACCCTCCAAATTTGGATGCTTCCTAAGGACCTGCTACTTGTCTTCAACTTCTACATGTGGTCCTTTCACAAGTCCCATCACCCTCATGGCTTTGGTCAGCCTTGAAATTTTTGTTTGTTTGTTTGTTTGTTTTTTGTAGAAACAGGGTTTTGCCATGTTGGCCAGGCTGGTGTTGAACTCTTGGGCTCAAGCGATCCACCCTCCTCAGTCTCCCAAAGTGCTGGGATTCCAGGCATGAGCCACTGTATCTGGTTAGCCTTGATTTTTCTTTGCAGTTCCTGTCCTCATTTTCAATGAACTACTAGAAAATAATCCAAATCTCTAAAGTAAGTTTAACTGGGAGGCTTGTGCATCAGAGGAGTTATCTGAGCTGCTACCTATACCACTCTTTGGTCAATGGAGAAGCAATCTAAGGGAAAAAAGGTTAAATAGGAGCAAAGGAAGCATGGAGAGAAGAGAGAGCTGGGCACAAGCAAAGGCGGCGCAGAGGAACCCACACCTACCATCCCTCGCCCAGAAGCAGGCCAGGGCCTCAAAACGTACTCTAAAGATGCTTACGCTTCCACAGCAGGTTATGCTGTTTCCACTTGTTCACAGTTACTTTAAGACAGTGGTTTGGGTTTTTTTGTTTGTCTTTAAAAGTACTACAGAGGGAAGAGAGAAAGGCAAATCACAGCCCGCAAATGCGCTGTCTTGACTCCCTCCAGATGGCTCATTTTCCCTACCCCTGTCCTATGATCTACAAACCCTGATAAGGCTTCTGTAATCTTGCACCATCGTAAAGTGTTTCTTCTTGAAGTGCTTTAAAGATCCCCACTCCTTACAGAAAATAATCCAAACTCAAACCACATTTGAAGTCCCAAATCTTACTTTTGGATGTAACAGATTTTTTTTTCCACACTAAGGCTGCTGGATCAGAGATAATCAAAGTCTGATATACTGTACACGACAAGTAACGAATGCAGGAAATGGGTACAGTGAAGGGCTGCGTTGAAGGGAGAAGTCTGAGGAATATAGGCCTGTTAATTCACTCTCAAACAGCTTAAAAGAGGGTCAAGTAAAGATAAATGTGTGAACTGTAAAAAGAAAATTGGCAAAAGAAGGCTCTTTCTATTTTAATCATGCCAGAATCAGATCAGTCCTGAGACCTCAGCTTTTGAGAATTAGGGTGCATCCCTGTGGTAATGACTCAGTACTATGATTCATAAAACTGTAGAAAATGAAGAAGTTCTGAGATGTAGATGGCTCAAAAGCTCTCTGCACAACCACAAGAAGAATTTAAATGAAGTTCAGTAAGTAAGCAATGCTTTAAGGAAAAGTATTAATGTGTAACAAAATTAGTGGAATTATGAATATGTAAAGACTGACTTCAATTTTTGAAGGTCTCTCACCAGACATTTAGAAGAACAGTTGATACAGTCACTGAAATGTTGAAGTATTTGTTTAAACTGATATATGTCACTTGGCTGTAATAGCCAAGCTTTCCAATTACAATTTTGCAACATTTCATGAAAAGTCCTATTTTAAATATTAAATGTTTGCATTAAAAATCAGAACCGTCAAATGAGGAAAAAGGTAACACAAAAACATTTATCAATGATACATGTGAATAATCTTACAGTCATCTTTAAGTACAAGAGAATCCCCCTCACCTTTCCTGGGCAGCATCTGGAGTCTCTACTGGATAACAAAATAGGACTGAGGTCTGACAGCCATCCTGGGCAAACTAACTTACTATTGCTCCTGTAAGCTAAAAACTGTCTTCCCTCAACTCAGAAAAATGATTTAGTTATTTTCTGTGATATCACTGAAGATAAAAAGTGGTCAACTTACCTAGTAAAATACTGTACTGACATAATTTATCAACCTTCTATTTTAATCAGTGGAATATTTTAAAGTTATATATTCAAAGACATCTATAATTATGCAAGAATAAGGGACACCGAGGAGAGATTAAAAACTAGCCTAGGCCAGACACGGTGGCTCACGCCTATAATCCCAGCACTTTGAGGCAGATGGATCCCCTGACGTCAGGAGTTCGAGACCAGCCTGGCCAACATGGTGAAACCTCGTCTCTACTAAAAATACAAAAAAAGTAGCCGGGCTTGGTGGCGTGCACCTGCAATTCCAGCTACTCGGGAGGCTGAGGCACGAGAATCACTTGAACCCGGGAGGCAGTGGTTGCAGTGAGCCAAGATCATGCCACTACACTCCAGCCTGGGTGACACAGCGAGCCTGTCTCCAAAAAAAAAAAGCTAGCCTAAACAAAATAAATCAACCAGTACCTAGCTAAATAAAATAAGCTCAATCCAAAGTTGGCAGCTTTCCAGAAAAGCATGAGTAGTTTTTGGTTTCTATGACAGCAAATAACAAATTACTCATGTTTCATACAAATATCTTTGTTTAAAAAATACTCTTTTTCTTAAAAACCACATTAATTGCCAGAATGAAATAAAATCATTGCTTAACACACATGGTTAAGTGAATTACTGGTTTCAATACTAAAATGTGAAATCTCATCAACAGGTTTTGTAACATTCCCCAAAACACTGAATATCATCTATAATTATAATTATCTGTGCATTTCTTTTGCATAGTAAGAATTTTATTTTGTTAGTATTTTATTTAGCATAATATCTCCCCCAAAAGGGAAGTCACTTGATCTATAAAGGAAGAGGGGAAGTCATGTTGAGCAAGAGACATCTGGAATAGGCAGACTGTGGCTTTGTGAATCTCAGGCTTGGATCCTATAGTCAGTGGTGTGTAAATCAAACACTCACAAATAATACTGATATTGTCTTTTACAATCTTCCTTATCTAAAGTATGCCACATCACAGTAAATATTTCATAATAAAAATGAGAATTTTCTAGACAAAGAAAGAAAATGTTCCTTAGGTTCAAAACAAGCACCAACATTTATGGTATAGGAACATAGGAAAACTGGCTATGATTCATGAATATTAATTATTTTAAATAAACAGTCATCTAATTATGGTAAAATAGTAATAAAGAACAAGGTTAATATGAAGATTTATCAGATTTTTTGTCATAGTAGAAGGCTGGTAACTTTGGCTGAATCAATGACTGTAAAAGGCTCAGAAATGTTTATTATTAGTAGGGTTCTTTAAAATGCTACATTATCTTTGAATTATATTCCAAACACACTGTAATTCTATTCACCCTTCTGAAACAAGGGATTTTTTTTTTGTCAAGAATTTTATTTTAAATGTCTGATTCCTTTTAAAAAGTTAAAACAGGTACCCCACTACCTGTTAAACATGTGTACCGGAAAAGACTATAATCATAACATATAATTTTAGATTTTAAAAAGACTATAAAGAGATGAAAAATGCAACCTCCAATTTTAGTGCACTGAATGTCACACAATGAAACTTTCTGAGGAGACAGCAGGCACTTAAAGCTAGGAGTCTAAAAAAAGAAGAAAGAAAGAAAATGGAATGTGTTTTAAAAAACTGAGTCACATAAGAGTTACTAAGGAAGGGGACAAATATTGAGAGTAAAAGAATTAATAGTAACTAACACAATGAAATCGTATACAATAAAGTACTTCAATATTTGAATGCTTTTGGAAAATATTTAAAACAGAACTCAAAACCATTACTGCTAAGTGAAACAAATATGCCATGGAAGAAACAGTACATCCTCAGGCATCTCTCATGATCAAAGCAATGAGCTCCTTCTTTGCTGTTCTCAGGCTGGTTAAGTCTTCCTCAGTCACGCAGCAGTTCTAACTGGGTGAGCCTAGACTTGGAGGAGTCTGGCACCTGTGTCCCAGAGAATCAGTCTAACCCCAGGATGGCCCTAAGCCACCACAAGTCTCAAGAATACCAGACGGATAGCTTAGGTGTTTTGAAGACTTCACAATAGGGTTTAGCTCTGTGGTCCTGAAGCCAAATCAGGTATCTGGATAGATGTGAAAATTTTTAGGGAGGAGAAAACAAACTGACTTGGAGCCCCAGAATATTGGCTGCAAGCATATCAGCTGTGGGGAACGAAGGCGTGAATTTTAAGCAAAGAATGAACACAGAAAAGGAATAATACAGAGAGCTTAAAGGAAGAAGAGGGGTAAGCAGGCATACAGGATGACACACTAGCCCCAAATACCAGTCATTCACCCAAGAAACAAGGATAGTGATAATTTACTTGAAATGTGTACAGTGATTGCAGTGAAATGTGTATTATTATGAATCCATTCTGTCATTTAAGTGTTTTCTAAGAAAGAAATAAAATCTATGCTCTATAACCACTAGTTAAAATTTATTTTTATAAATCTGGAGGTTCAAATTTAAGTCATGGATGAAGAATAAAACTCTACTTCATGCTCTAATTTTTTTTAATACCTCACAGAGAATTTAGGACAAACGTTTATTATAAAAATACAATAGCATAGACAAGATGAAAAAATTCCAGCACACATACTGAGGTTGCTTGGTTCATTCCCTTCTTCCATGATGAGACTTTGGTCAGGTCCAACCCACCTGACTTTCCAGTTGGCATTATTTCTTTTCCCTCGTGTGACAATGTCTTTTTACAAAATGAGCAGACTATCTCTCCTTATTTTTAGTAAGTCCAACTTCTTCATTTTCAGGCTTTTTTTTTTCTATGATTTAAAAACAACACTGACAAGAAGCCCAGCTAAAACTTTCATCAAAATTACCTTGAAAGCACAAACTGGCCTCCTTTGTCTCAATTTTCCATGTGACTGGCCTTTTTTCTTTTTTTTTTTTTGAGATGGAGTCTCGCTCTGTCGCCCAGGCTGGAGAGCAATGGCGCGACCTCGGCTCACTGCAAGCTCCACCTCCCGGGTTCCACGCCATTCTCCTGCCTCAGCCTCCTGAGTAGCTGGGACTACAGGTGCCTGCCACCACGCCCAGCAAATTTTTCTGTATTTTTAGCAGAGATGGGGTTTCATCATGTTAGCCAGGATGGTCTCTATCTCCTGACCTCATGATCTGCCCGCCTCGGCCTCCCAAAGTGCTGGGATTACAGGCGTGAGTCACTGCGCCTGGCCGTGACTGGCCCTTTTTAATCACCACAGAAGTAGCATTGAGCCAGACCTGCCATGGGTTAAAAGAATGTTGAGAGCTGGGTGCAGTGGCTCATGCCTGTAATCCCAGCACTTTGGGAGGCTGAGGCAGGCAGAACACCTGAGGTCAGGAGTTCGAGACCAGCCTGACCAACATGGAGAAACCCCATCTCTACTAAAAATACAAAATTATCCAGGCGTGGTGGCACACACCTGTAATCCCAGCTACTCTGGAGGCTAAGGCAGGAGAATCACTTGAATCTGGGAGGCAGAGGTTGTGGTGAGCTGAGATCGAGCCATTGCACTCCAGCCTGGGCAACAAGAGTGAAATTCTGTCTCAAAAAAAAGAATGGTGAGACAGTTGAATATGACGCACAATCTAAATAGGACAATTTTCCTAATTTTTTACAGGAGAGAGAGAGAATTGGGTGTAAAAGGGTAGTCACACTTACAAGTCCACTTATGGCTACAATCCAGATGTAGGAACCAGAGGTGAAAAGCTATAAAAGAAAAAAAAAAAAGGCAACTAAAAATAAAATTCAACTGCCAGTCACAGCACACTTATTTTTACATAACTATAGTCATGACCATTTATATAAAGTATTAATTATATATGCCATAATACAGAGAAGCAAATGGAAAATTAGTAAATATCAACTGTTACTTAAAATTATATATTAATTTTTTTTATTCAGACATCAGACTTTGTATAGCCTAAAACAAGTTGAACCTGGCCCATACCACATGCAAAGAAAAATAAATGAAACCCAAGTATGATGTTATTTACAAATTTCAACTGACTTACAGTAAAATACTACATATAAAGAAATTATTAGAATTAACAACATACAAAACAGGTAATCGCCATCCCATGCTTGGCAATGACGTGATATTTATGTAAATAACTTTCTCATTTTAATTTCTTAACATTGTCATCCTAAATTTAGATGGGAAGAACCCTGCCAGCCTACTTAGGTCTATGTCCAATGGTAACTTTCTCAAGGGTTGATATTCTCATTCTAGTTCACCCAAGGAAGAGCAAACTAAATAACAGAACAAAGTTAATTAATGGCAAAAGTAATGAGAATTACATCTCATGAAATTCTTCCCTTTGTTTTCCAAATCGTTTATGTCTTAGAGTTGTGCTCAGGGTAATTAAAAAAAAATCATAAGGACTCTGAAAGTGTTCCTGCAACAAAGAAATGATTTGTGGGTTATTGTTGGTTAATTTTTAGAACTTCAGATTGGGGGTTTACTTCTGATTGTAGAAGAAGAGGCAGGATACTCAGGCAGGACAGCCCAGGTTCATCGCTGGCATTGTGCTAGATGAAAACCTCAAAGTTCTGCACACTTACCAAGGACACACAGAAAGAAGACAGACACAAAAGGTAAGAGTTGACACACTCAGATAAAGAGGCTGGCAAGCTTTGCTCTAGTGATAGGCTCAGTTAGAAATGAGCACTGGCTGCAACTTTAAATCTGAACCTTTGATGTAGCACGGACGTTTGTTCAGTGGAAATGACTCTGATAATAAAAAGGATGGAACCATGTAGACAAATATTTTGCTGTAATTTTCTTCTAAAAATAGAAAGAATAACAGACTAGCTAACACTTTCTATGTGTCAGGCATTGCTCTCAAGGCACTTCAGTAAAACCAAGTGGTTAAGCAATTTGCTGCAGGTCAACAGCTAGCAGGTGGTGGGCTGGAGTGTATCCAGGACTGGCTCTACAGCCATGCTCTCCACTCTTCCAGGTCTCATATGCAAGTAAAAAGAGCGTATCATTTTGTCATTGAAAAAGTAATTTCCTCTGGGTTCTGAAGCCTCTCATTGCCTGTGTGGTCCCCATTATGTCTGCCTATGTCTTCACAGTGTCTGTGTGTTTTCTCATGGCTGGGCTCCTTGAGGACAGGGGCTACATCTCACCCAGTGGGTGATACTGATTTAAGTACTGGATGGCTTGAGAGCCCACAACGTCATAGCCCATTGCACAGGGCATGATATTATGGGCTCTCAAGTCATTGGATACTTAAATGAGCCTTAAGCATTTTGGCTCTTCCGATTATGATTCAAGTCTTCATTCATTCATTCATTCATCCATTCATTCATTCATTCAACAATGTCCCTGGTTGTAGTGGGGAGAGACAAAGGCACAGAAACACATGCAAAGGCTTGGAGGGGAGGGAGGCAGGCGGAGGACAGACATTTTAGCACTAAGGCGTTCAGTTACACTCCTTCAAGGTGGGCACAGGGGGAGTTGACACCAGACAGTCAAGAAGAACCCTGCATGCCATTCATGCTAAGGACCTAGATTTTATCAAGGAGGCAATGAGGCATCTCTACCTCTATTTTCTGATCTCAACTTCTCCCTCTCAAAGTTACCGGAAATATTACAAAAATATTGGAAATTTATATTATTTTGAAAAACTATCCGTGGCAGTTGCATCTACCTTTCTGCTTTCGGCAGGGCTAAGGGGGATCCCTCATGGTGAGCTGTGTAACACTGTGGAAACGGCACTAGATATTAGGTTGGTGGAAAAGTAATTGCAGTTTTTGCCTTACTTTAATGGCAAAAACCGCAATTACTTTTGCACCAACCTACTACAATGGCCCTGTGATGAAGGCCATGCTGTGCCTCTTCATCCAACTAAGACCCCCTTTCCCCGAGAGATGAAACATACTACTTGCTTTATGCCAAAAACAAAACAAAACAAGAAATACATTTACAATCTCAGAAAAATGAATAGCGGTAGCTATAGAGATATAAATTATTAATTAATAGTAACCAATTGACTTAGCTCTTATTATCTGTTCAGATTACACTAAACACTTCATGCTATCTTTAAAATACCTCTATAAGGTAGATATTATCATCCCCATTTGATAGATGGGGAAATGGGGGCTCAGAAAAAGTAAGTGACAAATCATTACCAGACCAAGTCATTAAACCGAAATTCAACAACTTGGCTCCAAAGACTTTCCACAATGCCACACTGAACTCCTATTCCACAATTAATAAAACAGTGTTTTCATTCTCAAAGATTCTACATAGCTTTAGAGTTGGAAGAACTATACAGTGAATGTGAGGCTCAGAGGGTTTCCATGACTCAACCCAAGTCTCATGGCTGGAGACAGCCATGCTAGGACTAGAACTTGGGTCTCCTGAGGGAGGTCTGGAGTGCTCTTCGAATTCCACATGGCCTCCGTCACAACAACTTTAAAAATATTAAATCTGCTATAGCAAATCCTACTCATAAGAATCAAATGCAGAAACGGGCTATTTGGTTACATGGATATCAGGTAGGATCAGGGGGCGTGTAACGGTACGGGGGTTGAGAGATGGAGAATAAAAAGATTTCATGAGAAACGGTTGTAAAAGTGGTAAGAAAACGCCCCAGATAAGCCATTGATAACACATGACAGCAGACTGGAGAAGTGAGAGGAAATGCTAAAGGTTAAAAGGGGAGGGAGGAAGGCATTCTGAAGTGACGCCAGTATCCGGTTAGAGTGCGTGGGATAAGGAATGTTATGAGTATTAATCAGTGGATCAAAAGGCCAAGCGACACATGGTGACACAGGAAGCTGTAGAATAAAACTACATCAAAAGCCGTGAGAGTAAAAGAAAAGTGACAGGTAGTACAGATAGAAAACTGAAAATCATTCTCCTACCACAGACCTGGAGCCCAGCAGGGAGCAATTGACATTCGCTGAGGATTGGCAAAGAAGCTTTTCAAATGTAACCTGGACAGTAGTACTCTCTCTAGTAGTCTTCCCAGCAAACCATTTAGCAAATGGTGATGCTACCATCACAGCTTCACAAACAAGGAAATAATGAAGCTGACAATGCTTCTTGAAAACCCCAAAGCTCGGGTTGGTAGAGCACACCGGGTTTCTTCTTCAGAGCTTTATTTGCGACACTGTATTCAATAAATTAATTTTGACACTGATTTTCTACTTTCTACTTTTTGATTGTTCTCATTTGTTTCCACTTCATACTATGATTGTTAAAAAGTACACACGTGCAATTGTACAATGAAATGAAAATATTTTCCACAGATACAAATTACAGTGAAAGCTCTTATCAGATTTCTAAAGACTATGAAAGTATTCTAGTATCTTCTATACCTTGATGTTCTTGTTCTGTAACACTTCCTTTAAACATTTGATATAGATCACGAAGCCAAGATTATGGGGGGGAAAAAACCATTGTTTTCAAGGAGATCAAATGAGAAAAAGACCAAA
The DNA here is from genome assembly GCF_029281585.2 of Gorilla gorilla gorilla. Taxonomy (NCBI): domain Eukaryota; kingdom Metazoa; phylum Chordata; class Mammalia; order Primates; family Hominidae; genus Gorilla; species Gorilla gorilla. The sequence goes on along the minus strand of NC_073238.2, from coordinate 114,025,784 downwards.
AAAAAAAAAAAGATCTGGTTAAAGAAAAGTGAACATAAAAATGCATACTGTACCTGCAGTCCCAATATATAAATCAATGTCTTGTTTGTGATGGACAACGGGCCCAGAATTTGTGCCACTTGGACTCTTGGTATGGAGCAGTAAAATGGTACAAACAGAGCAAACACAGGTGCCAGGCTATGCAAACAAATAAAAAAAAAATCACTATAATAGTGAATTTTAAACACAAATGGCAGATGTATCTTTGAAGTAACACTGCTTATAATTTTATTTCAGTCTGAAAGCATGGTCTTAGATATACATATTGATTTTCAAATATGATTCATGTCCAAAATAATTTGTACTTATAGAACACTTTATGAAAACTCTAATCATTCTATCCTTATTGACCCTCCTGAAACCACTGCAAAGAAGTGGTTCAGCACCTACTAATTGTGAGAAAAGTGGAGGCTATGTTTTCTTCCCAGGTATTACTAAAATCTAATGAGAGAAACTAGACAAACCGAAAGCAGCAAACATTAGAATTCTTCAGTCAAATCCAAAAGCCTCATCTCAAGCCCTGTCCAGTGATCTGTCGCCATGGCACTGGCACGGTTGACCTCTGGCCCTCCCTTCCTCACATTCCTTCCTCCCTTTGTCTGAAACCCTGCTTCTCAGTGGTTGCCCAGTGATTTCTTACACCACTCTTCTGGCTTCTCCATGGTTCCATTATAGCCTTTTCTTCTTGCTCTCTCATCTCCTCATTCAATCTCAACCCTTTCTATAGCTTGGGCTAAGAAAATGAAGTGAGACCTAAAACTGCCTGCCCACCCCTCACCTGGTTCTGAATGTCAATTTGACACCTTCACCTTGACAGATTCAAAAGTCTTATGTGTCTTTCTACTTACAGTCTTGCTTCTCTCTAATCCATTTCTTAACATTGTTGGCAGTACTCTCTTCCTAAAATACAACTCTGATCACAACACTCCCTTGCTTAAAAACCCTTCCTTCCGGCCGGGCGTAGTGTCTCACGCCTGTAATCACAGCACTTTGGGAGGCCGAGGCGGGCGGATCATGAGGTCAGGAGATCGAGACCATCCTGGCTAACACAGTGAAACCCCGTCTCTACTAAAAATACAAAAAATTAGCCGGGCTTGGTGGTGGGCACCTGTAGTCCCAGCTACTACTCAGGAGGCTGAGGCAGGAGAATGGCGTGAATCCAGGAGGCAGAGCTTGCAGTGAGCCAAGATCGCGCCACCGCACTCCAGCCTGGGCGACAGAGCGAGACTCCGTCTCAAAAAACAAACAAACAAAAACAAAAACAAAAAAACAAAACAAAAAAACCCTTCCTTCCATAGGCTCCAGTATCCAAAGATAAAATGCTTCATAAAGATATGATGGCAAAGCTCCCCAGTTCGCTCTCATCACTGGAGTCTGCCACCACTGTCCTCCTCTCTGCTTCCCCTCATCTGGCCCATCACACACAAGGCCCTCTCAAAAATCCACACAGCTGCTCCCTGAACACGCTAGCTGCTTTGACTCTCCACTGACGCAGGTTCTGCTTTCCACTTTCCTGCCTAGGAAACTCAGCTTGTGCAACACTGCTCAGCTCTTCCCACAAGACTTCTCTGACTCCTCCTGGCAGCTGGTGGCTCTCCTCGTGGCCCCCAAGCTATGTCAGTTTCACCACTGCAATGAATCAGTGAATCAAATGCGTGCCAAGGATGTCACGGTAAGATGCCCGGCACAGGAGCTACAACTACGTCCAAGAGAAAGAAGCAGTCCTTGACCTCAAGGAACTCATCACAGGACGGAAATCTTACATTCCCACAAGTTCTAGGCAGGTAATATGAATGAGTAGAGTGGTTTGGGCACAAGCTTGCACCTGTTTTCCATTAAACACTTGGCTTAATTACTCAGTTTGTGTTTTATTTTCCCACTTTTCGGAAAATGGCACCAGAAAAAAAAGAATCATTTCATTATCACGAGAAAAATGCAAAACATATGTTTCACTTCTACAAAGAACTGTCCTTGGTGCCATTTTTGTGGTAACACAGGACCCTCCTGGCCTCTTGCGCAATTTCTCATCCTTGATAGAGACTACGTTATTTTAAAAAATGCACTGTCCTCTCAATTCTACTGTTAAAAATAAAACCAAACCAAAATATAACACACACAAAACAAATGTGATAAATGGCAGCCGCATCAACTGCTATCAACACAAACGCAGCAAATGCTAGAACAGGGAAAACTCCAGCCAGTAAGGCCTAAGTGCAGGCACTGTGTCAGGACTGGGGACACAGAGATGTGAGATACACCTGGCTAGCCATCCAGTGAGAAGGATGGCAGGGACTGGGTGGCAGACGGAGGTGCACGGCACAGCGGGTTCCTACCCCCACTTGCCCAGTCTAGAATTCCTCACGTATCAGGCCTTCTTCCCAGGCTGAGCACCCCAGGACAGGGAAGAAGAGGCAGTCCTGGTTCTCCTAGCACCTGGCACAATGCTTGGCACAGTTTAGGAGCTCACTACATTCAGGGCCACAAAATAATCCTTATTCTAGAACAACTGTATGACTCACATTTGAATTGACTATACAGAGTTCTCAAAAACCTCCCATTAGATTATTAATTCTGAGAGAAAGCATCATATTTTATCTAGCTTTGCCAAATGCAGATTCTTATACATGATCCATATTCAATATTGGTTGGATTTTTTAAAATTAACAAAGCAGTTTTTAAATACTACACAGAAGAACTGCTTTTGTCCAATTATAAACCCAAGCACAACTGATTAAAACAGCTGGGACTTCTTTTCATGGAAAAGTATGAGTTAGTCACTCCTGGGCATAAATCTTCCAATGCCTCCCCAACTACAGTCATGACAAAGACGTCCCAGGCCCTGCATCTCCATTCCCATTCTGATCCTGTGCTCCGCAGGACAGCACCTTCTCAGAGAAGTCCTCCCTGACTGCCCCATTTCAAACTGCACCTCCCGCCCTCACAGCCTTCCCCCTCTGCATTCTCTACTGTCTTCCTGACTGTCTTCCCCCACAGCACTTACAGCCTTCTCATCACTGCGTATCTATCTTAAAAGTAGAATGGAAGCTTCACATAGATGGGGATTTTGGTCTGTTTTGTTTTATCCCCACTGTCTAGAATTGTGCCTGGCATAGAGTAAGCTTTCAATAAATATTTGCAGAAGAAATGAATTTTCCTTTAAAACAGTAAAACCATACAGCAGAACTTGCCTTTTGTTTTAAAAAGCCCCCTTCCTTTTTATCATTTTTAATGGGATTAAAACACATGGTTTCATATGTAGCTCAAAATATGGCCTGCTCTCTTGGTGATTATAGAACCCTATTTGGGGAGCCAATCGCACCAGAGGTCTCTTACCACAGAACATGCCCTTGGAGGCGCTTAATTCATAGAAGTTCTTCTGTTTACATTTAGTAATAAAGTACAAATAGTGATGTTATAACTAAATAACCTAAAGCAGAGTTCTTTTTTGAGGTTACATTTCAATGTAAACTAAAAAAAATACTGGTAGAAATTTTAATGACCACAGTTTACATTTCACATACCAATAGAAGTTTAAAAACTCCTTAAAAAATATTAATCACTGTAAAATTTTAAATGATGACTAAATACTGGGCCACACATACACATTTCAGACCAAAATTATATGGGCTGTTCTGCAGAAATTTTCCGTTGCTGTTTCTACACACACAGACTTCACAAAATACCATAATGTTATTAGTCACTGACCAGTCTTTTTCTTTTCCTTATTTTATGACAACATCTGTTCTCTATACTGTCAACAGTAATTCAGTTTGACCTTTTTCATACTGTGAAGAACTACCTTCTGGAAGCCCTTTCTGGCTTAAGCAGATGAGGCTGGTAGCACAGAAAAGAGAAAGCAGGTTATAAACATTTCATCCATCCTTTCTTTTTTTCTTGAGACACCGGTATCTGTCAGTCACCCAGGCTGGAGTAGAGTGCAGTGGCATAATCACGGCTAACTGTAGCCTCTAATTCCTAGGCTCAAGCAATCTTCTCGCCTCAGCCTCCAGAGTAACAAGGACTACTGGTGTGTGCCACCACACCTGGCTAATTTTTAAACTTTTTTTAGAAACAGGGTCTCGCTGTGTTGCCCACAGTGATCTCAGACTCCTGGCATCAGGCAATCCTCCTGCCTCAGCCTTCTGAATTGCTGGGATTACGGGCGTGAGCCATTGCTAATTCATCCTTTAAAATCACTAATATTTACTGAGCATCTACTGCTATATATTCATGATCACACTCAATAGAAAACATAAAATAACAGAGACACCTTGTTAAGGTTGCAAATGTCCATTTCACTTCTTCTATAGAAAAGGTCACTGGATGTGGTGGCTCATACCTGTAATCCTAGCACTTTGGGAAGCCAAGGTGGGCAGATGGCTTGAGGTCAGGAGTTTGAGACCAGCCTAGTCAACATAATGAGACCTTGTCTCCACAAAAAAAAAAAAAAAAATACAAAAATTAGCTGGGCGTGGTGGCATGTGCCTGCAGCCCCAGCTACTTAGGAAGCTGAGATGGGAGGATCACTTGAGCCCAGGAGGCAGAGGTTGCAGTGAGCCAAGATCGTGCCACTGCACTCCAGCCTGAGCAACAGAGTGAGACCCTGTCTCCAAACAAACAAACAAACAAAAAAACTGTAAAGGCCAACTCTACTTTTACAGTACAATCACAACTCAAGAAACCCTGGTAACTTTCAACAGCAATAAAAACAAGGTTTGTGAGTTCATGAAATGATCTAATATACAGCTTCAGCAGCCTCTTACAGGATAATGACCCCATCACCTCTTCTTCATCTGCCTGACTACTCTGATATCAAAAAAAAGGGGCTGGGCACGGTGGCTCACACCTGTAATCCCAGCACTTTGGGAGGCCAATGCAGGCAGATCATGAGGTCAAGAGATCGAGACCATCCTGGCCAACATGGTGAAACCTTGTCTCTACTAAAAATACAAAAATTAGCTGGGCATGGTGGCATATGCCTGTAGTCCCAGCTACTTGGGAGGCTGAGGCAGGAGAATTGCTTGAACCCAGGAGGTGGAGGTTGCAGTGAGCCGACAGCACATCCCTGCACCCCAGCCTGGTGAGAGCGAGACTCTGTCTCAAAAAAAAAAAAAAAAAAAGGTTGGGAGGACAGATCCAGTTTGTCAGAGGAATTACTTGAACTAGCTGAGTCCTTCACTATATAAAAATGTTTTACTTAATATAACTATTTCAAAATTAACAGGCAAAACCCCACCAGAATGGTCTTTCAACAAACTGAAAAATTTATCAACAGTGTCTTCTTCAAGTACTCTGCAGCCTAAGTTTTAAATGAACTAGTTCTAGAATATGATGTCATGTTTATCCACCAAGTCATAAAATCTCTGTATTACCCCCTCATAGAATTTTTGTACTAGGAATTACCTTGGAGATCATTTAGTTCAATACCTTTATTTTATACACAGTGAGGTGGCGGCCCAAAGAATTCAGCTGACTTACTTGATGCTCTTTCTTGTGTCTGACAATGTTCCTTCATACTCACAGCACTTTAGACGTTAGAAGAACCTAATGACATCTGTGGGAGGCAAAAGCTACTCGACTATTTTTACAGAATCCTGGAGCAGAAAGGCTTCTGAGATCATAGAGTTACAAATTCCTACCAAATGATTCAATTCTGTTTACATCATCCCTCAAAATCATCAAGTTTACTCAAGCATCTAAATAAGAAACAGCATATTTCATTTTTCAAAATAATCACAACTTTTGGGAATGACTCTCATCTTTTGATCCAAAAGCTATGTCCAGTAACTTCTTACTGACCCTCCCACTAGTCTCTGGAGTTAGGAAGACTGACACAAGCAATGTAAACACTTTTCTATGAGAGTTTCCACAAGCATAAGGATAATGACCCTATGCCTACAAAGCACACACATCCCCAGCTTATTTAATCAGTTCTCCTAAGACCTGCTATCCAGGCCCCTCACTGCCACAGGTGTCATCTATGTCTTCGTAAAAAGCAGCACCCAGAAGTGGCTGGGAATGGCCAGATCAGTCCTGACTAAGTGTAAACATCACCTCTCCTGATCTGAGTGCTACATATCTGGTAATTTAGCCTACAAATTAACTGCATTCTGACAGACATGTTAGTTGGTTTAAACTGAGTCAACTAAAACTATGAGGTGAATGGCATGAGTCTCTTTCACCCTGTGCTGAAGAGGCTGGATTTTATCTATAATGGGCCTCCCTTCAACTGTTTCCCTGTTATTCAAGTACTCACACAGCCTCTGACTCAGGCAGCCTCTCGACTGAAAACGGCGACTAATCCAGTCCACTCCACATCCTGGACTGTCACTCACCCCCACGCCACAGAAACCTGTTTCTTTCTCATAAGCTGTGGATAAGGTGGAATGTGTAAACTACTCCCTGATACCAAGTTTCCAGGTAAAAAGCACTGTCAAAGTTGACACTATTTTCCTTAAAACATTTAAAAACCCATACTTTTACATGCAAAATCAATATAAAATCATCAGTAACTTGGTCTTTTTTTTGGTTAAGGTTTATTGCTTCAGTCTCTTTCAAAGAATTTTTTGATACTTAAACCTTTACAGAAAAATTTATAAAGTTCCACAGATATCAACAATTCATAAATTCCAAGGGGCTTTTGGATAGTTGTTTTTTTTTTTATCACTATAAAAAATTTCACTTCCCATTTAAAAAAAAAAAAAAAACAAATTGCACACACGTACACGAGGCTAACTGCTCATTACATGCTCAGTCACAGGGTGACAGAAAAAAAAAAAGTCACCACCATAAAAGGAGGTCTGCACAGCCTCTCTTAAAACAACATGCCACAGTTAAAACTTACTTCAGTTTGGACAACTACTGACAGCTACTACACAGAGACCCGAACAAGTCACTGATATGTAAGTACAAGATCTTTTGCTTTTTCAACAAACTTTTTTAAGAAAAACTTTAAAAGCCTAAGTTTTAAGGTAAAAGGTAAAAAGGAAAAGAATCTATTTAAGAACAAGCTACCATCACTTCTAACAAAAATTATATTAATAATGTAAGTTTAGTCTCTCTGCTGACTGGTAGGTCTAGTTAGTTCTTATAAAGTTGAGTGAAAGCGATGGGTCCGCCAGAAATATCTTTGTCAAAAAATAGGGCTCACTTCATGTACTACTGTATAAACTCACAATGACAAAAAACAGTATCAAGCAAAACTATGCAAATAATGTTAATATTTCAGGATAACTTAGTATGAAGGAAAAGGAACAAAGTTATTTTAATATAGAATATTCCTATGCTATAGGAATTATTAGAAATATAAGATTATTTCTCAGGATAGAATCTCAGGGTTAGAATTCCTAGGGCAAAGGGTATATTTTCTAAAGCTTTAGATATAAAACGGTACTTTTTGGTCTACAAAAACATTTTACCAATTTACCCTCCCGCCAGCAAAGAGTACCAATCTTTGCTTTTTAAATGCTAAATGCTACTAATTAGATAAGTGAAAAAAAAGTCTGTTGTGTGGTTTATACTTATGTTTAGTTAGACTAAACGTATCTTTTCTATGTGCCTGAGGGGAAAAAATCACAATGAATTCTATGCAGTACTTTGGCAACATTTATGTCCAGGTTGGGAATGGTGGTAACAGAAACTTGGCAAAATAGAAGCTGTGAAGAGTCTTCCTTTAAAGGGCAGTGAGGGTTTTATATATGTGTATTTGTGCGTGTGTTGGGGGAGGGGGGCGTGGTATTTTGTTTTTTTGGTGTCACTCTGAGTACAATACAGTGTAATAAGAGCAAGGGCTCTGAAATCAGGCTCAAATGAAATTTACAAGCTGTGTGGCCCCCCCCACACAAGTTACCTAATATCTGGCTTCAGCTGCTTTACCTGTAAAATGGGGAGTATTACTACTGCCAAGTCCTTACAACATTGCCTCTCATTATAAGTGCTAAAAAACTGTCTCCTATCATTCTTCTCCCATCTCTCTGGCCACTGACATACCAGAGGGTGAATCCAACAGATATGTTATGGATATTTTACATAAAGACCCTGAATCAGGCTGGGTGTGGTGGCTCACTCCTGTAATCCCAGCACTTTGGGAGGCCGAGGCAGGTGGATCACCTGAGATCACGAGTTCGAGACCAGCCTGGCCAACATGGTGAAACCCCATCTCTACTAAAAATATAAAAGTTAGCCAGGCACAGTGGCACTCACCTATAATCCCAGCTACTCAAAAGGGTGAGGCAGGAGAATCCCTTGAACCTGGGAGGCGGAGGTTGCAGTGAGCCGAGATTGCGCCACTGCACTCCAGCCTGGGCGACCATGCGAGACTGTCTCGATAGATAAATAAATAAATGGCCCTGAGTCTATGGATGATCACACATCTAACTGTGCTTACTGGTAGGACTGCACACTTCTTATATTTTAGCATGTTTTCTCTCTGGGGGTTCACTGCACTTTTTGGACATAAAACCACAAAGAATATGCTACTCCACAAAATGTTCACTCACATGTTTATGTATCACGTTAGTGACAATGGTAATGATCCCTTGCATAAATTACTTTCATCTGGCTTCCTAGAGATAATTAGTACCATGACCAGTCAGTTAATGGAATAAATATTAACTCAGGTTTCTATATGACTTTAATTCATTTATTTATTCTATAGATATTTACTAGATATCTAATGTGGGCTGGTTCTGTAGCATTCTATAGGATAAAATGTTGGATGAGATCAAGTCATCATCCTTAAGAAGCTTACATTTAAAAGAGCTTCGCACCTAATAAAGCCGTTTACAGGGCCACTTTTCTCTCTGCTATGGTTAAGACCTGCTGGAGTTGTTAGGCAGCCCTGGACGTGGCCTGTGTAGAGGACGCGTGGTGTTCTCCAGTCTGGGGGGGTTTATCACCTTCTCAAGAAGTCTGGGCATTGTATAAAATGAGATAACACATGTGAGAACCCTCTGAAAGCTGTGACAGTAACACAGATGGCTGTGGTGTTTTGGAAGCCCAAAGAGAAGAATAAAAATATTTTGTTAAATCTCTGCAAATATCTAAAAAGTAGTTTAAAAATCAATTAACAGCATAAAAGCCTATTCTAGATATTCACCATCTTTTTTCAATTGAAATTTCAGTCTAAATTGTTTTATTATTAAAATACTGTTAAAACAGTACTCTAAATCCATTTATAAAACCTTTACTTACTTTAAAATATGCTACAAATAAACTAATAAACTCCTTCATTTGAATCAACATCTCTTCCTCCCTGCTCCCATTCCCTTCCCCCAGTTCTCCTAGTCTCTCTTGTTCAGATAGGTATGAGTTAGTGTACGTTAAGGTTTTGAGATGCCTTCCTATTTTACTTGTTTTCTACCCATAATAGCAGATCACGTCGGAAATAGGAGATAAAATGTATTGTACTGAATGTGACTTCTGAAGCCAAACTGCCTGGGTCTGAATCCTGACATTTAACAGCTAGGTCTTTAGTCACTTAAGTGCCCTGGTGCCTCCGTTTCACCTTCTGTCAATGGACTTGTGAAAGTTCTGAGAGGATTCAATTAGTAAACACACATAGAGTGCCCAGGGCAGTGCCTGGAACACAGTCTCTGCTTAGTAATTTTAACTGATTATTATTCATCAAGGGCTTACTGGGGTGTAATAAAGAACATTTCATTAAGGATTAAGAAAGCTGCAATGTTGCTATTCTTTAACTAATGGTTATTTATTGAATATCGATCATACATCACCTAGAGATACAAGAAATTAACACCATAGGGTCCCCACTCACAGTACTTCACAGGCTCATGGGAGACAGGGAAGAAAATCAATGATGCAGACACTATGACAGAGCACAGCACTCTCACAAATACACCCACATTGCCTTTCAGAGGATGGAGAACAGGAATGTTCCTGGGATACTTAGAACTAAGGCTTGAAGGAAAGTAAGAGCTAAGGATATAGGATAGGGGCCAGAGGACATCAAACAGAGGGAAGAATGTTACCGGGCACGGAGTTGTGAGGGAACGTGGGATATCCAAAGGTTCTAAGTAATTTTGTATGGCTGGAGCCAGGCCACGATCAGGGGAAGCTGACCAGCAACCCTCCTGAAGAGGGAATGGAGCTCAGATCATGAGGGAACTTGTGAGTCATGACACAGAGCTTGTGGTTTGCCTGGGGTTGGATGGGCCCCGTTTGCGAGCCTGGCGGGAAGCTGCTGCCGTGGCTGCGGGCAGAAGGGCGGGAATGGCACACAACAGGCAGACAGACAGACACGGATGTGCAGCAGAGCACAAGGCTGAGGCACAGGGACTGCTCGCTGACCAGAGGCAGCAGGTGAGGGAGAACATGGAGTCCTGGGAGCCTTCACGACTCCTGCCTTGAGTACCACAGTAAGATCCCTGAGCGAATGACCGAGTTGACCTGGAATTCAGTTTATCCATAAAATAACGATATTTAATGTTCCTCCCTAATTTCCATCTGATAAGAGACAAAAACAAAATTGAAACTCCTTGAACTTGAAAGAGAAAAGGTACATATTATTTCCAGAAACATTCAGGACTCAGAGGAGAAATATTATAGACACAGAGCTTCATTATAAAGAGCCTTTTTATATTATGCAGTTTTTCCACATGCTGCATCCTACAAATCATGCCAGATATAAACACAGAATATCTTTCTTACACTAAAATGAGTATTATGGTGGGATTCTTAGTTTCTTAATTCTCTAAACATATGTCATCTTCATCTTCAATAACTTCCATACTTTTCAATATAAAAGCCACCAAAAGCCACATAGGTGGCTTTTACCAGTGAAAGGTGAAAGAAAATAACTGGAATATGTGAAACCCCAAATGTGCAAGTGGGTGTTCAACCAAAGAATTCCCGTGCTCAAGCACCTTTCCATCATTTCCAAGGAGCGCGTCTATGAAGCCGAGTGGGTCTTCGCTGCACATCCACTGGGTTCAGGACACATATAAAGCACAAAGAGGAAACAGTAGACTGCTAAACCCTTTTTCAGTCTTGAATATGTTTTTCTGTCTTTTTCTGTCTTGAAGAAGTTCTCTGTACTTGGTCCTGTAAATGGCCTTTCGCAGATCTACTGGGAGCTGGTCTGACCCAGGATATGCAATGGGGTTGGCAGGCCGGTCACAGAGCTCCTCAATAAGGCTGCCTCTACTAAGCCCCTCGGCTAGTCACACTCCATAAGCCAGAAAGCAAGCCCCCCAGGAGGCAGGGGAGGTCCCCCAAACAGACGGACCACAGTCAACTCTATGCTGAATATCACTCTGGTATGCGTGATTTTTTGAAAGGATATAGGGAATATTGTTCTCAATCCTTCTAAAAAATGAATCATGGACATAAACATAGCTATCAATTTAGGACTCAAAGTTGGCTGGGAAAAAGTCACCTTACAGTGTACAAAGATGTATTTAACCAGGCCACAGAGGCATGTACTGACTACTGTGACAGTTGGTTAGCAGCGTATTATTAATAGAATGGACAATTTGACTTTACTAATGAAGCACCAGGAGGCTCTGACTATGCTGGTCACAGCTCCACAGCAGTGCAGGTTCCTCTTGCACACCAGGAATGCATGTTTGCCACTGTCCATTTTACAGGCAAACAACACCCATAATACCTCAGATGATGGCTGTTTAGTCAATGAAAAAGGTGATGAGAAAAATCACTAGTTGAATGCTAGGACCCAGTCAGTATGTGTGACACTGGGCCAAATTTAGATGCCCCTGTTTAGAACAAGAAGGCGTTTTCAAATAATTGACAAATACTTATAAAACCAGGTAACCAGAGGAAGAAGTAATGAATGATTTCTTTCTTCCCTGGAGCAGGTTTATTCTCAAGGGAGCTGAAACAGCCCCAGCTTGCCATCCTGATACATCTGTGCTTGTCTTTATTTTCTCAGTAGAACCATATCCTTGAAATTTCAATTAACCCTGAGCTTTCATCTTCCCCCTCCTTTCCAATGATTTTATTTCTCCCTGCTCCAGAAATTTTTCCTCAGTCTTAATCTTTCCTCAAAGTAGCCAAGGACAGTGTATCAGATCAAACACTCCTCACTTAACAATATACACATATAATTAGTATCTGTGTGGCTGCATCTGGGTGGCTCCCCTGGCTGTTTTTGAAAGTGAGCTTCTGGAAGTTCCTCTTTGGTACATCCACTGTGGGCACGTTGATTTAGGTCACCTCTCTGTATAAGCTGACTCTAGAGCAGACTTGACCTACAGAGAAGTCACCTCCAATTGGTGATCATCTCAGCACAACTTGACCCATTCCAGTCATTGCTAGTGGCTGCAATTAAACAGAATTCCTAGGTAAGCCCCTTTTCATTCAAGGTGTTGATGATTATTAAAATAAATAAATATTAGAGGGCAAAGGTGACATTTCAGCAAAAACCAAAAGCTGTTATTCTAGCACCAACTAAATCCCTGAATATGGTAAAGGTTTTGTTCTGTTTCTGCCCAAATTAAAGGCTGAGAAAACACTTTAATTACTTGAACGAGTAAATTAGGACCATGGAAGGTACATGTCCTCTGTGAAAAATCACAAATCCCTCCAAGTGGGTATCTAGGGATTTTCTTAGATGCTAAATAAATGAGTTTTGGGGGGCCTTTTATTTTTTTTTCTTTTGCGGCTAGAAAGAACCTGTCAGTTCATGTCAACATGTCCGGTTATGCAAAAATGAGATGATAATATCTCAAGAGGTGTTAGCAACTCTATTAGCAATGAAATACATTCTAGAGAAAAAAACACACAGGCTCACTTCTCAAAGCATAAGTAAAAATACTTTGGAAGATATTTTGCTGAGGAAGAAACTTATTGTTTTACACATGTTAGGATAACAGTAAAGTGAAAAGGACCAAGTACTGCATTACAGAGGCAAAACTGGGATTGTCTCCTTTGTTTACCAATAAAAATAAGAGAATGGCATAGATGGCTTCCAGGGTGGCTCCCAGCAGAAGGTACAGGAGCCTTGAAGGCCGACAGGGCCCTGTTCCACAGGTGGAACCTGAATAAGGATCCAGGCTTCCTGTGGCCCAGTCATTATCCATGCCCTCCAGGGAAAGGCCTCTGTCCTGACTCCTGTCCCTCAGTGTGGGCAGCACGAAGGATGGCTGAGGGGCCACGTGCACCTTTTCATTCGAATGCATTATGAGGAAGCTATAATTCTGATATTAGTGTTCTAAAGAAAAAAGATTTAGAACTAACATTTCTTTGGGCTTTTCCCTAGGCAATACAATGATAAATGATAACACTTTCTAGTATACCTTAGTGTATATAAATATATCTTAAATAACATGTCAGAAGCTGCTGCCTAATAATTAAAATGTAAAATACTTAAAATATACTTAAGAATAAATTTTCTACCTGAAAATAATTAAAAGATAACTATACTATCCAATTATTGACACTGGTGCACTCTAATGCACAAAGTGAGCAGAGTACTGCTATGTATGAGGAGGAACCCAGCACATACTGCTATGCGTGTGAAAAAATCCTGAGGAACACCTCACTCAGATAACAGCACATGCTCAGCGCTGTATATTCACCCTTCAGTTCCAGACCCTCTAATACAAAAAGGTACCATTTCTGTATTCCCAGCATCTAGCACATGGAGGCACTAAAAACCATTTTCCTGCTGAATGAAAGAATGGACTTAATTCAAGTTTCAGAAAGGAATCCTTAAGATGATTAAAGGAAGATATAAAGTAATCTCTCTGAGGGAAGATTATAATAAATTGGGACTGGCTGATATAAGAATGGGATAGTAACAGTCACGCATATGAAAGGATTTTCCTCTCAATTTGGGATCATAAAATTGGCTAAAACTACCGCATTAATAACACAGGATAAATATAAGCAAGAACTAAAGTGACATATTAGGGCCAGCTAGCGGAATCATCCTTCAAGAGGTTACTAAACATCCAAATATCCAAAGCATGCATTTACCTTTACCTAAGATCATTTCCAAGCCATCCCACTTACACGTCCACATTCTGCAAATGCCTTTCTTTGGCCACCTCCAGTGCACAACGGTCATCAGTTAAGGACCCTCAACAGGCTACCTCTCGGAGCTCAATGATGTGTGGCCACAAGTGGCTTCCCATTTGGGAAGGCACCTCTCCTGGAAGTGGGCACCCCCTGCCCTTAGAAGGAGTTGTCCCTTTGCTCTGGAGCAGCTGGGCAATGTTGCGCATGTGCCATGATATAGTTGAGGATGGCCCTTAGAGCCTAGACCACTTTGAAACCACAAGCCCTCAGTTCTTTAAGGGCAGCATGAAACAGCTGCCTGTGCTAAGGACTGAACAGAGGAAGAAACCTGAAGCCAGGTCATCACAGAGAGGGATCCAGCATGGCCTTTAAGCCCAGCGTGGCTTTTAAGAGCCACTCCAATTTTTTTCCTGTGCAAAATATAAAATTGATATTTATTGTCAGTTTTATCACCTGCGAAGTAGATAAGGGGTAGCAATGCTCAAGCTCATAGGGCTGCTGTGAGGTTTCTACATGATGACACAATGCAAAGGTACACAACTAGTAAGTTAATGCAGAAATCTGAAAAAGGAACACTGAACGGCAAGCTTTGAAAAGCATGTCAGATAACAAGGTTTTTACAAGAAAAGGGGAACTAAAATTTTTTCCCATTAAAATTTTTTTTACCTATTTATTCATTCCAGTCACTGACTAGAAATGAACATTTTGAATAGAAATGTTCAGCATTAAAAATCTAGAATATATGAGTAAAGCCCCAAAATTACTCATACAAAATTATGTTTTGGCATACAGACATCTTTCTGTGTGTGTGTGTGTTCGTGTGTGTGTGTGTGCATGTGTGTGTGTGCATATTTGCTTCCCCACCTCCCAAAAAAGTGGCATGTTGTATAATCTGCTTTCCTTACTTAACATAATTCCCAGTCAAGAAACAGGCATTTTCATGTTGCCATTTTCAGAGCTGCACTGTATTCACTGCATGGCTGTATTCCTGTATTCTACTGTATGGCTATGCCATAAAATATTTAATCCCCTAATGAAGGATATTTGAACTGTTTACAAACTATGTAAAACATTCTTGAACCTTTTTCTGAAACTCCTGCAATCTCTGGCTCTGCTAGATGCTGCATCTTATTTGGTGATGCAGTCAGACACGCATTTGTATACAAACTGGCAAGCAATGGCACCTCTGAGTGTCACATAAGTGTTACTTTCCTAATTTCTACAATAATAATTATTCATATGGAGGATTTGCAGACTCTACAGTGAAGTATTTTTTTTCTGCCATGTATTTTAAAGGCAATTCCCATGAATCTGCTTAGAAATACTCAAAAATATACATTTAGATTTTTGGAAAAAAATACATTTTCAAAGAACTTAGAAAAATATTAATAAAAGTTATTGTTGCCTATTCCAAAGCTGCAACCCTTGCCTGGAATTTTCACCTCTCTCTTGTGTCTAGTCCTAGTTCCTGAAAAGCTGCTTTTCACATGAAGCCTTTCCCAACTAAATGGAAAAATCTTTTTCTACTTTTATTCCACAATGAAATCCCTATGATTTTCTATTTAAGAACCACTCCATTTTTTTTCCTGCACAAAATATAAAACTGATATTTATTGTCTTTTCTATTTCATTAATTTCTGCAGTTATCTCTATTGTTTTCTTCCACTTGCTTTGGACAAACAGTTCTTTTCTAGCTTCTTGAACTGTATATTTAACATATATTTTAAATCTTTCCTTTTTTAAATAAATGCATTCAAGGCTTTATATCTATCTCAGATTGCCTTATCTGCATCCCACAGTTTTCACAGGTAGTACTTTCATCATTTAGTTCTAAGCATTTTGAAATTTCCACTGTGATTTCTTCTTTAACCCATGAGTTCCTTAGAAGTGAATTTTTTCATTTCCAAACTTATCCTTTATCTTTTTATCATTGGTTTATAATTTAGCTGCACTGTAGTCAAGCAATGTGATCAGAAAATAACTATTTTCTGAAAGCTTTGAGTCTTCTGGTGACCTAGCACATGGTCAAATTTGCATATACACTCATGCGTCTTCAGTACAAGTTCTGTTAGCTTTTAAATCATGTTGAGTAAATAAGTCTTTAATCTCTTTTTTATCTAGCACATCATAATAGAAATGTGTTAAGATCTCCCACCATGGTTGTGAATTTGCCAATTTCTCCTTCAAATTCCGTCAAATTTTGCTGTTACATGCAAATTTCATGATTATTTTTATATTATTTGTAGACTGTTCTTTTTAACCTTTGTAGTGACCCTCTGTATTCCTATTAATATTGAATTTGCCTTGAATTCTATTTTTTCTGATGTTAATACTGCCATACTACCTTTTTATTGGTTGGGATTTGCCTGGTACGTATTTTCCCTTGCCTTTATTCTCAACCTTTCTTTATCACTTTGAGCTGTATCTCTTCTAAGCAGCAAACAGCTGGATTTTTTTTTTTAATCTAAACCGATAGTCTCTGTCCTGTAATAGGCAAGCTCAACCCATTTAAGTTTGTTGTGACACATCCCTACCCTCTTGTGTTTTCTACTTACCATCCTCATTCTTTGTTTTTTTCCCATTGTCTCTTTTCTGGATAATAAAATGTTTTATTTCCATTTTTGCTCTCTTTTGCTTTAGGTTTTATTTCCATTTAGGTTATAATGACTAACCTATCAACACTGTACAGAATGCATACCTCTAACATAACATGACCACGATCCTCTGCTAACCCTCAGTGTCTATGAACATCTCAGTTTTAAGGTTGTTAGAATGAAGTTAGCTGAGCTCCAAGTCATTTAATACAGCAGGGAGAGAAGCAGATTTGCAGACAGTGCTTTTGATCAGGGTAGAGATAGTCTTTAAGGAAATACTGTATATTTCTTTAAATATACAGTAGTAACGTCACTAGATATGCTGAAAGTGCCCCTTAATTTTGGTGACTTCCAGGTGAGATTTATGTACACACAGTTCTATCAGAGGAATTATTTTTCTTCTAAAAATAATCACACAGGATTTATTGCTCTGTTCTTCCTGCTTTAATCAAAGTTTACCCTCATCTACAGAACTTTATTGTAGGAGTTTTCCATTTTTCAATTTAGTACTTAAAATTTCTGCTTTAACATTATTTATAACAAGAAAAGAATTGGAAAGAATCCAAAAGTTCATCAAGGGAGTAGCTAAGCAAATTATGCATTGACACATTGGAAGACTGTAGAATATCTATCAAATGTTTATATAAAATATACACATGACAAATATATACATTGCACTGACATGAAGATGTTTAGTGAATAAAGCAAGAAACAAAATATAAAGTGTGATGCTTGCTACTATGTGCAAAGGTAGAAGTGTAGATTGCATGGATCCATGGAGTACTTGCAGATTGATAGAGTTTTAAAATTTAATAATTTCCCCTTGAAGTAGCTTAAGTCTTTTTCTCTCTCATTTTCTTTATCTTTCTTCTTTTTTTGTCATTTTAGTCATGGTTGTTGCGGTCGTCTTCTTCTTCTTTTTAAAAAGAAAATCTAACTTTCAGTTCCTAACATGGACTAAGCCTATTTCTCAGACTTTTAGGTTAACACAAATCAGATCACTGTGGTAAGTTCATATTTCACTACATAAATGTGGTGACTGATTTCATTTCCTGGCAGTGATATGCATTTGGTTAAAAAAAAATCCAACTGAAATTAAATTTAAAAGCAAAGCTTAATGCCTGTCTGAAATGTGGGGTGCTTTACTTAACCAGACAATGATTCAAAAAAGGGAAGGGGAATTTCTGCCTAAAAATTTAGTGCATTCCCTTCTGTCACAAAAATGCGTTTGCCCTATTTAAATGGTTCTGTTTCCTTTGCCAGAACTTTGCCAAAGTCAGCAAATTGTGAGAGTAAAAACACAAATTTTATTCTGTTCTTCCTGTTATCATATATGTAACCATATTATAATTACAAATTGTTAAAAATTGCATGTCATGAAATTTTAAAACTTAGGTATATAAAAGACAGTTTGGATTGCTTTGATACATTATTTAAACTTTTTTAAAACTAATGAGTAATCAAACTGAATACATATGCTTTTACTTAAATGATCCTTCTTGGTTTTTTTCTAGACACCTTGACCACCACTGATGGATATACAAATGGCAAACAATTCTACTATGTCCTCTGCAACTCCTCAGGGAAATGACTGTGACCTCTACGCACATCACAGCACAGCCAGGATAGTAATGCCTCTGCATTACAGCCTCGTCTTCGTCATTGGGCTCGTGGGAAACTTACTAGCCTTGGTCGTCATTGTTCAAAACAGGAAAAAAATCAACTCTACCACCCTCTATTCAACAAATTTGGTGATTTCTGATATACTTTTTACCACCGCTTTGCCTACACGAATAGCCTACTATGCAATGGGCTTTGACTGGAGAATCGGAGATGCCTTGTGTAGGATAACTGCGCTAGTGTTTTACATCAACACATATGCAGGTGTGAACTTTATGACCTGCCTGAGTATTGACCGCTTCATTGCTGTGGTGCACCCTCTACGCTACAACAAGATAAAAAGGATTGAACATGCAAAAGGCGTGTGCATATTTGTCTGGATTCTAGTATTTGCTCAGACACTCCCACTCCTCATCAACCCTATGTCAAAGCAGGAGGCTGAAAGGATTACATGCATGGAGTATCCAAACTTTGAAGAAACTAAATCTCTTCCCTGGATTCTGCTTGGGGCATGTTTCATAGGATATGTACTTCCACTTATAATCATTCTCATCTGCTATTCTCAGATCTGCTGCAAACTCTTCAGAACTGCCAAACAAAACCCACTCACTGAGAAATCTGGTGTAAACAAAAAGGCTCTCAACACAATTATTCTTATTATTGTTGTGTTTGTTCTCTGTTTCACACCTTACCATGTTGCAATTATTCAACATATGATTAAGAAGCTTCATTTCTCTAATTTCCTGGAATGTAGCCAAAGACATTCGTTCCAGATTTCTCTGCACTTTACAGTATGCCTGATGAACTTCAACTGCTGCATGGACCCTTTTATCTACTTCTTTGCATGTAAAGGGTATAAGAGAAAGGTTATGAGGATGCTGAAACGGCAAGTCAGTGTATCGATTTCTAGTGCTGTGAAGTCAGCCCCTGAAGAAAATTCACGTGAAATGACAGAAACGCAGATGATGATACATTCCAAGTCTTCAAATGGAAAGTGAAATGGATTGTATTTTGGTTTATAGTGAAGTAAACTGTATGACAAACTTTGCAGGACTTCTCTTATAAAGCAAAATAATTGTTCAGCTTCCAATTAGTATTCTTTCATATTTCTTTCATTGGGCACTTTCCCATCTCCAACTTGGAAGTAAGCCCAAGAGAACAACATAAAGCAAACAACATAAAGCACAATAAAAATGCAAATAAATATTTCATTTTTATTTGTAAACGAATACACCAAAAGGAGGCGCTCTTAATAACTCCCAATGTAAAAAGCTTTAATAAAAAATTTAATTATTATTTCTTGCCAACAAATGGCTAAAAAGGACTGAATAGATTATATATTGCCAGATGTTAATACTGTAACATACTTTTTAAATAACATATTTCTTAAATCCAAATTTCTCTCAATGTTAGATTTAATTCCCTCAATAACACCAATGTTTTGTTTTGTTTTGTTCTGGGTCATAAAACTTTGTTAAGGAACTCTTTTGGAATAAAGAGCAGGATGCTGCAAAGTTATGAGTCTGTCCCTCAATGCTCCCTGTCAACTATCAGTGGGAGTGTCAGGGAAAAGATAATTGGCAATAGACTTTGAATTGCAACATTATAAATGATGATGATGATGACTGAGGCAATGAAAGCACTGAGCTTTTCCTGGAGCTGCCAGCACAGTCTTTTAGGGCCTCTGCTTAGCAATATGAAAAAGACTTTATATGGAGGTGCCCATTGGGAGGAGGGTCTGCTTGCTAAATTCATCTTGAGAATAAAAGACATGCCTGTATGATTGGTTTTCTTGGGATCGCTAGGGGATCATTTCTCTTTTCTTCCCCCAAGCTGTTAGTACTCTACATCTGTATTTCAATGGTTTGAGTTATCAAGCAGGAGAAGGGTGGTGCATGATGAGCAGTGAAAAATATAGCTGCTGCTTGCTAAATATGATCAGAGTAAAATGCAAACTTACAAAATTAAGCATCTTAGGATTCTTTACAATATTATATACTTGCTGAAATGAGTACCTTAGTATGAGTAGCACGACCTTTCCAGGTAGTCAACTGGTCTGCCTGTTCAAATTTGTTTTATCCCCAAAACTACCCCAATGCAGTATTCTCTGTTGGCAATGACACCAATTTTTATAATGGTAGATAAAGAAAATGTTAATTCTGAGTTGTACTTTAAAAATTTTTTTCAGAAAGGGGGTCTCACTCTGTTACACTTTAAATTTTTATTGGACTTTATATCCTGAAAATATTTTATTTAAAGTTCTCATCTTACTCATTTTCAACTTTCACTCCGTACGAAAATTAATCTTAATGGTTGATTCAACACCATTTACTAGTATATTCAGATTTCCATTATATTTATTTCACAAAGAGCCACCTGATTTTAAAGCCATTGTCAAAAATAGGCACTGGCCTTTGTAACATCTTATGCAGACAGGTGAGACAACATGGATGAAAGCCCAAATCTTACTGTCTTTCCTTCACTCCACCTCTAAACTTTCCCAAGTGAAGGAAAAGAAAGGGCAAAACAACAAATTGTATGTAAGTTGGCACTTAGGTAGTCATCTGAGTTGGATCTCTAAAGAGGAACCATCGTGAAGACTACTAAAGGAAAACCAAAAAGAAAGCTTCCTCCATTTCAGAGCTTCTCTGTGGTGCCCTGGTTCTGTGACTACACTGGAGTAGAGATGCCTTCTGGGATGTATGAGCCAACACACTGTCTTAGGGTAGGCAAGAGTCCTCTCTGGGCTAAGGGAGTCAATTCTTAGGATCCTGCAAACAAGAGAGTAAACACCTATGGCATTTGACAACAGAATAACATTCTTTTATCTGTTCAGTTTTCTGCCTCCTCCCTCCACTATACCACAAATCTATATAAATGATTTTATCCAGTCATCAGCAACCATACTGCCAAAAAGGTAAACTCTAATCCTATCTCCAATTAATGTTTTCTTAAAAGTCTGTACTCCAATCAAACTCAGCCAATAACTCCCCTTAAAGGCTGCCCATTCTACTCACCAAGCCACTGTTCATACACGGCTGTGGGCATCCTCTCACTGTCTTGTTATTAGTTAGCTTTACATTTATTTCCGGGGCATTCTCCTAACCAGGAGGTCAACTTGGAGAACAGGACAGGGCTGTATAATTGTTATATTCTGTTACAGAACATGACTTTATTATATAACATACTGTTTGAAAATCACAACCCTATAAGTATTTTCTCCGTGAATCGGGTGATACCTTATTAACAATTTTAAATAATAATTGGGAGCTAGAAAAACTAATCTGGGAAAATGGATCGTT
Source organism: Gorilla gorilla gorilla (assembly GCF_029281585.2). Classification (NCBI taxonomy): domain Eukaryota; kingdom Metazoa; phylum Chordata; class Mammalia; order Primates; family Hominidae; genus Gorilla; species Gorilla gorilla. Next base: position 114,004,231 of record NC_073238.2, on the reverse strand, counting down.
ATTATGGCAGTTGACCACATTAAAAAAAAAAATCCTCAAAGCTATTTAGTTCGGATCAGTGTAAATAAATTCATTGACTATTCAGCGAGAGGATAGTATATATAGAATAGTGTCAGATGTTAGAAATGGCATCATGTATACGTGAAGAGCTCAATAATTTATAAAACAGTCCATACATTATATAACATCTTCCTTTCTACAATCCTGTGAAACAGGTTGAGCAAACAGTGTCACCCATACTTTATAAAGAAACCTAACTTCAGAAGAGGCACCCTGATAAATTAAAGGCAGCATTAGGAATATAACCCCAGCTGGGCGCAGTGGCTCATGCCTGTAATCCCTGCACTTTGGGAGGCCGAGGCGGGTGGATCACGAGGTCAGGAGATTGAGACCATCCTGGCTAACATGGTGAAACCCGGTCTCTACTAAAAATACAAAAAAAAAAAAAAATTAGCTGGGCATGGTGGTGGGCGCCTGTAGTCCCAGCTACTCAGGAGGCTGAGGCGAGAGAATGGCGTGAACCTAGGAGACGGAGCTTGCAGTGAGCAGAGATCGCACCACTGCACTCCAGCCTGGGTGACAGTGCGAGAGACTGTCTCAAAAAAAAAAAAAGAAAAGAAAAAAAAAAGGAATGTAACCCCAATTCTGTATCCTGGCCATAAAGAAGACAACTCAATCATGTGGCCCCTGAAAAGGTGTTAGAAGCCTCGACTGCTTTATTACATGCTAGCCGACTTCATAATCCTTAAATAGGACAAATAACCCAACAATAGGTATAGATTATAAACTTGGCTAAGCTGTGGGCTCGGTGAGGGCAAGTGCCTCTTCTCTTATATATACAGCATTGCCATAGAACCTAGCACATTGAAGGTCCTCAAATATCTATTTAATTGATAACGTATGTTTTGTATTATTACTAATAAAATTCTAAAGCCCTACTGAAATATCTGTGAAGTTCTTAATTCTCAATGAAAAGAAACAACCCAAATATTCAATTACATATGCTAGAGCACGTGTGTAACTGAAGGCAGTTACACAATATAGAGCGTATGCCCTTGAAGATCCTGTAATTTAAATTAGACACATTAAAGGAGAGCGCTAATTAGCCAACAAGGCAATTTAAAACTAAATACAGAAATAATTTTATATTTCAAGAGGCAAGGGCAGACAGTGGCTCCTACCACTGAGTACAAGGTGGCATGCGATTTTAGAAGGGGAAGCACTGATCTTAAATTAGCCCTTAAAATGGTCTACTTTGGTTACTTTTCGGACCATTGTAATTTCTTATTCTCTTCATAGCTAAAAAATATTTGCTCACTGACTATTTGGGTGAAGAATGAGAAAATGAAAAGCATGTGGATTACAAGTGACCTGGTGACAAGGCCATTATTTTGAACCCAGGGAGGACTACATGAGTACTCATAAGAACTGCTGCCAATGGAAGGTTTTCATTAAACTCAGAAAAGCAGGTTGCTTAAAAGACAGCCCCCAAATTTCTATTTGATTAAGACCTTGCTGATCACTGACTACATGCCACTTTCCAAGTCCTCTACAGGCATCATCTTATTTAACCCTCACTACCTTAAGACATGGTATGACTATCATCCCCATCTTGCTGATGAGGAAACTATAGCAACAAGGTCACATGGTGTGGCAGAGCCGGTTTAATCCCACACTCTCCGGTCCCAGAACCTGTGGCCTGACTTGGAGCATTCATGCCACCACTTACTGAAACTTGGTTAGTAAGAGGTCCCACCCTGTAGCCTGAGCTCCATTCCTCCCTGTCCTATGTCCTCCAGGGCCTTGGACATCTCCCCATCACTACATCTGAATTCAATTCACCTTTCCCCTCAAGCCCCTGAATTTCTCTACAAACTCTACCTGCATTCTCTGTCACCCACATCTGATACTTTTCTCTCATCCATGGGATTCAGGTGGTGAACATATCCCTACCTGGGTGCTCTCCTCTTAAACGCACTCTTCCCTATCTTTTCTTTTTCTTTCTCTTTTTTTTTTTTTGTGGTGAAACGGTGCCTCGCTGTCACCCAGGCTGGAGTGCAGTGGCGCAATCTTGGCTCACTGCAACCTCCACCTCCTGGGTTTAAATGATTCACCTGCCTCAGCCTCCTGAGCAGCTGGGATTACAGGTGCCCACCACTGCACCCAGCTAATTTTTGTATTTTTAGTGGAGATGAGTTTCACCATGTTGACCAGGCTGGTCTCAAACTCCTGACCTCAAGTGATCCACCTGCCTCGGCCTCCCAAAGTGCTGGGATTACAAGCGTAAACCACTGCGCCCGGCCTTGCCTATTTTCTTTGCCCACTACCATCATCCTAGTCCAGACACTGGCCTTGGCACACCTAATTACAACCTCTTTCCCCCAGGCCTCTTGATGAGAGTCAGAAACTTTAGCCTTTCTTTAGGATGCTGTACCAGAAGCCAGCAGATTAAATGATGACTAATAACAATAATAAATACTTGCTAACAATTATATAGCATAGTGCTTTAAGCACTTTACAAATAAAGTGCTCATTCAAATCTCACAAGAATGCTGTGAGGCTTGTTCTATTTATCAGTCGCACTTTCCAGATGATGAAACTATGCTCCAGAGAGGTTGAGTAACTTGCCCACGGTCACACAGTCAGCAAGCGGGGAGCCAGGCTCTACACTCTGGGGTCTGGATCCACGGTCTGCACTTTTCATCATCGTATTTTCTCTCTTAAACAAATAAACAGATATGTTCCAGGTCCTCAGAAAGCCTTAAAAGAGACATACACTGCTCACCAAATATCCTCAAGTTCCTTGGGGGTGGGGAGGAAGAGCATGTGACTACCTCTGACCAATGGGTTGGGGGCAAAAGACACGTGTGTCACTTCCAGCCCGAGGTGTGAGGGAGTGGCATTCTCCTCTGCCACAGTGTTTGGCAATGTCCTAGATGGTGGCACCTTTGTCAGCCTGGGTCCCTGAATGAGTAAGTGAGAACTCCTACCCCATGCCCCACCCAACTGCATTAGACAAGTGTGCAAACAAGAAACACACTGTGGATTAAGCCACTGTGATTTCAGGGTTATTTCGTGGCTGCAACATAAGCTAACCTGTTCTGATTAAAACAGTGTTTAACCTACTTGGAATGAAAAAAAAAAAGACCAATACACAGAGTGTAAGAAAAGAAAAATGCAGACACTATCCAGTTCTCTCGGCAAACAATCTTCCTTAATCCCACTTTCATTGTGTCATTTCATGCTCAGGGATTGAGAATAGTTCCTCATGACCTACCACATCAAGTCCAAGTTCCTCTCCCACACTTTCAACTCCCTCCAACCTAATTTCTCTCCATTGCCCAATATGGGCCTTTCAAGTTTGTCTGGTTGGTTTTGTCTGTCCTGTGGATAAAATGTTTGGTTCTCTCTAGTGGGATTCTCCTGCTTCCTCCCCTTCTTGTTTACACTTACATCCAAATCACACCGCCTCCCTTAATCCTTCTTTGACTACTCAAAGCCATCCATCTTCCTTTCCTCAACTTATCTGGCTTTTACAGTATATGCCACATAGTTTTAATTTAGATCTTACAACAAAGGAAGAAAAAAGACACTGGCCTGGAGATGGGTGGCCTGGTTCTGTCAGACTCCAACCCAGCTCCATCCCACTTTGTCCAGTCTTTGAGCCTTTCTAGACTTCAATTGTCTTGTCAGTGAAGTAAGTGTTAGATAATAGGCAAGCTCTTTGCCAGCCATCATATGGTCTATGGTCTGTTATTTCATGTGCAATATTCTTGTATCCCTCAAATGAAACATAAACTCCATTGGGGAAGAGACACTAGCTTTTCCTTCTTTCTATTCTGGATAGCACTGGGCATGACACCCTGAACATAGACAGTGCTCCAAAAAATACATGTTGACTATAGGTCATCAAATATTAGCTGAGGAGACTATATGATTTGTAGTTTTAAAGTATGGTAAGAGGTTGATATTATTACATGTCATAATTTGTTAGGCAGCAACAGATAACTAATACTTGCTTGGTACTAAAATGCTAATCATGGAAAATATATTAAATTAGAAATTAGAATGACATTTAAATCAGTCAGGATTTATTTTCCAAAATGAAACTTGTCTGTTGAGAGTATAAGAGGAGCACCACTAGCTTTTCCATTTCCTTCCACATGTAAAAAAGCAGCATATGACTGCTATGCTACTTTATCTCTGATAATGCATATCCAAATGGAGAGAAATCCTGGCAATACTGTAGTTGTTAGAAAGAAGAAGCTGTTTAAGAGGGCAATACAATAAATTATTTCCTTTTTGTTTCAAGAGTTCACCTTCCTCAAAAATTTTAAAGCTGTTCTCTATCTGCATGCTAACTGTGTTGCTTCTCGTAGTTAGTAATGCTCTTAGACATCCTGTCCACTCAACTGAAAACCACTCCAGAGCAGGGGCCATGTTACTTTCTGCCCCACATGGCACCTACTGCAACTGATCCAAAACAAGAACTCAAGTGCTTCTCTGATTGGCTTTTATCCATTTTCTCAGAGTGTTAAAACATTTATTTCTGGTTTCTGTACAAGAATGACTTTTCCCAGGCAGATTTTGAGAAGAAAAAAGTGTGTCAGAATGAAACTACACGGAGGCTACAAAAGGTTTGAGACCTAATCTAAAAAAAGTAACATTTTGATACGTTCTTATTGCTTGAGGGCAGCAGTCCCACAATTTTCCCATCAAGTCCTGGCATGAAGTATCAAATTTTTTGGCAAGGCCTACACAGTAAAAATGTATAAGGTTACTGCCTATATTAGCCTATAAAAATAAATGCAAACAGTATGTTTTAGCATATCATATATTATATGTTCAAGAGAGTAATGAAAGTATATGCAAGTGCCATTTCATGTATTATTGCTTATTATTTTCCCCAGTAAGGGAGCAAGGGCAAGAAGGTTCTAAAGTTGAACATTACTGGTTTGTTAAAAGAACAGCAGTTAAGGCTGCACATGGTGGCTCATGCCTATAATCCCAGCACTTTGGCAGGCTGAGACAGGAGGCTCACTTGAGCCCAGGAATTGGAGATCAGCCTGGGCAACATGGCGAAAGCCCGTCTCTACCAAAAAAAAAAAAAAAGAAGAAAGAAAGATATTTTTCCTTACTCTTGTTACATCATGGGGTGGAGGCAGAAGTTCAGGGATGGGTTCAGAAAGAACTGAGGCTGGTGTGGGAGAATCACCTGAGCTCAGGAAGTCAAGGCTGCAGTTAGTCATGATCGTGCCACTGCACTTCAGCCTGGGTGAGAGTGAGACCCTGTCTCAAAATTTAAAAAAAAAAGAACAGCAGTTAAGAAGACGACATTATCAAAACAGACCCACAGGCCTGATACACATGTGACAAGAGATCAAGGCAATCCTGGTTCTCAGTCCCAACAATCTCCTATGAGCTCTACTTGAAACCTGGTACCTGCCTGTGCCTGCACCTGACACTCAGGCCTCTGGGGAGGCCCGTAGAGATACTGGCAAATCTGAGGCAAGGGCAGGGTTGAGGGACACTGCAGGCTACCATCATGCAGATTTTAGGAACCACATGGTAAAATGAAAAATGGAAACCAGTGTCCCATTAGGGATCCAACTGTCAAATTATTTGAAGTTTGTGTGTTTGAAAAAATGATTAAAAGGTGATGGGTACATGGTAGTCATTATACCATTCTCTCTGTATTTATGCATATTTGAAAATTTCTGTAATAAATTTCTAAAAATGGTAAGTATGTTCTCTAACACATGCCCTTACTCTTGTTACGTCGGGGGTAGAGGCAGAAATTCAGGGACGGATTCAGAAAGAACTGAGACACAGTTACCAGTCTCCATCTCCAATCAGTTAAGCACAGCAATTCAAATCATAGGAGAATGGGACGCGCACTGGCCACATTCTAAGGTTACATGTGAGGGGAGTCTCAGCAGACCTTCAAGGAGTCCTAAGAATTACGTGGCAACAGCAAACTAAATTCCGCATGTTTGTACGTATAAGTGGGAGCTAAACATTGAATACACATGGACACGAAGATAGGAACAACAGAATAGACACTGGGGACTGCTTGTTGGGGGAGTGTGGGGTGATGGAGGTTGAAAAGCTACATATGGGGTACTATGGTCACTACCTGGGTGATGGGCTCATTTGTACCCCAAGCCTGAGTGACACACAATTTACCCATGTAATAAACCTGCATATGTACTCCCCGAACCTAAAAGTGGGAAAAAAATTAAAAATAAATAAATATTAAAAAAAAAGAAGTCCTAATAAGAGATGGCTGGTGGTAACAAAGTCACCAGCAAAGAACAGGTTATACCAGAAAGCCACATGAAAAGATCAGCAAGGCTTCATAAACACACACACAATGTTCTTTGAGGAACTTGATCTCCTAACACAAAGGACCACAAGGAAGAACTATGTCCCAGTTCAAATCTAAATGTTTCAGATCCAGGCACGTTGCTTTGTATACATACATTTGAAGTCAAATATAAATGTTACATTCTTTTGATTAGCAGTTCTGTCAGCCAAGGTTCAGTTATAGATAACAGAAATCTCGTCAGCTATTTTGGGCAGCAGATTTAGTACACAGAATTCGGTGCTTATACAACTGCTGAAAAGGCTACAAGGCCAGATCCAGCACCTCCAGGAATAGACTCCTGGAACACATAAGGACTGGTCTACCAGGAGAACTGTTTCCTCTGACACACTGAGGCAGCTGGGAAATCACAAAAGTTAATTACATCAACTGTGAGCTCCAAGGTCAAACCACTTCGGCAGAGTCTAGGGATCAGGGAGTTTCAGGGAGTTGAACTGTGAACTCTGGCACCCCGTTGGATGTGTAGAACTGCACCAGGAAAATGGCTATCTCATATGCCTTGGCTCATACTGAATTCAACAGCCACACGTTTTTCTGAATAATGGAACCTAAATCATATCCAGAACTCCAGGCAAGGGAGTTTAAGAAATAGAGCATTCAGCTTTCCAACCTCTGCTTTATGGGAAGTGCAATAGGAGAACCCTGGAACAGATAATGAGCCAGCTGGCCGGGCATGGTGGCTCATGCCTATAATCCCAACACCTTGGGAGGCCAAGGCAGGAGGGTCACTTGAGGCCAGGAGTTTGAGACCAGCCTGGGCAACATAACGAGACGTTGTCTCTACAAAAAATTAAGAATTAGCTGGGCGTGGTGGCACATGCCTGTAGTCCTAGCTACTCAGGAGGCTAAGGCAGGAGGATCCCTTGAGCCCAGAAGTTTGACGTTACAGTGAGCTACAATCGCACCACGGCACTCCAGCCTGGGTGACAGAGCAAGACAATCGTCTCTTAAAAAAAAAAAAAAAAAGAAGAAGAAAGGTAATAATCAACAAGATAATGAGCCAGTTAATCTAGTATACCCACCATACCATTCTAATAAAGTACAAAAATACTCTACCAAAGGGAGGAAGAAGAGGAGGAAGAGGAGGAGCAGGAGGAGCAGCAGCAGCAGCAGCTACTTAAGACACACCACAATTGAATGCAAAAGCAAATGTAAAAGGGCATTTCCAAGCTAATAGGATAAATGTGGAAACAGTAGTTTCAGTAGTAAATAATATTACAGAATTATGAATAATTTTGTTAGGTAAGGTAACATTACGGTTATATAAGAAATGCCATTTTAGAGCTTTCTGAAATATGAAATATGATATTATGATGTCTGGAAATTGCTTCAAAATACTTTTAAAATGCCAGGGAATGGAAAGAGGATAGCAAAAATGTTAATTACTGAATCTGGGTAATAGGGCTCATTTTATTCTCTCTGCTTGTGTCACTGAAATTTTTCATGAAAAAGTTATAAAATGTTATTCCAAGAGAAATACGAAAACTACACATTATTTTCATCTACTGCTTCACCTTCACAAACTTTAATTTTCCCACAGCCTTATAATATGTATCGTTTTCTGTAAGTCCTGGCTTACAGTCTTCAAAAATGCCAAGGTCGCCCAAGACAGACTGAGGAACAGTCTGGATTAAACAGTAAGGGGATGTACCAATGAAATGCAACATGTAATACTGAACCAGATGATGGACTAGAATTTTGATTTTCCTTTTTGCCATAAAGGACATCATTTGGACAATTGCCAGATGTGAATAAAGTAATACATACTCATGGTATTTTGGAGTCAAAGGGACATTATGTCTACAACTTGCTTTCAAATGATTCAGAAAAAATACTGTGTGTATAGAGAGAAAATGATAACAGCAAATGCGGAAAATGTTAATAACGGGGGCATCTGGTTTTAGGGTATATGGGAGTTCTTTGTTTTATCCTTGCAACTTTTCTATAAACCAGGACTATTTTAAAATTTTCAAAAAGTATAAAACATAAGTGGCAGCATTTGGTAGCTACTGAAGAGAAACAGCAGTTTCTTCAGTCTATTAAATGAAAATAAAAGTAATAGCTAAATAACTGGAGTGTCATATAGTGCTTCTTCAGGCCCCATTCATGGGGGCACTTCCCCCCAATTGGAACTTTTTTTTTCTTTGCATTGTGTGTTTATTTGTACTTCTTATTTTAGCAGCAAAGTTTGAATACAATCATACAAGTTGTCTTTGGACATTTACATTGCTGCAGTTGAAATACACAGCCTCAGTCTGGCAAGTTTAAATGCTCAAGTTGCTTCCTGCTATAGCGACCATTAACTAGACTGTTTTATCTTTAAAAATAAAGTGGCATTGGCCAGGCGTGGTGGCTCACGCCTGTTATCCCAGCACTTTGGGAGGCCAAGGCGGACAGATCACGAGGTGAGGAGTTTGAGACCAGCCTGACCTACATGGTGAAACACCGTCTCTATTAAAAATACACAAATTAGCTGGGCGTGGTGGCACACGCCTGTAATTTCAGCTACTCAGGAGGCTGAGGCAGGAGAATAGCTTGAACCCGGGAGGCAGAGGCTGCAGTGAGCCGAGATAGCACCACTGCACTCTGGCCTGGGTAAAAGAGCAAGACTCAGTCTCAAAAAAAAAAAAAAAAAAAAAAAAGGTGGCATTAAGGCATTAAGGAAATGTCTGAGTCACAATTCAGACAGGCATTAGTTTCCATCCAGGCTTGCCACTTAAGTAGCCATCACTTAGTGACTCAATCCTCAGACCCTCAGCTTTCTCATGTAGAACACAGCAATAGCAACATCTACTCTTGCAAGTCTGCTTGTGGCTATTCATTTAAATCTGGCTATTCATTTAAATCAGGAACATATGTCAAACAAGGCTCTATGGTGCAAAATTGTTCAATATAAATTTATTAAGATTTCTTAAGAGAAAGGGTAAATCCTGCTGTCAAAAAAAAATCTCCAAATGGAATGTGTAATGTTAACATTTCATAATGTTACTCCATATTTTTCCTTCATATTGTCACTGATATTAACAAACCTATCCTTGGTATTGTCATTTATTTATACAGCAAATAATTATCAAGTGTCTCTATGAACCAGCTGCTATTCTACAGACTGGAATAACAGCTGAAAACCACACAGACCAAGTTGCTCACTGAATCCTATATCCTAGAAGCCAATATTAAACATTAAGTAAGTAAACAAAATAATTTTAGGAGAGAGAACTGTAAAATGTTGATTCTAGCTCTGGTGTACCCATGACTGATTATTTGCCTTCCTAAATATTCTCTGAGCTACTTTAATAAATTCCCTTTCTGCTGAATCAGCCAGAATTCATTCTATTACTTCAACTAACAATCCAGCCAAAACAGGGATGCCTATTCTGTTGTAACTGACAAAGCCTTTTTCCTTTAGTTCAGATAACAAAAGCACATTAGATTTCAAGCACATTAGATATTTCAGAACTCAACACATAACATATACCAAAAAATCCAACCCTAAGATAGGTATGAGATTATTTTTGTGTGCTGTATATTTTGCTATGGTTACCAAGACATGGTTAGCATTTTGAATTTTTTTTCTTAGAACAATACAATGATCTAAATCTAAAATCTTTCACAAGGTGCAACTTTCCAATGATAAACAAGAACAGGAAGTGAATCTTGAATACAACCAGACTTCAAGTTCCCTTCACTATTAAAGTATCTCCTTTGCTGTCTGTTACCTGAGTCTCACTTAACCAGCGTTAAACTTCCATCATTCTAGCCTAACAGTTATAAATATCTTTCTTTCTTTTTGAACAAAACATATTTCCTATCAGACTGGAAATTTTGACACACTCAAATGTTTGAAGTCCCAAGAGGAAGACAGCTAAAATAAAAGGAATTGAGCAGCAAAGCAACTCAGAAAAGCAGAAATGAAAACAGATGTTAAACCTCTTTAAAACAAATTTTTACTAATAGCCTCAACCAAAGCTATTTCAGTCAACTACTAGAAATATTCTACCTAGTCAAAAGTTCTCAACAAGCTTCCTAGGTCATGAGCTCCTCAAGGGTGTGGGCTAACTCTTTCCAGGGTTCTATCTACCACCCAGCATCATGCATGTCATGACTCTCCATCATGGGTGATTTTGCCCCCCAAGTGTCATTTGGCATTATCTGGAGACATTTTTAGTTGTCATGACTGGGGTAAGACTGGGGGAAGGAGGTTTTGCTAACAGCATATACTGGGTGGAGGCCAGTGATGCTGCCAGCCACCCTGCAGTGCACGGGACCGCCCCCACCGCAAAGGGTTATGCAACTAAAATGTCAAAAGTGCTGAGGGTGAGGAAACTCTAGCTTAGGTCAATGATGCCACTGCCCTTCATGTTCAAATACAAAATCACTGATCATGTGGCTTCATGTAGACTTCTGGCAACAGCTTACACGCCCTTTTAAACTGGATACATTAGGTCTGCTCCCTGGTAAGACACTCTGGCCACTGAGACCGCAGTTTGAAATTCCTGCAGTGTTAAAAGCCTGAGTCTCCTTTCACAATTAGCCAGCAATCCATAAGGTAAGTACCTCTGCATGCCACTTTGATTCAGAAGGCACAGATCTTCAAACATTACTAAAATCTTGTTAAAATGATTGGCAATCTCAGTTCCTAATCAGTCCTCAGGCAATGTCAAGACATAAGTGAGACAAGAAAAGCCTCTTCCTCTTGTTATGTATCTTCTAACATCATGATTTTTCTTTTATCAATTTATAGAAAATAGCGCTGAAGGTTTCTGAGCCTGTTTCCTCAAAGGAGATGCGAGTTCTCACCTTCCAGGGCTGTTCTAAGGAGAGAAAGTGGCACACCTGCAGAGTGTCTGGGATGAGCCTGGCGTGTGCTTGCTGACTACCAAGGTGACATAGTACCAAGTACAATGCCGGACACATGGTATCCAACACCCAAATACTGAACTGAGCCCAAAGTGTGAGAACTTTTTGGTTGAGAAAGGAGATATCTTGTGAATATAAGAATGAATGGATTATATGCTTCTCTCTTAGGTAAGATGCTGGAAATGATTTTATAAGTCCACATTTCAATCCTTAAAAAAAAAAAAATCACTGAACCCAAATGTGAAATTCAACTTTTATACTTTTTTGTTGTTGCTGTTGTTTTGTTTTGTTTTGTTTGAGATGGAGTCTTGCTCTGTCACCCAGGCTGGAGTACCATGGTGTGATCTCATCTCACTGCAACCTCCTCTGCCTCCTGGATTCAAGCTATTCTCCTGCCTCAGCCTCCCAAGTAGCTGGGGTTACAGGTGCCCGCCAACACACCTGGCTTATTTTTGTATTTTTAGCAGAGACAGAGTTTCACTATGTTGGCCACGCTGGTCTCAAACTTCTGACCTCAAGTGATCTGCCTGCCTCGGCCTCCCAAAGTGGTGGGATTACAGGCGTGAGCCACCACGCCCAGCCTATATTTTTCTCTTAAGTAACAGATTTGAGGTAGCTTACTGAGTGAGAGAGAGAGAGAGAGAGAGAAAGGAAGGAAGAAGGGAGGGAAGGAAGAAAGGAAAAAGGACATTAGCAGAGACACAATAATTTAGTGCAAAAAAGTAACTGAAGCAACTAGCATGTGGCAGACCGATCCCAGTCAGCTTTCTTTGTCCCTTTGGTATTAAAGAACACTCTTCACTACTCCATGCTGAGGGAGCTGTAAGAGGGAGTAAGATCCTGCTCTTTCAAAAGCATCCAGTTGAGAGAGTGGTCAATTAGGTAAATAATTACCATCTCAAGTAATGAATGTTTCACGTAACTTACAAGCACAAAGTTAACTGGGAGCAAGAAGGAAGGAGAGGTTAATTCCAACTCTGGCTGGAGCAGGGTTTCGTGGAGCAGAGCTACCCGAGGGGACACTTGAAGTTCTCCTTGTTTTCTTGGTAGAAGTTTGTCAAGCAAAGGGGAGAAGGGATGTTGTAACCACAATTGTCGTAATAAATGAATCCAGAGAAATCTGTAATGATGTACGCGTGACAGGCAGTAGTGAGTAATGCAATTTAGCTGACATGCAGAGTACAAGGAAGGAATGACAGAAAATGAGGCTGGGAAGATTGGCTGGAGCTCTGAGGTGTGTCACAAGCAAGTTAAACGTTATAAAACAGCAGGAGGAAGCCATAGGAGATTTCTCAAGGTGTAAAGGAATAAGACCAGATCTCCTTTGTAGATAAAATTAGGGGCGTGGGGCAGTGCAGATGATGGCATTGAGATGGTGACAGGGAGAACAGTTAGGAGGCTACAGCAATAGTCCAAACCAAAGGAGATGAAATCAAAAGATCAAATACTTTTCATTAATCTATTTGCTCTATCAACCCATCCATCTCACAGTTGTGTCCACTATGTGGGAGCCACTACGCTAACCAAGTGCTATCAACTGAATGTTTCTGTCCTCTCCAAATTCACATGTTAAAATCCTAACCCCCAGTGTGATGCTCTTAGGAGGTGGGGCTTTTGAGTGGTGATTAGGTCATGAGGGTAGAGTCTTCGCAAATAGGATTAGTGCCCTTATAAAAGGGAACCCATTGAACTCTCTGCTTTCTGCCATGTGAGGACACCACAAAAAGACAGTCCCAAACACCAAATCTGCCAGTGCCTTGATCCTGGACTTCTCAGCCTCCAGAACTGTGAGAAATAAATTTCGGTTGTTTATAAGTCACACAGTCTAGGGCATTTTGTTAGAGTAGCCTGAACAGGCTAAGGCAGTGAGGCATCATTAGTGAGACAAACTAACACAGTCTCCTCCTGGCACAAAGCCTGTATTCTAGTGGAGGTGGCAGATATCAAATCATTTGTTACATCTTATTTACTATCTATAGTGATGAGTGCTATAAGAAAGAAAAATGTTCTAACAAAGCGTATCACAAGAGACTGTGACCTAGTCTGAGGGTGGGGATAGTCAAAGACAGCTTCTGCAAAAAATTACCTTTAAGCTTCTCCTGAAACACTTGAATGGTGGCAGTTTATTCTCTCACATCCTTCATTCTAAATACAAATTTTGATCAACTTTTTATTAGTCAACTTTGCTCTGTGCAATCACATTCAAGCATTTAAGTATTTATTTACTAAAATCCCCGGTAGGGCTAACCAAACCAGTAGGTACTGTTGGGAGGGGAAGAGGAGTGGGGATCAGTGCAAAAGCAGGGGAGATAAAGGGGTAAGAAAAGGGGGAAAAGGAGAAAAGAGGTGGCAAGCCGAGAGGGAGGTGGGAAAAGGAAGGAGAAAGAGAACAGCTTAAAATCCAAAGGCTTTGGCTACACAACAGCAGACTAAAGTCTACTTTTCTCAGTATAAATACTGAGTAACTCATGAAGGAAAGAAAGTCAACATTCACACACATTTGTTATAATCAATACTCAGAAATATAATTCTCTGCAAACTGATGATCATGAGGAACCATAAGCCTGTCAGTTTCTGTTGCTTTACCTTGACTTGGAGGCACGGCGGTTTTAGATTCAAGTGATGTAGGTTAAAATCTCAACTGAGTTATATGTTCCTGGACAGATTTCTTAGTCTCTCTAAAAATGTTTTCATACCAGTAAAACAGATATAACCCTATCAACAAAGTTTATTTTTTAAATAGGAATTAAAGGAGAGAAGATATCTAAAATATCTATCCATTCAACTTATCTAATCTATTATTCCAAACATGTTAATGTGATCGCTTCAAATTTGGAGATCCAGGTAGCCCTATTTTTAGGTTGAGAAATATCACTTTTTTTCACTTTTAAAGACACTGATCATTTTTCAAACTATGATGATTATTTATATGTTGGCTATTTAGCCCAAATTCAAAGCAGAGACACAATAATTTAGAAAGCTAACTGTCACTTATTGCTAACTTTGCCCACAATACCCACTTCCCTTAAAAATACTCCAACGGTTGCAATTCGAGATGACCACAGATGATTGTAGGTGTGCTGCTACTCTCTGACTAGCCCTCACCTCCAGACAGGCAATCCCTTCACGCGCCCGAGAAAGTGAATACCACTGCCTGGTACCAACTCTATTACCATATGTATTAATAATGTGGTAACAGTTAATTAATAATAGCATAGCCCAAATGAAAGCCACACACAGGACTACAAATTTAAGAAAAATATTACATAAAATACCTATAATGGATTCTTTTAAATAGGTCTAAATAACCAAATTAATCCACAAAATAATGTTGGTGGCACCATCACAGCTATTTCTTAGCTTCCGAAATTATCTGTGCCTAGTCCTGGAAAGCTTTATCCTGTGCAATGCAAGAGGCAGAACTGGAAAACATGGAGAAGGTAAGACCTGTGCCCTACATTAATCTGCTCATCGAGAACAGCAGGAAAGGCCCTTCTATGGGGAGACCATGAGGAAATTTATCCTGCAGAAACTGGGTATCTGCAGAAATTAGAAGAACGTTATGTTCCTATAGATGGATCCCGAGACTAAGCAAGTTCCCTCTTGCTCATTTACCACTACCCACCTCCGGATTAGAGGCTTGATGAGGCTTGCGGGTGGTGACAGAGGGGATGGGGCAAGAGTGCCTGAAATACTCAAAGCCCCAGTAAGTAGGCCCAGAGAGTGAGACAATAGAGCACAGTGATTACAAGGCCTATTTTATTTCAAGTAAGAGAGTGATGCTTGAGGATGACACAATGTAAAATGGCCTTAATAAAATGTCTGAATGATCGTAGAGGTAACTATCAATGGAGAAAAAAATGATTTCACGACTGCAAGTATTCTTAAAACACACACCTTTTTAAAAACCAATATTGCCTTTTATTTCATTTTATTTATTTATTTTTTGAGATGGAGTTTCCCTCTTGTTGCCCAGGCTGGAGTGCAATGGTGTGATCTCGGCTCACTGTAACCTCCGCCTCCCAGGTTCAAGCAATTCTCCTGCCTCAGCCTCCCTAGTAGCTGGGATTACAGGCACGTGCCACCATGCCCAGCTAATTTTGTATTTTTAGTAGAGAGGGGTTTATCCATGTTGGTTAGGCTGGTCTCGAACTCCTGACCTCAGGTGATCTACCCACCTCGGCCTCCCAAAGTGCTGGGATTACAGGCATGAGCCACTGCGCCTGGCCTTAATATTGCCTTTTAAAGATGGTAGTTTGAACATACATATTTATCTCCTCTGTTCTTTCCTAAAATCTCATAAGAGTGACATTAAAAGGATTTTTTTTAAAGGTATGGGCCCACAAAGATGAAGAGCAGATGATCCTAAAAATTTTTCTAAGTTAGAAAACAGCAACACTATACAGGGTAGCTATCTTGGCAAACCTGAGAAAACCAAATACTAAGCCACCAGTGGTGAAATCTGAGAGGCAACCTGATTAACATTTGACTTCCCAAAGGTTGCAGGGCCAGGGCTTTCCAGAAGTGCTAAGAGGAAGGCAGAGCACTGCACAGCCACCCCCTGAACTCTACCCACCTGCTGGCTGGCTGTGGTATTCTACAAAAATGTATTTGGTGTTTGGCTCCCAAAAAATCTTCGGCATCACCTAAGTGACAGAAGTGCCTTTTCTTCTTCATAATGAGCCCCTTTCAACCACATCTGAATTTACCCTAATGGGTTATTTAGGTAGAGCCCCTGGATAGCCTCAGATGGAGCTGGCTGACCAGCAGGAAGACCAAGTGACTAGAGGGGTGGAACTTTCAGCACCACCCACCAGCCTCCAGGAAGTGGGGTGGTGGGAGATGGAGCCCTATAAAAACTCTTCTGCAGTGAAATTCAGACAGCTTCTGGGTTGGTGAATACATGGAAGTGCTGAGAGGGTGGGGTGCCCACAGAAGGCATGAGAGCTCCGTGCACTCTCACCCACCCTCGCACCTTGCCCTTCCATTTGGCTGTTCCTGCGTTGTATCCTTTATAATAAACCAATAAACGTAAGTAAAATACGTTCCTGAGTTCTGTGAGACGTTCCTGCAAATGTATCAGACCTGGTGGGGGTACAGACCTTGTGGGAACCCCCAATTTACAGCAGGTCAGTCAGAAGAACAGGTGTCCTGAAACGTGTGACTGGCATCTGAAGTGGAGACAGTCTTCTGAGACTGAGCTCTTTGACTTGCAGGATCTGATACTAACTCCAGGTAGAAAGTGTCAGAACTGAATTGAACTGCTGGACACTCAGAAGAACTGGTGTACTATTTGTTAGTGTTGGAAAACACCCCTCACTGCCTCTCCCCATCTTGGCAGATGGCTGGAGACTTATTATTTAGAAGCGGAAAAACGGAAGGTCTTGAGACTGGAGGGACTCACAGACACCACTGATGGTACAAATACAATACTAAAAATCAAAATTTGTCCACTCAAGTCAAGGTTTATTAGTAAATGTTAAGACTCCCAGGCTTACACCCTACAGGTATTAGAGTGGAGAGTATGATCTGGGGAATCTGACCAACCCATTGGTGGTGAGCAGGGAAGAAACAAATGCACAGATCCTGACACTGGCATTCCCAAACATCCTCACCAGGGGACCTTACGACAGAGCCCATGGTCATCGAGGACCTCATCCCGAGACTCCAATCAGCTTTTAAAAAGCTGGATCTTAAATCCAAACAGATAATCAAAGGCTTAGAGATATGTAAGGAAAACTCCTGACATCAAAAGCAGAAAACAAAGTGGTAAAAAGGAACTCATAAGAAACATAAACTGTGTAGAGAAATAAAACCTGGGGGGTGGGCAGAAGAGGCAGGTGGTGAAGAAACTATCCTCAATATGAGAGGGATAAAAAATATCGCATCCACAAAATGAAAACAGGATGTCAGGAAAAATGAATATTCAAAAAATAAAGAGCTAATAAAAATTTAAAATAGGTTATAAATATTTTTAAGAAAACCAAAACAACAAACCAATAAATGAAAACCTACTCAATCTCATTTGTCATCAAGGAAATATGAACTGAAATCACAAAAATATATCACCACACATCTGCTAGAATGACTAAAATTAAAAGGACTGCAACATTCTTGGACCACTCACCTGGGGGAAGCTGTAATAGCTGCTACGTCAGGAGGCAGCTCCGTGGTGAGGAGCTGAGGCTTCCTGCCAACAGCACTGTGAGTCTTCCAATCCCAGTAAAGCCTGAAGATGACTGTGGTCCCTGACATCCTGAGTACAACCACATGAGAGACTCTAGGCCAGAATCACCCAGCTAAACTGCTCTTAAATGCCTGACCCACAGGAAAACTAGCAGTACCTTCCAAATCTAAACATATGTATACACTATGATTCTGCTTTCCACTCCTAGGTACATACCCAGCAGAAATGCATACATATATGCAACAAAAGACATGTTCAAAGACATTCAAGCTGCATGCAGTGGCTCACATCTATAATCCCAGCACTTTGGGAGGTGGAGGTGGGAGGACTGCTTGAGCACAGGAGTTTGAGACCAGCCGGGGCAACATGGAGAAACCTCATCTCTACAAAGAATACAAAAATTAGCTGGGAGTGGTGGTGCGCACCTGTAATCCCAGCTACTTGGGAGGCTGAGGTGGGAGGATCACCTGAGGCCAGGTAGTTGAGGCTGCAGTGAACCATGACTGCGTGCTACCACACTCCAGCCTGGGCAACAGTGAAACCCTGTCTCAAAAAAAAAAAAAAGAAAAGGAAAGGAAAAAGGATATTCATAATAACAGTATTTGTACTATTCCCAAATTATAAACAATCCCAATGTCCATTAACATTAACAGTATTATGAGGCCAGGCATGTGCCTCATGCCTGTAATCCTAACACTTTGGAAGGCCAAGGCAGGAGGATCACTTGAGCTCATGAATTCAAGACCCGTCAGGGCAACATAGCAAGACCCTGTCTCTACTAAAAATAAAAAAAAACTAGCCAGTCCTGGTGGAGTGCATCTGTAGTCTCAGCTACTGGGGAGGCTGAGGCAGGAGAATTACTTGAGCCCAGGAGGTCGAGGCTGCTGTGATCATGCCACTGCACTCCAGCCTGGGCAACAGAGCAAGACCCTATCTCAAGAAAAAAAAAAAGCAGTAGAATGGATAGATGGTGGTATTCACACACCAAAATACTATACCAATAATGGAAAAAAAATTAACTACAGGTACATACAGCAACACAGGTGAAACTAAACAGAATACTGAAAAAAATAAGCAAGATACAGAAGAGTCCACATTTCTATTATGTGAAGTTTAAAAACAGACAAAACTAGATCAGGGTGTTAAAAGTCAGTGTAGACTTCTGGGAGGAAGGAGTAACTGTAAGGCAGCAAAAGTGGACCTTTTAGGGAGTGGGTCACATTCTGTTCTTCAACTGGATGGTGCTTAGAAGGTGCCACTTTGTAAAAAGTCTATGAGCTCTGGACTCAAGATATATACATTTACACCTCAATAAAAATTTATTTTAAAATATTAATTAGAATAATTGCAAGGTAGAACCCAGGAAACCTCCCAGCAAGGAGAGCAAAAACACAGAGAAAGAAAGCAGGAAAAAAAAAAAAAAAAAAAGATGAAAACTGGACCTGTCCAGGAGACTGAACATCTAGGCAATAGGATTTCCAGAAAGAACTGAGAAGAATGGAAGAGGAGGTGATCAAAATAATTCAGGAAAAATTCAAGAAGAGAAATACAGGGATCACCTGTTTGACAGGGCCCAAACCAAGCGTACAACCCAAATGGATGAATCTGCTTGGATTCATCACTCCAAAGCACCTCATCGAAACTGTCACAAAGTATTAATAATCAGATCAACACTAAATTCATCAACAGCCACACTGCAAGGTACCTACCTTAAGAGGTAGGTACCTACCAAGAGATAGCATTTCCTTAATCATTTCTTCCTCTACATCTTTCCTTTCCCCCAGGACAGGCAAACTACCATATAAAGAAACCGCTTACTCTCAATACTGCTAATTTCTCAGAGTTTAAAAATGAATCCCTCACTAGGCAAGACACCTCTGGAACCTCACCAAACAGGAGTGGATCACAAAGGTCCTGCAGTGGCTGTGGATTCTCTATCCTGGGTGCTCACTGCCCCTCTTAACCTAATCTGACTCTGCCAAAGTGGTTTAACACCTTTCAGGGAAACATGAGCTAAGAGGCCAAAATCACTAGACAACCTTAGAACACAGTCACAACAAAAAAGAAACAAACTGAATAATATTACCAACTAGGAAAGCAACATTTTTAGAAAAGATGAACCTCAAGTTATAAAATATATTAATAGGTATACTAATAGAAGAGATAAAAGAAAATATTAATATCTCAAATTCCAGCTGAATTTTTAAAGATAACTGATTAACTTACTCTAAAATTTATACAGAAGAATAGTTAGGTTAATCTTGAAAAGACGAACCAAAAAAAAAAAAAGAGTAACCTGTTCTACTAGATATCAATACATACTACAAAAACAAAATGGCTAAAAATACTAGAGTATGAATAGACACACGAACCAATGGAATAGAGAGTAAAGCAGATACACACACAGACTCACAATGTAAACATACACACACAACATACATGCTGCTGTGCACTGAACTTTGTCTCCCCCCACCCCTAAATTCATATGTTGAAGCACTAGCCCCCAATGTGGTGGTATTTGGAGGTAGGACCTTTGGGAGGCAATTAGGTTTAGGTGAGGTCATGAGGGTGGGGCCCCCATGATGAGATTAGTGCCCTTGTAAGAGGAGGAAGAGAGACCAAAGTGAGCTCTCTCAGCCATGTAAGGACACAGCAAGAGGGTGGCCATCTGCAAGTCAGGAAGACGGCAGGCCCTCACCAGAACTTGACCATGCCAACATCCTGATCTTGGACTTCTAGCCTCCAAAACTGTGAGAAAATAAATTTCTGTGTAAGCCACCCACTCTATGACAGCACAAGTTTACTAAGACACTCATATATCCTATGACCCTACATTCCTGCTCCTGGGTTTATATGCCAAAGAGAGTCTGTCACAGGCCCATGAGAACGGCTTAAGATTAAGGATATAGATCAAACAAGGTGGCCATGAGATGATCAGTGTTGAAAGTGGGTGATGTTGAAACATGGGGTTCATTACAGTGTTCTCTCCTTTCCTACACATGCTTAAAAATTTCTCTAATGAACCCAGATATCAGAAACAAAGACAGAAATTAAAATATGGGCTGCTTTAGTGGCCCACAAGGCACTTGACCTAGATACAAGCCCTTGAGTTGAGGGCTGGGATTTTTAGGACTAGCAGAGCTAGAAGAGGTGACCTCAAGCAGCTCAAGGAAAGAGAGCTGGGACTGAGCCCAGACCATCAAAGATCACTGTCTTTTAGAGAGAAGACTAAAAATATTTCATTTATAGTCTGCTGAAACAACAAAGAAAGTTAGCTTACATTAAAAGCCTTGGAAACAAAAAGATCAAACAGTCCTAACAAAAAATTAAAATCTAAGGCCAACATCATACCTGAATTTGTGGCCTAGATTTACCCCCACTTGAATGGTTTGGGAGCTCTAAGGTAAGAAAATAACATAAAAGCTAATCCAGGCAACAAAAACCCCTCAGGACCCAGCAGTAGTAAACACAAAATCCCTCAACAGAGATACTTTCGTGAGCTAGGGGACATGGAGACTCGAAGAGCAAATGAAACCACTGAAAATGAGTTCACAATAAAAAATTAAAACTGTAAGAAACAACAGACTACCCTGAGGGAGAATTTGATAACCTGAGAAGCAGAAGTGAAAAACAATTTAAAAACTCTAAGTATGTATAAAATGATTAAGTGCTTTTTTAAAAAAGAATGGGAAACACTGAAAAGATAGCACAGGCCAACATGACTTCATCTCCCAAAGCATCATGCAATGGCTCCCGAATGCCCTGATTAAAAGGCCAAAATTAGTACAATGGCCTGACAGGCCAGTGACCACTCTTACCTCCCTGGCCTCATCTCCTGCTATCTTCCCACACCCCATCCCCCCATCACTCTGCTCCAGCTGTCCACGGACGGGATGGTCCCGTCTCTACCTGAAGGCCTTGGCACTGGCATTCTCTGATATCTGGAATACTTTCCCCAATATCTCCACATAGCTCACACCTTGACCCCTTCAGGTCTTTGCTCAAATATTACCTGATTTCTGAAGCTTTTCCTTACTAGAATCGTTAAAACTGCAATCCCACTCACACCCTGGCATTCCCTTCCCTAGTTTATTTAGTTTTGTACAACACAGATCATGATCTGGCATATATATATTACAAATTTTTATTTTGTTTACTGTCTTTTACCCTCAATTACAATGTACAGTCGATGAGGACAAAGATTTTGTCTGCTTTGATCAGTGCAGGATCCTCAGAGCCCAGAACAAGGCTTATCATAAAGTAGGTGCTCAACAAATAATTTAACAAGAGGAAAAGAGAATGCAAAAAGATTGGGGAAATCAGAAAAGAGCCGACTGCTCTTGTAAAATATGAGGTAGAATTCTCTCATTCATTCATGCATGCGTAAATACCCAAACATTTACTAAGTGGCTACTTTATACAAGGAAGTGTCAAGCTATTCTCTTCCTCACTTTGGAAATTCTTTCTTCTCCTAAAACATGACTGAAATTGACTTTCCCCATAATTTACCATAAAAGATTAGCATATTTTCTAAGTTAATAAAAGTATGCAATGTACTGAAAATCATCTTTTACAGTTCAGCTTCCTGTTCCTTATTTTTATTCTTCTTCAGAACTCATGTGCATGTCCACACCATCAACCATCAATTTCTATCTAACTATGTTTCTAAGTACAAACTCTCGTTCCCTACTTACTTACTTTCTGGGTTTTGAAAATATTCTACTTGTTGTTGATACCACTATAATCTTTGACATTGATATAGAAATGTAAAAAGTAGGAATTAAAATCTAACACTTGATCTGTGCCCAAGAATTAGCTAAGGAGCATTATTTAGGAAGACAAAAGCTGATGACTATCAATGTGACCATAATATTCACCTCTGCTAAATTCCAATTATTTTCTTATTAACATTTACATACATGTGCATTCTAGTGAAAACAGTCTGTGGTTCATATAAGACTTCAAAGAGACACAAAATGGCAAACAATATTACCATATGCCCTTGATAAAAATATCTGCTTACAATTCTCTTTGATTAGCTCAATAATTTTCAGATAATGATTATTTTTTTCTTTAATGTTACTATTAGGGCCAAGTAGTGTGTCGCCTCACCTTACGTAGTTAAAATTTGGAACTGTGCTGAGCTGAGCCCATGAATAATCAAAACTAAAAATCATTCTTAGGTTTACATCATAGGAGTTTCACAATTGCTATACCAGTGGTGTTTAAAATACTTTATTGTGTTGTTTAGGAAAAATTAACACACATACACAATACCAGTTTTTAATTCTAACTACAGCACACGCCTTTTTGAAATAGTCACAGGGTATCAAACTGTTAAAGGTGTTTGTATAAAGTATAATACCATTCTGTTATTTATTACAAAAATGTTTCACCATATGATCCCCATTTAATAACTTATTTTAGAGGAGTTAAAGCTTTTATCAAGTTCTACGTAACACTGCCATCTAGTGCAGTGTTACTGCAGGCAATGCCTACTGAACTGCTGAGCATGCTCATTTCAGAAAGGGGAAAACAGCTTTAACATGGAAGCTTACAGTCTAGATTAAAGTTCTGTAAGAATTCGTAGTAATAATATGAAAAATGTAATGTATTTTGAATATTTTATAAATGTTTCAAATATGTCACCCTACCAACTCATTATTTAGCTCTTACCTTAATGGTGTCAGGATTTTCTCATTCTATTCCTCTTTAAGTATTTATAAAGACTTTCTGGAAGTACGTACTTCAAAATTTAAAAATACCCCTTGCTTATAAGAAAGCAAAAAATCAATCACTTAGATTATATAGAAAAAATATCAAACCTCTTTGTATCACAGAGTTTGAGAAATGTAATAATAACTCTACATTGCAGTGAATTATGTCCTGGAACAAGTTCTGCTGTACCAGTACTAGGCTGCACAGAACATCCTGGGAAATGCGGTCCCTTGGCTGGACTCCAATTAATTTCTCTAGTTCTCTAAGCCTACTTATGAATCTCACAATAAAGAAGAGCACAGAATCAGAATATAGCTCATTTAAACCACAGAATGCTCAGGGTTTAAAGGGATTTCATAGGCACTCCATTTGTGGTACCTACCAATGAGCGGACTTCCTGCAACACCCCTGCCTCGCACTCTCCCAGCCACAGCCTGAGTATCCTCAGTGTCAAATTCAGCAGCTCCCAAGGGAGATCACCTCATCTTGAGACAGTGAGTGCTGCAAAGTTACTCCTTATGCCAAGCCCAAAGCTATATCCCGTAGCCTGTCCCCGTGGTCTTCATTCACCACAGGCCATTCCCCCCTTATTTAACTCCTCTTTCACTGGGCAGCCCTTCAACAGTGGAAGACAGTTCTGCCCCAGTTTCTTCTCTCTGGGGTAAGCAATGCCTGTTCTCCACCTGTTTCTCCCATGGCCAATCTCCATCTCCACCCCATCCTGATGCCAACCTGGACCACCAGCAACATCCTTGTTTCCCTGTAATCCTACAAATGGCATCTAGGAGCACATTAGTGTCAACTGGCAGTCACTCCATGATGCCATTTCACAAGCCAAACAACTCTATCATTCAGTGCCTCTACAGCTGATTTTTTAAGACTCAAGAGAAAGACCTAATGTTCTCTCTCTTACTTTCTTTACCTTTTGTGTTTCTTTTTTTTTTTTTTTTTTTTTGAGACAGAGTCTCACTCTGTAGCCCAGGCTGAATGGAGTGCAGTGACAGGATCATGGCTCACTGCAGCCTCGGCCCTCCAGGCTCAGGTGATCCTCCCACCTCAGCCTCCTAGGTAGCTGAGACTACAGGCACATGCCACCACGCCTGGCTAATTTTTTGTATTTTATGTAAACACGAGGTTTTGCTATGTTGCCCAGGATGGTCTCCAGGACTCAAACGATCTGCCTGCCTTGGCCTCCCAAAATGCCGAGATTACAGGTGAGAGCCACCATGCCCAGCCTCCTTCTATGTTTCATATTTTGACTATAAAGCCCAAAACTCCAGCTTGCTGAGGCAGCTAATGTGTTAGAGCTATTGTTCTTCTGAGAAGACTGCTAGCAGCTCCCCGAAAACCCACTGTTCCCTTATCTCCAGGGACACGACTGCCCAGGTAAGATTACATCTCCCAGCCTCCCTGTGATTAGGTGTGGCCACGTGACCAAGTTCTTGCCAATGGTTTGGGAGCAGGAGTGACATCTGCAACCTTGAAGGCACCTGGGGAAAGGCAATCCCTCCTCCTGCATGCCCCTTCTTTCTTCCACACCAGCTGGAAGCAGAAGCCATGGAGCCTCCTTGGAAGGCACATGTTGAGGAAAGCAGAGCTGCTCCACCAGCCCAGGCCCTTGATGACTTACCGGTACAGAGCCTGCCTACCCCACAGGGTGGTTACAAAAGTGAAAGGAACATCTGCGCTCTTTGAGCCACTGTGTCTGCGGTTTGTTACAGAAGCTTAGCCTCCACCATTACTGAAATATCCTCCTAGTTTTTGTAATTTGCAAATCTGATGAGCAAACACACTATATTTTGGTATTTTTTATCACTGATAAAATATTAATCAGAACAGCAGGGACCAAGAATGCTACAAAAAGATAAATGTTACTCTTTCAATTTCAAATGACTATAATAATAAAGGCAGATAGTTTTCAGAGCATAAGAAAGCAGCAGTAGCAAGTGGAAGGCTCTGAAGTGAGCAGACTCTGGAACAGAGCTAGTTTCTTCCTTCCTTACTTATATCCTCCTGGACAAGGCAAAGGTGCTGAGGACTGCAGGAAAATACTGCTTCGGCTTAAGTCATGAGGAAAGGTTCCAAAAGGACTCATTGATTTTACTCAGGATAACCTCCCCTCCCTTCCCCTCACCATTTAGAAATCTAAAGCTATGAAATTCATCCTTATCATCAAAATACGATAAATGAGCAAGCCTAAAATATGCTCCAAAAATTGCATCAAAGGACACAATCAACAAAGAAAAGAGGCACCCTATGGAATAAGAGAAAAAATATTTGCAAATCATCTGATAAGGGATTAACATCTAGAGTACATAAAGAGCTCCTACAGCTCAACAACCAAGAAAGAAACAACTCGATTAACAAATGGGCAAAGAACTTGAATAGGCAATTCTCTAAAGAAGAAATATAAATGGCCAAGAAGCCCATGAAAAGATTCTTGAAGTCACTCATCATCGGAAATGGAAATGAAACCACGAGATACCACCTTATGCCCATGAGGATGGCTACTACAGGAAAGGAAGGTGGGGAGGGGAGGGAAGGGCGAATGTGAGAGAGGTGTGTGTGCGAGCCAAGATAGGGAGAAACTGGGCATTGTGTTGCTGGTGCAGCTGCTGGGGAAAACGATACAGCCATTGCCCAACAAACTAAAACCAGAATTACCACATGATCCGGCAATTTCACTTTCAGGGATATAACCCAAAAGAACTGAAAGTAGGGACTGAAGAGATATTTGCTGTATGATGGGTACAGGCTTTCGGTCTGGGAAGATGAAAATGTCCTGGAGGTTGGCTGCACAGCAGTGTGAATGAACTTAACACTACTGAACTGCACATTTAAACATGGTTAAGACGATAAATTGTCTAATACATATATATATATTTAACATGTCAAATTTGTTCTAAGGCCACATTTATGTTTAATATCTTAGTATAATATCAGATACAAATAAGAGTTAAAATAGAATCTTCTCAAGGCCCTAGCCCAGGAATACACATAGTCCTACAGAGAAAAACTGTTTCCTAAAAAAGAGGATGCTTCCAAAGAGGGCAGAAATGGTCTACAAGCCAAAATGTTTTAGAGTAAGCTTGTCCAACCTGCAGCCCATGGGCCACATGGGCCCACAAATTAGTATACTTTCTTAAAATATTATGAGTTTTTTCCACGATTTTTTTTTTGATCATCAGCTATCATTAGTGTTAGTGTATTTTATGTGTGGCCCAAGACAGTTCTCCCAATGTGGCCAAGGGAAGCCAAAAGATTGGCCACCTTGTTTTAGAGGAATATGTTCATATCTATTATATAAAGCTACATATTATATAGTATTATGTAATATAATATAGAAATATTCATAAAGTAACATTAAAATATTTTATAATATTCTACCAATTAATAGCTTTTTAAAAAAATTATTTCAATTTCAAAGAGACTTTAGAAGGGGTGAAGGTGAAGAGCTCCAAGACCCACTAATCATCTGTAGGTGGCAGTAGAAGCACAGTATTTATGTCAAAGCAGCCCTGAACTATCAATCGGTATGGAAAACCGGAGACCATACATAAGAAATCTGGATCTATTTCATGTTCAAATAAACTGTGTGAGTACTCCTACATTCAATAAATTGCAACTAACTTCTCTGATACGAAACCTTTTTAACTTGCCCACTTTTACCTTAAAACCTCTACACAGCCAATCCCAATCTACCTATTTCTTTTTGTCTCATTATTTTATTTGGTACGTCTTTGTAATTGTATCTACCTAGAAACATTAGCCATTCATTTTTTGAGACATGGCATAACCTTTCTTACAGAAAAACACAAACACCAGTCGAATCCATATGCCTGTTAACTGAGGGCCTGCTGGGTGAAGCACTACTCTAGATGCGCTGAAACATTTGAAGACGCACGTGCCAGGTCCTTGTTCACAAGGCACACACAAAACGAGAACAAGAAGAAGAAAAGGGGTGAAAGTGCAATCAGGGATCAGTACCCACACGACTGTCAAAGAGAGATGTGTCACAGATACTTCAAACTCCAGTTCTAAAACCTGTAATTACTGATCCTAAATCAAATGTTCCATTCATGCTGGAAGAGCAAATCCTACACCAGAGGCAGAAAGATGTAAGCCAACGGTCTGAGAACCTTTTTTCCAAAGAAGCACAGCGGCAGCTGGCCTGTGGGTCTCAGGGTGGTCCTGCCTGCCTCCTTCCTTCCCTTCTCAGTTAAGACTCTCTTTAGACTGTGGCTTGCTGAGCGCAAGAAGCTGTATGAGCTGAAAGTCATAAACTTCTCATAAAGTCTACCCATACAAATGGTATTAGCAGTAAGAAGATAACACTGCTGCAAATATTCAACTGAATGGAGTACTACTTTTATTTTATAAGCATACAAGGGAGAGTTCTGGTAAATACCTTGACTGAGTAACCAAAATCAATGCAGGTTTATTACCAAGAAAAAAACAACATGTCTTCCTCTAAAGGTTGATTATAATGTCTCCAAGAGGTCGACTTAAAAATAAATTTATTTTTATTTATTTATTTTTTTTTTTTTCCTTTCTGTAATAGACTTTATTTTTTAGAGCAGTTTTAGGTCACAGCCAAATGAGAGGAAGTTACAGAGATTTCCTATGTATCCCCTGTACCCACACCTGCATAGCGTTTCCTGCTTCCTGTGTCTCCCAACAAAGTGGTACATTTCTTACCACTGATGAACCTACACTGACACATCATTATCACCTGAAGACCATAGTTTACATTAGGGTTCACGTTTTATGTTATAATGATATGTTTTGTTAGCAAAATTTCTGCTCACTTGGGCTCCTTCCTTTCATCTCCTTTTTTTTTTCTGCTTTTTTATTTTTATTATTTTTTATTTTTTATTTATTTTTTATTTTTTTTATTTTTTATTTTTTATTGATCATTCTTGGGTGTTTCTCGCAGAGGAGGACTTGGCAGGGTCACAGGACAACAGTGGAGGGAAGGTCAGCAGATAAACAAGTGAACAAAGTTCTCTGGTTTTCCTAGGCAGAGGACCCTGCGGCCTTCCGCAGTGTTGTGTCCCTGGGTACTTGAGATTAGGGAGTGGTGATGACTCTTAACGAGCATGCTGCCTTCAAGCATCTGTTTAACAAAGCACATCTTGCACCGCCCTTAATCCATTCAACCCTGAGTGGATACAGCACATGTTTCAGAGAGCACAGGGTTGGGGGTAAGGTCACAGATCAACAGGATCCCAAGGCAGAAGAATTTTTCTTAGTACAGAACAAAATGAAAAGTCTCCCATGTCTACCTCTTTCTACACAGACACGGCAACCATCCGATTTCTCAATCTTTTCCCCACCTTTCCCCCCTTTCTATTCCACAAAACTGCCATTGTCATCATGGCCCGTTCTCAATGAGCTGTTGGGTACACCTCCCAGACGGGGTGGTGGCCGGGCAGAGGGGCTCCTCACTTCCCAGTAGGGGCGGCCGGGCAGAGGCGCCCCCCACCCCTCCGACGGGGCGGCTGGCCGGGCGGGGCGCCGACCCCCCCACCTCCCTCCCGGACGGGGAAAAATAAATTTAAAATATGGTAAAAAACATACACACTGAAGAACAATTAAAAAAAAAAATAGCGATGGCAAAGATCAGGAACTAATGTGACCCCATCAGGGGACTGAGTGCTTTGCATTTAGAGCAGGCCCAAACTTCAGCAGACACATTCTTGGTTTTCCTCCCTGGGATGAGGACTTAGGAAATGCATCCTGGACGCATTCAGGCTTCCATGCAGCCTCCAAGCTCCTATCCTGCCGGCTCCTATCCACAGTCCTACAGAAATTCAGAGGAAGACCAAAGGTAAAATACTCTCTGCAATGCAAAGAGTTGGGAGAGGAATGCCTTCGAATCACACAAGGCCGGAAGTGGATGACCCCTCACAGAAGGCCTCACCCAACTGCCCCTGGGGAGAGTGACCATCAGAGAAATGAGCTAACATGGTTACGACAACCTGGTCAGTTAGTGGCACATGCTGGGCTCCTGCACAGCTATCCAGTCCCAGTCTAAAGACAGGAAAAATTTAAATATGCTACAAAGAAAAAAGGGGGACAAACGAAGCCAAGAGAACTAGTACTTAGTGTCTACAGCATGTACTTTACACAAGCTATAAGGCAGTTTTTAAATAGGAAAGGTAACACATATACAGAAAAGTACAGCATGCCAGAAAATCCATTTGCTTCTTTTCCCTTCCCTAGCCTGTTCTCTGTCCCAGAGGCTGGTGGGTCCAAACTCCATGCAAAGGCTCATGGGCCCCTGGCTTCCTGCTAACAGGAGCCTCAGGGGAGATTTAGTCCAAGAGGAACCTGAGGTCACAGTGTACATTTCCCTGGTTCCTTCCTGTAAGCGAACCTCAAGCTTACCGTCTCTCAAAAGAAAAGCACTGCTCCAAGGCAGCTGACTTGACTGGGGTCTCTCCTTCCAAGTTCTAGCAACCTCTCCCTTCCTTGATCTCTTTGGGCCTAAGTGTGGTGAGGGTAAGAAAAGCAACAGCTCCAGGATCCTGCCGTACAGATGATGGGGGACCCTTCCTTATTATTACACATGCCCACACCCCACCCAAAAGGTTTACCACCTAAGCATGAAATCCT
This sequence comes from Gorilla gorilla gorilla, assembly GCF_029281585.2. Lineage (NCBI taxonomy): Eukaryota > Metazoa > Chordata > Mammalia > Primates > Hominidae > Gorilla > Gorilla gorilla. Next base: position 113,974,466 of record NC_073238.2, on the reverse strand, counting down.
AAGCACTGTATTTTCATTTCATCTGCTTTTTGAAATTTATACAAATGGAATCATATGATATGAATTCCTTCATGTCTGGCTTTTTCAACTTAACACTAGATTCATGAGATTCATCCATGTTGTTCTATCTGCCCTGTGTATCATCAATTGTGATTGTGACTTGCACTCCACTCTATGCCTACACCACAAGTGACTTATTCATGCTATAGTTGAACATTCAGGTTGTTCCTAATTTGGAGTTGTTGTAAATAATGTTACCGTGAGCATTCTTGTCCATGTCTCCTGGTACGCAGCATGTGTTTTTACTGGTTATAGACCTAGGAGTGGACTCTGAGTCATGGAGTGTTGGTATCTTCATTTTAATACTTAAACTGTTTTCCATATTTAAACTCCCACCAGCAATGTTCCTTGTTACTCGATACCCTCATCACTCAACATCCTTGCCAGCACTTTGCACTGTCCGTCTTTTTCATCGTAGGCATTCCGGCGAATGGATAATACCCTGCTGTGGTTTTAATTTTCATTTTCCCAATTACTAATAAAAAGTCGAGCAGATTTACATGTTGCTGACCATTTGGATCTACTCATTCTTAAGTGCTTGTTCAAGTCTTTTGGCCATGGAATGGCAGAGATCCCAGACACCACAATTACATGTACGAGCTGCCAGGATCCAGCTATAAAACCTTTCCTTGAGAATATCAACTTATTAGCAAGAAACAGGGAGATAAAAAGATGGTCTATTCCCTCAGGAGATTGTTTGCTATAAGTCAAATTACCATTTATGATGATTCTCTATTAAGTAGGGCCAACTTCAACAAAAATTACTAAAACGAAGTATAGTATTATAATGCAAAATACAGAAAGAACATACAATCTGAGAGTCATGAGTAAATATTTCTGGGCCACACCATGTAAACTACATACTTTGCAGTCAGCATGAAGGTTAAGTTAGCTCAAGCATGTGAGGCTCTCAGAATCATGCCTGACAGTCACCTCTGATTACCTTTCATAATTTAGTTAAGAATAATGGCAGATATAATAAAAAATCCTAAGTAACTTGTCTTAAACCAACAACCCTCAACCTTATAGATACATGGTTACTTTTACTATACAGATGGCTGTGTACTAAAATCCTCAACCACACACACTATTATATAGGTTTATGTTTAAATAACCTGATAACACATCTCTTGTTCCTTTACCTTCCACAAGTCCTTTTTTTTTTTTTTTTTGAGAGGGAGTTCTGCTCTGTTGCCCAGGCTGGAGTTCAGTCTCAGCTCACTGCGTTCTTGGCTCACTGCAACCTCCATCTCCCGGGTTCAAGCGATTCTCCTGCCTCAGCCTCCTAAGTAGCTAGGATTATAGGCACGCACCACCATGCCCAGCTAATTTTTATATTTTTAGTAGAGACAGGGTTTTGCCATGTTGGCCAGGCTGGTCTCGAACTCCTGATCTCAGGTGATCCACCCGCCTCGGCCTCCCAAAGTGCTGGGATTACAGGCATGAGCCACCCTGCCCGGCCCTCCTCTTTCTTCTGAAATGCACTTCCTCATATTACTAGGTGTTAACTATACAGTGGTTCCCCCTTATTCTCAGAGGATACATTCCAAGACCCCCAGTGGATGCCTGAAACTGCAGATAGTACCAAACCCTATACTTACTATTTTTTTCCTGTACATACATACCTATGATAAAGTTTAACTTATACATTAGGCTCAGTACCTTTGTGTTTTGGGACCATTATTAATTAAATAAGGATTACTGGAACACAAGCACTGTGACACTGTGACAGTAAACCTGATCACCAAGGTGGCTATGAAAGTGACTAATGAGTGGGAATGTCTACAGTGTGGAGACACTGGACAAAGGGAGGACTCATGTCCTGGGGAGGAAGGAGCGGGACAGTGAGAGACTTCATCATGCTGCTCAGAATGGCATGCAACAGAAAACTTATGAATTGTTTATTTCTGGAATTTTTCCATTTAATATTTTCAGACCACATTTGACTGAAGGTAACTGAAGGTAACTGAAGCCTCAGACAGCAAAATTGCGGATGAGGGGACTACTGTATACCCATCTCCATTTGCACCTCTGGTAACTGTGAGATCAGAATGTGCAGCAGAAGGCTGTGTGCCTCACAATAACCATGGAGTTCTGCTCAATCTGCTGCCTTGGTGACTCTGGATCTCTCTTCCAATAGTAAAATGTCACACTGCAAACTCTGGGCCTGGGGTCCCATGGGACTTCAGTGGTTCCAGGACTGATTTCACTGCCATCACTTATATATGGTTAGACATGGATTCAACTTGTTTGCTGTGAGGTTAACTGTCTGAATGTCTACATGTCTATACATCTTTAAAACTACACACAAAAATTGCTAAAGACAAGAAATTTGGGAATATTAAATTTACAATACAATTTAGGAAACCAAACAGAAAGGAGGTATACTAACTGGGTTAGAAGATTATAGCTGTAAATTGTTGGGACTTAAGAAAAACCACACATTTAGACAAATAGTTTCTCAATCTTCTTTATCCAGAAACTCTTACTATTCAACATATCTCCCCTACACCCACACCCAAAGAGCAGTCAGTTTAGATACAAGTTTGAGAAACAGAAAGGAGGGGACAAAGGTTGGAGGATGTCAAGGCCAAAGGATAGGCCTCTCCTCTAGTTCAGAGCACTCTTTGTCTGCCTCACACCCTCTTCTCCCTGGGGACTGGCTGTGTGCTGACTGTCCCCCTGCTGGGATACATGAACAGTAACAACAGTGGACCCCTGGTCCCCGCACTGATGGGAGGCAACAAGGATAAGCTGCCCTCACACTTGCTATGCTAACAGAACAGGAAATATTATTTTACCTGTGGCACAGACAAATGTCTAACATAGAAGCATGTTTTATAGTGGGAATTTCCTATACAGATCTATTAACTACATTCTTTCTCATTAAAAACTGGCTTAACTGAATTATATTCACTCAAAAACTGGTTTATAGTGCTAAAATCAAAATTCACTTATGGCTTTTAATATCAAAACCAAAACCCAAAACTGCAGCTAAAACACACTATTTGATAAAGCAAAGGGAATCTTGCAGTCTCTGGGAATAAGTAAAATCCCTCTTTTGCAAGTGAAACATTTCTCTTTCACTCATATTCCAAAGTAAGTGAAGAAATTAAAGCTGCATGAATGGTCCCTGAATAAGTTCCTCTGTTTGGGGAAAAAAAAAAAATTCATTACGTTCAAGTATTAAAGAAACTTGTGTCTACATTATACAGGTTGAATCCTTGACCCATTGTTTACTTGCTGTCAAATGACTGGGCAGTTTCTTTTCACTATAATTCCCTGCCAACACAAAACCATCGCGAAGATCCAGGAGCACAGCGAACGGGGGTCAATGCCACAGGGCTCATGGGTTGCAGGGGAGGACGACAGACATCAGGCCCTTGCCTAAGTCTCCCCATCTCATAAGCTGGTCAAAGTGTCCCTGCCTGCTGACTCAAGGCCCAGACATTTATCCATTCCTCCCCTAACCTCTCCATTTCTTCACCTACTTGTTCAGTCAGAAATTCAACCAATATGAAATGCCTCTTCTCTACACACATATGCAACACATGCCAACTCTCAAGGAATGCAATTTAGTGGAGGAGAAAAAGCAAGTAAATATGCAGTAACAATGCAAACATGTGCCGCTACAGGGATAGGTACCAAGTGCTAAGGAAACCTGCAGGGATGAACAACCAGCCCAGCTTCAGAGGGCAGAGAAACCAGCCCAGCTTCAGATGGCAGAGAAAGCTTCCTGAAGAAGGTAGCTACAAGAATAAAGAGCAGCAGGCCATGCCATCAGGTGGGAGACAGTGGTGAGGAATGCCACAGTGGGTGGAACAGCATGTGAGAGGCAGGAAGAGCAAACGTAGCCAGTCCAGAGGGCTGGAATGGAGAGCAAGATGAGGAAAAAGTGAGAGCTCACCCCAACCTGAAGCCAGGCCTATGGAGAGCCCTCAGGTGCTCCTGGATGCCTCATCTAAGAGTCTGGCAATTCAGAAACAAGAATGCCCCTGTGTACCGTGAAGAATTCAAGTCTTGATGAAAGGACTCTTCTAGACACATGCCATCAATGTATCTGTTGATTTTAGCAGCAATGGGGAAGCTAATCAATACTTAATTTTAGAAAAGTCCTAAGCTATGTGAATAAGGCAAAGGACAGATTAGGTCTGCATGCAGGCAGATTTCTGTCCAGCTGAAACATCAAACTCCTGTGTGATGTATGAAATATAACATCACATATAAAAAACTGATGAATGTGATTCAGCCATAAGAAGTCCTATCTAGTGGACAGATCAATATAATTACCTCGTAAGAAGTTATTACAGCGGGAGAAACTGGACCTGGCTTTACCTTGAGTTCTTAAGCAAGTAACTGGCCTTCAATTTCTTCATCCACACAAGAAATAGTTGCTATGGTTGTCTCCAACACTTCTAAAACCCATCATTCTGGCAGGTTGTAACAATCAAAAGTATTTTATCACCAAAGGCAAGGATTTAAGTAACTTTCCTATGGTTTTGCCTGAGGAAAAAAAAAAAAAAAAGGATGGACCCCAAACTGTCTAAAATTCAAAAAAACAAATACATTTAAGTTCATGAACCCTTTAAAAAGTTGACAAACCATGCATAACCAAACATAAAGATAATTAAAATTTTAGGATAAGCAAATGAGAGAGAATTTTTTTTAAGAAATGAGAAAGTAAAACAAAATTAACCTAACAAGGCAGGCAGCGATTCGTTGCTCACTTCCCTTTCTGCTGGTTTCATTTCCCTTCTTAGGTGAAAACACTCTTAATATGTAAATCAGTCCACTAAAGACTTCAGAGTCCTTTCTGCTAAGATTTGCAGAAATTTTTATGCAAAAGAAATTATTTCTAGACTTCCACGCACTAGAAAAGCAGACTTACAAAATACAGCAAACTAAAGTGGATAAATGTATGTGGCAAAGCAGAAGCAATTAATCAAGGATCCTACTTTTAAGCATTTAGAAATGTTTAAATAGCAAAAAGTGGAAATGTGGATATTCTATGATTTTTAATAACTTGGTAGTAAAAAGTGAGACTCCATTTAGGAGTACCTACTAAGTGCCAGGTACTATGTAAGCACTTGGGATCTTTCTGGTTTAGGGCCCCTACAATCCTACTGGATATAGTATTATCTCTATTTCAACTGTACAGAAATGAAGTAGGAACAAAGGGTTAGTCACAGTGGGTAGGTAACTAGACAAAGTCACACAGCTTATAAAGCAAAGAAGCTAGACTTTAAACCCCCTTTTACTCAATATCAAATCTTCTCTTTCCATAGATGATGCAGACTTCAAGCACCAAAGTACACAAACTGAAGAAACTTTATCCTTTGTATATAATTATCTTAAATATATGCCATCATTTCAAGGGGAGCTTATGCTAAGTGTGACTTCATAAACAAATCATTTGTGAAAGAGAAAAACCACATCCAGGGTAAAGTCATAAGGTGAAAAAGCCTATTTCAGAGAGCACTTCCTGAAAGAGACAAAGCAGCAATTAAAGTCAGCCCAGCACCAACTCCGATGCCAAGCGTTACACTGGAAACTACTTTTTAAAGCAACAAAAGAGTCTAAAACAAAATACAACATTTCTTAAATACACTGTTTCCAGAAAGAGCTATTTTAACAGAAGCAACTCAAAGATATCCCTTCGACAGAAGTGGAAGTGCTGAAAAATGCTCATCTCTCACACAGACTTTTGATGGACAGGAGGTAAGCAGCATTTAATTAACTTCATGATTATTGTCAAAAGTAATGCTTTATGTACTGCATTTCAAAAATCATTTCATTTTAATAATACAGGCTGGGCGCAATGGCCCACGCCTGTAACTCCAACACTTTGGGAGGCCAAGGCAGGAGGATCAGTTGTGCCCAGGAGCACCACAGTGAGATCCCGTCTCTATTAAAAAAATATATTTAATTAAAAAAATAAACATAACAAACTATGTTGGTGAAAGACCTTGAAATAGGCTATATAATCATCTTTCCACATTAATATGATTTTACATTTATTTTCAATATTGCTTTACATTAATAGTAAATGTAATTTTTTTCAACTTAAGGAAAGAAAATGTTTACAGTAAATCATATGTATATTTAGGAATGTTCATCACATGTTTTCAATTACATTGTTTCATGAAATAACTTAATGGTTTTTAAGAAAAGAAAAGCTACAGATAATCATGGTATCCATAGCTTTTAAAAAGCTGACTTTAAAGTCAATCACTTTTCTATATTTATCCAAAAATTTCTGTGTTTGCAGAGCACAATCAATACTATAATGCCTTTAAAACACATGCATCACTCATCTTTTTTCAAACGTGAGCAAATGAATATAAGTATTGGTGACAAGCTACATAAAAACAGCTTGAGCATAACATGGGAAAAAAGACTCAAGATGGTTTGTAAGTACAGGACTTATGTCACAAAATTGAAGGATGAGGATAGGTGAAGGGAGTCCTGATGCAATACTAAAAAAAGAAAAACAAATACAAAATTTCATTTATATTATAATTGCTACTATTTAATAAGAATGCATTCCAGTTAAAAATAAGATTTAAGCCTCCAAGATTACTCTCCTTTGAATGACACTAGAGATATAATTTTTCTCTGTAGCACTTTCCTCATTTGATAGAAATTAAATTCTAGTCACACCAATATTTGGAAAATTTAATATGTTTTTAAATATATAGAATTATGCTCCTAAATCATATTTAACCTAAATATTTGAGAAGGAAAGAAAGGGAAGGGAAGGGAAGGGAAGGGAAGGGAAGGGAAGGGAAGGGAAGGGAAGGGAAAGGAAGGAAGGCAGACAGGCACGTTTCTTGCGTTTATCCACAGCAATTGCTCAAGTTAATTCTTAATTATCAATAGCCCGTGATGCCACTGACCACAGACAGCAAATCTCCCCCATAGTTTTCCTTAAAGAGAAATTCTGGGCTGATTTCAAGACAGCCCACTCTGCAAAGTGACATTTTTGAAGGAAACTTTTCATCCACCTCCATATTACAAGGGGATGCCACAGATTCCATCTCATTGCAGCGAAGTCTATTTTTGAAGTCTGTTGTTGGTGTTGCATCACGGGGGAGTGAAGTTTCACACTGAGGAGTCAATGATATTTGCAACCCCAAATAACCTTTCCATTTAAAATGGACGGTTTTTTTTTTTTTTTTTGGTGATGGAAATTTATAAGTTTCTACATACACATCAAGTTACTGAATGACTTCTTATTAATATCTACTTGTCTTAGATACTCCTTTTTTGGATTTACTTTGAAAATTTTTAAAATTTAAATGATATTGAAGCTTCTGAATCTAGATGGAATGAGGATATGAAAGTTACTAATGGCACTAGCTTTTTTCAAGGTGCTGCTTTCTGTGAACCACTGAAGTAGAGCAGCTGAAATCAAAAAACCTGGAAGACTTGGCATTACGTACTCCCAATTGTGCACTAGAAAACAGCTCATCTATTGCTCTAACACTCTAGTTCTTGATCTGCTGACCATGACACAAAACATTGCTGTTTCTAGACCTATGATAATTTAAAGAGAACATAAGGTAATAAATATCACGAAGTGTTTCCACTTTAAAAAAAACAAAGTTTAATAGCCAGCTACACAAGTCTTCATTTTCAAACTAGAGAATTACAAACTAGAGTTTTTTAGCAAAGTAGAGTTGCTGTGAGTCATCTCATCAAAAGTTCCTTCCTTTATTTATTCATCAATTCAGTAAATATTTATTTATTGAGTACCTATTACATGCTCAATAGACAGTGGGGCTATAGCTGTAACAAAGGAAAAGTTCCCATTCTCTCTCAAATGAGAATTACTGTGAATGTTCAGTAGTTAACCAGTTGAATCGTTCCTTGATTAAATGCTCTCGAACTTATAATTCACTGGCAGTCAAGCTGAGTGGGAGAATGTGAAGCATTTATTTTTTAACCAACGATTTTATTCTTATTTTTCTTAACTCTTTTTACAGTTTCTAAGTATCATGCCTACCAACAAGCTGTAAAATGATCACCCTGAACAATCAAGATCAACCTGTCCCTTTTAACAGCTCACATCCAGATGAATACAAAATTGCGGCCCTTGTCTTCTATAGCTGTATCTTCATAATTGGATTATTTGTTAACGTCACTGCATTATGGGTTTTCAGTTGTACCACCAAGAAGAGAACCACGGTAACCATCTATATGATGAATGTGGCATTAGTGGACTTGATATTTATAATGACTTTACCCTTTCGAATGTTTTATTATGCAAAAGATGAATGGCCATTTGGAGAGTACTTCTGCCAGATTCTTGGAGCTCTCACAGTGTTTTACCCAAGCATTGCTTTATGGCTTCTTGCCTTTATTAGTGCTGACAGATACATGGCCATTGTACAGCCGAAGTACGCCAAAGAACTTAAAAACACGTGCAAAGCCGTGCTGGCGTGTGTGGGAGTCTGGATAATGACCCTGACCACGACCACCCCTCTGCTACTGCTCTATAAAGACCCAGATAAAGACTCCACTCCCGCCACCTGCCTCAAGATTTCTGACATCATCTATCTAAAAGCTGTGAACGTGCTGAACCTCACTCGACTGACATTTTTTTTCTTGATTCCTTTGTTCATCATGATTGGGTGCTACTTGGTCATTATTCATAATCTCCTTCACGGCAGGACGTCTAAGCTGAAACCCAAAGTCAAGGAGAAGTCCATAAGGATCATCATCACGCTGCTGGTGCAGGTGCTCGTCTGCTTTATGCCCTTCCACATCTGTTTCGCTTTCCTGATGCTGGGAACGGGGGAGAACAGTTACAATCCCTGGGGAGCCTTTACCACCTTCCTCATGAACCTCAGCACGTGTCTGGATGTGATTCTCTACTACATCGTTTCAAAACAATTTCAGGCTCGAGTCATTAGTGTCATGCTATACCGTAATTACCTTCGAAGCATGCGCAGAAAAAGTTTCCGATCTGGTAGTCTACGGTCACTAAGCAATATAAACAGTGAAATGTTATGAATAATAAGGTTCTTTCATTTCAATCCCATCAAAATTCACTTCACTAACTACTCTGGCGTCAATGGATATTCTGTATAATACTATCGTCCCTTTTCTCTTGAAAAAATAAATTCATTATCTTCATTTTAAAAACTTATATAAAACATTTTTGTGAATTATTCAGAGAAAAGCATCTGATTTTTCTTTCCTAGTCAAGCCTTGTTCACACAGATAATTAACTTTTTGCATTTCTATGTGCAAGTGACACATGTATGTTAATCAAGTCAGTAGGGGGGGAAATCGAGCTACCATACAAAATAATTTGATTACATTATTTTCTATCTAGATGCAGCTCCCTCAGGTCTAATTTGCACTAGGAATGGAATTATAAATCCAACACTTTATGTCCCAAACACTGACTTCCAGAATTCCTATATAAGAAATTATGTTGAACTCATTACTGTTACTTACTACAAGGCAAAATTAATAGCAACAAGAACCCAAGGGGCCTGTTACAGCCATCCCCATCAGCCCTTCCCTACTCTGAATTCATTCTTTTGAAAACAGAGAATAGTCATTCAACAAACACTGAGAGCCTACTATGCACCAAACCCTATTTAGGACTAATGATGAAAATCTAACCTGAGATGCTATTTCTATCCAATAATCCAAGTTCATTTCTATCATGTGAGGTTTCTACTATATGGCGAAATGCCATTCTCCAATACAAACAGTTTGCTCTTCTTATGTAGTTGAAGATACCATTTTTACAAAAGAAGTTAATTGATTTTTTTTCCCAGGCCATATGTCACAGTATAAATAGTACTAGTAGGAACCTTGGATTTCTTAGCCTTGCCATTTAATTTCTCCTAATAAAGTAACAAACCAAGTAACTTATCCATCTAAAAGAAAAAAACTGAACTATAATCTGTTAAGTCCCTATTATCCTTAATACTTATGGAAGTAAAATAAATGATTCAACTATAACTTCCTCTCTGCTAAATTACCTTTATCACTCTTAACATGATTATATCCTACTGGGGCTTAGAACCAAATACATGCATTGGTTAGAAATTTATTTCTGGTTGGGCGTGGTGGCTCACGCCTGTAATCCCAGCACTTTGGGAGGCTGAGGTGGACGGATCACTTGAGGTCAGGAGTTCCAGACCAGCCTGGCCAATATGGTGAAACCTCATCTCTACTAAAAACACAAAAATTAGCCAGGCATGATGGCAGGTTCCTGTAATCCCAGCTACTCGGGAAGCTGAGGCAGGAGAATAGCTTGAACCCAGGAGGCAGAGGCTGCAGTGAGCCGAGATTGCGCCATTGCACTCCAGTCTGGGTGACAAAGCGAGACTCCATCTCAAAAAAAAAGAAATTAATTTCTGGAAATAACATAGGTAAATTCATATTCCTTAAAAAAAAAAGATAAACACAAAAAGTCTAATAATAACATGGCATTTTTGCACTAGAAGGTCCCTTAGACAATCTTCTTAGTACAATTCTTCTGTTCGAAATATAAAAAACTGAGGTCTGAAGAGGTTATGTGACTTGCTCAGCTAAAGAACCACACCTAGAAACCAAGGTCAGTTCTTTCATGTCAAACACCAATTTTTCAATAATAAAAAGCAAACATGCTTAAAGAATGTAAACATTCTCAGAGCTACATAAGGTGGTACTGAGATGCAGTTTCTCAATAAAGAGAAAAACACAGTTTTTAGTTTCAATAGTCAAATGAGTAAAATATATATCTTTTTATATTTTATATACATAAAGTATCTTTATAGATATATCTTTATATATTATTTGTATATCTTACATATATTTAACATATAATTATTTCTAAAACAAGAAAAACAACTCTTGTATTGAATATGTAGGTTTATTGTACACATATACATAGTCAGAGCCTACTCTCAACCATACAGATGAATCTACTCTTAAATTTATTAGATGGAAAAGTTCTCTGCCATAGCTTGTCTTGATAAGAAGAGTTTAGTCTCAGAGCAAAAAGCACAACAAAAGATTCTATTGATACAAAATCAAGAAAGTGAAAATGTATGCTGTGATTCTCACAGTAAAATTGTAAATAATCTAAATTATAATTTAATTGTAGATCACTTAAAAGTTATTTTTAAAATAATTTACTTAGCATTATAACCAAATACATTTTAACATAATATGTAAAAATTCAAAATTTCACTGTATTCTGGAAAACAATGTAACATCCACATATAAATACTAACAAAAAATAATAGGTATATAAGGCCAGATGTGTGGCAGGAATGAGTTACTAGAAATGCCTAATACATATGGCTTTTAATAATGGAGTTATTTCTACTTTCAAAACCTAATGGTTACATTTTCTGAGTTTAAATCATAGTCATGAGCATCTATCATATGTCAGCTACAATTTCTATGCAAAGCACTAGAAAAAGAAATGAACAGGTCTGTGGTTCAAAGGCCTTCCCTTACAGTCTTACTGGGGCTACACTGTAATCAAGGCTTGCTTGCTCTTCAACACTACTAAATGTAGGGCAAAGAGTACATAAAGTGAAACTTGGTTCTCCCTCAAACTGCCAGTGGGTAGCCTAGAAGGCACAGACCATGACAGTGTAATATAATAAATACTAACAGAGATAATTAATACATGTGTTGTAATACACATATAAGGGCAATTAATCCTGCCAAAGGGCAAGAGGAAGCAGAAAGCAAGCCAAGTAGGCATGAGAATGCAAATGCGTAGCAAGCGAAGAAAGCTGGATGACCAGTTGGGAAGTGGTTTGAGAGACTAGCTGGTGGTCAGATGAGGAGGACTCTGAAAGGAAAGAAGAGTTGGGCATGGTAGCACGTGCCTATAATCCCAGCTACTCAGGAGGCTGAGGTGGGAGGACTGGGGTTGAGCTTAGGAGTTCAAGGCCAGCCTGGATAACATGGCAAGACCTTGTCTCTTAAGAAAAGCAATACATGGAAGGGGTATACGCTTGCTCCTAGAAGCTTGGTGTAAGAGAGCTTCTTTACTTCTCCGTGCTACCCTTTGAAGCACAGAATACCCACAGTTGACATGTGAGGGCCATCTAGAAACTGAGCTCAGGAAATGGAGCTTGAGAGAAGCAACTTGCTCAAGATTTCACATAACTAGTAAGAGGCAGAGCTGGAATCTCAAATCTGGTCTGATGGCAAAGACCATGCTATTTCCACTACTCCAGACTGCCTGGATAGCATCTTGGAGGAATCTGACTTTTATTCTGATGGAAATGAGAATTTGAGGGTTTTTAAAAGAACTAGTGTGGTTAAGCCTGCATTTTAGAAAGATAACTTCTGACAGCATTGTATGGAATGCTTTGAAATTCACAGGGAAACTAGTTAGAGAATTACTGTAAAAAAGTAGACAAGAAAAGATTTAAGAGTTTAGACTGGGATAATAATGACAGTAGAAGTAGAGAAGAAGGGATGAATATTCATTTAGGACTTTGAATTACTAAGACTCAGTGCCAGAAGTCCTAGCCAGAGCAACTAGGCAAGAGAAAGAAAGAAAAGGCATCCAAATAGGAAAGCTCAAACTATCTCTCTTTACTGACAATATGATTCTATACCTAGAAAACCCTAAAGACTCTGCCAAAAGGCTCCAGGAATCAAGAAACAACTTCACTAGAGTTTCGGGATGCCAAATCAATGTAGAAAGATCAGTAGTAGCATTTCTATACACCAATAACTTAGTTCAAGCTGAGAGTCAAACCAAGAACACAACCCACACAAAAAGATACCTAGGAATACATCTAACCACGAAGGTAAAAGATCTCTACAAGAACTACAAAACACTGCTGAAAAAAATCAAAGATGGCCAGGCTTGGTGGCTCATGCCTATAATCCCAGCACTTTGGGAGGCCGAGGCAGGCTGATCACAAGGTCAGGAGATCGAGACCATCCTGGCTAACGCAGTGAAACCCCGTCTCTACTAAAAAATACAAAAGAAAGTAGCCAGGCATGGTGGCGGGCGCCTGTAATCCCAGCTACTCGGGAGGCTGAGGCAGGAGAATCGCTTGAACCTGGGAGGCGGAGGTTGCAGTGAGCCAAGATCACACCACTGCACTCCAGCCTGGGTGACAGAGTGAGACTCCGTCTCAAAAAAAAAGAAAAAAGAAAAAAATCAAAGATGATACAAACAAATGGAAAAAGCATTCCATTCTCATGGTCTGAAACAATCAATATCATTAAAATGGCCATACTGACCAAAGCAGTCTATAGATTTAAGGCTATTCCTAGCAAACCACAATGTCATTTTTCACAGAATTAGAAAAAATTATTCTAAAATTCATATAGAACCAAAAAAAGAGCCCAAAATAGCCAAAGCAATCCTAAGGAAAAAAAAAGAAAAGGAAAAAACAAAGCCAGAGGCATCACATTACCTGACTTCAGACTATAAGGCTACAGAAAGCAAAACAGCATGGTACTGGTACAAAAACAGACATACAGACCAGTGGAACAGAATAGAGAACCCAGAAATAAAGCCTCATAACTACAGCCATCTGATATTCAACGAAGTTCACAAAAATAAACAGTGGTGAAAGGATTCCTTATTCAATAAATGGTGCTAGGATAGCTGGGTAGCCATATGCAGAAAATGAAACTGTACCCCTACCTTGCACCACATACAAAAATTAATTCAAGATGGATTAAAGATATAAATGTAAGACTTCGAACTATAAGAATCCTAGAAGAAAACCTAGGAAACACCATTCTGGACATCGGCCTTGGGGAAGAATTTGTGACTAAGTCCTCAAAAGCAATTGCAATGAAAACAAAAATTGACAAATGGGACCCATTTAAACTAAAGAGCTTCTGCACAGCAAAATAAACTATCAACAGAGTAAACAAACAACCTATAAAATGGGAGAAAATACTCACAAACTGCATCTGACAAAGGTCTAATGTCCAGAATCTATAAGGAACTTGATTCAACAAGCACAAAACAACCCCATTAAAAAGTGGGCAAAAGACATGAACAGATACCTTTCAAAAGAAGACACGCAAGCGGCCAACACACATGAAAAAATGCTCAATGGTAATCATCAAGAAACGCAAATCAAAACCACAATGAGATACCATCTCACACCGGTCAGAATGGCTACTAAAAAGCCAAAAAACAACAGATGCTGGTGAGATCTGGGAAGAAAAGGGAAACTTTTACACTGTTGTATATAAGTGAGAAAAGGGAACACTTATACACTGTTGGTGGGAATGTAAATTAGTTCAGCCACTATAGAAAGCAGTTTGGAGATTTCTCAAAGAACTTAAAACAGGACTACCATTCCACTCAGCAATCCCACTACTGAGCACGTAGCCAAAAGAAAATAAATCATTCTACCAAAAAGACACACGCACTCACATGTTCATCGCAGAACTATTCACAATAGCAAAGACATGGAATCAACCTAAGTGCCCATCAGCAATGGACTGGATAAAGAAAATATGGTACATATACACCATGGAATATTATGCAGCCATAAAAAAGAATGAAATCATGTCCTTTGCAGCAACATGGATGCAGCTGGAGGCCATTATCCTAAATAAATTAATGCAGGAACAGAAAATCAAATGCCACATGAACTCACTTAAAAGTGGGAGCTAAACACTGGGTACACATGGACATAAAGATGGCAGCAACAGACACGGAAGACTATTAGAGGGGGAAGAAGGGAGGGGGAAGGACGGAGGGGAGCAAGGGTTGAAAAACTAACTACTGGATACCACGCTCACTACCTGGGTGACAGGATCATCTGTACCCCAAACCTCAGCATCATGCAATATACTCATAAAACAAACCTTCACATGTACCCCCTGAATCTGAAAGTTGAAATTTCAAAAAATAAAAACTAAGACTCAGTGACCTACCCCACTGACCAGCAAAATGAAAGATTTCCAGCTTGCATGACTCCAAGTAGATGCTACTAATTAAAATAAGAAGAAAGAGGGAAAGAAGACAGAGAGGAGGCCAGAAGAGAAGAGAGCTTCTGAACATGAGTTTTCTTTGAGTCTATAAATCATTAGGAAATGAGACCCTGGACCAGACATGGTGGTCACGCCTATAATCCCAGCCCTTTGGGAGGCCAAGGCAGGAGGATCGCTGGAGGCCAGGAGTTTGAGACCAGCCTGGGCAAAATAACAAGACCCCATCTCTCCAAAAACAAACAAACAAAAAATAGCCGGGTACAGTGGCTCACGCCTGTAATCCCAGCACTTTGGGAGGCCAAGGCAGGTCGATCATCTGAGGTCAGGAGTTTGTGACCAGCCTGACCAATACGGTGAAACCCTGTCCTATTAAAAATACAAAAAAAATAGCCAGGCATGGTGGCAAACCCAGCCACTTAGGAGACTAAGGCAGAAGAATCGCTTGAACCAGGGAGGCAGAGGTTGCAGTAAGCAGAAATCACGCCATTGCACTGCAGCCTGGGCGGCAAGAGTGAAAATCTGTCTCAAAAAAAAAAAAAAAAAAAAAAAAAAATTAGCTGGGCATGGTGGCACACCTATAGTCACAGCTACTCAGGAGGCTGAGCTGGGAGGATTGCTTGAACCCAGGAGTTTGAGGTGACAGTGAGCTATGATCTCACCACTGTACTCTAGGCCTGGGCAACTGAATAAGACCTCATTTCTAAAAATAAAACAAAAGAAAGAAAGGAAATAAGACTCAAGAAATATCAGGAGAGTAGTGTGGGTTGGAAATAGAGAGCTGGGAAGCAAACAATACACGTTCACTGTAGTTGAAATCAAGAAAGTGGGCAAGATAGCCCAAAAAGCTTGAGAAAAGAGATGCACGCGGTAACTAAGTCAGAAAGAATTAGGAGGGAGTAGTGTGTGGGACTCAAGAGAGCAGGTGGTTTCATGAAATAACGAGAGGTTAAAAGCATTTAATTTGCTACTGAAAGGTTAAAGAGGATGGCCAGTGGCTTTAGAAATTAGGTGGCCACTGGTGACCTTTATAAGAGAAGTTCCTATAGTGGTGAGGTTAAAAAAAAAGAGAGAGAGAGAATTAAATAGGAAGTAAAGAACTATAGAGAGTGCAGATAAATTTGGTACTGATGGGAAAGAAAAATATTAGATGTTAGGTGAAAAACACTGAAAGCTGTAAAGCACATATTTTTATTTTAAGTTCCGGGGATACATGTGCAGAACGTGCAGGTTTGTTACGGAGGTATATATGTGCCACGGTGGTTTGCTGCACGTATCGACCCATCATCTAGGTTTTAAGCCTCATATGCATTAGGTATTTGTCCTAATGCTCTCCTTCCCCTTGCCCCTTACCCACAGACAGCCCCAGTGTGTGACGTTCCCCTCCCTGTGTCCATGAAGTACATTGATTTAAAAAAAAACAACACAGTAGTTTTCTCTCTTTAGTTTTTGAAGCTTTGCTACCATCAATAAAAGATATATTTGTGGCTGGGTGCAGTGGCTCACACCTGCAATTCTAGCACTTTGGGAGGCCAAGAAAGGAGGATCACTTGAGCCCAGGAATTCAAGACCAGCCTAGACAACATAGCAAAACCTTTTCTCTACCAAAAATAATAATAAAAATGTTTTTAAGAGATATATTTACATTACACAAAGTTTACTTGTTGAACTAATTGTGTTCCAAAAAGTCTATGTTTGAGAAAGCCTCAAGATTTAAAAAAGTCATACTATATACTATAATGTTTTGTGACTTGAAAAGGAAGAGAAATATATTTTCATTCAGGAGATGGCTGAATTAACATTTATAGTGTCTTTCAAAGGGGATGCTACAACTTTTCAATTTATTCAAGTTTGTAACTCTTGCTACAAACTGAGATTTAAATAGGTAAATCCCTTCCCTCTTCTGAGAGTAAGCAAAAATATTCCCACCAACTTCAAAATTGAATCAATCTTTTTATGTACTAGTTAATAGGATTCCAAAATTAAATAAATGAATATGAAAGTTCTACTGTCATTCGATTCCATGTGCAGCAGGAAAAAGAAGACAAGGAGACAGTGTAAATAAGAATAATGCTAAGTTACTATCCATCTCCAAAGTTCATTCTAACACAGACACACATACCTCCCATCACTCAGTAGGCTATACAGGAACCAAAAAGAACTGGCCTGATAGGAGATGTTTTGGGGAAAACTGATGATTTGGCAATGCTGCTGCTTTCCTGAGTTAATGTGGAATCACTCCTGATGACTACACTATTTTCCCCAATAACAGAATACTCAACTTTAACTTCTCAGTCTAATTACAATGACCACCTGTGGAATTCAAACTGCATGCTAATTATGACACAGAACTTTATGCCTCCATTCAAACATTATTCAGAATCATACATTATTAAAAGAGCTAAAGGTTAACATTCATGGATATTCACACCAACTATAATTCACAAAAGGCAGCTACACTGTAAACATTAACAATGCAGGTACGAAAGCTATTAAAACACTAACTATAATTTTAAAATAGGGATCCAAAGTGAATTTGAATCAAGATACATACAGTAGCTTAATAGTTCTCAAAACATATATTTAAAATTAAAAGGAGACTGAAGATAGTACACACAGAATTTTAAATATCTGGTATCTATATTTCATACTATCTCATTTCCCAAATAGTGTCTCAGATACTTCATTCAGATGCTTGGAGGTCATTTACATGTGCTAACAACTCTGCTCCTAGATTCTAATTATTTCACACACTAATATATGGTTTTTTGGGGGTTTTTTGTTTGTTTTTTGAGGCGGAGTCTCACTCTGTCGCCCAGGCTGAAGTGCAGTGGAGCGATCCTCCGCTCACTGCAACCTCTGCCTCCTGGGTTCAAGCGATTCTTCTGCCTCAGCCTCCTGAGCAGCTGGGACTACGTGCCACCACGCCCGACTAATTTCTGTATTTCTAGTAGAGATGGGGTTTCACCATATTGACCAGGCTGGTCTTGAACTCCTGACCTCGTGATCTGCCCACCTTGGCCTCCCAAAGGTGGCATGAGCCACGGCGCCCGGCCTGTTTTTTTGTTTGTTTGTTTGAGATGGAGTCTCGCTCTGTTAACTCTACTCCTAGATTCTAGTTATTTCACACACTAATACATGGTTTTTGTTTTTTTAAAGAAGATCAACACAATATGAAAGCATACAAATTCTGTGTGGGGTTGGCCACGGCAGGTTGTCTACAAAGTTATAACCTATACACCGGCTTTGTTTTATGTTTGATGGAAGTGTTTAAACATTATCAGCTTTTAAAAAAATTATTCTTCAGAAGCTTAACTTCGTACAAATTAATTTTGTTTCCTAATCTAATTAAACTATATTTTTGTGTTTAGTTCATAAAATTACAAGGACAAATTTCACTATAAAAACACACAAAACTAATTCTATCAGGATCAGAATAGGAAATTCACTTAAAATTCTCTAAAACACAAACTTTCAAAGCTAAAAAAAGAATGTGCCTGGGCACGGTGGCTCACACAGTGGCTCGAGCACTTTGGGAGGCCGAGGCGGGTGGATCACCTGAGGTCAGGAATTCAAGACCAGCCTGGCCAACATGGTGAAACCCTGTCTCTACTAAAAAATACAAAAATTAGCCGGGCATGGTGGCACGTGCCTGTAGTCCCAGCTACTTGGGAGGCTGAGGCAGGAGAATCGCTTGAACCCGGGAGGCGGAGGTTGTAGTGAGCCGAGATCGTGCCAATGCACTCCAGCCTGGGTGACAGAGTGAGACTCCGTCTCAAAAAAAAAAGAAGTAAAATAAATTTTAAAGAAAGAATTAATATAAAATTGATTCTATTTCAAGAACATAATAAAAATGTAGGCATAGATTAGACTTTTTTTACATATAAAATCAATTTAACTATATCTAGAAGTTTAAAATATTCTTTTACTGACTTTCACATAATAATAATAACACTTTAAATCAGACTCAAGTAGTTCTAAATTAGGTCAATCTTTAAGTGCTACTTACAATCCAGAAGGCAAATTACTAGCTGCAGTGATGCCAAAGAAATACTGCATAGCTTCGATGAGGAGAAAGTCAAATAAGGCTGACAAAACCCAGGAACCCAGCAAAAAGGACTACAAAATAAAACAGCAGAAAAATGATAGAGATGAGTCTCCTAAAAATAAACTAACATTTATTCAGCTAGAATCAGCTCAGAGGTGTGTATTCATATGTATGTGTGTGTGTGTGTATATATATTTGAAATTATTTGTTTTTATTAAAATAGACTTTAGAAAATGGGCGGGGTAAACCCATATTGCTCAAATGTATTAACATCCATAATTTTTAAGTATGTTGAAGATATATTTTTAACAAGTAAAACACAAACCACTAAGCAAAATAAATTATAATTTTATTAAAGTCAAAGTATTAAAATTTGTATTAGTGTTCACAACTAATACTACATATTATCATTATCACTATTATTATTATGCAAGTGTCTTACATTTTAAAATTTTCTTTGGTTAATGTCCATGTGCCTCAAATCAGATACAGAATAGTGTAATTAAAAAGATAACTGTAAATAACAACACCAAGTTTAACAAAATAAAATCCATTTAAACAAAATTTTTTTCTACAGCCTAAGTAGCAAAGACAAAATACATAAAAACTTACTGCAAATTTTCTGCTTCCATATCTTCTTTCAAATATCCTAAAATTATAAATAAGCAGACTACTGCAGAAAGTATCTTTCAAATCAAGGCAAATTATTCTTCCACATATCAACCTCCAAATCTAGATGGGGATTTAAAAAAGAACAATAAACAAGAGTAAAATTTGTTTGGGTCTCTTCCTTAGCAAATTTGTTATGTTTACACTGCCTATTTTTAATGTCCTAAACAAAATCATAATGCACACACCAAAGGAAAACTATATATGTATGTTCTCTGAGCTCAAGTCTCTCATAGTAAAAATTCCTCCCAACAGTGGCACGAAAGGTACTTGAATTTTTTTGTGCTTATAAGAAAACATATTCTCATTAAGATAACAGAAAACTGCCTATAAGAAATTTCAGGATCACGTTTAGTAAGATTTTTTAAAATTATATACGTAAGCTAGAATGAAAGGCTAACAAATGTTCATTTTTATGTTATTGAATAAGACAAAGTTGTAACTGAAAAACAACTTAGGTATAAACTCAAAAATATACATTTCTGAGCTTAATTTTAATCATCAACTTACTTCATAGCAACTATGCAAAGTAATTTATGGCAACTGCTGCTAAATATGACTAGGTTTGAAATATTAGTTTATTTAAATCATTGTTTCACCCAACTTCTGGCTGCATAAAAAACATATAAGGGGACATACACACACACACAAAAAAAAGAGCTACTCAAAGGCCTATTTTTGAGTCTGCTTAAACATTTTTCAGATTTTTAAAGATAATCCCAATGACATCTCAAACATCCTAATCTTATTTCCCCTTCACAATGACCTTATGAGATAGGTAAAACAAATATTAATTCCAACTTTTCTTTGTATTTTTATTGTGGTAAAACAGACATAAAAGTTAAAATTTTAACTATTGAGTATACAATTCAGTGGTATTAAGCAAATTCACAATATTGTACACCCATCACCACTATCTATTTCCACAACTCTTCATCATCCTAGACAGAAATGCCATGCTAACTTCCTGTTCCCTCTCCCCTTAGCCTCAGGAAACACTATTCTACTTAATGTCTCTATGAATTTGCTTATATTAGATACCTCATGTAAGTAAGATCATTTATTTGTCCTTTTGCATTTGCTCATTTCACTTTGCATAATATTTTCAAGGTTCATGGTAAAGCATGTATCAATCTCATTCTCATTTAGAGTTGAATAATATTCTATGGTATGTATACACCACATTTTGTTTATCCATGTATCTGTTAATAGACATTTGGGTTTCTGCCTTTTTGCTATTGTGAATAATGCTGCTGCGAACATTGGTAATAGTAACTCTTTTCTTTTTTTTTTTTTTTTTTTGAGACACGGTCTCGCTCTGTTGCCCAGGCTGTAGTGCAGTGATGTGATCACATCTCACTGCAGGCTCAACCCTCTGAGACTGAATCAATACTCGCAGCTCAGCCTCCTGAGTAGCTGGGACTACAGGTGTGCACCACCACACCCGTCTAATTTTTGTATTTTTTGTAGAGATGGTGTTTTGCCATGTTGCCCAGGCTGGTCTTGAACTCCTGGGCTCAAGCAATCCATCCACAAACGTTGGCCTCCCAAGGTGCTGAGATGACAGGTGTGAGCCACCACACCCAGCCAACTGTCTTAAGGAAAAAGAGGCACAGAGAAACTAAAGTTTGTAAAGTCATACAACCTGTGCTCTTGCCAACAGAAATAAGAATACAAATGAGAAGTCTGAGCATATCAACTGTCAAAACCTGTCACATATGTCTCTACTCCAAGCAAGACACCAGGCAGTCTTTGTCATGACTGTACTGGCCACCAGAGTTCATCTCACCTGCCAGCCCAGCTGAACTGGGATGGCTGCCTCTAAGGCTGTGCTGAGGCCATAGCTGGGATCAAGGAGAAACAGTACCGGAGTCACACTGAAACTTTAGGCAGCATATACCTCCATCAATATGATCAATGAGGCAGTACACGAGAGCACATAGGAAACTGCCAAAGACTTTACCAATGTCAGATGATGATGACTGTCATCTCCTCAGAACACCAGATTCAAAAACCATAAGAGGCAGCTCCAAGTCCTCTATCCCCACATTTAATATTACAACGAAAATACTCTACTCAGGGATAAGCTCTGAGAGCCACTAAGAAAATCTGAGGATTAAGGAAATTGAGAGTTTGTAATTTCTAAGATATAACAAACTGCATTTCCAGAACCCCATTTTTTCAGTTAATGAAAATAAAGCTGCTAGCTACAGTTTTAAATAATTTATGTGTTGCAAT
Source organism: Gorilla gorilla gorilla (assembly GCF_029281585.2). Taxonomy (NCBI): domain Eukaryota; kingdom Metazoa; phylum Chordata; class Mammalia; order Primates; family Hominidae; genus Gorilla; species Gorilla gorilla. The sequence continues at coordinate 113,952,508 of NC_073238.2, read as the reverse complement.
CATACTCAAGGACACAAAACTATGAGAGCTGGTATAAGAATAAACCACTGCATATTATTATACAGGTGAATGTCCCCTAAAGACTGATAACTGGCTACCGGCTTGCACTCAGCAAAGCACTGCTTCTGCAACTCAACCTAAAGAAAACTGACTGTACCTCTGCATTAACTGCCAAAATTTGGAGGTTCAGAACTTACAAAATAAAGCCCTTCATCAACTGAGCCCTCCCGTACTTCTCCAATCTAAGCCTGGGTTTGCCTCAAAGCATGCTTCCTGTACCACACTCCTAAGGGTCTGAAATTCATGTTACTTCCTGAAGTAAAATGCCCTTCCCTCTCTTCATTGCTAATTAACAGTCATCCCTTCTTTTGGACCAAACTGAAGGCTCACACCCCTAAGACTCTCCAGAGGTAGGCCCCCAATACTGGTCCCTATTTCCTTGATCGCCCCCCAAGGATGTCATGTACACCTATGACCTACAGAATCACGTTCTTATGTGTATGCGTGTGTTTAGATTTCCCAAGGCAGAACTGCAACTCCCATATCTCTCATGAATACACACTGAGAGCCTCTTAGGTGTTTTAAGTGTTAATCTGGATGTGGCTATTCCCATTCCTGGACAGAAGAGTGGTCCTCTTCCATCCAAGCAGGTCACCACCTTTAAAGCACAGATGCCCACAGAGTGGGCTTAGCCAAACGAACCAAATTAACTCCAGAAATTAGAAAGGTATCAACCCAAGGCCCGGGGGCCCTTACATTAGTGGTCCTCAAAGCCAACCATACACTAGAATCCCCTAGGGGTTGTTTTTAAATGTACAGCAATGCCCAGGCGCCACCACCAGACTCTGTGACTCAGTTGTTCTGGGGCGAGATACTGGGTTTATATAAATCTAGGTATAAATTATACCTTCACATAAGTATAGATATGGAGACAGACCTTTGAAGTTTTTTCAGGTGATTCTAATGTGTGTCCAGGGTTGAGAATAACTGCATTATAGCAACTGAAATAATACAGAAGCTACACTATCTTCTGACAAATCAGTAATATGGATAAATAACTAAAAGACCTGCACAGTAAGTTGGTGAAGCCAATCTGAGCAATGGTATTAATTATATTACTATGAAGAAAAGGTGTCAGTGTTCAAGAAATGGATTATTATGCTTAAAATGGGCTAACCAAGTGCTTAGCAAAGAAAGGGTAGCAGTCATATACCAGAATTTGCACGAACACTCCAATTCATAGACAAGAACCCAGCACTAGCATTTTCAACAAGATCAGTCCAGAAACCTTGAAAAGCACTTCTGCTCTTTCCCACAGCAGAAACTCAAGAGAAATTTCTTACTTCGTTTAACCACCACTGTAAAAGTTATCAAAAATTCATAATCTGATACAGCTGACAGAGCCTAGCTCCTCTAATCAAATATTCAAATTGAGACAAGCTTTTGGCAAAGCTAAGTATGCATACTGGGCATTAAAAAAAAGATTTAACATTGTTTTTAATTCCCTTGAAGTTATAAATTACACTTCTCTGAGTAAAAAGTGAAACTGAAAACAAATGTGCCTAATAAAAGGAAATATTGCCATTGCTTCATTATTATCTGTTTTGCTGAAAAATCAATAACTAGAAGTTACTTAATGAAATATTAATAATAAATATTTCTTACAAATTGGGGGCTTTGCGGGACTAACAGCAGGAAGAAAAAGCAAATCTAGAAAGAAAAAAAAAAACTGTCCGCTCTCCTCTCAGGGGCCAATGAGGCAGAGCTCACCTGGAAGTCGTTCTTGACTGCGTGAAGGTCATACACAAAGAGCTTCTGGCAGTGAGGCAGGAGGAGGGCTAGCAGGAGGGAGAGGGCACTGGGGACCAGCAGAAGGCTCTTCGACAGAGGCGCCTTGTCTGGAGGGAAAAAGGAAACCACTTTCAGAATGATTGTTCCTAAGATTTAAAAAACCACATGCGTGAAAAGCAAGAGAATTCACTTCTTTTAAATCAGAATGAAGACAAAGTCCAGAAACTCTGAAATTTGGTTCTAATATCCACTTTCAAAACATCGACCTGGGGATGTAAGTGATCAAAGGACACTGGAAACAAGCAGAATGCCCTAGCAGGGCTTCATTGCCAGTTGGCTCTTAAATGAGACCAAGTTTACAGCCAGAACTTCCATAGAACACCTTTCAGAAAATGGCTACCCAAGTGTAAAGAAATAGAGAAGTGTGTTTCTATCAAATCAGCCAGTTAGCTCCTGAGCATGCACAAAACTCATACATATATAAAAATACATTTTTAATTTCATTTTTTAATTGATATATATTAGGGAACACATTTTGGGAGTACATATGATAATCTGATACATTCATATAATCATATCCAGAGAGAGTCTCACTTTGTCACCCAAACTGGAGTGCAGTGGCGCAATCTCGGCTCACTGCAACCTCCACCTCCCAGGTTCAAGCGATTCTCCTGCCTCAGCCTCCTGAGTAGCTGGGATTACAGGCACGTGCCACCATGCCTGGCTAATTTTTGTATTCTTAGTAGAGACCATGTTTTGCCATGTTGGCCAGACTGGTCTCAAACTCCTGGGCTCAAGCGATCCTTCTGCCTTGGCCTCCCAAAGTGCTAGGATCACAGGCATGGGCCACGGCACCCAGCCCGGGTAATTATCTTAAATATCTCTCTTTTCTTTAGGCTCAATTATTCTCTTCTAGCTATTCTGAAATGTACGATAGATTAGTGTCAACTACAGACACGCTCCTGACCTACTGAACACTGTCTTATTTCTTCTAAGTGTATATTTGTACCCATTAATCAACCTCTTTTTATCCCCCTCTCCCTCCTACCCTTCCCAGCCTCTGATAACCACCAACCTACTCTCTGTCTTCATGAGATCCACTATTTTAGCTTCCACGTGTGAGAACATGCAATCTTTGTCTTTTTGTTCTTATTTCACTTACATGTCTTCTAGTTCCATCCATGTGGCTGCAAATGACAGGATTTCATTCTTTTTATAGCTGAATAATATTCCACTGTGTGTGTGTGTGTGTGTGTGTGTGTGTGTGTGTGTGTGTGTATACGCATAAAATTTTATTTATCTATCATCCATTTTTTTCCCATTCACTGGAAACTCAAAAGAGGGAACTAGTCAATAAAGATGAAAGTATACAACAAAGAAGGCCAGGCCTGATGGCTCACATCTGCATTGATGGACACTTCAGTTGATTCCACATTTTGGCTATTGTGAATAGTGCTGCAATAAGCATGGAAGTGCAGATATGTCTTTGAAATACTGATTTCCTTTCTTTTGAATATATATCCAGTAGTGGATCATATGGTAGTTTTATTTTTATTTTTTTTAAGAACCTCCATACTGTTTTCCATCGTGACTGTACTAATTTACATTCCCACCAACAGTGTACCAGGGTTCCCCTTTCTCCACATCCTGGCCAGCCTCTGTTTTGTTTGGTAGTTGTTGCCGTTTTTGAGACAGAGTTTTGCTCTTTCGCCCAGGCTGGAGTGAAGTGGTGCCATCTCGGCTCACTGCAACCTCTGCCCCCCGGGTTCAAGTGATTCTCCTGCCTCAGCCTACCAAGTACCTGGGATTACAGGCACCCACCACCATGCCCAGCTAATTTCTGTATTTTTAGTAGAGACGGGGTTTCACCATGTTGGCCAGGCTGGTCTTGAACTCCTGACCTCAGGTGATACCCACCTCGGCCTCCCAAAGTACTAGGATTACAGGCATGAGCCACCGTGCCCAGCAGCCAGCCTCTGTTATTCCTGTCTTTTTGATAAAAGCCATTCTAACTCGGGTGAAGTATCTCATTGTGGTTTTGATTTGCATTTCTCTGATGATCAATAATGTTGAGCACATTTTCATATGCCTGTTGGCCATTTGTCTGTCTTCTTTTGAGAATGTCTATTCAGATCTTTTGCCCACTTTTAAAATGGATTATTTGGGTTTTTGCTATTGAGTTGTTTGAGCTCCTTACAAATTCTGGTTACTAATCTCTTGTCAGATGGATTAATCTGCAAGTATTTTAAGTATTTTTCTCCCATTCTGTGGGTTATCTCTTTGTTGACTGTTTCTTTTGCTGTGCAACAGGAGCTTTTTGTTTGATTTAATCCCATCTGTCTATTTTTCCTTTGGCTGTCTGTGCTTTTGAGATCTTACACAAAAAGTCTTTGCCCAGACCAATGTCCTGGAGCATTTCTCCAACATTTTCTGCTAGTAGTTTCATAGTTTCAGGTCTTAGACTTAAGTCTTTAATCCATTTCGATTTGATTTTTATGTATAGTAAGAAATACGGGTCTTTCATTTTTCTGCATATGGTTAACCTGTTTTACCAGCACAATTTTTTTTGAGACAGGGTCTCACTCTATTGCCCAAGCTGGAGTCCAGCGGCATGATCACAGCTCACGGCAGCCTTGAACTCCTGGGCTCAAGTGATCCTCCCACCTCAGCCTCCCTAGTAGGTGGGACTACAGGCACAAGCCACCACACCTGGCTAATTTTTTTTTGGAGAGATAGTCTTGCCATGTTGATCAGGCTGGTCTCAAACTCCTAGCCTCAAGTGATCCTCTCGCCTCAGCCTCCCAAAGGGTTAGGATGATAGGCATGAGCCACTGCACCCGGCCCCAGCACAATTTTTTTGAAGGGACTGTCCTTTCTCCATTGTATGTTCTTGCCACCTTTTTTGGCTGCAAATGCATGGATTTGTATCTTGGTCTTCTAATCTGCTCCACTGGTCTATGTGTCTGTTTTTATGTGAGTATCCTGCTGATTTGGTTACTCTGTAGTATATTTTGAAGTCAGGTAGTGTGATACTTCACCTTGTTCTTTTTGCTCAGGATTGCTTTGGCTACTCAGAATCTTTTGTGTTTCCATATAAATTTTAGGATTTTTTTTTTCTATTTCTGTGAAGAATGTCATTGATATTGTGAGAGGATTGCATTGAATCTGTAAATTGCTTTGGGTAGTATTGCCATTTTAACAATACTAATTCTTCCAAACCATAAGCATGGAATACCCTTTCATTTTTTTATGTCCTCTTCAAGTTCTTTCACCAGTGTTTGATAGTTTTCCTTGCACATATATTGCACATCTTTGGTTAATTGATTCCTGGGTGTTTTGTTTTTAAAAAATTAAAAGAGGCTAAAAGTGTTAACACTGCTGACTGTAGTGGCCCCCTGAGATTTTCCACCATGAGTACAACTGGAGCCCAGGTCAGTTTTCCAGGAGAGACTAGTGTGACCTCTGCCTTGTACTAAAAGCAGTCACGCCCCTCTTCCTCCTTGATCTAGTCATTTACATATTAAGTATGACAGAATTATACTACTGAGGGTATATTAGAAACTATAAATGTCTTCTCTCTTCCCTCTGATATGAGAGAAAAAAAGAAGCAAATTATGTTTTCTTCTAGCTCACTTTTTTCCCCAATAGAACAAAATATCAGCTTTCACCTACTCAGGAACATTTCCTCCAAGTATGTCATTTAATCAAAATGCACACTATTGTGAGACATCTAGGTAGCCTCTTCTCTCCCTCTGGTCTTCCTTGGTTCCACCTTTGTGTTTTCATGCCTTCCTCTCTCATAGATCCTGAAAACAAGCCCCTGAAGCTACTTGCTGAGCTAATCCATGGGAAAGAACAAGAGCTATGAGAAGGGAAAGGACCTGGGGCCCGGAAGACTTGGCCTTGAACCTTCATTTTCACACTTACTGATGCTTGTCATTGGACACAGTATCTGACCTCTCTGAGCTTCAGTCACTTCATCTGACCTAATTCTCAGGGTTATGCTAAGAATGAAGTGAGGTAATGCATGTAGAAATGGCTAGCACAGGCAGGGCACAGTGGCTCACGCCTGTAATCCCAGCACTTTGGGAGGCTGAGGCGGGCGGATCACCTGAGGTCAGGAGTTTGAGACCAGCCTGGCCAACATGGCGAAACCCCGTCTCTACTAAAAATACAAAAAAATTAGCCGGGCGTGGTGGCAAGTGCCTATAATCCCACTTGGGAGGCTGAGGCGGGAGAATCACTTGAATCGCTTGAACCTGGAAAGTGGTGGTTGCAGTGAGCCGAGATTGTGCCACTGCACTCCAGCCTGGGCGACAGAGTGAGACTCCATCTCAAAAAAAAAAAAAAAAAAGAAACGGCTAGCACAATGTCCGGCCCATGATGGAGACTCAGAAAAATAAAGTGAATCTCAATCTAGGAAAACCGCTGAAATAACATGCTTTCCTTGGAAATAATTACTTTATATAATAACCCTGTACCTCCCTTTGTATGGGAGCTCTGTTTTCACTCTATTAAATCTTGCAACTGAAAATAATAATAATAATAATAAAATAATAACCCTGTAATATTCATAGTATCAAAAGACTAGTGTTGAGAACTCAAGTGGTACCAGCAGATTTGGTTACAAAAACATGGCTGAGATTTCCATCAAATAATGAAATACTTACGCTTCCTCAGGAACCAAAAACACTGCCTTTTTTTTTTCTCCCATCCTTTTACCGTGAAAAAGTTTACAATTAAGACTTACACTAGGGCTTACATAATGATAATGTTGATAATTCTGTCATTACTTTTCTATTTCTTAGCTGGCCTTCTGTCTTCATTCTCCTTGTATCTCGGTATCACTCGACACTCATGGATTTTTACTTAGTCAATGTGTCACAATCGGTTGCATTCTTTTTCCAACGTTCAGATGGTCCAGGTGGAAGCCCTCTGACCAGCTCCTTCGGCCTTTCAACCAGGGCCCTCAACGCCTGCTCTGGCTGCCCCACCTACCCACTCATCTTCCTTGCTTTAGGCTCACCTATACCCGCCCTGCCCAAAACCTAGAATTTCTCTAAGGATCCCTGTTAGGGAATGTTGGGAAATGGTCTTTAGAAACCAAATCTGAGGTCGGGTGCAGTGGCTCATGCCTATAATCCCAGCACTTTGGGAGACCGAGGGGAGCAGATCATGAGGTCAGGAGTTCAAGACCAGCCTGGCCAACATAGTGAAACCCTGTCTCTACTAAAAATACAAAAATTAGCTGGGCATGGTGGTGAGTGTCTGTAGTCCCAGCTACTTGGGAGGCTGAGGCAGGAGAATCACTTGAACCCGGGTAGTGGAGGTTGCAGTGAGCCGACATCACGCCACTGCACTCCAGCTGGGGCAACAGAGTAAGACTTCGTCTCAGAAAAAAAAAAAGAAAAGAAACCAAATCTGGGCATTAGATGTGCTCACTGTAATTTTTTGGGTCCCAATGCTTCTACCTCTTTCAGTAATCAGAGCTAGAAAATATATTTTTGAAATCATGATGCGTAATGATATTTCCAATTCAAATTTAACAATTTAACACTACAGTGCTATTTTTCTTTTCTTTTTTTGAGACAGGGTCTCCTTGTGTTGCCCAGGCTAGAGTGCAGTGGCGTGATCTCAGCTGACTGCAACCTCCACCTCCTAGGCTCAAGCAATCCTCCTGCCTCAGCCTCCCAAGTAGCTGGGATTACAGGGGCAAGGCCCCACGACCGGCCAGTTTTTTTTTTTTTTTTTTCGTTTTTTTTGTTTTTTTGTGTGTGTAGAGACAGGGTTTTGCCATGTGGCCCAGGCTGGTCTTGAACTCCTGAGCTCAAGCGATCTGCCCGCCTCGGCCTCCCAAAGTGCTGGGATTACAGCTGTGAGCCACCATGCCTGGCCTACAGTGCTTTTTCCTAAGCACTTGGCATTTCTGTCTTTTCTCTCTTAAATATTAATAGTTAGCTGCTTGCTTTATCCTAGGTTATACATAAAATTTTAATATTACAGTATCAGTATCATTACAAACAATAAACTACTTATTAAGCCCACTGGGCGAAGTTTAAGATACCTTTGAAGATTTTTTTCTTTTGGTCCTTAGAGTATGTGTGTGTGAATATATGTATATATATATCTCAACTAAGGATGGACACGGTCTTGTGTTCAAAAGCTACTTGAAATAATTATTTTCCCTAGTGGTTATAACACAGAGATTGGTTTATTTCTGTTTACATTCAATATTAAAGTTTGCTCCTTTCTCAGTTAAAATTTGTGAATATGTTAAATATTTACATTGTTCAAAAACCAAAACCAGGAAAAACAAAGGTTTACTTTCACTTCAGTTATTTATCTCCTCTATCCCATACCCCCAACCCACTCCCATAGATACACACTTCTAATAGTTTCTAGCTTAACTCCCAATTTTCTTTTTTAAAAAACAAGTAACACACATTAACCTATATAAATACACATGTAGACATGGTACAAAAATACACACACTGGCAGTTCCTCATTTCTGCATAGCTCTGATAGGCACAGACTTCAGTTACCATGATTTGGTAAAACAACACCAGCTCTTCAGTACATAGATCATTATGTCAGTAAGACGTGCATTATGATCAGCAACCAATCATGTATGTCACTTCTTTCTAAGTCTGTCAGTGACTGGTCACTGGGCAGCTGTTATTCCATTCATGCACAGACAGTAAAGTATGGAGTTGTGTTGCCTCATCTTCCAATGATAAATTCATGTGACATTTTACAAAAATAGATCATCAAAAGAGGGAACTAGTCAATAAACATGAAAGTATACAAAAAGAGAGCCAGGCGTGGTGGCTCACATCTATAATCCCAGCACTTTGGGAGGCCGAGACGGGTGGATCACTTAAGGTCAGGAGTTTCAGACCAGCCTGGTCAACATGGCGAAACCCCGTCTCTACTAAAAATATAAAAAGTAGCTGGGCGTGGTGGCACGCCTGTAGTCCCAGCTACTCGGGAGGCTGAGGTGGGAGACTCACTTGAACCCAGGAGACAGAGACTGCAGTGAGCCGAGATCACACCATTGTACTCCAGCCTGGACGACAGGGAGAAACTCCATCTCAAAAAAAAAAAAAAATGTATACAGCAAAGAAACAAAAAGTAATAGTGCTGGAAGTGAAATGTGAATCAAATGTTATCAGGTTATAAAAGAAATATCAAACCACAGGAATGTTGACACTGCCACCATTCAAGGTGGGCAGCTAGAGAAACTCAGTGAAGGTGAACTTATCAACAGGAAGGTGACTGTGATAGAATACTGGCTCCCCAAGGAGGTCCACGTCCTAATCCCCAGAACCTGTGACTATGTTGGGTTACACAGCAAGGGGGAGTTAAGGTTGCAGACAGAATTGAGGTTGCTAATCAGATGTCCTTGAGATGAGATTACCTAAGATATCCAGCTGGATTCTATGCAATCACAAGAGTCCTTTTTTTTTGAGATGGAGTCTCCCTCTGTCGCCCAGGCTGGAGTACAGTGGCACAATCTCGGCTCACTGCAAACTCCGCCTACCGGGTTTAGCGATTCTCCTGCCTCAGCCCCCCAAGTAGCTGGGACTACAGGCACGTGCCACCACATCGAGCTAATTTTTGTATTTTTAGTAGAAATGGGATTTCACCATATTGGCCAGGCTGGTCTCAGACTCCTGACCTCATGATCCACTCGCCTCGGCCTCCCAAAGTGCTAGGATTACAAGCGTGAGCCGCTGCGACCGGCCCACAAGAGTCCTTTTAAGTGCAAGAGGGAGGCAGGAGAGTAAGTTTCAGAGTGACAATGTGTAAGAAAGAGTCCACCAGTCACCCTTGGCTTCGAAGATAAAATTGGGTCATGAGTCAAGAAATGTGAGCTGCCTCAGAAAGCTACAAAAGGCGAAGAAACAGATTCCTTCTCAGAGCTTCCAAAAGAAATGCAGCCCTGCTGACACCTTGATTTTATCCCAGTGAGATCCATTTTGGACTTCTGGCCTCCAAACTGTAGAATAATAAATTTATTTTGTTTTATTTATTTATTTATTGAGGAGACAGAGTCTTGCTCTGTTGCCCAGGCTGGAGTGCAGTGGCGTGATCTCAGCTCACTGCAACCTCTGACGCCTCCCAGGTTCAAGCAATTCTCGTCCCTCAGCCTCCCAAGCAGCTGGGACTACAGGCGCTTGCCACCATGCCCAGCTCATGTTTTTGTATTTTTAGTAAAGACAGGGTTTTGCCATGTTGCCCAGGCTGGTCTCGAACTCCTGAGCTCAGGCAAATCTGCCCACCTCAGCCTCCCAAAGTGCTATGATTACAGGCATGAGCGACCGTGCCTGGCCATATTTCTTTTGTTTTAAACCACCACGTTTGTGATAATTTGTTAGAGAAGCAACAGTACACTAAAATAGTGATTATGATGTCCCTGAGGAAGTGATGCTGGCAAAAATCTATGTATTAAGGAAACTCTCAGGGATATTTTGTCACATTGAAAGCAGAGAGAATAAAATAATGGAAACTCAGCCAAACTCAGAAAGGTGTATGACAATTCACAAGGTTTAAGACAGATACTTCCAATAAGTTACACAACAGGAAGAAGGCAAACACTGTTCAAACTGCTCCTGGTAAGTTTCTTACAAAGAAATAAAACACTTTAATTCTCAATGTCGCTAAAGTTTTTAATAAATTACAGTATACTGTTTTACTATTTTTTCATTTCCCTATGCATTTATAACTATACATTTATAAGAGAAAGTCTAAAGTTTTAACAAAGCATTCTTTCAACAAAGATTTTTAAAAGTCACAGAACAATCCAAATTTTCCCCATTGATGATTAAAATAGCTTTGCCCAGTTTCAACTTGCACAGTCATTTTTACGGTCCTGCATCACCTTGCAAAGCAAGGACTATCTGTGTGTGTTTGTATATACTCTTTCCTAAAACAAGGCTGCAATGTGGTCACTTTGGTATGACCTTCAAGCTCAAATGACAAGTCACTGTCCCTGGTTGTCCAGACCTCCCTACATTCTGGGCCTCCTGCCTCTCCAGCACAACATCCATTGCTTTGTTCTCAGGAGCCTTTGCTGCAATCAAACTGCACAGCTCACTACCTCCTGAACATGTTGCTTTCTGTTTCAATGCCTTTGGAAAATTTTTCCAGACTTAAATCCCCAAATATCATCAATGCCTTCCTTATTAGCACAGATACTCCCTTATCTAAATCTTATGCAGCCTTCAAATTACAGTTGTTTCTACTTTCCTCCATCAGCCTGAGTGAACCATTTTAGCCTGAAGGGCTTTTCCCCCACTCTGCACCCTCGTTCCCACACACTACTATGAGCAGCCAGGGTTTGTACAGTTTTGCTATCCCAACCACAATAAAGATTCCTGAAGGGAGGCCACACGCCTCACTCTTCGCTACATCCACCATAAAGCCTAGCACCGTCCCTTGCACAGATGAAACGTCCAGATCATTAACAGCCAAGATCACAGAAAAGCCTCACTGATGGGGACATTCTCAGATTCTGTGAGGTGCACCTTCATCTTATTCATAAGAAATTCCCTGGGGGCGAATTTACCAGTTACAGTTGACACTGTGGTTATTGTACTTGTCTAAGCATATAAAAATAGCCCAACTATTTCCTCTCTGGTAAGGTCTTGTGAGCATCTAAACTAGAACCATTAGTAAAGTGGCTGCATACTTTCTTCATGACCAAAATGCAAACAAGGCTCCACGGAATCTAAAATCTAACCGAGTTCCTCATTACCTAGTAATTCAAAAGTAGAGGAGAGCACCATGACTATAAGCCTAACCAACCTAAATCCTTTCTTGAGCCATTTCAGCCTCAATTTTCCTCACCTGTAAAATGGAGACGAGAACCTACCTAAAAGTGTTACGAGAAGAAAATGAAATAAAAGAATAAATACAGGGGCCGGGCACAGTGGCTCATGCCTATAACCCCAGCACTTTGAGAGGCCAAGTCGGGCAGATCACTTGAGGTCAGGAGTTTGAGACTAGCCTGGCCAACATCGTGAAGCCCCGTCACTACTAAAAATACAAAAATTAGCCGGGCGTGGTGGGGTGGGGGGCGCCTGTAATCCCAGCTATTCAGGAGGCTGAGGCAGGAGAATCGCTTGAACCCAGGAGGCGGAGGTTGCAGTGAGCCGAGATTGTGCCATTGCACTCCAGCCTGGGCAACAAAGCGAGATTCCGTATCAAAAAAAAAAAAAAATGAATGAATATAGAGAATATTGCTCCTACCACCAGCACCATCACAACACCCCGGGCTTCCCCCACTAAAGGCAAGCTCCTTTGTGACTCTGACAGGACTGCAGACGGAGCAGGGGTGATGTAAGTGCAAGGGGCAGCTTGATCCATGTTTCCTTCAACTTGGGTTTCCACCTGTCCTTGTGCAATGGGCCCCGTCAGTCCTTCCTCTTCCTTGCCAGCTTCTGAGCAACTCAACATGACTCAAGAAAGTCACCCATCTGAGCTACAAGATTTCACCATAAATTCTTGGTCTCAAGTCTCAAGGTGACACTCTCCACTGACCAGCATTTCCACTGATTTTCTCTAGTATATCTGCTCTACAACTTCTTATCTCACACCATCTCTTCCTCTCTCCTCAAACCTCCCTAATTCACACTCCCAACTTGAATACCAAACTCCCAACACATGCACCAAATGAATAAATGAACGGTCTGCTTTGGTATTCTCAATCATTCTCTAAATGAGTAGGCATCCACGCTGTACCATGCATTATTCTAGGTCCTGAGGCACAGCAATAAACTGTGGACAAAGTCCCTAGCTTTGTGGTTTGGAGTCTAGACAGGACAGAAAAACAACAACAGACAAAACAAGGTAGATATACATTATGTCAGATGGAAATAAATCCTATGAGAAATGAACTAGGGAAAATAAAACCTGTGGCTTTGTTATTCACCACATATTTCCCGTCTCTTCCCAAACACATGGTAGGACTGCTCCCCACCCCCACTCCCAAATGAATGAGGCATGGCAATGTGACTTGCTCTGGCCAAGTAAATGAAAGCTATGTCACTTCCAGGAGGACCCTTTAAGAGCCAGGGAATCATTCTTGTTCTTTTCACCTGCCAATGTGCAAGATGGTTACCCTATCAGCCAGCTCCCGGGGCTGAGGACAGTGTGGAGTGGAACCCTCCTAGGTAACCTGCAGTGGAGATGGAACACCAGTGAGATGCAAGCCTTGTCTCGGGTTCCTGATATTTCAGAGTTGTTTGCTACTGCAGCATAACTGGGGAAGGAGGGGTGCCATCTTTTTTTGTTGTTTTTTTTTTTTTGAGATGGAGTTTCGCTCTTGTTGTCCAGGCTGGAGTGCAATGGCACAATCTCGGCTCATTGCAACCTCTGCCTCCTGGGTTCAAGCGATTCTCCTGTCTCAGCCTCCCGAGTAGCTGGGATTACAGGCATGCACCACCACAACTGGCTAATTTTGTATTTTTAGTAGAGACTGAGTTTCTCCATGTTGGTCAGGCTGGTCTTGAACTCCTGGCCTCAGGTGATCCACCCTCCTTGGCCTCCCAAAGTGCTGGGATTACAGGCATGAGCCACCGCGCCCAGCCAAGGGATGCCGTCTTATCCAACCTGGTTAGGGAAAACCTTCTTGTAATGTGGATTTGGGCAGAGACCTGAAGATGTAGGCCTTGCAGATATCTGAGGGAAGGGTGATTCTGGAGGAAAAAAAAGCAAGTACACATGCTCTGAGATGAAAACATGCTCAACATGATTAAGAGATGATGATAAGGCTGCCAACTGGCAAAAGCAGAATGAGCACAAGGCAGACAGGGAGGGAGCTAACGTCAAACAAGTGGTGATGAGGGGAATGGTCCAGAGCCCTACAGGCCATTATGAGGACTTTAACCTTTCCTCTGGATGTGACAGGGTGCTTTGGGGAGGTCTAAGTAGAGGAATAACATGATTGGACATGTTTTTGAATGATCACTTTGGTTGCTACATTGAGAAGAAATTACAGTAAGGCAACGGTGGAAGATAGTAAACCAGTTAGAAGGCTGTTAGGGAATCCAGGGAAGAAAGGAGGATGTTCAAACCAGCAGGGTGGAGGTGTAGATGAAGAGGGAGGTCGGAACTGGGATATGTTGTGAAGGTACTGCAGGCAGGATATGCTGACTAACTGGGTGCATGGGCAGATGGAGAAGTCAAGAATAAAATTAAGTTTTGATCTGGACAACTGGAAGAACTGTTGGCAGTTACTGAGATGGCCCTGACTAAGTTACTGACATGTTGTCTTTCTTACCTACAAGATCTGGGCCCATCTTGCAATATGCTCCCCCAAGCCTTCACCTGAGAGGTCTCTCTCTCCTCTCTACCAGTGCCACTCAAAATAACCAGTCTGCAAAGTGCTACCAGCTCACAGTGGGGTCAGAGTTTGTGCCAAATGTGAATCAACATACTGCCTCCTTCAGGGATGAAGTCCTGCTATGAAAACACATCAACTAAACATGTGCTGTGCTCAAATGTCACCTTATCCTTTGTCCTGCTTTTTTCATAGCACTTAACAGCGGATTTAATAGTGATCCATCAACTCTATGATTCAAACTGATACACCATTATTTTTAGTGCCACTAAAAAATAAACGCTGCCAAATATAATTCTAAGACGTCATCAATTACAAGGCACGTTCCAATTTTAGAATCATTAAAATGTGGGACCAAATGCATTTTAGAATCAAGGAAATATGTTTATTGGTCTATTGTCCATCCGCCCATCTTCAGTCTCCACTAGAACACAAGCTTACTTAGGGCAGCAGCTTTGTCTGGTACATTCCTTGTTGCAGCATCCCTCATGCCTCCAATAGGACCTGGCACATAAAGGCAGTCAAGAGTGTTTGTTAAACAAAAGGGGAGTGATGTGAAGGAGGTGCTCACATACTGGCGGGAGGAACCCAAGTGTCCACTGGCAGATGAATGGATAAACGGGTAAACAAAATGTGGCATACACATATAACGGAATTTAATTCAGCCTTAAAAAGGAAGGAAACTGGCACATGGAACAACATGCATGAACCTTGAGGACATTATGCTATGTGAAATAAGCTGGTCACAAAAAGATAAATATTATATGATTCCACTTATTTGCAGTACCTAGAGTAGTAAAATTCACAGAGGCAGAAAGTAGAAAAGTGGTTGCCAGAGGCAGGGTACAGTGGGCGGAGGAAGGGGGTAATGGGAAGTTGTTTAATGGATACAGAGTTTCATTTCTGCAAGATGAGAAGAGTTATAGACATCGGTTGCACAATATGAACGTACTTAATACTACTGGACTATACACAAAAATAGTTAAGATTGTACATTTTATATTGTGTACATTTTACCACAATTAAAAATTAAAACCAAATATAAGCAAATATTTACTGAACTAATTAACTGACCCTATTTACGCAGCCATTTTAATTCTGTCCAGGACCAAACAAACCCCTAAAAATACAGATCTGATAATTACCACTAAGTATCCCTCTCAAGATGAGCAAAAATCACATCTCAGAAACCTATGTGGAAAGCAATAATACACAAATATCCAAACAGTTGCACATCACAGGATAAGTATACAGTATCATTATAGACAACAAGATTCACTCATCAACTCAAGATTTGTACTTTTACTACGTAAAAATTTTAACTCAAAAACCTTTAAATAATTATTAAACTCTAGGTAATAACAATGCACATTTAAGTGTTTAGAGAAAATGTGACCATAATCTACTTTGAAATGCATTTTTAAAAATCATATGGTACTGATCAAATAAATAAAGGGATTGATATTTGCTAAAGCCAACATAGTAAAATGTTAATTGTGTAGAATCTAGGTGGTGGGTATATGGGTGTTCAGTGTACCCCTCTTTCTACTTTGTGGCATGTTTGAAATTTTTCATAATTAAAACATTGGGTGGGAGGTGCACAGTGAATCATAGAATCTGAGAGCTGAGAAAGGATTTCAATGAAGCAAAAATTAATAGAACTGAAATGGGACGTAGATAAATCCACAAATATAGTTGGAGAATTCAGCACTCTTCTCACAGTAATCGATAATACAAGCAAACAGAAAATCACTGTTATGGACTGAACGTTTCCTCCTAAAATTTGTATGTTGAAGCTCTATGTTGACTAAGTTTGGAGATAGGCCCTTTAAAGAGGTAATTAAGGTTAAGTGAGGTCATAAGGATAGATGGAGCCCTAATTCAATGTGACATGTCTTTATAAGAAAAGGGAGGGACCCAGGGATACTTGCACACACAAAGGAAAGACCATGTGATGACACAGCTAGAAGCCAGCAGGCTCCCGCAAGGCCCCAGGAGAAACCAAACCCGCCAAAACCCTGAGCTTGGACTTCTAGCTTCTGGGTCTGTAAGAAAATTAATTTCTGTTCCTTAAGCCACCCAGTCTGTGGTATTTTGTTATGGCAGCCCAAGCTGACGAGTAAAATCAGTAAGGATATACAAGACCTGAAAAACATTATCAACCAATTTGGCCTGATTGACATTTATAGAACACTCCACCCAACAACAGCAAGTTACACATTTTTTCAAGTGCATATGGAGCATTCACCAAAATAGACTATATTCTGGGCATAAAAGAGTCCTCAAAAAAATTTAAAGGAATTAAAATAATATAAAGCATGTTCCTTGGCCACAAAAAAATCAGAAGCCAACAGCAGAAAGATGGAAAATCCCCCAAATATGTGAAAACTCAACAACACATTTCTAAACAATATCTGGGTCAAAGAGGAAGTCACAAAGGAAATTAGAGTATATTTAAAATAGAATAAAAAAATGAAGCACAACCAAGCAAAATTTGTGGACTGCAGATAGAGCAATGCTTAGAGGGGAAAATGTAGCATAAAAATGCTTATATTAGGAAGAAAAAAGGTCTCACATAATGGTGTAGGTTACAATCTTAAAAAAAAAAAAAACAGAAAAAGAGAAAGAAGAGCAAATTAAAACCTAAGCAAGCAGATATAAAGAAATAATTAAGAGTAGAAATCAATGAAATGGAAAAACCAAACTATAATAGAGACAAATCAATGAAACTCAAAGCTGGTTCTTGAGATCAATAAAACTGATACACTTCTAGCAGAAATCATCAGGACAAAAACAGAGAAGACACAATTATCAGTATCAGGAATAAAGAGGAGGCATCACTACTGACCCCAGAGACATTAAAAGGATAGTAAGAAGTTGCACAACAATGTGAATGTACTTAATATCACTGAACTGTACACTTAAAAATAGTTAAAATAGTAAGTTTTATGTTATGTATTTCTTATCACTACTAAAATTTCTTATCACAACTAAATTTTTTTTTGAAAGGGAATGTTAGGAAATACTTTATGCCCATAAATTTGATAACTTAGATGAAACAGGCAAACTTCTTGGAAGACACAACCTACCAAAGCTCATTCAAGAAGAAATGGGTAACTTAAATAGTCCTACAGATATTATGAAATTGAATTTATAGTTAAAAGACTTCCAACAAAGAAAACTCCAAGTCTGATGGCTTCAGGGGAGAATTCTACCAAGCATTTAAATACCAATTCTATACAAACTCTGTTACAACACAGAAAAATAGAGAACACTTTCCAACTCATGTTATGAAGCCAGTGTTACACTGTTAGCAAAGCCACGCAAAGATATTAAAAGGCAAAAAATAGACCAATATACTTTATGAACGTATTAACAGATGCAAAATTCTCAACAAAACATCAGTAAATCAAACCTAGCATTATATAAAAAGAATACATCATGACCAAATAATGCTTATCCTGGGAATGCAAAGCAAATCAATGTAATTTACCATATCAACAAGTTAAAGTATACTATGAAACCATTCTCATCCTGCCCAATTACTGCTTATTCTATGAAACCAATTTGTCATCAATCCATAAGGCTAAACTGACCACTTACTGCTATGTAATTACCAATGGGCTACCCCTTTGATCTAACCTCAATTATTAATTACTAACATAACCAACTAGTAACTACTAATACCAACCAACATTTATTAAGCACTTAGGAAGTGGAAGTATTAGCATGACACTTTATGTGTGCTACTTTGCTCCTGCCACTCCCACTACAGGGCCTATGTGCCTGTTACTCTCTCTACCCAAAATGTTCTTCCCACGTCCAGCTTATTCTCACCATTGAGTCCTCATTTCTAAGAGCACCTCCTCAGAGTGGTCTTCCATCGTGATTTTTTGCTTTTGAGTGCATCATCCTGGTTAATTTACTCTGTGGCATTCTTTACTACTTGAAATTCTTTGTTTGCTTCTTTGTCCGTCTCCTTCATCAGAATGTAAACTCTATGAAGATAGGGTCCTAGTTGTCTTGCTCACTGCCATATCCCTATAGCCAGAATGCCACCACTTAGCACACAGTTGCCTTTCAGTAACTATGTGGTGAATGAATTACTTATATGGTTTAAACCTCAAAATAACCCTATGAGGCAGACATCACTCTTCTCAGATTTATACAGAAGACAAAACTGTGACTCAGAGAGTACATTACCTATCCATGACTAGAAAATGTCTTAGCCGGGGTTCCTCTAAGAGTAAAAGGTGAGACAAAGGCTTCCAGGCAGGGACTTTATTTTGGAATGTGATCCCAGGGAGCAGTAGTGAAGGACACAGGGAGCGAAACAGAGGAAGAGTCCAAAGAAGGGCACTGTCAAGTAGGCGATCACCATGAGTGACAGATGTTTCTGACAGGTGCTGGAACCTGCAGGACTTTCCGAGAAGCCTTGTGAATGTGTCTCAACTACCATCCCAGGTGGAACAGGGCAGCATTTTTATCCATCAGCTTCCATCCTCAATGGTCTAGAGTGGCCATAGAAAAGAAGCCCCATTGGAGGAACACAGAAATAGGAACAAAAAACCAGCTTACTCACCAAATGGGACTCTGTAGAAATAAAATAAAAGGTGAGGCTGAGTACACCGAAACAGTGCACAAGAAGAGGCTAGTGAGCAGCAGAACCAGAATTCAAGCTCTGATAATCCGGACTACAAACACAACTGACTACACTGCATTGCCATATAGTGCCACGGTTCAAACAAATTTTCACCTTCATGGTGGATTTCAAGTGAAAGACATACACAATCACAAACAGCACTAATAGAAATCAAAGTGGTGCCCTGTGTAACAAAAGTAAATGTAATTGTGAACGAAATATAAAAAGACTGCAGTTTGTGGAGGTTGCAACACAGATCCAAGAAATCCATTTCTAGGAATTTAGCCCAAAGTAATTATCATAAATGTGCACAAAGATTCTGCTACAAAAATGTTCATCACAGCACTGTTTATAATAGTGAAAAGACCAGAAACAATAGGAATATCTAATTGGGAAATGGGTAAATTATGTTCTATCCATAAAAATGGGATAATATTCAACATTAAGCAATAGGTTGTAGAAAAATATTTTGTACCTTGGAAAGATGTTCCTAAATAGTAAGTGCAAAATATTCTAGTGGTATTATTATACAAAAATAATATATAAATACTTTTTTTAAAAAAGCATCTACCAAAATATTAACAGAGATAATCTCTGGTCTGTTCATGGGAGATCTTAATTTTTTACAAAAAAAAAAATCTATTTTGACAATTAGAAAAAATAATTTGTAACTAGTTACTAATTCAAGAAAAAGATCCATATGGTGAATCCTTATGCACTGAGATGGGGCAAGTCACTAGTAATCTTCGGCCTCTCTGTGAGCAGAGCCAGGAAGTGGTTCATACACACAGAACCCAAGCAAAGATCAAACAGAAGGTTAAGAAAAAGTCACTTCTCTGCAGGAGATCCTTTTACCTTTGAAAACAGGGATGCTACAAATTTTGAGAATAACAGACAATGCATTAATCTAAAAGTAAAAATGCAAAATACCTCTCTGGCAAAGATAATATAAAAATATAAAGTTTAAGAATTCCTTTTGGGTCTGATTTCTCTTTGGTTTGACCTAAGTACATAGTCATTTCTTTGAGGCAATAAATACTAATCAGGCTTGGGTGACTATGTATTATCCTAAAATAAATATTACAGTATATGTGGATTATTTTATGCCAGGCACTGTGCTAATAAAAGCACTTTACATGTAATACCATCTCAGTGAATTACTATAAAAGCCCTGAAGCACGAATTAATTATCAGCATTCTCTAGGTGAAGAAATAAACTAAGAAAGGCTAAATAACTCACTGAAGGTCACAGCTAGTTAGTAGAGCGGCTGGGATTTGAACTTGGTTCTGCCTGACTATAAAGAAACCATTTCTTTCTAATATATAAGAAGGAAGTATGATAACTTTATATGCGTACTATTTTAATACTTAAGATATATCTTTTTGGTTCCACAAAACGTCAAGCACAGAATTATGACATGACCTAGCAATTCCACTCTGAGGAATATACCCAAGAAAACTGAAAACACAGGGGTTTTTTTTCCACAAAAACCTACATACAAATGTTCATAGTAGCATTATCATAACACAAAAAGTGGATACAAACCAATGTCCATGAACAAATGAACAAAATGTATATCCATACAATAGAATATTATTCAGTCATAAGAGGAACGGATCCTGATACATGCTACAACATAGATGAACCTCAAAAACATTATGCTAAGTGAAAAAAAGCCAGTCGTATAAAGTTACGTACTATATGACTCCACTTATATGAAATGTCCAGAATTTAAAAATCCATACAGACTGAAAGCAGATTAGTGTTTGTCAGGGACAGTTGGGAGAAGGTAATAGGGCATGACTGCTTAATACAGGGATGTCTAATCTTTTGGTTTCCCTGGGCCACACTGGAAAAGAAGAATTATCTTGGGCCACACATAAAGTACACTAACACTAACAATAGTTGATAAGCTTAAAAAAATTGAAAAAATCTCAGAATGTTTTAAGAAAGTTTACAAATTTGTGTTGGGCTGCATTCAAAGCTGTCTTGGGTCGTATATGGCCCATGGGCTGCAGGGTGGACAAGCCTGGCTTAATGGGCACTCCGTTTCTTTCTGGCGTGATAAAATGTTCTGCAATTAAATTGTGGTTGCTGTTAATTGTACAACAATGTAAATGTACTGGAAGTCAATAAGTGAACATTTTTAAATGGTTAAAATGGCCAATTTTACCTGAATAAAAATATGTATCTTTTGGGTACTGGAGACACTAACCACAGGCCTTGTAAAGCTTAGTCCTGTGGGCTGTTACAGAAGCATTCTAGCTGAAGACAGACAGGTAGGGGAGCAACCCAGAAACTCTGCCTGCCTCCACAAGTCACGCATGTAAAAATACACACATCAAAAAGCCCTGTATGGTTCACACCCTTGAGAGGAGGGGCCACCATATCCTACCACAACATTGGTTTTCCTATGTCTGACTACTTAACTATTTGGTAAACTTCTCAGGGTTCTCACAAGAATGGGGTGACTTGGTGTCTCATAAAGTAACTTTCTTATAAAGTTTTTCATCAGAAAGGAGCTAAACCAAAACTAAGGGCAGAAATCCACAAAATCACAGTAAACCCATGCCTTGCAAGAGACACCTTGCACTTCCACTATGATTTATTCCTCAAGTCTCTGGACTTCCTAAAAGAAAACTTAATGAAACTTAGATTCGGTGACCACGTTAAGGAGGAATGAGTGCCTCCTGGTGATCGTCTCAACAGAGACTGTCCAGGGATCAAAAGGTTCCAGGTTTATTTTTGTTACAGCTGTTTCCCTACAGTGTTTAGAAGTAAAACACTGGAAGCCATCCATCAATCAGCTCCTGTCCCTAATGCATTGAGGAGAATTCAATGACACTGGACACGTGCCACACTGACCGCTCCTCATACAGGTCCCCAAACAACCGGGCAGAGTGCCTGGCTCAGGACGGCAGCCAATAAACACTTGTTATCGAAGCAAGAGTTATACAGTTTATCAGGAAAATAAGCAGGAGAAAGTGCTAAGAAGTTTCCAGGAAAAAAAAAAAAAAGGTCAGGAAAGAGAAGGACTCACCCTCTAGATACAAAAAATGTGCTCCACATCTAAAATACTTAAACAGTGTGAATTAGAGGGGAGGAAAGAGTGAGCTGTAAAATTTACAATCCTAGTCCTGAAACAGCACCAAACACAGAGGCCTGCATGCCAGAGAAAAGTGTTTCAAATCTGCAAGTCAGCAAAGGCACTGGGCACCTAAATGTTCATTTTGGTCCCACCACTGTGGTGGCCACCAGTTGGGTTTATACTTCTTAGGGAGATTTCATACAAACATTAACACTATGATTAAATGTAAAAAGCAGTAATTACTAAAAGTACTAATTAGACAAGAAATATAATGAAATAACTTTAAAAGCCAAAAGAAGTTTAAAAAATTATGATTGTAACACACAAATATGGGATAAATCAGTTAACAGTTGGAATAACTCTAAATAAAGTAAATCAGGACGCTTACAGAAAGTTATGGACCACGTGATAAACTGTAAGAGAGAAGAAATAATACTTTTCAAGTGGGGAAATGTGTGGTTAGTGGCAAGAAAACGTGTTGTAAATTCAAGTGCCTACAGAGGCCAGGCAGGCAGTGAAATGGGGGAGTCGATGGCAAGAAGGTGGGCGCGAGCTCGGTGGACGCTGCCACCCACCTAACAACTCGGCCCTGAGGCTGCCAGATCATCCGCCTCAGGACATCACAGACACCTTGAATTTAGGTCTGAAATAAGCCAATTTTAAAGTGCTGGCAAGTAACTCTCCTCTCCAACCTGCCCCCCACAACCTCCACAGAGACCAAAGCAAACGCCTGGGGCCTGGAGAAGCACCGTGGGGTGGGCGCCCATCAGCGCAGCTGAGACACCAGAGGGCTGCATGCCAGGGCGAGCGCGGGTAACAGCTGGCCCCAAGCCAGGGTGCCTCCCTGTGTTCAAGGACCCAAGAAGTCGGACTCAACCAAACAGGGTGACAAGTAAGGCTGCCCAAGCTACAAAGATGGCGCTGGAACGTCCCCAGGCCACACAAGAGGGTCTGCCTCCACAGAGTTTCAGCATAGCCTACGTGGGTCTGGGCTGGAGAAAGAGGGCAGGCAGAACACACGCCTGCATGGTGGAGAAACCCAAGTCTGGTTTTTAAAGCTCTGATGAGCCACGGGACCTCTCCCTGGGAGAAAAGCGTAAGAGATCCGAGCAGAAAAACCCTTGCAAGTTTGGGCTTCTGAGTGGCCCTTCAGCACCTAATGGATGGAGGGACTGACTCTGCCAACATCTCCAGCCACTGACGCTGAGCAACGGCCTAGCTGAAGGGGGGAACAAGCCCCACTAAAACCCCAAACACTAAAATTAATTCGAAAACGAGGAAAGAGGCCAGGCGCCGTGGCTCACGCCTGTAATCCCAGCACTTTGGGAGGCCGAGGCAGGCAGATCACCCAAGGTCAGGTGTTCGAGACCAGCCTGGCCAACATGGTGAAACCCCATTTCTACTAAAAATACAAAAATTAGCCGGTCATGGTGGCAGGCGCCTGTAATCCCAGCTACTCGGGAGGCTGAGGCAGGAGAATCACTTGAACCCAAGAGGCAGAGTTTGCAGTGAGCCAAGATCGCACCACTGCACTCCAGCCTGGGGGACAAGGGCAAGACTTCGTCTCAAAAAAAAAAAAAAGAAAAGAAAAAAGAAAAGAGTCCATCAAAAACGACAAAACCAAGAAGACCACCAGGTAAAATTCCAGTCTAAGACAGCAGACCCAGGACACCTGTCCACGTTCCCGCCCTTCCACAGTTGTTTCAAAATAAAAGAACCCTCAAAACACCAGCGAAATGTGTCCTTTCAACTGAGTCCAGAGAAAGAATCAACAAATACCAAGACCTGGGGAGGAATATGAACAATCTTCGGGAGAATTTAGGGCATTTCTCAAACTGCAGGCATTACCACTACAGCACCAGTTTCTGCCTGCCCTGATCCTGTTATTTAATATTTTTCTTTAAATCACCTATGATTTACATAAATATTTTAAACGAAATTTGATATCACTACGGTAAATGGAAAACAAGTATTGCTTTCTCATTAATAGGTGGTAACTATAAAAATAAACACACTAGGCCGGGCACGGTGGCTCACACCTGTAATCCCAGCACTTTGGGAGGCCAAGGTGAGCGGATCACCTGAGTTCAGGAGTTCCAGACCAGCCTGGCCAACATGGTGAAAACCTGTTTCTACTAAAAATACAAAAATTAGCCAGGTGTGGTGGCGGGCATCTATAATCCTAGCTACTACTTCGGAGGCTGAGGAATGAGAACCCCTTGAACCAGGGAGGCAGAGGTTGCAGTGAGCCGAGATTGCACCACTGCGCTCCAGCTGAGGCGTCAGAGTGAGACTGTGTCTCAAAAATACATACACACACACACAAATATAGGTTGGTACAAAAGTAATTGCCATCTTACCTTTAATGGCAAAAACCGCAATTACTTTTGCACCAACCTATAACAAAACAAAGTTATTAAAGACTAATATTACTTCCTGCTCTTTTTGTTACAATAGGAAAATAGCCTTTATTAGAGAGGTCTTTCAGACTAGCACCACATCAAGATTTTCTCTTTGATCCGATCAGGAATAGCAAGAACTGAAAAGGGCAGTTTGAATCACGGTGCGACGAAGGAGTAGATGGTGGAATCTCACCATGGGTCTGATTAGCCCTTTCTCTCTGCCTTGCTTGAGCTTCAGCAGAACTCGAAATGGCTGGCGGTAAGGCTGGGAAGGACTCTGGAAAGGCCAAGACAAAGGCGGTTTCCCGCTCGCAGAGAGCCGGCTTGCAGTTCCCAGTGGGCTGTAT
Organism: Gorilla gorilla gorilla; assembly: GCF_029281585.2. Classification (NCBI taxonomy): domain Eukaryota; kingdom Metazoa; phylum Chordata; class Mammalia; order Primates; family Hominidae; genus Gorilla; species Gorilla gorilla. Next base: position 113,927,894 of record NC_073238.2, on the reverse strand, counting down.
TCATCAACACCTGAAATCCAGGACGATGGGTAACAGACATGTGGGTGCAACTGCCGCTGTGTACAGCACAGCCATCCTGGAGTACCTCACCGCAGAGGGACTTGAACTGGCAGGAAATGCATCAAAAGACTTAAAGGTAAAGTGTATATTACCCCTCGTCACTTGCAACTTGCTATTCGTGCAGATGAAGAATTGGATTCTCATCAAGGCTACAATTGCTGGTGGTGGTGTCATTCCACACATCCACAAATCTCTGATTGGGAAGAAAGGACAACAGAAGACTGTCTAATGGATGCCTGGATTCCTTGTTATCTCAGGACTCTAAATACCAGAACAGCTGTCCAGTGTTGGTGATGCCAGTGGACTGTATTTCTGTGAAAAACACAATTTTGTCTTTTTGTAATTCTATTTGGGCAAGTTGGAAGTTTAATTAGCTTTCCAACCAAATTTCTGCATTTGAGTCTTAACCATATTTAAGTGTTACTGTGGCTTCAAGGAAGCTATTGATTCTGAAGTAGTGGGCTTTGATTGAGTTGACTGTTTTTTAAAAACTGGATTTTAATTGTAATGCAGAAGTTATAGTAACAAACATTTGGTTTTGTACAGACATTATTTCCACTGTGGTGGATAAGCTCAATAAAGGTCATATCCCCCAAGAAAAAAAAAAAACAAAAAGAAAAGAACTGAAAAGGGAGTCATGACCTGACTTCTATTTCAATGATGTTTAATGCTGGGCTGACACCCTGTCTAAAATCATCTCCAGTGGTGCAAATGCCACCGAACAAGCATGACAGCAGTGAGGCCTCAAACCCTTCCCCAAACCCACAGTCTACAAACAGCCTTTCCACCACCATCCCAGTTGGAAAGAAATTTATTTATTCCCCCAAAATAAAATCCTAGAAACTCTCCAAAAAGGGTGGGGTGGGGGGGCAATCTGCTTAAGGAGAACAATGAGGGGGTTGGAGGTCTGCAAAAAAGTAGAAGAGAGCTTGGGGTAACTTCAAACTTCCAAACCAGATCACAGCACAGGTGACGGGGAACGGAAAAGGAGGGTAATAAGAAAGGCAGCTTCACTCAGGAGTAAAAGCCACAGAAAGCAATGAGCCACCCTTTGACGACTGCAGGGGGTTCTCACAGTCCTGCTTCCCCCACCACCACCTACTCCCCACCTCTGCAACCTATATGCAAACCAGCCTATTCATACGCCTTGCATACTAGAAGAGAACCTAGAGTCAGCCCTGCCATTTGAAGTTTGAGCCTCTTGAGGGAAAAGGCTGTACCCACAAACAAAGAGGAAACCCACACTAGGTACTTAGGAATCCAGTCATTCAGGACTGCACAAGAACGGCCAACCAAGATCCAGAAGTTCACCACTCGTGTCCTTACACGAAAAAAATTTACTCCAGGAGGGATTCCAGGAAAAAAAAAAAACAAAAAAAACCAAAGATGCCAAGGCAAAAAATGATACAAGATTGAAGAAACAGCAGGACAGGTTTTCTGACCTAGGTTCTAACCCTGGCTCTACAATAAATACACAATCAGGCCAGGTGCGGTGGCTCACGCCTGTAATCCCAGCACTTTGGGAGGATGAGGCAGGCAGATCACTTGAGGTTGGGAGTTCGAGACCAGCCTGGCCAACATGGTGAAACCCCATCTCTATTAAAAATACAAAAATTAGCCAGGTGTGGTGGTGCACACCTGTAATCCCAGCTACTAGAAGGCTGAGACAGGAGAATCGCTTGAACCTGGGAGGCAGAGCTTGCAGTGAGCTGAGATCACGCCACTACACTCCAGCCTGAGCGACAAAGCAAGACTCTTTCTACAATAAAATAAAATAAAATATTCTTATCCTTTGACTCAATAATTCAACATTTATGATTATTTCTTTAAAATGAAGTTAAAGATGCAATCAATAACTTAGTTACAAAGATGTTCTAAGTGTTTCTAACGGGAAAATACTGCAAAAAAAACTTATTTTAGTACGATAAAATGTTATAATCGACCGGGTGCAGTGACTAATGCCTGTAATCCCAGCACTCTGGGAGGCTGAGTCGTGCGGATCACCTGAGGTCAGAAGTTCAAGACCAGCCTGCCCAACATGGTAAAACCCTGTCTCTAAAAAAATACAAAAATTAGCAGGGCATGATGGCAGGTGCCTGTAATCCCAACTACTCGGGAGGCTGAGGCAGGAGAATCACTTGAACCCGGGAGGCAGCAGTTGCAGTAAGCCGAGATCACACCATTGCACTCCAGGCTGGACGACAGAGCAAGACCTTATCTCAAGAAAAACAAAAAAAAAGTTATGGATAGGGCGTGGTGGCTCATGCCTATAATCCCAGCAACTTGGGAGGCCAAGAAAGGCAGATCACCTGAGGTCAGGAGTTCGAGACCAGCCTGGCCCAAATGGCGAAATCCCATCTTAAACCAAAAAAAAAAAAAATTGAAAAAAAAAGTTATAATCATTCTAACTCATGTTTTTTAATATCTGAGATGTTGGAAGAACATCAAATGTGTATTTGAATGCCATTTCTGTATAAAATCAAATGTATAGGTATATGTATATGTATATACATGTGTCAGAAAAAAAAAGAATGCATAGATAAGCAGGTACACAGAAAAAGTCTAAAAGAATGACCACTAGACTACCAACAATGATTATGTGGGTGTGGGAATGATTATGTGGGACTAATCCCTTCTACACTACATAAAATATATGTATAATTTTTGAACTTTCTCAGCATGTTTCAGTTTTGTAATAAGGCAAAACAAAGATAATGGTAAAAGTTGGCTTTGAAGATTACTTAATGACATGGAGTGAATTCATTCAAGAAGAGTAAATGAAAAAAGCAGAATATGAAACTGTAGATAGGCTGACCTTTCCTTTAAAAATGTGTATTTATATGCACACATAAAGGAGAAAAAAATTTATACAATAGCAATATAGAAATAATGATCAAATCTGGGCAGTATAATGAAATGGAAATTTATGTTTTTTCCCTATATTTTATGTCCCCCAATAAATCTTAGAAACAGAGTTAATAAAGTCAAACAGATTGCTCTGTTGCAGGGCTGCAAAGGATCTTTGAAGTGTTAATCTGCATCGTCAATGTCAAAAAACAATATGGCCAACAACATTCCCAACCTAACTTGGCTACAGAACCCTTTCCAAAGATTAGTGTCATGCTCTTCCCATTGTATCACGTCCACTGAAGGGACTAAATTCTGGGAAATGACTGAAACAATGGCAATGTAACTTAGAAAGCCTTAGGGAAAAATCTGGGGGGAAAATCATGATTTAAATAAGGATTACTTTATAATTCTCATTTACACTCATAATTTAAATGAGGGTTAACACTTCAGGAGCTCCTCATAGTACCATTTCACAAAGCACACTTCAAAAATGCTAAATTATTGATGAGATATGCTTTAGCAAGTTTTGCTTATTAAAATGCTATAAAAATGCCAATTTTAAAATTGCTTGATGTAAGATAGGTTCCACCTATATTACTAAAACTGATATTGAGACAGGTTGAGAACAGAAAAAGTTGGAAAAGGAAGATGACTTGGTAAGGGAAGAGAAAAACAGAGGATACACAAATAAAAACAACTGTAGAGCACTAACTGCTACAAAAGATCCTAATCAGGACATAAAACATGTCTACCAAAGGTAAACTGGATCTTGGTTCTGATGTGGGGAGAGGCAGACTTGTGCACTGGCAGCCAGGAGAAGAAGCATGGTAGAACCCAGGAAGGAGGCTGCCATGGTCCCAAGGGGATGAGGGAAAAGCACACTGCCAGGACACAATGATGCAGTTTCCAATGACCGGGGCTCAAGCTCTACACTAACCTGAGCTACTAACATCACTCGCCTGAGACGATCCCAGTGGTTGGGAGACACACGGAGATAAACTTCTTTAAGGCTGAGAAGCAGTAGTGAGCAACACAGAACAGGGAGCCGGACCATCTGGGTTCAAATCCTAGACCTGCTCCTCAGTAGGAAAGTTACTTAAATGTCTGTGCCTCAGTTTCCTCATCTGCAAATAGGGAAGAGTAACTGTGCCTACCTAACAGGGCTGTTATGAGAATTAAGTGAGTCAATATAGGTAAACTGCTTAGAACAGTGCCTAACACGTAGTATTTTATCATTAAAACCAATAATAACTCACACTTATTAGTTGTTGATTGAAAAGGTATAAGAACCATATAGACGTGTAGCACCCTTGTTTAAATAATGATTCTTTTTCCCAGATGTTTGTCCTAACACTTAACAAGTCATATTGCCATTGCCATTTTCCACTAAAGGGACTAAATTTTCATTGTATGATACAGTAGAAAGTACAGGTTTTGGAAGCAGGCAAATCGGAGTCAAATCTCAGCTCTTCCACATACTACTAGCTATGTGGTCTTCGACCAATCATTTTCTGAGCGTGCAAAGACTTGTTTGTGGAGGGGAAAAATAACAACACCTATCCTCATAGGGCTACTGTGAATACGAAATGTAATAACTTAAGAAAAGCAATCTTTTCTCCCTTAAATTGCTGGTGGAGTTTAAATTGGTACTACCCTTTGAGATTGGAATTAGGCAGTACGTACTAAAAGTTATACGAGAATACACTTCATTTAACCTTCTTTCACTTCTATGAATATCTGAAAGTTAAGATGCTCTCGGCATTACTAAAATAAAAAAAAAAAAAGGAGGGGAGAAACAACCTAATTCTGCAGCATCCTAGGGGAACACTTATGACAAAGGGAAAAAGTGGGGCCCAGCATGGTGGCTCACACCTGTAATCCCAGCACTCTGGGAGGCCGAGGTGGGTGGATCACCTGAGGTCAAGAGTTCAAGACCAGCCTGGCCAACACGGTGAAACCCCGTCTCTACTAAAAGTATAAAAATAGGTCAGGCGTGGTGGCTCAAGCCTGTAATACCAGCAATTTAGGAGGCCAAGGCAGGCAGATCACCTGACGTCGGGAGTTCGAGACCAGCCTGACCAAAATGGAGAAACCCCGTCTCTACTAAAAACACAAAATTAGCCAGACGTGGTGGTGCATGCCTATAATCCCAGCTACTCAGGAGGCTGAGGCAGAAGAATCACTTGAATCCAGGAGGCAGAGGCTGCAGCAAGCCGAGATGGCACCATTGCACTCCAGCCTGGGCAACAAGAGCGAAACTCCATCTCAAAAAAAAAAAAAAAAAAGAAAAAGAAAAAAGCGGAGCACATACATGCTCATTATGATTACATTTTAAAAGATTCTGTTGGGTGGAAAAAAGGCAAGAAAATAGTATCGAGATAAATTTATTTTTACCTATTATTTAGATATTCATTTTTGTACTGGAAAAACAGCAGAAACACCAAAATATCAATAAATGCCATTTTATTTCTTCCTAGTGCTTTCCTACATTGCACTGAACTCCTTTCCTGCATCACAGAATTGTCTCTGATGAACACGTACTCATTTTATAACAAAGTCAGTTATTTCAAAACAAGAACATAAGTGTATAGAAAAAGAAAAGACGAATAAATTAAATGAAATGCTAGGACCGTTTTTTTTTCCTATTTTCCAAACTTCCTATAGTGTGGTTAACGTTACTTTTACGATGAAAAGAAACATTTTTTAAAAGCATCCGCTCTTAAGCTTGTTCCTCCCTAGTTAATGCCTAGCTTTCCTTTTTAGCTAAATTTGTTTTTTGTTTTGTTTTTTGAGACAGAGTCTCACACCCAGGCTGGAGTGCAATGGAATGGCATGATCTCGGCTCACTGCAACCTCCGCCTCCTGGGTTCAACTGATTCTCCCTGCCTCAGCCTCCCGAGTAGCTGGGATTACAGGTGCCAACCACCATGCCCGGTTAATTTTGTATTTTTAGTAGAGATGGGGTTTCACCATGTTGGCCAGGCTGGTCTCGAACTCCTGGCCTCAGATGATCCACCCGCCTTGGCCTCCCAAAATGCTGGGATTACAGGCATGAGCCACTATGCCCAGCCGCTAAAATTTATGAAGAGTATATTCCTTGGAAGTTTCAATAATACAGCCCCCAAAAACTTAAGACTGGTGGGGAAGAGTGTGTCCCCAAGAGTAAATGAGCTGTTCAGGTTTGGGCAACCTAGGCCTGGTTACAGCAGAAAAGTATAAACACTAAAGCGCGCCTTAAAGAAGAGAGCCAAACAGTTCCTGGCCCACAAATAGAAAACCAACCAAAACAAGATGATCAAACAGGAATTTCCACTAAGGTACCAAAAGAGAAGGGCTGCTGCCACCAAAGGGAGGCTCCATAGCAGAATGCAGAACATTCCAAGAGTGATTACAAGGCAGTCCCCTGATTCCCACAGTCCTCTCAGCCAGGTCAGGGCTACAGACAGTGGAATGTGAGGGTTCCCTCCCGTGAAGACAGGACAGGAGGAGGGGGCTTTGTGAAGTGAACCCTTGAGGGGCTGTGAGTACAGCCACACCTTCATACCAAGCTGAGGTAGGGGCTCGATGGCCTATTTCATGCGCTAAATCTGTGACCAGCAAGGGTACAGTGGATCTCCAACCTGGGAAATCTAGAGAGCTGGAAAAGCCGTGCTGAGCACTGGGACCCACGTGCACAGCCAGGGCAAGGAACATGCAGTCCCAGCCAGGCTGTGCGCGAGAGCCAGCAGAGGGCCTTAGGTTCAAACAACAGTGCCCCCAGGCAGGCCAAAAGGACTCCAGCAGGAGGAAACTATAGGGGGATCTAAGTTCCTAGGCGCTGAGGAGTCACCAAAATAAACTGGCCAAAATAAATTGACCAAAATAAAGATGCAAACCCCCAGGTCAAGGAGGCAGCAGGGATAGAAGTCGGGAGTCTCTGAAGAGCCCACTGAAGCACCTGCAGGACACAGGGTCGGCTTTAACTACGTGCGAGGCTCAGGGAGCCACAGAAGAACAATCTGAGAGCCTCACCTCTCCTTCCTCCTCCTATTCCACTCAATCCAGAACCTAGCGAAGTCAGACACAAGAAATCTGAGGGACAGAGAGGAGCCGAACGCACCAGAAGCCTGTCACACCGCTTTTTCGGACAGAGATGGTTGCCAACTACAAGTCTTAACTGGGAAAAAAAGGGGGGAAAGTCTTATCTTTGAATGAAGACTGAAGTGTTAATATATTGAACTGGACACTTTTAATTTTTAAATGGAGCCTACATTTCAAGACTTCTATCACCTAAGATCATCACCTTATGTGGCCTTTTACTTCCTATTGAATCCTGAGAACCTAGGAGACCGGCTGGCCCACAGGAGTGCTCAGTAAGTATCTGCTGAATCAGTTAATTAAAGCATAAAGGGTAAGTCACAAGGCCTGACAGCTTTTCATAAAAGCAAACAGCTCCCCAGCTGAGTGTATTTTAAAGACACAGTGAAGGTGGGGCATGGTGGCTCATGCCTGTAATCCCAAGACTTTGGGAGGCAGAGGAGGGCGGATCACCTGAGGTCAGGAGTTCAAGACCAGCCTGACCAACATGGAGAAACCCCATCTCTAACAAAAATACAAAATTAGCCAGGTGTGGTGGTACACGCCTGTAATCCCAGCTACTTGGGGGGCTGAGGCAGGAGAATTGCTCAAACCCAGGAGGCGGAGGCTGCAGTGAGCCAAGATCACGCCATTGCACTCCAGCCTGGGCAACAAGAGTGAAACTCCATCTCAAAAAAAAAAAAAAAAAGAGATGATGAGAGGCAAAAATAAAGATTTATTTGCATCATCTCCCACACACTGAATGCATACTTAAGAAAGAATGTCAGTAGGAACACGGTTTGCTCCTTCATGAGAACACAAAAAAAAGAGCCTCAGGAGTCAATGTTGGTGTCCATTTTAGCAGTATGCAGGGGACAGGGTATTCAGGTTCCGAAGGCAGGATCCTAAGCTGGAACAAAGGTGGAGAGTGCAGGCCTCAAATGACCCCACCAGTCCTGAGGGCACACCCAGCTCTACAGTGAGACAAATGTTCACACCACAGGCTGACACCAGTGGACCTTAGGCTCATCAAACTTCTCTAACTGCATCTGGCCCAAGGCTCCCTACCAAATGTTTTGGATCAAACAAGAGTTTCACTCAGAGTAGCTCAATGGTATAGCGGGACGGAAGCAGGCCACAATGAGCCCAGAACAGGGCCCCGCCATCGAAGAGTAGCAGACTAATTGCACAAGGCTAAAAAGTGAAGGGAGGTGAGAACAGGGAAAAAATAAGGGAAGATCACCTTTTAAGAGCTGGAAAGAAGGTGGTCAGCAGTTGGGAAGGTACATGATAGAGTTGTTGGATGGGTTATACTTTTGCATTTTTAAGAATAGGCTCAGAAGAAGGATCCAGTTAATACTACTTAAACCTGAGTAGTTACTATGGCAAAATTCTAGGAGCTCCACACATATTAACTTTTCTGATCCTCCTTCCCATCAAGAAAGCATCTGAAGTACAGGTAGTCTCACTTCCAGGCCTGTGTGCTACACCTCTATACTCTGCCCTCTCACCAAATAAGGATGCAACCCCCAGGTCAACGCAGCAGCAGGTAAAGACTCCCAACTCAGGGAGGGGTGCCACTAAGGCACCCGCAGGAGAAAGCATCAGCTGTAACCACGTGCCAGGCTCATTCCTGCAGGAGACAGAATGAAGGTAAAGAAAATGCAAGAGTGGTGCTAGAAAAGACAGGAAAGAAAGAGTTCAGAATCGGTGGAGGGTGGGCCTCAGGAGAAGGCTGCTTCATTCTTCTGGATTGGAGGAAAGGAACAAAGCTGAGTGTGGACAGAAACAAGTCAGAGAGAGGGAGCAGGAAGCGGAAGGAGCACCCAGGTGATGGCCCCGATTTTTTGGATAGGTAAAGAGTGAGATGGTGGGTGAAGAGATGGGGAGAAACTGAGAATAGCCTTGAGCCGAAGACAAAATGGAGGTAGCATAGGGAGATGACTGAATCCCAGAAACTTAGCTGAGAAATGAATACCAGAAACTTAGCTGAGAAACGGTGCCAAGGGCCCAGACTTGACCCCATAAATCAATGCAAAGTTAGGGTTTTGCTCGATGAGCACCACAGAACAGACGTGCCAGGTCTCCGAGAGTCTGGATGAGACCATGGCTCCAGTAATGAACTACAGGTTCCAGACTGGATATGAAGAAAGAGATGCCACAAATGGGCTGATACACTGGAGACAAGGAGGGATCAGAGGCTGGTGAGCATAGCCATGGTGGTGAGCAAAGCCAGGGAAGCGGCTGTGGGACGCGTGATTCCGTGGAAGAAGGCACATCCATCCAGTGGACTAGGGGAAGAGACGCAACTCCTCCTACAGAAGCCCCCAGCTCTGCCTACTTTCTGCCTCCTCTTTCTCTATCCATCCCTTACATGCTGGAATGGCCTGAAGGTCTGTCCTCAGCTTCCAACTGTCCCCCCACCTCTGGAGTCCTCACTCACACCCACAACCTAACTCTCACCTACTCATGTCCAATCCAGTCCAGCTCTGGATTTCCTTCCCCAAGTGTCCCGAGTACCTCTGACTGGACTCTGCAAACCCCTCAACACTGCACAGGTCCAAAGCTGAACTCATCTTCTCCCGAAATGAGCTCCTGCTTCTCTGCATTCCCTCTCTAGTGACTGGGAACGTTACCTATCCACCCAGCTGCCCAGGCGGTAAACCAGAGTCAGCTTCAACTCCTCCCTCTCTGCAGATCCAATCAGCTTTATTGACACAACCTACCAGAATACACATCGTTAGGATCCTTCTATCTTGAGAGCTTGTTTGGAGGTTCTAGCAGGGGAGCGCAGCTACTTGTATACCCTTGACCGAAGACCGGTCCTCCTCTATCGGGGATGGTCGTCCTCTTCGACTGAGCGCGCAGCTTCGGGAGGGACGCACATGGAGCAGTGAGGGAGGAAGGGGACACCCGCCTAGCCAGCCAGATCAGCCTAATCAACTCTGGCGATCAATGGGGTGACAGATGTCGCAGCCAGATCGCCCTCACATCCAAGAATCCTTCTATCTTCCATCTTCTCTCATCAGCGCACCAGACTCCATTCTCTCTGCCCTGCCTGTGGCTGCCCTCCTGCCTCCATCTCAATCTGTTTGTCCATTAAAATGTCCTGGGGTGGGGGGATGTGGAGACTTTAAAAATACACATTTCTTGAAACAAAAAATGACAGGTTTCTGACACTCATGCTAGCTCTTCTGAATCTGACCCTCTGGGGAGGAGACCCGGGAAGGTGTACATTCAGAAAACACCGTGATTGATTTTTTTGCAGCTGGGACAGGAGCAGCGTTTGACAACCACCGCTCCGTGACCAAGAGTAACCCCTCCTCTTCCCTCCTACAGCAATGAGAAGCATACCTGCCCTGGGCCCCGGATCCTCACCTCCTCACAACTCAGTCCTATCACTCATTCCTGTCTGTGTCTTCAACCACACCCCTCCCACTGGGTTTTTCCCAACACCTTTTAAACAAGCTAAGCCTCCTCTCCACTTATAGAAACTCCCCTGGCCGGGCACAGTGGCTCACGCCTATAATCCCAGCACTCTGCGAGGCCGAGGCGGGCGGATCACGAGGTCAGGAGATCAAGACCAACCTGGCCAACATGGTGAAACCCTGTCTCTAGCAAAAATACAAAAATTAGCCGGGTGTGGTATCACACACCTATAGTCCCTGCTACTCAGGATGCTGAGGCAGAAAAATTGCTTGAACCCAGGAGGCAGAGGTTGCAGTGAGCTGAGATCGCACCACTGCACTCCAGCCTGGCGACAGAGCAAGACTCCGTCGCAAAAAAAAAAAAAAAAAAAGAAACGAAACTCCCCCTTACACCTGCGGCCACCTCTAACCACAACTCACTCTCTTGATTCTCAGAACCGAGATCTTGAAAGCACTTTCCAAGCTCACTGTCTCCATTTATGTCCCACTCATTCCTCACTCATTCCTCAGCTAATTATAATCTCACTTCTCTCCCCCCAACTACTGGATGAGCTTTTCTGGAAAGGTTCTGGGGGGGCCTCTTTCTTTCCCACAGGTCGCGCTTCAGGCCCGTTTTGAAAATCTCTGCAGCGTGTAATGCCATCAGCCACTCTCCCCTGAAATCCTCTCCTCCCGGGTGTCCCCCTACTTCCTTGGCCATTCCTCAGTTTTCTTCCCTGGCACCTATTCTTCTCCCTCTTTAAAGTTTAAAATGTTCACAAGTTCTGTCCCTAGTTCTTGTCTCACCTTCCACTGTCCTCTGAAAGACTTCACCACACATCTCTTAGGAACTGCTCACTCCAGCCATAACCAACCCTAATTCATTGCTTCCTGCCTCTCTGCCAAGCCCTGTCCAGGCTCTGTCCCTCCCAGAGGCCTTCTCCACACTATGATGCCTGCCAAACTCTCAAAAGTCGCCCAAATATTGCTACATTGGGAAGTCTTCCTTAACTGTGCCTCCCCACAACCAGCCCACCCCCTGCAATAAACCCACAGCACTGAGCACAGACGTTCTTTTTTAAAAAGTTTTGCCCCAATAGACACTGAACTCCTTGAGGGTGGGAACTACACCTGGAAAATATTAGGCATGCAATTAATGTTGACTGAGTCCATCATTACACAGTAAACATACTGTGAGGTAAATAGGAGCTTATTAATAAATGCAGTGAATGATACACATATTACTCAACGTAGAGCTGAGTGACAGCATTGGTCTACAACAAGTAAGGAACCTAAAATAAGTCATGATCACTAATCCTATGCACTTTTACCCGGTCATAATTGCAGACAGCAATATAGTTTCAAGCACTTGAAACAGGCACGGCAGGGTGTTTTCAACTGCATTGTGTCTGAAACTGTATTGCTGTCCCCTTTCTTCAAAATGAAGAGTTTTCAACAAACTCTGATATGGCTTGCTCCTTCACACCATCTGGGCCTCAGCTCAATGTCACCTTCCCGGCTACCCTCCGTGACCATGCATGCTAAAGTGGTCCTCCACCATAACTTCGGTCTTTGCAGTTACCCTCTCATTGTCTTCATGTCACTTATCACTATGTGAATCATACTGACTTGTTAGCCTGTTTGATGCTGGTCTCCTTGATCCTGCTTATTACTTTATCCTCTGTATATCAACAGTGTGTGGCTGATATGGGTACTCAACAGACACTTGTTGAATGGATGAGAGAGAAAGGCAAGTTTAACACTAAAATACTATTATCTACTAACCACAAAACGTGGGAAACATGCAGGTGGTAGGAAATGGCAGGGATTTATCCCTGGAAAGGGACTGTTATTCACCACCCATGGGGGTAGGGCTAGGTACACGTATCATCCTTCTTTCAGATTCTTGCTCAGGATCAGAATTTTGATTTGCTAAAGGGTCCCTCAACTTATCTAAAGGAAATCATAGGCAGTGGCTCACGCCTGTAATCCCAGCACTTTTGGAGGACGAGGCGGGAGGATCACTTGAGGTCAGGAGCTCAAGACCAGCCTGGTCAACATGGCAAAACCCCGTCTCTACTAAAAATACAAAAATAGGCAGCTGTGATGGTGGGCACCTGTAATCCCAGCTACTTGGGAGGCTGAGGCGGGAGAATCGCTTGAACTCAGGAGGCGGAGGTTGCAGTGAGTGGAGATCCACCACTGCACTCCAGCCTGGGCGACAGTGAGACTCCATCTCAATAAATAAATAAATAAATAAATAAATAAATAAATAAATAAATAAAATAAAACAAAGGAAATCACTTCTCCCTCAGTGGGTAGCTTCTCCAGAGAAAAATGTTAAAGCTGACACACAGCCTTTTCTAATGACCAGTCCTGGAAAACTGTGCCTAAGCTCCGTCAGCACTGTAAGCACTGAGACCAGGACCTGTTCGTTGTTGCATTCCCAGCACCTAGCCCAGTTCATCGCCCAGAGGAGATGCCAAAAATGTTTGTAAAATGAGCATGTAAGACACAGCCTTCTGAGGAACGGCCATCCCAACAACTCTTACACTGCAGAAGCACTTAATTTTAGAAACAGTCCAAGACAGCTGCAGAGGGGCTCCAGACCTACGCCTCTCCCTGGGCAACAGTTTGGTTCCTAGAATTCAACACTCACCACCATGTGCCATAGATAACAAAATATTATCTTCCCCACAGTTGCCCTGTATCAAATTTGAATACACTTGGCCAATATAATCTCACGGCTAATACAGTACAGCAACCAATAAGATTTCTCTTGCCCTTTATTTTTTTTATATGCACTTTGGCCAGCAAGGATAGATCAAAATGCTAAAGAACAATTGAAATTGAAGAATTCCACCATTAATTTCATAACCACTAGTTCCTGGCTCACTGTGTGATCCCAGGAAAACCACATTGCCTTCTTGAACTGTCAGCTTCAGCTACAGTCCTAATGCTCTTTATCTAAAGGGTAGTTTGGGGAAGATTAGTTAGTAGTTGTAACATACTCTGGGACCAATCCATGAAAGATGCCATAAATCAAATTAATTATGAAACAAAGAAAATCATAAATATTGAAACCATTTCAAAACCTGAGAAGTTGAGAAGTGAGGAAGATTTACAATTACGCCTGTGGCACTGATACTAACTCACTGTCAGACTACAAGACGAGACACACATTCTCAGAAGATTCATGACATTCCCAACAGATCTTTTCTTTTTTTTTTTGAGATGGAGTCTCGCTTTGTCGCCCAGGCCGAAGTGCAGTGGCGCAATCTCGGCTCGCTGCAAGCTCCGCCTCCCGGGTTCACGCCATTCTCCTGCCTCAGCCTCCCGAGTAGCTGGGAATACAGGCACCCGCCACCACGCCCAGCTAATTTTTTGTGTTTTTAGTAGAGAGACGGGGTTTCACCGTGTTAGCCAGGATGGTCTCGATCTCCTGACCTCGTGATCCGCCCACCTCGGCCTCCCAAAGTGCTGGGATTACAGGCGTGAGCCACCGCGCCCGGCCAACAGATCTTTAATATTTGGAAATGTCAGATGTTTCTGTCCTCCAGCAGCATTAACTTCACATGGAGTATGAACAGTGACAAGCAATTGCAAAATTAGAGCTGTTCTCCGTTGCTGTACCCGTGCCTAACTGTTAACACGCAGTCTACCTTACCGAAAGTCAATTCCACACACTCAGTGAGAAAAGCCGTTTAACTGGCTGTAAAAATACTTCTCCGCCCCCTACCTGCTGACCACCGCTAACACGCCAGGAAAACAGCAACATCCAGCAGCACAGCTGCGCTCCCTCGCCACGACTTCCTAACTTCCCTCCACTTGAAAGCACTCTCATCAGTGTTTGTTTGTCTAAAAACTCTTCTTGGAGACTGAAGAAGAAACACATCCAAGTGAAACTGAGAGGTCAGCTTCCAAAGCGGAGGCTGAACTTTGCAAGTGGGGGCGGGGGGAGTCAGTTCGGTCCCCCGAGCCTAAAAGAATAGGGCAAGGTAAGGGGGACGGCCCCTTCCTTCAGCGCGACACACGCTCCGCAAAGGGCCTGGGGCTGGCCCACGAGAACACCAGGGCACCTGCCCACTTGCAGCGGCCCCAAGAGACTCCTGGGCAGCGCACCTGGGGATACCAGGTGGGGTCGGGGCGGGCGGCGGGGCTTTGTCCCCATTCGCCCCTCCAGGCCGAAATGGGGGCGGTTTCCGCTGACCCCCAAGACCGGGAACTAGCAGGGTTCGGACGCGGGTCTGGAGGGTTGGCCCCACCACCTCCGGCAAACCCGAGGGTCCCCGCTGCCTCAGCCTCCTCAAAGAGGTGCCTAGGGTGGCGTGTAGGGGGCAGCCAGGATGGCGGAGGCCGGTACTCACAGAGCCCACTGGAGCCGGTGCTGGTGAACATGGTCCCGCCGGGCTCGGAGCCCCAGAGGGCGCCGGGGGAGGGGAAGCTGAAGTGCAAGCCCCAGCGACCGCGCAGGCGCACTCCTGACGGAGCGACGAATCCGGCGCCGCGAGGCCACTCGCCGCTGACGAACGGCGCATGCGCAGTCAGGGGCGTGCGCCCCCTGGGTCAGCGCCCTCCTTCCTGCCAGGGAAGGGAAGTGCGTCCGTAGGGGAGGGCCCACCTCTCCAGGTTGAAACGATGGCGGTCAGAACCGCCTGAGGTAAAAACGGGTGGCACTGGGGAAGCGGAGGCTTAGCTCCCGAGAGCCTCACACTTGTGCTCAGTGCCGCCTCACCCCTGGTGGATCCGCGATGGCCGCGGATTCCCCTGGATTGCCGGCGCTGGGCAGGAGCGCCACCTCTAATCTCTCCCGAGACTGGACGCCCGGCGCCTTCCACGCGCGTTGTGTCTTTCCGGGCGGTCCCTCGAAGCTGGCTACCCCGCGTGCTGTTGACTGCAGTGGGATCTGATCACTCAGATGCGGATAGAGGGGTACGGGAGCCGGAGAGGTGGAACAGGTCCTTCCGGGTGCGGAGAGCTGGGCCGTCCAGCCGCCTCTTTGTTCCCGCGTGGGTCCCGCGCGGAATCCCCAACACCGGGGCCGAGTGTCGTGGTCCCTGGAGTCAGCACCCTGCCCTCCCCGCCGTGGTGGCGGGTGGCTGGGGGATCCCCGGCGCGGCGAGCCCGGCGGAGCGACCCTGCGCTTCTGCCCTGGCGAGCTTCCGGACTCAGGCCATTTAAATTTTTTTCCCCAGCAGAATGAAGTTACTCTTTGCCAAAGTCACGGTTTTTAAATGTGTGAGCCTGAAAACATATCATGCAGTCGTTTTAAAAAGTTTTTTTTTTAAGTTGATTTCGTGAAAGTAGAGAGTAAAAGAGTGGTTATTCTTGTACAGAGGAGAGTTACTGGGGGGGAAGATGGGGAGAGGTTGGTCAACAGACACAAAGTTATAGTTAGAAGGAATACGTTTTGGTATTCTCTTGCACATTTGGATGACTATACTCAACGATAATGTTAACTTCAAAATAGCTAGAAGAGAGGATTTTGAATATTCTCACCACAAAGAAATGACAAGTGTTTTGGTGATGGATGTGCTAATTACCCTGATTAGATGGTTGCACAATGTGTATATGTATGGAACCATCACACTGTACCCCAGAAATACATGCAATTATGTGAGAATGCATATTATGGGGAAAATTGACCACGCTACTCAGCTAAATGAAAGGGATAGGCTATGGAGTACTAAAAAAAAAAAAAAAGCATTTTCAGTGCTCATAAGTGCCAGCCAGTGTGCTAAATCTGTGATTCGTAGATCAACACAGTCCCTACCCTCAAAGAGAGGTTCCAGTGGGCCAAAATGTTAACACTTATTATAGAAGGCAAAAGTATGACTTTTATTTGCTTCTTTAGGCTTTATTCGTAAAGTTCATTTTCACAGTCTTTTTTTGTTCGTTTGTTTTGAGATGGAGTCTCACTCTCCCCAGCTGGAGTGCAGTGGCGCGATCTCGGCTCACTGATACCTCTGCCTCCCCGGTTCAAGCGGTTCTCCTGCCTCAGCCTCCCAAGTAGCTGGGACTGCAGGCACCTGACACCACCCTGGCTATTTTTTGTATTTTTAGTAGAGATGAGGTTTCACCATGTTGGTCAGGCTGGTCTCGAACTCCTGACCTCGTGATCCGCCCGCCTTGGCCTCCCAAAGTGTTGGGATTACAGGCGTGAGCCTCTGGGCCCAGCCCATTTTCACAGTCTTGAAGTACATTTTACATTTACGTTTAGGTTCGTTCGAGTTATTTTTCAGGAAAACGACAGTCAAAAGGTTTGCAGAAGCTGTTGATGGACTACACCCTGACCCATTAAGGGGATGCAAAGTCCAAAACTATTTTCATAATAATGCTAAGACATTAGTTTTATTTTCTACTCTCTCAAGTATATAGTGGAGTTTTCCATTGTACAGTTGGACCACTGTACAGAGCTACGTAACTGGATTTTCCACTGTACAGAGCTACATAACTGGATTTTCCAGTTGACTGATGCATAATGTTATGAAATCTTATGTGGGTAAAAGATCAATTTGAACCATAAAATACACCAGTAAACTTTAGTGTAACAGTCCAAAATGTTCATTCATATGGTTTCAGATTCCTCACTGCAATTAACCTTTAAGAAACTACCACTTGCTAAGTTATGGTATAGTATCAAAAAATAATGTATCACCTGAAAGGCTATTAAAATGCTTCCTTTTCCAACCATGGGGGTGTATCTAGGTGAAGCCAGGTTTTCCTCATATGCTTCAACCAAAGCAATGTATCCCAACAAACTGAAAGCAGAAGCATATATGAGGACCCAGCTGTTTTCTATTGAACCAGACATTAAAGACATTTGCCCGCCAGACATAGTGGCTTAGACCTGTAATTCCAGCACTTTGGGAGGCTGAGGCGGACGGTTCACTTGAGGTCAAGAGTTTGAGACCAGCCTAGCCAACATGGCGAAACCCTGTCTCTACAAAAAGTACAAAAAATAGCTGGGTGTGGTGGTGCACACCTGAAGTTCCAGCTTCTCAGGAAGCTGAAGCATGAGAATCGCTTGAACCCAAAGGCAGAGGTTGCAGTGAGCCAAGGTTGTGCCACTGCACTCCAACCTGGGGGACAGAGAGAGACCCCATCTCAAAATAAATACATACATACATACATACGTGCATGCATTTGCCAAAATGTTAAACCATGCTATTCCAATATTTTTTTGCTTGGGACAGTATAGTAATTTTGCTTTAAAAAGTGTTAGATATGTTAATATGTAACGGGTATTTTTTTAATGAACTTCATATATATCTTTTACATTTCTCAGTTTCAATTTCTACTATGGTAAATACTTATAGATATAAAGCCACATAAACTAAAGATCTGTAGTTCTTAATAATTTCTAAGAATAAAGGGATTCCAAAAAGTTTGAGAACCGAAATTAAAAAGTGCTTTAAAGCTTAAAATCATAAACCCTTCACTTACGTTCAATTCTATAAACATTCTTTGCAACTAAATGCAAGATGGTATGGCATCCAGACTCTCCTCATAAGTATCTGCAGTGATCCATACCTTGATTGTACATCTACTCTGCATCCTGAGGACCTGAACATGCTAACTGGTGGCTGCAGATTTGTCTTCTAAGGAGCAAGTGTGGTCTGTGGACAGGCAGCTTCAGCCTCACCTGGGATTTTGTTTGCACTAGAAAGTGCCAAGCCCTACCCTAGACCTATTAAAGCAGAACTGGCGTTTAACAAGACACCCCAGGTAATTTGTGTGCACCTTAAAGTCTGAGATGCAGTAGTGTAGTGATTCGCAGGGGACAATTTTGACCTCCAGGGGACAATATCTGGAGACATTTTTGGGTGTCACAACGTGCTGGGGAGAGGGTGCTACTGGCATCTAATGGGCTGAGGCCAAGGGTGCTGCTAAACATCCAGCGATACCAGGCCAACCTCCCCCCTCCTCCTGCCCACAGTAAAGAATTACCCCACCTGGATTGTCAGTAGTGCAGAGGTAGAGGAAACCCTACACCTGTGAAACTCATCTGACCTTTACTATGAATTCCTGGATCTGCTGGTGCATATCATTTCTGTTGCCCTGGCTGACATTTCCACCTTTTCTCTTTTCTAGATTTTATTACAAGAACTCAGTCTGTTGGTCTCTAGGAATCACCTATTGCCTTACTATGTTTTGTTGAACCTCTTTTTGAATCTGCTTTCTACATTGGGGAAATAGGTATATGTTTGTAAACCTTAAAAGCTATGTATGCTGTAAGGAAATCACCAGACACGTGGATAAGCTTTGCAGAGGTGAAGGGCTGTCTCCACCAGAGAGACCCAGAAGGAGTCAGGGTAAGCCTGACTCATCATGAGATCAGGTATCCCCAATCCACAGCGGACTTCCACAGTTCACCTTCCTAGGTAACCGCTCTGCCTTCCCAGGTAAAGTAGGAATAATATCAGAACTTACAGTATATTTTGAGGTCAAATTTGTAGAATTTAGTGATTTCATTTTTATTATTACTCAACCTTTTATTTACAACCAAATTAATAAGGCTACTTACACATAACAGTGTGTGGACATACACATTAAGAGAATCATTTGCTGCCTAGCACTCCTACCTAGGTACTTTAAGAACATCATTGAGTGGATACTCCCTCTGCTGGGTAAAATACTTTGCCACAATATTAGCTGAAATGATACCTCTTCCAGACTGTAATGGCAGAAGTAGTTATCCCCTCTTTTGTGCTGTCATCACACTTCATGCATGCCTACTTTATAATACTTATGCCATTGTCTCTGTTATTGGGTTTCTGTCTTCTACTGTGAAAGGGTGAGCCCATAAAAAACAGGGAATGTGTCTTTCAAAATGTTGTATCCTGCTCATTCTGATGTGAAGCCATTGTCCTCCTTCAATAAAATAAAACAGCATTTCTGAGGTCTTAGCATCAGGAAAATCTCCAGGTGGGTAAGGTTAAAGAAAAAATTATTCATGACACTTGTTCAATGTGGTGCAATAGTCTGTTCTCACACTGCTATAAATACCCAAGACTGGGTAATTTTTTTATTGATTTATTTTTTAATTAATTTTTTTTTTTTTTTTGAGTCGGAGTCTCGCTCTGTCGCCCAGGCTGGAGTGCAGTGGCGCAATCTCGGCTCACTGCAAGCTCCGCCTCGCAGGTTCACGCCATTCTCCTGCCTCAGCCTCCCGAGTAGCTGGGACTACAGGCGCCTGCCATGACGCTCGGCTAATTTTTTTTGGTATTTTTTAGTAGAGACGGTGTTTCACCATGTTAGCCAGGATGGTCTCGATCTCCTGACCTCATGATCCACCCGCCTCGGCCTCCCAAAGTGCTGGGATTACAGGTGTGAGCCACCGCGCCCGGCCTATTTTTTATTTTTTTGAGATGGAGTCTCACTCTTGTTGCCCAGGCTGGAGTGCACTGGCGCTATCTCGGCTCACTGCAACCTCCGCCTTCCGGGTTCAAGTGATTCTCTTGCCTCAGCCTCCCTAGTAACTGGGATTACAGGCGCCCGCCACCACATCCGGCTAATTTTGTATTTTTTGTAGAGACAGGGTTTCACTATTTTGACCAGGCTGGTCTCGAACTCTTGACCTCAGGTGATCCACCCGCCTCGGCCCCCCAAAGTGCTGGGATTACAGATGTGAGCCACCACACCCGGCCAAGACTGGGTAATTTATAAAGGAAAGAGTTTTAATTGACTCACAGTTCCACATGGCTGCAGAGGCCTGAGGAAACTTATAACCATGGCAGAAGGGGAAGCAAACACGTCCTTCACAAGGTGTCAGGAGAGAGAAGTGCCGAGTGAAGGGGGAAGAGCCCCTTGTAAAACCATCAGATCTCATGAGAACTCACTATCATGGGAACAACATGGTTGTTCCCATGCTCCAGTCACCTGCCACCAGGTCTCTCCCTAGACACCTCGGGATTACATTTCAAGATGAGATTTGGGCGAGGACACAGCCAAACCATATCAGATGGTAAAGCAGACTTTATTCCAGGGGGCCATGGTGATAGGTAGAGGGGCACTGCAGGGCCTTGCAGTGGGGAGAAATTGAACTCAACACCAACCCTACCAAGGACATGTGGGGATTTATAATCAAGGAGCAGGGTGGAAAGCAGCGCATGGAAAATTACTAAGAGGAAGCCCCAGGGATAAGGGGGTTTCTGTCTAAACAGACCTGATAGGATTCCTGCTGAAGGCAGGCCAGGGAGATCGGATAACAAGGGTGGTCAGCCAAGAGTAGAGGCTTTTCACTAGAGCCACTTAGCAGGATTCTTGCTCACACTGGGCTCTGCAAGGACAGAGAGAAAAGCCCAAGACTGGGCCTAGTCAAGCAGAGGACTCAGAGAAGCCTGACTGGAGTTTTGGTCAAAGGACAGAGTCTTTTTCAGGCAGGAGGGAAGATGGTTGGCCAAGCATCCCGAACAACCACCTTCCCCTTGCTTTCACCTGCCTTTAGTACAGTGCTCCTTCTGAATAGCTGAGATAGACTGAAATTCTTCCTAAAAATTACTAAGTAGTGGAGAAGGCCGAAAACAACAAACAATCACAAACTTCCAAAGTATCGAGCTATGTACAAACGGTATCTCCTGTCCCCCCAGCATAGAGCTGATATCCTGTTCCACTTTGTGGCTGAGAAGTCCATCTCCGAATCTCCAGAGATTCTCGGCAGCAGCCTTCTGGGGAAATCAGTAGATAATCACTAGGGTTGGTGGTCAATCCTTGGATAAAATAGGCTTCAGATGCACTTTGCACTGCTTCAAATCCACTTTCAACATATAATACATATAAACTAATACTTACTGGAAAACAGGGCTGGGCACAGTGGCTAACACCTGTAATCCCACAGTTTTGGAGGCTGAGGTAGGAGGATCCCTTGAGGCCAGGAGTTTGAGACCAGCCTGGGAATCATAGGAAGGCCTCACCTCTACAAATAAAAAATTTTAAAAACTGACCGGGCATGGTTGTGTGCACCTGTAGTCTCAGCTACTTGGGTGGCTGAGGCAGGAGGATTGCTTGAGCCCAGGAATTCAAAGCTGCAGTGAGCCATAATCACACCACTGCACTCCAACCTGGGCATAGAGTGAGACCCCCTTCTCTAAGAAAAAGATAAAAAAGAAAGAAAGTGGGTCTGGAATCTTTGAAAAGAGTAGTTAAATCTTTTCAATGATCCAGTAGTGTTCACTTTGGATGTTTACTCAGCAGGGAGTAGCTTGGAAATTCATAGGGTATTTTTGGTTGTCGACAATGAATTGGGAGATATCACATGAGGTCCAATAGTGGCAGACAATGCTGCACAAAAACCAGATTGTTCTCGATTCTAACCACCTTTGACTATCTTGCCACATGCTTATTATGTGGGTGAAAAGCCTGTTTGTATTCTTTCAGGTCTGGAGCCTATTCCATTTCACATGTTGCTCTGGTCTGAATGCTTGTGTCCCTCAGAATGCATATGTTGAAAGGGAACCCACAGTACAGTGGTGCTGGTAGGTGGGTCATCTGGAAGGTGATTAGGTCATGAGGACAGAGCTCTCATGAACAGGATCAGTGTCCTTATAAAAGAGGCCTGAGGGCACTTGTTCTGCGCTCCCACCATGTGAAGGCACAACTGGAAACAAAGAGCCAGCCCTCATCAGACACTGACTTTGCTGGTACCTTGATCTTGGACTTCCCAGCCTCCAGAACTGTGGGATATATACATATATATATTTAGACAGGGTCTCGCTCCGTCACCTAGGCTGGAATGCAGGGGCATGATCATGGTTCACTGCAGCCCGACCTGCTGGGCTCAAGCAATCCTCATGCCTCAGCCTCCCAAGTAGCTGGGACTACAGGGTGCATGCTCCCACACCCAGCTAATTATCTTATTAGTTGTAGAGACAGGGTCTCACTATGTTGCCCACGCTGGTCTCAAACTCCTGAGCTTAGTGATCCTCCTGCTGAGGCCCCCCAGAGTGCTGGGATTAAAGCCTGGGACTACAGGCGTGAGCCACCGTGCCCAGCTTTGCCCTCCTTTAAAATGGGAGCTGTGTTATTTATTATAGTATTTCCAGCTGCATATTTGGGTGAAAAGGATTTCAGTGCAGTGGAACAATTACTGCAAAGTAACAAAATGTAACAGAACATTTGAGATACTTTTTAAAAGAATTAGAACTTCATTAAACTTCATCACTCAGATTCTTAAAAATATTTCATATTATTGCCATCTGTTTCAATTTCGGTCTCTCCAAAAGCAGACTCTGAGACAAAAGTTTCAGATACAAGTAGGAGATTCTCCTGGGGGTTATAAGCCCCTGGGCACTTTCAGCCTGCTCTATGCATGGGCCAAGCACACCCCTGTATCCAGAGAAAGCCCTCAGGCAGAGAGACATGGGTGCTTATATGAGAATTGCCACTGAAGCGCTAGGTACTACTTCCAGGGTGGGCAAAGAGAATGCAGTTGGGACACCAGTAGCATCTCCTACAGGTGAAAAGAAGGCAGTAAGGCTGAATTTCCTAATCTCCCTATTCTCCTACCTCTAGTCCCAGGCAAGACATTTTTGTTACCATGTAAACATCAGAGTGTATTTACACAAACCTGGAGGGTGTAGCCTAGCACACACCTAGGCTATATGATATAACCCATTGCTTCCAGGCCATAAACCTGTACAACATGGGCCTGTACTGAATGCTGTAGGCAATTGTAACACAATGGTAAGTATGTGTGTATTTAAACACAGAAAAGGTGCAGTAAAAATATGATATAAAAGATTAAAAATGGTCCACCTGCAGAGGGCAGGTGCCTTGCTATGTTTTGTTGAATCTGTTTTTGAATCTGCTTTCTACATTGGGGAAATAGCCCATCACCGTCCATCACCATGGATGGAGCTTGCAGGACTGGAAGTTGCTCTGGGTGAGTCGGCGAGTGATTGGTGAGTGAATGTGAAGGCTTAGGATGTTACTGTGCACAAGTGTAGACTTTACAAACACTGGACACTTAGCCTGGCTGCCCTCCCCCTCCGCCACGCTCTGTGGTTTGCTGACACTCCTGTCACTGGGTGTGTGACGGTTGCACCTTTCCCAGGTTGTGGGTGCAACCTCAGCTTTTACAGAGGCTCCTTCAAGTGGAAGGAAGGAAATGAGGCTGAATTGCCTAATCTCCTTATCCTCTTACCCCTAGACCCCAACCTTCTCCTTCCCCTCTACCCCTCCCCCTAGTATGGCTAAGGGATTGCCAAAAGTGTTGTGAGACAAATTATGTTCCAGGAGAGTCTCAGAAAGTCTGCTGGCAGAGTCTCCCCTATATTGCTACAATGATATCATCTATTTGTAGAAGCTGGGGTTGGTTAAGATGTTAAAGTGAGATCATTGCGCTGATCTGCCAAATGTTAATATCCTTCTGCCTGCTAGGGATGGAGTATTTGTTTAGAAGGGAATTTATTCAGTAATGAGTACCCCCCACCAGTGTCCAAAAAGACACAAAATAATAACCTCTTGGGTTTTCTGAGCCAGCAGGTTTAGGAGGGTTTGCCCTGTGCAAACACAACAGGGAGACAGAGTGAGACTCAGGTGGACCCTGCACGGGGAAACTTGACTCCAAGGAGGGAGGAATGTGCCCAGGAATGGTGGAATCCTGACACTAATTTTAAATAGTTCTGATGTCCACGTGTCCATCTGGGTGGGTTTCCTTTAATAAACCACTCCCTTTGTGCGCCATCCATTCTTCCAACTAAAACCTGCCCACTGTTGGGTGCAGCCCTGATCCCTAGTACAGAGGCTCTTCAATTTTAGTCCCTTGCAGCTGCTCTGTGCAATGGCCTTAACCAAATCTGCTCCATCAGCCACAAAACCAAAACATCTGCTCAATATCCTCTTGATTCGTTTATTCATGTATTTGAAGTGAATTTTCAAACACCTTTCAGCCTTTTCTACTCCAGACTAAATATTTCTGTAACTTTCCAACCCTTTGGTCATTCTAATGTTTTTGAATCCTCTCCAATTTTCCATATTATCTTTACATCATGGAGTTTAAATGGTATGTGAGACTCTACCCCTAAAACAGAGGTATAGCATTCATTGATCATGAACTTTTTGTGATGACAACTTACAGGGTCTGGCCCCTGACTGCAGACTTCTAATGGAAAGGAAAACAGACTCTAACACAATCTGCTAATTAACCCACAGGTTGGATTGAGAAGGAAAAAAATCCACCTGAATTCTTAAGATAAAATGTATCATTTAAATAATTATTCTGGGTCTCTGCTTCTCCTGTTTGACAAGACAGCCGCATCTTCTTGAGCAGTGCCAGCTGTGTCCCTGAGACACCATGGTGAAGGTGAAGGCCAGAAAAAACAGATTTGGCCATACTGGGGGCCTGGTCACCAGGGCTGCCAACTCTGGCAAAGTGGATATTGTCACCATCAATGACCTCAACTACATGGTCTACATGTTCCAGTATGATTCCGCTCATGGCAAGTTCCACAGCACCATCAAGGCTGAGAACGGGAAACCTGCCATCAATGACAATCCCATCACCATCTTGCAGGAGTGAGATCCCACCCAAATCAAGTGGGGTCATGCCAGCACTGATTATATTGTGGCGGCCACCAGCATCTTTGCCACCATGGAGAAGGCTGGGGATCACTTAGATGGGGGAGCCAAAAGGGTCATCATCACTGCCCCCTCTGCTGATGCCCCCATGTATGTGATGAGTGAAAGCTATGAGAAGTACTGCCTGCAGTAAGAGCTTGCTACTATTAATATCATCATGTTAGTAATCATACTCTGAATCTTGGCAAAAAAGAAAAGACGGTTCTGAAAATCAAGTCTGTCTGTTTCTGCCAGAATACGCATGAGACAGTTTGTTCCTAAAGCAGCAATTAGGAGTAAAGAACCAGAACAGTGTGATCATCCAAAAAGTCAGCTTCTGGCTTAGCTCCATCAGGATCCCAATTCTCTAGGGAGTCGAGGTACTCTCCATGGCGTTCCCAGGGGGTGATAAAACAGAGGGGAAGAAGTCATTCTCCCACCTTCTTCCTTCCGCATACACCTATGGCCTGATCATCACTGCAGCACCCCTCACTGCCCTGAGGTCCAAATGGGGGTGCAGCACCCCTCACTGCCCTGAGGTCCAAATGGGGGTGCAGCACCCCTCACTGCCCTGAGGTCCAAATGGGAGCTGGCGCACTCAGATGCCCACAGGCGCCATCGAGGAGGGAAGCAGGCTGGTGCAAACGATCAACACATGCACTTCGCTTTCATGCTCGTCACCTAGTGATAGTCTCCACCTACACAACTAAAGGTGCGCCGTCTCCCAGATTCTAGAAACACAGGCTCCCTTGACTTTTTCTGAGACAGGGTCTCACTCTGTCACCCAGGCTGGTGTGCAGTGGCACGATCTCAGCTCACTGCAACCTCTGCCCCCTGGGTTCAAGCAATTCTCCTGCCTCACCCTCCCTAGTAGCTGGGATTACAGGCATGCGCTACTATGCCTGGCTAATTTTTGTATTTTGGGTAGAGACGGGGTTTCACCATGTTAGTCAGGCTGGTCTAAAACTCCTGACCTCAAGTGATCCTCCCACCTCAGCCTCCCAATGTGTTGGGATTACAGGCATGAGCCACTGTGCCCGGCCCAGGCTCACTTGATTTACCTTGCATTTTTCCACTTTTGATGGTGACACAGATACAGAGAACGGGTTTGTTCAACACTTTAACAATACAGACATGGTCATGACAGTCCGTAAGTGTTAGGAGCAATGGGGAAGAATGCGGGCTGTGCTAAACTGACGGGCACATAACTGTCCCTGGAGGTGAGCCACACCAGAGCCTTATGCTGGAACACAGGGAATGGAGGGCTGTAGAAAGGCAGCCCAGAGTGTGGACTGTGCTGAAGAACCTCCCAATTCTTCAGTGCTGGCTCCTGTGGATACATACATAGGGCAATCAAAACAATGCCATGGGAAGGCCTGCAGCAGACGGATAGGCACACATCCACTCTGTAAGCAACAATTCTTTTTCTTTTCCTTTTTTTTTTTTTTTTTTTTTTTTTTTTGTGACAGAGGCTCACTCTGTTGCCAGGCTGGAGTGGTGCAGTGGTGTAATCTCGTCTCACTGCAGCCTCCCACTCCCAGATTCAAGTAATTCTCCTACCTCAGCCTCCTGAGTAGCTGAGACTACAGGCATGTGCCACCACGCCCAGCTAATTTTTGTATTTTTAGTAGAGACGGGGTTTCACCATGTTGACCAGGATGGTCTTGATCTTTTGACCTTGTGATCTGCCTGGCTCGGACTCCAAAAGTGCTGGGATTACAGGCATGAGCCACCGCGCCCAGCCAGCAACAATTCTTTCTAACTTAACTCTGTGCAGAGATTCTTTTTTTTTTTTGAGATGGAGTTTGGCTCTTGTCCAGGCTGGAGTGCAATGGCGTGATCTCAGCTCACTGCAACCTTTGCCTCCCAGGTTCAAGTGTTTCTCCTGCCTCAGCCTTCCGAGTAGCTGGTATTACAGGCGTGCGCCACCACGCCCACCTAATTTTTGTAATTTTAGTAGAGACAGGGTTCCACCGTGTTGGTCAGGCTGATCTCGAACTCCTGACCTCAGGCAATCCATCCGCCTCAGCTTCCCAAAGTGCTGGGATTACAGGCGTG
Source organism: Gorilla gorilla gorilla (assembly GCF_029281585.2). Taxonomy (NCBI): domain Eukaryota; kingdom Metazoa; phylum Chordata; class Mammalia; order Primates; family Hominidae; genus Gorilla; species Gorilla gorilla. The sequence continues at coordinate 113,900,904 of NC_073238.2, read as the reverse complement.
AGCCACGACACCCAGCTGAGATTCTTAAAATGGTGTTCAAACTTTAGGGTGTGCAAGAACCTTCGGAGACACTTGTTTAAAGTGCAGTCCTGGGGCTCATTACCTGAGATTCTGAAGGGAGGCCCAGGAGTCTACTTTAAAAAAAATTTTTTTTTTTTTTTTTTTTTTTTGAGATGGAGTTTTGCTCTTGTTGCCCAGGCTGGAGTGCAATGGCGTGATCTTGGCTCACCACAACCTTTGCCTCCCGGGTTCAAGTGATTCTCCTGCCTCAGCCTCCCGACTAGCTGGGATTACAGGCATGCGCCACCACGCTCAGCTAATTTTGTATTTTTAGTAGAGACAGGGTTTCTCCATGTTGGTCAGGCTGGTCTTGAACTCCCGACCTCATGTGATCTGCCCACCTCAGCCTCACAAAGTGCTAGGATTACAGGCGTGAGCTACCACACCCGGCTAAAAAAATTTTTTTAATAGGTAATAGGCTTTACTTTTAAAGCAGTTTTAGATTCACAGAAAAATTGAAGAGACAGTTTGAAGATTTTTCCATAAACCCCATACTAAGTTTCCCTTTTTATTAACATCTTACATTAGTATGGTATATTTGTGACAATTAAGGAACCAGTACTGATCTATTATTATTATTTTTAGAAAGAGTGTTGCTCTGTGGCCCAGGCTGATGTGAGGTGGCGTGATCTTGGCTCACTGCAACCTCCGCCTCCCGGGTTCAAGTGATTCTCCTGCCTCAGCCTCCTGAGTAGCTGGGATAACGGGTGTGTGCCACCATGCCCGGCTAATTTTTGTATTTTTAGTACAGAGAGGGTTCCACCATGTGTTGGTCAGGCTGGTCTCGAACTCTTGACCTCATGATCCGCCCACCTCGGCCTCCCAAAGTGCTCGGATTACAGGCGTGAGCCACTGCACCTGGCCACCAGCCTCCTATTCTATTCAAAGTCACTCCTCTGCTCACTGAGATAGATGCATATCTGAGTTGCCTCCTTTGGAAAGGCTCATCAGAAACTCTAAAGAATGTAACCCTTTGTGTCTCACCTGTCTGTTACCTGAGTCTTCCTGCCTTTGCTTTAAGTTACGCCGCCTTTCCAGACCAAACCAATGTACTTCTTACATATATTGATTGATGTCTCATGTCTCCCTAAATGTATAAAACTAAGCTGTCCCCCGACCACGTTGGGCACATGTCCTCAGGACTTCCTGAGGCTGTGTCATGGGTGCGTCCTCAACCTTGGCAAGATAAACTTTCTAAATTAACTGAGGCCTGTCTCAGATGTTCCAGGTTCACATGAGTAACTCCTCTGCATGTCTTCGGCATTCAACAGACACACACTGAATAGGAATTCCCTGCCTCCCTCCTGCGGGGCATGAAGCCAGATGCTAGGATTGCAGAGCTTTCATGGGTGGATGTGCATGGGACAAGTGTGAACACAGCAGGACAGAGCGGGAGACGTATCCACCAATGGTTTGACCTGCCCTTAGTCACTTCTCCTGGAAATGACGGAAAGAAGCGTGTTAAGAATTGGGAGAGGGCTGGCCCCAGTGGCTCACGCCTGTAATCCCAGCACTTTGGGAGGCCAAGGTGGGTGGACTCTTTGAGCCCAGGAGTTTGAGACAAGCCTGGGCAACATGGTGAAACCCCCATTTCTACAAAAAATAAAAAAATCAGCTGGGCATGGTGGTGTGTGCCTGTGGTCCCAGCTACTCTGGAGGCTGAGGTGGGAGGATCACTTGAGCCCAGGTGGTGGAGGCTGCAGTGAGCCATGATCACACCACTGCACTCCAGCCTGGGTGACTGGGTGACTGAGCAATACCCTGTCTCTAAAAAAAATTGGGATAGGATATGAGCTCAGAGAGCTCAGAGCTGGGCTCCACAGGACATGGGAATGGGGTGGAGTCAAAAGGACCTGTGGAAGTTTTGGAATTGAAGAGGAAAAAAAATGTTTTATCCTCTGAGGCTGACCAAAAGGAAATTGGCTGCAGAAATGTTTGTAGATTGTGGTGGGGGTAGGACGATGTTTGAGGTCACCTATAACAGCTTCAATTTTCTGGATGAAACGAAAGACCAGCTCATTCTTCCTAGAATGAGGGGTCTGGGGCTAAACCCAGGACCTGGCAAGGGCATTAGAGGTTTGAGATAGTGGCTAGGTGGCTGTCTTAGCCCATTTTGTGCTGCTATAAAACAGGATACCTGAGACTGGGTAATTTATAAAGATCAGAAATGCATTTCTCATTGTTAGGGAGGCTGGGAGGCCCAAGACAGAGGCACTGGCATCTGGTGAGGGCTTTCTTGCTGTGTCCTCACTTGGCAGAAGAGTGGGAGAGAGTGAACCCCTTCCCACAAGCCCTTTTCATAGAGGCATCAATCCATTCATGGGGGTGGAGCCCACGTGACCTAAACACTTCCCAAAATGCCCCACCTCCCAATACAGTTGCATTGGGGATTAATGCAACTTTCCAGCCCATGAATACGGGGGTACACATTCAGACCATAGCAGGATTACATCAGTTAGGGTTCCATCAGGGGACCAGCAGAAACACCAGTAATATGAAAAGAGAGAACTAAATACAAAGACTTGTTAACTACATATAATATTCACCAGGTAACTGAAGGTGTAAGGAATAAGTCTGAGATATCACAGAGGAAGCAGCTACCACCTCTCGGGCTGGGCAAACAGAGGGAAGCAGGTCCAATGATTAAAACCTCGAAACTTGGCCAAGTGTGGTGGCTCACGCCTGTAATCCCAGCACTTTGGGAGGCCGAGGTGGGGGATGATGGATCACTTGAGGTCAGGAGTTCGAGACCAGCCTGGCCAACATGGTGATACCTAATCTCTACTAAAAATACAAAAATTAGCAGGATGTGGTGGTGAATGCCTCTAATCCCAGCTACCTGGGAGGCTGAGGCAGGAGAATCGCTTGAATCCGGGAGGTGGAGGTTGCAGTGAGCCATGATCACGCCACTGCACTGCAGCATGGGCAAAAAAAGTGAGACTCTGTCTCAAACAAAAATAAAAACAAAACCTTGAAACTTAGAGGAGTGGTCCCAGGGCACTAGGACCAGACCTCTGAGAAGGACGCGCTGGCCAGCTGGTGGCGGGCTGGGAGTGGTGAAACTGGCTCTGCTAGTGTTGCAAGCACTGGCACCTGGATTCAGCTGCTGCTGCAGAAAGCAGCTGCGTTTGCTGGGTGGAGTGTCCCTGGGGTATTGCTCAAAGGGGCCCCAAGCAGCAAGGAGGTCACGAGCCCCTCCTTCTTCCTCAGCTTCCTGTAGCACCCCAAAATGGTAGAACCCAACTTGTGGTTTGCAGAGTCTCAGCCCAACATCACAAAGCCAAGCAGAGAAGCCTGGGTTTGGAGTGAGAGGCAATAACTTAGTAACTGTCACGGGGAATGCACAAAGCCATCCCTCACTGTATGAGTGACATTTAGGGACTGTGCAGGCACATTAGTCTGTACATTGGCTGAATTTCTTTCCTTTGCCTTCTGCAAATCATTTCTTATTCTCCTAGGCCCTTGCCATATTGGAGAAATATCAGAAAATCCTTAATGGGTCTCCTGGTTCAAAAGGAACTGACCAACGATTACAAGTGTCTATCAACAGATGAATAAATAAGCAAAATGCAGCAGAAACATACAATGGAATATTGGCCTTGAAAAGGAAGGAAATCCTGACCTATGCTCTAACATGGAAGAACCTGGAAGATCATCTGCTAAGGGAAATACGCCAGTCTCAAAAGGACAAATACTGAGTGATTCCACTTATATGAGGTGCCCAGAATAGGCAGATGCCTGGAGAGGGGAAGGAGAGTGGTGGTTGCCAGGCCTGAAGGAGGAGGGAATGGGCAGTTGTTGTTCGGTGGGTCCAGAGCTTCAGTTCTGCAGGATGGAAAATGTTCCATGGATGGTGGTGGTGGTGGCTGCACAACAGTGTGAATGCACTGAATGCGTGTGACTGCACACTAAGAAATGGCTAAGGCGGGACGTTTTACCTGATGTGGATTTGCCCACAGCCACATATTTTTAGAAAGGAACTAGGCTGGCTGCAGTTGCTCATGCCTATAATCCCAGCACTTTCGGAGGCCAAGGCAGGCGGATCACTTGAGGTCCGGAGACAAGCCTGGCCAACATGGTGAAACCCTGTCTCTACTAAAAATACAAAAAATTAGTCGGGCATGGTGGTGCGTGCCTGTAGTCCCAGCTACTCAGGAGGCTGAGGCAGGAGAATCACTTGAACTTGGGAGGCAGAGATTGCAGTGAGCCGAGATTGTGCCACTGCACTCCAGCCTGGGTGACAGAGTGAGACTCCATCTCAAAAAAAAAAAAAGAAAGAAAGAAAGAAGGAAAGAAAGAAAGAAGTAAGAGAAAAAGAAAGAAAGAAAGAAAGAAAGAAAGAAAGAAAGAAAAAAGAGAAGAGAAGAGAAAAGAAAAGGAAAGAAAGACAAGAAAAGGCCGGGCGCGGTAGCTCACGCCTGTAATCCCAGCACTTTGGGAGGCCGAGGCGGGCGGATCACGAGGTCAGGAGATCGAGACCAGCCTGGCTAACACGGTGAAACCCCGTCTCTACTAAAAATACAAAAAATTAGCCGGGCGCTGTGGCGGGCGCCTGTAGTCCCAGCTACTCTGGGGCCTGAGGCAGGAGAATGGCGTGAACCCAGGAGGCAGAGCTTGCAGTGAGCCGAGATCGCGCCACTGCAGTCCAGCCTGGGTGAAAGAGAGAGAGTCTCAAAAAAAAAAAAAAAAAAAAAAAAAAAAAAGAAAAGGAAAGAAAGAAAAGGGAAGGGGGAAAGGGAAAGGGAAAAGGAAAGGAAAGAAAAGAAACTAGACAGAGGTTAGAGCTGGAGGACATGGGTGGGCGCCCTGAGCCTGATGTGTCGCATGCCTTCATCCTCCCACCTTGGGTGAGCAGCATTTTCCAGGCTTTGCTTAGTGAGTTCTGACATGCAACTGTCTTCGTCGGCCCTGCTGCACACCCACTCCAGGTGTATATGAACAGGGACGGTCTGCCCCTCTGGTGGTCCCGGGAATAAAGAATTGATTCCAGCAGATGATAATATAACAGCTAATATGGAGTGTGTTCAGCATGCCAGGCACGTGTGTGATCCGCAGCACACCTATGTTGTAGAGCCTGTTATCACCTCCATTTTACGATGAGAAACCTGAAGCTCAGAGGGGTTGTGTCCAGCCTCCGGTCACCCACCTGCCAAGTGCAGAAGCCGAGGTAGAAACGGGCTCTCGGTCCGGGAACTAGTGCCCTTCACCGCGGGACTCTACCTCCCCCTAGTGGACCATCTAGCCTTGCATGGTCTCACATCCAGTTTCTACACAGGTGGGATACCCAGCTGTCTCCACTCATGAGAGGTAACTTCGCATTCGTCGTTTGCTGTTCCACAAGCATGCCCCCTTCTCTTGCTCTAGCTCCACGCTGGCTGTGTTCCAACAAGTGGCAGCAGTGCTGAGTTTTGCTGCACACCCAGCGAGGCACCCCAGACTCTCACCTGCCAGGAGCACCCCTGCGGGCTTCAGAGGCTTGTGGCAGGATTACCAGGTGTTCCTTACCATGGTCCGTCAATTCCCGCAGAAGCAACCCTGGGAGATTTAAGAATCTTCTTAAGCTTCTGTGGCTGTGGAGATCCTTGGAATGGTAAAGAGACTTCCGGATTTCTTTCTATAGCCCAGCTATGTAAAGTACTTTTTGGAGTCAACTACTCTCCAGGTTTCTCCCTTGATTGGAGGGGTCTGCGTGGGATTCTGAATGGGGGAGGCATCCACTGAGAAAAGCCTTTTCCACACCATGCAGGCACCTTGGATGCCTCTGGGATTCTGGCAGGTGAATCTGGGTATCCTGGGTGATACTGATGGCTTTTGTTGTTTGATGCAGGATCCATCTGAGGTACACATATTTCGTTTAATTGTTATGTTTCCTTTTAAATTTTAACTTTTTTTTCTTTTTTTTTCTTTTTAGATGGAGTTTCATTCTTGTCACCCAGGCTGGAGTGCAATGGCGTGATCTCGGCTCACCGCAACCTCTGCCTTCCGGATTCAAGTGATGCTCCTGCCTCAGCCTCCTGAGTAGCTGGGACTACAGGCACCCACAACCACACCCAGCTAGTTTTTGTATTATTAGTAGAGACAGGGTTTCACCATGTTGGCCAAGCTGGTCTTGAACTCCTGACCTCAGGTGATCCGCCAGTCTCTCAGGGATACATGTGTAGGTTTATTTTTTATTTTTTATGTGTTATTTTTTTTTTTTTGAGAGAGAGATTCAGGCTCTGTCGCCCAGGCTGCAGTGCAGTGGTGTGATCTCAGCTCACTGCAACCTCCACCTCCCAGGTTCAAGTGATTCTCCTGCCTCAGCCTCCTGAATAGCTGGGACTTACAGGCACGTGCCACCATGCCCAGCTAATTTTTCGTATTTTTAATAGAGACATGATTTCACCATGTTAGCCAGGATGGTCTCGATCTCCTGACCTCGTGATCCATCTGCCTTGGGCTCCCAAAGTGTTGGGATTACAGGCGTGAGCCACTGCGCCCAGCCTGTAGGTTTATTGTATAGGTAAACTTGTGTCATGGGATTTTGTTGTACAGATTCTTTTGTCACCCAGGTATTAATTACTCATTAATTATTTTTCTTTAGCCTCTTTTAATCTAGAATAGCACCCCCTTACCACTACCTTCTTAGGTTTTTCTGGTCACATGGAACTTTTGGGGTTCAGGTGAGTTTACTAGATTGTCCCCTGCTCCATGCTGAATTCGTATAATAGTTGCTTCATGTTTGGATTCAGATCAAATATACTTTGTAGGTGATGGTTTGTACTTCTCACTGCCTCATATCAGGAGGAACAAAAAACCTGATCTGGGAATCACACAGTCAACAAATGGGTCTTAACAATATATTATGTTGTGTGGTCTCCTGCTATACAATGAACACACAATGGGAGCCATTGATATGATTGGGACATGCAGAGATAATGAAAACCAAAGGGCAGGTTTGTGGGTTGGGAATAGGTGCACTTAACAGAAAATTCAACTCACAATAGTCCATCCAAATACAAGTCAGGAGGCAGGCAGCCCAGAGCTGATGCAACAGCTCCACCTAATTCAGGATCTTGCTCTCTTTCACTCTGCCATCACTGGGGTGTGGCCTTGGGTCTCATGAATCCAAGATGGCTTCTGCCCCCTAGACATTGGGACCCCTTCCAGGCAGGGAGGAGGAAAGGGGCATGCCAACTGCCCTGATCCCCTTTTAAGAAGCTTTCCTGGGGTGGCACCCAATGATTCTACTCACACCTCATTGGTTGGAACTGAGTCACATGCTGAACCCAACATGCACGATTGGGAAATGCAGTTGTCAGGAGCATTGCGATCCTGAGCAAAAACATGGTTCTTTTAGAAAGGAAGAAGGAGAGAATGGATATTAGGTAGGCAATTGGGAGTCTTTGCCCTGAAGAATAAGGCAAGCTGGGGTTTGTTTTGTTTCTTGATGTGTGATTTTATTGTTTGTTATTCTTAGAAAAATCTCTTTTTTGTTTGTTTGTTTTGACAAGACTTAAACTTGGAGGTAGAATTTATCAAAGAGGACAGCTCTGTCTCTTGGCTATCTGTTCTTGGCAATTTGTTTGACCTCCTGCATTCTCTTGACCAAAAGTTCAGCATGTTCTGCTCTGCAACCTCTTATTTTCCTAAATATGCTGTTTTTTCAGAGCAATAGATGTACATTTGTGTTGCTGGACACATGGAATAACAAGACTGAATCTTGGGTGCTTTACTCCCAGGTCTCTTACTTTCTTTGTTTAGGGGCTTTCTCACAAAACACTGGTGTTCATGATCTTCTTAGGGAAGATGGAAATGTTTGTGGATTCTGCTATCTGTTCTGAGCCCCAGGATAGAGGCCCAGTAGCATCAGTCAGTCCAGGAATATTCTTCTTTCCTTTTTAGCCGATAGTTAAATTGAGAACACTCAGATTGGCATCCATAGTGCAATCCAGAACAGACTTGAATTTTCTTTAAAAATTTTTTTAAGATACAAGGTCTCACTCTGTCACCCAAGATAGAGTGCAGTAGTGTGATCATAGCTCATTGAACTCCTGGGTTCAAGCAATCCTCTTACCTCAGTTTCCCTAGTAGCTGGGATCACAGGCGAGAGCCACCACACCCAGCAGACTTGTGCCTCCTTTCTCCAGTTCTCCTTGGTCTCTAACAAGAATGCCCCTTATGCAATGGCACATGGGCACGGCCATGGTCAGGCATCTTGCTTCTTGGTGGAGACTTGCTTGTTGTTCCCATCACTGTCTTGGACCACATAACCCTTCCGTTCTTTTCACCCAGAGCATCAGAATACACTTCTCATAATTGGTCCAAAGTTCGTGTTCATCATCCACTTCAATGAGCTCCTGGCAGCCTGTGGCTGGGAAGATCAGCTTCATCTTGAAGCAGCTGATCACCTCCAAGTCCCCATGAAAAAGAAAAGACAGATTTTTGATGGCTAGTGAGACAGCTACACAGATTATATCAGGGTTTAAAAGTTCCCACAAGCCATTAAAAAATGGATTATTCCTGAGATCCTTTTAAGATGGCCAAATAGGAACAGCTCTGGTCTGCAGCTCCCAGTGTGATTGACGCAGAAGATGGGTGATTTCTGCATTTCCAACTGAGGTACCTGGTTCATCTCACTGGGACTGGTTGGACAGTGGGTACAGCCCACAGAGGGCGAGCTGAAGCAGGGCGGTGTGTCGCCTCACCCAGGAAGCGCAAGGGGTCAGGGAATTTCCCTTTCCTAGCCAAGGGAAGCTGTGACAGACTGTACCTGGAAAAACGAGACACTCCCACCCAAATACCGTGCATTTCCCAAGGTCTTAGCAACCGGCAGACAAGGAGATTCTCTCCCGTGCCTGGCTGGGCAGGTCCCATGTCCACGGAGCCTTGCTCACTGCTAGCACGGCAGTCTGAGATTGAACAGCGAGGTTGCAGCCTGGCTGGGGGAGGGCGTCTGCCATTGCTGAGGCTTGAGTAGGTAAACAAAGCAACCAGGAAGCTCGAACTGGGTGCAGCCCACCACAGCTCAATAAGGCCTACTGCCTCTAGACTCCACCTCTGTGGGCAGGGCTTAGCTGAACAAAAGGCAGTAGACAACTTCTCTAGACTTAAACATCCCTGTCTGACAGCTCTGAAGAGAGCAGTGGTTCTCCCAACACAGCGTTTGAGCTCTGAGAACGGACAGACTGCCTCCTCAAGTGGGTCCCTGACCCCCGTGTAGCCTGACTCGGAGACACCTCCCAGTAGGAGCCGACAGGTGGGTGCCCCTCTGGGACGAAGCTTCCAGAGGAAGGATCAGGCAGCAATATTTGCTGTTCTGAAATATTTGCTGTTCTGCCGCCTCCACTGGTGATACCCAGGCAAACAGGGTCTGGAGTGGACCTCCAGCAAACTCTAATAGACCTGTAGCTGAGGGAACTGACTGTTAGAAGAAAAACTAACAAACAGAAAGCAATAGCATCAACATTAACAAAAAAGACATCCACACCAAAACCCCATCTGTAGGTCATCAACACCAAAGACCAAAGGTAAATAAAACTACAAAGATAGGGAGAAACCAGAGCAGAAAAGCTGAAAATTCTAAAAATCAGAGTGCCTCTTCTCCTCCAAAGGATTGCAGATCCTCGCTAGCAATGGAACAAAGCCAGATGGAGAATGACTTTGACGACTTGACAGAAGTAGGCTTTAGAAGGTTGGTAATAACAAACTTCTCTGAGCTAAAGGAGCATGTTTGAACCCATTGCAAGGAGGCTAAAAACCTTGAAAAAAGGTAAGGTGAATGGCTAACTAGAATAAACAGTGTAGAGAAGACCTTAAATGACCTGATGGAGCTGAAAACCATGGCATGAGAACTTCATGACGCATGCACAAGCTTCAATAGCTGATTCGATCAAGTGGAAGAAAGGGTAACAGGGATTGAAGATCAAATTAATGAAATACAGCGAGAAGACAAGGTTAGAGATAAAAGAGTAAAAAGAAATGAACAAAGCCTCCAAGAAACATGGGACTATGTGAAAAGACCAAATCTACATTTGACTGGTGTACCTAAAAGTGATGGGGAGAATGGAACCAAGTTGGAAAACACTCTTCAGGATATTATCCAGGAGAACTTTCCCAAGCTAGCAAAGCAAGCCAACATTCAAATTCAGGAAATACAGAGAACACCACAAAGATACTCCTCGAGAAGAGCAACCCCAAGACACATAATTGTCAGATTCACCAAGGTTCAAATGAAGGAAAAAATGTTAAGGGCAGCCAGAGAGAAAGGTCAAGTTACTCACAAAGGAAGTCCATCAGACTAATAGCGGATCTCTCAGCAGAAACCCTACAAGCCAGAAGAGAGTGGGGGCCACTATTCAACATTCTTAAAGAAAAGAATTTTCAACCCAGAATGTCATATCTCACAAAACTAAGCCTCATAAGTGAAGGAGAAACAAAATCCTTTACAGACAAGCAAATGCTGAGAGATTTTGTCACCACCAGGCCTGCCTTACAAGAGCTCCTGAAGGAAGCACTAAACGTGGAAAGAAACAACCAGTATCAGCCACTGCAAAAACATGCCAAATTGGGGTCAGGTGTGGTGGCTCGTGCCTGTAATCCCAGCACTTTGGGAGGCCAAGGCAGGTGGATCATGAGGTCAGGAGATCGAGACCATCCTGGCTAACACAGTGAAACCCCATCTCTACTAAAAAAATACAAAAAAATTAGCCAGGCGTGGTGGCAGGTGCCTGTAGTCCCAGCTACTCGGGAGGCTGAGGCAGGAGAATGGTGTGAACCCAGGAGGCGGAGCTTGCAGTGAGCCGAGATCCAGCCACTGCACTCCAGCCTAGGCAACAGAGTGAGACTCCATCTCAAAAAAAAAAAAAAAAAAAAAAGCCAAATTGTAAAGACCATCAATGCTGTGAAGAAACTGCATCAATTAATGGGCAAAATAACCAGCTAACATCATAATGACAGGATCAAATTCACACATAACAATATTAACCTTAAATGTAAATAGGCTAAATGCCCCAATTAAAAGACACAGACTGGCAAATTGGATAAACAGTCAAGATCCATCAGTGTGCTGTATTCAGGAGACCCATCTCATGTGCAAGGATGCACATAGGCTCAAAATAAAGGGATAGAGGAAGATCTACCAAGGAAATGGAAAGCAAAAAAAAAAAAAAAAAAAAAACAACCAAAAAAAAAGCAGGGGTTGCAATCCTAGTCTCTGATAAAACAGACTTTAAACCAAAAAAGATCAAAAGAGACAAAGAAGGCCATTACATAATGGTAAAGGGATCAATTCAACAAGAAGAGCTAACTTTCCTAAATATATATGCACCAAATACAGGAGCACCCAGATGCATAAAGCAAGTCCTTAGAGACCTACAAAGAGACTTAGACTCCCACACAATAATATTGGGAGACTTTAACACCCCACTGTCAATATTAGACAGATCAACGAGAGAGAAGGTTAACAAGGATATCCAGGACTTGAACTCAGCTCTGCACCAAGCAGACTAATAGATATCTACAGAACTCTCAGCCCCAAATCAACAGAATATACATTCTTCTCAGCACCACATCACACTTATTCCAAAATTGACCACATAATTGGAAGTAAAGCACTCCTCAGCAAATGTAAAGAAACAGAAATCACAGCAAACTGTCTCTCAGACCACAGTGCGATCAAATTAGAACTCAGGATTAAGAAACTCACTCAAACCAGGGGCAGTGGCTCATGCCTATAATCCCAGCACTTTGGGAGGCCAAGGCGGGTGGATCATGAGGTCAGGAGATCGAGACCATCCTGGCTAACATGGTGAAACCCCATCTCTACTAAAAATACAAAAAAAAAAAAAATTAGCTGGGCGTGGTGGCAGGCACCTGTAGTCCCAGCTACTTGAGAGCCTGAAGCAGGAGAATGGCGTGAACCCGGGAGGCAGAGCTTGCAGTGAGCTGAGATCGCGCCGCTGCACTCCAGCCTGGGGGACAGTGTCTCTGTCTAAAAAAAAAAAAAAAAAGGAAACTCACTCAAAACCACACAACTACGTGGAAACTAAACAATTTGCTCCTGAATGACTACTGGGTAAATAACGAAACGAAGGCAGAAATAAAGGTGTTCTTTGAAACCAATGAGAACAAAGACACAGCATACCAGAATCTCTGGGACACATTTAAAGCAGCGTGTAGAGGGAAATTTATAGCACTAAATGCCCACAAAAGAAAGCAGAAAAGATCTAAAATCGACACCCTAACATCACAGTTAAAATAACTAGAGAAGCAAGAGCAAACAAACTCAAAAGCTAGCAGAAGGCAAGAAATAACTAAGATCAGAGCAGAACTGAAAGAGATGGAAACACAAAAACTTTTCAAAAAATCAATGAATCCACGAGCTGGTTTTTTGAAAAGATCAACAAAATTGATAGACTGCTAGCAAGACTAATAAAGAAGATAAGAGAGAAGAATCAAACAGACGCAATAAAAAATGATAAAAGGGTTATCACCACTGATCTCACAGAAATACAAACTACCATCAGAGAATACTATAAACACCTCTATGCAAATAAACTAGAAAATCTAGAAGAAATGGATAAATTCCTCGACACATACAGGCTCCCAAGACTAAACCAGGAAGAAGTTGAATCCCTGAGTAGACCAATAACAGGCTCTCAAATTGAGGCAATAATTAATAGCCTACCAACCAAAAAAAGTCCAGGACCAGATGGATTCAAAGCTGAATTCTACCAGAGGTACAAAGAGGAGCTGGTACCATTCCTTCTGAAACTATTCCAATCAATAGAAAAAGAGGGAATCCTCCCTAACTCATTTTATGAGGCCAGCATCAGCCTGATACCAAAGTCTGGCAGAGACACAACAAAAAAAGAGAATTTTAGACCAATATCCCTGATGAACATCGATGCAAAAATCCTCAATAAAATGCTGGCAAACCGAATCCAGCAGCACATCAAAAAGCTTATCCACCACGATCAGGTTGGCTTCATCCCTGGGATGCAAGGCTGGTTCAACATATGCAAATCAATAAGCATAATCCATCACATAAACAGAACCAACAACAAAAACCACATGATTATCTCGATAGATGCAGAAAAGGCCTTCAACAAAATTCAACAGCCCTTCATGCTAAAAACTCTCAATAAACTAGGTATTGATAGGACGTATCTCAAAATAATAAGAGCTATTTATGACAAACCCACAGCCAATATCATATTGAATGGGCAAAAACTGGAAGCATTCCCTTTGAAAACTAGCACAAGACAAGGATGCCCTCTCTCACCACTCCTATTCACCATAGTGTTGGAAGTTCTGGCCAGAGCAATCAGGCAAAAAGAAGAAATAAGGGGTATTCAATTAGGAAAAGAGGGAGTCAAATTGTACCTGTTTGCAGATGACATGATTGTGTATTTAGAAAACCTCATCGTCTCAGCCCAAAATCTCCTTAAGCTGATAAGAAACTTCAGCAAAGTCTCAGGATACAATCAATCAACTGGCAGAGACACAACAAAAAAATAGATTTTTTTCTCTTTTTTTCACAAAAAAAGAGGTTTTGTTTTTTAAACAAAATCAATGTGCAAAAATTACAAGCAATCGTATACACCACTAATAGACAAACGGAGAGCCAAATCATGAGTCAACTCCCATTCACAATTGCTGAAAAGAGTAAAATACCTAGGAATCCAACTTACAAGGGATGTGAAGGACCTCTTCAAGGAGAACTACAAACCACTGCTCAACGAAATAAAAGAGGACACAAACAAATGGAAGAACACTCCACGCTCATGGATAGGAAGAATCAATATCATGAAAATGGCCATACTGCCCAAGGTAATTTATAGATTCAATGCTCTCCCCATCAAGCTACCAATGACTTTCTTCACAGAATTGGAAAAAACTACTTTAAAGTTCATATGGAACCAAAAAAGAGCCCACATTGCCAAGACAATCCTAAGCAAAAAGAACAAAGCTGGAGGCATCACGCTATCTGACTTCAAGCTATACTACAAGGCTACAGTAACCAAAACAGCATGGTACTGGTACCAAAACAGAGAGACCAATGGAACAGAACAGAAGCCTCAGAAATAACACCACACATCTACAACCATCTGATCTTTGACAAACATGATAAAAACAAGAAATAGGGAAAGGATTCCCTATTTAATAAATGGTGCTGGGAAAACTGGCTAGCCATATGTAGAAAGCTGAAACTGGATCCCTTCCTTACACCTTACACAAAAATTAATTCAAGATGGATTAAAGACTTAAATGTTAGACTTAAAACCATAAAAACCCTAGAAGAAAACCTAGGCAACACTATTTAGGCCATAGGCATGGGCAAGGACTTCATGACTAAAACACCAAAAGCAATGGCAACAAAAGCCAACATTGACAAATGGGATCTAAATAAACTAAAGAGCTTCTGCACAGCAAAAGAAACTACCATCAGAGTGAACAGGCAACCTACAGAATGGGAGAAAATTTTTTACAATCTACTATTACATATCCAGAATCTACAAAGAACTTAAACAAATTTACAAGAAAAAATCAACCCCATCAAAAAGTGGGCAAAGGATATGAACAGACACTTCTCAAAAGAAGACATTTATGCAGCCAACAGACACATGAAAAAATGCTCATCATCACTGGCCATCAGAGAAATGCAAATCAAATCCACAATGAGATACCATCTCACACCAATTAGAATGGTGATCATTAAAAAGTCAGGAAACAGCAGGTGCTGGAGAGGATGTGGAGAAATAGGAATGCTTTTACACTGCTGGTGGGACTGTAAACCAGTTCAACCATTGTGGAAGACAGTGTGGCGATTCCTCAAGGATCTAGAACTAGAAATACCATTTGATCCAGCCATCCCATTACTGGGCATACACCCAAAGGATTATAAATCATGCTACTATAAAGACACATGCACACGTATGTTTATTGCAGCACTATTCACAATAGCAAAGACTTGGAACCAACCCAAATGCCCATCAATGATAGACTGGATTAAGAAAATGTGGCACATATACACCATGGAATACTACGCAGCCATAAAGAAGGATGAGTTCATGTCCTTTGTAGGGACATGGATGAAGCTGGAAACCATCATTCTGAGCAAACTATCATAAGGACAGAAAACCAAACACCGCATGTTCTCACTCATAGGTGGGAATTGAACAATGAGATCACTTGGACACAGGGCAGGGAACATCACACACCAGGGCCTGTCAGAAGGTGGGGGGCAGGGGGAGGGATAGCATTAGGAGAAATACCTAATGTAAATGACAAGTTGATGGGTGCAGCAAACCAATATGGCACGTGTATACCTACATATCAAACCTGCACGTTGTGCACATGTACCCTAAAACTTAAAGTATAATAAAAAAAATGGATTAGTCCCTAGCCATGGTAACAAGCAGCTACCGGAACCAGTTTCCCATCTGTTCAATCCATCCGTGAGGACTTGGTTACCTTCCACAAGCTAACCAATCATCTTCTGATGTGACTGGCTCACTTAAACACATCCGTGGAAGCCAACCAATCAACAATAGCTCGGGCAGCAACCACACTTCCAGGGAGGCTGCCACCCAACTTATGCCTCTGGAAGGCCTCCAACTCCTGAGCTCCACACCCTCCAAAACCCTATATAAGTTAATACTCTGCTCAGAGAGATGGAGCGTAACCAGCATAGCTCTCCCTTCCTGTGGGAAACGATACATTCAGCTTTGTTTCCTTATTTCAGGTATTAAGTGGTTTTTCTGTTACAATCAAACCAAAATCATATTCTTTAACTTGTTTGTATCTTCCTTGAATAAGTCATTTCCCCAGCAAAGCCTTCAACCATCTCCATGCATAGCCTCCATGGATTAGGCCCCAATGCACACAGAGACCTCACTCTTGCAAGCTGATGGGGAAAGAGACAAAACAGGCCCAGAAGTCCTGCTGTTGGGCAACCACCCAGGTGCAGGGTTATCCCCAGAAGTGAACAACCAAGAAGGTCTGGGGAAGCTAAGAAATTCAGGCTTGGTTTAATATCCAAAGCATGCAAGCTAGAGGGGGCAAAGTGAGAGGTCATTCCAGACAGTAGTTACAGTTGTTACAATGCTCGATGACAGTGTTGCAGTCATGGGTGTTCTGTTTTGAGGAAGTTCTCTCGCTCTTTGCTAAAGGAAAATTAAGTCCCTATTTAGGGCAGGGGTGACAAACTGAAGTCCATGGGCCAATGTCATCCAGGCTGGAGTACAGTGGCGTGATCTCAGCTCACTGCAACCTCCGCCTCCTGGGTTCAAGCGATTCTCCTGCCTCAGCCTCCTGAGTAGCTGGGACTACAAATACGTGCCACCACACCTGGCTAATTTTTGTATTTTAGTAGAGATGGGGTTTCACCATGATGACCAGGCTGGTCTTGCACACCTAACCTTAAGCGATCTGCCTGCCTCGGCCTCCCGTGGTTTTATATTTTTTTAATGGATACATTCTTACAAATAGCATTTTTTTTATTGTGGTAAACTATACATAACATAAAATTTACCATTTTGACCATTTCAAAGTGTACCGTTTAGTGGCATTAAGTACATTCATAATGTTGTGCAACCATCACCACTATTTCCAGAACTTTTTCATCATCCCAAACTAAGACTCTGTATCCATTAAACAATAATTCCTTCTCTACCTGGCCCTTGCTAACCACTATTCTACTTTCTGTCTCTACAATTTGCCTATTCTAGGAACCTCATATAAGTGGAATTACCCAGTATTTGTTCTTTTGTGTCTGGCTTTTTTCACTTTGCTTAGTCAAACGTTTTGCTTAACGTTTTCAAGGTTCATCCATATGGTGGCGTGTGCCAGAATTTCTTTACTTTTTTTTGAGACAGGGTCTCACTCTGTCTCCCAGGCTGGAGTGTGGTGGTGCAATGTGGGCTCACTGCGAACTCCGCCTCCCAGGTTCAAACGATTTTCCCTCCTCAGCCTCCTGAGTAGCTGGGATTACAGGTGTGCACCACCACAGCCCAGTTAATTTTTGTATTTTTAGTAGAGATGGGGTTTCACTCTATTGGTCAGGCTGGTCTCAAACTCCCAACATCAGGTGATCCATCCACCTCAGCCTCCCCAAGTGCTGGGATTACAGGTGTGAGCCACTGCACCTGGCAGAATTTCCTTCCTTTTTAAGGCTGAATACTATTCCATAGTATGCCTGTACCGCTTTTTGCTCTTCTCATCCATCTGTTGATGGACACTTAGAGTGTTTGCACCTCCGGCTATTGTAGATAGGGCTGTAATGAACATGGGAGCACAAGAATACGCAGGTAACCATTCTAAATGCTCACAGAAATGCTGACAGAACATTCTTCTCTTGCCTCTTGCCATTCAGAGCCTAAAATATTTACTGTCTACAGAAAACATTTATTGGCTCTTCATTAAGGGATGGGTTTAGGACAGCTCCAAACAGAAGCCCATTCATGGGCTGGTGAATGGGGAGGAGAGAGGAAAAGCTGTTACTTGGTGGGACCGAATGTTTGGGACCTATGTTGGATTGTTAGGGCTGCCATAACAAAGGACCACAGACTGAGTGGTTTCAAAAACAGAAATCTGTTTCCTCACAGTTCTGGAGGCCGAAGTCTGCGATCAGGTACTGGCAGGGCTGGTTTCTTCCGAGGCCTTTCTCCTTGCCTGACCAAGGCTGTCTTCTCCCTGTGTCTTCACAAGCTTTGTCTGTGTGTGTGTGTCTGTGTCAAAATCTCTTCTTATTAGGACACCAGTCATATTGGATCATGGCCCACCCCAATGTCTTCATTTAACCTTAATTACCTCTTTAATGACCCTGTCTCCAAAAACAGTCACATTCTGAAGTACTGAGGGTTAGAGCATCAACATATGATTTTTTTTTTTTTTTTTTTTTTGAGACAGGGTCTCTCTGTGTCACCCAGGCTGGAGTGCAGTGGCATGATCTTGGCTCACTGTAGCCTCCAACTTTTGGAGTCAAGCAATCCTCCACCTCAGCCTCCCAAGTAGCTGGGACCACAGGCATATGCCACCATGCCTGGCTAATTTATAAAGTTTTTTTTGTAGAGATGGGGTCATGCTGCCCAGGCTGTTCTCTCACTCCTAAGCTCAAGTGATCCTCCCGCCTCAGCCTCCCAAAGGGCTGGGATTACAGGCGTGAGCCACCATGCCTGACAACATATGAATCTTAAGGAGATACAATTCAGCCACAAGAAGGTCTGTACTCCACATAGGAAATGCCATGCCTCCAACGGCACTTTTTTTTTTTTTTTTTTTTTGAGACGGAGTCTCGCTCTGTCGCCCAGGCTGGAGTGCAGTGGTGCAATCTCGGCTCACTGCAAGCTCCACCTCCCGGGTTCATGCCATTCTCCTGCCTCAGCCTCCCGAGTAGCTGGGACTACAGGCACCCACCACCACGCCCAGCTAATTTTTGTATTTTTAGTAGAGACGGGGTTTCGCTATGTTAGCCAGGATGGTCTCGATCTCCTGACCTCATGATCCACCCACCTCAGCCTCCTAAAGTGCTGGGATTACAGGTGTGAGCCACTGCGCCCAGCCACTTTTTTTTTTTTTAATTAAAAAATGTTTTTGAGATGGGGTCTCACTATGTTACCCAGGCTGGAGTGTAGTGGTGCAATCATAGCTCACTGCAGCCTGGAACTCCTCCCACCTCAGACTCCCAAAGTAGCTACCACACTTGGCTCATTTTTAAATTTTTTTGTAGATACAGGGTCTTGCTATGTTGCCCAGGCTGGTCTTGAACTCTTGGCCTCAAGTGATCCTCTCACCTCAGCCTCCTAAGCTATGGGGATTATAGGCATGAACCACGATGTCCGGCCTCACAACAAGTTTTTGCCTGAATTGGTGGTGATGGTGTTGGAAGTGAGGAAAGATACACAGATGCACACATGCACTCATAAACATCAGCTCCAAAATGGGGCAGGCCTGAGTCTTCAAGGAAAGAGAATTCACTTTCACAGGGCTGGCTTAGGACAAGCACTAAAGCCTTCCTTATTGTATTTCTTCTACTGAGCAGTTAATTACAGAATTTCCTAGATTTTTTTCGTATGACAATAAAGAGAGAAAAAAAATCCAGTATAATTTTAGCAGCAATTAACCTGAATTCACACAGAAGTGCCTTGGCTCTGCTGGGTGCAGGCTGCAGCACGGGTGGCCAGTCCAGGTTTTCTGCTTGGAATTCTGCTCCCACCTCCCTCCGCTCTGCTGCCGAACGTCACCACCACCCTCAGACCTGTCCACGGTTATCTCTTCTCTATTTCAAAGCAGTGACGACCAGAGGACACTTTGAAGGAATATGATCCGATACACTTTGGGGTCAAGAAATGACCCTGTCCCTCACTGGAGGCAGTTTGCACCAAACTCATGTTACATTTTTCTTTCTTCTCTCTGGCTCAGAGGCAGAAAAATGCTAGAGTTCCTGACCTATGACATAAAAACAAGATCAGAAAAAAAAAAAAAAAAAAAAAAATCAGGTCACAGATCTCCACACTTGCAACTCCCCCTCCCCCAATAGAACAAGAGTAGAAATTTTTAGAACAAAAACTTTGTGTGGACTGACCTTGTTTTACTTTAGGACACTGGAACACATTCCAGTCAGATGAAATTGGAAGCAACATAGATAAAAGAGCAAAATATGGGAACAATAATAAGAAAATCCTTTTGAAATACCATAGAACCAGCAAAATATTTCTAGTGCCTCAAAATTGATTTGGAGAATGTAGAATGATTTGTATAAAGTAGAGGCTCTTGATGTAAAAGAAGAGGCTACTTACTTCCAAACTAGATCTAAGGACAGTGGATTAGGCATTAAAAATAAAAGAATCAGGCTACCAATATTTAATTTCAAACCTTAATGCTGTTAGGAGGATAATGCTTTTTCTACGTATGTATGTATAATGCACTCCTTTCTTTAATATCCTATCTCTATTGTTTCCTATACCTGTTGTTTTTAGTAGCACTTCTCATTGTTTTTGAGTATATTTTTTTTCTTCTTTTTTGTGACAGGGTCTCACTTGCAGCTCACTGCAGCCTCAACCTCCCAGGATCAATTGATCCTCCTATCTCAGCCTCCTGAGTAGCCAGGATTACAGGCATGTGCTACCATGCTTGGCTAATTTAAAATATTTTTTCGTAGGGACAGGGTCTCACTGTGTTGCCCAGGCTGGTCTGGAACTTTCGAGCTCAAGCAATCCTCCTGCCTTGGCCTCCCAAAATGCTGGGATTACAGGTGTCAGCCAATATGCTTGGCCTCATTTTGCTTTTTCAATGGTGTTTTGGTTTGTTTGTTTGTTTGCTAAGAGACAGGGTCTCACTATGTTGCCCAGGCTGGAGTGCAGTGGCTATTCACAGGTGTGATTCCACTACTAATTAGAATGGGAGTTTTGACCTTCTCTGGTTCTAACCTGAGCCAATTCACTCCTTGATATAGTTTGTCTGTGTCCCCATCCAAATCTCATTTTGAATTACAGCTCCCGTGATTCCCATGTGTTGTGGGAGGGACCCAGTGGGAGGTAATTGAATCATGGGGGTGGGTTTTTCCCATGCTGTTCTCATGATAGTGAATAAGTCTCATGAGATCTGATGGTTTTATAAAGGGCAGTTCCCCTGCACAAGCTGTCTCGCCTGCCGCCATGTAAAACATGATTTTACGCCTCATTCGCCTTCCATCATGATTGTGAGGCCTCCCCAGCCATGTGGAACTGTGAGTCCATTAAACCTCTCTCCTTTATAAATTACCCAGTCTCAGGTGTCTTTATTAGCAGTGTGAGAATGGACTAATACACCCCTCCTTCAGCATCCTGGTGGCCCCCTGCTCCTGAAAGGTCACCATATTAATGCTGAACTTGGTGTGTACAGTCCATCAGCACAGCACACTACAGCTCAGAACTCCTGGGACCAAGCAATCCTGCCCCCTCAACCTCCCGAATAGGCACACACCACCACACATGGGTAATGGTGTTTTTGGTTGAGTAGAATTTTAAAATGTATTACTTTTCCCCCTTTGTGGTATGAGCTATTTATGTCTTTTTAAAGACACTCTTTCATTCGTTGAGGTCACAAAAATATCTGCCTCTATATTTCCTTCAAAAAGTTGTTTTTTGTTTTGCCCTTTACAGTTAGGTTTTTCATCCAAGGGGGCCCTGTTTTGAGTGTCAGGGAAGGTGAGGATCTAATGGTAATGTTTGTTGCTATGTGGATAAGCACTTGCTCGTCTCCTTCTAAGACAGCTTCTTTACCTGACTTCAGGAACGTCTCCCATCTGACTCCAGGTTTTGCCCCCACCTGACCTGTTGCTACTTCTTGACTTCCATTGATGGCTTTTCTTCTCTTTGCACTGTCTGAGTGATGGAGTGTCCTGGGAGTGCCCTTCCTCTCTTATCTGTCCAGATCCTCTCAACCTTCTCTCTCTAGGTACCCTCATCCCAGCCCATGGCTGGAAGCCACAGCTGTATGCTGAGCACACCATGTTCATGTCTTTCCCCTTCTTTCCCCTATCCCTTTGGGTCTCCTCATGGCTCACTGCTTCCCACCATTCAGTCCTCTGCTCCAGTGTTGCCTTCTTGGTGAGGCCTTCCCTGACCACATCATGTAAAATAGCAGCACCTGTCCCTCTCTACACACTGACTTGCTTTATTCTATAGCAAAGTATCATCAGTCACCTCCTGATCTTATATTAGAAATCGATTCTAAATTATGTGTCCTGCATAGAGCTCATGCTTCACAGACTTTGAATTGATTCCTGATGAATCTAAATGGCTAAGAACAGTGCCTGGCATATTACAGATGCTCAATAAATGTTTATAACGAAAGAAGCAACGATAACCTTCATTTAATACAGTGCTTTATAGCATATGGAGTTCTTTTACATGTAATCATATTCCTTCTAGCATCAATTTACTCCTCAGAGGCATGAATTTGCCTACATTTGTGAATGTCAGAGCAATGACATCTCCTTTGGAAGCTTTTAGAAATTTCTGCCTCAGAACCTTTGATTTTCTTCCCAGTTGTGTGCATTATTAGATCTGTGACGGTCACTTGAGGAGATTGAACTATAATGTCTCTATGATGACTTCGAGCCATGCCATCTGTCACTCGATGTTTCACATACAAGGAATGTAGTTCTGATAACGTGACAAGCAATTGAGATTAATACAAAGGACAAAGGTGTTTGCGTGCTAAGCCTCAAGAAATCCAGCGCTATTTAGATCAGTGATTCTCAATTGTTTCTTTTCAGCAAAAATACACGCCCATGGGCCCAGGCTGATTTTCATACCACCATAAACATTTTTTTCCAGAAGCAAAATACTACAAAACATTTTCATTCAACAGCACTGTCAGCAGCTAACTCCTTGAATCACAGCCCACATTTACACATGGGGTCATCTAGCATCAAGGTGCCTCTAGGAGACAGACAACAATATCCAGACCTCTCTCCACCTTGTATTGCCAAGTCAGTAAAATCTGTGAAGCCAAGTCAATTGAAACACACATTTGGAAAGTATGAGAAGCCAGAGAAATCCATTCATTTACTAAATCTACTGAGGGCTTCTGAGCTTAATACATGAAAACTTGGTCAGTTGTGTTCAAATGATTGGTTTATATTTTGACTCATTCTACAGCAAAAATGGAATGAATCTGTGCATCTCTCTCTCTGGGAACACAAAAGACAACTTGAGGGGAATACGAAAATCGATTTCTACTTCTCTGGGAACCCAGTGGGCTGGCATGTCATTGAAAGCTTCCGCACTGTGGGTCAGGCTCTGTTGTGTAGAAATAGCTCCTAATCTCAAAGTACACATTCAAGAAAATGTGGGAGAGATTCTGGGCACTTTCCAGGGGGCAGTGAAGCTCAAAGGCGTGTTAACAGAGTTGTAGGAGGCAGAGGTGATGCATCAGTAAAGCAGGGAGCGCTGAACGTCAGAGTTTCTTCTCAGAGACAGGACTAACTGCCCTCGGGGAAATTGCTTGTTAAGGCAGCTTGGCTGATGGACGCTGATGAACAGTGAAATAACAACAGCATCTGGAGGGGCTTGCCTGGGGCCCACAGGAGCATAGCACAGACAATACACAAAATCAACTCCAAGTGGACTAAAGACAAACTGGAGACCTGAAACTGCAAAACTACTAGAAGAAAGCAGGGGAAAAGCTCCATGATACTGGTCTGGGCATTTCTTTGGATATGACTCCAAGGGCACAGGCAACAAAAGCAAAAATAGACAAATGGGATTAGATCAAACTAAAAATCTGCACAGCAAAGGACACAATCAATAGACTGAGACAGCCTACAGCACGGGAGAAAGTATTTGCAAATCATAGATCTGATAAGAATAATATCTCTAAAATATATAAGGAATTAAACAACTCAATAGAAAGAAAACAGACCAGGCATGGTGGCTCACGCCTGCAATCCCAGCACTTTGGGAGGCCAAGGCGGGTGGATCACTTGAGTTCGAGACCAGCCTGGCCAACATGGTGAAACCCTGTCTCTACTAAAAATACAAAAAGTAGCCAGGCATGGTGGTGGGCGCCTGTAATCCCAGCTACTTGGGAGGCAGAGGCAGGAGAATCGCTTGAACCCGAGAGACGGAGGTTGCAGTGAGCCGAGATTGCGCCACTGCACTCCAGCCTGGGCAATAGCGTGAGACTCGTCTCAAAAAGAAAAAAAAATAGAAAGAAAACAAATCACCCAATTTAAAAGTAGTCAAAGGACCTAAATAGATACTTCTGAAAATAAGACATGTAAGTATCCAAATGGTATATAAGAAAATGCTCAGTATCACTAATCATCAGGGAAATGAAAATTAAAACCACAGCATGGTATCGTCTCAAACCTGTTAGGATGGTTATTATAAAAAAGACAAAAGATAACAAGTGTTGTTGAGAATGTGGAGAACAGGGAATCCTTGTTTGTGGGAATGCAAATTAGTACAACCATTATGGAAAACAGTATGGAGGTCCCCTCAAAAAAATAAAAAATAGATTCAGCAATCCCACTTCTGGGTATATCTGCAGGACATGAAATCAGTATGTCAAAGAGATATTTGCATTCCCATCTTTACTGCATCACTATTCACAGTAGTTGAGATATGGAATCAAACTAAGTATCCATCAACAGATAAATGAGACTGGGTGCAGTGGCTCACACCTGCAATCCCAGCACTTGGGAAGATGAGGCAGGAGGATGGCTTGAGCCAGAAGATCGAGGCCAGCCTGAGCAATGTAGTGAGACCCCATCGCTACAGAAAAATTCAAAACTTAGCCAGGTGTGGTGGTGCACATTTGTAGTCCCAGCTACTTGGGAGGCTGAGGTGGGAGGATCCTCTTAAGCCCAGGAGGTTGAGCCTGCAATGAGCTGTGATAGTGCCACTGCACTCCAGCCTGGGCAGCAGAGTGAGGCCCTCTTTCTCAAAAAAACAAAACAAAACAAAACAAAAACCAAAACACACACACACACACACACACACAACACAAAGATAACTGATAAAACGTGGTATATATACAAAACGGAATACTATTCAGCTTTAAAAAGAAGGAAATTCTGTCATTTATGACAACATGGATGAACCTGGAGGACATTGTGTTAGGTCAGGTCCCTAATTCCTGAGCTACAAGTCAGTAGTGATCTGTGTGGCCTGTTAGGAATTGGGCCACACAGCAGGAGGTGAGCGGTGGGCAAGCCAGTGAAGCTTCATCTGTATTTACAGCTGCTCCCCATCACTCTCATTACTTGCCTAAGCTCCGCCTCCTGTCAGATCAGCGGCAGCATTCGATTCTCATAGAAGCACGAACCCTACTGGGAACTGCACACACACGGGATCTAGGTTGTGCACTCTTTATGAGAATCCAGTGCCTGATCATCTCTCACTGTCTTCCAACACCCCAAGATGGGACCATCTAGTTGCATGAAAAAAAGCCCAGGGCTCTCACTGATTCTACATTATGGTGAGTTGTATAATTATTTCATTATATATTATGATATAGTAATAATAGAAATAAAGTGCACAATAAATGTAAAGTGCTTGCATCATTCTCAAACCACCCCACCTGCCCCGTCCATGGAAAAATTGTCTTCCACAAAACTGGTCCCTGGTGCCAAAAAGGTTGGGGACTGCTGTGTTCAGTGAAATAAGCCAGGCACAGAAAAACACATGCCACATAATCTCACTTACATGGAATCTAAAGAAGTCACAACTTATAGAAACAGAGAATAAAACTGTGATAACCAGAGGCTGGGGTTGGGGATATTGGAGAAATGTTGGCCAAAGGACACATACTATCAGCTAGACAGGAGGAATAAGTTCAATACATCTCTTTTTTATTTTTCAGAGACAGGGTCTTGCTCTGTCATCCAGACTGGAGTGCAGTGGCACAAACTTGGCTCACTGCAGACTTGAACTCCTGAGTTCAAGCAATCTTCTTGCCTCAGCTAGGACTACAGGCATGTGCCACTATGCCTGGCTAATTTTTTTTTTTTTTTTTTTGTAGAGACAACTTCTGGCTATGTTGCCCTGACTGGTCTTGAACTCCTGGCCTCACGCAATCCTCCTGCCTAGGCCTCCCAAAGTGCAAGGATTACAAGCATAAGCCACCACGCCTGGCCTTGAGATCTATTATACATTGTGATGACCACAGTTGAGAAGAATATATTGTTTACCAAAACTGGCTAAGAGAATGGATTTGAAATGTTCTCATTATAAAAAAAGATAAGTGTATGAAGTAAAGCATATTTTAAATAGCTTGATTTAGCCATTCCACAATATATACATATATCAAAACACCATGTTATGCATCATAAATATATATGATGTTTTACTTGCTAATTTTTAAAAAAGAGTAGCCCCAGTGTTAGATATCCAAGAGCAGCAGTTGTGTCCTGTGCTCTACAGACCCAGGGTTCAGACACAGGACAGGTGTCACTTATTGAGTCATTGGCAATTTCATCAGAATCTAAGAGGTATGGTGTGTATCAGTCAGGAGAGGCTTACTACTGAAACATATAATACCCAAATCTCATTGGCTTGTCCAAAAGAGCCACAGTCCAATATGGACTGGTGGGTGGGGACCGAGGACTCTGCTTCTGAGAAGCACTTGATGCCCAGCTGTGGTGGGGCATGGTGAGCAGGCAGCCTCCACCCAGCAGCTTTGTTAGGGTCTGCCTCAAACACAGGGGGTCACCCCACCTGGGGTCATGCCCTTCTTGGAGCAGCTCACATCTGGTGAGTGAGGTGTGGGTATAAAGACCCAGTCATTGCAGGCCAAGGCAGTACACCTCCAATGGGCAATATTCACTCCAAAGCTCCTCAATGGGTTGGCCAAGACTTTGTTGGGTCTGCATTGCATTTCAACGTCTTCACCTCTACCTATTCTTTTTTTTTTTTTTTTTTTTTTCTGAGACAGAGTCTCGCTCTGTCACCCAGGCTGGAGTGCTGTGATGCGAGCTCGACTCACTGTGACCTCTGCCTCCTGGGTTCAAGCGATTCTCCTGCCTCAGCCTCCTGAGTAGCTGGAACTACAGGCACCCGCCACCACACCTGGCTAATTTTTTGTATTTTTAGTAGAGACAGGGTTTCACCGTGTTAGCCAGGATGGCCTCGATCCCCTGACCTCATCATGATCCACCTGCCTCAGCTTCCCAAAGTGCTGGGATTACAGGCGTGAGCCACCACGTCCGGCCCACCTCTACCTATTGTTTTTTTTTTTTTTTTTTTTTTCTTTTTTCTTTTTTCTGAGACGGAGTCTTGCTCAGTCGCCAAGGCTGGAGTGCACTGGCACGATCTTGGCTCACTGCAAGCTCCACCTCCCAGGTTCACAGCCATTCTCCTGCCTCAGCCTCCGGAGTAGCTGGGACTACAGGGGTCCGCCACCACGCCCGGCTAACTTTTTGTATTTTCAGTAGAGATGGGGTTTCACCGTGTTAGCCAGGATGGTCTCGATCTCTTGACCTTATGATCTGCCCGTCTCGGCCTCCCAAAGTGCTGGGATTACAGGCGTGAGCCACCACGCCCGGCCTGTCCTTTATTATTTTTTAGAAGCAGAGTCTCACTCTGTAACCTAGCTGGAATGCAGTGGTGCAATCAGCTCACTGCAACCTCGAACTCCTGGCTTCAAGCAACCCTCTCGCCTCAGCCTCTTGAATAGCTAAGACTATGGGTTTTTTTGCTGTTTGTTTGTTTTTTGTAGAGAAAGGGTCTCGCATTATTGCCCATGCTGGTCACAAACTCCTGGGCTCAAGTGATCCTCCCGCTTTGGCTTCTCAAAGTGCCAAGGAACCGCTTTTCTTTAAGGATGTTGATCCCTGATATCTTTTCTTTTTCTTTTTTTTTTTTTTTTGAGACACGGTCTCACTCTGTCACCCAGGCTGGAGTGCAGTGGTGTGATCTCGGCTCACTGCAACCTCCGTCCCCAGAGTTCAAGCAATTCTTTTGCCTCAGCCACCACAGTAGCTGGGATTACACGTGTGCACCACCACACCAAGCTAATTTTTGTATTTTTAGTAAAGCCTGCTGGCCAGGCTGGTCTTGAACTCCTGATCTCAAGTGATCTGCCCACCTCAGCCTCCCAAATTGCTGGTATTACAGGTGTGAGCCACCACTCCTGGCCCCTGATGAATATCTTACACTCCAAATTCCATCTCGGCGTCTGCTTTCAGAGCACCTACCCTATGACGACTTTGCAAAACCCTAAGCCTAGAGTATTTGGCTAAAGAGGATGTGGCCCCTTCCTGAAACTGACTTCAAGAGTAACTGAGATATCTGCAATGGCCCTGTCCTTACCCTCTGGTATCAGTGGCCTCAGCTTCAATTAGATTCCTTTTGGCATTTTGTTGTTGTTGTTGTTGTGTTGTTTTGTTTTTGAGATCAAGTCTCACTCTGTCACCCAGGCTGGAGTGCAGTGGCGTGATCTCGGCTCACTGCAACCTCGGCCTCCTGGGTTCAAGTGATTCTCTTGCCTCAGCCTCCTGAGTACCTGGGACTACAAGCGTGTGCGACCACACCCTGCTAATTTTTGTATTTTTAGTAGAGACAGGGTTACACTGTGTTGGCCAGCCTGGTCTCAAACTGCTGACCTCAGGTGATCCACTTGCCTTGGCCTCCCAAAGTGCTGGGATTACAGGCATGAGCCACAACACCCAGCTCAATTAGATTGCTTTTGATCCCCACATTTCTCCTTTGTTGGGATGGAACTGCTCATGATTGCAATGGTGCTCTTTAATGGTGAGAATTTTGAGCGGGTCCCTCTTTGCATGGCCCCCCTTTTTCCTGCTAATCAGTGTGGAGTTGCTTTTGAGGAAACTGGATTTTATAAAAAAGAAGTGATGGGTTTAAATGATTATATTCTTCCTACAAAGTTATTTTGAAGCTCATTTCTTCAGAGACCTTCTCCTCCATGGCCTTACCCTCACTTAAGCACAGACAGCCTTCAATCTAAAACTCTTGCCCTAACCTTTCTCTTGAAAAGCAGTTTTCCTTGTTATTCAAGGTCCATCCAACTTTATCATACTCTACATGAGTTTGCAAATTCTGTGTTCCAGCCAGGTTGATCTCTTTGATCTTTCAACTTAGGCCCTTTTCCAAAACCATGCCTGAACCTACGCCTCATGCTTCCTCTCTGCCTGAGTCTACTCCCCTAGCTTTTCATTCTCATTTCAAATCTCTCCTCTCCATAGAGACTTTCTAGACTTCGCTGATCTTTTTGCCCCCTGCATACCTGTATTTAGGAGTCACGTGCTACCTTGAACCTTCTGTTACTCTCTTATATAAATGTCCCTTCTCCCCATCTCAACTATACACATACTCTTTGTATCTTCCAGAGTCTTATGCTCAATATATGTTTGTTGATTTTATTTTTCCTGACCCTGATTTCACCCAGAACGGCAGGCAGTTCCATTATCTCTTCCTACATACCAAGCCACCCACAGTCCTGTGGGTTGGCTGGGCTC
This sequence comes from Gorilla gorilla gorilla, assembly GCF_029281585.2. Taxonomy (NCBI): domain Eukaryota; kingdom Metazoa; phylum Chordata; class Mammalia; order Primates; family Hominidae; genus Gorilla; species Gorilla gorilla. Next base: position 113,871,896 of record NC_073238.2, on the reverse strand, counting down.
AGTTGGGAAGTTCTCCCTTGGGGTCTGTCATGCAGTCGCAATGAAATGTCACCTGGGGCTTCAGTCCTCTGAAGACTTGGCGGGGCTGAATACCCATGGGTGCTCACTCTCGTGATGTGCATTGAAGTTGGCTATTGGCTGGAAGCTCCGCTGGGTCTGTGCCTCACAGCACTCCCACTCAACCTCACCTTGCAGCTTTCACAGCCTGATATCTGGGCTCACAGAGGGAGCATTCCAAGGGCAAGGGATCCAAGATTCCCAGGCAGAAGCTGCAAGGCATATTGTGACCTGTCCTCAGAAGTCCCAGAGTGTCACTTCCAGCACATTCTCTTGGACAAAGCAAGTCAAGTGTTTCACTTGAAATTTTATAAAATTTAGGAAGTAAGAAAGCATGCAAAGTCACTTGAAATAATTTTCATAGAGCTGTTCAGTTCGGATTGGTGTGTATTGCTGTGTGTGTATATCTTATCTCTAAAAGTAAAAACAAAAATTTTAAAGATTGTCATAATAGTTTTTTTCTTGCACATGATTTTTTCCTGATTTTTTAAATTTAAAAAAATTAAACAAAAAATTGTTTGCAGAATATGTCGTTTTGTTTGTTTTCATCTTCTCAGGAGCTATCACTGTGCCTGAGCCGGGTATCAGGGAAGATTTGGGATAGGGGAGCTGATGTCAAGCAGCCCCTTGCATCCCTGCCTCTTTATGGAGCCTGACTCCCCTCCCTGTAGCCGGTTCACATGTTCCTTCATCAACAAAGGCTTCAAGAATGGCCACTGGTGTGTTCCACATATGGCTTTAACTGGCAAGGGTATCTGGATGGACAAAGTAGTCATGGGCCCTCTCCTTGGGGCCCTTGAGTCTGGCGAAGCCCTGTGCACTTCCCACTTTGCTGGCTAGAATTCCCCACCTGGAACTGGCAGTTAGCGGTTCTATATGTCTCCTGGGCCCCTTTAGAGTCCTATACACCTGTTTGGTAAGGTGAGTCAACTCTAGCCAGTCCATTTATGTGGATATTGTGACTTAACGGTCTTTTTAACTTCTAGTTTAAAAGAAAGCATTTGAACAGTAGCCATCAAGATATAACACTGTCATGCCGTAGAATAATGCCAGTGATGTGACCGTTCAGCCCAGGGAAAGAAAGTCTTAGGAGCCACCAAGACAACGCTGCACCTGCAGGGGACCACTTGCTCTGTCCACCTTGGGTAGGTCTTGCTGCTCTGGTCTCCTCACTCTGCTGAGTCACATGGCTACTCCCATACTTAATCTCACTGCAAATATGGCCTTGTGTCAAGAATAAAATAGACATGGCCCGGTGCGGTGACTCATGCCTGTAACCTCAGAACTTTCAGAGGCTGAGGTGGGAGGATTGCTTGAGCCCAGGAGTTTGAGACAAGCTTGGGCAAAGTGGTAAGACTCCAGCTCTACAGAAATAAGCAAATAGATCAATACAATACAATACAATACAATACAATACAATACAATACAATACAATACAATACAATACAATACAATACAGTACACATGAGCACAACCAGGTTCCAGGCAATACAATATAGCACAAGGAATTGATCATTGGCCTCAGCAGTTGAGCCAAATGAATAGTTAGCAGCTGATTTTAGACATGTCCCATAGTGCTATGCACTTCACTTACTGTCAAAGGAAGACATGAATAAGATAGGAATTAAAATAGACTTTCAAATATTTCCTTGTAATTGGCTTTAGTTCCCAGAGGAGATTATTCCATAACATCGTCTTTTCTCTTTCAACAAGAATTTCTTCACATTGGTTGCCAACACCCATTATGCTGCATAGAAGTATTAATCATCCATGTGGAATTTTATATTTTCAAAGCCTCTTAAAAAAATCAACCCTCTCCTCTGCCTTCACCCACGGTGCTCACAGACCATGGCCCTGAGGGCACGCACAGACGAGTCTGTTTTTGTTTGTTACTGGCTTGCCAGGCCAGGTTGCTAAATGTACTTGCTTCCTCAAATACTTGTGAACTCAGGGAAATCTAATCAAATTTATTTAATTCAGGCCCAGACACAGAGGTGGGTCAGTGTGTCCCCATTTATTGCATGGTGTGCTGAAGTCCCCCGAAGAGATCAAAAGCAGACACAGGGTGAGGCCACAACATGGCAGGCATTATGTCAGCGCTCTTGATCTCTAAGTCATTACTTAGGAATATATGCAACATAGTAATGATGGTTTCAGACACTCTCAATGCATAGCCTGACTCAACATCTCACTTTGATGGAAAGAACCTCAGTTGACAATGAATGGACAAGACCCAAACGTGTATGGTGTCGTGAAACCAGGCATGTGGAAGCAAGTTTCCAAAACAGGTTGGAGACTGGCTCTTCCTAAAGTCTTGCCCATCTGTCAGTTGTATCATTGTCCACATGGTTACTCAGCCCTGAAGCCTCACAGTCAACCTCTCTTCCTCCCACCTCATCTGCCCCCCTCTCCGTACTGCCATATTTAATACATCAGCCAAGCTTGTTGGTTCCAGGAACACAATACCTATATCCTCAAACTTACCATTTCTCTCTGTACACACCAGCCTCACTCCAGCCCAAGCCAACTCACTCTCTCACCTAAAGAACTGCAATGATTTCCTGGCTTACTAATACATTTAACCAAAGAAGAAAAAAAGAATTAAAAATGTCTACCAGACAAAAAAGACAATAGCAAAATCAACAACAATTATTAAACAGGAAAAATATCACAACAGACATGCTCAAGGTTAGACTCCTTAGTATAAAAAAAGCTAATAAAGATGATTAGAAAAATTAATATTCAAAGAGAAAATGGGCCAATTTTGAATAGTTCATAATAAAGTATAAAGCATTTCGTTGTTTTCTGTTTATTTGTTTGCTTTTTGAGACTGAGTCTCGCTCTGTCACCCAGGCTGGAGTGCAGTGGTGCAAGCTCAGCTCACTGCAACCTCCACCTCCTGGGTTCAAGCAATTCTCCTGCCTCAGCCTCCCGAGAGGCTGGGATTACAGGCTCCTGCCACCACACCTGGCTAATTTTTGTATTTTTAGTAGAGACGGGGTTTTACCGTGTTGGCCAGGCTGATCTTGAACTCCTGACCTCAGGTGATCCACCTGCCTCGACCTCCCAAAGTGCTGGGATTATAGGTGTGAGCCACTGTGCCCAACCAAGCCTTTCTAAACAAATGAAAGGATATTCAGTCTCACTCTAATAACAAAAATACAAATTCAAAGTTGAATGAGATGCAGTTGACACTTAGAAAATTGGAAAAATTCAAAAAGTGTAAAAATGCCTGGATGGTGATGAGGGGGCCTGGTATCATTGGTTCATCCTCTTTGGAGGGCAATTTAAAAAGCACCAACCAAATTTTAACAGGCATATGCTCTTTGACTTGGCAGTTCTACATCTAGGAATGTATCTTACAGATATATTTGCACATGAACATGAAGATGCAAATGCACGTTGCAGCAACAAAAGAAACCAGCCAAATGCCCATTGGTAGGGGCTGGGTAAGTTAATTCCGGTATGTCCATAGAGTAGACAATCCAACAGTGAAAAGAATGAAACAATATTACTTGGTATGGATAAGATAAATTTTCTAGACGTATCATTAAATTATAAAAAGCAAGATGCAGAAGATACAAGATGCTATCGTATACAAATGTGGGTAGGGATGTACACACATACATTACATCTATTGCTTGCATATGCATAGATTGTTTCTGGGAAGATATGTAAGAAATTTAACAGTGGTTATCTCTGGAAAGGTGATGTGAGAATTTGGAGTAAAGGAGAAGAAATTTACTTTTTCCTGTATTTCCTTTTATGATGTTTTAATTTGTACCATATTTAAGAATGACCTATTTTTACAAAACTGTTAAGACAAAGAGAAAAGAACTGGTAGGCCAGGCGCAGTGGCTGAACGCCTGTAATTCCAGCACCATGGGAGGCTGAGGCGGGTGGATCACTTGAGGTCAGGAGTTCAAGACCAGCCTGGCCAACATGGTGAAACCTTCTCTCTGTTAAAAGTACAAAAATTAGTCAGGTGTAGTGGGGTGCACCTGTAATCCCAGCTACTCAGGAGGCTGAGGCAGGAGAATCACTTGAACCCAGGAAGCGGAGTTTGCAGTGAGCCAAGATCACACCATTGCACTCCAGCCTGGGCCAGAGAGTGGGACTCCATCTCAAAAAAAAAAAGAAAAGAAAGGAACTGATTATATGCAGTCATTTTAAAGGAAAATATTAGTAATACTTTTCTAGAAAATGTGAGGTTTTACTTAGATTATAAAAATTCCACTTCTATTACATCTTTTCCTTTTCAGAATTATTGTGTATAAACTAATACTTCAAGTCCAGCCAACATGGAGAAACCCCGTCTCTACTAAAAATACCAAAATTAGCCGGGTGTGGTGGTGGGCACCTGTAATCCCAGCTACCCGGGAGACTGAAGCAGGAGAATGGCGTGAACCCGGGAGGTGGAGGTTGCAGTGAGCCAAGATCACGTCACTGCACTCCAGCCTGGGCGACAGAGCGAGACTCCATCTCTTACTAAACAAATACATATATACCAATACTGCAGACAAAATAATAGCTAATATTTGGTGGGTGTTTATTCTGAACAAACACTGTGCAAAGTGCTTCAAAACAACAGTACTAGCCCAGGCACAGTGGCTGATGCCTGTAATTTCAGTAGCTTGGGAGGCTGAGGCAAGAGGATCACTTGAGCCCAAGAGTTTGAAGCCAACCTGGGTAACATAGTGAGACCTTGTCTCTTAAAAAAAATTCAAAATTAGCCAGTCATGGTGGTACACGTCTATAGGCTTAGCTACTCAGGAGGCTGAAGCAGGCAGGTTGCTCCAGCCCAGGAATTCAGGTTGCAGTGAGTTATTATCAAGCTACTGCACTCCAGCTTGGGCAACAGAGCGAGAGACCTTGTTTCTAAATAATAATAATAGTAATAACAACAGTACTGCCCTCATCTCTTCGTTAAAGATGAAGAAACGAAAGGTCAGAATTTAATGGGCTTACCTTAAGGCCACACAGCTAGTAAGTTATAGAGCCAGGATGCAAATCTAAGCACTCTGACATCAGAGCCCACATGCTTACCCACCGTATGGGTTATTTATGGTGTTATTAATGAGTCATTTGTTTCTTGCAAAACAATACTTAAGGGCATATAATTTCCAATTCAAAACAGGTACATAGCAGAAATAGAATCTAACCTTAACTATAGAAAATAAAAGTGCAAATGTTGTAAAATCCATAAGTCCCATATATAAAGTTGTAATAATATTTCTGATTTTATGGCCAATGATTCAGACAAATTAAAAAATTATTTTAAGATATTTAGGCCAAGCATCGTGGCTCATGCCTGTAATTCCAGCACTTTGGGAGGCCGAGGTGGATGGACACCTGAGGTCAGGAGTTTGAGACCAGCCTGGCCAACATGGTGAAACCCCGTCTCTACTAAAAATACAAAAATTAGCTGGGTGTGGTGGCATATGCCTGTAGTCTCAGCTACTCGGAAGGCTGAATCAGGAGAATCACTTGAACCCAGAAGGCAGAGATTGCAGTGAGCCGAGATCATGTCACTGCACTCCAGCCTGGGTGACAGAATGAGACTCCATCTCAAAAAAAACAAAAATTATTTGAAGATATTTGAATAACAATTGGCAACTATGACTACTGTGTTATATACAGTGTATGCTATTTTTTGTGTTTATATTCTTGATCTTCATGAAATATTAATACATAAAATGTCTCAGGTTGCTGTTATGGGTTGAATTGTGCCCTCCCATTCATATGTTGAACCCCCAATACCACAGAATGTCATCTTATTTGTAAATACTCTTTACAGAGGCAATCAAATTAAAGTGAGGTCATTAGAGTGGGCCCTAATCCACTATGACTGGTGTCCTTATAAAAAGGAGACATTTGGACACAGAGACAGAAATGCATAGAGGGAAGACGATCTGAAGAGACATAGAGAGAAGATGGCCAAGGGGAGAGAGACCTGGAACAGATTTTCCCCTCCCAGCCCTAGCCAACACCTGCCCCCGCACCTGTGACTGTGGCCTTATTTGGAACCAGGGTCTTTGCAGATGTCATCAAGCTAAGATGAGGTCATACTTATTAGAGTTAGGGTGGGCCATGAATCCAAGATGGCAGGTGTCCTTATGAAAAGAGGGATCAGGACACAGGAAGAATACCATGGGAAGACAGACGCAGAGGCGGGAGGGACGCGTCTAGAAGCCAAGGAACAGAAGGACTGATGGCAACACCAGAAGCAAGAGAAAGGCCTGGAACGGCTTCTCCCCTCGAGCCTTCAGAGGGAGCCTGGCCTGCCGTACACCTTCCTGCGGGACTCCAAGCCTGTAGAACTGGGAGAGAATACATTTCTGTGGTTTGAAACCACCCAGTCTGTGCAGTGGATTCCCTAGAATTCGATTGGCGTGGGAGTGACTTGCTAAGGGGGTGCCCACTATTGAAGCCACCAAGGGACTAGAGAGGTGGACAGAGCAGCCGCGGGAGCCTCGAAAGGGGCGAGCTAGGCCAAGTCCCACAGCCGGCAACATAGAGTGGGCGTCCCAGGCGAGGGCGCTGGGCTTCCTGCCCCAGCACCCCATTGGTCAGGTCACAGGTTTTAGACTACCCCCCAGTGCTAGATGGTGGTTCTCCACAGAAAAGCAGCAGACGTCACTTTTGAAAATCAAAGAAATCCCGAAGGGAATCTACAGAAACAGTAGAAAGGGATCCGAGGGAACAGAGGCAAAGCCGTAATATCACCCAATACATCCGATTGTCTGGTCAGTGAATTTGGAGCCAAGAACACTGGCTGCTGGTTTCCTGTCCCGTGGTTAACTTATTGGTGTAATTCTGAAAGCATAACTTTGCATCTCGGGCCTCAGTGAACTCTTCTGGTAAAAGGAGATAATAATAATAGTTTCGCAATTTTTTTTTTTGAGACGGAGTCTCACTCTGTCGCTCAGGCTGGAGTGCAGTGGCTCGATCTTGGCTCACTGCAACCTCTGCCTCTGAGGCTCAAAGTGATTCTCCTGCCTCAGCCTCCTGAGTAGCTGGGACTACAGGTGCTGGCCACTATGCCTGGCTAATTTTTGTATTTTTAGTAGAGAGAGTTTTGCCATATTGGTCAGGTTGATCTCAAACTCCTGACCTCAAGTTATTTTCCCCCTTCAGCCTCCCAAAAGTGCTGGGATTACAGGCATGAGCCACTGCACCCAGCCTGCATTTTTCTTCTTCTTCTTCTTCTTCTTCTTCTTTTTTTTTTTTTTTTAAAGAAAACGTTCACTTTTCTGGGCTGATATTCAGCTTGTATTTACGGCTATAGCTACACATTGATTGTCGAACTATATAAATAGTCCTGTACTGAGTGGTAAACAGCCACCGCCCTGGGGCCCCCAGATATTTTCCACTGCTTTGGTTCCTTCCCTGTAATTTCCTTGGACTTTCCTATAATCCAGTAACTAGAGTGCCTGGCACAGCTGGGGGCACACTTCAATGCTATGGCCAGTGCTCTTTCTAATTGGTCAGTTGCTAAAGATTTTGACTGTCATCCCCAGGTTAAGCACCTGTTATGTACCTAGTCGTGATGGAACTGTGAGCAACAGAAAAAAAAAACAAAAACATTTCCTGCCTTCAAGAGGCTTATAACTTAATCGAGGAGGAAACAAATACAGATTAAATAACTAGGAATAATTATGTGCTACACTCTGCTGTCCTGACATGTAAAAAGTGAACGTTTTCTGGAAGAACAATTATAAAAACATTACACAAGGGTATGGTACTCACCTCCCCCTTTCCCAAATGGCTGGGTTCACCCATGACCCTTAGGTTTTGGTAAGGCTCCAGGATATCCAAATTTAAAAATCAGGCTGGGCGCGGTGGCTCATGCCTGTAATCCCAGCACTTTGGGAGGCTGAGGCAGATGGATCACGAGGTCAGGAGTTTAAGACCAGCCTGGCCAACATGGCGAAACCCCTTCTCTACTAAAAATACAAAAATTAGCTGGGTATGGTGGTGTGTGCCTGTAGTCCCAGCTACTTGGGAGGCTGAGGCAGGAGAATCGCTTGAACACAGGAGGCAGAGGTTGCAGTGAGCCGAGATCACACCATTGCACTCCAGCCTGGACAACAGAGCGAGACTCTGTCTCAGAAAAAAAAAAAAAGAAAAAAGAAGAAGAAAAATTCATCAGTCAGTTGTTTTGTTCTGCAAGACTCCCCAATTTTACCATCTTTTTCACAAATTAATGAGCTCTTTTGATAATATGCCAGGAACTTGTAAAATTCTGTACTGTTTATTTTCTGTAACAGGATCTGTGGCATGTTAGTTTTCAGCAAAAAGAGACTTTTTCAAAGGAAAAATCAATGAACCAATGTGAAGGCACTCACGATTTTCTTAGGTGTGTTCCAAGCCACGTTGGTGGAAAAAGGGAAGAGACGTTGGTGTGAGACAGGCAATCTTCCCCAAGGAAGGCTTTGAAAAGTCAATTCAGTTCCGCTTTGGGGTTAGAGCTTGACCACAGACAAGAAGACGATGACATTTTAATGAAACCACACTGATTGACCATCTGGGTTGCAGTTGGCCCAAACTGCTTACCTCAGTTTCAATTTTCTGAGATACAAAATATGACCCAAACCTACCCAAGATGATTGCCTAATTGATGGTGTTCTCAAAACATAGTGAGATCCATGGATGACAATTGCCACTACAGAATAATTAATTAGAGCCTAAGACTAGATTTAGGATAATAAATAATAGCTATTGGGAAAGAGATTCCTATTTTTCTTTTCCTGATTTTTTTTTCTTTAGTTTTCTTTTGTGTGTGTGTGTGAGAGAGACATGGTCTCACGCTGTTGCCCAGGCTGGAATGCAGTGGCACCATCATGGCTCACTGCCACCTCGACCTCCTGGGCTCAAGTGAGCCTCCCACCTCAGCCTTCTCATCAGTTGGGATTACAAGTGTGTGCCACCACACCCAGCTAATTGGTTAGTTGTTTCGTAGAGACAGGGGTCTTACTATGTTGCCCAGGCTAGTCTTAAACCCCTGGCCTCAAGTGGTTCTCCAGCCTCCGTCTCCCAAAGTATTGGGATTACAGGCATGAGCCACAGTGCCTGGCCTCTTCCTGGTATTTTAAATGGACTTTTGAATTGTTTTATGTACAAAAGATTTGTTTTCACCTATATTTAATTATGAGTTATCCAATGAGTAGCAATATAAGTGCTTGAAATACAGCAGCTCATTTTTTTTCCACAGAAACTGTAGAGTTTACAACTCTTTGACATTGCTCTCATGGGGAGGTGGGGTCTAGAGCCTCTCTCCGTATATCTCAGTGGGATGTGTATTAGTTTCCTAGGCCTACCTCAGCAAGTGACCACAAACTAGGGGTGGCTTTACACAATGAAAACATATCTTCTCATAGTTCTGGAAGTCCAAAGTCAGGTTAAGAGCAGGATTGGTTCCTTCTGGAGGCTCTGGGGGAAAATCTCATTCCCCACCCCTTCGCTTATAGACTCCTCACTCTAATCTCTGCCTCTGATCTCTGTCTCTGATCTCTGATCTGTCTTCACATGGCGTCCTCCCTGTGTCTTTGCCTGTGTGTCCAAATTTCCTTCTCTTATAAGGCCATCAGTCATACCGGGTTAGGGGGTGGATTCATCTGAGTGCATTCATCTTCACTTGATTGCACCTGCAAAGGCTATTTCCAAAGAAATCACATTCACAGGGACCAGGGGTTAGGACTTCAACATGTCTTTGTAGGGGACATAATTCATCCCTTAACAAACTGAGACTGCTTCAACCCATAGAATGAGCAAAAGTGGCACTGGGTGACTCCCAAGGGCAGGTCAAAAAGGTGATGCCTCTTTGTCCTTGCCCACTGCCACCTTCTCACTCAGAGACTCCAGTAGCCACACATGGAGTTCAGCCAGTGAGAGAGGCCACCTGGCTGCCTGGGGTCAGCAGTCCAGGCCCTCGAGTCCTGCCAGGCCTGGGTGACACATGTGCGTGAAGGAGCCTTCAGGTGATTCCAGCCCTGCCTTCAGGTCACCCCGCATTTGAGACTTCCCAGTCAAGGTTCCAGATGTTGTGGAGCAGAGACAAGTTACTCCCACTGTCTGAATTCCTGGCCCCCAGTATCTGAGCATAAATAAAGTGGTGTTGTTTTAAGCCACAAATCCTGGGGTAATTTGTTACACAGCAATTGTAACAGAAAAAGTAGGACTAGAGGCTCCAAAGAAATCATCTTCAGCAGTGTTCAATTTTTCTTATCTATTCCCTAAAATAATTTAGGAAAACTATGAACCTCTTCACATATTTTTATGTTGACATCTAATTTTTTTCATCCTACGTTGGCCATTTCTGGAGTATTATAAATATTGATGGTTTGATGCTTAAACTGTTTATGTAACTTTTTCAGATATACCCACTGGAATGCAATTGCTATATCAATTTAAAACTCACATCATCCATTTAAAAAATATAGATCATCATTAACATTTGGACAGTTCATGTTGTTTCTTTTTTCCTTTTGAATTCTTATTTCCTTCCACCTCCCACTTAGAAGTTTATCCTAAAGTTTTTTATGCTTGGATGTGTTTTATTGCTTACTCTTTCTTGATAGTTTGCAATAAAAATATGTATATGAATTTAACTTTCCATGAGTATAAAATTAAAAGTGTTAAACATTTCCCTTGGATGAAGTTGCTGTTATAATTATTCTTAGTCCACCATTGATTAAACTTACAAAAATATATTACAAACCTTGATAAATGATAATTTTTTGTTTGTTTTTGAGATGGAGTTTTGCTCTTGTTCCCTGGGCTGGAGCACAGTTGCATGATCTCAGCTCACTGCAACCTCCGCCTCCCAGGTTCAAGCGATTCTCCTGCCTCAGCCTCCTGAGTAGCTGGGATTACAGGCACCCACCACCACGCCTGGCTAATTTTTTTGCATGTTTAGTAGAAATGGGGTTTCACCATGTTGCCCAGGCTGGTCTCGAACTCATGACCTTGGGTGATCCACCTGCCTCAGCCACCCAAAATGCTGGGATTACAGGCGTGAGCCACCACACCCGGCCAATAAATGATAATTTTTAAAAGCATAATTTGATTGAAAATGTAGCACAAAACTGAAACAGCCTAGGTGTCCATCAATAGGAGAATGGATAAAAGAACTGTGGTATATTCATACAGTAGAATTCTACTCAGTGATAGAAAGGAACAAATTACTTATACATGAAACAACACAGATGAATCTTAGAAACATTATTCTGATCAAAAGCATCCAGATACAAGAGAGTATATATGGTATGATTCCATGTATATGAAGTTCAAAAACAGATGAACTAACCTAAGGGGTAAGAACATCAGATAGTGGTTGCCTCTGGGGAGGAGTAGGAGCCAGGAGTAATTCAAAAATGGTATCAGAGGCTGGGCGCTGAGGCTCCAACCTGTAATCCCAGCACTTTGGGAGCCTGAAGCAGGCGGATCACCTGAAGTCAGGAGTTTGAGACCTGCCTGGCCAAGATGGTGAAATCCCGTCTCTATTAAAAATACAAAAATTAGCCAGGTTATCGGGGGAACCAGCTCCCAATATTTCAAGAGAAAGAGTACAAAGGGAGAAATTTTACAGCTGGGCCTCCAGGGGTGTCATCACATATTGGTAGGACCGTGATGGTGACCCAGAGCTGCAAAATCAGCAAGTTTTTATTAGGGATTTTAAAAGGGGAGGGGTGTACGAACAGGAAGTAGGTCACAAGGATCACATGTTTCAAAAGCCCATAAAGATCACAAGGCGAAGGCAAAATTAGAATTACTGATGAGGGTCTGTGTCCCACTGTGCATGCATTGTCTTGATAAACATCTTAACAGGAAACAGGGTTCAAGAGCGGACAACTGGTCTGACTAGAATTCATCGGGCTGGAATTTCCCAATCTAGTAAGCCTGAGGGCACCGCAGGAGACCAGTATTTCAGTCCTTAGCTCAACCGCATAAGACAGACGCTCCCAGAGCAGCCGTTCGTAGACCTACCCCCAGGAATGCAGTCCTTCCCCAGGGTCTCAATGATTAATGTTCCTTGCTAGGAAAAGAATTCAGCGATATCTCTCCTACTTGTACGTCATCTATAAGCTTTCTGCAAGAAGAAAAATATGGCTCTATTCTGCCCGACCCCGCAGGCAGTCAGACCTTATGGTTATCTTTCCTTGTTCGCTGAAAATCGCTGTTATCCTGTTCTTTTTCAGGGTGCACTGATTTCATATTGTTCAAACACACATGTTTCACAAACAATTTGTACAGTTAATGCAATCATCACAGGGTCCTGAGGTGACATACATCCTCAGCTTATGAAGATGACGGGGTTAAGAGATTAAAGTAAGACAGGCATAAGAAATTATAAAAATATTAATTTGGGGAACTAACAAATGTCCATGAAATCTTCACAATTTATGTTCAGAGATTGCAGTAAAGACAGGTGTAAGAAATTATAGAAGTATTAATTTTGGGAACTAATAAATGTCCATGAAATCTTCACAATTTATGTTCTTGTGCCGTGGCTTCAGTCGGTCACTCCATTCGGGGTCCCTGACTTCCTGCAACACAGGTGTGGTGGCACCTGCCTGTAATCCCAGCTACTTGGGAGGCTAAGGCAGGAGAATCTCTTGAACCTGGGGGACAGAGGTTGCAGTGAGCCAAGATCATGCCATTACACTCCAGCCTGGGCAACAAGAGTGAAACTCTGTCTCCAAAAAAAAAGGGGGATCAGGGAACTTTTTGGGTGATGGTAATGTGCTGTGTGTCACCTCTGCACCCAGAATTTGGGTTACACAGATGACTGAAGTTGTCTAAATGGCCCACTTAAGATGTGAATATTTCACCATTTATATATAACCTTTAAATAAACTTCAGATATTCTCCCACTGAATATGACTATTACTCAGGCCATAGTAAATGCTGGTCTTCCAATAATTTTTCTTTAGTAGAAAAGGAGGGCTGGAAAGAGAGAGAAATTGTTTCAAAGGAAAACTATAACACCTATTACTAGATTCCAGCCCTGGGTTTTGTTTTTGAGTACAGATTGAATCATGAGTTATTTCTGGCTACAAGAATCCAGGTTATAATTTTCTTCATGTTTTTAGTTGGCACCCTAATGGAATAGATTCCTTTTTCTGTTCTGACACACACGTTCTCTTTTAATTGTCAAATTATTAACATCACTTATCTCTCATAGTTTTACTTCATGCAAGAAAACCAGAATCATGGTCTTCTGAAGACTAGAGATGATTTGACAAAGCCTGTGCGTCTCCTGTACTTGGAATCCCACTTGGCCTGATCTGTTTTTCACTGCAAATACCCAGCTACTAAAACTGTACAGGCACCCTCCCTCTGGGCCCGGGGACTATCATGGAAGAGGTGGGTGCATGAGATTGTGAGGGCTGGTTTTGAGGGACAGAATTAGTTCAGACCCTCCAAATCAAGGATGGGTACACAGATGTCTAAACAGCTGGTGAAATAAGGGACTTTACCTCCTGGATTTTTACGGTGTGGCACCTTTTCACTCATCCCAACCATGAAGAATTTTCTGCTTTGCATAGAATTAAAATGAAATTATTACTGAGAGGATATAAGGATACCTCATGACAAAACCTCCCGGGAATAATACTCCTACTTATGAGATTTATGAAGATAGATATGTATTTAAAAAAATTTTTTCAGCAGGGCGCAGTGGCTCACGCCTATAATCCCAGCACTTTGGGAGGCCGAGGTGGGTGGATCACCTGAGGTCAGGGACCAGCCTGCCAATATGGTGAAACCCCATCTCTACTAAAATTACAAAAAATTAGCCGGGCCTGGTGGCATGCGCCTGTAGTCCCAGCTACTCCAGAGGCTGAGAATCGCTTGAACCCAGGAGGCGGAGGTTGCAGGGAGCCAAGATCGCACCACTTCACTCCAGCCTGGGCGACAGAGCGAGACTCCATCTCAAAAAATAAAAAATAAAAAATTTCAGCCACCTTAGGACAAATTACTAAAAGACCCCAAAAAGCACTGTGACACAACAAAGTCTCTAAATTCCTTAGCCTAAAAGGTTTTAACAATGCTTATGTGTTGAATAGCTAACTGCTACGAGTCCATAACAAAAACCAAGATTACAGTAGCTCAATGCATGGAAGTTAAAGACAGATAAAGTCAATTTTGTAACCTCACTTTTGGCTTTTTGTTTGTTGGCTTTTGTATTACTTTAAAATTGTTAAGAGGTAATGAATGCCTGTCCACGTCCTTTCCTATATGGCCTAGAATGTATAATTGGCTATAAGTCTCCTGGCTCTAAGTCCGTTGGCCATGGACGAGGGCATCACACAGAAGGACAGGATGGACTTGGGTCAGGCAGCCATGCCACCCCAGCAACTCTATGGGACAAAATAAAAGCTTGGTGGCCATTAATGTTGCCTCTGGCAAATCTTGGCCAGAAGGGGGAGAATGCAAACCAAAAATAAAATTCTAAGCCCCCACCCATCTGAATGGACACCTCGTTTCGGCAAAGATATTCCAAAGTTAACCTGAAAAATGAGTTCAGGCCACGATGGGAAGAGGGAACCGGACGTGCCTCATTATTCCCTCCTCCCTTTTGGAATTACTGACAGAACAGACTCTTTAAGTCTGATAAGAAATATTTATCATCTACTGTCTCTGAAGCCTGATACCTGGAGGCTTCACCTGCATGTTAAAACTTTGGTCTGCAGGCCAGGCGCGGTGGCTCACGCCTGTAATCCCAGCACTTTGGGAGGCCTAGGCGGGTGGATCACGAGGTCAGGAGATGGAGACCACCCAGGCTAACACGGTGAAGCCCCGTCTCTACTAAAAGTACAAAAAATTTGCTGGGCGTGGTGGCGGGCGCCTGTAGTCCCAGCTACTCGGGAGGCTGAGGCAGGAGAATGGTGTGAACCCGGGAGGCGGAGCTTGCAGCGAACCAAGATCGCGCCACTGCACTTCAGCCTGGGCGACAGAATGAGCCTCCGTCTCAAAAAAAAAAAAAAAAAAAAAAAAAAACAGAAAGAAAATGCATCTCTTACTGAGATGAGTGGGAATTTCTCAACCAGTTCATGTATCCAGAGAATATTAATTCTTGGTAGACTTAACACTAGGTTTAGCACCAATTACATGCCGATTATTTTTTAAATGTAAGCACTGAGAAAACATACAGACATTAATTAAGTAGATGGGGAAGGAAGCATTTTGCCATAGCCTTGACCTTCAATTCTTTGAACCCCTTCTGAGTTATGTCCCCCACCACACAAATATTTATCATCTAAAATAATTTGTAATGATTTATCAGCTGAAACTTTGATTTGGTCTTCCTTTAATTTGGTTGTATGCAAAGAAAAAGCAACTACCTGACGTAATGATTTTTTTCAACCACATCAATAGAATCATCCCGCTTTTAACACCAATTAGCATTTCAAAAATCCCTTTATTTAATGCCCCGGAAGTTATTTCACCCCTGCAATGCACCATAGGAAGGTTCAGGATGGTGAGAGGCTCCCTTTCTTCAGTAAGTGCAGAAGCGACTGAGAGCGAAGAGCTGGGAAAGGAGACCCTGACCTCAGAAAGGAAGCTGAGATCCTGGGAAGTGATTCCCTCTACACTTAGCCCATGTGTTTGAGCCACAGCTTACCCATGTGTCCCTCAAAGACAGATAACCCAATCTGAAGAATGCTGCTTTCAAGGGTCCTTTCTGGCCAGGTGTGGTGGCTCTTACCTGTAATCTTAGCACTTTGGGAGGTCGAGGTGGGAGGATCACTTGAGCCCACAGGAGTTCAAGACCAGCCTGGGCAACATAGTGAGACCTTGTCTCTATAAAAAGCAAAAAAGAATCCTTTCAGTATATGTAGGGCAAGACTATAAGGCCAAAGACCGAGTCAGATTCCTTCACTCCTGTGTGTATACAGAAACCCTGCATTTTAACATGACACCTTCCTGGATACTGCATCCCCCAAAAAAGGCATGGTGTTTATCTTTAGAAACAATGCTATAACTGTAGGTTCTCTTGCTGGCCAAGGACTTGCTGGACAATATATGCCAAAAGCAAATGTATGAAGCCATGATCCTTCAAAATCCCCTGTACTCACTCTGTAATTGGACTCCAGGGTTTAGGAAATTAGGGGACATATATGGGGCTGGCCCCTGGACCATTCCCAGCCCAGCCATAGCAGACCACTATGATCCAGCCGGAGAGGGGCAGTGCCAAGCCTCACGCCTGCAGGGTGAGACTGTGCAGGTCAGAGGGCCAATGTGCAGAGCCCCTCGGTTGTCACATCACCAGGGGCAGGTCAAGTCTGGGAAAGACCTGAAGTCAGGCAGGCTATGGGGACAGGAAGGCTGCAGAAGGGGTGGCCACTGTGTCCTGGAGTGCTCTGAGCAGCGTGCCCTGGCCTGCAGGGGGCCTTCAGGGCAGCTGTCTAGCCCAATGACTATGAGGAGTTTGGGTACCTGTGAGCTGCCTGCAGAGCCTGGCAGGGTTCAACGGGGCTTTTGATCTGTAGCACTAGGGAGTGTCTGGCATATAGGAAGGGCTCAACCACTAATGTCGTCTGGCTGAGTACACGAGTGAATGGTTGAATGAGGGAACGCAAGGCTCCCCTTGCTGATGCTGGAGCGGTTTTCACTGTGACGGACTCCCAGAGACTCTGGATGTCCCTCCTTCTCACCTGCGATGCTGATGCGATCATGCCTTTGGATCTACCCTTCCGACTCAACTGGCGCCTTTCTACGGTGTCTGCTTCAGGCTCACTTTCAGGCTTTGCACTGTATTCCAGGTGGCTTTATGCTTTCATTATGTGCCTGGCTCCTGCAGCTTTGCTGACACAGGTATCTTGAGCACTGTGGTGACCCTGCCAGGCCTCCCTTCCCAGCACAGAGCCCATTCCTGGCAACATAATGTGCAATGTGGCCCATGGAGACGGGCTTCCCTGGTCAGCAGCCTTTCCACTTGTTCCCAAGGCTCTGGACAATTGTTCATTCTCAGGTGCTAACCTCTGCTTGTCCTGCAACTTCTGGAACATAGCACTGACCCCAGGCCACTTTCATTCATCCATTAATTTTTTCCACTTAATACAAATTTAGGAGCTGAGGTCTGACAGATATTGAGCCATGTGTGAACTTTGGGTTGCTGTGTAGTTGCACAAACTGAACTGCTCGAAACAACACAGATGTATCTTCTCACAGCCTGTATGTGTCCGAAGTCTGGGAACAGCATATGTGAGTTCTTGCTTAAGATCTCACCAGGCTGCAATCCAGGTGTTGGCCAGGACTACAGGCCCTCAGAGGCATGACTGGAGGAAAATCTTTTTCCAAGCTTCCTCAGGTTGTTGAAAGACTTCATCTTCCCGAGGAGTCCCACTTCCACAGGAAGGAGGTTTTCTTGCTGGCTGTTGGTCGGGTGTTGCTCTCAGCTCCTGCAGCCCTCTGGCAGTCCCTTGCCACTGGCCTCCTCCATGTGCCCCTCATAGCATGGCAGCTGCTGCTTTTTCTTTTATTTGTTTAATTTTTTATGCTTAGAGACAGGATCTCACTCTGTTGCCCATGCTGGAGTACAGTGGCCCAATCATAATTCAGTGTAGCCTCAAATCCCTGGGCTCAAGCAATCCCCCTGCTGCAGCCTCCCGAGTAGCTGGGAGTACAGGCACGTGCCACCATGCCATGCTACTTTGCTTCTTTTTTTTTGAGACTGAGTCTCTCTCTATTGCCCAGGCTGGAGTGCAGTGGCATGATCTCGGCTCACTGCAACCTCCACCTCCCAGGTTCAAGCAGTTCTCATGCCTCAGCCTCCCAAGTAGGTGGGATCACAGGCATCCACCACCATGCCTGGCTAATTTTTGCATTTTTAGTAGAGACAAGGTTTTACCATGTTGGCCAGGCTGGTCTCGTACTCCTCACCTCAGGTGATCCGCCTGCCTCGGCCTCCCAAAGTGCTGGGATTACAGTAGGCCACCACACCTGGCCTACTTTGCTTCTTCTAAACCAGCAGTGGAAAGAGTATCTAGCACATGCTAGCAAGTCAAAAACATTATATATTTATTTGGCGATACACACACCCTGTACATATAAACTCACAGGAATGGCATCCCTTCACCTTTGCCATAATCTATCAGAAGGAAGTCTCAAGTCCCACTCATGCCCATGTGGAGAGGACTATACAGGGCACAAACATGAGTGCCACCCGATGGTCTGTTGGCCACAAAGTCTAAGTGCAGAAAGTCTTGAACACCAAAATAAAGAGTTTGGACGTTTTACTACAGTCAGTGAAGCTACTTTTGAGTAACGGAGGATGAAAATGGAGGATGGACTAACATCAGTGTGTAGGAAAGATGGGTATTGGGAGAAGACAGAGGTGGGTGGAGAGAAAGGCACCCCGATGAAAGAGAAAGAGGATCTGGCCAGCACTGGTGGTGTGGGAAGGAGGCATAGATATGGGGACACCACAGAAGTAGAATCAAATGCACTCACCGATACCTGGCCAAGGCAAGTTGCTGATGCAGCAACTGTAGGTCCCGGATTTTCTGGAATGGACACATTTCCAAGCATTCTTATCAGAGTATATGTCTCACATTGGAGCTTAGCTAATGTGCCCTCAGCGTTGCAGTACGCTGAGGGGCATTGTCCCCTGTGTCTCAGCCAGAGGGGTGGAATCTGCTTTCTCCCTTATTTTGGAGCCTGTTTTCCATTGCCTGGCCTCTTCTCCAGTCTCATTTTTTAAAATCTTAGACTGATGCCCATGAAGGATTTTTATACCTTGGTGACCTCCAACTAGCCATGGCCAAGCCTGCTTTCTACATTCACACAAAAACCTTCACGCATCTACAAACACACACACACATGCCCTTTTGCACACACATTATCCTCTGTAACACATCATCTTACTTGCTTGATTTTCCAAGCATGGATCTTGTTGAAATGGCCTGGGCTTCCCATTCATCACCATGGCCCGGTCCTCAGCTGGGTGCCATTGTTGCCTCTTCCCTGCTCCTTGCATAAGCCCAGGGGGCTCATCACAGCTCTTCCAGCTCCGTGCTCAGGAGCCCTTGGTGCCTGGCGAGCTCTAAGGCTTGAAAATTATGTGCTGGCCCTGACCCCATGATGAGAATTAGAGCTGACAGTTTTCTGGAAAACAAACAAAATCTGTTACTTTTCCTGTTATATCTTCTCCCCATAGAATCTTCCCAGTGAATTTCTAAGTTGGTTAAAACCCACCTGACTGAATTCCATATTCCTCACAGCACTGATTTTTCTCCTTCCTTACTCAGACTTCCACCTCACTGCTTTGGTGATAAGGCCAAAGGGACAAGTAGCAATGAAAAAAAATCGAGTAAACTTTAAAAAATGAGTAAATACAGTTCATAGCTCTTCCTTCTTATTAAACAACATGGTACCCTTCATTTCTCTTTGCCCCAATCACCCTTTTAACTCAGCCAGAAGTGCTCCTCTGCCTTTTGGCTGTGAAAGCTTTTACTTCTTCTGGTGCTATTCTTTTCATTCTGCTGTCTGAGTTTTCCAGCACTGTCTTCTGAGAGGGCGTTATAGGAAGTGGGGATGGCAGCAGGACAATGTGTCACATGTCACACTCCAAGTCTCCTCTGGCTTGACAGCCAGGAGACCTACAGTTATTACTGAACTTCATATGATCAAACTGAGCAAACTGGCAAAAAATATGTGCAGTTTCTTGGGGGTTATTTTAGACATTACGGCTTAGCCAAACTTGTTCCATCTTCCCTGGAAAGTGTTACAGAAGATAAAACAACAGTAAAAATGGATTTTTCCAAGCTATTATTTGTTATACCAGTCTGTGACTTTTAGGTTACCTTCCTACTCCTCTTGTTAACATTTTAATTAATTGTGTTAATCAACTCAGTAAAGATTTGGCTTGTAATGATGGATATGTATCACCTACCTCCTAGGGACCAGCTTTAGTTTTCAATCTAATATTTATTTATTTAGGAACTGGCTGTTTTGAGCATTTGTGTATTTTGTCTGTGGCTCATTTCTCTTAGGCTAGATTCTTTTAAAACACTGAAGTACAAATAAGGACAGTTATATAATCAAACGATGGTTTGATAACAGGCACAATGAGCATTAGCCACAAAATGTGCATTTGAAGATCAGACAGCAAGACAGAGAGAAAATAGACTGGAACCAAAAAAGGAACACAGCGTCAGGGACCAGTGGGGCTGTAACAAACGTAACAGTGACATCCATGTCACTGGCATCCCTGACCTTTGACCAGTGGGAGCTGGAGAGCACATACTACTCCTTCTGAAGGGCTTTCTGAGATCCAGTGGTCTACACCACCTGTCTGAACACCTGACCTTTGACCAGTGGGAGCTGGAGAGCACCTACTACTCCTTCCGAAGGACTTTCTGAGATCCAGTGGTCTACACCACCTGTCTGAACACATCCCAGGAGACCAAGCATTCAGCTGTGCTTCTTAGGAAGCTGCAGCCAGCTGGCTGGGCCTCTGTGCCTGCTCTCCCTCCTCCCTGCTCCAGACTCCTCTCCCTTCAAACTGCTTCCTGGAGACCACACTCCCCATTGACCTGTTAGTGCATCAGATTTGATTCTGTTTTCTAGCAAGCCCATCTCTTTTTATGCTTCTGAATCCTGTTATTTATCCTCATTATGTCTTCTCATTTTTCCCCTCATGATTGGCATCTCTTTGTACATTTTCTGTCTTTTAAGCCTTTTTTCTATTTGTCTTCTATACCACCATTTTGTCTTTTAATCTTTTAGTTAAACCTTTTTTAGCTCCAGAAAGTTTATGTGTATGTGTGTGTGCATGTGCCATAGTCAAATTCTGTTATGAGCTCTTATATTTTAATTGAAGTTTTTGTCTGTCTTCTCTAACAATTTTATTTCCCTAAAACCTAAAAACATCCTTTGATGTTTTTCTGAGATGGAGTCTCTCTCTGTCACCAAGACTGGAGTGCAGTGGCAGTGGCACAATCTTGGCTCACTGCAGCCTCCGCCTCCTGGGTTCCAGTGATTCTCCTGCCTCAACCTCCCCAGTGCCTGGGATTATAGGCATGCACCACCATGCCTAGCTAATTTTTCTATTTTTAGTAGAGACGAGGTTTCACCATGCTGGCCAGGCTGGTCTTGAACTCCTGACCTCAGGTGATCTGCAAACCTTGGCCTCCCAAAATGCTAGGATTACAGGCGTGAGCCACCGTGCCCAGCCTATTATGGGTATTCTGATTATGTTTTCTCTGTTGCTACTGTGTCGCCTTAAGTTATTTGTATTTGTTTCCTATGGCTGCTGTAAAAGATTACAACTTTGTGACTTCAAATGACACAAATTCATTGTCTTATGATTCTGGAGATCAGAAATCCTAAAATCAAGATGTCAGCAGAATTGCATTCCTCCTGGAGGCTCTCGGGGAGAATCCATTTCCATGCTCTCTTCAGCTTCTAGAGGCTACCTGCCTTCCTTGGCATGCAGTCCCTTCCTCCATCTTCAAAGCACTCACTCCAACCTCTGCTTCTGTTGTCATATTTCTCTCTTTGACTCTGACCTTCCTAGTCTTCTCTTATAGGGACCCTGTGATTACACTTAGGGCCTACCTGGATTATTTAGAACAATCTCTTATCTCAAGATTTAAAGTTATATCTGCAAAGTGCCTTTTGTCATAGAAGGTAATACATTCATGGGTTCCAGGGATTAGGATGTGGACATTGTTGGGGTGGTATTATCAGTCTATCCCAGTACTTAAATGGAGGCCATCCTGTGAATGATAAAAGCAAGACAGTGTCTGCCCTGTTGACCTGCAGTGTGACAGGTGACATAAAATCAGTTCTCTATTGTGATGCTGTGTCATCTTCTGAGCTATGTGGGCTCATGTCCTCAGCCTCATCAGGAAAGCTGCATCAATCTCCTTCCTTCCCTTCTTCTCCAGCTTATTGGAATTCATGGATACCAGTAGGCTCTCCCCCAAGATGCCTGTAAGGGATCAGAATTATTCTTCTTCTTGGCGGGGTGGGGGATCTATGATGGTTAATTTTATGTCAACTTGCCTTGGCCATGGTACCCAAACACTTGGTTAAATGCCAGTCTAGATGTGATATGCATGTATTTTTTAGATGGCATTAGCATTTAAATCAGTAGACTCTAAGTAAAGCAGCTTATCCACCATAATCTGGGTGGGCCTCATCTAATCACTGAAAGGCCTTAAGAAAAACATTGAGGGAATTCTGCCTCCAGGCTGTCTTCAGACCAGAGCGGCAACACCAGGTCTTCCCTGGGTCTCCAGCCTGCCCTGCACATTTCAGGCTCGCCAGCCCCCGACAATTGCATGAGCCAATTCCTTAGTGAACCATCCTATTGATTCTGTTTTTCTGGAGAACGCTGACTAATATGGGGTTTATGGATCTCCACAGACCAAACTCTCTCCAAGAAGGCTTCTCTGATCTTACCCCAGGGCTTTGCTGCTGGCCAGCCTCACCCCTCCGATCCGGCAGGGGGAAGGTCCTGGCCAACTCTAACAGAATGGTGGCAGAGCCCAAGGCCCCCTTCTGTCTTCCAGATTCTTCTGGAGTTGATTGGAGTTCAGAAGAAGCAGAACATCTGGATATTGAAGATGCCTTTTCCCCAAAGTTTCTCTTAAGATTCTTTTTATTTTGAATTGACTTTATTTTTTAGAGCGGTTTTAGGTTTACTTGAGACAAAGACACAGAGATTTCCCCTATGCTCCCTGCCCCCTACACATGCATAGCCTTCCCTGTTTTTAACATTCCCCTACCAGAGTGGTACATTTGCCATAATTGATGAGCCTACATTGACACATCGTCATCGCCCAAAGCCCGTAGTTGACATCAGGATTCACTCTCGGTGCTGTGGACTCTATGGGTGTGGAAACACGTACAATGGCATGCATCCACCATTATAGTGTCACACAGAATAGTTTCACTGCCCTAAAAATCCTCTGTGCTCCCCTTCCTCTCTCAAACCTCTGGAAACTAGAATTGATTCTTGAACAACATGGGTTTGAACAGCATGGGCCCAATGATATGCATTTTTTTTCAATAAAAGTTGCACTAAGTATGCCTGCCTTCCCTTCCACCTCCTCTACCTTGCCACCTCTGCTACTCCTGAGACAGCAAGAGAAGTCCTCCCCTTCCTCCTCCTCCTCAGCCCACTCAGTGTGAAGTTGTCAACAATGAAGATCCTTATGATGACCCACTTTCACTTAACGGATACTAAGTATATTGTCTCTTCCTTGTGATTATCTTAGTAACATTTCTTTTCTCTAGCTTTCTTTATTGTAATATAGTATATAACATACAAAATATGTGTTAATTGACTATGTTATCAGTAAGTCTTCTGGCCAACAGTAAGCTACCCATAGTTAAGTTTGGGGGAGTCAAAAGTTATACATGGATTTTCTACTGCATGGAAGGTTGGCACTCCTAACCTTGTTGTTGTCCAAGGATCAACTATATTGATCTCTTTTTGTATCCATTGTTTGTCAGTTCCAAAATTTCATATAGTTGGAATTAGACAGTGTTTAATCTTTTCAGATTTGTTTCTTTCACTCAGTAATATACATTTATGTTTCCTCCATGTCTTTTCATGGTTTGATAGCTCATTTCTTTTCAGCATTTAATAGTATGCCATTGCCTGGAGGTACCACAGTTTACTTATCCATTTACTTACTGAAGTACAGCTTCTTTGCTTGCACGTTTTGTCATTATAAATAAAACTGCTATAAATATCCATGTGCAGGTGTTTGTTTGAACATAAGTTTCAACTCCTCTGGGTAAATATCATATAGTGCAATTGCTGGATTGTATGGTAAAGAGTATGTTTAGTTTTTTAAGAAACTGCCAAACTGCCTTCCAAAATAGGTGTACAATTTTGCATTCCCACCAGCAATGCCGCAATGCCTGAGAGATCCTGTTGCTCCACATCTTTGCCAGTATTTGGTGTTGCAGTGTTCCGGATTAAGGCTAACCTAATAGGTGTGCAGTGGTATCTCAGTGTTCTTTCAATTTGCATTTCCCTGATGAAACATGTTGTGGAACATCTTTTTTTTTTTTGAGATGGAGTCTCACTCTGTTGCCAGGCTGGAGTGCAGTGGCACCATCTCGGCTCACTGCAACCTCCACCTCCCAGGTTCAAGTGATTCTTATGTCTCAGCCTCCCAAGTAGCTGGGACTGCAGGCACGTGCCACCACGCCCAGCTATTGTTTTTTTCTTTTTTGTATTTTTACTAGAGATGGGGTTTCACCATGAGGACCAGGCTGGTCTTGAACTCATGACCTCAGGTGATCCGCCTGCCTCGGCCTCCCAAGTGCTGAGATTACAGGTGTCAGCCACCGCAGCTGGTGGGAACATCTTTACGTATGCTTATTTACCATCTGTATATGTTCTGTGGTGAGATGTGTGTTAAGGTCTTTGGCCCATTGTTTATTCATGTTGTTTTCTTACAGTTGAGTTTTAAGAGTTCTTTGTATATTTTTGATCACAGTCCTTTATCAGAGATGCCTTTTGCAAACATTTTCTCCCAGTCTCTGGCTTATCTTTTCATTCTCTTGACAATGTTTCACACAGAGCAGAAATTTTTAATTTTAGTGAAGTCCAGCTTATCAATTCTTTCTTTCATGAATTGTGTCTTTAGTGTTGTATCTAAAAAGCCATCACAAACATCACAAACCCAAGGTCACCTGGGTTTTCTCCTATGTTACATTCTAAGTTTTATATATTCTAGGATTTTGCTTTACATTAAGGTCTGTGGTCCATTTTGAGTTCATTGTAGTGAAGGGTCTAAGGTCTGTGTCTAGATTCATTTTTTGGCATATGGATGTCCAGTCATTCCAGCACCATTTGTTTAAAAAGACTCTTTCCTCCATTGTATTGTCTTTGATCCTTTTTCGAAGATCAGTTGACTAATTTTATGTGGGTCTATTTCTGGACTCTCTATTCTGTTCTGGGAATTTATTTGTCTATTATTTTGTCAATACCACACTGTCTTGGTTACTGGAGCTTTATGGTAAGTCTTGTCAGGTGATGTCAGTCCTCCAACTTTGTTCCTCTCCTTCAATATTTTGTTGGCTATTCTGGGCCTTTTGCCTCTCCATATAAACTTTAGAACCAGGTTCAAGCGATTCTCCTGCCTCAGCCTCCTGAGTAGCTGGGATTACAGGCAACGCACCATCACGCCCGGCTAATTTTTGTATTTTTAGTAGAGACGGGGTTTCACCATGTTGGTCAGGCTGGTCTCGAACTCCTGACCTCGTGATCTGCCCACCTTGGCCTCCCAAAGTGCTGGGATTACAGGCATGAGCCACCGCGCCTGGCCTAATTTTTGTATTTTTAGTAAAGACGGGGTTTCACTATATTGACAAGACTGGTCTTGAACTCCTGACCTCAGGTGATCCACCTGCCTCGGGCTCCCAAAGTGCTGGCATGAGCCGCCATGCCTGGCCCATATTTTGTTATATGTATACTTGAGTATTTAATTTATTGGTGCTAAATAAATGGTTTTATGTTTTTAATTTTAAGTTTCTCTGGATTCTTTTTGAGTCCAGTTTTATAATCCAGAGTTTTGCTCTCTTTACAGAATTTTATCATGCCCTGCTTTGATAACTTTACATCTTATATCTTCACTTAGTGAAAAGACAAACACATAAAATAAGTATGAGCCATGGATACATCCCAGAAACTGTTTCTTTGGTTTAGGATACAATGAATTTTTTATCTTAGTCTCTCAATTTTCTAAGATCCCTTTTTTAAAAATAGGAAATTAAATTTACTTTTGTTCCAGTTTTGCTTTAGGAAACTTGGTGTCCCTTTCATCATGGGTCTCAATTTTAACCAGAGGGGTCTCTCCCTCCATCTACTTCTTAGAAATTGATGTTCTTCTTCAGGGTTACTCATAGTGTGACCTGCCAGATCTCCTGCCCCTGCACCTGCCCAGCCACCTCCTAATGGACTAATATGCGCCCCACTACAAGCTCAGCAATTTGAACTTCCCATGCTTAGCTTTGGGGCCAGTTCTGGCTTTAGCTGCAGGGATATTTAAAAGTTTAGTTCAATAGATGAAGTGAGTCCTCACCAAATCTGTTGTGTTGCTGTTTTTTCTTGAACCACAGTTCTAGTTCTAGTGACTGAATTCCTCACTGCCACTAAGCACACAGTTCCAAAGCCTTCTAGACTTACTTCTGGAGCCTGACAAGTGACTGTTCCTTTAGCCAGTACTGGGGCTTCCAGACATCATTGCTTCTGTTTTTTTTTGTTTGTTTGTTTTCAGGTTTTTTTTTTAATTTCAATGGTTTTGGGGGTACAGGTGGTTTTTGGTTGCATGGATGAGTTCTTTAGTGGTGAATTCTAAGATTTTAATGTACCCATCATCTGAGCAGTCTTTTATCCCTCACCTCGCTGCCAACCTCTTTCCTTGCATCCCCAAAGTCCATCGCATCACTCTATATGTTTTTGCATCCTCATAGCTTAGCTCCCACTTTTGAGTGAGAACATATGATATTTGGTTTTCCATTCCTGAGTCACTTCACTTAGAATAATGGCCTCCAGCACCATCCAGGTTGCTGCATAAGACATTTCATTCCTTTTTATGGCTGAGTAGTATTCCATGGTGTATATATACCACATTTTCTTTTTCTTACTTGTTGGCGGACACTTAGGTTGGTTCCATATCTTTGCAATTGGAAATTGTGCTGCTATAAACATGTGTGTGCATATGTCTTTTTCATATAATGACTTATATTCCTTTGGGTAGATTCCTGGTAGTGGGATTGCTGGATCAAATGGTAGTTCTCCTTTTAGTTCTTTAATGGTAGATCTACTTTTAGTTTTTCTTTTTTGTTTTGTTTTTTGTTTTGAGACAGTCTCGCTCTGTCGCCAGGCTGGAGTGCAATGGCGCGATCTCGGCTCACTGCAACCCCCGCCTCCCAGGTTCAAGTGATTCTCCTGCCTCAGCCTCCCGAGTAGCTGGGACTACAGGTGTGCACCACCATGTCCAGTTAATTTTTGTATTTTTAGTAGAGACGGGGTTTCACCATGTTGGCCAGGATGGTCTCGATCTGTTGACCTCGTGATCTGCCCGCCTCGGCCTCCCAAAGTGCTGAGATTACAGGCATGAGCCACTGTGCCCGGCCTACTTTTAGTTTTCAGTGCTTGTCTGTTTGGATCATCACATATTACTTGCTCCCTGCTGCCAGGCCTCAGTCTGCGCTACACCCATATACTACTTATTTTCTAGACTTCCAAAGTGCTGGGCACCACCCAGTCCTCTGCCAGGCACGGTCCTCTCTGCAGGTGATCGATCACTGCCTGTGTGGGGGTCTCCTCCCTCCAAGCAACCGTTTTCACCCACAGGCATGTCTCAACTCCAGGTGCAGACCCCTCTCTGACTGTCCTGTTCCGTCAACTCCGGTTCTGCTAAAAAGGATGTGAACTTTACAGACTTCCCAGCAAGGCAGCTCCTTGGAGGCAGAGACCTCATTTGGAACATGCTCAACTATATTAAAATGTGATTTTGCTCAACCATATGAAACACTCAGTCGTTAGGACAAAAAAAAAAAACACCCTGCTTTTCACATTCCCATTTTACCTCTACAATGTATCATTTCATCAAACACCCGTTCACAAATGGAACTTACATAGCTCGTTAACTACAGTGTTTTATTCTCTTATGAAAATATGTCAGAAAGATTTGACAGTCTGGGACTGTGATGAAGCCCCCATCAGCCCGAGCATATGGGGGGGGGGAGGTCAGGAACATTTTCTTCCAGCTCTCTTCAGACAGCAGCCAGACAGTTTTCAGCGCGTTTTTTTTTTTTACCGTTTTGGTGACTCATTTCCTCACTTGAGACACAGAAATATGAATGCAGTGTCAACCAACCATAAAGGAGTGTTACAAGAGTTCTGGTCATAGAGTAATCATAATTGTATTTGGTATATGATTTGACCGTATTTATTCATAATATAATACTCTAGGGTTTGAACATCTTATTTTTGGCTCTGCTGTGAACTATATAGAACGTGATGGAAAATCACTCCCTGCACATTACCCTGGGCTGCAGTGTCCATAAAAGGCGATATGCTGGCTCAAGAAATTGAAATTGAATGATTTCATAACCAACCTTTGAGCCTCACTTCCTCCTTCACATCTGAAAGCACGTTGGCACAGAGGGGAGAAAATTTTTTTTTCGTATGTTTCCACCTCACAGCTCCTTTTCTAGGTCTCCTAGTTGGAAAGACATTGATTTCTACGTGGGAAGATTGTTGCACCTGAAAGAATCCTTCACGGTCATATAGTGTCGCCTCTCTCCCAAGGCAGAAATCCCATCTGCAATATTGATCAATGACCTGTCACGGATGAATTAATTGAGTGCCTACTATGTGCTAGCTAGGCATTGTGCTGAGCCTCACACAATGGCAGACCCTGAGATAAGAATTCAAGTGCCAGGAATTTGAGAAAGGGTCCCGGAAAACACTGGAAATAGTGGACATGAGACAGAGAAGACAAGAAAGCCAATAAAGGATGCACATTATCAAGCAAATTACCACCATGGGCAGATAGAGCTCGATCCCACTAGAGAATTCTGAAAACCAAGACTCAGAATTCATCCAACCAAGGGGCCAGGGATCTGGGGTATTAATCCACCAATTCTCTATCTGTCATGGGTTCAGGCTGCTTTCAGGGGAATGAAATTTCCAGCATGTCTGGCTTCTCCATGCATGGGCACAGTGTGTTTTCAAGGTCAGAAAAAAAAGGCTTTGAGTGGAGATTTTCAGGGGTCAGCTATAAGTAGAAGTGAATGCCAGTGGGAGGTGGGGCCACTGATACCATCTGCTACATTCAGGAAGACAGAGAATTGAGCTCTTCTCCCTACTTTTGATCTGAAGGAGCAAACGGGGACATTTGCTCCTTGAATCCAGTGGAATCCAAGGGGAAAGCCCTGGAGCAATGGAGGTGATGAGTTTGAATGAAGATGGACAAAACCTGAGTTAACTGAGCGTGCAGATGAGCAGAGAGAAGAAAAATGGCTCTAGATGACATCAGGCCATGACTAGTCATCAGTTGCCACATGAGGTTTTCAGGAATGACATGGAAATACCAGCTTTCCACAGCTGTCTGGCTCTCCCCAGGGAAATGGGAAACCCTGGTACAGAGTCGAACCTTAGGCAAAAGGGTTGGAAGGAAGCAGGTGATCTGGGAAGAGCTGCCAGCTCTTCCTCCTTCCCTGGGGAGAACTAGTTGAAAATGAGTGTAGGGAGCCTGGCAGGAGAGCCAGCAAGGCAGGCTAACCCCAGAGGTGTGGAAGTGCAAAGGCTTCACGGCCATGCTTTCAGCAGACCTGGCACTGTTCAGTGCTGTCACCCAAGCCAGCCGAGGCTGGCCTAAGCCCACTTGCTTGTGGGGAGGGGGAGCTCATGCCCCGCTGGCTGTAGGTTTTTTGGGTTATGAAACTAGGCAGGGCTAAGCCTGGAAAAAGTCCGAAATCATTAGTGGAGTCTGCGGTGTGCTAGGGCAGGTGGAGGCAACTTTCCTCAGTAAGGCAGTTCGCGGCCAGTGCTGCAGTTGGTTGGGATGTTCTTTGGGCAGACTGAAGTCTACCTACCTTGAACTTTCCCTTCATTCTACTGCTGCCCTTTGGAATGCCCTGATGAGTCCCAGGAAAGTTTTGAGAATACAGCACCTGGCCCATGCTGCTGACAAAGATTCCCTTTTGGATAGGTGTTTGTGGTTTGTGATGATGGAACTAATGATTTTGTTTCCCTGGTTTCAAGCTAGACTGTTCTAGTCCATATATTTCCAGGAAAACAACTCTGCCGTGGATACACGTAGGGTGTGTAGTGTGTTCCTGCCACGCTCCTCATCCCTGCCCTTTGACTTCCCATCTCGGGTTCACAATGCCAGGCACTGGCTCCAGCAGAAATGTCTTTCTCCTTTTCCTTGGCTCTTCCGTTCCATACCCACCACCAGGCTTTCCCTGTATTGTGATGTCCACGCTTCTTAAAGGATTTTAAATGGACTCAACATTTATTCGGATTATCTCTCATTGAAATACCCATATTTTACCACACTGTGAACCTGTCATATCGATAAAGAAGAGCTTTCAGCTGGTCATGGTGACTCACCCCTATAATCTCAGAACTTTGGGAGGCTGAGGTGGGAGGATTGCTTGAGGCCAGGAGTTCAAGATCAGCCTGGGAAATGTGGCAAAACCCTGTCTCTACAAAATAAAAACTAAAATAGCATGTGCTTGTAGTTCCAGCTACTTGGGAGGCTGAGGCAGGAGGATCGCTTGAGTCCAGAAGGTAGAGGCTACCGTGGGCTATGATCACACCACTGCACTCTGGCCTGGGTGAGAGGGCCAGACCCTGTTGAAGAAGAAGAAAGAGGGGGAGGAGGACTTTCATTCATTTTATGTTAACTGAAACTTAAAGCATAGGAAATGTTTAGAATGAAATGCTCTGCATGTTAGGTGACAAAGCACAATAACAAAACACAAAGCTGGCATTCTACCCAAAAGCAAAAGGAAAACAACCTTTTGCTTGTTTAGCCAAAACAGCAACTTTAAGAATGAATAACATGATGCTCATGTGTTGGCAAGTCTGCCCCCTTGTACTTTGGTGAATTTGTATAAACGATATTCTTACATTGCAATCAGGATTTGAAACATTGCTTTTCCTCAGATGGAAACAAGCCTTTTATTGTTCACTCTGCTCTGAAGCACCACCCCTGTGTTAAAGCACAACCACCGAGTGGAGATAATTAGATGAACCTAGAAGTTCTAGCAGGGAATTGAAAAGTTTGGCCGAAAGAGCTTGTACCTTTGAAGTGAAACATTTTCTATTTCATTTTAGTTGCATGTTTATGAGGTCCTGAGAAATTAAAAATCATGTGTTCTGGTTACAGCTGGCACCCACACCAAAGGGAGAGAAACAGCAAGCCACACCCAAAAGAGGAAAAGAACAAGAATGAGAATTCCACAAAAAAGAAGCTTGTGAAGAAGAATAAGATTATTTTTCTTGCCTATAATAAAGGAGTTAGAACGGGGCTTTCCCAGCATGGAGAATAATAGCCCTTTCTTTTTCACTTGTGGTTGTCCCCAGCTCTCATTCATTTCACTAGTGATCTAATAATGTGAGATATCTCAGTAATGAATTTTTAATTGTAACTTTCATTAATAATATAGTTTAAAAACTTACATCTGGATAATTTACACATATATTCTCCAAGATAAATAGATATAGATATCTGTTTTGATAAAACACTTTATTTTTCTAAGTATTATGGCTCCTGAATCTGCTGTGTGTATTTAATGTGAATATATTTCTTTTCTAAATGATTAATATCTTTTCCCATTTTCATCGGGAACTCCGTTGCATTAATTTCTATCCTACTAAAAAAGAAACCCCTTTTAAAGTTAGGTGAAGGGTATTTTTTCCCATTCTTTTAATACTTCTTACTAACGGACATAAAAGTAGGTTATGTCCTACTTCTAGAAGAGGGCCTGTGTGAGACAAGGAACACATGAAAGGGAGTTGTCACTTAAAAAAAAATTATTCTCTATTTTCTGAAGTCATCTATATACATTATTTTGTTTCCTTTGGAGTAGAGAAATGTGAATTCATGATGAAATCTAAAACCTAGAGGAAAGGTAATGACAAATTAAAAGGAAAAACAAGCTATTTAAAAAAATAAACAGAGCAAACAACGGTGGGTTTAGAAGTGAGGTCAAAAGAGGAGAATATGAAACATCTCTTGATAATAGTCTTTTAATTTCCAAATTAAGGTCTAAATTTTTCAAACGTGCTTTGTGAATTTTCATTGATAGGTTGAAGAGAAAAGGACCAGAAATATCAGCAAATCATTCTTGTGTCATAATTTTTCTCATTTTTTTGAGTAAGGCAAGATTTTTCTTCCACCTTCACAACACTGCCAAATACATCTTATTTAGATTTTCTAAAGCAGGAGTTTAGACTGATGTTTGCGTGACTGAAGCCTGGCATGGAATCGTCACAGAGGTTACAAGAATGTTAATTGCATCTATTAACCCTAACTGCCTCTCAGGCATTACTTTCTTAATTCTTCCAAAAAATTCTTTAAGGCATGTACTTTACAAATAAGAATGGTGAGGCTTAGATTAAACAATGCTAAAAGTGGAACTAGAGATGGAAGCAGAGGTCTGCCGGTCTCTAAAGCTAAAGTACCAAATAACTCCCATGTTGAAGTCAACAAGCTGATAGAGGTAGAAGGATGGAGAAAAGGATGGAAGAAATATGGTTTAAAATAAGGCTCTTTCTCAGAGGTGTGAGTGAATGGGCTTGAGAGTTAAAACTGGAAGTAGTTGTTAGGGCGGGAATCGAAGTACAACTTGGGTTCAGATTTAATTTAAGGCTGGCATTAGAATTACGATTTTATTGAAGGTTTGGGGTAGGCATCACCTCTATATTTGCGATTAAAATAGAGGTTCATTCAGAGTGGAGTTTGCATTAAGTACTGAGAGGGGTTGGAGTAAGGCAGTTGTATTAGTCCATTCTTACACTGCTCATAAGGAAATACCTAAGACTGGGTAATTTATAAAGAAAGAGAGGTTTGGCCAGGAGTGGTGGCTCACGCCTGTAATTCCAGCACTTTGGGAGGCCGAGGCCGGCGGATCACGAGGTCAGGAGATCGAGATCATCCTGGCTAACATGGTGAAACCCCGTCTCTACTAAAAAATACGAAAAATTAGCCAGGCGTGGTGGCGGGCGCCTGTAGTCCCAGCTACTCGGGAGGCTGAAGCAGGAGAATGGCGTGAACCTGGGAGGCGGAGCTTGCAGTGAGCCGAGATGGCGCCACTGCTCTCCAGCCTAGAGAGACTCGTCTCAAAAAAAAAAAAAGAGAGAGATTTAATGGACTCACAGTTCCACGTGGCTTGGGAGGCCTCACAATCATGGCTGAAGGCAGAAGGCAGAAGTCTTACGTGGCAGCAGGCAAGAGAGAAAATGAGAACCAAGAGAAGGGGGTTTCCCCTTATCAAACCATCAGATCTCAGAAGACTTATTCACTACCATAAGAACAGTACGGGGGAAACCACCCCCATGATTCAATTACCTCTCATCGGGTCCCTCCCACAGCACATGGGAATTATGGGAGAGAGTTGGGTGGGGACACAGCCAAACCATATCAGCAGTGTTAACTAAACTTCCCTGATGATAAGAATCACCCAGGCAACTGCTAAAACAACACATACTTCGTCCTTCTCAGACCTGCTGAATCCGCTGTCTTCCAGGGAAAATGATACCATTCACAGTTGTGCTAAGTTGAGTCTCATCATCAGGAAAGCAGGGGCATACTGCGCATTGTTCACAAGTTTGTCTTACCATGAGAATCATCTGAAAAGCATAAATACTGATGCTTGAACCCACCCCTCAATTAAATCAGAATCTGAAGAGGGCCATTATTATGTTTAAAACACTCCCCAGGTGATTCCAATGGGATGCAAGAGTTGAAATCCCAGAGAGATGGTCAGACATGAAAAGAGATATTTCTTTCTTCTGGGTTCATACAGCTCTTCAACTCTTTCTCACGGCAATTTTTGCATATGGCTTGATTTACAAATACTGGTATACCTGTTTTTACAATAGCATTGTAGCCTTCAAGGGCAGAGACAAGATGTAACTCCATTACTCATAATGCTTAGCACTGCGATACTGAATAAATATCTATTTGCTCTGTGCATATAGGCATTCAAGGGAAATCCCTGGCAGCTCTGCTCCAGGTCAAGAAATATACCAAGGACACTGCATGCAGATTCACCCAACGAAAGGGACTTCCTCTCCATTTGTTTTATGAATTATCAAGAATCACCCAATGCAAAGCATTTTGTTCATTAATTGGAGTCTGGGGAGCCTTGGCCCTCCAGGTCATTGTCCTATCAACAAGCCATTCCTGGCATCAGCCCTTTCTGGGCAGCTACTGTCCTTAACCTCCCCTAATTCTAGAATGCTCCTTAGTGACTTGCTTGATCAAGATAATGTGGTTTTGAGACCTCGAATGCTAGGTCATAATAAGGGAGGAGAACATCTCTCATATTGTCTTATGCCCAATTTCTGCCTCCAAAGAAAGAAAAAGTAAAAACTAAAAGGCAGAAATGGAATCCACAAGCAGACAGCCCGGCGACACACCCTGGGCCTGGTAGTTAAAGACGGACCCCTGACCTAATCGGTTATGCTATCTATAGATTACAGACATTGTATAGAAAAGCACTGTGAAAATCCCTATCCTGCTTTGTTCTGATCTAATTACCGGTGCATGCAGCCCCCAGTCACGTACCCCCTGCTTGCTCAATTGTCACGACCCTCTCACGCGCACCCCCTTAGAGTTGTAAACCCTTAAAAGGGACAGGAATTGCTTACTCGGAGAGCTCAGCTCTTGAGACAGGAGTCTTGCTGATGCCCCCGGCCGAATAAACCCCTTCCTTCTTTAACTCAGTGTCTGAGGAGTTTTGTCTGCGGCTCGTCCTGCTACAATAAGAATTCTTGCAGCTGCCATCTGGAGTTCTGGGAACACTCACGGCCTTGAGCTGCCAGTTGGAAGTCCAACTACCCTGAGATCACCCTGCTCAAGAAACACGTGAAGAGTCCCTGAAAGTGCATGAAGACTGAGATGCCTGGCCACCTCCCAGAGCACCTCCTAGAAGGTTGAGTGTCAGAAGATCTAAAGCCACCTTTAATCTGCTAAAACACATCATTTCAAAAATATCAAGATGATGCCTGACGTATAATACGAAGGAAAATAAAAGTTAAGTAATTTATAATAATACATATTTCAATATTTTGATGCCTCAGGCAAAACACAAAGTAGTAGTCATAAAGAATTCTGGCTGGGCGAATATTTTTAAAAAAATTTTTGCATTTATTTTCTTTTAAAATATTTTGTATTTTAATAGCTTTTCGGATATATCACGCCTGTAATCCTAGCTCTTTGGGAGGCTGAGGTGGGCTGCCACCTGAAGTCAGGGATTCGAGACCAGCCTCGCCAAAATGGTGAAACCCTGTTTCTACTAAAAATACAAAAATTAGCAGGGCATGGTAGCACACACCTGTAATCCCAGCTACCTGGGAGGCTGAGGCAGGAGAATTGCTTTAATCTAGGAGGCGGAGGTTGCAGTAAGCCGAGATGGCACCACTGCACTCCAGCCTAGGCAAAAGAGTGAGACTCCTTTTATTTAAAAAAAGGCTTGGGAGGCTGAGGCGGGTGGATCACTTAAGGTCAGGAGTTCGAGACCAGCCTGGCCAACATGGTGAAACCTTCTCTCTACTAAAAATACAAAAATTGGCCAGGCACAGTGGCTCACGCCTGTAATCCCAGCACTTGAGAGGCCGAGGTGGGCAGATCATGAGATCAGGAGATCAAGACCAACTTGGCTAACACGGTGAAACCCCGTCTCTACTAAAAATACAAAAAATTAGCCAGGCATGGTGGCGGACGCCTGTAGTCCCAGCTACTCAGGAGGTTGAGGCAGGAGAATTGCTTGAACCTGGGAGGCGGAGGTTGCAGTGAGCTGAGATCGTGCCACTGCACTCCAGCCTTGGCAACAGAGTGAGACTCCATCTCAAAAAAATAAATAAATAAAAAAGAACGGGTGTATATTTACAATTTCTAGAAATACAAAACTACAAATGCAGGCTCAAATGGGAGTGTTTTGCTAGCAACCCAAATGCCATGGATGACACTGCCTTTGGTGACTTTAGAAGATGAAGGCCACAGTTTTGTATAGTTCATAACAAAATAAAATAGAATATTTCCTGATTTTACATGTTAGGTACATTTCTGAAAATATCAGTCTATATTAAAACAGTGTAAACAAATATCCTGTGTTTAGGAGTTCTGGACGTGGGTAAGATGGAGAAAGCATATCCTATCCTGTCTTACTCACTGAATGCATTTATAAAATCTGCATGGAATAGCTGTTTGAGGACTCTAAAAAGTAAATAGTAGCAGATGGATTGGTTAAAAAGGCCAGAATTTAGGAATCCCCCTTTCAGTTGCTATAGCCAGAACTAGAGAGCTTTTCTTGGAGCTCAAACTACAGAAGAGTTTCCTGGTTTTGTTCCTTCCAGTATTGCCCTTTCCAGTATTCCCCAGACCTGGCTCCAGGGCAGTACTAAACCCGGAAGTGGGCCCCACTCATGGAGAGAAAGAGCTCCAGGGAAAGCACTCTAGTTCTGGCTATAACAACTGAGAAGGGGATTCCTAACAGTCAGAGAGTTTAGGGTAAAATATGATTTTTCTTTTCTATTCTATAACTTGCTTTGTTTTTCATGGGCACAAGATCTTTAATAACATACAATAAATACCTTTGGCACATTTGCTACAAATATTTCCCCAATGTATCACTGCCCATCTGACATAGTTTGACATTGTTGAGTAGGCAAATGTTCCACTATAATTTCTTCCACTGATAAGACAGCTTGTTTTGCCCTTTCACCGAGTTTGTTTGATTTTTAAAAAATGTTTTTGTATTTTAATAGCTTTTGGGTATAAGTGGTTTTTGGTTACATGGATAAATTGTATAGTGATGAAGTTTGAAATTTTAGTGCACCATCACCTGAGTAGTATACACTGTACCCAATATGTAGTTTTTTATCCTCCCTCCCACCCCCACTCTCCATGGTTCCTTATATCACTATGTTTGCCTTTGCAGACCCATAGCTTCGCTCCCACTTTCGAGTGAGAATATAGGGGAAAAAAAAGAAAAAAGAAAAAAAAAAAGAACATGGGGTATTTGGTTTTCCATTCCTGAGTTACTTCACTTAGAATAACGGCCTCCAGCTCCATCCAAAAAAGGAGAATTGTTAACAGAGAGTTTGGAGTAAATTGCCATTTTTCTTTTTTTTCCCCTCTTCTTTTCTTTATTCTCTGGATTCCAAGCCTTCAGGCAATTATGGTCATTTGATTTTCAACAAAGATGCAAAACCAAGTCAATGGAGAAAGGATAGTTTTAGTAATTGGTGTTGGGACCTTTGGTCATCCATATGCAAAAACAAACAAACAAACAAAAACTTTATGATTTGTACCAAAATTAACTCAAAATAAATTATAGATCTAAATGTAAAACACAAAATGGTGAAAATCTTAGATGTGTTACGCAAAGACTTATTTTACATGACATCAAAAACACAAAGTAATTTTTTTTTATTTGAGATGGAGTCTCACTCTGTCACCCAGGCTGGGGTATAATGACACGATCTTGGCTCACTGCAAGCTCCATCTCCCTGGTTGAAGCGATTGTCCCGCCTTAGCCTCTCGAGTAGCTGGGATTACAGGCGTGTGCCACCAAGCCTGGCTAATTTTTGTACTTTTTAGTAGAGATGGGTTTCACTATGTTGGCCAGACCTGTCTCGAACTCCTGACTTCAGGTGATCTGCCCGCCTCGGCCTTCCAAGGTGCTGGAATTACAGGCGTGAGCCACCGTGCCCAGCTGGAAAAAGTAAATTAGACTTCATCAAAATTAAAAAATTTTGCTCTGCAAAAGGCACCATTTCTTTTTTCTTTTTGTTTGAGACAGGGTCTCTGTCATCCAGGCTGGAGTGCAGTGGCATCAAAATTAAAAAATTTTTGCTCTGCCGGGCGCGGTGGCTCGCGCCTGTAATCCCAGCACTTTGGGAGGCCTAATCGGGCGGATCACGAGGTCAGGAGATCGAGACCACCCTGGCTAACACGGTGAAACCCCGTCTCTACTAAAAATACAAAAAATTAGCCGGGCGTAGTGGCGGGCGCCTGTAGTCCCAGCTACTCGGGAGGCTGAGGCAGGAGAATGGCGTGAACCCAGGAGGTGGAGCTTGCAGTGAGCCGAGATCGCACCACTGCACTCTAGCCTTGGCGACAGAGCGAGACTCCGTCTCAAAAAAAAAATTTTTTTTTTTTTGCTCTACAAAAGGCACCATTTCTTTTTTCTTTTCGTTTGAGACAGGGTCTCTGTCACCCAGACTGGAGTGCAGTGGTGTGACATTGGCTCACTGCAGCCTCAACCTCCTGGGCTCAGGTTATTCTCTCACCTCAGGCACTGAAGTAGCTGGGACTACAGGCACATGCCACCACACCTGGTTAATTTTTGTATTTTTCGTAGAGGCGAGGTCTCACTTTGTCCCAGGCTGGTCTCTAACTCCTGGGTTCAGGCGATCCTCCCACCGCGGCCTCCCAAAGTGCTGGGATTATAGGTGTGAGCCACATGCCCAGCAAGACACTATTAAGAGAATGAAAAGAGGCTAAAGACTTAGAGCAAATAATTTTCAAATTGCATATCCAACAAAGGACTTATATTCAGAATATTAAAAAAACTCTTCCAAACTGAGGAGTAAGAAAACAAATAACCCAATCTGAAAATGCATAAAAGACTTAACACTCCATTGGAGAGGATATGCAGATGGCAAATAAGCAAGTGAAAAGATGTTCAACAGCATTAGCCATTAAGGAAATGCAAGGGAAAGGCAAAATGAGATACCACTACACACCTATTGGGGTGGATAAATTTAAAAATACTGTCACTCCTGTGCTGGCAAATACGTGGATCAATTAGAACCCTCATATGTTGCTGGTGGGAGTGCAAAATGGTATAGTCACTCCAGAAAATAGTCTAGCAGATTTTTATAAAATTAAACATGCAATTACCATCTGACCCAGCAGTCCCACTCCTAGGCATTTACTCTAGAAAGGTAAAAATTTTGGCTCATAAAACCGATATATGAACATTTTACTGTAGCTGTATTCATAATAGGCAAAACCTGGAAATAATCCAAATGCCCTTCAAGGGATGAATGGATAAACCAACTGTGGTACGTCCATGCAATGAACTGTAACTCAGAAATAATAGAAATGAAGCATTCATTCTTGCAATAACTTGTGTGAAACTCAGAGGCATTATGCTGAGTAAAAGAAGCCGCTTTGAAAAGGCCACATACTGTATGATTTCAATATATACAATATTCTCAAAAAGACAAGACCATCGTAAGGGATGGCAGATCAGTCATTGCCAGGTTTGGGGTTTGGGGTCACGGGAGGATGACTGCAGATAGATAAGCAGAGGGGGCGTTTGGTGGTAAGGTAACTGTCCTATAGCCTAGCTGTGGAAGTAATTACACATACACACATATCTATACATGTGTGAAAACTGAACCCAAAAATGTCATTCTATTGTTAATTTAAAAAATAAGATTGAAAGATACCTTGTGTTTATATGTAAAACAGGGTTAGAGTCTAGGCTTAGGTAATTATTTATTTATATTTTTAGATAATTTGTAAACTGGTTTTTTTTTTTTTTTTTTTTTCACCTACAGGAATGGCCAGTGAGAAATTTAAAAGTTGGATAGAATTAAGGGATTGTTGTACTTTCCTGTCTCATTGCAGCATGTGTAGCCAGGGCTGCAGGTAGCACACATAGGCAGCTGTATTTCAATTGTAAAAGTTCACCTTCTCTGGGCAGACAAATCATAAAAAGGCATCCCCTTTGGATGGAAGATTTCCAACATGGAGCCCTTCACCAAAATGGACGCAACTTTCTTCTTGGCAAGTGGAACTTTCAGCCCCACTCACTCCCTTGCTGAGTGCCTTTGTGTGGTAGAAAAATTAACAACTACGTGGAGGGGAGCCCTAAATCTAGCATCCCTGGCTCCTGACTTCAAAATGCCAGCAGCAGCCCCAATCCTTATGTCAAAACAAACTAATAAATTTGACACTCCACGATTTCCCCATATGTCCTTAAGATCTCCCCTTGAGGCCCGGCGCGGTGGCTCACGCCTGTAATCCCAGCACTTTGGGAGGCCAAGGCGGGCAGGTCATCTGAGGTCAGGAGTTCGAGAACAGCCTGGCCAACATGGTGAAAACCCATTTCTACAAAAAATACAAAAATTAGCCGGGCATGTTGGTGGGTGCCTGTAGTCCCAGCTACTCAGGAGGCTAAGTCAAGAGAATTACTTGAACCCAGGAGGCGGAGGTTGCAGTGAGCCAAGATTACGCCATTGCACGCCAGCCCGGGTGACAAGAGCAAAACTCTATCTCAAAAAAAGAAAAAAAAAAAAGATCTCCCCTTGAAAACAGTACCTTGGTCCAGAGGGTTTTGTACACAACTCGTTAAGTTAGAAAGCTGTTCCTTGAATTAACTCATTTTAAGCTTTTTTTTGTAGATAACTTGTGCTTTATGTGTAAAACACCAAGCCCAGGGCCTGGCATATAGTGTGCTTTTGATATATGGAATTTGTAAAAGCTATAGCAGGAGCAAACTGAGATTTCCTATAGGCAAATGCCACCACCTTAATGTATAAACAGAATTTTAGGCCAATAGAAGATATCGTTTTGAGTAGGAAAAGAAGAGTGGGGAAGGAACCACTGGACTCTCCCACAAATCACATTCCTCACCTCCCATAGTGGTGGTCCTACCACCTTGGGAAATCTTTTTCTCCTCTCTTCCAGAAGCTGCTATTGTATATCATCTTCAAAGGTCAACTAATCTTTGATAATTGCAGATAATTAAGAGTAGGATATATTAGGTCCAATGGTTTATTTTGATTATTCATTTTTAATGCTGAAAAATGAAAGTATTTCCCTATTTAATAAGTTCATTGCTATGGCAACCCCAATGAAGTAATCACAACCTTGTAAATCAATAATAATAAAGTGTATGTAAAATACGCATTTATATAATTATATTTGTTCCATATAACTATATATAATTATACCTTAGATTTAAGTATTCCTTTTATTTGATAATGTGTGTTTTATGGAAAACTACATACTTTATTCGTGAGATGGGAACGCTCCCTGGATGGCTGAATGGGAGTGAGAGGAAATATTCTACCCTAGGATCCCCTAAAGTGCCTTCAAATGCGTTTTATAGCATTCATCATGCTTTAAGAAAGGTTCACTAGACCCAAATAGCAATAGAAACTGTGTTGCACATTTCCCTTCCGCATTTTTACACCACAGAAATGTGGATCTGTCTTAAAAGTGATAGCATGATAATCATTATTGACAGAGAGACCATGATAATGGTCATTGCCTGTGAACATATGACCTTGGTTGTTATTCATAGTTGAATAACTGGACAACGGAAATCTCTGGTATTTAATCAATAAACCATTTAAGATCCACATGTGGGAAGAATATGAGTCCTGGTGTTGTCAGAAAACATTCCATTGATACCTTCCGATAATATCAGGAAAGTGTCAGCAATGGATGAGGAAAACCCAATTTGTTACATTTTCCTTTTAGGGATCATGCTCTTGATGAAGAGTCCAAGAACTCTGCCTAGTCCTAGGCCCCAAAGATTTTCCCTTTTTTCTGCCTTCTTTTTCCCTTCTTTTTAGAGATAGGATCTCAGTGCTGTCACCTGGGCTGGAATATAGTGGCACAATCATAGCTTACTGTAACCTCCAACTCTTGGGCTCAAGTGACCCACCTGTCTCAGCCTCCTGAGTAGCTCAGACTGCAGGTGCACATCACCACACTCAACTATTTTTTTTTTTTTTTTTTTTTTTTTAGAAACAGGGTCTTGCTATATTACCCAGTCTGGTCTCGAACTCCTGGCCTCAAGCAATCCTCCCACCTTGGCCTCCCAAAGTGCTGGGATTACAGGCATGAGCCTGTAATCGTCAAATAGTTTCAGTAAAAATAAATCGAGAATACTGCCGTCATTTAAAAACCTGAGAATTGTTCCTTCCTCTTTTATTCTTCTGAAGAGAGTGTATAGAATTAGTGTTAATTCTTCTTTAAACATTAGGAGAATTGTCCAGGAAAACCATTAGCGCCTGCAGATTTCCCTTTTGGAAATTTTAAAATTGTAAATTAAGCTTCCTTTATGCATAGTACCATTCAAATGATGTTTTTCATATTGGAAGAATTGTAGGCTTTTTTTTGTTTGTTTTTTTTGTTTTTGAGACGGAATCTCGTTCTGTCACCCAGGCTGGAGTGCAGTGGCGCCATCTCGGCTCACTGCAACCTCTGCCTCCCAGATTCAAGCAATTCTCCTGCCTCAGCCTCCCAAGTAGCTGGGATTACAGGCATATGCCACCATGCCCGGCTAATTTTTTTTGGAT
Organism: Gorilla gorilla gorilla; assembly: GCF_029281585.2. NCBI lineage: Eukaryota > Metazoa > Chordata > Mammalia > Primates > Hominidae > Gorilla > Gorilla gorilla. Next base: position 113,829,790 of record NC_073238.2, on the reverse strand, counting down.
TTTTAGTAGAGACAAGGTTTCACCATATTGGCCAGGCTGGTCACGAACTCCTGACCTTGTGATCTACCCACCTCAACCTCCTGAAGTGCTGGGATTACAGGCATGAGCCACCGTGCCTGGCATGTAGTTCTTTTTTTTTTTTCCAAGAAATTGGTCCATGTATTTTAATTTGTCAAATGTATGTATGTAGAGTTATTAATAGTGTTTCCTTGTTATCTTTTTATGTCTGCAGGGTCTGTAGTGATGTCTTCTCTTTCCTTCCTGATATTGATAATTTGTGTCTTGTCTCTTTTTTCTTTGTCTGTCTTGCTAAAGGTTTGTCAATTTTATTGATCTTTTCAAAGAACCATCTTTTTGTTTTGTTAATTTTTCTTTATTGTTTTTCTATTTTCAGTGTTGTTGATTTCTGCACTTTATTTCTTTCCTTCTACTTGCTTTGAGTTTATTTTGCTCTTTAAAACAATTTTTTTTTTTTTTTTTAGACAGGGTCTGGCTCTGTCACTCAGGCTGAAGTACAGTGGCCTGATATTGGCTCATGGCAACCTTGACTGCATGGGCTCAAGTGATCCTCCCACCTCAGCCTCCTGAGTAGCTGGGACCACAGGCGTGTGCCACCATGCCTGGCTAATTTTTGTAGTTTTTGTAGAGACAGAGTTTTGTCATGTTACTCAGCTGGTCTTGAACTCCTGAGTTCAAGCGGCCTATGGCCTCCCAAAGTGCTCAGATGACAGGTATGCTGCACCCAGCCTATATTTTTCTCTTTTTTATTTCTAGCTCTTAAGGTGGAATTTTAAATTACTGATTTCAGGGTTTTTTCTCTATAAAAATATATGCACTTAGTACAGTACTTATATATTTCCCTCTTAGAATTGCTTTGTCCTACAAGTTTTGATATGTTATATTTTCTTTTTTTTCTTTTTTCTTTTTTTTTTTTTTTTTGAGACGGAGTCTCGCTCTGTAGCCCAGGCCGGACTGCAGTGGTGCGATCTCGGCTCACTGCAAGCTCCGCCTCGCGGGTTCACACCATTCTCCTGCCTCAGCCTCCCGAGTAGCTGGGACTACAGGCGTCCGCCACCACACCCGGCTGATTTTTTGTATTTTAGTAGAGATGAGGTTTCACCGTGTTAGCCAAGATGGTCTCGATCTCCTGACCTCGTGATCCACCCGTCTCGGCCTCCCAAAGTGCTGGGATTACAGGCGTGTGCCACCGCGCCTGGTGATATATTTTCATTTTCATTCAATTTAATGTATTTTTTTTTTCAATTTCTCTTGAGACCTCATCTCTGGCCCCTGAACTATCTAGAAGTGTGTTGTTTAGTTTCCAAGTGACTAATTTCTAGTTTGATTCCACTGTAATCAGGGAACACACTACGTATGATTTTAATCAATTTTTCTTTCTTTCTTTCTTTCTTTCTCTCTCTCTTTCTTTCTTTCTCTCTTTCTTTCCCTCCCTCCCTCCCTCTGTTTCTTTCTTTCTCTCTCTTTCTTTCTTTCTCCCTTCCCTCCCCTTCTCTTCCCTTTCTTCCCTCCCTTCCCTTCCCCTCCCTTCCTTCCTTCCTTCTTCCTTCCTTTCTCCCTTCCCTTTCCTCCCTTCCTCCCTTCCTCCTTTTCCTGTTTCTCCCTTCCTCCCCTCCTCCCCTCCTCCCTTCCTCGCTTCCTCCCTTCCTCCCCTCCTCCCTTCCTCCCCTCCTCCCTTCCTCCCTTGCTTCCTTTCTTCCTTCCTTCTTCAGACTCTCACTCTGTTACCCAGGCTGGAGTGCAACGATGTAATCACTGCCTACAGCAGCCTCAACCTCCTGGGCTCGATTCTCCCACCTCAGCTCCCTGAGTAGCTGGGACTACAGACATGCGCCGCCACACTTGGCTACTTTTGTACTTTTTGGAGAGGTGGGGTCTCCCTATGTTGCCCAAGCTGGTCTCGCACTCCTAGGCTCAAGTGACCCATCTGCCTTGACCTCCCAAAGTGCTAGGATTACAGGCACGAGCCACCATGCCCGGCCTTAATTCTTTTACCTTTCTTGGGTTTGTTTTGGATGATCTTCTTTTTCCAGTATCTTAACATGGAAGATTATGTTGCTAATTTGAGATCTTTTTCATTTTTAGAAAAATTCAATGGCTTTTGATTAAAATTCAGTTTGCACATCTGTCATCGTGATCAATTTTGAGTCATTTTCATTACTCTAAAAAGACATCTTACACCTCTTATTTGTCGCCCTCAATCTTTCCATGCTATTCACTCTCCTAGGCAATTGCTGATCTACTTTCTGTCTCTATCTCTTTGCCTACTGTGGACATTTCATAAAAATAGAATTATATGATATGTGGTCTTCTGTGACTGGCTTCTTTCACTTAGCATAATGTTTTCAAGGCTCATACATATTGTAGCCGGTTTTAATACTTCATTCCTTTTTACGGCTGAATAACATTCAATTGTATGGTTAAAATACATTTTGTTTGTCTGTTTACCAGTTGATGGACATTTAGGTTGCTTCCATTTTTTTGATATTATGACTAATGCTGCTATAAACATTTGTACACAAGTTTGTGTGTGAATATATGTTTTCAACTCTCTTGGATATAAAATTAGGAGAGGATGTGCTTGATCATATGGCAACTCTATGTTCAATCATTTGAGGAGTTGCCAAACTGTTTTCCAAGGCAGGTGCACCATTTTATATACCCATCAGCAGTGTATGGGGGTTTTAATTTCTCCACATCCTCACCAATACTTATTATCTCTCTTAAATTATGGCTATACTAATGAGTATGAATGGTTTTACTTTTTTTTTTTTTTTTTTTTTTTTGAGACATCATCCAAGCTGGAGTGCAGTGGCATGATCACAGCTTGTTGCAGCCTCAGCCTTCTGGGCTCAAGTCATCCTCCTGCCTCAGCCTGGAACCACATGCATACCCCACCACACTCGGCTAATTAAAAAAATTTTTTTTTTGTAGAAACTGGGGTCTTGCTATGTTGCCTGGGCTGGTTGTGAATTCCTAGCGTCAAGTGATCCTTCTGCCTCGCCCTCCCAAAGTGCTGGGATTACAAGCATGCCACTGTGCCTAGCTATGAATAGTTTTTCACGTCTTTCAGTTGTATTTTCCTAATGGCTAATAATGTTGAGCATGTGCTTATTGGCTATTTGTATATCTTCTTTGAGCATGTCTAATTAGGTTCTTTGTCCACTTTTAATTGAGTCATTTATCTTTGAATTGTAGGTGTTCTTTATGTATCTTAAATACAAGTCTCATCAGTTACATGATTTGTAAAAATTTTATCCTATTTGATGAGATATCTTTTCATGTTATTAATAGTGTCCTTTGAAGCACCAATGTTTTTCATTTTGAGGAAATCCAATTTATATAATTTTTCTTTGGTTGCTTGAGCTCTTGGTGTTGTGTTTGAGAAACCATTGTCTAACCCAAGGTTGTGAAGATTTATGCCTATATTTTCTTCTAAGAGTTTTATAGTTTTAGCTGTTATATTTAGGTCTGATTTATTTTGAGTTAATTTTTACACATGGTATAAGGTAAGGTTCCAACATTATTCTTTTTCATGAAGATATCAAGGTGTCCCAGGACAATTTTTTGAAAGAACTATTTTTCTGCATTAATTTTATCTGCACCCTTGTCAAAAATCAATTGACCATAAATTCATGGGCTTATTTCTAGAGTTTTAATTCTACTCCACTGATTTATATGTCTATCCTTATGCCAATACCACAGTCTTGATTACTGAAGCTGTATAGTTATTTTTGAAATCAGAAAATGTGAATCGCCAGCTTTGCTGTTTTCAAGATTAGTTTGGCTATTCTGGGGCCCTTGGATTTCCATATGAATTTTAGGGTCAGTTTGTCAATTTCCACAAAAAAGGTAGTTGAAATTTTGATAGGCATTGTGTTGAATCTCTACTGCTACCTGTTTTTGCATTGGCCATAAACTCAGAATGGTTTACATTTTGAAATTGTTGAAAAAAAGTCAAAAGAAGAATAATATTTCATGTCAAGTGAAAATTATACAAAGTTCAAATTTCCATGCTTATAGAGCTTCACTGGAACACAGCCATGCTTGTCAATTTTTGTATTACCTATGGCGGCTTCAGCACCACAGTGGCAGAGAGGAGCAGTTGCAACAGAGACGTTTTGGCCAGCAAAGCCTACAATATTTACTAACTGGTCCTTTCCAGAAAGTTTGCTGACCCTTGCTCTAGACAATGGCAAAGACTGAATAATTATTGCCTGAAAGTCCAAGCAAAATCAAACCCTAGGACTATAATCTTGGGCTGGAATTTTTCCTCCTATTCAAGGGGTTCTTGTTGTGCTATGTTTAGACCTGATGGAACTTGGTTTTTAAATTTTTTTCTAGTGTGATATGTAAATGTAGAAAGAGAGTGGCTGGAAATGCATGAGGCAAGAAGAAGGAAGATGAAGAGGGAAAAGATAAACTCTGTGGGCATTAATAGAACAGTATAGAGTTCAAATATCAGAGGTGGAGGGAGCTTAACAGTCTTTTCATTTTTACAGGTGAGGAAAGTGTGATTCAGGAAGTCTTCTCAGAAATTACATAACATCTGATTCTCGTCTTGCAGTCTTTTGACAACCTTGCCTATCTTTAGACAGTTATCTGACATATACACTCATACTCCAATAGATAATGAGGCAGGAGATCCGGGTCTTGAAGCAGGGAACCTAAGGCTGATTCAGGCTGACTTCCTAGAACTAAATCAAAAGGAAAACCCCAACGTTCCACACCTAAGTAACGAAAGGACCTGAGGCTACCCCTTTTGCAAAACCCCTCACCCTTTTTTTCTGCGTGGCAGATGGAAAATTGTACGTATCTCTGATTGGTTGCTTTTTGCAACCAATCAGACGTTTGCATAGAAGGGTAACTTTGTAACTTCACTTCAGCCTCTGATTGGTTGCTTTCCACAACCAATCAGACTGATGATGGGCCGCTAGTTTATTTACATAGGTGTACACCAAGTAACAAATGGGAAACCTCTGGAGGGTATTTAAACCCCAGAAAATTCTGTAAAGGGGCTCTTGAGAATCTATGCTCAGGCCGCTCCCACCCTTTGGAGTGTACTTTTGTATTCAATAAATCTGCTTTTGTTGCTTCGTTCTTTCCTTGCTTTGTTTGTGCATTTTGTCCAATTCTTTGTTCAAAACGCCAAGAACCTGGACACCCTGCACTGGTAACAGATTAATATTTTATTATTTTCTAGAGTGAGTTCCCATCAGTTTGTCGTCTCTTTTCAGAGAATATTCCCATGCCCTACTCAGGACACTCAACTTGAAGCCTATCAAGAAAATCGGAGCTTTGCTAAGAGCAGACTGTCTACGGAAACCCTTATTTTCTGGCATTGACAGTAGAATTCTCTTTTGCGTGTGCTAAAAACTGTGATTATGCGGTGTTGACAATGCACCTGACAGTTGGATATCACCTTATTTTAAAGCCCGCAGGCCCCTGAGTCTTCAGTTCACTCATGTACTATCAAAGACATGTGAAAAGGCAAAGAGTGATCAAAGAACAGAGATCAAAGTTGGGGCATTAAAAGTTATATTATTATTTTCATCGATTAAACTCTATTCCTTCTTTGTATGAATGAAAGGGAGATCTGTGATTGGATTTCCACTGATTGCCACCCGCTAATCCGTGTCACACGGACAACATCAGCTGCAGCAGCTGAGGGTTGTCGGTGTAGATCTGAGACTCAGCTCGCTGAGAGGATGGGAGAAATTCAGCAGCTGCCAAAGGAGGGGCTGAGAAGGAGAAACGTTTCCATCAGGCTAATGAAACCTGTCAGCAACAGCAGGGGATCCAGAGCCCGTCCTCCCAGAATGCAAGAGGAGCGGAAGAGCAGCCAAGAAGAAAGGAGGGAGGAGGGGAGGAGGAAGAAACAAAGAATTCATAATTATACCAATTATAGCAGGAGTAGGAGGAGTTTGGCAGGAGGGGTAGTCATGAAACAAAAGAAAACAATTAAAGTATGGTTCAACAATTGGCAAACTGCTGACTTTGTTCTCTGAACATTTCTCCTAGGGAGCAGCTTCTGCTGGGGCGGTGGTAGAGGTCGATGTGCCTAAGCTTTAGGGTCCCTCTTCACCCTGGGAGGAGCGTTGGCAATGGGTTCAGATGGTCTGAAGTGTTTACAAATTCTGCGGAAGGAAAATATCATAACTGCCGTCAGTTATGCCTACTGTGTCTTTCCACCTCGGCTTCCCTCATGGAGAGTTTTGGGGTTAGTTAAAGGGAAGTTGAGTTAGGAAGGCACCATATTAACTGCATTTTACAAAGATGTTTTGGGACATTTCAATAAAAGCACATGAGAAACCATAAAGTCCTATTTTTTTTTCTTTTCTTTTGATACAGAGTCTCGCTCTGTCGCCCAGGCTGGAGTGGAGTGGCGCAATCTTGGCTCACTGCAACCTCCACCTCCTGCTTCAGCCTCCCAAGTAGCTGGGATTACAGGCGCCCCCCACCACGCCCAGCTAATTTTTTGTATTTTTAGTACAGACAGGGCTTCACCACGTTGGTCAGGCTGTCTCAAACTCCGTCCTCAGGTGATCCATCCGCCTCGGCCTCCAAAAGTGCTGGGATTACAGGCATTAGCCACTACGCCCAGCTGATAATGTCCTGTTTAGACATACACAAAGATAGCTTATTTTACAATCCTTATATTTATTTATTAAAGAAGGGAGAGAAAAATTAGGTAAAACTTAGTGAGATATGAAACAAAACAGTTAAGATGAGTGATTAAGTCAATAGGAGTTATTCCGACACTGAAAAGGAAAGTATAACGCAAAACTTCCAGATCATACCAAAACCAATCATGCATTAGGAGGAAGGGATATTCTGTTAGGAGAAACAAATGGTTCTATATTTAGATTATTTGAAATCTGAGTAATAAAGAGTTGTGAATTATATGAACTCACATAGAATTAAGCCTGGCGTGGTGGCTCATGCCTGTAATCCCAGCACTTTGGGAAGCCAAGGTGGCAGGATTGCTTGAGCTTAGGAGTTTGAGATCAGCCTGGGCAACACAGCAAGACCCTGTTCCTACAAAAAATAAAAAATTAGTCATGTGTGGTGGCATGTGCCTGTAGTCCCATCTAACCAGGAGGCTGAGCAGGGAGGATCTCTTGAGTGCAGGAGGCTGAGGCTGCAGTGAGCCATGATCATGCTACTGCACTGCAGCCTGGGCAACAGCATGAGGCCCTGTCTTAAAAAAAAATAAAGAAAAATAATTTAAAATCTATGTGGGTTAAACATGAAATACTGACATTGGTAAGGAGAACATAAAACTCTAAAAATATTTTTTTTGTTAAGACACAGGGTCTTGCTCTGTTGCTGATATGGTTTGGCTGTGTCCCCATCCAAATCTCATCTTGAATTGTAGTTACCATAATCCCCACGTGCTGTGGGAGGGACCTGTGGAAGTAATTGAATCATGGGAGTGGTTTCCCTCATGCTGTTCTCGTGATAGTGAGTGAGTGCTCATGAGATCTGATGGTTTTATAAGGAACTTCCTCCTTTGCTCGGCTCTCATTCTTCTCCTTGCTGCCGCCACATGAAGAAGGATGTGTTTGCTTTTCCTTCTGCCATGACCGTAAATTTCCTGAGGCCTCCCCAGCCATGCTGAACTATGAGTCAATTAAACCTCTTTCCTTTATAAATTACCCAGTCTTGGATATGTCTTTATTAGCGGCATGAGAATGGACTAATACAGTTGCCCAGGTTGGAGCAGTGTCCGGTTCATTACTCACCATAGTCTCAAAATCCTGGGCTCAGGGGATCTTCACATCTCACCCTCCAAAGTAGCTGGGACCACTGGCATGCACCACCATGCCTAGCTAATTTTTTGTTGCTCCGGCTGGTCTCAAACTCCTGGCCTCTAGCAATCCTTCTGCCTTGGCTTGTTAAAGTGCTGGGATTACAGGTGTGAGCCATTGTGCCCGGCCTCCACAAAACTCTTAATTTTCCAATACAATGAAGACATTGATGACAAACTAGGTAATGAATATTGTCAACTTGAGGACTCAGACACAGAAAAACTGAAAGTATCCTAAAATATTACGGCTCATACATAAATTTGTTCACTAACAATTTTCCTGAAATTTGACAAAATCCAAGAAAGTTACGAGATGTTACCAACAACTAGTTGCTTTGATAGAAGTAGAAAAAGCATTTCTAAACTATCAATCATTTTAAAATGTCAATTACCAACGCTTAAGTAAAGATAATTTTCTTTCTATTCTTGCCAAACAAAATATTACAAAATCACTGTCTTTTTAAGAGGCTATCAGAGTGTCTGCAGACAAAAATTATAAGAAAAAAAGCATTTTAGAGATGCATGAGAAAATTTGTTTATAAAAATACTATTTTTTAGGATTATGTGATGTTTGTGGTATTAAGTAGCTTAAAAATTATAATTTACATGATTTTTCTTATACTAAATACTTTTGTACTCTAGTTGATATTTAAAACTTTGTATTTTTTTCAAGAGGACCCCTAGAAATTGCATATGATTCAGGCCACTTGACACAGGATTTGCCCATTCTTGTAAATTTCTAGGTGTCCTGCCTTAGGAACAGCCCCTCTTCACACTCAAGTGACTTTCATGCTCCCAACTTTTCTGCTATTCCCTTCTTGGAGATGTATATATATTTATATATATAGTTTTATAATTTTTCTTTTTTTTTTTTTGAGACGGAGTCTAGCTCTGTCGCTCAGGCTGGAGTGCAGGGGCGCCATCTCGGCTCACTGAAAGCTCCGCCTCCCAGGTTCACGCCATTCTCCTGCCTCAGCTTCCCGAGTAGCTGGGACTACAGGCGCCCGCTACTACGCCCAGCTAATTTTTTTTTTTTTTTTTTCAGTAAACACGGGGTTTTACCGTGTTAGCCAGGATGGTCTCGATCTCCTGACCTTGTGATCCGCCCGTCTCGGCCCCCCAAAGTGCTGGGATTACAGGCGTGAGCCACCGCGCCAGGCCTAGTTTTATAATTTTTAATTGTGGCCAATACACATACAATTTGCAACCTTAACTATTTTTTTTTAGTGTGTAGTTAGTGGCATTAAGTACATTCACACTATTTTGGAACCGTCACCACCATCCATCCACACAACTATTTTCATCTTGTAAAACCGAAGCTCTGTACCCATTAAACAACAAGTCTCCATTCTCCTCTCCCTCCAGCCCCTGGAAACCACCATGCTGCTTTCTGTCTCTATGAATTTGACTATTCTAGGCATCCTGTAAAGTGGAATTATATAGTATTTGTCTTTTTATGACTGTTCAATTTTTTTTCTGATTCTTATTTCTTGTACTGTTGAAGATAGCCCCCATCTATTGAAACTTTATATTTTTATTTTTATTACCGTGTTTTCTGGAAAAAATTGTGTGAGTTTTGTTAAATAAATATTTTCCAAAGGAAACTGGTTTTGACTCCTGTTTCACCCAGTCAACTTAGGAAGACATTTATTTTAAAATCATGTGGAATTTTTGCCCAATTTCTGCTGTATTGGCTCAATGAAAAGATGTATCTACAGTGGAAATAATTGAGAAGAAAGCTTTAGTTACTTCCTCAGACATAGCCTTCTTATCTGTGACGGGGTTTTTTTTTTTTGAAACAGAGTCCTGCTCTGTTGCCCAGGCTGGAGTGCAGTGGTGTGATCTTGGCTCACTGCAAACTCTGCCTCTGGGGTTCAAGTGATTCTTGTGCCTGAGCCTCCCAAGTAGCTGGGACCACAGGTGTCTGCCACCACACCCAGCTAATTTTTGTATTTTTAGTAGACAGGTTTTCGCCATGTTGGCCAGGCTGGTCTCTAACTCCTGACCTCAGGTGATCCGCCCACCTTGGCATCTCAAAGTGCTGGGATTATAAGTGTGAGCTACCATGCCAGGCCCTGTGATGGTTAATTTTATGCGTCGACTTGACTGGGCCACAGGATGCCAGGAAGCTAGTTAAACATGTTTCCGGGTGTGGTTGTGAGGGTCTTTCTGGGAGAGATGAGTATGTGAATGGGTGAACTGAGGAGAGCAGGTAGCCCAGTGTGGGTCAGTCTCTTGGCCTGACTCTCTGAGTTGGAACGTTTGTCTTCCACCCTCAGTGCTACTGTTTCTCAGACCTTCAGACCTGGGTTCAAATCTACACCATTGGCTCTCCTACTTGCAGGCCTTTGAACTACCTCATCAGCTTTTCTGGGTCTCCAGCTTACAGATGGCAGATCATGGGGCTGCCTAACAAATTCCATTATCTCTCTCTATAGATATTTATATATATTTCTGTTTCTCTGTAGAAACTTGACTAATACAACACCCAAGTCCCATTTTAGCCATTTCCAAGAGATTTCAAGTTACTCAGGGACATATCTTGATTGGTGTTTGTGCACCTCACCTGTGACATGAACTTTAACTTATCTTACAAGAATATTGTAGGAACTCATTTCATAAGGTAAAAATCATTTACATAACAGTGCTTTATAAACTAAGCTATTATTTTTATCATTATGCATTCACTGTTATTATGTCTGATCATTATGTGATTATATGTACTACAGCAATAAGAAGAGATTGTTGATATTTAATGGCGTTGAAGATAATTTTCACTCAACATCAGTCACCAAATCTTTTATGAAATGATGACATGGCCGGGCGCCGTGGCTCACGCCTGTAATTCCAGCACTTTGAGAGGCCGAGGGGGGCGGATCACTTGAGGTCAGGAGTTCGAGACCAGCCTGGCCAACATGGTGAAACTCTGTCTCTACTAAAAATACAAAAATTAGCTGAGTGTGGTGGTGGGCGCCTGTAATCCCAGCTGCTCAGAAGGCTGAGGCAGGAGAATCGCTTGAACCCTGAAGGCAGAGGCTGCAGTGAGCCAAGATTGTGCCACTGCACTCCAGCCTGGGTGACAGAGTGAGACTCTGTCTCAAAATAAATACATACATACATACATAAATACATAAAAATAAAATAAAAAAGAAATGATGACATGGCAGGCTTAGGGTTTGTAGTATACATTGCTACTGTGAGTATTAATGGTGTTCTGGATTATACATTATAGATAGAGAAATGAAACGAGCCACACTGTTCACTCTTTTGCAGTTATTTTCTTCACCCCACTAAGAAACCCCATGCCTATTAGCAGATATTTCCTACGTTTCCTGCCCTCCAGCCTCTGACAACTACAAACCTACTCTCTGTCTTTATGGATTTGTTTATTCTGGACATTTATGTAAATACAGTCATATAATAAGTGGCTTTTTGTGTTTGGCTGCTTTCACTTAATGTTTTTAAAGTTCATACATGTTATGGCATAAATCAATACACACCCCTGTTTATAGCTGAATAATATAATATTCCATTGCATGAGTCCACCACTTTTTTTTTCTTTCTTTTTTTTTTTTTGGAGATAGAGTCTCGCTCTGTTGCCCAGGCTGGAATGTGATGGCGTAATCTCGGCTCACTGCAACCTCTGCTTCCCAGGTTCAAGTGATTCTCCTGCCTCAGCCTCCTGAGTAGCTGGGATTACAGTTGCACGCTACCATGCCGGGCTAATTTTTTGTGTTTTTAGTAGAAACAGGGTTTCACCATGTTAGCCAGGCTGGTCTCGAACTCCTGACCTCAGGTGATCTGCCTGCCTCGGCCTCCCAAAGTGCTGGGATTACAGGCATGAGTCACCGCACCCGGCCGTTCTCACTTTCTTGATAGTATCCTTTGTAGCACAAAAGTTTTAATTCTAATGATGCCCCATTTATCTATTTTCTTTGGTTTCATGTGCTTTTGGTGTCATGTCTAAGAAAACATTGCTTAATCCAAGGTCGCAGAGTTATATACTTCTGTTTTCTTCTAAGTGTTTCATGGTTTTAGCTATTTGATTTATTTTGAATTAATTTTTGTATATGGGGTGAGGTAATGCTCAATTTAACTGTTTTTGTATGTTTGTTTTCTGGAGGCAGGTCTCACTCTGTCATCCAGGCTGGAGTACAGTGGCACGATCTTAGCTCATTGCAACCTTCACCTCCTGGGCTCAAGTGATCCTCTCATCTGATCCTCCCAAGTGGCTGGGACTACAGACATATGCTACCATGCCTGACTAATTAATTTTTATTTTTTGTAGAGATGAGGTCTCACTACACTGCCCAGGCTGGCCTCGAACTCCTGGGCTCAAGCAATCCTCTTACCTTGCCTCCCAAAGTGCTGGGATTACAGGCATGAGCCACCATGGCCAGCCTCAATTTAATTCTTTTTCCACATGGATATCAAGTTGTCCCAGAACCATTTGTTGAAAAAGACTATTCTTTCCCCACTGAATGGTCTTAGCACTGTTGCCCAAAACATACCGGTTTATTCCTGGACTATGAATTATATATTCTATTCATCTGTATTTCTATCCTTATGTGAATACTACACAGTTTAGTTTATTGTAGCTTTGTAACAAGTTGTGACATAGGGAAGGAAGTTTGAGTCCCCTAATGGCAAACTGCAGCCTCGACCTCCTGGGCTCAAGTGATCCTCCCACATCAGTCCCCCAAGTAGCTGGGACTGCAGGCATGTGCCACCAAGCCCAGCTAATTTTTTTTGTCTTTTTTTTGTAGAAACAGAGTTTTGCCATGTTGCCCAGACTGGTCTTGAACTCCTGAGCTCAAGCCATTCACCCGCTTTGGCCTCCGAAATTACTGAGATTACAGGTGTGAGCCACCACGCCTGGCTGAGTCCTCCAATTTTGCTTTTTTTTTTTTTAATTTTTAATTTTTTTTTTTTTTTTGAGACGGAGTCTCGCTCTGTTGCCCAGGCTGGAGAGCAGAGTGGCACTATATCAGCTCACTGCAAACTCCGCCTCCCGGGTTCATGCCATTCTTCTGCCTCAGCCTCCAGAGCAGCTGGGACTACAGGCGCCCACCACTACGCCCGGCTAATTTTTTGTATTTTTAGCAGAGACGGGGTTTCACCATGTTAGCCAGGATGGTCTCGATCTCCTGACCTCTGATCCGCCCACCTTGGCCTCTCAAAGTGCTGGGATTACAGGCGTGAGCCACTGCACCCGGCGCAAATTTTTATTTTTTAAAAATGAAGACAAGGTCTCACTATGTTGCTCGGGCTGGTCTCAAACTCCTGGCCTCAGGTGATCCTCCTGCCTCAGCCTCCCAAGTGCTGGGATTACAGGTGCAAACCTCTGTGCCTGGCCAACTTTATTCTTATTTTCAGGACCGTGTTGGGTATTTTGAGTTCCTTGCATCTCCATATGAATTTTAGGATCAGCTCATCAGCAGCAAAATAAGACAACTGGGATTTTAATAGGGATTATGATGAATTTATATGTCAATTTGGGGAGTACTGTCATCTTAATAATATTAAGTCTTGCAATCCAATATTACAGTGTGTCTTTTACTTATTTAGGTTTTATTTAATTTCTTTCAACTATGTTTTGTGGTTTTCAGTGTACAATGTTGAATTTATTTTGTTAAATTTAGTCCCAAGTATTTTATTCTTTTTGATGCTATTGTAAACAGCTGTTTTTCTAATTCCATTTTTTAGATTATTCTTTGCTAGTGTATAAAAATAAAGTTGATTTTTGCATATTAGTCTTGTATCTTACAACCTTGCTGAACTTGTTTATTAGCTTTAGTAGTCTTGTTGTGGATTCCTTAGGCTTTTCTATAAACAAGACCATGTTAGGTCTTTGTGGAAAGTTTTGCAATATTAATGCAATCACTACCTGTTAAAGACCTATTCAGATTTTCTATTTCTCCTACATACCAAGTTGACAGTTTGCATCTTTCTAGGAATTTTCACTAAGGTGCGTTCTTTAAAAGTTATTTTGTGACCTCTCTTTGATAGCAAAAATTTTTTTCTGAAAATATCTTTATTTTGCCTTCATTCTTGAGAGGTAGTTTTACTCAGCATAGCATTCTTGGTTGGCAGGTATTATCTGTCTGCACATTGGTGTTGTGCCCTGTTTTCTTTTTCTTTTTTCTTTTCTTTTCTTTTTTTTTTTTTGAGACAGTCTCGCTCTGTTGCCCAGGCTGGAGGGCAGTGGTGCAATTTTGGCTCACGGCAACCTCTGCCTCCCAGGTTCAAGCAATTGTCGTGCCTCAGCCTTCTGAGTACCTGGGATTACAGGCATCTGCCACCACGCCCGGCTAATTTTTGTATTTTTAGTAGAGACGGGGTTTCATCATGTTGGCCAGGCTGGTCTTGAACTCCTGACCTCAGGTGATCCACCCACCTCAGCCTCCCAAAGTGCTGGGGTTACAGGCATGAGCCACTGTGCCTGGCCTATTCCATTGTTTTCTAGCTTTCACTGATGTTGAGCTGTCTGTCATTTATCTTTGTGAACAGTCTGTCTTTACATTCATGATCTTCTCTTTGGTTCTGCAGATTCATTATGATGCATCTAGGTATGTATGGATTTCCTCTTATTTCTCTGTCTTACTATTTCATGTTAGATTTTTTTCACTTTTCCTCCATTTCTTTCAACTCTTTCCTCATATCTTCCATCTGATTCTCTGTCCTGCATTCTGGATTGTTGCAGACTGGGTTCTCCGTAAACAGATGCTGAGATGAAGTTTGGGGTGCAAGTTTGGGCTGATGTTTATTAGGAATCAACACCTGTGAAGGGAAAGAGGAGGATCCAGGTGTGTGCAGAGAGAGAAGTTGAACAGTGATGCAGGCTTGACAAAACACTTGCCCACCAGCCAGAGAGCTTTGGAATCAATATCGTCTATCAGAGTTTTCCCACATCAGCCTGAAACCGCCACAACTTCCAGCTCCTACTTTATTCCTTCACTCAGTGTGAGCTTCCCTGGCAAGTATGTGATTACTGGTGAGGTGCTTTCTGCAGCAGAAGCAGAGGCAGACCCTGATGGAGCTGGCAGTCGAGGCTGTCCTTTTTACTTCTTGGGCAACAAGCTTTTCCTTGCAGGGGGACCTAGGTGGTGAACCTCTGCATCTACCCATGCATTATTCCTTCTGATCTGTCTTTTATTTTTACTAGTTCTTTCTTTTGCTGCCCCACTCTGATTTTAACCTGTTTGTTGAATTTTCTCAATTAAATATTTTACTTTGTCAAGAACTATTTACATATACATGTAACTTAATAGTGATTATTCTAAAAATGAAGTAGGGAGCACACACTGAGCTGTGTACGGCAATATTGGCACTCTTAGGTGGAGGGTCCCAGGAGCGAACAAGCTAAACAGAGTCTCTGGGTCGTGATGGGCTTCAGCTTCACTGAGAGCGTACAAAAGCCCTCTGGGGAGTCACTGGGCAGGGCCATGCATTCTGGGAAGCACTGGACTTAGCACAGTCAGGACACCTGCCCAGGCTGTGTTCTAGCATGTTTGGCTAAGATGTTGCAGGATTGTCTTGAACTTTCCCCACCCCAGTTCTGAAATCAACTCTTTGTTTGGGAAGCCTTGGCTCCTTTTATTGGAGACTGCTACTTGGAAAGCAAGTTCTAAGTGCTAGATGTACTCATTACTATGAAAGTGACTGCTCGTAGGACATTTTAGTGGATGGAACTAGAAAATACATGTATGTACACACACACATACACACACAGTAGTGTGCTGATGAATGTTCAACAGTTGGCTCTCTGGGGGAAAAAAAAGTCCCTGATTTGTAGCATTTACCAGTTTCCTTGGTGATAATACTCCCATCCTTGTCAATCTAAAAGTCAGTTTAATATCAGCCTGCTGCAGAATTCTTATTTTATTTAATTAATTTATTTTTTTTTGAGAGGAGTGTCACTCTGTCGCCCAGGTTGGAATGCAGTGGGGCGATCTTGGCTCACTGCAAGCTCCGCCTCCCGGGTTCACACCATTCTCCTGTCTCAGCCTCCCGAGTAGCTGGGACTGCAGGCGCACACCGCCACGCCCGGCTAACTTTTCATATTTTTTTAGTAGAGATGGGGTTTCACCGTGTTAGCCAGGATGGTCTCGATCTCTTGACCTCGTGACCTGCCCGCCTCAGCCTCCCAAAGTGCTGGGGTTACAGGCGTTAGCCACTGCGCCTGGCCAGCCTGCTGCAAAATTCTTGAAAACTGAGCTGGTACAGGCCAGTGGCATACCACTGATGTGATATGTATGGACCTATCTCTGTCTCTTTCTCTCTCTGTCATCTATCTATTAAAACTCATGAGTTTATACTGATATCCCCAGAGCCAATCCAACACCACAGGGTTTATTCTTTCCTTCTTCCTTCCATATTTTTAAATCCTTTCTCTGACAGTGAGAAACCCACTTCCCATTATGAAGAATATATTACTTATTTTCTCAATCTTGAAATATACAGAAATTCATTTCAGAATGTCTAGTCCATACATCTGCAAATCCATCAAACAAACAAACAAAAACAGCCAGCTTACCAGAGTTCAATACTTTTTAGAGTTCTTTAGGTTAAAGATCTAATGGCATATAGTTCATACGCTTTGTTCAAAGTTACTGGGGTTTGTTCTTTAAAAAATGTTTTGACTTCAGTGTGGTTACATTATGATTATATAGGTCTGTCCATGTGTTTATTTGTATTCCATTTTAGAGTTTTCTTTCTTTTTTTTTTTTCTTGAGACGGAGTCTTTGTCTGTCGCCAGGCTGGAGTGCAGTGGCGCAATCTGGGTTCACTGCAAGCTCCGCCTTCTGGGTTAAAGCGATTCTCCTGCTTCAGCCTCTCAAGTAGCTGGGATTACAGGTGTGTGCCACCATGCCCAGCTAATTTTTGTATTTTTAGTAGAGGCAGGGTTTCACCATGTTGGCCAGGATGGTCTTGATCTCTTGACTTTGTGATCCGTCCGCCTCTGCTTCCCAAAGTGTCGGGATTACAGGCGTGAGCCACCGTGCCGGACCGAGTTTTCTTTATTCTTGTTAATTTTATGTTCTGCCTTATTATTTTTTTGAATATGTAAAACATTAACATCAAAAAGAACTGTACAGAAAAGTGTATTCAGAGAAATATCACTCAACCTGTGTTCCCCATTCCTCCTCTTCTTTCTGCTTTGTTCCCACCTAATGTTTGAAGGTGACAAACTTAGTAATCTCTAGCTATCCTTCCTGTGTGGGTTGGGGGAGTTTGGTAGAAATAAGCAGATACTAGCATACTTTCCCTTATTTTTTACCTAAAGACAGCATAGTTCAGTTGCTTTTTTTCTTTTTTCTTTTTTTTTTTTGCTTTTTAAAACAACATATCCTGACAATCATTTCACATATATTAATAGATATTTCTCATTCATTTTCTCAGTTGAATAATATCTCTTTGTGTGCATGCACCACATTTGCTCTATCTCCAATATTTGGGTATTTAGATATTTTCCAATATTTTGCCATTATAAATAATGCTTCAATGAATAACTTGGTGCATAATATTTTCCTTTTGTTTAAGGTGTATTTTCACAGAAAATTCCTAGTAGTGGGATTGCTGGCACAAACGGCAAATGAATACATTGTGTTGTCAGATATTGCCATATTCTACTGCATAGCAGTTGTGTCACCTTGCATCTCTACCAGCGATGTGTGACAGTGCCTGTTTCCCAATAGCCTTTCCACATAAAGTGTGATACCTTATAATTTTTCCAATTTGGTGAGAAATTGTATATCAGTGTAGTTTTCATTTGCATTTCTTACATCATAAATGAGGTCAAACACCTATTCATATGTTTACCAGCCATTTTATATCTTTTCTGTGAATTGTTTGGTCATGAGTTTTGCCTGTTTTCCTATTGTTTGGCCGCCTTCCTGCTTAAATTTTGAAAGTCAGCTGGAGAATCTTCAAGAGCCTGCAGTGAAGTCAAACTGTCTGCTACTCCAGGTGTGGTCTGTAGGTGAGCAGCATCTGATTTAGGAGCTTGACATCACCTGGAATTTGTTAGCCCTGTAGGCTCTTGGGCACCACACCTGACCATCTCAATCAGAATTGCATTTTAACAAGATCCACAGGTGACTTATACACATAATAAAATGCGACATGCCCTCGTCTCAGCTATCTCTTAAAGACCTCATATTCCATTTCCTCTAAGAATGTCTCCTAAGTAAAACAGAAGTGAAAGAGGGGATTACATTCTTCCAGTAACATGAACCCTAAGTGGTATCTGGAAACATGTGTTAGATTAATTGTAATACCTTTCCCAGATGTTCTGTCTTGAAGAGATGTGTTTTCTACTTATGTTACCTAGTGGAATAAACAAGAGCCTACTTCTAAGCATGAGTTGATTAATTTCAAAAAAAAAAAAAAAAAACAAATTTGTAAAAAAAAAAAAAAAAAAAAAAATTTGAGTTTTTAGGTTGGTGCAAAAGTAATTGCAGTTTTTGCCACTGAAATAAAAGACGCAATTACTTTTGCACCAACCTAATAAATGAAGTATAAAGGTAGTGAATGTTCATTAAAAAAATTCAGTCAGGCCGGGCATGGTGGCTCACACCTATAATCCCAGAACTTTGGGAGGTCAAGGTAGGAGGATCACTTGAGCTCAGAAGTTTGATACCAGCCTGGGCAACATAGTGAGACCCTGTATCGACAAATAGTAAAAAAAATTAGGTGGGCATGGTGGCATGCCCCTGTCCTCTGAGCTACTTGGGAGGGTGAGGTGGGAGGATTGCTTGAGCCCAGGAGTTCAAGGCTGCAGCAAGCTATGATGGCACCACTGCTCTCCTTCCTGGACAACAGAGCAAGAATCTGTCTCAAAATAAATAAATAAATAAAATTCAATCAGTGCAAGGATAAAATAAAGAACGAAAGTCCCCTTTCACACTTCCCTGTGACAGTGCACAGGAGTGCCTCCTTTTTATGGGTCACTTGTTATTTTTGCTAAAAACAGATATGCTCTTTCAAGATATATCCAGAAAAGATTTTAAACTAATTATATGTTATTAAGACACATACAAATCCTAAAGCAAACTTAACAAGGAAATGATGTAGTAAGAGGTTATCATTAAACATGAGTAATGCTTGAATTATAAATTTGGGTGTAGTACAGTCATTTATATGCAAATTTCAGAACTGGCTGCAATTATATTTCATCTCCACTACCTACTAGTATAATTTTCAACAGAGAGAAAAGGTTTCTTCCTATAGTTTGGAAAAACAAAGATGAAGTTACTCCATCAAGCTAATGTAGGTGGATGTATCTTCTACCGTACCTGAGACACCATCCACCCAGTCCAGCCAGAGTCAGCCTCATCCCAGGTAGCCAGGTAGCACCCTCTTTTGGGCTGATGCTCTGCCCCTCTGTAGGTATGACTGCTCTCCAGGAAATAGTGATGCCAAAAGAATTCACACAATTCCAGGCCCACTCTGGTGGAAATCTTAAAAATAGCCTTTGGCCAGCATGTTGGTTTCACAGGACTGCTGTAAAAGTTCCACAAACTTAAAACAACAGAATTTCTTCTGTCACTGTTCTAGAGGCTAGAAGTCTGAAGTCAAGGTGTCAGCAGGCCATGCTCCCTCTGATGACTTTAGGGAAGAATCCTTCCTTGCCTCTTCCAGCTTCTGGTGGTTCCCAGTGATCCTTGCTGTTCTGTGGCTTGCAGGTGTGCAGTATTCTCCTTCCTACCTTTGTTGTCACATAGTATTTTTCCTTTGTGTATGTATTTGTGTCTCTTCTTATAAAGACACCATTCAGGCTGGGGGTGGTGGCTCACGCCTGTAATCCCAGCACTTTGAGAGGCTGAGATGGGCGGATCACCTGAGGTCAGGAGTTCGACCTGACCTCAGCCTGGCCAACATGGCGAAACCCCTTCTCTACTAAAAATACAAAAAATTAGCCAGGCGTGGTGACAGGTACCTGTAATCCCAGCCTCCTGGGAGGCAGAGGCTGCAGTGAGCTGAGACTGCACCACAGCACTCCAGCCTGGGCAACAGAGTGAGGCTCCGTCAAAACAAACAAACAAACAAACAAACCATTCATATTGAATTAGGGCCCACCTATTCCAGTAGGACCTCACCTTAAGTTGGTTACATGTGCAAAGACCTATTTCCAATAAGGCCACATTCACAGGTACTGGGTTTGGAACTTCAATATATCTTTTGGGGGACTACAATTCAACCCAGAACAGTAGGGACCAAGTTTCTGCTGAAACTTTAACACTAGGAATGTCCCATTTGTTATCAACACTTCACCAGGAAGAAGAGTCTCCACTCTGGGCTGCTGGGTCCATCTTCCTGGGCTTAGTTCACGTTTCCATGCCGCCTTGTCTGTCAGAACCTGTGCTTGGTTAGACATTGCCAGTGACTACTGTTGGCACATTGTGTGTTGTTCTCTGCTTCCTAAATGAAAATCTGCCAATTCTAGAATATACTGAATCAGCAAGCAAGTACAGAATTTAGGAGTGGTAGAGATATGGATAAAATTGGTAGGTTTGGGGAATTCTTCACTTTCCAGATATACATATATTTAAATAAAATTTATGGTAGGTCATTGTCTTGGACTGAGCTCCTGAACTAGGCCCCAACAGACCAAACTAAAATGAAGCCACTGTGTTAGGTGCCACGTAACTAAACAGAGACTTTAAAAAAACAGGAAAATCCCCAAAAGGGCCAGTTTTCCAAAAACCAGGAGATTCACAGCAACCAGTCAAACGGGGCCCAGTCAGCCTGAGCCAGCTAAGGCAGCCCCCTCTGCTTTAACCCATAAAGGAGAGTAACCTGAAGTTACCCAATGTGCTTTCGGCACTATGCTTTTCCCTTGTTCCTGCTTAAGTTACCTTAACAAAACCCAGCTGTTCTTCCATTCCCACAGAGCTCCTGTCTATTTTGTAGTCAGAATGCTGCCTGGTTCATGCGTTGCTAATAGAAGCCAATTAGATCTTTAAAACCATTTGTTGAAATTTTTTTCTTTAGACTACACACACACACACACTCTACTGTAATCATATAGCTCTTAAAAAAAGAAAAGAAAAAAGAATATAAAACCCTACAACCTTAGGTGCTTTTGTTGTTGTTTTTAATTTAAAAAGACAAAATTGTTCGCCTTGTATAGAAGTAGATACAGCTTAGAGAGCCAAGGTAACAAGAAGGGAAAAGTTTGTGTTGTCTGGTACCTTTGGGGGAGTCAGAAGCCTGAAGGGAGGCTCTAACTCATGATTCTCAGAAGACAACTGTTGTCAACAGTTCAAATGAGAACTGAACGGCCACACTCCTGCAGCTCAAAGGTGTCAATGCGAGCTGAGTTGCTCTCACCGAACAGAGTGCGTTCCCTGGGGAGGCAGGGAAAGGCCGGCTTGCACCTGCTCTGTCACCCAGCTCCACTCTTAGGACAGAAGAGGTCTGGAAAATGTCTAGGCCATTCCCTCATTTCACGGAGGAGGAAATGGGTTAGTGTGTAATTGTTTTTATCATCACCCTTGTTTTATCTTCCAATCTGCCAGGCTCACTCAATGCTACATCCTGCAGTCCCCACCCACTGGAGAAACAATCCGATCCTGCAAGTAATTATTGAGTGCGGACGGCATGCCTTACCTCCAGATCTGCCCATTAAACCTAGAACGGAGGTGTTTTGCTCTCTGCGCTAGATCGGTATTTTCCCCTACCACTTTAAGATTACGCTTCAGGCCAGTGTTAGGCTTTCTGGTGGGGTGGGACGCAACAGGCGGCCTCCTCCACCGCAGTGATGGCGGCTATGAAACCTCTGGGTATTTGGGCGGGAGGCGCGGCAGGGATTCTCCCAAAACTGGGTTTTCAAGGCCACCGCTCTCTGCGGAGGCCGACCCGGCAGGTAAGGAACTGTCCATCGGAAGGCAACGGGCGTGGCGTGAGCAGCCCGACCAATCAGCAGAGCCGCCCTTCAGTCAGGTTCCCCGCCCGGGGTACCCGCCCAGTCCCCAACCACTGAGCATGCGCCGCGGGCCTGGCGCAAATCCCCGCCTGGCGCGCCCTCTCCGCGGCCCTGTGAGGGTTAGGCTGCGCCGGGCTTCCTCAGAGAGACAGAAACGGAGCCGGGGCGGGAGCGGACCCTTAGGGACGGGAAAGCGGTTAGGGTACTGGGGGGAAAGTCCCTCACAGGGTGGCTGTCGCTAGCGGCCGCCAGCTCTGCGTCACGGTGGGCTCGCAAGCCGGCGCATCCCAGTTTCCCTGGTACCCCGCCTGGCGGTCCGGCGCGGAGGGGCGGCAGACCGGCTAAATCGGCCCCCGTGAGGGCCGCCGTGTCACCTGAGCCCCTTCCAGGCCGTTGTCCTCAGGTTACAGGCGACATAACCGAGGCTCCGAAGTATTGCCCACGTCCAAGGTGACGCAGCTGGCCGTCCCGGCGGGCCGGAGTCTGGGAGTCTCCCACGCCTGGCCCGGCCCAACCGTCATCGTCCCGCCGCGAGCTCCGTGCCTCCGGGGACGGAACGGTGGGGAGGCCGAGGCGCCACACGAGCGCGCGGGGCCCCGCGCCAGGTTCCGAGCAGGGACGCTCCGTCCAGGTCCGCCCGGCCAGCCGCGGGTTCCGATCGGTGCCGCATAAATAAAGGCTACTTTCCTGAGACCTCCGTCCCCGCAGAGGCCCCGGGCGCAGAGCGGGGGCGTGGTGCACCGAGCTCCGACCCTGCCGGTGACTTCGGGGTCCCCTCGAGAGCAGCCGGGCTCCCTGGGCAGGAAACCCTGCTCCGAGACCGCGCATCCTCCAGCCTCGGCTGTGCGCCCTCTTGGTGGCGTGCGCAGTCCCCTCCGCCGGTCTTCGGACGTGCGGCCCGGAGCGGAGGCGGCCCCGACCCCCCACCTTCCCCAATGAGGGTCCCGCGCGGCACGCCGCCCCTGCCAGTCCGGCCGCCTAGCTCCAGCGCCGGGCCGCGCCGACCTGCCTGGCCCGCCGTCCCGCCGCGCCGGCCCCTCCTCCGCCGTCCGGGCGCCCCGCCCCGCCCGCGCCGCGCCGCGCCGGACACCCCGCCCCGAGGAGGCGGCCCGGCGAGTGGTCGCCGAGGGAGGCTGGTGGCATGGGGGAGCCGCCGCCGCCACACGCACGGTCGCCCGGAGCGAGCCCGGGCGCTGCTGCGATCGCGGGGGGCCGCGGACGCCGAGGGGGGCGCCTTGGGGCGTGACACGGTGCAGAGGGCGCGGCCCGGGCTGCGGCGGCCGGACTCGCGGCGAGCAGCGGGGGGAGCGGGCGGCGGCGGCGCCGGGAGCGGCGGGCGGAGCGGGCCGGGCGCCGAGGGCGCACCTGGCGGCCGCGCGGCCGGGCCGGGCCGCGGGAGCAGGCGGAGGCGGCGGGGGCAGGAGGATGTCGCAGCCGCCGCTGCTCCCCGCCTCGGCGGAGACTCGGAAGTTCACCCGGGCGCTGAGTAAGCCGGGCACGGCGGCCGAGCTGCGGCAGAGCGTGTCTGAGGTGGTGCGCGGCTCCGTGCTCCTGGTGAGTGCGGGACGACCGCGGGCCGGGGGAGGGTGGCGGGGGCGCAGGCAGCTGCGGGCCCGGGCCGGGCGCCTCTTAGTCGGCAGGGCTGAGGCAGAGCGGCCGACCCTGCTGGGTCCGCGGAATCAAGAGGTGGGGCCGGCGGGAGGGAGTTGGACAGGGGAGAAGAGAAGGTCCTGGAGGGGCTGCAACTCCCAGACCCCTCCCTGCCACCCAAGATCCTGTCCCCATCGCTGTCCCCTTCCTCCTGGGAAATTTCCGCGGAGTGACGTCGCCCTGTCACTCTTTTCACCCCGCTCTCTCCCAATTTACCTGCTTTCTGTCAACTGGGAGATTACACTCTCCCCCCTGCCCCGCATCCCTCCCCCGGCCTCCCTCTCCTTCCGTGTTTTGGAGGGGCGCAGGGGAATTGAGGTGGGGGCTTCCTCATCCAGTCTGCGCTCAGGGTGGGAGATGCCCCTGCGAACCCTTTGAGTTGGCTGAACTCCAGGAGGGAAGGACTTCGGCATCCTCTCCTGCGACCCCCACCTCCAAGTCGGTATCCTGAAGTTTGGCCGCCTTTTAGGAAGGCTTGGGGGGCATGATGGGAACCCTCGCTAATTTAGTATTGGTGCAAATTCCTGTGACGTTTGGGGGTTCGAAGTAAGCAAAGCCATCAGCCCAAAATGAATCTTCCCGTGGCAGAACGTCTTTAGAGAATAGGCCTCTGGGTGTGAGGAAGATGAAGTTTTCAATTAACTTTTTCACAGCCAGCGCTGGTCCTGCTGTATTTGGAAATGCACTACAACCCGATTCACCTGGATGGTGCGGGAGTGGAGCGACGTTTGAGCAGGAGCGAGCTCTGCAGGGCAGCTGGAAACTTTTAGCAGCTCCTTGCGTTGCCGCCGGCATTTGTTTTCTTGAAACGGGCTTGTTTGTGGGTGGGTGTGACTTGTGTTTGTTGGAACAGTGCAAGAAGATGGGCCTTGGAAGTGGTTGTCTGGGCCCTGTGGGGGATTGTCGGGGCAGAGTGCCGGGCCCCTTAACACAGGGGCGGATGCATCATTTTGGTGGCAGATCGATGCCCTTCCTGGGCAGACACAGAATTGCGTGAATGACGTTTGTGGAGATTGGAGATGAAGCTTCGCTGATTTCTATATCCAGTTTGCTCAGTTTGAATTTTCTCTCGATTGCTAGCTCTGCCAACTCCAAATTTCTCAAACTCCAGTTTGATCCATAGTAAACAAGGATTTAATTTTTCTATTTTAGGGGAGTCGATTAGGTAAGGAGTAGAGCAGGAGTTGGGAATAGACCAGAACCTGGCCATCTCTTCCATAACCAGCTAACTTCTGTGTGGCTTCCTGCATCTTCCTGACTTTTGCCAGTGCATGTTAAGGATAAAGCCTGCAACTTCTTTGGCATCTTTTCTGTTCTCACACAGAAGTTGGTTCCTTTATCTGGGGCCTGCCGTGGTCATCAGGGATTTGAGGCAGAAGAAGAGTAAATAAAGTGTACCAGTGTGCCGTGATTTCCAAAGTGCTGCAGGTACTGGTTTAATAAACCGTGTAGATGGAGCCCAGGAGTGCTGGTGCAGACACAACACTGCTGATGTGCAGTAGTCCCCGAATATCTGCCCTTCCCATCGGAGGATGGCCTACTAATGGTGACCTAGGAGTGTCCATTCCCACGTGTGACAGGCTGCCAACTGTGTTACCTCATGATACTTTAGTAGTACATCCGTTTTCCCTGGACACCCTTAAGCATGAAGAGCCAGATGCCCGGCTGTTGTCTTAACTCTTAGTCTCGTCTGTCTGTGGTCACTTGTCTGATGAAACTTGTGATGGAACAGATACAAAATGCAGGGAAGCAGGTGGGCCTGCTCTGGCATGTGAGGGCCCCTGGCTGAATGGGAAATAGGAAATGCATTGTGATGGTTCTGAATTGCAGAAGGAAGAATCTGGGAGGGCTTACAGATACTGAAAATTACCCACACACCTCATCCCCCCACCTCCTTCCTGGTACTCTGCCACTGCTTACTTTCTCTAGTGGCTCCAGTGTCTGCCAGGGAGCCACAGCAGGTGCACCTGCCACATAAGTTCTGGCCGGGCTTTGTTGTATGAAGGTTTGAGAGGTGAGGTAAGGTAACCCTGGACTTCTCAGGAGGCAGAGCAGCAACCACGCCAGGTTCAGAATCCCATGGTCTGTGCATCTGTCCTTAGATGGAAATAATTACTCTGCTCTGTGTCTGATAACTTGGGTCAGCACTAATACAATGCCCACAACATAAATGCTCAATAAATATTCTTATCTAGCTAATAAAGCAGTTCTGCAGATGGATTTAAAAAAAAATTAAACTATGTGTGGGTTTAGTAGCTCTTCCCACACTTCAAGTATTGATGAGTGGATGGTCATGAGATCAGAAACAACAAAATTAAATAGTTCAGTGGATGATAAAGGCTGCCATTAAAAACAAGCTTTAAAATGTAAACATAATGTGGGCTTATCCATTTTTCATTGTTCAGTAGCTTCATTTTTCATGGGTTCAGGTTCATGGACTTTCATGAATGATTTTGTATTAATTTGTTTGAAAAGCTTGAAAATAAGCATACAAAAAGTAGAGAGAATAGTATAATGAACCTTCATATTTCATCATCCAGATTGAATAATTATGGAGATTTTGCCAAACCTGCTTCATATGTCTCTTCTTCCTATTATTTTTCATGTGTGATTGTGAGTCCCAGGCCTTATATCATTTCACCTCTATATAACTAGTATATGTTACTTAAAAATAGGGTCTATTCTTACATAACTGTGTCATAATAAAATTAACAACTTGTTAGTATGCTCTTAACATTTCCCAGATTATATTAAAAAATCTTTGATTGTTAGTTTGTTCTAATAAGGACCTAAAAAAGCTTTGTAGGCCTTGTCAAACATGGTTAGCTCTTTCATGAGCCTTAGAATTCTTTTTTTTTTTTTTTTCTGAGATGGAGTCTTGCTCTGTCACCCAGGCTGGAGTGCAGTGGCGTGATCTCGGCTCACTGCAACCTCCGCCTCCCAGATTCAAGTGATTCTCTGGCCTCAGCCTCCGGAGTAGCTGGGATTACAGGTGTGTTCTACCATGCCCAGCTGATTTTTGTGTTTTTAGTAGAGATGAGGTTTCATCATGTTGGCTAGGCTGGTCTCAGACTCCTGACCTCAGGTGATCTGCCTGCCTCGGCCTCCCAAAGTGTAGGGATTACAGGCGTGAGCCAGCACACCCAGACAGAATTCTTTATAATGGAGAGAACCCTCCATGGGGTCAGGACTTCTGGGTTTTAATCTTAGAGGTTTAGTAGTTTAGAGCATGGGTTGTAAACCTGGTTTTATGCCTCACCAGCTGTACAATCTTAGGTATATAACTTAACCTTGTTGGGGCTCAGTTTCTTCATCTGTAGATTGGAGATAATAATTATGCTTTCCTTGTATTGTTGTTGGAAGGATTAATTGAGCTATGTGGGTGAAGCTCTTAGGCAGTGGCTGGCATATATTCTACCAGCTACTTAAGTCCCCTTGGACTGTTGCTTAATGTCTCTGAACTTCAAGGTTCCTGCTCTGTTAAATAAGAGGCATACTCGGTTTTTCTGGAGTCCCTTATTCCACCAATGGGCTTCTATTTGAAGCTGTTTTTATTTATTTATTTATTATTATTATTTTTTTGAGATGGAGTCTTGCTCTTTTCACCCAGGCTGGAGTGCAGTGGCATGATCTTGGCTCACTGCAACCTCCGCTTCCCGGGTTCAAGTGGTTCTCCTGCCTCAGCCTCCTGAGTAGCTGAGATTATAGGCGCCCACCACCACACCTGGCTAATTTTTTGTATTTTTAGTAGAGACGGGGTTTTGCCAATTTGGCCAGGCTGGTTTTGAACTCCTCACCTCAGGTGATCCGCCCACCTCGGCCTCCCAAAGTGCTAGGATTACAGGGATGAGCCACTGCGCCCGGCCTTATTTATTATTCTTTTAGAGACCATCTTAATCTGTCACCCAGGCTGGAGTGTAGTGGCACGATCATGGCTTGCTGCAGCCTTTGAACTCCTGGGTACAAGCAATCCTCTTACCTCAGCCTTCAGAGTAGCTGGGATTACAGGCATGCACCACCACGCCTAGCTAATTTTTGTATTTTTTTTTAGAGATGGGGTTTTGCCCTGTTGCCCAGGCTGGTCTTGAACTGGGCTCAAGCAATCCCAAACTCCTGGGATTACAGGTGCGAGCCAGCATACCCAGCCCTAAGCTGCTTTTATAAAAGTAGTGGAGGTACTACTAGGAACATTTTTAACTGTAGGAAAAGTAATTTATGATTTTTGGTAATGAAGGAAGAATCCTCACAATTTCAGAATTAGCTTTCCATAATTTGGAATAGTCAGGAAGGTAGCATGTTCAAAACGTATGCGAACTCAGAAGAAAAGCTAGAAAGAATTCCCTGAGCAGGGTTGAGTTGTGATTACTTTTGGAGCTCCTGAAAGGATTTTACCTCAGGTCTTTCAGATGTATTAAAGATGGCATCATAATGGCCTAGATCTAAGAGGATGTATTAATACCACTCAAAGCCTACAAGTGTCCTTTCTCTGAAAGATTTGTGTGAATATCAGGTCACATCCCTTTGCATGGGCGTGCTGACTGTCCTGCACTTGGGTATTAATATACAAGTCTTCTGGCTGCCCGGCTTACTTACTGATCTTATCTCACTATGTTCAACTTCAAACTCTTCTTCGATGTCAAGCACTTGCCAGCGATGCCACTCCTCACCCCTTTGAATTCCAACAATACAAATGAAACCAAGTCAGGTCGTTGCTAGATTTCGCTTGGTGTTACTGAAGGAGGGCAGACAGAAGGTATGGGATGGTAGTGTCCCTGAGTCTGCCTGAGGCTTCCCTCACTGCCCCGTTTATTCAGCTCAAGATTCCAGTGCTGTCGGAGGTAACGTGAGACCCCGGTAATGGTGTTATTTGAAATTCTCAAGTAAGGTAAAATGTCGTTTTTGGCTATAATTTAAAATCAGATGTCAGTAAGCTGATAACTGAACTGGCCAGGGCTTCTCTGCACTGTTTTTCTCCACCCTCCAGTGGAGAAAACAGAAATGTCCCAAAATATCGGAAGCAGGGTGGAGGCCCATCTTGGACTAGATCATTAACAGCAGGTTCCATTCCTTTGGCTTCTAGTCCATTTGATTATTAGTACACTGCCAGGAGGACATTAGTGAGGCCTTGAGTTTGAACAGGGAGGGAAGGAACTGTGAAATCACTGTCCACATTTACTGAGGGCCGACCCTGGGGCAGGGCTCTCTGCTGGGTGCTAAGAACATGATACCACGTCAGAGTAGGCCCTTGCCCGTGCAGGGTTTATGATCTAAACAGGTGGACGGGTCAGTCACCTACGCTAAGGTGACTAACAGTACTAAGGCACACCATGGAAAGAGTCAAACATGTGGTTCAGTGACCAGAGGAAGATGAAAGCACAGAACCAGTGTATTCGGGAAAGAATTTATTAAGAATTAAACTGGACCTGGAAGATGCAGAGATAAGGAAGACTTTTATCCTTTTTTTCTAGGAAAGAATAAGAAATTGAGCAAATGCTTAGTATGCTCAGGTAGGACCAAGAAGGAGCAGAGCGGCTTGGGCAAAGAAGAGCAAGTTTTTGGAGGAAGGGAGAGAGGTTTTGAGAAATTACAGTTGCCAACTTTGGGAACAATTTCATTGATTGGCTGAGAACACATCCTGAAATAGATTTTTTTTCCTTTGTCTTTTTGAAACTATTTCAGGAAAGAAGTTCAAACCAGCCATGGACATGTGCTTCCTAGAGAGACCTTCCCTAAGTGTAATCCTGAGAGTAAATAATGTGACTGTTTTCTGTCAGGCAGGCCCAAGAATGGGATGGGAGGTGTGACGTGGAAGGGAAAATCCAGTAACAGGCCTGTGTGTGTGTAGGCACTTAGGTATCATGAGAGCAGTAGTCGGATATGGTGAGTTGCCATTCAGTAAATGGTGTTACAAATAATAATGTTGTAACATTATTATATATGTTATAGCACATACTGAAATAAATTATAGTGAAATATGAGTTATTTGTAAAATAAAAGAAACCACATAAAACGTGGGGAAATAATCATGTAAGACTGGAGAGGGATATTTATGTATGTATTTATTTATCTGAGATGGAGTCTCACTCTGTCACCCAGGCTGGAGTGCAGTGGTGCAATCTTGGCTCACTGCAACCTCTGCCTCCCGGGCTCAAGTGATTTTCCTGCTTCAGCCTCCCAGGTAGCTGGAATGACAGGCGTGTGCCACCATACCCGGCTAATTTTTGTATTTTTAGTAGAGACGGGGTTTCACCATGTTGGCCAGGCTGGTCTTGAACTCCTGACCTCAAGTGATTCACCCACTTCGGCCTCCCAAAGTGCAGTGATTACAGGCATGAGCCACCACGCCCGGCCTGGAGAGGGATTTTTGAAGTATGAAATTTCAGGAAGAAACCAGTTGGACCTGGGCTTTGGAGGTGAGCCTTGGCTTTGCCACTGATTGGCTGAGGACTTCGAGCAACATACGTTGCCTGAGTCTTAGTTTGCTCATCTGAGTATTGGGATTGGTAGGTATTATCTTACAGAGTTTTTTAAAAGTAAAGATTAAGTAAGATAATGCATGTGAAGTAGTTAATAGTGAGTGCTTAGCAAATGCAAGCTCTTATTATGTTACTAAAGGAGAAGATTGATTATCTTGACTAAATATTTCTGGAGCCAGCATTTATTGACCACCTATGATGCCCTAGAATGCATCTGAAGGCTTCACACACAGGTTAAGTTACCTCGAGGTCACAGGTGTAGGTACGGGGGCTGGGTCTTGAAGCTTGGCACTGTAACTTCACACCCTGAGCTCCTAGCCACTCTGCCTGTTGCCTCCCCATGTTAACACTAAACGTCTGTCTCTGTAAGTACCATACAAAAGTCAAACAGTAAGCTTAGAAACAATATTTGCCCCGTAGCTATTTGTCTATAGAGATCTCTTGGTCATAGTGTTAAGTTAAACTTTTTGCTTGGAGGGCTACCCCATTCTACAACTCCTCGGCCGCATTCACATGGACATAAGCTGTACTGTACAGTATGGAATGTAGGTTTGATAAGAATGAGGTTTTAAAAGTGTACCTGTCATAAAATTGTTTTTCTTTAGCATAAATCTCTTATGTACATTCGTTGACTGGCTATTGGCCTGACCTATCTGTGTTTAGTCTTTAACATAAACCAGAATGCAGAATGTTAACAGTGGTTCTCTGGATGTGGGATGATGGGAAGTTCACTTTTTTTTCTTCCGATTTTCTGTCCTTCCCAGATTTCTACAGTTGACATGTATTACTTTTATAACTTTGGTCAATATTGACAGGAAAATGATTTGAGAATGTGCTGTGATAATTGGAGCCCTCAGAGCGAAGCCACTTACTCCTAAGAGATAGTTCTTTTTCTTCCTGTTGTATATTTGAGCTTCTGCAATTTTAAAAAGTTGCTCAGAACTTAGCAAGTGGTGGAAAGAGGAGGGCTGGGAGTTTCTGAGATGCTGGAGGCTATCTGTCACAGGCTCTGCCCTTGGCTATTCCCTGGCCTGGGGCTTCTTGGCTCTACTGACCCAGCTCTTGTCTTTACTTCTACACTGGCTGGTCTGCCTCTGCTTCCTCACCATCCACAGCTCCCTATCCCTGTGACCTGCTCTTGTCCTTAGTGTGGGGCGGCCTCTCAGGGCTCACCCCATACGACTAAGCACCCTCTTCCGTTCTGTGGAACAGGATTCTCCTGCGTCTCCTCCTCCTTCTCTGATGTCTGTTCCTTTATCTTCTTCACTCTTTTTGTTGCAGTCACCACAAAGGGGCGTTCCTAAAGGGTCTCTTCTCCACCACTGGTTTATAGAATTTAATTTTTTCCCTTCACTCCGAAGGGGGGCACCACCTCTTTGCAATTTCCACAGTTTTATCTCAGTTCTGATTCTCCCCGCTTCTACCGCATGTTGTGCCCCGCCCTAGACCTGCTTTTCTGTTTTCCTGCCTGACTCTTCTACTTGGCTGTCCTACCAGCTCCTTAAGTTCAGCATCTATGAAACATAAATTGCCACTTTTCATCCCAAGTTAGGTTGTCCTTTTTACATTCTTGTTTTAGTGGGGAGTGTCATTTCATCACCAACTTTGAAATCTGTAACTCCTCCTATGTCTCTTCTGTTTATCTCCTTTGCCTTCCTCATTCAAGAACCGCTACATTCGTTACTTTCTGTCATGAATCAGTCGTTATGGGCCAAGGACTCCCAGATCTCAGTGGCTTAGAACAGAAAGGTTTATTTCTTCCACACGCTACCTCTCCATTGAGTGTGGGCTGGGAACCTAGTTCCATATTGTCCTGGGACCTCAGTTGATGGGACAGCCCCCATCTTGAATGTGGCAGGTCTGTGTGGCAATAGCAAATCACATGGCAGCACCGAACTCCAGGAGCAGGGAAGTACAATCCTTTCTATGTGTCTGCAAGGAGGACTCACATCTTTGGTGAGCAGCACTGATGCCTGCTGCAACCTGGCATCCCCTTTCCTGTCTCCTTTCTTTCCTGGTCTGTGCAGTAGTAGGGTGTATTAGTCCATTTTTGCACTGCAATAAAGGCATACCTGAGATTGGGTAATTTATAAAGAAAAGAGGTTTAATTGGCTTATGGTTCTG
Source organism: Gorilla gorilla gorilla (assembly GCF_029281585.2). Classification (NCBI taxonomy): domain Eukaryota; kingdom Metazoa; phylum Chordata; class Mammalia; order Primates; family Hominidae; genus Gorilla; species Gorilla gorilla. Next base: position 113,797,782 of record NC_073238.2, on the reverse strand, counting down.
CAGGCTGTACAGGTTTCTGCTTCTGGAGAGGCCTCAGGAAACTTACAATCATGGCAGAAGGTGAAGGGGAAACAGGCACATCTCCACATGGCTGGCAAGAAAAGGGAAGAGCAAAGGGAGAGGTGCTACACACTTTTAAACAACCAGATCTCATGAGAACTCTATCATGAGAACAGTAAGGGGGAAGTCTGCCCCCATGATTCAGTCGCCTTCCACCAGGCCCCTCCTCCAACACTGGGGATTTGGGTGGGGACACAGAGCCAAACTATATCATAGGGGATAGGATCCTTCTTATCTGGTTTCTTGGCTACCGTAATTAATCTATCCTTATAGGTTCAATTCTAAACCCTGAAGACATTAGTATTTCCCATTGCCCTTGGGATACAAACTATTTCCCTTGGACCATAAGGCTCTCTCCTTATCAGACACCACCCTCCCACGTATGCCAGCCTCTCTCATACTCCAGGAGGTAAAAAGCTCTCACTTCTGCCTGGAATAATCATGACCCCTGGCCACCCCTCTCAGTTGCCAGGCCACTCTCTCTGGCCTTTGAAACTGTACTCGCATGTCCTGGCCTATCCACCCAAACTAAAACATGCACTACCTGTTCCTTTCCTTTGACCACTTATCACAATTTATTTATTTATTTATTTTTGTACATTTGCTTAATGTCTTTTTCCCTCCCTGGACTGTTGGTTCACCGTGGTTTTCACGGGGCCTGGTGCATAGCAGGGGCTCAGTCATATTTTTTGGATGAATGAACAAACCCTGAAGACGCTACATCTGACTCTGTATCTTAATTTTATCCTTTTCGTATTTCCTATTATCTCTAATTTCTCTTCCCTGCACCCATTTCTATTTATTTCATCCCAGTTTACCTCCTGCTGCCAGATTAATTTTCCTAATGCACAGGCTCTATCATATCATGAGTTTCTCATTGCTACATATGACTAACTTGCCAATATTTTTGCACATCAGAAGGTGTATCACTTTGAGGCTGGTTCTGTGTTTGTTTTAGTTTAGGAAAAGCTGTTCAGATTGTCTATAAATCCGTATGGGGATCTTTGCATAGGATTTTAAAGCAGCCACACATCTTGGTACAAAATGTATAAGATTAATTTTCTATATTAGGACCATTTGTTTTCACCAATTCCATAGAGCTCCAATGTGTAAAAGAAGACACTGATCTAACTCTTATATTAAATATTTAGTAACTCATTTATCTGGAAGAAAGCAAAACAAAACAAAAATACAAGGAATAAAAATCACTGGGAGTGCTTTTCATTCACTGAATAATGAGTTTTGCAAGGAGCACATGGATGGTGACATTATATCTTTTACATCTTTATTTTCTGTTTCTTTTTTGACTCCTTATCAGTGAATTTATCTTATTTTATACTTTTACTTTCTATTTCTTTCTTGACTCTTTGTTGGTGAATTGGTAGCAAGAGACCTACTATCTGATCAGAACTTTGAATCTTCCTGCCTCTCTTTCTTTGAGGTTGACAGGGATAAAGATAATTAAGATAGCGCTTGGGTGTGATGACACTGGAAGACAGGCTGGGTTAGGGCCTGTAGTAGAGACTTCCCCCCTCTATTGAATGTTAATCTGAAAGTGAATCTGAAAGCAGATGGTCATGAACTACCCAGGGTCTCCATTAAGCCCATGAAGTTTATTTTAAAACTCTTAAAATAGATTGAGATTCAAATTGAGATTCGTGTCTATTTTTTAAACATTGTGTCTTAACAAAGTAGATGTTCAGTCATACAGTTAGGCAGATGTTCTAAGGAAAGATGTTTACCATGCTAAGTTAAAAAAAAAAAATTTATAAATAGTGCCATTGGCTGGGTGCAGTGGCTAACACCTGTAATCACAGCACTTTGGGAGGCTGAGGTGGGGCAATGCTTGAGCCCAGGAGTTTCAGACCAGCCTGGGCAACAAAGTGAGAACCCATCTCTAAAAAAAAGAAAAAAAGGAAAGAAAAAATTAGCTGGGCTTGGTGGCACACACCTGTAGTCCCTAGCTACTCAGGAGGCTGAGATGGCAGGATTGCTTAAGTCCAGGAAGTCATGGCTGCAGTGAGCTCTGATTGAGCCACTGCACTCTAGCCTGGGTGAAAGTGAGACTGTCTCAAAAAAAAAAAAAAAAAAAAAAAAAAAGTACTACAGCTGACCTTTGAACAACATGGGTTTGAACTTCACAGGTCCACTTATATGCAGATTAAAAAATAAGTGTATTGTAAACATTTTTGGAGATGTGCAACAATTTGAAAAAACTCACAGATGAACTGCATAGCCGTTGAAGAAATTAAGAAAAAGGTATGTCATTAATATATAAAATAATGTGTAGATACTAGTCTATTTTATCATTTACTACTGTAAATGATACACAAATCTATTATAAAAAGTTAAAATTTAACAAAACTTACCCACACAAACACAGACCATACGTGGTGCCATTTACAGTCCAGAGAAACAAATATAAAGATGCAACATTAAATCATAACTACATAAAATTAACTACAGTACATATTGTACTACTGTAATGATTTCATAGCCACCACCTGTAGCTATTGTGGTGAGTGTTGTGTTGTGAATATCCACTTAAAACACCGTGTGACACCAATCATCCCTATGTGAGCAGTTCCTCTTTCCAGTGCTGACCCAAAAAGAAGAGGAGGCAAAATTTAACGTAAGTAGAGAGTTTATTTGGGCCAAGCTTGCTGCAACTCAGGAGCAAAGGTTCAAATTGCCCTGAATATACACTCTGATTAACAGGAGTTACAAGTGGATTTTTAAAGGAAAAGAAGAGGCAGTTTCTGAGTTGTTTACCAAGAATTCACATGAAAACAACATGAGCTATTGATTGGCTATCTGTTGTTCTTTGTATCACACATTCTGGGAACATGAAGATAATGGGGGAGGCAGCTAGTCGGGAACCAAATGACTTTAAACAGTTGCCGCTGGGCACGGAGTGGGGCGACCCGAAGTCTCATATTCATGTCTCTTCTCTGGGCCTGCATACTTCACATAGCTCAGACTGCTCCGAGCTGTTTTTCTTTTCTCTCTAGTAAGTTGCTTATTGCGGTAAAAAGTGATCTCTTGCCTTCTTGTATATGATGTTCAGTGTAATGCCATAGACATTGAATAACACCATTGGACCCTTACAAAGTGCCAGCCCTTACAAAGATCCTGGAAGTGCTCCTAGGAAACAGAGAGAAGTCATGACATTACAAGAAATAGTTGAATTACTTGATATGTTTTGTAGACTGTGGTCTGCAGCTGCAGTTGCCTGCCATTTTAAGATAAATGAATCCAGTTTAAGGACCATTGTGAAAAAAGAAAAGGAAATTTGTGAGCTGTTGAGCTGTAGCTGCGTCAGCAGGCATAAAAACCTTGCACTTCTTGCAAAATACCTTTTTATCTTGTAGTGAAAATGCAGCTTTTATGTGGGCACAGGATTGCTATAGAAAGGAATACCTATAGACTGATGACCTGAGAAAAAGTGAAGTCATTATATGACAACTTAAAGCAAAAGGAATGTGAAGGATCTGAAGCTGGAGAATCTAATGCCAGCAAAGGATGGTTTGATAATTCTAGAAAGAGTTTTGGCTTTAAAAATATCAAGATAACAGGAGAAGCAGTTCTGTCAACCAAGAGGCAGCATATAAGCTCCCAGATGCCGTTAAGAAAATCATTGAGGAGAAAGGATATCTGCCTGAACAGGGTTTTAATACAGATTAAAGTCCCTATTCTGGAAAAAATGCCACAAAGGACATTTTTTAGGAAGAAAAGTGAACACTAGGATTGAAGGCAGGAAGGGTTAGGCAGGAAGGGTTAGGCCAACTCTACTGTTTTGTGCAAATGCAATCAGGTTTATGATCAGGACTGCCCTTTTCTATGAAGCTGCCAACCCCCAAGCCTTAAAGGGAAAAGATCAATACCAGCTGCCAGTCTGTTCATTGTATAAGAAGACCTGGTCAAGGAGAACCCTTTTTCTGGATTGGTTTTGTTACCAGCCGTGGGTTCTTGGGCCCTCAATGCAATAGAAATCGACCCGAGGCCAAAAGAAAAGCCTTCATTGGAGCTTATGCCTGAGCATAAGGGAGGAAGCACGAGAGAGAGAGAGAGACAGAGAGAGGAGAGAGAGAGAGAGAGAGAGAAGAGAGAGAGAGAATGAGAATGAGAGAATTCCTTAGCTGACTCTCTGAGCCTGTAGGGATTTTTTATTAGGCAAAGCATGGGAATTGACATCAGGGGTAGGATATGCAGGGTGGGCTGGGCAAAGCACGTGGTAGGGTATGCGGGTCAGAATATCTGGTTGCGATGGTTATCTTGAGTGATGGGCCACATGGTGGTCTGGCCGGTGGCAACAAGGCTATAAATCAGTTGGTCAGCATTCCTTCCTGAGGTGAGACACTCTGCAACCTTGGTTCCATATTTTGGATCTCCTATGGCCAATTCCTGGAATTCTTTTTTCTTTTTTTGAGACAGGGTCTGTCACCCAGGCTGGAGTGCAGTGGTGTGATTTTGGCTCACTGAAGCCTTGACCTCCCAGGCTCAAGCAATCCTCCCATCTTCAGCCTTGCAAGTAGCTGGGACTATAAGTGTGTGCCATGATGCCTGGCTCAATTTTGTATTTTTTGTAGAGATGGAGTTTTGCCATGTTGCCCAGGCTAGTCTCAAATTTGAGTTCAAGTGATCTTCCTGCCTCGGCGTCCCAAGTGCTAGGATTACATATGCGTGCCACCATGCCTGGCCCCTGGAATTCTTTAAGTAAAAGGCATGGTTAAACATTCTGAGAACACAGAAGAACAATTTAGAATGGGTGTTTTCTTTGTCTGACTAAAGCCTCAGGGTTAGTGGGTATAGATAGCATCAGCGAGGTAGTGGTATGGGGTTTTGTGATCACTGGGGATGCATGAAAGAATGCTCTGGTTGGGGTGAGCTGATGTCAAACCCCATCTTTAGTTTCCCTCAGTTTCATCAGTGCTTTGTCCCTGAAGTCAGGAAGTACCTTGCAAACAAGAGAGTGCCTTTTAAAGTTCTTTTGATATTATACAATGCTCCTGGCCACCCAGAACACATGAGTTCAACACCAAAGACAATGAAGTGGTCTACTTGTTCCCAAACACAATGTCCTACTTCACCCTCTAAATCAGGGGCCATAAGGACCTTTAAGGCTCAATGCACACTGTACTTTATGGAAAGGACCATAGCGCTGTGGAAGACAACCCAAATAGAACATCATGAAAGTCTGGAAGGAGTGTATCATTGAAGGATACCGTCATTGTTATACAAAAAGCAGTGAAAGCCATCAAGTCTGAAACATTTCTGCTGGAGAAAACTGTGTCCAGATGTTGTGCATGACTTCACAGGATTTACGACAGAGCCAATCAAGGAAACCATGAAAGAGATTGTGGATATAGCAAAAAAGGTGGGGCTGGAGTGAAGGGTTTCAAGATAAAGACCTTGGAGAAATTCAAGCACTAATAGACACCACACCAGAGCAATTAACAGAAGAGGTCTGATGGAGACTAGTGCTTCAGAACTAATGCCCCATGATGAGGAAGAAGACGTAGAAGAAGAGGCACTGCCAGAAAAGAAGTTGATGTCAGACAGTCTGGCAGAAGCATGCTAATTATTCAAAAGTGCTTTTGACTTTTATGGCATGGATCCCTTTAAGATACGGGCACTGAAACTAAAGCAAATGGTGGAAGGATTGGTACTATATAGAAACATTTTTAGAGAAATTAAAAAACTAAAAAGTGAGCCAGAAATTATGTATTTTGGTACAGTTACACCTAGTGTTCCTGCTTCTCTTGCCTCCTGTCCCACACCCTCCACCTCTACTGCCTCTGCCACCCCTGAGACAGCAAGACCAGTCCCTCCTCATCCTCTTCCTTAGCCTACTCACTATGAAGACGATGAAGTCCTTTATGATGATCCACTTCCATTTAACAAATAGTAAGTATATTTTCTCTTCCTTATGATTAATAATGTTTTCTTTTCTCTAGCATACTTGATTGTAAGAATAGAGTGTAATAGCAGGGCACGGTGACTCACGCCTGTAATTGCAGCACTTTGGAAGGCCAAGGTAGATGGATGGATTGAGACCAGGAGTTCAAGGCCAGCCTGGGCAACATGGCAAAAAAAAAAAAAAAAAAAGCCAGGCATGGTGGCATGCACCTGTAGTTCCAGCTACTTGGGAGGCTGAAGTGGGAGGATGGCTTGAGCCTGGGAGGTTGAGGCTGCAGTGAGCTGTGTTCACACCACTGCACTCCAGCCTGAGCAAAAGACCAAGACCCTGTGTCAAAAAACAAAAAAACCAGTATAATATATATCACATACAAATTGTGTGTTGTTTATCAGTAAGGCTTCCAGTCAACTGTAGGCTATTAGCCAGTTTCTGGGGAGTCAAAAGTTATAGGTGGATTTTTGACTGTGCAGGGGGTTGGTAGCTCTAGCTCCTGCATTGTTCAAGAGTTAACTGTAATGTACAGAACTATTTACTTTTTCATGAAAAAAATAAGCAATATTTTGTTCACGGAAAAAAGTTTATGATCTTACAGATTCTAAAGTAAGCCATTCTCTTGTTTCAAGAATAAGTTAAATATCAAATGTTTATTCCCTCAGTTCTAAACATAGAAATGCAGTTGTATAACCAAGTTTCTGTTACTAGGGGGATAGTTCTTGCCATGGATGGCAGTAGGATATAGTGCATGAGAACTTGGGTTCAGGAGGCTTCAGCCCCAGCTCTTCATCTACTAGTTCTGCCTTCTCAGTTTCTTCACCCAGAGAGTGGACATTTTAATAGCACTTACCCCATAGATCTTTGTACTTAAGCGAGCAATTGCATATAAAGCACTTAGAATAGGGCCTGGCACACAGTAAATACTCACTAAGTGCAAGCCGTGATTATTTATGGGGGCAAGCTAAAGAAATACCATATAACCCTTTAAAGTGCTGCTTGCAGAGAATTTATAACACAGGAAAATTACAATGTTGAGCAAAAAAAACGCAGTAAGCAGAAATGCTTGTGGTCACAATTGTGTGAAAACATGTTTAAGAAAAATATTGGAAGGAAACACATGAAAAGATAGGAATATGATTTGTTCTTTATATATTCTAGGATTTCCCAGCTGTTTAAGTGAATAGGTAACAATCTATTAAGAAAAAGCAAATACATTGAATATTGGAAGGAAAGTTTGTACTACATGTAAGATGTTCAAATTGGTATGCTTGAAAACTACACTTGTATATCTTAGTGCTTGTACACATGGGCATTGTGATGTAAAATATGTTCCTGAAGTGAGGGCACACACATGCATGTTGGAAGCAAAAATATTGTCAACAGTTAAGAGCCCTGCATTAAATGCTTATAGAGGCGGGATGCCCCTGTGAAACAATGCAACTTTGCATTTGACTGTTTTATAAAGTTCTTTAAAAAAAAAAGTCTATCTTTGGCCTCTGGAAAATCTAGTCAGATAGACAGGGATAGTTTTATTATTTCTGTTTCTTGATGAGGAATTAAAGACCAGAGAAATCAAGTGACTTGCTTAATTAAGGTCACCTGGCTAACCTTAACCCTTTTCCTGGCAAGATGGCAGAGATTGTCTAAAAGTGTCAAAACATTTTAAGATATAATTTTGAAGTTGGAGTTTCTTGAAAACTTTTAAGTGATTAACTTGAATCATTAAATGTATTTTTTGGAAAGTACCACTAATTCTCTGGGTTTATAGAAATGGGTGATGTGAAAGTGAAATATTCTTTTGGAGATGAAAGTCATCTTTGGTGGTCATCTGGTCCAACTTCCTAATTTTGCAGATGAGGAAGATGAGATCAGCCATGGATAAACCTTTGTGGTCTACAGCTAGTTATAGAGACAAGAACAAAATCGAGTTTGCCGACTCCTGGTCCAGTGAATTTTCCAGTGACTATAGAAAATAATCACATTACTTTGTTTACACTTGTGTGTTGTCAAGTGTCATTGGTAATCAGATAATAGGAGACTATGAAACATCTATTTGCACTGTGGATCTCCTCCGTGCTTGTATATTTCATTAGTCCCAAGCTAGTTTGTTGGTGAAATTGATACTCATGTTTCTACAAGCCAAGAAAGGAGTTCTGCATTTCTGTTTAAGGGGTATTAGGATGAAAGGGAGAAAGAAATAAAAAGCAAAACTTAGAAAATTAATCTAAAAAAGGTCTCAGTAGTAACTTATTCATGAAGGAAGAACTAATTTAGTAGTCAATGTTATTGAAGGGACAGAATATCACAGTTTTACACGTACATTGGTTAAAATTATGATATGGCTTGAGAAAAAACCTCCCTAGGCCTATTAACCTAAAATTTGTTAATGTAGAATAAGCTCTGTTAATCTAGGTCATTTTACATTTCAGGCTGCTTTGCGTTGGCTAAAATAAATATTCAGCTGTAAATGACAGTTTGGTTCAAACTGTATTAGTATAGAAAGAGTTGCATTTCTAGGATTGTTTAGAGGACTTATTTAATCTGTCACTCTAACATATTGCTGTTTTCTTAAGTAGAAAGCAGAGTTCCTATGGTGATAGCAGAGGTGCCATAATATTTATAGTATAGTAGGTTCATCTGTAAACTATTATACTAGCTAGAATTTACAGGATATTTAATCTCTTAGGTTAACTTTTTCCTTCCCAGGCTTTTACTGTGTTCATTTTGCCATTTTTATTTTCCTTCGCTATTCTTTTAAGAATCTTCTATGTTATTTTTTTCCTAAAAGATCGAAAGTAACTGCTGTTAAGTGATTTTTTTTTTTTTTTAACTGAAGGATGTATGTGCTTAACTAATTTCTGTGGAGTTCGTGAAAAACTGATTGAGGTATTAGGGTTTTTTGTTTGTTTGTTTGTTTTGAGGCGGAGTCTCACTTTGTCGCCCAGGCTGGAGTGCAGGGCGCGATCTGGGCTCACTGCAAGCTCCGCCTCCCGGGTTCAAGTGATTCTGCTTCAGCCTCCCCAGTACCTGGGATTACAGGCGCCCACCACTGCGCCCAGCTAATTTTCTGTATTTTTAGTAGAGATGGGGTTATCTCCATGTTGGCCAGGCTGGTTTCGAACTTCTGATGTCAGGTGATCTGCCACCTGGGGCTCCCAAAGTGCTGGGATTACAAGCATGAGCCACTGCGCCCGGCCAGGGTATTAGGTTTTTAAAGGGACTTTATTAGTTCTCCACTGAAAACTCTCAGACGGGCGGAGATTCCTGACAGTGTTGGTTTCTTCTCGAAGTTACTAAACACATTGGTGTTGAGATTTCCGTCATGTGTAAGAGGTGGCATGAGAGAAAAGGGATCACCAATAGCAGATGAGGGTTTCTTGAATTGAGGATAGTCACAGTTGATGATTCCATATCCTGGTCTAGAGTATCAGTGCTGGGGCGGGAGGTGGGGGGTTGACGATTATGGGCTGTGGAGAACTACATGTGGGGTACTGGGGATCGGTTCTTTCTGTAGGCTTAGGGAACTCTATTTGATGGGGGAGAGTTTCAAAATAGCTCCCAGAATTTGAGAGAACTACAGATGTTTTTTCCATGGCTTCAGTTGTTAGACATTGTAAAAAAAAAAAAAGCTTCTGTCCTTACAATGTGGAATCTTGGCATCTTGGATATCCTCCACCCTGGGCAATAGGCCCCGAAGCAGCCCTACCTCTCCATCTCCTGGGCAACTCAGTGGGAGAATCAGCATATTCCAGTGAGCATTGCATTTCATGTCAGGAAAATGGTATTTTACCCATACTACTTACTCCTTTATGGTCTTGGCCTGGTGCCTATGGGTGGCACCTGCACAATGGAGAAGTCACTGACCAGCCTGGAGTTGATTTAAGCTGCAGAGTTGATTCCTTTCTGACCAAATCATTTGGTTTTGAGTCTGGCCTGGTGCAGACCTGGAGCTCACTTCCATCTGCAGTGACCTTTGGGAGAGGAGGGGGCAGAGGCCAGATGGAATCCAGTCTTCTCTGCTGCAGGCTTCCCTTGTGATCTTTTTCCACATTCTCAGGCCAGGGCATCTTTCCCGGGAATTTGGAGAGGATTCAGTGTCCTCTTTTAGTTGAGGATCTTAGCAGATCTTGAGTCATTTTTGAGTTCTTAAAGATGATGTTAGCAGAGAAAAATGCAGTGCTGTTAGAAGTTTTTAAAGCTCTCATACCTTAGTATTGAGTAGGTCTCAGGTTGTCACTGATGATTCATTGACTCAACAAACACTAAAGAAAGGTAAACATTTGGTGAAGACACTATCCTTGTCCTCAAGGAGCATGGAATCTGGAGTGGACAAAGGAAGACAGATGGGACCCAGGGAGCTTTGGTGTTGAGGTCCTCTTTTGGGGTCCTCTGCCGCTTGGCTATTTTGCTCCTGGAAGGAAGAAGGAAGGTTGTGACCGGTGCAGATGGAGTTTGTAGGAAGGTGTCAAGACTGAAGTCAGCCTTCTGGGTAGTAGAAACATACTGGGACCTACTTATCTATTACACTCCTTTTGCAAGATTCAGAAACCGGATGTTTAATATGGCTGTTACTCATGGGAGTAGTGATAGGATATTTCTCTTGTAAAGATTCTGGGTAGTGGCAGAAGAAATTACCATGAATGAGATACATGCAGTGAGAATTGTGGGTCAGGACTCCAAGGAACAGGCTAGAGAGATGGGATGGGAGGCTTTTTAGTTTTATGGTAATGTAGCTGTTGACAACCTAAGGACTCCTAAAATTAGCATTTTGTAGCTATATGCAGGTAATTTCCTTTTAAGCTAACTAGGGAAAACAGAGCATTTAAGAGATTTATTTCTCTTGGAATTTAGAATATGCTCCATAGGTGCAAAGATCCCCAAAATATGCAAGGAGTTGGATCTTGACGATGTCCTTAATTAACTCCAGAAGCCATGTTAAGCTTGTTAAATAATATAGTATATTAACATATTAAATTTATATTAAGTAACATAGTATATTATTATAGTTCTTTGTCTATCATAGTTGATATAGAATTGAAAATGAAACAAGTTTTCCTTTGAATTGAAAATGAAACCAGTTTTTGTGGAGTTCTAGATTAAAAATAATCTGAAATGATTGTGTATACTGGGCATGAAAAGAAAATTCAGTCTTTTTTTAAGCTCCATAGAACACAAATTTGCATGGCACCATTCCTTGGGGTTTTAGTGATTGTAAAAGATGCTGAATACTTAGCTTGGGGGCTTTTGGAAACAAGGTGACATTCTGCTGATTTGCAGTGGGGCTAATGATCATTATTTCTAGAAAAACACCACTTTTTGAGTGCCAAGAAACATGCTAAAGTACTAAAGTTGGTTCTTAGATAAAGATGTGTACACTTGTGTTAGCCTTGATCTTTGTTTAGTTTTATCTTTTTTACTTTTGCCATTCAGGACATGTGTGGGTCATGTTAATCTCCTGGGTAAAGAAATGAGCAAGTATTTATTTGATTGGCAAACAAGCATGCACATGTATTTTATAGATGCTTGAAAACTGTTTCCCACATATATCTGAACTGATAAATTTTAAATTTCACACATGCATCAATTAAGTGAACACAGTCGTTGAGTCCAAACACATTTGTTGAGTGCCAAGCACTGTGCTAGGTGCTTTGAGGAATCAGGATGAGTGAGACAGATCCTGTCCCATCTTGCCGACTGACTAATAGGAGAGAGGAGATTGCAAAATGAGCTTCATGTATACCTAATAGAAGATTGTATCATTGGAGAGTTATAAGTAAAGCGTTAAAGAGGTCTCAGGAGAGAGATTACCTCCAGTGGAGGGAATCAGAAAAAGGGTAATGAAGGAAATGTGAGAGATACAAATTATTCTAGATAGAGGGACCCGTAGGAGCACAGGCCTTGAGGAAGGAAATCATGGCGTGTACTTGGGAAACAGTGAGTAGTTGAGTCTGGTGTCATGTATGGAGGGTTAGAGGTACACAGATTCTGGTCACCCAGGGAGTGAGGAAGGTGGACAAGGCCAGGCTGTGGAGTGTTGACTTGATGCTTTGTTGTGGGTTTTCGAGCTGGAAGGCCTCAAGATTAGAACTTTGCTGTGGGAATACAGTGACTGTGTTGTCAGAGCTTAGTTGCTGGGGAGTGGGTGGGGTTAGAAAGCTGGGGGTTGAGGTGTTACTCAGGAGACCTTTGCCATAATTTAGGCAGCAGGTAATGAGGGCAGAAAGTAATGTGTAAGTTATGTGTAAGAAGTATTTTGGGACTAAGCTGATGTGTATTTGAACCTGATTAGATTAGGACATATATTTATTCAATGCATTTTGATTAATAATCCTCCTTCCTCTCTCCACACAGTGAGCTTGGAGCTCCCTGGCCAGGTGAGGTCAAGAAGCAAGAGGCATTAACTATAGCCTTAGGTTTCAGCCGTGCGTGACTGTGCTGGGAGTGTGGTGATGCAGAAACCTGAGAACATCCAGCCCGTTACACAGGCCTTGAGAAGAGTGTAGAATTTATCTGGTCCTTCGCTTTCAGATAATTTCAGATAAACCATTGCAGACAGATGAGAATCTCATCTCCCCTTATAAACCACCAGCAGAGAAACGGATTAGCAGTGAGCTATTAGGGGGCCTTCATTTTTTAGAGAGTGTTTAGGGTAGAACAGACAGCTTTAAAAACCATTTATCTTGTCCTCTTTAAAATACTCAGTCATAATCAGTGTGCTTAATCATGAGGCCCCCGACCAGCTGTCTTCTCCACCACTGTCTTCAAAGCTGACATTTTGACTTCATATCAGTTTTCAGGAATGTCCTTTCCATGCTTCCCTTTGAAGGGAAAAATGAAAGAAGCCTTTAAAAATAGTAAGCTCATAAATAGTTATTTAGAGAGGGGATATAAAGTTAGGTAATTTATTTTGTTATGCTTTTTTGCACGTTTTTGTAGTTTACTTTTTCCAGGTGAGAGAAAATAAATGTGCAACGGGGGCCCCGGTTCATTTTTAGATGTGAGCTTCTTTCATATTTCCAAATAAAAGCTCAGTCACTGCATGGATTGATAAATTATAGATGGAAAACTGTTCTCAGTTTTCCTCCTCTTAGATTTCTTTGCTTCATGTGACCATAGATCTCTCTCTTCTCTTTGAAACTCCACCTTCCTTTGATATCCAAATACTGTCACTGCCACCTGTTATTTATCAATATAGTGACAGCAGTTATAATGATAAGTCTTTCTTTGCATCCTTCTCTCTGTTTCATTATTTTCCCTTTCAGCTTCCTATTGTGGCCATCCCATGGAAAATGGGGACTTGCTGTTCTCCTTTCACTTTCAGAGAGTTGAGCTACTGCCTCTGTTCCAGTGACTCATTCCTAAGTCTTGATTTACATCTTTGACCAGGACATCTGTGAGGGTCAGGAGAAAGCTAGCTGGTGAAGAGAGAAGATGAGAGAAAAAGGTGGAGGATAAAGGAGAGTTTACTTCAAATGGAAGAAGATCTACAGGTCTTAGTAGAAGGCTTCAGAATAGAGAAACATAGTAGGAGGTGAGGCTATGAAGGTGTTGAGCCTCCGTTTCATGTTGGAAGGGAGGGAGTGCTCCTCAGCGTGAAACCTGCGGACAGGTTGGTGTGTCAACTGTTTATAACTGACCTGTGACAAGATGAGTTGTGCTTGAAGATGAATGAAAAAAAAAAAAGTTGAGAATTCGTGTTTAGAAACTTTTAACAAATTGACAGGGTAACTTTAAATCTGTTGAATCTAGCAAAAATTTGGGGCTTATATTTTGTATGGATTTGTTTTTTATTTCATTTATTAGTAATTGTCAAGATTATTTGTATTTTCTAAAAGTATTGGTCCCCAGTGGCTTGGAGGAGAAAGAGGACCCTCACCACACATGGTTTGAGAGGTCCTGTTGTAGGTATGTGAAGATGGTAGTTGGAGGATGTTTCAGTTGAAGTGGTTGTTTTGGGCCCCAGAAACCAAGGGGTGTCAGGTTGGGAGGCATATGGATGCTCACCCGAGACAAAGGGAGCCCTGATGACATGGTGTCCGGTGACTTGTGGGAGGTGCAGGGTGGAGGAAGGTGTTTGGACATCTGGGTACCCACACCCAGGTGAGGCCTAGCCCCAGCATTTGGTAGGAATGTGTGTATTCTCTGCTCAGTGAGGCCTTCTAGGCTGGGAAGGGTTCCCCACAGTCTGAGTAGGGCCGTAGGGCTGTCACCAGCAGTGTCATTTTGGCTCACTAGCCATGAATAGAGTGCGACATCTTTCAGTATGCCCCAGGCTTGCTTTTCATCGTTCGTTTGTCCCTGTTCTTTTCTACCTTGCCTCTGTCTAGACTTACTGCACAAGCCTTCCTGTTGGTTCTTTTCTTTTGTTTCTTAAATCCTTCTCTAATATTCTGACATAGAGAGTGATTCTTTCTGTTGCTGGCTTTCCTGGACCTCTTGTATTCTGAGTTGTGAACCTTCACATGGGTCTTTTCCTAATTCGGTCCCTTATCTGACAGTGGCTGGTTTGTCTTTCTTCAAAAGATGGTGTCATGATGGATGCCCAGCAAATGGTAACACCCGCAGAGTAGTAGAGAGTAGATTCGGGGACCCTGGGCTGGCAGCTCCATAATTCTTTCTCCCTTTTCTGCCAAAGAGACAGGATATTAAACCACTGAACTGGCGCGGTCCTGGGCTGCCTGCCAATGGAATATTTGGGGAGAGAATGGTGCAGCTTTTGTTTCTCTTGCCTTCTGTGGAGCCCTGGGGTGGATTCTGAAGGGATGTTTTCCCTCGCAGGAGTAACCCATTTGGTATTGAGAAAGCAGGAAAGCAAGTTTTCCTGTTACGAGCAGTGAACAAAAAGCAGAAAAGCAGTCAGCGGATGGCGATATCCTGTTGTAGAAGGCTTGTGGGAGGGAGCGAATGCAGACAAGTGCCCCTCATTCTTTCCGTGTCTTTAAGAAAAGCCAGGAGATGGGAAGGAAATTGGTTACTTTGCAGGCCACATCCAAATGGTTTTCCTCTTATTTATGGTGCTTAATAAGGAGGTCATAAGTGTATGTTTTGTGATTTAAAAACTTGTCAGACCAGAGATCTATAACACATGACAAATTAGAAAAACGAAATAGATTGGTGGGTTTTTTGGTTGGTTTGTTTCCCATGAGGTCATTCGAAGTTTGCTTGGGAGGGGGCAATGAACTGTAAAAGTAAATATAAACTTTATACAAGTGTTATTTATTTTTAAGTTTAAAATCACTTAAAGATGGCACAATTCCTACTGAGTTAGATTTATAAGAAGTTGGCTTGTCAGATGCTCTTAGGGGACCATTCTTTGGTACATTTTACAATGAACTAGGGATGGGCATGGTGGCTCATGCCTGCAATTCCAGCATTTTCAGAGACCAAGGTGGGAGGACCACTTGGGCTCAGGAGTTCGAGACCAGCCTAAGCAACATAGCGAGAGCCCGTCTCTACAAAACATAAAAAAATTAGCCAGGCATGGTGGCATGTGACTGTGATTCCAGCTAATTGGGAGGCTGAGGTGGGAGGATCACTTGAGCTTAGGAGTTAGAGGCTGCGGTGAGCTATGATGGTGCCATTGTACTTCAGTCTGGGCAGCAGAGTGAGACTGTGTCTCAAAAAAAAAACAAAACCAAAAACAAAAAGCTTTTTCCTCTCTTATTACATGAGCAATACATGTTTATTATAGGAAAATTAGAAAACATTTACAGACAACCAAACAGTACCGGAATGGGATAGAAAGGCATGGAGGTGGAAAATGAGAGTGGTGTGGTGAGAAGGAAAAGGAAGGTCGCCTGGGAGCAGTGGGGGTGGGGAGAGGGCCAGGGAAACCTCACTGGGATACTCAGGCCCCCACTGAACTCCCCTTCCTGTGAAGCTGCCTCACTTTGATACTACACCTTCTGTTGTGACTTTATACCCTTTGACGCTGGCTTCCCCAGCCTGCCATGGGTCTAGACCTGATCATTCCAGATTTGCTTGGCACTAGAAAACTGTAATGGCAAGTTGCAAGACCAGTTGATCCAGTGCATCTCACATCTTGTTAGTCAAGGCGAGGGAGTGCTAGGCAAGGAGGGTCTCTAAGACAGGCAGATTTCTATCAGTGAGGGAGTGTTGTGTGTGTGACTCTTTGAGAATCTTGGCTATAAGGGAGATAATATTTTTTAAAAGATGCAGAAAAGTAAAATAAAATGTTTTTTGGGGGGAGGAGAAAGTGTACAGCAGTCCTTGACACCCTTCATTGTCTTTTTGACCCTCCTGTTCCCCTCAGTGTCTTGCCATATTGACAAATGCTTAGGTGTTCTATGGAATGAAGCAGCTTGGGCTCACTGTTTTATCTCAGTAAACATTTATAGAGCAGCTGTCAGTAGAGTATACTTTCAGTCAGCTTTAGCTTATAAAGATAGATCCTTAAAAGGCAAGGGATTAAACTGCCTTGGGCTTTTTTGTATCTGTGAAAACATATTTACTGTCAAATCCACTGGTTATTTTATTACAGGTAATGTAGGATTAACATGTAAAGGGAAAGTGAAGGCTCAGACTGGATAATCTGTTGATTTTGGTAACTTATTTATTTAACATGCATTCACTGAGTATTGTTACACACCAGCCACTCTGCCAGACCCTGAGGATAGAGCTGTAAATGGGACAGACTCAGCCCCTGACCTTGCAGACTTTACAGTCTGGTCAGGACCTAAGTAGCTGATCAGACAGTTCCAGTATAGTGGGATCAGGGACCCAAAGATACCCTAGACAGGATACTGCAGATGTGTGGGGTGCCCTGTGATGATATGAGAAAGGTACCTGCTCTAGACCCAAGGAGTGACATCTTATAAAGACAGATATTATAAGATACCATGTCTGTTATTGTTATGTTGGTAAGGACGTGGAGAGATTTGAACCCTCATACATTGCTGGTGTTAAATGGTGCAGGCACTTGGAAAACAGTTTGGCGTTTCTTCAGAAAGTTAAATATAGAGTTATTTGACCTAGTTCTATGACCCAGCAGTTCCACTCCTAGTTATATATCCAAAAGAATTGAAAATATGTTCACATAAAAATGTGTACTTGTGTGTTCTTAGTAGTATTATGGATAATAGCCAAAAAGTAGAAATAATCGGGCCAGGCGCAGTGGCTCACGCCTGTAATCCCAGCACTTTGGGAGGCCGAGGCAGGTGGATCATGAGGTCAGGAGATCGAGACCATCCTGGCTAACACGGTGAAACCCCGTCTCTACTAAAAAAATACAAAAAAAGTTAGCTGGGCGTGGTGGCGGGTGCCTGTAGTCCCAGCTACTCAGGAGGCTGAGGCAGGAGAATGGCGTGAACCCTGGAGGCGGAGCTTGCAGTGAGCCGAGATCGCGCCACTGCACTCCAGCCTGGGAGACAGAGTAAGACTCCATCTCAAAAAAAAAAAAAAAAAAAAAAAAAAAAGAAGTAGAAACAATCAAATGTCTGTAACTGATGAACTGATGTGTAGTATATCCATCCAATAGAATATTATTCAGCCATTCAAAGGAGTGGAGTACTGACACATGCTACAATATGGATGAATCTTGATAACATTATGTGAAGTGGAAGAAGCCAGACGTAAAAGGCCACATATTGTTGCATTCCATTTATACGCGATGTCCAGAATAGCATAGAGACAGAAAGTAGATGAGTGGTTGCCAGGGACTGGAGGGAGGGGCATGGAGAGTGACTGCTGATGGTGTGAGCTTTCTTTTGGAGTGGTGAAAATTAGATTGTTATGATGATTGCATGACTTTGTGGATATATAGTAAAATGACTGAATTGTATACTTTGGATGAGTTTTGTGGTATGTGAATTATATCACAAAACTTTATTAAAAACACAAGTTTGAATTTTGTCCTGAGGTTGGTTGAGAGCCTCTGAAGGATTTTAAACAGGACAGTGATGTGGTTGCATTTGTATTTTAGGAAGATCATTCTGGCTGCAGTGAAGAGTTGGCTTGGAGGGGACTGTTAGAATAATACAGATGAGGAACATTGGGAAATAGCTGCGGGAATGATAGGAAGTAGACAGGTCCAAAATCTAAAACTCAGTGGGGTTGGGTAATTGATTAGATGTAGGAGGGAGGGGAGAGGAATCAAGGATGATGCCTGTATGCCCAGCTGATCCATGGGTGGAGGAACAAGCAGGTGAGGGAAGAAAGATGACCTCGGCATGCCACAGCTGGACCCGTGGAGATGTCCCTGGAACAGGCCCATTGAGGTGTTGAGTAGGCAGCTGATACAGAGCTCAGGAACCCAGAATCTCAGGGGGCTTGCTAAAAATGCAAATTCTTGGACTCTACTGCAGACATTTGAGCCAGGATCTCTGGTCATGGTGTATTTACCATGGCCTGCCTTGAAGCCACAGTGGTGGGTGTGATTTCCAGTGGTGAGTGTGTAGAGGAGATGAGGAGTGAGTCCCTCACCATTTACAGGATGGGTAGTGGAGAGAGGACCTCACAGGAGACTGGGCCAAGGCCAGAGAGATAAGAAGCCTCCAGGAGGTCAGGTGTCAGGGAAGCCAAGGGAAGAGTGTTTCCAAAGCCAGGAGGCATCCTGGGGTGCCACAACCTTCTGAGAGGTGAGGTGGGGTGTACATGCAGAGTTTGCACTGGATTCACCAGTGAAGTGATGGCTTTGGTAAGGGCCATGTGTGCTGCAGAGATGTCCCCAAAGCAGGGCTCGTATGTGGCTGCTACATGTGCCCTATGAGTCCTTTAGGGGGTGGAGTCCTTGCAGTGCTTGAAGGGCAGCATGACCCAGCCTGCCTTCCTTGGCTCTGTTACCTTCTACAGTGTGGCCTTATTTGAGCATACCAGGTGCTTCCAGGCCTCCACTGGGTGAGGGTGGATGGGGGAAACCCTTGGTAAATGGCCCCGGCTCTATGGGGCACATAGAGCAGGATGAGGGAAGAGGTGCAGCGTTAGGGCAGGGGGTCCTGGGACCTGCTGACACAAGCAGATGTCTCATCTGGTTCTTCACTGTGCTCTGTGGCCCCTGGCACTGTTTGTATCAAGATATCAAGTACTCTTGGCCAGGTGCAGTGGCTCATGCCCATAATCCCAGCACTTGGGGAGGCCGGGGCGGGTGGATCACTTGAGGTCAGGAGTTCAAGACCAGGCTGGCCAACATGGTGAAACACCTCTACTAAAAATACAAAAATTGGCTGGGTGTGGTGGCGCATGCCTGTAATCCTAGCTACTCAGGAGGCCGAGGCAGGAGAATCACTTGAACCTGGGTGGCGGAGGTTGCAGTGAGCTGAGATGGTGCCACTGCACTCCAGCCTGGGTGACAGAGTGAGACTCCATCTCAAAAAAAAAAAAAAAAAGATATCAAGTACTGTTAGTACGCTGTGGGTCAGAATCACCCCACCCAGGCCTGGGTGTTTTTGAAGTTGAGACATTTCGTATTTTTCTTGGTTTGTTGGTCATGTACAGTTTGAGAGAGATATTGTATAAATACCCTTCCCCCTCTGTTTTGGCCGTCTTTTGCCTTTTGAAATATTGTCTAATAAAAGTTATGTAATTATTCTAGGATTGTAAATCTAGGTCTCAATCAGTATACAATCAGTTTTCAACATAACAGAATTACAGTGTATTATTACAGTGTATTATCAGTATAAGAAAAATAAATGGGAATGACAGTATGTTCAAACTCAGTTAAATGTGTGTCAATTAGTTTACTGTCCAAGGCGAGTGCCTGCTGATCTCTGTGTTGTAAGCTGGTGTGGCACTCCTGGATTGCTTATCTATGCTTTTGAAATTGCTTTTCTTTAAGGAAGGGATTGTTATTGTTTCAAACAGCTTTGAAGCTGTTCCACTTGTAAATTTATAATTTGTATTTTTAATCTTTATAAGTTGCATTTGCTTTTTCTTTTTTAAGGCAGCAAATCAGTGTTATGGAAACCTTTAGGTGTTAAATATTATTCTTTTATTTGGGAAATATTGCATAACAGCAAGATGTGGAAATCCCCCAAATGCAAGGTTGTCCCTGAGTCAGTGGCTTAGTAAAGAAATCAGAGGTGCAATGAAGATCTAGTCCTCAGCTCACCCAGGTCTTACCCTGCCTTAGTGGCAGGGTAATTGTCTCAAAATTAAGATTTAAGAATACCATTTTCCCCCTATTCAGTGGTTACCTGTTTTGTGCTGTAAGATTTCAGGCCCAATATGTCAACTCGTAACATTTTGAGACTACTACTTATTTTTTCTTGTCTGTGTGCTAGGAATTAGATGTGTTAATTTGGACTCTTGGTTGCAAGTGACAGAAACTCATTCCAAGTAATTAAAGGAAAAAAGGGATATATGTTGTAAGGACATAGTATGTCTCCAAGAACTAAAGGGTGGGGGTCCAGCTGAGTGTATTGAAGGGGTCCCAGCCTTCAAGATCCTCTCTTATCTCGGCTGCTCTCTAGAGTTTTTGGTCCTCTGCCTGGAGATTGACTTTCTTTGCTTCCAGTCTACATGGTAGGAATTCGCTGTCTGAGAGACCAGCTACTTGGCAAGAAACTGCTCCTTCTCTCAGGCTGCTCTAATCCCCCAGGGAGGTGATCCACATTGGGTCCGATACCAAGTCATGGGGTCATCTGTAGGAATGTGGCTTCTCGGATCCCCGCTGCTGTACGCATGGCTCCTCAGGGCCACTGTCTTTCCTCAGGGCGAGGAGCTGCTCCTTGGCCTCCAGGGAAGGCCTGTCCTGGCGGGCCTTGCATCAGACCTGGCATGAATGACCCTGATTGCCACTGGGGAAAGGGAAAGAGGACATCTCAGAAAAACAACACGTTACAGGGAAAGGGAGGTGCCGGGCAGCCACCCCAGCAGGTGTACTCTCCATTAAATTTATTTTAGCTGAGAGAATAGAATTGGTGGGGGAGGAGTTTGTTGCCCCCAAACATAAATCCATCCAGAAATGACTTCTAGGTTGCTCATTTCTTTGCTCTGGGTGACTGGGAGCTGGTTTTTTAGCCAAGTCTGGGCCACACCTAGTTGAATCATTACAGACATAATATCTTTTTTCCCCTCAGTTAATGTATAAACTAATATTACTTATCTTTTTTAAAGATATTAATGTATCTTTATAATACTTTTGCATATTTAGTATGTAACCTTACTTTGATAATGTTTTCCAATAAGATTTGTTGTTTTAAAAGACAGACTCTCAAACAACTTTATCTGTACCATTTAATGTTCCCAAACAATGTCAAACAAGCAATGATTGGATAGCCAGGGAAGCTGAATTGCCTGTTACTAGTTTGTATGGCGAAACATCTCACAATTGCACTTTCAAAAGTATTTTTTACACATATATTCTAAAAATGATCAAAACATTTGGCACTCCATTTACAGGAAAAAAATATATATTTCCAGGGAAACTCTCTATGTTCACTAAACTGGAAAGACCTTGTGGAATTTAAATTTGTCATCTTCAAAGCCTTTGGTATAGAATACAGTAACCAGACCAGGTTCTGTTTCATTCAGCTACAAAGGCACTTTTGTTGTTACCATTCCACGTCCCTGTGATGCTTAGTGCAGCTGATATTTGGTTCTGACAGTGCTTTTGGAAAGCTTGGCTGATTTCTGAAAAAAATCCCAGATTCTTTGGCCTAGGAATTTATCATAGGCCTCAGATCCTGGGTCTAGTCACTGCAGACAGCTAGTATATGTTAAAAGCTGTCTTAGCCTGCATGTAGTGTCTGTCTTCATTTAAGGCTGGAGAAAGGCTGTACAGGCTTATTAGGCACAGCTGTTAGGAACCTAGAGAACAGTTGACAACTGTGTGCAATATTATGGTAATAGTATAACTTATTAATAATATCAGTGTAGTCAATATTATCAATGTAATTGAGTAATACAGCTTAGGCCACAAAGAACTGCATATACTTTTCCATTAAAATCCCAATTCACATTCCATATGCCTCTCTTCCCGCTCTGCCCTGCACAACTGACCCTGTGCACCTGGCTGCTCCTCTCTTCTAATTTCTCCCATTGCGATCCCCTCCACAGTTAAGCACCGGCTCGCTTTCTCTTAGGTGCGATGCCCCCTTCCCCGCACTGGAGCCTGCCCAGCCAACGCAGACGTTCCCACTTCCTGTTCACACAGAATCGCCTCTTCCTTTCTCATTTCTCACAGGGAGTCCTCTTTTCCTGCTACCGCATGGGGACACAGATTTTGTTTTTGAAAGTTTGTAGAAAGTTCCTTTAGTGCTAATCTCCAATGGAACCCTACCCTACACAGAGGGCAAGTTATTTTCTTCCCATTCTGTTTTTTGGAACTTTTATTTAATTTCAGACTTACATGAAAAGTCAAGGATAGTATAAGGAAGTCCTGGTGTACCCTTTAACTAGATACCCCGGTTGTTTTAAATTATTATTTTTTGCTAATCCATAGTAGTAGAGTAATGGGCCATTCATTCATACGTTCATTCAAGAAAATTTCATAGCAGAACCTTTGTGCAAAAAAAGTGGATGAGGCAGTTCTTTCCCTGCTTCATTTCTACTATTAGCAATTCATGACTGATTTAGCTCTTTGGTTTGTGAAATGGATGACTGAAAACCTCTCCTAAGTTAGGAAAGTAAGTGAAGAAGGCACTTTAAAACTGAGGTGCCATCTTTTTTGTCTTCTCTGTGGGATATTCATTTAAAATTTTTCTCATAGTAAAGGCAAGCAGAGATGGAAGGTGATATAAGGTTCAGCCTCATCCCTTAACTTCAGCCTGATGGTGCTTGTGATAGTGCTTGATTTGCTGGTGATACTGGTGTAGTTAAGAATCTCCCAGCTTAGGAGAGAGAACTTAACATGGCAAAGGTAAAAAGAGGAGCAGGTTTCATCAGACTATTGTGCTTTATGCCTGAGGCAGGGCAGTAGCAATGGAAGAACTTAGATGTGATTCTGGGCTTATGCCTTCCCTCTTACTTGCCCTCAAACCCTGTCCAACCAACAACTAACAGCAAACCAAGTTTTTAGATTTATCACAGTTAGGGACTTAACTGCTTTATGTGGACTTGTGTGGCTTTCTCAGCTATTCTGTAAAACCTGCTTTATTACCATTGCTATTATTTCTGCTATTGTGAGCTCAGTGTCAGTGTCTGGTTGTTAGGATGTACAAAGATTCTGGGTGAGGCTATGTTGGTCTAGAGCTCTAGGTTATAGTGGGCCATGGAAGCCCACCTTTCAAATTTTTGGCGAGGCCATAAATTACCCCATTAAGGGTCTCAGAGCATGGAGAGTAATGTTTTTATGTTTTAATTACTCTAGACCAAGGCTGTTTTTTTTCTAAGTGAGAGCACTAATATTTGTAATTTTGCAGCCATTGGGTTTATAAATATGCCTGAGTAATCCCCATGAACTAGATTTTAGAGTGAGCCACCAGAAGAGTCTCCTCTTTTGAGATGCGGCAAAGAATTGCAGTGTCTTACAGTGGAAAAGGAAGACGGTGAAAAATGATCTATGCAGAAATTCACCCCTGGTTTTGGCTTTTGACTTCTTCATGACTCCCCTTTCTTGCTTACCGTGTTAGGCAGATAATCTTCTTTGAGATGTGGTAGTCAGACTAACTCAGCCCCATCTGCTTTGTGTTTTTTTTTCAATGCAAGATTAACCCTGCTTCCAAAACCTCCTGGTGTTTTCTTGGGAGTAGGAGGGTGAGTGAGGGGAGGTGGAGGGTGTGGGGTGCTTCGCTCCTCTTGTAATAACCCTCAAGTGTGTGCTATCTGATGGGCCCAGGCCACATGTTGTGCTATCACTGGGGACCAGGTAACAGTCTGAGGTTTCTTGGTTACAGTAACTGATCCTCACTGCAGGCCCTGGCAGGAAGGAGAACCCTCCTGCAGTTACTGAAACCTGGTTCCCGGTTTTAATTTCTTTAATTCTTTTGTACAAGGGTCTGAGTTACAGAGGTTTCTCCTTGTCTCAGAAAGTTCTTACCATTGGCTTTAAATAAAACCAGGTGGCTTTCTTGGTTCAAGTGGCTTACAGAAAGAATACCTTAGAAAGCAATTTAATTCAATTACATTTAATTAAATTATATTGAATTTGAATAATTAAATTTATATTCTAAGTTTTTTTCTTAGAAGCATAATGAGCTATTTTAGAAATATATATTAAGGTTGCTGGTTTTTTCCTTCTGCCACAAAACGTGATTTGCATGGGAAATTATTTATAGTAGCTTGGAATTCTGAACAAGAGTGACAAAATTTATCTTCTTTGCTCTCCTGCAAATTTGTATAGGCTTAGGAAATTTTATCATTTAACAAAGCTCTTGAAATCTCTGTGGCTTAAGTTACTGTGGACATAATTCTTATCTGATTTCAATAGAAAAGGACAGTAGGGATGTGAACACAGTGGCAGCTGGGAGAGGGCGCAGGAGTGATGTTAGTGGTAATCTATTTTATTTTCAGGTGTGTTTAGGAACTGGGCTCCTGGAGACAACCAAGAAATTGGGAACTGGAAGTGGTTTGACTGAAGGAGTAATGGGAAAGACTTCATCCCAACGGAGAATCCCTACTGAGGCCTGAAAAACCTACCATTAGAAATTCATTAGCATCAATAGAGTGGAGAGACAGCCAATGGAATGGGAAGATATATTTGCAAATTGTACATCTGATAAGGGATTAATATCCAAAACATATAAAAAACTCAACTCAAAGTGAGAAAACAACTCAGTTAAAAAATGGGCAAAGAGCCTGGGCAACAGTGAGACCCTGGTCTGTACTTAAAAAAAAAAAAAGAAGGCTGGCGTGGTGGCATGTGTCTATAGTCCCAGTTACTTAGGAGTCTGACGTAGGAGGACCACTTGAGCCCAGGAGTTCGAGGCTGCAGTGAACCATGATTGCACCACTGCGTTGCTCTCCAGCCTGGGTGACACAGTGAGACCCTGTCTCTCCCCCCACAAACCTCCCCCAAAAAAAGGGCAATAGCCATTTTTCAAAAGAAGACATACAAGTGGCCAACAGGTGTATGGAAAAATGCTCAACATCAGTAATCATCAGGGAAATGCAAATTAAAACCACAGTGAGATACCACCTCACACCATGGAACCCTTGGATACGGAGTGTGGTCTGTACTTTGAAATCATTTAGGATAGCAGAATATTTTGTGGAATCTAGGGAGATGGGGAGCCGAGGTCAGGGAGAAGTAAGCTGTGTGCTGGCATTTGTTTACCAGGAGATCCTTCCATCCTGCTGCATGGCCAGGCAGTGAGTAGTGGGCCAGGGGTGAGGGTCTCTGTGGAAGCACAGGATGCTGACATTAGACAGGGCACACTCTTACCTTTGCTGCATACCCACTGCCCCCTGCAGGGCCTTCATGTTTCCCTAGGGGCTGTGGAGCTGTGCCCATCATCCCCACTAGAAGCCCCCAGCTCTGATAGTCGAGCATTTCCATGGGGAAAATTGGTCGTGCTGAGAGCTAATGACTTATGGTTATTAAGGATGTTTTGAATCTTTAAACAGGAATGGTACTTGGCTGAATATCAGTTTGGCTTCTGTTGCTCATTGCATGTCTTCTTTATTTTCAAGAAGCCAACTGATTTCTCTTTCATATGTGGTGTTTCCTGTGGTTCTGGTGTTTTTGTGAACAAATTTATTACGAGGAAATTCAGCAGATTGTGAGTTCTGATTTTTTTTTTTTTTTTTTGCCACTAGTGGAACATGTTCTTTAGCTCCAAACTGGAAACGTAGTTTTTATTGGTTGAATTTTGATAGGGTGTACTTGCTTTGTGGATCATCCTGAGCAATTGGGACCACTTTTGTCTGGGGTTTGAAGTAATTGCAGGTGAAAAGGATGAGTGTAGTGGTGGTGAAGGTCTCATTTCTACAGCTGAGTCAAGTCATCTGCAGGTCGTGTTCATCATTCACATTCCTACTTTGCTTGGTTTGCCTAGGATGTTTGTATCACTATCAGCAAATGACCTTTAGAGCATTCGGATAGCCTTAAGTTCTGGGTATTGAAAAGATGTATTTTTCTTTCCTGTTTGGATGAAATTTTCATTAGTATGAAAGCTGCAGACCTCATGTTTCCATTGCGGGGTTCAAGAGAGAAGGGAGAAGAATGAATGAAAAGTCCTTGGGACTCGGCCCCAAGCCCTCGGTGAAGAAGTTGTGCCTCAGGCTCTGTCTGCTTCAGGGACTTTCAGGAAGTTGCAGGTGTATTGTGCCTGCATTGTGGGCTCATGCAGAAATCAGTAAAGCAAAGAGCAAGAACTGAGCTTTGGCGGGAAAGGGGGAGCCTGAAGAGCTCACAGTGTCAAAGGAAGCACTGAGCTGGCTCCTAGGCAAAGAACATGCCAGAGGCTTCCCTTCAGCCTTTCAAGGCCACTATTACCTCCCCTTCCCTCCCCCATTGCTTCAGGTGACAGTGGAGGAACTGGAAGTTGCACAGAACACAGTGGCTCGCACAGCCCTTTATTGCTGGATGGAGAGGGGAGGGGTCCTCGCAGAGGTGGGCTGGGAAGCTGGGTGGGCAGGTGATGGAGAGGAAGTCTCCCACTGAGTTCTTCATCCTTCTTACGTCCACCTGTGCAGGATGAGCTGATTGTGCTTGGCCTTACGTCCTGGCAGCTGTCTCTGAAAACTTTTGATCTTTGATTCTGAGAATCAGACATCTTTGGATCCAAGGGTTACCAACACTTGGGGGGGCCATGTATATGAAGTGGAGGCTGGTTTTAGAGCAACGACACATTAAAGTGGGCTGGGCTACAGCTGCTCTAGGGGATAGATGGAGAGAGTTTGTGGGACTTGTCATTAGTGTCTACAACATGGTGGGTGCTTATGACATGTTTATTTTTTATTTATTTACTTAGAGACGGAGTCTCGCACTGTCACCTGGGCTGGAGTGGAGTGGTGCAATAGCTCACTGCAACCTCCGCCTCCCGCATTCAAGCTATTCTCCTGCCTCAGCCTCCCAAGTAGCTGGGATTACAGGTGCCCACCACCACATCTGGCTAATTTTTTGTATTTTTAGTAGAGACAGGGTTTCACTACATTGGCCAGGCTGGTCTTGAACTCCTGACCTCGTGATCCACCCACCTCAGCCTCCCAAAGTGCTGGGATTACAGGCATGAGCCACTGCGCCCGGTCATGACATGTTGATTGGATGGGAGAATAAGTTAGTTATGCAAGGTCATACTGTTTGTAGCTGATTCAGGTTTCACTGTCTCGGGTATTTCCATTCGTGTATCACTGCAAGGGGAAGTGGTTTTGCTTTTTTTTTCTCCTACAGGCCTGAAATATGGAATGAACTCTAGGTACTTGATTTTAATTAAAGCATTACCAAAGCGTTATTTTTGCTCTGTGACATAGATAAACTACATATGCTATGTGTCTTTCCATTTTTGATTTGTTTTTACTTGCTGTCCATGGCTTGAAATTTTAGACAGGATCCAACATGCAAGCAGGTGTCATCTTACATGTTGAAACCTAAATATCCTCCATAAACTTTGATAGCTCCATAGGTTATTTTCAGTATTTTCACATATCATATTACAATTTTTTAAATCTGTAGCATAATTGCTTCTTGTATTTTTAGATGTGATGAAGATGTTGGCCTAGGGGAGAACCTGCAGCATTCATTATCTGGAAAGATCAATCATTTCCTAATGAAATCCAGTTTTGTATGTTAGGGATCATTATCTGATAATACAGTATGTGTCCTGCTTTCAAAAATTTAGCTGTTGGCTGGGTGTGGCTGCTCATTCCTGTAATCCCAACACTTTAGGAGACTGAGGTGGGAGTATCTTTTGAGTCCAGGAGTTCAAGACCAGCCTGGGCAGCATGGTGAAACCCTGTCTCTACAAAAAAATTGTAGAAAATTAGCTGAACGCCGTGGCGCGCACCTGTGGTCCCAGCTATGTGGGGGGCAGGAGAATCACTTGAGCCTAGAGGTTGAGGCTGCAGCGAGCCATGATTGCGCTTTTGCACTCCAGCCTGGGTAACAGAGCAAGACCCTGTTTAAAAAAAAAAATTTCAGCTGTTACATCAGTAGCCTTTAACACACTCCCTCAGTCCAGATTTGTCTTTTTCTTTTCTTTTCTTTTCCTTTTTTTGTAGCTGGGACTACAGGCATTTGCCACCATGCCCAGCTAGAGTTGTCTTTTTCTAAGATGTCCTTACTCCATGGCCACACCATGCCTCCCAATGACAAGGCCGACCACACTGCCCCTGTCCAAGGAGCAGCCTTCAGCATTGCCTGCTACCTCCTTTTAGCCAGATATTCTGAGGTTGGAAGGTGAGGGGTGATAAGGTATGTGGATTCAGAAGTACTGTAAACATACTCAGATGAACAGTATTACCATTTAAGAATTTTCATTTCACAGTTGGGTTTCATCTCCAAAATTCTTGAGTAATGAGAGAATTGAGTAAGGGTAGTCATTGATGATTCTGTTGGGTCCAGAAAACAGAGTGATTGATTGAAGTCTGTACAATGCCAAAACATATTTTTAACTATTCATTTTCTTTCCATTCTTAGCCATACAGAAAATAACCAAACAAAAAATTAAACATGAACTCCACAGTCAGACTTATTCAGCTGTTTATTATTATTATATTCATTATTTGTATTTAGCTGTGATTATTCAGCTTATTAAGCTTTGCTGTTTATTAGTAGCGGAGCTTAATGTCAGGGATTTGAATTTCGCTTTTTGGTGTGATGTCTTTACCTAACAAAATGGGAAGTCCCGAGCAGTGGTCAGTGATGGAATAATAAAGGTACAAGTATATTAGTGCTTACAGTTACAAAGAGAACTGTAGAGAATGAGAAATAGTGGCACTGTGAGGATGGGAGTGTTGCATGTGAGCTGTCCCCATTTGTCATAGCAGAAAGTCAGTTGAAAATATTTGGAAAGGATAAAATTGAGAAATCTGTATGTTACAGTTATGGGGGCAGCAGGAGGAGAGCAAACACTGGAAGAAGCACCAAAATATGGAAGGGAATTGCCTCCGAGGAGCAGGGCTGGGAGTGGAGTGGGTGAGCCAGGCCACCCTTGCTTTCCGTGATAAGCCCTATTATTGTATTTTTAGTTATGTGCTTGTTACATTAATGAACACTGATGAATACAGAGCATGCATTATTCAAAATTCCTTCTTATTTTCTTTTCTAGAGTAGGGACAAATAAGAGTGATGAGAAGATGAGCAGTAGCAGAGGGGAATGGTAACTGGGGAAGCTCCGCTGGGGTGCACGCAGGCTGTCTCCAGGTTGGCTGTCTTCAGGCGTGCTTCTTACTCCAAAACTGGAAACTTGGTGAAAATCCTGCTGTTGGCTTTGAGCCGGCAGAAACAAAACAAAACAAAACAAAACAGATAAAACTATAAACCAAGAAGCAGCACATGATCACTTTTAAACACCGTATGAAGATTTTCCATAACCTTAAAATACAATGGAATATGTTCTCAGTGAGAACTGTCATCGGACATCAGTGTTTGATTCATGATTTTGCTGCCATTGAGGTCCCTGGTGCTGCCCCCAAACTGGAGGCCTGCCCAGGGTGAAACTTTGTGTCAGAGCCCAGGATTTGACTCCTAGGAGCTCTGCTGTTGGGTATTATACAGGAGGGCAGGAATTGAGTTGTAAAAGGTGAGTGAAAGGGAGGGAGAACAATACATTGAGTTTGTATCCAGGGACACTTTTCTGGAAAGGTGGTTGCTTGAGGCTGATGCTTCAAGATTAGGGCCAGGCGCAGTAGCTCCTGCCTGTAATCCCAGCACTTTGGGAGGCCGAGGTGGGTGGATCACCTGAAGTCAGGAGTTCAAGACCAGCCTGGCTAACATGGTGAAACCCCGTCTCTACTAAAAATTCAAAAAAAAAATTAGCTGGGCATAGTGGTGTGCACCTGTAGTCCCAGCTACTCAGGAGGCTGAGGCAGGAGAATGGCTTGAAGGTGGGAGGCAGAGGTTGCAGTGAGCCAGGATGGCACCACTGCACTCCAGCCTAGGCGACTGGGCAAGACTCCGTCTCAAAAAAAAAAAAAAAGGATTAGAACCACTGATTCTCAGAAAAAGTTTGACTTTCATTATTTTCAGACAACACCTAGGAGTGAAAATAAATGAGACTACGAAGATGTTCTTAGGCCCCAGAATGTTTAAAAGTAGAAAGACAATCTCCTTATTCTAACCTGGGGACCCTGACGGTAACAGACGTGCTTATGTGCTGCGATGGCAGCTCATACTCTTCAGCCTGTGGTTCTCTGCCCCATCCAGAGAGAGCCTGAATCTATACACAGAAAAGGCTGTGTTTCTGAGGAAATAAAAAATATGTACTTTTAAAATTTTCTAAATAGGCCCTACTTCTAGGGTCAGCTGGCATGTATTTCAATTAGCACATTATCTTGGGAAACTTTACCATGAGGAAAAGTTTACTCATAGGCTTGGCCATTTTTATTTATTTGACCCCCATGAATATGTCCAACATAGCCACCAAAAATTGCACAGATGTCAGTGGCTGTTTGGCAGTGTTTTAAATAAATATTTTGTCTTTTAATCATCAGAGATAGGAGATTAAACTTGGACTCGTCCAACTTTGGCTCTCTTCACGCTCATCCTTATGGGAGAGGAAGTGTCAAGATGGGCTTTCCTTTGGAGCATAACCTAAACAGGAACCTTTTAAAAACCTATCCAAAGCTACACTTTGTACCTTAAACGCAGGCATGAAGTATGAGACATTTCTGGTGATGTCTTCAGGAGGGTTAAGAGGTCAGGAGTTAGATGTAAGAATGAAAGTAAAGTAAGTGATAGATCTAGGCAGAGAAAGATGTTGGCATCTGAGCTTATACTCTGAATAAAACAGGTTTCCAGGCTGTGTGTGTTTATTTTACACCCATGCACTTACACACAGTATGTGATAACACAGCAGTGATTCACAGTGGCTCTTCAAGGCCCCTCATCTGTGAGTCCTGGACTTTGCTGTTAGGTGTGCCCCCTCATAACCAGGCATGTTCTATGAGGTGTTTACTGTCGAGACAAGTCCCACAAGTTGGGCAACCCTTTAAGTGCTGTTTTCCGGAGCGCAGCTAAGGAGGTTAGCATACTGGGTGCAAAATCGTTCCTCCTTTTGAAAACCTCAAAACCAACAAACTACTTCCTCTGTTAATCTCTGATGGGTGAGTGGCAAAGCCCAGGCCAAGCCCTTGGTTGTGCAATGTGTTATGGCCCTGGAGTTAAGGATCCTCCTACTCAAAGCAGGAGGGCATCATTCCAGCAAAACCTGTTGGTGTGCGTCCCACCTTCCAAGTGAAGATATGCCAGGTGGGAGGTCGCTCGGCTTGTTCTGCCCCGTGCTGAGCCTGGGCTCAGTGTTGGGACATACATTTCTGCCTTTTCTGTCTTTGCTTAAGATATTTCCTGGTTGTCTTGTGAATTCTAGACACAGTGATGCTGTTTGTTTGTTTGTTTGTTTTTTTTGAGACGGAGTCTCACTCTGTCGCCCAGGCTGGAGTGCAGTGGCACATTCTCGGCTCACTGTAAGCTCCGCCTCCCGGATTCACGCCATTCTCCTGCCTCAGCCTCCTGAGTAGCTGGGACTACAGGCATGTGCCATCAAACCCGGCTAATTTTTTTTTTTTTTTTTTTTGTATTTTTAGTAGAGATGGGGATTCACCGTGTTAGCCAGAATAGTCTCAATCTCCTGACCTCATGATCCGCCCGCCTCAGCCTCTCAAAGTTCTGGGATTACAGGTGTGAGCCACCGCACCCGGCCGCTGTTTTTTTTTGTTTTGTTTTGTTTTGTTTTTAAAAAGATGATTAAGCTAGTGAGGCATCTCTTTTTATATATACATTTTTTGACAAAAATTCCGTATATTTAGGGTATACAACATGATGTTTTAAAATTGGAATGGTTCAATCAAGCTAAGTAACATATGCAGTACTTCACATACTTAACATTTTCTGTGGTGAGAACTCAGTTCTACTCTCAGCTATTTATTTACTGTAGTCACCATGTTTATACTGTATTCCCCCTAGCTAACTGAAATTTTGTATCTTTTTACCAACATCTCTCCAAACCCCACCCCCAGCCCCTGGTAACCACCATTCTACTCTCTACTTCTGTAAGTTTGACTTTTTTAGAGTCTACATCTAAGTGAGGTCATGTAGTATTAGCCTTTCTTTGCCTGGCTTACTTCATTTAACATGGTGTCCTCTATGTTCATGTTGTTGCAAACGATTTCTTTCTCTTTTGCACCTGAATGATATTTCATTGTGTATACACAGTATACACCATATTTTATTTATCCATTTATCCACTGATGGCCACTTAGGTTGATTCCGTATCTTAGCTGTTGTGAATAGTGCTGCCGTGAACATGGGAGTGCAGATATCGCTTTGACACAGCGATTTCATTTTCTTTGGGCAAGTACCCAGTAGTAGGATTGCTGGATCATATGCTAGTCCTATTTTTAATCTTTTAAGGAACCCCCATACTGTTTTCCATAGTGGCTTCGCTAATTTACAGTCCCACAAACAGCATGCAGGGATTCCCTTTCCACCACATCCTCTTAGTGAGACGTCTCTTGAAGAAGGTCTGTCAACTTGGGTACCACTGAATGGTTTGTGGGTGAATATGTCTATGGGCTGGAATTGTGGTGGGAGTTCTCCTCTGCTCTCAGTATGGTAAAATCCTGTCCTGCTCCTGAGAAACACGGGTAGGAAGGCATGGAGGAGCTTGTGCATGTGATGGAAGAACCTGGCTGTACAGTCAGGTGACAGTCCTTTTGGTTTTTCTTTTACTTACAGCTTTAAGCACTGTATTATAGTTTGGGGAGAATGATTGCTCTTGTCTTCAACACATTGTTAATAAGGGAGCCCAAAGTATGTGTCTTTTAAGTTAGCTCAGTAGCTTTTTGTTCTAAACTTTTGTATTTCCAAATTCATTTATTTTTGGTGGCAAAATTTGCACATTTTTAAAGTGTTAGTGAGTAGTCTGTATCACTTTGAAATAAGAGCTAGGAAGCAATCCTGGTATTCATACATAATAGTCTGGTGTTCCTTTCTGGTTGCCATGGTGTGGTGGTCCTGATCAGTGTGGGTCTGATTGGGGTGCTCAGCCAGGTGGCAGACATCTGTGGTCTCTAGAAGCTGAAATTCTTCAGCTATAGGAAGCATCTGCTGCTTCAAGAACTTCACAATAAGCATTTATTGATGTCCTACTGTATACCAGGCATCCTGCTGGTTGCTGAGGGAACAAACATGAATAAGACCCACTGCCTGCAGTGTTCTTGATTCAGTGATTTCACCAGAATCAATTACAGGAGGCTGGCTGGTGGCTTCACTCAATGTCTGTGTTTAAGATTAATTTGCTTAATAAAACTCAGGGCAGTGAATACACAGGGTTGGCCCTGGCTTTCCTGTTACGAGCATTCAACAGTGTCGCATGAGCAGTTGAACATGCCTTGTAAACAGCAAACCATGGCTGAGTCTCCCTGAGCTATTGTTAGCAGATAACTTTAGAGCAGAGCTAATCTGTCATATAAATAAGACTCACAATTGGGTTACATGGTAATTAAATATAAATGGTAAGTGAGTGAGTCACATTCATTCATTCATTCATTCAGCAAACTTTTATTAGAGGCCTCTGGCGCCAGGCAGTGTATGAGGTGCTCTTCTGAGGCTGGTGTGGAGGGATGGTCACACCAGTATTGTCCTGCCTACAGTAGTGGCATATGTAGGGCAGTGGGCGGGGACAAGCAAACACTGAAGCTGGCCGTCCCATCATGGAGGGCTTCAAGGAGGGGGCAGGCTGATTGTGGAAAGGATGTGGGTAAGATGAGGCAGGGTGAAGGAGTAAGTTCTCCTTCATTATTAGCAATTACTTTAGACCCCATGTTCCTTCTGGGATGTCCTCAGCTCCCTTCCCTTACCCCGGTGGACAAGAAAATAGATAGCCTTGGCAGCTGCACTTTTATGTGTCTTGGGTCCTGTTTGTGGACCTGTTTGGCAGCCTCCCTCTCTCCCCCACGTACCTGCAAGTGTCTGAGTCCTCTGCTCCTGGGTTCTGCATGGCAACTGATGGAAAGCTAGAGGGGCTGACTTCCCAGGACATGAGACCGTAGAGAGACAGGTGGGCTGCCCCTTCTCAGGGAGAAGAGAGCCTACCTAGGATTTCTGGGCTGGGGCAGGGGTGCCTCCGGGATGGGTGGATTCCCCACAAATGCCCGGGCTTCAGGCAGCCTACAGCTGTTCATTGAGGGTGGGCTGTCTTCAGGGCCAGCTGGAAGAGAAGTTTGATTTCTGAGGCAAGGAATAGACTGATGATATCTTCCCCAGTTTCTTCCTTTTGCCTAAAAGTCCTACTGAGGTCACTGTAGGGGCTTCCAGGGATTTAGAGCTGACCAAGGAAGAAGATGTGACCCTGAGGGGCAGTGACCCATGAGCTTTATTGGATGGCGGTGGGACAGGGTTGCTTGAGAGGGGATGTCCCTCACGGGCTGAGGCCATCTGGGGCCACCACTCAGAAGGGACTGTGTCTAGGTGGTGCCATGTGCCTAGATGATGTCACCCAGCAGTGCTGTGGGAGTCTCTGGGTCAGAGAGCTCAGAAGGGCCATAGCTGCTTGGGGCCTTGTAAGGCCCTATCTTGTCAGTGGATGACAGTTTTCAGGCAAGATTTCAGTGGGTCTGTGAAGCAGGCTACATGGCAAAAGATCTGCCTGTTTGGGGCTATTTTTAAAATAATTGGATGTATAAAAATTTGAGTTTGACGCTAGAGGGCTTTTGTGCTAACTAGTCTCCACCTGCAGTGAAGAAATAAACTACCTAGGGACAATCTTTGGCCCATTTATGTAACTGTGACAAATCTTTCTGTTCCACAGTTGAAAGTAAGATGTCTAAAAATGTAAACGCCTGGGGAATAGTAACTCATTGGTGTTAACATATTTCAATCAAAGCTTAAAAATATTTTCACGTTCCTTCCTCTTTTGATAGGAGATTGCTGGCCCCTACACCAGATGTCCCTTAGGCACCTCCAATCCATGTCCTAAACTAAAGTCAGTCATTGCCCCTAAACCTGCTCTGCCTGGGGTGGTAGCGATACCGTCTTCCCTGACATCCAAGCAGACAGTGGGACTCATGTCCCCCATTTAGAAATCTGGGAACGATCCCCGTTCAGCAGGACTGACGGGAGGCAGCTGATGTGCAGGAAGAGAAGGCTGGACAGTGTACTTGTGCTGGACATGTTTTGGACAGAAGGTATGGAAGGGAAGAAGAAAGACCAGATTCATAGGAACCTCACAACATGCTGCCCTGCCACATCTTGCTGCCTGATCTCAAGGCAGTTAACTTTTGGTGCATCAGTGACTATTTGTAGCACAGAGATAATACCTGTTAGACTTGTTAGAATTATTGTCTGTAACAGAAGTAAAGGGGCCTGACTTACTGCAGGCTGCCAATTAAAGGCCACCAGAAAATTCTTCCAACCACAGAGTTTCCCATGTTAACCATATTGGTCCCATGGTAATCATACTGGTTTCAGTATTTGTTTCCTAGGGTTGCCGTAACAAATTATCACAAACCTGGTGGCTGAAAACAGCAGAAATTTATTCTCTCACACTTCTGAGAGACCAAAAGTCTGAAGCCTGGCAGGGCCGTTCTCTCTCTGGGGACTTAAGGAGAGAATTCTTCTTTGCCTCCTCCAGATTCTGGAGGTGGTTCTTGGCTGGTGGCCATGTCACCCCAATCTCTGCATCTGTCTTCACATGGCCTTCTCTGTGTCTGTGTCTTCTCCGCTTCTGTCTCTTATTAGCATACTTGTCATTTGAGTTAGGGTTCACCTGGGTAATTCAGGATGATCTTATTTCAAGATCCTTCATTATATCTGCAAAGATTCTTTTTTCAAATAAGGTCACATTCACAAATTCTGGTGGTTAGGATGTGGACATACCTTTTTGGGGAACACCATCTAACCTACCACAGTCTCCATCTGTATCCTGATGAGTAGGAAGTGTACTTCAGGAACCCTGTGGCCTGCACTAGCTGTCCACCTCTGGGGATTGATGGTTTTAGACAATGTAGTTCATTCTTAGCTTGTGGTAAAACTTTTTTTTTTTTTTCTTTTTTGAGACAGTCTTACTTTGTTTCCCAGGCTGGAATGTCATAGCCTGATCATAGCTCACTGCAGCCTCGACCTCCAGGGCTCAAGCAATTCTCTGCCTCAACTTCCTAAGTAGCTGGGACCACAGGCACATGCCGTCACATATGGCTATTTTTTCTATTTTTTGTAGAGAAAGGGTTTCACCATGTTTCCCAGGCTGGTCTTGAACACCTGGGCTCAAGCAATCCACCTGCCTTGGCCTCCCAAAGTACTGGGACTACAGGTATGAGCCACTGTGCTTGGCCAGTAGAACATTTTAAAAATACAGGAGAGTGTAAAGAAATCAGGGGAAAAAATGCATCTGCTTGTCTTATTTCTACCCACTGTCCTGCTTGAACTTCTTCATGCCCCCAGTATTCCTTTCATAGGTGCTCTGGCCACAGATGTCCAGTGGCCCCATACACAGTAGCTCCACACTGTTGACTGATGACTCTTAGACACCTCTGGATAAAAGGTTCTGCAGGGCCCACCTTGGGTATTAGTAGAATGACTGGGAATCAGAAAACCAACTCTTCAAATATTTATGTAGGCTGCCAAACCAGTTTTCATTTTGTTTGCTTTTAGTGGAATAAAGCCATCTTTTGTTACATTGCTGACTTAGGGAATAGTCTCATTAACCATGCTTTGGGGGGTCCTGGATGGAGCAGGAGTCAGGAAGGGGTTGGTCAAATACATCCTATTATGATTTGTGTCCTCCCTCCCTCCTAATTTCTCCACCCTCTGTTGTCGTGGACTCCTGTAGGATGGGACAGATCTTGTCTCTGTGTATCCTCTCCCTTGTCTGGCACACAGTGGAAGTGCTTCATAAATGTTTGGTGAATGACATTTTGAATTCTGGGGGATCCATGAATGATTTATGCTGTCACTAAATCTGGTATAATGTTTGATTGAATTTTAAAGTAGAATGCTTTATTTATACAATCACCATGTACAAATTTTTTTAAAATTTATATATTTCTGACTATGATATTATTGGTTTCTCAGAAAGTCAGCATCAGGATTTTTTTTGTTTTTTTGTTTGTTTGTTTTCAATTTCCATTTGGGTCTTAGCAGTATTGATAGATTATTGCTCCTGCTGACTGTGTTATAAAAAGGACTTGCCTTAGTTTGGGCTGCTGTAACAAAATGCCATAGGCTGGATGGTTTAAACATAAACATTTATTTGTCACAGTTCTGGTGGCTGGAAGTTTAAAATCAAGGTACCTGCAGATCTGGTGCCTGGTGAGGGCTTTCTTGCTAGTTTGAAGATGGTGACTTCTCATTGTATCCATACATGAGGTAGGGGTCGGGGAGAGATGAAGCAAACACTCTCTTGCCTTTTCTTATAAGGGCACTATTCCTGGGGCTTTCTCACCTCCCAAAGGGCCTGTCTCCAAATATTACATTGAGGATTAGATTTCAACATATGAGTTTTGGGGAAACACAAGCATTCACTTCATAGGGGAATTATATGGCAATAGCTCACATTAGTTAATATGCTAGAGGTAGGTACTGTTACTGTCCGCATTTGACAGATGAGAAAACTGAGTCTTAGAGGAGTTAAGTAACTTGTTCAGGGTTACATGCCAGTAAGAAGTGGAGCTGGAACTCCTCAAATCAGGGCTGTCCACCCTCAGTGCTATCAGAAATTTTTAACTCCATAGGACAGTCCAGATAGGATTTTGTGTTCAAGGTATGATGGTACTTAGCCCTTAATGGTGTTACTGCGTTGATGGTTGAGCAAAGGGAAACACTCATTCTGTTACCAAGAATGGGCTCCTCTTCACCTCTAGTAGAAAACGTCTCTGCTAGACAGAGATCATTATGGGAATGAATTACTTCACTATATTTATACCACCTAGCATAGTGCTTGTTGAGAGAATGGTAACCCAATGGCATCATTTTGCAGAGAATAGCCATGATGTTTTATTATTATCATTGATATTAAATTAAAATATTACACACATGACTTTCTAACACATTTTCTTCTTTGTAACATTTTCCCACAGTTTCATTTAAGAGCAGGGTTTTCCTTTAGTAAAAAGTAAAGTAACTTTCAAGTATTAAGAAAGGAAAAAAAATGGTTTTCTTCCCATGAGTCATGGTTGGCAATGTGTACTTAAAAGTTAGATTGTAGAGCCATTTTCACACCCATCAATTATAGGTTTTATTTTGTGAGCTGGAGTGCCATGGCTTTTAAGACTCCTGCCTTATGTATGGTAGAGTTTGTGAACATAATTATTTTGTGTACAAAACAATAAATTTTCTAACTTCAAAAAGTATTTTATTTGCTGGACCTATTACCCAGACAGATGTTGTTTTTAGAATAGTGCCTTAAAAAATTAATCTGTAAAAGATGTTTTCTGACAGCTTTTGTAGTCTTTGCTGGGTATAGTAAATGCAATAGCACAGAGTTTTGTTTAGAAATTCTCTAGGAAAGTAGGCGGATGTAAATCAAGTGGATTAAAAAGTTATTTAATGTTTTATAATCAGAAGATGATGTGGAATAATGAATGTCATGCAGCAAACATGCATAGCTTCCAAGACATCCATTAGATCTTATATTTGTGGGTTTTTCATTGTGCTTTAAGAAATTCTCATAGTGGAATTAGGGGGACTTTGGTTTATCCACAAATGCTCAATAACTTCTAGGTACTACTTATCCTTCCCTTTTGTAATCCCCCTTTAAAGAATACACATGTGCACAGGCTGAGTGTAAATGTGCTTTCCCAAGACAGATGCCAAAAATAGCACGTGGGAAAACTGAAATCCTTTTGTTTTTCAAGGGACAGGGTGTGAAATATTAGTTCTTTTTCTCTTTTATCAGAAGCTAGTTTTGAGTTGAAAGTGGCATAAGCTGGACGTGGTGGCTCATGCCTATAATCCAAGCACTTTGGGAGGCTGAGGTGGGTGGATCAGCTGATGTCAGGAGTTAGAGACCAGCCTGGCCAACGTGATGAAACCCCATCTCTACTAAAAATACAGAAAATTAGCCAGGCGTGGTGGTGGGTGCCTGTAATCCCAGCTACTCGGGAGGCTGAGGCAGGAGAATCGCTTGAACCCAGGAGGCAGAGGTCGCAGTGAGCCGAGGTCACGCCATTGCACTCCAGCCTGGGCAACAGGAGTGAGACTCTATCTCCAAAAAAAAAAAAAAAAATGGGGGCATAAAGCCAGTTTTTCAGCTTAATAATTATTTCCAGTTAATTATAAAGACTAGGATATTTTGATAACTTTAGAGTCTGAATAGATTCAAGCTAAAACAAGTGAGCGTAGTAAATCTGAGAGGCTGTTGTGTGAAAATATTGCCTTAAAGACAATTTTCCCCTCAAATCACTTTATTGATGATAATTGATGTACATTAAACTGCACATATTTAAAATATACAATTTGATAAGTTTTGACTATATACACATCTGTAAAACCATTACCACATTCAAGATGATGTACATGTTTATCACCCCCAAAGTCTCCTTGTGCCTTTTATGATCCGTCCTTCCTGTTCTTTCCTCATCCTTAGGTAATCTAACACAGATCTGTTTTGTGTTACTCTGAATTAGTTTTTATAAAAATGGAATCAGAGTATGAACTCTTTTTTGTCTTCTTCACATAATTTGAGACACATCTGTGTTGTTGTGTGTATCAGGAGTTCATTTCTTTATATTGATGAATTAATTTGATTATGTGGATATATACTGTAATTTATCAGTCAGTTTGTTGATGGAAATTTGGGTTTATTCCAGTTTTTGGTTATTACCAATAAAGTTGCCATGAATATTTGTGTACAAATTTTTGTATGGATATGTGTTTTAATTTCTCTTGGGTAAATATCTATAATAGCAGTGGAATGTTTGGGTTGTATAGCTGGTAAATGTATACTTTTTACAAAACTGCAAGATTATTTTCCAAGGTAGTTATACCGTTTTATATTTCCACCGGCAGAGTATGAGAGTTTATTTGCTCCACATCCTTGCCAACACTTTGTATGGGCAGTCTTTAATTGTAGTCATTTAATAAGTAGGTAGGAGTATCTCATTCAGTTTTAAATTTAATATCCCTGATTAGTAATAATTTTGAGCATCTTTAATGTATTGCTTTCTGTGTATTTTTTTTTGGCGAAATGTTTGTTCCAATCTTTTTTGCATTTTTTAATTGGTTTTCTTATTGAGATTTGAAAGTTCTTTATATATCTGGATACAAATCTTTAATCAGGTATGTGATTTGAAAACCTTAAATCACTGAATTAAGTTTTGTTTCTTTTGAATAATTTTCTTCTCTTTTTGCAATTTTTTATTGTAATGAAATACACATAATAAAATTTACTATTTTAACCACTTTTAAGAGTAGAGATCAATGGCATGAAGTACATTCATGTTGTTGCCTTTTTAAAAAATACTGTAGTCCAAAGTCATAAAAAGTCCATCAGAGTCTGAGCTCTATGAGGGCAGAAACTGTATCTTATTCTCAATTATATTTGCAGAGCCTATACTATGCTTGGCACATACTAGGTCCAAATATTTGTTGAATGGACAAAATGTTTGTTTTCAGATTTCTTAGTTGTTTCAGTGTTAGTGTCTTAGCTCCAGCTGCTATAAAAAAAATCCCGTTGGCCGGGCACAGTGGATCACACCTGTAATCCCAGCACTTTGGGAGGCCGAGGTGGGCGGATCACGAGGTCAGGAGATCGAGACTATCCTGGCCAACATGGTGAAATCCCGTCTCTACTAAAAATACACAAATTAGCTGGGCATGGTGGTGTGTGCCTGTAATCCCAGCTACGGGAGGCTGAGGCAGGAGAATCACTTGAATCAAGGAGTCGGAGGTTGCAGTGAGCCGAGATCGCACCACTGGACTCCAGCCTGGTGACAGAGCAAGACTCTGTCTCAAAAACAAAATGAAACAAAACAGAAAACCAACAACCAGGTGGCTTACTAACTACAATGATTTATTTCTCACAGTTCTGGAGGCCAGAAGTTTGAGATCATGGTGCCAGCATGGTTGGGTTCTGATGAGGACCCTCTTCCATGTTGAAGAAGGATGACTTCTATTGTATTCTCACATAGCAGACAGAGAGCTAGCAAGCTCTCTGGCCTCTTCTTTATACGAGCACTAAACCTACCCATTCATGAGGACTTCACCTTCATGACTTAATTGCCTCCCAAAGTTCCCACCTCCAAATACCATCATGTTGGGATTAGGGTTTCAACATAAGAATTTGGTGGGGTAGGGAGCACAAATATTCCATTTGTAACAGTATAATAGGGTTCTCTAGTGAAACAGAATCAATAAGATGTGTATGTGTGTATATATTATACATCCATGTATCCATATGTTTCTTTCTATTTTAAGGAATTGGCTTAAACAATCATGGAGGCTTAAAAGTCCAAAATTGCAAAGCTAGGCTAGGCAGGCAGGCAGGCTTGGAAGGCTGACAAGCTGGAGACCCAGAGAAGAGCTGATGTTGCAATTGGAGTTCAAAGTGAGTCTGTTGTCCGAATTTCTTCTTCCACAGGAAAGGTCGGTCCTTTTCTTAAGGTCTTCAACTGCTTGGATGAGGCCCTCCCAGATTATGGAGGGCAATCTGTTTTACTCAGTCTATTGATTTAATGTTAATCTCATCTAAAAATTACCTTTGCAGAAGTATCCACATGTATTTGACCAAATATCTGGGTACTGTGGCCTAGCCAAGTTGACACATAAAAGAAACCATCACAGTTAGGATATACTTTAACAAAGATCAAAAAACAATGCCTTATAAAGGATGGAAGTTAGGTTTACTCTTAGTCCAAGTGTAAACAGTTCAGGGTTGATTGATGACTCTACCATTTTGGGGTCCCAGGCTCCTTCTATCTTGTTGCTCTGCCGTTTTCCACATAGTACTTCATTGTAGCAGAAAAGAGAGATGGTATGGGAATGGTGTACTCCTTCCCATTTAAGTGCATGACTTTAAAATTGCACACATCACTTAACACGTCCCATTAGCTTTAACTTTAACCATCCCATTAACTGGAACGCAGTCCAGGAGACACACTTCAGTGCAAGAGAGACTGAGAAATGTAGTTTTTGGCTGGGTAGCCAGAGGCCCACCAGCACTGCTATTACTATATCAAAAGGGAAGGATAGATGTTGGGGTGAGGGAGGTATTCATCAGTCTCTGATAGTGTTCATTCATGTTTTGTGTTGCATTACATTTGATTGGAGTTCAGAATGTTTACTAATATTAAATCTGCTCATTCAAATTTGAGAGATTGAGAGTTGTGACACAACTTAAGTTTCATAATTAATGTTATTGAATTTGATCTTTCTTCTGCATCTTAAAGCACGTGTCTTGAGCAAACCTGCACATGAAAGTTGACATACCAAATGGGAAGCTGAGACAGAAGACAGAAACACAGATTCAGAAACACACCTTGTTAAGACTGTTCCACTTCATTCTTTAGGAAGTAGGTGACTGTGAAAGTTTTGGAGCAGTGTTAGAATATGACAGATTGGGGTAATGGGAAGATAATCCGGTGGTTCCACATTGATTGCTGGATGACATCCAAATGCATCCATATGGCTTACAAGGAACTGCCTGTCTGTTTCACCTCAACTCCTGGCATCCACCTTTACTGCCTGTGTTCTGGCCACACCGAATCACAGTTCCTTCACTGTTCCTTAT
Organism: Gorilla gorilla gorilla; assembly: GCF_029281585.2. Classification (NCBI taxonomy): domain Eukaryota; kingdom Metazoa; phylum Chordata; class Mammalia; order Primates; family Hominidae; genus Gorilla; species Gorilla gorilla. Next base: position 113,755,089 of record NC_073238.2, on the reverse strand, counting down.
TATTACGCATCTCTATGTCTTCTAACAACTCTGCTCACCATTTTTGTTACCTTTTTAAAATAGAAATTTGAAGATTAAGGAAAAGAGATAAAGGGCCCTTAAATTGGAGCCTACTCAGGTACACCTATCTGTCTCTGCTGTTCTTTGAGTGCTGCAGTGTTTCAGGAATGTGCTAGGTGCATTCTTTTTGTCACCTCTCCATCCTCATGGCACCCCTGAGGGGTATGCCATTATCCATGTTTTGCAGATGAGGAGCTGAGGCAGAAGTTTAATGACTGACTCAAGGTTACAACAGTCAGAAACTGACAGAACCAGGAATTTTGGCTGACTTCTGAGCCTGGGTTTTTCCCACCACATATTGTTCTCTTTGGAAAGAAGGTCTTAGGCTTAAGATGATTAGTAAACACAGTATATCAAGGGGCTGTGGAATCTCTGGGAGCTTCAGCTTCAGTTTGGAGTTACACCTCTTTGGTGTGCTACTGGAGAGCTGTTACCTCAGTGACTTGTGATGTGACCTGCTTTGCCGACTCTGTACTTATGTTGGGGGAAACTGGGGAAATGAGGGAGGAAGCAAATTTGGAATATGGTTTTAACCAGTTGGAATGAATTCATCCTTGACTCCTGAAAGCTTGTAATCTTCATAATCTCTTTTCTAGTGTTGCTATTTTGGATATGAGGTATGGGATAGCAGATGAATGCTTTAGGGTTGTGTGAGCTGAACAGTATTAAAAATGTGCTTTTCTCTCATCCTGAGGATCTTCCATTAATCCACTAGATGGAGCAGCTGGTTTGAATATATTTCATGATTAGAAGTTGGAAGAAAAGACATTGTGTTCATATCAGAGCCGTGTCACAGACCCCCTGAAGTTGGCCAGGCATTTTGATCTCTATTTTTTCCTCTCTAAATATAAAATTTTTATTTACTCAGCACATCTATGTGTAGGGAGCATTTGAGGTTCTTCTGGGACCTGACAGAAAACCATCATGGTAGAGTAGAAAGAATTCTAATCTGAAGTCTGGGGATGTGAGAGTAGAAGTCCTAGTTCAGACACTTTAATTCTCTGTGACTTTGGTCTTTAACCATCTTTAAGCCTCAGTGTCCTCACTTTTATCACTGTTGCAATAGGTGAGATGTGAGATGTGCCTTCTGCAGGTTAGGTATATTGGGCCTCTGTGCCATCCCTTCAGACCACCTGCGCGATCAAAGATGCACGAGCTTCTATTTTGCCTGCCTTGAAACTGCACTCGCTGACAGTGTCTACAACATGGAAAATCCATCCCACTGAAGACTGGAGGGTTTGTTGACGGCATTAGTTCATTTGCCTTTGTGATACTTCCGTCACCCATGGACATTCCCGCTCGTGCATGAACCCCTCCTTGGGGCAGTAGTTTCATTCCCTCACAAATGGTTTATCCTATTTTAGGGCAACACTGGTTATTAGAGTTTTTACTTATTGGTCCTGGTTGATCCTTCCAGAGCAGCCCATATCTTGTAATCTTATCTGTCTTTCATATTCAGATTTTCTGTTTTAGAACTAAGGTGGAATATTTGTTTTTTGCCTTCTCTGCTACTGGTCCTGCCTGAATGATATGCTATATAAGAAATTAGACATGTTATCAAAATGCTTTTTAGTTTTTAGTTCTCACCTGATGGATAGGAAGGTGGCTATGTATGTTTAAATCTGTTACCTGTACTCAGATGTCTTAAAACATCATATGTCCTAGAATTTTAAGGTTTCATAACAAGGAACTATTCTTTAACAGTTGTTGACACATTTGTTCCTAAAAGCCAATGATGTCTTACTTAGACTACTGGAATCTGCTCCTAAGTGTTTAATGAAGTGAAATTAAAACTTCCATTTGTAGGTAGCTTTGAACTATGGGAATGTGTAACCTCACTACTCCTGATTTCTGTTCATTTTTAATTAAATACACATCTGCTAAATTAAAGACTTTCACATAGGTTGACATTCTTGTTGTTTGCCAAATACAAGAGTTTGTGATATTTGGAAACAGACTCTTCAAGTATTCCTTTTAAACTATACAGATTTTGTATTTCAAGTGGAAAGCTACAAAACACCAACTCTGTTTTAATTTATGTCGTATAAATTAATAAATTTATGTCATGTAAATTAATAAATTTATGTCATGTAAATTAATAAACTTATGTCATATAAATTAATAAATTTATAGTACTTCCCCTTTCAGTTGAGGAAGAGGACCTAGCCTCAGCCTTATCTTTCCCAAAGAGGGGTTTTAGGGGTGCGTATATTTGAATGAATTTTGGAATCAGGTTTTTTTTTTTTTTTTTTTTTGAGATGGTGTCTCACTCTGTTGCCCAGGCTGAAGTGAGGAGTGCAGTGGTGCGATCTCAGCTCACTGCAACCTCCACCTACTGGGTTCAAGCAATTCTCCTGCCTCTGCCTCCCAAGTTGCTGGGACTACAGGCACACGCCGCCACTTCTGGCTAATTTTTTTTTTGTATTTTTAGTAGAGACAGTGTTTCACTATGTTGCCCAGGCTGGTTTCGAACTCCTGAGCTCAGACAATCGGCCTGCCTAGGCCTCCCAAAGTGCTAGGATTACAGGCGTGAGCCACCGCACCCAGCCTGGAATCAGTTTTAACAGTGTATAATCTCATTGGCACTCCTTGGACTGAAGCCACTTAGCATTAAAATGTACCTTGATCTCCTGGTGACCTCCAGTGACCCACATTGATGACTCTGATGGGTTATCATTAGTTCTCCCCAGGAAATTTGAATCATCAGGATGTTTCTTTGGTTACATAATAGATTTAACCCAGGTACTGGCTATTATGAAATCAAGAAGCATATCTTCCCAGAAGTGTCCTTGTGCGTGTTCATTTGTGGAAGTTGGAGGAATCAAATCTCTCCCTCTCTTTAGAGGTGTGTTTTGGAATGCCCTAAGCAGGCTGCTGTGACATCAGCCCTTGAATTTACTCTGGTTCTCATCAGGAACATTAGGAATAATTCCTCATCTTCCATGGAAGAAGGTGGAACATGAAGCAAGCCTGAAAACAAAAGCTTTACATTGGCTATGCGTGAACCACCTTTGCTGTTTTACAAGTTTTGCTAGGGGGCCTGGGATAGTAGTGACACCTGACCCCTTACTGAACATTTTCATCGATGCTCTTTGGCTCTGTGGTTTTATACTGCCCCTTTCAGTTGATGAAAAAGACCTAGCTTAGCTTTAGGTTTCTCAAATAGAGGACCACATCTATATTAAGGAACCAACGTAACTACATAAAGAACTGTAAGTTCATGTTCCTCAGAATCTTATGTGTGTAAATACTTTATGATTTTTAATTCCTTCTTATATTATCCTCATTATTATTAACAGGATTTAATGTGGCATGCTGGAAGGAGCAGGGACTTTGGAGCCAGAGAGCCCTGGCTCATATTTCAGATACCAGCTGGGTGACTTTGGTCAAGTTAGCTTATTTCTCTGAGCCTTCATCTGTAATGGAAGAGTGTTCAGGTGACCCACGTCTCATGGCTTAATTAGTTCCTGGATAATATTTGAAGTGATCTGTTTTAAATTCATAGCCATTTCCTTGGCACAATGTTACAAATTGGGATTCTATTGCAGAAAATAATTTTATGCTATAAAAGCACCAGAAATTAATTTTAAAAAGTGATAAGGATACTTATTTTTTTAAAAAACATCAATTACAGAAAGTAAGATATTTATTATAAAGTCTATGTTGTTAATTTTTTTTTGAGATAATTTACATGAGTTTTTGGAGAAAAATCTTCTTAAAATATGAATGCATTGAACGTTGGGCTAAAGATTAGTTCTTTTCCTGTTAAACTCTGTAGCAAGCATGAACATTTATCATCATCCAGCAATCAACAAATGAATTCAAAATCTGAGTCAGTCATTAAAAAGAAAGAATTTGCATGTTTTTGAATGGTAAGGTTAGGGTGGGGAGTGGTTCTGTCTTCAGAGTTCCCTTACTTGTACGTTGTAATGATACCTGAGTTCAAAGTCACATTCGTTTTCAAAGTCAAGCACAATTTCAGTGATGTACATGATGTATTTGGTTGTATTTGATGCCAATGGTCAATTAGGCTTTGTGGTTTTATAATGAGGCATCATTAGTCTGTCTTCCTTGGCAATGTCACTATTAAGAGGCATTCCTAAAGAAAAAAAAGCCTGTTTCTTCACAAGAGAGAATTTTCTCAACTTAAAAATGTTATCTTTCTCTTTAATGATGTTAGCTAGATTTGAATGCTGGTACTATCCCATCTGTTCTGTTTTGAAGGAGTGAAACCATCTTTCCCTTAAGCTAGACATTTCTTTAATGTCTCTTACCAAACCTGTCCTTAAGCATTTGAAACCTGTTCTTTAATCATTTGCTAACATGGTTTGGTTCTTAGGCTTGCTGTATTTATTACATGCAATTATATATGTACAGAAACAAATGTTCCATTTTTGTATGTGAGTGCATTGTGGTTTCTTATGATTTATTTCATATGCCTGTGACACTAGATTTTCTTGAAATATTTTTCCTAGTCTTTTATTTTACAGCACTCTGAATTTTAATGTACAATTCAACAAGTTTTAGTAAATTTGCACATTTATGCAATCCTCACCATTATCTAATTTTGGAACATTTCAATTACTCTTGAAAGAAGTCTCATGCCCATTAGCAGTTTCTCTGTACCCCCAACTCCAGGCAACCACTAATCTGTCTACAGATTTGCCTTTTCTGAACATTTTATATAAATGGAATCACTCAATAGGTAGCCTTTGCATCTGGTCCCTTTTGAGATTTATCTGTGCTTGTAGCATGTATCAGTACTTCATTCCTTTTTATTGCCAAATAGTGTATTCCATTCTGTTGTCTGGATAAACCACATTTTGTTTATCCATTTACCAGTTGATAGACATTTGGTTTGTTTTCAGTTTTTGGCTGTCATGAATAATGCTGCTGTGAACATTTGTATACAAGTCTTTGTGTGGACATGTGTTTTCATTTTTCTTGGGTGGATACCTAGGAGTGGAATTGCTAGGTCAGGTGGTAGCTGTTTCCCAAAGTGGCTTTGTCAGCAATGTATGAGGGTTTCACCTACTCTACATCCTTGCCAACACTCACTATGTCAGTCTTTTTAAATTTTAGCCATCCTAATAGATATGTAGTAGGATGTCATTGTAGTTTTAATTTGCATTTTCCTAAAGACTAATGATGTTGAACATCTTTTTATGTGCTCATGGCCATTTTCATATCTTCTTTGATGATCCTAGTTTTTAAAAATTGTTTATAACCTAATGTAATACAAAGTCAGGGTCCAGCATGGAAACAAAAGTTATTCCGCTTATTTTAACAGAGGTAATTAAATATAAAGAATTGTTATTAGGTATAAAATTGTTAATAAGTAGGTAACTGAAAAGATAAAAAGCAAACACTAAGATATCATAGAGGTAGTGGCTGTAGGAAGCAGCCATCAACTGTAGGGCTGGGGGCAAATAGGGTGAAATCTTTATTAAATCTTTAGAAGCTTAGAGGAGAGGCCCCACAGAGCTGAAACCCAGACCTCTGAGGTGTGGTTGATGGTGCAGCCGTTTCTGAGGGGAATGTGACAAGGCTGGTTCTGTAAGTGCTAAAAAACTGCAGGCCAGATTCAGCTGCTGCACTAGAAGGAACTGTTGCTGCCCTGGTGAAGAAGTGTTGCTGGGGATGACACTGAGAGCTAAAGCCAGCAGGAAGCAGAGGGGAAGGAGCTAGTCTCCCTCTAGTGTCCCCTGGTGGCAGAGCCTAACAGGGAGCCAACTGGTAAAACAGAAATATGGTTTCAGAGTTACAAAGCTAAGTTTGGAAGGGTACGGTTGGAGCTGGGAGAGAATACCTATATAATTGGCCAGCCCACCCCTTTGAATATTCAGTATCTAGACCTATCCTCCTAAACATATTTTAACTTCCACACAACAAAAACTACTTTCTTTTCGTCTAACAGAATATAAACATTCTCACACAAATGAAGATGTTCTCACCAGCTCCCTAAAATGCGGTGTCACAAAGTCTCATTAGTGTGTCCATCTCTGGGAGGTAGTCACATTACCTGTTGCTGGGCTTTGTTAATTCCTCCTTAAATTTAATTAAAGTTCTGCTTGAATGTTGTGTTATCCAGAGTTAAATTGTAGAGGTAAGTTTCAACAATGTTTGTATAAATAATGCAAGAAGAAGGAGAAGAAATTGGTTCTCGTTCCCTCCCTCCCTCTCCAAAAGCAAGAAGGAAATATGCATATCTGCCACTTGGCAGTAGTTGAGATTTGTATCTTTCTTCTCCTGTTACCTGTTCCTTGTTTCCTTTGCACTCAGCCAGGACTTCAACTGATTAGGTTTCTGTACCTGAAGGTCTGAGTTCTCAGTGGTCCTGCCTTTTTTTGGATTGCTGTGGTTTTCCATTAACTTTTACTGTTGGAGATAGAAGTACTAAGAGCTGCCCTGATGAAGGAAGCTGTGGTCCTTCCTGACTCTTTGGGAGGCAGCATCCCAGGGTCCTCTCACCCCCACTGGCAGTGTATCCTCCTCACTGGCCTCTTGGCTAAGTGGCTTGAGGAGCCTAGAATGACTCAGTGGCAGTCTCACCTTCCCGTTCACTGGAAACATTGCTGCCTACCTTTAATAGCTCCCTTAAAACCAGGACCTCTGTACTAGCAGGGATGAAAACCAAAAATTTTTAGAGTGGGTTATTAGGGTAATAGTGAGAGGGGCCACTCGTACTTCTTCTATTGATTTCTGGACTAATGTCTTCTTACTTTGGGGAGATAGGTGAGTCAAAGCATGTACTGTGTTGTGTGAGACAGAACTCCATCTTTCAGAATGTTGCCTTACAACTGTTGTCTTCAGTAGGCTGTGCCATTCTTCCGCTGGGTCACCTGCTTATAGATGATGGGATATGTAGTGAGACTGGTGAATTCCAAGTGCTGAGAGATGGCTCAGAACTGGCACATTCAGTGGTTTTTCAAATTGTAGGCCATGAGCCACGAGTGGTCCTGAAAACAGTTCTGTGAGCTATACCACTTTCCTCCCTCCCTCTCTTCCTTCCAGTGAACTCTAATAGACCAGAGACGCTGGAATAGCAATTAATATTGTATGACACAGGTTGTAATTGCAATTGTATTTTTGGAAATATTTTTACACACATTTACCGTATCATGACTTATAATGAATTTCTCAATATGATTCATGGTGACAATACTTTGAAAGCTAGAGGTCTAAAGAGACATTTGACCTTGCGGTTCCCTTATCCCCAGCCTCTGGTGGTTTAATGCGTTGATTTCTCAGTAGCACTCCACGTGGTGTTCGCATTGGCTGCAGCCCTTCAGTGGGCCTGAGCATGAGGATGGGCTTCTGTCAAAATCTTGTTTCCTTGGAACAAGGTCAAAAGATGGCCATTATGAATGGGATCCCATGTAAAACTCAACCTTTAGGGTTGTTTAGAAGATTAAATGAGGCCGGATGTGGTGGCCCATGCCTGTAATCCGAACACTTTAGGAGGCTGAGGCGGGTGGATCACGAGGTTAGGAGTTCGATACCAGCCTGGCCAATATGGTGATATCTGTCTGTACTAAAAAATACAAAAATTAGCTGGGCATGGTGGCGGGCGCCTGTAGTTCCAGCTACTTGGGAGGCTGAGGCAGGAGAATCACTTGAACCCAGAAGGCAGAGGTTGCAGTGAGCCGAGATCGCGGCACTACACTCCAGCCTGGGCGACAGAGTGATACTCCGTCTCAACAACGACAACAACAACAACAACAAGATTAAATGAGACCATGTGACTCAGTTCTGTGCTCGGTATTTGGAATATAGCAGGAATTCATTCCCGTGTAGCACACTGTTAGAGGTACTCTGCACTGTGCTCTTTATGTAATGTTTATCTTTAGGTTTTACATTTAAAATTTAAATCTCCTACATTGTTGAGATGACTAGACTGGCCTAAATAGAGCCGATTTTTAAATATGAATAAAATTTCATATCCCCTGTTAACCTTTCTCCATCCCTCCTCTGATTTTTTTCTCCAATTGGTATTTTTTTCTTGGATCTTGAGAACTGTGTGGTTAAAGCAGAGATGAAAATTTTGTGGGAAAACATCTGCAAAATAAATTTCTTTGAATCAATTGGGATAGATGGCTTGGCCCTCAGGTCCAGACCTTGCCTAACATAATAAATGAACCAGTTATTGACCAGACAAAAGGTTTCCCTTAAGTGCTCTTTAATTTTAAAGCAGAATAGCTTTAACTGGCTCTTGATGAAGAAATCATCTTACCATTCTTAGCTGTCCTGTCTTCTGCATATGCAGTGCCGGGAGTGCTTTTGGGCATTTGCTGTGTTAGGGTAGTGATATGTTTTGGAAAGATAACGGTATTGAAATTAGGGTACTTTCAAGAGAAATTCAACTTTGGATTGATGTACCCTCTGATATGTGCTGTCTTGTTTTTAAAGAAACACCTTTATCAGGATATGATTCATACATCAAATGATTCATCCATTTAAAATGTTCAGTGGTTTTCAGTATATTCAGAGTTGTGCATCCATCACCATAGTCAATTTTAGAACATCTTTATTACCTCCCAAAAGAACACTGGACCCCTTAGCGATCACCCCGGAACTCTGCTCCACCCAACCCCCTAGCCCTAGGGAACTGTTAATCTGCTTTCTGTCTCTAGATATTTGCCTGTTCTGGACATTTCACAGCAGTGGATTCATGCACTATGTGATCCTTATGCCTGGCTTCTTTCACTTAGCATGTTTTTAAGAGTCACCCATGCTGTGGCATGGATCATACTTCATTTTTTAAAAATTGGTACATAATATGTCATTGTATTCTATAGTTGTTTATCCATTTATCAATTGATGGACATTTGTGTTGTTTCCAATTTTTTATTATGAACAGTGCTGCTAAGAGCATTCATGTATAAGTTTTTGTGGGAACATATATTTTCAACGTGGGGCATCTAGGAGTGGAATTGCTGGATCATATGGTAACCTGGGTTTAACCATCTGAAGAACAGCCAGACTATTTTCCATAGCGGCTACCCTGTTTTGCATTCCCAGCAGCAGTGTGCGAGGGTTCTACTTTCAACACATCCTCACCAATACCTGTTATTTTGATTAGCAAAGCCGATCGAATTGGTATACCAATCCAATTGCTACACCAATACTTGTCTTTTTGATTTTAGCCATCTAGTGAGTGTGAAGTGAAAGCTCATTGTCATTTTGACTTGCATTTCCCCAATGATTCTTCACTTGCTTATTGTCATCTTTTTTTTGTCCTATCTGTTTTGTTTTGTTTTTGTTTTTGTTTTCTTTTTAATATGGAATGCTTCATGAATTTGTGTGTCATCCTTGTGCAGAGACCATGCCAGTCTTCTCTGTATCATTCCAATTTTATAATAGTATATGTGGTGTTGAAGCAAGCACCTATTTGTTTTTAATTGACGGGGAGGGATAGCAATAATTGTAATCTGTCCAGTTCTTATGTGGAGGATAGTTTCTCCTACATTTCCCCACTTCTTTGACCTAAATTCACATAAACGTCAAGGAATGTTTGATTGAAGTAACACTCTTTTAAAACATAGTTACAGTTAAGTCATAACCCAACTGGCTGTACATAAAAGAGAGTCTTGTGAAGATTCAGAATTTTGTGTCTTTGTGAAAAGAAATTAAAACCTTGTAAGGAGTCAGCTAAAGAATGTAAAGTTTTATGAGCTTCTATAAACAGGGAAATATGGAATGTCTAGTTCCATTTAACCTGACTGTAAGCCAGGACAAGAGAGTACATATTTTATTTTGTGTCTTTTTACACTGCTTTTAAAAAAAACATAGGACTATTTTGAAAAATTGCACTTTCCCTCCTATATTTTAGAGAGGTAACCACATTAGTATCATTATTACTTTTGATTAATCTAATTGAAATTCTCACTAAATTGCAATAGTTTTTAAAAAGTCAAATTCAAATCTTATGTGTGTTTTATGTTTTCCTCTTTGCCCTCAAGGAATATTTCTTCATGTTGAGACAGCATTTCTATACTGCCACAATGACAGTAAAAGACTTAAAACAGTCAGCTGCTAAAATGTAAGATAAAAGTAACTGATGTATGTAGAATCTGAATTTTAGTCTCTTCACATGTTGGAACAACTTTTCAACAGCCATAACTCCATATATGAAGAACATGAACAGTTTCAAGGGTGCATTTGTATGCAAGTTATACTTTATATCTCTTTTATTGTTTAAAGTCAGTATACCCTGCCATTAAGTGATCTTTTTGGGTGTCTGCCTAAAATATAATTTCTTTGGGAATGGCTGGTGGAGGCCAAGAAGAGGTCCTTGAGTTCTGACTTCATTATGCCATTGAGTTTGTCCTGCTTCCTTGTTCTTCATCCAGTGTCTAATTTACTGTGGGCCACGGGTGCTTCCTGCGCTCATGTGATCCTTGGTGCCATCAGCCCTTGCAGATGTGTTCACTGATGCTCGATGGCTTTGCCAATAGATGTGCTCTTTGGCAGCTTTTTATGTTTGATATAGCATCAGCATTTATGGATTTATTGGTTTTTCTTTAAAGAACTGAGCTCCCTCAGAAACCATGATTTTGCTCCATGACCTCCTGTAACAGTAATTTAAGTTGCCACTTCTGGCAGGTTCCTGAGCTGAGGGGTCAGTTGGACCTGTGTACACTGTATTTGTTCATTCATTTCGTGGCTCTCAATGAAAGTAGTGGAAGTTGTCTATGAATCAGAAATTTAAATCTCAGGCATCTTTTTTTCTATGATGCTATATAGTTGGAAGGGTTTTTCTAGGAAGTGCAATGCAGTCATTCATCGCTTAACAACAGGAATAGTTCCTGTAGCTTATCTTCCCTTTGTGAGGGGCTGACAGGCCAAGGGAGAGAGGAGGAGAAAAGACCAGTTACCATCCTCGTTTTTCTGGTCTTACACCTCACCTGTTTCTAGAAGTGATAGGAAAACAATGCCCAACAAGTTGGTTTTCTATTTTTAAAAAATATGGTAAGATACCTGTAACATAAGATTTATCACCTCATCTATTTTTAAGTGTACACATCAGTGATACTCGGTACATTCACATTGCTGTGCAGCCATCATCACCATTCATCTCCAGAACTTTTTCATCTTCCGAAACTGTAAATCTGACCGCATTAAACACTAACCCCTTATTTGCCTTCTCCCAGTGCCTGGCAACTACCATGCTACTTTCTGTTTCTATGAATTTGACTATTCTAAATACCTCAAATGGAATCGTGCAGTACTTGTCCTTTTGTATCTGGATTATTTTACTTACCACAGAGTCCACAGATTTCATCCATGTTGTAGCATATGTAAAATTTCTTGCATTTTAAGGCTGAATAGTATTCCATTGTGTGTGTAGATACCACATTTTGCTTATCTGTTCATCCACTGATGGACGCTTCAGTTGCTTTCGCCCCTTGGCTGTTGTGAATAATGCTGCCTATGAACCTGGGTTTGCACATCTCTCTTCAAGTCTTGCTTTCATTTCTTTTGTGTCTATTCCCAGAGGTGAAATTGCTGGATCATATGGTAATTATGTTTTATTTTTTGAGGAATTGCCAAACTGCTTTCCATAACAGCTGCACTATTTTACATTTCTACCAGCAAATAAGCTGTTTTTCTTAAATGTTTCTCCCTTTTGAAGACCTGATGGATTGATTTTTAGAGACAGGGTCTCTCTCTATCTCTCAGGCTGGAGTGCAGTGCCACAGTCATAGCTCAATGCAGCCTTCGATTCCTGGGCTTAAGTGATTTTTCTCGCCTCAGCCTCCTAAGTAGCCAGACCTACAGGCTTGTGACATCACATCCAGCCAATTTTCAAATTTTTTTTTTTTATAGACTGGGGTCTTGCTATGTTGCTCAGGCTGGTCTTGAACTCCTGGGCTCAAGCGATCCTCCTGCCTCAGACTCCAGAAGTGCTGGAATTATAGGTGCCAGCATTTCTGGCTGACCTGTGTTATTTTAAAAGCTATTTAACTTGATCTCCTACCAGAAAAAGGAAGATTCTCTCATTTCTTTTGAGTGACTGTGGTCTCTGAAAGACCCCCACCGTCCCTCCCTGGATGCTTGCTCCCTGGAGCTAGGTCTGGTTGTTTCCACTTCCTTTCACTTGGTCACTCATTGAGCTTGCCAGTTGTTAGAGCTGCCCACAGGAACTGTTTGCCACCCTGACATTCTAGCACCAACCTGGAGAAACCTGTGTTCTTTTGCGTTCTCTACTTTTGAGAACATTTAAATAACACTATTAGCAACAGACCTGACTCCAATATTTTATGTAGTCATAACTTTAGGGATATATTTTTAGCAAAAATATTTTACTTCACAGTGGTCCAGGCAGAAGGAGTACAGCCCTGAGCTCTTGCAGGGGTCCAACAACTCCTGTCCACACTGTGCCCTCTGGACCTGCCCGTCACCTTTGTTCACTTCAAGGTAACTGGCACTAGACATCTCAAAGTGTTCTAACTCTCTCGTGTATTGAGATGGGGATAATAGATGATGGATAAATTTAAATATGCAATAAGTCAAAATTTTGAAGATTATGTTCCTGAAATGCACAATGGTAAGAGTTCACACTTTTATTTAAAATGTCCTTATTTAATAATACTTTCTTAATTTCCATTATTTAAAGTCTTTTTTAAATTTTAAGTTCTGGGATACATGTGCAGAATGTGTAGGTTTGTTACATAAATAAACGTGTGCCATGGTGGTTTGCTGCACCTATCAACCCGTCATCTAGGTTTTAAGCCCCGCGTGCATTAGGTATTTGTCCTAATGCTCTCACTCCCCTTGTCCCCCACCCCTTGACAGGCCTCGGTGTTCAACTCCCACTTATGTATGAGAACATGTGGTGTTTGGAGAAAAACCTGTCTCTAATGGTCATTGCTGAAAGCTCCACTCCTTATTTTACAAGCTATCTTAACTCTTTTTTCATGTTTCAACATCCCCATTTCCCTCTTTTTTTTTTTTTGAGACAGAGTCTCACTCTGTCACCCAGGCTGGAGTGCAGTAGCGCGATCTCGGCTCACTGCAAGCTCTGCCTTCCGGGTTCACGCCATTCTCCTGTCTCAGCCTCCCGAGTAGCTGGGACTACAGGCGCCCGCCACCAGCCCGGCTAATTTTTTGTATTTTTAGTACAGACAGGGTTTCACCGTGTTAGCCAGGATGGTCTCAATCTCCTGACCTCGTGATCCATCTGCCTTGGCCTCCCAAAGTGCTGGGATTACAGGCGTGAGCCACCACGCCTGGCCTTCCCTCTTTAAATCATTTTTTCAACAAAAATAAAATTTGTTGTTTGAATTTGCTAGATCTGAAATTCTCATGTATTTGAATTTTGTATGAGATGCTTGTATTCTTAGAAGAATTACCCTGCTTTTAGTCTCATTATCAGGGAAGAAAACCATTTAATTTGGGACAAAAGAAGAAGAGAGACCAGCATTTATTGAGCATGTGGTATATACTAGGCTCTGTGCCAGATACTCTAATTACATTTGATTATATTGATTGGTTATAAAAGGAACGAGGCATTGAGAGACCAACTTACATAAGGTTTCTTTGCTCAGCAGAATTCACTGCCTTGATTTATGAAATATGGACTGTCAGATATGGAAGTAAACTTCAAATGGACTGGCTATCATAATGGCATTTAAATAGAATGAATGACGTGTTAGACTGAATTCTATCTGTCCTCCCTTTACTTAGATTTGGTGAAGTGTGCTGTATCATGTATGAGGTATTATCGTTATGTGAGATCTTCCTTTCAGCCACTGCAGAATGGAGAGAATTCCTCTCCTTTCCTGGCCTCCTAAGATAGACCCCAGGTCTGATATATAAGTAGAAGACTTATATCTGTTTGAAATACAGTATTAATTCCAGTTTATAGTTCTAGATTTTTTAGGTGTCACTCTAGATTCCTCTTTATTCACATGTTTCTAGGAGAGTAGTAAATACGTCTACCAATCAAACTAATTTGTCTGTTGGAATACATTTAAAACAGAAAGTCAGCAAAGAGAGCGCGGTAGGTGGGAACAGCAGCTGCAGATGCTTAAGCTTTTCAGGAGCTCAAAGCTTGGGACCTGTTAGCTATGGTCTCAGGCTGCATGGCTGAGGTTTGTTATGACCACCAAGTGGGCTGGCAGGTCTTAACCTGAATTTATTTTCTGTGCAGGCTTTCTGGGGGGTTGTGCAGCCTGGAGCCCCTTTCCCAGGTCTAAAATGCACACCCTGAGGTAGCCCCAGCCACCTCCCATGTTAATGTGGTTTAGTATATTGCTGAGAAGTGGGACCAAAACAATGTTCAGAAATTGTTGAATTTATCAAGCAAGGTGCTGTTTTAGGTTACACAGTAAATCCTTTGTGAAGTATAAGACAATAGGTACTTACATATTGCTAGCAATTTCTTGTTGAGTTCTCTCCTGTTACCTTATTTGAACTTGACAACCTATGGGGTGGGCAGAGTAGGTGCCATTCTCCCCACCCTCATTCTTAAATTTTTTTTATTTTTTGAGACAGAGTCTCACTCTATCACCTAGGCTGAAGTGCAGTGGTGCCATCTCAGCTCACTGCAACCTCCACCTCCCAGGTTCAAGTGATTCTCCTGCGTCAGCCTCCCCAGTAGCTGGGACTACAGGTGCACACCACCATGCCTGGCCAGTTTTTTGTATTTTTAGTAGGGTTGGGGTTTCATCATGTTGCCCAGGCTGGTCTCGAACTCCTGACCTCAGGTGATCCGCCTGCCTCGGCCTCCCAAAGTGCCAGGATTACAGGTGTGAGCCACTGTGCTTGGCCTCCCCACCCCGATTATTAATAGCAGCTTTGAGATAGAATTCACTGCCGGGGCCACTCCACAGAAATGGGATGGATCTCCTCCACTTGGCCACATTTGCTTTAGATACTGAGTCAGCTGACATCACACCCACCCCAAGAGGATGTGAAATATAATGAGGCTTTCTGGGGAGAATAGGACAGCTCCCAAGAGGTCCTAAAATGGCTTGAGAGAGCAGGGAAAAGAGACTGGCTTGGCATTTTTTTTGTGATGATTATTGGGGGATGGTGTGGAGTGAGGGTTCCCATTGAAGGGTTTGAATTTACTGCTGGTGTCATAAGAGGGAGCCACCTGGACTTTCTCTCTGCCTGCCCAGATGTGGACAGAAAGGGATGAAGGAGGAATGAGGCTTCAAAGCATCACAAGTGTAGTCACTTTTTAAAAATTACATTCACATGCCATAAATGTGTTCAATTCAGTAGTCACAGACTATATGTGTGTATAGATTATATATACATTTGAGAATATATATTAGAAACACTGTTTAATTTCTGAACATTTTCATTACCCTAAAAAGAAACCTCATACCTGCTAGCAATGACCCCGTATTTCCTGGTCTCCCTAGCCCTCCATAATCACTAATCTGCTTTCTATCTCTCTGGATGTGTCTGTTCTGGACATTTCCTTTCAGTAATACAATATGGGGTCTTTGGTGCCTGGCTTCTTTCCTTCACATAATGGTTTTCGGGCCATTCGTGTAGTGGCATGCATCAGTACTTTGTTCCTGCCTGTGATTGAATGATACTCCATTGTGTGGATGTGCCATATGAGTTTGTCATATTAAAGGATGATTCATTTGGAACATCTGAGGGTGAGATGGTAGGAGAGTCAGGTGTCAGTATTAGCAGGAGAGGAAGACATGGGCCTGCATCTCAAAAGGGACTCAAAGGCAGACATTTAGTCTTAGGAGCTGTATAAATTAGAAGTGACATTTAAAGATGGGAGAGTAAATGTGATCTCCAAATTGAAATATATACTCTTTTAGGTGGCTGCACTGGTTGCCAATAGATACCATCCATCTTTTCATGTCCTCTGATGAAATTCATGGTAATTTTCAATTTAGAACAACTCAAGTTCATTCTGATACAGAAAAGTCAGTGAAACCAAACATACCTTTTGAATTACTCATTTTGTCTTGCTTCTATTATCATGAGACCTGTTTCTGAATACTTCACTCTAAATATTTTCTGTTGCTTTTCAAGAGCCCACTAACTTTGTTGGTTGGAAAATGACTAATACTTAAAATTTGGCACAAGTTGCTTCAATGTGTATATGTCTTGGTCCATTTTCTGCTGCTATAACAGAATACCGCAAACAGGGTAATTTGTAATGAACAGAAATTTATTCGTCCCACTGTTCTAGAGTCTGGAAGATGTAAGAGCATGGCAGCAGCAGCTGGTAAGGGTCTTCATACCACAACCACATCATCCTGTGGTGGAAGGTGAAAGGTGGAAGGAAAAGAGAACATGCAAGAGTGAGAGAGAGAAAGGGGACTGACCTCATTCTTTTATTAGAAACCCACTTTTGAGAACACCATTAATCAGTGAGGCTCTGCCCTAATCACTACTGGAAGGTCCCACTTCCCAGCACTGTCCATTGAGGATTAAGTTTCTAACTCATGAACTTTGGGGGACACATTCAAACTGTAACATTTTATTAATTTATCTCCAGAAAACATTGCTTTTTCCTTTGAATGAGTTAGGAAATTGTTTCATTCTCTCTTATTGTTTTTTTAAAATTTAGCTTTTACTTTTATTTATCTTTTTTAGCTTTATTGAGATATGATTGGCAAAATTATGTAAATTTAAGGTATACAATATGATGATTTGATATATATTGTGAAATGATTACCACAATTGAGTTAGCTAACACACCTATCACCTCACTTAGTTACCTTTTTTCTTTATTTTTTTGTGGTGAGACCATTTAGACCAAGCTTGTCCTACCCGCGGCCCTCAGGCCACATGTGGCCCAGGCTGGCTTTGAATGTGGCCCAACGCAAATTTGTAAACTTTCTTAAAACATTATGAGATTTTTTGTGATTTTTTTTTTAAGCTCATTAGCTATCATTAGTGTTAGCATATTTTATGTGTGGCCCAAGACAATTATTCTTCTTCCAGTGTGGTCCAGGGAAGTCAAAAGATTGGACACTCCTGATTTAGACCCTTGTTTTAAACACGAGTGGAGGGTTCT
Source organism: Gorilla gorilla gorilla (assembly GCF_029281585.2). Taxonomy (NCBI): domain Eukaryota; kingdom Metazoa; phylum Chordata; class Mammalia; order Primates; family Hominidae; genus Gorilla; species Gorilla gorilla. The sequence continues at coordinate 113,738,024 of NC_073238.2, read as the reverse complement.
AAAAGTAAATCAAACAGCATATACCAGCAGCTTCCAATTTGCTTGGTTACTTCTAATTCTTGGTAAAGTTCAAACATAATCTTTTGTATCTCAAATAATATTCCCTGGCTTCTGCAGGCAGGATGTCTAAAATATGTCATAACAATAACAAATTAATTTTACATTTCCAGGTACTCTCTTTATTTCTGTTGAATGAACTATTGCTTTTAAAGCTATTTCTCTTGCTGTATAGGAGTCAGGTTAATTGGTAGATTTTCTGAATTCTCAAAACTGACATTTAACTTATGTGTTTAGTGTTTTATAGTCTCCAATATTCAGTTTCTGGGTAGGTGAGTTTCTAGTTGTTTATCTGTCAGCATTGTGATTTCGCATGAAGATTCTCCTAGTGTCACAACTTGGGTGTAATCTTGAACCCTATAGCTCTGTTTTCACAGAATCACCCTTTGGAAGTGGAATGCTCTAGACCCCAGAGGGTCATCCTGTTTTTTGTATGTGGCCAACATCTCCCCATCTTTGATCTTGTACAGCTATCAGACACACTTTGCATAAAAATACAAGAGAGAGAATAAGCCTAGATTTTTGCTTTTCTGTGGGGCCCAATGGCTAAACTACTCATAGAAAACAGACATTGTGGGATCACGTGCCTGGATGGTATTCCCTACAGGTATGATTTTACTACATACATGGGTTTACACAGCCCCCAGGTACTCAGTCAGTTAATTCACTCTAACTTTCACATCTGTAGAGAGAAATGAAATTATCTGTTGCCTTGTGAAATAAGGAATAATATCAGAGCAGATTTTAAAAGATTGATCACTTTTTTCCTAGTTACATATTGTGACTGGGAAAAGTTTTCCTGTATGTGCAGCATGGTCTTTTTATATAGTTAGCCTTTCATTGTTGAAGAAGGAAAATGGCAAGAGTCAACTTGTTATCATATCATTGACAAGCTTCCCTGTTAGCCATTCCCAGAGATTCACATGAGGTAGTGTAGTGTCACTGAGTTCAGTCTACAGTAGAAGGAGTTGGATTACTTGCACACCAAACATAATCATGTTGACTGTGAGACCTCAGCGTGTATTTCCCATTGCATACTGGAGTGCTGCTTCAGAAGGCATGCATCTAGCCAGACTGGGTAGCCCTTTATTCATGTTCTCATTTGCATCTTTGGGTACCAGAGACGGGAGAATCCTTTTAAGCAGTGCAATCTTGCTAGCCTTCTCTAGCAAAGAGTAGAGGTGGGCTGAAGTCAAGATCGACACAGCAATGTTGTGTTCCCTTGTGGTTTGCTGTCAGCAAGCTGTTATCCATACGTGCAAAAGGTTGTTTGAAGTGGGCTTGCATGTGTTTCCATAGCAGCAGTCATCTTAGAGATTTCACTCGTTTTTTGGACTTTTTTTTTTCCTTTGCTTCTCTGTTTCCCGCTGATGCAGGATTAAATAAACAGCATATTTAGGTCAAGGAAAGAGATGTTTGCTAATATAGATGCTAGGCTAAGCATTCTGGGAGAGCGATTTCTTGCAGCAGATGAACATTCTTTGTGCCTCCCAGCAGCATCTGCAGCAGTGTGGCTGTCTGGCACTGTCTTTTTCATTTTGGGCAGGTTCTGAGATTCAGAACAATCCCAAGCAAATCACAGGAGCCGGCAGTTTTCCAGTAGAGCCACATGTAAATCTCCTGCTTATTTGTTCTTTGGTATTAAGAGTGAAGCAATCAGCTAGAAAAACGATACTTTAAAGGTTTGGTGCATCCGAGGTGTGTCATCTTGTGTTTGCACCACCCCTCCTGTTTTACACTCGGAGTCTGGATTTTTTGTCAGGCTGTTGAGCAGGAGCGGATTCTAGTACGGCAGCTCAGAGCTTCCCTTCTGTTCCGGTACCGGTGACTGCTTGTCATGAAGATGGTACAGTGGGAGCCTGTTTCGGAAGAGCCAAGGAAGAGGATGTGGAAATGGAGTAGAGATTGCTAAGAAACTGAACATCCACACCTTGGGGATGGGTTGCACTACTAGTGTGATTCTGTTTAAAGGCATCCGCACCGTTTTTGAAAGAAACTGTGCTTATATGTGCAAACAGCAAGGAGAGAATAATGCCCTTGAATATACAGCATACAATTGGACAAAAGAAGATTCAGAACTATTGATCTCCTCCTGGCTGGTAAATGCTATCTTGCTTAATTAACAAGTAGTTTAATGGTGTTAGAATAAACTAGTCTTTACTTGTAAAGCAAATATATTTATTTAAGTGTACTTATATGTATGTAGTCTGTGTGTATAAATGGGTAATTAGTGGCCTTAAGTTTAAATTATGAAGTGAGTGTTTGTATGTGTGAGAATGCCATGTAGTCATCAAAGCTAAATACATACAGAGAAAGGAATAAGATATTTTATTAAAGAATAGTTTTCTAATGTAGCTTTATCAGCTTACATGTTCTTGGTATAGTCCTAGAAATAATATGTGGTTAAGTGTATATTTAGGGCATTATATATGTGAACCCTCTCCCAGTGATAGTGAATTATTTAGCCCCTTTACATTCCAGTCTTCTAGTTGGCCAGGTTTTTCTTACTAATGGCTTATGGCCAGTCCTTGATGGGGGGGGTGGGGGTGGTGGAGAAATTTAAAGGGAGCATGAAAGAAAACTATGATGGGTATGAGACAAATATTTATAGTTTTATTTTTTAAAAAAATCCAGCTACTTAACATGTTTTGGGGTGAAGGGTCTTGAGAGCGAGAGGAAGTGCAGTTTGACATGACACTTCCGTGTTCTGTCCCTTTATCAGGCATGAAGAGGTGTCAAGTCACAGATGGGTGTGCCTCTTGTGGCCTTCCCACCAGCACCAGGTTTGTGAGGAGCCACATATGGGTCTCTTCCTCTCTCAGGATGCCTTGCCATTTTTCCTTCTGTTCTTCTCACAGCTTTTGTCAAAATGAGTGGGGACAAATATATCTCAGAGTTTCTGTGTGTGTCTTGCCAGCAGCTGCTTGGTACAGCGAAGCATGCAGAAACGCTGAGACCTTTCCCGGCTGGTGAGGCTACCATCTGAGACTGAGAAGGGGGTATTGGCATGTCATATGCCCTTGTGATCAGATTGGGTGGTCCCAGCCTGCGGGAACCCAGAGAGAGGATGCATTTTATGGAGGGTCTTATGTTAGCACTTGCAATATGTGGGAGGAAGAAAGGAGAGCATCACTCAAGGCATCAGATGCATTTTGCAAGTCAGTGTTATGTATGTTGGAATTTAAGTGGTGCTATATTAACTGTTAAATATTTTAAGCTCTGAGGTATTTTGGAATATGCTTTTGCGAATAACTGGTATCAGAGATTAGAAGGACTAGCTCCTTATAGCGCTCTGTTCCATTAGTGTATCCATAACCAGACAGCCTGGGACCTGCTTGGGCCAGTAATGGCAATGCCCCTCCCATGCGGCAAGCTTCTGCTCCCTCAGGCCAGACTGACTTGTCTTTGGTTAACCTGACTTTAAGGGATTCTGCTTGTTTTTCTTTTCTCTTTTATTGCCTGGGGGAAGAGTAACCTGCCAGGGGCTCTGTCAGAGCTCTGGGTCTGGGATTCTAGAACACTGCTGTCATGCATCCTGTTGGCTGCTCTTTGCCCACCACTCTTGCCTGCACCAGCAGGCCGTCTGTGCATGTGGCAGAGGTGCTGCTGGATGGAAAGATGCACCCTCTCACTCCATGCTTGTCTCTCTGTTGGTGTCCTTGACCTCTGGGACCTCTTCTGCACGCAGCAGAGTGGCCCTCTGAAAACGAGTCAGACCATGTCACTCCTCTGCTCTGGACCTTCTGCAGCTCAGGGTCAAATGCAGAATCTTTACAGCGGCCTCCAGCCCCGTCTCCAGCACTGCCTAGCACTTCCTCCTTCTCTTCACCTGTGTGTCTATTTCTCTGCTGCTCATTCCTCACCTCGTTCTGGGCACCCAGGCTGCCTTGCTGTTTCTACTTCCCAGGACATCTCCACCAGGGATTGCACCATTCATTGCCTGGCCTTTGCTCAGACCCCCTTCTCAGTGAGGCTCCTATGACCCCCTGCTTAACCCTAAAATGCCCCGGCACACCTTTCCCCAGATCCTGTATAGTTTCTTCTTCACCTGACGTATTCTTTGTCCAGAATAACAGCATAAGCGTAGTAATAGTAATTAGTAGTATGTGTTACTAGAAGTACACTTATAGTACAACAAGAACAAGATTCATGGCCACGTGTGTGGTGGCTCACGCCTGTAATCCCAGTGCTTTGGGAGGCCAAGGCAGGAGGATTGCTTGAGGCCATGAGTTCGAGACCAGCCTGGACAACATAGCAAGACCTTGTTTCTACCAACAACAACAACAACAAAATAATTACCCAGACATATGTTGACACACACCTGTAGTCCCAGCTACTCAGGAGGCTGAAGCGGGAGGGTCACTTGAGCCTAGGAGTTCAAGTTTACAGTGAGCTGTGAGTGCACCACTGCACTCCAGCCTGGGAAACAAAGCAAGATCCTATTGCTTAAAAAAAAAAGAATCAGATTCATGATGCCTGGGATTTTTGTGCGCTTTATTCACTGCTCTTCTCCTAACAGCTAGAACAGTGCCTGGCTCTATAGTAAATGCTCAATCAATGAGGGAATACTGATGAAATGGCTTTACGGTCCTGAACTTGAACTTGGAGAAACTACTGAGAAGATTAGTTAAAATCATTTATTCTAAAGCCAAAATGTGTGTTTTTTTAAATTTTTAGTTTCTCCAAACAGTAACTGGCTCTCTGTTAATGATCTCTCTGAGCCTGCTGACCATTCCACTCCCTAGAGGTGTGCTTCTAACCCTTCTGTCATGGTTACCAAGAACACACACCAAGAAGTTGTGTGGTTCATGGCTGAATGTTCGCTGGGCTTGCAGTGGTAATGACTGACAATTGGATATTGTCCAGACTACCTCTATTGATGACGCATTTCTTAAGGGAGCCCTGCCCATTGGTACTTCCTTGGGTCACCCCCATGCAAAGATAGGCTGACTTTATCTTCATATGTGGGTTTGCACCAGGGTTCTCAGCTTGGGTAGGATGTCTGTCCTACCTCCAGCTCAGGTGGTGACTCCAGCCTGTGATTCTGCCTTAACTGTCATCAGGTAAGAGCTGTATTTCACCTGCCCTCAGAAAGCAAAATCCCTACTTCAGCTACTCAGTGTGCACCAAGCCTTTGTGGAGGGAATGTAACATTCATGAAGGATGGCCTAAAGGGCTCGAGGCCACCCATTCTTCTGAAGACCCTAGATGTCCCAAATATCTATCCATCTGTCAGAGAACCACATGCCTGGTCTGCCTAGTTCGTCCTCAGTGGAATTTCTGTTTCTGATCTAAGCTTTGTGATTTTTTCTTGCCCTATACTGAAGCACGTCGTAAGAAACATACTTAAGAAAGTGGAATCTACTATAAGGATGTTATTGAGGGCATTGCTTACTTGCTATTGGAATGGCAAGAGGCACTGTAGTATGGTGGTTAAGAGTGCTGATTCTGGGCTGGGCGCTGTGGCTCACACCTGTAGTCCCAGCACTTTGGGAGGCTAAGGCAGGTGGACAGCCAGGAGTTCGAGACCAGCCTGAGCAACATGGTGAAACCCCGTCTGTACAAAAAATACAAAGATTAGCTGGGCGTGGTGGTGCATGCCAAGTAGCCCCAGCTACTTGGGATGCTGAGGCTGGAGGATCACTTGAGTCCTGGAGGTTGAGGCCACAGTGAGCTGTGATTGCACCACTGCACTCAAGCTCTGTTGACAGAAGGAGACCGTGTCTCAGACAAACAAACAAACAAAAAAAGAATGCTGATACTGGAGACAGCCTTTGGGGTTTGAATCCTCTTAAATTCACAACTTAATAGTTGTGTGACTTTGGGCAATTTACTTAACCACTCTGTTCCTCAGTTTCCTTATCTGCTATTTGTAGATAATAATGGTACTTGCCTCATAGGGCTATTAAATGAGTGAGTATGTCTAAAGTTCCTAGGTGATTGTCTTGCACATAAGTGTTAATTGTTAGCTGTTATAATCATTGTCATTTCTGTTTTTTGGTGTTCCTTTTATGAGGAGCCCTGGAATAAATTTCTTCTCTTCATAATATGAATGGTTGTGCTTTTCATGAGGAACTACTTTGTTTTCATTTTATATACAGTCTGGTTCATGTAACTGATCCCAGCCAAGTCATCAGTTAACTGTTAAAGCTTATTTCCAAACATATGACCAAATTCTAGCAGGTTCTAGGCTTTTTCAAAATGACTTCTATATTGCCCTTCAACTTTGCTTATTTTTTTATATTACCTGCCATTTTATCAGTCTGCTTTTTATCATCTGCTTATTAAAATACTTTTAAATTTTATTATGTATATATGTAAATCACTTTAAATCCTTTTGGAATAAGTTACAATATAAATTAAAAGGTAAGGCCGGGCATGGTGGCACATGCCTGTAGTCCCAGCACCTTGGGAGGCCGAAGTGGGTGGATCACTTGAGGTCAGGAGTTCAAGACCAGCTTGACCAACATGGTGAAACCTTGTCTCTACTAAAAATACAAAAGTTAGCCGGGCATGGTGGCACTGCCTGTAATCCCAGCTACTCAGGAGGCTGAGGCAGGAGTGTCACTTGAACCTGGGAGGTGTAGGTTGCAGTAAGCCGAGATTGCGCCATTGCACTCCGGCCTGGGCGACTGAGTGAGACCCTGACTCAAAAAGGTAAAAAGGGTAACAGAGAAGCATATAGTGAAGAAAAAGCCTTTTTACCATCACTAAGGATGGCTCTGAAGTAACAAACAGATGTCTTGAGTGCAGGATTTAGCTTTGTAAGGCTAGGGCTGTTCAGGCTCCTACTGGAATTTATATTTAAACAGTGAATCAGCCGTATGGTGGGCGCTACATTAGGAGATGTACTTCTCTGGCAGTTGTGGACAGGCTGAATTTCAAGTATAGACACCTACATTTTGACTAGTAATTCTACCACAGTTGAGGGACAAGACTGATTTGGAAAGATTTTATTCCTGAGTGTAGATTTTTCCTAAAGTATTTCCCCTTTTCTGATTAATTGACTGTGTTCAACTCATTTAGGAAGCAGTCTTGATTGCTTATGTGTGCTGAGTGTACAAAAATGATGGGGACGCTGACACATGGGACATGCAGGTACTGTCTGAGGACAGGAAAGGATAGCTCAGCCTAGAATCTCCAGTGGAGGTTCAGAAGGAAGCTTGGGCTGAAACAAAACACATTGTCACTCAATTTTTCCTTGTCTAGGCAAGTTTGTGATGGGGCTAGCCTTATTGGCTAGGATTGACCTATTTTACTCATAGCTACCAATATCATATTCCACATCAAGTAGCTGTGGAAGAATTGAAGAGCTGTTGGGTTATTCTCAACATGTTCTGTTTTTGCCAATTATAACTGAAGTGGAAGAACTTGCTCAGTTAGAACTTTAACAGCAGCTAGGACCCTGTCAGCTGCTTAATGAAGAGCAGTAATACAGGCAAAGTGCTTGTCACAAGAGGAGAAAATAAACTTGTCTTCAGTTTCTTTTGTGACATGTTGGGATAATGCAGCTGTAATTTTACCCATTGTAAATTAATATTTCTCTCTTTTTTTTTTTACCTTATGGCCTTAAAACCTTAAAGTTTTTCATGTCTCTGTCATTACAAGATTTCCTAACTGTCTTCAACATGTCTTCAGACTTTAGTACTATATAAACTTTTATCAGACCACTTTAATCTCCCCAAACAGTCCCGAAGGACTAAACAGTCTTTTCTAATGAGAAAAACCTACTGGCTATGAACAAAATCCTTTAATTGATCATGTACTTATTTAACAGTCATTTGTTGAATGTGTGCACTGTGCAAAGACAGCAGAGTTGAAGATGATATGCTTTCTGGCCCCTGAAAGCCCCCATCCTGCTTGTGTGTCTGTGGGTTTGGGGGTGGGGACAGGTGGGATCTCGGGGGCTGGCTGAGAGGTAAGTGAATAATCAGTGACAAGGTATGTGAAAATGGAATAATAATACCTGTTAGCTGGAGGCAGGCAGGGAAAGTAGAGGCTAGATCTTGATTATCTTAGGTGTTCTCATGGCTTTTTCTTGTACATTTATATCGGTTTTATCTGCCTCGAGGTGTCATGAAGGCCTGGAGCCTGCTTGGCTGCCTTCTAGTGCCAGAATACTCTTTGGGTCCAAGTCTGGTCACAGCACCATGGTTTGGGTAGGCTGTTTTCCATTTTAGTTCTAATATTTTTCCTAATGATGCCCGGTGGATTTTGTTGTCTGTTTTGATCACAACAGTAAACTAGGCTGATGTTTTCAAGGAACAGTCTGCTCTGATTCCTTGATCCATTTCCTGTGTCATAACTAAGATTGCCCTGCTCTATTGTGGCTGCTTTTCGTGAGTGCAGCCAATGTGTGTGAGCACGAGAGAGGGCCAGACCTTTCCCCAGAGCTTTGTTAAAATATACTATCTTATTTATCAGTGGGATTCCTTTGCTTTAATATTTATTAAACTATAAACTAGTAATGCACACTTATTGTAGAAACTAAGCATGCCAGTGTCCAGGAACACAGAGACAACGGCTGTTTTAAACATTTTGAGACACAACCTTTCCAGATATCGTTCACAAATACCACTATTCATAAAAATATATGTAACAAGTTGCAATGGACTGAATTGTGTCCCCTACCTCCCTAATTCATATGTTGAAGCTCTAACCCCTAATGGGACTGTGTTTGGCAATAGGGTCTTTAGGAGGTAATTAAGGTTACATGAAGTCATAAAGGCGGGGCCCTAATCTTATAGTACTGTGGCCTTAAAGAGGAAATGATCCTCCTGGGACCCCCCCAACTCAAGTGAGGACACTGGAAGAAGCCAAGATAGCCTTCACCAGGCCCTGACCATACTGGCACCCTGATCTCAGACTTCCAGTCTTAGAATGGTGAGAAAATACATTTCTGTTGCTTAGCCACCCAGTCTATAGTATTTTGTTGTAGCAGCTTTAGATGACTAAGATACAAGTAGAGTATAAGAAGAATGTTGTTATGTTATATAGTCTTGTATCTTGCTTTCAAGAGACTCCACATGGGCCGGGCGCGGTGGCTCATGCCTGTAATCCCAGCACTTTGGGAGGTCAAGGCGAGCAGATCACCTGAGGTCAGGAGATTGAGACCAGCCTGGCCAACATGGTAAAACCCCGTCTCTACTAAAAATACAAAAATTAGCTGGGTGTGGTGGCAGGCACCTATAATCCCAGCTACTCGGGGGGCTGAGGCAGGAGAATTGCTTGAACCCCGGGAGGCGGAGGTTGCAGTGAGCTGAGATCACACCATTGCACTTCGGCCTGGGGGACAAGAATGAGACTTTGTCTCAAAAAAAAAAAAAAAAAAAAAATATATATATATATATATAGAGAGAGAGAGAGAGAGAGAGGCTGCACAATATATCATAAACATCTGTTCATGTCAATGAATGGACATTTATGTCTCATTCTTAATGGTGTCATTTCATTTTACAGATGTAACATTTTATTTAACCTATACCTTCTCTTCCATTTTCCTTTCCAATTATAAATGTTGTGATAAATATCTATGCATATATACTTTAAACATTTATACAATTGTTTTCTTAGCAGATTTCCAGATCTGGAGTAGCTAGCTCAAAATATATTTACTTGTTAAAGGATTTTGGTATGTATAGCCAGACTGCCCTCCAGAAAGATTATTTGGAGATTTTTAAAAATTCAAGATAAGAAAGTTTGTGTTCACCTCTTCTGACTTCAAGCAGTTTGTTTTCATCATTGCTATTTATGAAGTTGATGATGGGGTCACCTGTTGAACAGAATACAGTGACTTAGATTGCTGTATACTTAGGCAAGTAACACAGTCATATCAGGGTTCAAATTAGCACTAATTTTGCCTCTACTTCTGGAAGCATGATCATGAGCATTCTTAAACATCCCAGGAGAGTTCTGAAATGTTCCATTGTGGGGGCTGGAATGTGTTCTGAGAGGTCTTCACCCTTTTAGAGTTGATATAGCTATTTCATGGATATTCAGAAGTAAAGAGCAGCAGCAGAAATACTGAGTAGAAACAGATGAATAAAGCTGCTACTGCTTTGCTGAAGTTGATTTCTATTTCTCCCATGGCCTTAGTGAGAAGCAGTGACCTTTTTGCTTTTTATTTTTAAATTTTTAAATTAAATTAAATTTTTATTTTTATTTTTTTTGAGATGGAGTCTTCTTCCGTCACCAGGCTTGAGTGCAGTGGCGCAATCTTAGCTCACTGCAACTTCCCCCTCCTGGGTTCAAGCAATTCTTGTGCCTCAGCCTCCTGAGTAGCTGGGATTACAGGCACGTGCCACCACACCCAGCTAATTTTTGTATTTTTAGTAGAGACAGGGTTTCACCATGTTGGCCAGGATGGTCTTGATCTCCTGACCTCGTGATCCACCCGCCTCTGCCTCTCAAAGTGCTGGGATTACAGGCGTGAACCACTGCACCCGGCCTAAATTTTATTTTTTTGAGACAGGGTCTGGCTCTGTCACCCAGGCTGGAGTACAGTGGCGCAGTCTTGGCTCACTAAAGCCTCTGCCTCCTGGGCTCAAACCATCCTGCCACCTAAGCCTCCTGAGTAATTGGGACTACAGACAAGCACCACCATGCCTAGCTAACTTTTTGTATTTCTTATAGAGATGGGTTTTCACCTTGTTGTCAGGTTGGTCTCGAACTCCTGAACTCAAGTGATTCACCCACCTTGGCCTCCCAAAGTGCTGGGATTACAGGTGTGAGCCACCACACCCCACCATGCTTTTTGCTTTTTAAAAGTAACATTTGTTGTCTTTTATATTTAGAATACATAAGTACTGTAGAAAATTTAGAGACCACAAAGAAGAATAAGAGGAAAACAAAAATCACCCATAACTCACAGCCCAGAAACCAAAACTGCTTGATTTGTGGTATGTGTTTTCTGATATTTTTCTCTGCTTATGCAAATATTTAAAAAGGGATACTTGTCCATAAAAATTTCTGATGCATTTTTCACTTACCATATTTTATTATGAGCATTTTCTTATGCCCATAAAGTTCTGCTAAAACATGATTTAACATATGTATAGTATTCCATTGTAATATATGTACTGGAATTTATTTAAATACTTCTCTGTTGTTCAGTATTTAGGTTGTTATAAATCGAGATTACAGAAGACATCTTTACCCAAAAATCTGTGTGGATCTATAATTATTTTTGTAGGCTAGATTTATAAAAGTGAACTTGCGAAGGCAAGAATGAATTTTTTAAAGGCCTATTAAGGCATATTGTTTTATTGTGTGATGACTGATCCAAGTTACACTCCTAGCAGCAGGGACTATTAGTGCTTTTTTTATATATGATCCTGGCTAGCATCATTTTTGCCAGTTTGAGAAACAAAAGATACACCTTTCAAACTCTAAATCCTTCATTATATTCATCACGTGTTTCTCTGTTTTGTCATTTGCCTTTTGATTTTGTTTAATTTCTTTATGGTACTTATTTTACTAACTGAGGTTTGAATGTAAATGGTATACATAACCATCTTTTCCTCTGTGGTTTCTTCCATTACCTTTATGCTTAGAAATTCTTACCTATCTGAGATCAGATATTCACCAGTATTTTCTTTTGGAATTTGTTTGTTTATTTACTATTTGTCTTTTCCCCTCAGGGTTAGCAGACTAAGTCTATGGGGCAAATCTGTCCTGCTGTCTGTTTTTGTAAATAAAGTTTTATTGCCACATAGCCACACTTGTTTTTTTTATATTGTCCAGGCCTGCTTTAATGGTGCTAGAGTTGAGTCATTAGGACAGACACTTATTTAAGTCAGCTGATAAAGTCACCTGATAAATATTATCAGCTGACCTAAAATATTTACTAGCTGGCCCTTTGCAAAAAGTTTGCTGTGCCCTGCTTTAGTAGATTTAGAATTTATTTGGATATATAGTTTAGTTGATATCCTAATTCAATTTCCTACTCAACCTCAATACCCATTTTTCCCAGTCCCATGTTGAATAATCCATTCCTTACTCAGTGGTTTGTGATACTGCCTTTATTATATTTTATGTTCTTTTATATACTAAGCTTTGCAACAATTGGAAGAAAACCCTAAAGCCTTTTCCTTTTTCCCCTACTCCCCATTTTTTTCTTTAGTGTTCTCTGTGCACTGCAAAAGCAAGGTTCTTATCCAGCTGTCGGTTTAATTGCAATTCAGGAAAAATGAAAACAAGAAATTTGGGGAGAGACATAAATTCTATAATTTAAAGATAGAATAAACAGACTGTACTGCGTAAGTTGCTGAATTAAGTGATCTTATGAGACATATTGGTTAAGATTCAGGAGCTAAGGGTTAAGGTTTAAGTGAACAGTTAATTATATTTGTAGGTTTGTTTCCTCAGTAAATAGCCTGTTCATAAAATAGATCAAGCTTGTCTTTATATGGACTCTCTGGGGCATTTTGATGAAAGAAAAATTCCAACGTGGCAGCTGCATCCTCAAGTAACCTTGATTTGAATCTACTCTTTTTTTTTTTTTTGGTATATCCGGTCTTTGCTAACAAAAGAAGTCCCAGCAAAATATAAGCAAAGGTGCTAGCAGAGTTTCCAAACAAAGTCTATTCATGTCTGCAGGAAATATATCTGTACATTTATAGATGAAGAGTACATTCTGGTTTTCCTTTTATACATTATACAAATTCTAAGGATAATTAATTTCCCTCCTTAACTAGATTTTATAGTGTATACGAAGGTTTGGATATGAATATGTGTGTGTGAAGTACATGTGACTGTGTGTGTGTGTGTGTGTGTGTGTGTGTGTGTCTCTATAGTTTTTTGGTCAATGCAGTACTAGAATATTGAATAAAGGTGTACTTTACTATTTTTCAAATGTCAATGAACAATGAATGACCTCATCCTAGGATACGTTTCAATCAGCATTTGTTTCTCTGCCAAGGAAAAACACATATCCTAGGAGACTCAAAGTAGAAATGACTGGTGAACAGAAGCAGAGGGACCACTTGGAGCCAATTGCCGATGATAGGTGTTTTCTCTGCTTCTTGAGTAGGTTCTGCCTTTGTAGAGTCTGTGTAGTGAGAGTGTTTATGGGATTCTCAGATGCAGTCCTATATGCTAAATAGTTTTATGGATGTTTGGTATTTCCTGTATGTTTTCTAGGCTTAAGAAACAGGTAACAACATTATCAAAGACTCAGTCTTGTAACTTATTATTTCCTGTGCTTTCTTTATTGTTGAAGAACAACTGGAAGAGAATCCTGAGGTCTTTTCCTTGTTCTCCCCAAACCTCCCATATTTTCTTCAGTTCTCAGACATCCATTGGATGCTTGCCAATTACAGGGTGGTATGATATGAAAGAGTCATAATCTCTGCTCTCAGAGGGCCCATAAGGCTGCCACGTGGGATATGGGCCATGATGGGGGTAAGCACAGGTACCACAAGCACCTATGCAGGGGTCCTTGTAGGAGGATTTAACCAGGTGAAGGAGAAGGAGAGGGACATTTCTGCAGAGGGAGCAAAGTCCCAAGGAGGGAGAGCTGAGGGCTCCTTGGAGCTGCTAGTAATTCCACAGTGCTGGAGGGTCTTATCAGGCTGTAGGACAATGGTGGGAGTAGAAGGGTGACCAGTGAGGCTGGAGAGGTAAGCAGGGGACATATCATGGTGGGTCTTGTTGGAACTTTATTCCTGTATTAGAGGGAAGCCATTTAGTGAAGGTTTTAAAGAAACACGTTCATGTTTTTAATGAATCTCATACTGTACTTATCCTGCAGGGTGGATAACGGCTTAGAGAAAGGAGAGGTCTCAAGATAGGAACACTAGTGAGGAGGTCATTGGAAGGTCACAGGTGATGGTGGCCTGAAGCAGGTGGTGGAGGAGATAGAAGATTTAAGAGAGTGTTAAATGAGAGATTTGGCAGTTCAATAAGAGAGGAAGGAGTCAAGAGTGTTCGTATTTGTGCCCTGGGCACCTCCAGGGTGCCACCTGCTGAGGTGGGAGCACTGAAGGAATGGATCAGGAAGAACTGGGAAAGGAGGATTTCAGTTCCAGACATCTTGAGTTTGAGGTTTAGCACATCACAACATGTAAACCAGTGGGATGCGACTAGTAGGACCACAGCTAGAGTGTGGATCCTAGCACGGACAGATGTCTGGTAATGAAGGATGGAAGGGGATGAGATCTCCTGGTGAGCGTATTCAGAAGGCAAAGAGCCAAGGGCCCTGGAAGGGACAGGAGAAGGAGCTGGGAAAGGAGCCTGGAGCTGAGTGCTCAGGGATGGGGAGAGCCTGCTGTGCATCTGGAAACAGAATCTTAGCTAAAGAAATAAATGCCAATGGCTTGAAGACCTCTGTCTGAGTGTGTTTGTTTAAGCCTCTTGCCTCTAGTTCACCAACACCGTCATCTTTACTGTCCGCAGGAACATTTAACAAAATATGTTATGTGCACACCATCCTTTTAGGCACAACAGAATTTCAAGGTATCCCCTTGGCCTGGAAGGGGCTTGTGTAGTAGACTGGGGAAAGAATTGATCATTGAGTAAAACCATTCTCTTCTTCTTTCCCCTCCCCTCCCCTCCCTCCCATCAGAAGAGCAGACTTCTATTGTTAACTAATTATCATGCCGTATTCCAGCTCTTTCTGTCTATTTACTTGTTCCATCCTTATGACAACCCCCTGATGTAGAAACTGTGGTTACCTTTATTTTATAGATGAGGAAGCCAAGGAACAAAGAAAAGGGTAAATACTGTTTAAAATCACACAGCAAGTGAGTAGGACGCGCCAGGATTCAAACCTGTCACTTAGTTCCAGAGCCCTGTGTGCTCTTTCCCTCCATACACAGAGTCCTGCGTGTCAGCTGAGCTTAGCAGAAAGGTGAAGTCAGGACAGTGCGTGGAAAAGTTCTCAGAAATGAGCAAACCCCACGACAGCGGAAGAGTGAGAAAAAGATGAGACAAAGTTGAATGGGGAGCCTGGTCTAGCTTGGGAAGCAAAAGGTAACATTAGTAGAAAAAAGTTGCTGAATTCCATGAGCAACCAAAGGCTGTGTGAACCCACTGACCAGGGACCGTGGAGAAGGATAGAAGAGAAGGTGACACCTGAGCTGGGTTTGAAGGATGAACACAGATGCCTAGGAGGTTAGAATGTGGATGTGGGTGGGGAGGACGTTGCCCCTGAAGGGAGTAGTGTGTTCTGTGATGCTCAAGGAAGCCTGAGAAGCTCAGCCTTTGGAATGCTCTGGCCATTTGTGCAGAGCTGCACACGTGGGCTGAGAAATTTGTGTTCAAGCCTGAAGGTTTGCAGGGCCCCTGAGGGGTGGTATTAGATCCTCCTCTCACATCAGAGTGGGATCAGAATCAGAAAGGGAGACACAGGGAGAGCAGAAGTGAAAGCTCTGAGCCCCCACACAAACCCTGCGACCAAGGGGATGAAGGGAAAGGGTCAAACTAGAAGAATTTTTATAGATTTACTTTTTACTAGAATTTACTTGACTGATGCACAATGGAAGTGAATGAGGGAGCAAGGGTAACAGTGCCCCGTGCCCCATCTTCTGACTCCGTGGTAGTGGTGCCCTCGATCAGATGCAAGCGCAGAGGAAGGACGGATGTAAGCGTAGGTGGGGAATGGGGTGGAGAGATCGGGAGCTCATTCTTGGTCTTGCTAAGTTTGAGTGCTTGAGGAACTTTCAGGTCAAGGACAGATCCAGCTTTCATAGGGCGCTAACATTCTTGCCAGTTGGAAGTCCCTCTTTAAGAAAACGAATAGAAAATTACAAATACCAAGTGAGGTACGAGACCGTAGGGGGAGCCCCTGCAAGGGAGCATGCGGACGCTTGAGCTTCGATAACTTCCCAGCCTGCTCCTGCCTCATGGCCGATATCTCAGGCTGTCCTGTCCTCTCTCATGTCTCCATGCTGTGTCTTCCTTGGTGTCAGAAAGGCCCCAAGTCCTCCTCTCTCAGCCATAGGCTTATCATCTTGTTTTGACTGTGAGAGCTAATTAAGTTAATCCAAGAGTTACCTTAGTGTGATATCTGGAAAGACCCATACACCTAAGGCGTGCCTTCTGATTTTCTCACAGAAAAAGTTACCCTGCTACCTCTTCTAACACACAAGAGAAACTGAATGAAAAAGCCACAAAGGGCTTGTATGGGATGAGGGCCCCAGTCTGTGATCACTACCCACGGCAGAAAGAGGATGAAAAGATACTCTCTACATTTAGATTGTCAACAGGACTTGGTAGCTGTGTATGTAATGGGCATAGCACTTCCAACTTTTCCTGTTATTAGGGAGTTCTGGGGAACTACTTTACCTAAAGTCCCTCACTGAGAACAAAATTTTGAAACCAAATTTAAGTGGTTTCTGAATAGAGATTACAAGTGGTTTCATACCAGCAAGTAAATGTAAGGCAGTATGTTTAAATAATTATCCCTTTACTACTTGCGAAGTGAGTTCTGTAGATGGGAGTGGAGAAGAGAACCTTAGAATCATTGTTTAGTCTGCATCTTTCACAGCTCAGGCTGAAGGCCTTTCCTTGCTGAGAGGTAAGTGCTGACGCCGCCGGGGTAAGGGTATATTTGGGGAAATGCACAGAAGCCCCTTCTTGTCCTTTTTTGTCCTCTCTTCTGCTGTTGCGCCTTGGCCTCTGGAACCCCAAACTGCAGAGCCTCGCCCTCCCACCCTAGGTGCTCCTGAGCTCCACTGCCACTCGTCTGTTTTCACTGCCAGAACTTAACAGTTTCTGCATGTGAATGACCTCAGCTAGATGTTACGTTCTTATCTGATTTTAAAAAATCACACTATGGTAAAAATAGCTAATAGACTTATATCTCCTAAAGGGTATTTGCATTTTGGAGGGGAGTTTGTTAACTGAGGGTGGCACTGGAGGTGAATATGGAAGGTTTGGGGGCATTTTGTCGTTCATTTCCAAGCTGCGGAACAAATGGAGTCTGTATGCCAGCCCATCTCTGTGCATGAGTTTCAATTTTTATTTCGAGTGAGGAGAATGATTTTACCTCATTTTTCTTCTTTCTTTTTTCAAGTATGTGACAGTTTTCTTGAGCAAATTTCAAATGTTTAACTGTGGAGGGCATGAGATTTTTAATGGTGTCCTACCGTGCTGTATCTTGCCACCTGCAAGCCACCCTCTACTAAGCTCCTCTGCCAAGCAAGCCCTCAGGAGGAGAAGTTTGGGAATCTAGCACCTTGCTTTGAAAGGAGCTGAAAACATCAGCAGATTGCATTGCTGGTCCTAACATCCTGGGGCCTTGTGAAGAGAGGACAGGAAGATACTGCTTTCTCATTCAGATGCATGACCTGCTGGGGTTCTGCATTCTGTTCAGAACTGAGTGTTGCATCTTCAGAAGGACACATCAGGGCAGGAGAAGACTCAGAGAAGGGCTGTGAAAAGGATCATGGCATATTTATAATGAGAGTTGGTGATAGGAGCCCCTTCTGCATGTATTTTCTCCCAGATCCCAGAATCAGATCAGGTCATCTTGCTTTTACCAAGCTGATTTAGGGGGTCAGGTAGGTTGAATATTAAGGCAAGCAGAGCCCTAAACATTTTAGCTACTCCCCAAAAGTGTATATCGTCTTATTGTTGCTTTCTTCTTCTTCTTTTTTTCTTTTTTTAACCAGTTCTTTGCCAAATAACAAGCCAGGGAGTGGTCATGGTGCCTGGGAACTTTGGTGCGAGAGATTTGATACTGAATTTCCGTTTTCACTTTTCACCCTTAGCATTCAACCACCTTTTGGACTGGGCTGTTGTGTTACAGAAGGATACAGGCTTCTGTCCAAATCATACTCTTTGTGACCAGTTTTGTAAAACAAGTGGAAACTCTGATAGTTTGTGCAGATGCATGTTTATCTGAAAAATGCTGGACACCATCCAAAGGCAAAGTATGCAGGAATGGTCTTAATTTTAAAAACAACCTCTCTGTGCATCAGGAATTTAAACCCTTTTTCATTTTTATAATTTCGAATCACTCTCTTTCTGTTAAAAAAGAAACATTAAAAGAAAGAAACACTGAGGATAAGTTTTAGTACTGTTTTGTTGTCTGTCCTGCAACCCCAGACACGTAGGACTTGGCTCAAATCAGGCAATTGGAGAATTCAGGAGAAGGCCAGATGATCTGGAAACAAGCAAGGGAAATCATCATTCAAGAAATCCTTCTATTAGGAAATGAGATTTTAAAAGCCAATTTAAAACTATTTTTGCTTTTCTTGTTAAAAGAAGGGTTGTTTTGGTATCCTCTCATTAGTCATCTTCCAGAGAGAGACACAGAAAGAGAGTGTGTGTGTGTGTGTGTGCGCGCGCATGCGTGCGCACATCTGTTCATAAGCTGCTCCTATGACCTGTGTTCCAGGTCACACACTCACCCTCTGAACATGTGAACAAGAAGATTAATTAATTGGAAAGACTATTCAAGGAACTCAGGGAATCGCCACACTGGGCTTTTATTCCCCACATCTGCAGTGTCTTAGCCTCCATTGCCAGTGACTCTCTGAAGTTTGGGTTAGGTCTTTTTATCACAAGAGTCAAAGGGGGAGATGATACGAATCATTGACTTCCTGTCACCCTGTTATCTGTGGTTAGGTGATTCACGTAGCAAAAGTGTGATCCGAGCTTGCTTCCCTTTCTCCAACCCCAAGGACACTATGGTTGGCTTCCTCCACCACCCACTTATTGTGAGTTTGGGGTTGCAAACTAATTTTGACAGTAGCCCAAAGTGAAACACCATTAGGAAGATGAGCCTGCTTGCTCAGACCCACAGGGAAATCTGGAAGGCCTTGGATTGTCTGTGCCTTCGCCTCTCTCCATGACTATTTGGTAATCATTGGAGGGTGAGATGAGGGGTCCCGACGAGTCTGTGCCTAGACTTTAGCAGTTGGACGATTAGGGGTCGTACAGCCTAATCTCAGCCCCATTTGAGAGTGTTGCTCCTCTGTGCCTGGGTGGGTGATGGATTGGAAGAGGCCAGGTGGGTAGGGTAGGGGTGACCTGGACCATGCTTCCTGTACCACAGGACTTCCTCATTCATGGATTTCACCAAGTCTCTTGGTTTGGAAATTCTTAAAAGTGTTTTGGCAGCTTGGTGTGAGACTCTGCCCGGATGATTCAGATGGAAACCAAGGCCGTGAGTGCTGTAAGTGCATCCGAGGTTAAAAAGGATTGTCGAGTGCTCCACACATAATTGGTGCCAGGTGTTTCCCATTTGTCTCTATGCCTAGACAAATAATCAGTCTTAGTGGATACCCAGAGGGTGAGCACAGTTTGCATCTTGAGGGTAGGGTGGGTCCTACCTTCAGGGGCTTCCACTTCCTTTAGTGAATTGAGACATGTGCGCTGTGGGTGTCTGGGTGCCCGGACCTTGCTGCCCTGTCTGGCTTCTCTGATGATGCATGCCTGCCAGCTGCCATCACCCTTGCCCCAAGGATCCACTGTCTATCCCGGCCCCACCTCAGCTGTTCTCATCTGTGACTCATTCACAGAGGTCCACCAAGTACAGAGGAAAAGCTGAGGAGAATGGCAGGTGTCACATGCATGACACCCTCACCATCACCCTGGAGATGTTTCTGCGGTTTGCAGCAAATCTTGGAAGAGCAGAATGGCCTCAGCCCTAGTCTGAGAAAATCCTCAGGGCTTTTACAGAGATGATCCTGGGGACTTAGGAGAATCTGCTGTGTTGGTCAAGGGTGGGGCTGGGCCAGTGCCACACTTTGGCAGAACAGACCTCTCGTTAGCTACGGCGCTGGAAAGCAGCATGCTTCTCAGTTATTCTCCCCGAATCCCCACATGGAAATGTTTTCTATTGTATAACAAAGATGCACAAAGTCAGGGGGCGACTGGAGTATTCCTGACCAGCCAGGGCTGGAATTGCAAGCCAGCAATGCACAGAGACAGGAAAATAATTCCCACAAAGAACAGTGAAGGCTGCCCATGGCAATCCCTGGAAATAGTCTGATGTGGATGGAGTGAGGGAAGGAAGTGTTGAGAGACCAACAAAGGATATCAAAAGAGTGGGTGGTTTTGAAGACAAACCTCATTTCACATCGCTACTGGTCTGCTCCTTTCACATGTGGCAAATAGGAATCTAGTGGTCAGCCAGGAGACTTACTGTCATGCCCTTGAGAGAGGTCTTCTTTACAGATGTTTAGGCAAAGCAACTCTGAGGTGCGTGGCTCAGCAGGACTGAGCTGGTCAAATAAAAGGCTTTAGTTAGAAATTTGAGCTGAATTGGTAAGTTCTTTTTTACTCCAAGTTTTCGTATTGTTTGCCTCTGGGCGTGGGGTGGGCGAACCCTGCCTGAATAACCAGAGGAAAGTGAAGTGATCCACAGAGGGCCACAGCTGAGTGATTTACAGTGTTCGCTTTAGTTCCTGAGACGTGTGGGCCTGCAGGCAGCAGACACAGGTGCCCTGCGAAGCGGCGTGTTCTAGGGTAAGTGCCCTGTGAGTGTCTACTGCACACATTGACTACACATTCGAGAAGCCCTCTTTTCCCTCTTTTCCACTGTCCTCTTGTAGAAACCCTGGATAGTCAGCACATCTCCCAATACTCCTTTCCCATTCAGGTTGTGAGAGGGGAGCACATGTCTTCTTGTCTTCTTTCTGTTACGCCAGCTGAGGAATGAGTACCGACTGGACTTAGTATGCAAGGAGTGTCTTTGGATTTCAGAAGACCCGCATTTTTGGGGTAAAACTATGCTGTTTGCTTTACCATTGGCAGAGCAACTTACTTCCAATTTATTATAATATGAAATATTAACAATAAAACCAAGGAAGGTAAAGGATTAGATCAGGAGTGCCCAATCTTTTGGCTTCCCTGGGCCACACTGGAAGAAGAAGAATTGTCCTGGGCCACACATAAAATACACTAACACTAATGATAGCTGATGAGCTTTTAAAAAATTGCAAAACTCATAATGTTTTAAGAAAGTGAAAGTTTACGAATTTGTGTTGGGCTGCATTCAAAGCCATCCTGGGCCACATATGGCCCCGGGCTGTGGATTGGACAAGCTTGGATTAGATTATCCCCTCCAGGTCAGAAAATCTTTGATTTTGAAATCGATTATTGGAATATATGGGTAATGTAAGGACCTGTAAGGCACAGTCCATTTGGAATGTGAAATATACATTTGTGAAGAGTTAAATAGTTATGTAATATTAGTATTGATCTTAGCTCTAGATGGCTTACAAGGTATAACATAAGTCAGCTAGTGATGAATTGCTGTTAGTACTACTCGGGATCTGGAAAAAGATGTATGACCGCTGTCTTAGTTGTGTTCTGCTTTGTGCCGTGGACACTGTGAGTGAGAAGGATGGGTTGTGGTAATTACGAGCAGCACTTGTATTACTGAGGGCTCCATCCTTGGCCAGCATCCTCTTTTTAGGTGATGACATTCACTTTCATTGTTGTAGCCACCACCTGTCTGTGTGTGGTCATCTCTGTTTGCATCTGAAGGCCTATACCTCATCCCAGTGCGTATATGTCCATATGCCATCTGCTATTTAAAGCCCTTTGGTGGCTTTCCATTTAGCTCAGGTTGAAATACACAATCCTCAATATGCCTGCCATGGCTAACAAGGCCCAGTATGATCTGCACCGTGCTTACCCCACCGGGCTCATCGTGTGCTGTTCTCCCCGGACCACTGCACTGAATGGGCCACTGTTCAGCTCCTCAAAGAGGGCAAACTATTCTGCGCTTCAGGGCCTTTGCACATGCTATTTCCTCACCCCTCAATTTGCACTAACTCAGCCACTATTCAGAATTCACTCCTCCTTCTAGCCATGTTTAAAAGTATCTTCCGGCCGGGCGCAGTGGGTCATACCTGTAATCCCAGCACTTTGGGAGGCCTAGACGGGTGGATCACAAGGTCAGGAGATCGAGACCATCCTGGCTAACACGGTGAAACCCCGTCTCTACTGAAAATACAAAAAATTAGCCGGGCGTGGTGGCGGGTGCCTGTAGTCCCAGCTACTCGGGAGGCTGAGGCAGGAGAATGGTGTGAACTCGGGGGGCGGAGCTTGCAGTGAGCCGAGATCGCGCCACTGTAATCCAGCCTGGGGGACAGAGCGAGACTCTGTCTCAAAAAAAAAAAAAAAGTATCTTCCTCAAAGGAGGCTTATTTAACCTGAGACTAGTTAAGCATCTTCCACTTTTCTTTCATTGCACTTAACACAATTGTAAATAAACTAGTAATCGTGTTGCTAGTTGTTTACTGGTTGATTTCATTGTGGTCTCTGAGTATGCTTGTAGAAAGCCTGGTCAGCACATCTCCCAATACTCCTTCCTTCCAGCCTGCTTGCTGGTGTATATGATGACCCACTGTAATGTTATTACTTCACACGACACCCCAGCATTAGCTTTTCATGAGTGAAATAAATTAATAGGAACAGTCTGCAAACAAAGATTTCCTCGGGAACGGTGTTTTGTTTCTGTCATGGTGTGACTTGGAGTCTGTAATGACTGATGGGCCTGCACATATGTCTATCTAGCAGATACACTTCTAACAGCACAATTCACATCCTTTTGATTTTTTTCCCATGCGTACATTTCTTTAGAGCACCTGGGTTGTTTATGCAATTTCCTGTTTGTCAAAGGGTAATAACCATACCTCGCTAACTTAGAATTTTTCACTCGTTTACAATTTAAAGTGAACAGAAAAGTAAAACTTAAGTGTTTAATATTTTTGAGCTTCTAGAATATTTTAATATGTAATGATTATATATTTGACACAAAGAATTGGTTACCATATATATGTTCTTAATTTTTTTGTAGAAGTCATACAAAAGAATGTATGGAAAGAAAGGGGAAGCGGAATTACCACTTGATATACAGACAAAAAAGACATTTTACTAGGAGCACAATTAAGAGGAAGGAACAATGAATTAATTGATCTTGATCAAGGATATAATTATATATTAGATATATAATTACATAATATATACACTCATATCTGATTATATATGAGTAACACGATTATATGTAAATGTAGGATGAATACACTGAACTCTCTGGACACACATTCCTTTGTCACAGAAGAAGATTCAAATTTGAAAAGTAATTCTCCCGGTAGGATTGGTGCTGCATTTCTCAGCCTTAGCACTGTTGACATTTTGGGCTGGATAATTCTTTGTTGAGGGGGCCGGTTTCTGTATTATACCATGTTTGGCAGCATCCTTGGCCCTACCCAGTATATGGCAGTACAACCCCCCTTCTGCAAGTCATGACAGCCAAAAATGCTTCCAGATAGTGCCACATTCCCTGCCGGAGGGTAAAATCACCCCCAGTGGGGAGCCACTAGATTAGAATACCTGATGCTTCAGGTTACAAAGGAGAAGTGCTCAAAACAAGCCCAAGTGGGCAGAACAGCTTCCGTCCTAGGAGATGGTGGGCACCCCAGCTTCTGTTGGGACTCACGCCAACAGCCCTTCACCTGCAGTAGACTTTTCTAAAGTAGATAAAGTCTAGTCCATTGATTATTTTTTTTATTTTAAAGTTTTTTTATTTTAATATATTTCTTATTCTTTAAGGACCATCCCAAATCCAGCTTTGCAAGGAGCTCTTCCTTCAATCACACATTTACTCCTGTGAATTGGATTGCCCGCAATCTCACATTGCAACTTGATGATATTAAGGTTTATTGTTGATAGTAATGTCATAATATTTTTTTCTCTTTGAAGTACAACTTATTTACTTCCTTGAATTTTCAACATAAGCAAATTTCACATATTAGATAATTCTAACTACAGTGAGAGAAAACATTTAATAAACTTTAAAAACCAAAACATTTATTTATTATTTACAATAGAAACTTTACAAACTTTATTTATTTTTATTTTTTGAGATGGGGTCTCGCTCTGTCACCCATGCTGGAGTGCAGTGACGCAATCTCAGCTTACTGCAAGCTCCGCCTCCCGGGCTCACGCCATTCTCCTGCCTCAGCCTCCAGGGACTACAGGTGCCCACCACCACCTAGTGGAAGTATTCCTAGTGAAGACATGTTGTTTTCCATAGTTACTGCCTTCCTTCACTGATCACAAGCCCATCAGTCTTTCCTTTCTTTATCATGGTTTCTTATTTCTGATTGCTTCTCTCCAAGACAGCCACCTAAAATAATAGACACATAAATTAATACACATCTTCCTAGGAACAATTTTAAAAATTTCCTACCTCTCAAAGGCTGCTGTGAAGTAGATTTGAAGGTGAATGTTACTCTGCTTAAATTGTTTCTCATGTCACATAATGAGATAAAAACATATGGGTAGAGAATCTGAGAATTAGGAATTTGGAGTCTCATATGGGGTCTGTAATGATGAAGTTACCATATTACGCCCCTGTCATTTACCCAGGAATTGTGCCGGTAATTGAAGTATTAACTACCAGATACCCATATTTACTTTAGAGTAATTATTTTTATTACTGCATATGCTGTGGAAAAGAGGCTGTGTTTTACACTTCTCATTGAGGAGGCAGAGTCCAAACTCCTGACTAAGATTGCAGCTGTCTTCATTGTGATTCCACCTACCTTTCTTTTTCTCCTGCTTTGCCATGCTGGGGGTGCTGCTTCATCTAAAGTCTTGCTGTTTCCCAAACACACCATGCTCTTTCAGACTTCCACACCTTTCTGGATATGTACTTCCTTTTTGCTTGAACACCTTTTACTCTCTTCACTGCTTCAGAACATCTTGCTTATTCTTTAAGACTTTGCTTTTCAAGTTTGCTCCCTGAGCCAGCAGCATCAGGAGAGCTGTGGATTCTCAGCTGCTGTATTAGTCCATTCTCATGCTGCTAATAAAGACATACCTGAGACTGTAATTTATAAAGGAAAGAGTAAGTTTAATGGACTCACAGTTCCACATGGCTGGAGAAGCCTCACAATCATGGTGGAAGGTGAAGGAAGAGCAAAGGCACGTCTTATGTGGCGGCAGGCAAGTGGGGTGTGCTGGGGAACTCCCCTTTATTAAATCATCAGATCTCATGAGACTTACTCATGAGAACAGCAGGGGAAAGACCTGGCCCCATGATTCACTTACTTCCCACTGGATCTCTCCCATGACACGTGAGGATTATTACAATTTAAGGTGAGATTTGGGTTTAGACACAGAGCCAAACCATATCAGCTGCATTCTAGACCCACTGAGTAGACCTACCCAACTGCAGGGAAGCTGGGAGGGGAGGCTCATGGTAGCTCTGAGGAGGGCCTGGGGGAGATCAGAGTGCCCTTAAGGGGCTGACACTCCCACATAGACCATCTGGGTCTTCTGAGAGGATCAGAAGAGGGCCCAGTGGGCTGTTTTAACAAGCTCTCTAAATGATCCTGACATGGTAAGAGTTTGGGAACCACCACCTTTTAGACACCATTCAAATAGCACCCCATCTCCTGAAGCTTATCCTGATAACTCCTCAAACAGGTAGTCAGCCATCCCTCCTGTTGTGGCATTTTTTTTTTTTTTTTCACTGTATTGGTTAGGCAGGGTAGGCTAACTGCTGTAGCTTCACACTGTACAGGTTTATTTCTCATGTGTGACACGATCCCACCAGGTGTACATGCGGTGGTCTTCCATGTGATGATTAAGGAGCCTGGCTCCTTACCTCTGTGGCTCCCGTGTAGCCAGGGCCTCAGGCTCCTCCAGATTCCCTGCATCCAGTGGCCCCACAGGTGGGGAGAAAGCAGGGATCATCAAGCAGCATGTTCCTTGACTGTGCCTGGTCTCTGCGACCTTATTATTATTTTTTTTTTTTACTTTTTTCTTGGGCCAGAACCTAGTGACGTAGTTTCAGCCTAACTGCCAAGGAGATTGGAAAGTCGACTGCCTAGGAAGAAGAGACAGGATTGGGGATTGTCTAGTCCAACACTTTCCACTAAAAATATAATATTTTTGTATATGTATATATGTAATTTTACATTTTCTGCTAGCTATATTAAAAACCATAAAAAGAAACAGATAAAATCAGTTTTACTAATATATTTTATTTAACCCAGTATATTCAAATATTATTCAATAAGTAATCAATTAAAAAACTCTTAAGATATTTTACATTCTTTTTGTCACGCAGAGTCTTTGAAACCCAGCGTGTATAGCACATCCAGGTTCAACTAGGCAAATCTCGAGTAGCCCCGTGTGGCTAGTGACTACCATATTGGCCAGCACAGGTCTAGCTACTCCTGTCACACTTGTTATTGAAATTACTTGTTTGCGGCCAGGTGCGGTGGCTCGCGCCTGTAATCCCAGCACTTTGGGAGGCCGAGGCAGGAGCATCACGAGGTCAGGAGTTCGAGACCAGCCTGGCCAACATGGTGAAACCCCGTCTCTACTAAAAATACAAAAATCAGCCGGGCATGGTGGTGCATGCCTATAGTCTTAGCTACTGGGGAGGCTGAGGCAAAGAATCAACGTGAACCCAGGAGGCGGAGGTTGTGGTGAGCCGAAATCATGCCACTGCACTCCAGCCTGGGTAACAAAGCAAAACTCCATCTCCAAAAAAAAAGAAAAAATTGTTTGCATCCCTTTTAGTCCACTTTCAGACGTCATGCTCTTGAACTAGATTGTGTGTTCCTTATTTCCCAATCCTTGTGCAGCGCTCTGTGGTTAAGAAATGCTTGCTGAGTGATTAGCAGGGAAGGAATTTAATGCATGAATCCATCCATTAATGAATGGATTAATGAGTAAATACAGGAGAGCATTCCTTTTGGTTCTTTTGACTACTTTAGTGAGAGTCCTAAGGTGTTCTCTTTTGTGATAAGTGCTGGGTTGCATACAGTATGACAAAATTAGTATAGTAGAAGGATAAAGTGAGCCCATTAACTGGGGTGCTCATATGTATTGCTGAATTGCAGAGTTTGGGCTGAAAAGAACTTGACCATGGGATTGTCTGTCCTCATTTTTGTGGATGTGTGCCCTGAGATAAGTGGAAACATGGAGGTGGCACACCAGCCTTGGGGAGCAAATCCCCCAGCACTTGTGGTTGCCTTAAGTCTCTTACAATTAATCTAGAAGTCTCATGTTTTTCCCCAAATTAATGAAGAGCTATAAGCTGTAGTAGTATGTGCTGCAGTTATTTCAAAATGAGTTGTTGGGGAACGTGTTATTTAACATACTCTCAATTGTAAAATGCTGCCAAACAAAACTTGCTTAAGATTTTTTATTTTACCGTCTTTTCTTCAAGTCTTATACCAGGGAATAGACAAGCTCATGAAAGTTATATCGATACAGTGTCTGAGTAACAGATTCTGTTTAAAAGGAAAATAATAGTACATTAAGTCTGTAACACTGGATGGGGCATTATTTTCATTGCAGTGAATTGTGAAGAATGCATACAGAAGACGTGACTTCTGCATTTTTTTCCTCTTATGGTGGAGAGAAAGGAAAACCTTAGAAATGCCTTTACTCTTCTCTAAACAGATTGGTTCATTGCTTTTAGTTACCATCCTATGATGGTCAAACATTTGAACTTGAATTTCAAGAGCTTGTAACTGAGGCTGTGAGCAACTAAGGCATTTGTGACTGAATTGTAGGTAGCAGAACACTAGGGTTGGTTTTGTTCTGGGAAAGTATACTGCTAAGCAAGTGTTTCAATATGTGATCACACAATTACAAATATTTGAAAGATGTGTGAATATTGTACTGCTCTGTAGACCCTTTCTTATCGGTTTGAAATTGAAAGGCATTTTACTTGAGAGTGGAAGGAGGAGTGGGGGAAGAGGGGGAATGGTGATTCTAAGACTTTGTATAGCATGAAACCTATACAAAATTTTCTTTTTTCTAAAAAAGTCAGTTAAATAGAAAATGATCAGTCATTAATGAGTCAACGTCTACCATGGCATTTGGAATAAGGCTAAGGTGTGTGTTCTGTCCTGTGGAGGATGGTAAACTTTTGGCTTCAATCTCCACCCCACTCCACCTCTCACTTTCAGCCAAATACCCTCATATGTGTCATATCTGTGCAGAGATATTTCTGGGAACCCATTCGTGTTTCCTTGTCTTGGATCTGTGTTTAAACATTGTGGGTGTTCTTCCTGTATCTTAAGTTATATTAAGATCAGTGATTCCGAAACGTGGGTGGGGAAAAGCCTGCAGCATAGGTCTCACCTGGGAAGTTGTGCAAAATTCAGATCCTTGAGGCTCAGCTCAGGATTCCGATTCAGAAGTTCTGGGTGAGGTCCTGGAATCTGTATTATTATTATTATCATCATCATCATTATTAATTTTCAAGCTCCCAAAATGACTTGAGGCAGAACTAGGTTTGGCAACCCTTACAAGACAGGGGTCTTGGCTTCACCTCACTTTTGCTGGAGTACCAAGGAGGAAAATATTCTTTGGGATGGAATATTCTGGAGGGTCTCATGAAAGAGGAGAACCTTCCAAGGTGAGTAGGCATTTGACAGGTTAAGATCAGGAAGAGGTGGGCGAACATTGCAGATTGACAGCATTTCTGGAGACATGAGGTGAGGCTTCAGGAGGCAACACAGTGTTCTTACTGCAAAGGTTTGAGGCAGGGAGTGGTGAGGAAGGGCCAGGGTGTGTCAGCCCTGAAGACAGTGGCTGAAGGGTGGCCCCGGGCCAGTGGTTGCCGTTGAGCACATGGGGATGCCGTCCTACCCTGGGAGCGAGATCTCCAGATTCCTTCCCCACTTCTTTCACGGGGGAATTAATGTGGGAGGAGGAATCCCTGCTCTTGCATCTGCATTTCCTCTTTTCCTCCCTCTGTTCAATACTTTTCAGCCATGAGGAGCTTCATTTATGTGTGCACAAGAAAATAAAATAAAAAAGGTTTCAATACAGTAGGGTTTGGGTCCTCTGCCCAGATTGCCCTGTATTACTTATCTTCTAAAGAAGAAGAACGTTGAGCTTCAGTTTTAAGTCTTTATAGTAACAGTGGATGGTATTTGAAGATCTGGTCACTTGTATCTTTAAAAATGGGTCTTGATTTTGTCTGTCTGGTTAAGGAATGTAAAAATTACCTCTAAAGAATCTGTTTAAAGTAGTTCTGCCACGTGACAGCTCTGACCTTGAACCGGTTCTTTAACTTCTGTGTCTCGCTGTCCTCCTTTGTAAAATAAGAGACCTGTCTCAGGGTGGACGGAGGACCAGATACAGTGCTTATCCCAGTACCACTGGAACTTGAGGCAAAAGAAAATAACTTGGAATACTGTTTCTATCTTTATTTCAAGTTTTGACTGTTTATCATGGCTTTTGGAAGGTATTATTTTTAAATTTAAGTATTTCATTAAAATAGTATCTCAATTACTGAGTTTTTAGTGCTCTTGTATATTTTGTTCCCGAAATGAATACCTCGCTCACCTGCCTCTGGTCCCAGCTCTGAAGGAAGCACCCTGTAAGCATTTGCTACTTTCCTGGACATTATTTTAAAATACTTCCCAAGTGGTAATAAATAACTTAAAAATTTTTTTAAAGTGCCTAAAGTAATTCATACTTTTAAGGGAAAATTTAAAAAATACAGATAAGTAGAAAGAAGGGAAAATAAAAGCCATTTGTTTCACATTTCCGACACACTGCTGTTAACATTAAATTTTTTTAATTTAATGTTTTTATTTTGTAAATTAAAAAAAAATTTTTATATGCTGTTATCTTTTAATACTTTCAGGCCTTGGACAACTCTCCAATATTTTTTGTGGCTCTCCCAAAGGAGATATATGCTCAAAAAGGAGACAAAATTATGTTTGAAACAAAACTTAAAAATATTCGGATCTATTATTTACCAGTTATGTTAATTTTGGAACATAACTCCAAAGCATAGTAACTATGTGAACTTTTGATAAGCTATTTAATTCATAAGAGCATCGAGGGTTAAATTGAACTGAATTGAATAAGGATGTATGTCAAGTGTGTGTGCAGGGGGGCGGGGGTCCCTTAAATGTTTTTCTTGCTCACCTGTGGCACAGTTATAATAAAAAAGTATTGACTTCTAGCTTTAGGTCTTGGCAAAGCCTAAATGGAAGAGTGTGTCTGGAGAGTTCTTAAATGCTTATGTAACATTGTAAACCTCACTTGTTTTGTATTTAACCTCCTGTTTTTGAAACGACAGAAAGGCTTAAGACCTAGCTCTTTGTAGATGGGCCAGTGGAATGTTCATATCCACCAAAGTTCCAGTTTTCAGAGTTTGATTAAACATCTCACTGTCTTTTTTAACCACACTTTTCTTAGAAGAGTGCTTTTCTTTGTTCAGGAGGGGAAGATGAAACCCGTTGTGTTACATGTATAATTCTTTTTAAAATTTTATGTTAATTGACAAATAATTGTATGTATTTATGGGGTACAATGTGATGTTTTGATATGTGTTTACATTGTGGAATGATTATATCAAGCTAATATTTATCGCCTGACACTTTAATCAATTTTTTTGTGATGAGAACATTTAAAATCAAATCTTTAAGCAATTTGAAAGTTATTTGGAAATGTAACAGAAACCCATTGGTGGTGGTGGTGGTGATGGTGGTGGTGGCGGCGGCGGTGGCGGCGGCGGTGGCGGCGGCGGCGGTGGTGGCGGCGGCGGTGGCGGTGGCGGCGGTGGTGGTGGTGGTGGTGAAGATGGTGATGGTGCTGTAGTGACCTTTGGTCTTTTAATAAAGCTGCTGAACAGTCTAAGATTACTTCTAAGTTATATGATGTGTGCTTTGATTTGACAGCAGAGAGAAGGGAGGCTTTGATGGCCTTCCTTAACATTCACCCTGCTCACCTGCCATGTTTATATCTCCAACTCTAGTCACCTTTATTTG
The DNA here is from genome assembly GCF_029281585.2 of Gorilla gorilla gorilla. Taxonomy (NCBI): domain Eukaryota; kingdom Metazoa; phylum Chordata; class Mammalia; order Primates; family Hominidae; genus Gorilla; species Gorilla gorilla. The sequence goes on along the minus strand of NC_073238.2, from coordinate 113,707,248 downwards.
TAGCATATCTACCTGTGAATAAGTTTAATTTAGTTTACTTACATATTTTACAAGCACCCAGGGGGAAAAGTTTGACTTCTTAGGACGTGTGGCCCAGGAATAACAACGTGTGAGCCCCTAAAACTATCTGGCAGTGTTTTCTATTTCTTGGCGGTCTCTTAAGTTCACATAGGAAATCGGTTACAATGAGCTTGGAGGAAATAGGAGGCCCTCCTCTAGGCAGCAGGATGAGAAAGGGATACATCATCTTTGCTGCTGATGATATTATTTTATGGAAGGGATATAACCTATTGCTTTTTAGAAGAGGGGACTTCCAGATGATTGTTGGGGAGCTGTTATTACTATACATGGTCATTGTCTTCTAAATGCAAACTAAATTCAGCCAGAAGTGCTAGGGGAAATGCTACAATTCCCTTTGTAAAGTTTCTAGTGGACTTTACCCTTGTAACCTGAGAGTGTGTTCCTTTTTGCAGAAGTAGGAGTCTAGAGTTGGCCTGGCGGCCTGTCCCCTCTACCCCCGATGCTAGATAGCTGATTGCTGTGGACTGTGACACTGCGACTCCTGCCAGCTTGGTCCATCTCCATCACCTATAAATTGAGATGGTCCACCAGCTTTGCACTTTGTAAGCACTGAAGGAACTTGCTTTAAGTAAGTTTAACATACAAATATAAGGTCTACAAAACCAATGAACTTAAAGGGCGGCAATTTGTGTTTTCCGCCAGGGTGCTTTGGGAGCTGGACAGGGAGAAGTGAACAAAAGAACATTTGTCTTTTAGTTATACTTGAATGATGCATTTTATTTAGAAAGGAAAACTTGAGCGCTTTTTAAAAAGTTTTGATCATGTTTTTCACGAAGAATACATTCTCTGGCCCTTAACCTCAGCATTTGTGATGTAGTGAGGAAAGTGAGAAAATTCTAGCTTGTGAACTCCTGTGATAAATCATACCAAAGTGAGGCACCTTCATCATTTATTCTAGAAGCAAGCATTTATGGATTGCCTACTGTGTACACAATACTGTGCCGGGCGTGGGGTGGGGTAGGGGGATAGCCCCCTGCCCTCCTCACCCAGCGCTCAAAGCTGAGGAAGGGAGATAAAACAGTTACAGATCACGCGAAACAAGGTTGAGGCCAGGTTTTGGTAACCCATACCAGGAGTTTAGTTTCCTGAGAAAAATGCCAGGCACAGTATGTTTCTCTTGGCTTTGTAAGTTTCCATCTCTAAAATAAATTATTGACATTAGCTAACTGAATTATTGTTATCACGATCAAAATAAATTGATAGTTTACAGAAAAACCGTTGGTGTCCAGAGCTTAACAGCTCCATTTCCAAACTGAGAGGATCCTGACCCTTCAGTAAATTCATTCAATGTATATTTTCTCAGCACCTGTAGTGTTTTAGGACCTGGGAACACAGCAATGAACAAAACAGGCAAAAATGCTGCCCTCGTGGAGCTTTCTACCTGGGGGTAGGGAAGGTTAGACAGACATTAAATAAGAAAAGTAGAATAGGATGCCAGATGGTGATAGAGCCTATGGAAAAATGAAGGCCGGGAAATGGGGGAGGATGTTACAGGTGGGGGTGGGGCTGTCTTTAATGAGAAGCTTCTTAAACCTTCCATGGCTGCAGACAGAGCCTTCTCTAAACAGTGGGATGTGTCCTTCGTCAGCCTGACTCTCCCATCTTAGCTTCCTCATCTGGAAACAGAGGTTTCTTTAGGGACTGCCCCCTGCTGTGCCAGTGCTGTGGGTTTTCCCAGAGCTGAGAGCGCAGGCCCCACCCCCCCAACTGCCCACCCCCCTGCCCCCATAGTCTTCTTCACTGATAGCACGTTATAGTTCTGTTATAGTTCTTGTTGTCTGCTGGCTCCTTGGCTCAGCCCCTGCTCTGATGGAAATGAGAATCTGACATGTTTAGAAAGATACCCACTTTTTTGTCTTTGTGTTTTTCTTCTGTATATAGTAGGTCAGTGCATTCCATTGAGTAGTTTGTTTTTCCCCAGATATTATCAATAAGGAAAGTTCTCATACTTAATATTATAGATATATAGAGCTGGAAAGATTTTTTTGGTGTAAGTCCTTCATTTTACAGGTAAAGTTTGTGGGGCCCAGAGAGGTGAAGTGACTTTTTCTAATGTCACACAGCTGTTGTGGGGCATAGTGAGTGGCTAGAACCCCAGCATGAGCTTCCTCTATAGCATTATCTCATAATCCAGCTCACTGATTTCTGACTAAAGAAGTGATGAAAGCTTTTGCAGAAAACTTGCAGAATATAGAAGACTTTAGAGAGAAAAAGAATCACTAATAGTACCATATACCAGAGGTAATCAGTAGTTACATTCTGTTGTAATTTTTTTAGTCTTGTGTGTGTGATAGTGTGAGCATTTTCTCAATGTCCTTTAAAGTTCTTAGAAAACAGTTTTTATTGGTTATGTTATTTGCCCTGTTTTGGAGATACAATTATTGAATTCGAGTTGTCCAACTGGCGTTAGGCTTCAAATGATCCATTTACTGACTTGTGTCAACAAATGAGTAGACTGTGCACATGTTGACACTGCTGACTGGCATCCACTGGTTGTTTGTTTACCTCATGCCTGATGTTTAAATTCCTGTTGTTACCCCTCCTTAAATAGAATGTGAACCTGCCCATGGGAAGAGATTTGTACCACAGAACTTTGGTTGGCTCTCTAGCTCCTCACTCCAGGCCTCGGTCTCCTTGTTCTATGAGTGAAGGGCCTTCCAATGGTCCCTTTTCTGAGAACTAGGTGAACTCCCTTGGCCTTTCTTTAGGAAACTCACAGACATACAATTTCATATGTAATTTTAGAGGGTTTGTGGACCACCTTCCCTAACATTCAGCCTTGGATTCTGGGCTAAGAGACACTAGACTAGGTGATAATGTGGATTACATTTCTGTGACTATTTGATTAAATCTGTAATGATAAAAAATAATTGAGGAGGCCTGGCACAGTGGCTCACACCTGTAATCGCAGCACTTTGGGAGGCCGAGGTGGGTGGATCACCTGAGGTCAGGAGTTCGAGACCAGCCTGGCCTACATGGTGAAACTCTGTCTCTACTGAAAATACAAAAATTACCCAGTCGTGGTAGTGGGCACCTGTAATCCCAACTACTTGGGAGGCTGAGGATGGAGAATCACTTGAACCCAGGAGGCAGAGGTTGCAGTGAGCCGAGGTCATGCCACTGCACTCCAGCCTGGGTGACAGAGTGAGACTCTGTCTCAAAAAAAAAATAATAATAATAATAATTGAGGAGGGCATGAGACTTTATATCAGATGTATCTTTTCCTATATTAACTCTTCTAAGAGGCCCTAAGGGTTGTGGTCGAGAAACTGTCTCCCCCTCCCACCACTGGCTGCCACCACATCTTCTCTTGCTGTAGCTTTGTCTCCTCCCTCGCTGGCTCTTTCCTGCCTCACTCCCTGAATCAGTTGTCTGCAGTGCTGTTCTGCTCTCTGTTTTGCTGCCTGTCTTGCCGTCTACCATGCTTTTGTCTTTCTCAGAAGGGCAGATCATTTTTGTGCCGCCTTTTCTTTGGCCAGCAAGCTGACCAGCAACAGTATACTGCAGAAAATCTTTAGTCATTTGTTTTCTTTTGCATTTTTTCTTAATTTCTACTTATTGTTTCTACTTCCCCAGAACAAGAGAAAAGGAATGATAACTTTGGAGTATACACAAGTACACGTATGTAAGTAATATACGTGTACATATGTGTGTGTATACATATTTTTCTTTTGCCTTTGTTACAAGTATCCTTCTGATATGCCAAGAACCCCTAATAAAGACAGTAAATAACTTCTGTTAGGTTGAGATAATTGATTTATTCCTTGTATTGTTATTCCTCAGATGGTTATTAGCTATGGTTAGCTACAGTATCTACAGTTTCAAAATTTATATAGATTTATTGCTAAAAACACATTTATTTGTACATTTTAAAACTTTAGTTTTACTGTTTTCAAATACACTTCGTCTCAAAAAACATCTAGCAAATTTTGCAGAATAAAATTTTCTTACCTGGGAGAAAGGAACATTTTTATTTTTAGTAGTAGTGAAAATTGTTGGGTTTTGATTTATGAATAAACTATTATTGGGTTTTTATTTTCAAGCAATTGAAAGCTTCTGCCTTAATTTGGGCCCTTAACGAATGAAAATGTTTGCATATTTTTACAAATACACTATTTCACTTTAGGGCCAAAGATGACAAACCTGCTATCAGCATTCAGTTCAACAAATACATTGTGAGTGCTTTTAGTCCCTAAGGCCACTCAAAGGTGGTTAAGATACAGTCCCTGCCCTCAGTGAATTAACAGTCCATTAAAGGGTTCTTCTACCGGGGCAAACTTAATAAAAGGTAAACTCTGAAAAGCTCCATAATAGAGGCAAAAAGTAGTGCTCAGAGGGTTAACTGAGAAGGAGCCAATTCATTCTGGCTGGAGGGGTTCTTGGGGAAGATGGTATTTAAACTGGGTCTTGGGCATGGGTAGCAGTTCCCTCTACAGAGAGAGTCACTCCTTCCACTAACCAGAGTGTGATGGAAGTCCATCTTATGGGTGGAAGAGGAAGATGGAGTTTTGCATTTAAAGTTAGCTTTCCTTTGAGTCATAAATTGCCCTTGGAACATTTCTTAAATTTCCTGTGAGGTTTTCATGGTTTTGAGTACCCAAGCTGTATAATAAATTTGTGTACATATTAAAATTTGAGACCTGAACCCCATTACAGAAGCATTCATTCCATCCTGCTTCTGAAGCCTTCCTCTTCCCCACAGGGTTTACAACATTTTTAACAGTGAAACTCTATACCTTTCATACGTGTTCATAGATGTGTTTGTTGTGGGTTAAACAAGCTGGTATGTGAAGGAACTCAAGGTGAGTAGATGGTAGGAGCTCAGTGCAGGTTTGTGAAAGTTGAATCGGGGCTCAGACATACACCTTGCTGTTTGAAGTGTTGTAGAGGAAAATGTGGCCACCTACTTCCTGTCCTGGTAAAATGGCATTTCCTCTAGTGGCCGCACCAACCGGATGTCATCCTCATGTCCTCACACATCACTCTCATGAGCCCTTTGGAGAAACCACATCCCATTTGGAGGCTTGGGATCTGAGGTTAAACGCGGTGCCATGTGACTCTCCTTGACAGTCAGATTCCAAAAGTGTTGGTTTGTCCTAAGTGAGCAGGGGAGAGCGCCAGCACTGCCTGAGAAGTTGTGTGATGGGAAAGCTGACAGCAGTTTCTTCGCTCCTCCACGCCCTCAGGGTTTGCTTCTTTCATAAGGTGGGCCAGCTGGAAGGCGGTGGACTCAGATGACTGCCTTGCTCTCAGTATTGCTGTTCTCAATCTTGGATTTCAGTATATTGCTCTGAGATGGGAGTAGGAAATAGCTATGTGAATTTTGTCACTGCATTTCCTACAAACACATTGCCAGCCTTGTACATTGCACATTGATGGTCCCCCTTTACATAAATCTGTGTGTGAGGCATTTAAAAAAATGTTTACTTGCTTGGGCCAGGCATGGTAGCTCACATCTCTAATCCCCACACTTTGGGAGGCCAAGGTGGGAGGATCGCTTGAGCCCAGGAGTTTGAGACCAGTTTGGGCAACATGGTGAAATCCTGTCTTTACAGAAAATATAAAAATTAGCCAGGTGTGGTGGCATGCACCTGTAGTCCCAGCTACTTGGGAGGCTGAGATGGGAGGATTGCATGAGCCCAGGAGGTGGAGGTTGCAGTAAGCTGAGATTGCACCACTGCACTCCAGTCTGGGCAGCAGAGCCAAACCCCGCCTTGAAAAAAAAAAAAACAAAAACAAATTACTTGCTTTACAACTTGATATATTTTCTCCTTTTGATGATATATATTATGGAACTGATCATGTTTTCCTTTTTGTCCTGGCTACTTGGAAACTCAGAGCAAATTAAAAGTGTTTTCCTTGATTATAAAACAAAAATATAGTCATTGCTAACCATTTTGAAAAATATAGAAAAACTTCAAGAAGAAGGCCTGGCTCATGACATGAACATGTGGGGTTCAAAATGAATATTTGAAGGCAGCTGTCATAATCAAGCCACAGAGAGGGAAGAATGGTTGATGCTAAGTTGCTGAAGCTCTTTGTAATGTGTGATAGCAACACGGTTGGTGGAATTGTCATTTTAGATCACACAGCAAAAGCCCTGAGTTTAAGACTAAAATTAATTTCTTCAGGTTGGAATGAGAACAGCAACAATACAGTAGTTACCATCAAATGAATACCTGCTTTGCACAAGGCACTTAAAGACCATCTAAAGACCTTTTTACCTCTTCACTCCCATGATGGGGTTAAAGCCAGATGCTGCTGTCTTTAATTGCTGACTGGTGATTGGTATTGTGCCTTTTAGCAGTTTGAACATAGTATCATGGTTAAGCGTGTGTACACTGGATCCATACTGCCCCTGCTCTCTGTATAACGTTCTGCAAGTATTTAACGTCTCTGGGCATCGGTTTCCTCATCTGTCAAATGAGGATAACAGTATTACATAGAGTTGTTATGAAGATTAAATAAACAATCTTTGTAGGGCTTGAACAGGCATGGGCCGTAGCCAGCACTTACAGTGTTTGTCAAATAAATATCTTAAAGTTCATTTCTCATTCCTTACAGAATACCAGGGTATTTTGACCCAACAAGTAGGGTAGGCTGAACACAGTGGCTCACACCTCTAGTTCCTGCTACTTGAGGGGCTTAGGCAGGAAGATCCTTGACTCCAGGAGGTCAAGACTGCAGTGAGCCATGATCGAGCCCCTGCACTCAGCCTGGACTACAGAGCAAGACCCTGTCTCAAACAACAACAATAACAAATAGAATAGCATTTCTCTTATTAATGCCCAGACATTCTGATGGCTTAATGGCGATGGGGATTTGAGGAAGAACTGGACTATTTCGAACTTCCTGAACCATCTCAAAAAGGTTTCTGAGTTGTTGGTTGGGCTGTCCTTTACTAAGGCTCAGTTAGTCTGTTTTGTGCTTGTGGCTTCATCCTTCCTTCTCTGATTTGTAGGACATTCCTAAGTTTTTACTTTACTATAATTTCGACTCTATAGGTAAGTGAGAGTTTTTTCTTACTGGGTTTTTTCTGTTGTAACTTTACAAAGAAAGATTTTTAAAATTTATAGATAATATTATTTTGGAACACAGATTTGGTAGGAGGACTTCTATTAACCCTGAAAGACTACCCAAGGTTGAGAGATTGGGTAGTTTAAAAAAAATTATAGAAGCCATTAATTTATTTGATGGACTCATTGATCCTTTGAGGTCATTACATAATTGATATTCACACTCAGAAGGGTTCCTGGTGTTCAAGTGGCAGAGACCCAGCTTCAGCTTCACTCTTGAAGTAGAGCAGCTGCAGCAGGTGCTAGGAGAGGGAGGCGGCCGTGCGAGGACTGGGTGGCATCTCAGTTCTCCCCACTGCCTCCACTGAGCCCTCCTGGCTGCGTTCCATTGTCTGGAAAGTGGGAGACTTTTACCTGTGACTTGTATAATAGTTTATGTTATTTCCCTGGGTAGAGTTCCTCTGGCACCTCTGGCACCTATTGTTGCTACATGATAACTACTCTCGTTGTTGACTGACTGAATACTGCTGCTGCTGCTGCTGCTACTACTACTACTACTACTATTATTGCTGCTGCTGCTGCTGCTGCTTGTTGTCTACTGTTACTAAATCTTCCCTGATGTCGAGGAAATACTCAGGGTAACTAGGAAAAGCTCTGCGGTATCCATGAAGTACAGAGTAATATTTGATCCCCCCTTTAATGTTCATTTCCACATAACTTTTAGACAAATCCCTTAATACCTCTGTTTTAATTTTTCCCAAGAGGTAAAAAAGACTCCACTGTTAAATGTGAGGAAATAATAAAAATACAGACTTCTAGGAACACATATTTTGGGTGCTACTGAACCACCATTGAACCATAGGTTGGTGATCCAGCTATTTTCCCGTGCTTTTGTGCATCTCTCTCTTAATTTTATTAATTTGTCATTTATGATGTCTGCTCTTCTTGCCTTCCCAGCTAGATGTGAAGTTCTTTGAAGGGAGAGATACTCTACCTTATACTTTTAGTATGATCCTCTCAGCACCTAGTACTGGGGGTACCTTCTGATACCCACACACCTGGACTTAAAGTAATATTCTATTTAATAAATGCATTTACTATGATATGTGGTATCCCATGAAAATGTTTTGATGACCTCATCTTTCTGGCATCAAATAGTACATAAATTAAGTGTTTCATGCTGTGGTCTGTCATGCGGGGTGAAACTCATTTCCTCCACCTGTACCCACGAGGTGCAGGCTATGGGAACATACTTGCTGGTAGCTCTTCCCTGCTTTAATCATCAGCCAGGCATTTGGTGTTTAGCCATAACACAAATGAAAGCATTCCAAAACTGGAAGAATTTTAGAACAAGCAGACAACCTTGCTGTCTCTTAAGCTCCACGAGCTTCAGATTTAAGGTAATTATGAAGGAGTCTAACTGTGACTGGTTTTCTTTTAAACACTGCAGTATTTTGATTCCGATTGATTTGGCCCACGCTGTGTGGAACAGACACAATAAAGCCGGTCTTTATCAGAGAGGCAGTACACTGTGTATTGTTCAGCTTGGAGTTTGTTTTCCTTTGGCCAGCAAGTAGGAGCCTCCCCTTTTGCATGGAGTAGTAACACCCCTGGAGGCTGGCCTTCGCTGTCATGCCTTCCCACCCCACAGGCTCTGCAGACCCAGCCAGCGGGGCTGACCACTTGTGCCTGGGAAGCCAGTTTCCTTTCCTTCCTTGGACCACTGGCATGCCTGTGCCTTGCACGGCCAGGGACTCGCAGCTGTTCCAGTTGCAGACTTTCTGACTTGCGTTTTCAGCCGAGAATGCAGGCTGATAAATGCAGGACAAGTAGTAGAAGTGTCAAAAAGGAACTGGTGATTGAGTCCCCCCTGCAATACAAGGATGCAGCTCAGGGCGAAGTGGAAGCAGAAAGCCCGGGCCCCGTGCCGGTAAGAGGGTCTCGTACAAAGTGTTGCTGTGTCTACCGCGATGCTGGGTTCTTATTGTGCGTGTGGACGGGGTTGACGCCTGTTGCCTGTCTTTGATTTCAAAACTTGCTCTGCTTGTCCCTTGTGAACTCCACTCTTTCCCTGTAATATGACTTCGATTCCCCTTTGATTCTTCTTTGTGAAGAAAGAAATGTTGACATTTTGTGGGTGAATATGGTTTCTGGGAGGTTTCTTTGTATGGGACAATTATGTATTGTTCACAATTATGTCCCACCTAGCTGCAGTGTTTGCAAATGTAAACCCAGGAAGCATATTTTAATTGCAACTATAGGGTTGAAAAAAGATGTGCTTTGCAAAATTAAAACCTTTTCTACGTTATTTATGCTATTGAGAAAATGAGGCAGGTCCCATTGGGGGGTTTTAAGGAACATAACTGTTGGAAATATTACATAGTTTAGAAAGGATAAAATTACATATGTTCTTTTCACTCATTTTACCAGGAGGTTTGCCTTGAATAAAGTAGGGAAGAACCTAAACTGTGAACCAGCTGATAGAAACGTTTCTGTTCTTAACATCAGCTAAACTCTCAGCATTTGTCTAAAGCCAAGTGCTTTGGTGGACTTTGGAGGGGAGGAATGTGAAAAATGGTTGTGTTGTTATCATCAGTGAGTAGGTTGTGCTTCTCTCGGAATTTCTTCAGTACAATAAAGGCACATAATTTTTTAAGCAAGCTGCACAAAACCACCAACATGCCCTGCAGAGGGGGGACAATTGAGCCTTTCAAATTATCTGCTAAAGAGATTGTTAAACTGATATGTAGTGATTTTATTTAGTGATTTTTTTTTTCTTTAACGTGGAGGTTCAGTTGATGTTACCATGAAGTGTTTGCTTACTAATTTACTTAATTTTCAATTAATGTCTAGGAATCTGAACTTAAACTTTCCTATAACAGATTTGATTTGAACTGAGTTGCTTTCTTTGTGACTCGTGAGACTGCCCTATATTTTATTGCCTTCAAAACTATATTGCTAACCCTGAACTGAAAAGTTAGTAAAATATCATGGTCTTTTTCACTGCAGATTTTCATCTTAGAGATTTAGGTTTCTTTTCTTCACCCTCTTCTACATTGTTTAGAGATGTAATTCATTGTTCTGGATTCCTTGCTGCCAATATAATAGCCCGCTTCTCTGTTGGGTTGCTCACAGGCTATATGGATTTCACTGCTTAAAGCAGCTAATGTAACTTAGGATTTCTTGGAGGAAGTTGTGTGGTTTAGGTTCCCTTGTGAATATTCTTAAAAATCTTCTGTCAGTGATTCTCCAGCTGTGTAGAAATATTTGTCTACAGGACTGAATACACTGTAGAAAGATGCTGTGCAATTTTTTTTTTAAGCAGACAAGTGACTTCTTAAGCTTACTTCTCTTTCTAGTGCTCAAGAAATTTGCCGTTTATGTCCCAGCTATTTGTTTAGGTAAATCTCACTCCAGGCAGTTCCCCTGGGGGTCTTTTCCCACTGCAATGGATAAAGCTGTGCTGGCTACAGCTGCATTTGGTGGGAACACTTGTCAGGGCCCAGCAGCTTGTGGCAGTGTGATCTCAGCTCTGCGCACCTGCAGAGAGGCGTGAGGGAGTGAGGAAGCCAACAGTGATACCAGAAGTTTTTTCTTATCAGGCAGTGTTTCTCTTCTTCCAGCAGGGTAAACAAGATAAAAAGAGCTAATGTCAGATCAGGGAAGCAAGGATATTTCAGCAGGGCCTTTGCCGAGGGCAGATCTCTTACCTGTGGCTGTTACTGCCCACTGGCAAACAAGAGTTCAACAGACTGCTGGAAAGGCAACTTGTTTCTCAAGATGATTTTTCAGAAGGAGGCAGACACCATTGTGCAACCTGTTTGTGGCAGTACTATTCATTGTTCTAATGTCAGTGGCCCACGGGCTTGGTAAGAATCCCCAAGACTGTCTATCATTTGAATGAATTATACCTAGAGACGTTTAAATGTAGGTAACATGCTTTATTCAGGAGGTAGCATTTTGAAACAAAGTTTTGCTGTTTTTAGTTATGTACAGAAACAGTCCTTGGGGGAAAATATTACATAAATTAAAAAGGATAAAATTAATTAATGCATGTAGTATAGAAGTAGGAAAAACAAGAAATGCAAATAGTGTAGCAGTAGGAAAGACAGTGTCCTTGTTTTTACTCTCCAGTGGTGACCATTATTAATAATTCAGTGTATATACTTCCAGACTTTCTCCTGTGCCTAGAACAGTATAACTTGTGTGTGTGTGTGTGTGTGTGTGTGTGTGTGTGTGTGTATGTGTTTAGAGAATGTACTATTATGGTAGATTTCTGGATTTTCTCCCAGAACATGTCAGTAACATCTTTTGTCACCATATGTGGATTTATGCCTTTTTTTTTTGAGACAAAGTCTCACTCTGCCATCCAGGTTGCAGTGCAGTCGTACGATCTCGGCCCACTGCAGCCTCCGTCTCCTGGGTTCGAGCCTCCCGAGTAGCTAAGATTATAGGTGCCCGCCACCATGCCCAGCTAATTTTTGTATTTTTAGTAGGGACAGGGTTTCATTATGTTGGTCAGGCCAGTCTTGAACTCCTGACCTCAGGTGATCCGCCCGCCTCGGCTTCCCAAAGTGTGATTACAGGCGTGAGCCACCGCACCTGGCCTATGCCATTATTTTAATGGCTGCATTATCTCATTTTAGGTCTGTACTATAATTGGATCGTTATTTAATTTGTTTCTAATTGTTTGCATTAGTAATGAGGCTACCATAAATGTACCTGCAAGTAGATCTTAAAGCATGTAGGCAAGCCAGTATTTGTTCTAGAAACTTTCTATCATAAGTTCCCTCCTGCCCTTATGATTGGTGGTAATGTTTTTTCTCCTCTGCCAGGGCCGCTTTGAAGGTTTCCTTTAGCAGTGGCTGCTTGTTCAGTGTTAGGGAAAGTTAGTATTTCTTTTTCTTTCTTTTTTTGGAGGTGGAGTTGTTCTTTTTTTTTTTTTTTTTTTGAGACAGAGTTGCTCTTGTTGCCCAGGCTGGAGTACAATGGCATGATCTCAGCTCACTGTAACCTCCGCCTCCTGAGTTCAAGCGATTCTCCTGTCTCAGCCTCCTGAGTAGCTGTAATTACAGGCGCATGCCACCACGCCCGACTAATTTTTGTATTTTTAGTAGAGACGTGGTGTCATCATATTGGTCAGGCTGGTTTCGAACTCCTGACCCCAGGTGATCCACCTGCTTTGGCCTCCCAAAGTGCTGGGATTACAGGTGTGAGCCACTGCGACTGGCTAAAAGTTAGTGTTTCCAAGAGAATATGTGTTTGGACATTATAAAGTTTCAGAGGCTGTAAGGTTCAACTTACAGGCACCTACATGGGTGGGTCTTGTCCCCTGCATTGTGACAGTAAGTGAGGGAGGAAGCACATGGTGAAACTTCCCCATTTCTATCCAGGCTTACTGCCAAACCCACTGAGAAATGGCTTTGGGGGCTAGAAATCACTACCAGGGGAACAGGCAGGATATTCTTGATGTCTGCATGTTAGTTTCCCTGCTCACATTTGAATACCTATTTTTACCCCCTACCCGCCACCCCCCTTCAAAACTCTAACGTAATTCCTGGAAACAATTTATTCTAATTGTTACTGCTCAACAGTTTAGAGGAAAAAGGTGTGGCTTCAAAGTGCCAAAAAAGGCTGGGTTATATGCCATTTATGCAGCCGTTTCATTGGGTTCCTTTTGTGAGGCTGGTAGGGACTGCAGCACAGGTCTTATTTTGGGAATTTTTAAGGTTGAAGGATGTGAAGATTGAGAAGAGCTGAATTTTCCTATTAGGTGTACTCATTAGGTATTTTTTGAAAAGGATCAGCGGGCACTGTGGCTCAAGCCTGTAATCCCAGCAGTTTAGGAGGCCAAGGTGGGCATTGCTTGATCTCAGGAGTTCAAAACCAGTTTGGACAACATGGCGAAACTCCGTCTCTACAAAAAATACAAGAATTAGCCAGACGAGGTGGCATGCACCTGTAGTCCCAGCTTCTCGAGAGGCTGAGGTGGGAGGATTGCTTGAGCCTGGGAGAGTTGAGGCTGCAGTGAACAGAGATCACGCCACTGGACTCCAGGCTGGGTGACAGAGTAAGACCTTGTCTCAAAGAAAATAAAAGTTTCTTTTCAGAGACACCTTTTGGGTGGCTCATATTTTCCTGGGATCCTCAAGTGTTAAAAGCAGAATTTTAGTTCTTATTTTAATGTTTGAATGACCACGTGATTACTCTAGCTAAATAACTCTGTGAGAAGGCAGCGCGAGTACTTGATGTAGAAAGTAGCAGAAGGACTTGGCTTCTGGTTGGACACACCAGTATGTTATCTGGGAACTCTTCTGTCTCTCAGACAGAGGAGGAATGAGACTAGAAAATCTTTCCTATCCCTGAAGTTCTGTTTGCTCTGGAAATAGCAGACTAAGTGAGGTATAAGCTTATGGGCAATGATCATGTTGTTAATTTTCAATTAGACTTTAGGTGACTGTGATTGAGTTAATTAAATTATGCTTAGACAATAGCCTTTCTGCCCTATAGGTTTTCCTGCACCCTTAGAGACAACTTTAGAAAAAGATAATGATATTACATCAATAATATTTAATAAGTAGTTTCGTTGTTTTTAAAATATTGGATGGTGAAAGAAAGATGTTCCCAAAAGCTTTATATAGTGACCTATTCCTAGTGACAAGAACAGGAAATTTTATTTATTCAAAGCCATACACCTTCACTACAATGCTCTTTGTGTTTCATTTGTTTATTCATTAATTCATTCAACCCACATTTACAAGAATGGAGACTTGCCAATCTTATTGGACAGTGCATTGAGGCAAATGAGATCAAAACTCTCCCTCTCCCCAGGCAGCAAGGCATGAGGAAGGAAGGGGTTCATTCCTCTGGAATGCTTTCATGTGATCTTTATCAGGCACAGTGAGTGTTAATGCCGCCCTGTCCTTTCTAGACACTTAGGCAGACAACACTTAAACCATCAGCAGCTCCAGGAAGGACGTGCTTCAGATTTTTTAGCAGCTAACATAGGCATAGCCAGGCTTTGCAGAAGGCGCAGGCCGAACCCCTAACTGTTCATGTGATCAGTGTTACATGAGGCTCCTGCTGCTGCACACCTATTTTGTGGAGCGGTCGGTGGAAGGAATCTTTGGGGAGTGCATGCTTAGATAGGGTCTGAATGAATCTAATTACCATGCCAGGCCTGGAAAATGATCTCAGACATGGGGCTTCAGCAGTTTGTTCCCTACCTCATTGCCATGCCAAGTCACTGCTACCTCCTGGGTAGCAGTATATAGAAAACTAAAATCGCTTGTATAGAAAACTAAAAACTAAAATCCACCCAGCTCCGGCATTTATTTTCTCATGATCTGCCATCAGCATGGAGGGAGAATGGCTGGTGACTGTTTTTTTATAGCAAGGTAATGCCAATAGTCATGTAATAATAAAAATAGCCACTACTTACATGGTTCCCTGCTCTGTGCCAGGAACTGTTTTATGCCTGCTAAATGTTATTTCAATTAAACCTCACAACTCTAGGAGGCAGGCTCTTTTCTTTTTCAGACAAGGAAACTGAGCACAGAGAAGTTAGGCAGCTTGCTCAAAGTTACACATTCAATTAATGGCAGAGCCAGGATTGTAGACTTTGGGTCAGGTTTTCTAAAATCCATACCTGGACACATATGCACGATTCATGAACAAAAATGAACGTATTCACTTGAGCTTAGCATTGAGACTGTAACAATAAACAAGAAAGGAAAAACACACTGCCCTTAAAAACTTAAAAATTGTTAGAGAAAGGCCAGTTTATAAGTGATAACCAACAGTGGTTGAATAGCATGAAGACAATGGTGGTCATGTGAAGAACTAAGAAATATGAATGAAATAGAGCTGCCGTCAGGAGTCACTCTTATCTTGGGTGTTACATTTTATCATCTTCCCAGAAGGTTACATAGGAGCATAGACTGGTGAGAGTCTAAGAGTCTGCAGGCATCCCGTTTTCCTCCCTGTTTTCCTTTCTTTTTGAGATGGAGTCTCGCTCTGTCACCCAGGCTGGAGTGCAGTGGTGCGATCTCGGTTCACTGCAAGGTCCGCCTTCCGGGTTCACGCCATTCTCCTGCCTCAGCCTCCCAAGTAGCTGGGACTACAGGCACCCGCCACAACACCCGGCTAGTTTTTTGTATTTTTTAGTACAGATGGGGTTTCACTGTGTTAACCAGGATGGTCTTGATGTCCTGATTTCGTGATCCGCCCGCCTTGGCCTCCCAAAGTCCTGGGACTACAGGCGTGAGCCACCGCGCCCGGCCCCTATTTTCCTTTTTAAAAAATTTGTAGATGATCCAGGTTAATCCTGAAATGTTTATTCCCTAATTAGTAAAATGGGCACTGTGGTCCCCATAGTGTTTACAGAGGCTGCCATTGGTGCAGGTGTGCTCTACTCTTGGAAAGGTAGCAGCTAAACACGAGGCTGCAGAACAATGTCCAGCTGGCTGGTGGCACGGGTGGGCCAAGAGACCAGGGACCTAATTTTGATCCTGCATCTGCCTCTCAATCTCTGCAGATCACCACCCTCCTGGGCTTCAGTTTTCTTACCTGTAAAATGAGGAGCCTGTCGTACATAATCTCTAAGGTCTGGGACTCAAGCTCCAGTGTTAGCATCTTTGATCTCAAAATAACCTGGGATGGAGCCAGGTTTAGGACTGTGGAGTTTGAGTTTCAGGTTTTAAGCTTTGTTTATTCAAAATTGTTTGGGTTTTGAGTTGTTGGAGCTACAAAATGGGATCTTGGAATTCCACCCAGTGTAAGAAGTAAGACCAAGGGAATGGGTTGGCCACCTGGAAATGAATCAAAAATTTGGAGTTAGCAGGGCATTCTAGGCAGGAGATAACAAGACAGCCTAGCTCCAGCCTACAGATAGCATATGACTGTGAGGATACTTTTAGAACCAAGAAGGACTGGAAATTATAGTTTTCCCCCAACTTTCCAGAAGTTTGAAATACCCTGTAATGTGATATACTAGTGCTAAGTCTCTTTTAGAATGACATTTTGAGGCTTTGGAAATTTTCAGTATTCCCTTTCCTGACAAATGTAAGTGCCACTTACCAGTGGGTCTCAAGGGCTCTGCCAGGTTCCCGGGGAGGAGTCAGTCTCGTATTCTGCTTTGGGATTTCCTTAATATGGAGAGTTGTCACTGCCAAGGGAAAGGCAGCAGCAAGCGATGCAGAGAGCCAGCACTCACTCACAGGAGGCTCACTTGGCATTTCTAAGCCAGGACTGCATTGCATATCAGACAGAGGTAGTAGCAGTGGCTGCCCTCCAGATCCCCCATCTCTGAAGGTTCTCTGGACTGCCTGTTCCACTACCACGTTCTGTCTTTTCTTACACTAAGCCGTGCTGCATTGTGCTATCAGACCACTCTTTCTGAAACAGAGACGGGTGGGGCGTGGTGGCTCAGGCCTGTCATCCCGGTACTTTGTGAGGCTGAGGTGAGAGAATTGCTTAAGGCCAGGAGTTTGAGACCAGCCTGGGCAACATAGCAAGACCCTGTCTTTACACAAATAAAAAATAAAAAAATTAACCCAGCTTTGTGGGGCAGACCTGTAGTCCTAGCTATTTGGGAAGATGAGGCGGGAAGATGGCTTGAGCCCATGAATTCAAGGTTACAGTGAGCTGTGGTGGAGCTACTGCACTCCAGCCTGGGCAACAGAGTGAAACTCTGTCTCAAAAGCAAAACACAAAACAACACAGCCCACAGATATAGTTGTTAATTATCTGCTTAAAAGTCTTCTCTGACTCTTCCTTTGCAGAGAAAGCAAAGCATAGCTTCCTTGATTCGCAGAGGCTGACCCTGAATTTGCCTGCTGACCTCATCTCCTGCAGCCTCCAAAATGTGCCCTGACCCCAGCTTTCCAGTCCTCCTTCCACCTGGGGTGCTTTCACACCTGGGCACAGCTCTGCCTTTGCCTGGCATGCACTGCACTGGATAAAAGGATAAAATCATCATTTTATGCTTCAAGCCCCAGTTCACATGCCAGCTTCTTTGGGAAACCTTTGCAAACCCTCTCCCCACGTTTCCCAGTAGACTGTGTGCTCCTGTAGCCCATCATGGCGTCATTGTTCCAGCTTGTTGTCAGGCATCTCTGCTTTATTGTAGTGAAGGTTTATACTCCAGTCTCCCTCACTAACGGGGCTTCTGCCCAACAAGAACCACCCGAGTGGTTTTGTTTTCTTTGTATTTGATCTCTGATATAATGTCAAAGCTCTTTTTTTTTTTCTTTCTCCCGCTTCTCAGCATGGTCCTGGTGACTCTTTGGGGAACGTATAGGCAAAAAAAGGTTGCGAAAGGGCCTGCAGGAAAGACTAGATCTGAAAATCATTCACATTTTCATTTGCCTCCCTTCCACCTGCAAAGGTTTAGCCACCAATATCCAAATGTCTTGAATTGCCAAAAAGTAGAAAGGGATGCAAGTAGAGGAACTTGCTGGACTTACATGCGACGTGGCTATTGTGCCCCTTTACTCTCCTGTGCATCTGTGATTTTCATCTCTATTAAAATGTTGGTGAACATTTTATCAGAGTACTTTTGTGTACAGAAGTGCAGACATAGGTTCCCAGAGTCAAACCCCTTCCTGTTCCTCTCTTAGCCAGCACCCCTTTCTGTTATCAGTACCTCTTCTTCCTGGCAGCCGTACCTGAAACCCTAACATCATATTTGATGGTCATAGTACACTTGGAAAAATCACCATGTGACATTGTCACAACAGCTTCTCAGTAAATTGATTATATCTGGAAAGGGTGGAGATCCACAAGATACAGGCAGAGAAGATGGCTCTTCCAGGGAGAAAGAGTTCAGAAAGGAGGGGCCTATTGGAGACACTGGAGAATGTGGTCCGCTGCTTTATAGAACCAAGACTAGACCTAACTTTTATCTCTGATGTGGTATGCTTTTCCAAACTGTTGTCTGCCCAAGTAAAAATTTCAGGAAGTGGACTGTCCTTTGTTTTGCCATGAAGTTTAAAAAATTACCTGTATATTAAAATTTCTTACAGTCTATAATAGTGCTATCTAATAGAAATATAACATGAGCCATACATATAATTTCTGCTCTGTTATTTTTTGAGACAGAGTCTTGCTCTATCACCCAGGCTGCAGTGCAGTCGAGTGATCTCGGCTCACTGCAACCCCCGCCTCCCGGGTGCAAGCAATTCTCGTGCCTCAGCCTCCTAAGTAGCTGAGATTACAGGTGTGCGCCACCACATCTGGCTAGTTTTTGTATTTTTAGTAGAGACGGGGTGAACCATGTTGGCCAGTCTGGTCTCGAACTCTTGGCCTCAAGTGATACCCCCGCCTCAGCTTCCCAAAGTGCTGGGATTACATGCATGAGCCACCACGCCTGGTCAAATTTAAAATTTTCTAGTAGCCAAGTTAAAGTAAAAAGAAAAAGGTGTAACTAATTTTAGTAATATAATTTTAACCCAGTATTTCCAAAATATTACCATTTCAATTTTAAATTCTTATTTAAAAAAAAGGTATTTTATATTTCATTCGTAAGATGTCATTGACATTTGGTGTCTGTTTTATGCCTACAGCACATCTGAATTTAGAATCGTCACATTTTAAGTGCTCAGTAGTCACCTGTGGCTAGTAGCTACCACACCGATCAGTGCAGGTTTATACTTACACATTCTTTAGCTTAAAAGCCTCAAACTAAAAAGCTGTCATTTTGGGGGCGAGTCACTGGATGAGGACAAATATTTGTGATTTTTTTTTCTGTAGGAAAAAAATGCATGATTTAAATGTGAGTTTTCCTTACAAAGGTCATGCCTTGAAATATTTGGTGGTATTATAAATTACATACTACTTAATGGCATTAATATGTGTCAAGACATTTAAACCTGGTTCTTTGGAAAGATTTAGTATTTTGGAGTATGATTTTTAATATTTTTGAAGTGGAAAATGATTATTTTCCTGGAAGGGACTCTGCTTTTTATCTCTGCTGTAGTGAGATTGTAAAGCCTGGGTAGTTCAGTGCCTGGCAGATCTCAGAGTGGGGAGAATTCCCTCTTCCCTGGCGACGTGGAGCCTGAAGCATCCTCGTGTGGAGCAATGTTCAGCATTTCTCATATAAAGAGGAACAGAGGCATTGGAGAGGCACTTCTGGTTCTAGAAATCTGAAATACCATCATGCTTACTGTTCATGTGTGATGGGGAAGGTCCTGGTCTTGGGGCCAGGAGACCCAAGGATCACCATCTGTGTGACCTTCAGTAAACCATCTAATTCTCTAAGTGTCAGTTTCCTCATCAGTGAAATGGTGATGATGCAACCATATAGTTGTGGGGAGGTTTAATGAGACAATATGTGTGTAATCCAGCAAGGTGTGTATGTTGTAGGGGCTAAAATTCTATTGAATGTGAACTACACATAACTATGTGTGGTCCCCACCACCACCATTTGGTGCATTCGTGCACTGTCCAGGCAGTGTATATAGAACCCTGGCAATAACCTGGTGATAATGATAACAGAAATTGTTACTTTTCCCATCTTTAGATGCCAGTATGGAGATTAAAAGGTTAAATAAGCAACTTGTCCAAAGGTGACATAGCCAATAGGCAGTGAAGCCAGGATTTTTTGAGAATACGTTTTAATATGAAATTCTCAAACATACACGAAAGTAGATGGACTAGTAGAGTGGTTATCAAACATGAATGGGCACCAGAATCGTCTGAAGGGCTTGTTAACACAGACTGTGAGGCCCCAACCTCAGAGCTTCTCACTCCGTGGGCCTGGGGTGAATTGTGTATTTCTAACATGTTTCAGGTGATGCTGATGCTAGCCCAGGACCAAACTTAGAGAACCATTGTACTGATGTAATGAACCCCCATATACCTGTCACCACCTCTGGCAGTAGTTCACATTTTTGGGACTAGGATTTAAACTCTAACTCCCAACACCTGCCCTTTACTGGTCTCTATACTGCCTGCCTGGCAGTGGAGTCTGCAGAAACTGTTTTGTGAACTATGTGTTATGAATATTCCATTCCCTATCCCCAATATCTTAAAATAAGTAGCTTAAAGTACATTGTTTTGAAATCTGACTAAATCTGGCTTTTAGAGCCTTTTAGCTTAATTACTTGCCCTCTTCATTTCAGAGTTCCAAATATAGTTTTTACTGACCTAGGAAGAATTAACAATTTTAGGTCATAATGCTAAAAAAGGAAGAAAAATGCCTGGAAGAGTCTACAGTCTAGATTTGAGATAGAATTATTTATACAACTGTGATAGCACATCTTTTTCTTTTTTGATTTTATTTCTTTCCACATGTGAAAAAATAGGCAGAATTAGAAGCCAAGACTACTGTGTGTGTGTGAGAGACACATGGTGGGCCCACTGCAGGCGCTCTACCTGGTTCTCGCTGTGTTCCCCTTTTACCCTTCCTGGCCTGGTGTTGGCCCATGGCCGGTATCAGGGTAGGGAGAAGACACTTGAAGCACTGCACTTGCAAGGGAGCTGCTCCCGTTCCACCTAGCTCTCTCCTCATGTGACTCCCCGGGCACAGGACATGGAGGAAGTCTCCTAAATTCCCGTCTTGTCTTCCTCTCCTCATTGACATTCTCAGCAGCATCCCCAGCGAGCACAGCTGACGGCAGGCGAGGAGTTGTGTAGGTTTTCCTTAATTGGTATTATTATTCCTGTCTTTATTATTATTTCCATTTCCATTATCATGTTCCTCTTACCTATTTCAGGTGCTATTGATTTGACAAAATCAGATTTTGTCAGATTTGTCAAATCTGTATAACTGCTGTATAAAAAGGAAATTCACCATCGTGTGTGTTTATAATATAAAAAACTGCATTCACAAATGTCTAATTGTTGGTGTTAGTCTGTTCTTAGGATAACACCACACTGGAGCATGAAAAATATATTTAGATGTCTGGGAGTTTGGTGTTTCTTATGCATTCTTCCAAATATTCTCCAAAGCATTAACTGCTGCAGTTTAACACTCAGGTTTGAGCTTATTTCTAAATCTAAGTTTAGGTAAGTTTTCCTTTTTCCTCCAGTATTTAGATTACATGTGTATGCACATTGTCAATGAAAGTGCAAAATTAAAATGTAGGCATCGTTTTAGTAGGGGCTGAGACAAGATCCTGGGCCAGGGCTCAGGAGGTTCCTCCTGGGACCCCAGGGCAGTCCCTAGGGTTGGGTTTCCCAATGTGTAAAATGAGAAGACTGGACTGGATAATCACAGGTTCTGATGTTTGCACAAGCTTGTAGTGCTAAATAAAAGCTTTTAAGCTGTATTACTGAATCTGTAGTACCTTTTAAAAAGCATGCTTCCAAACAGCTTCTAGATCATTGTCCCTACAGACACTCATGAGCAGTCTGGAGAAGAACATATACTACTGAATGAGAGTGGGATTCTATCTTGATTATCACCATCTACTAGTTGTAATGTCCTGAGTTAGGGACAGAAGAGCATGTTTGTGACAAGCTGATGGAGGGCTTCTTTCTTCCACTGGAGGATGGCATGGGACCTACCTGTGTGTCTCTCCACCCCTCCTCCTGTTTGTGGCCTTCCTGAGGGCCCTTCTTACTGTGGCCCTACCTGCCACTCCGGCCTCATCTCTCCCTGCAGGCTATAGTCCATGGGTGGCTTTGGCACATGTAGGCACCCCAGGTGAGCTAATAATTGGTACCCCCTCAAATGAACACTATTACAATATTTGCTTACTTCAGAGGAGAGACTGAGGGCTGTATGGGCGAAGGTGGAGCAGGGGGCTCTTGTGAGGAGTGTTGCTCTCTGACTCCAGTGTTATCCATCCTTGCAGAGGAAGCAGGATGGGAGGGCACTGGCCCATCCGGTGCTCCTCAAGCACGTCCATCTGGGAGGCCTGCTGCTCACCTCAGGTAGCAGCTGTGTGGAGTCTCTTTTTCAGAAGGGCTTTCTCCTAAGTATAGTTTTCCCCATCACCTTGGATTTCCAGTGGTGCTAGAGCACCTGTGGAGCCTGGGACCCCAAGCCCCCTTTATGCAGCCTTATCCAGCTATTCTGAACTCCTGGCTGCTTCCAGAACTCACCATGCTCAGGGAGAATTTAGCATGAAGCTCATGAAGCTTAAGTTTCAGGATCCCTTTCAAGGCACTGGAAGAGATTCCAGCAATTTTATATCTATTAGTTTGTATTTTTTGACCTCACTGTAATTGTGCATGTTTCAGGCCTTACAAAATCTACTTCCATCCATGCACATGCTCCCTGGTGTCTCAATTTTCTCTGCAGGGAATCCTCAATCTGCCCTGAATCCTGGCTGGCTTGTTCAACTCATTGATCAGCTCCAGGAACCTCCTTTAAGAAGCACCCCACATCATTGGGGTCCCTCACTCATCCAACACACAGTTATTGAGTGCTTCTGCTATGCTGGGTGCTGTTCTAGGTGCTGGAGAAAGCAGCAAATACAATAGGGCTGTCTTGCCCTCATGGAGCTTATAATCTAGCTGGGCAAAGGTTGGGTTCCTTCTAGTGGGCCAGATGCCACTCCTGGTCCCTGCTGCTGTCATTCATTCTGCTGATTGTTCACACATGTGCCTTCCCTCTGACTGCCAGCTCCCTGGGGCAGGGCTGTGTTCTTTTTATCTTGATGTCTCTGGCACAGTGCATGTGAACCAGCTCAGTAAATACCTGTGGAGAGAGGGAACTCACACTGCTAATCACATGTGTACACAAGGAAGGGAGGCGGCTGTTATTTTCCTGTGCCCACCCTACTTATAGGAAAATGAGGATCCTTCCTGCAAACTTGACAACTTCAAGAAATTCCTGGTGGGGCTACGTAGCGAGAGTCATGTGCACGATAGGAGTGCAGGAAGGCTTTTGTGTCCCACACTTGTGAGCACGTGGCTTCAGAAGCCCCTTTTTGTTGCAAGCTGCCATCTCCTTTTTCCTATCCCTAGCAACAGTACTGGTGTCCTGTTGGCAACATTGAGAAGCGCTTTGAAAGTGGACCAACTTTATCTCAGCCTATCAAGTAGCTTTTATAGCCATGCAGATAAATCAAGGAAGTCCTAAATTCTTTATAAGCAGAAATGACGAATTTCTCTTTTCTTAAAATAGCTCCAAGAGTTGCCATTTAGTTTGCTATTTCAAGAAGTGGCATTTGGGATTTCAGCTCTTCTTAACATTTAATCACCAGAGACACAAGGGCAAGAAATGACTGGAAAGTTCATTTGAAGCTATCACATCCGAGGCTAGAGCAGTGAAATTACTGTGCTCTTTGGAGCTTAGCTCTTCCCATGGTTTTCAAGGTTTTGTACATGTTTGGCCAGAACTGAACTCAGTTTGTGGGCGAACATTGTGCAGGTCTGCTGGATCCAGAGGAATCTCATTTTCCTGGCACTAAGAACATTTCCTGCTTCTGATTGCCTTTTGATCTGGAATTTCAATTTGCATGATGTTGGGCCGCCAGACCCTAAGCAGCAAATGCTGTGAGAGGGAGGGAGTTCCAAGAGACTGAAGGGTGGGGGGATCATGGTGGGGCCTTTTGGGGTCCTGCTTTCTGGCCCCCATGGGAGGTGTAGGGAAATGTGATTGCTAGAGGCGCGCCATGCTGCCCGCTGCCATGCTCAATAGATGGGGACTGGCGGGGCCTCGGTATCAGTGGCTCACCTGTGTCCATGTTGTACCTTGAGATGAGGAACTCTTTCTCCCCAACCACTCTGAT
Organism: Gorilla gorilla gorilla; assembly: GCF_029281585.2. Taxonomy (NCBI): domain Eukaryota; kingdom Metazoa; phylum Chordata; class Mammalia; order Primates; family Hominidae; genus Gorilla; species Gorilla gorilla. The sequence goes on along the minus strand of NC_073238.2, from coordinate 113,683,466 downwards.
CATGCCACATAACCCTCTGTGAGCAGTGTCCCATGGGGTGTCCTGCCTGCCTGCTCTCTTCTTCACAATCCAAGACCCTGCTCCTGTCATGGAGCTGCCCTAATGGGAGGGGGTCAGGAGTGCTTTTCTCTATCGCCCACCCCCAGCTGTGGTTATTCTTCGTCTTCCCTGGCACACACCACAGCAATACTCAGTCCTGTCTACAGTATAAGCAGCTGTCTGTTTCCTTTGGGTTCAGCCCCTGAATTTCAGTGTCTGGATGCAGTTTTCTCTATGTTGGGTCATTATTTGTCTTTCTTTGTGCATGTCCCTGCCATTATTGCCTGTTTTATTTTGTATGTTTCTGGAGGTCGAGGAAAGTTTTTTTTTCTTTTTTTTTTTTAAAAACCTGTCATGCAAGCAACATATTTAATAATATGAATAGCTCTATTTATTATAATATGTGTTTACAGTTTGCCAGGCTTTGCCTTTTCCATGCATTGACTCAGTTGAGTCCAGCAACAGCCTCACATGACTGCACAGCTCGGCTTTCCTAACCATGCGGCCATCCTCGTCAGCATTCGTGTGGACACACGACCCTATCAGGGCAGAGTCAGGTTTTGTGAGGGACAAAGCTTACAGAATTTTAGGGGCCTTCTTTAAGAAAAATAATTGAACATTTGAAAACAAAATAAGGCACGGAGGTGAACATTTATTTAGAATTTAAAAAGAAAGAAATTTTAAAAAGCTGACATAAGCCATAAACACCAGAAATCCAGGGAAACAACACATTTTTATCAATGAACCTCTTGATACACCTCCATACTACTTCCCTATAGTTTTAGGGCTTCATATTCTTTTATTGTCTCTTCATATGATCATGATTTTGTATTATCATTCTTCATTGCAAGAACAGATCAGTGTTTCCCTTGGCATGATTAGTCCAAATTTGTATTTTATTATTGAGAGTTTAGAAAAGTTTCTTCTAGTTCCACAACATCTGGGAATGTCACAGGAATTTTTAGGATTGGAAAAGCTTCTGTGAGGTTTCTTTTGTACATGAGCAATGCAGTTTGGGGGCATTCTCAGTTTGTGCAATGACTGATCTTATATACCTCCAAGTAGTCCTGGGGCCACATACCTTAGAACATGTCTGAATTGTGCCATGGTCTCCCATCTTCTGTGTCATGACATTGGGTGGACACAGTGGGCACGTTCCTGGAAATCTTCCTAAGCCAAGGTGCCCAGCAACAATGGAGCTGTATGGGAACCGCTGGCAAGCTCTTTTAGCCCCACAGGACGTGTCCCTGGGGCCTGAGTGGGATGTTGAGGGTGGCAAAGATAACAAGACTCAGCCCTGCCCTGAGGCACTGATAGTGGAGCTGAGTGTTTGCAGGTCACAGCAAGCCGAGGACTGTCATGAGAGGCATCCCAGGACTGCTGCTAAGTAGGGATGTGGCAGCAAGGCGCCAAAGGCCACCTTTGTGGGGAGGAGGGAGGTGGCCCCCCAGTTACATGCGAAGTGCTATATGCCTGCCTGGGGCTAGAGCAGCTTGGCTTTAACTTTTTTGCTGCATTGCCACATTTGCTTTCTTTGTAGACCGTCACCCAAGGGGCTGCAGGACTGTGACAGGTGTAGAGGTGGGAGGGGCACATTATCCCTGTAGAGGGAGGGACTGGAGCCGGTTTGTGTCAGAAACAGTGGACGCAACATTGCCTCTTTGCTGGGCGGGCCCCCGGGCTTACCATGAGACTGGAAACCTTGCATCTGCCTAGCTAAGTGGGGGCTCTGTTGTTGGTAGGGAGTTCAAACTTTTGCCCACTTGAAGAATTCTCATTCTTCTTTGCTCTCTCCAAGCATCCCTTCCTTAGTAAAGTGAAGAAACTTAACAGCCCATGGAGGGCAATGGGCTTGACCTTAGCTCTGCATTTAACTTCTGCCAGTACCTCTCACTACGTTGAGCTACATGTTTACAGGCCTGGCTCTTCCACTAGCCCAGGGCTGCTTCAACTCAGTTCCACATGACCACTCTCCAGGGAGTTACAGCCCTCCCCTCAAAGCTATGTATACAATCATAGAAAGCAAAGAATGTATACAGTTTTCAGGGGGAGAAGATCCAGGCTCTCAAAGGGGTCTGTAACCTTGAGGAGGAGGCTCAGTACCAGCCTTGTTTCTTCTTCCTCCCTGAAACTGAAAATTCTAATGTAGTTCCTGGGGCATCATGATTGATCAGGGTTTTTCCAGAATCCCCTGGAGAGCATGTTCAAGTATAGGTAGTTGGTCCCTGCTCCTGGAGCTCCTGACTTGGCTCTGGACTGGGGCCTCAGAATTTACATTTGTAACCAGTTCCCAGGCGACGCTGAATCACCAGTTCCTGGGAACCCACTTTCAGAACCACTGTTGTGGACTATTTGTGAACTGAAAGTACTACCTCTCCCTTTCTGATTTCACGGGAAATCACTTTCAGAACCACCGTTGTGGACTATTTGTGGACCGAAAGTACGCCCTCTCCCTTTCTGATTTCACGGAAAGCCTGAGGAATGAATGTTCACAGATAAGGACTTGAGCCTCTACGTGACGGGGAAAGCTTGAAGGACTTGTACATAGACCAAGTTAGATTTTTATACATTATAAAAGCAGCAGTCACCCAGTGTGTATGTTCTGAATGTCATAGGCTTGGGAGTCAGCCAGGCCTCACCATGCTTAGGGAGAAATAGTATCCTGAAATATTCACAATTCAAACTCATGAATTCTCAGGGTTTCAAACATGATGGTGCTGATGGCCCCGGAGCAGCTCCACCAACAACCAGAATTTGGGTAAATCTGGTTTTCTTTTGAAGATAGAAAATTAAAAACTTCTCCTTCAGAAGTCTGTCACCAAGGAAAGAATTGAATGTGAGCATGTTGCGATAGCTTTAAAACCACGGCTGTGTGCCAGATCTGTGCCAGGCCTCGTTCTTGCAAATAATAGTGGGAACCGGCAGTCTGGTAATTAGCCTATGTCATTTTGCTGTTAGCGTGATGTTCTTGTCACTAATCATGTCTCAGGCCAATCAGTTCGCTACCCTAGTGGGCTGTCCCCGCCTCCATGCCCCACCAGCACCTGGAAAAGCTTAGGAGGGCTGAAGAACAGTGAACAGCTGTCACCAGTGAATCACAGTTTAAAAAAGAGTTGAAAATAGGCAATTATCCTCTTAACCCACAATTTGGTAGATACAGTGGTGTGACTTCCCACAGATCCACCTCCAAGTCTCCCAAGCCCCTCTCTTCTGCCATTTCTGTCTTCAGTTTCCTCCCCAGGGTGCCTCCATCCCTGCCTCTCTTTTCCTTTTCCTCCCCTGCATCTCCTTCTGCTCCCTTTTCCCTGTCTCCCTCACCAGTCTCTGTTCTCCACCCTTTCTCCTCTGATTGTTTCTTTCTTTCCCCCGTCAAAGGACACCTGTAGAAGGGAGGCATTGTGCCCAGTATTTGTATTTGAAGCAAGAGATTTTTGCCTTGTTCTTAGCTTAGGCAGCAGGTGAGCCACTCCCAGTTGATCCCTTTTCCCTAGAGTCAGTCATGTGTCCCGGAAGTGCTTCCAGCAGCTGCTAAAGACTTCTGCCCTATGAGGTCACTAGGAGTTCTTTCATTAAGTGACCTGAGGTAGGGTTTGTACAAGTTGAAAATTTTTATAGTCCTTGATTCATGTTAATCCTCCATAAGATTTCTCTTATTGTTCAATCAGTACCATGAGTTTTCCTGGTCGTGGTACTGCATGACCAGTCTTTAACAGAAATGTTGGCTTATAAACTGTCTTTCACACATTTACTATGGTTGAGTATTGCTAAGCACACATTGTTCAAAGGGCAGCCCAGTATGGGAGAAGAAAGAGTTCTGTTTAACAGAAGACTGTGTCCTGTCCCAATCCAGTCCTGCTGGGTACTTTGTGGGACACTTGTAGCAATTAGCTTAACTTGAGATCCTCAGTTTCCAGCCTCAGTTGTTGAGTGGTAATTGTGACAGTAAAAACACCTTGAAAGTTACACTTTGTCACACAAAAGCAAGACAGTAGCCACAACATTGCATCCTTTCATTAGATACCTCCAAGATACACCTTGGGGGGAAACAGAAATTCATCTATTTAAAGTATTATTTGGTGCCCTAAATACATGAAACTGACCCATGAATATTTTTATTATCAAACATTTTAAGCAACCCAAGTTTAATCAGATAGATGCAAAAAAATCATTAAATATGTTAAGAGTTGTAAACATATCTGTATATTATATGTCCAGAGACAGGAAACACATCAGTAATTGAACATGGAAAATTAATATAAAGAATTACTAAATTGGTGAAAGGGGATTAACTCTATTAGGGGGTAAAGATAACTCTAAAGCAGGCTGTGCCCTTGGGCAAAATCTGGCTGCTCCCTGTTTTTATAAATAAAGTTTTATTGTAACACTGCCATGCCCATGTGTTTACTTATTGTCTGTGGCTGCTTTTGTGCCGCAATGGCAGAGTTTACCAGTTGTGACAGAAACTGTAAGGCTGGCAAAGTCCTTTACAGAAAGAGTTGTCGACTCCTGCTCTAAGAATACAAGAATAGTAAGTTCAGGAACAGAGATCCCCAAGGAAGGAACAAACTGGGAAAAGCCTCTCACCCCCACCCAAGGCAGAGATTCAGGCCTAGCTGGAGAGTGTGGTTGTGGCCCAGCAATGGTGGCTGGTGGCCAAGGTTGCTGAGGTGCTGTGGGCTGGAGCTGGTGGGCAGGGAGCCACCCACTGGGGGGAAGCTGCTGAAGGGGTGGCAGCAGGGCTTTTTAGACGGCTGCCCGCAGGGATGCCAGTGCAGCTTCCTGGAGGGCATGCCCTTTGTCTCTCCCAGAAAGCCTCCTGGCTGCCCTGCTGTAGGAACAAAGCCAAAAAATCCCCAAACCTAATAGCATTGGCACCTGGGAACAGCCCATTCTCAGCAGTGTCCCTCCAACCCCCTGTCCAGGGCTCACAATGCACCTCTGCCTTCTGGCAGTCTGAAGAATCATGGGCCTTACCTGGAGGGAGTGGAGCCAAGGGGGCTGCACCCAGCTGAGGATTCAGCCCTGCCCAGCCTGAGCCTGTGCCTGTGCCTGTGCAGGCAGCTGGGGCTGTCATGAAAGAGTCTCCCTGGCCCGTAGTTATGGGGCAGCCACCACATAAGCCAGGGAGAACATGATGTCTGCCCCAGTCTGCAGTATTGGTCCATCTGACCTCTTTGTAATGGAATTTTAGAAAGCTGTGTGCATAGTTGGGTTTTATTAGGAATATGATTATGGTTCCTAGGGAAAATGTTATTAATCACGACATCCATTCATTTTGCCAGCAAGCATTTATTGACTGGTTACTCTATGCAGTATGACAAACAAATAAAAGAGTAAATCTTTTTTTTTTAACTAAAATATTTTGAAAAAAATTTTCTGGGCAATTCTTATTTAAAAAAATTTGTATAAAGTGTTTTTTTCCTTTTTTGAATGTAAAACCAGTTTACTGTTACCAACACTTTATAGCTTTAATTTTTTTGATTTTGCATATTTTTAGTCTCTGTCCACATAGCACATATTTTACTTAATTATAATAATTGTGTACTTGTTTGGTCATTGCTTTTTTTCTTAGCATGTCAAAACATCTTTGTAGAGTGTTGTTAAATCAAGTAATTGGAGTTAAATATGAGCATGTGTATGTGCAATAGGCAAAGCAAGTTGACTGCTACTTCAGGCAACTCCAGAATCTCAGCAGCTGAACACAGTAGGTGTTTCAGTTCTTGCTCCTGGGGCATTTCAGTGCCTGTTTAAGCAGGCGGTCTTCTACAAGGGGATTCAGGACCCAGACTCTTTCCATCTTAGGCTCCATTCTTTCCTCAGGCCACCCAGTTCGGCGTTGGATCCTGTGTGCGTGGCTGCAGAGGGAAGGAGGAGGGGCCACATGGAAGGCTTCTGTGGGCCAGATGAGGCAGTGGCCACATCTTTTCCACTCGAATAAAATTGGTTAGAAGAGAGTCACATGGGTGCACCAAAACACGAAGAGGCTGGGAAATGTGGTCCACCTGTATTGGAAAGGAGACAGGTTTTGGAAACAAATAGCAAGCCTCAGTCACAATTGCCAATTTGGATGCCACATACAAAATATCCTTAATATACTTCTTATATAAAAATTGTCATTTTAATATATAAAGCATTTATTGAGATTGTATATATCAGATGATTATAGTTTCAAAAATAATCTTCTAGTAACTATTGATATAATGGACTTAGTTACTTTTTTTTAATTTTTGTTTTTTGAGATGGAGTCTTGCTCTGTCACCCAGGCTGGAGTGCAATGGTGTGATCTCAGCTCACTGCAACCTCTGCCTCCCCAGTTCAAGTAATTCTCGTGCCTCGGCCTCCCAAGTAGCTGGGATTACAAGCGTGTGCCACCACGCCTGGCTAATTTTTATACTTTTTGTAGTGACAGGGTTTCATCGTGTTAGCCAGGCTGGTCTCTAACTCCTAACCTCGGGTGACCCACCCATCTCGGCCCTCAAAGTGCTGGGATTACGGGTGTGAGCCACCACGCCTGCCCTGGACTTAGTTACTTCTGATAACATCTTCTATATGCCTATTTTAGCATTTGGCATACTGTAGTATAGTTAGTTGAATATGTATTTTTATCCCTAACCTAGCCCAGTCAATGCCTCGCATGTGGAAAGTGAGCCATAAACAAGGTGGCAGTGACTGGCGATAGATAAAGGGATTTTAACCAAGAGAGCTAACGTTGGAAATAGCTAGAAAAGCCATATTCTTTTCTTCCCTACTTACTCGTTACCTCTTTTTCCTGCTCAGTGCATGCTAGGGATGGACGTCCCCATCCCCTCGGATTCACCCATGAGCCCTGGTTTAAGTAGTACCTGCCCGCCTGGCTGTGACCCAGCCTCTTGGCTGGTTTGGGCTCAGCTCATTATCTTTCTACCTTTAGATATTACATATTAAGTATAGATATCTGGGGATAGGCAGGGATATTTTGAGACTCAGAGAAGGGCATCTTGGAGCCCCTTGTCTGAAATAATGAGTCCTGTGGATACATTTAGGCCCTGGGCCAAGGAGGGATGGTATCGTGGCTGGAGCCGTTCTGGGCATCTGGCCTCAGCTGGCAGGCCATGGCTGGACACCTAACCAGGGCAACTCTGGCACACCCTAAAGCTTGGAAGGGGACATAGCTAGTCAGGGATGACCCGAGAAATGACTGGAAGCTCCACCAGAATGCAGAGCTTCCTTTGTGCTTAAATAACTGAACAGGCATCACTCTGTGTAGCAGGACACCACCCAGCACTTTTTGTCCCTTTGGAAACAACTCTTATTTCTGTTTCTTTGTGATACCAAAACTAGCATACTCTAATTGTAGAAAATACAAAACATAGAGTAGAACATACAAAGTTCTTTATCTTAAGAAATGGCATTTGTGTATGAGAATGTCTTGCTTATCTTTTCGCCCTCCAGGCAAAGCCAAAGCTAATTGAGCCACTCGACTATGAAAATGTCATCGTCCAGAAGAAGACTCAGATCCTGAACGACTGTTTACGGGAGATGCTGCTCTTCCCTTACGATGACTTTCAGGTAAGTAACGTTATGTTTCTATCCGTAGAACCATGTGTTTGATCTTAACAAGCAGTATTTTTCTATGTATTGATTTAGTGTTTGGTTAGTTAATTATGATTTTTTTTTTTTTTTTTGAGACACAGTCTTGCTCTGTCACCCAGGCTTGAGTGCAGTGGTGCCATCTTGGCTCAACGGCAACCTCCACCTCCTGGGTTCAAGCAATTCTCCTGCCTCAGCCTCTCAAGTAACTGGGATTACAGGCGTGTGCCACCATGCCTGGCTAATTTTTGTCTTTGTAGTAGAGACAGGGTTTTGCCACGGTGGCCAGGGTCGTCCCAAACTCCTGGCCTTAAGTGATCTATCTGCCTTGGCCTCTCAAAATGTTGGGATTATAGGCATGAGCCACCATGCCCGGCCTAATTATGATTTTTAAAAGATGAAAATAAGATGTTATTTAAGAAAGAAAAGTTATTTTATATTCTTCCAAGCATCCTTCATGAGTTGATAATTTTTAATGGTATTATTTTTGCATATTAATTATAAGTATGCAAAAATGTGTGTGTGTGTGTGTGTGTGTATCTTGAATAAAAGTGCTATACTCTGGGCTGATTTAGTGGGCACAAGTGCCTTTCTGTCTTTTGAGATTTGTTTTGATTTATATTTTTTGGCCAAGTACCTTAGAATCTTAATGATGGGCTTTGCTGGGGAGCAGTGGGAGATTTCGTCATGCCTTTTTTTAGGATGGCATTTGGGAACCTGCCTTCAGAGGCCCTGCACTATGTGTGGGCTCCCAGCAAAGCGTTCAAGGTTAGCCAAGAATGGCCTGAAGTTTACCTCTGTAGTGTAATGTGGGTGCTGTTCCTTGGAAGAAATGTGGAGGACTCAGCACAGCTCCTGCTGTGTGCCGCTCTTTCAGGCTATGGCCTGTGGTTAAGAGACTAACAAGAAGCTGTGAGGCTGTTGAGGAATGAGAATGACATTCTTCCTCCAGGAAACCCGGTGGTGTTAAATGCCTTGCAGCAAGCCACCTTGGTCCATTTGGAGGTTCTGGTTACTTTCCTTGCTCTCCTGGGACCTGATCCTGGCACTTCTTTCTCCTCTCCTTTGATGCTCTTAGTTGGACACTTCTCTACCTGATGCTGTTACCATTTAAGCCCTGTCTTTTGTGAATCGAGCTGCCTTTTTTTTTTTTTAAGCTTCACTGATTCTTTGTTGTTTGATTCCAAGTGTTACATCCATGTACACAAAGATAAATGAGAGGGAAATATTGAAATAATTGACATGAAAAGCCTCCCCACGCCTTCTAATCCCATCCCACAGAACATGACTTACTGTATACAGCTCTGTGCATACTTGTCTTTAGAAACTTCCATGTTAATAGAAATTGTTAAATTACGATACTTGAAGGTTTTTTCCCACCAAATTTAAGCGACTCCAGCTTACAACAGAGGTGAGAATTTTCACAAATGTTCACTCTTTCTAACTTGTTAGAGATATATGGGCCCCAAAATGATTATTCTTTAGCTCTGTCCTGCATAAAAGGAATGCCCATAGGAATGAAATTGACCATTCGTGTGGTGTTGCTACCAAAGTAACAGGTAAATGGGTTGAGGTAATGCCAAACAATACCATGCTTTGCATACTTCATTTCATGACTAAACTGCACGGGAATGGACTAATAAATGAGAACCTCTGAATGATGCCTTTTGCCTGTGATTTGGCAACAAATGAAAAGCAAAATCAAATGATTATAAATTGTACTGCATGTTGACAAGATTTTCCTGTAGTGTTGTCTGAGGAAGCTAAAGGTTATCTCAAATTTCTCTCAACATGAAGTATGTGTTCTTCTTGGTATTAATTAAAGTAACAACTTTTTTGAGTTTGCAACCTAGAATGAAAAATTCTATTTGTATGACTGAGATAAAATTGCTTAAGAAACAAACCAAAGAAACGAGATACAGTTAGTTGAGTATCATCTTTATCCCAGGGGAACAGGTATCTGGATGTTTAAGCAGTTGCAGAATCAGACAGTTTAAACTTTGAGAAAACTTCTGTGTCCCCTTTGCTTTTAACTACTCTGGTGATAGCAGGCACAAATATTCTAGGAAAGACAAAGAACTCGCTAGCATTTTGTTGGCTAAGGTGATGAGCAAATATTATTTTCTGTTTGGGGAGAAGTTTTCCTAGAGATTTAGGAGCTTGAATTTGAGCTTTAATCCTCATCACAGGAATTGTGATGGGCCCCAGTGAAGTTTGGGTACAATTATTTGTTTTCTTATAGACTCCCACTTTCTTATCAGGTAAAGCCATGTACTCTGTGCTTTCTTGTTAAATTGTCTCAGTGATGTTATTAACTGTCTAATTAGCTGGATGAGTGAAAGGTCTTAACAGTGCCACAGATTCTTTCTATCTGTGTTTTCTTAGGCAGAATAAGAGCAGAATTATTGTATTATTAGAGGCAGAGGGAACAAATTAGATTGGGGAAAGTGTTTTATTTCGTATGGAAAAGTAATACCAAATTGGTTAGGAAATGGCAGCAGCAAAACGCATGCTGAGGGGTGATTTACTGCACTTAAATAATTTAGCAGTATAAGTTAACTATTAAAATAATAGAACTTGGTGTACATTTCTGCCAAATATATTTGAAATGACAATTTACTAAAATATAAGCATGGATAGTGGTGATGCTTGTGTACATTTTTCAAGTAGGCACATGTTGATCTTGAGCCTTTACTGGTCAGATCCTAAAGGCATCTACATGTTCTCTAAAAATGAGTTGTGTCAAGAAAAGATTTACGGGTTGCATGTAGTTGCCTGAGGATGACAGAAGAGTAGTTACTACAACAGCAGCAAAGAAGAGAGACATGAAGTAAACGTGGATTTTTAAAAATCAAAAGAATAGGCCAGGCGCACTGGCTCATGCCTGTAATCCCAGCACTTTGGGAGGCCGAGGCGGGCAGATCACAAGGTCAGAAGTTTGAGACCAGCCTGGCCAATATGGTGAAACCCCGTCTCTACCAGAAAATACAAAAATTAGCCAGGCATGGTGGTGCATGCCTGTAATCCCAGCTACTCGGGAGGCTGAGGCAGGAGAATCTCTTGAAACCAGGAGGCAGAGGTTGCAGTAAGCTGAGATCGTGCCACTGCATTCCAGCCTGGGCGACGAGAGTGAGACTCCATCTCAAAACAAACAAAAAATCAAAATAATAGTTCCCAGCCATCAGGGTATTGATGAAGTAGGCTGGGCACGGTGGCTCACACCTGTAATCCCAGCACATTGGGAGTCCGAGGCAGGTGGATCACCTGAGGTCAGGTGTTTGAGACCAGCCTGGCCAACATGGCAAAACCCCGTCTCTACTAAAAATGCAAAAATTAGCCAGGCATGGTGGTGGGCACCTATAATCCCAGCTACTTGGGAGGCTGAGGCAAGAGAATCGCTTGAACCTGGGAGGTGGAGGTTGCAGTGAGCCAAGATTGCGCCATTGCACTCCAGCCTGGGGGACAAGAGGAAAACTCCATCTCAAAAAAAAAAAAAGGGAATATTAATGAAGTAAAGTACATGTGATCTGCCATGGCCAGGGACAGGAACGCCATGGGGCCTGCAGCCGTCACTAGCTGATGGCCCTTCTTTTTGCAGAATCAGATCCTGTTGCTTAGGGATCTCTGCCATCTGTGCTTTGGCTTCATGGTTCTCCTTGCCAGCAGCATCTTCTCTTCTAGATCTTTCCTACCCTTTAGAGACCACTTGAAATCCCATATTGTCTGAAGCTATTTAAGTCCACAGAAACTTTTTCCCCCACTGTCTCAATTCCTTTCCTACTGCCTGTCTGCACCGTGCACATAAACACTTGAGTATGTGGTCTTGGCTGTTCACGACCTACTTCTTAGGCTTCTTGCACGCAGGCATCCCGCCCCGTGCTGTGGTCCTGAGAAGGGCTGGCTTTGAGCCTCTGTCCTCCCACCCACCTGCCCACCTCCACATGCACAAAATCCCTTTCTTGCTAGGTGCTAGGGTTGAATACCCATTGCTTACCTTACTAATAGTAAAATTTTTACAAGCATTAGGTTATTTTCTTTGATTCATCAAGTAAATATTAATACTGTTTGGAACATGTGATAGTCCCAGCGACTAGATTTGTAAAAATATTTGCAGGATCAATGATTTGGTTTGGCAGAAGTAGGTAATTTCTAAAATTAAAAAATGCAGGTAAAACAGGAACTGGAGAGGAGTATTTTTTTCTAGTGATTAAGAAACCTTTATTTTTCTTATCGTTTTGTTGTCTTACCCAGTTTATTTGGCGTAAATCTGAGAACTTACTTTTTCCATGAGCAAAGTTAGAGGTAAACTTTAACAAGCAGTTAGACAGAGGTAATGACCTTTAGATTAAAAGGTTTTAGGTCAAGCTGTATAAGTTGACTTGTCGCTTAAGACATGATGAGCCTCTGTTTAACTGAAAGTCAAGCCCAGGACGCCTGCCTTTTCCATCAAAGACATGGGATTTGGGTGGCAGCTGACTATTGATTTCCAATGACGATTCTTCTTCAAGTGGAGGTCTTTTTACCAGATGGTCCTGTTGGTGGGGACATTGTTAACCCTGCGATTAACCGACGGCATCTTCATCTGGCTTTTAAGCTCCTTGTATCCTGACTTGTTACACAGCTTACTTATGCTTGTGCGACTATGTAAAGTGACAGAATATGAGAAAGGTAGTGAGTAGTAAGAATGTTGGGAGACAATTTAAGCTACCATTCATATTTCATAAAAATTAGACTTTGGTGTCTGGTGTAAACAAACAGAGGACAGAGCTTGTATGGAAGGATAAAAAGAGCGTGTTGGGCCGGGTTCGTTGGCTCACACCTGTAACCCCAGCACTTTGGGTGACCAAGGTGGGAGGATTGCTTAAGCCTAGAAGTTCAAGACCACCCTGGACAGCACAGCAAGACCTCGTCTCTACAAAAAATAAATTTAAAAAATATTAGATACTAGAAAGATGGCAGAGCAAGAGCAAAGAAAAATCCCTTTGGTTCTAGAAAATCTGAAAAAGAGGAAGGCTTATCAAGCCCTCAAAGCCACTCAGGCAAAGCAGGCACTTTTAGCAAAGAAGGAGCAGAAGAAAGGAAAACAGCTCAGGTTTAAGCAACTGGAATCATTCCTATATGATTCCTGGTGGCAGAAACATGACAAGCTGCGTCTCAGACAACTAGAAGTGAAACCTCATGCCTTAGAATTGCCAGATAAACATTCCTTGGCCTTTGTTTTACGCATCCAAAGAATTAATGGTGTGACTTTACTGGTGCAGAGAACCATTGCAAGACTTTGCCTGAAGAAAATTTTCAGTGGTATCTTTGTAAAAGTCACCCCCAAGAGCCTAAAAATGTTGCTTGTAGTAGAACCTTATGTGAACTGGGGATTTCCAGTCTAAAGTCTGTCCAAGAACTCATTTTGAAACATGAACAAGCCAAGGTCAAGAACGAGACCATCCCTCTGACAGACAGCACAGCAATTGAGGAGCACCTGGGGGAGTTTGGTGTCATTTGCCTGGGAGACCTCATACATGAAATTGCCTTCCCAGGGAAGTATTTCCAGGAGATCTCATGGGTCTTGCACCCTTCCCACCTCTCGGTGGCCCATCATGCTACCAAGAATAGAGTGGGCTTCCTCAAGGAGATGGCCTCACCTGGGGTGAACACATCAATCAGCTCATCCACCAGCTGAACCCAACCCAGAATATCTGAAAGCACAGTGTAGTGGAAGAGTGTGTTTTGTTTTTTTTTGGAATTATTATCAAGTATCTTCAGATAAGATTATTTCCTGCTTAATCTTCAAAAGCTGGAAAGGAAGGGTCGAAGAAAAGACAGTAGGTGATGTTCATGGCAGACACCTCTCATCACAGTCATTTCCAAGGAAAAATTCCAATGTTTTCTACATTGGCTGCCCCCTCATCTGAAATCAGCATCTGCCATGGAGGAATGGAGGAGGGAGTTCTGCTTAGTTGCATCTTTTGTCTTATGGTTTATTATTGTGAATGAGTAACTCAAGCTTATGTACAAGGCTCTGTAAGACTCCCATAACAGTGGACCAAGCCCAGGGGCATAATTGAGTCTGGAGGTTCCTGGGGCCTTGTTTTGAAGACTTGAAATACACATAGGAAGAAAGGTACAAAAATAAATACTCAGTTGTCTCTGGAAAAAAAAGAAAAAATTAGCCGGGCATGGTGGCGCAAACCTGTGGTCCCAGCGACTTGGGAGGCTGAGGTGGGAGGATCACTTGAGCCCAACAGGTTGAGGCTGCAGTGAGCCATGATTGTGCTGCTGCAGTCCAGCCTGAGTGACAGAGCGAAACCCTGTCTCAAAAGCATGTTGTATCCCACTTCTGGATATATGCCCCAAAGACTTGGAAGCAGGGACTCAAAGAGAGATTTGTTCACCCCTATTGAGATCAGCATTATTTACAGTAGCCGAAAGCGGGAAGCAACCCAAGTGTCCATCAAGGGATAAATGGAGAAAGAAAATGTGGTGTTTACAAAAAATGGAATATTATTCAGCCTGAAAAGGGAAGAAACTCCTGTCCCATGTTACAATATGGATGGACCCTGAGGAGGTTATGCTCAGTGGATAAGCCAGTGACAGAAGGACAAATACTGTTCAATTCCACATATGTAAGGTCCCTAAAGAATCAAATTCATTAGAGGCAGAAAGTAGAATGGTGGTTACTAGGGATGGAGGTGGGGAGCAGTGGGGAGTTATTGTTCAGTGGGAACAGAGGCGCAGTTGGAAAGATGAAAAGAGTTTTGGAGATGGATGGTGGTGATGGTTGAAAAATGAGAATGTACTTAATACCATTGAACTGTACACTTAAAAATGGTTAAGATGGTATATTTTGTGTTTTATGTATTTAAAATAATGATTTTTAGAAAGCATAGGATTTCGTTATAGGATTTCTGTGCTATATTTATGGGTGGGAAACTGTTGTCATCCTTAGAACTGTTTGCAAAATCAGGTTGAGGAGTGAGTCCTTAGGTGCTTTTCCCACTGATACTCATGGTGTATTACCTATATAAATGTCTTAGCAAGAGAATTGAAAAGAAAGGGTAGGAGTGCAGGTCAAAGATTATTCAAAATCGACAATCCTAGAAATTTTACTTTTTGGAAATGTTTGAATACAGGAGAATCCTAGAGTGTTCTCAGCATTGTATAGAAAAATGTGGTTACTCCATTTCCCTTTCAATAACATCCTGAGTTTTATTTTTCCTCTGGTTCTTTTCCTCTTCTACTTACATGAGACTGATAATGATCTACAAATCACTGACATGGAGAGGAAGCCATGCCTGCTGCTTACAAAGGCCTGGAAGTCCCTGATCTCATTTCCCATCTGTCCTTTTGAAAAGAAAAAAACTTACTTTTCACGATGTTTTGTCCTCACTCTTTTCTTATATAGAGCCAAAAGAAAAAAACCCTCAATACTTTGTTTTTGGCTTTTTATTGAAAAGTGTTCTTTTCATAAATTCCTCAAAATTCTTATCAGTAAGAATTCAGTGGCCAACAGTGTAACTTTCGGTGAACATTGTGGTTTGTGGGATATTAGTTCATGTCTAGGCTTAGACCTAATTGAAAAATCTGGATAAATTATATTTCTGGGCCGGGCGCGGTGGCTCACGCCTGTAATCCCAGCACTTTGGGAGGCTGAGGCGGGCAGATTACCTGAGGTCAGGAGTTCGAGACCAGCCTGGCCAACATGGTGAAACCCTGTCTCTACCAAAAATACAAAAATTATCTGGGCGTAGCGGTGGGCACCTGTAATCCCAGCTACTTGGGAGGATGAGGCAGGACACTTGAACCCGGGAGGCGGAGGTTACAGTGAGCCAAGATTGTGCCACTGCAACTCCAGCCTAAGCAATGAGAGTGAAAGTCCGTCTCAAAAAAAAAAAAAAAATTCTGAATAGACACATCTAAACCTTCAGGATATGAGAATTTTAATTCTAGTTCAAGTAATGCCTTTTACAGGAAATAGTGATTGATTTTTTTTTTTTAATTATCATCACATAGTCCTTAAAAAGAAAAGCTTACTTTTCAGGTAGCACTGATCAGCTGAGCTTAAGGGTATATTTATTTAACTTATGTTTATTCTTAAACGACTTGTGAAAAGACTCAGCTTTGTGAGGTGCTTGGAATCATAAAGATAAGCTAGGATCCTTGCTTTCAAAATGCTCATAACTTAGGAGAGGAGATAAAGGTATGTCTTAATAAGCAGGGGACTAGGACCAGTGTCATGACATAAATCTAGTCCCATGGGAATCTACTGTGGCAGTATTATTTGAGAGTTTAGTGGAACACCTAGGTGCTGTCAGCTCTTGAAGTGGCTGGAAACGCAGAAGTCCAGCCCTGAGAGAAGTGTTTAAAAAGGAAGATCTGGACTCATCCACAGAAAAGTGAGACAGGCATGAAAGGGGCCAAGAGCATGACAGACTGAAGCCTGGGCTAGTGCCTTCATTTAGGAAAAAGCAGGGGAAGCAGAGACAGAAGTTAGGATAAGAACCAGGAAATGGAGAAGAAGAGTTGGAAGAAGGCAGGCAGAGAGGGCAGACAGTTTCTCCATGGCTAGGGAGGTCCCGGGAAAGGGCGGTGGAGTTGGTGACCAGGAAGGGGTAAAGAAGTGAGTGGGGAGACACAGGTTAGAGTAAGCTGGAAACAGAAAGAAGAAATCAGAGTGGCTCAGAGCAGTGACAAGGTCTGCAGGAGGTTTTACCAGGATTGGGAAAGCAAGAATGAGCTGAGAAGGGTGAAACCCAGGCCTGGAGAAGAGATCGAAGATATAGGATAATGTGGTCTGAGTTTTGAAGCAGGGTTCCGCATGGGGTCTCTGGGGACGGAATTGAGGGTCTTTTAGAGGAGGAGTTGAGGAAGGAGAAATACTGCCAGCTCCAAATGGAAGGAGAGCATTGTGTATTGAGAAGTGTAGCGGCAGATTGTGCTGAGGGAGCTAATGTCAGGCTGGCCTGGGGCAGGGGGAGCTTGGGTGAGTAAGGGTTTGGAAAGCAGGCCATGGAGAGTGGCAGGGGGAGTCAAGTCTCACCAGCTTGTTCTCCCCCTGTTGGAACCATCGCCACAGCCTTTGTCTGTCCCTCTTACCTGGATTAATGCGAGAGACTCCTCTCAAGTCTTCTGGGTTCTCTCCTTGCCCTCTTCCAGTCTGTCCTAACAGTGTAGCTAGAGAGACTGTTTAAAAAGTGAGTCAGAGGATATCATTCCTGTGTTCAGAATCCCCCAGCAAAGGCCTTACAGTGGCCCAAGGGTCCCTGTGATCTTGTTTCCCATTTACTCCCAGGCCTTCTCCCAGCCCGCCTCTCTCACCATCCACTGTCTGTCTGCAGCCACACTGGCCTCTTTGGGCTCCTGTTTCCCCCGCGAGGCAGGCTCCTGACTTGGGACCTATCCTGTCCCTGGAAATTCTTTACCTGGCTATCTCTTGCCCTCTGCAAACCTTTTTCCAAATCTGACCTTTGCAATGAGGCTGTTGCTGACTGCTGCAGCTCCACCCCTCTTTGGCCTTACTGGTCCTCTCTACCTTGCTCTGGTTTCTTTTTTTCTCTCCCTGTCTCTTAACAGCTTCTCACACTGGTATATGTTCTTGCTTCTTATGTAAACTCCAGGAGGCAGGGATCTTAGTTTTTAAGCATGTAGAACAAGTGGTAGATATTCAATAAATATTTGTAGAATTAAACAAATGAATTATCAACCAAGAGGGGGGTCTTTCCACTTAAGATTTCAGTGAAAACAATTAGCCTTGTTGGAAATGTCAGTCACCTGGGAATAAAGAAGAGAAAGCAGAGGATGGATGGCTGTGATGGTGGCAGGATGTAGGTGAGAGTGAGTGACCCAAGGTCCTAAAATGACCTCCCAGGGAGTCAAGGCTGGAGAGTCTTTGGAGGTGGACGCTGGACTGGGAAAAGAAGACACTAGAGGGCCCAGAGGATGAAAGAGCAAAAATACTTGGTGTGGGGTAGTTTGAGGAGTACGAGGGCACACTCAGGGAAGGGACATGTCAGTGTCTGAGAGCTCACAGGAGGAAGGTGTAGTGACAACATGGACCATGGCGGAGTGACTTTAGATGGCTCTTGGGTGAGGAGAATCAGCATGTAACAAAGCATTAAATCATTTGGAAGAAATTCAGAAAATCATAGATGTACATTCAGCCCACTTACCAGGCCTACTAAACGTCAATCAGATATAATATCAAATTGAAATACGAAGTTAAGGGTAGAGCTCTTCAAGTGGCTATTTTGAGCATTTAAGCTTCAGCTGGATTCCCAGGTCCCTGGAAGATGTATGTTACAAGCTTTCTTATTAGAAATATTGTAGGAAAAGGAAGTGATTTATAAACATTTAGAATCATTGTTTCCTTGACTGATTCATTTGTTCTTTAATTTGTTTAAAACCATCTTGCTTAGCTCACCAAACTTCAAGAAGATCAGCATTGGACTGTGCAAATTCAGTGTTATTTTCCTAAACTGAAGGAAGTGTTAAAGATGAAAACTGCTTCTGAAAAACATCTTCTATGCCTGAGTCCAAATCAGCAACCACAGAAACATATTGGGGAAGCATAATTAACTTTGTATTTGTGCCAGCCTTTCTAAATGAAGGTGGAGGCCTGATAGGCTAGGAGGATGATCTGGTCATGACCCCGCTGTCCTTAAGTGAGGTTCAGCTGATTGGCACCTCAGAGGGTTCTCCCGCCTTCCTCACTGTTCCCAGGGTATCCCTCTGCAGCCCCATGAGCTGTTACAGGCAGGGGAGGGTGTGTGGGCAGCTGTGTCCCCATGTGCCCTGGCATAGGACTGTAGGGGATGTGATTGAACATGTTATGCGGGAGCAGGACACGCACATGGAACACAGTGTAATGGTGCCCTCAGGAGCCAGAGAACTCAGCGGAACCGTGATGCCTCCTGCTGAAACAGTTAGGGTACAAGATCAGTGTGTTGATTTTTATGCTTACAAAGTATTTCATCATTTTCTTTATTTTTTTTTTCCTCAGCCTGCTGAGGGTAGTAGCTTTTTTTTTTTTTTTTTTTCATATAGTGGACACTGTGACATGATTTTTGCTCCATGTTGTGCTCAGGAAAACCTAGGATCAAGTGGGTAGTTGACATTAACTACACATGTAACTAGATGAAAGAGAGCACACACGTATGAAATACCACCTGTATACATCAAGTAAATGTAAGATGTCATTCTCTTATCCTGAATGAAGGATATCGATGAACCCAGTAGTCCATCATTGTATGTTTGTGTTCCCCATGAGAGGTCACATTCTTCTTTTCTTTTTAAAATAACATTTAGCTGACATTTTAAATATGTCAGAGAGAATGGTAAAATTCTACAATTGGTGGAACTGGATAAATGCAGACCATATTTGCAAACCAATGAGGCATAGAAGGACAATTTTATCTATGTGATTAGTGTATATGTCTTAGGATATTAAAGGTGATCAACAGGCATGGATAGAGGAAGATTTGAACTAAGGATGATATCTTCCGTCAGGGGTAGCTTAATCAGATGGAAATTTATGAAGTATATACTGTGTCTCTAGCATTCATCCCCTATCCCTCTTTATTATGATTATTTGTAAGTATGAAACTGCTTTTTTTCCCCTAAATAGAAAATAAAGCCTCCATGAGACTAGAAAGCTGTAATTTTTTTTAAATTGTAAACCATAGTTTTTTGAAAATTCATGTTTACATTTGCCAACATTCCTACAATAGTATTTTATCCATAGTAGGCACTTAATAGGTATTACACAAATGAATGGATATGAGATCTTGGCACCAGTGGCCTTTGAGGTCATTAGAGCATATCTCAAGGTGGCAAATCATGGGAGTAGAAGTAAAGGAGACACAGTAAGTTTGCATGCAAAGACGAACACACACAAACGAAGAGTCCTTAAAGGAAATGGAAATCCAGGTTTTGGCCTCAGAATTCCTAGATGTCATTTAACGTATGACCAGGCACAAAATCTCTATGGTTCCTAAAACAAAAGCAAGTCCCGCTATGTCTGTATCTCTGCCTTTTTCTACCAGGGTTGCCTGGAAGAACCTAGATAATATTGAGTGTGTCCCACATGGGTTTGAGCAACACCCTCGAGTGTGTGCACGAGATCCAAAGAGGACAGATTCAGTAAGTTTATCAAAGTCCCCTGATGTCAGAAGTCTTGAGTCACAGTGCCTTCCCCATCTGCTTAGCATTATATCTACAAAGCTGACTCTCTGCTGTGTTTGAAGTAAGACTCTGGATGGCAGCCCAGGAGCTGAAATGCTGCTCTGACAGGAGCAGTGTGGCGCTGGTCAACTCAGAGGGATTTGAGTGAAATTATACTCAGTGCATAAGCGAAACCTTACATATGGATGATGGGTGGCACAGTAGGGAGTATGTCTTCCTAAGACAAGTCCCAAAGGAAAGTTCATTGGTGTATCGAGATGTATAAATACAGTCATGCACTGCATAATGACCTTTCAGTCAACAGTGGTGGTCCCATCAAATTATAATGCTGTATTTTACCATACCTTTTCTGTGTTTAGATATGTTTAGGTACACACGTACTTCCATTGTGTTACGTCTCCCTACAGTAGTCAGCACAGTCCCATGTTGTACAGGTTTGTGGCCTAGGAGCAATAGGCTACACCCTATAGCCTAGGTGTGTGGTAGGCTATACCATCTAGGTTTGTGTAAGTACACTTTATCAAGTCTGCACAAGGACGAAGTCACCCAATGATGCATTTCTCAGAATGTATCTCTAGCGTTATGCAACGCGTAACTGTGATGGACATGTTTTAACTTGAAGCATATCCACTGTGCTAGATGTTCACACAGAATTATGGTCCTTTTAGCAACTAAAATAGAATTCTAAAGAAAGACAACCAGCTGGGCGCGGTGGCTCATGCCCGTAATCCCAGAACTTTGGGAGGCCAAGGTGGGCAGATCACAAGGTCAGGAGATCGAGACCATCCTGGCTAACACGGCGAAACCCCGTCTCTACTTAAAATACAAAAAATTAGCCTGGCGTGGTGGCGGGAGCCTGTAGTCCCAGCTACTCGGGAGGCTGAGGCAGGAGAATGGCGTGAACCTGGGAGGCGGATCTTGCAGTGAGCCAAGATCGCACCACTGCACTCCAGCCTAGGAGGACAGAGCGAGACTCTGTCTCAAAAAAAAAAAAAAGATAACCAGAGACACATACAGACAACTGGAAAACAAAAGAAAGTAAAGAAAGTACACTTACTTACACCTACCTCAAGGTTGAGTGCAATGCACATGAAAGAGTTGGTAGGTGCTTTAGACACTAGAGGTAGTGACAGGACCCAAGATTTAGTCGTATGTCCACAGGGGTTTTAACTCAGGTCTGTCTCTTATTACTCTGATCCTTTCATAAGTGATAAACCTTCCTAAAACTCACTTTTCTTAATCTGTAATTCAGTGATGATGTTTCCCCTAAAATTTGGTTCTCACAGATGTTTGAGAATCCAAAGAGATAACTACCGTCCAGGAGAGTTCTGCACGCCCTTGCTACTGCCCTTCCATTGCTGGGCAGACGCCAGGTTACTAGGGAGCTTATTACAGCCTCTATTCTCGCCTCTAGGGAATGTCATTTTATTTTTGAGGAGGCTGTTTTTAGTTGCCATCCTCAACTTTAGTTGTTCAGCAGGCTCAATCCCTTACTAAATGGGAAGGCAGACATACCACTTGGGCCCCAAATGACCACAAGTCTACTCCTGGTTTTCTGGGTAACTCTCCTGTCCTCAGCTGTGCAGTAGTACTTAGCAAGTGATTTTAAAATTGCTTCTTTGTAAGACCAAAAAAAATATATAATTCTTTACAAAAATGCACTTAATTCATAACTAGTTATTAAGGTTTCTGAACATTTATGTTATTTAGTTTACTGCATTTTAATAAACAATCGTGTGCTCTTCCATTTAAGGGATTTGAGAAGGTGGCAGAATGAAATTCATATGACTCTCAAAGTCTACTGAAATCTGACTTTTCAGGAAGCAGTACATTATTTGGTGAAAGGAACTATCTAAAGTCTCACGTGTTGCTGAGACGCTGTCTCATTTGGAACCTCATGTGATCTCACAACTAAATTGTGCAGTCCCTCTTTTAAAGTCCCAACTTCCCATTTACTCAGCAACATTCATCTTGTGCCAGGTGTTCTGCTGGGTATTGGAGAATTAAAGATGAATAACGTGGTCAGATTCTCAAGTCTGGCAGGAGACACAGAAGTATCTTTGAGTAATCTTAGCAGAATGGTACGTGTTCCTGAGACCAGACTGAGCAACTTGGTGTCAGTCAGAGGGGCCTGGTGCATTAGGGAATCAGAAATAGTCCATGTTGCTGGACTGTTGGAGAAGGGCAGAAGAGTCCAGAAAAGTTAGTACAGTTGGTCACAAGAGGTCTTTGGTCATGCTGAGGAGTTTGGATTTTATTCTGGTGGCAATGAGGTGTCACTGAAAGAATTTCAGCTGAGGCATGATGCTATCAGATGAGAGATTTAGAAAGACAAATGGCAGGTGTGCAGAGAATAGATAAGAGGGATGATGGAGGGAAGGTGGGCCTACCGGTTAGGGTGCTGCACTGTGGTTTGTGCATCGCTGTGGGTACTTTGACATCAGGCAGAGTGAAGGGTGGCACTGTTGAAGGACCAGAGAAAGAAATGGGGGACCATGCAGGTGCCAGTGAAGAGGAGCAGTTAGAGAGGCAGAGAAGGCCCCCCCACCTCAAGACCACCAACAAGATGGATTATAGAATCTATGTTAGGTGAGCTTAGGCTCAAATAGTCCATGAGAAACGTGTAATTCTCTGCTCGTATCAAGACTCAGCCCAGCTAGCTGCAGTGAGTCACGCCTGCAATCCTAGCACTTTGGGGGGCCAAGGTGGGATGATCGCTTGAGCCTGGAAGGTCAAGGCTGCAGTGAGCCATGATCACACCACTGCACTCCAGCCTAGGCAACAGAGCGAGACCCTATCTCTTAAAAAACAACAAAAAAACTCAGCCCTTGTAATGTTTTAAATGTGTTCCTTGGGAATTGGCTTTCATTAAATCCCTTCCAGAAACCTAAATGGAATTCCTTCTTCAGCCTCTCTGTCCTATGCTTTGCTCCTTTTCTTAATTATTAGGGAATTAAACATCGAGGCTCTTTAGGCAACGCTTGCCTGAAAATGGAATTTGTCTGACGTTAATAGAACATCGTGGGTTAACTGCCAAGACATGAATTGTGAGGTAAAATGTGGGAACGCCCTGTGTAAATTTTAGTTTCCAGTCTAGCTTGGTACTGAATCCTCTCAAAAAGCAAGTCATATGCTCTGAAACAAATGCATCTGCCAGATAACTTGGAAAGGTTTCATCACCTCTGCGCTCAGTAAGTTTCAGTTATGTTCCCAGAGTTGTTGAATAGTAATGTTTAATACTGCACTTGATACAAAATATTTAATGTACAGACCAGTGCAACCAAGTGGGGTTTCCAGCAGATATCAAAGGGACATAATTCTACAGAGACGTGAGGCACCATGCAGTTTGGCTGAGGCCTAGAGACAAAAGGAAGGAGCTCTTGTGAGCCATCTGAGAGGGAGTAGTTTGCAATCAGAGATAACTTTGGAACATGGACGTGGATGCTCTCCATTTGGCCCAGCTGAGAACAATAACAATTGAACCTAGGGTTAACTCAGTGAGGGAGATGGGCCAGGCCCAGGGAATGCTCCTGAAGAGCTCAGTCTTGCTCGAACCTCCTGGGCTTTGCTTTTTGGCTGCATCCAGGTCCCTCCGTCTCCTGAGCTCTGCATACTGTGCCTTGCCCCCGCCCCAGGCCCACCCTAAGATTTGCCCTTCCTTCAGCAGATTCAAGTACTATTTCTCTGACAAATGCATAAGGTCCTCAGGTGTTTGAAGGGATAGTTCTAAGTAAATGAAAACAAGCACAAAAATAAGCACAAGCGTGGGTGCTTTACATGAGATTACAAAGAGGGGAGAGAGGATTGATGGCTCCACAGTTTAGCCTAAGGGTAGACTGGAATTGATGGGGTCTGAGGCCTGCTGGGCTTCTCTAACAGGTGGTTACTGTGGACCCCGGGCCTTCTTCTCTCTGATTTTAGGTCATCCTCAGTCCTGAGAGAGTAGATCATCTTAGAGGCAGGACCCCAGGTACCCTGAAATTACCCTCCAGCTCCCTAGGTCTGCAGTCCTGCTCTCACTGACAGTTTCCTCCTGAAGAGAAGCATCTTCCCCTGTCCTGACTCGGTGTCTCAGTTGGAGCGCTGTGGTCTCCCCTTTCCTCGGGTTGGCTCTCGAGAACTACCTGGGAGGCTGCTGGGTACTCCCCATCTCTTCCTGCATCAGAGCCTGTGCTCCCCTTTTGGGCTGTCCCTGGTGTTTGTTTCTCTGTTGAGGGAGGACACTCCCAGCTCTCTGCACCTTTGAGCAGCAGAGATGCGGAGACACTTTGTCACCGGTTCCAGCAGCTGGCTCAGGTTACAACCCACCCACTTCTCTGGGAGATTGTCTTTAGCTCATTGTTCATATGGTCCCAGGGCAAGGGTGGGCCTATTGTTGGTCTTTTAATTAAAATTTTATAAAATAAGATGTTTTAAATATCCCAAGGATTTGCATACTTCCCACCAGGAATTAAGAGGGCTGTTTTGTCATAGTTTAAGCCCATTGTAAAGTAATTAATAAAAAAATCCAGTGCCATGAGTTGAGAGGGTTAGAAAAATAATAGAAATCTTTGTTAATACTCACTCTTACATTTATTTAAATCTACATAGTGAATCTTCCCTCCCTTTTACCCAACGATTCTTTCCATAAAGAAAAATAATTAAGGTAATGCAACTGTAATTCAAAGCAAATCTGGTATTCATCTTTTTTCTTTTTTCTGGATGCCTTTTATGTTTTAGTTTCTTACAAAGCAATTTCCAGCACTCAGATAAACCATTTGAGAGGAACAGACTTAGAATTCCATATTCACAGAACTGTGGGATTTTTAAACCACAAAGGAAACCTAGAGATCCTAGAAGACTGCTCTGTGGATGTGGAAAGTTCAAATATCCCCCAAGACTGCACAGCTAATTAGAGGCAGAGCTGGGGTAAGGACTCAGGTTTCCTGGCTCTCAACTCAAATCTCTTTCCAATATCATTTCTCAAATTCTAAGATCAGAAGTTGAATGAAACGATTCGCTTCACATTTCTTGTGGTTTGAAACATGAGCTTCTCAGAATCTCCAGCTTCAGTGGGGTCAGGGTAACGTATTGGCTGCCACTGATGGAGGCCAGACAGAGCCCCGGCCAGGTTGGGGTCAGGAATGTCGTTAGGAGAGAGGGATTCCACATTTAAGCTGCAGAGAGAGCAGTGAGTGATGATAGAAGCAGGAAATGCCAGAGGCCCCAGGGGTCGGCCCAGGTGAGGAAACAGGTACCTCCACTCGCTCCCTTTAGGTGGGCCTGCCCTGCTGCCCAGGGCTAAGTGGCTTCCCACAGTGGCTCAGAAACATCACCGTAACCCCAGTGTTTGGAGGAGATAATTTCAACTAAGAGGAAAAAACTTTTCTTTTTTTAAGTAAAAAGGATCTATTTGAAATTTGACATTCCAAACTAGACTTGGAGACAGTTGTAAATTTCACTCTTTTTATTCTGGGAGCAACTCTGTGCTTTTCTAGCTCATTCTGTTAAAAAAAAAAAAAAAAAAGCAAAACAAAAAACTGTCCCATAAATATTGAGACTGGGGCTCTCAGGTATCTGTGCATCCTCATATGAGCCCTTTGTCAAAGGATGTCACCCTTTTTTCTTCCTTTTTAATTATGCCTGTGATTTTGTGGAACTTCCTATAAGACTCCTGTCCATATTTGCAGAAGGTAACTAAGAATTTCTTAGTGTCAAAGGCTACGTGTTTAACCTAAGTAATAATACTGACTGAAAATAATTTATCTTCTGTTAGAATAGCTAGGAAAGGGCTTTTATCTACCTATCTGTCTATCGATCATCTATCTATCTATCTACCTTTCTTTTTTTCTTTTTCTTTTCCTTTTCTTTCTTGCAGGTGCATACCTTGGTAAAGGGCTTTTATTTTGAAATTATGTTTGTGCTGTGAAGATTTCTATCCAAATAGTTGTCTGAGATGCTAGCAATGTTTAGGTTTAATTTTCAGATCCATATTACACTAATTATGGTGTGAAATGTTTTTTCCCCTTTCCGTTTTCAAATGTACAGATTTATTAGCGGAATGGAAATGGCTTGTTTCCAAACATAGACATAGGACTGGTATGCTATGAATGCCCACCTTTATGTTGGGCATTCAAATGATGTTGGGCATTGGGTCTATATAAAGTGGATATAGACCTATCTTTTAGCAGAAATACGATTTTAACTGATAGAAAAGTAGAAAAGAATGCCACAGCTATGAAAAAGAAAACTTGGCTTATTGTTGAGAAGGGCTTTAGTGCTTTTGGAGTATAAATCTCTTAGTATTGACTTGGACTTCGCTATAAGCTAAATAAATAAAACTATAGAAATTTAGTGTGAATTAGTTTGGCATAAAGTAGATGATTATCTGAATATGACTTTTAATACATAAAATCTGTGGAGAAATTAAAACAGAGTGCTCACTCATGCTATAGTCTTCCCTTGTCAGTTCCTATAATGGACCAGACAACTTTTTGTAATAATAGGGAGAAAAAACTTATATGCAAGTAATGGATGGTTATTGGTAGGTTCCTATTTCTGTCTCCATTGACTGCTTTATTCATTCTTTTTTTTCTTTCTTTTTTTTTTTTTTTTTTTGTTTGAGACAGTGTCTCACTCCATCACCCAGGCTGTAGCACAGTGGCCTAGTCACAGCTCACTGCAGCCTCGAACTTCTGGTCTCAAGAGATCCTCCCATTTCAGCCTCCTGAGTAGCTTGGACTCGAGGTGCATGACACCATGCCTGAGTAAATTTTTTATTTTTAGTAGAGACAAGGTCACGCTATGTTGCCCAGGTTGGTCTCGAACTCCTGGTCTCAAGCAGTCCTCCCACCTCGGCCTCCCAAAGTGTATTTACTCATTCTTGAAACATTTATCGAGTATTTAGCACATAGCTAGAAATAGGAAGATGTATCTCCTGTTCTTAAAGGAATTTGCAATCTGGTGGGGTAAAGAAGGGCATGTGGGTACAGGAGAGTTTTGGATAATGGAGTCAGGGTTGACTAGCTGTTCAGACAGGTCTCGGGGTGGTTTATAAGGTCACCATGGTACAGGATCAGACCTCAGGTTTGCAAGTCCAAAGATGGGATTTGGTCACCCAGAGTGTTTCAGGCTCAGGGGAACTGACTTGTTGCAGGCAACCCCACAAGAGCACAAACCAGAATGTCATTTTATTAATATGCATTGAGAACTAGAATTCACAAGCAGATCAGAATACTATACTGGCTGTGCATTTTCTCCCAGTAGGAAAGTCTAAATGGGAAGCATATTATAAACAAGTGGCTCAGTGAGGCTGTACTCAGAGCAAGGGCAATGAATTAGAAGACCTTAGCAGCTGGTGGTATCAAACATTGACGGCCCCATTGGTGCCAAGCCTGGTAGTCCTCCCCTCCCCCATGGGTCCAGCCTAATGGGTTCCAACCTTTCTTTTATTATTATTTTTTATTTATTTTTTGAGACAGGCTCTCATTCTGTCACCCAATCTGGAGTGCAGTGGCGTGGTCTTGGCTTACTGTGACCTCCACCTCCTGAGTTCAAGCGATTCTCGTGCCTCAGCCTCCCAAGTAGCTGAGACTACAGGCGTGCGCCATCACGCTGCCTGATTTTTGTATTTTTGGTAGAGATGGGGTTTCACCATGTTGGCTAGGCTGGTCTTGAACTCCTGATCTCAAGTGATCTGCCTGCCTCGGCCCCCTCAAAGTGCTGGAATTACAGGTGTGAGCCACCACGCCCAGCTCCAACCTTTCTCTGAAATAGTGATAGAGACACTGACAGAATTCTTCCAGCCATGGAAGCCTGGTTCTTTCTGTTGGCCTATTCTTATCCCAGATGTGGACTTTTAGTGTTGTTTAATTCAAGATCAGTAAGAATTCTAGGCAGTTTTTCCTTTGACTTAAGTTTTTAGTTCTAGGACTTAATGGATATATTTATTTATTTATTTATTGGCAAAGAGTTAATCTCATTCATTATATCTTAATTTTGTGCTTTGAACTTCCCAAGGGCAAGTTTATCTCCATGTTTCTCTTCATTTTGTACTGAATATGACTTGTGCTCATCCTTTACAGTTTAGCTTAAGTTAATTTTAGCTTTCCCTCAGTCTACCTTTTCTTGATGTCCTCTTCTCTACCTTACTGAATTTAGATGCCCTAACTTTTTTCTCTCATATCATCCTGTGCTTCTGTGCTCTTTTCTCTATACTCTTCTGTACTTATCATACTCTAATAATTATTTCCTCATCATCCTCTTTCATCAGACTGTAAGCTTTAAAAGAATAGCAACTATATTTTATTAAACTTTGTGTCTCCAGCTGCTAGCTCAGTGTCCGGAAGAAAGTAGGGACCCAGTAAGGTGTGGATAGATGGATAGATGAATGGGTAAAGTAACATTTATGCTGAGTCCTTAAATGATCAGTAGAATGTTTTTCCTAAGACACTACAAACTACTCTCAAGATCCAACAGGCATTTACTGTATCTTACTTGACCTCTTTCATGGCATTGACTTGAGTGGAAGGGTGACTGTGGAAATGAGACTGCAGCATAGTGTATCTCCTCAGTTCTTCTGTCTTAACTCTGTAGTGTAGCTAGTATTTGAAATCCATTTTCATGAAAATGGCAGTATTCTTCAGTACTGTAACTTGGAGATGTTCCTAGTGTCTTACAATCTGATTTTGGTTTTCTGTTGTTGAGTAACAAACCATCCCACAGCTTTGTAACTTAAGACAATACTTTATTATTTTTTGCAGTTCTAAAATCTGGTCAAGGCTCAGCTGGGTGGTTCTTCTGTTTTACACTGTCTGTAGGAACTGGAATGTCCAAGATGGTTCTTCACTCACATTGTATCTCGCCTGCGATAGCCGAGACCAGCTGGGAGATGGTGGGGCATCTTGTATATATCCTCTTTATGGCTACCTTGTACTTCCTGTCACCATG
The DNA here is from genome assembly GCF_029281585.2 of Gorilla gorilla gorilla. Taxonomy (NCBI): domain Eukaryota; kingdom Metazoa; phylum Chordata; class Mammalia; order Primates; family Hominidae; genus Gorilla; species Gorilla gorilla. Next base: position 113,654,756 of record NC_073238.2, on the reverse strand, counting down.
GTGGTCTCAAGATGGTAGAACTTATATGGTGACTGGCTTCCAAGAATGAGGTAACGGAAGCTCCCAGTTTTTCTAAAGGCTAGATTTGGGCCCAGTGCGATGGCTCATGCCTATAATCCCAGCACTTTGGGAGGCTGAGGTGGGAGGATTGCTTGAGCCCAGGAGTTCAAGACCAGCCTGGACAAAATGGTGAGACCCCCCCCCCCCATCTCTCCAAAAATTCAAAAATTAGCCAGGCATGGTGGCTCACGCCTGTAATCCCAGCTACTTGGGAGGCCGAGGCGGGCAGATCACGAGGTCAGGAGATCAAGACCATCCTCGCTAACACGGTGAAACCCCGTCTCTACTAAAAATACAAAAAATTAGTCGGGCATGGTGGCGGGCGCCTGTAGTCCCAGCTGCTCGGGAGGCTGAGGCAGAAGAATGGCATGAACCTGGGAGGCGGAGCTGGCAGTGAGCTGAGATTGCGCCACTGCACTCCAGACTGGGCGACAGAGCGAGACCCATCTCAAAAAATAAAATAAAATAAATTAAAAAATTAAAAAGAAAAAGAAAAGGAAACCTTAAGCCTAGTTATTGAGGTAGACAGGATGCTACCCCTGCCCTGTCATTTTATTTAAAAGAAGCATTTAAGCCTAATGAACACGAACAGTTCTAATGTTCCTTGGAGGGGAGGTAGCATTCACAGTTCATAGATTCATTTAGCAATTACTGATTGAGCATCTTCTGTGTGTCTAGTTATCTATGCTCTTAGGCGCTGGGGATGTGGCAGTGAACAAGAACAGATGTAAATGACAAGAGATGGATGGTGGTGATGGTTGCACAATTGTGTGAATGTACTTAATGCCACTGAACTGTACACTTAAAAATGTTTAAAATGGCCAGGCATGGTGGCTCACGCCTGTAATCCCAGCACTTTGGGAGGCCGAGGCGGGTGGATCACCTGAGATCAGGAGTTTGAGACCAGCCTGATCAACATGGAGAAACCCTGTCTCTACTAAAAATACAAAATTAACCGGGCGTCGTGGCGCATGCCTGTAATCCCAGCTACTCGGGAAGCTGAGACAGGACAATCTCTTGAACCCGGGAGGCGGAGGTTGCAGTGAGCCGAGATCCCGCCATTGCACTCCAGCCTGGGCAACAGAGCAAGACTCCATCTTAAAAAAAAAAGTTTCAAATGGTAAGTTTATGTATATTTTACCACAATAAAAAAGGCAGTTAAGACAAGTAAGATGCTGTGTCGTGGGACTAGATCAAGCACTTAGGGGTGGGGTGTTAGGGACTTTGAACGGGGCCTCTACCCTGTGGGAAGGGCTGAGCTGGAGGGATCTGTGGGCCCCTGATCAAGAAAGAAGCAGGAGCTGTAACCCAGCCTGGCTTTGGAACTTGAGGCTGCCCAATGGAATCTGTTGTGTGTGACCGAAGGAGGCAGCTGCACTGGATGGGAGAAACTGGAGGGACTCTGTGGCTGCCAGGGCCAGCTGCAGGGCACACAGCTGCACTCTGAGGCTGGCACCTGCCTCCTTCACTTACCCAAGGCTTTTCCTACTGTTTTTGTTTCCAGACGGCCATCCTGAGACGACAGGGTCGATACATATGCTCAACAGTGCCTGCGAAGGCGGAAGAGGAAGCACAGAGCTTGTTTGTTACAGAGGTAAGGCTCTTTCCTGCATTAATTTACATTTTGAAGTCATTTTCCCCTAACTGCCTCCTCTTCTTTAAATTTCAAAATTGTCAAGAAAGTGTCAAAAGGGTAATTATATTTCTGTGATGGAAGTTCAAATAGAATAATGTGAATTTTTCAGACTCTGAAACTTGGACGGAAATGTCCACAGGGGCTATTTCTTTTTTACATTTTTATTATTTTTAAAACTTTATTTATTTGGAGGGGGCTATATCTGACTACAAAAAGTGAATTCCACAGAATTTATCTCATGGACTTAAAATAAGCAGTAACTTGTAAATGAATTCACTGGAAATCTGTGGGAGGTCTTGTTATTGATACTGTTTTTAAGGGTGACACACACATTTATGTATCATTTATTTCATTTATACATTTATATTTGCAGGTTATTTTTGACTAGTATTCATGAAGTACTAGCTGATAATAAGCAGGGTCTATTGCTAGTCAATATTTATTATTATATATATTGATTACTATATATATTATTATATATATTGATTACTATATATATTCCTAATCAAGATACATTGATTAATATTATTTTTGTTTGAAAATACAAATAAAATTATCTTATGGAAGAAAGATAAATTATTTACTTTTTTATTTTTATTTTTATTTTTTGAGACAGAGTCTTGCTCTGTTCTTTAGGCTAGAGTGCTGTGGAGCAATCTTGGCTCACTGCAACCTCTGCCTCTCCTGGGTTCAAGTGGTTCTCCTGCCTCAGCCTCCCAAGTAGCTGGGATTACAGGCGTGCACCACCACGCCTGGCTAACCTTTGTATTTTTAGTAGGGATAGGGTTTCAGCCTCTTAGTCAGGCTGGTCTCAGACTCCTGACCTCAAGTGATCTGCCCGCCTTGGCCTCCCAAAGTGCTAGGATTACTGGCATGAGCCACTGTGCCTGGCCAGAAAGAGAAATTATTACAATTTAGGTTGTTTGCTTTAGTTTTTCCCCTTGGAGTGTTTGTTTTTTCCTCTAGGTAATTTTAGGTAGGAAGGAATAATTAGATGTTTTAATTTTGTTTCTTTAAGTTCTCCTTCATTTAAAAATAATGATTTTTTTTTTAATCCTGGTTTTTCTAGTTGATATTTAGATTATAAATATGCTCATCAATAAAATTGCTTACTATAAGGAAGCTATATATACTCTTATAAAGACCAATTAAGTAACAATATTTAATTTCCATTGAGATTTTTGAAAAATTAAATATAAAATAAAAAAAATTTTAAGTGTGTTCTCTCATCTTTCTGAAGAAGTAACTTCCTGTCTTACCTCCTTTGCCACTATATTAGTAAACTTAATTCCTGACAAATACAGCCAGATATGTTTGTGAATGTAGTTATAAATGTCTTTTTAAGGCAGGTAGTGGCAAACTATGACCTGCAAGCAAAATCCAGCCTGTAGTCAATTTTTGTAAATAAAGTTTTATTGTAAAGCAGCCAAGCACATTTGTTTACATATTGCCTATGGCTACTGTCACCATGCAACTCAAAGTTAAGTAGAGATAATATGACCCTCAAAGCTGAAAATATTTATGATCTTGCTTTTTACACAAAAAGTTTGTTGATCTATGTTTTAAAGCATGTGGCAAAATTATTAATTGCTAACTCAGTTCTCCCAGTTGATTAAAAAAATATGGTTTTTTGAGGGAGAACTCTCCATTAAGTTATTTAATCACTGCAGGTTGAGCAATAGCTGCTTCATCCTATGCTGCTGGAGCCAACATAACTAAACACTTTTGGGACCCTTCCACTTGGGTGGAGTGAACATCACTTCCTCTTCATCCTCTGATCCAGGGAATGACCTAATGGCTTAAAACAAAGCAAAACAAAGCAGAAAAAAACTTCAAAAACCTTTCAGTGTAACTTCAAAATATTATTGAATTTCACCAGTTTGAAATGTTAATCATATAATCAGTCAGTCACATTCCTGTCTTTTTGAAGGTACAGTTCTCAGGATCTGGCTTTCTGATGGAACTCCTTATCTCCTGGACTTTCTGCATCCCCAGAGGGGTGGGGGTTGCTTGCCTAATTCTGTGCTTCTGCTTTGGAATTTAGCCAATGCCTGCTATGTAGATGGTCAACACTGGCTTGTTAAATCCATGAATCTCTAAATACTTAGCCAGATTCACTGTGGAGTTTTTTTTTTTTTTTTTTTTGTATGTGCGATTCCTTATAATTATAAATATTTGAACATAATAAACTGTAATTATTTTCCCCATTTTGCCTAAGGTATTAAAATCTTGGCCAGGCGCGGTGGCTCACACCTGTAATCCCAGTACTTTGGGAGGCCGAGGCGGGTGGATCACGAGGTCAGGAGTTCGAGACCAGCCTGACCAACATTGTGAAACCCCGTCTCTACTAAAAATACAAAAAGTAGCCGGGCGTCGTGGTGTGCGCCTGTAATCCCAGCTACTCAGGAGGCTGAGGTAGGAGAATCGCTTGAACCCGGGAGGCAGAGGTTGCAGTGAGCCAAGATTGCACCACTGCACTCCAGCCTGGGTAACGGAGCAAGATTCCGTCTTAAAAAAATAAATAAATAAATAAAAATCTGGGCTCCATTCATAAATGCATTTATAATATACAAATTTATGCTGGTTTATTTAGTTTTTAATTGGGCAGGTACATTTTATACTTCAGAATAGTTTTAATGTCCTGCAGGAGACTTGGTGGTACAGTTTCAGTTCCAGAGCTTGTTGAAAAACCGCTGTAGCTCTTTGAAGAGAATAGGATCACACCCACAAGACCACGTCGTACATAGTCAGGCCTGACTACTTCGCTGTGCCAGTGGACCTAGGGGCAGTAGTGGGAAAATCCAAAACTATGGATTATTCTGAAATCTAACTGGTTTTGGAGTGAAATTTTGAGGGTGAATGTATGATACTCAAAATGTGAAAATGCTTTGAGAAATCTAAAAAAATCATTTTCAAGGATAAAATAGCATTTTAAAATATTCGTAACTACAGAGTAAAAAAATCAAAAAGTTTGCCAGCTCCAAAATCTGACTTTGCGCTTAGCCCTTCTCTGCCATTTATTCCACCTCTCAGAATAATTTTAAAAACTTACATTACCTTCACATCACACATCACACCCTTGCCAGTAAAGTGCTTATTGTAGAGCCTGGCACAAAATAAGCACTTGCTGCTGTTGTGATTCTTACTTTCATGAGTTTGGAGGTGGAGGGGAGTTTGCTTCAGAAGACCTTCAGGCATGGCCTATGACACAGATAGAAAGGTTGACAGTAGAAACAATGAAGTGAAAGAAGCAGAATAGAGACGTTGTTCATGTTAGTTACAGCCAGAGCCAAATAAACTAGATAAGGCATAAATACATTTATTGACCTATGTTTTCATTGATTCACTCATGCTTTTTTTCCCCCCACACTGAAGTCTGCACATAAATAGTCAAGTGCTGACTGGACAGAAGATCCTTTGAACTAAGCTGATTTTAACTAAAATTCTTTAGATTTTGATTTTGACTCATTCATATTTGAAGATCTGGTGGATGTGGCATTATAATCTTAGGCTTTATGCACTATTGGAGGATCTTCATGGGTAGATGAACGACAGACACCAGGCTGGCCCATTGAATCTGTCATGTGGCGAGGTAGTTTGAATGCAGTCTGTGTAGGTTAGGTCACTAATAGAATCCTTGGCAGTGGAGGACTACATTAAACATTCTGTACACACACACACATGAAAATGTCATGGTGCTAATATTAATTGGAATGCATATGTTTCTTTCTAATTATTTCACTCTTTTCCTTATGAATGGAAAGAAAAACTGAGGGCAGATTTATATGGTAATATTAACTAACAGAGCTAGCTAGTTCTAATATTAGTAAATACCATGAAGGCGTCTTTAAGTTCACGCATTCTGTTCACTTTTATGTCATAGTAGAGGCCACATGGCTTTTTAAGAACCAGGTGCTTACTCTGAAATAGTCCATTGTTAGGTAAATGTCACCAGGTTAGGTGAAGTTGTCTCCTTGTAAAACCTGCTCTCAGATCATTAATGATGATAACTTAAAGTGATACTACCCCCAAGGGTAATGTTTCAGTGGTTCAAAGTCTCAAGCTTCACAGGAATCTCTGGTGGTGGAATTTCAGGCATTAGCTCGTTGATGGGAAAAAAATTTTTTGATGTTTCTATGGGTATGCCTTCACAAACTTTCCCAAGTGTTTTCCAAAAATCACGTCTTTCTGTTTTTTATTTTCTATTTTTAAAATCCCCCTTCAATAGTGCATCAAAACCTATAACTCTGACTGGCATCTTGTGAACTATAAATATGAAGATTACTCAGGAGAGTTTCGACAGCTTCCGAAGTGAGTAAGCTATATTATACACATAGGGAAAAGTCTTTGTACTTGAAATGCTTGGGGGGAGGTATGTAACTTCATATGCAATCAGAGTAATTGAGGAAAATATTTCTAGATGGTTTATGTGTATGTGGTGTAACTATTGTTTACAGGGCCTTTGATTGTAAGACTCAAACATGCTACTTTGGTATTGATAGGTAGTAATAAACATGTGGATGGTTTAATTATGTCCAGTGGTTCTTTTCAGGGTACCACTGATAAATAAATAGGTGAAATTTTTTCACTACGAAATATAAAACAAACAAAACGTAAGTGAACTGAAATATGCTGCAGTGCATTTTTTCCTTGAAAAGAATATTTTGAAGAAGATAATTATAAAGAGCATTTTACATTGAATAAATTTTATGTTTTTAAAAAAAGTAAATCAAGAAACAAGCATTTTCCCAGTTAAATTTTTTTTTTACCTCCTTTAATGTATTAACTTATTCTAGACTATACCAAAAGCAAATGTATTTAGATTGAATAGTTGTGGCCAAAGTGAATCGGAGTAGCTAGGTATTGCCTTGACAGACTATCTGTTATAAAAGGTTCCATTTTGTGTTGCTTTAAAGGAATACCTGAGACTGGGTAATTTCTAAAGAAAAGAGATTTATTTATTTATTTTTATTTATTTAGTTTTGAGACAGAGTCTTGCTCTGTCACCCAGGCTGGAATACAATGGCACTATCTCTGCTCACTGCAACCTCCACCTCCCAAGTTCAAGCAACTCTCCCGCCTCAGCCTCCCGAGTTGCTGGGATTACAGCCACTTGCCACCACGCCCGGCTAATTTTGTATTTTTAGTAGAGACGGGGTTTCACCATGTTGGCCAGGCTGGTCTTGAACTCCTGAACTCAGGTGATCCACCTGCCTCTGCCTCCCAAAGTGCTGGGATTACAAGTGTTAGCCACCAAGACTAGCCAAGAAAAGAGATTTATTTTGCTTATAGTTCTGCAGGTTGTACAAGAAGCATAGCACTGGCTTCTGCTCAGCTTCTGTTGAAGACTTTTGTGCTGCTTCAAAACATGATGGAAAAGGTCAAAGGGAAAGTTGGCACTTGTGAAAAGAGACCAAAGAGGAGGAGGAAACTCACTTTATAACAACCCATTCTCTTGGGTACTAATCCATTTCAGCAACAAGTAATCCCATCTTGCCAGGAACAAGAATTCACTCATTACTGTGAGAACAGCACCAAGCCTCTCATGATAGATCTGCCCCATAACCCACTAGGCCCAATTATGCAACAATGGGGACCAAATTTCAATCTGAGTTTTGGTGGGAATAAAAACCATATCCAAACCATAGCAGCTGGCAAATTGAATTATACTTGATTTTGGGAAAATTGAAAGCAAATAGTGATGGATTATGTTTTAAAACTAACCATCACCAATGAAAATATTACTTGAGACCTGATTAATGTATTTTTCTTTGCGTTTGTTACATCTTTGAGCTGGAACCTTTTATGCGGTTCTCAGTAGACCTAGCTGTTTGTTTTTCCTCCTTGTGTGGCTTTGCCACTCCTTAAGAATGTTCGGCCAATTCCCCGATTGCCTCTTTTTAAACCTCAGCCAGGAACACTCCCTCCTAGTATTATCTTCTCCAGATGGGTATGCTCTTTAGTTCTATATTTACCCAATCCTCCCTTAGGGATTTTTTAATTCTTCCCATTGGATTGGCTTAACCCATCTTTGTTGATCCTCTTGTTCATAGTCTCAGGGTTGAAAGATATCAGACTATGTCATGTCGTATACTTACTATCTAATAGACTGCTGATACATTTTCCCTCTTGGCATTAATGAGAATTTCCAAATGTGTGATGAGAAAGAGAGGGAGAATTGTAACAGTGGTGAAGAACACAGATTCTGTGTTCTGCCTCAGACGACTCTGCCGTCTGTCAGCCTGATTTTCCTCATCTGTTAAATGGCCTTAACAACAGTCACCATGATTAAAGGATTAAATGAGAGGGCACATGAGAAGTGCACAGGGCCTGGCACGTCATACCCATTGAGTAAATGTAAGCTGCTTATTGGTATTGGTGTCTTGTTTTTGTTGTAGTTAATACCATCATTGTTAATCGGTTTCAATGCAACAACTCAATCTTCCTTTTTTTCTCATAAACTTTGTATTAAAAGTTATTCTACCAAGTCTTTGTTTATTAAAAACTAATCCACTTTCTTATTTTTAGTATGCCTGCTAACTCCCCAGAAGCTATGCTGTCTTTTCCACATAGCTTTTTGGAGCTTTCTTACTCAAGTCTCTTGGCTTACCCACCTTGAAAAGCAAGGGCATAGATGGTTTTATTCTTTGTCTGAATAAAGAAGCTGGGCCATCTTTGGATTTAGTAAAGGCCGGGCCCTATGATGGAGGAAGAAATGCAAAGCCTCTTCCTTGACTAGGCATTTCTAAAACAAATTTTCTTTGTTGTTTTTATAGCAAAGTGGTCAAGTTGGATAAACTTCCAGTTCATGTCTATGAAGTTGACGAGGAGGTCGACAAAGATGAGGTGGGATACCTGCTTGCTGTTGCTTCTCTTTTCACTCTAGATTTAAACATCAATTTTACAGACTTAGAAGATTAGTTAGAAAATTACCGACATTTAGCCAAAACAGGCATTGGAGTGTTACATGAAACGGGAATAATTTTTTAAAAATGTTATTGATTGATTGGAATAAGGTCTCTGTTTCAACTTTACTGCTTAGCATTTCATGTTCTCTTGGTTGTGTTTATTTGTTCTGAGATCATTTTCAAAGAGTTGGATCAGATCTGGCTACATTGTTAAAAGATATCAAGATGACTTAGACCTTGAATTTAGGTTGTTTTTCAACAGATCTCGAAACAGCTGCCAGCCAGTAGATTTAAATGGCTGTTTCTTCAATGATTGCTTTTAGTGAAGTCTGATTTGATCAAGCCCACTCCCCCTATTCCTAGAGAAAAGCTCATGGCTAAAGAACTATATAGGCCGGGCGCGGTGGCTCACGCCTGTAATCCCAGCACTTTGGGAGGCCGAGGTGGGCGGATCACGAGGTCAGGAGATCGAGACCACAGTAAAACCCCATCTCTACTAAAAATACAAAAAATTAGCCGGGCGCAGTGGCGGGCGCCTGTAGTCCCAGCTACTCGGGAGGCTGAGGCAGGAGAATGGCGTGAACCCGGGAGGCAGAGCTTGCAGTGAGCGGAGATTGCACCACTGCACTCCAGCCTGGGCGACAGAGCGAGACTCCGTCTCAAAAAAAAAAAAAAAAAAAAGAACTATATAAAGGGAGTAGGGCATTGAGATGAGTCTGCCCACTGAGTGAGGGAAACCTCACAAGAAGACAATGCCCATCTCTGCATTTCTCATCCTCCCCATTGATTGTTAAGTGTCCCATTGTGAGTTTAGGTTTTTCCTTCTTTAAAAAAATTGTCAGCTGAGCTCTAACATTAGCCACTCATTAAGCAATGTGCATGTAGCAAATTATTTTAGAAACTGCTTTTAAAATCTAAGAAAAATTACTGCTCATTCAAAATGAACGATATATTGGGAACTTGGAACTGATTGGCATGAATAGTGACAGGAGGACCAATGGAAATATTGCATGTAAGAGCATACACTAAACTGTAAAATCCTAGATGGTAAATTATTTCTATTATTGCTATTAATAGCAATAGTAAAACCACCAATATTAATGTTGAGATGGTCCAAGACAAAGCATATGATGAGTCTTTCTGCAACTGTCTGTATGATTACAAAAGCTTCGTCAGATTGTGTGTGTGTGTGTGTGTGTGTGTGTGTGTGTGTGTGTGTATTTTTCATCTGTCTATTATACATACAAATATGTGCTTAACATATCTGTAGCAGCAGCTGGCAGCTCCACGTTCTTCTCCTTAAACCCAGGTCTTGCAGTGTGGGGTCTGTGCTTAAGAAGCAGGTCTCTTCACTTCTCTCAGCTCTTTCCTTCCACTTTTCTGACTCCCCCTTTTTTCCCCTCTATCCCTGCTTGCATTCCTGCCTGTCTCTCCTTCTTTATTCCCCCCATCACTTTATCTCTCCTTTCTGTATTGCCTCAATTTCCTCCCTTTCTTTATTCACCTTTCCCTGAACTAAGCCTCTGGGAAGGTTTCCAGGAATGTGCATGTGCTTTTATCCTCTGACTATAGGGGAGTGTCATTTGAAAACATTTTTTCGTGAAACCAGGCAAGACCTTCCAACGTGAGTGATCAGTTGAGGTATGTCCTTTTTGGTCCTTTTGTGGCTCATTAAACACTGACAAATAAAAATTTGGACAGGAGCTAGCTTTGCCTTTAATGGAATAAAGTTTTCAGAAATGTAGGCGGGTCTCTCTCTTTCACCGCTAAGTGGACTTTTATGTGACTTGTAGGCATTGGTGTCAATGGGTACTTCAGTAAAGGGGCAATGGACAACTTGGCACAAAGGGAATGACCTTCCCATTGACCAAACTCACAGCGAGCAACCCAGGTAATAACGGGAGGTTGACTGCTGGTGTTTTCCTTCTCTCCTAGGATGCTGCCTCCCTTGGTTCCCAGAAGGGTGGGATCACCAAGCATGGCTGGCTGTACAAAGGCAACATGAACAGTGCCATCAGCGTGACCATGAGGGTGAGGACGCACATCACTTTGCCCTCCCCTCTCACAAGCCCTTTCTGCCATAGAGCTCGAGAACAATGCTCAAGATGAATGTGCATGCTGTTCTTCCCCACAAAAGGGACATTGTCTGATTCCTAGGATGCTCCCCTGGTGATAGCACCCCCATTGGCACAGCCTCATCCACCCACTTTCCCTCACTGTCTTCTGACCACCAGCATAAGGAGACCATCCCTGGGCTGGTGTGAAGGTGCAGACACTGACATAGGCTTTCTTCTCTGTAATAACTGAAAAGTGCTCTTTGGTACCTCACAGAATGTCACCAAGGGGCTATCTGTCATGCCAATCCTGAGCACTTCTGTGGAGGTGTACTGCAACAAAGTCAAGTAAAGCAAAAATTGAGGACGAAAAAAGAAAACAGTTGCATAGAAGAGAAGGTTGCAGAGAGAGAAGTCAAACCAATAGAAGAAGCTATTCAGGAGAAAAGTGGGACCAGAGAAACATCAGGATTAATAACAAAGGGAAGAGAAACAAGGGAGTCAGGGAGATAAAAATTAAGGAGGAAATGTGACTGTCATTACCCTAGGCTGGAAAATCATTCAGCGTCATGAGGCAAAAAATAGTTCCCATCTGTGAGCAAGAAACCCTGGGGATTTTAGAGAAGGTTTCTGTCCTTCTGTGCTGCATCCCAAATTGGAAGTCCCTGCACTGCTTTTGGGTAGTTATGTAAAATCTCTGATTCCGTGGGTGAGAAAAATGACCCATGGATATTAGGGGAACCACCTCCTCAGAACTGAGATGCAGTGAGCTTCTTAGATGGGATGGGGAGTCTTAACCCCACAGTGACCTGGAGCGTCAGCTACAGTGAGAACGGAAACAGGTTTTATGTATGTATGTAGTCATAAGTGGGTTATTGATAGAGATTGTGACCCTCTTCATTTTGAAAGAATAGCTGTGTGTGTATTTTTCTCTCAGTCATTTAAGAGACGATTTTTCCACCTGATTCAACTTGGCGATGGATCCTATAATTTGAATTTTTATAAAGATGAAAAGATCTCCAAAGAACCAAAAGGATCAATATTTCTGGATTCCTGTATGGGTGTCGTTCAGGTAAATATGAAAAGAGTTTTACCATTATGTTTTCTTATCTGCAGTAGTCCTTATGTGTAAATTAGCAGATTTAAGCAAACACTTCCAAAAATGGCAATATGCATGGTAGAAATATAACATATAACTTTAAATGAGGCAAGCCTTGTTTTTCATCATTGTAGAAGATGGAAGGGATAATGTAGAGGCAGAATTATGCTGTGGCAGGCAGGAGCACTCTGGCTCGGCCACTTTATAGCTGCGTGACCTTTAACAGGCTACTTAATTCAGATAATGAGAATGTTTCTTTAATATGGCAAATGAGTACATTGGATGAATCAGTGCAGGAAAATACTTAAAACACTTCATAGTATCTCAGTGGTGATTTTTATCGCTAGCGTTGTAGTACCAGTGGCGGTGTAGATCAGTAAAGAGATTAGGTTTCAGCGCAGATTGAGTTCAAATCCCTGCTCCTCCACTTACCAGCTGTGTAACCTTGGAGATGTTATTTAACCTCTCCGTACCTCAGTTTCTTCATTTGTTAAATAAGGATAATGGCAGTACCAAATATGGTTACTGAGAGGGTTAATTCATTACACATGTAAAAAGCTTAGAACAGTGCCAACAAATGGTAAGCATTTGGTCAATATTAGATAGTTTTGTTATCATAGGGCTGTTGTACTTTTATATCATAGGGCTTATGTACTTATCCTTTAAAATTATTGTTAATTAAAGATAACACATGAATGTATTTTTATTGTAAAAAATCAGACAATACAGATAAAGTGAAAGTCCTTCTGGACTCCTCCCCTCCTTCAGTGTCTCTTTTCTGAGGGGAGCTACTACCACTTTTGCATGCATCCTTCTGTAGCTTTTTAGCATTGTCTTTGGAAGAGAGTTGTCAGTTTCCCTGTCCATCATCTGTCCATCCATCCATCTGTCCACCCCTCCATTCATCCAGCCTTGCCACTTTCAAGGAAGATTTAAGGCAGCAGCTTATAAGCATACACAGGACATGGGATAGCATAAATTTAAAGTGGGGGTGAAAGCAGAAAGATAAACAGGGGATTGGGATAAGGGTGAGAGAAAATAGAGTTAAGGAGAAAGCATATGTTTTGAAGATCTAACACCTGCTATGGGTGGGCCACCACCTGGGCTCTGTGCTTTCTCACTTGGAGACCTGTTCAGTCACACAATTCACAGTGCACATAAGATAAAGACAATCCAATTAGTCAGAAGCTGCCCAAGTAATCTCAGAATGAAGATGATTCAGGCATTTTTCTCAGGGTTCCCCTCAGACAGAAGGCTCTGTGGTTGATGAACAATCTTCCTAACAACCCCTCACAAAAGATTCAGTCACCATTATCAAAGAATTCTCCCTTCAGATAACTCCATGATGGCTGATCACATCAGCCTGTAGCTCGATTCTGTAAGGAGATTGTTTGGTGGGGCCAGTGTGACACAGCTCTCTGGTTTGACTAAAGGTATACTTGTTACATATTTACATGTTTACCTAGAATTAAAGTGCATTTTCTTCCAAGGAATACATTTGTCTGATTGAAACAGCCCAGCCCCGCAGTGGCTCACGCCTGTAATCTCAACGCTTTGGGAGGCAGAGGCAGGTGGTCAGGAGTTCAAGACCAGCCTGACCAACATGGTGAAACCCCGTCTCTACTAAAAATACAAAAATTAGCCAGGCGTGGTGGCGGGTGCCTGTAATCCCAGCTACTTGGGAAGCTGAGGCAGGAGAATCGCTTGAACCTGGGAGGCGGAGGTTGCAGTGAGCTGAGATTGCGCCATTGCACTCTAGCCTGGGTGACAGAGCGAGACTCCATCTCAAAAAAAAAAAAAAAAGAGAAACAGCCCAGCAGTGCTGAAGGGCAGTGCTTCACCCCTGCATCACCTTACCCACTCACATCCTATTCCCTTGAAATAGTAGTGGTGCTAGATCACAAGTGTTCACTGCTGTTTCTTCATTCATCAGTTTTGGACGTCATTGCATGATTTCCTGTGCTGGTAGATCGGATTTTAGCTCCTGGCACCCTCCTTTGGCCTCTAGTCTGGATGAATTGCTTTCCTGCCCCACACACCTGCCATGTAGACATTTGGCCTGTCTTCCTCCCTGTGTTGGGTTTCCTGTTTCTGGGACCTTATGCCTTCCTCTTTCTTGTTCTACTTTCTTGTTTTGGGGGAGCGCATCTTCTGCAGCTTTCTGAGGAATTGTGTGTGAGATGTTAATTTTTTGAGAATTAGGGTATCTCTTCATATCTTAATTTTTGCATTCATGCTTGACTCATAGCTTGGCTAGTTATAAAATTCAGAGTGAAATCATTTTACCTTGGAATTTCAAGGGCATCCCATTGCCGTCTAGTTTCCACTGTCGTTTGGAGGGTTCTCATGTTATTCTAAATCCCTGTTCTTTGTGGTCTTCTCTTTAGTGTTCTAAAATTTTGGTTGTTGTGTCTTGATTTTTATTTTATGCTTTGGTAAGCTTTTTTGTTAAGGTATAACATATAAATAGAAAATAAGGTATAACATATAAATAGAAAATATATGCCTAATGCATGTGTGACTCGGTGGATCTTTCTGGAGCTCGGCTCTTTCTTATCTTTGTGCTGTTTTATTTCCCGTCATTCTGGAGACTCTGCCCTGCATATTCTGGCCACCTTGGTCTTCCCCAGGTCTCGTCAGTGTCTTCTACTCAGCAAGATGGCAGGGCTCTTTTTGGATTCCCCTTCCTGTGCTGCAATTCAGATACTGCCTCCAGGCAGAAAGCTGAGGCAATTTGGAGCTCACTTCAGTCTTTCCCTTCTACAGAGAAAGAGCTGCACTGCCTTTTGTCCCCTATCTGAAAACAGTTACTTCATGTATTTTGTCCACTTTTCTAGCAATGATGGTGGGAGGCTAAGTCCAGATCCTGTTTCTTCCTTATGGTCAGCAGTGGAAGGGAGGGGTCCAGAATCAGATGTCTGCAGGGACCAAGGAGGTAAATTAAGTGACAGAGAGCCCTGGTTGCAAAGCAATAGGGAATGCCGGGGTGACCTGGAGCCCAGTGCCCCATTTAAAGGGGGCATCTCCTGCACACCTGCAGCTGGTGCCGCCAGGTGGAACCCCGGGCTCAAAGGTGCCAGATTATCTGGTTTCTCAAAAAGCAAGAAATACAGAATTTGAGTTAAACTTTGGTAACTTTAGTTATTGGTAACTAACTTTAAAAACCACTTTGAAAAATAAATAAAAAACACCAAAAGGTAATTTGAGAGGATACAAAAAAGCAAACAAACAAAATACCACTGTGCAGTACCCCTGCCCTGCCGAAAAAAAAAAAAAAAGAAAAAAAAGGTAAAATACATGAAAGTATATTTGGGCCCACGTTCAAGACTGTAGCACCACTTAATGCTCACTGAAAATTGTTTTCAGTCAACAGCTAATGTGGATGTCTCTTAGCTGGCAATTCAGCCTTCTCTGAAGGCCACCACTATGAACAATCTAATTATATCAGAGTATGTTTATTGACAATGTCTGTGAAGTAAGGAGTGCCAGAGTGATTTATCAGTGACAGTGAATTGACTTCTAGGGTGGGATTCCCAAGTAGGAGTGTTATTTGTATTCTTTAGTCAAAAGACCTTTAAGTTACTTTTTAGCTGAATTTTCTGGCACTGACTTTAAAAAGAAGGTTAAAGCAAAACTAAATGTATTTGGCAACCTCATTTTTTAAAGTAGGAAGTAATTATTTTTGTTTTATAAGAGAGTTTTGCTGCCTGTTTCTGGCCCAGGGACAGATGTTTATAAGTACAACTGCCCTGAGCTGTCAATTAGTCTCCGGGGTGCATTTCAAAATCTAAGGTTCTGACTTCAATGGAAGTCTCTTCCTTCAAATTGTCTTTGCAGATGCAGCTGATGGTGTTTGCATTTAATAAAGTGTATCCAAAGCTTCAAAAGAGTAAAATAATTTGTTTTTATCTGCGTCTGTTTGTAAACTAAGCATCAAAAGTTGTGATTTAAGTGTTTTTAAAAATTATTACTTATGGATATTATAAAAAAATTAGTTGACTGGTGCTGTGAATTAAAAAAAGTGCCTAAACTAAAAAATTTTGAAGCATTTTTTGCTCATCATCACTGGCCATCAGAGAAATGCAAATCAAAACCACTATGAGATACCATCTCACACCAGTTAGAATGGCAATCATTAAAAAGTCAGGAAACAACAGGTGCTGGAGAGGATGTGGAGAAATAGGAACACTTTTACACTGTTGGTGGGACTGTAAACTAGTTCAACCATTGTAGAAGTCAGTGTGGCGATTCCTCAGGGATCTGGAACTAGAAATACCATTTGACCCAGCCATCCCATTACTGGGTATATACCCAAATGTCTATAAATCATGCTGCTATAAAGACACATGCACACGTATGTTTATTGCGGCATTATTCACAATAGCAAAGACTTGGAACCAAGCCAAATGTCCATCAATGATAGACTGGATTAAGAAAATGTGGCACATATACACCATGGAATACTATGCAGCCATAAAAAATGATGAGTTCATGTCCTTTGTAGGGACATGGATGAAATTGGAAATCATCATTCTCAGTAAACTATCGCAAGAACAAAAAACCAAACACCACATATTCTCACTCATAGGTGGGAATTGAACAATGAGATCACATGGACACAGGAAGGGGAATATCACACTCTGGGGACTGTGGTGGGGTGGGGGGAGGGGGGAGGGGTAGCATTGGGAGATATACCTAATGCTAGATGATGAGTTAGTGGGTGCAGCGCACCAGCATGGCACATGTATACATAGGTAACTAACCTGCACAATGTGCACATGTACCCTAAAACTTAAAGTATAAAAAAAAATTTTTTTGAAGCATTTTAGAACCCTTGAAATTTATTATACTTATTTTGCAGATGAGAAAACTGAGGCTCAGAAACAGAAATTTAGAATTGAGGCCTAATGTTTTTTTCTCCACTTTTAACTTTCTCTTTTCATGATTGTGAGTATGCAGGGAAAGGAGGAGAGAAAATTCATTTTGTTTCAAGCCTTTGACTTCTTCCCTGGTTCTTGCCTTGAAGTTTAAGTGGAATCCAAAGTGGCAATTACTGAGCCCGCAGCAGACAGTCTGTGCACAAGAGTGTGTGGCTTTGCCAAGGGGAGCACTTGACTTTGCATTTCTAAGAACTGTGCTGCAGAATCACAGAGACTTTTGGGAGGGTTGCCCTGTCCCTGAGACCTCCACCAAGGAACTCTTAGAGAGACTATGGATAACCCAGTAGGATTTTAGTGGCTATATGGGGGGCTGTCCTGCTGGCTCAGGTTAGTGGGAGTGTTTGATTTCATATCACTCAGCCTGTCCTTACAGGGGATCTTGTGCCATGATCCTCAGAGCTGAACCTCTGTCTACTGCGGCCAACCTGGGGAGATTTTGCTCCCTGGAGGACATCTTGGAATGTCTGAAGACTGGCATCTATTGGCTTAAGGCCATGAATTTCGCTAAACATTGTACAATGCATGGACCAGCCCCTCACAACAAAGAATTGGCTGCCCAAGTGTCAGTAGTACCGAGATTGAGAAATCCTGGCCTAGTGCATGTTCATCTTCCGTCTGTTACTGCACGTGGACTACTGTTCTTGTTCTGTGAGCCAGTCACCCTCTTGCAGGCATGAAAACTGGAGGCATGAGGCAAGGCCACGGACAGGGAGTCCAAATACCTTTTGGGATTCATAAAGGATGGGAAAATTCCAGATAAGTAAGCCAAACATAATAATATAATGGTTGGCTTTTAAAAATGTAATACCATACACTACTTCATTAAAAAAATAGGAGCTGAAGAAATATGAAAATTTTACATGAAATTTCATATATTCAACAAATATTTTTCAAATGCCCACTATGTGCAAGTCACTGTAGAGTCCATAGAGACTAAGGATGTGTAGCACTGACAAAAATGGGAGCACTGAGGAGGTTTCATTCCACTGCAGGGAGACACAGTGAATCAGATGAGTATGTAAAGCAGGTAATGAGTCAGAAGGAAAAATAAAGCTTGCAGGAAGTGAAGCAGGGAAGGTGGACGGTAATGGGATTTCATGAGGAGGGGGCTTTCATGAGGAGGGGGCAAGCTATTTAAAATAGCTTGGTTCTAAATGCCAATGAGATAGCACTCACCAACGAGAGAGTAATTATTTTAAAGCAGTTCTAATTCTTTTAAAGTATGTGTGTTTATCCTTTTTTCATTTCAGAACAACAAAGTCAGGCGTTTTGCTTTTGAGCTCAAGATGCAGGACAAAAGTAGTTATCTCTTGGCAGCAGACAGTGAAGTGGAAATGGAAGAATGGATCACAATTCTAAATAAGATCCTCCAGCTCAACTTTGAAGCTGCAATGCAAGAAAAGCGAAATGGCGACTCTCACGAAGGTAGGTAGGCTTGGCTTCCCGCAGGCACATACACACTCTGTGGGTGTCTTTATTTTTGCCAGGTGGGTATAAGAAGGAGACCTGTGTTGCACAAGTACATGAGAGGTGGGACGGATAGGAGCTCTTTACAAATAGCCTGTCAGCAAAGGTTTTGTCACATTATAACTTACTTCCCTGACATTTTGTATATGGAAATCATGTAATGGGAAGAACCAAAGCTTTGGAGGCAGAAAGGGAGACCTGGGTTTGAGTGCCATAAATACTATATTTCAGCTGTGTAGCCCTGGGTAAACAACTTATGTTTTCTGAGCCTCAGTTGACTCACCTATAAAATGGGAATAAACATGAAAATTGCTGGGAAGATGGGAAGTGTAAATAAGAAAATGAATCTCAAGTATCTGGCATAGAATTTTACTGTATTATAAAATATTAGTAATAATTAGAATGCATGGGAGCCTCAGATTAAGTTGGTGAGAAAAATCTGGCTATGTTCTTGACAATTCATGTTTTACTTCAACCCTTAGGTGATTCCCAACCCTGGCTTCCCCTTAGAAGTACCTGGGAGCTTTTTAAAAATACCATTTACCTGGTCCCACAAAAGATTCTGATTTAGTTGGTCTGGGGTGGAGCCTGGGCAGGTCTGACTTTTAGGGGGTCTCATGGACGTGTCCATGTGGGCTGTTGTTCATAGCTAGTGTCAGTTCTAATTGGACAGTGTCCATGCTATACCAGCTACTCAGTGTTTTGACTTTCATCACTGGGCCTGTGGATCAGTATTTTTTCAAAGCACCCCAAGTGTTTCCCAGGAGCATCCAGAGTGGGGAACCACTGTGTTCATTTGAAGGCACCTGCGAGAAACGGCCTTCCTCCTCCTGTTTCAAATGAAATGCTGTGAATTACAAGTGATTCCGATAATCTGTTTTGCCATTTTAGATGATGAACAAAGCAAATTGGAAGGTTCTGGTTCCGGTTTAGATAGCTACCTGCCGGAACTTGCCAAGGTAACATCATCTTATATCTTCTGCTCTTCGTTGAATGCTGTTGAAGTATGTCTCATTTCATTGGTTTGTTCAGAATGGAATCTGTTGAAATCATAAAAATTACATTGTGATTACCTCTCTCTTTTTCTGACCTGATTATGAGGTGACGTGTACTCATGCAGTATGATTTCAGGTCTGTCTTCTAAAAAGTACCCTACAAAGTATTCTCCTTTTATTATTATTTTAAGTGTTTTTTTCCCTGATAATGCTTAACACTGCATCACAGGTACTGAAGAAATAACTGAAATATGCAGGCAGATGTTCTCATAATAGCATCATACTTTCTATGTTGATACATGTGCTCTCCCTTACTCAGGGTAATAGACACGGTTCCAAAGAGGAAGGACCTGTAATCTTGCCACGAAACCCGGGGGTTGCCTGAGTTACAGAAATTGTTTCGGGTCACTCTTAATGGAAAAAAAATAAGCTATTCCTGTGTCTTACAATTTTGAGAAATCTAAAAGTTACTGAAAAGCACAAAGAAAAGCAAATCAACCATACTGCTACTTCCCAGATTAAATATCTATTATGATGATGCCTTTTTAGCTTCCATATTCTTAAAAGATATAAAACATCAGTTATAGTTGAAGTTCTTTTTAAACACTGTCCTTATTCCCATTCTCTTCTTCTCCCGCAACCCCAGTCAGAAACAAGCACTATTGAAAGTTTTACTTTCATTTTTATATCTTTACAAATAAATCTATCATAATGATATATACAGTATGATTTGGTATGTTTAAAAATGTTTTATAAATGCTAACATACCATATGTATTCTGCACTTTAAAAAATTTTTAAATTTACCCCTTTTATTTGTACTATATAGACTTTTTATTTTAGCTGTTCTATTATTTTCATTTTTTTCTATTATAAACAAAGCTACAATGACTATCCTTGTACTTGTGCCCTTGTGTGTATCTGAATGATTCTTTCTTAAACGAGAGAAATATCTGTCTTCTCTAGCCCTTTGCACTCTTACTCTGTTACTGCCCTTCTATTCTTTTTTGATACTAGAGTGAAATGGCGACCCTCCACACCCACATCTTAAACACTATAATAGAAACATGGTTTATCTATATAGGATTATAAATAGACCAGCATTCAGCATTGACCTTTATTTTAAGACAACATGGCTGTTCTCAAGTGTAAAATCTCCCTCCCTGGCTAGGACTTTAGAGCATTGTTTTTCTTTAGGACTTGACTGCTACCACAGTATCTTTTTAGCACCTGCCTATTAAAGCTAATTTTAGTGCCACCATTGTAAACCACCTCCTAGTCTGGGAAGAGTTTTGGCTTGTGTGTTTGTGTTATGAATGTCTGTGTATCATATTTTGCATTGAGATTTGCTTTTTTGTTTCTGGATGTTTGGGGGTTCATAATTTCTCAAAATAAAATATTTGTACCCATTTGGGTTTTAGTTTGTTGCAGCAGGTAATATATGTGATGCCATCTAGAATTCAGAAAGTAACCTTCTGCACTTACTGGGTGAACGGAATGGTGCCTGTAATCCCAGCTACTTGGGAGGCTGAGGCAGGAGAATCACTTGAACCTGGAAGGCAGAGATTGCAGTGAGCCGAGATCATGCCACTGCACTCTAGCCTGGGTGACAGAACAAGACTGTGTCTCAAAAAAAAAAAAAAAAAGTGTTTTTTTAATGTAATAGAATTGAATGGAGAATATGAAAGTACACTGCCCTTAATAATGACATTATTTTTTATATAAAATGCTGTCATTATTATTTTGGTGGCACCTGCCACCACGCCTAGCTAATTTTTGTATTTCTAGTAGAGACAGGGTTTTATACCATGTTGGCGAGGCTGGTCTTGAACTCCTAACCTCAAAAGATCCACCCACCTCAGCCTCCCAAAGTGCTGAGATTACAGGCATGAGCCACTACGCCCAACCTGAAAAAAAACTTTTTAAAGTGAATTACATAATTTTTTACATAAAATAATGTCATTATTAAGGGCAATGTACTATTTATATATATAGTGTGTATGTGTGTCTTGCATAGTGATATAAAAGATATTTGTTTTTCTTAGTGTGCTATTATGTATATTTATTTACTTTCATTGGTATATAATGTACCTATTTTGGGAGTTCATGTGATACTTTGATATCTGTATACAATGTGTGATGATCAAATCAGGATAATTGGGATAGCCATCACCTCAAACATTTATCTTTGTGTCGGGAATTTAAAACATTTCTTACCAGGAGTCATGGTCAAAACCTGAAAAATGAATCCTTCTTAGAGGCTTTTACTCTTTCCCCCTGGCTTTCAGGTGTTTTAAAAATACTTTTATTTAGGAAGGTAGAAAGGTGGAAAGTAATTTTTTGAAGGGGAAAAGAATGAAGAAAATGGAGATGAGTTATTCACTCAGCACATGGGTATCTGTGGGCTTTGCCTTTTAAAGCCCAGCTTGGTGTCAGTGTGAGCAGCCCAGGCAGTAAGGGGAGCCCTGTGTTCCCCATCCCCAGCCTTGAGCAAAAATGCAATTTTGGCTGTTTATCATCGCCCTTCAGGGTGTCTGAACTATTTGCACCGGTTGAGAAGGCAAAGAAGTTGATCTGATAACTGTTGGTCATCCCATTAGGAAGGATGGATTCCATGGTTACAGAATCAGAGACTGAAGTATGCAGAGGGAGGGGTGGGGAGAGAGAACTGTGCAAGGAGTTTACCCAGGGGATGAAGAGGTAAAGAGGTCAGTATCAGGGAAGGAAGGTGCAAGAAAGGGTCAGGCTGGGAGGCTGGGCCACAGTTCAGTAAGATTACAGAGAAGGGCCTAGAACAATGAGGGCAGGCAGAAGGTGGCTGAAGGTGTAATTTCATGGCAGGTTCCTTTTCTAATCAGCTCCTCTAACCTCCTTCATCCTGTTGCCCCGGCTTTTGTTTTCCACTGTGACTAAGACATAGCCAAACAGGATATGACCGACAGGAAGTTGTTTCAGTGCAAAAATAGCTGATGTCTCATTCTGGAATATTATGGAAGGGCTCATTACTTACAGTGTGAGTGATGTAAACCCAGGTTTTCAGAATATTTTGTATAATCTTGGAGCTTATGTTTGTACATTTAGTACTGAACATCTGTATTGTTTTCTTATTAGAGAACACACTGTATTTACCCTAAAACTGGTTCTTTTCCTCCTATTGTCTATTATGGAACCAAACAATTTTTATTGTAAATATAACAGTGTGTAGCATCAGTCTTATAAATATTTTAGTTTGATACACAAACCGTAGTTCAAGTTAGTTAATTGATTTCTTCCCTAGAAAGTCAAGGAGTAACATAATCAGGTTATAAACTTCATTACTAGTTATTTAATAATTTATTTCTCTGGTTACATTTATATCTTAGGTGACATCAGAACATATATGTGTCACCTCCTTATATAAAGATAGTGTGAAGAAAACCCACCTTATGTTTTCTTCCACAGCTTTTCTGTTTGTGAGCTTTTATTTTTGTACTCAAAGAATAGTATCTGACTTTTACTTTGGTTTCCCCATGTGGTTCTGAAAGAGAAGTAGAATTTCTTCTGAATCCAGAATTGCTCACATCCTTTTACCTTTTAACTTTGTTTTAAGCAAATGAACTTATTGTTCCAGGTAAATCTTCCACAGTTGCATGCAGGGGAAAGTATGATGTCTCAGACTTTATAGTCTCATGGAGATGGAGTGAGGATCAAGGGCCATGCTCAGCAGAACTTGTCAGGACCCAGCAGTTTCACGGACACCTTTTCTTAATTTTTAAACCAAGTCTATAATAAGTGCTTTCTTCCCTAGATTCCAATCCAGAAAACAATATCATTGCACTATTATACAAAGGAGCTGGCTAGGCTTGTTTCTGTGGGGTCAGCTGGTGTTGCATTTCTGGGCCTCCTTTGTGAAGAGGATGAACTGATGGTCCTGAGAAGTTAGGTGTCTTGGAAGTAGTGGAAATAAATCATGATAACTCTTTAAATTGAAGAGTATATATTTTGGCCTCAAAACATTTTGCAAAGTCCTCCTATTCCAACCCAATCTGTTTAAATGACCCAACATTCAACACAATGTTTCTGATAATTCATCCTCAGAATAAGATGCTGTTGGCCATAGTCTTTGTCTCTAGATTGTTTTATCTACTCGCAAATAAATTTAAGACACAGAGTATGCCTAAAGCCTACAGCAGACTTTCTGGAAACTCTTGAATGTTTGGTCCATAACTACTTCTTAAGACAAAGAAGAAAACCTTGTCAGGGTGTGTCATTAGTGCTTGAATGTAGGGTTTACAGGATGGGGTGGGGTGGGGGAATCGCCCTTGGTTTAGATGAATCATTCTTTTCCTTGTCTTCTCAGCAAACACCAGTTTCTACAGAGAACAGCTCTGCCATTGTGCATTTTCTGTCTCCATTTTCCTCTCATTCTCCTCTCCTCTGGGCTTTGGGCAGGAAAGTGGCAACAGGGTGTCTGGGGAAAAGCCAGTTGGCTCTTCTTACCATCACAATATAGACTGACCATAGGTTATTTTAAGAGCAGAGCTGGTTTCCATCACTCTGAGAAGTGCTCAACTACAGACTTTGGGATGATATTTGTTATAGCTGTATTTTGTCCACTCTTAGATTGTGAAAGTACATATTACAAGTATTTATTTTATTATCTTTACTAAAATTTTAATTAAAAAGAAGTGTGCTTGCCGCAATAAGTAAAAATACCCAAAGTTGTTTAAAGAAAAGTTCACCTTTTCCCTTCATCCTCCATTCCCACATTCCTGAGAACACTGAAGTTAATAACCGGTTGCAATTGCCCTTTCACCAAACCGATTGCTCATAGAAATATAGATAAACATATGTAAGGTTTTTAAGTTTTTTTTATAAAAATATGTTCATGATATATACATTATTCTGAAATTTTCTGTATCACTTAAAAATATTTCATAGATGTCCCTCTGGGCCAGTGGAAGATCTGGTTCCCCCTTACATACATATCAGCAAGCTGCATGATGTTTCAACTATTGATACTGCACAGTTTATTCATCCATCTCCCTATTAATGAACATTTAAGGTTTTTTTTTTCAGTTTTTAGCCTCTACAAACAGTGCACAATAAACAACATGACATTAAATACTTGTGCTCTTATTTCAGTAGGAGAAATTCCCCAATGTGGAATTTTTAAGTCAAAGTTTATTGTGTTTTTAATGCTTTAAACATTGCCAGGTTACCGTCCCAAAAGGCTATAACAATCCACATTTCTGTTTCTCTGCATCTTCACCAGACGAGTGTAAAATGGTATTTTACTGTGCTTTCATTTATATTTTGCTGGTTATTAGTGATATTTTTCATATTTTCATATATTTATTTGCCATTTGTGTTTTTTCTTCCTGACTTGCTTGTTCACATTGTTTACCTTGTTTTCTTCTTTCTTGTGTAGTGTAATAGTTTAGACTCTGAAGCCAGGCAACCTGAGTTAGAAGCCAAGCCTCTATTTCATGATGTAGGTCTTTGGGCAAAGTACCTAACGTTCATGCCTTAGTGTTTTCTCTTTTAATGAGCAGGGATAATAATAGTACCTGCCTCCTAAGGTTGTATAAAATTAAAATGGGCACTTAGGGTAATATCTAGCAGGTAGATATTGGCTATTATCAATAATAGCTCTTATCATTACTATTCTTCCAGATACTGTTTCCTGACTCTGGGGCAAAGTCCTGCTACCCCTGAACCACATTTTTCTACCTCTTAGATTTTACTTGGTAATTCCATCAGCCACTGTTGGGCATCCTCTGTGTTTAATGCATCATCCTAGACCTTAGGAGGGATGGGAGGAACTTTAAGAAGCCGAATTTGCTTTTTATTTATCTCGTAGTAGAGCAATAGATGTATATTAGGTGGATTAGAAGCTTTTAGGTTATTTTTGCATCTAAAGCTGTCCCTTCTTTTCCAATAAATGATGTCTGTGGTAAAGAATACATCTGTTGGGTGTTAGTGACAAAATCAGAATGCTTTGTGTCTATTTTGGCTAGTAGTTAATTGTTTTTCTTTTATTGTGTCTGCATTCCTATTTGTTCTTTAATTATACCGAGCTCATTAGCAGTTATTCTTGCTTTATTCATTTCTTATCTCCTAGCATAGTCAGCTCAAGACAACAAGCATCTTTCAGAAAGGCACTAGGAATTGCATCTACATTAAGAACCCACTCCTCTGCTCTAGCGTCTGAGAACATAACACAGTATTTGCCTTTGTTGAAGGGCTCAAGCGGATGATTCAGAAGTAGAATAGATAACTGTTGGTGGTGGCTTGCAGCACCTAGTACTGATGGTTTTGTTAGGAAACACCACAGGCAGTATACAATGTAAAGCAAGTTCTTTGGTTTCAGTTAAATAGATTCCACTTGCACGTGTTCTTACTCTTTTGGTGTGAAAAATTAGGAAAGGTGATAGGCAGGATAGAATAAAATGAAGTGGTCCCATCTCCCATATGGAGAGCGCCTGCCACCACAGACACATGTTTTGCCCTGGAAGCATAAACAGAAGATTGCAGGAACGCCCCTTCACCTCCATAGCCTTCAGGCTCCCATCGATAGCATCAAGATAAACTTCGTGTGGCAACAGACTTGAGCCATCATCTTGTTTAACATTTTTACCTGGAAATGAAAATGGAATCCAGAGAGGCTAAGTAGCTTGCGAAGCTACTTAATTGAACTAGAACCAGAACCCAGTTTCCTAGTATTCTGGTGCCCATTTTATATAAACATAGACAGCTGATCACGGTAGTTTGGATCATTGCTAAAGACCTATTATATACAACAATCGTATGGCTAAGAAGATTAAGATGCTTATTTTCTCATTATCCATGATTAGAAATGTAATAATAGACTTTGTTCTGCCACCAACAGAAGAGACAAGACGCCTTTTCTGCTGTGGTTGTGAGTGCCCCATCAAGTGCTGAGATGTGACTCATGTCTTTGGGGAAAGTAGCAGATGAGAGAGTACATTCTATTCCGACTCCATAGACTTAACTGTGGAGACTGAGAGTAGTGGAGAGCTCAGACTGACAAGAAGAAACATAATATAGACTTAGAGGCACCAGGCATGAAAAATCATAAAGATGAAGATGACTTCTATCTTGTGAATGTCTGAAAAGCCTCTCTCTCTTTCTGTTCCCAAATCCTTCATCTCCAGCCCTCATCTCTGCCGCCATCTGTCGGTTTTCTTCCGTGGCCTCTCTTCTGTCCACCTCTTCAATGTTGGGCCCCCAGGATTTTGTCTTCAGACTCACTTTCACCCTCTCCCTCAGGACATCTCATCCACTCCCAAGGCTGGAACTCCAGCCTTCCTCTCAGCCTTGCGCTCAAGTTTCATCCCTTTAGCTGTCTATTGGATGTTTCCAGTTGGAAATTCCACAGGCATCTCTACCCAGGCGTCTCTACACAAAGATGATAAAGATATTATCATCTTTTTGGCAGATTTGTTTTTCCTGAGTTTTCTGTCTTGTTCATGGATTCACCATTCAGCAGGCTGCCCAAGCTAGAAATGTGGGATTTGTTAATCGGCCCTGCTGTGAGACTGGGAGGCTGGTGTGATAACCCAAGAAAGACATTGTGGGCCTCTGGGTCTTATCCTTTTTAACCCATTGCCTCAGCCCTGCCCGAGTGATGCTTCTGAAATGTGGAACTCATTTTATTCTCTTACCTAAAAGGTTGCAGGATATTTTAGATTCTGAATGAAATCCCCAGTCCTTTTTTTTTTTTAAGTGAAAGCAAGTTTATTAAGAAAGTAAAGAAATAAAGAATGGCTATGCCATTGGCAAAGCAGCCCTGTGGGCTGCTGGTTGCCCATTTTTATGTTTTTTTCTTGATGATATGCTAAACAAGGGGTGGGAAATCCCCAATCCTTGGCATTCAAATCCCAGACTCATTTCTTTTCACTTTTTTTTTTCAATCATGCCCTGCCTTTCAGTTATGATGAGTGACTTGGTCATTGCTCAGGTGTGACTTGTCTCTTTGCACCTGCTGTGCCTTCTCCTAGAATGCACTTTTCTCCTTTCCTGGCCAAGTGTTCTTGTCCTTCCAGATGGGCCTTCCCTTGGGAGGTGGTTTCTGACTACCACCCCCTAGTCCGAGTCAGCTCCCACTGTACTTTAAACTTTCTCTTGTCTTCCTTATTACCTGTTGATATGCTCTCTCCCCACCTGGTGTTCCTTGGGACTAGGGACTTCCTTCATTCACATTTCACATAACTTGAGGGCCTGGCTCATAAGAGGTGCTTAATGAATATTTATTGAATTAATTAGCATCTTGTCCTTCAAGATCAGCCATCATTTTCTCTATCTCATCATTCAAAATATATTCCTTCCTCTTCCCCTTCTTGCACCCAGTCACAGACTGGACTCTATTAAATCCTTTCTAGCATCTGGGCTCATTTCCATCCTCAGTGTCTGTCTGTGCATCCTTTTCATTCAGCCAGGGATGTTCAGCTCGATTCTGCCCCTTCATTCCAAGCCTGTCCCATATTCCATTACTTTATGAAGCCTTTCTTGACACACAGATGCTTAATTATTCTCTTTTGCTTTCTTTGTGTTGACTTTGACTCTGCCACTGGTTGTGAGCTTCAGAAGGGCAGGGATCTCATCTTCACTTATTTTTCCTCCTAGTGCTTACTTTGTGTGCTGCACACTCCCTGGCACACACAGCGGCTCTCCAACACGAGGCAGAGCTTTCCAGCAGCCTCAACCTTCAGGACTGGGCAGCTTTTAAATGTATTTGGGCACCTTTGCAAGAAAAGGATTGTGTTAAATGTAATTTTCATGTATCTTGTTATCAGAGTGCAAGAGAAGCAGAAATCAAACTGAAAAGTGAAAGCAGAGTCAAACTTTTTTATTTGGACCCAGATGCCCAGGTAAGAACTATCTAAATGTTTAATATTTAAAACCAAGTGTGGGAGAGAAAATCATCGATGGGCTTATTTGTTTATTTGTTTGCTTTGTTTATTTTGGAAAAACAAGCAAAATAACTATAGAAAATTTGGGGAAAAGAGGAAAAATAAAAATGTATAATCTTATCACCATAGCATTACTATTGTGAATATTTGATATTCAATAGATGTTTGAAAATTGGGAGAGATTTATTGAAAGACATTCTCAAGTTCACAAAGAACATCTAATTTACCTGTTAAAATAAACATCAGAAAATAACAGGTATCACTGCAGATGCCTGGGAGTCAGTGATAATTCCCGACTAGCCCAGGCTCAGGCTCAGATACAAACCTTTTCCATTTAACTCTAACGATAAGTACTTTTCTGTTTCCTCACAAACCTCATAACCATACGTATGTGTGTTTATATGTCTATATTTTTTATTTGCTTTTAAGAAGTTTTTGTTTATCATTGTAAAATATACATAATATAAAATTTACCGTTTTAACCATTTTTAAGTGTACGGTTCAGTGGCATTAAATACATTCTCATTGTTGTACAACCATTACCACCATCCATTTCCAGAACTTCTTCATTTTCCCACACGGAAACTTTGTATCAAATGATAACCTTCCTTTCCTTCTTCCCCCATCCCCTGGTAACCTCTGTTGTACTCTGTGAACCTGCCTATTTTAGGAACCTCATAAATGTGGAATCATATAGTATTTGTCCTTTGTTTCTGGCTTCTTAAACTTAACATAATGTTTTCAAGGTCAATCCATGTTGTAGCATGTGTCAGAATTTCCTTCCTTTCTGTGGCTGAATATTCCATTGTATGTATATACTACCTTTTATATATCCTTATAAATCTGTTGATGGACACTTGGTTGGATACTTGATGGACATTGGTTTTGTTGTTCATGATCATAATTTTCAGGCTCTGTATTTTTTCAGTTCATCCATTGAGTAGGTATACCATCATGTCTTTTTTTTTCTTTTTTTTTCTTTTTTTTTTTTTTTTTGAGGCAGAGTCTTGCTCTGTCGCCCAGGCTGGAGTGCAGTGGTGCAATCTCGGCTCACTGCAAGCTCCGCCTCCTGGGTTCACACCATTCTCCTGCCTCAGCCTCCCGAGTAGCTGGGACCACAGGTGCCCACTACCACACCCGGCTAATTTTTTTGTATTTTTTGTAGAGACGGGGTCTCACTGGGTTAGCCAGGATGGTCTCGATCTCCTGACCTGGTGAGCCGCCTGCCTCGGCCTCCCAAAGTGCTGGAATTACAGGCGTGAGCCACCGTGCCCGGCCCATGTCTTTGACCATTGTTATAAACTATGTGTGTAACTACTATAAACCATAGAAACTGATTATATAATAGCAACACTATTATGAGTAAATAAGTGTATATAGCTTTTCCATATTTTATTCCATTTCCTTTGGAGGCATTTATGATGTTTTTTTAAAATAAGAGCATAACTTATTTATATGTTTACATTTTCTTTTAAAGAAGCTTGACTTCTCATCAGCTGAGCCAGAAGTGAAGCCATTTGAAGAGAAGTTTGGAAAAAGGATCCTTGTCAAGTGCAATGATTTATCTTTCAATTTGCAATGCTGTGTTGCCGAAAATGAAGAAGGACCCACTACAAATGTAATTTTTCATTTTAAAAATAAACATTAAAAAAAAATAGGCAGAGGTTTCAGATGTACCTTTACAGTGCAGCCTGGATAAGAAATCCTAGTCCCTGGTATCAAAGAGGTGCAGTGTTTGGATCAGGATATGGAGGTTGTTAGCCTGTAAGGACAGGATGTTCGTGATGGAAGATGAGGGTGGCAGGTTTGTGCTCAGCTTTCCAGGAGACAGAGTTTATCTTAGATGCTTCAGGGAACGCAACTGTGTTTTCTATGGAACATACATTATGTAGCAAAACACATAAAGGTAAAATAATTGTTTTGTTTGTTTCCTAAAATGTTTTATAAGCTAATTCTCTGTATGCAAAAGGATGAGACTGTTTAGTAGTAATTTATGGCAACAGTCCTAAATAGGTCTTGTCATTTCTCTTTTGATAGCAACATTCTTTTGTCCCTGTTTGAGCCATAGTGATCACTGGATTGTTTTGTTTTGTTCAGGTTGAACCTTTCTTTGTTACCCTGTCCCTGTTTGACATAAAATACAACCGGAAGATTTCTGCCGATTTCCATGTAGACCTGAACCATTTCTCAGTGAGGCAAATGCTTGCCACTACGTCCCCGGCGCTGATGAATGGCAGTGGGCAGAGCCCATCTGTCCTCAAGGGCATCCTTCATGAAGCCGCCATGCAGTATCCGAAGCAGGTGGGGAGTATGAGCCCAGCATTCCTACTACTCAGACTCACTTTGCATGCTACCTAAATGCACCAAAAATGCTCAAATTAGACCTTGTAATGCACAAGTGGGGTCATTAGACTCTTAATTAATAGTATTTATTATTAGACAATAAAAGCAAGCTGAGAAATAAGTGGCTTTTAATTTCATTTCTTCTTTCTAAACGTTCTCCTAGTTACCTCCCTCACCAAATAGACTTTTTGAGCAGATGATGAACTGTTTGTCAGCTAACTGGTTTGGCACTGGGTGCTTTTTACTAGTTGTCCTGTTTCACTGTTCTTTGCTGTTTAATGTTCATGGGATTTGTTTAACGTAGCTGTGAATTCTGCTTACTGAAGAAAATTGTTTGCCTCCTAGGGAATATTTTCAGTCACTTGTCCTCATCCAGATATATTTCTTGTGGCCAGAATTGAAAAAGTCCTTCAGGGGAGCATCACACATTGCGCTGAGCCATATATGAAAAGTTCAGACTCTTCTAAGGTATGAATGGCTTTTTCGCTTTGGGGTGGTAAAAAGCAATCTGAAAAGAGGCCTTTATGTGAAACTATAAATGCTTAATGAAATCAAACATAAGCCATATTTATACTCTAAAAGATGTAGAATATGCTACCTGTATTTACTCTGAACTTTATGTCTTGATTTTGAAGGAAATGTAGTCCTATGTGTAAATAAAATGATCCACTTGACTAGACAATTCTGACATCCTAAAATAATTTGCAAAGGAATTACCAGCTTAATAGTAAACTTTCTGTGTTAGAAGGTACATGTATGATATTCAAATAGAGTTTCTTCTATTTGTTAATTTGCCTCTTGGGTTCTGAAATTCTATTTTGGTCCACTTACACTTATATATGAGGCTGGAGACCAGGAGATGCCGTTGGCTCAGATGACCTGGCCAGCAGTGTCAGTGATTCAGGTCCACTTGGTTTTTGCTAGAAGGGGCAGAGTTTTAGGTGGAAGATGGAAAGAAAACGTACATGATGTATGTTTGGTTTTTTTCAAAGTAGTGTTCATTGCTTGGGAAGTGCCTAGGCATGGACATACCATAGAATTATTAAATATTAGAGGTCATCTAGTCCAAGATGTGCTTTCATATTTCAGGACACTGAGGCTCACCAAGGCTTAGTGATCTGCTCAGTGTCTCATGGCTGGAGCTGCCAGGGGGCACTTGACTGTCACTTCGTAACACCTTGTGCTACCTGGTTAGTGTAATCTGTTAAGTGCTATTATCCTTGCCAGTTTTACATATTTTTAGTTATTTAAAAAAAAAAATTGTGTGGTCATCTGAGAGGCCTGAATTCACTGACAAGGACTGGTCAGCAGTAGGAGTGGATACCCCAGAGGCTGTGAGTGAAGTTTACTAAGTTGGATTCAGAGCTTCCTATCTTCACCTCTATGGGCGCCCATGCGTCACAGCTGTGTCCACAGGATGCACGATGGCCATTGAGAAATGGATTTTGGAGTCAGAAGACCTGGGTGCTGCATGCTTAACTCATCTGGGTCCTTTGGACAAATCACATCACCTCTCTGGCCTCCAGATGTTCCCTCTGTGCATGAAGGATGATGTTACTTCTTGCCTCTGCCTTCCTCATAGGGACAGTGTTAGGATCAAACAGATCATGTATGAGTCAGTGCTGTGGGCACCATAAATCACAGAAAGCCCAGAAGACATCGTCATTTATTACAGCCCCAGTGAAGTAAAAGCCCATTTACCCAGGCACATTGGTTCCAACAGTAAGCCTTTTTGGCTGATAAAAGCTGTGTAAAGTTTGGTCTCTGGAGAGAAGCTGTTTTATTTTTTTAAACCAAGTCTGTAAAACCTTGGACGAGAAGCTCTTTTAGCTCTTTTATGTTGTGATCAATAACCAATGAAGGCCCAAGATAAGATCTCCTCCCCCGACCGTGTATGCAACACATTTCCAAGGCCCATCCACAGCAACTTTGTTACTTCTGCCTGCCGCATGCATGGTTTGAAATTTGGCAGCTCATATTGGTGTAAAAATCACATATCACTGTAGGCTAAACTTACCTCTGCACACTCCTCCATGTCCACTGAGCATCTGCTGAAGTCTGCTTTTTCTTCATTTTTTATGGAATGTAAAGCTCATCCATGTGTACATTATTCATGCATTTACTTTTCTGCCACCTCCAAAGCATTCAATTAAAGCAGGAATTAAGGCTCAACTATCTTACTTTAGCACAGTTTTGGCAGAGATGTTACAGTGAGATGATTTTTTTTCTGTCTGTCAAAGTTGTTTCTTCATGTTTTCCAAGATGGTCTAGAACATCATTTAGAGTAAATTTTCATTTTGGAGGAAATTTTTATGAAAAGTCTCTGTAGGTATCTCCTGTGAATAGATGTTTTAAAAAGAAAAAGAAGGGGAAAAAAGCCCAAAGGGAAAAAATAAGTTTCTTACTCTGACTTTCACACATACTGTGTTCTATTTGCACCCTTCATATGTCTGAGAGCTAAATCCTCATTCACTGCAGAAAAGGCTGTTTTAGTTTTAAATTTTATGAAATTACTGCATTTTACTCCACAACATATTCATCATTGTTAGAACCAAAAAATCTTGAACCTGAAAATGTTTAAGTAAATTGACCCTGCAGCTAGGTAGGCCATTGTACCCTATAACTCATACACCTAAGACCCCACTAAGTCGCCCCACCCAGGGAGGCAAGAACATACCTCATTGGAGAAGGGGGAAGGTCCTAGATGATTCCCTGACATCTCTTCCAATTAGGATGTATTTTCCAGGTTACTCATGAAGGCAGCAGTTCCTACAGCATGATTATGGTAGGATTATAAAGTTTTGCAACTGAAAGGGATCATGAAAAGTATAGCCTAGCCCCCATTTTCAGGTGTGGATAGTGGAGCCCAGAGAGGATTGATGGCCTACAGAGTCATACAGCTGGATTCAGTGTGACTTAGAGACAGACAGCTCTGTCATCTAGATCCTTCTGGATCCTTCTAGATCCTTCCTGTGGCTGATGGTACACACAGATCACCGGAGGTCTTGTCAGAATGCACGTTCTGATCCAGGAAGTTTGGGGCAAGGCCTGAGACTCTGCATTTCTACAGTGATGCTGATGCTATAGCACACTTTGGTTTTGGAGTACATTTCCCAAAATTGGTTTGACTTTGATATACTTATGTAAAAGACCCTTCAGTAAAAAAAAAAAATAAAAAATTAAGTAATGTAAAAGACCCTTCACTGTAACTCTGAGACAATCAAACTTTGCATTGATGACAAAGCACTATCATAGTACAGACAAATTTGGAAAAATTAAGCATTATCTTTTTTAGCAATAGGGGTATTGATGATTAATAATAGGCCTGCCTTAGGCTAAAAGCAAATAAGCTTCATTGTACACTGTGAATTAATCAATCAATCAACAACAAACCAAAATTGATCATTAGGAAGTAGAAATAGCAGTAATTCATATTTAGAAAGCAAGAATATAGCATTGAGAACCCCGGCCTAACTGAAGTCAGTATCTTAATATCTTATCCCTTATATTGTGGGAATCAGCATAAGCTAGTGCACTTTAGGAGCTGCGAAAGCTTAGTATTTTAATTAGTGTTCTCATTTCAATCCTAATAATGTGATATATTTTGATATGGATACCAAATAGTAATTATTAATAACTCAGTAGACTTATAATAAGTAGCACTTAGTCATAAAGATGTATGAAAACCTCTGAAACAGCATGTTTGTTGCCCGTAAAGACCAAAGAAGAGACATGGATTTTGGAAAGTCTTCGTTCTGTATTCTTTGAGAATCACTGCTAGAGAATGCCTTAAATAAAGTACTCTGCACAGAGTGTGAATCCAGCCATATTCATTACTGTATGATGTGCTTTTCTATGCATCCGATGCTATGGTAAGGACTTATTTAGTGAGCATGTAAGGATGGCTCTTGAGGTCACAGTTCTTTCAGTGAGACGCAGTATCTCATAGCTTTATTCTCATGTCTTCAAGGTGGCCCAGAAGGTGCTGAAGAATGCCAAGCAGGCATGCCAAAGACTAGGACAGTATAGAATGCCATTTGCTTGGGCAGCAAGGTAAGGAACACCTTTTATACCTTTTAAATCAATATAGATAGGTGCATGGATGGGTCAATAGGCCTATTCTGTTTGTTGTTCAGAGACAAAGAGGATTTGAATGTGTAAAATTGAGAAATACATAAGCCCAGATTTGAAAAAATCATTTAGTAGAGTCACAGAGAGGATAGACACTGTCTGGAGAAGTGCTACCTGGAACTGGCAGGGTGCACGGGACTGTTAGCTGCAGAGCTGGGATTCAAGGACCCAACCACATGCCTTCAGCTGGAAGTCAGGGCAATCCAGTGAGGCCTGGGGTGATCTTTATCTCTTGACTCTACTCGTTAAGCATTTGACTTGTGTATGTTGTTTCCTAAGCACAAGCCATTGGCTGGAACTGTTTTCTATGCAAAATTGATTTAGTTGTCCTCATCCCCATAGATGTTTTCCATGTTTTTAGATAATGAGATTTCTGTTGGCTATAGCCAATGGAATAATAATTAGACTTCTCATAGAAACTAGACTTAAATAATGAATTGATTTTGGTGTTTTGGAAGCCCAGTTTAGAAATGTTGCTTTGCCATTTCAGGACATTGTTTAAGGATGCATCTGGAAATCTTGACAAAAATGCCAGATTTTCTGCCATCTACAGGCAAGACAGCAATAAGCTATCCAATGATGACATGCTCAAGTTACTTGCAGACTTTCGGAAGTGAGTTTCAAGGTCTTATTTCCACACCTGAAAAATAGAAGCTGTGTAATGGGGAGGGAGGAACAGGGGAGCAGTCACTTAGGTTGCTCGATTTAGACATCAGAGGGGATGGCAAATGAGCGTGAAGCATTTCCTCAAACCCTTGAGAAGAAAGATGGGGTGAAAATCAGAAGAATAACCAGTTAATTTGAATTCGGTAGAGGATGTTTTGGGTGGTGCTGTGAAGGGTGGACTGGGTAAGGATGAGCCTATGGTGGGGAGGAAACAGTTGAGGAACCTTGTCAAGAGGTGAGAAAGGATTCAGCAAAGCCACTGCAAGTGCAAACAGGAAGAAGGGGACAAATTCAAGTCGTGCCAAAGAGATACGATGACTGGGTCTTGGCTTGGGGTGGTAATAGTCTAAGATAAATAACTTGCAAGGTTTCTAACTTGGAAGTTTCTGGCACCAGTTGTTGCTTAGCTTGTGGCAGCATTGCTCCACTCTGCCTCTGGCCTCACGTGGTCCTCTTCCTGTGTGTCTCTGTCTAAATTCCCTTCTTAGAACACTAGTGATAAAGCATCAGGGCCAAGCCTAGTGACCTCATCTTAACTGATTGCATCTGCAGAGACCCTGTTTCCAAATAGGTCACATTTATAGGTACAAAGGGTTAGGACTTCACCATGCTTTTGGAGGACACAATTCAACCCATAACAATGAGGCAAAGAGGGAGCAAGGAATGTGTGCAACATCACAGGGCCGGCAGCTTCCCCAAGTCAGTCTCACCCGAAGGTCTGTGTTCTTAACCTCTATGCTGTTTTGCTGCTACATCCTAAAGAGTTCACTCTGAACCTTTGAAACTGATTTTCTTTGCTAGGGAGATGGGTCTTAGAATTTTTCTGGGGAAATTCTGGGAATGTGAAAGAGCTGAGGGCGCTAGAAGATGTGAAGTGAAAAGAATAGCTGAGAGCCAAATGCTAACTATTCTATGCCAAAGGTATCCTTGTTTTTTTTTTTTGTGCATATCAAAATAGCAATCTTATCAGTTTGTCTAGAACTCAAGAATGGTTGCTTAGCTTTCTTTAACCTTATTTTACCTTTTTCTTATCTGTCTTCAGTAGTAGGAATAGAAACGATATGAGTCATAGAAACAGGCTCAATAAGTTCTGAAAACACAGAGATGTGTTCCTAATCTGAATCCAATCACGTCCACGTCAGCAGGCAGCTTCAGCCTTCACAGCGACGTGAAATCCCTTGTCAAGAGGCTCAAAAAGGTAGAAAGGATTCTCAAGGTCTCTTTCAGTTATGTGATCATACAGTTTTTGACTGTCTTGATGTTTCCCCTGTTTGGAGCTTTAATGAGAAGTGCAACCTCAGTTTTGCTAACATGAAGCTAATCTTACCTGGACAGATAAGGTTGGCCTGTTCAGCAAAGCAGTGTGCATGCCCGCTGGGCTGATTTGGAATGAACCTTTCACAGCTCACGTAGGGAATTGGAGAAGGGGGAGAGGAGGATACTGGTGAAGGATGAGGCCTGCTGGGTTAGCCTTCCAGGGTTTCTGGACCATACAGGTGCCCCAAATTCCCAGTCACTATCTGACAGTTTTATGACCTGGTAAGGACACAGGTCTTGGCCAGGGAGTGCCCCTGGATCCCTATGAATCTGTTATTCATGAAAGACTAAATGAAAGAATAGTACCTTATTTTTACTTTTAAATCATAGAGGTTCTTTAGTTTACAAACATAATACATGTTCATTTTAGAAATTTTGAGAAATACAGAAGAATAAAAGGATGAAAAAAGGTTTACTACTAGTTTTAACCTTTGTGGTGAACTTTTGGAGAACTTTTTTTTTTTTTTTTTCGAGATGGAGTCTCACTCTGTCCCTCAGGCTGGAGTACAGTAGCACGATTTCAGCTCACTGCAACCTCCGCCTCCCGAGTTCAAGCGATTCTCCTGCCTCAGCCTCCCAAGTAGCTGGGACTACAGGCGCCCACCACTACGCCTGGCTAATTTTTGTATTTTTGGTAGAGATGGGGTTTCACCATATTGGCCAGGCTGATCTCAACTGCTGACCTTGTGATCTGCCCGCATCAGCCTCCCAAAGTGCTGGGATTACAGGCGTGAGCCACCGTGCCCAGCCTAGGGGGGAACATTTTTTTTTACGTTTTATTCCTTTACATTTTATTTTAGTTTATCTTATGTAGCTATGATCATACTAAATATGTAATATTTCCCTGCACAACTCAAGTATTTTCTGAAAGTGTTATATATACATTTTTATACATCATTTTTAATGCATAAATATTATAATAGTCCATTGAGATAGACCATAGATTATTTAACTCTTCCCCCATTTTTTGACTTTTTTTTTTTTTTTTTTTTTCCCGAGATGGAGTCTCGCTCTGTCGCCAGGCTGGAGTGCAGTGGCACCATCTCAGCTCACTGCAACCTCCGCCTCCCGGGTTCAAGCAATTCTCCTGCCTCAGCCTCCTGAGTAGCTGGGACTCCTGAGTAGCTGAGTAGCGCATGCCGCCACGCCCCGCTAATTTTTTTTTTTTTTTTTTTTTTTTTTTTGTATTTTAGTAGAGATACTAAATAGCTCACCATGTTGCCCAGGCTGGTCTCGAACTCCTGACCTCAGGCAGTCCGCCCACCTCAGCTTCCCAAAGTGCTGGGATTACAGCTGTGAGCCACCACGCCCAGCCATTTTTTGACTTTTAATGTGTTTCTGATTTTTCAGAATTATACCTATAAGCCACAGTTAGAATCTTTAAAAAAATCTTCTCTATTGGTAGTGGGTAATACATTATCATACATACTATATTATCATATAGTGATTACTGTCATTTTTTGAGTTTCAAGAAAATTTCATTCTTACTAATTTTTTCAAAAACCAGTCACCTTTAGTTGGATAGATTTCAGTATTTTCCTTCGCTCAACTACCATGCAACTCTTAATAACCATGAGGTGGGTCTGCGTGTACTTAGGAAAGTGAATACACTGTATTATTAAGGAAGAAAAAATATATCTGTATTACTATATTTTTTGAAAGAAAATATCATATATTTCTTTTGTATGTAAATGAAGAAATGGATAAGCAAGTAGCTATCTAGATGGAAAGATAGGCATAAAAATAGCTATTTAGGATATATGCCAAATAATCATGGTTATCTCTGAGGGATGGGTTGATGGGTGATATTTCACCTTCCACTTTATAACATTCTGTCATTTTTATATGAACTTTTAAAAAACTAACACTTACTTTTATATTCAGACAAAACAAACAATGAAGTTTTTGATATGTGTTGGAGGTTGGAGCCCTGTCTCAGAAGTTACTTCCTAGGCTGGTTAGCTTGAGACTTCCCCACAGTGGCGGCTCCTCAGGGGCAGCCCCAGTGCATGGTCCTGTCTTCAGTGGAGGCTGGGGAGTGGGGCTTCACATGGTCACTAATTTGAAAGTGATGGGAGCAGAAAGTCTGTGGCCAGGCAGCAAAGAGCCCAGGGAAAACCAAGTGTGAGTTCTCTTCTGCACACCACTTCTTCATGCATGTGCTCAGCAGGAGGGCATTGGTGTGAAGGGTGTGCTCCAGGTGGCCAGTTAGAGACCCAGAAACCTGAAAACAGGGATCCGATGGTGACAGCGTAGAAGACACAGCAGGATAAGTGAGGCCACGCTCCTCAATAAGTATCCAAAGAAACTTTGGTGCCCACTCCCCGCATTCTTCACAACAGAGTTAGGGGACGTGGAGGATTCCTTTTTCATTTTTAAAAAATGTTTGCATTGCTATTTTTCTTTCCTCTATATATTTTACAGGAAATAATCTCATGTCAGTGGCCTGGGCACCGGCTTGGATCCAAAGCTATTGTTTCTACCCCCATGATTGTCTCAAAATGTTATTTAATAATGCATGAAAAAAATTTCTTCACGCTGTCTCAGTCTTTACAAAACAGCTGCCAAAGCTCATAAGCCACTTTCCTTTTTCCCTTGCAATAATTACCCAGGGATATGTTCCAAGATTTAGTAAGAAAGCGATTCTGTCAGACAGATGATATTGCTAACATTTTATAAGAAGAGAGACTTGGTGCTTTCTATTTGATTTGTTCATGGTGGTATCTCATGGATAAGATGGTATCTCATCTTTTCTAACTTCTGCAGGAAATGTGAAGGCATGAAGGCAAAGTATAAAAATAGAACGTTTTCTTTAAAATGTAGACCTTTTTGATGGTACTGCGTTGGATAGTTTAGGTAATAATACTACTAAAGTTTTTGCATATGCAACTTAATGTATCTATGTTTATTTGTACACTCATTTTCTTTGCATCCAGGTTTTACAGTCTTACCCCGATTTTGCTCTGGTTACACTGCACTCAAGCCAAGTAGGGCTGCTTGACTTTCTCTAAACCCACTGTGGACTTCCCTCTGCCATGCTTTTCTCTCTGCCCAAATTGTGTCCCCTTCCTGCCTCATCAAGCAGCACATAAATCACAAACGCATACAGCATACACACTTCCCCTTTTCCTTTGTCTCTCTCAGGGAACTCTACTCATCTTTCAAAGCCCAATCTGTGGCTCACTTCTGTGCTGGGAGTCCTGGAGGTGGTTACTTGGCTTCTCTGCCTGAGCCGCCTCCTCTTTTTAAGGGTGGATAATAATAGCCCCTGCCCCCTAAAACCGTGGTGGGGAATAAATGCAAAAGGCATTAAGGTGATTTCTCCCACCATGAATACTGATCTCATCCCGTGTTCCCTCTCGATAGATCTAGATACTCTGCCTTCTGGTAGAGGTTTGTACATACTCTGTGAAAGTGATTGCCCTCATATGCCATAAGTAGCTTACAGTGTCTACTGGACTTTTGGCTTCTTGAAGAAAGAAATTATGTCTTGTTTGCATTCCTCCATGGTCCTGAGTACATACATTACAGCATATCCTAAGCACTTGATAAATGCTTATTGAATTTTCTTCTTAGACATAAACTCAGTGGTTTTTGTTGAAACAAAAATATCTCAAATTTCTTTCAATCATATATAGTTGTTTTTTTTTAAGTGACACCAAAGCTTTTAGGGAATATTTCCTTTCACAAAACACAGTTAGAAGATTAAACTCGCCACCAATAGCAGTCCAAACATACCTGTATTGCCAGCTAATCATTTTAACGAGCCAATACAGGAGGTCAGGAAGGGAGGACCGGCTGCAGAAACACTTAGATAAGGACCCCAAATCTGTTGGCATGGGAGGACTGCTAGTTGATGATACCATTCCCATTTCCTCTGTGGGAATTGTTGACTCAGCAGAAATGGATGGGCAGTGGGAAGGGAAAATTTTCCTAAGAGAGAGTTTGAGCCTTACTTCTACATTCACACACAGACAGGAGCAGTTCCCAGAGGCCAGGCATCCTGCAAGTGTCTGTATTGCATGCTTACTTAATTCGTGTAATTTTAAGATGAGTTTTCATGTTCAAGGATTCTTTTATAAATTTTGCATAGAATATAGGTACTCTTTAGCAAAACAAAGCAAAAAAACCAAAACTATTCTCAGTCATGAAAGAATTCAGTTTGTGTAACACGCACACAACCACCACTTTGGAAGTGCATAAAAAGGCAGTAAAATCTTTATTGCCTGTGAGTGTTTGATGTCTAATAAACCAGATTCAACATAAACCGTAAGCTTTTGAAATGGGTTTGAGATTGGGTTTTTAAAAACTTAAAGCTGGCAAAAAAAAAAAAAAAAAACTTTTAAAAGCTCATGTG
The DNA here is from genome assembly GCF_029281585.2 of Gorilla gorilla gorilla. Classification (NCBI taxonomy): domain Eukaryota; kingdom Metazoa; phylum Chordata; class Mammalia; order Primates; family Hominidae; genus Gorilla; species Gorilla gorilla. The sequence goes on along the minus strand of NC_073238.2, from coordinate 113,613,869 downwards.
CTACATAATATGGAACTAAACTCAGATATGTGCTTGGAAACACATGGAAAGAATGTCTTTACAGAAGCAGCAACTAGAAGTAAAATCTCTTAGCAGAGGGAGGAAATAGAATAAGAAATAACTATAGTTAGGCACAGAAGGACACAATACACTATAGGAAGATTTCCAGTGAAGATCGTTTAATTAAAATATGTTGCTTAGAAACGTATTTTAATTGTGTTCCACCTCTCTCAAAAATTTATATGTGGAGGATGTTGGAGTGATCTTAAAAATGGTGACGAAGATGCCTGTTCATTCATAGGTGGAAATAATTAGGAGGGGGTGAAATCCGTTACCCTTGCATACTTACTTATATTTAAAAGTATAATTTGTAATAAACAGAGTATTTCTAACTCAAAGCAGATACAACTTCATAGGTGTCTCTACAATTTTGTGGAGTGCAGTGTCTTGTGATGTGTTGTGGTGTTGAATTCCTCCACTGAAGAGGTGAGCAAGGCCCTGTATGTCAAGAAAATTGATACCTTCATAAAACCCCCTGTCTGAAGGTTGATGCCCCTGAAGAGTTCTATGTGAAGCTGAGAGAGGCTCCACAAGATATCATCGTAGGAGTGCCCAGAGCTTGGGAGATGCTCGGTCAAAAGCTCTCAGGAAATGACTGACCCTTGAGGGGAGGCTGCTGCCCCTCCTCCCACCAACAGAAAAGGATCTTGTGTGTGTGAAGCAGCTCACACCGCAGGCACAGGGGCAAACTGCAGGGGAGTGCTTGGCTGTACCTGGAGAGCTCTTGGCCAGAAATCTTTTCAACGGAAGGCGGAACACGTGAAAAATCATTGACTTGCCTTCCTGACCATTACCTCTTTCAGGAACTGTTCATTTAAACTCAGATGTAAACAGAAGACAAGTGGAAATGAGAGGGAGGGACCCTGAGAGAAAGAGATTTAGCAGCTTAGAGCTGGCGATGGGCCACGATGGATCTTCTCAACATCGTCTCTAGTCTTAAGGATGCAGGAATTTAGAAATTTTAGGGAAGTCCTAATTGAGGTGACAAATATTCCAAGATGTACTGAGGAGTGACACGTGAGGCTGCTTAATAGTCAGCAGTCATGTCCAAAGAATCTGCAAAATTGTAGGTAGGAACTTTTCAAAAATGGGAACAAAACCAAATGCTGAATCTGCCAGTCCCTGTGCTTTGGTGATCTTTGGCAATGTTCTAAAGGAAATCTGAAACAGGTGGCTTAGGAAGGACTGTGAGGCGGCATTCTGTTTCCTGAGACTAAGTCATATCGTGTTGAACTAGTCATCCTAACTGCATTTCTTCTCTCTTTGTAACTGCGCCGCTAAGCTTGTGTAGTAGAGGAGTGCAAAGGCTTCAGCAGAATGTATTTACCACGTGTGGGTGCTGTGGTAGCCTGTGAATGGGTCAAAGAAGCGCTGCACACGTGAGTGGGCAGTTGTTCAACTGCTGGAAAAACCAGATGCTAGGGAGGGTGATGAATGAGCTAGTGTCAGTCTGGAAATGGGCCTCCAGAGACTTGGGAAGGAGCCTGTTCTTGGCAATATTCTGTGCAGTATCTTTATCAATGACTTTTATGAGACTATAACATGCTGATTAAATGTTTTTATGACATAAAGCTATTAGGAATATCTAATGTAGTAGGTGGTAGAATCTGGATCTAGGAGGACTTTGATAAAGTAGAAATAGCTCAAACACAATGCGATGAAATTTCAGCAAGACAAAAATTAAATTCTCCTCTGAGGTCCAAAAATATATAAATAAAGGACAAAGAAATAAGCATGTGAAAAAAGATGTAGGAATTTTAGGTGACTGTAAATTTCCTGTGAGTCACTAGGATGGTATGGCTACCTAAAAGTAATAGCTTTGGGGCTGTGTTAGTAGACAGGTATATTGTTGAAAACCAGACAGAGCTGTGCACCCAGCTGTGCACCCACACTGGCCAGATGTATGCAGTTCCAGGCTCTGTAACATAAATGGCAGGTTCTTCTGGGAGAGAATGACATGGGGGCAGGTGCAAAAGTGCTGAGAATAGAGGGCTTCAGAATGTGTAGTATAGGTGGTTGAAAGATAGAGGAACATCGCTAGACCCCTTGGTGAGTAGAAGTTTCAGGGAGGTGAATTTCACCATGCTATGAGCAAGAGCAGACTAGTGTCAAAACCGCTGAGTCAGAAGTCTCATTGTCACTAGGAAGGGTGAGGCAGTAGCAGCACTTCTCAGGAGTGTCACAGGGGATTCCTATATTGGATTGAGTCAGAACAAATATTAATACAACAATTTCAGTGAGCTTCGACTCTGTACCCAGCATTGTGCTGGACACTGGAGCCTAAGATGGTGATGATTGTATGTTTTATTTTATTTTTTATTTCAATAGGTTTTTGGAGAACAGGTGGTGTTTGCTTACATGAATAAGTTCTTTAGTGGTGATTTCTGTGATTTTGGTGCACCCATCACCCGAGCAGTGTACACTGTACCCAGTGTGTAGTCTTTTTTCCCTCACCCCACTCCCACCCTTTCCCACAAGTCGCCAAAGTTCATTGTATCATTCTGCTGCCTTTGCATCCTCATAGCTTAGCTCCCCCAAATGGTGATGATTCTAAATGAGCCAAATATTTATGGTGAGGCTGGAGTGATTCAGGAACACTTGAGCTATAACTGTTTTGCTGATATTCTTTATCTGGACCTGTACTGTGTAGTGCGCAGCCACTAGCCATGTGTGGCTGTGCTGTGAAATACAGGACGTCTGAATTGAGATGTGCTTTAAGTATAAAACCAGTAATACATATCTGGTTTTAAAGACTTAGAGTACACATTTTTTATACTGATTAAATACTGACATGGTAATATTTTGGACCTATTGGGTTGAGTGAAGTATATTATTAAAATTAATGTTACGAGTTCCTGTTTGCTGTTTTTCATGAGGCTACTAGAATGTTTAAAATTGTCTTTATGGCTTGCTTTGTATTTCTCTTGGAAGTGCTGCTCTAGAGTGTCGGTTTTAGAGTTAACTTATAAATGTTTAATTTTTCTCTTCTTTTGTTTGCAGACCTGAGAAGATGGCTAAGCTCCCAGTGATTTTAGGCAATCTAGACATTACAATTGATAATGTTTCCTCAGACTTCCCTAGTAAGTGTCAGTTCTACATAATAGACAGAATTTTTGTTAGTTTGGGTTTTACTTCAGTTTGAGTTATTTTGAATATCTTTGCAGATTATGTTAATTCATCATACATTCCCACAAAACAATTTGAAACCTGCAGTAAAACTCCCATCACGTTTGAAGTGGAGGAATTTGTGCCCTGCATACCAAAACACACTCAGCCTTACACCATCTACACCAATCACCTTTACGTTTATCCTAAGTACTTGAAATACGACAGTCAGAAGTCTTTTGCCAAGGTGAGTATGAAGTTGGAGGTTTCATTCTTGATGTCAAACCCTCCCTTTAGATTCAGCGTCCCATGTTCTTTTATAAATACTTACATAGTCTGACTTTCTGTTGTTTTTTCTTATTCTGTTTTGTTTGTTGCTGCAGGCTAGAAATATTGCGATTTGCATTGAATTCAAAGATTCAGATGAGGAAGACTCTCAGCCCCTTAAGGTTTGTTTTTTTTTAACGTATGTTCACCTACGAATTCTGATTTTTCCATTTTCAAAATGCACTTTCATGATACCGTACACTAAAACAATTTAGCACATTTTAATTGACACAAATCAAAAATATATAATGTTACAATGTATAAACATATATACTCAGTCTTATCGAATATGGAATATTTAGGTTCTTGCTCCTAATTGACTGTTTTTTATTCTTTTTAAGGATCAAAGTTTCTTATACACACTCAATTCAGCAAACACTTACTGTCCACCTGTGATCCAAGTGCTCATACTGTGGGTGCCAAGAATTAGAATATGAATAATGTTGATCATAGAAATAATAATAACTGATCAACAATTGATAATTCTATTAAATGTTTACTACAGTATAGTAATAATAATAGCAGTAGATTATAGGTAACTTTTATTGAAAGCTGTTTGTACTCCAGGCACTGCTCTAGTGTGTGTTTAACTCTTTTGGTTCTCAATAGTCTTTTGAGTTAAGTATTATTATTATCCATTTTTTTTGTTTTTGTTTTTGAGATGGAGTCTCGCTCTGTCACCCAGGCTGGAGTGCAGTGGTGTGATCTCGGCTCACTGCAAGCTCTGCCTCCCAGGTTCATGCCATTCTCCTGCCTCAGCCTCCCGAGTAGCTGGGACTACAGGAGCCTGCCACCAAGCCCGGCTAATTTTTTGTATTTTTAGTAGAGACGGGGTTTCACCATGTTAGCCAGGATGGTCTCCATCTCCTGACCGCGTGATCTGCCCACCTTGGCCTCCCAAAATGCTGGGATTACAGGCGTGAGCCACCCCACCCGGCCTATTATCCATATGTTTTAGGTGAGGGGAGTAGTGCAGAATTTTTTGCCTAAGGTAAAACATTAGTGGAACCAAGATTCAAACCCAGGCAGTCTGGCTCCATAACCCAAATTGTTTTACTGTGACTATGTTCAAGTGACTTCCTAAGAGGAGAAGGAGACAAAGATGCAAAAAAAACAAATATATGTATATGTATATAATATAGTGTCTGTCCTCAAGAAATTCAGTCAAGTGGGAAAAACAGTCGTGGAGAAAAAGATCTTGGTGGACAGATGGTACGAAATGGAGTTTTGGACAAAACTGAAAATTAATACAGAAAAATGCTGAGGGGACACATGGAAGGAGTTGACAATTTCTTGAAGAATGCTTGAGCGTTTTCTTGATGCATGCAGAAGCGAAGGTTATTTGGACAGAAGAATTGCATAAGAGAAGGCATGGAAATGTGAAAGGGAACAGTGAGCAAGGCATCATCCAGGGCTGTGACCTGGAAGGGCAGGAAGGGGAGCAGGCAGATGGGCTTCGAGGCAAGCTGGAAGGTGGGCAGGACCCAGCAGTCTGGGGCTCACAGGCCTGGGGTCCATCAGAGGTGGCGATGCTAAGTCTATGCCGTAGGAATGCCTCCTCCTTTACGATATATCCGAGTTTAATTTCTTACTTAATCGAACCGTGATGTTTCCCTTTGGTAACTCTTATTTTAGTGCATTTATGGCAGACCTGGTGGGCCAGTTTTCACCAGAAGCGCCTTTGCTGCAGTTTTACACCATCACCAAAACCCAGAATTTTATGATGAGGTAAGTGATGTTTTTAAGGGAAAACCGAATTTGACCAGTTTTAAGGGAAACTTTAATGTATTTGCCTGGTAAAGCAAAATTCAAGAGAAGTTGCATATTACACTGAAATTACAGAGCTAGAACTGCATGTTGAAGTATTTCTTTTATATATTCTGATTGTAAATGTAACATTTTCATTATTAAAAGAAATAGAAACTTGGATAATGCAGATAATACAGAAAAGAAAAAGTCATAATCCCACTATCACTACCACAATTAATATTCTGGTATATTTCCTATCAAATTCATACTTTAGTTACATTTGTTGGACCTGAGAATCTTTCTTTCTTATCGTTGGGTTTGCTTACATAAAATATAATGTAATTCATTGAAACCACTGTATGCATGCTACTTGGGAATGTTCTATCCTGGTTCTTCATAATGCCTTGGCTGTGGTAACTTAGCGTAGCAGTTACTGTTGTGTGTTTTCCAATTCTTCCTAGAAATACCATCAACTCTCTTCCTGTTTCCGAGTGGTGAATTCAGGATTCATTTCTTGCTTGGCACAATTTATAGTCTCAGTATCTTTGAGTGCAAATGTTAATATCCGCTCGGAGAACAAGTGCACGTTTATGCGTTGGGTAACACATACTGTCTCTGCTTCCACTGGGAGTTTCTGTGTTTTTAGAATATTTCGTTGTTATTTTGTCTTCCCTTGCAGATTAAGATAGAGTTGCCCACTCAGCTGCACGAAAAGCACCACCTGTTGCTCACATTCTTCCATGTCAGCTGTGACAACTCAAGTAAAGGAAGCACGAAGAAGAGGGATGTCGTTGAAACCCAAGGTTGGGGGGGCTCACCATTCCTTTGATTTTAAATAATTGAAACATTAGGTTCTTAAATTGTATTAAGATTCTGAATTTCCATCTTTTTGCAAAGGGATCTTTAAATGAATTTTATAGGTAACGGATATGTAGCATGTCTGGGTTGCATATGTAATTTTTTTTTTTTTTTAATTTTGGAGCTCAAGCTGTCCTCCCACCTCAGCCTCCTGAATAGCTGGGACTACAGGCATGCACCACACCCCCTGGCTAATTTTTGTATTTTTTTGTAGAGACGGGATTTCGCCATGTTGCCCAGGCTGGTCTCGAACTCGTGAGCTCAAGCAGTCTGCCCACCTCTGCCTCCCAAAATGCTGGGATTACAGGTGTGAGCCACCATGCCCAGCCTGCATATGTACATTTTTATAAAAGAAGATTGTAGAATTCTAACCCCGAAAAGGCTTAAGTACATTGTAGACAATGTTCTGCAGAGATTACATTTAGGGCATTTTAAATTTCTTACTCTAATTGATAGGAAAAGTTCTTAAAAATCAGACGGTTTTACATTGACTTGCTTTCATAAGTTTTCATACACTCACAGTGTTCTGTTGCTGTTGTTGTTCTTTGTTTTCAACAGTTGGCTACTCCTGGCTTCCCCTCCTGAAAGACGGAAGGGTGGTGACGAGCGAGCAGCACATCCCAGTCTCAGCGAACCTTCCTTCGGGCTATCTTGGCTACCAGGAGCTTGGGATGGGCAGGGTATGTCACATTTTAAGATTGGTTCATCCCAATTTCTTCAGAAAACATTAAAGAACAACTAAAACAACAATAACACACAAAAAGCAAACAGTATTTTTGCTCTTCCACCATTTTGATATTAGTTATTCATTTTCAAGTAAACTTTGGCCAATTGAAGACAGTGCTGTTAGCAGTTACCTCAATGTCAGAATTACAGTTTGGGCATTTTGTAAGCCCTGAACTAGTGGTGTCTCAGCGGAAAAATAGAGACTTGGAAATTTGGGATAAGGTCTGTCTCTGCCGACTGGCCATGCTCAAATAAAGATGAGTTCTTAGGGTCATGCAAACTATTAGGAATTTTCCTCCAGCTTAAAGTAAGTCAAGTACGCCAGATCTCTCACCCACAGGGTTGCATTCTGAAACCTTTCTGATTCTTGAAAGCCTAATTTTCCCCAGATTTCTTCAGTTGCTTTGTTGGTTTTGCATTCTTTTTAGCCATCTTAAATTTTATAGACTGCGGCTTTATAACATGCTTAAATAAAGCATGTTCTTTTTATGTTTGTCTGCATTTAAATGATGCCAAATTTAAGTTCATATTATAGACAAATAGTTAAATTTTCCCAAAGAAGAATAAATTGTATAATTGAGCATGACAGAGAAATGGAGGTTTCAAAAGTTGAAATTAATGTGAGCAGACGATTGACCCTTTGCCTGTGCCAGGCCTGCATATTATGCTGTTTGCTTTATCTGGCACCTTTTACTGGCTTCTTCAGAATCCTGAGCTCAAGTTGGGTTCAGATGCTGGTGTAATAGGATTCTTTCCCTCTCAGATGAACAATAACTCATACAGCTGCAAAGAAACAGAAAAGATAACTTAGAAAATCCAGTAATAAAAGCACTGTACTTTGGGGGAAGAAAGGGGGCAGAAATGTGTATCAGCTGCATTCCTGCCATGGGCCCGGCACAGTTGCCAAGTCACTAAAGTTCTCTGGGCCCTCTTTCAGTCCCTCATCATTACCCTCATTGATAATCATGTTAGAGCCAAAATAACTAATCTGTAGGGATATTGTTTCTTCCATATTTTTTTTTAGCATTATGGTCCGGAAATTAAATGGGTAGATGGAGGCAAGCCACTGCTGAAAATTTCCACTCATCTGGTTTCTACAGTGTATACTCAGGTATGTGCTCCTTCAACAAAATTAGCAGTTGCTGCTCTGTGACTAAGTTTGCACCATTTTGCAAGAAGAAAAAAATCCTAATGTGTTGTATTACTATATTTTTACTCTATAGATCTTTTCCTAAAGAAAGAAAGTACAACTGAAGTGCTCATATGTATTCATATAAATGACTAGTACAAGCATCATTTTGAAACAGATTTCCCCTTTCGTTGGAGGATCTTCTTGATGTTATTATTTGTACACGATCAATTTTTAGTCTTAATAAGATGAGGCTGGGTGTGGTGGCTCACACCTGTAATCCTAGCATTTTGGAGGCCAAGGTGGGCAGATCACTTGAGCCCAGGGGTTTGAGACCAGCCTGGCCAACATGGCAAAACCTTGTCTCTACAAAAATACAAAAATTAGCCAGGCATGGTGATGTGTGCCTGTAGTCCCAGCTACCTAGGAGGCTAGGGTAGGGGGATTGCAAGAGGCTGGGAGGTCAAGGCTGCAGTGAGCCATGGTCATGTCACTGCACCCCAGCCAGGGCGACAGAGCAAGACTCTGTCTCAAAAACAACAACAACAACATACAGCAAAAAAGCATGCTGCAAGAAACAAATGCTTCTATTTCCACAGCGTGTATTCTAATAGACTTTCTTCTTCTTTTCCTTTTTCCCTACCTCAGGATCAGCATTTACATAATTTTTTCCAGTACTGTCAGAAAACCGAATCTGGAGCCCAAGCCTTAGGAAACGAACTTGTAAAGTACCTGAAGGTATCACATGGCTTTCTTAGTATCCCCTTTTAAATGAGTTTGGAGTAGGTTGGGTTTTCTCTTTGGTGGTGAGTGTTGTTCTCACCCCTTGGAAGCTCTTACCTGGATGTCTCACATCAGTAGCTTCTATGAGGTTTAGAGAGTGGTAAGAAGTGGACCTAGGAAGGGCACTACTCCTGCCTGTGTCCTAGTCCCATGTATCCTTTGCTCAAGGCAGGATCTCTAAAACATACTGTTTCTCACGCATGGAAAACCCCTCACTTGAGACGGACCTCCCTGGGTACCGAGCACAGTGATGGGCACAGAAGCAGAGACTTCAGTCCTCACCCTTAGGGAACTTCTAGTTCGTTGTAGGAGATACTATAAACTTGGTGACTGCATGCTAGGCAGACAAATCAAATAAAGAAATAATGCACAGAACCAGTCCCAGCTTTGTGCAAGGGGTTCCTGGCGTGTCTAAGCAGCAAGAGCCAGGCAGGGTTTGTCTAGGAGAGCTTCATCCAGAACGTGGCTGTGGGGAGCATTTTGGAAAGGGGAAATAGCTAAAAGGGCATGGGGACAAAACAAGAAATGTGAGAAGTGGGATAGAAATTTGTTTGGTTTAACAAGGAAAATGGAATACATATCCACATAAACAATGAAGTTTTTAAATGTGATTGCTTGCGGCCCCTCCCTCCATCTCAAAGAAAGCCACACAGCATCTCTCTGACCCTGCTTCCTCTGTCCCAGCTCCCTCTGACTCCTCTCCCCTTCTGTCTCCCTCTTCTGGTTTATGGCCCTTTGCGATTCCATGGGCACACCTGGATAATCCCTATCATAAGGCCTGACTAGCAGCCTTACCTGCCCTGGGCCATGTGATGTATTCACAGGTGCTGAGGACTAAGACACAGACACCTCTGGGGACATTCTGCCCACCACAGCCTTCCCTTTGTTTTAGAGGGAGTTCTTCCATCCTTGTTTGGAAGAGTGGAAGTTACTTTAGGCTGGTTTACTTTTAGAAGGATAACATGAACTGTGCCATTCTGTGTCCATAGAGTCTGCATGCGATGGAAGGCCACGTGATGATCGCCTTCTTGCCCACTATCCTAAACCAGCTGTTCCGAGTCCTCACCAGAGCCACACAGGAAGAAGTCGCGGTTAACGTCACTCGGTAAGGGAGGTGGATGGATGCTCTTCCTCACTTCTAGTCTGTCCACATCTGGAGCATAGTCATGCATAGCTGGGATGCTACTGTGTGCTGAACATTATATTTAAGAAATGTCTTTGATCCCATGTGTAAGGACCCCATCTGATTCCTTGTCTCCTTGTTTCCTAAGTGCTGATAGCATCATCATTGTTCTACTACTGCTGTGATAATAATGAAATGTTTCCATTTTTACATATTCATTGCTTTATTCACTCTTGTGGTGTGTAGGGTCATTGTTCATGTGGTTGCCCAGTGCCATGAGGAAGGATTGGAGAGCCACTTGAGGTCATATGTTAAGGTATGTAAAACACACTGTTCTGATCACTTACATCTGTGGCTCTCCAGTTTTCCTTCTAAGGACTTATTTTTTCACAAGCCTGGTTATTTGAGGATGTGCTTGTAACGTATGCTTTCTCTTCTATTTCTCATAGCCAATGCTTGTACCCAAATAGGGGAGGTACGAAGAGGGGCAGCCATTCACTAATTTACTTAATTCCGTTCCTTCAGTTACGTTTCTTTTAATGGGTTTTCCAAATAATATGACTCAATGTGGAAGTTTAAAGAAGAATTTTAAGTTGTTCTTGGCTAGGCCTCTGCTAACGTTAGTTGTCTTCCTTTTTTTTTTCTTCCCATCTAAAATTTCCAGCAAAACTGCTTCTCCCAGATAGGAAGGTTAGCTCTGGCTACAGTCAAATTGATGACTCTGTGGGACAGCAAGAGATGTTGTTAGCATAAACATCAACAAGTTATTTATTTATATACAACATCCAGTAAGTAGAGTGGCAGTTACTATTCTAAACAGATGCACATATTCTGTTTACTATTAAATACCTTTGTAAATTACAAGTATGTGATAATTTAAAAAGTAAAGTTCTGGTCCTTTAGGGTATCAGTCATACATTGTTGTGCCACACATTCCTTGAAGCCCCTGGCACAGGTGGAGTTACGGGCTGGCTGGTCACTGATTTGACCGGGTCAGATGACTCACATATTTTCTTGAAGACATCCTGGACTCCTTTTTATCACATGACACTCACCCTTCCCATCTTTGTATCCACACCTTCCTCTCCCACAAATGAGATTGTAGCTCAGTCCCTGATCTCCATTCTTGGGAGTCTCTCAAGCTTTCAGCCCACGTTGGAGAGCCAGTGCTTTAAAGTCTCTTTCTCTTTTCTTCAAAGTACGCATATAAGGCTGAGCCATATGTTGCCTCTGAATACAAGACAGTGCATGAAGAACTGACCAAATCCATGACCACGATTCTCAAGCCTTCCGCCGATTTCCTCACCAGCAACAAACTACTGAAGGTATGTCAGGAGAGTCAGTGTGGCTCTGATTGAAACTGATTAACAGGAATTCACTCCACAGCCTGATCAATACAGCCTTTCTGAGTGCTCTTAGAGACAATCACCACCCCCTAAAAAGGGGTAGTGTTCTCTGATACCAACTTTTCTAATTGTGTCTTGAGAGAAGAGCTGCAAAGCATCACTGTGTTCAGTGTTGGCTCTTGAGGATTAATAGTCATTATGTTCAAATCAGTGATGAAGGTCAATGACTTAGAGATTCTAAAGACAAGTGTCACCAAGCAGAGGTCAGTGAAGGGGAAAGACTACACCCGTAACCCCGCAGAGCCTCGTGCTGGTTGTGCCACGCTGAGCACAGGTGTCCAGTTTCCCGGCAGGATGCAGCTCTTTGTTGCTAAACTTGTGCAAGCAGAAGACATCTGCCATTCGCCTGTTGGCTTTGATCATAATGTGCCAAGAGGTGCAGCCGTGTTTTAGGGTCACACCTGCTTTATGTCAATCATATTGTCAGCCCGAGAGAGTTCATGTCTTACCTACCAGTTTGTTGTGTTCTTACTGGGTCCTGTTCTTTTTTCTTTTAGTACTCATGGTTTTTCTTTGATGTACTGATCAAATCCATGGCTCAGCATTTGATAGAGAACTCCAAAGTTAAGGTATGTTACTTCAAGTGGAAGCTTGTGTTCTTAGGGGAAAAGAAATCTCTTTCATTGCTTTGTAGTGAACGTTTCTTCATGCTTTCTCTGTGCCAGTTACAGGACTGTTCTAAGTGCTTTACAAGTAATAAATCATTTTAGCTTCATAACAACGCTTTGAGGAAAGTAGTGTTCTTACCTGTTTTATAGATGGGGAAACTGAGGCCAACATGCTTGAGTTACTTGCTCAAGGTCATGCTACCAGTGAGTGGAGCAGCCAGGTTTTGAGTCCAGTCTGGCCCCAAAGGTTGTATTCCTGAATCACTTGGTTATTAACCTAAAGAAAAATATGTCTTTTCCTTTGACTAGCTTAGAAATCTTCACGTTTGTTGAAATGGAAATTGTGGTTTCAGCATAAATTTTAAGTGTCATTACCCATGATTTATTAAGTGTCTTGACCATCATAGACATTTATTCTTAGATGGGAGTATCTCACCAATCTCATGTTCTCCAAAACCAATCAACAGACTCTGAGATTATCCATCTTGTTGGGGCAGATGCGCAGTCTCAAATTTCTTCTCTGCCCCAGCGTCCCCTTGTGGTGAAGCCTGGATGCGTGTTCCTTTCTGACTGTGGGTCCCCCCTGCTTCCCCTGGTTCCCACTGCGCTCAGCCCTGAGATGACTGGTCTTGTCTCTGGACTGGTGCCCACTGAGGTGTGTTTGGCCACCTCAGGCTCTCTGAGGCTCAAGGTAGATAAGTTTCTATAAAGTTCCAGTGTAGTAAACAGAAGTGGCAGTGTCACTTTCTCATTTTGAAGTTTCCAGGGCTCCTCTGAGACCTGCAGGTCCTGGAGTTGTCCTTGTGACAGTGAAGTAGTGTAGTTGTTTGGAGGCAGGGTCTGGTTGAAGTATTATAGAAGGAGCTTGTGCAGGGAGCGGGTGGTGCTGGGCACTGTCTCACAATGAACACTTGTGCTGCAATCCTTGTAGGCAGGAGAGGGGATAGGGAGGGAGGGGCAGAATCTAGGCCTCCTGCACAAGGGATCTGGGCTCTCCGAGGAAGCCTTGGAAAGCCTGCTAGATTTTGCTGGCAGAAGGTTGATGGTTCAGGCCTAAAGCCCTCCTTTTCCTCCCGTAAAGCAGACACTGGGCCTGGCCAGGTGGTTTCTCCTTTTCTTTTTTCTGTCTCTCTCTTTTGAATCCAGTTTAAAGCTTCTGATTTTAGTGCATAGGGAGATGCCAGATGGAAGTGGGCCCTGCCTTCTACGGAGAAATGCTCCATCTAAATCATGCCAGAGCAGCCTGCCAAGGAAAAATCTAGCAGATTGTCTGCTTGGCAGTATGCAGCTAAGTGTGCATGCACATGCACACACAGACACACACATCATGTAGATATATTACTTTTCTGTAAAAAAATGTTGTCTTACTGATATGTGGGAGCTAAAAAAGTGGATTGGATGAAGATAGATTGGTGGTTACCAGAGACTGGGAAAGAAGGGGAGGAGGTGATGGGAGAGAAAAAGAATATGAATGTGTTTATTACCACTGAACTGTACACTTAAAACTGGTAAAGATGGTAAATTATACATTTTCTCATGTTATATACAGAATAGGATTATAGGCTGTGTTCATTTGCTAGGGTTGCCATAATAAAGTACCACAGACTGGGTGGCTTAAACAATAGAAATTTATTTTATAACAATTGAGATGCTGAAGGTCCTGGGTCAAGCTGTGCACATGGCTGGTTTCTTCTGAGGCCTCTCTCCTTGGCTTGTAGATGCAGCCTTCTGTGCGTGTCTGTGTCCTAATCTCTTCTTAGGAGGACACCAGTCATACTGGATTAAGAACCACCTTAATGACCTCACATTACCTTCATCAGCTCTTTTAAAACCTTGGCCCAAAATGCAGCCATATTCGGAAGTGTTAGGGGTTAGGACTTCAACATATGAATTTGAGGGGGGCACAGGTCAGCCCATGACGAGGCGCCAGTGGATTTTTTATTATTTTTGGCTCTAAATAAATGTCATCCCTTAAAAGCAATGGTAACGTGATTATATTCAAAATATAACCAATTCATTCTGCAACTATTCATTGAGCCCCTACTATGTTTGAGGCGCCAAGGATTACAAAGTTCAATGCATCACAGTTTGTGCCCTCAAGGAGTTCAGGTGGGAAGGTGTGCATTTCGTTCAGTGGCTGCCCTACCTCATGACGAGTGCTCTGAAGAGGTAGGAACAAAGTGCTCAGTAGTGTGGGGAATCTGGGAAGACCACCTGGAAGAGGCGTCAGTTGCAGTGGGTTCTGATGAGTAAACAGGAGTTGGCTAGGTGAAGAAGGAGAATGAGGACCAGGTGGAGAGAGAGTGGTGTTGGCGAAAGCTTAGGACCCAGCACCACAGTTCAGGGAACTACATGAACATAAGGCTTTTCTGCCTTATGACTGCAAGGAAGACCACGTGAGAGATGGTCAGGGAGGTAACGAACACTTCCAGGAATACATACAAGGATATTCAAAATCAAGCACCAGTGACACCTTTCTGAGAATTGCATTAGAAAATAAGTAAAGGAATTTACTTGCATGTGTTTGTTCTCAAGATGCCAAATTAAACCATAGCACTTTAAGGGTGGTAATGACCTGAAAGGTATCTTCTGTTCCAGCTCCTCCCCTACCTCACAGAGGTAGAGACAGAAGCATAGACTGTGAAGTGACCTGCCCAGGGTCACACAACTGAGCAGAGCCAAGAACTTGTGGCAGAGTCCCAGTGGGCCTCTCCTAGAGGTGCTGCCATTTCCAGCCTTATAACATGATTTGTCAACACCTTTGCTCTGGGAAATGGTTTGTTTTTGGAACTTAACACAAACCACTCAGATGCTACCATGCACAACCTTTTCTGTAAGTTAATTATATTTTGACCCTAAAACAATATTCAGAGAGTTTTTAGAAGTAGTTTTTTGTTTTTGTTTTTTTTTTTAAGTGCTTAAGAGGAAACTCTGGTATCCCACAGGAGAAAGCTTAACCATAACATAATTTACTATAAAAAGAGATTCACAAACACCTGCTTACCACCTTGAGGGTTCAACATTTTCACTTTTAGAGCACTCTTCTCTGGCTTCTGCTTCCCTGGCCCTGCAGACACCCTGCTGTTCTTTGCCCTAATCACACATTATTGAGCTGAGAGCTCCTCTAACATTTTCTTAAAGCCTTCATTCAGTGTGTCTCGTATCTTAAGAGTAATGAGTTTTCTGTTTGAATTAGTTGTTTTTGTGTTTGTCTTATTTACATCTGAAGAATTTTATGTCCTATACCATTTGTGATTTCCAAAACTTTGATCTCATCCCCTTAGGTTTTTTAATATTTTTAGACCAAAATTATTAATTTATTCTGACCTTAATATTTTTTGCTCTTGTTGCCCAGGCTGGAGTGCTGTGGCGCAATCTGGGCTCACTGCAACCTCCACCTCCTGGGTTCAAGCGATTCTCCTGCTTTAGCCTCCCAAGTAGCTGAGATTACAGTCATGGGCCACCACGCCCAGCTAATTTTATATTTTTAATCGAGACAGGGTTTCACCATGTTGGCCAGGCTGGTCTCGAACTCCTGACCTCAGGTGACCCACCCCACCTTGGCCTCCTAAAGTGCTGGGATTACAGGCGTGAGCCACCACGCCCAGCCAAGGGAACCTTTCTTGAAGTGTCATGACGAGGCACACACCAGTGTTGTAGGAGCACCTGGGCCCTGGATTCATAACAGCCAGATAGTGCTTTCAGTGCCGATTAAAGTGTTCTACTCAAGGATAGCTACACATGCATGTTGTGTATTAAGCTGATGCTTTCAGTGTACAATTTATGTCATTCTTGGTGGTAGTCGAGTGAGTCCATTGAATGCATATTTACATGGAGGGACATGGCACAGCGTTATGCTTACTTCCAGTGCTGCACTCCTGTTGAAGGAGGAAGTGGCCACGTTCTTGTCCCCAGCCAACCAAACTGTACATTGTTACATTTACTGAGGAAGGGTGTGAATCAGAACCCCTTCGAACTAGCATCTAAAATAAGTAATTTCCTTACTACAGCGGATGGACCTGCAAAGTATGGATGGATTGCGTATGACTGTGCCAGACTCTAGTTTCATAGGTGACATGTACTTGGAGGGTACAAGTGATATTTGAGAAAAATGTAAAGCAGACATCATCAAGGTCTGTGGAGGAGTCCTCTCCTCACTCTCTGCCCCTATGGTCAACAGTTTGTTGGTGTTTCTTTTCCACCATGTATATTTAGCAGCTGTAATTTCAGCAGACTCCTTTTGCATTTCCTTTCCTCCCACATGGAGTGAAGCACATTGCTGGCATTCCACAGGTATACTGCAAGAAAGGAGGTTGGAAAACCTAGCATAGGGTAGGATGAATATATGCCCTTAAACATTGCTTGTTTAACCTCCAACCATTTTCTAGCTAAATTGAAAAAGAAAAGAACTGTTTTTTAAAGTGAAAGAAGGAGGATGTGGCTCATAGTCTAAATGGACTGTTTGGACTTCCCCTTAACCAAATTTGTAAACACTATACATATGTGATAGGTAGAATGCTAGTATGCATACGTCACCCTCGAGTGTTTTGAACAGTTGTTTGTAATGTGCAAAGCATTGAGGAAAAATGCAAATGGAGTTGAGAGTGAACCCTTAACCTTGAAGCTCACCTAGTCATTGGAGAAAGAAAACGTTCAGCTTGGAACATTTAGAGCAGCATGCAGGAAGGTGTATATGTGAGCTTCAAGAATCATAGATTTATGTGGGGATACAGATGGCCCTTTACCTGGGCCTTGCAGGATACCACAATCTAGGGGTAGGAGAATGAGTACCGGGCAGAGGAAATAGCTCAGGCCCAGGTAAGGCCGCTGGGGCAGAGTTCAGGCTGGATAGATTGAGATTAGAGGGGAAAGAGTGAAAAACAAGATTAACTCAGAAACAAAGATGAGATTATGGGGAGCTGTGAAGCCAAGCAGCAGATGAATTGGTAGAGACCTAGAGAGGTAGAGTGGGTTCTTTAGTAGGAGTGGCGAGATGACAGAGAGTATAAAGATTAGCAGAGTGGCTTGGAAACTTTTATATCAATAAGTCTGCTTATCCCCTGAAGTATAAATAGCCTGTGGAACAGATTCACCAGACATTTTAAATTTTGATTTATTTATTTGTTTAGCTCTCTAACTGCAATAATATGAAATGACATTTTATGGTGATGCTGATGAAGATCTGGCATTGGGAGGATAAGGTGGTATTGAGGATGAGGATGGAGAGCATTATGAATGAGTAAGGGAGATTATTCAGACAGAACCATTCATTCAACCCTGCAGTTCCACGTCTAGATATCTGCTGAAGAGAAATGAAAGATGTATCCATGTAAAGACCTAAATGCAAATGTGCACAGTAGCTTTATACATAATAATCAAAAACTAGAAGCAACCCAAATGACCATCAGCTGGTAAATGGATAGACAAATTGTGGTAACTCCACACAATAGAATGCTACTTAGTAATAAAATGGAACAAAGTAGTGAGTCATGCAACAGCATGGTTGGATCTCAAAAGCATTCTATGAACTGAAAGAAGTTAGACACAAAAGACTACATACCATTTGGGTCCATATCCTGTATATGACATTATAGAAAAAGAAAAACTACAGAGCACAGAGCAGCCCCATGGTTGCCCAGAACTGGAGGTGGGGATGGGGACAACAGATGTACTTTCTCTTCTTGACTGTGGTGATGGTTACAGTTATATTCACTTGTCAAGACTCACCAAACTGTAGACTTTTAAAGTCTGAATTTTATGGTATGTAAATTATGCCTCAATAAACCTGACTGAAACAAAACAGAGCACAGTAAGGTCAGACTTGAGTGGGGGAAGAAAGGCCACCTAGATATTCAGCGTGAGATCATAGAAGAAGGAGTTTTTGAGAGAGGCAGTAGAGTAGAGGGCTTGGTTTACCAGGGAAGGTGCAAGGTTAGGCTTGGGATGTCATATGCTTAGGGCTGTGGTTTCAGTGGCTATGACAGAGACCTGAAGTAACAGTGAGTTAAACAGGAAAGTAAAAGTTTATTTCTTTTTACTTGAAACCCCAAGCTCAAAAGAGGCTTCTGTTCCACAGTTATGGGAGGCCTCCATCTTGTTTGCCCCCTGGAGTGCTGCTCCTCCTTTTGATCTAACTGGGTTCACCACCACATCCATGCTGGAGCCAGTAGGGAGGGGAAGATGCACCTTTCCTTTTAAGGACATGACCCAGAAGTTGCACTGCCACATCACTACCACTGCTATCCCATTGGCCAGAGTTAGCCATGATGGTACCTAGCTGCAAGGGATGCTGGTAAATGTAGTCTTTACTTTGGGTATCCATGAACCTAGTTAAAAGTTGAGGTTCTATTACCATGAGAGGGAAGAGAGAACAGATACTGGGAAGTCACCAGCCATTGTTTCACAAAGGGCTGAGGCATAGCCAAACACATTTCCAGTTGGCAGGTGAAGGTTCAGCCTTGGACAGGGAAGAGAACAGACAGAACTAAAGAAATAGATTTGTGAGTACCAATCTGCTGAAACCATAAGCCTAAGCTTTTCTCTGGGGAAAAGGACTGTGTTGATCTGAGTCACCAGATAGGAGTAGTCATGCTTGAGACTTATTGGGGCAATGACTACAAGGGAAAACGGGAAGGCGCTCAGGAGACAGTGGGAGAGCCATCAGAGGGCAGCACATGTGTGACCCAAGGTTAAGAAGAGAGAGAAGGAAGGAAGCGTCTTGGGCCACAGTGGAATTCTAAGTAAGAGAGGTGAGCAAGGCACTGGAGAGGCCTCAAGCCTCCTCCTCAGTCATCAGTGGAGTCCCACATCCCCCAGCAACAAGCCTGCTGCAGCTTCCTTTCCACCCGCAGTCACTGGCGGGGAGCAGCCATGTGAGGCATGGAGGCACGGGTGGCCTTGGTACAAATGCAGCTGTAGATTCCACAGCATAGTGGTGGGGCCAGGAGTTAATTATGTTCCCTGCAACTGAAGATGTGAGGTGCCATTCTCATTGTGTCAGCAGGGCAGAGAGTGAGGTAAACATGCAGATTATAGAGAGAAGACTGATCTTTGGGAATGAAAATGATGACGAGGTAGGAAGAATGGAGTTTGTAGGCTGGGCGCAATGGCTCACATCTATAATCCCAGCACTTTGGAGGCCTAGGTAGGAGAATCGCTTGAGCCCAGGAATTCAAGACCAGCCTGAGCAACATAGTGAGACGTCATCTCTGCAAATGTGAACAAAATTAGCTGGGCATGGTGACACATGCCTGTTATCCCAGCTACTCAGGAGACTGAGGTGAGAGGATTGCTTGAGCCCCGGAGGATGAGGCTACAGTGAGCTGTGATTGTGCCAGTGCACTCCAGCCTGGGTGACAGAGTGAGACCTTGTCTCAAAAAAAAACAAAAAACAAAAACAAAAACAAAACCAAGTTGTAGAAGAAAATGGGAGAAAGAGGAAATAACATAGGGATCTTGATAAAGGGGAGTAACCAGAATGCAGGGAAATGTCATTGGTAAATTTCTTCTCAGACCCATTACTTTTGTTGTTTGCTAAGCCACAAAGAGGAAGTTTCTTAATTAAAAGTCTTATTTACCTCGGAAAGCAGTAAAATAGCCCATAGAGAAGAGGCCTCTAAACCACACCAGAGAGTGGAAGAACACAGTGCAGAACAAAGAAGTGAACATTTGAAGACCATTCCGAAGTCCTCACCCGTGAAGCAATGATTGGG
Organism: Gorilla gorilla gorilla; assembly: GCF_029281585.2. NCBI lineage: Eukaryota > Metazoa > Chordata > Mammalia > Primates > Hominidae > Gorilla > Gorilla gorilla. The sequence goes on along the minus strand of NC_073238.2, from coordinate 113,594,283 downwards.
CAGCACAGCTGTGGGAGAGCAGATGACCTGTAGGGCGGGGAGTAGCCCATCCCCACAGGGGCCTCCACAGCCAGGCTGAGTGTGGGTCTTCAGGGAGACCCCGTTCATTCGAGGAGTCAGTTGGTAGGCGCTGAGCAGCCAGCGGGCAGCACATAAGTGTGGCTCGCAGAGGATGGGGGCATGGCATCCAGCATGTGGCTGGAGAGGCTGATCTTGTGAGGACAGGTGCTGGGCTGGCTGACCCCACACAGGCAGCATCTGTCAGGTGGTGCCAGGACAGAAAGGGATGCTGCAGTACAGCACAGCACACGGCAAGAGATCCTCCAGCAGGACGTGGCCGGGAGTTGAGGCTGGTTTGGCTGAGAAGTCCCTTAGTGTCTCAGCGTCCTCTTCTCCAAGCCTCTATCAGGTACTCACTACCTGAGCATCATCTTAGATTTTCCTCTTCTGTTTCAGTTTATAGTAATCTCCATAAAAACATTCTGTTGCTTAGGTCTTCATTACCTTGAAATGTGTATGATACCTCATAAAAAGGCTTTAGTTTGTTTTATTGCCAATTAGGACTCTTCACAACAGCTATTTGCCACTGCAGGGAGAACTTCATTTCAGCCTTCACAGGCATGAGTTGTCATTGCCTAGTCACTGAACAGCGCTGATGATGGGTTGGTATGTAAATTATCCATCATTCTTCTCCATGTATTCTTTCTTTTTAATACAAACATTTTACTATATTTTCTAATAAGTGCAGAAGTAGAGGGATTAGCCTCCCCACTTGTCAATGTTCTACTGCCCTTGCTTGATACACACCCACCCTCACATTTTTACCTTGTAGTATTTTAAGCCGTTCCCAGCTATTTTCTTACTCCATCTTAGACACTTTTAGCATGTCATCTCTAACAGATAAGCCTTTAAAAAAGATATAACTACCAACATTATCACACCACATAAAATTAGCAAAACGTCTTTATTATCATCTAACACCCAGTCTATATTCAGTTTTCCCCAGGTGTCTCAAAAATGTCATCCTATAGTTGGGTTTGTCTGCTTCCGGATCTAAACAAAGTTCACACCTTGCATTTAGTTGCTGTTTCTGAAGTTTCTTTGATTCTTAAACTGTTCTCTTTTCATCTGTTTGGACTTTTTTTTTTTTGACAACGTATTTGTTGAAGAAAGTGGGCCATTTGTCCAGCAGAATGCCCCACAGTTTAGATTTGGCTGATGGTAGCTTCATCGTGTTACATATGTGGTTCTCTGCCCATGTGTTCCCTGTGAACTTGTGGTTGGATCTAGAGACTTAATTTGATTCAGGTTTGATTTTTTTTCTGGCAAGGATACCTCATAGCTGTTACTATTGCATCACATCAGGAGGCATATATACCCAGCTGTTCTACTTTTAGTTATAATAATGTTGATTAATAGGTTTACATGGTGCCCACTCAACCTGTCCATGATAGAGTTCTCCATCTACTTTTCCTGGTTTTAGCAGCCATTGACTCAGCCCCATTGTGAAGGCCACAAGCATTTCTTGGGATACCTCTTTTTCAGGAGTGGCCAGCTTGGGTAGCTAGCAGTCATGCCGGGGGTTAGAGTTGGCCTTGCCTGCGGTCTTGGAAATTGGTCATCTATTGATGCTGTCATCTCAGGATATAGAGTTATTGGTTGCACATATGCAACAAAATCCCTTTGGAATCTCACATTTTGCCATTCTGTTTTTTAAAGTTGGTGAGCTTCACATTTTTGTTACTGATCGTTTCCTCATTGGATTCTTGACTCTATGTAAGGTTATAAACATTTCCTCATTATTGGTTTGAGAATTGAAATTGCTTTAAAGCTGGTATTTCAAATATTCCTAATAGGTTCTGGCATTTAATGCATAATATAATGCCTGCTGTCATGTCAGAAATGTCTAGGTTGCAGTTCCCAGTTTTAGAAAAGACTATTTGTTTGATATTGGGACATTGGTTTGGCTGCTCAAAAACAGGCCATAATAATAGTGGTTTAAATTCGACAGAAGGTTCATTTCTCTCTTGGACAATCATGAGCTGGTAGGCAGTTTGGAGAACAGGGCAGCTAGTTCCCCAAGATCATTCAGTGACTCAAGCTCCTCCAATCCAGTTATCCAGCCTGCGATGTTCACCTCATCCACGTGGCTGAGAAGCTGGCTCACCGCCACAGCACAGTCCAGGCAGTGGCACAGGAAGGAACAAGGGAGGCCAGCAGCTCCTTTTAGGAGCATGGCCTAAACAAGGCACGCATCCCTTCCATAATTTGGTCATGTGGCTCATACCTAGTGGTAAGTTAGGCTGGAAAATATAGTCTGGCTGGGCAGCCATGTGCCCCTGTAAAACCATTACTCTTCAGTTACTAAAAGGAGGAAGACAAGGACAGTTTTATTAAAGGTCAATTAGTACTTTTTAGTGAGCTCTCTAAGCCTCAGTTTTCCTGTCTGTGAAATGGGGATGAAAATACCCCCCTCTTGTGGCTGTTAGAATTAAATGCATGAATGGATCAATGTAATGGAGCATCCTTCCTACTTCAGGCTCTCAGTAAATTATTCTGTTTATAGACACAGGGGGAGTGCAGCTTCATGTAACAGAAAGTGCCCAAGTTTTGGATTCTGTGGCAGACCTGGGTCTGAATCGTTGTTGTTAGTTGTGTGACGGAGGACACATGTACCTAACCTCTCTGACCCTTTAACAAATGAGGATTAAACTTATAGGGGTATTACAAGAATTGAATGAAAAAGTACATACAAATATGTAGTGCAGTGTCTGACATGTAGAAGATATACATAAGTGTTAGCTAATTGCTAAGTAATCTGAGTGTAATTTTGTAGGTTCCTGTTGGGGAAAGATTACTGTGTAAAGTTGATTGTGAGAAGACTGCTGCCAAGCAGTTTTAACTAATCATGTACAGTCATCAAAATCTGTATTTTCAGTTTGAATATTTGGAGCTTAAATGTAAGCCAGTGCTTTCTAAAGAGATCTCTGAGAGGTACAGGCATCAGAATCATCAAAGATGCTCAGTAAAAATGCAGGTTCTTGCCCCTTCTCCCTGCACCCGCTGCCAGGCTCCTGAATCAGAATCTTTGGGAATGGATGCAGAAGCTCCACCTTTTTACAAACACTTTTTAGGTGATCTTTATTATGCTGAAGTTTGAGGTTCCAGTTTTAATCCACAGCACTTACTTGAAGTATTTGAACACTTTCACAGTACTTTGAAAGAAGGAGGGTTAATTCATTTTTTCCAATTTCAGATAAACAAGACTAGGACTCTGAGGTTTTATGGGGTTTTTTGAGACTGGGCCTTGCTTTGTCACCCTGGCTGGAGTACAGTGGCTGATCCTGGCTCACTGCAGCCTCAGACTGCTGGGCTCCAGCAATCCTACCACCTCAGCCTCCTGAGTAACTGGGACTACAGGTGCATACCACCACACCCACCTAATTATTGTACAGATGGAGTCTTGCTATGTTGCCTGGGCTGGTCTTAAACCCCTGGGCTCAAGTGATCCTCCCAACTTGGCTTCCCAAAGTGCTGGGGTTACAAGTGTGAGCCACAGCACCCAGCTAGAAACTCTGGGTTTTTTAAGATGGACTCAGGGATGAGATATTTTTTTCCTCCCAAATGATTGCAACTTAATAAATAAAAAATGTTTGCTCTGAATTCTTTTTAGTTGCTGCGAAACCAGAGATTTCCTGCATCCTATCATCATGCAGTGGAAACCGTTGTAAATATGCTGATGCCACACATCACTCAGAAGTTTCGAGATAATCCAGAGGCATCTAAGAACGCGAATCATAGCCTTGCTGTCTTCATCAAGGTGGGGACCTCCAGGGAAGAGGATATCAGTTATGGGACAAAGATGTGCTTTTTACCAGCTGTCTAGCAGGGTGACTAGAATAGAGTAGGTGCTCTGGCAATGTTGATGGCATGTTTTTTATGTCAGTGGATAAACTTATTAGCAATAAATGCTGCTTTGAATCCAAATTTCCGAAATGTTTGGACCTGAAATACCTTTTTTGCTTGTTTTCCTCCACAGAGATGTTTCACCTTCATGGACAGGGGCTTTGTCTTCAAGCAGATCAACAACTACATTAGCTGTTTTGCTCCTGGAGACCCAAAGGTAGTGCGGGGGTTGTTACTGGTAACAGAAGTCACCATGTAGCCTTTCTCTGGTAGAATTATCTTTTTCCTTTTTTTTTTTTAAAGCTCTGCCTTACTAATTTTTTTATTGTATTGAGCCTGTGTCTGTAATTATAAGCTACCTGAAGTCCTTCATTGAAGTAGGAGGGGCCCTAAAAATCAGTTGAAGACATTGTTTATTGAAATGTGTCCTTAGTTTTCAAATCAATCCCTGCAGCCATCCTGAAATCTGTACAGTGCAATAGAGTATGCAGTTCTAAGAAGGTCAAGAAGCTAATGACTATTTCTAGCATACTATTGCTAATAGGTTTTTTAGAATCCTGTATAAAATATCCAGTGAGGTATTTATGACTACACACTTCTTCCTGCAGACCCTCTTTGAATACAAGTTTGAATTTCTCCGTGTAGTGTGCAACCATGAACATTATATTCCGTTGAACTTACCAATGCCATTTGGAAAAGGCAGGATTCAAAGATACCAAGGTAATCCATCTTTATTTCTATTAACCTTTTCACAAACAGAGACATTTATTTTCAATAAGAAAAGATAATTGATTCTAACATGATATTTGAATTTTCTGATTTTTTTCATTGATGAATTAATTTTTTTCTTATGAAATTTCCATTTCAAAAAGTATTGGTAAAATATGGGAACTTACTTTTCAGCAAACTTATCAGACTACAGATCATGCCAGTATGGCTATTTCATTGAAAAATCCCTTTGCTTAAAGAAAAGGAATCTATTTCAGTTGCTATAGCTTATTTTTATTTGTTTCACTTTTCCTTTTTTCTTATGAATTAGCTTTTCTTTCACCAACTGTGGAGTCAAATGACACTCCTGTAGGTAGGTGTGGGGTATGACGCTTGCTTTCTTGCATTTTCCTCCTCTAAAAAATAAAGAATGCAAGTGATGGCTGAACTGCTTCCATATGCTGTTCTGTTAAGTATTTCCTATATAATTTGATCAGTTTTTAAACTTGCCATAAATTAGTGAATTTTTTCACTGGAACTAAGACATTGCTGTAACATCCCAGGGAGGCATCCAGTTTTTTGCTTCTGAAGTCACTGGGTACTCTAGGATGTTTCTTTAAGAAGTAAAACAAACATCCCTGCTTCACCCCCAAAATTCATTATTCTACTATTTTCATAGCCCTTGTCCATAGTGGTGGCAGTAATCAAAATCACAAGCAATGTGGCTTTTTTACATGCTTTTAATGTTTGTATGTTGAGTCTTTATTAATGTCCTGTATTCTTTTTACGTTTGAAGAGAGTTGAGCTCATAGAGATGTCTTTGTCTTCACTGAGTAAATCAAATTGAACAAATTAGTCTGTCAGGTCTGTCAAGCAATAGTTATTGAGCTTAATTCCTTGTATGTGCTCAGGTATTTTGTGCTAAAGGAGAGAAAAAGTGGAAGGATGCCACCAAACTGCTAATGGCACCTGAATCAACTGCTTCTGAATTCTGAGAGAAACACACTAAGGCATTCATTCAGTCTGTTTCCCCCAAACAGACTGGTACTGCCTTTTAAGGATCAGGGAGGGGGACTGTGGCCCTGGAGTTGGCATTCATGCATGCAACAAATATTTACCCCCCACCAACTGTGTCGAGCTTCAGAATAAGTTGTGTACAACCTGGATGACAGTCCCCGGCTATTGTACATACGCATGGATGATAATCCCCGGCTATTCTACATACACAAGATACATTGAATGTCAGACACTGATGCATCCTAAGGAGACCAAACAAAGCAAGTAAAGGGGATGTGAAAAGGGGTGACATTTGAGACAGGGTGGCCAGATAACAGTTGGAAGAAAGTGAGGGGTGAGCCAAGCACCCGCATATCTGGGGGAGAGTTTTTCTGGGCTGAGAGAACAGATAGGTATTCAGTGTCCCCTGATCTAACCCTGGCCCCCCACCTCTGTGGTCTCACGCCCCCCTATTCTGCACATTCCAGGCATCCCTGCCAACTCCCAGCTCCTCAAACATATCATGCCACCCCTCCACCTCAAATAGCCCCCTCCCTGGGGAATCCTCATCTTCCTCCCCAAGCCAGCCACTCCACACCTCCTGCATGGGGCCTCCCAGGGTCTCCTCACTCTCTTCCACTTCCTCAACTGGAATTAACCACTCTTTCCTGCCCTGTGCCCCCAACCTCACCACAGCCTCCCTCAGCCCAGTCTCCTGTACCTGGGGACTCTCCTTCCTTCCACCTGGTACAGAGCCCAGGGAGCTCTTTTTGCCCTGTGGCTGTGTAGTGAATGTGTACTGATGCCCATCTCCCCATGACCCAGCAGGGCAGCACAAGCTCTTATAGAATTCTAGGGTATTTGGTAGCAAGACGGGCTTCGCTCAGTCGGTGGGGGGACATTTGGGAGTAATTTGCCTTACTACACTGACAGGAATAAATGTTTTTTAGAATTTTCATTTTCTTTCTTCTCACTTACCTCCCACCCCTGCCTTCACCTCCTTTCTTGTGTTAGTCTATTCGTGTTGCTATAAAGGAATACCTGAGACTGGGTAATTTATAAAGAAAAGAGGGCCAGTGCAGTGGCTCGCACTTATAATCCCAGCACTTTGGGAGGCTGAACTGGGAGGATCACTTGAGCCTATGAGTTCAAGATCATCCTGGGAAGCAAAACAAAACCCTGTCTCTACAAAAAAACAGAGACAAAAATTAGCCTGATGTGTTGGTGCACACCTGTAGCCTCAGCTACATGGGAGGCTGAGGTGGGAGGATGGCTTAAGCCCAGGAGGCAGAGATTGCAGTGAAATCTGCAATCTAGGCAGATTATGCCACGGCACTCCAGCCTGAGCAACAGAGCAAGACCCTCTCTCAAAAAAAATAACAAAAGACATTTATTTTGGCTCACAGTTTTGCAGTTTGTACAAGAAGCATGGCGCCAACACTGGCTTCTGGTGAGGCCTCAGGAAGCTTCCAATCATGGTGGAGGGCAAGGGGGGAGCCAGCATGTCACATGGCGAGAGAGGGAGCAAGAGACGAGGAGTGAGGCGCCACACTCTTGTAAACAACCAGATCTCGCATGAACTCAAAGCGAGAACTCACTCATTATGGCAAGGAGGGCACCAAGCCATTCATGAGGGATTCGCCCCCATGACCCAAACACCTCCCACCAGGCCCCACCTCCAACACTGAGGATCACGTTTCAACATGAGATTCAGAGGGGACACACATCCAGACCATGTAATTTCTCATGCACATTTATACACACAAGCATAGATGTGTGAGCACACACCCAGTTAAACCATAAGTAGTTTCTTCCAGGAGACATGTGAACTCAAGCTATGACTTATAGTTTTGATAAACTAGGTGAAATAATCATAAACAATGAACATAATCTAGAAAATGAATACTCTCCCCCTTCTATTAAAGGGTTTCATAGAACTTGGGTCCATATTTTGGGTAGATTTAGGAGTAGCTGTCTGATAGGGGACAAAAGGCAAAGGGAGAGGTCTATAGACTTTCCTTTAATAATGGAGTCAGTCTGACAATTCACAACCTAGCTTCAGCTTCCTGAAATTGTATTTTATCTTCAGAGTGATGTTTAGCTGTTTTTATGTACCCTTCCTAAGTAGAGTTCATGTTTGCTCCTATCTGTTTTCCAGAAGAGCTCTCAGTTTTGTCATTTAGCTTGCTGGTGATTTACCAGTTTGGTTTGATGCTTTGTCCACTTCAATTTTAGTTTATATTAAATTTGTATTTGTTTTCAGAGGTGGAGAAATATTAGGAGAATAGCTTAGGAAATACTGCATTAAATAAGTTCTTCATTCAGGGATAGCAGAATAAGTAGGTTATATGTTAATTTGTTTATTTTAAATCCACTGGGTTTTAATGGAGTATATAGACATTAATGACCAGGAAAGGAATATATGAACTCATGTAATAACATTGTAATAAGCCATGTATGTTTATTATTTAATTACATGTTTGTTATGCACAAACTGCTCTTATACAGCTCTGTTAGCTAGTATAATAACGTTTTTAACTTTGTCAATAACAAACTTATATTTGTAATATAACATATGCTGTGCTCTAGTCTAAAAATTGGTACTTAAACTGTTCACTAATTTAAGTATGGAGGATGCAATATGTTCCAAAATCCGGTGCACTGAATTGTATTCAAATTTGGTTTTCATTTAAGATCCTCCTGTGCTAAGACATAGAGCAGCCTTGTAGAATTGATTCTTTCTCATTTGAAGCCAAGTCTCATCATCTCTTGACACCCAGGGTGGGCTGAATGCAGAGGATGGGTCTTAGTTTTTTTTTTTTGTTTTTGTTTTTGTTTTTTTTTTATTCAAAGAGCATTGCATCTTTCCTAACTCAAGTAGTTTCTATCCTCATTTCAGACCTCCAGCTTGACTACTCATTAACAGATGAGTTCTGCAGAAACCACTTCTTGGTGGGACTGTTACTGAGGGAGGTGGGGACAGCCCTCCAGGAGTTCCGGGAGGTCCGTCTGATCGCCATCAGTGTGCTCAAGAACCTGCTGATAAAGCATTCTTTTGATGACAGATATGCTTCAAGGGTGAGTGGTCCCCAATGGAAGGAATGTGCATTGATAATGTCCTTTATTTTAAGTGGTGTAAAGAAAGTAATCAGTTAGAAAATTCATGGTAACAGCACTAAGATTTTGCTCTATTTTGGGACTAAAATCAAATATCTGTCTTTATAGGAAGGATCCAAATAAAGGAGATGGTCAGCACCAACTTAGTTCGGTTCTCAGAATCCTGGGTCAAACTTACCATGTGTGTCTTCTTTTCAGAGTCATCAGGCAAGGATAGCCACCCTCTACCTGCCTCTGTTTGGTCTGCTGATTGAAAACGTCCAGCGGATCAATGTGAGGGATGTGTCACCCTTCCCTGTGAACGCGGGCATGGTACGTAAGCATGGTCACATTAACTCAGCCTATATCAGGTCCCAGGGAAGCCAGGACAAAGCGCCATAAGCTGGGTGGCTTAGAGCAGCAGCAGTTTATTCTCTCCCAGTCAGGAGTCCAGAAGTCCAAAATCAAGGTGTCAGTGGGGTCGGTTCCTACTGGAGGCTCATGGGCCGTGCTCCTCTCACAGCTGCTGATGCTGCAGGCAACCCTTGGTGCTCTCTGGCTTGTAGTGGCATCGCGCCAGTCTCTGCCTCTATCCTCACTTGGTGTTCGTTCTCCATGGTGTTTGTGCCTCTGTGTCCCTCTCCTCTTCTTCTTTTTTTTTTTTTTCCCAAGATAGAGTCTTGCTCTGTTGCCCAGGCTGGAGTGCAGTGGCACAGTCTCGGCTCACTGCAACCTCCACCTCCCAGGTTCAAGCAGTTCTCCTGCCTGAGCCTCCCAACTAGCTGGGACTACAGGCACCCACCACCACATCCGGCCAATTTTTTTGTATTTTTAGTAGAGGCAGGGTTTCACCATGTTGGCCAGGCTGGTCTTGAACTCCGGAACTCTCGATCCACCCACCTTGGCCTCCCAAAGTTCTGGGATTACAGACGTGAGCCACCGTGCCCAGTCCCCTCTCTTCTTCTTATAAGGACGCTAGTGATTGGGTTTAGGGTTCACCCAGTATAACCTCATCTTAACTTACATCTTAGATATATAATGGAAGATCCTATTTCCAAATAAGGGTACATTCTGAAGTCCAGGTAGACATGAATTTATTGCGGGACACTATTCAACCCAGTACACACACCCCTTTATTTTGCCAGTGCAACTCTTGGTAAGTTGCATTTCTGGCTAAGATGGGGTCAATCACTAAACCTTCATTTCTTGTTAAAAAATAAGTATGAAAACCATGTTCTCGTGATGAACCAATGTCTTGTGAGGCCTCAGAATTTTCATTTGTATATTCACTAAAAATTTATGGGGGGGAAGGAGACACAAAAAAGGTGTAGTTCTAACCTAACCTGTGTCCTGGAAGAGGTCATGGTAGCCCCAGTTATAACAGTAACGTGCTGCACAGTCTAAGAAAGGCCACCTCTGTGGGCTACAGTTTCTCTCCCTCTGTCATATTAGAAGTGAGACTGGACATCAGGGATGCCAAGGTGAGGGACATGAGGCTGCACCTCCAAGAACTGACTGCCTTAATTTATATTATCTTTGTGCTGTTTTTTAAACATGCATTGGAAATTGAGTAGATAGAGAGATGACCCCAGAAATTATCTCAAAAGTTTTTGATTAGAGATGGTTTTGCTCTTTTTTACTCAGTCTCTGGTACCTTTCATGTGATTGTTTTTTAAAAAGGATTCTTGGAATCATCTTGCAATTCAGCTTTTTCAGAGGTTTATCACTATCAAATTTCTTGTCACATTTCAGTTGCAAAAGGCTTTTTAAAGGTTAACCTATAATAATTTCTAATTAGTAAAGTTTATAAGAGTTTTACATCTAAAACCTGCACTCATTCTCTTTCTGATACTCTCTTCTTGGCCTCAGAGGGCTTATCTGCTATGAATTTCAGCAGATGTTATTTCAGCATTTCCTCTTTCCCTGGTACTTTGGACTCATGAACTGGCTTGGTTGTTCATCTTCCTACCTTGTCATTATGGGTGTACACTTGCAGAGTCTCATGTATGTTTCTGTCCCTCCGTCCCACCCCAACAGTGATGCAGTGTCCCATTTTTACACTACCTCTTCACCTCCAATTACATTCCTAAGTAACATTACACTGAGATGAGCCGTGTGTATAGCTTTTGTGCATGTGTGGCTGCTCTAAAGGGCATAAACTCTCTCTATCCTAAGTGCACCTCACTTATCTCATCCTGTACAACATTACATTTCACACTTGTATTCTCTAACCCTGTCTGTTTTTCAAACCAGAGTAATTCAGAGTAGAATGTGACCTCCTTGAACTGTTTCAATCCTAACAAAAATGAACACTTTCACCAAAGTAAAATCCCGTTTTTTGACCTAACTTCAAAATTAATATGATTTCTCCACTGACTGAGAGTTCACATGATGCTACAAACATCTACAGTCATTGCTGCTGTTGTAATTCCCCGCATTACAGATAAAAGCCAGCATTCCAGTTAGAAAGAGCAGGGGAGGCTTTCTCTGAAGGAAAAAAAACAAAACAAAACAATAATCTAAGGAAATGTTGGGCGTCGGAGCTCTGGAAAGGGAAAGGTGTTAGAAATGCTGGGGAAAGAGAAACAAGACTTTATGGAACGTGATTTCTCTCCCCCACCCCCACCCAGCATCCATATCCCATGCCCCCTGCTCCCCCTCTGACCCATCCCACCCTCCACCCTCACCCACGCCTCAAGGCTGCTCCTCCCATGCAGGCAGGCACGTTGAATGCATCAGGCTGTCTTGGTCCTGCACTTGCCCTGGCACTTCCAAGAACAGGGGAGGAATCCTTTCCAGTCATCTTTGATTGTTTCTGCTTTCCTCTCCTTGACAGACTGTGAAGGATGAATCCCTGGCTCTACCAGCTGTGAATCCGCTGGTGACGCCGCAGAAGGGAAGCACCCTGGACAACAGCCTGCACAAGGACCTGCTGGGCGCCATCTCCGGCATTGGTAATGCTCCATGCTTTTGTGGGCTTCTCTCCACCATCACTCTGAAAGTGTCTTGGAGCCAATAGTTGGTGAACGTGTCACACTTGTGTGGTAGGACCTTGAAGTCTAAGTTTCTGTCCTGAGTATTCTTTTCCCGCTTGTGATAGTCAACAACTGAAACCCCTCAGCCATGCCCTGAAATAAAGGTCCCGGATGCCTGTGACTCCTCAGGATCATACAGTTAATCACTGGCTCACGCTGTTTGCTTTTTGTTCAACGTTTGTCGAGTTTTCATTTTAAATCTTAATTGGATTGTGTATACTGTTAAGGGATATTTTTGCAGGTGGTGGGGGGAGGGGAACACTGATTTGTAGTGTTAGCGATTTTGATGAAATATGACATAGTAATTCCAGAAGAACGTAGCAGTTTGTGGCTAGAATTCAATGCTAAAATCAGTTCTCAAAAGTCTTCTGTCCCACAAGACTTTTTCTGTGTGAAATAACAGAAGAGCGGCCACCTCTGAGAGAAAAACACATGACACAAATCAAGATTCTAATAGTTTCTCCATAAGAAAATGCCGGACATAATGTACTTATTAATATTCTAACTAAATGAACGCCTGTGCTAGCTTTTCTTCAGAGATAGCAGTTTACATATATACATATATATATATATATACACACACACACACACACACACACATCTTCCAAGAATTGTCACAGGTGCTCACAGCCTTCTTCAGTCTTTATTTCTCCCTGTCTTTATCACATTTTGAATAAAGAAAGCATCCTACTATGGCTAGTGGCTAGACTACCCAATAATGGGACTAATTCATGGGATAAAATAAATGGCAGCCTTTATCCAATTAACTCACAGGACTTGCCCACTCTGAGATTATGTCTTTACCTTTGCTGGTAGCGGTGGTGTTAATACGCCATTTCATGTAGGGGATGAAACTGGGTAGAATTTAACATGAGAAACCCCACACCAATGCCCAAATTTATCCTGCAATAATAATACCAGTCCTTAATCTGGTTGATATTTATGTGTCTTTTTCACAGTTATGCTCTCCTTAGTGGACACTGTAAAGATTTAAAGAGTTAATTCATGCAAAATGCTTGCAACAGAGCCTGGCACACGGTAAATGCTCAGCAAATGTTGGCTGCTGTCACGAGTTTCCATTTGCCTTTCTTCTGGGCCTTCACTCTGTCTCTGCCCTGCTTTGCCCCATTCCCAGCCACTGCTCCAGAAGCAGGGAGGGGACCTTCCTTAGAGGGTTTTGTCTGCAGTGGTTCACAGCACTAGCTTTAAAGTCAGACAGATGCAGCCTTGGATCTGGAATCGACCATTTACTAGTTACCATGGCAGGATGTTGTCTATCTTCTTTGCCCTCCATACCCATGTCTTCAAAACGGTCGTTAGAGGGATTAAGAGCTGATACAAAGTGTATGGTGGTTGGCAGAGAGTAGTCAGATGAGTGGAAACATCACTTCACTGTAACCTTGATCATTTCCACAAAGTTTTAATACTTCTGTTTGACTCTTTTGACTCTTCTCCAATTCAGAATTCACCTTGTTAGGATTGGGGACTTCTTTAGAACTTGGAGATCGGCCATTGGGGATCTTTAGCATCATAGCCTCCAATTGCTCCGCGTTGACATTGCAGCTGTGAAAAGTACTTGAAACTGACTTAATCCTTTTTCACTCTTGAATTTTAAGATCCAAATCCACTTTTCATAGGAATTCACCTCGACAGGCTTATTATACTCAGGTTATCTATATTGCCTCCTTTCTTGAAGATTTAAATCCCTGTTCTCTTTTAGGAGTACCTTCCAGGGAAGCCTCATCTTTGAACTGGGTTTGCTAGTTTTTTTCTGGCAGCTTTAACAATTCTTTGTTCATCAGGGAGTTTCTAGCTAATTTTAGTCCTGGTGCTTCTCCTTCAAGAGCAAACTCTCCTTACATCTCTGTTAGAGAATCCTGTTTCCACACATACTGAGAATGTGCCGTCACAGTTTTTTAAATGTCTTTGGATCATGGTGCCTGAGAGTTTTAAAAGTGATTCACTGCCTGGATAAAAAGTACTCTGAGATTACATTCATTTTAAAAGGCAAGCGTCCTGAGGCTCAGGGTTTCTTTTTCCACCTACTTAGTGGTACCAAGGGAAGAGGGACGAATATATCTTCTTTTCATTTTACTCAAGTGTCGTTTAAGGACTTTAAAAGCTATGCACTGGGCCAGGATATTAAATACAAACACATACACAAAGACATACAAAATAGGAACAAACTAAGCATATTGATTTTGATATATTGCATTTCCATCTGTTTGTCTTAAATTAGGACTCTAGTTCTGGAGTCAAGCTTGAGACTCTGAGAACTTAGGGCCTAATTTTACTTTACTGAGGACCTCTTTCTCTTGAGTTCTGTGTTCTTTTTCATGACTTCTGTGTTCTTCAAATGCTGTTCTACATTAAATATGAAATGTGATTATATTATAAAAATTATAATTTGGTCATAGCATGTGTTTCTTATCTGAGTTCAGAAAAAGGCCATCGTTTTTTCACAGGGTTTTTACCTGTGCCTTGCGACAATCATTCACATGGTTTCTGTCCTGGGGAGACGCAGCCACTGGCTGACAATAAGGCTTAATGAAACCATGTTCAAGCCTTTGCTTCTTTTTTCAAATTCCCCTGGCTCTTCTTTTCTTGATCTTTAATACACTGAATCAGTTTCAGGGATAGCAGTGAATAAATCTGAGTGTTCAACAGAGGAAGGATTTATGACCTTGATGTCACAGGTCTTCCTTCTAAGGTTAAAGAGTTAAAGACTGACCGGGCATGGTGGCTCATGCCTGTAATCCCAGCACTTTGGGAGGCCGAGGCGGGCAGATCACCTGAGGTCAGGAGTTCGACACCAGCCTGGCCAACATGGTGAAACCCCGTCTCTACTAGAAATACAAAAAAATTAGCCAGGGTTGGTGGCAGTCGCCTGTAATCACAGCTACTTGGGAGGCTGAGGCAGAGGAGTTACTTTCAAATATACTTTTGGTGTAACCTAGAGGCTGGCTATATTTATTTTGTTGTTTATTTATTTTTTAACTTAGAAGTGTCCCAGTCCATGGCAGCTCATTTGCCTACTGAGATCTGAAAACAACCAGCCTGTTGTGAAGTGCCAAGTAATGGCATCTTCAGCTTGCGTCTGGGAGAATGTGTGCTCACAGCTGCCAGACACAGAGTCCAAATCTCCTGATGCCATCTGCCAAACCAGCCAGGCCTTTCCGCTGGAGGCACGCCTTTTGGTTCAGCACGGAATGTACAAGTCCAAAGAGTCATTTTAAATTATGTGATTTATTTAAATCTTATCTAAGCAGGAAGTCAATCTATTACCTTAAAAAATTCCATAGTACCAAGATAGGGAGTGATTTCTGCCTTCAAATACTGTTTTTTTTCATGGACATCACAAATTTTATTTCCACGTTAGATTTCCTTTCTGCTCATGGTTGTTTATAGCAGATTCCCAAATATTCCCCGTTCACAGCACCCTTAGTGTCACTTTTTTTCATGGCATCCCTAGGCTGAAAGACACACCCAGCAGTTCTGTTTATTAGGTACTTAGGACCAAATAACTTAACAAGTACTTACATCCTAACAATTTAGTAGGCACTTAAAAGAAATAATACACATAAATTTAAAGGAAACAATTAATTTTATTTTTAATAACCACAACTCACTACAAATGGGTGGTGTGTGCCTGTTGGACACTGACAGCTTCTCAGCTTTTGGGTCAGATTGGCCAGCACCATTCGCATTTCCTGTCCCTCGTTGATTACTTGCCTTTTATCATAGCAGGCCCCCAAATACCCGGCTTCACAAATATGTCTTCAAAAGGAGCATAGCACAACCTGCTGCTGAAACAGCAGCTTCTGGCCAAGGTCGCATATCACTGTGTTCTCCTCGAAAATTTAAAATATCCCATGACACCCCTCAGAGTTGGGTAGGCTCCTCAGTGTTTATTACCAGTTTGAATGCTACGAGTTTGTTGTGTGGTTTAATTTTGTGATTTGATAGTTGTAGGTGGATTTATCTTTTAATTTTTTTAAGTCTTCATTCTATCACATTCTGAAACAGGTATGCATTTAGTCTTTAGCGATCAAAGGTGGTTTCTAACAAGTGAATTGATGTTTACATCTGAATGTTTCAGACTAGTTTCTTTTTATCTCATTGTATATGACCTGGTTCTTTAAAGGTGAAGTAATGGAATGCAACTCTTGAGCCAACTTCCTAACAGAAAAAATAAGTGCAATAAAAGCAATTTCACTTAAAGTTCAGTACTCATCTTTATTTTGTTCTGTCTTAATAAAACTTTATTGTTGGCTTGATTTCCATTTAGCTTCTCCATATACAACCTCAACTCCAAACATCAACAGTGTGAGAAATGCTGATTCGAGAGGATCTCTCATAAGCACAGATTCGGGTAACAGCCTTCCAGAAAGGAATAGTGAGAAGAACAATTCCTTGGATAAGGTAATTGCTTTTCACCCAACACAAATGTTTCTTATAATCAATGGATTTAGCCCAAAGTAAACGTACTTCATGTTCTAGTGCCTTTTAAGTGTGACCTTTTGTTTTTTTCTAAACCACCCAGCTGACCTGGAGTAGGTGATGAGAGCTTTAAGGTTGGGGCCCATTCCTTGAAGTGCTCTGATTCCTGTTTCCAGGACCTCAGATCCTGGGCAGGGTTTGCAGTGGAGCGTCTTGAGTGAATGGCTCTAGTGGGTTGAACGGGGAGGGACTCAAAATGCTGCCCATCTCAATCTCCTGTAGTCTTTTTATTTATTTATTTGTTTTTTGAGACAGAGTCTCGCTCTGTCGCCCAGGCTGGAGTACAGCGGCACGATCTCGATTCACTGCAACCTCTGCCTCCTGGGTTCAAATGACTCCTCTGCCTCAGCCTCCCCAGCAGCTGGGACCACAGGCACGAGCCACCATGCCCGGCTAATTTTTGTATTTTTAGTAGAGATGGGGTTTCACCATATTGGCCATGCTGGGCTCAAACTCCTGACCTTGTGATCTGCCTGCCTCGGCCTCCCAAAGTGCTGGGATTACAGGCGTGAGCCACCACACCTGGCCAATTCCCTGTAGTCTTTATACCAGAGACACCGTCATCAACACAGCTCTCCACCCACAAGGGTGTTAGGTCTGAAGCCAGCTCCAGAGAATAATTGATCATATAGGTGATTCAGGGGTAAGAAATCACTTTATTCACACAGCACCCACCCACAACACAACACTTCCTCCTCATACTTAGCCTTTTTTCTTGAAACTACTAAGTGCTCAGACCATTTGGAACTTTGTAGGAAAGGATAAAGTGTGGGTTTAAACCTGGAGCCATGGTAGATTGGTATCACTTTGGGCACAGATTTTCTAAGTTACTTCAAGTTACAGGCAAGTGCCCATCCCAATAAACAGCTGAGCCATTTAGGGATTTATCCCTAGTTCTCCAAAAACACCCGGAAGACATCCTTCCTCAGCATCAGGTTTATAATCTTGTCATGCATCCCATGGCTGGCATTGACATGGTTACCATTAAATGCAGTTCTGTTGATGTGCGAGAAGCTCAGTTTGGGTGTGTCATGATGTATTGAACTTTTCCCTTGACCCCAACATGCCTTCATGTGTAGAGGGAGAAGCTGCTCCGAAGGCACTCTGCTTGTGTCATACGCAGCGCTGAAGAGGAGGAGGAGAGCTGCCAGTCAGCCAGGAAAAACCGGGTCACTGTGGATTTTTCCCTTCTAATGATTCCACCTTTGCCAGAGGAGACATTGAATGCAACACCCTCCCTCCCACTGCCGGAAGTACTGAGTTCTCCAGTGGCTCTGATCAAGTGGGCAGGCCAGAGGGTGCATCCATACCAGTTTTGCCACTAATTTCCCCTGTATTTTTTTGTAAATGAAAATATTCACATATTTTATTAAGCCTGATATATATATATATATACACACATATATATATATACACACACGTATATATATATACACACACACACACACACACATAATTTTTTTTCAATTGGCCACCAGCACCTTGAATAAAACATCTTTTTTCCACTATTGTTTTTGCTTTGATATTTGGCAAAAAAATTTTTTTTATTTCAATTGGAAATTCAACTGGGAGAGTTTTTTAATCTCCTGTGTTTGCAATCACATGATGAGATTCTTGTTCTGCTTTTTTTCCACAAGAACCTGCTGCCTAGTGGCAAAATTGCCCTCTTGTTTGCCCCAGGCTTTCTGACGTTTGCAGTGTTGAGCTAAGCTGATGAGGGAGTGACCTCATCAGTTTAGGACCTCTGGCGATGCTGTGCTGACGTGTCCCTGTTTGTCCCGGTTGGGCACCTGCCTATTGTGTTCCCTGAGCAGTGCCCACAGCACGCCCCATAATGCACCCTGGGTGATGGCACCTGGGCTGCAGGCTCTGGGGTGCTTTGGTCACAGCAGCATCACAGGCACTTGCTGTTTCAGCCACCACTGTTGTCCTCAGGAGGTGGTTGGTTGTGCAGTGTCTTCTGAGTCATGGTTTCTGTTCTTGATCCTAGCACACATACTTTCTTGCATGAGGTTTCAATATACTTGGCATCTCAGAAGGTTTTACTTGGCATAGCTAAAGCTGTGTTTATCCAGTGAGAAAGGTCTGTGCCTTCTGCTTGTCCCTCAGGAGAGCGTGCTGAGGAGACAAGCTAGGGCTTCTATGGGCAGCATCTGAGTGTGTTATATTTGGGTGAAGGGTGCCTGTGGTTTAATTGTCAGCAAGTTACTTGCACCTTCCAATGTGTATGATCTGACTTGGTTCTAAGAATCTTTCTCTTCCAAGGGAGAAAAGGGAAACACATTTTCCTCCCGTAATTAAATAGAAAAATCACCTGTATTTTCTTTTTAGCACCAACAAAGTAGCACATTGGGAAATTCCGTGGTTCGCTGTGATAAACTTGACCAGTCTGAGATTAAGAGCCTACTGATGTGTTTCCTCTACATCTTAAAGAGCATGTCTGATGGTAGGTTAAAAAATGGAGATTTCTGTTTTGCTTGTTTCAGCACTTGGTTTGTTTGGTTTTAACTTGTAATAAGTTGAAATGATACAAAGACTTCAAAGGATTTTCTTCCTTGTTTAAAATGCATATTCATTGACTAAATGTAATTGTTAAAATGCAATTCATTGACTAAGGTTCTTAGAAATAAGAACCTTATTGTGGGAAAATCATTTCCTTAATTATTTTATTCTAGAAAATGAGTTCCAAAATGTGAATGGGCCTATTTCTTAAATTTATATTAAACTGGGACCTGCCATCTTAACTAAAGGAGATAGAAGCACATAAATAAAATAGCTTTTAACTTTAAAAAAAATTTTATTTGTCCAGACAAACTTACTGTCAACTTAAATAACTGTGTTAGTCTCTGGAATTAGAATATATGTTGTGGGGGGACCTAAGCATTCCTTCCATTTACAGTGTGTATATTCCTGGCTCAAAGTGGGAGATATGTTATTTTAGTTTTCTAATGGAAATGGTAGTATCATAGTAGATTATGTTTCTGTTTAAGGGTTTGACAACCACATTTTAAAATAAGAATGAGCAGAACTATGAATGCTCTATCTGGACCGTATAAGGCTTGCAAATGTGTATGACAGGACAGTTTCAACTCTGTTAGCTCATCTGTGTATCTGGCTATGTAATATAAACAATCCCAGTAAACAATGTCACAGTTCTTATCCTGGGCAAAAATCTTATTTTTCCTACAACGAATTAAAAGGTGTGCTGTGAACTTCATTAAGGTGATTGAATTAGGATGAACTCTCCTAAAAACAAAGTGCCATTTTTTGAGAACCTGAAGGCCTCTTGTGCTGCTTATATCTGGGGGTGGGAGGTGTGTACTAAACATCCAGTGGAAGGTATTTCTGCTTGAAAATAGTATTTCTTTTAGATCAAGCTTCCATTTCAGCAGCATTAACAGCCTGGCTGTTTTTTTCCCCAACCCCAGCCAAGGTACAGCCTGACTTTTTAGCTCAGATGGTAGGAAAATCCCTCTTGCCCTTAAAATAAGGACTGGGTAATTCGTTCTTCTGTTGATTTGTTACTTTAAAATGCTATTTTTTAAAAAAGAACAGATGCGCAAGAGTTTCCCTGAATGATGACCAAATACACTAGCACAGGGCACTTAGTCTCATATTTGGGTTTATAAAGTTGAAATTCTTCCCATTAAGTCAAAAGTTCTAAACTTTGCTTCATGGTAATAATGAGTTTGAGCGAGCATTATAATTCTGTTTTTCCTTTGTTTAAAGTTTTCTTTAAAATATTTTAAATTTCAAATATTGAATATGACCTATAATAAGAACATAACTGCTTTTTGAAGACAAATATACAAGAACATTTGAATTCAAGTAAAAGTTATGCTTTAAAGTCATACGCATATTTTTAAAATGCAACCACCTCTTCAAAACAATTTTAGAATATATTTTTCTCTCAGTTTTCTTCAAGTTATCGATTGTTTTCCCTTTATAATTAGAATTTGTGTGTGTGTGCCTCCCATTTAAGAAATCTTCTCCTACCCCCAGGGTCATGAAAATATTCTCATATTTTCTTTGAAAGCAGTGTTATTTAAATTTTCACATTGAACTCTAAAAATTTACCTACAATTGGCTTTTGTGTGTCATATGGGTTAGGGGGAGAAATTGCCTCCAGAGATAGTTAACACAGAGACAACCAAAATCAGTTGTGTAACTCTGTAGCTACTCTTTCATTTATTCCATATTTAATGAGCACCTTCTACATGCTGGGCCCTTCCTTGCTGTCCTTCTTGTGCCATTTCCCTCTTCACAGAGCTTATCTTTGTCTTCCCACTCTCCCCAACCAGTACCTGGGGCCCAGAGCAAGGAATGGCAGCGTCATTGCCCATGCCGCTGGCCGCTTTGTCTGATGTGTGCTGAGGGTGGCCACAGGGGTCTGCAGGGTGAACCCACCAGGCTCTCCAGCATGCACTGAGCTCCCTGGGGGCTCACCCTACCCTGATGGCCAGCCTCAAGTAGCCAGAGTCTGTTCCTCTGGAATCTAAACTTGAAACCCCTAAAGATGGAAGCCCATGACCCACCCTTATTACTGGTCTAATAGGCCAAGCGGCCTTTAGAATCAGATGCACGCGATTTAAATCCCCACTCAGCCATGATTCTTCAGACTGGTAAATGAGAGAATTACTTTACTTCTCTGAGCCTCTGTTAGCTCATCTGTAAATGGGGACTTTCTTCTGCCCCAGATTATGGTGAGGATTAGATGGCACAATCTATGTGAAATTGTGGGAGCACGTAGTACAGTGCCTGGCACACAACAGATTCTCAGTCTATATCCCATGTCATTTCTGCCTATCATTGTTCTTGGCAAGTGTAGAGTGAAAGCCTGTGGCCATACATCTTCATGAGCCATCAGCATCCCCATAGCCACCCTCTCTGCTTATCTCAGGCCCCAAAGACTCTGGCTTTTTCCCTAAGAGAAACCTCTTTACCTATTTCTCAACCTCAGTGTAAAATATAAGAATGCAAAAAAGGTTAGCTATTAGATGATAGAACTCAAACGATAGTAATACTAAACTGTTAAGGGTTCACACAGAGGTTTAAATGCACATACCATTGGGTACAGCTGTTTCGCTTCAGAGAACTTATCCTGTAGGTATAGTTAGACATGCATGCAAAGACCCACATAAAAGGATGTTCATTTAAACATAATTATAATAGCAAAAAGTTAGGGGGGAGAAACAGTAACTGCCTATCAGTAGGAGACTAGTTAACTCAATTATGGTCTATCCACATAGAGGAATATTATGCAACTTGGGAAAACTTGAGATAGATCCAAGCTATATTGTTCAGTTAAAACTCAAAGAGCAAAATTATGTGTGTAACATGCAAAGATTTTCAACAAATTCCCTGTTGGGGAGAGATCCTGTAGTAGGAGACAAGAGAGCCCAGCTTTAGGTTATATGTCCACTTGTATTCTTTGAATTTTCTAGTCTATTTAAGAGCATGTTACATATAAGTTAAATGAGCATTGTGCCAGAATATAGCACTAAATGACGTATGATGGAATTAAAGTTCAAATGCAGCGTGTTGAAGGTGAATAGGCCTCAGGTGTGTGATACCCAGTGTAGAGTGGTCAGCTATAAAAGAGGGCAGGGGAAGGGTTTAGAGGCCTACACTCCAAGGTTCCTTCCCATTTTCACAACAGGTGATTCTCCATAATGTATATCATATGTATTGTGATTCTAAGTAAATGTTTATTTTCTAGATGCTTTGTTTACATATTGGAACAAGGCTTCAACATCTGAACTTATGGATTTTTTTACAATATCTGAGTAAGTAGCTTTCTCTTTGATCACTGCCTCTTGATTTTTTCCTGGGTCATTAAGAGGCTTGAAGAATACTATGTAGTTGAATCAGAGGAGTAGTGTATGTCACATCCTCACTTACTCCTTAAGCCCTTTCTCATGGGCTTGGCTCTAAAACATATTTTCAGGGCTTGTGACCCAGTGATCAGTGGTCACCCTTAAAGTATTACAGATACGTGCCTGTTTTACATGAGAGGTAACTGCTTATGTGTATAAGTCATCTTAATAAAATAACGTGAAATTTATTAGCTGAATTGGGTAGACACTGCTTTTCTAAGTTGAACCTAACTTAAGCTGATGCAGAAACTGAGTCAGAAAAGTTGCTATAATTTTAAAATATAAGAAGTAAAAGTGAAATCTTATGTAGCATCTTTATCTCATTTTGGTTTGTCAGTATAAGTTTCTGATTTCCTTTAAGCTCTTTACTTTTAGAAACGTGAATCTACAATCCCTTATCCAAAACTGCTGGTGCCAGATGATTTTCCAAATTCAGAACTTTTTGGATTTCTGAAAAATTTACATATAGACTGTATCCCATTACATCCCAGCAGCATCTCTCTATAATAAAAAAAAAAATTCTGCAGTACTATTATTGTTCATAATTGAATAAATCATAACTAAAAGTAGCTTTATGTCTATTATTTTGGGTCATATTTTGGTGCCAAATGTATTTGCATGAACTCAGGAGGAAAGCTGGTTTTCAGAGTTTCATGCATTTTGGAACTACAGATGAGAGACTGTGGGCCTGGCCCTCAGTGGACGCTTGGCTCATAGTCTCCTGACCTCTGCCGAGTTAAAGGCGGGAGTTATGTGGTGAAACGAGATTCAACACCAGAGGAGCTCACTAGACATTGTTTTAACTACCTCATTAAATACATGATTTTAAAAAAATGTTGTTAGATATATATTTTTAAAAACTACTCACTTGGTGTGTATAATCCATATATTTGAGCCAAAAGAGAGAGCTCCTTATATAGATGTAAATGAGGATGAATAAGTAACTTGGAACAGTGTGCATGGTCTTGAATATGTTTTCTCGGGCACACTGCCGTGGAGTGAATCACCACCTCTGAGTCGATGGACGATCCTGTCGGTCGTGGGCCTCTGCGCTGTGTTGCTTTAGCCAGCCACCACCAACCACACTGACAGCTACACAAGATGGGGCTTCCCTCACAGGTTAATAAATTTCTCTGGGTTTGAAGGCACTTTCCAGAGAACTCCCAAAAACCATTCTGAATGAATGAGAATGTGACTTATGCTGGTACTAGACATAATGTTTATTGAATTTGTTATTGTTAATAGATAAATAACGTCCTGAAAATAATTTTATCTTTGCATTTCCCTAATAATTTTTCATCTTGCCTGCAGAGTCTGCCTGCACCAGTTCCAGTACATGGGGAAGCGATACATAGCCAGGTACTGTGGGGCGTTTTCATTCGAAACGTGTTGTTTTCTGTGATGCCTGGCTCTGATTGTGTGGGAATGGTCATCAGTGGCGGTTGGCAGTTGGGGTTCATGGAAGCGGCCATGGGGACTGATGGCAGGCCCTTGGATTGCCACCACAGAGCCTGGCAGTGTCTTTGGTCTGCATTCCTACCGGCGAAGTCTCATTTCACCTCACATGTTATCTCTTGGAAAGCATTCCTTTAGCGGGCTGTGGCTACCCTTCTATCCTCTCGTCCAAACTCCCCTTCCTTCTCTGTTCTGTCTCCTTCCCATCCTCTTCTCCCCAGTTCTTCTTCCTATGTTCCTTCCTCAGTGATTTCTCTTCCTCTGTTTGACTTTCCAAGGTCATTTTGACTGTTCCTGCTCCCAACTACAAAGATACTAAAATCTCACCTAACCACTCTTCTTCTTTCTTAATGAAAGAATGTTTTCAGTCCATCCCAAATTTGTGTGGACTTCCACAAACCTTCTCTAAAATGGAGCCTTTTCTCTTCCTACTCTTGACTAGTTGGTAAACGCTCCATGTTCTTGGCCAGAACTCCCTGGTGAGTAGCGTCACTCCCACTTTCCTGTGCAGAACCAGCCTCCTAGAAACTCCTTGCAGCTGTGTGGCTGGACACGCCCTCTTTGGGGGCGTTTCTTCACAGCACCTCTTGTCCTTACCAAGTTCTTCCTCCTGCCCCATTGCCATTCGGAATGTCTGTCTGTTTTTTCTGTGTTGTGAGCCATTCTGTGTTATTGCATTAGTGGGGTCTTGGTCTAAGTATTATATTTTTTACTGTTGTTTTTAACAGCTTTATTATAAGTAAACATGTTTTAAGAAAAACTTAAAAATGTCATTGTCATTGACGTTTGTTTCTCTGTATATCGACAATTTTGTCTTATAGTGATGAAATAGGCCAGAGATTTTTTGTAGACTTCCTCTTTGTGAAGATTTTCTTTTTCTGTTAACATTGTTCTTTTCTGGGGATATTTGAGAAATTTTCGGAATTACATTTTATGTTAAGAAGTAAACATGTATGTTTTCTTTTTAAAAGAAGCAGATTTAGAATTTTTGCATTTTCCTCCTATTAATATTTTCTATTTTTCATTGAAATGTGGTAGCACTTAAAGTTCTCTAATCTTAACTGTTTTATTTTTTATCACAACAGTAATTTTATATTTGAGTTTTGGAGTACTAAATGCAAGTATATACAAGGTGTCCTTATACCAGCAACGTCTTCTACCTTGACTTGGATTCTCCCTGACTTTGTCCCATGAAGATGGGCAAACAGTAAATTCTGTCACAGAAAGGCACTGTGCTGGGCTAGCTTCACTTTTTGCAGTGACACCTACGTCACAAGATGGCATTTGGAGAATATCGTGCCAAGTAGAATAAAATGCCTCACAGCTTAAAACAGTGAATGTGAGAAGCTGAAGATTTCTGTCCCAACAAAATGTTTTAGAATCGGGTTTTGTGAAACGGTTAACATATTTTTTTCAGTGGATATAAATTTAACTTCTTAAAAGAAAATCTTCCTACTTCATAAGCACCCTGTATATATTTGCATATAAAAGTGTGGACTGCCTTAAAAATAGATGGGCCAGGGAAAACAGGAGTGGAGATGGTGTGACTTTGCTCCATGCACTGTGGAAAGATATGCTCTGCTCTATACAAAAATTGCCATGGGTCTCTGCTGCATGTGAAAAATATCCTGAACTAGACTGTGAACCTTGTACATGTTTGCCATCCACGGTGGTCCAGTTTGATGAACACTGTGCCTTCTTATTGTCACTTTGAAGTCACCCAGCAGCATGCAGTCGATGATAGTCCATGCATGTCCCTGTTCTCCTACACACAATAACACAGTGAGGGGGACGGTTGGCTCCGGGACAGGGGACAGGTGTCATTGCAGCCCTGGTCTCATTTTCATCTGCTCTGGTGATGGTACACAGCAGGAAGTTAGCTGTTTGATTGCTAACCCAAATCACTCTTCTGTTTTCTCTACTTGACTGCTGACAAGTTTAACAAAGTGTGTGGCTCTTCTCCTTCCTGCTTGGGTAAGAATAAAGGTGTTAAAACTCATATAATCCCTTCCATTGCATGTTTGTTCTCTGTGTCTTCCAATGCATTTTTTAATTAAAAAAAAAATACGTGTCTTTTGCTTTTTCAGAACATATATAATCCAAAAAGATTAGTGACGTTTTGACAGTTGTCAGAACACTAACCATTAGTACTGCATTGGAGTGATGCTCACTTTTTTCAGAGTAGCATCTCTAAAGTACTTTCTAAAAATAAAAAGGTCCCTGCTTTGGCCTGATTTTTGCTTCTGGATCATCAGGTGCTTTGCCGTGAAGTGTGCAGGAGCTGCCGCCTGTCTGTGTCTCTGGCTGCTCCACCGTGTTCAGTCAGTGCATGGCCATCTCCCTCGTGCCATGTTCTGGCTTCACTAACACTCCCCGTCTCGCTGCAGTGTAACACGTCTAACTTTTGCTTCTATCCCATTTCACTCATGTTGCAGGAACCAGGAGGGGTTGGGACCCATAGTTCATGATCGAAAGTCTCAGACATTGCCTGTTTCCCGTAACAGAACAGGAATGATGCATGCCAGATTGCAGCAACTGGGCAGCCTGGATAACTCTCTCACTTTTAACCACAGTAAGTCCCATGACATGCCATCGTAACAGCCAGCCATCTCATGTGCCATCTCAGAGGGGAGAGCCCCAGGCCACACCTACCACATCACCAACTCAATTTTTCTTCTAGCTCAAAGCAAGTAGGATGAAGAGCTCATGGCACAGTTCCCTTCCTTGGAGGAGCGTCCTCAGCATTTGGGAGTGACACAATGTGGAACATGCTCAACTACAGCACTAAACCTAAAAGTGCCTGACCCTTTCCCCATCCTCAAAACAAAACTTGGCTGGGTCCATAGCCAGCCGTTCTCAAGTATTCTAAACATAAAATTTGGATTCATCACCTAGAGCCAACTTAATGTTGGCTTTCCCCTGCAACTCTGAGAACATTCGGGATGGATTTCTTTCACCCTTCCTGATCCTGTGCATGTAATTGATCAAGCGTCCACATTCTGACATTCCATCTCTGAATGGATGTTAATCCTTGCACTACTGTGAAAACATAAAGCCCATGAATCAATTTGTGAGGGTGTGGAAAAGCGTCCAATAACAAAGTGACTTTTTCTGTGTTTTCAGTGTGAGAAAGATATCAAGTGTGCTTGGAATTTCTGTAGACAATGGTAAGATTTAATCAGGTTGAAGTCTGCTTATGAGGTCGCTTCACTTGCAAGCCAAGACCCTTTTTGTTCATCTTGCCTTCCTAACTTTGGGGCTTTCTAACTTTACAATAGAGATTCTGCCAAAACAAGGGAGCATATTTTTAATTTACTTTTATCAGTCAGCAGAGGGGACAAGGCATTGTGTGCTGTTTCTAATAATTTAAGTGCTTTATCTTCTTAAGGGTTTCTCAAAGCAGAACACCTGAAAGATATCAACCATACAGCACTTGAAAAATTGATGAGATCATTTATAATACCCATTTCTGCTAGCATTGTGTTCTCTAAATTGTTCCATCTCTTCTCCAAGCATGACACAGCTAGTTATTGTTTTATCTCAACAATTATTTGTTATTCCAAGTGCTGTCTTTAATACATGGTTATTAATATCCTTCCATCATGTCTAATAATAAATTCCATTCACTGTGATTTTTCACACCTCTTTTTAAAATACAGGCCAAGAGTAAAGGCAGTGTTCCCAATGCATTGTATTAATAATAGTTCAAAGTAAGACACCTGAGGAACCAAAACAAAGCAGCTTCCCACACCTCTGACCCAGCAACGTGGGCATTATGAAGATTGTCCGGGTGCAGTTTAAGTGTTACGAAGATTGGCTGGGCATGGTGGCTCGTGCCTGTAATCCCAACACTTTGGGAGGCCAAGGCAGGTGGATCACTTGAGACCAGGAGTTCGAGACCAGCCTGGCCAACATGGTGAAACCCCATCTCTACTAAAAATACAAAAACTAGTCAGGCTTATTGGCACACACATGTAACCCAGCTACTGGGGAGGCTGAGTCATGAAATCACTTGAACCTGGGGGGCTGAGATTGCAGTGAGCCAAGACTGTGCCACTGCACTCCAGCCTGGGTGACAGAACAAGACCCTATCTCAAAAAAAAAAAAATCAAAAATGTTATGAAGATAGTCTGTCTTGATAAAATCCCAGGCTTAATTTAGATAATGTCAGTCTGCCACACGGAGTTGGTAGCCATAAAATGCTACTTCTGAGTTCTACACTTAGCTGTAGAATGCAAATTGAGTGACACCTTTAAGGCTACAGTACTTGATTTTTTAACATCTTTTCTGTTGGGGCTTTGACTAGTTCTGCAGAAAGGGATTGGAACAAAACCAGGAGTTTGTTATTTTTAGTTTTTCTTTGCCATTTAGCAGCAGAAATTCAATCCCCACTGATAAGCAGAACCTGCCGGACCTCCTTTGCTCAGATAATTTCTATAACACAGAGGCTAACTCACTATTGGTTGAAATAAATGCTTAAACTTTGAAGCACTTTTAAAAAAATCATAAGTACACCAGTGCTGCACCTCCAACGATAATCATTTAGGAAACACAGAAAACAAAAATTAAATGAATGGTCCACATGTGAATAAATAACCTTAATCCACTCGGATATGCAGCAGCTCTTCCCACTGCAAATGGGTTATGTGGTGGTAACTTGAATTGGAGGAGAGAGACAGCTGGCCTGGTGCTGCTGCTGCTGCCAAAAGCCATCTTGTTAACATGGTTTATTTCCATTCTGTCTTCCTGCTACCCACAAGAGCCCTGTCCTCCTGTCTCCCTCCTCTTTCATCAGTTTTCAGTGGCATACTGTCCTCAGTCACATTTCTCCTGCTTTGCCAGTAAACAGCATGTAGCTGATTCTTCTAGTCCTTGCCTGCATTCCTACAATTCCTGCTCATCCCGAATTGGTTCTGTTATCTCCTAAGTTGTTGCATCTCCTAGAACTCAGCCTTCTTTTACATCTCCAATTCTCATTATGTGTTTGAATGGCTTCAGCTTTTCCCTCCGCTAGCTCTTTGAGCTCCAAATCATCAACTCAGACAAAACACACAGAGAAGGGAGTGCATACTGTATGTACATGAACATGTTTGTGTGTGTGTGTTATATATATGTACATGTTTGTTTTCATCTCTACCTGGGTATTTTTTGGGAAATTTATGGCCATATGTCTTTAAAAAAAATCCCATTTAACAACAAATACAATACCTTCTGTTGGGCCAACCAATATGACATAGATCCAATATGTGAGAAAGTTGCCAGGGAACCCCAGGAGTCCAAAATGATTTTATTTCAGAAGAGAATAAAAATAGGAAGAGTCCCGGTACATCTGCATTGTTCATTTCCGCTCTTTATCTCTAGAGTAGGAAAGGCTTTGTCAGAACTCAGCTTGACCAGCAGGGAGCAGCAGAGGCCCATGGGAAACGGAATCCTTTGTCGGTCTGTCCCCATCACCACTGATAACAGGACATGGAAGAAGGCACCACACGCACTGCACATGGAACTCCAGCAAGAACCTGTCTTTACTCTTTAATTTTGATAGGAAGTAGAATAGCAAATCCCCATGCTCAAATCCCGTGATGGCCAAGTAGTCTTAGCTATTTGAAAAACACCCTTAAAAGACAGGTTTGTTGTCTAGGCCATCACTTAGGTGTATGGAAAATAAACTTTAGAACACTTAGGCCTTGACATATTTAGTGTAATTTGTGCTCATTGTGTATCAGTGGAAGAGATTTGTGTCAAATAAAAAATTGAGAGTGATAGCACAAAACCACAAAGAGAGGGTATACTGTAGGTACATGAACATGCATATGTGTATATATGTGCATGTCTATAAACCACATTATGAGGTGAAAACTTAGTGAAATGTGTTTGAAAATAAGTGGTGCATTTGCAAAATATATATAAAATAACACTATGTTTACTTTGATGTCGTGTTGTTCTAGGAATACATCAAGTTCATTTGCATAATTCATATTTTCCACTGGTATAATGCAGGGAACACCAGCCAAGAGGTAGCAGCGTGTAAAGAAAATCTGGATTTCATATAATTTGATCTAAAAGGCAGTTAAAGATTACTAGGTCAAGTTGCAGATAATATTTCAGATCAGAATCAGAAAGTATTTTCTAACTGAACTGGCCTTGAGTGGCATGTGCTGAGCTGCCTGTGAAGTTCATGTGGACACCTGCAGCTGGAGCTGTGCAAACAGACTGGAGGAGGCCCAGCTGGGGTATTGTCCAGGTCACTTAAGCGTGCCATGAGGAGTTGGATGGTGTGGCTTGTCAGGCCCCATTTAACTCCGAAATGTCTTTGTTGCCTAAAGCACAAGCAGGAAAATGAATATAGGTGATCATTAAATTCCTTTACTGTACATCATATTGAATTAATATGAAAAATACAGAGAATGTAGACATCTCTGAGTTAAAATATTTTCCAAAAGTTTTAAAGCATGGATAATATATCTTTAAAATTGGGTAAAATGTGCTTGGATGCTTTAAACATATACTCAAAATAGTAAATAAATGTTTGTGGCCAGGCACGGTGGTTCATGCCTGTAATCTCAGCACTTTGGGAGGCTGAGACAGGCAGATCACTTGAAGTCAGGAGTTCAAAACCAGCCTGGACAACATGGTGAAACCCCGTCTCTACTAAAAACAAATAATAATAATAATGCAGAAAAATCTGGGCATGGTGGTGCATGCCTGTAATCCCAGCTACTCAGGAGGCTGAGGCAGGAGAATTGCTTGAACCCAGGAGGTGGAGGTTGCAGTGAGCCGAGATCATGCCGCTGCACTCCAGCCTGGGTGACAAAGCGAGACTTCGTCTCAAAAAAAAAAAAAAAAAAAAAAAATTTGTTTATAAACAAGACACTTATTTCCTTGATTCTGAGATATGTTTCCTTGATTCTGAGGCACATTTTTGCACACTTTCTAGTATTTCCAAAGTTGGGTATATCTTACACATTACATTGGATATGGTAGTCTGTCATTGATTGGTGTTTCTTGCAATTGATGGGGTCTCAGAGTTGAGCAGGTCTGATACAGTGTATGTTTAAAGTCAGTCATTTG
Organism: Gorilla gorilla gorilla; assembly: GCF_029281585.2. Lineage (NCBI taxonomy): Eukaryota > Metazoa > Chordata > Mammalia > Primates > Hominidae > Gorilla > Gorilla gorilla. The sequence goes on along the minus strand of NC_073238.2, from coordinate 113,563,643 downwards.
TAATATCCTTACAGAGGATTTTAAGATGTGTGGTATGTTTAAACCAAGTATTTTCACTTGGGGCCTTTACTTCATATGAGGTCCCATTTTCAGATGCAACTCAACATTAGGTTTAAAAAAGACACAGGGAAGAGAAAGCTGATGGTATGACGCCTACCTCCCGAAGCATAAACTCTTAGATTACAGCCCGTGTCTCCACAAGGCATTCTGAGCATATTTTTTTTTTTGTCTGTGGATCAAAGGGCAGACAGATATCAAATGATATAAATTTTACCTTGGGGTATCACTATTTATTCTATTCTCTACTCTTTGCCAGTCTGTGAGGAAAACCTTTTTAGCAATAAAAATTGGATGGAAATGAATAATAGATTGTGTAGATGTTGATCAGTTTGATATTTTGCAAAAATGTTTGAACTCAATAAAACCATATGCCATGAGTTAATAGATATCTAGGAGACTAGGTCTTCTACATTTGGAGAGTTCTTTCAGCAAGAAAATTCCTTGTTATTTGGTATTTATATTTTCTCATAAGACTTACTGTGTTTCTGGATTCATATTATGGGCTAGAGGGGGAAAAAGTCAAAATACAAACAAGAATTTTGGTTGCATAAAGAGTGAAGGTGGCTATCAACATGGAAGTGCCCCCTATAGGAATACGTCTCTGACCTACTCTTCTATCCCAAATGTCCTCTGGTATTCAGAAAAGGCATGTGGCCTCAGGCTTCTGTCCTGCCCACCACATTACCTCTGATGTCGTGGTGGTGGGGAGGGAGGAGGTTCACCGATGTGTCAGCATTATTCATTTGAACTATGCAGGTAACGTGAGTTTGTAGAACAGGGTTAGGTTAATTCAGTGTAGACAAATTTCATCTGTGGCCCCAGAGTATTTGAAAGATTTGGGGGCTTTAGAATAAGTCTTGTCAGAATGACAATAGAATGAAAATTGTATAAATTTGAGCAGTGAATCTGAAGGACTGTAAAGCATCCCGGGGCATGTGTGTCAGAGATAGCACGTCCCTGCAGAAGTCCTGCAGCTCTGTCCCTGAAGAGCCTGGCTGGAGCAAATCAGTGCAGGGCCCCAGGCACCACGGCCCCCTAGTGGAAATCAGTATGCTTCACACCGCACTCCTTACTTGCCCGGGTCAAAAGCTGCTTAATCAGCTTTCAAAACATTGCCAACTCTTAGTTTAAATAATTTCTCTGCCTCTTCTTGGATTTACTAGCTCAGCTTCATTTTCCTGTGTTGGTCTATACCATGGTGATTGTTGATTCAAGTCCGCCTCCTGCACAGCTCTGTTCCAGGCCTTGAGACAGTCTCAGTCTCTGTGACTGGTTCAGCCTCTCTATGCTGCCAATTATTTTTAGGGATTTAAAAAAATAGCACTAGCTCAGGAGTCCTGCTGATTTTTTAGATGAAACAGTTGGAGGAAAAGCAAAGCATAACAAAATGTGGCTAAAAGGACCATTTCTTTTAGATTCCTGTATGACTCAGGCAAGCCTACCGATGTCTGTATGAATCTGACTCTAAAGGAGAGTAGATGATGTAATAACATTTCCCAGTACCATGTTTCCATATGTGTATACATAATTATATAATAACTTAATTAGCATAGTCCATTGATGGTATGTTTTAAAACAGCACATGGCCAAATTCTAATTTTTAATCGTTGCAGACTTTCAGCCAGGAGTAGTTAAATTCTATGGGAGTTCTTCAGGCCATCTCATTGGTAATCATCACCTAGATGCACTTCACCTGTTGGTGATCTAGACCAAGAAAAGGACAGTTCTTTGCAGAGAAAGGAATTAAAATAAAGCCAGTTCCTTGTTAAAATTGAACCCAGACAAAAACTCATTCGGGGCAAATGGTAGCCCTCAGGAAAGGATCCCTTGGACCTGTATGATCATTTTGGTTGGTCTGATAACAGGTGTTGTATTTCTTGTGTGTGCCCTCTTACCACAGTATGTGATCACTTTAACAGTCATCATTGACCTGTTTGTTTTCCTCTTTCATTGTCTCTGTATCTTACCAAACAAACCTCGCTGAATAAAGTCATGCCTTGGCTTACCATCATGGCAGTACAAGTAACATTAGTACCCCAATATATCCACCTTTATTTTCTCTGGGAGATTTCGTACCCCAAAGGCAAAAAATGAAATAGAACTAGCATGGTGCGAGATGTATTACAGATCCTCACTAAATTTGGAGAGACGTTGGCTGTGCTGCAGAGTGGAAGTGACGTGATCCACAACAGGATCTCAGCACCACCTTTGTAAAAGCAAAGCAGCATTGGATAAAAGCACACAACAGCATTTCTATCATATTTTAAAAAGCACTTCTGTAGCTTTTAAAGCTCTTTTGTAGCCTTTTAAAAACCACTCTGTAATTCTGACATTTAAGTCAGAATGATGTCATGCTAGTTACTTGATTTTCTCCCAATAATATGTACTATGATACAGTGACCTGGATAAGGAATTTGGAGTGTAGATTCTGTTTTTTTCCCATTACTGGTCTCAAGAACATTCCCTAGGTTTTCTGTACTTCATTTTCTTGATCTATGTACAAAATGTCCTCCTCTCTGGAGTATTAGGAAAATTACTTAAGTAATGAGGCGTTGCTTTAATTTTGTTCCTTGGAGAAAGACATTACATGGTGTTTTATTATATTGCCATCTTTCTTTGTAATCTAGATCAATACTGTAACATCTTTGCATCCCTATATGTATTTCTGCTAATGCATACCATTTCATAATTGAATCTCAACTTGTATGTCAAACTGCATTTATATCAGTACTAAATTGATTTTGCCACATATAGAAGATATCTGTTTGTATTTAAATTATGTGTGACTAAGCTAAATTTAAATGACAGATTCTTCAAGTCCTTTTCTTTTTCTAAACATTTCTTTCAGACATGTTGGCTTTTATGCTTTTTCTTAAAGCAAGTAGAATACTATGCACAGTGCAGTCAACTCTTGATTATCATTCACGAGCTTGCTGATAACATAGCTCCTGATGTTATTGACTTAACACCTCCATAGCACTCAATGTGTGCCAGGCACTGTTCCAAGAGCTTCACAAATATTAACAAATTTAATCCTCACCACAACCCTTTGAGGTAGATACTGTATTATCCCCATTCTACAGATGAGGCAACTGAGGTTATAAAGGGGCCAAATAACTTGCCAAGGCCACACAGCTGGTGAGTGGCAGAGTGGGACTCAGTGACCAGCAGCCTGATCTCAGGCTCATTTTCTTAACCTGTGTTGTGCTGCTGCCTCCGTCTACATGGGAAGCTTTGGAAATCTTAGCCTCTGCCAGCACTCCTGCTGGATAGCAGAATCGATCAACGCCTGTCTTGGTCCAAGTCCTGTCTCCACTGTTTACTACCTGTATGACTTTAGACAAGTTTAGCCTTTCTGTGCCTTCATTTCCTTATCTCCACCAAGGGTTCAACAATGTTCATACTTCACAGGGCTGTTGAGGGATTAAATGAGAGAATATGTGTAAAGTTCATAGAATCGTGGCTGGTACACAGCAAGTGCATAATAAATGTTTGCTGTGGTTATTGCCCTTTCAGAGTGGGAAAAAAGTTATAATTGTATTGAAACATTATTACTACTTTCTCTCTTCCTTCCCCCTCCCACCCCGCCCCCTACCCCTAAAAAAAGGCAAACACAGAGACAAGGTCCCAAAGTGGGCCTTCTGAATAATCAAAAGTTGACTGTGCCTACCGCATCCTGCCAGCCTTGCCTTCTGAACCACTGGGCAGTAATCTTGTGTTGTAATTCATGCAGGCTATGGCCACTCGGACGCAGATGTTCTGCACCAGTCATTACTTGAAGCCAACATTGCTACTGAGGTTTGCCTGACAGCTCTGGACACGCTTTCTCTATTTACATTGGCGTTTAAGGTTTGTATCAATCTGCTGTTCGTGGTCCTAGTTTTACCTTTCACATTCATTCTGCTTGGTAAGCTCAATGAGCACAAACTTACTATGTTGCATTTTTACTTCAGCAATTATTTTTGTCCCTGTAAGGAAACCATTAATCTTTAAATTCCTTTAATGAAATCATTCCACAGTGAATGGCTTGAATGCCCTGAAATAAAATTTAACTGGTCAGTGTGTGCTGCGTGCTTGGATATGGTGGAAACACGGTCTCTGGAGGCAGTTAACTCTTGGCTCGAACCTTGAGGATGATGAATACAGGCACCTAATCAGGCATTTCTGCCTTGAACATCTTTAAATATATCCAAATGTTATAGCATTTAATTAGATTTTTATGTAGAAAGGAGCAATAAATACAGACACATTCATGTTTTCAGTTTTTTATCTGTTACTGCATTAAATGATAAAAACATTTTGGAGATAGAAAATGAAGGGTTTTTTTTTTGTCTTGTTTTTAAGTTTTAGCAAGTAATATTCAAGTAGGTAGAGATGGACTCTTCAGCCACTCTCCTGTTTTTAGGAACCCAATACTTCTCATTCTTGCTAAATGATTACTTCCATTTCTAGCATAGAAAGGAGAAATTGAATAAGTGTTTATATGCCATAAATATTGGAACAGTTTGCTTATTTGCAAGGGTGTTTGGGAAATAGGACCCAAGTCATTCTCTGCTTTACTTGTCTCCACTACTCATAAAGCACATTCCTTTATTAGGAATAATAATGAGAGTTTTCCTGACATCGCGTCACTGTATTATTATATACCTTTACTCTCCTTAGCCGCCACCCCTCTCTTGTCCCCATGAAACTCATTACTAGGAGCCCATTTGAGAGATGGGGAAATGAGAGCTTAAAGAAAATGAGCTCAGGGGTAGAAGCGCCTCGTTACCTGGAGCCTCTACTACGGGGGCTCTCAGAGTGTGGTATCCGGGCCAGCAGCCACTGCAGCCCTGGGAGCATGTGAGAAATGGAAATCCTTGGGCCACTCCCCAGACCCACTGGATCAGAATCTCTGGGCATGAGACCTGAACATCACAGTGCCTCTACTAGAAACGTGAAAGAAGCTTCGGAACCTCTCTTTTCTTTTGGGTATTTTTAGTTAAAAATTCTTAGTAAATAGGCAAGGAAGGTTTTAAAAGTGAATATCTGGCCATGCACACCTGTATCAGTCTCAAACATGAATCATTAAGTTCAGAACAGCAGCGGCAACACCTTCTTCCCCTCTCCGCCTGTGCCCCACCAGGTAAATAAGCAGAAAATTCTGGAGCTGCAGAGCAGTATCATGGGGTGAGCTACAGGCACACGGGGCACAAGTGCAGTCTGAGTGGCACCTGTGAGAACAGTGACAGTTTCCTTACCGAACAACTGAACAGCCTGCAGTTCTAATTCAGCCCCCTTCAAGTTGCTTGCTTAATAGTAAAGAAGAGGGGCCTGGTGAAGTGGCTCACGCCTGTAATCCCAGCACTTTGGGAGGCCAAGGCAGGCGGATCACGAGGTCAGGAGATCGAGACCATTCTGGCCAACATGGTGAAACCCCATCTCTACTAAAATGCAAAAAAATAGCCAGGCATGGTGGCGTGCGCTTGTAGCCCCAGCTACGGGAGGCTAAGGCAGGGGAATCGCTTGAACCCAGGAGGCGGAGGTTGCAGTGAGCCAAGATCGCGCCACTGCACTCCAGCCTGGCAACAGAGCAAGACTTCATCTTAAAAAAAAAAAAAAAAAAAAAAAAAAGAGTTGTAAAGAAGAGTATTTGTCACTATTCCTGGATCTCTAAATATCTGGCCTCCAGTCTCGGAATGGGAAGGTAGTAAGAGTTCAGATGTGAATTCCAGGTTAACAGTAGCACTGTTACCTGTGTTTGCTCCTCACTGGTCCTATGGCAAAGGGCCTGATCCCTGAGACATCCAAGGAAGATTGAGCTTCTAGAGCTAAGGTGATCTCTGTGCAGGTTTATATGCCTGCATGCAAAAAATATTTCCTGTTTAAAGCTCACCTCCCCACAACTGGGAGGTGGGCGAATGTATGGTGCACTCTCTGGCATTACTGGATGCTGGGCCATGTGGTAAGACAGGCTTCCCTGGCTTAGACTCACAGATACGAGAGGTCCATTGGCACCGCAGCCACTGGGATCTTTCTTTGCAAATATTTACTCAGGCATCAGTTGGACCATATCAGAAGAGATATAACAGTGAGTGAGCTGACATAATTCAAGAAAGTCATCTTTAGCAGGTGTAGCTCTGTGGTTACTGACTCTCTTAATTGGCCACATCTAGTAAATTGCCAAAGACAATCCAGAAATCAATTTCCTAATAAGATAAAATGTTTGAAAGGTTTAAGCTCAGAATCCTGGTATTATTATTACATGAGCTTCCTGCTATGTATTGAGTGCCTTCTGTGCCTCAGGCATTAATCTTCACAACAGCTCTGCCTGGTAGATCGAATTATCCCACATTTTACAGATGAGGAAATCGTGGCTGGGAGAAATTAGGAAATTTCCCCAAGATCACTACACAACTGACCTGTCCAAAGGTCTTGTTCACCACTAAGACAGATGTGTGTGAGTGTGTTTGTGTGTGTGTGTGTGTATGAGAGAGAAAGATGAAGTGAGTTGAGTAAAGATCAAGGTATTTGAATGATCTCTTATACAGACAGAAGAAGAAAATTACCAAACACTTAGCAGGTATCAGATATATACAAATCTGGACACATTCACACATGTTATCTCACTTAGTACATAAAAGGGTTTGTTTTATAAACAGGTTGTCACATGCAGAAAAATAGGGTTTTTCTAATGTCTGTTATTAACACAATCCCAAACCAATGCTGGACTTCAAGTAGTTTATAATATTTTTAATATGTTCACAGATTTAATCTGGAAATGTGTTTTTAGCAGTTCCATTTTTAGTGCCTCTTCTTGATTTGAACTGCACAGTGAGGACTAACACATAATCAGGAGCAATAGGAACCAAGACAGGGAGGAGCACATGGGCACCGGAGGCTTGCAAGGCAGCTTGTGATCTGCTTTGCACAACGATGAGCCTGGTCTGCAGACACATGAGGCTTAGGTCGTCTTAGTGATTGGCAAGCATCTGTAACACAAATGGCTCTTCTACAAACTGATTTTTTAACGTTATTTTAAAATAATTGTGTACATAAAACTGTCTGACTGGGAAGAGTTTGCCATCTTAAATTAACTTTGTTCCAGTTACCTCATTTTGACACCCGAGATTTGTTTTCCTCTGTGTTCCTGGATCTTTTAGAAACTACTGATACTGAGCATTCATTTTCTGAAAGGCTCGTCTCTTGGATTAAGCACCATAAGAGACCATGTTACAATGGTCAAACCTGAATCCAAGACAGAGAATTCCTAGAGAAGCAGTCTCCACTGTATTGCTAGAGATAAGCCATGCCTTTATATTATTCTAATATGTCATTTACTTTCCTAAGTGAAAATTTCCCATCTTCAGCAAGAGTTTATAGGGATAAAAAGATAGAAATAAGATAACCTGCCTTGTTATCTGTGGATATTTCTGAGTGGAACAGTTAAGGGTGATTTGTGTTTTGCTCTTTTTGTCCCCTGTGAGCCTTTCTGAATGTTCAAAGATGTGTTTGTATTTAGTGTATGTTACCTTCTATTTGATGAGAAAGCAGCAGGGAGACACAGAAAAAGAGGGAAGAAAAGTGATTGGAAAATAAAAGCAAGTAGTTAGGAAACCGGGGTGTGTCTGGGACAAAAGGTCCTTTACCTGTTTAAGTGGAGGTTATTTACGTCTTTTTACAAATAAATTTTGTTGTATATATTTGAGGTTTACAACAGGTTATGGGATACATAATGTAAATGAGCTTTAACTCCATTCTTGCAAACAAGTTTTGAGATCAGGGCTAAAGAGGACTGAATCCTGAAAATGAGAAGTAAAGGCCATGACCATACAGAGGAAAAGGAGGAGAAATTGAACTGAAGTAGAGAAACATGGGAAAGGTGGAGAAACATTAGAAACCTGGGCCAGTTCAGACAGCAGAACTTGGAAGCTTGGGAATTTTTGTAGAAACCGTATCTCCTGGATGGCCTCAGCAAAGAGTGCTAAGAAATGAAAGCTCACCTCCAGATTCACCCAAACCTTAATCCAGTCATAATTAGGAATGTAAATTCATTGGAGAAAAGCAAGGCTTTCAAACTACAGCTCCTGAGAAAATGGCATTCATAGATAAAACTTGTAAGCAGTTCCCCAAACACTGGAAATCACTTTTTTTTTTTTTTTTTGGTTGAGAATTAGATCATGGTTGAGAACTAATTCTCACAGTTGAGAATTAGATCATATTCATTTAATTAGTCCCACTTTCTGCTCATTAAATTGCTCCCCTTTCACATGATGGAATTCAATATGGTACCTTAGTATTTCGTGATAGAAAGATCACTGTGAATTCCAGGTGTTCTGCCAGCTGTGATAGAGTCACAATTCACTGGACCTAAAAAAAAACAAAAACTTACTCCTTGAGGAAAAATTTCCCTCCAACAACAAGACAAGGTAGATCTTGCTCTGAAACTATGACTGCAACCATAATTTGCTATGTAGCAAAATTATATGGACATAAGTTACCCCTGTTCCTTTGGCCAAATTGTAAGATTGGTTTGAGATATTGGCCTCTTGACATTTTTTTTTATTAATGTCAAATCTGCCTACTTGTGCAGAATGCACACACCTATCGTTCCCCGACAGAGCTTTGTTCAGACAGCTTGTCTGTATTGGAAGGTGGTGTTGTGTCATTTAGTGTTGTGCACATTAGACACGAAGTTCATCCTGGCTGCTTGCTGGGCCACACCACTAGCTGCTGTGTATATTCTGCAGTTGATGGGAGTTGTAGCCAACCAGGCTTCCAAAGTGTTTAATTTGTGTGAATTTTCTACTGACATGAGGAAATCTTGAATGACTAGAACAAATTATAGTCTTCTTGTTTTCTTTGATAAGTAAAATCCACGAATGTCAAAACCCTACTAGATACCGCCTACTGAGCTAGACCAAAGTATGCGTCAGATGGTTTCTACACTTGATCTCATGTCTTCACAGTCGCTGCTCAAGGTCAGTTTTAGGGTCATCATTTTACAGATGAGGATGCTGAGACTCAGTTTACCTGTGCAAATTCATGCCTATGATAAGTGGTACCTGACCAAAGCCTGTACACTTTCCACCTTACCAAACTCCCTGATTATTCATAGCTTAGCAGAGTGCCTTAGAGGCCTGGGGAGATCACTTTTCCCTTTTCGAAGACCTGTTTCATATACCTTGCTTGAGTACTTTTTCCCATCTATAATTATCGCATACCTGTGATGGCACTTCTCTGTTGGAATTAAGATGTCACAAATGGCACCTCTGTATCAGCTGCTGGTAGACAGTAAAAATGAGTACATATTAATAAATAGAAGTCCAGTCAGTACTAAGCAAGTGTTCCTTTCAACTCTGTTACAGTTTGCTGGGAGGTTCATCCCCAAAACATAAATGTATTGATAGATTTGCTTGTTCTATAAAAGAATTCTGTACTTTCCTAGAGGATTCAAGGCAGAGTTTGTTTAAAGTATAAGTTGTCTTAATACTTAGAAAATGTAATTCTTGAGCCTGAAATTGTGTGAAACCTACTAGAGGTGACTGGTATGTCTAACAAAGCCGTCAATGTGTGTTTTAAGAACCAGCTCCTGGCCGACCATGGACATAATCCTCTCATGAAAAAAGTTTTTGATGTCTACCTGTGTTTTCTTCAAAAACATCAGTCTGAAACGGCTTTAAAAAATGTCTTCACTGCCTTAAGGTCCTTAATTTATAAGGTAAGTTGCTTCATGGGCAGTGGTTAGATGTTTTCCTTCTTCCCCCAGAATTGAAGGGTACATTACCGAGCACTGACCTGTCTGTGGTTTATCTGCTTCCTCTCATCCTGTCTAGTTTCCCTCAACATTCTATGAAGGGAGAGCGGATATGTGTGCGGCTCTGTGTTACGAGATTCTCAAGTGCTGTAACTCCAAGCTGAGCTCCATCAGGACGGAGGCCTCCCAGCTGCTCTACTTCCTGATGAGGAACAACTTTGATTACACTGGAAAGAAGTCCTTTGTCCGGACACATTTGCAAGTGCGTGTGGTTTAGCTTTCCAATACAGGCTTACTCTGTAGAATCCTGCTGTATCAGGAAAACTTTGAGTATCACATTAACCAATTTACCTTGTCATAAAGATACTGCAAGATCTGGAAAACTGGGAAGCCACATTTGCTGGCTTGGTTTATTTCATGTTCCATTACTATAAGATACGGGCCCGAGATGCGTTTCTGTTGGTAAATTGACATTTAAATATTGAATCAATATTGGACTGACTAAAATTCCATTGAATCAAGAAGTATTAGAACCTATGTGAGGATGCTTAATAGTAAACATGTTAGGTAAGGAACAAAAAGCCCAACCGAAGTGGTTCTTTTCTGTCCTCTATCTGCTGACACATCTGCTATCTCTGCAGAATTAAAGCATCCTAAATTCTCTGCTCTGAGAGCCAGCCAAGATAATGACCAAACTTGTGTATTTTTGTAAACTCTCTTTTTCTACAAACACATAGTAGGTGTCCCTTTTCCATCTCTGTATTTAACCCTTTTTTTAAAAACAATATTTATTGTCCACATAGGATTCGTGGATACAACCATGAACAAAACAACCCTCTCCCAGCCCTCATGGAGTGTAGTCTAATGGAGGTCACAGACAAGCCCTGGAACTCTGAGAGTACAAGTGTGACCACTGTTATTGTAGAGGAACTTGAGTGTATCAGGAGGGGCACCTAGAGGATGTGAAGGATGCATAGGGGCTCATGGTTGAAGATCAGTGAGCATGTTCCAGGCCACAGTGAACCACGGGGAAGCACCCGTCTGGGGAAGTAGAGATGTTCCTTACTGCGGAGTTTAGAATATGGGTGAGAAGGAGTTGAGGAGGACCCATGGTGGCATATCCAAATCATTGCATATTTGGACAGATCTTCTGGACTCCTGTGTTGATGATGGGTCAAGGGTAGTCTAGACCTCAGCTAGGGAGACCATTGTCAAAGCTAGGTCAGAGAGGATGGTATCCTAGACCAGGGATGGTGAGGTAAGAAGGAAGAGGAGATTGAGTTGACAACATTTGGTGACTGATTGTAACTGGGTGTGGTGAAGGAAAAGGAAAATAAAGATGGCCTCCATGCTTTAGCTCAAGCAACTGGGTAAAGGCAGTGCTATTCATAGAGCCAAAAAAAGACAGAGCCCCCTGTGGCATAGTTAATCTATCCGTGTTCTGATAAAGTATTGCAAAGGACCATCTACCCATAGCATATTTAATATATTTAAGTTCAAACTGAAAACTGAGAAATAAATCATGTCTCCCTCTTGGTTAGAGAAGGTAATAGGTAAGTAACTATCCAAGTGGATGGGCTTATCTCATTTTCTTTCTCCCTTTGCTCTCCTGATCAGCATTTTGCTTTGCAAACAGTGTTTTTTAAGGATAGCAGAATCACTTTCTGTAATTATTCTTAAAGGGGAAGAAAATACCTCAGACATTGTTTCCTACACTGGAGCGACCCCTGCTCAAAGCACCCCCCAACCTCCACTTTGCTGGGTCCTTAGGCACATCCTAACTGAACGCAGAAGCCCAGCCTGGACAGTCATTTGAAGGTAAATTGATTTGCTCATGTTTGTGTGTCCCTAAGGTCATCATATCTGTCAGCCAGCTGATAGCAGACGTTGTTGGCATTGGGGGAACCAGATTCCAGCAGTCCCTGTCCATCATCAACAACTGTGCCAACAGTGACCGGCTCATCAAGGTGGGTAGCCTGGCCCATGTCAGTTTCACCCTGAGACTCTGCATCAGCACCTGAGGTGCTTGTGGACAGGCAGCAAACAGAGGAAGCCATGTGTCCTTTCCTCTTCCACCCTTGTTTTAGCACACCAGCTTCTCCTCTGATGTGAAGGACTTAACCAAAAGGATACGCACGGTGCTAATGGCCACCGCCCAGATGAAGGAGCATGAGAACGACCCAGAGATGCTGGTGGACCTCCAGTACAGCCTGGCCAAATCCTATGCCAGCACGCCCGAGCTCAGGAAGACATGGCTCGACAGCATGGCCAGGATCCATGTCAAAAATGGCGATCTCTCAGAGGTAGTAGCCCTACCAGCCGCTTGAATGGGTTTTTGAAAAAACCAGTGAGGCCCCATTCACTTAAAAAGCCAGTTTTGAGAAAAGTTATTCCATTAATCAAAAACCAATTAAAAGTATGCAAAACTTTAAACAGTATGAAGCTTAGGGTGACTTCATAGTTAGCTGAGCATTTTAATAATTTAAAACAAATTGTAAGGGGTTATTTTTGTCAACAAAGAGCATTGTTTAAGCTCTTAAACCTATTCATACAGTCTCCTGCTAATTAAAATACACATCAAAATTCCTCTGTAGTTCTAAAATTCAGCTATTTTATAATCAAATGAATTCCTCCTGTTATTTAAGGTAATGACAGGTGTTGCTTTCTCCTCTGTGAGGTAGTCCATTTCCTTTTGTGGATGCAGTAGGTATTCCAGCATTCCCTTCTGGGGACACAGTGTCAGCTCTGCTGTGCACTGCAAGAGGGACACACGTGGGAGGCATGAACTCTACCTCTGAGGACTGGACAGTACATAACTCCACTCTCCAACAGACTTCTCTCTGCACACATCAGAGTGCATGCCACACTGCTAACATTCGTTGACACACGTGCACATGGAGCAGCCTCTGCTGGTGTGTGTTGGCTAGCTAGGGGTGAGGGTCTAGACAAGGGCACCACGTGGTGGCGCTCACCCTGCTGACAGGCACAGAACCGCATGCATTAGAACCTTGCAGCGGGTTCGCTTCTAACAGCTGTCTTTGATCTTTATAACACCATGGCAATTTGGTGAAAAAATTTCTTTTTTCTTTCAATTTAAGATATGTATAATGTTACCTATTTGAGATTAAATTATGATTTTTATTTAGAATTTTATATTTGGAAAAAATTATAACTTGCTCTTAATTTTTAAGTCAAGCGAAAAATATATTAGCACCTGAAATTTGAGCCATTCTCTCAGAATCTAGGGAGGAGCACATGTTTTCTTCAAAGCATCCTCTTTTCGCTTTGAGAGAAATGATGCAGAAGTATTAGGTACAGTAAGAGAAAAATGCTGCTTTTATCTTTTACTTTACAAATGTAATAATTCTATATAGAAACAAGCCTTAGCAAATTTACTGCCATTTATCTCAGCTCCCAATTAATTTCAAATTTTCAGCTTATGTGAGTGATTCCACTCTCTTCAAAAGGTAAGATATCAGCTATTAGAAATACTAGCTGGTGCATTGAGATCTAATATATACGTTCATACACTGATTGGATTTCTGTCTGTGTGGGAGCATTATGACTTGCTGTTATGAATGATGATTCTGAGGCATGTGTCTTCTATTATAGGCAGCAATGTGCTATGTCCACGTAACAGCCCTAGTGGCAGAATATCTCACACGGAAAGGTAAGGAATTATTCCCGTGTTTTGTGAAATTAATTAGTATAAAACCACACAAAGCAGCAGACAAGTGAGAGCCATTCAGGAAGATTGGAAGGTGGGGATTTGTGTGTTTGTGAAGTGTATTCGTTGTTTTATCCCCTGGCGTGATGTTTGCTTGAATTGGTGGGCACAGCAGAAATGCCAGGACTAGACAGAAAAGTAGATGGCATGTTGTCATGTAACCTCCTCTGATAGCTTCACTCTGCAAAAACTAGCTAATGAGTTTTGCATCTGGCCAAATCTAGAGCTAAGAAGATACTATTTTTCCCTTAAGATAGTTCCCACTGGAACATTTAGGCAATCAAAAAGTTGTAATGGGGAATTATCAGACAGCATTTCTGCAACGCAGCCCAGCTGGCTTTATTGTCTAAGAAGGCAGCCTTTCTGATGGAAACCTTATCTCCCAGAGGAAGGAGAGGGGGCGAGGAGTGACGCTTCATTTGTGCACTCTCCGTTTGTTCCCAGATGAGCAGGCCATGAATTCTTTCACAGTTTCCCTTTGGTTAAACAGCAGGTGCTCATTTCCACTTCAAAATCAGCACAGCCCCAAATGGTGACATTTATTTTTAGAATACTGAGGTTCTTAGAAAAGCTGGTAGTCTGCGTGAGTTACATGGGAGAAACAGCAGCACCAGATCTGGGCTAATGAGGAATAGATGTACGAAGTGAGAAATAGTGTGAAACCAAAGATGCCGAGGCCACAAACTGTACATTTCTGGTGCAGCTGGCTATTTGGAATGAAACAGCAGAGCCCCAAAGAGAAAAATTTTGAAAGGGCTCCATGTTCATTTAATACCGGTACTATTTCCTGTTGAGACCTTTTATCAGGTGATGCATTTCCTCATGTTTAGAAGCAGTCCAGTGGGAGCCGCCCCTTCTCCCCCACAGCCATAGCGCCTGCCTGAGGAGGAGCCGGGGAGGTGAGCCTGAGGATCAGCCCAGCCCCCGGGGACCCCCTGCCCTGGTCACGTGCCCTCCCGTGGTGGGGGATTTGCCCTTTTAACTTTGCATGGACAGACTTCACTCTCCTTCCCTCCTACTCTGTGGCTCTCTGGTTGGCTGGTGGTCTATTCCTGTGGGCACAAGAGGAAAGCACCTTGGCCACCATTTTTGTTATTCCATTGGCGCCGAGTTGTGTGGTGAAATGTACTATGTAGCCTAGAGGATGGGTGGTTGGTTTTTTTAATTTTACAGTTTGTATGTTAATGTATCCTCAAGTTCCTAGATTAATGCTTTTCATGGGAGACTCTTGTTTCCATATAACAAAATAAAAACTAAACTGGGATAGTGGCAGATGCTGGATAATCCATGAATAGTGTAGAAACCTGGGATCATGTGCAGCAGAAAAATCTCTGACTTTAGGATCTCCGTTTTCAAGGCTTGATTTCAGAATACCCTGTGTTCCTCTTTCTCCCTAAATGTAGAAGTCTCAATTCAAGTTTTTACTTCTGTTTTATTTTATTGTGAACAGTTATCTCAAAATAGAGTAGTGGAACATCTCATGCCCTTCTTCACTTGATCATTTTGCATAGCTGACGTGGTTCAACTGACTTAAAGCTGTTTTCCAGTGACTCTAAGACGATGAAAGGTCCCCAATGGGCTGTCATTGCTTAAGAAACACATCCTTATCCCAGACATTGATCCTGCCTCTAAGCTAACACCATTTCCTCTTGGAGAATCAGAGTGCCCAGGCATCCATGCCCTCTGTTGATGCAGCCAGCCACCCACCCCGGGGCCTCTGGGGTGGGAACCAGCTAAGGCAGCCTGTCTGCTCACCATTATGGCCACGAAGCTACACCTGGGTTGTGTAGGGAAGCTCTCATCTGAGAGATGTGTTCTTCCCCGGCCAGAGTGGGTGAGGTGACAGCTTGAAGGAAACAGTTCTTTTTGAATCATACATTTCTCTTATATTGGCTTTGCCTTCGTTTTTCTTAGTATCTCAGCACGAGTCATCCTACCAAGACAAATTTTCACTTATTGTTATTTTACTATTACTTTGATTTAATACCTATTTCTCAGTTTATAGTTTAATATTTAGAGATTGCATACATTTTAATAAAGGTAGATAAAAAGGGATAAGGAAAAGAAAGTGAAAGAGGTTAGGGCTCACTATAGGGAAGAAAAGCACACAGTAGCCCCAGGTACCTCCGTGAATGCTGGCCTGGTGCCTAAGAGATTACAAAATCCGTTATTTCATTCAACACAGAAACACACAGGGCAGGAAAAACCCTCAGGGTTCACCCACGTTCAGGTTCCTAACTCTGACTGTCCCTCCTCCCTCTCTTCCTAGGCATGTTTAGACAAGGATGCACCGCCTTCAGGGTCATTACCCCAAACATCGACGAGGAGGCCTCCATGATGGAAGACGTGGGGATGCAGGATGTCCATTTCAACGAGGTGCGTGCTTGAACTCATGTGGGCTTTCAGGTACTGGGGTATCTGGGAGCCTGCTGTTTGCACTGCTAGTGCATCAGACCAGGGCTTTTTCCTCCCTGTAGCTGCTACTTATACACGTAGCTCTAACTGAGATGATTCTCCAGACAACTGATGCAGAGCAGCAAAAGCTTCTGCCGTTCTCCCCTTCTAGTAGTGTCTCCTTTCTTTGGAAAGAGATCGTGAGGGGCTAGATTGTAATGAAGTGAGGCTCAGTGCTTGAGCGCATCCGGTAAAAGTTCCAATATATTGGTCATAAAGTTTCTCATTCTTTATAGCAGTTAATTTCTCTGGCTCATGAGTTTTCTTAGTTTTAATCTGACTTTTAAATTAATGTCTCCAGCACCAGTCATATCCCCAGGGCAAACTCAAAGGCATGAGAGGCCAGACTCGGGTCCTGGTCATAGCAACCCCTGTCTAGGGCCTTGGTCCCTGCCTCCGCTTGTGTGCTGTGGCCCAGGTCCTATGGGCCCTTAGGAGACAGGACCACCCTGTCGCACCCCCTACAGAGACCAGCAAGTTTGACATTAGATCACCGTAGCAATGTCTGCAAATTCCAGTTTCTTGCTAAAACAGGTTAGCCTTGCAGCCACTTATCTGTAACTGGAGAGTTTTGACATAAAACTAGATATTTGAATAAATGCCAGTTTTCTGCTGGCATTCACTCATTCACTCTGTTTCCTTTTCCATGCCTATCTGCCTGAAGGGTTCTTTGTGTGTACCTGCCTCCCTTCAGCCCAGGGCAGAATGAAACAGCTGAGGGAAAGCTTTTTAATCCTGCCCATGTTTTAAGGAAATTGAAGTTGTCCAATTTCTCCCATGGAGTGGAAGAGCAAGCCAAGAAAGGAGTCAGTCTCTTCCGCCTCTGCTGATCCTGATTCATCCTGATTTCCAGGGCCACAGCGATGTGGCATATGGTTGATACTGGGGCTTTTAACCATTCTCATGCCAGGGAGGCAGGCCCTTGAACACACATCCTCATGACATGAGCTAGGCCATAAGTCAGTGGTTCTCTAAGCATGGTCCTGGAACCTTTCAGTGAGTCTTTGAGGCGATACTCTTGCTACTGAATGTCTATGAGGCTGGGTTTTCTTTGTACGCAATGACCCAAACAGCCTGTCAAACAGGCTGTGTGCAGAATGGATGCACATTTGGGCTTATCCTGCAAAATCAGACAGTAAAGAGAGTTGTAAAAATGGAAAATACTACTACTCTTCACTCTTTTTTTTTTTTTGGAAAAAATATCCTTTTTTATTTACAAATGCTATTTTTAAAATATGTAATAGGTTTATTGTTTTCATTAAATTAATAAGTAAATCTTAATTTTGTTTCAGTTTTCATATCTAGTATTGTAAATATTGAGAGAGAACAGTCACATAAACTTTGAGGTCCTCAATTCTTAAAATCTACGAAGGGGTCTTGAGCTCAAAAAGTTTAAGAACCACTGTTGTAAATTGTCTAGTCTCAAATGGCCCTCAAAATTAAAACCTAAGCACGAATTAAAAGGATAACATATTGAGTGTACTTCATGTTTAAATATTAAGATAACTTAAACCCCAGTAAAGTTTTCTAGGTATCCTACAAAAAAAGAAATAGATTGGTTATTACATGGTTTTAACAGTTCTGCTGTTTCTCCACCTTGAAAGGCCTGGGTGGATGGTCTTTTTTGTTTGTTTGTTTGTTTGTTTGTTTTACTTTTTACTCTCAAATATGAAACCTGCCACTGAAGGATCAAGGCCCACATACTCTTGGCTTTGAACTCCTCACTTCAGGCGAATTTCAACTGAGTTTTTCTCTGAGAAGAGGCATGACTGCATTGTCTCCTTGCAGAAACCACCCTGGCGCCTCTGCCAACTCAGACCTCTGGAGTGTACCATTTTGTTTGGAATTAGATAAGGAAAGCAACGATGCCAGGAACAATTAAAGATTGGAAAGTAGACTATTTTTAGTGACCTATCCTGCAGAGCTGATAAAATGAAGCTTGCATTTGCTCATCTGATTGAGTAACAGGCTGAGATAGTTATTATGTTAGAGCCTAATGAATTAGCCTGTGAAATCAAGTGCAGACAGCCTTGGGGAAATTGTGAATGGAGTCCCCTCTAAGTAATAACTAAGCCTGTGACAAGGACCCCTTTATCAGCTATTTTCAGAAGACGGATTCGTCACCTTGTCCTTGAAGCATAAACTTAGTAAATCTTTAACAAGGTCCATAGTACATGACAATCTGTGGTGATTAGGATGTGACACAGCAGGGTTATAAAGTCCTGAGCAAGCCTTGCACATCCAGATTGAAACTAACGGGAAGCAGAAAGACTAACATGTTCTAAAAGACAGGAAAGCAGAAATTACCAGGCACGTTTTTGCATTGGCTGCCAGGATGTTGCAAGAAAAAGAGAGATGAAAATCTCTGCCAGAGAGGAAGGACTTTGGGGAAAATCTGATGGGAAATAACTGTATAACACAGTTGAATAAAAATCATTGCCCTTTTCATCTACATTATTAGATATAATTAAATGCCTGAGATGTTCTCTAAAGTGATTTTTTAAGGGACACTACCTAAAAATACTCAATTCTCTTAGCAGCAGGCCTCAGATGAGTTTTTATTGGCACCAATTCCACCTTCCTTGATTCTGATCCGAAGAGCAGACTCCTTTCCAGCTGCTTTTGATTAATAAAGAGAAACCTCCAATTCCTATTCACAATTTTGTTTTGCAAGGCTGAGCCTGTGTAGACTGAAGAATTCAGAGTTTCCTGTGGTGTCAAAATTCCCCATGGCCCATGTAGTTCTGAGATCCCTCCCTTGTTTACGAATGCAGTACCAAGGTCCTGGAAGGATGCAGGTAGCATAGTTGGGAGATTGAAGAAAGTCTAAGAAAGGAACTGTTTTTAAAAGTTCAGAGAGGGTTTAGGGAAGCCAACAAGGGATGTTGCAGTGCCCAGAGGTTAGCAGCAGCTGGGCGTCACCCCTTAACCTTAGGGAGAAAGGGAGAAATTACACAGAAGGACCACCTGGCCAGGACCTGTGAGCTTTTTAGTAAAGGACTCCTCAGGGCACCCACACAGGGAGGGAAGGAGTAACTGCCCACCTCACTCTCCTCCTGCCCCCCAGCCTCCTGCTGGGGCCTATCCTTGGCCAAACTCAACAGCAACCAGAGAGGAAGTCGCCATGCACGAGTCCTGCAGTGTCTGCTTCCCAGAGCAGAGCCCAGGAGAACAGGGACCAGAGGAGCTCCAGAGGGAAAAGTAGAAAGTACAGGTGATCCTCATTATCCACCTATCTGCTGAAATTTCTTTGTAGCCCCCAAATCAATACTCCTTGGTACTTTTGTGGTCATTCAGGGATATGTACAGAGCATCAAAAGATTTTACCACTCAACTATGTTTCCAGCTGAGGCCGAACCAGGCAACGCTCTGCTTCTTGTTACAGCTCTCATCCCATTGTCAGAGGTGTTCAAACCAGACTGACTCCATCTTGAGTGAGGGCTAGGAAAATGAGGCTGGGACTTGAAGGGCTGCTTTCCCAGAAAGTCAGGCATTCTAAGCCTCTAGATGTTTATGGTTAAGGGATCAAATTAATATTGTTTACTAGACAGACCCAGACTTGAGAGTGTCCAGATATCTCAATATCTGGAGAAGAAAGGCGTTCCTGATTTTTCTTTAAAGCTAATAATATCGATTTTTGCAAAATACAGTAATTAAGAAAATTAATCCTTTATCACAGATCCTCATAGCAGAGCACATCTCCCCATATATACGAGTAATGTACCTGGGGTGGATGTGTTCCTCCTCTTTCAGGAACAGCCTACTCTGTCTATGGAGTAGCTGTACTTTCACCACTTTTTACTTTCTTAATAAACTTGCTTTTACTTTGCACTGTGGACTTGCCCTGAATTCTTTCTTACACTAGATCCAAGAACCCTCTCTTGGGATCTGGATTGGGACCCCTTTCCTGTAACACCATGAACAGGCCCCCTTTTGGTGGTCTACTTTATGCCATGTTTTTCACATTTGTGTGGATTTTGTTGGCGGTTTGCTGTTTAGAATGGCCCCAGGGCAGCGCTTAAGTGCTTTCTGGGGTTCCTAAGTGCAAGAACACTGCCATGCGTAAGTTACATAAGCTTTGTTCAAGTGTGAGTTCTAGTGCTGTTGGCTATATATTTAATGTTAATGAATCAACAATATATATTTAGTTAGATGTCTTTAAACAAAACACATAAAACAAGTGTAGGTATTGATTGGTAAATGAAAATGTTGTAACCAGAGGCTCCCAGGAACTGAACCTTGCATTTTCCCTAGGAAGCGGACAAGCATTCACTAATTCACAGTGACTTTATAGAACATAACTACCTCAGATGACGAGAACTGACTGTATCTAGCACACAAAACTGTTGTTTTACAGAACAGCAGGTCTTGCCATTGCAGAATTGCTGCTGAATGTAATAAACATCGTATGAACTTAACTAGGCCAGTCTCTGGCTTCTATTAGTCAAAATTGTTTCTATTCAGGAATAGTTGCCAGTAAGAAGCATTAAGTGTTTATATCCATAGACTATCCCAGGAGATAGAGACATCAACAGAACATATTCAGGGATTACTGTTTACGTCTCATCCAAGTGTGGTGGTTAAACCTTTAGAGCTAGCTCATGTCCACTTTACCCTTGACTGACAGTGGTCCTGGAGCCGTGAAAGTCACATGGCACGTCCTCAGTGTTACAGCGATTCTCCACAACAGTAGTGGCAGTGAGTAGGGAACTTGGCCAGTGGAGTTTGGGTAGCTGTTCTGCCTTTGCCGGATGCCAGCACATACTGCCCTACTTCATTTTGCAAATGTGGACTGGGCTTCCTTGGCACTGAGCTGGGGGCCAGAGGTCTGAGAGTGAGTAAGCTGTGATCCCTGCCATAGCACACTACACTCCTGCTGCTGCTTTCTGCCCTCTGAGGAGAAACACCTCAACCACAGTCCCTCCAGTCTGAACTGGAAGTTGTCTGAGTTCTTCATGACTTGGAAATTTCTAGATTGACATATGTTGATGAATTCCATAGACTGGCCATGTGCCGTGTGCTAGCTCAGGAATGTGTAAGTGAAAGTCCCTGCCTCAGAGAGTTTCATCCAGTGCAAGAATCCTCAAGCTTTCAGGTTCTTAGGAATTAGTTGGATCCCTGCTACAAACATAGATTCCCATCCTTACCCCCCAAACCCACATTTTGTTGGGTGGGTGTGGGGCCCAGGAATCTGTATTTTAATAAGCATCCAAGGTGATTATTCTGATGTAAGTGGTCCTCAACCGTACCTTGGGAAATGATATAGTAGAAATGCGCATTATGCTGTGATAGCACACTGTTGCCTAAGCCAGGTCACACATTTGCAGTTATTCCCAAATGGTAGGTAATACCGATGGCATCTAGCTTCATAGGTAAGGTTAGTGAAATTAATCCTAAAATAGAGCAAATGGTATCTCAATGAAAACATGTTTAAATAACCCTGCACAGACATAGGCTCATGCAGGCATTTTCATGCACATGTGTGTGCGCACACACACACACACAGTGTTAGTGTGCTGTTTCCAGAGACAGATGCTCAGTGCCTTCAATTGCATCACTGTGGCACACTACAATGGGCCTGGCTAATTACATTTTTAAAAGCTTCCTTGATGGCTTATGAACTTGCTGCACTGAGTTCCTTTTAAGTCTAGGCTAATATCATAAAATATTAGCCTAGACTTAAATATTATAACATATTTTATAATATTAAAAATATAAATATATTATAAAATATTTTCCCCCAACCAGCTTTTACTTAACAGTTCTTTGCATATGTCAACAATATGGGAAAAAAATCTTGGAATTTAAATTGTAAGCAAAGTGGTAAAACCATCAGGCACTCCATATGACTGCCCTATAAGGTTATCACTATCTGACCATTGTCTGGATTTGTTCTGGTTTTCAGGTGCAATGATTGCTGAGAATTTAAAGTAAATTAATAACTGGAATTTCTGCTGAAAATGTTATTCATATATGCTCCAATGTTTAGTTATTGTGTCTTGGTCTTTGTGACTGAATAATTTTGTATTGATGTATGGTCTCTCAAACTTAACTGCCAGTGATTACCAGTTATTTCTATTCAAAGAATTGTTACTTGATGCAGAAGCTGTAAAGGATTAGGTATAGAGTTGACATTAACTTGAATAATACAGCTTACTAAATTAGGATTTAATGTTCAGTAATCCACACTCTACTTATATGAGAGATGGACTTACTTTTGTAATATAAAAGCTATTTTTAGTTTGTTATTGGGTAAAATCTGTGCTAACTCTGCTTTTTATAGTGTATAATACCATTTATTTATAATAAGTGATATTTGGACTGATAAACTATAGAATTTGAATGGCCTCTGAGTCAGAAAAGAAGACAAAATAATGTTCAGTAGAGTATAAAACTTAATGATTTGTTATTTCCTAGTTCTTGATAACCATCAAATTGTGAGACTTATTTCATAATTACTTACTAAGCTCTATCTACTTTATCAAACTTTCCTGTTTCCCAGCCATTTTGGAGACTCTCCCTTGTTGAAGCCCATCTTTTTTTTTTTTTTTTTTTTTTAGCAAATATAACAGGTTCTCCCATAATGAACTCAATTATCTATATCATGTGGTACATACATATATCATATATCAATACTTATATGCTACTTAAATTCAGGTTTCATTGTTATTAAACTATTCACTTATTTATAATTTGACTACACAAGAGTAAAAATAGCATGTATTCGAATCATAGTTTAGGCTAGATGTGGTGGCTCACACCTGTAATCCCAGCACTTTGGAAGGCGGAGGCTGGAGGATCATGTGAACCCAGGAATTCAAGACCAGCCTGGGAAACATAGTGAGACCGTATCCCTACCAAAAAAAAAAAAAAAAAAAAAAGCTGGGTGTATTAGTCTGTTCTCACACTGCTATAAAGAACTACCTGAGGATGGGTAATTTATAAAGAAAAAAGGTTTAATTGACTCACAGTTCCGCAGGTTTAACAGGAAGCATGGCTAGGAGGCGTCAGGTAACTTACAATCATGGCAGAAGGTGAAGGGGAAGCAAGCACGTCTTACATGCAAGACCTGTCTCAAACAAACAAACAAACAAAAAACCCCAATCTTAGTCTATCAGTTAAAAACATTTGACTCAGGAGACCACCCATAAATTCTGTTTGGCATATATTTAATAACTGACTAAATCTAGAGCTACTTAAAATATACCTGAAAGCCTGCTGTATACAGATATCTTGCTTGGATACACAGACCATCATTTTAATACCAAGTAATAAGATCTTCCTTATATAATACCTTATTGTCTGTTATGGTAGTTGATGTGTGTCTACATATGTTTTTATGTCTCATAAAATTATCTACAGTTGATTATTAATTTATGTTTGACTTAGGAAGCTCCGAGTGTGCCAGTTCAATGAACATATCCCTTTCCACCTCCACAGCCTCATCTCTTAGCACTCTGATTGCGATTTTAGAGTCTAGGCCCTCAAACTACATGTAAATCCTCCCGTGCTGTTCTGCCTTCACCCTCTTGCCTTTGCTTGGGCTTTTCCTGCAACCTGGGCTGTCTCCTCTCTTTTCCTTCGTATTCCCACCCCCACCTTTCACTTTCATCTGACTAACCCGATCCTCTTTTCAGACCCAGCCAGTCATCACTCTCCTCAGCTTTCCATGACTCACCTTCCCTTGTGGCCGGACATGCTGCTCCTTCCCGCCTCCCTGCACATTTCGTTATCCGTGCACTCCCGCCATCTTTTACCATCTCTTCCTGGACCTAGCTCCCACACGAGACTCTGGGCTCTAGGAGACAGGGAGCGTTCCTTCACCTGACTGTTCTTTCTTCACCTGACCTCACTACCGCCCAGGGACTCACTGACTACTGTTAAATGAATCAGTACCCGTTGCTCGCAAGTCAGAGTGCCTGCCCCTGCGACTTGCATCTTGGGCATGTATTTGAATTCATCGGGTTTTCCTCTGTCCTCCGTGTCTTACCATGTATATCACGTCTCTTCTGGTTGGTAGTCTTGAGTCTCTAGTACGTCAGTTCTGGCTCCTCTGAGGATGACCGTGTGTGTCTTTGAGGAAGCAAATTTCATTCTGACACATAGCCTAATAGACCATCCAAAACCTACCCTTCACATTTGGTAAAAATCTATTGAGTAATTTTTACAAATTATAGAAACTAAATCCTATTTATATAGATTTGTTTTATAACCCCAGTGTCAAGCGCTTTGCCTTGCATATAGTAGATGCTTGATAAATATTTGAACAAATGATACAATAGATGGATGACTCAATGATGTGGTGGTGAGGACACATAGTTGTAACTTTGGTAACTCTTTGAGAAGAATTTTTCATTTTTAATGAGATTGCATTAAAATTGCACCAGATTATTATTATGCTATAACTGGTATGGCGTGGAGTTAAGACTCTTTATGTCTCCAGTCTGATCCACAATGGACAGGGTGTCATTGTAGATTTACATCTACTGTGTGGACCATGGCTTACTAGTAGGCTGGTCGTAGTTTTCCACAAAAACTTTACATTTCTCGGCCGGGCGCGGTGGCTCACGCCTGTAATCCCAGCACTTTGGGAGGCCAACGTGGGTGGATCACAAGGTAAGGAGATTGAGACCATCCTGGCTAACATGGTGAAACCCCATCTCTACTAAAAATACAAAAAATTAGCCGGGCATGGTGGCAGGCCCCTGTTGTCCCAGCTACTCGGGAGGCTGAGATAGGAGAATGGCCATGAACCCGAGAGGCAGAGCTTGCAGTGAGCCGAGATCGTGCCACTGCACTGCAGCCTGGGCAACAGAGCAAGACTCCGTCTCAAAAAAACAAAACAAACAAACAAAAAAAAAACTTTACATTTCTCTTTGAAAAGGCCCAAAAATGAGAACCGAAGGGACCAAATGATTAGTCTGTAAGTAAACCTAAGGACAGTTTTAAAATGGGAAAAGTTCCATGCCCTTGATGGTTTCATTATTAGAAGTATGCCTTGTTATACAATATGTCTTCCCCACGGGAAGCTGGGTCCTCTTAGAATTCTTCCACCTCTACTGCAGTCCCACAGCACCACTGAGAGTAAAGATAATAAATACACACTGGCAGTGTATTTGACCTAAGATAGGCCAGAAATGCAAGGCTTTGGTAAAGGGAATCTTAGCTTATTTCCTCACAGACAAGGACAGCTATTATTATCTAGTAATATCATTAATATTACTAAGAAAAGTACACATTGATTCACTTGTCCAATAGATACTGGACTACCCAATGTGTATGAGACCCTGTGGGATTACATAGATTATATAGCCTAGTAAAAATTAAGGGTATTTTATTTTATTTTATTTTATTTTAAGACAGAATCTGACTGTCACCCAGGCTGGAGTGCAGTGGTGCAATTTCAGTTCACTGCAACCTCCTCCTCCTGGGCTGAAGTTGTTCTCCCACCTCAGCCTCCCAAGTACCTGGGACTACAGGCATGCACTACCATGCCCAGCTAATTTTTTTGTATTTTTTATAGAGATGGGGTTTCACTATGTTGCTGAGGCTTGTCTTGAACTCCTGAGCTCAAGCAATCCACCCACCATGCCTTCCCAAAGTGCTGGGATTATAGGCATGAGCACTTAGGGAGGCCGAGATGGGTGGATCACTTGAGGTTAGGAGTTCGGGACCAGCGTGGCCAACATGATGAAACCTTGTCTCTACTAAAAATACAAAAATTAGCTGGGCGTGGTGGCACACCCCTGTAATCCCAGCTACTTGGGAGGCTGAGGCAGGAGAATCACTTGAATCCGGGAGGCGGAGGTTGCAGTAAGCCAGGATTGTGCCACTGCACTCCAGTCTGGGCGACAGAATGAGACTCTTGTCTCAAAAAAAAAAAAAAAAAAAAGACGTACTTCTTTATAATACAGATACAAAGGAAAAGAGTGGGTGTGAAAACCTTTTCTGATTTCTTCGTGTCTTTTGCTGCTATGGTGGTTACTACATGTATCTGGCTTTAGTGTTTGTATTTATGAGACCTGCAATAAAAGCAGGAGAAAACTGATGTACCTTTTAATAAGCACCAGTACAGAGTTCAGTCACACAAATGACACTTTTATGACTCGTGTGCTATAAATATGACGTAGGAGGTAAATGGTCTTGCTTAGATAGCATTTTCTGCTAAATTGAGTCACAACTGCTTTACAAATGTTTATTTACTTTGAATCTGTAATCTTTGTAGGCATTAGTCCTGTAGTGAAACATTAGGGCTGGTAATGAAAAACACAGGCCTTGCCCTTCATTTACAGTATTGTGAAGGATATAAACGTTTTCAAAAGCAACTATAGACCCTTAATAAAATATTAGTAAATTGAAGGCTGGGCGCGGTGGCTCATGCCTGTAATCTCAGCACTTTGGGAGGCTGAGGTGGGTGGATCACCTGAGGTCGGGAGTTTAAGACCAGCCTGACCAACATGGAGAAACCCTGTCTCTACTAAAAATACAAAAAATTAGCCGGGCATGGTGGCACATGCCTGTAATCCCAGCTACTTGGGAGGCTGAGGCAGGAGAATCGCTTGAACCCGGGAGGCAGAGGTTGTGGTGAGCCAAGATCACACCGTCGCACTCCAGCCTGGGCAACAAGAGTGGAATTCTGTCTCAAAAAAAAAAATTAAAAGTAAAAAAAATATATTAGTAAATTGAATCTAGCAATACATAAAACAGAGAAATGCATCATGACCATGTAGGGTTTATTCTGGGAGTGCATAGCTGGCTCTGCATTGAAAAGCCAATCAGGCCGGGCGCGGTGGCTCACGCCTGTAATCCCAGCACTTTGGGAGGCCGAGGCGGGTGGATCACGAGGTCAGGAGATCGAGACCATCCTGGCTAACACGGTGAAACCCCGTCTCTACTAAAAATACTAAAAATTAGCCGGGCGTGGTGGCGGGCGCCTGTAGTCCCAGCTACTCGGGAGGCTGAGGCAGGAGAATGGCGTGAACCCAGGAGGCGGAGCTAGCAGTGAGCCGAGATCGCGCCACTGCACTCCAGCCTGGGCGACAGAGCAAGACTCCGTCTCAAAAAAAAAAAAAAAGAAAAGCCAATCAAATTAATTCATCATATCAACAGAATAAATAGGAAAAACCATATGATTTTCTCAGTAGATGCATACAGAGTATTTGACAAAATTCAACATCTATTCATAATTTAAAAAAAAAATGAGAAATAGAAGGAACTTCCTTAACCTGAAAACAAAAAGACTGTCTACAGAAAACCTATAGCTACCATCATATTTAATTGTGAAAGGCTGAATGCTTTGCCCCTAAAATTGGAAACAAGACCATAATACCTGCTTTACTGACTATTCAATATCATGCTGGAGGTTCTAGCCAGTGTAGTAAGGCAAGAAAAAGAAATAAATCTTTCCATATTCACATAAGACATAGTTATAAAGAGAAAATCCCGAAGAACTTGGAAAATAAGCTACTAAAACTGTTAAGTCCATTTAGCAAGATCACAGGATACAAGATTAGTATACAAAAATTAACTTCTTCATTCTTATACTATGGTTTTAGTGTATAGTTCATGATTACTTAAT
This sequence comes from Gorilla gorilla gorilla, assembly GCF_029281585.2. Taxonomy (NCBI): domain Eukaryota; kingdom Metazoa; phylum Chordata; class Mammalia; order Primates; family Hominidae; genus Gorilla; species Gorilla gorilla. The sequence goes on along the minus strand of NC_073238.2, from coordinate 113,536,088 downwards.
GTAATTTTTAGAAACAAATAAGCTGGATGATATTTAATCTTATTCAAACAAAGCACTTTCCTTTAAAGTGATCATCAAAACTTTAAAACAGTGCTATTTACAATAGCATAAAAACTATCCTGTGGTTTGGCACAAGGATGGGCACATATATCAGTGGAACAAAACAGAGAGTCCAGAAATGGACCCACACACTTATGATCAGTTGATTTTTGACAGAGGTTCAAAGGCAATCCAATAGAGAAAGCATAGTCTCTCATCGAATGGTATTGAAACAATTGGATATACATATGCAAAAAAGAATATTTATACTTCATTAGAAAATAACCCAAAATGGATCATAGTCTAAAATGTAAAATGTAAAACTATAAAGCTTCTGGAAGAAAAGATAAGAGAAAATCTTTGTGAACCTGGGTTAGATAAATATTTCTTAAATATAACATATAAAGCATAATCCAGGAAATAAAAACTTGATAAACTTTGTAAAATTAAAAACTTCTGCTCTTTAAAAGACACTGTTAAGAAAACCTAGACATAGGCATACAGACCATGGCACACGTCTGTAATCCCAGCACTTTTGGAGGCTGAGGCTAATCACATGAGGGCAGGAGTTCAAGATCAGCCTTGCCAGCATGGCAAAACCCCATCTCTACTAAAAATACAAAAAATTAGTCGGGCATGTTGGTGCACACCTGTAATCCCAGCTACTTGGGAGGCAGAGGTTACAGTGAGCCAAGATCAAGACACTGTACCCCAGCCTAGGCAACAGAGCAAGACCCAGTCTCAAAAAAGCTAAAATAAATTTAATATTAAAAAAAAAACCTAGAGACAAACTACAGATTGGGAGAAATAGTTACAAATCACCTATGTGGTAAAGGATATTTATCCACAGTATATAAAGAACCCTCAAAATTCAATAATAAGCAATCCAGTAGAAAAATGAGCAAAAGATTTGAATAGACACTTTACCAAAGCTATATATAACAAATCAACAAATTAAAATTAATTCAGCATCATTAATGAAACCCCTCTAAAATGGGCTTAAACATTAGAGATCAAGTATTGGATCCCACTAGGAAATTCCACGGAGAGATTAACATCCATCAATCCAAACCTTTAACAGAGTTATTCATGACACCATCACTTTGCTGGGCAGCAGAAGGGAGGCCCTTCACTCTGCTACTAAGGCAGACAGGCCCCCTTCCATGGCCATGAGATGAATGCCAGCTCAGCCAAGCTGCAGTCTGGTAGGAGCATTTCTTAGAATTCCAAGCTGGGGTCCTAAAATTCACCCTGATTGGCCTGCTTAGGTCACATGTCCACCCACGATGAAGCAATGACTGTGGCCAGGAAATAGATTTGTGCTGATTAGTGTAAGTCCAGGCCACAATTCTTAAGCCATGGGTAGTGTTAACTTCCTCCAAAGTTCAAGGGCTTTAGTGGAAGCAGAGTAACTACCCAAACTTCAATTGGTAGAAATGTCCAAGGTGAAGCAGGCACGGTGCCCGCCACACTCCATCACTAAATCCCTTTAATTTGTGTTAAAATCATGCTTAGTAAGGCTCCATGTCTTAGCATTGTCATTGTTCCTCAGAAAAGAAAAAGAAATTTCTAGATGATATTTATTAAGACAACTAGGAACAAAAATTGAGAGCCCCTGTGATGGTATCCGTGTCAGTTTTTCCATGTATTATGCAGTTATGCAGGGTGATCCTTTTTCGTTTTTGCTTGTGACCATGATCGAAAAAATGGCTCCCTAAAAAAGAACGTGGTGATGAAAAAATGGCTCCCTAAAAAAGAATGTTGTTGTAAGTGTGGAAGTGAGTGTTGACACATGTTGTCTATTGTGAAAAATTCTTCCTGGCAGTCTTAGCACTTAGCATTCTGCAACGGGTGCCATGTCACATTCCCCATAACGCTCTTCTCTTGCTGTTGGCCCTCGTCTTTGATCAGGATGTGCTGATGGAGCTCCTTGAGCAGTGCGCAGATGGACTCTGGAAAGCCGAGCGCTACGAGCTCATCGCCGACATCTACAAACTTATCATCCCCATTTATGAGAAGCGGAGGGATTTTGAGGTATGAGAGTGCCATTTTGTTTTTTTCCTATTTGAGAGCATGACGCGCTGTGACATATACCCAGACCTGCATATATGCGAGAGAGGAAGCAGGCCACGGGCCAGAGATGAGTGGGGGTCTGACCCTCCACGTTACGCTGAAGGTGGTGGCCAGTCATCATCTCCAAATAGTCATCAGGTATCACCCAGACCTGGGCCCTGCCTCTGTGGAGACCCCCACATCTCAAACTACAGAGTAACCGGCACTCCACTTTTGAAAGGCTGCCATGAACAGAGTTTTGTGATCACCAGGTGTCCCTTTTCTGAGAACTCTTCCTTACTCCACCTGCGTGAAAAAATGGTGTCCCTTCCGTCCATCCTGGGCTTGGGAGGTCATCCAGTTTCTCTAGGCATGTCAAACAGAGCAGGAAAAGCAAAGGCCAAGAATCACGTTGGGGAACCATCTCTGACATCGCATCTTACCTTGAAAACAGAGTTTGCTTACTCTAATGTGGAAATGTGTTGGGTCCTCACGTGTGGGCTGGCCTTTGGGTAGGAAATGTTACCATTCATTAATGATCACTATAAGTTGTGCAGCCAAAATGTGTGTGTGTGTATTTTATTCAAGTTCAAGGACTTTTCACCTCCATTATCACATTTGTTATTTTAAAATCGATTCTCCTCTTTGCACATGGGAAGAAATGGGCTTTGTTCTGCTTTCCAGAGGCTGGCCCATCTGTATGACACGCTGCACCGGGCCTACAGCAAAGTGACCGAGGTCATGCACTCGGGCCGCAGGCTTCTGGGGACCTACTTCCGGGTAGCCTTCTTCGGGCAGGTGAGCCTCCTGTCCATTCTGCAGACTGTCCTAAGTCCTTTAAAAAAAAACAAAAACAAAAACAAAAAAAAACTATAATAAAGTTATATCTTATAAATTCTCTGTTTTCTGTAATTGCTAATTGATGAATTTGTCATATTTAGTATGATTCTTATCTTCCTCAGTAGTAAACTTTCTGCTTTTTTTCTTTCTTCCTGTCTTTTCTTTATTACTTTCTTAAGGCAGCGGTAAGTTCTTCCTCCTTAAGACATTCTTAGCAACATCTTTGGTACTTCAGTGTGGTTTGCAAGTTTCCTTTTCAAGTCTGTATGTTTATCTGTCTAGTTATTACAAACTCCAAAAAAATTAACATTTTATTTCATTTACAGAAATAAATCACCTGTTTTCTTATATATCTATATTGCATGTTTTAAACCAAAATTAAGACTTTCTGGTGTCCTTTGTGCCTGTGCATCTTTATCCTTTGTAGTATAATATCTCCACAAGTATATTTACAATTACAGTTTTTCAGAAACCCTATAGGAAAGGGTTTATCTAAATTTAACTTAAATTTTAACCTTCGAGTCTCTAACATTATTAAATGGTATAAATTATAATACATACATTTAGGGCGTGTGGTTTTCTATGAGCATTATATAACCTTTGATTTATTCTGTTATTGTCTTTTATAACTTTATAGCAATACCAGTTTACAGACAGTGAAACAGATGTGGAGGTAATTACAGTAAATGCCTAAAAAGCAAGTAATATAGCGAAATTACTGCATCTAAACTCCTAGTTTGATGTGGATGTTTTTTGTTTCATGCTAGCTTCCATTTTTTTTTTTTTTTTACTGTTTTGTGCACCATTTTCTCTCTCTTAATTTACGTGAGAAACTTTTAAAAATTTTCTTTTAAACATTAACCCCAGTTGGACTTTTTAATTTTCAACCTTTTTCACTTCCCATGCAATTCTAAGCCTTGTAGTCAAACATGATTGGTGCTAAAACAGATGATGACTGGTGATATGAAAATATTTTCTGATATTGAGCTACAGGTCTTTAATATTTTTTTCTCATCGGTAAAGCAAAATACAGTTTATACAAGCTTTACATAACTTTTACTAAACTTACTCCAGACCCCCAAACACTTCAGTTCATGCCATAAAATCCTGTGTGCATGGGAGCCGTCAGGAGAAGGGAGGCATGTCCACTTCTGAGCCTGCCTGTTGTGGGCTGCTCATCATCTTCTAGTGAGTTCTGCTTCTTGGGAAAGTGAAAGAGGCTTGACTCCCATTCGACTTCCCTGGGACACATTAGTCTTGTATCCAAAATCTCTCCGTTCACTCAACACTTAATGACTGCATTCTTGAATAAGTTTGCAATGTTGTGTTTTTCCTTTATCTTTGCACCTAGACTTCATGTTATTAGCATTTTCTTTCTCATTCAGAAAGCCCATTTAAGTAGGATTTTTAGACTCATTCCTTTTTTTTTCCCCCCTTGTAATAAAAGAACCCTTCCTAGGTGGTAAGCCCTGGGCTTACATTCAGGGATAGCTCTAATTGTGCTTTATGTCACAGGGATTCTTTGAAGATGAAGATGGAAAGGAGTATATTTACAAGGAACCCAAACTCACACCACTGTCGGAAATTTCTCAGAGACTCCTTAAACTGTACTCGGATAAATTTGGTTCTGAAAATGTCAAAATGATACAGGATTCTGGCAAGGTATGACCATGTTTGGATAAGTTTCATAGCAATGTAATGTTGTGATTGATTACATATTATATATTTTTAAATGTATATAGAAAAAAACTCAAGAAAAATATTAAGGATTGTTGGCCGTGAGTGGCAGGTGTATTTTCTTCCTAATATCTTTAGTACTTTCCATTACATGCTTGACATTAAAAAATCTTTATTGCCTAATTTTTGAAACATCTAATTTTACAAAATAATTAACGTCTGACAGGATATGTCATTTTTAGTCCAGCTATTTAGAAACTCTGACAGAATGAGGCCCGTGGCTTTGCTACTCACTGCACCTCTTCCTGCATGTAGCACATGACTTGCCACTCTGTCACTGACGGCTGGATGTAAGGACAGGTGAACAAATGGGCGGATGGGTGAATGGACACATGGACAGGCCAAGGAATGAACTCACCAGCAGCGTGACTGTGGGAATGGCGATCATTTTCTGCTTAGAGAGCTGTCCTCTGGCATTCTGTTCTCATGAAGACCCTTTTGGAACCTGCACCTTTGTCCTGTACCTTTGTGTGTCCCACCCTCCTCAGGACATCTCCAGGAGGTCAGGTCTCCCTCTGCTTCCTGAAGGTGAAACATGGGGCAAGACGGTTTCACTCCCACTGCCTTTAAATTATTCCTGCTAAAGAAAGTTAAGTTTTAATAGGTTTGGATACAATTAGAATGAATGGCCAAATGGCTTTTTCTAAAATACAAATAATAACTTTTTTTTTTTTTTTGAGTTGGAGTCTGGCTCTGTCACCTGGGCTGGAGTGCAGTGGCGCTATCTCAGCTCACTGCAATCTTTGCCTCCTGGGTTCAAGAGATTCTCGTGCCTCAGCCACCCGAGTAGCTGGGATTACAGGAGCACGCCACCATGCCTGGCTAATTTTTGTATTTTTGGTAGAGACAGGGTTTCACCATGTTGGCCGGGTTGTTCTCCAACTCCTGACCTCAAGTGACCTGCCTGCCTCGGCCTCCCAAAGTGCTAGGATTATAGGCGTGAGCCACCGAGTCTGGCCCAAATAATAACTTTCTATGACTTTATGTATTTTCTTCTAAAGTTTCAGGCACTTTTCCATCTGTTTTTCATTCTTCTTCACAATCATCTCTGTTTTGAGAACAGTTGTCTTTCATTTGCCTGCCTTATACCAGTATGGTCTCCATGTGCTCTGCACAGTCATTTCTTTTGTGTCCCTTTTTATTGCTCTAGAAGGTTAAATACAATTAAAATGTGCAAAATTGATGTGTTGATTTGTCTTCCTAATAAATTAGCTTTTGTTTCTGCATAGGAATTGCCTATGTTTAATTCTCTATCATGTCACAGAAATGAAAGTACCACCAATTCTAGCAATGTGGTTTTAAAAGCATTTATGTGTTAAACAGAAACTAAATTTATCATTAGATTAGTCCAGATTAATCTGTACCTGTATCAAATTAATTGATCTGCAGCTGTTGCATCTAATCTCAGCTGTCTGTAGATTAATGATAATTTGGAGGCCTAGCTTCCAAACATTATTCCTAAAATAAACATTTATCTCTCTAAGCCAAATATATTAAAAATGCAGTTTAAGAAACAATCAGAGAAATCCAGACTGGAGGTCATTCAATAAGAAAACCAGCACTTTGGGAGGCCAAGGCGGGCGGATCACCTGAGGTCGGGAGTTCGAGACCAGCCTGACCAACATGGAGAAACCCTGTGTCTGCTAAAAATATATAATTAGCTGGGCATGGTGGCACACACCTGTAGTCACAGCTACTTGGGAGGCTGAGGCAGGAGAATCACTTGAACGCTGGAGGCAGGGGTTGCAGTAGCTGAGATTGCGCCATTGCACTCCAGCCTGAGCAACAAGAGCAAAACTCGGTCTCAAAAAAAAATAAAATAAAATAATTCAATGTTATGGGAAAAATGAATGATAGGGAATTCTTCTAAATTAAACATGACTAGGGACATAACAACTAAATGTAAAGTGTGATTGTTGGTTAGATTCTGATCCAAACACAAATATCTATAACTAACATTCTGGAGACATTTGAGAAAATGTTAATATAGACTGGGTATTGGATGGTATTAGGGAATCAGTGTTAATTTGGGTAGGCATGATAATGTATTGCGGTTATAGAAGCAAATGTCCTTATTTTTAGGAGAAGCTGACTGTAGTATCCTGACGTGTACCACTTACTTTGAAATGGTTCCACTGGAAAAAAAAAAAGTCTGTATGTCTGTGTGTGTGTGCACATACATAAGTGTATGTGTATGTATATTTGAAACAAATGTAGCAAACTGCTAGCAGTTGTTGATCCAAGTGGTGGATATGTGGATGTTTGTTGTACTCTTCTCTCCGTTATATTTACTAATAAAATGTTGGAAAATACCACGTAGGTAAGAACTGAGTAATTCCTTCATGGAGCACCAATCTCCCATTGTGCTGTTTCAATTAAAGGTCAACCCTAAGGATCTGGATTCTAAGTATGCATACATCCAGGTGACTCACGTCATCCCCTTCTTTGACGAAAAAGAGTTGCAAGAAAGGAAAACAGAGTTTGAGAGATCCCACAACATCCGCCGCTTCATGTTTGAGATGCCATTTACGCAGACCGGGAAGAGGCAGGGCGGGGTGGAAGAGCAGTGCAAACGGCGCACCATCCTGACAGGTATGGGCCCCAGAAGCCGCATGGACACGAGCCCGGACGCCTCGCCAAAGAGCTGTCCAGAGGGATTCAGAAGCTTCAGGACTGGAAGGGTCTTTCGAGCTCAGTTAGCCACCCCCACACCCATTTCAGTTTCACATTTATCTAGTGCTTCCTTTTGAATACTTGGGATGTTTTTCTGTTGATCTGTTGACACTTCCTTCTTCCACAAGACCAGAAGCTCATATCCAATCTAAGGTCACTTACCCTTCTGAGAATCTGATGAAAATGGCGTGCCTTATGTGCCTAGATGCTTTTGCACACAGTCTAAGGTGACTTATGGACTTCAGGTCCAGCAGCCACACCCAGTCCTGGGTCTCCGCACAGGGAGGGACCCGTCTCACACACCTGTCTCAGGTTCTAGCATGGGCCTGCTCAGCGGTCTCAGGCTGTGAGTAAATGGGATGTGAGCTTGGATTGCCCCACATTGTTGCACCCGGGGGCTGGCCAGCTGCCACTTGAATGCCTCCTCTGCCAGGAAGCTCACTGCATTCAGTGGCTATCCACGAGTTCAGCTTAGGCAGTTTTCACTGATCCCTTTGGCACTGTTTAGCCAGTGATAACCCACTCTGGGAAGTGTGTTTTGCATCATTTCCCGGTCCCTGGCAAGTGTCCAGTCATCCTGGGGTGATTTTTACCTTCTGTGGGAGAGCTTGACCCATCTCTGCCTCATTAGGGTCAGCGACATCACTGGGGTAACCTAACATAAAATGCTTTTTTGACCAAGAAATATCAGTGGGAGGGCCGTTGAGGATGCCAGGTGTGCCAGTTTTCACCACATGTCTTCCAAAGAGTGGCCCTAGTTAAGTCAGACCAGGAAAGGGCCTGCTCCCCGGAAGTTGGGGTTGTTGAGTTTCTGTCTGGATAATAATACACACTATCATAATAAGCGGAAGGAGCACTGTGGAGATGCTGCACCCAGGTGCTTATCAGCTCTCACCGGCGAAGCGTATGCTTTAAAAAGAGAGACTGGGTGGCGTGGGGTTTATATCTCAGTAAAGCTGTTACAAAAAATAAATAAATAAATACAGGTTTTTATGAATTAGCCCAGGACGGCGTATTGCAGAGAGCTTTTCACACTCCCTATGAGGGAAAAGAGATACAGTTAAAACAAAACTGTGTTCTTAAAGTGTCCCTAATCCTGCTTGTAAAATAAGAAGAGACAGCATATATAAAGCACAAATAATATTGTCCTCACAAACATCACCCCACCCCAAATAATTTAATTATTTTTTTAATGCACACATCAGTAGCAAATTCTCATTAAGCCAAATAACTGCGCTTCCAGATGGAATCACTTTATGGGAATCACCAGCTTACAGTGTTTATGGTTCAGCTGTGATAACTTTCCTTCTGACCCTTTAAGTCAGTGGTTACCCAAGGTTGGTCCAGGACCAGCAGCATCAGCACCCCCAGGGAACTTGTTACAAATGGAAGTTCCAGGTCCCCACCTCCGAAACTGCTGGATCAGAAACTCTGGGGGCGGGGCCCAGCTCTTTGTGTTCAACAGGCCCTCCCGGTTACCCTGTTGCATGCTCAGATTAGAGAACTGCTGCCTTTAATAAACCTGGTTCACTGCTGAGTCAGGGTCAGGATTTTTTAGTATGGTTATTGTTAAGGCAGTGTGTGGATTCATAAACATTCATTACCATAGGCTGTTTTCCCAGGGCACATTTCTCCAGGGTTACAGTTCATCATTTTGTTAGAGACTACTTTAGATTAGATAAAGCACATGAGCAATGCTCTGTATCTGCAGGAACAAGGGGACAGAGAGTGCGCTTCAGAGAGAGGTAGGGCAGACACCTGTGTTGTTGGCTTGGGGATTGCCGTCCACAGCTGTGGGTTGAGACAGCCTAAGCAATGGCGAGGCTGTCCTGGGGGTCCTGTAGGCCTGGGTCACAGCCTCACTGTGTGACCTTGGGCAGGTCGCTCTTCCTCTCTATGCCTTAGTTTCCTCATCTGTAAAATGCAAGTTAGGACACTTATCTCATTATATTGTCATAACTTTGTAAATAGTAAGAAGCAGGGGAAAGAGCGTTCTTCATTTTTTGCTAGATTTCATCTGCTGTTGAGCTAGATACACACACCAGGGCGTTCTGAAGGCTAGACCTGAGGGTTTTCCCTCAAGTTATCAACCCCTCAGGTTCTTCTTCCATTGCATTGCTTTGTACCTAACCTTTGGCCTTCCAAAGGTCAAAGGGAGCCCAGGCCTTCCCTGCCCTCTACACCAGGAAAAGGCTCACCTTCCTGGGTAGTTCCCAGTCAGCTGACTGTAACTGTGCAATCATTTGAAAAACCTCATGATCACCCTCCAGCCTCCTTCAGTGGAAATTTCTGAGCCTGTCCCAAAGAAGGGGGGTGAGGAGAAGCCTCCTCCACTTCTTTCATGGAGCTTTTGCCAAGGAGTTTCTTCCCAGTCACTATTCCAGAGTCTTCCAAACCTGGATTAGCTTCCGGCCCTCCACTTTCTATTCAAGACACACAGACCAGCAGTCACCATACCACCATACTTATCACTGGGCATTCCCCGTCCTCCTTTCTAAAGGGCTGGCTCAGTCGGTCACCTAATTGTCCACCTTCCAGAGCCAGTTTGGACTCTCATGCAGCCATTTGGGCAGTAATGCATTCATTCATTCAACAAAATGTATTGCACACTGACCATGATCCCATTGGCACACTAATGAAACAGACATCTGTGGGCCTGTGCAGCTGGCATTCTAGCCAGAGGAGACAGGTGATAAACAGTACCCAGATGAGTAAATATACCCGTGGTAGAACGTGATCTGTGTTCCAGACAAAGCAAAAGGAGACTGGGAACCTGGAGTTGACCTCCTTCCTCAGAAACAGGAAGGCAGCCCCACTCTTCCCCTGAAGCACAGCCCCCTGTCCAAATACAAGCAGGCCTCTGCCAGCACTGCCTCCCTGACTAGGGAGCAGCGAGGCCGAGTCTTCACCATCCTACCAGGGAGCTTTGTGGATCCCCAGTGCTACCACTTAAAATCTGTGAAACCAAGTCGGGAACCCTTCACCTTTCACTGATAAAACATTGTGAAAAGACAACAGGCCTATAAGTACATGACATATGAGGTTGCCTCAGGGTGGACATGTTTTCTGCCTTTGTCCAGATGTTGGGTGGCCCATTGGAACTCTGTGTTTCACAGGGGCTGGGCCTGTTTCCCATCCTGTGATGAGTCCTTCCCAATTGAACTCTTCCCTAGCCACTTGCTAACTAGAGACCAGGACCACTCCCATCTGACATTTGCTTGTTCAAAAAAAATAATAAGCTTTTAAGTACGTATCTACCTGCCTATTAGTAAATATATGTCAAGTGAGAATATTATAGATATTTCTATATTATATAGAGCAATAAGAAATGTGAAATAGTAAATGAGAACCTGCTGTTTTTCTGTTCTTTTTAAATTAACTCCTTTGTGTTGATGTTTAGGTATCTCATTATGATAAAGGAAAACAATATTAATCAGATTTTTTTGGTTAAAAAATATATAAGAAAAAGTAAATATTTTTATTTTTATTTCTTATTCATTGCTGTAAGTTTCAAAATACCTTTATTAGCACTACAGCTCCAAAAGTTTGTGAATTTCCGGTTCATGAAATCCTTTGCTTAGGAGTATATTCTTTGTGTTTTTTTGGTTTGGGTTTTAGGGGAGTGGTTTTTGTTTTCTTTTTTGAGACAGGGTCTCACTCTGTAGCCCAGGCTGGAGTGCAGTGGCACAGTCACAGCTCACTGCAGCCTTGACCTCCTGGGCTCAAGCCTCCCGTGTCAGCCTCCCCAGTAGCTGCGACTACAGGCATATACCACCACACTCAGCTAATTTTTGTATTTTTTACAAAATTACAAAAATTAGGTTTTTGCCATGTTGCCCAGGCTGGTCTTGAACTCCTGGGCTCAAGTGATCTACCAGCCTTGGCCTCCCAAAGTGCTAAGATTACAGGTGTGAGCACTGTACCCACCCTAGGAATATATTCTTATTTATTATTTTCTACTGATTTCTCAGCTTTGTGCAAGCTTAGCATGTGATTCAAAGTTATTCTATGGACAAAAATGAATTTTCTCAAGGATATTTTTATGAAACTATTTTCTGGACTTAATCTGTTATGTAGTATCTCAAAATTGTTTAGTCTTTTTTATGTTGTCAAAGTCATTTTATATCCACTAACTCATTCAGACCTCAGAGCTTCCAAGGAAAGTTTGAGTGGGGAATGATAACCTGATTTATTTAAAGACACGCTTGTCACATTAAAAGGATAACAAGGACCCAACTCTCTTGACTTTACGAGACACATGATTGTAAAGGAAGACAATATTCTAGCTCCACCAAGTACTAGTATGTGTCTTTGGCAAGCTTTGGGTTCCTTATTTTAAAAATGTAAGTAATAACGACATGTATAATAATCACTTCTAATAATAATCAGCTCAATAACACTAAAGCTTGTGCAAGCCGTGCAGTAATTCTGGGGCTTACCCTCTGCAGCCATACACTGCTTCCCTTATGTGAAGAAGCGCATCCCTGTCATGTACCAGCACCACACTGACCTGAACCCCATTGAGGTGGCCATTGACGAGATGAGTAAGAAGGTGGCGGAGCTCCGGCAGCTGTGCTCCTCCGCCGAGGTGGACATGATCAAACTGCAGCTCAAACTCCAGGGCAGCGTGAGTGTTCAGGTGAGCCAGGCACAGCAGGCTGGAGGGCAGCAGGGGAAGTCCTTGCCCCTGGGTGACTTGAGAGTCGTTTCCACTAACAAGGTCTACTTGAGAGCCTCGGTTTACCAAGTGATCCCTGCTCCCTTCCCCCAACGTCTGTGACATTTCTCCTGATATCAGAGGGGGAGGAAACCTCATGATCCCTGCCCCCCGCCCCACGAGGACTGACTGTCTGTGGGGACAAGAGCCAGATCTCATACACTACCCTGATTTGTCAGTATTTGGGGAATTCTGGGTGCCTGATTAGAAGCATCAAGACTCTTCTAAATACAAAGAAGTGTGGAGAGCAGTAGATTTTCCTATAAAACTTGTTTGCAGTTTTCTATGAAAATTGTATCCAAAAAAGTACCTTAAGTTTTACCCTCTTAATGGTATCTTTTGATTAATGAATTCATTATTTTAATATAGCCCAATCAATCAATTTTTCTTTATTGGTAGCATTTTTATGTTCTCTTTAAGAAATCTGTGTCTACTCCAAAATTTCACAGATGTTCTCCTAGGTTTTCCTGCTTTGCTCAGCATCCACATCCAGGTCTGCAGTCCATCTGGAATTGATTTTTGTATATGTTACAGTGTAAGGGTCAGGATATATTTTTCCCATATGACCTTCCAAGTGATGTACACAATTTATTGAAAAGATCATCTTTGATCTAGATACTAACATATATGTTCAGTTTGTGAAAATTCATCAAGCTATATACACTTGTGATATATGCGCTTTCCCGTTTGTATATTATACTTTAGTAAGAGGTTTTTTAAAAGTTATCTTACTTACATGGTTTCCTAGTTAATTGGTAAATGTTAAATCACTCCCTCCAGTAACAAGTATGACTCTTACTTTCTGGTATTTTTAAGTGTATATAGTTCAAGCACATGTTTGTTCATATGTATATGTACATGTGTGTATATATGTATTTGTATATCCTATTGTTTTATCTTTCAAGAAGGGTATGTTTATGAAAGTTACATGTAGATTATAATACATAGGTTTTGGTTTTTTTGGTTCATTTTCTGAAATTATATTTTGTCAACTTCCCATCAGATCCACGCTAAAGAACCGTGAGTTGTTGCCCAACATTTTTGTGTCATTCACCACAAAAGCATTTACAGATGTTTTTAATCTCTTTCCTTATAGTCTCAAAGACATATGTGCCAAAATAAGTTAGCAAGTGAACATAAGTATTCCAGCAACATGAGTGATTATGTAACAGGTCCAGAGGCCACAATTTTCTGTAGCTAAAAACAAAACCACTCAATCAACATGATCTTGGAACATCCAGCCCCTATGGAAAGGCCGCTGGAGGGGTGTGGCACCAGTCCAGGGTAGGGCTGAACCATTGAGCTTTGTAAAAGGCAAAATATGCCCTGCTAATTTGATGGTAAACTTAGCGTTTTATAAAATTCCCAATCATCTTAAAAAGCAAGAAATTCCATGTTGAAATGAGAAGATTAAGTTTATACTCATACCTACCAAAGTAACAACAAACTTGCAGCCAGAGGAAATTAACTTTATCATTTTATTTGTGTATTTCTGTAATTGTTTCATCAAGCAGCTCACTGGCGCTGCAGCTTTACTGGGCAGAGCCGTCTGCGGAGCTTCTTGTCATTGCACTCCAAGATCTTGCTATTAGACCTTATGGAGTCTCATCAGCCTTCCTCTTTCTATCTTCTTCAAATACAGACCGTCTTGTATCATTTTAGATGATCAGTCATTTGGGTCGTCTTCAGGTGATGAATACAGTTCCCCCCCACGCACCAGCCTGGTGCTGAGTTCCACCCTCACGCATCTTGGACTGTTCACCCATTGCCCCCGCCCGGCTCAGAGGTCCCCCTCTGACCACTGTGGCTGGAACCTGGAACCCTCCTGTCTCTCCACGTCTGGTGTGAGTTCCTGTGGCTCAGTTTTCCTGCCATTGCTAGACAAGTCCTGCCTACCATGGGTCAGAACCACGCACGGAGAGCTCCCCTAATTCCTTGCTAAGCTCACCAGACCTTCCGGGAAATATCAAGCAGTGACCATATAGTCACGTTCTTTCCCAGGCTGTCTCAGACACCTGGAACATTCTTCTTCCCATCCCAGTGTGTCCAGCCTTCTTTCTCACCACGTTCTTACCTTTCCTTACTTATCCAGAATCAGCAGACCCTTCTTAGCTGCTTGCAAGGGTGGTGCAGGGTTCTGGTTCACTCAACCGTGCTGTCTGCTCCCAACATCTAGCTCTCCAGCACACCGCAAACGCTCACTTCATCCCAGGATAGCAAATCAGTTTGCCCATGGCTGTCTATACAATTCAATGAAATGAACAGTTGGTTTTTAAAAACTGGAATAATTACTGCATTTTTCAATTTTTCACTGAATTCACCACATTGGCCTGTTAGTTCAGTGTAGTGCAGCACAAATCCCAGTGACTAAACACCTTGGAAGTAAGAATCCTTGACCTGGATTTGGAAGACCTGGGCTGTGATCTCTGGTGTTTTGCTTATTGGCTCTTCAAACTTCAACAGGCCCCTAAGTTTTCCAAGCATTGGTTTCTTCTTACATAAAGTAAACCATCATCACAAGTGCCCTGAAGATGGCTGAGATCATGGAATCAAGTGGTGTGCAACAGAGTGAGCTTTGTGGTTTCTTTTTGGGCTTAAGTTCCTGGAAGGCAGGGATTGTGAGTAGCTCACGCGAACGGGCTTTTTAGTGCCTGCAAACTGAAACTGAACAGATGGTCATGGTGATTTTCTTCCTAATGGAACTGAAAATCTTTGCTCTTTGTCTAGGTCAATGCTGGCCCACTAGCATATGCGCGAGCTTTCTTAGATGATACAAACACAAAGCGATATCCTGACAATAAAGTGAAGCTGCTTAAGGAAGTTTTCAGGTAAAGCACACTGAGAGCATGTTTTTCTCTTCGAGTATTGATCATTTCTGTACTCATTCGGGAGAGAGATGCTGCTGGTTGGACTCATGCCTTATCCTCTGCGTGCCTTTGTTTCTCCTGCCTGTACCATTCCAGGCAATTTGTGGAAGCTTGCGGTCAAGCCTTAGCGGTAAACGAACGTCTGATTAAAGAAGACCAGCTCGAGTATCAGGAAGAAATGAAAGCCAACTACAGGGAAATGGCGAAGGAGCTTTCTGAAATCATGCATGAGCAGGTGAGGGCCGCACTGGCTCCAACAACTTGGAGTTCTTGGTTAGGGGTTGCAAGTATACCCTATCCTGACTTAGGCCGCCTGATATCCTTCCAGAACTGTGACATCTGAAGGAGAATGTAGCATACCACACTCCTGCCATGCTCTAGCCCGAGGTCATTTGGGAACAGCTAACAGATTGCCCATATGCTGTTATCTACGGCAAGCAGGGGAGAGCGGGCCCGCCTCCTCGTGGCTCTGAGGTGGCCATGTTTCCTAAGCTTTCTCTCTCCCCACCCCCGTCTAGCCAAAAAGAAAAGAAAGGAAAAACTCACGAAAATATCCATACTGTTCTGACAACTTTATTCCTTTAATCCTTTGAAAAAAGCAGGACTTGCCAACCTGGTTTAAGGAATTATCTGTTGCATTCTATGTTTTTGCTGTTTAAAAATACAGACTGATTCCATTTTTGACGATGTACAGTGGGCCTTGGTGCCCCAGTGGATTCTTCCTTTAAGTTCCTTGTCACTATGGGCATCTTCCCTGATTATTTTGCTGTTATCTCTTTCCTGTGGGTTTCTTCAGTAGGATTCTATGTGTGGGCTCAGTTGTCACAGAGGAGACAGTGTCCCGTACCCAGGGAATGCCTAGAGCAGCATCCACATTGTTTTTTTTTTTTTTTTTTTTTTGTGAGGGGTCTGTCTCAGTCACTGTCCTTTCTTTATAATTGACATTAGCACCTTGATAACACAGAACTGCTCTGTCTGGCCCCTCCATTACCGTCCTTCAGTCTGGCACAGTGGAAGTCAGGGCCGTTTGTGGAGTGATCCTATCCCCTGACAGTTTAGTTAGTATATTTTCATTGCAGGAAACGAACGTCAGTGTGTGAGCTTTAACTCACTTGCTTTTTTTCTCCTCCATGCTAACACGTTCAGCTGGGATGGTAATGTCATTTTTAAATTTTATTTTTCTGATAATCTGACTTAGAAAAAGCTATTACTTCTTTGAGTTTGAGCAACTACAGACATTGGCATAATGACAGTACATGGGCAGAGGAAAGCACCCTCTTCTGGACATTTTAAAAAGTAAAGGCCAGACATGGTGGCTCACTCCTGTAATCCCAGCACTTTGGGAGGCCAAGATGGGTGGATCATCTGAGGTCAGGAGTTCGAGACCAGCCTGGCCAACATGGTGAAACCCCATCTCTACTAAAAAATACAAAAATTAGCTGGGCGTAGTGGCGCATACCCTAGTCTCAGCTACTCGGGAGGCTGAGGCAGGAGAATTGCTGGAACCCAGGAGGTGCAGGCTGCAGGGAGCCAAGATCGTGCCACTACCCTCTAGCCTGGGCCACAGAGCGAGACTCCATCTCAAAAAAAAAATAGAAAAAAATTGAAACGATTAGAGAAATGAATGTCTGAATAATTAAGCAGAACAGGAGGGACTCATGGGAACTGATTTTCAGAGAAAACTTGAGATCTTTTCTGTGGAGCCTCCAGATTCCTATAGAATGGAGAGTTTGGTCAGTGGGTGCCAACATTGGGCACTAGAGAAGATGAAAGTAGTAAGAGATCATAGGCTGAAACTGTTAAACTCCCAAAGTACAGGGATATTTAATGCACTTGCTGTCAGCTGCACCTTGAACTTCCCATTATGCCAACAGCTGTGAAGACTGAGCCCCCGTGAACCCCTGAAGGGCCGTGGCGGGGGTAGACTTGCTTTCAGTGTTTCCAGGGGAGCCTCTGCTGGAGGCGAAGACCTACACTCAGATCCTTCCAGGCACCACTGGGCATGGAAAGATACTTGTTCAGGGTCAGAGGAGTAGCCACCCTCTCCCAAGACAAAATCCGTAAGACCCTGAGAAAAGGAGGCAGGAGAGAAACACAAATGCTTCAAATTCATTTTTAAAGGCTTTTTCAAGGTCAAGGCTAGGTTGTGTCCCAGTCAAGCACATGTAAGTAGACTTCACGTTGCCTTAAGTAGACCTCACGTTGCCTTATGATCTGGTGAGCGTAGAAGGCTCTCCATTCACTAGCTTTGTAAAAGAAACAAAATGTGCTGTTCTTGACTTTCTCCTTATAATCCTCACCTGAAAACAGTCATTTATGAGATAAGCTGAACATCTCCCTCTGTAAACCAGCAGCCAGGCTTTCCGGCTGCGCATCACTCACGTGATGGAGTGAGTGTAGACTTGTGTGTGTGATGTGGGGTGCAACACATTGAGAAATATCTGCTTGCATCCTTATACTCAGTAACATTGTGTTGCACATGGCAACATTGCCTTAAACTCTGTAACATTTTGTTACACTTGGTAACATTGTGTCACACATGGCAACATGGCATTGCATATGATAACATTGTGTCACACATGGCAACATTGCATTGCATATGGTAACATTGTGTTGCACTCAGTAACGTTGTGTTTCTGTCCTCGAGATCTGCCCCCTGGAGGAGAAGATGAGCGTCTTACCGAATTCCCTTCACATCTTCAATGCCATCAGTGGGACTCCAACAAGCACAATGGTTCACGGGATGACCAGCTCGTCTTCGGTCGTGTGATTACACCTTATGGCCCGTGTGTGGGGACTTGCTTTGTCATTTGCAAACTCAGGATGCTTTCCAAAGCCAATCACTGGGGAGACCGAGCACAGGGAGAACCAAGGGGAAGGGGAGAGAAAGGAAATAAAGAACAACGTTATTTCTTAACAGATTTTCTATAGGAGTTGTAAGAAGGTGCACATATTTTTTTAAATCTCACTGGCAATATTCAAAGTTTTCATTGTGTCTTAACAAAGGTGTGGTAGACACTCTTGAGCTGGACTTAGATTTTATTCTTCCTTGCAGAGTAGTGTTAGAATAGATGGCCTACAGAAAAAAAAGGTTCTGGGATCTACATGGCAGGGAGGCTGCACTGACATTGATGCCTGGGGGAACTTTGCCTCGAGGCTGAGCTGGAAAATCTTGAAAATATTTTTTTTTTTCCTGTGGCACATTCAGGTTGAATACAAGAACTATTTTTGTGACTAGTTTTTGATGACCTAAGGGAACTGACCATTGTAATTTTTGTACCAGTGAACCAGGAGATTTAGTGCTTTTATATTCATTTCCTTGCATTTAAAAAAATATGAAAGCTTAAGGAATTATGTGAGCTTAAAACTAGTCAAGCAGTTTAGAACCAAAGGCCTATATTAATAACCACAACTATGCTGAAAAGTACAAAGTAGTACAGTATATTGTTATGTACATATCATTGTTAATACAGTCCTGGCATTCTGTACATATATGTATTACATTTCTACATTTTTAATACTCACATGAGCTTATGCATTAAGTTTAATTGTGTTAAATTTGTGCTGTTCCAGTATATGCAATACACTTTAATGTTTTATTCTTGTACATAAAAATGTGCAATATGGAGATGTATACAGTCTTTACTATATTAGGTTTATAAACAGTTTTAAGAATTTCATCCTTTTGCCAAAATGGTGGAGTACGTAATTGTTAAATCATAAATCCTGTGGTGAATGGTGGTGTACTTTAAAGCTGTCACCATGTTATATTTTCTTTTAAGACATTAATTTAGTAATTTTATATTTGGGAAAATAAAGGTTTTTAATTTTATTTAACTGGAATCACTGCCCTGCTGTAATTAAACATTCTGTACCACATCTGTATTAAAAAGACATTGCTGACCATTTGGGGTGGCTGCTGGGTGTTTATTGTTCAGCAGTCCTAAGGGAATAGGATACCAAAATCCTCACAGTGAAATCACACAGGGTCTGAAATTTTCTTTAAAATACTTGAGCGGGGGAAAAAAAGAGTGGGTAGAGACCACGGGACTGACAGAATGCTGGTCATTGTGGAGGCTGAAGTTGGGTGTGGGGGAAGCATGATACCAGTTTCTCTGCTTTTGGGGAAATTTCCGTGATACGGATTTCACAAGCAGGGGTCACGTCTTCAGAGGACCTGGATGAATGCTTTGTTGCACCGTGGTCAGGATCTAAATCATACCAGTTACTCCCAAGTTCACGTGGATACCTCACTAGCTCTGGCTTTTCCCCTTTGGCTATAGCAAGACGTCCATCTTTATCCCCTCACTTACTGGCTTTCCAGATGAGAACTCTGGGATAGTGCGTAGGTGGCCAGGTGCACTCCCTGTGCCCCACGTGGTCAGGATCCCTGAACCAGGTCACATGATGGTTCCAATTGCAGGTGCTGTTCCTGCTTCTGGTGTGCCCAGTGGCCCCAGCAGGTAGGTCAGCTCCTTGTCACTCAGCCCCATATAGTTCCATGATGGAACTAAATAAAATACAGAACAAAATAAAATAGCTGGGTTTTTGCTTTGAAGGGCTGTAAAGGCTGTCTTTTTACATGACCAGTTAAGGAAAGAAAACTTGAGGTGCTGTGCACCCCTCGAGCACCCAGTGGCCAAGGGTCTTGTGGCATCTGAAATATTTGCTACCTACCAATGATAAGGCAGGAGGTCTTGGGAAGAGATGAAGAGGTAGCAAAGGGTCGCCACGACCCACCAGAATCCACAGCCCACTTATGCACTCGTGACGCCATTGGGACTTACCCAGCATACGTTTGTTCCATGTCGCTGACATCCCAGCCCGGGCTAATAAACCTCAAGGCAAACATCAGCATGTCTGGGAGAAGAGCCTGGCACTGAGCTGGATCGTCTAGTCATAAATGCCTCATCCAGAAACCATAAAACTCAAGTCACCATGTAGTAAGATAAATAGAAGTCTAGAAAGAGCCCATGTCAGATAAAGGTAAGTTTGGAAGGCGACCAACCCTTGCTTATGACAGGAGTGGAGAGAGGAGCCACCTCTAAGTTGGGAACATCCTGCAGGGAGACATCCGTATCAATTAAATCTTCCCTTCGTTATGTACAAAGCCAGGTGGAGCATTTTCTTGGGAATTCGTATTGCTATTCTGCAGTAAATGTGGGGTTTTTTCCCATAGGTCCTACTTATTCTTTCTTTTAATTGAGGTAAAATATGCATAAAATGTACCAGTTTAACCATTTTTAAGTGTAAGATTCATTGGCATCAAGTAGATTCTCATTGTGCAACCATCGCCACCCTCCATCTCCAGATACTCATCTTCCCAAACTCACACTCAGTACTCATTAAACAGGAACTCCCTACTTCCCCCTCACAACACTGCTTTTGAGGCAACACTGGAATTAAAACTCTAAGACCTTGTCCTGGATATTAGCCAGGTGGGAACAAATAGAGCCAGGCCCTTGCGCAGAGGACAGCTGCTGAGAGCAGGACTGCAGGATGGCAAGGTAACCTGAGTGACGAGAAGCAGCCATCCAGAATGGCTTCATCATATAACTCAAAGCAGTGACTCCATTCCAAGAAAATGTGATCTCCATCCATGGGGGATCGCTTGTATAAACCATGGTACATCCACACAGTGGAATACTATGCAGCTGTAAAAATCTGCTCATTTAATGTATACAATTTGGCTGGGTGTGGTGGCGCACACCTGTAATCCCAGCACTTTGGGAGGCCGAGGTGGGCAGATCACTTGAGGTCAGAAGTTTGAGACCAGCCTGGCCAACATGGTGGAATTCTGTCTCTACCAAAAATTCAAAAATTAGCCAGGCATGCTGGCGGGCACCTGTAATCCCAGCCACTTGGGAGGCTGAGGAACTAGAATCACTTGAACCCAGGAAGCAGAGGTTGCAGTGAGCCGAAATCACACCACTGTACTCCAGCCTAGGTGACAAGTGAGACTCTGTCTCAAAAAATAATAATAATGTATACAATTTGATGAGAGCAGACACGCATACACCTGTGATACCATCACCACAACTGAGGTAAAACAAAAAAAAACAAAAAAACAGTAAAATATATCCACCACTTCCAGAAGTTGCCTCGTGCTCCCCTCTTGTTTTGTGGTGAGGACATTTAACACGAGATCAACCCTCTTAACAAATTTGTAAGTGCACAGTAACAGTAATGTATATAGGCAAATAACATGTTTTATAGTTGTTACCTACAGCAAGGGAGAGGGAATGACTTACAGGGGACAGGGTTAGAAGATAAACTTGTCTAATATCATTTGCTTTATAGATTTGGCTTCAGAACCATGCAAATATTTACATAATTATCCAATGAATTTTTAAATTTCTAAGAAATTGAAGGCAAAATGTGATAAATGAACCTAAACATATAATATTATGTTGGTAACATACAGAAAGGAATTATTTCAAACAAGTTTAAACTACAGCAGTTTTACTGTGCTTTCTTAGTGTGATATGCCCTCAGGTCAAGAAGAGTGGCAATCAATTATTTATTATTTATTAATTTTTGAATTTTTGGTAGAGACAGAATTCCACCATGTTGGCCAGGCTGGTCTCAAACTTCTGACCTCAAGTGATCTGCCCACCTCAGCCTCCCAAAGTGCTGGGATTACAGGTGTGAGCCACCACGCCCAGCCAAATAAGTGGCAACCACTTATTTATTAGTGGTTTATTGATAAAAACTAGTTTCAGTAATTGTTTTGTTTAAGTGTTGCATTGGTTTTTATTCTGAGACTGTTTTATGTTTATTGCCAGAGAGTAAATGAGTATTTATGTTGGTATCATCGGGAACCAGCTTCTTACATGGGAGAAGAAAAGATGTGTCTATGAGACCAGCAGGGTTAAATTAAAACACTTTGGGGTCGTGTGAGAAGGATTTTAAAGAAGCTCCCACTAGCAAGGTGCAGGATGGGCATCAGTAAGAATAATTGCAATGCAGTGAGCGGTAATCATGCCACTGCACTCTAGCCTGGGTGACAGAGCCAGACCCCATCTCAAAAAAAAAAATAATAATAATAATTGCAACGGGATGAAAGTATGTAATTAAGTCTACGAGTTCATAATGAAAGGAAAACTGCTTGGTAACTATTGAAGGAGTTGATATTATCAAAAAAGACAAAGCGTTCTCCTGTCTCCTGGTAGAAGTACACACCACCACCTATGAAGTAGTCTTGCCAAAAACTTGCATCTGACTCAGATCAAGCCTCTGACTCTACCTACCAATTCTCCACGACACACAGGGCACAGAGGAACACCTTAAGTGACACTGCGGGAAATGCAATCTGCAAAGTCCATCCTGTGGAAAGCTCTGTAGGATAAACAAGCTGGTTTCTTCAATAAACAGATTTCAAGAAAAAAGAGATGGAGAGGGAACCTATGTATTAAAAAAGACTTCGGGGCCCACGTCTAGGAATATGAAGTAGGCACACTTTTCCCTATGTCCCCACTAAGTACAGCTAAAATCCCTGCACACTAGGCATCAACAGAAGACCCTGGAAGGCGGAGTGAAGAAGGCAGACCCACCAGAGGCCTTGGGTCCAGCGAGTGATGAGTTGTGAATTCTCTGATTTTCTTTTTGCTTCATACATCCTATACTTGGAGCCGAAGAAACTAACCACAGGGAAATGCTAATAGGCAAAGACAAAAAAAAGGCCAACACCCCTTCACACCTATTATTATGGCTATTATTTTAAAAACAAAACAAAATGCACTGATGAGGAGGTAGAGAAACTGGAACCCTGTGCACTGCCGATGGGAATGGAAAATGGTGCTACCACCATGAAAAATGCTATGGAGGTTCCTCAAAAAACTCAACAATTGCTGTATGATCCAGCAATTCCACTTCTGGGTATAAAACAAAAGAACTGAAAGCAGAGACTTGAACAGATTCAGGATGTTCCTAGCATTATTCACAGCAGCCAAAAGGTGCAAGCCACCCAAGCATCCATCAACGGATGAATGGACTGAAAAAAAGGAGTCTCAATACAATGGAATTATTACATGATTCAGCTTTTTAAAGGAAAACAATTCTGACACATTCTACAACATGGGTGAACTTTGAAGATATCACGCAAAGTGAAATAAGCCAGACACCAAGGAATAGATATTATGTGATTCCACTTACATGGATACCTAGAGTAGGCAAATTCATAGAGACAAAGTAGAATGGGGGCTGCTGCTGTCACCGGTGGAGGGTGTCCAGGTTCTTGGTGTCTTGAACAAAGAATTGGACAAAACACACAAACAAAGCAAGGAAAGAATGAAGCAACAACAGCAGAGATTTATTGAAAATGAAAGTACACTCCACAGCGAGGGTGGGGGGAGCAGGCCAGAGCATAGGGGCTCAAGAGCCCAGTTACAGAATTTGTGGGGGTTTAAATACCCTCTAGGGGTTTCCACTGGCAATTTGGTGTGTGCCCTATGTAAATGAAGAGGATGAAGTAAGGTTACAAAATCATTGACTCGGCGTACCCCCTATGGACAGGATATTTCCTGTCATAGCTGAAGTATCAATCGGCTGGCCTTATGTTCCCTGCCTCCAGACCCTATTTTCCTGCCTCACTGGGGAGGGAGAATGGGGAGTGAGTGTTAAATGGGTGCAGAGTTTCAGTTGGGTAAGATGGAAAATGTCCTGAAGTGCGTGGTGGTGATGGTTGTTCAACAATGTGTGTGTACTTAACGCCTCACAACTGTACACTTGTAAAGAGTTAAGATGGTACACTTCTGCATGTATGTTTAATCCTCTAGGGGTTTCCATCGGCCAGTCTGCGGGGGGTCCAGGGAGGCCTCTGATCAGGGACACTGGAGAGGGACATGAGTGAGAGCCAAGCCCCTTGGGGGAACTGAGGGGAAAGGTGTTTCAGCAGAGGGAGCAGAGGTGGGTGCCGGCTGTTCACAGAGATGCCAAGGGAGGGGAGGCACGGGGGCAGAGGGAACAGCAGGTGACCCCCAGAGGGCCCTGGTGGCCTGGGCAGGACCCTGTGTTTTATGCAAAAATGGAAATCAATTGGAAGGTTTTGAACACAGAATTGACACGACCAGACTTAGGGTTTTTCAAAGATCAGTTGGCTTCTGTGGAGAAGGGGTTGCTGCGAGCAAAGGGTGAAGCGGGGCTTATGGTGAAGCTGTGGCTGTGGCCCGGGGGTGGGGGCTGAGGTTGGGTGCAGGTGCGCAGGGGCTGAAGAGGAACTAGATTCTGAAGATACACAGAAGGGAGTGCTGCCAGGACGTGCTGGGGACTGGATTAGGGGAGAGGGACAGGGGGAGGGACAGGAGTTGGGGGGATCCAAAATTTTGGTCAACCACTGGAAGAATGGAGAGAGTGAAAAGGGAGACTGGGAAGGTGCAGTGATGTGAGCAGCCCCCCTTCTGGGCATGTTAAGGTTGAGAGGGCTCTGAGAGTGGTGTGGTCAGGAGTGCAGGGGATTTAGAAGTCGAATTCAGGGGAGCGTCTGGGCTGGAGGAGACACTGCTATGTAGATGATAGTAAAGCTATGAGGACCAGCTGGGGCCCTGGTGAGTGCGGACAGAGGAGAGGTCCATGGCAGAGCGTGGGGGTTCTGCAGTGTTGAGAGGCCACAGAGAGGAGGAGGAACCAACAATGCAGACCATGAGAGAGAAGCAGAGGTCTGGAAGGGCCAAGAGAGGGGCGTTCAAAACCACGTGAATAAAGTATTTCAAAAAGGCAGTGACCCAATGAATCCAATGAGAATAAAATGAGGCCCAAGAATCTGCCGTTGGATTTGGCAAAGTGGAGGTGTATGAGTCCATTCTCACACTGCTACAAAGAACCACCTGAGACTGGGTAATTCATGAAGAAAGAGGTTTAATTGACTGACAGTTCTGCAGGCTGCACAGGAAGCATGGCTGGGGAGGCCTCGGGAAACTTAAAATCACGGCAGAAGGTGAAGGGGAAGCAAGTACCTTCTTCACATGGCGGCAGAAGAGAGAGCAAAGGGGGACATGCCACACACTTTCAAACCACCAGATCTCGTGAGAACTCACTGGCTATCACGAGAACAGCAAGGGGGAAATCTGCCCCCATGATCCAATCGGCTCCCACCAGGCCCCTCCCTGACACACAGGGATTACAATTCGAAAAAAGATTTGGGTCGGGACACAAAGCCAAACCGTATCAGGAGGTGGTTGGAAGGAGCCCTTGAGAGAGTGGTACGGACCAAAGGCTGATGGGAGTGGGTTTCAGGAAGGATGGGAACGCTGAGTATGAGCATGAGCACTTCATGTTTTGCTTTATAAAGAGGAGTGGAGAATTTGATGATATTGAGGAAAGTTTTAAGTCAGGTAAAGAGAGGACTCAGGTTTTTTCAATAGCAGAATGACAGCAGGTGTACAGACTGATGAAAATAGCCAGGTAGAAAGGGAGAAAACTGATCATGCAAAAAAGAGTGATGTCTTCCAACAGGCAGGAGGGAGGAAATTGGGCACTAGAGGGCAGGGGTGCCCGAGCTGGGTCTGGAGCCTCAGAAAGGAAGGAGGCTCTGCTGAACACAGGCTGAAGGGTATGCGGTTCTCTGCTGGTTGCTTCTGTTTTCTTTGGGAAATGAAAAGCAGGGTCATCCACTAAAAGAAAGGAGAGAGAGGGATAAGGTGTAGGAGAAAAGACGTGCACAAATTATATTTTCACCTTTGCACACGTGTCTCTGTCTCCAAAGGGTACATTCTTAGCAGCGGAATTGCTGGGTCAAAGGGAAGGCACATTTTAAATTTGACCAGCATCACTGAACTGCTCTCCACAAAATAACACGAGGGAACCGGCAAAGCTCATTATTTCATCTCCTTTAAGCCTTGGCATCTGCATTGGGTTCGTAGTGGTCTTTGAAGGTGTTCTGACGAATGTTCTGGTTACGGTGCACTCTGCACTCACATGCACTCTGCACTCACATGCACTCTGCACTCACAGCCTGTGGAATGTGCCTGGTACAACTTAACAATATTACTTAGACTTCAGCAAACAGAAAAAGACATGAAATGAAGCCCCCAAGGGTGAGTTGTGTCTTCATTCATCCCACACTTACTGCTTGTTTCACCTCAGGCAAGTGATTCGACTTTCCTTAGCCTCAGTCCCCTCATGCGTCAAATGAGATGGTAATAGTCTGCCGCACCTGGAGCGGTCCCGAGGAGGAAATGGGCTAAGCACTGCCGACTGGCTCATGGTAAGCCCTGAGTAAATGTTATTATTGTTATTATTTTTTAACCAGGACTCAGCGCAAATAAGGGAAGAGGAGAGAATTCAGCATTAATTCTTGCTCAATACTCCCTTTGACCCATGTTTTCCCACAGGCGTTCTAGGGAACGTTACCAGTTCCAAGGACATGGGATGTTAACAGGGACATTGAGGGACAAAAAATTAAAAGGAGGTTGGGTTTCCTTGTTATAAGAGGTTAGACTGAGCAGCTTCTCCTTTAGTACCTCTCAAAGCCTCTTGGATGAACTTTGCTTCTAAGACAGGTCCCTGCTAATGACTATTTCCCCAAATCCACTGACAGACACACCTGCTCCTCTAGAGCCTGGCCCGCGGCCAGGGTCCCACAAATGCTCTCTGAGAAATACTCCAGAGACCACACAGACTGGGCCTCTGTCCTGCCTCCTTGGCTGCGGTTCATCCCTGGTGGCAGAGGGTGGCTCGCAAGGGTGCTTGGTTAGCAACTCCAGCCAGGAGCAGGGGTACAGCCATCACCTGCCCCACCTGGGTGGCTGGCTACTTGCCCGCTTAGCCAGACGCAGTGATGGAAGGGGCGCAGGTTGCCCACCCCAGTGGGCTGAGCCTGCACCCTTGATGTAGGAGGTTTCCCGGCACAGGCTGGCCTGATATCTGGTGCTGGTCCGGGCTTGTGATGCTGCGCATACACCGGATGAGGATGCAGCATAGGAGTCTGGAGCTTGCACCTTCTTGTCCACAAGTGACTTGAGCAGATTCATTTTCACTCCTGTATCTCCCCCTGCAAGTCAGGGGAAAGCCCGGGCATCCCCTGCCTCACGGTGGGGAATGAAATGCGTGCTAGAAGGGACCCCAATAATGCGCTCTTCCATTTGGAAGAAGCAAGAACAACGGCTACAATCGTTCCTTGAAGTCTGTGTCAGTTGGAATTTGCCTGGAATATGGTGGCGCTGGCTGAGAGGGGGTGGTGGCTCCTACTGGCATGCTGGTGGGAGTCATCTGGAACTGACCCTAGAGCTTTCTGAGCCTTGCAAAAGAGCCACAGGTGAAGACATGAGGCTGAATTGTGAGGCCCTAGAAATGGGCAAGACCACCGCTGAGGTTAGACCCTGACCCAGATCCGAGAGTTGCTGAGAAGCCGAGGGTACCAGCGTCTCTGGACGAGACACTGAGCTGAGCTCCAGAAGGTGTTCAGCAGATGCTGGTGTGCAGCTCAGGAAGGAGGAACCCACACAGCCCCGGGCAGACCTTTGTCCTGGTGTGACTGACCCATCAGCTCAGGAGGAGAGCAGGCAGGGCCTCCTCCTCACAAAGGCTGATCCCTCTGTGTCAGGGACACTCACCACACCCTCTTCCTACGCTGCTCTCAGGTGCCAGCACTTTCCAGTGTGACCCTTAATCCTCAGAACAATGCTGCCACGTGGGTGGTGGCTTCCTGTGAAGAAACCATGGGCAGAGAGATGGGCGAAGTTGGCATAGTCACACGGTACACGGGGAGATTCGTCTGACCTGGGGCCTGGTCGGCCAAGGTGCTCAGCACCTCCAGGCCACACCGGCCTCTGCAGAGATAGGGGCAAGTCCTGCAGGCTCCACTGTGCCCCCACCAAATTCCTGTATTGAAGTCCTAACCCCCAGCACCTCAGAAAGTGACTGGATTTGGAGTAGGGTCTTTAGAGAGGTAATTAAGTCAACACGAGGTCACTAGAGTGGAACCCAATCCAACAGGACTGGTATCCTTGTGAGAAGAGGAGATTTGAACACAGACTCACACAGCGGGAAGGTGAGTGAAGACACAGGGGGAAGATGGCCGTCCACAGGCCAAGGAGAGAGGCCTGGAACAGATCCCTTCCTCACGGCCCTCAGAAGCAGCCGCCCCTGCTGACGCCTTAATCTCGGACTTCGGCTTCCAGAACTGTGAGGCAGTGACGTCTGCTGCTTAAACCACAGCCTGTGGAGCTGTGTTATGGCAGCCGAGTGGACTAACACAGCCAGACCCCATGCTACACAAGGGGATGGGGCCATGGTGCTCCAGGACATGTGGGGAGACTCAGATCCTTAGAGAGACAGAGGTTTGAACAGAAACATCACCAAACCAAGACAGGATGAGGACAACAAGTTTCTGAAGGAACTAGCCTTGCTCTGAAACCAAGATTGGGAAATATTGTCACCGTTGGCTGTGGCAGCCCTGTCCGACTGGTTCTGAGCAGGTGCTTCCAGGAGTGGGGCAACAGCAGGGCCCACATTGCCTGGTAAATGACTTCCCACCTTTCCAGGTGGGCATGACCGGAAGTGAGTGGGAGGTAATATGGCCCCTCTCTCACCATCTGTCATAAGCTGTCACAGACAGCCACCCAATGTCCTCTGCTTAGCTTGGCAGTGTGAAAGGAGCACTGGATGAGGAGTCTGAGAGGCTGGATTCTAGCTCAGTGGCCCAATTGTGGAGTCCAACACCATCTGAGCTCCAGCTTTGACACCCATAACTGAGGAAAATCCCTGTTTCTCTTGACTTCACAGTTTCTCTGTCAAATAACATCATTTACTATTACTATATCCCCAGCCAAAAGGATTGTAGGGGCTTGTAATAAAAACATAATCAATAAAATCATTCAAGCAAGCATAAAATAATGGACATTAAGGAAAGAAGGGAAGAGATGGTTGTTTGTTATCCTTAACAATACGGACTAAGCCCCAAATTTAGCTCTGAGCATCCTGGCAGCCAAGAGAAAAAGGGAAACACTTTCAAAAGTAGATTAAAAAAATGTTTGAAGTTTAGAAGATACAGTACTTTTTTAAAGTTACACACTGTACAGAATTTAAAACGATAATTTTCTTTCAGCGTGCACATTTCAAACATGAAGAACAGAATCCATGGCCAGGCTCTACACTCCGATTTCCTACATTTCTAGATGTTGTAGACTTCCTAGATTTGTGTAGCTTAAAATAGAGGAATTTATCACTGTTATCTCCACCCAGTCACAATCTCATGTTCTAGGCAAATCCAGTAAACTCTCCCCCTCCTCTCTTTACAAAAATGGCCTCTGTACTTTTTTCTAATTATAAAAGCACTATTTGCTCCTAGTAGAATGTGTATAAAATACCAAAAAATAGAAATGAGAATTTAAATATCCACAGTCCTCCAACCCTCATCCCTTCCAGATAACTGCCATCGACACTTCACTGGCTCCATTCCAGCATTTTCTGTCTTCTGAGTTTCCTGTTGTTTCTTGACCCACATAGTTGAGGTTGCCTCAACTTTAGAAGTTTTGGTTCCCGGTAAATACTGTGTAGGAGCACCTAGAGTTACCAGATTTTCAACGTGACTCAGAGCTCATTTTCCTTAAGATAAAAATTGAGCAACAGGTTTCTGCCATCTTTGCTCTGCCCACCCACGTGAGCCTTGGGTCCACAGCTGTCTCTGCAACAGGAGCTCTGCACAGCTGGTCCAGAGCACCCACTTCCTCCAATTCCCACCCCCAAATGGGCTCTACTTTGCAGATAGTAAGAGCCCCTGGTGGAGTGAGAACCGTAGTTTTGAGCCACTGTAACTTCCTTCACCCATTATTCCTACTGTCTTGGTGAAGATTTACCTGGAGACAGGGTGGGCTTTGAGAAAGGATGTCTCATTACCATGCCAAAAAAGCCTCCTGCACCTCTCAGAATTTCCTTGTCCTTTTCTATTTCACCCCGCGAAATTCCACCAAAGGAGGTTCACACACGTTAACGCGCGTCATTGAAAAATTCCATCCTAAGATAAATCTGCTCCATGGATCTTGTGTGGATTGTGTCACTGTTATTTTTCTACTCACACATATTAGCTGTGCCATTGGAGGGGTCGCCTTACTGAAGGGAGCAAGAGACGCTGTTTTAGAACTGAGTAGAGGAAAGAAATCCTCTGTGCGGCTCTGCAAGGAAAGTCCGTGTAGCCCTTTTGGGCTGCTGGGTCCCCGGGACGCAATGATGCGGCCGGAGGTGCCTGAGGCTCTGCCTGCTTCACCAGTGTCAGTGTAGACCCCCTGCCTGTGGAGTCCAGGTTCCCAACCCCCTTCCCCCGACCTCCATTACTTGAGCGGGTCAGCTTCCTTGAGTGTATGTGGGACAGAAGGGATTTGCTCTCCATTCCTCCTGAGTTGTCCACATGGCAGTTGCTCTTCCTGGGCCACCACACACCTCCTTGGGAATCCTGGAGTCAGAGGAAGCTTCTACTTTAGTGTGGCAGGCAGTGGGTGATAAGGTGCAGGTCGTGGGTCCCTTCTTTCCCCAGAGCCCCAACAGCAGCCTGTACCTGTGCCTCCCATGCACCTCTAGGGAGAGGCCGTGGCCATGATGGGTGGGAGGTCCTCAATCCCAACAAGGCACCCAGAAAGCTAGCCTGTCTGGTCCTGGGGGCCCGCTCTGAGGTACCCACGTTCCGACCATGCTTCTATGACCTCAACTCTCCTGTCCTCTGACAGAAAGTGAGTCCTTGCCAAAGCTCCATGCCCCTCACCATCACAGTGTCCAGCCAGGTCACAGCCGTCACGGCTATGCGTGGAGCACGGATTCCCCCCATCAACCCATGATGCTCTTGCCAAGTTTTCCAGGGCCTTGTCCTCAGTGCTTGCCTCACTTGACCAGCAGCAGTGTGGAAGCCAAAGCTTGCTCCGCCCTGAGCACCGTCCTCACTTGGCTGCCAGGAAGGACACACCCCTCCTTCCTCCCTCACACCACAGCGGTTCCTCCTGTGCTGCTGCCCAGTGTCTTATTTCCCGGGTCCCCTGGGTGCAACGCTCACTTCTTGTGGCTTGAATGATCTCATTCATATGCTGACCATACGATGATGTCCTTCATCTGTGTGATGACTATGATGACATCCATCATCTATGTGATGACTGTGATGATGTCCATTATCTATGTAATGACCATGATGATGTCCATTGTCTGTGTAATGACCATGAAGATGTCGATTGTCTATGTAATGACCATGATGATGTCCATTGTCTATGTGTTGACTACATGATGATGATCATCATCAAGGTGATGACAGCGTTGACGTCCTGAGCGACAGAGTGATGTCCATCATCTATGTGATGACATAGATCATCTATGTGATGACATAGATCATCTATGTGATGACATAGATCATCTATGTGACAACATCCATCATCTATATGCCAACTATATGACTACATTCACCATCTATGTGATGACCCCCCTCCATGTCTATGCTAACTGTATGTTGACATCCATCATCTAGGTGATGAATTTGAAATGTACATCTCTGGCACAGACCTCTTCAAACTCCGGACTGTTAGTCTCCCTGTCTACTTAATAACTCCACTTGGAAATGGATTCAAATCTGAAATTCCACATGCACGAAAGCAAAGCACTCAACAAATGAAGTCTTTCTTGGCCCAGCTGATGTCACCATCATATAAGGATGAGGTATGTGGAAGAAAATTGGCTATACAGTTGTATACAGTGGGACCAAGGTCGCACAGCTAGGAGCTGGGGTTTGAAACTATGAGCTTGGCTTCAGAGTCTGCATGTGTAACCATCATGCTATTCTTCCAAATTCAAGCCATCCTAAATGCTCTTTGTTGCTTCCGTTCCTGGTTATAAATCACAAAGCTGGTACATAGTGAGCGAGCCAGAAAGGAAATTCCAAACAAAGCCCAAGACACCACTTCTTCTGGAGCTTAGGATTCTCATATGTGCTTGACTCTGATCTATGCATTTCCTCTATTTTTTTATTATACAGAATTTCAAACATATAAAAAAGAAAGGCTGGGCATGGTGGCTCATGCTTGTAATCCCAGCACTTTGGGAGGCCGAGGCAGGCAGATCACTTGAGGTCAGGAGTTTGAGATCAGTCTGGGCAACGTAACAAAACCTCGTCTCTAAAAACACAAAAATTACCCAGGCATGGTGGTGTGTACCTGTAATCCCAGCTACTCAGGAGGCTGAGGCAGGAGAATCACTTGAACCCAAGAGGCGGAGGTTGCAGTGAGCCAAGATCGCACCACTGCGCTCCAGCCTGGGAAACAGAGTGAGACTCCATCTCAAAAAATATATATATATGTATATATGAATAATATATGTGTATATATATGTGTAACTATATTATATATGTATATATATATACACACACACATATAATGAAACAAATAAATAAAAATTAAAAAGAGACAAAACTGCCCAATGCCTCCCCATGAACCATCCAGCTTCAGCCATGATCAATGCTTGGCTAGTTCCTCTGCTGTGTGACTTGAAGCACATCCTAGACACCACCTCATTCCATCCCCTCATATTTCAAGGCATTTCTCTAAGAGATAAGGATACTCGCTTGACTTTAAAAATTCACAATTATCCCCTGATGTCATCAAACCTCCAGTCAGTGTTATCTCCAATTGTCTTTTGATGCCATACTAATTTTTTTCACAGTTTTCTCATCAGTACTCATATTTTGAGTAGGTATTTCTTTTAAGCCTTTTCTAACCTATAAATTTCCCCTCCACCTTTGAGTTCCCTGAAATGTGTTTGTTGAAGAAAATGGGGTGTTTTTCCTTCGGGGTTTCCTGCTGGGTTTCCCAGATGGCATCCCTGGAGTCTGTCTCTCTCTCTCTTTTTTTTTTTTTCTCGTAGACAGTCTCGCACTGTCCCCAGGCTGGAGTGCAGTGGTGCGATCTCAGCTCACTGAAACCTCTGCCTCCCGGGTTCAAGCGATTCTGCTCCCTCAGCCTCCCAAGTACCTGGGATTACAGGTGTGCGCCACAATACCTGGCTAATTTTTTGTATTTTTAGTAGAGATGGGGTTTCGCCATGTTGCCCAGGCTGGTCTTGAACTCCTGACCTCAAGTGATCCACCTGCCTCAGCCTCCCAAAGTACTGGGATTACAGACGTGAGCCACCACGCCTGGCCAGAGTCTGTCTCTTAACATTTTCCTCTCTCCTTTGTATTTCCTATAAATGGATCATTGGATCTAGAGGCTTCACCAAATTTAGATTTGGATTTTTTTGGCGAGATTACTGATAATATTGATAGATGGTGCTGTAATCTTCCATCTAAAGGCAGATATGTCCTGTGGGGCTGTTATGATGTTCGATTTCATTGATTACAGGCTACAAAATCGTGATGTCTGCCTTCACCTATTAACTGGAATACTCCTGGTAAGGAAAAATTCCCCTTATCTATACCATTTGGTCAGCCACCAGTACAGCCACCACAGCATGAATACGTAAGTGTTTTCTTTTAATTTCCAGTTTGCAAAACAATGAGTCAGTTCCCTGCATCTCCCGCAGTGACGAGTTTGTTTTTCCCTTTCGTGCCAGAATGAACTTAATTGATTTAAACATATCTGATGCGTTGCACTGACTTATTTTTATTGATGTTTAAATGGTCTTGTCTTGGCTAGTGTGTGCTTCTCCAGGTTGCTACTGGGCCCAGTTGTCTTGACCCTCACAGTCTTTGAGAACATCTTTGCTATTGGATATGATGTTGTGGCTCATCTTGTACATTTCCTGGCCCAAACATGGAATCAGCTCATTCTCCAAGGATTCCAGGGGTTTTTTTTAAGTTAGAAATTTGCAAGCCACCCTCTGGACACGGCTGAGGGTTGGTCATGGATTTTAAGCTTTTACAGTGGAAGAGCTAGGAAATACACATCTATAAAGTGCTTCTGCTGGGCACAGTGGCTCATGCCTGTAATGCCAGCACTTTGGGAGGCTGAGGTGGGCGGATCACCTGAGGTCAGGAGTTCAATCAAGACTAGCCTGGCCAACATGGTGAAACCCCATCTCTACTAAAAATACAAAAATTAGCTGGGCATGGTGACAGGCACCTGTAATCCCAGCTACAAGGGAGGCTGAGGCAGGAGAATCGCTTGAACCCAGGAGGCGGAGGTTGCAGTGAGCCAAGATCACGCTACTGCACTCCAGCCTGGGTGAGTACAGAGTGAGACTCTGTCTCATAAACAAACAAACAAACAAATAAATAAAGTACTTCCGAGCCCAGGAGCTCCTAACCACACTTCTAACTCATATCCAAGATGTCAGCGGTTCCTCTTCCACCTTCCATCTGTATCCCCTTTCTCTCACGCTGATATTCATGGCTTTCGGGACATCAAGAATGATAGAATATCACTAATGACCTATTGCTTCATTCCACGTTAGATATCTGACAACCTCAGAATAACAATACCAGCACCATCTCAGCAGGGTTTTAGGGCAACTACTCCGTATGATACTATAATGGTGGATATGTGTCATTATACATTTGTTAAACTCAAGGGCTAGTCTGCATGTAAATGACGGACTCCCGCTGACAATGATGTGTTTATCGTGGTTGATGGAGTCCGACAATGTACGGCCAGTGCAGGTCGTTGACAGCGGGGGAAGGTGTTTTGGGGGTTGAGGAGTGGGAGAATGTGAGAATTCTCTGTACTTTCCCCTCAATTTTGCTGTGAACCCAAAACTCCTCTAAAAAACAGTCTATTAGGGCCCGGCGCTGTGGCTCATGCCTGTAATCCCAGCAGTTTGGGAGGCTAAGGCAGGTAGATCACCTGAGGTCAGGAGTTTGAGACCAGCCTGGCCAACATGGAGAAACCCCGTTTCTATTAAAAATACAAAATTAGCTGGGCGTAGTGGCACATGCCTGTAATCCCAGCTACTCGGGAGGCTGAGGCAGGAGAATCGCTTGAACCTGGGGGGTGGAGGTTGTGGTGAGCTGAGATCGCGCCACTGCACTCTAGCCTGGGTAACAAAGAGCGAAACTCCATCTCAAAAAAAACAAAAACAAGTTCTATTAATTTTTTATAAATTCATGACTCCAAAGCCAATTATGCGAGAAAACAGATGTAAAAACGTCTAGGCTGGGTGTGGTGGCTCACAGCTGTAATCTCAGCACTTTGAGAGGCTCAGGCAGGAGGATTGCTTGAGCCCAGGAGTTTGAGACCAGCCTGGGCAACATGGCAAAACCCCCATCTCTCCAAAAAATACAAAAATTAGCCAAGTGAGGTGATGTGTGCCTGTAGTCCCAGTTACTCAGGAGGCTGAGGTGGGAGGATCAATTGAGCTGAGAGATGGAGGCTACGGTAATCTGTGATTGTGCCGCTGCACTCCAGCCTGGGCTACAGAGCAAGAGCCTATCTCAAAAAAGAAAAAAAGTCTAACTTTTGTGCTTGTTTTCATTATTCTTCTCTACTCCTTATATAAAACAAATTTGAAAGGTTTTGAATTCTCCTTCCATTTATTTTCCATATCACACACACATTCATCTCCTCCATTCTTGGCTCAGTGGTGGCACACTGTCCCCACTTAGCACTCCATCTGATGGACATTTCTCCACAGTAGTTGTACATGTCACTTTGCATCTGAAAACCTGTCTTTATTACTGGAAGCACAGTAATTTACCCAACTGTTGAAACAGTCTCGCTTTTCTTTCAGAGCAATGAAAACTAATGTCACGTTTTCTTTTTTTTTTTTTTTTTGAGACGGAGTCTCACTCTGTTGCCAGGCTGGAGTGCAGTGGCATGGTCTCGGCTCACTGCAACCTCCACCTCCTGAGTTCAAGCGATTCTCCTGCTTCAGCCTCCCAAGTAGCTGGGATTACAGGCATGTGCCACCACGCCCCGCTAATTTTTGTATTTTTAGTAGAGATGGGGTTTCACCATGTTGGCCAGGCTGATCTTGAACTTCTGACCTCGTGATCCATCCGCCTTGGCCTCCCAAAGTGCTGGGATTATAGGCGTGAGCCACCGTGCCCGGCCTTGAGCCACCGCGCCCTGCCTGAAAATGTCACATTTTCAAGGAAGCACATACCAGTGTATGCAGTGGCCTTGTGCAAATTTACCCCTCTGGGTGCTCTCTGCAGCTCCCCATCTCCCAGGCAGCTCTCCTTCCCGGGCGGGGCCCACATGCCTATCTCTGGAATCAGTGTTCGGCCGTCCTGTCTCTGACTCTGATGTGCACTGAGTCATCGTGTAAAACCTCCACACACTTCCCAGGTCTGTCAGATCATGGAGCAAAGTCCCCTTGTAAAGGAAGGGACAATTCTGCTGAGGCAGAAGATGAATTGACCTCTTGCCTTTCGAGGAAGGCTCCGGAGCTGAGCTGGGTGGAGGACACTTGTTCTACCTGGTGGGCTCCCATCATGCAACACCTGAGCCAGAGACCCAGCATCCCCTCCGCATCCACTCTCTCAGTCAGGCCGCACTCCAGGGTCCCTTGGAGGGTGCAAATGCCACTGTACCCAGCCTTTGCAGAGGGGCTGCTACATGCGGCCGTTGTGAAGACAGGTTGATCTGGGATTTTATATTTTTAAGAGGACATTTAGAGCTCAGCTGTGGAGTCATCTTTTTCAGCCTTAGAGTGATGCGTGTTTTCCAACTAAGAGGATTTGATGTGGACTTTTGATCACAAAAAAAACTGGATTTGGGAGAGTCTTTGAAAGTCTCCTAATCGGTGGTTCTCAACACCCCGCCCCCACGCCCCAGTCCACCAGGGGATGCAAACGAAAACGTCTGCGGACATTTTTGGTTGTCATGGTTGAGGGTGGGGGTGCTACTGTAATCCCGTGGGTGGAGGGCTGGGATGCTGCTGAACACGTCACAGTGCACAGGACAGCCCCCACAACAGACAGAGATTGTCCAGGATGGCAGTACAGCCACGGCGGAGAAGCCTCCATCTAAGCTCTTGTTGGTCAAAGGGTGATCTGCAGCCCAGCAGCCGCGAACAGACAAGTACTTGGGAGCTTGCGGGCAGAGGGTCCTCGTCCACACCCAGAGCCACCGAGCGCAAGTCTGCATTCCAACAAGCCCCAGGGGATTCCTCTGCACATTAGGGTGTGAGAATCACGCTCCCTGTGACCCCAATGCCAAGAGGGGCCTGACAGCAAAAGTCAAGTGTCCTACTTGAACACGGGGCTCCAGAGAAGCTCTAACTAGCCAGCTCACTGAACACCTTCAAGATATTTATTGCAAGGAATGATTTGCCCTGATGAAGACACAGAGTCACTAGAGAATGTGTAGAGACAGAGGCCAGCAGCATTTTCATTTTTAATCTCAAGAAGATTCCACAAACCTTTCAGTAGCAGGTGCCAGCGTTTTGAAGCCCCCTTACGGCTCTTGGTGGCAACACTTGCTGGCCAGTTACAGAGGGCATGACTTTGAAGCCCTCCACCCACTACCCTCTGTGGTGTCCTGAGTACCTGACTAACCTGCCCAGGAACCAAGCTTCACCAGGATGGAGAAGAGGTCTCGTCCTCGCTCCGGTTCTCCTGGGGCCCAGCCCCATGCCTGGCAACCAGTCGAAGCTTGGCATCCATTGGACAGATGGATGTAGGAGAAGCAGGGACAGAGGGGGTCCTGGCCCCCAACCCCAGATGCCCTGAATGAGGAGGGAAATATTCTCCTTCACATGGGAAAATGGCCACCTGGCTCCCAAGCCGGCTGTGTGGGGGGCAGGCACGTCTGAAGGGGTCTGGCCTCTGTGTGGTCCTTTCCCACCTGCAGAAAACCAAGCCTGAGTGCTTTGCCTTCTCCATGTTTTTATTTTTATTTATTTATTTATTTCTTGAGACGGAGTTTTGCTCTTGTCGCCCAGGCTAGAGTACAGTGGCATGATCTCGGCTCACTGCAATCTCCGCCTCTCGGGCTCAATCGATTCTCCTGCCTCAGCCTCCTGAGTAGCTGGGATTACAGACGTGTGCCACCCAGCTAATTCTGTATTTTTAGTAGAGACGGGGTTTCACCATGTTGGCCAGGATGGTCTTCAACTCCTGACCTCAAGTGGTCTGCCCACCTCAGCCTCCCAAAGTGCTGGGATTACAGGCATGAGCCACCGGGCCCGGCCCTCCATCCATTTTTTCAATATCGGATGCACACACATTCAAGGCAGGCCAGCCCCGCCATGAGACTCTCAGGTCGCAGAATCTGGCGTCCGGGAGGACGAAGCCCCCTAAATTGCGACCCCACGGTGGTTGCTCCCACACTCAGCGGGTGGCCACTCCCCATAGGCTGCCCTCAGGCCTCAGAGTTGCTTGGGCATTTTTTGTCTGGAAGTCACCAGCTGGGGCCTGGACATGCCCCTGCACCCACGATGGCGCACCCCTCCTGGGATGGCGAGCTCCAGGACGGGCCAGCACAAGCGTGGACCTGACCCTGACCACCCACCCGCCCTGCTGTCCTTCCAGGAGACTCCTTGGCAGAAGTCCAGGGCTGGTGGCCACTTCCCCTGGGAGCTGCAGGGCAGCTCAGTGCTGGCTCCCACGTTGACCACACACCCTACCTGTGGCCTGTTCCTCCTCAGCCCTTCTCAGCCTGGGCAGCCCTTGCCTGCCATCTGGTTCTTCCTCAGCCCCTCTCATCACCCTCACGGGAGGGGCAGGCTCAAGGGGCGAGGTCCTGGAAGGGTCAGGGCACTCTCAGTCCTCCAGACCAGTGCTCCCTGGTTCAGGACCAACAGCAGAAGCCCCATGGGATGTGAAAGAAATGACAAAGAAAGAAAGGAGAGACCTTTCCTAATGAACATGAGGCCTCCCATTTTTAAACTCAGTGATTTTTAAACTCATTTCACATTGCTCCATAAATACTACCAGGCCAACTCTCAGGTGGAAAGTGGATGGAGGGAAGAAATAAAACCATCCAGGAACAGAAAACAGAGACAAGAGCGGGGCTAAGCCAGAGACTCCTGTGATTCCAGACCTAGACGTCTGTTGCAGGAAAGGGACGCGGTGGGCTGTCAGTTGCCAGTGGAAAAAGAAATGCAGTTTTCAATAGATGAGGAAAACCTAAGTGGCCCTGAAACTAGGACAGGACGTGAGCATCTCCTTAGGGCCCTGAGAGAAGGGTGACCTCAACAGGCTTCCAGTAGACGTTATGGTCAAAGACAACCAAGGGGTGGCACCTCCAAGGGCAATTCCGTCAAACAAGCCCACCAGGGGCGCTGCACCCCCGCCCGGCACCACCGCCCAGCACTCACCTCTACAGGTCTGGTTCCTTCCAGGATGGACCCCAGTCCCCAGCCAAAGGGCCCAGCAGAACATGCCTGTCGCCTGCCTGCTCTCCAGCCTGGAGTCCCAGGCTCTGAATCTCTCAACTAAGGAGAACAGCTGCTCCTTAAACTCCGCATCTTCCCAAGGGTTGAGGCAGCCCTGCTTCACCTCATCCCTGTCAGACACAAAAGTATGGGCAAAACATCCCTGAGCAGCTGGACAGCCAGGGAGGACACACACAGCCTCTGCAGCTGAGGGGCTGGCCTGGAGTTCTGGCTCTGCATATGTGGAGTGTAATGCCTTGGAGCCGAGAGCTTATCTCCCCCTAGGAAATGGAGGCTAGAAAGAGCATCTACCTATGAGTTTACTTTCCTGTGAAGAGTGAGATGATTTAGCCATTCAACAAGTATTTCTTGAGCTCCTGTGAAGAGCCCAGGAGCTCAAGCCCGCAGTGAGCCGTGATCGTGCCACTGCACTACAGTCTGGGTGACAGAGCAAGACCCTGAGAGGTGAAGATAACCATGTGGTCTCTTGATTATTTTGAAAAAAGCAGATTCCATATTAACAACCTTAAACAATGTGCAACAATTTCAGCTACATTCTTAGCTTCCTCGCCTCTTGATGCCCATCCCTTCTGGCCCCAGCCTCCACCCCAACCTCTTCCCTGCAGCTCTAGAGTGACTTGGACAGCTCCGGGGCCCTATGCTCCCCCTCCCAGCTGGGTTCTTACCGACCTGACCTTTGTGCTTGGAGGCCTCCTTCCCCGCTGGAAGCCCTGCACCTGGCTGCTTGACATCTGGGACTCTGTTGAACGGTTATTCCTACTGGGCAGAACCTCCTGGCTTTTGGGCCGCACCATCCCAGCATGTGGCCCTGCGTCCAACTTTCTGTTTACCTGGTCTTGAATGAATAATAAATAACCCAGTAAAAACTCTGGCAAGAGTCTGGGCCTTCCTAAACAATGAATTTGTGACTTTGAAAGTAAGCTCGTTTCACATTAAATCATTCTATTTGAGTGGCACATGATTGCCCAGGCAGCTGTGAAACATGCCGTCTTGTTAATGAGCAGGAGCTGACCGTGTTTTCAGTAACTGTTTTTATTATTATCAGACATTTGGAAAAGTATAATGCTATGCTCAAGGCCAGAGCCACCACTCCTAAATCCAATTCATTCCACCTGGCAGTCCTCCCTTCCCACCACACTCTCTCAAAGCAAACAGGGAAACCAGCAGATGGAAACGGCCTGGGTCATAGTGAAATGGAACCACCCACACTAGCACGGCCACTAGCACGATTGCCTCGGGAATCACCCCAAGTCCTCCTGCCTCTTACGGTCACATATGCTGGCCACCCACTATGGACCATGTCCTGTCCTGCACTGTGGGGACCCCTCATGACAATACTATGTCATCAGTGTCTGTACCAGAGCAATGTACACTGCACCAGGAAGAGTCAGGCCAACTTAACAAAGACCGACACTTCAAAATAGGGGAGAGTGTTTTTTGGCAGATGTTGCAGCCTGTGCATAGTTCTGAGATATAAAAAAAACCTGGTTATTTGGAGGGAGCGTCATGCTCAGAGTCTGAGATGACAAGAACGGGTGTTGGAAACCAAGCTGGCATTGCCAAGTGAAGTGTGTTATGTGCAACCTTCAGAGTTTGGGATTTATACCTGTGGCCAGGGAGAATTTCCTGAAGGTGTTGTCATGGTGGTGGGATGGGAAGAGAGGGAGATATGGCCAGCTCTGAGTTCTGCAAAATAACTGGAGTAGCCAGCAGAGGTGGGGATGTGAAGAGGCTGAGGGCTAGACTCACCATGTAGGTAAGTCATTTCAGCTGCACCATTTCAAGAAGTTTTTTGGTTATAATCGACAGCCCAGAAGACATTATGGCCAGTCAACAAGTGAAACTCCTAGAACAGGGGGTTTGTTATTTCCAGATGAACTGATCCTTCTGCATGCCCATTAGGGTTCTAGAGATTTCTCATTATGCAAAGTGAATGTCAGGTGAAGAAATAGTTCTGCATTGTGTTGAAATTGAAACATGAGGCCTAAGTTTTCCAGTTAAAATATTTTACATTTCTCAAATATGTCACCAAAAGGTCTTGGATCAGGCTGCCAAAATGCTATGCACGAGAAATGTAGCAAACCTGTAAGTGTTGGAACAGAAGTCTTCAATGACAAGCAAAATGGAATTGGAGGCTGTGGAATGCAGGGGATTCACTGCGTTCCTGAACCACATGATTCTGTCTTAAAAGTGAGAGGGTCCTAGTTCAATTATCGTAATTAACGGTGCCTACATTTGGAGATGTCTGATGGCCTCGAGAAAACTTCACGTTTCCAGTATTTCATGTGGAGTCCCGACTATCCCAAGGTCAGTTACTTATTCAAGATGCAACTGCCAAGGTCCTCTCTGCGTAGAAATGGCTGAAATCGATGTTTAGTAGTGTACATGGTTTTGGGATGGTTATCCTGAAGGCCTAGGCTCAAATTCCCTAAAACTCATCATACTATACGAGAATAATGGATGAATTTTATTGTGTGTAGATTTCCCCTTAATAGAGTTGGAAGTGTGTGTTTGAGTGTCCTCGTTTAAGGAATCTCAATGGGTTGTCCTAATAGTTGTCCTCTGTCCCCTCACCTATAGGATGGAGATGAGAACTCCTGCCTCAGGCAGATTGTGTGACAGTGTCCATGAAACCACTTGTCATGGCACCAGGCACAGGTGGACTCTCAACCAACCACGACCCAATGTTGGTGCAGAGACATTAGAAAGACATCTTTTTCAGCTTTGCACTGGGCTGGGGGAGAAACAAAAGAAGAAAGAAGGAAGACATCTCCTTCCCAGGAAATTTTCAAAGACAGAATCAGAGCACATTGATAAAGGTTGTTCCTCTGCCTATGAATCTAGCCTACTGTTTTCATCCTGAGTTTGGTGGGACATTTTATTGCCTGTTCTCCATCTTATAGTCTGAGAAACATGGGACATGTGAGATCGGTAGATATCAGTGCACAGATGCTTGTTTAATCTCTGCCAGCTCTGCTGTCAGTGCTTGCCACTGGAGCCCCGGATGCAGACATCATCTGACGGCCTCCTGGATCACGCATAGTTCCTATCACGGGGCTGAAACCAAAATAAGAGCTGGACACCTGGGGACTAACTGAACACAGCAAGAGTATTTCACAGAAGATGAACTCTATCTGGTGACACAGTTAACACAAGAAAACTTCATGGCAGGAGAAGCAGCTGGAAGTCTGCCTTCACAATGAGACCATACATTGCAGAGGCCGCAAGGATGCAGGTGTGGGCCACGTGGCCCCTGCAGCTGGCGCTCTCTGTCTGCTGTGGTTTGACTCTTTGTCCCCACCCAAATCTCATCTCGAACTGTAATCCCCACATCTCGAGGGAGGGAGCTGGTGGGAGGTGATTGGATCATGGGGACGGTTTCTCCCATGCTGTTCTTGTCATATGAGTTCTCACAAGATCTGATGGTTTTATAAGTGGCAGTTTCCCCTGCTCTCTCTCTCTCTCTCTCTTGCCACCATGTGAAGAAGGTACTTGCTCCCCCTTCGCCTTCAGCCATGATTGTAAGTTTCCTGAGGCTCCCCAGCCATGTGGAACCGTAAGTCAATTGAACCTCTTTCCTTTATAAATTACCCAGTCTTGGGTATTTCTTTACAGCAGTGTTGCAAACGGACTAATACACCATCTGCATTTCTCCAGGTGATTATGTCTTCTCTCTTCCTTTATTTATTTTCGTTTATAAAACGTATGGCCACAGTCCTGCCTTTCTTGACATAATGAGGACCACATATTTTTTACACTTTGGCTTTAAAGCATTCCCCTGGAACTCTGATATTTTGAAGTTGGGAGTATAAACTGGTATTGACACTTAGGAAAGCTATTTGGCATTGTACACTAAACCTGATTGTCCACATATCTTACAACCCAGCAATCTGCAGAATACATGCGAGAGGAATATTGTACATATGTATGTCAAAAGACATGCACAAAAATGTTTGTGACGCTAATGGCCAAAAGCTAGAAACAAACCAAAAAGTCCATCTGTAGTAGAATAAGCAAGTAAAGTGTGGCATGGAACAGAATGGAACTCAAAATGGAATTCTGTCCCACAATGGGATGAGCATGCTCTACGCACACACAACCATATGCACGAATCTCATAGCACCATGTTGGATGAAGGAAGCCAGGCGTAAAGACAGTATGTTCCATGTGACTTCACGAAGTTCAGAAACCACCCAAACTCATCTTTTGTTACCCTTTGGGTGAGAGTAGTGACTGGGAGGGGGTACCAGGGGTGCCTCTGGGGCTCTGGGAATGTTCTAGTTTTTATTGAGGTGATGGTTGTGTGATGTGCTCCGTTGGGTGAAAATCCCTCATGCTATCTGCTTATGATTTGCTGAGAACCTCCAGTGCAACCTTTCTAAATCGTAGATTTTATATGAAAAAGTTGAAAATTCAACTTTTATAGTACACAATTCAGTCATCTTTAGTATAGCTGCAAAGTTGCGCAACTCTCACCACTACCTAATTGCAAAATATTTTCAGCTCTCGAAAGAAAACTGTACCTAATAAGAGTTATTCCCCCTTCCCCATCCGGTAGCCCCTGACAGTCATTAATCTCCTTTCTGTCTCTATGGATTTGCCTATCCTGGACATTGAGATAAATGGGCCCATACAATGTGCAGCCTTTTGTGTCTGGCTTCATACACTCAGCAGAATGTTTTGAGGTTCATCCGTGTTGTAGTATGTATCAGTATTTTTGTTCCTTTTATGCTAAATCATATTCCATTTTATGAATATACCTCATTTTCTTTATCCATTTATCAGCTGATAGACATTTGGGGTGTTCATTGTTTGTCTATTATAAATAATCCTGCAATGAACATTCGTGTACCCGTTTTTGTGTTTTCATTTCCATACATAAGGCTGGCCATCCTCTGGGTCACAGACTGAATAGGTGGTCTGATTATAAGTACAAGTTCCTAGGTGGGTTCCAGTACACTCATAATAGGTCTGGTACAATAGAGTTCTAGTTATACTGTTCCTTGACCATGTAGTATGTGTGCAGTGGGGACACCCTTCTATGGGTGCTTCTTTTAGCAAGGTTAAAGGGAGTAACAACAGCAAAGCAATGTACAGCTATCCATACCTAGCAAGGGCAGAAGAGGTCCTTCCCC
Source organism: Gorilla gorilla gorilla (assembly GCF_029281585.2). Taxonomy (NCBI): domain Eukaryota; kingdom Metazoa; phylum Chordata; class Mammalia; order Primates; family Hominidae; genus Gorilla; species Gorilla gorilla. Next base: position 113,491,788 of record NC_073238.2, on the reverse strand, counting down.
GGGGGAAGAGGTTGAGTACAGCGACAGAACAATAGAAAAACAATATTACAAGGAAATCTACTAGTCTTAAGATTTCTAACTACATTTACTTGCTTGATGAGCCCTCAAGCTTTGGCCGTGCGTAGACTAGTCAGCTTCTGCTGTGGGACTAGAGCAGACCTTGTTGTCTCCTCAAGCTGCAGCCATGTGTAGACTGGTCAGCTTCCAGAGTGACCAGAGCAGAGCTGTTGTCTTCAGCAGCAGCTTGGTCTCGTCTCAGGATCAGCCAGGCTGGATGATCTGGGTCCTGCTGGCTGGTCTACTTGTCCTGAGCTGCCGGTTTCAGCCGACTGTGGTGGATCCAAGGCACAACACCTGCAACTTTAACAGCAGTGGGAGTGGACAAGATTACAGTATAGGGCCCATCCTATATGGGTCCTAGAGAAGTTGGAGTCCACTTCTTAACCCAGACAAAGTCTCAAGGTTTAAAGGGGTGTACTGGGTCTGTCAGACTTGTAGGCATTCTTTCATGTACCCAACTATGGACATTTTGCATGGCTATTCCTAAAGCCTGCATTCGCTTTCTTAAAGTCACTTCCTCTAGTGATTAAAAATGATCACTTTCAATTTGACTTATGATTGGGGGTGGCTGACTGAACAAAATATCATAGGGCAAATACGTAGTTTGTTTGGTGGGGGTGCACCTGACTCAGAGGAGGACCATAGGCAAGACCTGATCCCATCTCAGGTGAGTTTCCTGGCAACACTTCTTCAGTAGCTGTTTGAGTGTCTGGTTCATGTGTTCCACCTTTCCTGAACTTTGAGGCCGATAAGCTGTGTGTAACTTCCATTTTATTTTTAACAGTCTTGTTAAATCTTGCACTATTTCAGCTACAAATGCCGGCCCACTGTTGGATCCTAAAGTTAAAAGCAGTCCAAACCTGGGGATAATGTCTTTTAACAATACTTTAGTCATTTCTCGTGCTTTTCTGTCCTGGTGGGGAAAGCCTCAACCCATCCTGAAAAGGTGCAGATAAGCACTAGCCTATACCGATAGCCCCTGGCACGGGGCAGTTCAGTAAAGTCTATAAGCAGGTTTTCACAAGGCATGGCTCCTACTTCCTGAATTCTTGGGGGCCAAGTGGGCCCCTGTCGCGGGTTGTTCTGAGCATAGGTTAAGCATTGTTCACAAACGGCTCGAGTGATGGCAGAGAGCCACAGCGCATAGAAATGGCATTTTAGTAGCGTTTCTAGTGCCGTTTTTCCTATATGAGTTCCTTGATGAATTTGCTTCACAAACTTAGGAGCTAACATCTCCGGAATGGCTAATCTCCTATCAGAGAATTTCTACCACTTTCCTTTAATATATTTTCCAGCTTGCTGGGCAAACCAGGCTCTTTCATTTGGAGTATAACTTGGGTTCTCTTGGAGAGGAGGTTCTGGGAGGAGAGGCATAGCTAAGACTTCCTTGGCTTTCTCTTTAAAATGCAGCGTAATCATTGCTGCCCGTTTTGCCTCTCTGTCCGTCTTTCTGTTTCCTTTGGCTTCCGGCATTCCTGCCTTTTGGTGCCTTCTGTAGTGCATTACAGCTACTTTTTCTGGAGCCTCTACAGCCTGTAAGAGCTGTAGAATTTCTTCTTTGTACTTTATTTCTTTGCCTCCAGCTGTTAAAAGTCCTCTCTCTTTGTTTATTGCTCCATGTACGTGCAATGTAGTAAAAGCATATTTAGAATCAGTGTAAATATTAACCTTCTTGTCTTTTGCTAGCAACGGTGCTCTTGTCAGGGCTATTAATTCTGCCTTTTGAGCAGGTGTTCTAGTAGGCAGAGGCTGAGCCTCTACTACTGAGTCTAATGTTACTACTGCGTACCTGGCATGTTCGAACCTCTTCTAGCACAAAACTGCTTCCATCTGTGAAGTACTCGACAGCTGGGTCTTTGAGGGGTCAGTCTGTAAGATCTTTCCAACTGGAGAATACCTCATCTACTGTTGCGACACAGTCATGGAGGGGAGCTCCCGGTTGGACAGGGAGCAGAGTAGCCAGGTTGAAGGTGTTCACTGTTTCTAAAATAATGTAAGTGTTTTCACACAGAAGCCCTTGGTACTGAGTCATTTTTGGGTTTGATAACCAATGATGCCCTCTTTGATCTGTCAAGGTTATAACTGAGTGTGGCTCCCAGATGTTAGCTGCTGTCCCAGAGTAAATCTGCTAGCTTCTTGTGTTAACAAGATGGTAGCGGCTAGCGCCTTAAGGCAAGGAGGCCATCCTAGTGCCACGGAGTCTAGTTGTTTAGGTAAATATGCCACTGGGCAATGCCATAATCTTATAACTTGAGTCAGAACCTCCAAAGCCATTCCTTTTCGTTCATGAACTTATAGAAAGAAAGGCTTAGTTATATCTGGTAGTCCTAAGGCTGGGGCCTGAGTTAAAGCTTCCTTGATCTATTTGAATGCTATTTCCTGATTAGTTTTCCAAAGGAGGGGCTCTTTTTCTCCTCCTTTTGTGGCTTCATATAACAGCTTAGACATCAGTGAAAAATTTGGAATCCATATGTGGCAGAATCCTGCTGCCCCTAAAAATTCTCTTATTTGATGTCGGGTGGTTGGGGTTGGAAGTGCACAAATGGCTTGCTTTCGCTCATCGCCAAGCTGGCGTTCCTCGTGGCTCACTATGAAACCTAGATATGTAACCTCTTCATGGCAAATTTGGACTTTCTTTTTAGACACTTGAAGGGGTGGCCTGCCCTTCCACACCTGTGGGTATTTCTAGTCGGGTGGGACGAGAGACTGAGAAAAGAAATAAGACACAGAGACAAAGTATAGAGAAACAAGAGTGGGCCCAGGGGACAGGCACTCAGCACACCAAGGACCTGCACCGGCACCGGCCTCTGAGTTCCCTCAGTTTTCATTGATTATTATTTTCATTATTTCAGCAAAAACAAATGTAGTAGGAGAGCAGGAGGATAATGAGGAGAAGGTCAGCAAAAAACATGTGAGCAAAAGAATCTATATCATAATTAAGTTCAAGGGAAGGTGCTATGACTGGATGTGCACGTAAGCCAGATTTATGTTTCTCTCCACCCAAACATCTCAGTGGAGTAAAGAATAACAAAGCAGCATTACTGCAAACATGTCTCGCCTCCCACCATAGGGCGGTTTTTCTCCTATCTCAGAATTGAACGAATGTACAATCGGGTTTTATACCAAGACATTTAGTTCCCAGAGGCAGGCAGGAGACAGTGGCCTTCCTCTATCTCAACTGCAAGAGGCTTTCCTCTTTTACTAATCCACCTCAGCACAGACCCTTTACGGGTGTCGGGCTGGGGGACAGTCAGGTCTTTCTCATCCCACGAGGCCATATTTCAGACTATCACGTGGGGAGAAACCTTGGACAATACCCCGCTTTCAAGGGCAGAGGTCCCTGTGGCTTTCCGCAGTGCATCGTGCCCCTGGTTTATTGAGACTGGAGAATGGCGATGACCTTTACCAAGTATACTGCCTGTAAACATTTTGTTAACAAGGCACATCCTGCACAGCCCTAGATCCCTTAAACCTTGATTTCGTACAACACATGTTTTTGTGAGCTCCGGGTTGGGTCAAAGTGGCTGGGTCAAAGTGGCTGGGGCAAAGCTACAAATTAACAACATCTCAGCAAGCAATTGTTTAAAGTACAGCTCTTTTTCAAAATGGAGTCTCTTATGTCTTCCCTTTCTACATAGACACAGTAACATTCTGATCTCTTTTTTTTCCCTACAATACTTTGTAACCTGCTTTCCATAGGAAATGGAGGAGGTCTCGTGTTCCTTGGTAACAGTCCTCTCAGGTTGGGGCCACCAAAAGAAGGTCATCCATGTACCACAATAAGGCACCGTTAGTTATCATTTGGTGGGGTATAGGCCTTGAGGTCTGAGGCCAATGCTTCCTTAAAGATTGTGGGAGAGTTTTTAAACCTTTTTGGGACCCTAGTCCAGGTGAGCTGTGTTAGCTTCTTTGTCCTATTGAAATGCAAAGATAGGCTGACTAACTGGTGCCAAGCAGATACAAAAGAAAGTGTCCTTTAAGTCTAAGACTGTCAACCAGGTAGCACTTGCTGGAATGAGTCCTATTAAAGTATATGGGTTGGGTACCACTGGATGGATGGTTACCATGGCCCTGTTCCCGGCACGCAAGTCCTGCACTGGTCTATACTCATCAGACCCTGGTCCTGGCAGTGGCTTTCGTATTGGCAAAAGTGGAGTATTCCAGGGTGACTGGCACTGGACTAAAATCCTATGTTTATAGAGCCTCTCTAAGTGTTTACAGATGCCTCGTACAGCCTTTTGGGGAACTGAGTACTGACGAACCTGAACAGGAGTTGCTCCTGGTTTTAATTCTACTACTACTGGTGCATGATTGACAGCTAGCCCAGGTGGATTGTCTTCAGCCCATACTCTAGGAATTTCTCTAACTAACTGAAATAATAACTTCTCTTCATCCTGCATACAAGGCTGCACTGGCGCCTGTAGTTTCTTTCTATAAAGTCTCCACTCCTCAGCCTGTGGGATGGTAAGGATTAACACCATGGCCTTCAGGTGAGTTAGATTTAAAGTCATATCTCCCTGCAGGCCAAAAGTAATCTGTGCTTGCAGTTTTTGAAGTAGGTCTCTCTCTAACAAGGGAATTGGGTGATTTGGGAGGTACAGGAACTCATGCTGAACTTTTCATCCTCCTATAACACGCCTCCTTGACTGGAAGAATGGCCTCTTTTCTGAGACTCCAGTAGCCCCTACAATAGTCGTATAGTTCTTGGATAGAGGCCCTATGAGTCGAGTTACTACTGAGTGTTCAGCCCCAGTATCTACCATAAAGTCCATCAATTGGCCTCCAACTTCTAATGTGACCATAGGTTCCTGGAGGCCCAGTGAGAAGGAGCTCAGTTTGTCCTAGTCTTCATATCCTTCAGCCCTTGCCAGCCCGATTAGATCAGTATCTGGTTCTCCTAGGGCGCAGCAGCCCCTGGTTGGTGACCTCTTTGTTTTGCGGCCTTGGCCATTTCCCTCATTGCCTTCTGGGCATTCATCTTTCTAGTGTCTCTTCTTTTTTACATTGTGCACATTGATCCTTCTCTAATCTTGGTCAGCTCTCGAATCCCTGTCTAACTTGACCTCTTCCACGTCCATGTCCGCGTCTATGTCCTCTCACATTGCTAGTTTCTCTTTGTATGAGGGCTGCCGCTAACAGATCAGCCTTCTTTTTAAGCCTCCATTCTGCTTCCTTCTTTGCCTCCTGGTCACGGTTAACACACACCTTGGTGGCTACTTCTATAAGCTGGGTGGTGTTCATGCCTGCGAAACCTTCAAGTTTCTGAAGCTTTTGCTTAGTATCACCCTAGGCCTGTCCTACAAATGATGTATTTACCATACACTGATTTTCAGCAGCCTCAGGGTCAAACGGGTGAAAAGCTGGTATGCCTCACAGAGTCTTTCATAAAACTGGCTAGGGCTCTCATCACTTCCCTGAAGCACCTCTGAGATCTTTCTTATATTGATTGCCTTTTCTCTACCATCACTTAGCCCTTGCAGAAGTGCCTCTCAGTACCTCTGCAAACACTGAAGCTGGGTTGCATCTTCCAGGTCCTAGTTGGGATCTTGGTCTGGGCATATGCCTGAGCATTCACTGCGTCTGCTGGTGCATGGGCTTCTAGCCAGTGGAGAGCTGCCTGTGTTACTCTCTGACGCTCCTCAGTGTTAAACAATGTGAGAAGAAGCTGCCTGCAGTCTGGCCAGGTTGGATTGTGTGTCAGAAAGATGGAGTGCATCAGATCTATAAGAGCTTGAGGCTTCTCCATATAGGAGGGAGTATGGTGTTTCCGGTTTAAGAGATCAGTGGTTGTAAAGGGCTGATAGATGAAAGTCGGTTGCCCCCCTGGACTTGGCCTTGGTCATCATAATAAATGAGTCCTCGTGCCTCCCTGAGAGGCATTTGCATAGCTCGAGCACAGCCAGATCTGAGACGGCCTCCTTGACTATCTTAATTTCCTTCCCTGGCCTCTTGAGGCTCCGATCCTTCCCTTTGGGTTGAGACTTGGGGCGTGCTAGCTCCTGAATTTAGTTCCTTGGGGGCTGTTGGCCTTGGTAAAGGGGGGTAGGCTGGGACATATGGAGGAGGAATCTCTGCTCCCTCTCGTGGCTCCTATAAGACTGGCCTTTCTTGCTCCCTCTGGGACTTTCCCTTTAACTCTGTGTCTGCCAGAGAAGCTGCTCTTACTTTCATTTTTGGCTCAGTTCGGGCCACAAGTGTTTTGCAATAAGCTGCTAAACAGGGCTGGATCCATGCTGGTCTTGTCTGTGCTATATTAACCATGAGTCAATATAACGAAATTGATCTGGATGCCCAGGCTGTCCTCTGACCCCTGTCACCACCTTAAATACATGGCCAATTATTTCCCTGTCTATAATTCCTTCGGTTGACCATCCAACACCAAAGAAGGCCATTCTAATTCACAGAGAGTTCTCAATCTCTGGGCGGTTAGCTTAACTCTATAATCCCCTGCATAACCTTTCTTAAAGTTCTGTAACATGCACTCTAATGGGGTAAGTTTTGATGACTGTCCTCCCATTTTCCTCCTCTTATGGCGCAGCTCACTCACTCTTCCTTTTGTTTCAGACTGACCAGACCATCTCCTATTATGGGAGTTTTCAGACGCTGCTTAGCTTTGGAGAGGTCTTTATTCCCACCACAATTCTGAGTTGTGGGGCAGCTCCTATTAGCTGTATGCGGTTTGCCACTAGTCCAGGTCGGCCCCACACTTTGCTCGGAGCACACTGTCCATGCTAAGAGATCTATGACTCCCCACGTCACTCCCCACATTGGTTCCTCCCGGAACAATCTCTTTCACACACACACACACCTCCCCACTCCCAGTTCCTGTGTCCCTAAGTGTGGTGGTGAACCACTCTCGCCACCTCCAGTTTTCTTTTCCTAACTGACTTAGCAAGCCACTCTTGCATCCTATGTTGGTTGGTGTGTGAGTTTCATCCGAATTGGCGAGCCACTCTTGCTGCCCCCAACCTCTCTGGGTCAGACTACTAGCTACACCGTGGGAGGTGATCAGGCTCCCCTTCTGTCCTTATGGGACGGGTCCCGCCTTGGGCCCCAAAACCTTACCATGGTCCAGTAGCACGCTGTTCCTAGTAATCATCCGGTAGCCCCTCTCAGGTTCCATTGCACTGCTGGGTGGGGATGCCTGGTCACAGAAGAGCTGATTTCCCCTCCAGGCTGAAGTTCTCCTGGCAGTGCCTGGGGTCACAGGTTTCCCTTGACCCAGGGCTTCAGCCCCACTGGCAAGGGAGACAGCAAACCTGCCATCTCCACTCCTGGCTGGCTCACCAAAATGTTGTGGTAAACTGAGGACTAGAGAGACCGATGTGGGAAAACAGGAGGATGTTTATTTTAAGGTACACACTGGCTCAGTGGATTCACATCTAAAAAGCTGAGCATTGAACAAAGACAGAGTTTAGCTTGAATAGGCTAGCATACAAGAGCAAAACAAAGACAGTACATTTTACATTGACAGGTCACATAATCTATAGCATAACTGCTAACTTGGCATAACTTATGGCCTTACATACCTAGTGGCCTTGCAGCTGTGTCAAAAAACCAACCAAACAAACAAACAGGAACTTTGCAAATCTTACTAAATACAAGCATTGGCAAACATAGTCATAACTAATAGTTCAGTACAGGAGCAACAGTAAAGGAATTTGTTGTTGTTCTTTTTTTTTTTTTTTTTTTTTTCTGAGATGGAGTCTCACCCTGTCACCCAGGCTGGAGTGCAGTGGTGCAATCTCGGCTCACTGCAAGCTCTGCCTCCTGGGTTCATGCCATTCTCCTGCCTCAGCCTCCCGAGTAGCTGGGACTACAGGTGCCCACCACCACGCCCAGCTAATTTTTTTGTATTTTTAGTAGAGATGGGGTTTCACCGTGTTAGCCAGGATGGTCTCGATCTCCTGACCACGTGATCCGCCTGCCTCGGCCTCCCAAAATGCTGGGATTATAGGCGTGAGCCACGGCACCTGGCCTTGTTGTTCTTCTCTTAACCTTGCTTTGGGGGTTTGTGGAGCTCATTTCTGCAGGCCGGGTCACCATGACCTGTCTATAGCCTTGCCTGCAGTAGAGGAAAACTTGTGTTTTTCACTTAACCCTTACTTTCCTTGGAGTGAATAAATGCAGTATTTATTTTTCTTTAAATTTCTGCCTCATTGATGGGAGGTAGGAAAGTCAGGATCAGAGAGGAAGATGCGATGGCGAAAGAAGCAGAGAGCAAGGAAGATGTTGGAAAATTTTATGCTGCTGGCTTTGAAGATGGAGGAGAAGGCTACACGATCAGGCATGCCGGCGGCCTCTAGAAGCTGGAGAAGACTAGGCAATGGTTCTACCCCAGGGCCTCCAGAAAGGACGCAGATTGCCAACACCTTGAGTTTAGCCCCATAAGAGCCTTTCTGGACTTCTGCCTTCCAGAACTGTCAGCAAGTTGTGTTGTCTTAGCCACTAAGTTTGTGATAATTTATTCCAGTACCAGTAGAAAACGAACACCTTTTTTCAAAAAAAAAAAAAAAAACTCATGATTTTTGCCAGTTATTTAATATACATATGAGTGGTAGAACATTTGGAAGATGGCCAGGTCTAGTGGCTCATGCCTGCAATTGCAGCACTTCGGGAGGCCGAGGCAGGCAGATCACCTAAGGTCAGGAGTTTGAGACCAGCCTGGCCAACATGGTGAAACCCCATCTCTACTAAAAATGCAAAAATTAGCCAGGTGTGGTGGTGCACATCTGTAATCCCAGCTACTTGGGAGACTGAGGCTGGAGAATCACTTGAACCCAGAAGGCGGAGGTTGCGGTGAGCTGAGGTGTTGCAGTGAGCTGAGATTGTGCCACTGCACTCCAGCTTGGGCAACAGAGTGAGACTCTGTCTCAAAAAAAAAAAAAAAAAAGAAAAAAAGAAAATTTGAAAGGCAAATTAAGCAGTGTGTTATAGAAATACCTGAATTTTCTAAAATCTTTGTCAGCTGTGGCATTTGGAGAGATCATGTCTTTTGTAATTCTAGAAGATAAACATAGAGTAATTGTGCATGAGTAATAAGGTGTCAAGATATATATTTATTCAAAATAACTGCCAACTCCATCACCTATAGTATTTTAAATGTATAGGACTTGACTAAAGCAGGTTGTCAGATATGTTCTGGTATTGTATAATTAAACCTGAAGTGAATAAATAGGACATTTGTGTCTGTATTTCTTTTTGTATTTTTTCTTTTAGAGATGAGGTCTCACTCTGTCACCCAGGCTGGAGTGCAATGGCACAGTCACGGCTCATGGCAGCCTTGACCTCCACCATGCCCAGTAACTTTTTGTGTGTACTTTATGTAGAGACAAGGTCTCCTAAGTTGCCCAGCTGGTCTCAAACTTCTGGGCTCAAGTGATCCTCCTTCCTTGGCTTCCCAATGCTAAGATTACAGGCATGAGCCACCACGCCCGGCCATATTCTTTTCTTCCTTTTCATGTATGTTTGAAACTTTTCATAATAAAAAATAAATAAAAAGAAAAAATGCTCCCCGATAATAATACCCATAGCATTATAGTGAGGAAGGAATTAAATGAGATTGATCACATGATCTACATACAGCAAGTGTGTAATCAATATTGATCATTACTACTGACACTACAGGCAATCAAGACTGAGAACTAGATTTGCAAGGAAAGTCTGTTTTAATTCAGATTAGTTTGGTGCTCATGGTAATGTACTTATTTACTATGGATCACCTTGTCTTCTAGATGCTGTAAATAGGACATCACGGCTTGGAAGCCCCCCAATCCCATGTTCCTGGGGCTAGTCCCTTAATATTCTGAGGCCTTGGGGGTTCATGTGCCACAATATGTGAATTTTGTCCACCAGCTCTTGGTTCCCAAGTGCCTTTGAATGAATTTGAGTAGCTTACTGGTCTTCCTCCTTCTCCTGCTTTCCAGGTAAACTTCTCGTGTTTATTCCCCTCCTACCTCCTCCCCACCATCTCATTCCATTTCCCAGCCTCTCTCTCTTCTCAAATAATGGCTATGGGATTCACTCTTATTGTTTATTCCTCAAGTCCCTTCCTTAACCATCAGCATCTCCATAGCAACTCTAATTGCTGTACATTTGACATCTACTCAATTTCTCTCTGAGATGGAATGAAAAGGTCTTTACAGCCAAGCAATCTGAGGAACAGAACTGGAGGAAATGACACTCTGTTACTCCAAAAAGTTTGCAAGCCACCTTTTCAAGGCCACGTTCTTCCTAGAATAGACTACTAGTATACCTTTGTATCATTTAAATGTGTCAGTAAGAAAACAAGGACAGGCCTAATTTTGAACAACCCTGACTGCTACCACTGAGTGCTGATCTCTTTATCACAACATTTGCCTAAGGACAATTCTCGGAAGCCAAGCAACACTTCTGTGTCTCCAGGACCAGCCTGCCAATTCTGTACACTCCAATTCCAGACTTGGGTCCCTTTGGGGAGTATAGTGGGCTCATGGTGCCTGCCTGGAACCCGGGCCTCTTTTGGAAAAAGGGTCTTTGCATATGGAAGCAAGTTAAGGATATGGAGATGAACTCATCCTGGACTAGGGTGGGCCCCAGCTCCAATGACAAGTTCCCTTACAAGGGAGGAGAAGGAGACAGGACACAGGGCAGAAGCCATGTAGAGACAGGGGCTAAGATGGAAGTGATGCTGCCATGAACCCCAGGTCACGTGGAGCCACCAGAAGCTGGAAGAGACAAGAAAGGGTCCCCCCAGAGCCTTTGGAGGGAGCATGCTGCTGATACCTTGATTTTGGATTTCTGACCTCCAGTACTGTGAAAGAACACACTTGTGTTTTCATAAGCCTCCAAGTCTGTGGCAGTTTGTTACTGCAGCCACAGGAAACGAATAGAATACATAGACTGTGTTGCCCATATGGAGGGTATAAAAACTGAGTCTACTGCTGACGAAAAGAGTCAAACTCCGTAAAATATTTGAAGAGATTTATTATGAGCCAAATGTGAGTGACCAAGGCCCCTGACACAGCCCTTAGGAGATCCTGAGAACACGTGTCCCAGGTAATCCGGGTGTAGTTTGGTGTTACACATTTTAGAGACATGAGACATCAGTCAAATACATTTAAGAGGTACATTGGTTCAGTCCAGAAAGGCGGGACAAACTTGAAGCAGTAGGGGGTGGGGGGAGGCGTGCTTTTGGATTATAGGTAGATTTAAAATTTTCTGGTTGACAATTGGCTGAATTTATCTAAAGAGCTGAGATCAACCGAAAGAAAATGTCCGGGTTGCAATAAGAGGTGATGGAGACCAAAGTTTTATCATGCAGGTGAAGCCTCCAGGTAGCAGGCTTCAGAGAGAATATATTGTAAATGTTTTTTATTAGACTTAAGGTCTGCGTTGATGTTAGTGCCATGCCCAAGAGGTACAAGGAGGCACGTCCAATCCCCACTTCCCATCATGGCCTGGAGCAGTCTGTCAGGTTAAATTTTAAGAGTGCCCTGGCAGAGGAGGAAGTCCATTCAGATGGTTGGGGGGGCCTTAGAAATTTACTTTTGGTTTACACTATTACCCCCTACACAGCCTGCCAGGGAGCAGCCCAGCAAGACACAGGTCTCCAGGGATTGGCTGAGCTATTCAGGATCTGCAGAGCCTGTCTCTTTGACCCCCTTGGTTTTTGTTCTTCATTTAGGCTTCTCCATCTTGAGGACCTTGCCTCTTCTGGCCGTGCTGTAACGGATAAGAATGTGAGCTCTGCGGGCGCAGGCCTGTCTCTGCGCTGGCCACCCACTCTGCCCAATGCCGTCACTAGCATGGTAGTTGGCACTGGGAGGTGATAAATAAGTAATGCCTGAATGAAGGATTAAATAAGCCTGTGGAAGAAACAGCATTTGTCTCGCAACTACTGAGAAGTTGCTGCACCCACTGCAGACGTTCTGATTCAGTAGCTCTGGGGCGGGGCCTAAGAATCTGCATTTCTCTCAAGTTCCTAGGTGATGCTGATGCTGCTGGTCCAGGGATCACAGTTTAAGAACTGCTGGCCTAGACCAAGAGTGTGTTTACAGAAGTCCGGATTCCAGGGTTCATGAGCTCAGCCACAGAAATACCACCCTGCAGAGAAAACTTTGACCTAAACAAACCATCACAAGCTCCACCTTTCTACTCCCGGCATATCTCGCAGGGTAGCAGCTGTGAGTGTGCTTCCAAACCTTCCAGAGAAAGTTTTCCTTTCCTTCAGCCGAGGCTGCATTTTTCTACCTAATGAGGTCCTGTGACTTGCAGCCCCCATTTCTGGAGGTAACGTTGACCGCTACCTTGTGTGTATCAATGCTGCAACTAATTGAAGAGTTTCTTACTCTTCAGCGGCAGTGAAGAAAGCCGGGGAAGGGCAGGCTCAGTCACCTCCATGGAATAGTGGTCTCTGTTTCTCCCTAGGCACCACAGTCTTCCAGAAAGGCTGGCTGGGAGAATGCTAAGACTCAAGAGATAATAGAGTCAGGTGAGTGGATAAACCAAGTGTGTTGTAGACACACAACAGAATATTCCTCAACTTCAGAAGGAAGGAAGGCTGATGTACTTCATACCATGGATGAGCCTGGAGGGCATTACCCAAAGTGAAAGAAGCCAGACACAAAAGGACAAACACTGGAGATTTCTTCCCTGGATGACAGAGTTGTCAGATTTATGGAGACAGAAAGGAGAATGGTGGGTGTCAGGGCCTGGGGGCGAGTGTGGATGGGGAGTATTGCTTAATGGGTCCAGTGTTTTCATTTGGGAAGATGAAGAAGTTCTGGAGCTGGATGGTGGGAATGGTGGGACAACAATGAGAATGTACTTCATGCCACTGAACTGTGCACTTCAGATAGTTTTACATTGTATTTCAGCATGATTAAAACAAAAAGGCTGTGGAAACTCACCTTCATTCCCCTTTTTAATGTTCCTTTCTGTGTTTGCAAAACCTCATGAGATCAGGCAAGAAAACAGAACAATAATCTGGAGACAATCACTGTGTTATTATTTTTGTTTTGTGATTCTTTTTTGTAAATTATACTTTAAGTTCTAGGGTACATGTGCAGAGCGAGCAGGTTTGCTACATGGGTATACACGTGCCTTGTTGGCCTGCTGCACCCATCAACTCATCATTTACATTAGGTATTTCTCCCAGTGCTATCCCTCCCCCAGCCCCCCACCCCCTGACAGGCCCTGGTGTGTGATGTTGCTCGCCCTGTGTCCATGTGTTCTCGTTGTTCAACTCCTACCCATGAGTGAGAACACGCAGTATTTGGTTTTCTGTCCCTGTGATAGTTTGCTGAGAATGATGGTTTCTAGCTTCATTCATGTCCATGCAAAGCACATGAACTCATCCTTTTTTATGGCTGCATAGTATTCCATGGTGTATATGTGCCACAATTTCTTAATCTGATGTATCACTGATGGACATTTGAGCTGGTTTCCAAGACTTTGCTATTGTGAATAGTGCCTCAGTAAACATATATGTGCACGTGTGTTTATAGTAGCATGATTTATAATCCTTTGGGTGTATACCCAGTAATGGGATGGCTGGGTCAAATGGTATTTCTAGTTCTAGATCCTTGAGGAATCGCCACACTGTCTTCCACAATGGTTGAACTAATTTCCACTCCCACCAACAGTGTAAAAGTGTTCCTATTTCTCCACATCCTCTCCAGCACCTGCTGTTTCCTGACTTTTTAATGATCACCATTCTAACTGGTGTGAGATGGTATCTCATTGTGGTTTTGATTTGCATTTCTCTGATGACCAGTGATGATGAGCATTTTTTCATGTGTCTGTTGGCTGCATAAATGTCTTCTTTTGAGAAGGGTCTGTTCATATCCTTTGCCCACTTTTTGATGGGGTTGTTTGATTTTTTTCTTGTAAATTTGTTTAAGTTCTTTGTAGATTCTAGATATTAGTCCTTTGTCAGATGGGTAGATTGCAAACATTTTCTCCCATTCTGTAGGTTGCCTGTTCACTCTGATGGTAGTTTCTTTTGCTGTGCAGAAGCTTTTTAGTTTAATTAGGTCCCATTTGTCTATTTTGGCTTTTGTTGCCATTGCTTTTGGTGTTTTAGACATGAAGTCCTTGCCCATGCCTATGTCCTGAATGGTATTGCCTAGGTTTTCTTCTAGGGTTTTTATGGTTTTAGGTCTTACATTTAAGTCTTTAATCCATCTTGAATTAATTTTTGTATAAGGTGTAAGGAAGGGATTCAGTTTCAGCTTTCTACATATGGCTAGCCAGTTTTCCCAGCACCATTTATTAAATAGGGAATCCATTTCCCATGGCTTGTTTTTGTCAGGTTTGTCAAAGATCAGATAGTTGTAGATGTGTGGTGTTATTTCTGAGGCCTCTGTTCTGTTCCATTGGTCTATATATCTGTTTTGGTACCAGTGCCATGCTGTTTTGCTTACTGTAGCCTTGTAGTATAGTTTGAAGTCAGGTAGCATGATGCCTCCAGCTTTGTTCTTTTGCTTAGGATTGTCTTGGCTATGGGGGCTCTTTTTTGGTTCCGTATGAACTTTAAAGTAGTTTTTTCCAATTCTGCGAAGAAAGTCATTGGTAGCTTGATGGGGATAGCATTGAATCTATAAATTACCTTGAGCAGTATGACCATTTTCACGATATTGATTCCTCCTATCCATGAGCATAGAATATTCTTCCATTTGGTTGTGTCCTCTTAAAGAAAGGATGATTCTTAAAGAAAGGAAATGTAGAATCCCCCAGAAATGCTTTCAAAGGTTGAATCTCAAAATAAAGCCACACACACACTCTCTCACACACACACTCTCACACACACATCACACATTCTCACATGCAAACTATATACATATTCTCACACATGCTCACACTCAATCCTCATTCACACACACACTCACACACAATCCTCACACCCACACACACATTCTCACACACACACACACACACACACACACACACACACAGCTGACCACTGTCCCACCGTGTTTTGCCTCCCCACCCAGAAGCGTGCGTTCCTCCCACAGTGGTTTCCAAAGTGTGGTTCTGGGTCCAGCAGCACCAACCTCCCCTTAGACTTCTTAGAAATGCACATTCTGGGGCCCCAGCCCCGACCTCCTGAGTCAGCTGGCCTGGGGGTGGGGCCTGGGAATCTGCGTTTAGACTGGCTCTCCCCCGGCCTGCCACGCGCTCCCGTCGGGGCCCACCCGCATCTGGGCCGGGGCTGGTGTCCACGCGCGACGGCTCGGGAGCACGGACCTCTGCTCCCCGCAGCACCGCCCCCCGGGTGGAGCCGGCGGCCCCGCCTCGCAGAGCTGGGGCTGCACCTGGGGCAACGGGGCCGGGCCTGGACGCCAGGTCGGAGCAGTAGCACCTGCCAGGAGCACGTCCCGCCGGCAGGTCGCAGGAGCCCTGGGAGCCGCCGCCATGGGTACGCTCGGCGGGTGGGGGGCCGGCCGGGCTAAAGACTCGGAGCTACGCGGGGCGGGGGCCGGCACCGAGGGCCGGGAGGCGCGAAGGGTACGCGGCGGCGGGAAGCGGGGCCACCCGAAGGCCCACGGGGGCCGGGAGGTTGCGGGGCGCCCGGGATCCCCTCCCGGGTGGTCACCGCGCGGCCGGGGCGCGGAAGCCAGAGGTGCCCAGAAGCGCCGACTCCGCCGAGGTTGCGATCCTGGCCCGCCCGCCCGTGGGGCACTGTAATCCTCGTGTTCCCACCCTGCGGGCCGGGAGTGCGCTTGGAGCGGGACGGGACCCAGCGGGTGACGGCAGGGGTGGCAGAAACACCGTCTAACTGGCGGAAGCCTTGTGGCTGCCTTTGCACTTGTCTTGCCTCTGGCTGGCGAGGTGACCCTGGAGTTCCGCAGGGAACCCTGGCCCAAGAGGAGATGGGGCCTCTCTTTGTGGCCCCCTCTTAACCCTCTGTACTGTCCCCTGGCTTAATTTGAGGCACCTTCTGTGCCTTACAGAAGGTGAGGAGCTGGCTCTTGATGGGGCTGGAGCGTCAGCAAAACAGCTAGGAGGCAACTTGACTCCTGCCCCGCTTCCGAATTAACCACCCTGGAACTAAGGCAGACCCAGAGAGAATGAACGGATGCAGAGCCAGAGCTGCTGAGAGCATCCCAGCCCGCTGCTTTCTTAAAGATGAGGAAGCCCAGTCAGCTTCCCAAAGTTGTGCCATGGATGCCCCCGGCCAGCATTTTGCAGAAGATGTGGCCACGTTGTTGAGGGGGATCTGAGCCTGTAGACAGGAATGTCGGTCCGTGGCTGCCTCAGTGGTCCTGGTGGGGTGATGTGTGTCAGTGCCCAGCCCCAAGGTGCAGCCGTCCTCTGGCTCTCAGAATGCCTGCCGGACACAGCATGTGGTGGTTCCTAAGGAGAAGCAGTGAGTGGTTCACACTTTGGACTTCTAATTGTAGCCAGTTGTGCCTGTTCCAGAAAGACCTGCAACTTCCCTCTCTGGCGGAGACTGTGGCCGAGCTCAGCTCTGCAGGCAGATTCCTGGGCTGCAGTTCTGGGTCCCGCCCTCAAACAAGTCCCACCTGTCACTCTATGCAACTTTGCTGGGAGGTGCTCTGAAATATTTCTGTTGATCATCAAATACCAAATACCTGAGCAGCATCCTTGTTGAGTTGGAATTTATGACCCGTGTTTAGCATTTCCAGCAGATCCAATCCCGAGAGTTGTTAGAGGCAGCTGCCTGGTTATTGGTGAAGGAATACAGAGTTAGATTTGAAGCCTCCTTTCCAAATGAATTGATGCGTTCTAGTCTGCAACTGGTCCTCTCTGTTTGCAACTGAGATTGACATAGCATGTGAATAGCAACAAAAAAGTTTATATGCAAAAACCGATTTGATTTTTACTGAAGTCCTAACTTTTCAATATCAAGGGTTAGTTAGTAAATGAAAAAAAATTGTTTAATGATTGTTATGGGGAAAAAAAGTAGTAGTAACTTCTCTTAAGAACAGACCTTGGCCAGGCGTGGTGGCTCACGCTTGTAATCCCAGCACTTTGGGAGGCCAGGGCAGGTGGATCACCTGAGGCCAGGAGTTTGAGACCAACCTGGCCAACATGGTGAGACCCCCCCCATTTCTACTAAAAATATATAAAAACTAGCTGGGCATAGTGGCGGATGCCTGTAATCCCAGCTACTCGGAAGGCTGAGGCAGGAGAATTGCTTGAACCCAGGAGACGAAGGTTGCAGTGAGCCAACATGGTGCCACCACACTCCAGCCTCCGCAACAGAGTAAGACTCTGTCTCAAAAAAAAAAAAAAGAACAGATCTTTGGTACTTAGGTCATGCCAGAATTGCTTCAGATCCCTCAGTGACTGAGGGGACACTTGAAGCAGTTGGCAAACGAGGCAGGGGAAAAAAAGGACATGGTCCTTAGAGAAGCCTGTACCTCCTGCCTCTGACTTTGTCCCACTGTAATTGGAGCAAATTTTCACGGCAGGTGCTTTTTCATTCCTTGAGAATCCAGGAGCAGAAGTTCTGAATGAATAGGAAAGTGAGGGATTGGATGAGACTCAGAATCGTACCATTAAGGCATTTATTAGACTTAGTAACAGAGGCAAGGAGAATCCACAACAGTTAACAGAATAAATCAAAGTTGCTTTGGGGCTGGGCGCGGTGGCTCACACCTGTAATCCTAGAACTTTGGGAGGCCGAGGCGGGCGGATCATAAGGTCAAGAGATCAAGACCATCCTGGCCAACATGGTGAAACCCCGTCTCTACTAAAAATACAAAAATTAGCTGGGCATGGTGGCATGTGCCTGTTGTCCCAGCTACTAGGGAGGCCAAGGCGGGAGAATCACTTGAACCCGGGAGGCAGAGGTTGCAGTGAGCCAAGATCGTGCCATTGCACTCCAGCCTGGACGACAAGAGTGAAACTCCGTCTCAAAAAAAAAAAAAATGTTGCTTTGGGTGTGGCAACGCACAGCCAAACCTGGCTGAGTGTCTTGTTGGGCTCATGAACGGCACCTCCTTTGTTTTAAAGCAGTGGTCGACAGTCTCTTCTGGAAAGCCCCAGGTAGGAAATGCTTCGGGTCCTGGGGGCCAGGTGGTCTCTGTGGCAACTTCTCAACTCTGCAGTTCTAGAGCAGCCGTACACAATAAACAAATGGGCAGAGCAGTTTCTACAAAACTTCATTATGTACTGAGACATTTGAATTTTATGTAATTTTCATGTGCCACAAAATCTTAAAAAACTTTTTACAATCACTTAAAAATGTAAGCTTACATTCTTCTTAGCTTGTGAGCCACACAAAAACAGGCAGTGGGCCAGATTTAGCCCATGAGCCATAGTTTGGGGATCCTAGCCAAGGTATCTGTGTGGTTCTCAGAGCCTGGGGTGGAGAGATGTTCTTTTCCCAAGGGCTGTCAGGTTGAATTCAGTCTCTGAATAGCAGAAAACTTCTTATATGCTGGGAAGAAGCGTCAGTAAGAAAAAGCAGCCTCCGAAGGCTTCGTAGGATCATAGGGCTGGGGATGCTTTTGCTGAAGGTTTTGACTATTTGATCTCTTTCCTCCCACCCCACCTCACTCCCTTATCCAAAGCTTAGCAAGACTATGCTAAGTGGACTCTGAAAATTAGGTACAAGGCTTCAGGTTCAATGCAGCAAGCACCTGCCTCTATCTGCCAAGACCTCCAGGTTGTTTGGAGATACTCACTCACTTAATGTAGGATACTTTATTCTCTTCCTGCCCCACCAGATCTCAGCCTCCTGGCTGGCCTTGTTTGTGATTCTGATAGGTTTTTCCAAGCCAGCTGCCTGAGCTTAAAATGATGGATGGGCTGTGAAGGTCCCTCACACCTGGCGCGTCCCTCCACATTCTGTCCTCCTCCTGTCAACTCTTGAGTCAACCGAAGAACAATATTGAAGTACCAGGGCAGCTGGTGTCCCTGCTGCAAGCTATAGAGGTGGTCCCACACTGAAGGAGGCCTTTGGCATATGACCTTCGGGGGAACTCACTTCCTCCTAGCCAGCAGCAAGAAAAGAGAACTTCTAACATTGGGTTCTTTTGGGCTAATATTGCTCTAAGTCAGCGTTTTTCAAACTTGAACATGCATCAGGCTTATCTGAGTGAGGGCCTGTTCCAGCAGTGGGGCTCGCTGGGCCTCTTGCCTAGAGTCTCAGGTGCAGGGTAGAGCTCATGCACTGACATTTGACCACGTTCCCACGTGGTGTGATGCTGCTGCTCCCAGGCCCATGCTTTGAGAACCACGGCTCTAAAGATCCCCTGGGTTCTTTTTTTTGACCCCTGCCTATGTGAACATGTTGCCACTGTGCCCTAAAAATTAGGCTGTGGGAAGGTCTAGTACAGTCTGGCCCCTGGCTTGTCCATGTGGGTACATGTCCATGATGATGAAGCATTCGGTAAATTAGCAGGTAGAACTTGAGAACTAGTCTGCCGGTGCCGTCTTAACGTAGGGATAGCTGGGCACTGCGGCTTATGCCTGTAATCTCAGCGTTTGGAGAGGCTGAGACAGGCGGATCATTTGAGCTCAGGAGTTTGAAATCAGTCTGCGCAACATGGCAAAACCCCGTCTCCACAAAAAAAATACAAAAATATTAGCTGGGCGTGGCAGTGCGCACCTCTAGTCCCAGCTACTTGGGAGGCTGAGGCCAGAGGATCACTTGAGCCCACGAGGTGGAGGTTGCAGTGAGCTAAGATTGCTCCACTGTGCTCCAGCCTGGGCAACAGAGAAACTGTGTCTGAAACAACAACAAGACAAAAACAAAGAAGTAAAGAGAGTAGAAATGAATAGGAGTGAGAAATGAATGTGGTTCAGCTGGGCTGGCCAGGATGCACCTGAATTGCTTATCTATGCGGGTATTTACTTACCATGTGAGGATAAAAATAATCCTGCCTGAAGAAATTATATCCTCAGGGGGCAGGAACATAAGCCCGTAAACAACACTCTTCCACTCCGAGTTAGAGTTGAGGAAAATGAGGTACTATGAGACCAGTGAAAGCAGCAACTAGGAGTGTTTGTCTAAGCAGGAGGGTTTGCCTACTTTAGGTTTGCCCAGTTTGGATGGAGTGCTAAATGTTTGCATGGTCTTTCACATCTCTTACAAAATGTCCTGAGTAAGATTATTCCATTTTCGATTCCCTTGGGTTTTTTTGTTTGTTCGTTTGTTTTTTGAGATGGAGTCTTGCTCTGTCAACCAGGCTGGAGTGCAGTGGCACAATCTCGGCTCACAGCAACCTCTGCCTCCTGAGTTCAAGCAATTCTCCTGTCTCAGCCTCCAGAGTAGCTGGGATCACAGGTGCGCACCATCACGCCTGGCTAACTTTTGTATTTTTAGTAGAGACGGGGTTTTGCCACGTTGGCCAGGATGGTCCCAAACTCCTTACCTCAGGTGATCCGCCTGCCTTGGCCTCCCAAAATGCTGGGATTACAGGCCTGAGCCACTGTGCCAGGCTGGGTTTTTTTGATTAATAATTTTTTTCTACTGCCCTTTGAGTTACTGTACCATTCCATGAAGAACAAACAGGGCTTACTCAATGGGCTAGTTGAGCTACCAGGAATCCTCCCTAGAAAATGGGACTGCCACTCTATTCCCCATGGTGGAGCTGCTGATGACTGGGGGCCTGGTGTAGAACTTTGGAGCTAAGACTGCCCAGCCAGCTGTGTTCCCATGGCTGAGGCAGAAGCTCTCAGACACAGTTGCGTCTTGATTCTATGCTTTGCAGGATGAGAAAGTGGGTAGGTGTCCCAGGTGAGCCGATAAGGAAATAAAAACAAGGGTCAGGCCTGAGGAACCTTTCCACATTCTTCCTTGAGGACAGTGAGAGAAAGAGCAGTATTCTCAGCTGAGCGAGCACGGTTGACTCATCATCCCGGGGTTGCAACACAAAGAACCAGGGAGTCACTCTTTTGTACCTTTGTCCCTTGGTTTCAGAAGCTGGAAGTCTATTGCGGAGGACACTGGACCCTGGGTTCACCTCATGGATGTGATACAAAGGAGGCTGTGTCAGCCGGTGGGGGGCCACACCTCTGCTCTCAGCCCCTCTGGTTTTTGGGGTTTAGGATGAGGGCAGCTATGAGAACACAGTTAAAGCACAGGCTCAGAAGTTGGGAAGTGCCACAGCCACGGGGCAGAGGGACAGGGTCTTCCACAGAGGCTTAAGAAGGAGGAAGGTCTAGTTCCTCTCCTGGTTCCTAGACTGGAAACTGCTCAAAGCCCCTCACCGGGCTGTGGAAAGGGGCCTCTCATTGGAGAGAGGGTTTAGAGTCCTCCAGGTATGATGTGGGGATATGGAACAACAGGTCCGTGTCCAGAGGGAATTTTGGTTCAGAGATCAGATTAACAAATAGAAAATTCACAAAATGTACTTCCATAAGAAGGCTCGTTAAAAGTTCTCAAACTAGGCATTTAGAACTTCTACAATCTGCCCCTAGTGACAAGATTTTATTATAAGCTCTATTAGGACATGGCAGATGTTTATACATTTGAGATGTTCTTGAGGAAATAAACCTTTTTCCTTTTTTTCCATTAAATCAAAACACCTTGCAGAGAAAAGGGAATGCTTATACACTGCTGGTGGGAGTGTAAATTCGTCTAACTATTGTGAAAAGCATTGTGACAACTCCTCCAAGAACTACCATTTGACCCAGCAGTCCCATTACGGGGTATATACCCAAAAAAATAGAAATCATTCTACCATAAAGACACAGGCACACATATGTTCACTGAAGCACTATTCACAATAGCAAAGACATAGAATCAACCTAGATACCTGTCAATGATAGACTAAAGAAAATGTGGTACATATACACCATGGAATACTATGCAGCAATAAAAAAACAACAAGATCGTGTCCTTTATAGGAACATGGATGGAGCCGGAGGCCATTATCCTCAGCAAACTAACAGGAACAGAAAATCAAACACTGCATTTTCCCACTTATAAGCAGCAGCAAAATGATGAGAACACAAAGACGCAGAGGGGAACAACACATACTGGGGCCTACTTGAGGGTAGAGGGTAGGAGGAGAGAGCTGTTTGGAAAAAACCAACTATTAGGTACTAGGCTTAGTACCTAGGTGGAAAAATAATCTGTGCATCAAAACCCTGAGTCACGAGTTACCTATATAACAAACCTGCACGTGTACCCCTAAAATCAAAGTTAAAATGGTAAATAAATAATGTTACAAGTTAAAAAAAACAAAAATAAATCAAGACACCTAAACTCACGTGGTGTACTTGTTTGCTATGGTGTCTGTAACAAAAGCACCACAAACTGGGGAATTTGAAACAACAGAAAAGTCTTCTCACACAGTCCTGGAGGCTGGGAGCCCAGAGTCAAGGGGTCAGCAGGGCCACACTCCCTCCGAAGGCTCTGGGGGTGAAGCCGATCCAGGCCTTTCTCTTGCTTCTGGTGTGGCTGGTGGTCTTTGGCATTCCTTGGCTTGTGGACACACCCCTGCCGTCTCTGCCAGCCCATCTGTCTCTGTGTCACTTTTCCTCTTCTTAGGAGCACTCTACTCACATTGGATGAGGGACCGCCTTGTCCCAGTATGACCTGGTCTTCGCTAATTACATCTGTAATGATCCTATTTCCAAATAAGGTCAAGTTCTGAGATTGAGAAGGATGTGAATTTGTGGGGGGATGGGCAGGACACTATCTGACACCCCGACGTGGTAACAGAAAGTATTCTCTCTGAAATATGTCCATGGCTTATAGATGACTTTAGGTAGAAAACATTTGTAGTGTAAAGATAACTCCACCACGGTCCTCAGCTCGGATGCTATGTCTGGTGACCAGTGTCTTCCCCCAGCAAGACAGATGAGTTTTCTGGTCATAGTTTCTGGTCAACTGTAAACGGTCCACTTAGTAAGAGAGTTGGTATGTAGAAAACAGGCCCCAAAGTGATCTAGGAGACACAGGCAATTTACCTCCAGTTCTAAAAACGACGTTCCCATTCTGTTGATGTGGTACTGTGGACCTGCAGATAAAGTTTCCAGGCAGTCTTCATGTGCAGTGTTTCACTTTTCTGGTTTTTGAAAAATATAGCTGTTTCTGCTATGCATGCTAATTCTAAAATTAGAAGACTGAAAAAAATAAGTCACCTGACATTTTTATGGAGAATTGTTAGATAATATCTAATGAAATTTAAAATACACATAATATTTTAACAGCATTCTATGTCAAGAACTTTCTTACAGATATTCTTATGATAGGAAAGAGCCATGTGCAACCCAAATATTAGGTTGGTGCAAAAGTAATTGCGGTTTTTGCCTTTTTTTTTTTTTTTTTTGAGATGGAGTCTCGCTCTGTCGCCCAGGCTGGAGCGCAGTGGCGCGATCTCGGCTCACTGCAACCTCTGCCTCCCAGGTTCAAATGATTCTCCTGCCTCAGCCTCCCGAGTAGCTGGGATTACAGGCACATGCCACCACGCCCGGCTAATTTTTGTATCTTGTGTAGAGACGGGGTTTCACTACCTTGGCCAGGCTGATCTTGATTTCCTGACCTCATGATCTGCCCGCCTCGGCCTCCCAAAGTGCTGGGATTACAGGTGTGAGCCACCGCACCCAGCTTTGCCATTACTTTTAATCTATCATGTGGGCAGAAAACTTGCATTCTGTTTTATACCCTAACTTCATACTTAACCATGATTGTAAAGCATTTTTTTCTAGTCATGATTTACCATTTTAAAAAAAAAAGTCTGTGTGTGTATAAGTTAGGGTCTTCAACCTCATTGCCTTGAAAAACAACCCTCCAAAAGACCAAAAGATTGGTTCTTTTTTTTTTTTCTTTGAGACAGAGTCTCGCTCTGTCACCTAGGCTGGAGTGCAGTGACACAATCACAGGTCACTGCAGCCTTGACCTCCCTGGCTTAAGCAGTCCTCCTGCCTGAGCCTCCCAAGTAGCTGGGACTACAGGCACATGCCACTATGCCTGGCTAATTTTTGTTATTTTTTGTAGAGGTGGGGTCTTGCCACATTGCCCAGGCTTGTTTCCTTTTAATTTAGCGATATTTATGTATCTTTAGAGTCATTTTCTCCTATGACAACATACAATATTATTAGGGCCACCATTTCTGTTGCCTGCTGGGTGTGTGGAGCTGATGCTGTCCCGGAGGCTGGTATCTGCTTCCCTTTGTGTTCTCTCCTCTTTTCTCCTTCTAGAGTCTGCTCTGAGGAAGGGTCTCTCTTCTCTTTAACCTGAGCATATGTTTGTTTATTTACCCTCAGCAGTCTGGCATTTAAAGAGAGTCTCACTCTTAGTTCTGAAGGAAAGGTGTTCTTCTAGACTAAAAATATCCAGGTGTAGATCAGGAAGCTAACTTGGAGAGCAAGGGTTGCTGTAGTAACAGCCAGGAAAATCATCTCACCTGACTACCCGGCCTCTGCCTGAGGCAGGACTTAGGACTGTCCTGAGATCTTTCCTGGTTTGCCAAACAGCTTTGCTGCATGTGAACTCTGGAGCACTCTGTGGCCTGGCTCACCTTTCCCTGAAGCTGAGAGCAGGTTGGAAATCAACTGTCTGTCAGCATGTCCAAAGGTGGCTGGATCCTGGGTCCCAGAGAGATCATTTCTTCCTGAAGGAGGACAGGAATGGCGTTCAAAGATTCATGCCTGTAGTTACAGGAACAAGATGCTGAAAGTTGTAGGTAATTTATAAAACCACGAGAGGTTGTTCATTTCAGGCCTCTTCAGCCTATGATTTTAGATAGTTGTGTGTGGAAACCTTTTTAAAAGATAGGAGGATATCTGAACCTAAAGCAGTAAGTTGTGACTATTGTGGGCGAATTATTTATCCCCCAAAATGCATATGTTGAAGCCCAAAGCCCCAATACCTTGGAGCGTGACCTTATTTGGGAATAGAGTCGTTGCAGATGTAATTCACTATGATGACGTCATACCGGGGTAGGGTGGCCCCTAATTCAATATGAGCAGTGTCCTCACAAAAAGAGGAAATCTGGACTGGACATGGTGGCTCGTGCCCGTAATCTCAGCACTTTGGGAGGCCCAGGTGGGAGGATCACTTGAGACAAGAAGTTTGAGACCAGCATGGGTAACATAGCAGACCTTGTCTCTACAAAAATTTTAAAACTTAGCCGACATGGCTGCACACGCCTGTGGTCCCAGCTGCCCAAGAGGCTCAGGCGGGAGGATCCCTTGAGCCCAGGAGTTCAAGGCTGCAGTGAGCTATGATCGTGCCACTGCACTGCAGCCTGGGCAACAGGGTGAGACCTTATCTCAAAAATAGCAACAATAATAAAAATGAGTAAAAAGAGGAGATTTGGACACAGACTCATACACAGGGCAAGTGCCACGTGAGCATGGTGGCAGAGGTGGAGGTGATGTTCTTACAAGACGGGGAACACCAAAGCTGGGCCTCAAAGCACCAGGAGACAGGCCCAGGACAGATTCTCCCTTGCGTCCTCTGAAGGACCCAACCCTGCCGACCTCCATCTCAGACTTCCGGCCTCCAGAACTGTGAAAGGCCACAATTCCATGCTGTAAGCCATGCGGTTTGAGGCACTCTGTAAGACAGCCCTGGCAAACTCCTACACTGACCAGGAGCTGTCCCCAGGCTGGAGCCATGGACACCCAAGCTGAGGGAGGAACTGTCTTAAAGGAAGGTGAAGGCAGGCTGTCCAGCACACGCCAGATGGCGCAGGGCCTGACTTTGCACGGAAGTGGTACAGGCAAGGCAGCTCATGACCCACGTAGGCGGGAAAAGCAGCCCTGCAACAGCAGGGGCTGATGACAGGTAGGAGGTGGCTCATTGCCAAGGAGCCGGGGCCAGGCTGCGGCTGAGTGGTTTTGTGTTCCATGTCTCTCTTGTGAGGGTGCTGGGCAGAAAGCTCCCCCACCGCCTCACCAGAATCCTTGGGGGTCCTGAGGGAGGTGGAGCCCCTCACGGCCTTCCCATTCTCTTGTGTTCTGGGAGGACCACCAGGCATCTGCTGAGACTCAGGTCAGCTGCAGTCAAGCCTTGGCCCAGTGGCCCACGTGCAAGGTCCGCAGGGCTAGGCTGCTGTCCACATGGCAACACACCCAGTCACTTGATAAACCCACAGTCTCCCTTCAGCACCAGTTTCCCCACATGGTTTCTAAGTTAGTTTCCTGCTGTTAGGGGTTAGTGAGATTTCTTCATTCTTGGAGTCTGATACCTCATTTGCTTTGAGCAAATGGCATTCAAAAACCACACATCAGCATGTTCTGTGTTCATGGCCCTGTTTGTTTATGGATTAGAGGAACTGCAGCAGCTTCCTAGTGGGGAAGAAAGTAGCTGTGGAAAAGGAGGCCTTTTTTTTTTTTTTTTTGAGACGGAGTCTCCCTCTGTCACCCAGGCTGGAGTGCAGTAGTATGATCTCAGCTCACTGCAACCTCCACCTCCTGGGTTCAAGCAATTCTCGGGCCTCAGCCTCTTGAGTAGCTGGGATTACAGGCATGTGGCTACATTTTGTATATTTGGTAGAGACGGGCTTTCACCATGTTGGCCAGGCTGGTCTGAAATTCCTGGTCTCAAGTGATCCACCTGCCTCGCCCTCCCAAAGTACTGGGATTGCAGGAGTGTAGCTAATTTTTGTATATTTAGTAGAGATGGGGTTTCACCATGCTGGCCAGGCTGGTCTCAAGCTCCTGGACTCAAGTGATCCCTCTGCCTTGGCCTCCCAAAATGCCGGGATTACAGGTGTGAGCCACCGTGCCTGCTCCTGAAAAGGAGGCTATTTCTATGAAGAGCAGTTGAGGATGGGCACAGCCTGGGTGCCGGCTATGCCTTCATGGCGGTCCCAGCAGGAGGACCCCTGGTATGGAATGCAGCCCATGCTCCAGTCACCAGCAGTGCAGCCATCAGAGACACTTTTTCTGATTGGATTGAGTGGCCCTTGCTCCCTTGTCAGACCAGGCCCCACTGGGCTGCATCCGGCCTAGAAGCCCACACTTTTCTAATCCACACCAGAATGCTGGGTGGACAAGCAGAGTCCCCGAGGGTGGGAAAGGCGGCAAAACATTCAAATCCAAGAAGAAAAAAAATCATCAAGCTGGGCAAGAAACAGCCTCAACAAGAGCCACTCCAGAAACAAGGGCTTTGGGTTATAGGCACTGAATTTCTTCTAAAGCTAACCTGCCTCTGATGCTAGAAGAGCCCATTTAAGGAAAGAAAAACACTTTTCATTGCTCGATCAAAGTTTATCCATTTTGGAAAAGACATCAAACCAAGTGTGTGTCACCAGGCACCCACATCCTTCCTCTTTCCCACCACCCCACCCCTGTCCTCAGGGCAGTGACAGTGAAGCCTGGTGCAGGTCCCGCTGCTGCTTTTTGAAGTGGCACATGCTTTATTTTCTTAAAAAAAAGTGAGAGACATCCTATGCTACAGGAGGCTCTGTGACATTTTTCTGAAGTAGAACCCCTTGCTCCGCCAGGGCAGCTGTAAAGGGTCTAAAGAGCCCTGAGAAAGGAGAGAGGATTTGGGAAGCCGAGGAGGCAGAGGGAGACCACATAGCACATGGAATTCTGAAAGGGCCCAAGTGGAGACAGAAAACGAGTCATGTGAATGGACAGCTGGGGTGGAGGAGGATGGAGCTACAGTCAGACCCTGGGGGGCCTTGAATGCCGGGCCTAGGAGTAGGACTTCACCTGCAGGAAGGAGAGAGCACGCAAGGTTTGGGAGCAAGGTTCTCCACTGGGGGAAGCTCAGGTTGCTGGTGTGGACGGTGGACAGTCCAGGTGGAGTGCGGAGCACAGCGGGTGACCCTGGACAGGGGCCGTGCCTAGCAAGCACCTCCCCGCCCCAGGCATGTTTCTGCATCAGCTCACTAGCATGGCTTCGGAGTGACAGGACCTTCACTCTCCCTAGCTCCTGCCTGGTGCACACTATAGCAACCTCCACCCAAAAAGCAGTTTGAAAGACAATATAATGCTTGTCATGATGGCTTGTATTTGAGAAGACCACTTGGCTCTGGTCCACACCATCCTCATCCCCATGGTCTGACTTCCAGCGTGACATCATCAGGCACTTCTACTTTGGGTCAATGTAAGTGACCCTGGAGGGGGCTCTTTCTTCTTCGATGGCTACCTCCTCACCTCTGCCAGGGGTCCCCCATGGTAAATTCTTGTCTGTATTTTAAGTCAGTCCATTCTAAATGTCCATCCATACTCAATTAAGAATCTGCCAAGTTGTCTTCCTGAGATGAAGTGAATAAAAAACCTTATTTTATTCATTGTAGATTCAATCTTATTAACTAACTTTCAGAGAAAGTGGTAGATTGTGTCAGTTTGTTCTTGCAGTAGTATAAAGAAATACATGAAACCAGGTAATTTATAAAGAAAGAAGGTTTAATTGGCTTATGGCTCTGCAGGCTGTACAGGAAGCACGGTGCTGGCATCTGCTCACTTCTGGGGAGGGCTCAATCATGTTGGAAGGTGAAGGGGGAGCAGGCATGTCACATGGCTGGAGTAGGAGCAAGGAGTGAGCAGGGAGGTGCTACATACTTTTAAACAACCAGATCTCATGAGAACTCACTATTGTGAGGACAGTATCAAGGGAGAGGGTGCTAAACCATTCATGAGAAACTGTCCCCATGATCCAGTGTCCTCCCCCAGGTCCCACCTCCAACAATTGAGCATTATATTTCAATATGAGATTTGGGCAGGGACATGCATTCAAACTGTATCATTCCCCCTGGCCTCCCCAAATTTCTTGTCCCTCTCACATTTCAAAATACAATCATGCCTTCCCAATAATCCCCCAAAGTCTTAACTCATTCCAGCGATAATGCAGAAGTCCAAGTCCAAAGTCTCATCTGAGGCAAGGCAAGTCCTTTCCACCTATGAGCCTGCACAATCAAAAACAAGTTACTCTAAGATACAATGAGAGTATAGGCATTGGGTAAACATTCCCATTCCAAAGGGAGAAATCATCCACAAGCAAGGGGCTACAGGCCCCACCCAGGTCCAAAATCCAGCAGGGCAGGCACTAAATCTTAAAGCTCCCAAATAGTTTCCTGTAATTCTATGTCCCACATCCAGGGCACATTGATCCAAGAAGTGGGGTGCCAGGGCTTTGGGCAGCTCTGCCCTTGTGGCTTTGCAGTGTTTAGCTCCAGAGGTTGCTCTCACATGTTGTTGAGTGCCTGTGGCTTTTCTATGCTGAGAGTGCAAGATGTTGGTGGATCTACCATTCTAGGGTCTGGAGGATGATGGCCTTCTTCTCACAGCTCCACTAGGCAATGCCTCAATGGGGACTCTGTGTGGGGGCTCCAACCCCACCTTTCCCCTCCATACTGCCCTAGCAGAGGTTCTCTGTGAGTGCTCCACCCCTGCAGCAGGCTTCTGCCTGGACATCCAGGCTTTTCCTCTGAAATCTATGCAGAGACCCCCAAGCCTCCCTCACTTTTGCAGTCTGTGTGCCTGCAGGCTTAACACCATGTGGAAGCCACCAAGTCTTATGGCTTGCACCCTCTGAAGCAGCAGCCTGGGCTGTATCTTGGGCCCTTTGAGCCAAGGCTGGAGACTAAGTGGCTGGGATGTAAGAAGCAGTGTCCTGAGGCTGCACAGGGCTGTGGGGCCCTGGGCTGGCCCATGAAACCATTCTTCCCTTCTAGGCCTCCGGGCCCTGTGATGGGAGGAGATGCCAGGAAGGTCTCTGAAATTCCTTAGAGGCCTTTACCCCATTGTCTTGAGTGTTAGCACTTGACTCCTTCTTAGTTATGCAAATATCTCTGGCAAGTGGTTGCTCCACAGCCTGCTTGAATTCCTCTGCTGAAAAAGCATTTTCTTTCTCTGCCACATAGCCAGGCTATAAATTTTCCCAACTTTTACACTCTGCTTCCCCTTTAAATATAAGTTCTAGCTTTAAGTCATTTTATTTGCTCCCACCTATGAGCATAGGTTGTTAGAAGCAGCCAGGTCACATCTTGAATCCTTTGCTGCTTAGAAATTTCTTCTACCAGATATCCTAGGTCATTGCTCTTAAATTCAAACTTCCACAAATTCCTAGGGCATGGACACAATGCAGCCAAGTTCTTTGCTAAGACATAACAAAAATGACCTTTGCTGTAGTTCCCAATAAGTTCCTTATTTCCACCTGAGACCTCTTCAGCCTGACCTTCACAGTCCTTGTCACTATTTGCATTTTGATCACAACCATTTAGACAGTTTCTAAGAAGTTCCAAACTTTCCCTCATCTTCCTGTCTTCTCCTGAGCCCTCCACATTCTTCTGACCTATGCCCGTTCCAAAGCTCTTCTACATTTTCAGGTATCTTTATAGCAATGACCCATTCCTCAGTACCATTTTTCTGTGTTAGGCCATTCTTGTATTGCTATAAGGAAACACCTGGGTAATTTATAATGAAAAGAGATATAATTGGCTCACGGTTCTGCAGGCTGTACAGGAAGCATGGCAGCATCTGATTCTGGTGAGGCCTCTGGAAGCTTCAAATCATGGCAGAAGGTGAAGAGGGAGCAGGCATGTCACATGGCAAAAGCAGGCGTGGCGGGGGGGAAGCTGCTACATATTTTATTTCCTTTTTTTATTATTATACTTTAAGTTCTAGTGTTCACATATTCACAATGTGCAGGTTTGTTACATATGTATACATGTGCCATGTTGGTTTGCTGCACCCATTAACCTGTCATTTACATTAGGTATTTCTCCTAATCCTATACCTCCCCAAACTCCCCACTCCATGACAGGCCCCAGTGTGTGATGTTCCCCACCCTGTGTCCAAGTGTTCTCATTGTTCAATTCCCACCTATGAGTGAGAACATGAGGTGTTTGGTTTTCTGTCCTTGCGACAGATGCTTCAGAATGATGGTTTCCAGCTTCATCCATGTCCCTGCAAAGAACATGAACTCATCCTTTTTCGTGGCTGAATGGTATTCTATGGTGTATATATGCCATATTTTCTTAATCCAGTCTATCATTGATGGACATTTGGGTTGGTTCCAAGTCTTTGCTATTGTGAATAGTGCCACAATAAACATACGAGTGCATGTGTCTTTATAGTAGCATGATTTATAATTCTTTGGGTATATACCCAGTAATGGGATGGCTGGGTCAAATGGTATTTCTAGTTCTAGATCCTTGAGGAATCGCCACACTGTCTTCCACAATGGTTGAACTAGTTTACACTCCCACCAACAGTGTAAAAGTGTTCCTGTTTCTCCACATCCTCTCCAGCACCTGTGGTTTCCTGACTTTTTAATGATCGCCATTCTAACTGGTGTGAGGTGGTATCTCATTGTGGTTTTGATTTGCATTTCTCTGATGACCAGTGATGATGAGCGTTTTTTTATGTGTGTGTTGGCTGCATAAATGTCTTCTTTTGAGAAATGTCTGTTCATATCCTTTGCCCACTTTTTGATGGGGTTGTTTGATTTTTTTCTTATAAATTTATTTAAGTTCTTTGTATATTCTAGATATTAGCCCTTTGTCAGACGAGTAGATTGCAAACATTTTCTCCCATTCTGTAGGTTGCCTGTTCACTCCGATGGCAGTTTCTTTTGCTGTGCAGGAGCTCTTTAGTTTAATTAGATCCCATTTGTCTATTTTGGCTTTTTTTGTCATTGCTTTTGGTGTTTTAGACATGAAGTTCTTGCCCATGCCTATGTCCTGAATGGTATTGCCTAGGTTTTCTTCTGGAGCTTTTATGGTTTTAGGTCTAACATTTAAGTCTTTAATCCATCTTGAATTAATTTTTGTATAAGATGTAAGGAAGGGATCCAGTTTCAGCTTTCTACATATGGCTAGCCAGTTTTCCCAGCACCATTTATTAAATAGGGAATCCTTTCCCCTTTCTTGTTTTTGTCAGGTTTGTCAAAGATCAGATGATTGCAGATGTGTGGTGTTATTACTGAGGGCTCTGTTCTGTTCCATTGATCTATATATCTGTTTTGGTACCAGTACCATGCTGTTTTGGTTACTGTAGCCTTCTAGTATAGTTTGAAGTCAGGTAGCATGATGCCTCCAGCTTTGTTCTTTTTGCTTGGGATTGTCTTGGCAAACAGGGCTCTTTTTTGGTTTCATATGAACTTTAAAGTAGTGTTTTCCAATTCTGTGAAGAAAGTCATTGGTAGCTTGATGGGGATGGCATTGAATCTATAAATTACCTTGGGCAGTATGGCCATTTTCATGATATTAATTCTTCCTGTGCATGAGCATAGAATGTTCTCCCATTTGTGTGTGTCCTCCTTTATTTCATTGAGCAGTGGTTTGTGGTTCTCCTTAAAGAGGTCCTTTACATCCCTTGTAAGTTGGATTCCTAGGTATTTTATTCTCTTTGAAGCAATTGTGAATGGGAGTTCACTTATGATTTGGCTCTGTGTTTCTCTGTTATTGGTGTATAGGAATGCTTGTGATTTTTGCACATTGATTTTGTATCCTGAGACTTTGCTGAAATTGCTTATCAGCTTAAGGAGATTTTGGGCTGAGATGTTGGGTTTTTCTAAATATACAGTCATGTCATCTGCAAACAGGGACAATTTGACTTCCTCTTTTCCTAACTGAATACCCTTTATTTCTTTCTCTTGCCTGATTGCCCTGGCCAGAACTTCCAACTCTATGTTGAATAGGAGTGGTGAGAGAGGGCATCCCTGTCTTGTGCAAGTTTTCAAAGGGAATGCTTCCAGTTGTTGCCCATTCAGTATGATATTGGCTGTGGGTTTGTCATAAATAGCTCTTATTATTTTGAGATACGTCCCATCAATACCTAGTTTATTGAGAGTTTTTAGCATGAAGACTGTTGAATTTCGTCAGAGGCCTTTTCTTCATCTATTGAGATAGTCATGTGGTTTTTGTCTATGGTTCTGTTTATGTGATGGATTACGTTTATCGATTTGCATATGTTGAACCAGCCTTGCAACCCAGGGATGAAGCCCACTTGATCATGGTGGATAAGCTTTTTGATGTGCTGCTGGATTCGGTTTGCCAGTATTTTATTTTATTGAGGATTTTTGCAGTGATGTTCATCAGGGATATTGGTCTAAAATTCTCTTTATTTGTTGTATCTCTGCCAGACTTTGGTATCAGGATGATGCTGGCCTCATAAAATGAGTTATGGAGGATTCCCTCTTTTTCTATTGATTGGAATAGTTTCAGAAGGAATGGTACCAGCTCCTCTTTGTACCTTTAAATTCGGCTATGAATCCGTCTGGTCCTGGACTTTTTTGCTTTGTAGGCTATTAATTATTGCCTCAATTTCAGAGCCTGTTATTGGTCTATTCAGGGATTCAATGTCTTCCTGGTTTAGCCTTGGGAGGGTGTATGTGTCCAGGAATTTATGCATTTCTTCTAGATTTTCTAGTTTATTTGCATAGAGGTGTTTATAGTATTCTCTGATGGTAGTTTGTATTTCTGTGGGATCAGTGGTGATATACCCTTTATCATTTTTTATTGCGTCTATTTAATCTCCTGGTGTGCCGTTTGCTAAGATCGTTGGAAAAGTGCAGTATTAAGGCAGGAGTGTCCCACTTTTCCTGGTACAGTCTTCCCTTGGCTAGGAAAGGCAAATCCCCTGACCCGACCCCTTGTGCTTACCAGGTAAGGCGATGCTCCACTCTGCTTCAGCTTGCCCTCCGTGGCTGCACCCACTGTCCAACCAGTCCCAGTGAGATGAACCAGGTACCTCCGTTGGAAATGCAGAAATCAGCCATCTTCTGTGTTGATCACGCTGAGACCTGCAGACCAGAGCTGTTCCTATTTGGCCATCTTGGAAAGGGGAGCTATATCGATGATACATACTTTCAAATAACCAGATCTAAGGCTGGGTGCAGTGGCTCATGCCTATAATCCCAGCACTTTGGGAGGTCGAGGTGAGTGGATCACTTGAGGCCAGAGTTCAAGACCAGCCTGGCCAACATGGTGAAACCCCGTCTCTACTAAAAATACAAAAATTAGCCAGGCATGGTGGCACGCACCTGTAATCCCAGCTACTCAGGAGGCCGATGCAGGAGAATTGCTTGAACCCGGGAGGTGGAGGTTGCAGTGAGCTGAGATTGCACCACTGCTCTCCAGCCTGGGTAACAGCGTGAGACTCCATCTCAAAAAATAAAAATAAAATAAAACGACCAGATCTCACAATAACTCACTCACTGTGGTGAGGACAGTACCAAGAGGGATGGTGCTAAACCCCCGTGATTCAATCACCTCCCACCAGGCCCCACCTCCAGCTTTGGGGATTACATTTCAATATGAGATTTTGATGGGGACGTACATGCAAACTATATCGCAGATGAAGAAATGGAAGCCCAGAGGGTAAGCACCTTGATCAAGGCCACATGGCCAGGAGGAATATCTCTACACTGAGGTTCGATCTCCTGATTACCAAAAGCCCATGTCTTTCCACTGGCTAGATGCAGGGGCAATATTGAGAAAATTCTCTCCTTAACTGAAAAACCGCTTTTGCCATTAGCAAGGCCAAGCTGTGTTCTTGCAGGGACCATTGGCTTCCTGGGGCTTTTGTGGGACCAACTTTGTAACTTTACTCCTTTACCCTTGGCTTAGGAAACCATTTTCAGAGGAAGCACCAGAGCTTAGATTCTGCCAAATCCAGTTTAAAAGCCAAGTGCCAGGTATGCACTTCTAAGCTCCAAGTAGAAAAATATAGTTTAGGAAAAAATTAATAAAGAGAGCATTTTACCAACAAATAAAATGTGGCAGGAATTTGAGTCTTAGTTATATGTAAGTAGTGATTATAAAGACCTGTATTTACAGAGTTTGGGGCAAACCTATGTGTATTAGTTTCTAATTACTGCTGTAACAAAAAAAACCACAAGCTTAGTGGCTTCACACAGGTGTCTTCTTGTAGTTCTGGAGGTCAGAAGTCCAAAATGAATTTTACTGGGCTAAAATCAAGGTGTCGGCAGTGCTACATTGAAAGGCTCTCGGGGAGAACCCTACTTGCCTTTTCCAGCTTCTCCAGGCCACCACATTCCCTGACTTGGGGACCCCTCCTCCAACAATTGCAGTCACTCCCCAGCTTTTCACCTTTTCTGACTGATTTTAGGACTCTTGTGATTATATTGGGTCTGTCTGGATAATCTAAGATAAACTCTTCATCTCAAGGCCCCTAAGACCTTTTTTCTGCAAGACCCTTTTTCCTTGGGAGGAAACGTATCCCTGAATCCCAGAGATTACGACATGGACATCTCTAGGGGACCACCATTCTGACCACCACACCTTGAAATTTCAGAAACACGTCCTCAAAGCAGTATGTGAAACTTACAGTATTCCTTCAGTTTCACTCTTGGTCACGATAGGAAACAGTTATCTCTCTGCCTGAAAGGGAGGCCTTCTCTCTTAGACCTCAGCAAAATGCCTCGTTCCTTCCAACTTCCGAAGTCCAACTCCTAGAGCTGCACTCTCGGCAGCCTTCAGTTGCTGAGGGAATTATTAATTTTTAGGTAATAAGACTTCAAAGTTAGAGTTTCCATCCTGAAATGGTTCAAAATATGGAGCATGCTTTATATAAATAGTAGGAAATATTCATATGGATGGGAGATTTTATTGAGTCGTGTGGAAGAGGGGAGTCTCTTGTTTTCTCCTGTGTTCCCTGTCCCCCCCAACCCCCAAGTCAGTAATCATATAAATATATAATATACACTTATTTCATCAAATTATTTAGCAAAAAGAAAGCAAAACCACTTCTGGGCCTAGAATAGCAAGAAGAGCCTGTGTTTATTCAGTGATTGCAATGTGTTGGGTGCTAAGGAACAGTCCTATGGGAAGTCCAGATTCTAAGCTGGGTTTGGCTCTGATCATAGTTCAACACAAGGGACCCCAGAGTAATACTAGAAACATTAGGCTACTCAAATATGCCTCTGAGGTTTACTAGCAGGGAACCAACGTAAACATGATTGCACCAAAGTAAACAGAATCTTGTGAGAGTTGATACTTGAGTTCGGTCTGAAGTCTCGATGTAAACACCACTTCTGCATTTGAGCTTTCTAAGATAGCAATCCTGTTGACACAGGTACATTAAGATAAGAAATGCTGACTGCAGTGTTACACCCAGTAGATGGCTCTGGATTCTATCAAAGAGTTTAGCAACCTCTGCCCTGTAATAATAAAAGCGGTTCTTGGAATACACACTTTCAGAAAACAAAATGCCTTCTTGGTGATGGCTGGGTACCGAGTCTCAGATTTACACTTCAAGGGATTGCCTTTCCCATAATTTAGTTCGGTGTATAATGACTGTTAAGACCTAAGCTTTCTGAATGACCTCTTTTCTGTAACTGTAGTGTGTTTGAAGTAGAGAAAAACTTTACCACTATTAAGCAAATAACAGGTACAAAATATTGAGCAAAGACAAAAGGACGACTCTGGAAAGATGAAGTCTTTCCCTGCAAATAAAAATCCGGGGAACACAGGAAAGGAAGGTTTGTGATGAAGCCCCAGGCTCTCTCTGCTGGATTTGGGTGATTTGGGTTTTCAGAGCTCGCTCCTGCTTCCCTGAAGAGGGCCAAGGATAACACGGACCTTTGTGTGACTTCACCTCTCTCGTTGGCTTTGGGAGGCAATGGTAAGGCCATATTACCCAAAGTCTAAGTAGGCGAAGCATAACGTGCTGTTGCCGTGTCCTCAAGAACGCACAGCACTACAGCAATGACGCTTTGCACCTTCAGGCTGGTTTGCACCGAGCTTGCAAAACACACGCTTGCCCGACCAGCCCTTCCTATCCGCCGGACACTGGTGCTTTCCCTGCCTGGTGTGAAAGACAGCCCAAGTCCACAGCAGGTGCGCTGCCTCACCACGGACCTCCCAGGACAGAGGCCATGCTCAGCACAGGAGGGCTTGGTCACAGAAAGATGCCGCAGTGGACGGGCACAACAAATGGTAGTGTGGCACCTGGGCCTGCAGCAGCCTCCCTGTTGCCCCCTGGCCTGCAAGATGAGGGGAAGGAACCGCTACTGAAACCTGGAAGGAAAGAGTTGTGTGGGAAGGGCTGACGTCAGAGAAGCCGTGACTGTCACTTGAAGTGACGGTCTGAGGTGACCTTGCAGGGAGGGCACCAGAAAAACAAATACCCCAACGTTTCTTCCCTGCCTCTGATATTCCCAGGGCTCCCTGTTGGCCAAAGGACCTGGGAGCCAGGTCGAGACCTGGGAGCCAGGTCGAGACCTGGGCCATGGATGAGCTCCTTGCAGGTCAGCCTGGGGGCTGAAGAAGAAGGACGGTCCTGGAAGGGCCCACGGGACCCACCATGCAGAGCTGGATCTGAGCACTGTCCTCTGTGACTGATAAACGGGGCCTTAGGAAGCGTGTCCCACAAACACTGAATTTCCGCTCTGTGGGAAGCGGCGCGGAGGCGCTGAGGACCCTGAGGCAGTCGCGTCTCCCCCGTAACGATGCACTGAGGGCTGTGGGGTTTGCAGGACTCTTCCAGCAACCCCGCAGGGCGGAGGTCATCCTCATTTGGTTGTTCGGCTGGCCCGAAACAGATGGGCTCACCCGCCATGCAGCTGGCAGGTCCTAGCATGAGACTCGGCCGCAGGGCTGACTCCATGGCCCTCGCTCTTGGTGTATTGCCCTGGAAGCAGCCCCATCCCACGACAGGCCTCACTCGGCAGGAAACCAGGTTATTCGTGTGGAGAAATCTCTGTCCAGAACTCTAATAGGCAGGAAGAGTTGGGAACTGGGGTCCTGTGAAACCAGTACAGTGTATTTCCCCCTTAGGACAAGGACTAAAAATAGCATCTAAAATGCCCCTTCCCCTTCCCCTCCCCTTTCCCTCCCCCTCCCTTCCTTTTTTTCTTTTTTGAGACGGAGTCTCGCTCTGTTGCCCGGGCTGGAGTGCAGTGGTGCGATTTCAGCTCACTGCATCCTCCACCTCCCAAGCTCAAGCGATTCTTCTGCCTCAGCCTCCTGAGTAGCTGGCATGCGCCACCACGCCCAGCTAATTTTTGTATTTTTAGTAGAGACAGGGTTTCACCATGTTGGCCAGGCTGGTCTCCAACTCCTGACCTCAAGTGATCTGCCCACCTCGGATGGAGGTGTGAGCTACCACGCCCAGCCCTAAAATGCTCTTAAGTGGGCAAAAATGCAAGACCATCTGGTAGGAGGCCCCTGGGGCCACGCCGAGCTGCAGGAGTGGAAGTAACACCAGCACAGGCTGACAGATCAGGAGGGAAGGCGCCTGCCCAGGAAGAGGTGGTGAAGGCTGGAGGACCCCGTGGTCAGGGTCAGGAAGGGAGTTCCTCTGCCAGGGTTGTGGCTTTGTTTATTGTGGGATAGGGCTTTGAACTTGCACATAGTGAAAATATAAGGCAGTAAATCTGCAAGGAAGGGCCCCAGAGGGAAACGGTGTGGGAGATGGAGGAGGGTGCTGTGGTGGAGGCTTCCGCATGCTGTATGGCTCCTGTATTCGGTGTCTGCTCTGGATAGCTGGCGTGGTCTTTCTGGCGTTTGGAACCAGGGAAGTGATAAAACTCTCTTATGTAGAGCCATTAGGCAGCAGGACATCACAGCCTGCATGTGGTCCTCCAAGTGTAGTCCCCAGACCAGCATCATTGACATCACCTTGACTCTTGTTAGAGATGCAAATCTCAGGTGCAGAGAGAAGTCAGTCTTCTCAAATACCAGCCACAGAGGCAGGCCTTGTCTTCCAGTTGAGCTGCTTTTCATATGGGCAGCTCTGCTGCTGCTCGCAACACTCGGGTTGCCGTAGGGCTTTAAGGATTTAAAAAGTTGTTATGGATACATAATAATTATACATATTTATGGGGTACATATGATTTTTAATAGAGGTACACAATATTAATATTAATACAATATTTTACAATTAATATCAAATCTGGATATTTGGAATATCCGTCACCTCAAACCTTGATCATTTCTTTGTGTTGAGAACATTCCAGATCTGCTATCTATTCTGTTTGTTTGTTTGTTTGTTTTTTGCAGAGCCTTACTCTGTGGCCTAGGCTGGAGTGCAGTGGTGCGATCTTGGCTCATTGCAACCTCCACCTCCCAGGTTCTAGCAATTCTCCTGCCTCAGCCTCCCAAGTAACTGGGATTACAGGCGTGTGCCACCATGCCCAGCTAATTTTTGTGTTTTTTAGTAGAGATGGGGGTTCACCATGTTGGCCGGGCTGGTCTTGAACTCCTGACCTGAAGTGATCCGCCTACCTCAGCCTCCGAAAGTGCTGGGATTACAGGTGTGAGCCACTGCGCCCAGCCTCTATTTTGAAATATACAATAAATTTTTGTTAACTGTAGTCACTGTGTTGTGCTACCAAACACCAGCTCTTATTCCTTCTACAGAACTGTGTTTTTGTATCCACTAACCTTGCTTCATCCTCCCACCTTCACCTACCCTTCCCATCCTCTGGTAACCACCATTCTACCCACTACTACCTCCATGAGATCAATTTTTGAGCTCCTACATATGAGTGAGAATGTGTGATATCTATCTTTCTGTGCCTGGCTTATTTCACTTAACCTGATGTCCTCCAGTTTCATCTGTATTGCTGCAAATGACAAGATCCAATGAGAACTTTCATAGAAATAGAAAAAAAATCCTAAATTCATATACAACAACAAAAGGCCTCGAAAAGCCAAAGTCATCCTGAGCAAAAAGAATAGGGCCGGAGGTACCACCTGATGTCA
Source organism: Gorilla gorilla gorilla (assembly GCF_029281585.2). NCBI lineage: Eukaryota > Metazoa > Chordata > Mammalia > Primates > Hominidae > Gorilla > Gorilla gorilla. Next base: position 113,452,186 of record NC_073238.2, on the reverse strand, counting down.
AAATATACTACAAAGCCGTAGTAACCAAATCAGCGTGGAAACAGACACATAGACCAATGGAACAGAAAAGAGAACCCAGGAATAAATGCATCCATTTATAGCCAACTTGTTTTTGACACAGCTGCCAAGAACAAACACTGGGAAAAGAACAGTCTAAAGAATAATTTTCCAGTGTAGTGATTCCCAAAGCACACTGCCTGGACCAGTGGCAGCACCCACACCTGGGAGCTTGTTAGAAATGCAAGCTCAAGTGTCCATCTCAGGCCTACAGAATCAACAACTCCAGGAATGGGGCCAGCCATCTGTTCTTGCAAGCCCTCTGGTGATTCTGAGGCACACTCCAGTGTGAGACCCACTGCTATGGGGTCACCGATTCCTAGATTCCTAATGGAGGTGGAGCATGTTCAGGAAGCCCTGGCAACAAAGAACTCTAATATAAGGAAATCAGGGTGAGTGAGGGGGAATGGGATGGATGTCCTGTGGGAAACAGGGTAGTATGTGATAGACACGGATGAACACAGGGCAATGTGTTTGTGTAGGAGCAGAGTGAGGAGGTGTAAAGACTAGAGACAAGGGCACAGCTCAGCTTTTGCCAAAATTCCGGGGAGACAGAAGAGCAGGTGCTGACGGGATGGGGATGAGGCGCTCCTAGGATGCAGATGGGAGAGTCCACTGGACTTGACGTGCACCGGCTCCCTTGTATTCTCAGGCTGTTTCTTCCTGCTCTTCTCATTCATTCTTGTGACATAACCCCCTACCAGTGGTAGGTATTGTACAGGACGTTGAAAGTGGGGATGTTGGTGTGATGGATGGCACATGATTCTTCCGCTTGCAGAACCTGGTCCAGAAGGGAAGCAAAAATATAAACTGCCCATCATTACAGTATGGTGATGTAGGCACATCAGAGATGATTTGGGAAGGGAATATCGGTGACAAGACTCAAATCATGGGGTGAGCCTGGCAGGCAGGGCCCAAGCCATAGGAGGTGGCGGTTGAGTGTGCACAGTGTGTCAGGCACTCAGAAGCATTTTATATTACAGAAATTTCATCCCCACCAAAACACTTGTCAGATATTGAAGAACATGCTAGAATGTGTGGATTTTATCCCGATGGGCAGCCTTTGAAGTGTTTCAGGAGGAAATGGTTTAGGCCTGATTCTCTGAGCTGCTGCTTCTCAATTTTGACTGCATACGAGAATTGCCTGAGGAGCTTCTTAAAAGAAAATACAGATGCCAGGCCCCACCTCAGATAAGAAGCATGAGTCTGGGGCCGGGATCCCAGGGAGGGCTGGAGCTGTTTGGTGAATGCCCCCTCTGACCACCCTAAAAAGTCAGAGGCTCTGAGTTTAGACACAGCAAAAACTATTGTAATGGCTTGACTTTAATATTGGGATTCTGTTTTTCTTTTAGGAATGTCCAAATCACACGTGAGTACCCTTTTTCCTTCTCTCCATATCTTCATCTTGTAAATTTTATCATCTGTTTTACCCCTAAGGGTTCATTCACCTAACAGATCTGTACATCTGGAACCAGTGAGGGTATGATCCCGGATTTCCATGTGAGTTGTCCTCTCCTGAGGAAATGCTGTGATAATCCTCCTCAGACTAACAATACCACTGGACGCTTTATTTCATTGCTGTCTCTATGTGGAAGGATTAGTGTAGGGAATAAAATGATTAAATGCTAGTTTCCTGCTCTAGACAGTCACTGGTAAGTTACTGATTCTGCGTTGGCTGCCTTTCATGCCGCTGGTGCTCCTTTGTGGCTATGGACCAGTGGGGGGTGTATTTCAATCCTGTGCTTGTTTCTTTTTTGTCAGAGTTTCTTTGGTTATCCCCTGAGCATCTTCTTCATCGTGGTCAATGAGTTTTGCGAAAGATTTTCCTACTATGGAATGCGAGGTAACTGTATTGGCCGTTTCTCACCCTTCGGGGAAGAGCGGGAGTGGCCATAACCGGTCCTAACTTTGTTTCCCCCTCCTCTTCCACCTGTCCTCTGCAAAAGCAATCCTGATTCTGTACTTCACAAATTTCATCAGCTGGGATGATAACCTGTCCACCGCCGTCTACCATACGTTTGTGGCTCTGTGCTACCTGACGCCAATTCTCGGAGCTCTTATCGCCGACTCGTGGCTGGGAAAGTTCAAGTGAGTGGCTGGAAATTTCTTGTTCACAAACAAGCCAAAAAGTAAATGTAGGTTTTGTAGTTGGTAGTGGTGGAATCTGGGAATAATGAATCAAAGAACAGAAACTCTTAGAAGAGGCCAGGTGTGGTATGGTTCACACCTGTAATCCCAGCACTTTGAGAGGCTGAGGCAGGAGTTTGAAACCAGCCTGGGCAACATAGTGAGACCCATCTCTACCAAAAATAAAGAAATTAGCAAGGCATAGTGGCATACACCTGTGGCCCCAGCTATTTGGGAGGCTGAGGTGGGAGGATCCGCTTGAGCCCCAGAGGTCAAGGCTGCAGTGAGCTGTGATCACATCACTGCACTCCAGCCTGGATGACAGAACAAGACCCTGTCTCAAAAACAAATTAAAAACAGAAACAAACCCTTAGGAGAGCATTTACAGCTCTGTTTCTGCTCAGTATCCTGTCCCTAGAGCCTGAAACAGTGCCTGACATTTAGTGACTGCAAGTAGCATCTATAGGTTTTTGTTTTTCCCTAATGCAAACAAATGTAGCATCTTTGTCACATCTTGACACAGTAGCAGGGATACTGTCTATTATTAGTGATGTGTGAGGCATGGAGTTAAGGTCTGGGGATATGAAGAAACTCTCTAAAATAACCCCTTGGCTGCTGAGGGGCTCACGCTGCTTGAGGTCACATGGTGTGAGGTCACTAAGGAGAGAAGTCACCCAGCCCTCCAGGAAGGGCTCCACGAGCACACCCAGTGGGATGTTGTCAGGAAAGTTTTCCTGGGACTTAATGAAGAAGGAAGTAGAGGCTCTTCCAGGCCAAAGGAATGACATGGGCTGTCTTAGTCCGCTTGTGTTGCTATAAAGGAATACCTGAGGCTGGGGAATTTATAAAGGAAAAAGGTATATTTGGTTGATGATTCTGCTGGCTGGAAGACCAAGCATCTGATGAAAGTCTCAGGCTGCTTCCATTCATGGAGGAAGGTGAAGGAGAGCTGGCATGTGCAGAGATCACATAGCCAGAGGGGAAGCGAAAGAGAGAGAGGAGGGAAGTGTCAGGCTCTTTTCAACAACTAGCTCTTGCAGGAACTCACTCATGACCATGAGGACAGCACCAAGCCATTCATGAGGGATCTGCCCCAGTGTCCCACACACCTCCCACCAGGCCCCACTTCCAACACTGGGATCACATTTCAACTTGAGGTTTGCAGGAGACAGATAACCAAACTGTAGCATAGACAGAAGAAAGAAGAATCACTACCTCTAAAGAATTCTACAAAAATTACCAAAGGTCTACTTCCTGGCCAAATATCATTACCAATCAGAATATAAGTAATTCTTACTGTTTAAAAATATAGGCCGGGTGCGGTGGCTCACACCTGTAATCCCAGCACTTTGGGAGGCCAAGGCAGGTGGATCACAAGGTCAGGAGATCGAGACCATCCTGGCTAATGTGGTGAAACCCCGTCTCTACTAAAAAATACAAAAAATTAGCCGGGCATGGTGGCGGGCCCCTGTAGTCCTAGCTACTCGGGAGGCCAAGGCAGGAGAATGGCGTGAACCCAGGAGGCGGATCTTTCCCCTCTCCTGGCCCTCTGGCCAAAATTTTGTTAATTTTTTTTTAAGAGACAGGGTCTTGCTCTGTCACCCAGTCTGGAGTGCAGTAGTGCAATTCTGGCTCACTGCAGCTTCAACCTCCTGGACTCAAGTGATCCTCCCACCTCAGCCTCCTGAGCAGCTAGGACCACAGGCATGCACCACCACACCTGGCTAATTTTTTATTTTTTTGTTGAGATGGGGTCTTGCTATGTTGCCCAGGCTGGTGTCAAACTCCTGAGCTCAAGCAGTCCTCCTGCTTTGGCCTCCCAAAGTGCTGGGATTACAGGCATGAGCCACCATGCCTAGCCCAAAACTTTGTTCTATTCTTTTTGCCCATGTGACTTCCTGAGAGTTAACAGTGTTACTCAAGTTCGAGAAATAAGTGTATTCAGGATTGGGCTCTTGAAAGCTTTCAAGGAGGGGGTCTTTTGTGGTGGAGTCAGAAGTGGACGGCTATTGTGCAATTAACTTGGATTCTCTTAATCTTTGGAAACACAGGACCATTGTGTCGCTCTCCATTGTCTACACAATTGGACAAGCGGTCATCTCAGTAAGCTCCATTAATGACCTCACAGACCACAACCATGATGGCACCCCCGACAGCCTTCCTGTGCACGTGTGAGTTGGTGCTCACTGCTGCCCCCATCACCCTCCCACCTTGTGCTCATTTGATGCCTTAAGTCTTCGTCTTTTTCCTTGAACTTCACTGAGAGCATAAGGAGGTTTTTCCTCCCCCTTGGGCAGCATGGAGAAGGCTGTCAAATAGATTGAGCTGGGTCTTCAGGATGTCACCACCCTAACAGTTGTCTAGAGGCATTGCTCACTCTGAGGCTCAGCTGTCATGGGCCGTCATATCCCATGTGAGGTACAGTCAGTGCGCAGGGGATTCATGTTGGTCTTGACCTACCCTGGAGGGATATAAAGTCCCACAGACCTTGATCCTTCACACTGCCAGGTGTCCTCGGGACTCCAGGACCTTTGGTTTTCTGTCTTGTACCACACTTCTGCCTATTTTTCAATAATCCCGTTTCATAAATATTTGTTCCAGCTGTTTGTGCTGGGCTCTGGATGGCAGGTGTTATGGATAAATGCTCACGTGCTGGATTAATCTTGCTTCACTGCAGTCTGGCCTAGTAGACTAGTTGTAGAGATTTATTTAGTTTCCTGTTTTTGTGCTTCAGTTCCTTGATCTATAAGTAAACTATCTAATGAGCTGGGAAAGAAGAATAGAAACTCAAATTAGTATCGGCAATCCCCACACTGCTGGCTTATCAGTTGATCAGACTGCTGTCCAGACTGGATCTCTTGATGCAGCACTCTTGGTGCCCAGAGGGAACTGTGTCGGTGGAGGGAGCGGCTGTGAGCCCTCCCACAGAGCAGCTCTGTGGCCTTGGGGAGGTGCTCTTCTCTGCGCCTCAGTTTTCTAATCTGTAATATCAGTTAAGAACATGGACTTTGGAGCCAGATTCTGGCTGTGCCCTTTCCTAGTTGTGTGAGCTTGAGCAAGTTTCTTAACCTCTGTGCCTCAGTTTCGTTGGTTGTAATAGTACCTACTTCATGTAGGACTGTTGTGGGTTAATCCAAGTAAAGCACCGAGAACACTGCCTGGCAAGTGATCAGTGCTCAAGAAATCTTAGCTTTTCATTTTTCATTTCATGGAGTTCGTATCGGAGCACACCTAAAATTCTCACAAGAGTAAATTGTATATAATATTCAGTTGGCCGTGTTTTTGTTGTCTTTTAAAATGCTTAGATTGACAACATTAAATGCAACTTGTATTAAGAGGCAGACAAGATTAAAGGGGTGATTTGGCCAGCCAATTCAGGAAGATTGGTTCAGGAAGCATGATTTTTAAAGAATTCTTTACCTGTGCAATATTTTCCTTGACTTTATCTGTCTCATAAAATTTTTTAAGTGTTTAAAAGCAACATTAGCAACCAAGAAGATATGGGATACATGCCTATAAAACCAGAAATTTGTAGTACCTACCCGTAAATTTAATAAAACTACAAAGTGAGGGTCAATAAATGCTATGAATTTTTTTTTCAACTCAGGAGTTAAAATACTTAGCAATAACCTAGAAAATACAAGAGTAAATTAAATAACCCTTAATCCCACCATCTAGACATGACAATAGATCTTTTAGTCTATTTCCTTCCAGTTTTCTGTACCTTGTAAACAAACTGAGATCATACTACCTAACCTGATATTCTGCTTTGCAATGAAATCATGTTTTCCAGTGTTACTTAATGACTATTATGAGTCGGTTATGACTGTACCAGACACAATGCTTATATTTGTTCAATAACATTTCATTTATCCTCTCTTTTACTGGAAACAATAAAGCTACAAAAGAACCCCAAACCTAAGGCTTTGCTCAGCTCGCCAGCTACTGTTTTATGTTTTCCGGATGGTAAATTATTAGATGGGGGCAGGAGTTTGAAGGCCCATGAGTTCAAGTTTGCATTTGACTATCACGCTGCATTCCTGTGAGCTGGCTTCTCGCGAGATTGTCTTCTTCTCTATGTGTGTCACTATGCCAGGCCCACTGAGGGAAACTGGGGAAAAGAGAGGGCTTCTACTTGCTAGGATCTGCCGTGTTGGCCCTAACAACCTGTCTTTCCCAGGGTGCTGTCCATGATCGGCCTGGCCCTGATAGCTCTCGGGACTGGAGGAATCAAACCCTGCGTGTCTGCGTTTGGCGGAGATCAGTTTGAAGAGGGCCAGGTAAGAGTAGGGGCCTCCCCAGAGCCCACGTGAATGAACTACACATCCAGGAGTCAGAGGCCATGGGCACAAAGTCTGTTCTCCATCGGATTCTTTTTAAGTACATTAGAAAGTAAGGTACCAACCAAAACTAAGTTAGTAGTAAAATGAGATCATCAGCTCCCTCTACTCAGTTGATCGATAGCCAAAGTCATCTTACTTTCTCCTTTTCATTGCAGGAGAAACAAAGAAACAGATTTTTTTCCATCTTTTACTTGGCTATTAATGCTGGAAGTTTGCTTTCCACAATCATCACACCCATGCTCAGAGGTAAGAGATACCTGAAAGGAACTTCTGTTGGTCTTTTTTTTGTAAGGCTAAGTCCGTGTCTTCTTCGTGTTGTTCTGTTCTTCCCTTCTGCCCTGTTTTCTAGCTGTCAGCTACATGCTGGGATGCACGTTGGAATCTGGAGTAAGTGCTTCCTTCCCTGTGAATTTCACCTCCTTTTCGTCTTATTTAAATCCCTTATCCCAGTGACCACTGGAGAGTCTAAGCCATCCTTAGCATGGGCATCCATCTTCCTAAACTGTTATTCATGCAAAGTCGTGCTCATGGTAAGAGGTAAGAGGCAAGAGAGGTGCCTTGGAAGCCAAGCTGGTGGCCGTAGCTGCCATTTTAGCCTTCAAGCTTTGCTCCCCAGTGATATTTCTGTGACTTAGGAAGAGTTTACTGGGCAAAATTGTATTGATTTTTTGTTTGTTTTGTTTTGTTTTTAGAAGGAGTGTTGCTCTGTCACCCAAGCTGGAGCGCAGTGGCGTGATCTTGGCTCACTGCAACCTCCACCTCCTGGGTTCAAGCAACTCTCCTGCCTCAGCCTCCTGAGTAGCTGGGACGACAGGCGCCTGCCACCATGCCCGGATAATTTTTTTTGTATTTTTAGTAGAGATGGGATTTCACCATGTTAGCCAGGATGGTCTCGATCTCCTGCCCTTGTGATCTGCCTGCCTTGGCCTCCCAAAGTGCTGGGATTACAGGTGTGAGCCACCACGCCTGGCCAAGGCAAAGTTTTTTTCTTTGCTTTCCCATCATCTCAAGTATTTCCAAAAGAACTGCTCAGATAAAGAGAATGGGACAGTGTCAGTAACTATCAGAGGTTTGTGCTTGCTAATGCTCCATTGAGAGTTTGCGAATTTCCCACGTGGAAGGGAATATGTGGTGTTACTGGTGACAAACTAACAAGACCATCCTGTCCACATTTGAATCAGATTAGATTATGAAATAAAGATTTCAGGGGGATTTATGTATTCCTCCACAGCATAGTGGTTTGAAGATGACAGACAATTAAACCTCATTCCAACTTGTTTTATTTTTTGGTTTTTTTCCAACTTGTTTTGTATAAAAATGTAACAGCTTTTATTTGTGTGTCCTGTTAGCTCACCTCTCCCACCTCTATGTTCTACTAGAGGGTGCATGTTTAAATTATAGAATCTGTTAAAGGATAATTTTTTAAAAGGAAATTCATGACTCTCATACAAATATAAAGTGAATATGTGACAAAAATTTTATGTAACTTGTTAATTAGTTGATAATGAATCAGTTCAAATACAGATTTGACTATCAAATTTCTATTCTTTATAGGGGGAAAATTATTTTTTGCCATGAACAGGAAACATTTGCATGAGTGTCACTTCTGCTAGTTAACTTCTTTCTCTCCCGAATTGTGAGAAAGCTGAACCAAAGCAAAACCCTGATAGCATCAGATCATGCCTGGAGGCGCCAGCATTCCATAGAAAGGATTTCCAGGAATCTCTATGACTTCTTACAAAGGCTTACTTTTAAAATAATTTTTATTTATTTATTATAAATATATATATAAAGCCTGGGATTTCAAAGCTAAAATAGCTGTTGGTCAGAGGTTGCCAAACAGTGGCCCATGGGCCGAATCCAGAAATCTGGGCAAGACCATTCATTGATGTATTGTCTACAGTTGATTTCCCCTGCAAAGGTGGGGTTAAGTAGTTGACAGAGACCAATGGTTCACAAAGCCTGAAATATTTACTGTTGGGCCCTTCACAGAAAAGTGTGCCAACCCCTGCCCTAGGTCATCGAATTGCTACCTGATTGGCATGAATTCAGGAACATATAATATTGATTTTCCAGTGTACTTTTGATTTACTGAGTCCCATATAATCAAGTTAGTGTATCCAGGTCATCTTTATCTCCCCCGTAAAGAAAATCCACAGAACCAAGAGGGGGCCACTGATTTTGGCCAAGCCGGGAACACCCATCTATTTAGGAGCTGAGATTAGAACTGGTTTCCATCTCCTGCTCCTCCTGCTTCACTGCTGCTTTACTTAGCTGGCAATTATGTCAGTGAGGCAAATGGATGTGTCTAGAACAGTACGTGAAAGCAATATGTAATTATCAGTGAGGGATCTTTACAAATGGGAACTATATGCTCATTACCAATGCCATAACAATTTTAATCTTGTCATTTCTCCCCAGTTCAACAATGTGGAATTCACAGTAAACAAGCTTGTTACCCACTGGCCTTTGGGGTTCCTGCTGCTCTCATGGCTGTATCCCTGAGTAAGTGGAAATCGGTTGAATTAATAGAAGCCTAGGACCAGGTCAGGCCCTACGTGAATGATTGTGACTAATTTTTTAAAGTGCATGTAACAAGTGGCAACAAACAGTAGTGAGAAGAATTGGCATCAGATGTTAAACATGCTCTAAGTATTCAAAGAAAGTAGGATTGGCACATCAATTCTGAGGGAATAGGATCAAAAAAAGAATTACAGGAAAAGGAACCAACTGAGTTGGTCATTGAAAGGTGTAATACTATTTAGGCAGATTAAGATGAAGGTGAGAGAGGCCCAGCATGGTCACTCATGCCCGTAATCCCAGCACTTTGGGAGGCCAAGGCAGGGGGATCCCTTGAGTTTAAGACCAGCCTGGAGTTCAAGACCAGCCTAGGCGACAGAGAGAGACCCTACCTCTAAAACAAACAAACAAAAAAGACAGAGTCTTGCTCTTGTCACCCAGGCTGGAGTGCAATGGTGTGATTTCAGCTCACTGCAACCTCCGCCTCTGGGGTTCAAGCGATTCTCCTGGCTCTGCCTCCCAAGTAGTTGAGATTACAGGCACCGGCCACCACGTATTTTTTATTTTTAGTAGCAACAGGGTTTCACCATGCTGGCCAGGCTGGTCTCGAACACCTGACCTCAGGTGATCCACCCACCTCAGCCTCCCAAAGTGCTGGGATTATAGGCATGAGACACCACACCCAGCTGGTTTTTTTGTTGTTGTTTTTGTTTGTTTGTTTTGCTTGTTTTTTTAATTAGCTGGGTGCTGTGGCTTACACCTGTAGTCCCAGCTACTCTGGAAGCTTAAGTGGAAGGATTGCTTAAGCCTGGGAGGTCGAGGCTGCAGTGAGCCATGATTGCACCACAACACTGCAACCTGGATGATAGAGCAAGACCCTGTCTCAAAAAAAAAAAAAAAGATGAAGGTGATAGAATCTGCTGGATTAGCTGAACCCAAGGCTAAAAGCTTTTGTTCTTGTCAACATGTACGTATCTATAACTTGCTTGAAGAAATGGCAACCTGGTTCAGTTGCCATTGAAACACTCCAATGAACATCTACATTTCCATAATCGATTAGGTTGGTGCCAAAGTAATTACAGCTCTTGCCATTAAAAGTAATGGCAAAAACCGCAATAACTTTTGCACCAAACTAGTATCACCACCCCCCGCCCCCCATATGTTTCTACTAGAATTCTTTCCCACTGGACAGAACATATATGTCTATTCGAGGCATTCATTGGCACATTAGTTCTTGGCATTGGCTTTTAGGAAAGGTGGCGTTTTCTACATGGGATGTTTGGATGTGAAAGGTGGCCAAGAACGGTGCAAAAAGAAAACAGCCCAGCGGCCACCTCAACTCTTCAGAGCCCCTTCTCCCACTCAAATGAGGTTGTCATCAGCTTTGCTCAGCTGACAATCACGTCTCTCTCTCCAATTTTTGTTTTCAGATCTTAGTAGTGCATGGAATAGGACCATTTTCAATATCTTTTGCTCACAGTGTAGCAATTTAGCTTTCCCCTTTCATTTAGGTGAGAACTCAGTATTCTCTTTTTAATGTCTCTTTTCTTCTATGGTTCTTCCCATACTGCCACCGTCCCCTAGCAGGCTCATTGATACCTCCTCCTCTCTAATTCTTGGCAGGAGACAGAGAGCATTTCCAAAAGTCTTGCTTTACACCAGAGACTGTATTAAGCACGTTAGGTACATTCTTATCTCATCTGTATAAGTCATTCCTCTATCGAAGATTATGCTTTTTCTTCTGGAGGAATTGAGAACAGGCCAAATCCGATGTGTCAACACTGCCTCTAGAAATTCCTATGCTTGAATTAGGTTTCAGTTAATCAGAAGCTTAAAGATTAAATATTAGTGGTAAAAGAAAACATAGACTCAATCTCTTGGACATCTTTACCATCCATGTCTGCATTCAGAAATGTTGACATTGGGCAAGAATATAAGTAAACATCTCTTTTATCAGCTATAAAGAGCACCTATAGTATAGGCACATACTTGGAGCTAGCACCTGTCAAAAATCTCAGACCCTCTTAATTGAGAAAAATAAGTAGAATTCAAGCTATCGGTGTTTTTAAATTATTGAACTGTGGTATTGGATAATCAGAAATCCTAGTATATGGACTATGTTTTCAGAGATACTTGCAACAATGCTTTAAATTTTTAAAAATTTTTAATAAGATGATAGAGATAGGATCTCATTATGTTGCCGAGGCTGCTCTTGAACTACTGGTCTCAAGTGATCCTCCTGCCTTGGCCTCCCAAAATGCTGGGATTACAGACATGAGCTGCCACACTCAGCCCCAGAATGGTTTTTTTCTAAGTTATTTTCACAATATGACTTGCCAAAAACGTCCGTGGAAGAATGACCTCATTGGAAAGGTGCTTCTAACTTTCATAAAACTGTAGCTGCAGATGCAATTAATTTTAACTGCTTCTGTACAGTGACCACAGAAAAAATTTCTGCCACATATGGTTAAGATTAATTCTTTTTTCCTGAATATTAAAAAGAGAAAGAAAAAGGTTTCTCTTCCCATTGCATTCAGAAGATTACAGCTCCATTTATTTTTATTTTTGTTATTTTGATATGGAGTTTCACTCTGTCACCGAGACTGGAGTGCAGTGACACGATCTCATTTCACTGCAGCCTCCACCTCCTGGGTTCAAGCAATTCTCCTGCCTCAGCCTCCCGAGTAGCTGGGATTACAGGTGCCCATCACCACACCCAGCTAATTTTTGTGTTTTTAGTAGAGACGGGTTTTCACCATGTTGATCAGGCTGGTCTCAAACTCCTGACCTCAAGTGATCCGCCCACCTCGGCCTCTCAAAGTACTGGGATTGCAGGCTTGAGCCACCACGCCTGGCCCCATTTATTGTCTTAGTAGAATAGTACATTAATGTGTTATATGAAAGTACTGATTCCTTTTGTCTCCCTTTAAATAGAGATAGAACTTGTGCTTAAATAGCTGTGTGAGTGTACGTGAGCTACCTTAAGCTATGGGAAGTAGATGATATCAGGCTTACAGGTTGCATATTAGAACACAAACCTAACGTTACTCAGAGGTTTTCGTGGATTGTGAGAGTTAAAAGCATTTTCTAAACTGTGAGGTTGGAAGGTAAACCCATTCCATAAGTAATCCCATTATCCCAAAACAAAGTTATAACTCAAATAAAGGCGCATCTCTCTAGGCCACAGGTCGCTCGGTCACATGCTTTGCTGACATGTCTTCTTCTGCCCTATCTAGTTGTGTTTGTCCTTGGCAGTGGGATGTACAAGAAGTTCAAGCCACAGGGCAACATCATGGGTAAAGTGGCCAAGTGCATCTGTGTAAGTATCTCAGCTGCTCTTTCTCAAGGCTATTTAACCACCTCAGAACCTTCTACTTTCTTTAAATTAAAATTTAAGCTTTGACTTTCCTTTAAATATATTTTTAGTGTTCTTAACTGTTTCAGTAAATTGTAGCTTCTTCTAAATGGAAAAAGACACAAACAGAACTTAATAAGGGAAGAATAGAAATGGCTCTTGAGCTTATAAAATAAGATCAATGGTCAAAGAAAAGCAAATCAAAGTGACTCCTCATCTGTCAAAATGGCAGAACAGTGCTTGAGGTTTGTCAGGGAGCAGTGAATCAAAAATGGGGAGGCTCAATTTGGCAATGTGTAGCAAGAGTCTCAGGTGTTCAGTTGCTTCAAGTCAGTCATGCTGCTTTCAAGAATTAAGAGTAAGAAATTGGCTCGGCACTGTGGCTCATGCCCGTAGTCCCAGTACTTTGGGAGGCCTAGGCGGGCGGATCACTTGATCAGGAGTTCGAGGCCAGCCTGGCCAACATGGCAAAACCCTGTCTATACTAAAAATACAAAAATTAGCCAGGCATGGTGGCGGGTGCCTGTAATCTCAGCTACTCGGGAGGGTGAGGCAGGAGCATTGCTTGAACCTGGGAGGCAGAGGTTGCAGTGAGCCGAGATTGTGCCATTGCACTCCAGCCTGGGTGACAGAGGGAGACTCCGTCTCAAAACAAAACTAGAGTAAGAAAAAAATATTTAAAAAGTGAACACAGACTCAGGTACAAAGATTATCATTGTAATACTTATAATAGCAAAAATGTAAGCCCACAAATTGCTGCAAATAGGAAGATAGTGCTGAACTTACAGTTCATCTCTGGCATAGCACGCAACCGGGAGCAGTCTTGTTTCTAAGGAATATTTAGTAATAGGAATGTGCAGAATATGGTTTCTTCCATAAGTACCTCCATAGTATATGCATATACACATACATTTATGGGTGGGAAATAAATGTTGAGAGTAGAATCCTTAGATAATGGAATCAAATGATTTTTTTCCTTATACACTCCCCACTTTTTTTAGTGAACATACTGTATATGTTGTATAACTGGAGGTAAATGTGTCATTTATTAAAAAAAAAATCACATGTGTGAATCTTGTGGATGAAAAGGTAGCCTTAAGATAATTTTAGATCACTTACTTTATCTTACCTGGCCTTATTGCATTAGATTATTGTATTATATTTCATTTCTTTTTTTTTTTTTTTTTTTAAGATGGAGTCTTGCTCTGTCGCCCAGGCTGGAGTGTAGTGGTGCACTCTCAGCTCACTGCAACCTCTGCCTCCCAGTTCAAGTGATTCTCCTGCCTCGGCCTACCAAGTAGCTGGGACTATAGGCACACTCCACCACACCTGGCTAAGTTTTCTATTTCTGTAGAGACAGGGTTTGCCATGTTGGCCAGGCTGGTCTCAAACCCCTGACCTCAGGTGATCCGCCCGCCTCAGCCTCCCAAAGTGCTGGGATTATTGTATTATATTTCAATTGTATTGTACTATTAGACTGTTGTATTGTGTTGTATTTCACTTTTTGAAATAAATGTGCCCTCTCCCTGTCAAAAAAATCCCTTCAAGGGCAGCTATACTCTTTTCTTCTCACATTAGACCTGTTCCCACCAAAAAGCTTTTTCCAAGCAAAGAGGGGACCTTGCCAATTACCAATCCAAGTCCTTCCTTAACAAGTCATTGACAACTTAGTTCAAACTCCAGAAGAACAACTTCAAGCTATTTAGGGTTATGAGAACTATATTGCGAAGTATCCTAAAGTCAGCCTGTAGCTTCGACTTACTGCTTTTCTTTTTTTTTTTTTTTCTTTTTGAGACAGTGTCTCACTCTGACACCCAGGCTAGAGTGTAGTAGCACGATCTCGGCTCACTGCAACCTCCGTCTCCCAGATTCAAGCAATTCTCCTGCCTCAGCCTCAGCCTCTCAAATAGCAGAGACTATAGACGTACACTACCACGCCCAGCTAATTTTTGTATTTTTAGTAGAGACGGGGTTTTGCTATGTTGGCTAGGATGGTCTTGAACTCCTGGTCTCAAGTGATCCGCCCACCTCAGCCTCCCGAAGTGCTGGGATTACAGGTGGGAGCCACTGCGCCTGGCCAACTTACTGCCTTTCGATCATGCTCATGCCTCCAGCCTCCACCAGCCTCACCTCTTGCTGTGTCATTGCAAATGCACTTTGCTCTTCCCAAAGGCCTTTTTCCTAAACAACACTAACAAGGAATCTTAGTGGCCCCTAATTTTATGATGGGTGGGCCATCGTATTTTTCTGACCTGTGTTATTATATCTTAAAATATGTTTCCCTATAGCCTTAATTTTTTAATAAATGTATTTCTCTGTAGTGTGTTCTTACTCTTAAAAACTAATAGTTCAGTTATTGGAAGGACTTTAAGTATGTTTGAAACAACTTAGTATGTAAATCTGATATTTCAAACACAAACTTTATAAAACCTAAATACAGATCAAGTATTTCTAATAAAAATCTAGCATCCAAATTGAGATATGCTGGTCAGGCATGGTGGCTCATGCCACTCCAGCACGTTGGGAGGCTGAGGCGAGTGGATCGCCTGAGCTCAGGAGTTTGAGACCTGCCTGGACAAAACGGCAAAACCCTGTCTCCATTAAAAAAAAAAATTAAAACATTAGCCAGGCATGGTGGTACATACCCGTGCTCCCAGCTACTTGGGAGGCCGAGCTGAGAGGATCACTTGAGTCTGGGAGGTCAAGGCTCCAGTGAGCCAAGACAGTGCCACTGTATTCCAGCCTAGGCGACAGAGCAAGACCTTGTCTCAAAAACAAACAAATAAACTGAGATTATGTCATAAGTGTAAAATATTCTCTGGATTTTGAAGACAATATGGAAGAAGAAGGTAAAAATTCTTATTAATTTTTAAATATTGATTACCTATTAAAATCATAGTGGGGTTTATCATGTTATATAAATGTATGTATAATGAATTTCACCTGTTTCACTTTTTAAGCCGGCTACTAGAAAACTTAAATTGCAAACACGTGTTGTATTTCTATTGGGCGTGCTTCTCTAGAGGATCTGGAGAGTAAAGTGGACACAGCTTAATTCTGTTCACCCCAACTCAAATGCTCTTAGTTGGAAAGAGACTATTAATAGAAATAAGTGCTCATATACTAGTAGATACAATTGTGTATTTTGCTTTTCTCACACGTATATTTTTCTACTAAAGGTAGTTTAATTGAAATGTGCTTCCCTGACAAAGCTGTTGGTCCTGTTTTGAAATTTGATTTTTCTTCCTTCCTTCAGTTTGCCATCAAAAATAGATTTAGGCATCGGAGTAAGGCATTTCCCAAGAGGGAGCACTGGCTGGACTGGGCTAAAGAGAAATACGATGTAAGTAACGGTCATTGCTACAATGACCCTGATTCCCCCAGGAAGTGAACACTCAAAAATCTCAATTCAGATTAAGGTTACATGGACAAAATGATCAGTGATACCTTCCTAACCTTTACAGCATATTAAATAAAACTATGCATGAGTGCATTTTTTTAATTGAAAGAACTTGATCTTTCAATTAGATCTTTCAAATAGATCTGGAAATAATATTACCTTTCCATAGTTTTTCATTTGGTATAATCTGGCATTAATTATATGTAATTGGGATCACATAACCTTAGTTTGAATATAGGAGAGTCAAGAGGTGGTGACGGCGGTGGTGGGATTTACATTTAGTAAATTCACGTAATTTACCTCCTAAATAGATGTTTTCACTCATATTTTAAATAGTTTAGACATTTTCGATTTTCTAAAGAAAACTGCGGCAGTATGTTTTGGATTAATCACCTCCCAGCTTGCCTCTAGATGCAAATATCTGTGTCTCCACTGAAATCAGCAGCACCTGTAAGCCATGAGTCGCACAGGACACAGGGTGTGGCTGATTTGTCCCTTCCCCACTCCAACTACAGGAGCGGCTCATCTCCCAAATTAAGATGGTTACGAGGGTGATGTTCCTGTATATTCCACTCCCAATGTTCTGGGCCTTGTTTGACCAGCAGGTAATGTGAAACTCTGCTTGCGCTCCTCTTCACGGAGCAAGCATACATCCCGCACTGCCAGGTACCAAGGCTCACTTCGTATTTCACACCTAAAAAGTTCTCCTCCAGTTTCTTATTTATATTTCATTTGTTTAATTGTTAGATCACATTGAGTTTATTGTAAAAAAACAAAACAAAACAAAACCAAAAGCAATTCTAGGTAGTTCTATCCACATTTCTGTTGCTAACAATGAAGACAATTACATGAGGTCAAGTCAAGTAGCCTTGGGAAAGATTTCATCCAGCACTCTTCCAATCAAAACTGAGAGTCAAGAGTTTGTTTTCCTACTAATACACCGTGGTAACAAGATACATTGCCTTTTATGGAGCCCATACATAAATGGAGAGGGACTTGATCTCTTCCACTGTAAGATGGAATGCTTGGGCTAGAAGTACCATCATGGGGTGAAAAATGACTCCTCTCCAAGCAGGGACCTAAAACCTGGCAGGTGACCTATTGTCTCTTTCTACCACAGCCCTAAGACACATACCCAGGAATTTTTCACAATCATGTTAGACAACTCAGTGCATGGGGCTCAGTAACCAAAGCTATTGGAAAGTGTTTGTTTTTAAAGATCAATCCTGGTTTACAGAACAAAAAAATAGCTATTGTTTCTCTTAGGAAATTGAGTTAAAAAAAAATATATGAACACATGTGGTTTGAGCAGGGAGGATGATGATAGGGATAAGCCATTGCTTGGGAGAAATGTGAGTGTACACATTCATCTCCTCATTTTAAGTAGGAGATTGAGATGTGTCAGACAGACCCGGGAGGCAGCACTGCATGCGGACAGGAGCCGGTCACTGGAAACACACTCCTCACCTGGTAGCTGTGAGACTTGAGTCACTGTAATAACCCTTAACATTTTCCAAAGGGTGCTAATCACCCTCTGCAAGGCTGTGAGGGTCCAGTGTGAGAATATCCATAAGGTACTCAGTGACTGGCCTGTATGAAGAACTCAAACAGGGGTAGATTTCTTTTTTTTTTTTTTTTGAGTCAAGAGTCTCACTCTGTCGCCCAAGCTGGAGTACAGTGGAACTATCTTGGCTCACTGCAACGTCCACTTCCCAAGTTCAAGAGATTCTCCTGCCTCTGCCTCCTGAGCAGCTGAGATTACAGGCACCTGCCGCCACATCTGGCCAATTTTTAGTAGAGATGGGGTTTTGCTGTGTTGACCAGGCTGGTCTCCAACTCCTAACCTCAGGTGATCCACGCGCCTCGGCCTCCCAAAGCGCTGGGATTATAGGTGTGAGCCACTGCACCTGGCCAATTTCCTGACTTTCTATGATGTCTTTCTAGTGGAGTTGATGGATTCATACGGAAGCATTTACATGTTTAGTCTTCCATAGACATAATCATATTTACCTGTACAGTCCTGGGTCCTCTTTCACTGTGAAACAGGTTGACTGTAAAGGGGCTGCCCAGGTATAAATCCACCACTCTCTTGATGGAGATCTGGGTGGAACCAGCCTAGACCGTCAAAATGGCTGTTAACAATAATATTTTTGAATCTTGGATGGCAGTGAATATGGACCATCTGCAACATACACAGCTGCTTTTACCTTGCAGACGATGCCACGCTTTCCAACGAGCCTCAGAAATGCATTTTTGTATTTCCTAGGGATAGCTTCATCTCAGGGTACTGCTTTGTGCAGCTTCAGGAGGGGTTGGAGCACTCCATATTGTGTTCCCTCGTACACTAGAAATGCAACTTGTTTCTTTTGACCTAGTATTATAATAGAGCTGGGAGATTAACTTGATGTTTAAGACAACTTTAAATCCCATAACATGTCAGACCTCATTCCTGATTTGGAAAAGACTCACCATTGTCTTGTAAAATTTTAAAAACCCACATCCCCAAATAATACAGCAAATGTATTCATTTTTAAGGGCTCCAGGTGGACACTGCAGGCAACAACTATGTCCGGGAAAATCGTAAGTTTGACTCCTTTGCTTTAGTTTCTTTGTCCCCTTTCTTCTTCCCTTTCATGACATTTTTCACTGAGATTGTTGTCCTCTCTTTTTAGGGAGCTCTTGAAATTCAGCCCGATCAGATGCAGGTAGAAGACATGTAAGTTGCTTTCAGGGATCAGAGTCGTCTTTGAGACAAGCTTAACATTTCTCCTCCACTTCCTCTGCAGACCGTGAACGCCATCCTGATCGTGATCATGGTCCCGATCTTCGATGCTGTGCTGTACCCTCTCATTGCAAAATGTGGCTTCAATTTCACGTAGGTGACGGGTGGGTTGGGTTGGTTGAGGCTCCCTTGGTCCCAGGGCTTTGCAGATGGGCTGCGCTCAGCCTGCAGCCCTTCCCGCAACCTCGCCTAGAGGATAGGGTTTTGAAGAATGAAGAAAACAAATGTTCGTGTGCTGATGTTTCTGAAAATGTTCTTTAAAATAAAAATGCTGTGATTGACAGCCTGAAAAGGCCTTTAATCAAGGCTTTCTTCTCTATGCAGATGATAGGAATGGTCATTGTAATCTGCAGTATCACCTGAACCATAGTTTCTAGAAATTAATGTAAATATACAGGCCAGGCACAGTGGCTCATGCCTGTAATTCCAGCACTTTGGGAGGCCAAGGCAGGCAGACCGTTTGAGGTCAGGAGTTCGAGACCAGCCTGGCCAACATGGCAAATCCCCATCTTTACTAAAAATACGAAAACTTAGCTGGGTGTGATGGCACTCACCTGTAATCCCAGCTACTCTGGAGGCTGAGGCATGAGAATTGCTTGAAGCTAGGCGGCAGAGGTTGCAGTGAGCTGAGATTGTGCCACTGCACTCCAGCCAGGGTGACAGAAAGAGACTCTGTCTCAAAAAAAAAAAAAAAAAAAAAGTAAATATGCAAACAAGAAGCTATATTCCACTTATCCTCCTTGAATCCTCATGAATCCATGACCAAGATGGGGAGAGGTGCTTTCAAGCCCATGTTTTTGGAGGAATTTAGTTTTGTTGGGGGGATGGTGGAGGTGGGGGTTTAGCTTAGCTCATCTATGTGAAACTGGTTGAGAGTCACTCTTCTCTTCTGCCATCAGCTCCTTGAAGAGGATGACAGTTGGCATGTTCCTGGCCTCCATGGCCTTTGTGGTGGCTGCCATCGTGCAGGTGGAAATCGATGTGAGTTGTCCCCTGGTTCTCCCATGTCCTTTCCTGGTGGATTTAGGTGGAGCGTTCAGAATCGTCTTTCTTCAGGATGAAGCGGATTAGGGGAGGCTGAGGTCTTTCTCTGTAAACTGAGCCCTGGAGCTGTGGGCAGTGGGAGGCACCATGGGTGTGAGGGTAAAGTGGGTGGGCTTCAGTAGGGGAAAAAGGCTTACATAAGTAGCTTGCATGTATAATACAGTTTCTATAATGGAAAAGAAGTTTACAGAACGTGTTCCTTCACAATCTGAACTCCCAGGGGATCTGGTTAAAAGAAGTTCATCACTTACAAACAAGCATCACTTCAAATGTGTGTAAATGGTCTTTTTGATGGGAGAATGTATTTTGAATTCTAGTGTTTCTAAAAAGGATTGGTTTCTAAGTTAATCCACACATCTATTGGACTCGCAGTGGGCTAAACTAGACTCCTAATGCTGGTAGTCTGAGATCAGCTCCTAGAAACAGGGCTATGTGGTGGGTAAGAGTCTCTTCCCTCTCCCCACCATTCCCCACCACTTCCTCCCTCTCTTTGCCTCTCTCTCTCTGTCTTTCTCTCGTTCCTTCCCTCCCCCCCATCTTTTAATATCTTTGTTTATATTTTTAAGTGAAAGCAAGTTTATTAAGAAAGTAGAGGAATAAAGACTGGCTACTCCACAGGCAGAGCAGCTCTTTTAATATCTTTAAATTTAAAAAAAACTAATTGCAGTAAATATATATTATATATAACATAAAATTTACCGTATTCTTTTTCTTTTTAATTTTTTAAAACAGGGTCTCACTCTGTCGCCTAGGCTGCTGGAGTGCAGTGGTGCAATCATGCTCACTGCAGCCACACCTCCTGGGCTCAAGCGATCCTCCCACCTCAGCCTCCTGAGTAGCTAGGACTGTAGGCATGCACCACCACACTCGACTAATTTATTAAAATTTTTTTGTAGAGCCAGGGTCCCCCTGTTTTGCTCAGGCTGGTAATCAATCCTCCCACCTTAGCCTCCCAAAGTCCTGGCATTACAGGCATGAGCCCCCATGCCCGGTCACATATTAACCATTTTTAAGTGTACAGTTCAGTAGCGTTAAATACCTTCCCGTTGTCGTGCAGTCAGCCTTCAGAACTCTTCATCTCACAAAACTGAAATTCTATACCCATTAAACAACTCCCATTTCCCCTTTCCCTAGCCCCATCAACCCCCATTCTACTTTCTGAGTCTATGAATCTGACTACTCTAGCACTTCCTATGAGTGGCATTATATGGTCTTTGTCCTTTTGTGACTGGCTAATTTCACTTAGTATATTGTCTTCAAGGTTCCTCCTGTTGTAGACTGTGTCAGAATTTCCTTCCTTTGTAAACTGAATACTAAACCCATTGTGTGTATACACCACATTGTTCATCCATTCACCCCCGACAGGCACTTGGGTTACCTGCACCTTTTGGCTATTGCAAACAGTGCCGCCATGAACATGGCTGTACTCACGCTCCTCTTGGACATAGCTAGCTTTGTGGAAGATGAATTGTGGGCTAAGGTGGACATGGATTGCTTCAGTGACACTGGGTTTTGAAAGAGGGCATTGTAGAAAAAAGACAAAAACTCTGAACAAAGGTATGGAGGCAGGAGAGCATAAGGCACTTGTGAGATGTGTACACTGCTATGTCTAGGGCTGGGGACTGGGCTTCCAGACTTACAGTAGAACACTGGAGTCGGGTGACGGTAGATCTCAGGTGTCATGACAAGAAGGATATTTGTTTAGGTTATAGTGACTCGGAGCCGTCAGATATTCGGCTTCGTATCTTGACAGCCCTTGGGCTGGAAGTGGCTAGATAAGATAAGAGCAGCATCTTTCTGACTTGTTCACGTATTAGTCCATTCTCACACTGCTGATAAAGACATACCCAAGACTGGGTAATTTACAAAGAAAAAGAGGTTTAATGGACTCACAGTTCCACATGGCTGGGGAAGTGTCACAATAGGACGGCAGAAGGTGAAAGGCACATCTTGCATGGCTGCAGGCAAAAAGAGAAAGAGAGCCACGCAAAAGGGGTTTTCCCTTATAAAACCATCAGATCTTGTGAGTCTTACTCACTACCACAAGAACAGCACGGGGGAAGCCACCCCCATGATTCAGTTATCTCCCACTGATTCCCTCCCACAACACCCGGGAATTATGGGATCTACAATTCAAGATGAGATTTGGGTGGGGACCCAGCCAAACCATATCACTTCAGTATTCCGTGCAAAAGTCATTTCTGTGGGTGCCACGAGGTCTGTGATTGGCAGCTTAGTGGGAGACACCTGGCGTGTTTCAGCCAGCACAGCTTTTCCCAGCTGGAGGAAAGCACCCCCTTGTCACGGTTAAGATGACTTTCCGTGTTGTATTGAAGACCTCACTGCCAATTTTCTTTCATTTTGCTCAGAAAACTCTTCCAGTCTTCCCCAAAGGAAACGAAGTCCAAATTAAAGTTTTGAATATAGGAAACAATACCATGAATATATCTCTTCCTGGAGAGATGGTGACACTTGGCCCAATGTCTCAAGTAAGTAGAAGGAAATTGCTGCCTTCTTTTTCATCTTCTGACCCTGTTATAATAGGATTTAGAGAAGCTGTTTTTCTTGGTCCTTGTATAAATGCCAAGGCCAGCCCAGAAGTGAACTAAGGATCTTGATCTCATGTTGGCTATATTCTAAACCAGTGTGCTCCACACTGTGTTGTGTGTTGTGTATGCAGATTGCCCAGGGAGCTGGGTAAAATGCAGAATTTTTTTGTTTTTTTAGATGGAGTCTTGCTCTGTCACCCAGGCTGGAGTGCAATGGCAAAATCTTGGCTAACTGCAGCCTCTGCCTCCACAAACGTTCAAGCATTTCTTCTGCCTTCACCTCCTGAGTAGCTGGGATTACAGGTGTGTGCCACCACGCCCAGCTAATTTTTGTATTTTTAGTAGAGACAGGGTTTTGCCATGTTGGCCAGGCTGGTCTTGAACTCCTGACCTCAGGTGATTCGCCCACCTCAGCCTCCCAAAGTGTTGGGATTACAGGTGTGAGCCACCATACCCGGCCAGAATGCAGATTCTTAATCAGCAGGTCTGAAATGCTGCATTTAACTAGCTCTCAGGAATGCTGCTGCTGCTGGAGCCTGGAACCACCAGATCAAGGATCTAAATTGGGGGCGATTTTGATGCTAGGGGACATTTAGCCATCTCTGGAGACATTTTTTGTTGTAGCAACTGGGAGTATGCTGCTGGCGTCTCATGTAGAAGCCAGGGATGCTGACATACAGCTCTCCATAACAAAGATTACCTGGTCCAAATGTTCACAGTGCCAAGGATGGAAAGCCCTGCTCTAGATCACCTTTGTTCTGGATTTGTAGTACTCAACCTCCAGCCCATATCAGAATCACCAGGAGAGCTTTGAAAATTTTGATACCTGGGTCCCAGCCCCAGAGATCTTTTTTTTTTTTTTTTTTTTTTTTAAATACAGAGCCTCACACTGTCGCCCAGGCTGGAGTGCAGTGGTGCTATCTTGGCTCACTGTAACTTCTGCGTCCTGGGTTTAAGCGATTCTCATGCCTTAGCCACCTAAATAGCTGGGATTACAGGCATGAACCACCATACCCAACTAATTTTTGTATTTTTAATAGAGCCAGGATTTTGCCATGTTGGCCAGGCTGGTCTCAAACTCCTGTCCTCAAGAGATTGGCCTGCCTCAGCCTCCCAAAGTGCTGGGATTACAGGCATGAGCCACCACGCCCAGCCCTAGCCCCAGAGATGTTGAGATTTAGCCAGTCTCATTCCTGTTTAGCCATGGATGAGCACCACAACCTTAGACCTTGCCAAACTAATAATCTTGAAGGTAAAAACAAAAAGCCCGATTCCTAATGCTTGGAGCAGCCCAGTATTGATTTTTACCAGGGCTGTTGCTTTTGCTCTGGTGCTGTTCTTTGCCTAACAGTAGAAATTATTCTCATAGTATTTATTTTTGATAAAAGCAAAATAAAAGTAAGATGCTTGGTGAAAAGTATGGTTCCTGTGTTGGTACCAAAAACTTCATGACGGTGTCTGTAAGGGTGGGTGGGAAGCTGAGGCAAATAAAGGCCAACTCCCCACAGGCATTTTTTTGGTATCTATGAACATGAACCTGGAAATGCAGAATATCAGATAACTGCTCTTCCAGTGTTCAGTTGCATAGTGCCGAGACTCTGTGATATTAACTATGCCTCTTTCCCTCCCTCTATAGACAAATGCATTTATGACTTTTGATGTAAACAAACTGACAAGTATAAACATTTCTTCTCCTGGATCACCAGTCACTGCTGTAACTGACGACTTCAAGCAGGGCCAGCGCCACACGCTTCTAGTGTGGGCCCCCAATCACTACCAGGTGGTAAGTGTGTGAACACCTACAGCTGACTCTTTGCTATTTGTGATACTGGAGGCCAAAATTTTTATGGTGTGACTTTGTTTTACTCCCATATAGTGTTATATTAGATCATCCTCAATTTCTTCCTTCTTCTGGAGCACAAGACTTCAAGAACACCTGTCAGACTTCCAATAAAAGTATGACTGGTGGATAGTAAAAGTTAATATTAATTGAAATTTCTAAAAAGACAACTGCTGGACATTGTATGGGGTCTGTGCACAGATGTGCATGCGTGTGTGTACGGAAGTCACACAGAGTACATATGTGAATTCTCAGGGACTTTTTCAGATAGTTTAAAATATATAATTAATTGCACTGAATTTAAAAATTTGCACTAAATAGTCAGAAAATTAGAGCAGTCTCTGGAAAAGTATAATAAGCCTACCAGGTAAAAGCAATAAAATACTATGCATACAAAATATTTGATGAGAAAATACAGAGATCTAAATATGTCATTCGCACATAAAAAGCTGTGAAACCTAGCCTGGACAACGTAGTGAGACCCCTGTCTCTACAAAAATTTTAAAAATTAGCTGAGTGTGGTGGTGCATGCCTGTCGTCCCAGCTGCTTGGGTGGCTGGGGTGCGAGGATTGCTCGAGCCCAGGAGGTAGAGGCTGCAGTGAGTCATGTTCATGCCAATGTGCTCCAGCCTGGGTGACAGAACAAGACCCTGTCTCAAAAAAAAAAAAAAAAGCAGCAGCAGCTACAAAGGTATAGTTGAGCTAAATGAAAGAGTTGTAGAGTTGTGGGCATTCTGTAAAGTGCATTTAAGTGAGCTTCTACGGAACTGCAATATGGAATTAAGACTCTTGGTCATTTGCTTAATTAGGGAGCTGCTGAGTGGCTTGTTCTAAAGTTTTGGACAGTAGTGTTCTGTGGAAGCACCGGCAACCAATGATCAAAAATTGTAGAGGCTCATGTTAGCTTTAAAGAAAATCAAGGCTGAAGAAACGGAGCCCTTCTTCTTTCTTCTTCCTTCCTTTCTTTTCTCTCTTCTCTTTTCTTCTCTTTTCTCCTTCCTCTCCTTCCTTCCCTCCTTCCTTCTGTCCGTCCATCTGTTCTTTCATTCTTTCTCTTTCTTCCTTTCACTTTCAACAGGATCTCACTATGCTGCCTGGCTGGTCTCAAACTCTTGGCCCCAAGAGATCCTTCCAAAGCTCTGGGATTTCAGGCATGAACCACCATGCCTGGCCCAGAAACCCTCTTTTTCTTTTCTTTTTTCTTTTTCTTTTTTTTTTTTTTTTTTGAGACAAGATCTCCCCCTGTTGCCCCATCTGGAGTGCAGTGGCATGGTCACAGCTCACTGCAGCCTCGACCTCCCAGACCCAAGAATAATTTTCAACAAATGATTCTCCCTCCCACCTCAGCTTCCTGAGCAGCTAGAACTACAAGTGTGTATCACCACACCTGGGAATTTCTAATAGAGACAAGGTCTCACTGTGTCTCACAGGCTGGTCTCAAACTCCTAAGCTCAAGTGATCCTCCTGCCTTAGCCTCCCAAAGTGCTGGGATTACAGGCGTGAGCTACTGTGCCCAGCCTCCAGAGCCCTTCTAATGTAACCATGTCCTTAGGTCCTAGGATAAGTGTCAATACCACCTTCTCAAAGACTGAAATATTCATCTGAACTCATTCTAATGAATATTATTTTGAAAATATTTTTACATTACTGTTTTCTCTCTCAGGTAAAGGATGGTCTTAACCAGAAGCCAGAAAAAGGAGAAAATGGAATCAGGTATGTATATTTCTTTAAAATTTAAGTTTTATCAGCTTCTTATGAAAGTAATGCATACCCATAGTAAAGTCCAAATGTAACAAGGATATAAAATGAGATTATAGGGTTTGTCCCAGCAATGTAAGGCTGGCTCAATATTCCCCAAAAAAATCAATCCATATAACCCATCATCTTAGTAAACTGAAGAGGAAATTGTATGTCATCTTATCAATTGATTAAAAAAAGCATTTGATAAAATTCAGCATCCATTCATGACAAAAACTCTCAACAAACTGGGAATAGAAGGGAACTTTCTTACCCTGAAAAAGGATATCTACAAAAGCTTGAGTTGATATTATGCTTCATGGCGAAAGTCTAAAAGCTCTCCACTAAGATCAGGAACAAGGTAAGATTTTTCCACCCTCCGCACTTCTATTAAACATCCTCTGGTTGCAAGAGCAAAGACACAAGAAAAAGAAGTAAAAGCATCTAGATTAGAAAGGAAGAAATAAAAATATTTCCAATTGGCCAGGTGTGGTGGCTCACACCTGTCATCCCAGCACTTTGGGAGACTGAGGCAGGTGGATCTCTTGAGCCCAGGAGTTCAAGACCAGCCTGGACATGGTGAAACCCTGTCTGTAATAAAAATTAAAAAAAAAATAGCCAGATATGGTGGCACATGCCTGTAATCCCAGCTACTCGGGAGGCTGAGGCAGGAGAATTGCTTGAACCTGGTAGACGGAGGTTGCAGTGAGCTGAGATCGTGCTGCTGCACTCCAGCCTAGCCGACAGAGCAAGACTCTGTCTCAAAAAAAAAAAAAAAAACAAATTAGCTGAGTGTGGTGGTGTGTGCCTGTAATCCCAGCCACTCAGGAGGCTGAGGCGGGAGGATCACCTGAGCTTGGGGAGGTTGAGGCTGCAGTGAGCCGTGATCCTGCCACTGAACTCCAGCCTGGGTGACAGAATGAGACCTTGTCTAAAAATAAATCAATATAAATAAATAAATTAATAAATTAATTAATTAATTAATTAATTTCTACTTTATAGATGACAACTGTTTATATAGAAAGTCCCCAGGACTGTACCAAAAGAAGCTCACAGAATCAATAAGTGAATTTAGAAAAGTCACAGGACACAGGACAAAAACAAAATCCATCACCGTTCAATGTACTAGCAATGAAGAGTTGGAATCTGAAATTTTACAACCATTTCATGTATACTATCTCCCCCCACAGAATATGAAATACTTAGATATAAATCTAACAAAACGTGCAGGATTTGAGTGGTGAAAACTACAAAATTGCTTATGAAAGAAATCAGTGAAAAGCTAAATAAATGGAGAGACAGCTGTATTCATTGATCAGAAGATTTAATATAGTAAAGATGTCATTTTTCCCCAAGCTGACCTGTAGGTTTATTGCCATTCCTATCAAAATCGTAGCATTATTTTTATTTGTATAAAAAAGCTGCTTCTAAAATGTATATGGAAAGGCAAAGGAACTAGAATAGCTCAAATAATTTTGAAAAAGAATTAAGTTGGAAGAGTCTTACTACCACTAGTTTTCAGACTTACTATAAAGTTACAGCAATCAAGACAAAATGGTATTGGCAAAGAAATAGACCCACAGATGAATGAATAATCCAGACCCAATCAACTGATTTTTGTCAAAAGTGCAAAGACAGTTCAATGGATTAAGGGAAGTATTTTCAACAATCAGTGTTGAAACATTTGAACATTCATATGTAATAAATGAACTTGACCTAAACCTCAGATCTTATACACAATTCATACATAAAAATTATATTAAATTCTTACACATCTTATATGAAAACTCAGAATTGATTATAGATCTACAAGTAAAATGTAAAACTATAAAATTTATACAAGAAACATAAACTCTTGTGACTTTGGGTTCTTAGATATGACATCAAAAACACAATCTATAGAAGAAAAACTTGATAGAGTTCACCAAAACTAAAAATGTTTGTTCTGTCGATATCACCCTTTTTTTTTTTTTTTTTTTTTGAGACAGGGTCTTGCTCTATTGCCCAGGCTAGAATGCAGTGGTGCAGTCACAGCTCACTGCAGCCTCATCCTCCTGGGCTCAAGTGATCCTTCTGCCTCAGCCTCCCAAGTGGCTGGGACTACAGGCATGTACCACCACACCCAGCTAATTTTCACTTTTGGTAGAGATGGGGTCTCACTATGTTGCCCATACTGGTCTCAAACACCTGAGCTGAAGCAATCCTCCCACCCCAGACTGCCGAATTGCTGGGATTACAGGCATGAGCCACTGTGCAGGCCTACACTAAGATTTGAATACAAATTTGAATACATGTACCCAGCCAGTATCACCCTGAAGAGAATAAAAAGATTCACTATAAACTGGGAGAAAATATTTAGAAATCATGTATTTGACAAAGAACTTGTATCCAAAATATGTAAAGTAGTCTAAAAGCTCAATGTAAATAGAATTATACAGTGTGCAACTTTTTGAGGCTGGCTTCTTTCACAGCAAATCTGTATAATCTTAATTTAAATTTAATTTTATATAACCCAATTAAAAACGCAAAAGATTTGAACAGCTATGTCACCAAAGGAGATATACACACATGACAAATAAGCGCATGAACAGTAGCATTGGTCTTATTAAGGGAAATATAAATGAAGACCACAATGAGTTACAACACACCTATCAGGTGGCTGTAATAATTGTTTTAACCTTGACAACACCAAGTGTTGGTGAGGATATGGGGCACCTGGAACTCCCTTGCATCGCTGGTTGGAGGACAAGATGCTGTAGCCCCTCTGAAAAACAGTTTGGCAATTTCTTATACAGGTAAACACTCACCATGTGACCCAGCCATCCCACTCCTAGATATTTACCCTAGAGAACTGGAAACTTGTGTTCACATAAAAGCCCACACATGAATGTTTATAGAAGCTCTGGTTATAATCACTGAAGATTGGAAATCACTCAAATGTCCTTCAATGGAGGATGCATAAACACCCACCACTCAGCAAAAAAGGGAACAAACTTGATACAACGATGTGAATGCATTTCAAATGCATTGTGCTGTGGAAGAAGCCAGCCTCAAAAAATTACACACTTTTATTTCTTAAACATTGAGGGCGTGGGGAGGGGCTGGTCCCACCCTGGGCTGGAGTTCCTTTTCTCACACCTGTGATTGGAGATGTGGAGAAGGGGAACAGAGGGACAGCTCACTGGTTCCTTCTGCCGTAGCTCTGTGGTTAAAAATGGAAATTGTTCTCTTGCCCAGTCCCACTCCCCCAAAAAAGTGGCATTGACAGAATAATTGTATAATTCCATTTACATGACATTCGCAGAAAGCCAAAAACTCCAGGGACACAGAACACATTAGTGATTGGCGTGGGTTAGGAGTGGAGGAAAGGTTTGACTATGGGGTAGCACAATTTTGGGGTCTACGTATTCTAATCGTGACAGTATTTATAAATCAAGATAATGTTAAAATTTATATAGCACTGTGCACCCCAAAAGCCAATTTACTATAAATAAATCTTTAATAAGAATAAACTGGGGGGAATGAGAGTAGGTATCCTGTTCACCTCAACGTTCAACCCCAGTCTCCAGTCCCCTGTAGCTACAACTTTGATAATTCCTGATTTTAGCTTTTACTAGTTAGCAATAAAACACAAAGTAATAGTATATTTTGTATACTATTAATATACAAAAGTATACAAAAAATATATTAAGTATATTTTGGGACAATGTCTATTAACTTACGAATGTAGGCTGGGTATGGTGGCTCATGCCTGTAATCCCAGCACTTTGGGAGGCTGAGGTAGGTGGATCACCTGAGGGCAGGAGTTCAAGACCAGCCTGGTCAACATGGTGAAACCCTGTCTCTACTAAAAATACAAAAATTAGGCATGGTGCATGTGCCTGTAATCCCAGCTACTCGGGAGGCCAAGGCAGAAGAAATGCTTGAACATTTGTGGAGGCGGAGGCTGCAGTGAGCCAAGGTTTTGCCATTGCACTCCAGCCTGGACAACAGAGTGAGACCCTGTCTCAAAAAAAGCAAAACAAAACAAAACCAAAAAACAACTTATTAATACAAATGGTGGTGAAATGGACTTTTACTTTTCATCTCACCTCCTGTTTGCTTCACATTGTTAATATTTATTAGATTTATGTTTCTGTTTTCCCTGTGCTAGGCTGAGTCTAAATAATAGATCCATAAACAGGATTTACAATATGACCCTATAAATATTATTTACAACATAATAAAGTGTGATCAGTCTGCAAGAGAAAATGTTACTTTATATCCTTGAAAATGTATCCCTCAACTGAAAATGTCTTGACTATCCAGGTGCGTTGGACTCTCCTGTTACATTGATGAATTGTTCAGCGGTGCCCATCTTGATTGCTTTCATTTCACCAAGGCTTTCTTGCACAGCTTCTATTTTTTTTCCCCGTAACCCAGTTGGCCTCTTGTTAACAAAAACATAAGCCTTTACCCAGTCTCCAAGGTTACCAGCTTCCTAATTATACTATTATTCTGGGAATCCACTTTTCCTCCTGAAAAACCAACTCTTCAGCACATTCTTTGAGCTAACGGGAGCACTGGCTCTGTCGTCCTGCTGAACCACTATCCTGGTAGAATTTTTCACTGTGTGCCAGGTTAATGCCTTTCTTTCTTGGATTTTATGTCATCTTTCACAGACTTCTTTCTACTTTTGTGGCAGCGTATGGCCAAATATCTTGTCAAGAGAAAACGAGGTCAATTCCAAGTTGTTGCTTGGCTGAAATTGCCTTTTTATATTCTCACACTTGGATCATTGGCTAGACACCATTTTCTTCCATAACTTTGGAGGCTTAACTAAAAGATTAAAAAAAAAAAAAAAAAGCATCGGCCAGTCTTTGTGGTTGACTTCCATTTCTGCTCATCAAGCTTTCAGTGTCTTCTTTCTCTTTGGTGTTGCCAAATTTCTCTGCAGTGTAACTAAACATGGCTATAATTGTATTCATCTTGCCAGCAAGAGGGTCTTCCATTTTTTTTTGTTCCTTCGTTCCTTTTCTTTGTTTCCTTCTCCATGAGGTCAGTAGGGCTGCCATGACAAAATAGTACAGGCTGAGTAGCTTATGTACATAGAAATTTATTTTCTCAGGCCAGGAGCAATGGCTCACACCTGTAATCGCAGCACTTTGGGAAGGCAAGGCAGGCAGATCATGAGGTCTGGAGTTCAAGATCAGCCTGGCCAACATGGTGAAACTCCGTCTCCACTAAAAATACAAAAATTAGCCGGGCGTGGTGGTGCGTGCCTGTAATCCCAACTACTGGGGAGACTGAGGCAGGAGCATCACTTGAACCCAGGAGGCAGAGGTTACAGTGAGCCAAGATCGCGGCACTGCACTCCAGCCTGGGTGACAGAGCAAGACTCCCTCTCAAAAAAAAAAAAAAGAAAAGAAAAGAAATTAATTTTCTCACAGCTCCAGAGGCTGGAAGTGTAAGATCAGGATGCCAGAAGGGCTGGTTTCTCCTGAGGCCTGTCTCCTCGGCTTGTAAATGCCACCTTCCCTCTAGGTCCTCACATGGCCCTTTCTCTGTGTGTGGCTGTGTCCTAATCATCTCTTCATATGAGAACACTTGTCACGTTGGATTAAGACCCATCCTAATCACCTTTAAAGGAGGAAACCCTTTAAAAATCTCTCCAAATACAGGCCCTCTCTGAGGTACTGGAGATTAGAGTTCCAGCCTGTGAATTTGAGAGCGACACCATTCAGCCCCTCACCCCTTCTCCCACCTCTCTGGGATCATTCCTGTCCCCCACACATGCTCATACACAGCTGCCATGGCTGATCTGGAAGGAAACACACTGACAGTGGTCACCTGGTCCTGTCCTGGTCTTTGTATTTGATTCTGAGCTGGAAGCACCTCTGGAGTTTCCCTTTCGCCTCAGAATGTGGTTTCCGTTGCTTTACTTTCTTCAGGAATGTTTCCTAACCTTGGAAACTTTGAGCAATTGAGATTGGGGGATCCTTTCTTGTTTTGGTGTTGTTAAAGCTCCTTTTTTTGTCGTTGGGTTTTTTGTTGTTGTTGTTGTTGTTTTGTTTTGAGAGGGAATCACTCTGTCATCCAGGCTGGAGTGCACTGGTGCCATCTTGGCTCACTGCAGCCTCCGCCCCCTGGGTTCAAGCAATTATTCTGCCTCAGCCTTCTGAGTAGCTGGGATTACAGGCACATGCCACCACGCCCAGCTAATTTTCACATTTTTAGTAGAGACGGGGTTTCACCATATTGGCCAGGCTGGTCTCGAACTCCTGACCTCAAGATCCGCCCACCTCAGCCTCCCAAAGTGCTGGGATTACAGTTGTGAGCCACCGTGCCCAGTCCCAAAGCTCCATTTAAAAAAATTGTCTTCAAAGAGATCTTAGAAAAGAAGACAGACCCACGAGATTAGCAACACTTGACTACCCCACCCATGTGGTAAAAGATGAACTGGAAGCTTTTTTCCTTTTAATTTTAATTGGTAACATCAAATTTTTAATGGATGAAAGGTTTTATTATTTCAGTGAGGCCCTAGGGACAAAACATAAAAAAGGAGAAGTTCTAGAAAACTGTTGTCAGAAAATAACAGAGAAATAGAACAACGGAGAATCTCAGGAAGTCAGACTTCTGAGCAATATGTGAATTAAAGGAAGAGTATATACTATTTTAAGCAAAATGGAATCCTTTGACGATGTGGTATCAGTAAGCTGCAAGACTTAAGTGATTAACTTCAGTAGAACCTTTTGAATAAAGTGGCAATGCATCAGCCAAAAATTGGGCCTGGGCAGGGCTCGGTGGCTCAAGCCTGTAATCCCAGCATTTTGGGAGGCTGAGGTGGGCAGATCACCTGGGGTCAGGAGTTTGAGACCAGCCTGGCCAGCATGGTGAAACCCCATCTCTACTAAAAAATATAAGAACATTAGCTGGGCATGGTGTGTGCCTGTAATCCCAACTACTCGGGAGGCTGAGGCAAGAGAATCACTTGAACCCGGGGCGCGGAGGTTGCAGTGAGCCAAGATTGCACCGTTGCACTCCAGCCTGGGCGACAGAGTGGGACTTCTGTCTTAAACAAACAAACAAAAAAAATTGGGTCTGGCATAGCAGTGCATGCCTGTGGTCCTAGCTACTCGGAAGGCCGAGGCGGGAGCATTACTTGAGCTCAGGAGTTCGAAGCCAGCCTGAACAAAATAGTGAGACCCTGTATCTAAAAAATAAAAAATAACTGGTTGAGAGTTTGATAGTGATCTTTCTCATGCACTTTTTAAATGTCATACATTGTTCCGTATGTATATGTCTATAAACAACACGTTGTTAAGCACATTTTTACACTAAATAGGAAAGTGACTGTCCTGCATGCATGTCATTCTGCAATGTTATAAATAATGTTAGAAAATATGTTATTTTAGTATTTAGCCATATTGATATATACATCTATTTTTTTTTTTTTTTTTTTTTTTTTGAGACGGAGTCTCGCTCTGTCACCCCGGCTGGAGTGCAGTGGTGTGATCTTGGCTCGCTGCACCTCCCAGGTTTAAGCGGTTCCCCTGCCTCAGCCTCCTGAGTAGCTGGGACTACAGGTGCATGCCACCACACCTAACTAATCTTTTTTTGTATTTTAGTAGAGACAGGGTTTCACCATGTTGGCCCAGATGGTCTCAATCTCCTGATCTCGTGATCCACCCGCCTCAGCTTCCCAAAGTGCTGGGATTACAGGCATGAGCCACCACGCCCAGCCAATGCATCTTTTATCCATTCACTTAACCACTGTATAGTATTCCATTACATGGATATACTGCAATTTATTTACTCATTCCCTCTAGTCAAAGACATTTAGATGATTCTGATTTTGCCAAACAATGCCAAAATTCACATTCTTACCTGTTTCTTTGTCCACATGTATGAAGTTTCTCTAGGGCAGTGATTTCTTTAAAACTTTTTGTCACATGTAATGAAAATATTCTGAGCATGCACCCACTATGTATGAGTATGGTATCCTTTATAAATTATATATATAAACTGCATCAAATTAATGTGCTTCATAAATAATGCAAAAAATAAATATAAAGCGGATGAGAAAAGTTTTTTTAAATCAGTATTTTACAAATGTTTTTATTCATTAGTGGTACAGAAATCATTAGTGTAGATAATGTGGTTGAAATATACTTTGTTCATTTCTAAAAATCTCAATGTAAGATTTGAAAACAGCTATGCAAAAGTCTGGCTTTAAGTTCAGTTCATTTCAATGCTTGTTTTTCATGACTGTCATACTGAAAAAGATACTTCAAGAAGGGAGTATCGGTGGGGCATAATTGACCATAATTTGATGTTTTAAAAAGATTTCATCTATATATTGTGAAGCTTTCAACCATGGGTGCTAGGACCACTGGATATCCACATGCAAAAGACTGAAGTTGATCCTCTCCACAGAAATTAACTCAATGGATCAAAGCCTTAAATCCTGAAAGATTTAGGGGGTAAGCAATTGGTGAGGGAGGCCACCTGGGGAGATATGTGGCCTTCTATCATTGTGGAAGCTGGCTTACTGTGAGACTGTGACACAGGGTTGTAAAATTACAGCTATCTGAGAACAAAGGGAAGCCAGTATTGTGTGACTCTGTTCCCAAGCTTCGCTTTCCCTTTGGCATAGTGATTTTGGGGTCCTGAGGTTCTACTTCCTTTCACATAACCAAAACAATGAAATTTATAGAAGAAAACCAAAACCACAAGTGACAAAAAAAGGAAAAAGAATTTGGGCTTCATAAAAATTGAAAACTTTTGTGCTGCAAATGGTGTCATCAAGAATTGAAAGGACAACCCACAGAATGAGAGAAAATATTTACAAATCATATATCTGATAAGGGACTTATATCCAGAATACATAAAGAACTCTCACAACTCAGTACTAAAAAGACAACGCAATTTTTAAAATGGGCACAGTATTTAAATAGATATTTCTTCAAAGAAGATATCCAATCAATAAGCATATGAATATATGCTCAAAGTTGTTAGTTTTTAGGGAAATTTAAGTTAAAACCACAATGAGATACCACTGCCTACCTTCTAGCTTCTGATCAAAAAGATAGGCAATAGGCCAGTCGCGGTGGCTCACGCCTGTAATCCCAGCACTTTGGGAGGCCAATGTGAGCAGGTCACCTGAGGCCAGAAATTCGA
Source organism: Gorilla gorilla gorilla (assembly GCF_029281585.2). Classification (NCBI taxonomy): domain Eukaryota; kingdom Metazoa; phylum Chordata; class Mammalia; order Primates; family Hominidae; genus Gorilla; species Gorilla gorilla. The sequence goes on along the minus strand of NC_073238.2, from coordinate 113,417,273 downwards.
GACCAGCCTAGCCAACACGGTGAAACCCCATCTCTACTAAAAATACAAAAATTAGCTGGGCATGGTGGCAGGTGCCTGTAATCCCAGCTACTTGGGAGGCTGAGGCAGGAGGATCGCTTGAACCTGGGAGGCGGAGGTTGCAGTGAGCTGAGACTGTGCCATGGCTCTCCAGCCTGGGCAACAAGATTGAAACTCCGTCTCAAAAAAAAAAAAAAAAAAAACGTAGACAATAACAAGTGTTGTTAAGGAGGCGGGTAAACTGGACCCCTTGGCTGGGCATGGTGGCTCATGCCTATAATCCCAGCACTTTGAGAGGTCAAGGTGGGCTGAGTGCTTGAACCCAGGATTTCAAGACCAGCCTGAGCAATACGGCAAAACCCTGTCCCTACAAAAAAATATAAAAATTAGCCAGGCATGGTGGTGTGTCCCAGCTACTCGGGAAGCTGAGGTGGGAGGATCACCTGAGCCCCAGGAGGTCGAGGCTGCAATAAGCCATGTTGGTGCCACTGCACTGCAGCCTGGGTGACAAAGTGAGACTCCGTCTTCAAACAAACAAATAAATAAATAAAAATTAGTACCCTTATTCATTGCTGGTGGTAAATCTAAAATGATACAGCCACTTTGAAAAACAGTTCTTCGAAATGTTAAACATAGAGTTTTACTATAAAACTCAGCAGTTTCACTCCTGGGTACATAACCATGTTGACCAAAATTAAGGGTGTTGAGGCAGAAATAATTTGATTTATTGGAAGCCAAATGTGAGGATCAACCTGGAAAGAGACATCAGCAAAGTAGGGCATGTCCCAGAGTCTACTGCAAGTTGGAAGACTCTTATAAGAAAGTTTAGGAAGACCGGGTTTAGTGGCTCATGGCTGTAATCCCAGCACTTTGGGAGGTGGAGGCAGGAGAATTACTTGAGGCCAGGAGTTCAAGACCAACCTGGGCAATAAAGCAAAACCCCCTCTCTGCAAATATAAGAATTTAAAAATTAGCCAGGCATGGTGATGCACTCCTGCAGTCCTAGCTACTTAGGAGGCTGAGGTGAGAGGATTGTTTGAGCCCAGGAGTTCAAGGCTGCAGTGAGCCATGATTGCACCACTGCACTCCAGCCTGGGTGACAGAGTGAGGCCTTGTCTTAAAAAAAAAAAAAAAAAGTTTAGGAGAAGAGAGGGGGACTCCTCATATTAGAGCTTTCCATTTTCTTTTTTCTTTTTTTTTTTTTTGAGATGGAGTTTTGCTCTTGTTTCCTAGGCTGGAGTACAATGGTGCGATCTTGGCTCACCGCAACCTCCACCTCCCGGGTTCAAGCGATTCTCCTGCCTCAGCCTCCTGAGTAGCTGAGATTATAGGCATGCACCACCATGTCCAGCTAATTTTGTATTTTTAGTAGAGACGGGATTTCTCCATGTTGGTCAGGCTGGTCTCAAACTTCCGACCTCAGATGATCTGCCCACCTCGGCCTCCCAAAGTGCTGGGATTACAAGCGTGAGCCACCGTGCCCCGCCCGAGCTTTCCATTTTCATTGGAGGTTATAATACAGAGTTTATGATCACTGGCTACAGATGACAACATATGGGCTAAAATGTTTTACCACAAGACAATCAGCAAAACCTCATGATTCAGAAGCAAATCTGCATCCTTTTCAGTGTTAGTGGGCTATGTATTAATCAGATATCAACACAATAAGATTGGAGGGAGTCACTCTTTACTCACAGACAGGATATAAGCCATGCATTGTGAGACCTTCCTCAGGTGGTTGATTTGGAAGCCTGCCAAATGTAACATGTGAGGTGTCACCCAGAAGAGATGAAAACATGTCCACACAAAAACTTGTGCATGAATGTTCATTGCAGCATTATTCACAATAGAGAAAACGTACAAATAAATCCAATGCCCATCAGCTGATAAAAGGTGGTATATCCATATGATGGAATGTTAGTCATAAAAAAAGAATGAAGTGGCCGGGCGTGATGGCTCACGCCTGTAATCCCAACACTTTTTGGGAGGCCGAGGTGGGCAGATCATGAGGTCAGGAGATTGAGACCATGCTGGCTAACATATCCCCTCTCTACTAAAAATACAAAAAATTAGCCAGGTGCGGTGGCGGGGGCCTGTAGTCCCAGCTATTTGGGAGGCTGAGGCAGGAGAATCGCTTGAACCCGGGAGGCGGAGGTTGCAGTGAGCCGAGATCGCACCACTGCACTCCAGCCTGGGCGACAGAGTGAGACTCCATCTCAAAAAAAAACAAAAAAGGAATGGAGCATGGATACATGCCACGATATGAACGAATGTGAAAGACAATATGCTAAGAGGGATGAAGCTGGTCACAGAGACCTGCATAGAATGATTCCATTGAAATCAAGTGGCAGGCAGAGCCATAGAGACAGAAAGCAGATGAGTGGCTGCCAGGGCTCCGGGGAGGAAAGAATGGGAGTATTTAGACATGTTTAGACATGCAAATCCTTACCATTGTGTCACAGTTGCCTCCAGTATTCAGTGCAGCCAACGTTGCACAGGTCTGTAGCCTCGGAGCCAAAGGCCACACCCATGCAGCCTGGGTGTGTGGTGGGTGGCACCGTCTAGGTGTGGGTAAGTGCCCGCTGTGAGGTTCCCATCACCACTGAATCGCCTCCTGACGCATTTCCCAGACCCCATCCCCATCATTAAGTGACTCGGACTGTGTTTTCATTTCTTGTTGCACCAGCCCTAAGACATAGGCCAGGCAGCTCAGAATCCTCTAGCCTTAGGGATGGTTTCATTCAGAGTCTGATGGCTGATAAGTTATAAAGCCAGGCCTCAGGCCCAACGTTCTGCTTCCTCGGCTCATACTCTGCCCACATGCTCTCTTTTGTGTGGATGATCTTCATCTTTGATAAAAGCAGCTCTTACAGTCTAGAGCAGTGGGAATTCTAGCTAAGGCCTGTGTGGATCTGTCTCAGGTTCCATTTTCTATATTAATCAGCTATCAAATGACACCAAGTAGAAGGCCTCGGGACTTCAGGACCTGAGTTTAATTCATAGACATTTTCTCGCAGCACCTAAAATTTGATCAGTATTATTTGTTGCCACAAAACTGATGAAACTTGGCCCCACATTTTAGGCATGGAAAGGTTAAATTGTTCTTTACACTGCTGAGGTGTACACTAGTAAGACTTATTGTTCTCTACACTGGATAATCTGCTCTAGGCCTTCACTCATGTGTTTGGTAGGAAAAGTCAACTGGTCTTATTTTGAGCAACACCGTCCTGGTCACTAGGGTTGTATGAGAGTTTCAGGGTCGTCTGTAGCCTGGAACAGCTATGAAAGGGGTCTGTAATCAGCCATCTGTGCTGTTCACCATCTGTATGGTCTTGCTATGAAGGCAAACAATTCACCTGCTTCCATATGAAGCGTAGCCTCACGGGACTTTGTAGAGATAGGAAGCCTTGGACCTGGAAGTTGGTCTTACTGGGTATCCATTCAAAGCTGTATTCCAGCAGGATGCTGACCACTGTCACTCCAGGACCGCACAGGCCTCCACCCTCTGAAGGGGATTCCTTAAAGCTGTCTCTCAGCCTGGTGTAGTGACTCATACCCATAATCCCAGTGCTTTGAGAGGCTGTGGAGGGAGGATCTCTTGAGGCCAGGAGTTTGAGACCAGCCTGGGCAACACAGCCAGACCCTTGTCTCTACAAAAATAAAAATAAAAATTAGCCAGGCATTGTGGCACACACATGTAGTCCCAGCTACTCAGGAAGCTAAGGTGGGAGGATCACTTGAGGCCCACAGTTCGAGGCTGCATTGAACTATGATTGTATCACTGCACTCTAGCCTGGGCAACAAGCAAGACCTCATCTCTAAAAAAGACTAAAAAAACCGTCTCTTGTTACTGGGCTGGCCCACTTCTTCCTCTCCGGTCCCGGGTGCCCTTCCCCACCTGAGGCTCCTAGAGGTAGGAAGTAGGTGGGCTTTCCTCCTCAACTCCCTAAAGAAGGGGGTGTCGTTTAGGAACTGGGGTCTATCTTTTAGGAACTGGGCAGCATCTGGTTTTGGTCTTTCACTACTCGAGCGCTAAAGTTTCTGGCCGGGCGCAGTGGCTCCCACCTGTGATCCCAGCACTTTGGGAGGCCGAGGTGGGCAGATCATCTGAGGTCATGAGTTCAAGACCAGCCTGGCCAACATGGCGAAACCCCATCTCTACTAAAACTACAAAAATGAGCCGGGTGTGGTGGTGCATGCCTGTAGTCCCAACTACTCAGGAGGCTGAGGCAGGAAAATCGCTTGAACCCGGGAGGCAGAGGTTGCAGTGAGCCGAGATTGCACCACTGCACTCCAGCCTGGGTGACAGAGCGAGACTCCATCTCTAAATACATAAATAAAGTTTCTGAAACAAGGAACACAAAGGCACGGCTACCTTCTTGAAGGGAAGAGGCTCAGTATCTACTTCAGTCCCTGCTTAATATTCCTAACGTATTGAACTAGGTTAGATTTACAAAGTACCTAGAGCAGTAACCAGCACATATAAACACTGTTAAATACATTCTTTTAGGTGTGTTCTCATGAGTGGGTGAGCAGGGATAAACCCAGAGTTTTTCACTTTTTGTCTCTATTCTCTAGAAATATTCTGAAAACATCTTAAACTCCTTCAAAATAGGGAGTATTGCCCAACTTCAGGTGCATGTACTGTGACCTAGAATATATTATTCTCTAGTTCAGTTACAAGACAGATGGTTTTCTGTTTCAGATTTGTAAATACTTTTAACGAGCTCATCACCATCACAATGAGTGAGAAAGTTTATGCAAATATCAGCAGCTACAATGCCAGCACGTACCAGTTTTTTCCTTCTGGCATGTAAGTACCTAGACTGAATGCTTCACTCAAAGGTTCAAGAATTTTTCTTTAAAAAATGCATTGAAACTTTTAATGCCAAGAATGTTAACCAATATTATTCTTTCTTTTGATAGAAAAGGCTTCACAATAAGCTCAACAGAGATTCCGCCACAATGTCAACCTAATTTCAATACTTTCTACCTTGAATTTGGTAGTGCTTATACCTATATAGTCCAAAGGAAGGTTAGTAACTCATTTCATTGTATCAGAAGATCTGCTCATACTCGATTGATATGAAGACTCACAAACACTTAGGACATAATATGATTTAACTAGAGTGATATTAGGGTCTGTATTTTAAATGGGCTTAGAATTAATTTGCTTGGCTAATTCTTTAACTTATTGTTGACTTAATCATTAGAATCTAAACAGACTGACTTCCCCTGGATAATAATTTATGTTAACCAATATCTGATGCCTCCTTCTAGACTACTAACATGGACTTGAGGAACTCATAGTTCAAAGAGAGGGCAGTGTTTTAAAATGACTTCCAACCTACTCTCTTATCTAAAAGAAAAATCCTCCTGAACGTGTCTTCAAATCCCATTGCAAGTGTAAAATGCAGTGTTGCCTTATGTTTAAAATGTATACGTACTTGACAAATCATATGATGTAACCCTAGAAGGTCAAACTCAATTTACCTGTTCGAACAATTTTTATTTTAGAAGCTATCTCAACTTCTTCTGCTTTTGCCTTACTGCTGCAGAATGACAGCTGCCCCGAAGTGAAGGCGTTTGAAGATATTTCAGCCAACACAGTTAACATGGCTCTGCAAATCCCGCAGTATTTTCTTCTCACCTGTGGCGAAGTGGTCTTCTCTGTCACGGGATTGGAATTCTCATATTCTCAGGTTTCTTGTTTGTTGTATTTACCACCCATCTGCAATACCCCTGCCCGCAGAAAATGCTGATGGGACTTAATTTAAATCTGGGATAACTATGTTTTTAAAAAGTCTAGAAAGCATTATGGTATCTTCCCTACAGCAAGGTCTCTGAGGTCACCAAGTGTTGTCCTTAGTGAATAAGAATTGTTACTGTCTTGAACTTGGCAAGAGCATGTGTTCACATGTGTCCATAGCCCCACAGTCATACCCTAGACATTTAGCACCCAGTATTTATTACTGACTGCTACCAGAGTGATGAAGGTCAGCAGATTCTCCTTTCTGAAACAACCAAATGTAACCAACCATTCATAAAACAGCTCAATTACAGGTCTATGTCCTCATGATAGGTTTGGTTGAGGTCTCTTTATAGCTCCCAGTAAACATAACAAATAAGGTCTAGCTTTAAAAATAAAAAAAAAAATTAAAAAAAAAAACATTAGCTGAGCATGGTAGAGCACGCTTGTGGTCCCAGCTACTTGGGAGGCTGAGGCAGGAGGATTGCTTAAACCCAGGAGTCCGAGGCAGCAGTGAGCTGTGATCACACCACTGCACTCCAGCATGGGCAACAGAGCAAGACACCATCTCAAAAAAAAAAAAAAAGTTTAAAAGAATTATTGCTTTTAAGTGTGTTAGACTAAAGAGCTAGGTTTTATTGATACCCAAAATTAGAGCTTAATTATTGAACTGTGTTGTCAGAGCTATAGTTATAGGCATTATAGCCCACAATGCCTAGTACCATCAATTTTTACAGTAAAGAGGCCAAGATGAGTCAGAAAATCACTTTCTGTGATAACTCACAGTCTAATAAAGGAGATAACTGTAATACAGGTGACAGGTGTTTGAAGAGATTTTGGAGATATGGCAGGAAAGCCACAGAAGGGCAAGCTTGCAGCCCAGGGCAGCCTGCATTTGAGGGGAAGACTATGCCAGGCTGGGTGGCTTTGCTTGGAAGCTCTCCTGTAGAAATAGGATCAGCTCCTCTGTAGATGTGTCCATTTAACTAAGGGGACAGCTTTGCAAGGATGTGGAGCGTGAAACACAGGAATTCTTGTCTACTCGTCTGTGCATGTTTGGGTGTCTTGTTACTTAAGTGATGATCCTTTTTACATTGAGGCCACCTGACTTTTCGTGTGCATTGTTAGGGTGGTCTGCTTCACGAAATGCCCATCGGTGAGCTGTGTTCTCCTGCTCGGAGGGTGAGACCTGGAGCGGGACTCACTTTGCTTTGCTTCCTCAGGCTCCTTCCAACATGAAGTCGGTGCTTCAGGCAGGATGGCTGCTGACCGTGGCTGTTGGCAACATCATTGTGCTCATCGTGGCAGGGGCAGGCCAGTTCAGCAAACAGGTATGGCATGGGAGAGGAGATTGCACATACCTCTGTCTTTCCTGTTCATGGTCATCATGGTGGCCCTCCCTAGCCATCTGTGTGCTTTGTGTGGTCATCTAGGCTAATAGCTGGATTACACTGCCAGACCAGCCAGGGCTGTTCCCAAATAGCCTTGTGGCAAAGTGTCTGCTGTTTCTTCTTATTATTATTATTATTTTTTTTTTTTGAGACGGAGTCTCACTCTATTGCCCAGCTGGAGTGCAGTGGCGCAATCTTGGCTCACTGCAACCTCCGCCTCTCGGGTTCAAGTGATTCTTCTGCCTCAGCCTCCAGAGTAGCTGGGCCTACAGGCACCCACCACCACACCTGGCTAATTTTTGTATTTTTAGTAGAGACAGTGTTTCACCATGTTGGCCAGGATGATCTCGATCTCTTGACCTCGCTATCTGCCCACCCTGGCCCCCCAAAGTGCTGGGAGGTGTGAGCCACTGCACCTGGCCTGATGATTCTTCTTATTTCCACTTGTTGTTAACGCAGCTGGAAATTGACAACCAAAATAGCTGGAATGGGTTAACTTGAAGTTGCCCTTATGTGTTTTACTATCAAGGGAAACATCTCTCCTAGCTTCAGTGAATGCAGCTTAGTAGCTGCAAAGCAGACACATGTTATCCTGAAACTTTCATAACACCTGAAGTTAAAGCCATCCCAGAGATGGTTATAAATTTTCCAGCTAAAATTAAATGAGGGCTCTGCTGATACTTACACTCTTTCCTTCTGCACTGTAGCATGTCTATCTCATAAGGGAGCTGTTATCCCATCCGTTTCATGACTTCCTGCACCAGCTCCCAGCAGCAGATGTGCTAATGCTGTGTGCTTATGAGCTCCAGGTGTTTCCAAGGAGGAACGTGGGGCTCTTGCTAGAGTTCAGCATATTCATTTTTCCCTTGTGGGGACTGCTTGCTGTTCTCTTGGGCCCCATCCTTCCAGAGTCCAGCCACATGTCTTAAGGCTTGAGTATTTCAGAAATTTTCTCTCATCTTCCCAAAGTCTGTTGTTTCTGTACCTTAGTGCTGTTCAAAACATGTTGTCTATATTAGCATCTATCTATCTTGGGCATTCAAGAAAAGCTGGCCTTACTGTATCTGTATTTGTTGCTTACCAATTTTCCATAATTTAATTTCAAAGCACTCTCCATCTGCATGTAGCAAGAAAATGTATGCACCATGTATTCATCAGTATGACCTGTTTTATTTTTGTTTTCTTTTTCCTGCTCCAACTCTGATTTCTTCAAAGTGGGCCGAGTACATTCTATTTGCCGCGTTGCTTCTGGTCGTCTGTGTAATTTTTGCCGTCATGGCTCGATTCTATACTTACATCAATCCAGCGGAGATCGAAGCTCAATTTGATGAGGATGAAAAGAAAAACAGACTGGAAAAGAGTAACCCATATTTCATGTCAGGGGCCAATTCACAGACACAGATGTGAAGGTCAGGAGGCAAGTGGAGGATGGACTGGGCCCGCAGATGCCCTGACCTCTGCCCCCAGGTAGCAGGACACTCCATTGGATGGCCCCTGGTGAGGAAGACTTCAGAATTGGGAACTAAACCATGAACGCTATTTTCTTTTTTCTTTTTCTTTTCTTTTTTTTTTTTTTTTTTTGAGACAGAGTTTTGCTCTTGTTGTCCAGGCTGGAGTGCAATGGCACGATCTCAGCTCACTGCAACCTCCGCCTCCCAGGTTCAAGCGATTCTCCTGCCTCAGCCTCCTGAGTGGCTGGGATTAGCGGCATGCACCACCACGCCCGGCTATATTTGTATTTTTAGTAGAGACGGGGTTTCACCATGTTGGCCAGGATGGTCTCGATCTCTTGACCTGGTGATCTGCCCACCTCGGCCTGCCAAAGTGCTGGGATTACAGGCTTGAGCTACCGCGCCCGGCCGTGAACGCTATTTTCTAAGCAGCCAGCAATGAATCTAAAACTCTGGAAGAAGTCTTCTGTTTGAAAGGCTTATTTAAGCCACACGTACACACACTGTCTTAGAGCACTGTGAGCCCACCCCACATTTGTCATCTTCCCTATCACACAAATGATGTTATTTTGGACTAGCTTAATTTTGAAATGGTAACAAAGTTTCCTATTCCATACTGTTCATTTCTAATACTCTTACAAAAACTATTCTAAAGGAGGCAGGAGCCAAGGCCAAAAGTGAACGTACAGGTTTGAAATGGCTGTGATAAGGACCGGCTGGTATTAACTGATAACTTTACCTTTGGGTTTTTGTTGTTTTGTTTTTCTAGTCCCTACCTGTGTTTAAATTATGGATAACTCGAAAGACAGCTCAGGTGAAGGCCAGTAATGATTTTTTTGAAGTTTCAATGGTGTGAAATAAATTTCTGTTCTTAAGCATAAGTGTTCATGTATCTCTGGGTAGGGTAAGAAATCTTTAACATACTATCTGATTATAAAAGCAGCACCTGCTCATTAAAATTTCTTCCTGGTCCTGTTTTCCCCAGGGATGATTGATTGATTGATTGATTGATTGATTGATTCATAGGCAGACAAACAAAGAAAGGTAGATAGGCAGATAGATAGATGATAGATAGATAGATAGATAGATAGATAGATAGATAGATAGATAGATAGACGAACAGATAAAGGTAGGTAGGTAGATAGATGATAGATAGATGATAGATAGACAGACAAACAGATAAAGGTAGGTAGGTAGGTAGATAGAAGATAGATAGATAGGCCAGGCACATTGGCTCATGCCTGTAATCCAAGCACTTTGGGAGGTAGAGGCGGGTGGATCACGAGGTCAGGAGATCGAGACCATCCTGGCTAACACGGTGAAACCCCATCTCTACTAAAAATATAAAAAATTAGCTGGGTGTGGTGGCGGGCGCCTGTAGTCCCAGCTACTGGGGAGGCTGAGGCAGGAGAATGGCGTGAACCTGGGAGGCGGAGCTTGCAGTGAGCTGGAATCACGCCACTGCACTCCAGCCTGGGCGACAGAGCAAGACTCCATCTCAAAAAAAAAAAAAAAGATAGATAGATCGATAGATGATGGATAGATATAGGTAGGTAGGTAGATAGATGATAGATAGATAGATAAATGTAGGTAGGTAGGTAGGCAGGTAGATGATAGATAGATTAGATAGATCGATAGATAGGAGAGACTTATATTACTAGGACCGTCCTATGTGCACATTTGTGTACCATCTCCTAGTGTTTTTCTCGATACTCACGAACATTTTCTGCTGGCGTAAAAATTCTTCTAAAACATTGTAAACACCTAATGCCTAATTTATCCTAGAGATGTTTATCATTTAGCCATCCCAGGTATCAGGTCCAGAATGAGTCTACCTTGGCACTCCTACACAAACAAGCCACAGTTCTTAGACAAACTAGTGCATAACTCTGATGATTGAAACTGATTCCTGCATTAGAAGGAAGAGTTCGCATTTGGCCTCTAAAATGCTTATATACAAGCTCGTCATTGCACCGTAGGGGCTGCATTGAAGGGGAGACTCAAAGTCCAGAGTGAGAAACATAATGTGATTATCAAATCTTAACACTTTTTCTAGCCTTGGGATCGAGTCCTATTTCCTTAACTAGGGGCCATGAGGCTCTTTTTCCCTCTGGACACACTTCCTTTCTCTCCATGCACTCTGATCCTGCCAGCATGGAGCTGCTGCTCCTTCCTGGAACACATCACATTCTCATTCCCAAGTCAAAAGCCAAGAAAAAGAATACCCCAAGATACTTAATTCCCACCACCCTCAACCCCTCCACCTGGCTAAGCCCTCTTCATTTTCATGCCATGTCCTCCGAGAGTTTTCCTGTCCTCCCTCCCTCCCATGCTAGGCTGTGGCCCTGCTCTGAGCTCCCATAACACAGCTTCACATTTTCAAGTTGCACAGACCTCAGTGGATCATCACTATCTAGCTTTTCCTAGACCAAAAGCTCTTCTGTATATCTTGTTCACTGTTCAGTCTCCAGAACATAGTAATCCTCTGTTTGTTTTTTAATTTTTAATTTTTTTTTTTTTTAGAGACAAGTTTTCACTCTGTTATCCAGGCTGGAGTGCAGTGGCACGATCATAACTCACTGCAACCTTGAACTCCTAGGTTCACAGGATCCTCCCACCTCAACCTCCCAAGGAGCTAGGACTACAGGCTTGTGCCACCACACCCAGCTAAGTTTTTAATTTTTTTTTTGTAAAGGCAGGGTCTCACTGGCTGGTCTCGAACTCCTGGGCTTAAGACTTCCAAAGTGCTGGGATTACAGGCATAAGCCACAGCAGCCAGCCCTAGTGCTCACTCTTATAGTTGCAGTAAAAGTTTGGGCAGGTTTTGATCTTTTTAATCTCATTTCCTCTCCTGTGAAATAAAGAGAATACCAGGCAGACAATGTGAGGCCTTAAAAATCCTTTGTTTGGCTGGATCCAGTGGCTCACGCCTGTAATCCTAGCACTTTGGGAGGCCAAGGCGGGTGGATCACTTGAGGTCAGGAATTTGAGACCAGCCTGGCCAACATGGTGAAACCCCATCTCTACTAAAAATACGAAAATTAGCCAGGCATGTCGCACATGCCTGTAATCCCAGCTACTCGGGAGGCTGAGGCAGCAGAATCACTTGAACCCAGGAGGCAGAGGTTGCAGTGAGCCGAGATTGCATCACTGCACTCCAGCCTGGGCGACAGAGTGAGACCCCGTCTCAAGAAAAATAAAAATAAAAATAAAAAAATAAATCCTTTGTTTAAGGGTGCCTGGCACACAACAGGCATTCATATATTTGAATGAAGGTCGTTGTCATGCCCCTCAACCAAGTCTGATATTAACACATAGTGTTCTTTGCGTGTGAGTAACTAACATGTAGTGTGCTCTGCATATGGGTGGAAATGATGCCTACAGGCTCTTCTTCAACCTTTGATGGACATGCAGAGAGCACAGAGGGGAGCTTGGGCATTTTGCCCATCAGAGTTGACTTTTCAGAGTAATCCTCCCTCTGGCTCTCATTTCACCACTTCCAAGCATAATCAAGATGGACAGAGGCCAACATGGGTGCTCTCTTTGCAAGACCTCATGCAATTGCAAATGTCATGGATGGGGGTGGTGGAGGGGAATGCGGAGGCCCCATCAGTAACCTCTGCTCTTCTGTACTTTCCCTGCAACTCATTTTTTTTTGTGTGTTTTGTGCCTTTCTCTAAATTCCATGATGACCAATGTATAACCAAAATAGTACACTGACTTGACCATTGTCTGACTATTAAAATACAATTCAGCATGGGTTGGGAGGAGCTAAAGAAGCCCCTGGGATGGAAATGCTTTAATTGGACATAGCAGGACTTCGTTTCTTACTCCTAAAAGCCAGCATACCTTGAGAAGTGTTTACAATGCATATATGAATATTTTTCAGGTTGTGCTATTCTTGTTGTTTCCATGTGTTCCATAATTTTTTTTTTTTGGAGACAGAGTCTCACTCTGTTGCCCAGGCTGGAGGGCAGTGGCACGATCTTGGCTCACTGCAACCTCCACCTCCTGGCTTCAAGCGATTCTGCTGCCTCAGCCTCCTGAGTAGCTGGGATTATAGGTGTGTGCCACCACGCCTGACTAATTTTTGTATTTTTAGTAGAGATGGGGTTTCACCATGTTAGCCAGGCTGGTCTCAAACTCATGACCTCAAGTGATCTGCCTGCCTCAGCCTCCCAAAGTGCTAGGATTACAGGTTTGAGCCACCATGCCCAGCCAATTATGTTTTTCATTTTGTGAATGTTCTTTCTTTTTTTCAGGGCACTAAAATATTTATTTTGATATCTCTTTTAGATGTTATAAAATTACTTTAGTTAATGTATGTCCAGGTTTGATTTTTGTTGACTATTTTAGACATTGATTTTTGTCATGCATTCTGGAATATTTTTGGTAGTTTTTTTTTTTTTTTTTTTTTTAAAGACCAGGTCTAGCTCTATCATGCAGGCTGGAGTGCAGCGGCACCATCTTGGCTCACTGCAACCTCTGCTTCCTGGGCTCAAGCTATCCTCCCGCCTCAGCCCTGCAAGTAGCTGGGACTATAGGTGCAAACCACAATGCGCCGCCAATTTTTGTAGAGACAGAGTTTCACCATGTTGCCCCAGATGGTCTCGAACTGCTTAGCTCAAGCAATCCACCTGCCTTGGCCTCTCAAAGTGCTGGAATTATAGGCGTGAGCCACCGAGTCTGGCCTGGTAGCTTCTTTATTTTTTTGAGTCGGAGTTTCACTCTTGTTGCCCAGGCTGGAGTGCAATGGCATGATCTCGGCTCACTGCAACCTCCGCCTCCCAGGTTCAAGCGATTCTCCAGCATCAGCCTCCCAAGTAGCTGGAATTACAGTCACCTACGACCATGCCTGGCTAATTTTGGTATTTTTAGTAGAGACGGGGGTTTCACTATGTTGGCCAGGCTGGTCTCAAACTCCTGACTCAGGTGGTCTGCCTGCCTCAGGTGATCTGCCTGCCTCGACCTCCCAAAGTGCTGAGATTACAGGTGTGAGTCACTGTGCCTGGCCACCTCCTTTCTAAATGGCCACCTCACTTTCTAACAAAAGTGGTGAGTATTTATTGAACACTGAGTATGTGCAGACAGCATGCCAAGCACTCTATTGAATGAAATTTACAAACATGCAATCCTTGCCACAGCCTTGTAATGTAGATTACCGTTACCCATTCCCATTCCACAGAAGAGAAAATAGGCACAGTGAAACCAAGTACCCTGCCCCAGGCCATCCCAGTCCTGCTCCAGAGCCCAGCTGCCAGTCATTGCACACAGCCGCCTCTCACTGCCAATGTTCAATGGGCAGTATGGATTAATTCTGTTTTTATCCTTATAACAAAACTAAGGAAGGTTTTGTTATTCCTATTTTGGATACAAGGAAACTGGAGAATGTGAAATTTAAGTAACTGGTCCAAGATCATATATCTGGCTGCTTGCTGAGCCAGGATTTGAACCCAGGCATGTCTGGGCAAAGAGAAAGCCCTGTTAACCACAACACTATGCCATCTTTGTTCATATAACAGAAAGCAAACTTGTGATGGCTGAGGCCATGTAAAGGGGGCAAGGGAAGGCAAAGTGGGCACTGAAGGGCTTCGGAGAGTGAACTGTCCGCTTGAAGGGAAGGATGAACCCCCAGGCCTGGCCTCGGTGGTTGAGAGGGGCTTAAGTGTGTAGAAAGGAGAGGCTGAAAAACCCTGCTCTCAAAGGGCTAAACAGAAAAGATTCAGCACATTTATCCTTAGCGGAGTCGGGGCCTCCTGTAAGGATGTTGGAACCCCCTCCCCCATGGGCCCGGTTTGTGAGTGCCCTATTGCCTATGGGTGTCCCTGTGGGTGACCCCTCCAACAAGGCGGTGGTGATTAGCTCTGAAACTCACCACGCAGTAGGCCAGCATCTCACCTGGAGGGGCAGCCGGCTTAGGGGCAGAGTGAGTAAAAGCCACAGAAAAAGGAGTGGCCAGAAACAGCGAAGGAGAGGAAAGGCGAGCATGGAAGTCCATGGGCCTACAGCACAGGGCAGCAAGAAGGGGCAGGCTCCTCCATTTATTTATTTTAAAATTATGGCAAAATACAGACCAGGTGTGGTGGCTCACGCCTGTAATCCCAGCACTTTGGGAGGCTGAGGCGGGCAGATCACCTGAGGTCAGGAGTTCGAGACCAGCCTGCCCAACGTGGTGAAACCCCGTCTCTACTAAAAATACAAAAAATGAGCCAAGCCTGGTGGTGGGCGCCTGTAATCCCAGCTACTCAGGAGGCTGAGGCAGGAGAATCGCTTGAACCCGAGAGACGAAAGTTGTAGTGAGCCAGGATTATGTCACTGTGCTGCAGCCTGGGCAACAAAGTGAGAATGTCTCAAAAAATAAAATTATGACAAAATACAGATAAGGTAACATTACCATTTGAACCAGTTTTTAAGTCTGCAGTGGAGTGGCATGAAGAACATCCTCATTGCTGGAGGACCATGGCCACCATCCATCTCCAGAACTTTTTTCATTTTGCAAAACGGGAACTCTGTCCGCATTCCACACTAACTCTCCACTCCCCCTCACCCCAGAGGCCACCAGAGTGTGCGAAACGAAAAAGCCATTCTCCTTCCACTTGCCTGTGTCCTGTGATGTTGAGGGCTCCTGGGCTTTCTCAAGAGCGTCCTGTGTGTCCGGGTTTCTGTCTCCAGCCCTGATCTGAGGCAGTGAGCAGGGAGTGAGCCTGGGTCTCCAGGACTCTCGGGTCTATCAGCAAGGATACAGCCACCTCCAGGTCCATCAGCAAGGACACGGCCACCTCCAGGTCCATCAGCAAGGACACAGCCACCTCCAGCAGCTGCTGCGAGAGGAGTGTGGCTTTTCATCTCACCTCCTGCTAACGTCTGGTGATTCAGAACCACTGGGGTTTTCATTTGATGTAATGTCTGGTTTGTTCTAATGAGGCTCCTAGATGCCGTAGATATGTTTAAGACTCAAAAGCCACGGGAAGAGAATCTGGTGGGGTGCTGTTCTGGCGTGCCTGGAACAAAAAGCCATGCATTTCTAAGGGCTGAATGTTCTGGAGGCCAGCGTGGGGCCCTCTATTATTCACAGTCCGCTTTTGTGTTATTATAAAGGAATACTTGAGACTGAGTAATTTATAAAGAAAAGAGTTTTATTTGGCTCACCGTTCAGCAGGCTGTACAGGCATGGCACCAACCTCTGCTTGGCTTCTAGCGAGGCCCCTGGAAGCTTACAACCACGGCGGAAGGCAGAGCCGAAGCGGGCCCATCACATGGCGAGAGTGGGAATGAGAGAGAGTGAGGGGATCCCAGACTTTTAAACAACCCGGTCTCATGTGAACTAACGGAGTGACAACTCACTCATCACCAAGGGGATGGCACAAAATCATTCAGGAGGGACCCACCCCCACGACCCAAACACCTCCCACTGGGCCCCACCTCCAGCACTGGGGATCACAGTTAACCTGAGATTTGGAGGGGACACACATCCAAACCATGTCAGGCTCCAAGAGCTTTGTACCTTCTGGCAGTCAGAGGATTGACTAAGCAGCCCTTTGTGCTTGGGGGCCATCCTACTCCTAGCACTGAGTCAAGGAAAGCGTTTCCCAGCTGGACACGGTGGCCCATGCCTGTAATCCCAGCGCTTTGGGAGGCCGAGGTGGGCTGATCACCCGAGGCCAGGAGTTCGAGACCAGCCTGGCCAACATGGCGAAACCCCGTCTCTACTAAAAATACAAAAATTAGCCGGGCATGGTGGCAGGCACCTGTAATCCCAGATACTCAGGAGGCTGAGGCAAGAGAATCACTTGAACCCAGGAGGTGGAGGTTACAGTGAGCCAAGATCGCCCCACTGCCCTCCAGGCTGAGCAACAAGAGTGAAACTCCGTCTCATTAAAAAAAAAAAAAAAAAAAAAAAAAAAGCATTTCCCTTCACAGTTTCCATTTCGTAGGTTTCTCCTACAAAGTTCCCTGTCCCCATCACCACAGGGAAGAGAGGGGAGGCCCAGACCACCTGTCCCAGGTCCCGGTTAACACACATGTCCCTGCTTTGCAGTGGCTGGTAGATGGAACTGAGATCCTGTCCGCCAGCTGGTGCCTTGGGGCAGAGATGGCCTTGCCATCCATGCTGCTCAGCCTGTTTTCGTCTTCAGGAAGGTTGAACTTCAGTAAGTCCGGAGTCTGACTCAGGTCCTTGATTTGATTTACAAACCTGGAAAGGATCTGGAATAAGTCCCACCCAGCTACTAACAGGCACAACTAGTCGTTAGTTGCTAAGGACCTACAGCAGGAGCGAGAGAGTGTGCGTGCGTGCGTGCGTGGGTGCTTGTGTGTGTGTGTGCCCATCTTCCCTAACGAGTGTACAGAAAGATGAAACAGATGAGCCCACTAGGGAGGTCCAGGAAGGCACCAAGTCAGTAGCAGACGGCGGTGGCTCCCAAACCACAGCAGTGACCAACACAGGACACAGAGGTAAATCGGAGTGTGCAGGCTTTCTGTGGTGTGGCCTGGGAGGTGCCTCTGGCAAGTGGAGATGGGCAAATTGCCTGCAGGTGGGACGGGGCGGGCAGCAGGCAGGTGCTGGCAAGAAGCAGACACGGGGAGAGACCCCTGCAACCTGGGTGAACGCGTGCTTTCGGGAGGGTGGGGCTGCAGCGAGACTGCAGAGCGAGGGTGGAAACATGTCATGCTCCTGGTTCTTCCCTTCCTTGAGCTGTGAGCTTGGGCAGGCCACTGGAGGCGTCAACGTCATCATTTGTAAAATAAAGACAGTGCCCGCTTCCCAGGGTTGGGGTAAGGCCCTTGTGGTGCCAAGAAAGGCCCCTGGGTGAGCCCTTGCCCTGTGCTAGTTGTTCTACCCATGCTTACTGAGCATGCACCAAGGGCAGACATATGCCAGGCACGTGGGATACCTCCCAGAACAAAAAGAAGCCAGACCCCTGCCTCTGTGCACACTCGCATTCTTGCAGCAGCAGATGAACCATAAGCAACAAATGTGCTGAATAAGGAAATTATGGAAAATGATGTGGTATAGTAGGAGGTGTTGGGTGCCATGGATCTAAAAAAAAAAATAGAGCAGAGGGACAGAGGTTGTGACTGAAAAGGATGGTCAGAGGGCGCTTCCTGGGATGGTGGCATGTGAGCAGCCACTTCAACAAGGTGAGGGCAGAGAGTGCCTGGCAGAGGGGCAGCCGTGCAAAGGCCGGAGGCGGGGCATGCCTGGTGTCTTTGAGAGGCCAGCACACAGGATCAGGGGGAGTGAGGGAGAGCCAGAGCCCAGCACACAGGATCAGGGGAGTGAGGGGAGCGAGTTGCTGAGGGCGGAGAGAAAGGGTGTGTCTTTCATGTTGGGCAGGCCAGGGTGAAAGCCTGGGCTTTTGAGATGTCTCCAGAGGGTTTTGAGCCTACAAGTCACGTGACTGCTGTGTGGCAGGACCCCTCTAGCTACTGTCTTAAGAATAAACTGATCTGGGCTTGGTGGCGCGTCCGTAGTCCCAGCCACTTGGGTACTTGGGAGGCTGAGGCAGGTGGATTACTTGGAGCCTAGAAGTTGGAGACCAGCCTGGGAAACATAGGGAGACCCCGTCTCTACAAAAAATTTAAACATTAGCCAGGCATGGCGGCACACATCTGTGATCCCAGCTCCTCAGGAAGCTGAGGTAGGAGGATTCCTTGAGCCAAGGAGTTCGGAGCGGTGGTGAGCCACGATCGCACCACAGCACTCCAGCCTGGGCAATATAGGCAGACCCCATCTTGAAAAAACAACAAAAAAAATTATTAAAGTATAAACTGAAAGAGGCCAAGTGTCCATACAGGTTCCCAAGTGACCTTCCAGGAGGGTGGCTCTGACTAGGTAGGTGGCAGTGTGGTGGTGAGAAGTGGTGGGATTCTGGATATACTTTGGAGGTTCATGGAGCCAACAGGATTCTCTAACAGATGAAATGTGGGAGACAAGAGAAAGATATTTGCTACTTTCAGCATGGCCTGTTCTAAGGGCTTTGAGCATTTTATTCATTTAATACCCTGAGCAGCCCTTGGAGGTAAGCATATCAGCATCCTCATGCCACAGATGAGGAAACTGAGGCACACTGTGGTTCAATAACTTGCTCGAGATCCTACAACTCTGTAAGTGACAGAGACAAACCCAAGCTTGATGATGGCTTTCCTGTACCTCTGTTCTCTCGAATTCTGAGAGTGCCTGCACCTTGGGAGGAAGCAGAGAGTCAACGTTTGTTTCCAACAGAAAGAGAGGTGACTGCAGTAGTCTGTGATTAGAAACAGAAACCACAGTTGGGAAGTAGGAAATCCAAGTTCCCATCTGCCTTCCTGGTTAACTAGTCTAGGTGTGTAACCATATCAAGGTGGAATTGCTAAGAAGAGCATGTTCTCTCTCTCTCTCTCTCTCTCTCTCTCCCCCCCCCCCCCCCAGCTCACCTTTATAATTCTGTTATTTGCCTGATGTGTTTCTTCAGAAAGAACTTGAGGACACTTCCAATCCCCTTCACACCTTCACCGTCATAGGAGCAGGGAAGGCCTTGGAGACAGGCAGCCCCATCTGCGGCACAAGGACCTGCGCTGCCTCTCAGGGAATAGCACAGAATGGTGGTGAGAACGGAGGTCGCAGAGTCCAAGATTTGGATTTAAGTCCCTAAGTAGGGAGCTCTTAGGACCTGTGTGATAATGGGCAAGTTCTTAGAATTCTCAGCCTCAGTCCTCTCATCTGAAATATGGGGATAATGGTAGTGTCAATGTCAGAGAGGTATTGCCAGAATTTGCCTTAAGGGGACCGAACAACTGCCCTCGTTGGTCCAGGACTGAGAGGATTCTCAGGACAGTCCTTGGCCAAACAGGATGAGTTGGTCACTTTAATTTAATAAGACAATCTATGTAAAGTGCTTGGACTTGGCTCATTGAAGTGCTCTTAGATGCTCCAATGATGGTATCTCTTCAACAACATTTATTTAGTAAGCACCTACTATGTGTTCAATGCTGCCTGATATACTGGGAGTAAAAAATAGATAAAGCCCTGCCCTCAAGGAGTTTGCAGGTGTTCACGGAATGCTCAGAGCAAATCCGTGGGGTCCAACCATGACAGGGTTAATAGTGGGGCTGTGTCTAAACGGGAGGACAAAGGTCAGGCACTTCTCTCAGCTGTCCCCAGCAGAAGCCACCAAACACAGCAGTGACCTCAGCGGCTTCCTGTTTCGAAAACATGGGCGTCTGAGAAGCCGGATGGCCCCAGGGTGTGGTCAAATGACCACAGGTGCTTTGCCAAATGGCTCTGGGCAAGCCCAGCTCCCGGAGCTTTTCTTTAGACTGAGTGAGGTCCGGGCAAACTGTTTGCAAGTTCCCCAGATTGGCCACAAGATGGCAGGAAAGCACATTTGTAGGAAAACATGGCAACAAAAGGCTTTTCTCAACGTCAGAAATTAGGAATTTTTTTGTGCGTACACATCAGAAGGCCTGTCCGAAACTGAGTATTTGTATTTCTAGAAGTTTCAATCTTGGGACTGGCCATAGCGGACTTGCAGTCTGTCTGGACTCTGGTATGGATTCCAGCAGGGATCGCAATTCCTCCAGATGGCACCAGACATCTTGTGGAAGCAACGGGCTTTACCTGAATTAAGAGAAATTCAGGAAAGAAATTCACATTGACAAAGCACTTCCTACATGCCAGGGTTTGCATTATTTTACATATGTCCTCATCCATTCATTCATTCAACAAATATTTAGTAAGCATTACTATTTTCTAGGCACGGATGTAGGCCAGATAAACTGACAGAGAGTCTAATGTCAGGTGTGGATAAGTGTCATAAAGCAGAAACAAAGAGAGTAGGGGGCAGAGAGTAATGAAGGCTGATATTTTAGTCAACTCTGATGAGTATTCTATTAATTTCAGTATTTGAAGAACCTTTTGAAGGACTCCAACCTGGAGGCCCATTGTACAGCAGAATTCAGAGAAATCCTTCTAAAACTATGTTGGGTATTGACCATTTTTGGTTTGGGTTAAAAAACAAAAAGCAAAACAAAACAAAAAACTATGTTGGGGTCCCCTTCATCTCTCCACTTTGTCACCTCCTGTACCCCATATCATCTTCTTTCTTGACTTAGAAAGAAGACCCTTTTTTTGGTGGGGTACTTTTCTGTAGTGACTTCCTGAGAAAGGTAATAGGGGAGGTAAACTTTTTCTAGGGTCTTGCAGATCTGAAAATGTTTGTATTCTCCCTTCTCTTTTGCTTGACATTTGACTGCATATAGAATTCCAGCTGGAGACCATTTTCCTGGTAATTTTTTTTAAAGAGATGGGCCCTCACTATGTTGCCCAGGCTGGCATGCAGTGGCTATGCCCAAGCACGATCCCACTATTGATCAGCATAGGAGTTTTGACCTGCTCCAATTCCAATCTGGGTCAATTCACCCTTTCCTAGGCAATCTGGTGGTCCCCCACCCCCAGGAGGCCACTATATTGATGCTGAACTTAGTGTGGACACCCGATTGGCATAGCACACTACAGCCCAGAACTCCTGAGCTCAAGCGATCCTCCCCCGTCAGCCTCCTGAATAGCTGGGACTACAGGCATACACCACCATGCCCAGTGTTCCCCAGCAATTTTGAAAGTATCACTCCACTGTTTCAGCTTTCAATGCTTCAGCTATTGAAAAGCCCAAGGCATTCTGATTGTTATGGATCTTGTGTGTAAGAATGTTTTTCTCTCCAGAAGCTTGTAGAATCATCTGTTGGGTTCTAGAAATTTGAAATTTCATGATGATATATCTGGCATGGACCCATTTTGAACCATTGTGCTGATGCTCCAGTGCCCTTTCAAACTGGAAACTCATGTCCTTTGATTGTGGGACATTTTTATGAATTTTTCATTTTTAATTTTCTCCCTTCCACTTCCTCTGTTCTCTCTGGACTCCTGTTATTTAGAGGTTAGTCCTCCTTGACCAGCTCTCTAATTTTCTTATCCTTTCTCTCCTACTTCTTTTTCTCACTTTTTTTTTTTTTTTTTTTTTTTTTAGACAGTCTAACTCTATTGTCCAGGCTGGAGTACAGTGGCATGATCTCGGCTCACTGAAAGTTCCACCTCCCAGGTTCAAGCCATTCTCCTGCCTCAGCCTCCCAAGTAGCTGGGATTACAGGTGCTTGCCAACACACCCAGCTAATTTTTTGTATTTTTAGTAGAGACAGAGTTTCACCATGTTGGCCAAGCTGGTCTCAAACTCCTGACCTTAAGAGATCCACCTGCCTTGGCCTCCCAAAGTGCTGGGATTATTGGTGTGAGCCACCGTGCCCAGCCTCTACTTTGAGATTTCTTCAGCTATGCTCTAAGCTCTCTCGTGTATTTTTTACTTCCTTCATCAAGTCTTCAATCCAAAGGGCTTTTTAATTACCTGAATTGTTATTGATTATAGTATCCAGCTTGTACTTCTTGATTACAGTGTCTTCTCTTAGAAGTTTCAGACAGTTGACATACGGATTTTGAAGTTTTTTTACCCTACGTAATCTCTGTTTTCCCCAAGTTGCCTTTTTTTCTGATGTGCTTGTTTTTTGGTATGTTTTTCAAATAGCAGATCTCATTCGATGTCTTATGACCCTTGGCTGTCTGCTCTATGTTTAAGAGTAGGGGTAGACAAAGGAATATAAATCATTCTATTATAAGGATACCTGCACGCATATGTTCATCGCAGCACTATTCACAATAGCAAAGACAGGGAATCAACCCAAATGCCCATGAATGATACACTGGATAAAGAAAATGTGGTCCATATTGTGAACCCAGAACATCTGAGACAGGCCTCAATTAATTTAGAAAGTTTATTTTGCCAAGGTTGAGGACGCACCTGTGACGCAGCCTCAGGAGGTCCTGATAACATGTGCCCAAGACGGTCAAGGCACAGCTTGGTTTTATACATTTAGGGAGACATGAGGCATCAATGAATATATGTAAGAAGTACATTGGTTCCATCTGGAAAGGCGGGACAACTTGAAGCAAAGGCAGGAAGACTTGAAGCAGGGAGGGAGTGTCCAGGTCACAGATAAGTGAGGGCATTGTCTTTGGACTAGGGCGCCGTGTCTTAAATCCCACCGGCTTCTCCATGAGACCCATGCAGGCTTTGCCTGAGTTTCACTCCTGCCTCTGGACGAGGTTACTGTGCTCAGTGGTTTGCCCTTAACAACGCAGGCGTCCCCTTGTGCTTTTAGATTTAGGCCTTAAAAATTAGCATGTAATTATGGAAATCACTCAGTCACTTGATTATGACCTCAAAGGCAGGGCTCTTAGTATCCAAACGAAATATTGGGAATTGAAAAATATATCTTAGAATGAAGCAAATTGCCAAATTCCAGTAAAACTCTGAAGATTGCAGTGCCTTCTATCGGTTTTAATCTATGAACCAAACATTTCCAAGGATGGATGACCCAGATTTAGCATAATAGTTCTGCTAGGGAACACAGCCATCAATTATTACCCCTCTCTGAATAAGCAGGGCTCTCATTCTCATTACATTGTAAAAATGATTAAGCAGTGGCCTCCATGAGAAATGTAAAATGTTTTTCAATTAAAAGATAAATTTGCGGGAAATGATTTTATTTATAGATGATAATAACCATATTAGTCAAATTAATGAATTTGTGTTCAACAGGAGTCCAATAAATCATATTTCCATATTGCAAGAATTATTCTGACTTTCCTCACCGTACAGATTTGCACATATTACAATGGTTAGAACTGGGACTTTTAGGACCAAATGAGATGAAAGATCACTATTAC
This sequence comes from Gorilla gorilla gorilla, assembly GCF_029281585.2. Lineage (NCBI taxonomy): Eukaryota > Metazoa > Chordata > Mammalia > Primates > Hominidae > Gorilla > Gorilla gorilla. Next base: position 113,393,909 of record NC_073238.2, on the reverse strand, counting down.
AACAAAGAACCGGTTATAAGAATAACAGTTGCTGCCATTTATCCAGCCCTCCTCACGCCTGACCCATATGCCGTCATGCACGTGGTCTCCCCAGTAGCCCTACAGGATTGGCTCTGTTATTGCCTCACTTTTCAGATGGAGCACAGGTTCTGCTAAATGACAGGCCACATTTTGGCCATTATGCTCTTCATCCTAAGGTTTCACTTATTTAAAACAAAATCCTAGATTTGATTCTTAGAAGGGCTATAATTCAGTTGTAATTAATAAGGACCCAGATTACAAAGTCGAGCATGAGACTGGAAAAGAAGAATATTCGACAACGAAGACAGATTTTCCCTCAATCAACTTGTAAAGTTAACACACTCTATATAAAAATACTAGAAGCTTTTGTTTCTTCACTTGATTGATTTCATTTTGGAACTAGATAATTCTAAGTTCACAGGGACAAGTAGACATGGAAAAATATCAGGAAAACTAAAAAGAAGAGCGTCGGGGAGAGACGACTGTATGAGGCATCAAGGATGGTGGAGAGTGTGATGTTTCGTCCTCTCTCAAGCTAACAAGTTACCCTGCACAGTTTCATGATGCCAGTAGAAGACATGAGATTCCTGGGGAAAGCCACGTGTCCGCATTATCAACATTTTCTTGTGTGGGTTTCCCAACCCCTGATTCCCATAAGGTGACATAGAGTGGGCCAGGGGACACCGGCATGTACTGTGGATTACACTAAGGGAAGGAGCTCTGAGCCTAGGAAAGCCAAATCTTTTACGGTGGGCATAGGCGTGCCTGTCCTTCACTTCAGGGAGCCACCATCTCTATCTTTCAAGGTTGTTTGCCATCTAAATATCCTCATAAAGACAGTCTGGACCAAAGGCATCTTCAGCTCACAAGATGTGGAAAACTGCAAGAGACCCAAAGACAATGGTCTACATCCTCTTTACTTAAAACAGGAAATACAGGTGTATGAAAAGACAAGTAAGCAAATGGAATGGAAGATAAAGATCCAAATGAACCCCACTCATATGGGAATTTAGAATTCGATAAAGCTGTCATATCAAATTGGTGGGAGAAAACATGGACTTTTCAACAAACGATGATAGGAAAGTAGGATAGTTAACCTGGAGCAAAATGAAGTTAGATCCATAGGTCACACTGCACTCAGAATAAGTTCCAAATGAAGCAAAGATTTAAATATCTAAAAAATGAAATACATTGGAATTATATACGTCAAAGTAATAATTGTGTATACCATACCACTGGGAAACAGTGAAAGTTTGACAGGGGTAATGCTTAGTTTTATGTGTCAACTTGGCTGGGTTAAATATTTGGTGAAACACCAGAATGTGGCTGTTAAGTTCTTTTTTAGATGAGCTAAACATTTAAATCAGTAGACTTTGAGCAAAGTAGATTATCCTTCCTAATGGGGGAGGGGGGCCATCCAATCAGCAGAAGGCCTGAGGAGAAAGACTAAGGTCCGCTGAGGAAAAAGGAAATCCTACCTTCAGACTGTCTTCAGACACAAGCTGCAACATCTCCTCTTCCCCGGGCCACCAACCTGCCAGCTCTGCAAATCTTGGACTCGACAGCTTCCACAGTTGCAGGAGCCACTTAAACTAAATCAGTCTCTGTCTCTGTGCACGCACACACACACACACACACGGACACACACACGCACACATGCACACATCCTATTGGTTCTGTTTCTCTGGAGAACCTTGACTAATACAATGGGGCACAGGATGTATCTCAAAGCCTATCCCTACAATTAATTTATTAATTGCAATGGGAAAAAAGGGAACTTTGTAGTGGAGAGACCAGGAGGGTACTGTCTTACCTGAGTGATCAGCAGTAATGGGACACGCTGACATCACATGCCTCCTAATGCATTGCACTGAGAAGGATCCAACATCATTTATGTAGAAACCCTGCCACAAATGAACAACCTGATTCTAATCAAGAAAGCTGATCATAATCACTAGGAAACAAAGATAAAATGGGGAAATAATCTACAAAGCACATGGCCTCTACCCCTACAAAATGCCAATGTCATGAAAGACAAATATATATATATAAAATTGGAGACCAAAACCAAAAGGCTGAGGAACTGGTCTTGATAAAGGAAAGGAAAGACACGTGACAACCAAATACAAGTCACAATCCTGGGCTAGATCCTGGATCAGAAAGAAATGTTCTAAAGGACATTACTGGACAGTTGGTTAGATAATAGAAGAGTGCTGTTTTTTGTTTTTTTGTTTTGAGGCAGAGTCTCGCTTTGTCACCCAGGCCAGAGTGCAACGGTGAGATCTCGGCTCACTGCAACCTCCGCTTCCCGAGTTCAAGCGATTCTCCTGCCTCAACCTCCCAAGTAGTTGGGATTACAGGCATGTGCCACCACGCCGGGCTAATTTTTGTGTTTTTAGTAGGGACAGGGTTTCGTCATGTTGTCCAGGCTGGCCTCGAACTCCTGACCTTGTGATCCACCCGCCTCAGCCTCCCAAAGTGCTGGGATTATAGGCGTGAGCCACTGCGCCTGGGCTAGTAGAAGAGTGTTATTATTCAATCTCCTGACTCTGACTAATTGTACTCTAGTTAGGTAACAGAATGCCTTTGTTCTTATGAGATACTATACTATGAGAGAGAGAGAAAGAGAAAGAAAGAATGAGAGCAAGAAAGCAAACATGTAACAATGGCTAGAATTGGTGTATTCAGGTAAAGATTGTACGAAATTTGTTGAATTCGTTGTTCTATGTTTTAGTAGAACAGGCTGGAGTGCAGTGGCACGATCTCGGCTCCCTGCAACCTCCGCCTCTGGGTTCAAGCAATCCTCCCTGCCTCAGCCTCCTGAGTAGCTGGGATTACAGGTGTCCACCACCATGTCTGGCTAATTTTTGTATTTTTTAGTAGAGACGAGGTTTCGCCATGTTGACCAGGCTGATCTTGAACTCCTGACCTCAGGGGATCGCCTGGCTCGGCCTCCCAAAATGCTGGGATTACAGGCGTGAGCCACTGCTCCCCGCCTCATTGTTCTAGTCTTGTAATTTTTCTGATGCCTGAGATTTTCTTCAGGGTAAAAACTTTGAATAAAAAATGAAAACGTCATCGTAAATTGTTAAATCAAATATTAACAGCATGCTTTGGAAAGGCAGACGTAAAAGGATTTCCAGTTCATTTAATTCTATGGCAAATATTTCTGAGCATCTCTTCCAGGCATATAATCAAGATGAAGTAAGATATTGTAGCAGTGAGCTTGCCCTCTCCCCATTACCTGCTCTGGCATCTCATGGGGTCCTCAGTCCCATTAACTGATGTCATCAGTGTCAGTTCCAAACCAGGTGTTATCTGGCTTGCTACAAGAGCTATTTTTTAAAATGCCTGTACCTATGATGTATGTTTTTTCCTTTATCTGTTTATTCCAAAGATTTCTTGAATTCCAGTGTATTTTGCCTTAACAGTCTGACCAAGCCTGCTTCTACACTTAATCAATATGGCAGCTGTGCCCTTGCCACAGGGTTTTCAGAGAAAGCCAATGCAGGAGCAGAACCTTCTCAATCTAGAGAGTGGGGCTCAGTCAGCCAACAGCCACAGGAAGGGGCCATGCAGTGAGACCAAGGCTTAGACTCTGAGAGATGGAAAGTTCTTTCAGAGAACCTGACAATGGACAGTAGGGGCAGAGCCATGAGCGCAAAGCTTCAAAGGTAGACTTAGGGCATGAGACGAGATCCCAGTGCTAGAGGGACCAAGGCCTCTGGACCAAAGAACTCAGACCAGAAGCAGGACAAGAGGAGGTCCAGGTGCTAAAATGCTAGTACCAACCAGGGCCCTGGGCTCAAAAGAGAAATGCAAATGTCCCTACCTTTAGAAGAAAAGGAGATTAGTGGAGGGTAAGCTGTAAGACTAATGTCACAAGCTTTTGAGCTCACAGCTTCTCCAGCTATTTTGTTTACCCCTTGACCTTTGCCCTCATTGTTCTTCATTGTCCCCACCCCAACCCCTCCACAGACCAGTCATGGAGAGTGAGGTAGAGTCAGCCTGAAGGTCTTTGTGACCACAGGTGCATCAAATGTTTATTTTGGCCAAATGGGAATGGTTGAGTGTTAAATTCAATATTCAGCGGATGCTGAAGCCAAAAATAATCATCAAAGACTAAATCTCTGGGCTACAAAAATAAATCTGAAATTTCATCAAAAATTATTTATTATTTCAATGTTATCAAGAATTTAAGAAGTCAGTTTTTAAATTTTGACGTTTCAACACAAAAGCAATTTCTTTCGTGGCCACAAAACCACATTTTTGTGAGATTTGTCACTCACTTTCCAATAAAGTCAGTGGGGGAGCAAGATTTCTGGGGGATTACCTTTGCCAGGGCAGGCACTGGGGTCGATCATGTTTACCAAGTTATTAAGCTTCCCTTCTCCAAGTGGCAAGCAACAAAGGCAAAGATGTATTTGTTCTTTAACTCCTGAGCTTACAGATTTGCTCAATGGCAAAAATACAAGCTCATCAAAGCAATCCCATAAACTAAGACCTATGCATTGCTTAAAGAATGTGTTTTCTGGGTGTTTTCATTACACATTAATCTGGAATATTCACTCATATCTGAAAGCAAGTATTCAGGTATAATAATAAACCTGAACAGCATTCATCACTACATTGATTAGACTTAATGGTAACCTAGGTACATGAGGTCAGGATGTCCAAAAAACCAATGAAGTTTACTGTCAGACACTCTAAAGGCAATCCTAACTGCAAAGCTGAATTACAGACTTTGGCCAAATGCACAGGCTAAATGAAACTTCCTTGTGTCCTTATCTGCTACCAGATGCTTTTCAAGGTTTTCAAAGGTTTCCCGGTCTTTCCACTGAACAGTTTTCAGTAATATGAGAGATACAGAATTCAGACCACATGGCAAATGACTCCCAACGGTCCCTGGTCACTGCCAGGAACACAAGCATCCCTGGGGATGCATGGCTCAAACCCCACAGCTTGCCAGATTTGTTCAATCTGTTGGGGCATACAGAGGCAGAATCTATCCTAAATCCATACCATCTAGAGAGTGTCCAATGCAGAGTTGGACATCAATACATTTTTGTTAAAAGGAATCAACAAGTGAATGAATGTATGGTCGGTAGAATGTGGCAATGTTGATATTTCGTTTAAGAGAAGACCAGCAGTTATCCACCTTGAAAACATCAGGCAATGACCTGTCTGGAGGCAGAGGATTTGAATTTGATTTATTTGCCATTTTTTTTGACATTTGATTGTTTTGTTAGAAACCCACCGAATAGATGCCTGAGGCTTTGAGGGAATGTTTTAGAAACAGTAGAACACCCACTCCACTCAGAGCTCCAGAAGCCACAGGGAGGACAGGGGCTGCAGTTCCAGAAAGGACTAGATTGGGAAAAGATGACTTGGAAGGAAGACAAAAGAACATCCACGTGTAGCAGCCGCGACTCCCTGGCAGGTTCCTCCTCTGCGTAGGTGTCAGTGCCCGAGCCACCCCGTGGAGCAGGCTTCTTTAGTCGCAGTTGAACATCTCTGACTCACCACCTGACATGGGTTGTGCTCGTATTTTCCATTATAGAAACCGTATCTGGTGAGTCAGGACCAGAAAGAAACATGAGACTTGTGGAGGTGTCAGAGGCGTTCGAACCACAGCGACTCCATCTTGAGTGAGGGCTGGAAAATGAGGCTGGGGCTTGCTGGGCTGCTTTCCCAGAGAGTCAGGCATTCTGAGCCTCTAGAGTTTACGGTTAAGGGAACAGATTGATAATACTTACTAGACAGACCCAGACTTGGGAATGTCCAGATATCCAATATCTGGAAAACAAAGGCATTCCTAATTTTGTTTTAAAGTTAATAATATTGATTCTTACAAAATATAGTAATTAAATAAAATTAATCCTTTATCACAAACCCTTGTAGAAGAGCACATCTTCCCATCATCTTTTTTTAGTTATATATATACACACACACGTATACATATATACACACACATATACATATGTGTGTGTATATATACATACACATATGTGTGTGTATATATATACATACAATGTGTGTATATATATACATACAATGTGTATATGTATACACATACAATGTGTGTATATATACATTGTATATATATGCATATATATACATTGTATATATGCATATATATACAATGTATATATGCATATCTATACACAACATATATATACATGCTTGTACCTAGGGCAGACGCACTCTTCCTCTTACTTTCGGGAATGCCCTACTCTGTCTATGGAGTAGCCTGTTCTTTCACCACTTTACTTTCTTATTTATTTAATTATTTATTTATTTTGAGATGGAGTCTCGCTCTGTCGCCAGTCTGGAGTGCAGTGGCACAATTTTTGCTGTCCACTGCAGACTCACCCATCATTCTTTCTTGCGCGAGATAAAAGAACCCTCTCTTGGGGTCTGGATCGGGACCCCTTTTCTGTAACAGAGGGTAGGCGTTTAGGCTCTGTGGGGAGAAGGAAAGATGACGTAAGCCCTCACAGGTCCCCACCTTGGCCAGAGAAGTGTTCCCTAGCATGAATGAGGACCCCCACCCCAGGTCTCGCTCTGGGCTGCAGGGGGCATTTGAAGGGGGAAACTGCGCCACTCCTGCTAGTTTTCGTGGGTGATGTCAGTGCCAGGCTTGATCACTGGCAGGTTCCAGGGTCAGCCCTCTGAACCAGTCCCTGATTCCTGAAATCTGGCAAATACAAATTAAAAACAAAGGGGTAATTCTCCCAGCTGAAAAGAAAGGGATGCCCCCACTTTTCCCTTTTCTTCCAGAAGTTATTTCTCCATCCTTTTCAAATGTATGTGAATCTTTTTTCTTTTTTCTTTTTTTTTTTGAAATGGGATCTTGCTCTGCCACCCAAGCTGGAGTGCAGTGGCACGATCTTGGCTCACTGCAACCTCTGCCTCCTGGGTTCAAGCGATTCTTCTGCCTCAGCCTCCCGAGTAGCTGGGATTACAGGCACGCAACACCATACCCGGCTAATTTTTGTATTTTTAGTAGAGACAGGGTTTCACCATGTTAGCCAGGCTGGTCTTGAACTTCTAACCTCAAGTGATCCACCTGCCCCTCGGCCTCCCAAAGTGCTGGGAGTACAGGCGTAAGCCACCGTGCCTGGCCTATGTGAATCTTTTTAATGGTTAAATAAGCCAGTCTTACAACTCAGAAATGTTTCCTCGAGGACCCAGGGGGAGCCCCCTCTTTGCAATGGAATCATCCAGGACAGGAGCGTCCCTCCCGTCTCCCACTTTCCTGGGAGGAGAAGAACCTAGAGCATCACCTGACTCCACATTGTAAAACCTGCCTAATGTCAGAGCCATGACACTTTTAGCTGTCACCTGCTATGCTCATCTTGTTCTGGTTTAGATGCTTATTCAATGATAACTGTATCTTCTTCCTCTCTACCTTTCAGGAGAGGTTTTCTGGGCTGGGAGTGGATTTTTAAAAACTTTAATTCTATTTTGCCAACACTTTGTGCAGCACCAGGCACGCAGACTTCATGTCAGGGACGAGGCCAGAGATGCAAATCTTCTCTGTTAATCAGACAAAGGGGGTCCAGACCCCACGCTCTTGGCTTCTTCTCCAGATTCCAAGCCACCGATTTTTCACTCACAGACTTTGTGTTGTGGGCAGAACATGCTCTATCAGCATCAAAATATTGAGCCCAAATCTACAGGAACAGAGTTCTGTAAGTTTACCCATGAAGGGCTGTTGCCAGCCCACGTGCTTTGATTGGGTCTCCAGGCTGAGAGGCCAGGTGGGTGGCGAGGTTCCTATGAATGGCACCACTCTGGGTGGCTTCAGATCTCCTGGCTCACTGTCCTCTCACTCCAGCAAGCCAGCTAAATTAAAGCGTCCCTCCCATTGCGCAGGACACCAATCACCTGGGCATCTTTCCCTGAGACACACAGCCCGGAGCTATCATGAGCGAGCTGTGTTAGCTTCAACCAGCATCTTCTTCAGAGAGGCCGATCACCTGGGCACATTCACATGCCTGCTTGTTTGCAATGCCCACCAAGACCTCACACTCTGAGAACAGAGCGTTGGAGGCAGAAGATGAGGATGGAGGAGAGGTGGAGAAGGAAAAAGTGTGCTGGAGCTGGGCACGTAGGTGAGGGCAGCCTGGGGAGAGGCCCTCTCCAGCGTTTATGGGCCAAGCGTTGTGAGAGGGCTGGGGAGGGCAGCAAGGACACCAGCACGCAGGGCCAGCACCCGCCAAGGAAAGTGAGAGAGGGCCGTGCTCTGTCTACACCCACCTGGCGTTCCTTCCCTTTCCAGAGGTGAGACCATTAGATGGGCGTGCCAGCTGACTTCAGCAGGGCCTTTGGGATTGGGGAATAAGAAGCCCTTCTCCCCGGCCCACTCCCCATTTGTGGTCCGCAGTCTCTGTTATCATTCTTCCTTTTTTTTTTTTTGACAGAGTTTTGCTCTCGTCACCCAGGCTGGAGTGCAGTGGCACAATCTCTGCTCATTGCAACCTCCGCCTCCCAGGTTCAAGCGATTCTCCTACCCCAGCTTCCTGAGTAGCTGGGAATACAGGCGCCTGCCACCACACCCAGCTAATTTTTTGCATTTTTTAGTAGAGACGGGGTTTCACCGTGTTAGCCAAGATGGTCATGGTCTCATGACATCGTGATCCACCCGCCTCAGCCTCCCAAAATGTTGGGATTACAGGCGTGAGCCACCGCGCCCGTCCCTGTTATCCTTCTTTAGGACCCCTGTGCAGTAAGATGAAGGTGAGAGGCTGAATATGCAGATGGCTCGTGGCCAGATCATACATGAAAATAGAACTCTGACCCCACAGCTGTAGCAGCCAGCCCAGGACGTGGCCTGATATCTATGAATCAGACCAGTGGGACCCGGGCCACCACATCCAGCCACCAGCCCAGGAAGCCAAACAGTAACCCCTCCAATAGTGGGCCCCAAATGGCCAGGACTCGATTAGTAACTGACCACTTCCCTGATGTTTGTGCCCATTTCTAGCTTAGGACCAGCCAGCTTGCCCCCGACCAATCACGTGGCTGCCCCACTGCTATTCAGCTGCCCCCGGCTTCCCCAGGCAACAGCCTCCAACAGGGCACACCTGAAGCCATCCCTCATGTCAGCAGTAAAGCTCCCCCATTCCCATGCCTGTCTTTGAGTCTCTGCCAAATGCCCGTGATGGTGGCCAGCTCCCTTGCTATGGCAAGCTCTGGATAAATTGCTTTTCCTTGTGCTCCTTTGAGTGGTCTTTGTTGATTCCTTCCGATGCAAGAACCAGCCTCTCTTGCCTAGGAAGAGAGAAGACCCTTCCAGGGTCAAGGCTGGGTGAGAGCAATGTCCTCCCTGCTGCCGAGGTAAATCCGTGTGCCAAGGGTGGCATGGAGCCCTCTCACCTCTAGAACCCTCCACTGCCCGCCCAACCCTCCTGCCACCTCTTCCTGGCCCCTCCTTCCAGCCTGCTCTTCCCAGAGCCAATAATGAGACAGAGGCCTGAGGTGGTTTTCCGATGTTCGGGAGTCACTGCCCAACGTGAACGCTCCAGGCCTTCAGGCATCAGCCTTGTGGGCATCTGGTTGGAGTTTCACAGGAAGTGACCCTTGGGAAATCAAATTAAAGTCTCCAGCAGAACTCACCATGGTGGAGCAGCAGGCAGCATGGCTGGGGCAGTAAGGAGACGCTAGGGACTCCACAGAATTAGTAGCACCCTTGGCAACCCCTGGACGGATCAGATGACTGGTAGTAGCAATGATTAGGTACAAAACACGAAGCCTCTCCTCCATGCCAACCACCACCTGTAGGCAAAGACTGAATTGGGGCCCCAGTAGAAACAGTGGGCCCGGCTCACGCCTATAATCCCAACACTTCATGAGGCTGAGGCAGGAGGATCGTTTGAGCCCAAGGGTTCAAGACCAGCCTGGCAACATGGTGAGACCCTGCCTCTACTAAAAATACAAAAAATTAGCAGGGCATGTTGGTACATGCCTGTAGTCCCAGTGACCCAGGAGGCTGAGGTGGGAGGATCACCTGGGTCCCAGAGGTTGAGGTTGCAATGAGCCAAGATCCTGCCACTATGCTCCAGCCTGGGTGACAGAGCCAGATCCTATCTCAAGAAAAAACAAACAAACAAAGGCAACAGTGAATCAGACCTCAGCGTAGAGTTCTCTATGCCTTCTCAGCTCTTCCTTCAAGGAACGGAGTAACTTTAATATTCAGAGATGTCCCTTGCTTTTGTCCTTGAAGAGCAGCGAGTTGAAAATATTTTTTTATTATGATGAGCCAGTGTACAGTTTTTTCCTTATAAAAAATAACTCCTAGATGAGGTCAAATTCTTTTCTCATTTGAAGCCGTGTGCCCTCATTTGGTGTGGAAGTGTTGGAGAGAGCTAGGGAAAGGCTAAACACTAAAGTCTTAGAGAAAACTCTCCTATCTCACCAAAATGGTTTATCCCGTATTTTGAGAAGGTGTAAATTCAGCCATGTGGGATGTTCTAGGGCAGGGGTCCCCGACGCCTGGGCTGCGGATTGGTACAGGTTGGTGGCCTGTTAGGAGCCGGGCCGCACGGCAGGAGGTGAGTGGTGGGCCAGTGAGCATTCCTGCCTGAGCTCCGCCTCCTGTCAGATCAGCCACCGCACTAGATTCTCATAGGTGCTCGGACCCTGTTATGAACTGCGCCTGCGAGGGATCTAGGTTGAGCACTCCTTATGAGAATCTAATGCCTGATGATCTGAGGTGGAACAGTTTCATCCCAAAACCATCCCCCCCATGGAAAAATTGTCTTCCATGAAACCAGTCCCTGGTGCCAAAAAGGTTGGGGACTGCTGTTCTAGGGTTGTAAAAAAACAACCAGGCCCCAAATGTCCGTACCATCAGAGACTGGATTAGACACCGAATGTCCTTGCCAACGCCAGTATTCTTTGTTTTTGTTTGTTTGTTTTTGTTTTTGTTTTTGTTTTAAGACAGAGTCTCACTCTGTCACCCAGGCTGGAATGCAGTGGTGCAATCTAGGCTTACTGCAACCTCCACCTCCCGGGTTCAAGTGATTCTCATGCCTCGGTGTCCTGAGTAGCTGGGACTACAGGCACCCACCACCACACCTGGCTAATTTTTGTATTTTGTTTTTTTTAGTAGAGATGGGGTTTCACCATGTTGGCCAGGCTGGTCTCGAACTCCTGAACTTAGTTAACCCGCCCACCTCATCCTCCCAAAGTGCTGGGATTACAGGCATGAGCCACCGCGCCTGGAACCTTGTTTGTTTTTGTGTTTGTTGTTATTGTTCACAAAAATTTTGTAGGCCTGACAGAATTAAGGGACTGGGATGAAGAGAAAGGAATCACGTGCCAACACGGGGGTTGAGATGTGATCTGGTCGTTAAAACCTGGCTGACAATGGACAAAGAGCCACTCCCTTGCATGGTGACGACAGTCATGTGGGCTTGGTCCAAGAAAGTTCTCAAAACAACGCCCGTGTGAATACTTAACCCAATGAACACACTGAATTTCACTTTCTGGATCTTTTTTGAATTAGGAAAAATGCTCTTAAAAATCTCTCTGAGGAGTACGGCAGAGAGTATTTGCAAACTCCCTCTGTGTTCCAAAGCCCTTTCAATATAATTCCGAGGCCCTCTCAGCCGTTCTCAGGTTCATGGGCAGCCTCACATTTGCGCATTTCATTTTCTCTTCCATTTGTGCGCTTACTCACCTTACGACTTCCTATGCATTCCTGAGCCTTATTTTAGCCAACACAGTTTTCAGTGCAATTAAAATTCCATTAAGAAGAAAACACACTGAAGACAGAACTAAAACATGCTTGTCAATGGAGAATGCTAACCATTCAGATCCTGGTGTCCTTTTCATCCCAGGCTCCAAGCAAAAGAAGTGAACCTCCTTTGACCTGGATACCAGCGAATTTCAGAGCACATGTGTTAGCCTAATGATGTTAAGATGCTCCGATAAAAATAATTTACCGGTTGAAGAACAGCCAGTTGAAAATGTTTTTTATTGTGATGAGTCAGAGTACAGTTTTTTTTCCTAACAAAAAATAACTCCTAGACAAAAAATAACTCCTATTCTCATTTAAAGCAGTGTGCCCTCATTTGATCTGGAAATGTCCAAGCGAGCCTGAATGATTAATGAAGAGCTTGGGGGAAGCTCAGGACTCTTCGAGGGCTTCACTGTTTCCTGCAGGGAAAGCAGTTACCTGTCCCAACCCCAGCCTTGCATCTCACTTGCTCTTTTTTTTGTTGTTTTTTTTTTTTTTTTTTGAGACAGAGTCTCACTCTGTCGTCCAGGCTGGAGTGCAGTGGCGCAATCTCGGCTCACTGCAACCTCCGCCTCTTGGGTTCAAGGGATTCTTCTGGCTCAGCCTCCTGAGTAGTTGGGACTACAGCTGCTTGCCACCATGCCCAGCTAATTTTTTGTTTTTTGTTTTTGTTTTTGTTTTTGAGATTGAGTTTCACTCTTGTCACCCAGGCTAGAGTGCAATGACGCAATCTCGGCTCACTGCAACCTCCACCTCCGGGGTTCAAGCGATTCTCCTGCCTCGGCCTCCCAAGTACCTGGAATTACAGGCGCCCGCCACAACCCATTGCTAATTTTTGTATTTTTAGTAGAGATGGGGTTTCACCATGTTGGCCAGGCTGGTCTCGAACTTCTGACCTTAGGTGATCCACCCGCCTCAGCCTCGCGAAGTGCTGAGATTACAGGCATAAGCCACTGCGCCCAGCCTAATTTTTGTAGTTTTAGTAAAGACGGGGTTTCACCATATTGGCCAGCTGGTCTCAAACTCCTGACCTCGTGATCTACCCGCCTCGACCTCCCAAAGTGCTGGGATTACAGGTGTGAGCCACCGAGCCCAGCCCTCACTTGCTCTTAACCATACTGCAGAAGAATACAATGCGATTTCCAAATGAATGAAGTTGACACTTAAGAGAACCAGCAGATTCAAAGCAATGGCTGACTTAGACCAGCCTGGGGGCTCTATCTAAACGTGCAAAAACCATTGACATCAGATATTTTTTACCAAAGCATTTTCTCAAGATCAATTACCTGCCTCAGTTAGCATCATACAAAAACTTATTTTTGCTCCCTCTCCCTCTCCCTCTCCCTCTCCCTCTCCCTCTCCCTCTCCCTCTCCCTCTCCCTCTCCCTCTCCCTCTCCCTCTCCCTCTCCCTCTCCCTCTCCCTCTCCCTCTCCCTCTCCCTCTCCCTCTCCCTCTCCCTCTCCCTCTCCCTCTCCCTCTCCCTCTCCCTCTCCCTCTCCCTCTCCCTCTCCCTCTCCCTCTCCCTCTCCCTCTCCCTCTCCCTCTCCCTCTCCCTCTCCCTCTCCCTCTCCCCTCTTTCCACGGTCTCCCTCTGATGCCGAGCCGAAGCTGGACGGTACTGCTGCCATCTCAGCTCACTGCAACCTCCCTGCCTGATTCTCCTGCCTCAGCCTGCCGAGTGCCTGCGATTGCAGGCGCGCACCGCCCCGCCTGACTGGTTTTCGTATTTTTTTGGTGGAGACGGGGTTTCGCTGTGTTGGCCGGGCTGGTCTCCAGCTCCTAGCCGCGAGTGATCTGCCAGCCTCGGCCTCCCGAGGTGCCGGGATTGCAGACAGAGTCTGGTTAACTCAGTGCTCAATGGTGCCCAGGCTGGAGTGCAGTGGCGTGATCTTGGCCCGCTACAACCACCTCCCAGCCGCCTGCCTTGGCCTCCCAAAGTGCCGAGATTGCAGCCTCTGCCCGGCTGCCGCCCCGTCTGGGAAGTGAGGAGCGTCTCCGCCTGGCCGCCCATCGTCCGGGATGTGAGGAGCCCCTCTGCCTGGCTGCCCAGTCTGGAAAGTGAGGAGCGTCTCTGCCCGGCCGCCATTCCATCTAGGAAACAAGGAGCGCCTCTTCCCAGCCGCCATCACATCTGGGAAGTGAGGAGCCTCTCTGCCCGGCCGCCCATCGTCTGAGATGTGGGGAGCACCTCTGCCCTGCCGCCCAGTCCGGGATGTGAGGAGCGTCTCTGCCCGGCCGCCCCGTCTGAGAAGTGAGGAGACCCTCTGCCTGGCAACCGCCCCGTCTGAGAAGTGAGGAGCCCCTCCGCCCGGCAGCCGCCCCGCCCGAGAAGTGAGGAGCCCCTCCGCCCAGCAGCCACCCCGTCTGGGAAGTGAGGAGCGTCTCCGCCCGGCAGCCACCTCGTCCGGGAGGGAGGTGGGGGGGTCAGCCCCCCACCCGGCCAGCCACCCCGTCCGGGAGGGAGGTGGAGGGATCAGCCCCCCGCCCGGCCAGCCACCCTGTCCGGGAGGTGAGGGGCGCCTCTGCCCGGCCACCCCTACTGGGAAGTGAGGAGCCCCTCTGCCCGGCCAGCCGCTCCGTCCGGGAGGGAGGTGGGGGGGTCAGCCCCCCGCCCGGCCAGCCAACCCGTCCAGGAGGGAGGTGGGGGGGGGTCAGTCCCCCGCCCGGCCAGCCGCCCCGTCCAGGAGGGAGGTGGGGGGGCCAGCCCCCCGCCCGGCGAGCCGCCCCGTCCGGAAGGGAGGTGGGGGGGTTAGCCCACCGCCCAGCCTGCCGCCCTGTCCAGGAGGGAGGTGGGGGTTCGGCCCCCCGCCTGGCCGGCCACCCGGTCCGAGAGGTGAGGGGCGCCTCTGCCCGGCCGCCCCTACTGGGAAGTGAGGAGCCCCTCTGCCCGGCCAGCTGCTCTGTCCGGGAGGGAGGTGGGGGGGTCAGCCCCCCGCCCGGCCAGCCACCCCGTCCGGAAGGGAGGTGGGGGGGTCAACCCCCCGCCTGGCCAGCCGCCCCGCCCGGGAGGTGAGGGGCGCCTCTGCCCGGCCGCCCCTACGGGGAAGTGAGGAGCCCCTCAGCCCGGCCAGCCGCCCCGTCCGGGAGGGAGGTGGAGGGGTCAGCCCACCGCCCAGCCTGCCACCCTGTCCGGGAGGGAGGTGGGGGGGTCAGCCCCCCGCCCGGCCAGCCAACCCGTCCAGGAGGGAGGTGGGGGGGGGTCAGTCCCCCGCCCGGCCAGCCGCCCCGTCCGGGAGGGAGGTGGGGGGGCCAGCCCCCCGCCCGGCGAGCCGCCCCGTCCGGAAGGGAGGTGGGGGGGGGTTAGCCCACCGCCCAGCCTGCCGCCCTGTCCGGGAGGGAGGTGGGGGTTCGGCCCCCCGCCTGGCCGGCCACCCGGTCCGAGAGGTGAGGGGCGCCTCTGCCCGGCCGCCCCTACTGGGAAGTGAGGAGCCCCTCTGCCCGGCCAGCCGCTCTGTCCGGGAGGGAGGTGGGGGGGTCAGCCCCCCGCCCGGCCAGCCACCCCGTCCGGAAGGGAGGTGGGGGGGTCAACCCCCCGCCTGGCCAGCCGCCCCGTCCGGGAGGTGAGGGGCACCTCTGCCCGGCCGCCCCTACTGGGAAGTGAGGAGCCCCCCCCGCCCGGCCAGCCGCCCCGTCCGGGAGGGAGGTGGGGGGGTCAGCCCACCGCCCAGCCTGCCACCCTGTCCGGGAGGGAGGTGGGGGGTCAGCCCCCCGCCTGGCCAGCCGCCCCGTCCGGGAGGGAGGTGGGGGGGTCAGCCCACTGCCCAGCCTGCCGCCCTGTCCGGGAGGGAGGTGGGGGTTCGGCCCCCCGCCTGGCCAGCCGCCCCATCCGGGAGGTGAGGGGCGCCTCTGCCCGGCCGCCCCTACTGGGAAGTGAGGAGCCCCTCTGCCCGGCCAGCCGCCCCGACCAGGAGGGAGGTGGGGGGGGTCAGCCCCCTGCCCGGCCAGCCACCCCGTCCGGGAGGTGAGGGGCACCTCTGCCCGGCCGCCCCTACTGGGAAGTGAGGAGCCCCTCTGCCCGGCCACCACCCCGGCTTGGAGGTGTACCCAACAGCTCATTGAGAGCGGGTCATGATGACAATGGCGGTTTCGTGGAATGGAAAGGGGGGAAAGGTGGGGAAAAGATTGAGAAATCGGATGGTTGCCGTGTCTGTGTAGAAAGAGGTAGACATGGGAGACTTTTCATTTTGTTCTGTACTAAGAAAAAATTCTTCTGCCTTGGGATCCTGTTGATCTGTGACCCTACCCCCAACCCTGTGCTCTCTGAAACATGTGCTGTATCCACTCAGGGTTGAATGGATTAAGGGCGGTGCAAGATGTGCTTTGTTAAACAGATGCTTGAAGGCAGCATGCTCGTTAAGAGCCATCACCACTCCCTAATCTCAAGTACCCAGGGACACAAACACTGCGGAAGGCCGCAGGGTCCTCTGCCTAGGGAAACCAGAGAACTTTGTTCACTTGCTTATCTGCTGACCTTCCCTCCACTATTGTCCTGTAACCCTACCAAATCCCCCTCTGCGAGAAACACCCAAGAATGATCAATAAAAAAAAAAAAAAACAAAAAAAAAAAAACAAAAAAAAAAAAAAAAAAAGAAAATAAAAAAGGCTGTATTTTAAATGTTAAAAAAAAAAAAAAAAAAAAAAAAAAAAACTTATTTTTAAGTTTCCTGTGGCAAAAGACATATGCCTATCACACTGATATTTCCACATGGCTTGGCCAGAGTTGCTTCCTAGGGCTCTGGGCTCCTCTGCCCCAGGCCCAATCAGAATGCATCTACGTTCTTTCAACTCTGCCTTTGGCTTTAGCTATTACCCTATGAGCTCAGGATCCCACCCCGCTTTTCACCACCTTTGCACACAGAATATCAGGTCCTTCTCTGCCTGAGGATTCATCATGGCAGTGATTCCCATTTGGCATCACCATCCCACATTTTGCTGCCTCTGAACCTTGCCTGCTGTTAAGACTTTCTTGGCATTCAAGGCTTGCATTTATCCCTGGACTTTGATGTTCAATCCTAGCGTGTACGACTTCTGTAACTAAGCCAACATAGCGGCAAATGCCTGTAGTCCCAGATACTTGGGAGGCTGAAGCTGGAGCATGGCTCGAGGTCAGGAGTTCAAGACCAGCCTGGGCAACATAGACTCCCGCCTCTTTAAAAAAAAAAAAAAAAAAAAAAAGCCGGCACAGGGGCCCACGCTTGTAATCCCAGCACTTTGGGAGGCTGAGGCAGGTGGATCACTAGGTCAGGAGTTCGAGACCAGCCTGGCCAACACAGTGAAACCCCATCTCTACTAAAAACACAAAAATTAACTGGGCTTGGTGGCGGATGCCTGTAATCCCAGCTACTCGGGAGGCTGAGGCAGGAGAATCACTTGAAAGGTGGAGGTTGCAGTGAGCCAAGATCACACCACTGCACTCCAGCCTGGGCAACAGAGCTAGACTCCAACTCAAAAAAAAAAAAAAAACACCCAAGACTCCTACCTCTTTAAAACAACAACAACAACAACAACAACAGACTCTGTACTCTATCTAGACTTCCCTGTCCAGCCTCAAGTGTGAGTTCCTACACTCCTGGTCGTGGATCTGCCCAAACTTCCCCCTCCTACTTCTCCCCGTGGTCTTCTATCCTCCAACGTGAACAAAGAGTTCATGGACCAGGTCAGGCCTAGAGGCCTCAAAGTCACTGTTAGTATCCCCAAGAGGCAGCCTCACAAGACTCAGGTGATGATGCCAGCTCTCTCTCTAGTCTAGTGGTTTTTCAAAGCGTGGTCCCTGGACCAGCAGCATCAGCGGCCTCTGAGAACAACTTAGAAATGTGCCTTCTCAGGCACTGCCACAGCTGTATTGAAGCAAACACTCTGCTTTAACCCTCCACACTTGTGCTTTAACGAGTCTCCAGATGATTCTGATATGGAGAGGGGAAGTGGGCAGGGATTTCAAGGAAGGCTTTCCTGACGTCTGTGTGGTTCAGGCTGTCACCCTGAGAATGCACAGCCCTCAGTTGGCCCCCTGGAGCCACAGCCCTGGAATTTGGGGACTATATCAGGAAGTCACTCAAATACCCCAAAACAAGAGTCAAAGATTTCCTGAAACGGGACCTTCAGGGAGACAAATGGGATATGGCTCAAGCCATCCTGCATCCACACCACTTCCAAGCCCGCATGCTCCACTGGAAGCCATCATCTTCCTCCACTCCAGCAAACAGACCACATTGTAATGATCCCAAGGACCACCTGACGCAGACCTGGCTGAGAAAAGTTGATCCAGGAAATCCAGGACTAGGGGTAATGGCCCTAATTTTATTTGTGTTTTTTTTTTTCAAGATGGAGTCTCACTCTGTCGCCCAGGCTGGAATGCCGTGGCTCGATCTTTGCTCACTGCAACCTCTGCCTCCTGGGTTCAAGCAATTCTTGTGCCTCAGCCTCCAGAGTAGCTGGGATTATAGGCGCCTGCCACCACGCCCGGCTAATGTTTGTATTTTTAGTGGAGATGGGGTTTCACCATGTTGGCCAGGCTAGTCTCGAACTCCTGACCTCAGGTAATCCGCCTGCCTTAGCCTCCCAAAGTGCTGGGATTATAGGTGTGAGCCACCGCACCCGGCTATATGTATTTTAATTTCTGTTTGTCTTTATTTTTTCATCTATACATATGTATGTGTGTGCGTGTGTATATGTGTGTGTGTGTATGTGTATATATATATATAGTATGTAGGTATGTATGTACTGAGCTCCAAGATACCTGGAAAGATGTAAATTAGAATTAGTTCTAATGTTCTAATCTCAAGTTAATTAAGTATATTACTGCTACTGACTCATATGCTCCAGGCATTGTACTTGGAGTTTCGTGGCTGATCCTCAGAACAACCATGTGTGGAAAATATCTGTTGATGGAGGGCTGTGGAATGGTGGGAAGAGCTGGCCGGCAGTCGGATCAGCTAGGTTTGGGTCTAGTTTGCGGCTAATCACAAACTGTTACATGGGAGATACGTAGTACTGAAATTGTGGGCTTTTGCTGATGGCCAAAAAAACAAAGGTGCTCAATGAATAAATCTTGGTTAAGAGTGGATCCCTCCATTTTACACATAAGGAACAAAAACTTTGGAGAGGTCAGCCAGAGGTTCTCAGCACCGGCTGTGCACGAGAGTCACCTGGAGATTTTAAATGCCCAATCCCTGGTAATCCCCAGACACGGCAGCCTGGTTGAAAACCCCTGCGTTAAATATGTTGCAGGCAATCCCATGGCCAGCAGGTGGCAGGGCTGTGACTTGAGCCCAGATCTATTGACGGGAACCCAAGCTCTGGCTTAAGGAGCCAGTTCCTGGAGCTGGAAGTGCAAGTAACACCTCCAGGTCACAGAGCAGATGTACCGAGAGAAGGCTGACAGTAGAGACTGGGCTTCCCTCAACAATACTTGCCACGGAGGGATGGTATTTTCCCACTTGAGAGCCTCCATTTCAGGTTGTGCTGATCACAGGGAGAGAGAGAGAAAGACTCTTTAGAAACAGAGCAATATGTGAAGCCACTAAGAAGAATCTAAAGGTTTCCTTCTAATTAAAGGGATTACTCTGCCACGTTTAGGAGACAGAAAAATGCTTCCCCCTAACATTCTATGGAGCTGTACACATCACAGTGTATGTCCATACCTACTTCCCAGCTCTGCCACTTCCTAGCTGAGTGTCATTGGGCAAGTTACTTACCCTCTCTGTTTCTCAATTTTCTCATCTGAAAAAGTGGGATAATGATAGTATCTACACCAAAGAGCTTCTGTGATGATCACATGATATGTGAAGCACTCAGAACAGGGACTGGCCCATGGAAAGTGCTCAAGAACATCAATTATTACATTTGGACTTCACAACAACATCCTAAGGCTCAATGTCTCACCCCAAGTTAACAGCCAGCAACCCAGAGCTGGCATCAAAGCTTCCTAAGTCGGGGTCGAAAGGACCTGTCTACACCTGCACTGCAAAGGTCCTGTCTTCATCCTCTCTCACCTGGGCCAATCAGTGGCTGCCTACCTTTGTCCCTGTCTCCAGGCCCTTCTTCATCTAATTTATCTATCCTTTTTATTGATATGTTTTTAACTTTTTATTTATTTTTGTTTTTATTTTCATGTATTTTGTTTTATTATAAAAGTAAAATACTTTATTTGTACAGATAAAGTTTGAAAATTGTGGGTTAAGAAAAATCCATCAGTAGTCCCACTGAATCTGGCCACAATTCTTTGCTGCAGTATGATGCCTTGAGCACACAGTTCTTTACATAGCTGACCTCATTCTATAGAGTGCAGAAGAACCACCTGGAAAACTCATTTAAAGTTCAGATTCCTGGACTCTAGCCCCAAAAGCTCTGATCCAGCAGCCCTACGACTGGAGACCTGGATACTTCTGAGAGCATTGTCTTTGAGAAATCTTCTTGTACAGGGCTGTAATCTCGGCATCATATACATTCTAGTCCTATTTCACTGAACCATTTCACCATAAGCATCTTTCCTTGTTGCCACATGGGCTCCACACTGTAATTTGGCCTTTACAGAGTTTCCATACATCTTAATAATGTCACAGTGCAGGTGGTATTTTCCTAGCTGACCCAGCTCAAACTCTTCTGTGGTTTTGTTGATCTCAGATGAAGGGTATGGGATCTGGCAGAAGAAATACAACATTCCATCAAGGGGACACATAGTCATTTCCCTCCATTGGAACCTTTACATTGAATCTGTTTAAGCTCTCCAGGCAAGTCTGAGTGTGATTAAGACAAGTAAGGGCTCCAGGGTGGAAAATTGGACCAAGATCTGAGCAGGTACAGTCCACCGAGCAAAGTCAAAGTCTGGAGCAGGAGACTGAAGACTGAAAACATTCCAGAAGCCAGTGGTTGGAGCAGCTGGAATAAGAAGGCCCAAACCACCAGGGAAGGGACTTGAGTGAGGCAGGTGCCAAGGGCACGGGAGTTAAGGAGACACAGCCTCCTTTGTTTCACAGGGGTCTGCCCCACCCTGCTCACCACATGGGCCTTGACAATCGCTCCAGAGAGTCTGCTTTTGAGAATCTCTTGTAATCTGTTTTACCCTGGAAAAAACTTTTATGTCTATTGATCTGCTGGGGCCCATCTACCTGACCCATTCCTATGACTTAAAAGGCGCTTTTTCCTAACCAGATACCCTACTGTCTTGCTTAACTAATATGACTATGTCCTCAGCTGGACTAATGGGGGGACAAAATCCTTCTAGGGGAGAGGGAGAGACAAACAATCAGGTGTTTCTGAAACCTTATCTCCTCTCTCCATCAGCGATGTCAACCATGAAGGGTTGGACAAGACTATATATTTCAGGAGCACCGCTCTGGTATGCAAATCTGTGCACAGAGACCCATGCTTGCTGAAAACCAGTTTTAATACCTGGTTTCTGAAAGACTCTTTCAGAAGCAACGTGGGTCCTCATCTTGTTGCTATGGAGGTTGCCAAAGGCCTCCAGCTCAGTTTCCAGAATTCTCAGCGTTAGAGATCCCACCATTCAGACTTATTCAAGGGTGAACAGGCCTTCTCCATGGGCAAGACTCAACAAAACCAACATGCTCACTTACACATTTACAGTGAAAACAGTCACATCTTCATTTTAGCAGGTCAGTAACCTTGGAAAAAAAAATGCATTCGGATTGGAGTTGTGCTGTGAATATGAAATTAAAATAAAAGAAGCCAGCTGTTGGAAGAAATATTTTTACCAAGCCATGGTCAGCTAATAAGTTCCCATTCTCCACTATCGAGAGACTGATACTGTTTTTCCTGCTTGTGAACCCCTTTCCTTTCTGATTTCTGTGTTTCTGACCAATTCCTTTCTCTTCACCTTTCCCTTTTCAATGCTCCAAGCCAACTCTCAGAACTCAACTCACAAAAACATTGCGCCATCACCATCCTTTGCATGGAGTTCGTGCCAATCCTAGTTGCACTTCCTCATCAGAACCTGACTATTTTATGATCATTTCTCAAAGCTTCTCTTCTCAATCCTTGTTGCTGTCAGTTTCCCCTTCACCAAGTGCTTGGCCTCCTTGTCTAGAACATCCTTGCATGCCTTGGAATTCATGTAATCAAGGAAGAGGAGGCTCGGAAGCATCAGGGGTATGCCACCACACCCCTCGGGATGACAAGCTTGAGAAACTGGCTTTGCAGGAAGCTTGCTGCAGTGAGAAACAGGCTTTATAGACAGGGCGATTGGCATGAACAAGCCTTGTGAAGGTAGGAATGTATGTCACAGGCACAGTTTTGGGACAAAGTCCAACTCTGTACGTCCACAGGTGGAGCCGATTCCTGTCAGGTCAGTCTCCATCTAGGCGAAGCCCTTCCAGGAAGGGCACCGAATTCCAGGGCTTGATGACATCACTGGGGCAGAGCTGCAGGACCAGCCCCTGCCCCTGCTCACTCTCTGTGCCCTTTGCAAACAATGGCCTGCCCCAGGGGACCAGGGTAGAAGCCTCCACCCTGTCTTTGCTTCTCTTATCTCTAAAGTATGGTTTCTCAACCTTGGCACTATTGACACTTGGGGCTGCATAATTCTTGGCTATGTGGGCTACCCTGTGCATTGGAGGCTGTTTAGTAGCACCCCTGGCCTTGACACTAGATGCTTCGTTTATGTCAAGGAAAAATGTCTTCAGACATTGATAAATATCCCTTCTGCGGGGCAAAACCACCCATGGATGAGAACTACGGATGCCAAGCTGCCCTCCACTTTCAGAGCAATAAGAAGAGGACACAGGGCCTCTGCTTTCAAGTGGGTGCAGAAAGTAAGACTGGAGCGAGGGGAGGGTTGGAGCAAGCAGGTAAATGCTGGAACAGAGGCTTAGGCGATCCCCTGCCACTGCATCTCAAACACTTGTTTGTGCAACAAATAATTAAATATGCTATGTGCACAAATCTGCCCATTTGTAGATTCTGGACAATTTCAGAGATACCCTCCTGGCCCCCACCACAAGGCTACTTGCATCTATTATGTTTACCCATGCCAAGTCAAACAGAAGACTCCTCTTTTAAAGTCCTCAAAGCAAAGTTCTCAAAGTCCAAATTCACCACCAGCATCTTAAGAAGTGTGATTGTTGGCTAGGCGCGGTGGCTCATGCCTGTAATCCCAGCACTTTGGGAGGCCGAGGCAGGCAGATCACGAGGTCAGGAGTTCAAGACCAGCCTGGCCAACATGGTGAAACCCTGTCTCTACTAAAAATACAAAAATTAGCTGGGCATGGTGATGCTCACCTGTAATCCCAGCTACTCGGGAGGCTGAGACAGGAGAATCGCTTGAATCTGGGAGGCGGAAGTTGCAATGAGCTGAGATTGCGCCACTGCACTCCAGCCTGGCGACAAAACGAAACTCCATCTAGAAAAAAAAAAAGAAGAAGTATGATTGTTATTGTTGATGATGATGTTATTACTGCATAAACAACATTAAGGAAAATTTTAAAAACAACTGGGCTAGGTATGATGGCTCACACGTGTGATTACAACCCTTTAGGGGTCTGAGATGGAAGGACTGCTTGAGGCCAGGAGTTTGAGACCGGCCTGGGAAACACAGCAAGACCCTGTCTCTACAAAAAATAAAACAAATTAGCCAAGTGTGGTGGTGTGCTCCTATATTCCCAGCTTCCTGGGAGGCTGAGGCAGGAGAATCCCTTCAGCCCAGGAGTTTGAGGCTGCAGTGAGCTATGATGGTACCACTGCACTCCAGCCTGGGTGACCGAGCAAGACTCCATCACTTTAACAAAAACCTGACAAATTCTACTTTTATATTATCTCTCCAAATCAAGTGGTTCTCCTTTCTTCATTTCCCTCCAGCCCTTTACCATATGAATACATGCTTTTCTTACACATAAAACTCTTGAGTAGACCCATCTTCAATTTTCAACACAACTTCTCCTGAACATTTATGGGATGATGCATACATGAGGAGTCCTTCTGATGTAGAAAGATATCTTGAGCCAGGCACGGTGACTCACACCTATAATCCCAGCACTTTGGGAGGCTGAGGCAGGAGGATTGCTTGAGCTCCAGGGTTCAAGACCAACCTGGGCCACATACTGAGACCTTGTCTCTACAAAACATCAAAGAAATCAACCAACTGTGGTAGTGCACACGCATAGTCCCAGCTACTCAGGAGGCTGAGATGGAAGGATGGCTTGAGCCCAGGAGGTTGAGGCTGCAGTGAGCTGTAATTGTGCCTCTGCACTCCAGCCTGAGCAAAAGAGTGAGACCTTGTCTCAAAAAAAAAAAATTGAAAGAAAATCTACCAACAAATGTACATATCTCTTGCAACAATTCATTCCGCTGTGACCTAATATTTACTATAGGGCATGGAGGAAGTCAGTTTCAGTCTGGATTACTCAGAATTGTCTACCTCACTCTACTCGATGATGGAACTTTAAACAAGAAGTGACCTTAGGTATCACCCGGAGTTCTCTCACTTTACAGATAAGTTACCTGTGGCCCAGATAAGTTGACTTTTCTGCCAAGAGAACATGAGTAGTAGATAACAAGACTGGGAAGAAATCCCAGCCCTCCTGACTCCCTGAAGCTGGTGGCTTCTCTCCACACCCTTCCCTTACTGAACACCCATAAAGTTCACTGAAGGAAGCAGAGATCAGAATGTAGCAATGGTATTAGACACCCATAAAGTTCACTGAAGGAAGCAGAGGTCAGAATGTAACAACAGTATTAGAAAGAAGCTGATACAAACACAGTTGATTTTCACAAAATGCTTTTATTGTTTGTTTGTTTATGAGAGAAAAGGTCTCACTTTCTTGCCCAAGCTGAAGTGGAAGACAGATTATAGCTCACTGCAACCTCAAGTGATCCTCTTGCCTCAGTAGCTAGGACTATAGGTGTGAGCTATTGTACCCAGCTAATACACACACACACACACACACACACATTTTAATTATTATTTGTAGAGACAAGGTGTTGCCCAGGCTGGTCTCAAACTCCTAGCCTCAAGCGATCTTTCCATTTCAGCCCCCCAAAATACTGGGATTACAGATGTGAGCCATCACGCCTATCTGATTTTCACAAAGGGTTTTAATTCAGTTTCCTGTACTGTAAGGGTTCTGGTTCTGGGTCTGTGACATACAGTAGAAACTGCCCTAGATTAAAAGCTAGAAAATATGGGTTAAATCTGATCTCTACTATTAATGAGCCCTAAAACCCAAGATGAATGGCTTAACTTCTCCGATCCTTGGTTTCTTCATCTGAAAAAATGTCAGACATGATTCCTATCAAGTGTGTATTAAGAATCTGAAAAAGTTATATTGTTTGAACGAGTAATCTCCTGCTTCAGGAGTTTTATCACTAAAAACTCTGGTACCTAGAAATAGTATTATGTACAAAAGCATGTAACTACTCCTCTGCTGGTAATTACCATGTATTGAGCCTCCTATATGATTGCTACTGTGCTAGTTGAGTTATGTAATGGTCTCTAATCTCCATAACAAATCAGAGAGATGAGTATTATAGTGTTTATTTTACAAAGGAGAAAACTGAAGGCCAGGGAGGAAAAATGCCTTGTCCCAAATCACCCAGATGGTGAGTGGTCGGAGCAGAGGTCAAACTCCCATCTGCCTCTCTCAGCCAATTTTCCTCCCATTATGCCTTGTTATTTTTTTTGTAATGGCAAATATTTGGTAACGGCAAATATTTGGAAACAAACCTAAATAACCAATAATAGGGTTTGATTTAAAAATTCTAGAATGGAATATTTTCAGCTATCAAAACATTGTTTCTTTAAGGTTTATTCATCACTTGGTGTTTGTTTGTTTGTTTGTTTGTTTGTTTGTTTGTTTGTTTTGAGACAGAGTCTCACTCTGTCACCCAGGCTGGAGTGCAGTGACTCGATCATGGCTCACTACAACCTCCACCTCCTGGGCTCAAGTGACCCTCCCACCTCAGCCTCCCAAGTAACTGGGACTATAGGCATGCGCCACCACACCTGGATAATTTTTAATTTTTTTTTTTAGAGACACAGTTTCACCATGTTGTCCAGGCTGGTCTTGAACTCCTGGGCCACCTGGCCTCCTGAAGTGCCAGGATTACAGGCGTGAGCCACCACGCCTGGCCTTAATTACTTTTAATAAGATGCTTCATGGGCTCTTCTGCCTGATGGAGCTAGAGGGGCACTAAGATAGAAGGGAAGGGTCTCCATGCCCAGGCCTGGGCGGGGAAGGGTGGTGGCAGGAATGGATCACCCACCTGTGTGATGAGGCATTCGCAAAGATACCAGACCAGGGGATCAAAGACCTGAGCAAGTGCAAAGCCAATGAGAACTGAGTGTAAACTCACATGTGAAGGTGTATTAGTTAGAATGTAGGTTTGGTTGCTCTGACAGGCAAACTTCTATTTAACAAGGTGGAAGTTTAATTTTCTTGCAGACATCCAGGCAGGTTGTCTGGGAATCCCAACATCATCAGAGACCCAGTTTCTTTTCCTTCTGTGGCCTTACCATTCTCAGCACAGCCTCCATCTCATAGTGCAAGATGACTGCTCCAGCCCCCACATTCTAAAGGAGGAGAAAAGGGGAAGAAAAGAGAACACCCCTTCCCTGCAGGACCACAGCCTGGAAGTTACATGCATCAGTTCTAGGCACACCCTGTTGGCTAGAATTTGGTCACGATGATGCATTCATGCAAAAGGGTCTTGGAAATATAGTCAGTAGAGCCACCATATGTCAAACCCAGAATCCCAGTTATAGCAAATAAGGGGAGAATGGATGTCAGGGACAACTAGAACAGAGGGCTAAGGCAAGGCAAGCAAGACACGGGTCATTGTCCTGTAACCATCTCTGGGGACTCTGAAGGGGGTGTTAACCACGAAAACACAGCAAAACATCCCCAAATCCATTTTACATTGCTCTAATTTTCTAGGAATTCTCCTTGTTACATCTGCTTCAATCTCCCCCAACACCACCTCCATAAGAGATATTGGGTAAAGTTTTACATGATTTCTCCTGGCCTTTTTTTTTTTTTTTTTTTTTTTCTGAGACTAAGTCTTGCTCTGTTGCCCGGGCTGGAGTGCAATGGTGTGATCTTGGCTCATTGCAACCTCTGCCTCCTGGGTTCAAGCAATTCTCCTGCCTCAGCCTCCCGAGTAGCTGGGATTACTGGCATGTTACTACCACACCCGGCTAATTTTTCTGTATTTTTAGTAGAGACAGGATTTCACCATGTTGGCCAGGCTGGTCTCAAACTCCTGACCTCGTGATCCACCCGCCTTGGCCTCCCAAAATGTTGGGATTACAGGCATGAGCCACCGCACCCAGACTTCTCCTGGCTTTTTAAGGTCACATATGTTTTTGTTGGATAAGATACTGTGCTGAGATTGGTGGCTCAAGCTAACAAGTTATTATTTGCATTATACTCGGTTTAAGAACCAGGACAAAAGATTGTATGTAAAAGAGAATCACAACTTTGATTTTTAAATGCACAGGAAGAAAATTTTGGGGTAAACCTACCATTTTGTGGTGTATTTTTTGGGTGTTTTTTCTTTA
Organism: Gorilla gorilla gorilla; assembly: GCF_029281585.2. Lineage (NCBI taxonomy): Eukaryota > Metazoa > Chordata > Mammalia > Primates > Hominidae > Gorilla > Gorilla gorilla. The sequence goes on along the minus strand of NC_073238.2, from coordinate 113,366,633 downwards.
AAAATATTATTTTCCAAAGTTTCCAAAGTTTCTGCAATGAACATCTATTAATTTTATATTCGGACATTTTAAATGCTTATTTAAAAACTACTGCCTACTTGTCAATTCTTATGTAAAACCAATGAATGTAATGTAGGTGAAATGCCTTAAACTATAAAGGAAAAATTGAAAAAGCAAAATTTTTAGTATGTGTTATACCGGTGATTATCCAAGGAAAGGGTATTACTACAAGGCAGTGGATTTAAGTGTAATTGATTCTTCTAATGCTAAGAAGATCAATGGTGTTCTGAAAGAATCTTTTTTGGTATTAAGGTTCTCTGTCATACTGGCTAATATTTAATATTCACTTACTATTTGCAAGACACAGAGTCAAGGGTTTTGCGCATATGATGATGTTTAATTTTCACAACATTCTTGTGAAAGAGGGTCTCTCATTATTCCCTTTCTCAGACAGAAATGGAGGCTTCCATTTCTGATTAAGTAATTAGCCTAAGATGCACGTTTAGTGATCTAAGAAAGAAAAACCTCCTGAAAGAGAGACAACCAGAACGTCCTACTAAAAGATCACTCTACCTGTCATACCTAGGGAAACTGACCCAGAACAGCCAGCACCAAGTCATATTTTAGCAAAACAATTGGACAATAGAGGAAGAAAAGAGATATTCTTTTTCTTTTTCTTTTTTTTTTTTTTAGACAGGGTCCTGCTCTGTCCCCCGGGCTGGAGTGCAGTGCTGTGATCTCAGCTCACTGCAAATTCCACCCCCTAGAATTCAAGTGATTCTCGTTTCTCAGCCTCCCAAGTAGCTAGGATTACAGGCATGCACCACCACACCCGGCTAATCTTTGTATTTTTATTAGAGATGGGATTTCACCATATTGGCCAGGCTGGTCTCGAACTCCTGACCTCAGGTGATCTGCCACCTCAGCCTCCCAAAGTGCTAGGATTACAGGCATGAGCCACTGCATGCAGCCAAAAAAAAAGGGGGGATATTGAAGCACACACACAAAAAATCATGTCGCTTTTTAAAAAAGGGCATCATAGTGTCATCAGACTTGTCGGCTGCCACTGGTTGCCAAGAAACAATAGATTTTCGAACTTGTTTAAAAGAGCAAACTCTACCACTCTGCTATATACAAGAGACACATCTCAAAAAAGATTCAGAAAAATTAATATGTTTTAAAAGTTAAAAGTTAAAAAATACTTAAAACTTAAAAAAAGTTAAAAGTTAAAACTTTCATAAAGCAGAACTTATAGGACATGTGTGAGAAACCAACAAACACACTGATAAGGGTGGACCTGAGCACTCTCAATAGAAGCCTGATCAAGCAGACAAAAGGAGGAAGGAATACAAAACTAAAAACCTATTTAATACGTAGGCTGAACAGAACTTACTCCAAATCCTAACGTTGGAGAATATACTTTTTCAAGTGCATATGCATGAATAACCACATTTTAGGGCACAAAGATAATATCTCAAGAAATGTCAAGAAATAGAAAGAAAGTACACAGTGGTCTCTGACCACAGTGCAATATAACTAGAAATAATGAAAGCAAAATATTCTTCCACCTGCAAATTTCAAAGTATACTATTAGATAATTCTTGGGTCAAAATGAAATTGAAATGGAAACTTCTTGAAAATATAGATAATGAAAATATGATGTATCAGAATTTGTGTCATACTACTAAAGCAGTGATTAGAGGAACATTTATTGCATTAAGTATATATAAGTACCATTAAGTACCTGGGGGTAAGGAAATTAATTGATTAAACCTCCTTTCTAGAAAGCTAAAGAAAAAATAAGCCAAAACAAAGCAGAAGGAAAAAAAACCACAATAAATATAAAAACAGAAATTAATGAGTTGGAAAATAAACAGAACTAATAAATCTAAAAGTTGGTTTCTGAAAATGTAAACTGAACAGTTAAACCACTAGGATAAATATACAAAATTAGAAATAACCATAACACAGAGGAAATAAAAAATTGGGCATTACCATATACAATTCCTTGTAAATAAATTTGAAAACTTAGGTAAAATACATAATTTTTAAGAAAAACGCTACTTATAAAAATTAACCTGTTGAAACAGGCTAACTACCATTGAAGAAATAGGAGAAGTAACTAAAGAGCTCTCCTCAAAAATATGCCAAGCCTGGCGGGGTGCAGTGGCTCACACCTGTAATCCCAGCACTTTGGGAGGCCAATGTGGGCGGATCATGAGGTCAGGAGATCGAGACCATCCTGGCTAACATGGTGAAACCCCATCTCTACTAAAAATACAAAAAATTAGCCGGGCGTGGTGGCGGGCGCCTGTAGTCCCAGCTACTCGGGAGGCTGAGCCAGGAGAATGGCGAGAACCCAGGAGGTGGAGCTTGCAGTGAGCGGAGATCAAGCCACTGCACTCCAGCCTGGGCGACAAAGTGAGACTCTGTCTCAAATAAATAAATAAATAAATAAATACACCAAGCCCAGATTTCACAGGGGAATTCTACCTTCCATCTACTTTATTATGATGATTTTATTGTAATTTTGTATTAGAAAACAAATACGCAACTTGGAATGAATTTGAGGCAAATTGTACCATAAGTGGATTTTCTTTAAGTGGCTAAACAAAGTTTAAAAAGCAAGTAACAATTAAAATGTTTCTGGGACAGAACCAGCAGTACAAAAAAAGAGTATAGGCCCAGTGGGGTGGTGGCTCATGCCTGTAATCCCGGCACTTTGGGAGGCCAAGGTGGGCAGATCAGGAGGTCAGGGGTTCAAGACCAGCCTGGCCAGTATGGTAAAACCCCGTCTCTACTGAATATATAAAAATTAGCCAAGTGTGGTGGCTCGAACCTGTAGTCCCAGCTTCTCGGGAGGCTGAAGCAGGAGAATTGCTTGAATCCAGGAGGCGGAGGTTGCAGTGAGCTGAGATCATGCCACTGCACTCCAGCCTAGGCAACAGAACAAGACTCCATTTCAAAAAAAGTATGAGAGTACCTGAATAATATGCCCGTTTTGCAATAGTGCTACTTTTAAGTGTATGTGTGTGTGTGTATATATATATATGTATATATGTATGTATATATGTATATATATGTATGTATATATGTATATATATGTATATGTGTATATATATATATGTATATATATATATAGTGGTGTTTGTTTTTTGTTTTTGAGACGGAGTCTCAATCTATTGCCCATGCTGGAGTGCAATGGCACTATCTCAACAACGTAACCTCCGCCTCCTGGGTTCAAGTGATTCTCCTGCCTCAGCCTCCCGAGTAGGTGGGATTACAGGCGTGTCCCATCACTCCCGGCTAATTTTTGTATTTTTAGTAGAGACAGGGTTTCACCACGTTGACCAGGCTGGTCTCAAACTCCTGACCTCAGTTAAAACGCCTGCCTCGGCTTCCTAAAGTGCTGGAATTATAGGCGTGAGCCACCACGCCCAGCCTCAATTTTCTAAAATAAAGTTTCAGGACAATGACAGTGAGACAGGGGAAGAAAACATGGAGGAATTAAGTCCTAATTACTATGCATGCATTTTTTTTTTTTTTTTGACAGTAGGGAGAAACCTTTTACAGATAAGTTACAAACAAAGAAAAGGCAAATAAATAATTTTGTAAAAGAAATTTAACACATTTTGTACAAGGTCTTTGCTATCATCATTTGTACAAACTTTTTTTTTTTTTTTTGAGATGGAATCTCTCTCTGTCGCCCAGGCTGGAGTGCAGTGGCACGATCTCGGCTCACTGCAACCTCCGCCTCCCGGGTTCAAGCGATTCTCGTGCCTCAGTCTCCCAAGTAGCTGGGACTACAGACACCTGCCACCACGCCTGGCTAATTTTTGTATTTTTAATAGAAATGGGATTTCGCCATGTTGGCCAGGCTGGTCTCGAGCTCCTGACCTCAGGTGATCCGCCCGCCCCAGCCTCCCAAAGTGCTGGGATTACAAGTATGAGCCACCGCGCCCGGCCAGCGTATTATTTTTTAATGCGCTGTTGGATTCTGTTTGCTATAGTTATATTTAAGAGTTTTGCATTGATATTCATAAGTGAAATTGATCTATAGTTTTCTTTTTTTCTATGGTCTGGAATTAAGAGCATTGAGATTATCTGATCTTTAAAGTAGAAGGGAGTCCGAGTGGAGCGAGCTAGCCGAGTGGTCGTGCAGTCGCGTCTCGGAAACCGGTAGCGCTTTCAGCATGGCTGACCAACTGACTGGAGAGCAGATTGTAGAATTCAAAAAAGCTTATTTACTATTTGACAAAGATGGTGATGGAACTATAACAACAAAGGAACTGGGAACAGAAATGAGGTCTCTTAGGCAGCATCCCACAGAAGCAGAGTTACAGGACATGATTTATGAAGTAGATGCTGATAGTAATGGCAGAGTTGGCTTCCCTGAATTTGTGACAATGAGGGCAAGAAAAATGAAAGACGCAGGCAGTGAAGAAGAAATGAGAGAAGCATTCCGTGTGTTTGATAAGGATGGCAATGGTTATATTAGTGCAGCAGAACTTCACCATGCGATGACAAACCTTGGAGAGAAGTTAACAGATGAAGCGGTTGATGAAATGATCAGGGAAGCAGATATTGATGGTGACGGTCAAGTAAACTGTGAAGAGTTTGCACAGGCTGGGCACGGTGGCTCATGCCTGTAGTCCCAGCACTTTGGGATGCCAAGGTGGGCAGATCATTTGAGGTCAGGAGTTTGAGACCAGTCTGGCTAACATGGTGAAATGCCGTCTCTACTAAAAATACAGAAATTAGCCGGGCATGGTGGCACATGCCTGTGGTCCCAGCTACTTGGGAGGCTGAGGCAGGGGAATCGCTTGAACCCAGGAGGTGGAGGTTGCAGTGAGCCGAGATTGCACCACTGCACTCCAGCCTGGGTGACAGAGTGATACTCTGTCTCAAATAATAATAATAATAATAATAATAATAATGCATTATGTGACTGAATTTTGAGACCAGTTGTGTCTTATTCCACCAATTAACAATCATGATTACTAAATAAAAACATGTTCATTTTTAAAACTTGTGTAAAATATACACAGAAAAGTGCACAAATAATAATAGTAAAATTGGTAAATTTTCACAAATTGAACACACTCATGTAATGGGACTCATATCAACAGACCAAGTGTTATCAGAAGCTCTCTCATGCCTCTTTTTGCTCTTACAGCCCTTAGGGTATCTGCTGTCTTATATTCCTAACCCCATAGATCAGTTTTGCTTATTTTCAAGCTTTATATAAATGGACTCACACAGTATGCATTATTCTGTGTCTAGATTCTTTCACTTGATATTATGCTTGTATGCTTGTGAGAGTCATCCACAGTATTGTATGTAGTTAGAGGCTGTTCATTCGTGTTTTTTGTTGTTGTCGTTGTTATTGTTTTGAGATAGTGTCTTGCTCTGTTGCCCAGGCTGGAGTACAGTGGTGTGATCATGGCTCACTGCAAGCTCAAACTCCTGAGCTCAAGCAATCCTCCTTCCTCAGCCTCCCAAGTAGCTGGGGCTACAGGCATGTGCCATTGCACTCACCTAATTTTTTTTTTTTTTTTTTGAAATGGAGTCTTGCTCTGTTGCCCAGGCTGGAGTGCAGTGGCATGATCTCGGCTCACTGAAACCTCTGTCTCCCGGATTCATTCCTCAGCCTCTCTAGTAGCTGGGATTACAGGCGCCCACCACTGCATCTAGCTAACATTTTTTTTTTTTAGTAGAAACTGAGTTTAACCATGTTGGCTAGGCTGCTCTCGAACTCTCAACTTCAGGTGATTTGCCCGCCTTGGTCTCCCAAAGTGCTGGGATTACAGGCATGAGCCATTGCACCTGGCCTAATTTTTTTTTTAACTTTTCCAGAGTCAGGGTCTCACTGTGTTAAGCAAGCTAGTTCAAACACCTGGCCTCAAGCCATCCTTCCCCCTTGGCCTCCCAAAGTGCTGGGATTCAAGGTGCACCTGGCCTTTATTCTTAGTGGATATAGTTTTGTATACAGCAATGTGACTATACCATAATTTTTTTGTCTGTTCTACTGGTGTGTGTGTGTGTGTGTGTGTGTGTGTGTTTGGTGTTTTTTTGAGATAGGGTCTTGCTTTGTTGCCCTGGCTTGAGTGCAGTGGTGTGACCACAGCTCACTGTAACCTCACACTGGGCTTATGCAGTCCTCCTGCATCAGCCTCCTGAGCAGCTGGGACCACAAGAACACGTCGCCATGCCTGGCCAATTTTTTAAATGTTTTTGTAGAGACCAGGGCTCCCTATGTTGCCCAGGCTGGTATCAAACTTCTGGGCTCAAGCAACCCTCCAGCCTCAGCCTCCCAAAGTGCTGGGATTACGACCATGGGCCACCACACCTGGCCCATTCCACTGTTGATGGAGAGTTAAGTAGCTTCCAATTCGGACTAGTCTCATAGTGCTGCTATGAATATTCTTGTGTATATCTTTTGTCAAACATAGCTGTGCATTTATCTTGAACATCTACTTAAGTATGTAATTGGCAGGTCATGGGATATGTACAGTAGCATTAGGTAGATATCACTAACTTTTCACATTGATTGTACCAGTTTATATTCACAACAGCAGGGCGTAAACATTCTGTTTTTTTCATATCCTAACTAATACTCAGTATTTGTCTTTTTCCATTTAGCCATTGTGTTGAGTATGCAATAGTGTCACACTGGAACTTTAATTTGATTTTTATGATGTCTCATAAGATTGAGCATGTTTTTATATGTTTATTAGTTGTTCTTGAAATCGTACTTAAAATTTGCAGGACACTTGAATTTTAAGCCTCACTTCACATTAGTAAACACACTCTTTTTCAAACTGAAATGTGGGCCAGGTGCAGTGGCTCACGCCTGTAATCCCAGCACTTTGGGACGCCAAGGCGGGTGGATCACTTGAGGTCCAGAGTGCAAGATTAGCTTGGCCAACATGGCGAAACCCCGTCTCTACTAAAAATACAAAAATTAGCTGGGTGTAGTGGCGGGTGCCTGTAATCCCAGCTACTTGGGAGGATGAGGCAGGAGAATCCCTTGAACCTGGCAAATGGAGATTGCAGTGAACCGAGATCGCACCACTGCACTCCAGCCTGGGAGACAGAGCAAGACTCCATCTCAAGAAAAAAAAGTGAGTGTGGATACCTTTTGTATCCTTGAGGTAATATGACCCCCGTAGAGCTCTCACTCACATCATCCAGTGTGAGTGGAGTGCGATTAAAGAATGGAGTTCAATAATTAAAAAATTAATTTCAAAATAACTCAAGTTCTCATATAGCATTTCTCAGACACCATGAAAAGAAATACATAAACTACCATAATACATGGCTAAGTCTCTCCTTCTCCCTCATCCAGGCCTCACAAATGTAGCTGCCCTAATATATATATATATATTTTTTTTTTTTGAGATGAAGTCTTGCTCTGTCTCCAGGCTGGAGTACAGTGGTGCAATCTCGGCTCACTGCAACCTCTGCCTCCTGGGTTCAAATGATTCTCCTCCCTCAGCCTCCCAAGTAGCTGGGACTACAGGCATGCAGCACCACACCCAGCTTATTTTTGTATTTTTATTAGAGACGGTGTTTCACCATGTTGGCCAGGATGGTCTCGATCTCCTGACCTCATGATCTGCCTGCCTCAGCCTCCCAAATGCCTCAGCTGGGATTACAAGCATGAGCCACCGTGCCCAGCCCATCATTTTTCCAAAAAACATAGGAAGGAAAGTTATAAAATAACTTTCAATGAGAAAGCAATTTTTATCATTACTCAAAATAAAAAATGTAAGGATAATGCATCAATCATTTCTTAATGACACATTATCATTCATTAAGAAATGATTGATAGATTATCTTTAACAGGAACAGAAAACCAGACACCGCATGTTCTCACTTGTAAGTGAGAGCTAAATGGTGAGAACACATAGAAAAAAGAAGGGAACAACACACACTGGGTCCTCCTTGAGGGTGGAGGGTGAGAGGAGGGAGACGATCAGAAAAAATAACTATTGGATACTAGGCTTAGGGCCTGGGTGATGAAACAATCTGCATCAAACCCCATAACACAAGTTTACCTAGGTAACAAACCTGCACGTGTACCCCCAAAGCTAAAATAAAAGTTAAAAAGAAAAGATTGATTGGCCAGGCGTGGTGTCTCACACCTGTAATCCCAGCACTTTGGGAGGCCGAGGTGGGTGGATCACTTGAGGTCAAGAATTTGAGACCAGCCTGAACAACATGGTGAAACCTCATCTCTACTAAAAATACAAAAATTAGCTGGTCATGATGGCACGCACCTGTAATCCTGGCTACTCGGGAGGCTGAGGCAGGAGAATTGCTTGAACCCAGGAGGCGGAGGTTGCAGTGAGCTGAGATCACACCACTGCATTCCAGCCTGGGTGACAGAGTGAGACTCCATTTCAACAACAACAAAAAAAAAGAGAAAAGGTTGATAAATGCAACCTTGAAAAGTAAAAACAAAAACTACAAAAGTTTTGGCATCTTCTTTGCCATCATGCTGGAAGTCCTAGCCAGCACAATAAGGCAAGATCTAGAAATAAGCACATACACTTTAGGAAGGGATCCAAATGGTTTTCTTGCACAGACAAAATGATTGACTACATAGAAAATCCTAAAGAATCAACAAAAAGCCTCCGAGATATGATAAATGTGCTTAGTAGGTTGCAGAATACAAGGTCAACATGAAAATCAATTGTGTTTCTATGTACTAATAGTACAAAGCGTATTGAAGAATTTAAACATATATACACACACATTATTTACAATCGCTCACTCAAAAATAAATGATTAGGTATGAATCTAACAAAATATGTATAGAATCTGAATACTGAAAGCTATAAAACTTGAACACTGAAGAGACAAAAATTAATAAGAGATATACTGTGTTCATAGATTAAGAGATTCAAGCTATTCAGGGGGACCACCTGAGCCTGGGAGGTTGCAGCTGCAGAGCCGTGATTGTGCTACTGCATTCCAGCCTGGGCAACAGAGTGAGCTCCTGTCTCAAAAACATAGATTAGTAAACTCAACATAGTAAATATGGCAATTCTCCCAAAATGAATGCACAGATATAAGGCAATCTGAAAAAAAAAAAATCCCAGTAGGGATTTTTGTAGATATAGATGAGCTGATTCTAAAGTTTATTTGATAAGGCAAAGGAACTAGAGTAGTCAAAACTATTTTGAAAGAAATAAATATATTCAGAGGGATCATACTACTAAATTTTTAAATTTTTATAAAGCTAAAGTAAGCAAGACAGTGTGGTATGGCAAGGGCTAGGCATATTGATCAGTGCAACGGGAAAGAGAGCCTAAATATTGGACCAGACAAATATGACCAATTTTGAGTAAAATGCAAAGGCAATTCAGTGGAGAAAGCATTATCTTTTTTAATAAGTGGTGTTTGAGCAACTGAACATATGCACACATACAAAAACGAGCCCCAAATCTCACAGCTTATGCAAAAATTAACTCCAAATATATCTTAGATCTCAATGTAAAATGAAAGGCTATCTTTCAGATGAAATCATAAAAGAAAGTATTCATGAACTTGAGTTAAGCAAAGAGTTCTCAGGCAGAATGCCAAATGCATAATCAATAAAAGAAAAAAATGATTAGACATCATCAAAATTATATGATTTTGTATCATGTGGATACAAATTTTTATCTGCAAAGACCCAAGAGAATGGAAAGATAAACTACACACTGGAACAAAATGTTTTCAAATCATGTATCCCACAAAGGACTTGTGTTTAGAATATACAAAGAACAGCAAAAAAACACAAGTAGCCCAATTTAAAAATGGGCAAGACTTGAGCAGATATTTCACCAAAGAGAACATAAGGAAATAATCACATGAAAATATGTTCAATATCACAGCCATTTTTTAGGGAAATGCAAATTGAAGCCACAATGAGACACTGTTACACATCTATTAAAATGGCTGAAATAAAAATACTGTCACCAGTTGCTGGTGAAGATGAGAAGCAACTGGAATGCTCATACTTTCATGGTGGGAATGCAAAATGAGACAGCCACTCTGGAGAACAACTTGCCACTTCTTATAGAGTCAAACATACAACACAGAAATTCCGCTCCCAGGTATTCACCTCATGTTTATTCAAAAACCTGTACACAGATGCTTTTTTTTTTTTTTTTTTTTTTTTTTTTTTGAGACAGAGTCTTGTTCTGCTGCCCAGGCTGGAGCGCAGTGGCGCAATCTCGGCTCACTGCAAACTTCACCTCCTGGGTTCAAGTGATTCTCCTTCCTCAGCCTCTGAGTAGCTGGGATTACAGGTGCACACCATGCCAGGCTAATTTTTTGTGTGTGTTTTTAGTAGAGATGGGGTTTCACTACGTTGGCCAGGCTGGTCTCGAACTCCTGACCTCAAGTGATCCGCCTGCCTCGGCCTCCCAAAGTGCCGGGATTACAGGCATGAGCCACTGCGCCCGGCCAACACAGATGCTTATATATCTCTATCCATAATTGCCAAGAACTGGAAACTATCGAACTGTCCTTCAACAGGTGAACGGACAAACAGCTGCAGTACATCCATATAATGGTGTACTACCCAGTAATCAAAAGGAACATGCAATCAATGCGGCAACACATCAGGCGAATCTCAAGACATTATGCTTGCTAAGTGGGCCAAGCCAGTCTCAAAGGCTCCATATTTATAATTCCATTTATAAGATATTCTGGAAAAAACCAGAGTGAATGAGAACATATCAGTGGTCTCTGGAAGGGTGGAGGGAAAGATAATACCGAGAATTTTTGGGGGATGATGGAACAGTTCTGTCTGCTGATTGCAGTGGTGGTTACACAGTCTATACGTGTGTTCAAATTCCTAGAATTCCACAGCAAACAATTCAATTTTACTGTATGTTAATTTAAAAAAACGAAGTCACTTTTTGCGTAGCACAAAGCATTATAAGCAAAGTCAGAAAAGAAATGACAATGTTAAAAAAAAGTATTTATGTGATTTATATCACAAGCAAACTACTACTCTCCGAAATATACAAAAATCTCTAAGTGTCAACAAGGCCAGAACACCACCCCAGAAAGAACAGAACATGAACAGCTATCATTAAAAAATATATACAAATTCCTTTAAAATATGAAGAGAGAGTTCCCATTACACATAAACAAAATGCATGTTAAAACTACAGTAAGATACTAATGTTTATAAGATTGGTAAAAACTCCCAACTTTGACAATGCAAACTGTTGGCCAGGCACTCTCATTCAGGGAATGGATATTAGACAATATATAATATTAGACAAATAATGACAGATATTTGGCACTATCAAGTATTTCCTTTGACAAGGCATACTTATTCTATGTGTGCAAAATGAAGTATCTTCAAGGTTATTCCTTGCAGCATTTTCTATAATAGCCAAAGAATTGAAACTAGCCAAATTCCATCACTAGGGAACTAACTAAATAAATCGTGGAATACATCCATTCATTGAACTGTTCTGCAGCTATAATAAAGAATGAGATAACTTTCTATGCCCTGATAATAGACGGGTTCTTATATATATTATTGTTAAATGAAAAAAGGAAAGTGTAGAAGAGTGTATAGTATGCAAAATTCTGTATAAAAGGTAAGGGGTGGCCAGGCGTGGTAGCTCACACCTGTAATCCCAGCACTTTGGGAGGCCAAGGTGGGCACGTGGTTCACCTGAGGTCAGGAGTTTGAGACCAGCCTAGCCAACATGGTGAAATCTCATCTCTACTAAAATACAAAATTAGCCAGGTGTGGTGGTGTGCACCTGTAATCCCAGCTACTTGGGAGACTGAGGCAGGAGAATGGCCTGAACCCAGGAGGCAGAGGTTGCAGTGACCCTAGATGGTGTCACTGCACTCCAGCCTGGGCAACAGAGCGAGACTCTGTCTTAATAAATAAATAAATAAATAAATAAATAAATAAATAAATAAAAAAGGTAAGGGGTAACAGAATAGATATTGGTACTTGTACCACATGGAGAAGCTCTGAACAAATAAGAAAATAATGGAAGTGATGATCGATGGGAAACAAAAAGATGGGAGATAATAGAAATAGTTTCCCTCTGTATCTTTCTGTGTGTTTAATTTTTGAGCCATTGATACAAATTACTTGTTCCAAAAATTAAATTAACAATTATATTTTCAAATAAGAAGATCCATTTTCAATGATAGCTCGTTCATCAGCTCTGTGGAATGCAATAGAACAGGCAGAAGGGCTCCGTGGGAGAGCTGAGACAGGAAGCCAGAAGAAACACTTCCCTTGCACAAAAGAAGTGAAAATGCAGAAGGAAGTGGCATTGGAGAAATCTAGTGCAAAAGGAGCAGAAAGGGTATGAGAAACGGCATGAGAGAGTGGAAGACATTCGTTGTTTTGGATATGGACTTGAATTTAGGTCTGCTTCCTGCTGACTACGGAATTTGGGCAAGTCTTTTAAGTTCTCTGAGCCTGTTTTCTCAACGGCAAAATGGCAATAAGAACAAAACCTACCTCACAAGGTGATTGTAAGTGTTAAAGAAAACATGGAAACACCTTGCAGCAGAGAACGGGCCTGTGCGCTGACAATGTTGTATTAAGAAATAGACAAAGGAGGCCGGGCGCAGTGGCTCACGCCTGTAATCCCAGCACTTTGGGAGGCCAAGGCAGGCGGATCACGAGGTCAGGAGATGGAGATCATCCTGGCTAACATGGTGAAACCCCGTCTCTACTAAAAATACAAAAAAAAAAAAAAATTAGCCGGGCGTGGTGGCAGGCGCCTGTAGTCCCAGCTACTCGGGAGGCTGAGGCAGGAGAATGGCATGAACCTGGGAGGTACAGCTTGCAGGGAGCCGAGATCACACCACTGCACTCCAGCCTGGGCGACAGAGTCAGACTCTGTCTCAAAAGAAATAGACAAAGGAGGCTGAACGTGGTGGCTCACGCTGTAATCCCAACACTTTGGGTGGCTGAGGCAGGAGCATCACTTGAGGCCAGGAGTTCAAGACCAGCCTGGGCAACATAGCGAAACCTGGTCTCTACAAAACATTTTTTAAAAAATTAGCCAGGCATGGTGGCACATGCCTGTAGTCTTAGCTACTTGGGAGGCTGAGGCAGGAGGATTGAGGCTGCAGTGAGCTTTGATCCCAACACTGCACTGTACTCCAGCCTGGGCAACAAAATGAGATGCTGTCTCTAAGTTTTAAAAAAAAATTAAAAAAGAAGAAATAGACAAATGAAAAAAGCAAAGCCTCTCAGAGCTTCCTACTGCCTCCTTTCCTGCTGGGCTTCTGTACCACTGAGCCCCAAAGCTTGGACTTGCCTGGGAGGATGGAGAGATGGGAAGCTACTGAGAGACAAAGGCAAAATCCCACTGGGCACACAGGAGGAGGAGGACTGGAAATCCAGTCTTAAAGGATTCTCTTCCCAACAAACTCCAGTTTGCTAATTTGGTCATGAACAGGCCACCTTACTGTGGGGCATTTTAGGAAGTTTGAACGTTATTCTGAGGGCTTTGAGGGTTTTGAGTGGAGGTAGGGGTGGGATGCTGATCAAATTTGCATCCTGGAAAGATCACTGTGAACAGTGTAGAAAGTGGGTTGGAAGAAGACAAGATGGGGGGCGGGGACCTCATTAGGAGGCGGCTGCAGGAATCTGGGGGGGAGTCGGAGGTGGCCCTAACTCAGGTGAAGGGATGGAGGAGAGACTGGGAGGAGCCTCAGGGGGCTTGGTGAATGCCTGATGGAATGCTGAGGCATGGGAGGAAGAAGAGGCAAGGACGACTCCCAAATTTCAGGTGGAGCAGCCCAGTGGGTGTCATGAACACCATTCACTGAGACAACAACAACAAAATGGCAAGAAGTGGCCGGGTGCCATGGCTCACGCCTGTAATCCCAGCACTTTGGGAGGCCGAGGAGGGTGGATCACAAGGTCAGGAGATCGAGACCATCCTAGCAATGGCAAAACCCTGTCTCTACTAAAAATACAAAAAATTAGCCAGGCATGGTGGCAGGTGCCTGCCGTCCCAGCTACTAGGGAGGCTGAGGCAGGAGAATCGCTTGAACCCGGGAGGCAGAGGTTGCAGTGAGCTGAGATCGTGCCACTGCACTCCAGCCTGGGCGACAGAGCGAGACTCCATCTCAAAAAAAAAAAAAAAAAGAAGCCACGATCGTGGGAAAGATGAAGAGTTCAGCCATGGCCACAGAGCGTCCGAGTGGCTGTGAGACTCGGGGGAAAGTGGGTCATGGGTAGTTGGATGTTATGGTCCGGACTCACACAGAGGTCAGTGAGAGACATCTACCTACAAATAGCAGGCATGTGAGCCTGGCAGCGCATAGAGAACCAGAAAGAGAAGCCTGAGACACAGCCCTCAAGAATGTCACTTAGGGCCAGGCATGGTGGCCCACGTCTGTAATCCCAGCACTTTGGGAAGTAAAGGTGGGTGCATCACTTGAGGTCAGGAGTTCGAGACCAGCCTAGCCAATGTGGCAAAAACCCATCTCTACTGAAAATACAAAAATTAGCCAGGCATGGTGGCATGTGCCTGTAATTCCAGCTACTCGGGAAGCTGAAGTAGGAGGATTAGTAGAACCCAGGAGGCAGAGGTTGCAGTGAGCTGAGATTGCGCCACTGCACTCCAGCGAGACTCTGTCTCAAAAAAAAGGAAAAAAGCCTGGGCGCAGTGGTTCATACCTGTAATCCCAGCACTTTGGGAGGCTGAGGCAGGAGAATCACTTGAACCCAGGAGGCGGAGGTTGCAGTGAGCCGAGATTGCGCCACTGCACTCCAGCCTGGGCGACAGAGCAAGACTCCATCTCAAAAAAAAAAAAAAAAAAAGAATTATACAATGGAATCCTCTACTTTAGATGTTTAATCTATGAGAAGGGATTTAGAAAATATACTACATCTAAAGAAAAGGTTACAAAGCAACCTGATCTAAAACTTGAAAATGTGGACATGAAGTGAGAGGGACATCTGGCTTCTAAGCAGGAACCTTTGTAATGGGAGCAACAAAAAAGAGTATTAAATAGGGGTGGTGTGGAGAACAGTAAGAAGACTTTGTAATCCCAGCACTTTCGGAGGCTGAGGCAGACGGATCACCTGAGGTCAGGAGTTCAAGATCAGCCTGGCCAACATGGTGAAACCCTGTCTCTACTAAAAATACAAAAATTAGCTGGGCGTGGTGACATGTGCCTATAATCCTAGCTATTCAGGAGGCTGAGGCAGGAGAATTGCTTGAACCCGGGAGGCGGAGGTTGCAGTGAACCGAGATCCCACATTGCACTCCAGCCTGCGCGACAAGAGAGACTCCATTTCAAAAAAAAAAAAACAAACAAAAAACAGTGCACCCCTTGCCGCACCATGGAAAATGGAGGCAAGCACATAACTGTGCCAAATCCCCATGGTCTCTTTGGGCAGAAGACAAGTCAGGCAGCTGGATCCTCTCACACAGAGGCCAGCAAGAACAAAGGCATCACCTGGGGAGAGGAGACACCGATGGGGTCTTAGGAGAATCCCAAGAAGTACATCCCTGGAACAGAAATCATCTTTGCTGACATTGAGAGGTCAGAAAGGGCAGACTTGATAGCTTATCTCAAAAAAGCTGCTAATGGATAATAATTGGCCACTGCCTTATTTATTACAGAACAGAAATGTCTCATGACTTTTCAAATGTGTTACCATAATTTGATCTCATACGCCCGAATTCAGATCATGAATGACAGGAGATTTTGGTTGAACAGTCCTGATTTAAATAAGACTGGCTTATAGCTAAATGAATATGATCAGCTTTTATGAATTTTGATAGTAATTCAGAGTACTATTACCATTTTCCCCTTCTGAAGATATGATTGGACTTCACTAGTAATGTCCAACTTCTCACAGAGATGGCAAATGTCTCAAAACATATTGGAGGTCAGTTTTATATTTACATTTATACATCTGGTTATATGAATATATTTAAATACTGGGGAAATATCTTCACTGTCTCAGAACCAAGTAACACTCACCTGTGGTTTAATTTGTGTTCATTAGCGTATTAAAGGCAAGGGCTGAAGATAAGATAGCAATGTCTACTTTATATTTTTGGTCCTAACTATGCTAATCTAATCAGAATTCCCTGTATCTAAAATGCAGGCTTTTTGGCTGGGCGCGGTGGCTCACACCTGTAATCCCAACATTTCGGGAGGCCAAGGCAGGTAGATCACTTGAGATCAGAGATAGAGGCCATCCTGACTAACACGGTGAAACCCCGTCTCTACTAAAAATACAAAAACTTAGCCAGGTGTGGTGGCATGCACCTATAGTCCCAGCTACTCGGGAGGCTGGGGCAGGAGAAACTCTTGAACCCGGGAGGCGAAGCTTGCAGTGAGCCAAGATCGTGCCATTGCACTCCAGCCTGGGCGACAGAGAGGGACTCCATTTCAAAAAAAAAAAAAAAAAAAAGCAGGCTTTTTACTTACTGAAAGGCATTTTAGTGTGGTTTCTGTGTAATACCAAAAAATATTTAATACTTTTCACATTTTATAGATGATCTATAAGGTCAGGTGCTTTTTTTTTAGATGGTCAAAATCTCGCCTGTCACCCAGACTGGAGTGCAGTGGCGCACTCTCACTCCCACCGATCTCCCTACTCAATCTCCCCAGCGCCTGGCCTGGCGAGAGCAAATTATAATTAGGATTGTCTTGAAACAGCTATTCAAAAACACACACAACTACAGAACTATTGTGTATGTGTGCTTTGGCAACTCATTAGACGGATTAAAGTAGAAGAGACATACACGAGTTTATAAATTATCTGTGATCATAAGATTTAAGATAATCAAAATAAAATCAGGCGGGGCATGGTGGCTCACACCTGTAATCTCAGCATTCTGGGAGGCCAAGGCAGAGGGATCGCTTGAGCCCAGGATTTCAAGATCAGCATCGGCAACATAGTGGTACCTCATCTATATAAAAAATAAAAGATAGCCAGGCATGGTGGTGCGTGCCTATAGTCCCAGCTACTTGGAAGGCTGAGGTAGGAGGATCACTTGAGCCCAGGAGTTCAAGGTTGCAGTGAGTCAAGGTTGTGCCACTGCACTCCAGCCTGGGCAACAGTGCAGTGTCTCAAAAAAAAAAAAAAGAAAGAAAGAAAAAAGAAAAAAAAAACGAAAAAACCCTGTCTCCAACAAAAAAAAAAAAAAAGAAAAAAAAACCCCACAATCACAGATTACGAAAACATAAGTGTATATGCCAGGACATGAACAGTGATTACATTTTCTTATGTATTTTCCATATTTTTTTTGCATAAGTTACTTTAGGAATCAGAAAAAATAGTTAACATAATAAAATATTTAAGTTTCAAAATCAGAGATAATTCACTTGATGGGCTGAAGTTAGCCTCTTGGGGGCCAGCTCTTACAAATTCCAAGCTGGCCAGGAGCGGTGGCTCATGCTTGTAATCCTGGCACTTTGGGAGGCCAAGACGGGCAAATCACTTGAGGTCAGGAGTTAAAGACCAGCCTGGCCAACATAGCGAAAATGTGTCTCTACCAAAAATACAAAAATTGGTCAGACGCAGTGGTTCACGCCTATAATCCCAGCACTTTGGGAGGCCAAGGCAGGTGGATCATGAGGTCAGGAGTTTGAGAGCAGCCTGGCCAACATAGTGAAACCCTATCTCTACTACAAATACAAAAATTAGCCAGGTGTGGTGGCAGGTGCCTGTAGTCCCAGCTACTTGGGAGAGTGAGGCAGGAGAATCACTTGAACCCGAGAGGTGGAGGTTGCAGTGAGCCGAGATTGCGCCACTGCATTCCAGCCTGGGCAACAAAGCAAGACTCCGTCTCAAAAAAAAAAAAAAAAAAAAATTAACCACGTGTGATGGCAGGCACTTGTAATCCCAGCTACTTGGGAGCTGAGGCAGGAGAATCACTTGAACCCAGGAGGCAGGGGTTGCAGTGAGCTGAGATCGTGCCACTGCACCCTAGCCTGGGCAACAGAGTGAGACTCTGTCTTAAGAAAAAAAAAATTCCAAGCCAGAGGCCCAAGAGTATGACCCTTGGCCCCCATCCCTGGTGTCTGCAGGGGTCTGGACTGGAGACTATAGGTGAAAATGCAGTCCTCTGGCTTTCCAGTTTATTCCTGGGCTCAGAGCTTCGGAAGCAACTGTGCGCTGAGTTCTTCTCCTACCAGAATGATGTTTCCGTGTTTAGAAAAGTTCTCCAAGTATTTGATTATTTCTCACCAGGAATACATCTTCTTTAGACAGTTTAGTTTGCATTGACAAATATTTATTTTACCAGGCACCATGCTAAGTGCAGTGAGGGGCAGTTTTGCAATTATGACTGTGAGATCTAGAATCAGATTGGCTGGGATTTGACTCTTGTTTCTGTAACTTACTGACATTGTGAAATGGGCAAATTAATTTCTTTAATCTTCAATTTTTTAACCTGCAAAATGGAGGAATATATTTAATCAAATATAAGATGCCTTTCCTTAAAGGCATACATTATTTCTTTACTTCTAAGAAAGACAAGTGCTGCTAATTAAACTTTGGCATGTTGCCTGAAACCATAGCCCTATATAATGTATGAATTGGCCACACTAGCTTCTCCTTGCCTTGAAATTTCTTTCATCTGCACCAGAGATCTGGCAGTTTCTCCTTGCTCCTATTGCACTGTTTGGTATGTAATGGGCAGTTTTTTTGCACACATGTCAGTAACTAAAGGTGATATAGCTTCATCTACCTTTGGGGGGAATCTTCATTTTCTGGGTGCATAAAGCCCTTGGTGGTTGTTTCACAAGAAAATGTACAAATGCAATCATTTCTCCAACGACAAGTTTCCAGCTTCCTTCCCTCTCCTCTCCTTGCCTCCCTTTCCCTCCTCTCCCTCCCCGTCCCCTCCCCTCCTCCCCGTCCCCTCCCCTCCTCCCTGTCCCCTCCCCTCATCTCCCCTCCCCTCCCCTCATCTCCCCTCCCCTCCCCTCGGCTCCCCTCCCCTCCCCTCCTCCCCCTCCCCTCCCCTCATCTCCCCTCCTCTCTCCTCCCCCCTCCCCTCCTCTCCCCTCCCCCTCCCCTCCTCCCCCTCCCCTCCCCTCATCTCCCCTCCTCTCTCCTCCCCCCTCCCCTCCTCTCCCCTCCCCCTCCCCTCCCCGTCCCCCTCCTCTCCTCTCCACTTTCTTTTCTTTCTTTCAATAAAGTCTCTGTTACTCAGGCTGGGGTGCAGCACAGTGGCACAATCACATCTCACTGTAGCCTCTATGTTTTGGCTTAAGTGGTTTTCTAGCCTCAACCTCCTGAGTAGCTAGAACTACAGGCATGTACCACCATACCTGGCTAATTGTAACATTTTTTGTTGAGATAAGGTTTCACTGTGATGCCCAGGCTGGTCTCAAACTCCTGGCCTCAGGTGATCCTCCTGCCTCAGCCTCCCAAAGCACTGGGATTATAAGTGTGAGCCACTGTGCCCGGCCTCCAGCTCTATTTGTATGTTTTTCTGCATTGACTGTATTTTCATTACAAGGCTGAATAATAGTGCAATATTTTTTGAAAACGTAAAATGTCAAGCTCGACACATGTGGTCCCAACAATGCTCATCACTAAGTTGAAATGATAATATTAACAGTAATGACCAAATTTGTGCATGCACAGGCAAAAACGACCACTTACTGCCTGGCCAATGCCAATTGTAAAATGCCAAAAATAGTAAGAAGTGCCAGGATTCTGAGATGTTAGTGAAAAAAGATGTCTATTTTTGGTTGGGCATGGTAGCTTACACCCGTAGTCCAGCTACTCAGGAGGCTGAGGCAGGAGGATCCCACTGAGCCCAGGCATTCAAGGCTGCAGTGAGCTATGACTGGGTCACTGTACTCCAGCCTGGGAGACAGAGTAGAACTCTGTCTCCAAGAAAAAAAAAAGTGTATTTCCCACTAGAGTTACTGAAATCAGTACTGTGCTGTAGCACCTCCATTTTGGAGTTGTCATGATGACTGAATTACAAATGACATATATATATATATATGTATAAATTTTATTTGTATATGTATAAATTTATATATATAAATTTTATTTATATATACATTGTATTTATATATAAATACGTCATATAATAAAATTTATATGTCAATAAAATGTATATATAAATTATTTTTGAGACAGAGTCTTGCTTTGTTGCCCAGGCTGTAATGCAGTGGCACGATCTCAGCTCATTGTAACCTCTGCCTCCTGGGTTCAAGTGATTCTCCTGCCTCACCCATGCAAGTAGCTGGGATTACAGGCACACCAGCATGCCTGGCTAATTTAAATATATATATATTTAGTAGAGATGGTTTCGCCATGTTGGCCAGGTTGGTCTCGAACTCCTGACCTCAAGTGATCCATCTGCCTTGGCCTCCCAAAGTGCTGGGATTGCAGGCATGAGCCATCGCACCCCGGTCAACTTCTGTATATTTTCTCTGCTTTTGATTATCCAGCCACTTAGCAAGCATGTACTGATACCTTATTACATGCAGGTGCTATGCAAAGGGCCCTCTGGACTTGTGGTCAGCATGTGACAAAATAAAGTCCAGTGATCTGGGAGTGCTGGATGAACATGTTTGGAACCCCTAAGCATTGTGTCAATATGTGCTGAAAGTTAACATGTGTTTAAGATAAAAGATGATCAGGGAATCAAAATAACAGCTGGAGGCTGGGTGTGGTAGCTCACACCTGTAATCCCAGCACTTTGGCAGGCTGAGACGGAGGGATCACTTGAGGTCAGGAGTTCAAGAAAAGCCTGGCCAACATGGTGAAACCCTGTTTCTACTAAACATACAAAAACTAGCCGGGTGTGGTGGCAGGCACCTGTAATCCCAGCTACTCAGAAAGCTGAGGCAGGAGAACTGCTTGAACCTAGGAGGCAGAGGTTTCAGTGAGCCGAGATCATGCCATTTATTCCAGCCTGGGTGACAGAATGAAACTGTTTCAAAAAAAAAAACAACAACAACAAAAAAAAACAGGAACAGCTGGAAACAAAAGAGACAGTTGGGGAGAACATGGAAAAGAAGAAAGCCCTACAGAAAAAGGAAAAGGACTGGATGAGGAAGGAGAACTGGTTTCTAGTCCTGTGCTTCTCCAAGTCAACACGTGGCCAATGTTTCCTTCCAGGATCTTTTTTTTTTTTTTTTTTTTTTTTGAGACAGAATCTCGCTCTGTCACCAGGCTGGAGTGCAGTGGCATATAATCTCGGCTCACTGCAACCTCTGCCTCCCAGGTTCAAGCGACTCTGCTGCCTCAGCCTCCTGAGTAGCTGGGACTACAGGCATGTACCACCACACCCAGGTAATGTGTGTGTGTGTGTGTGTGTGTTTTTAGTAGAGACGGGGTTTCACCATCTTGGCCCAGATGGTCTCGATCTCTTGACCTTGTGATCCGCCCACCTCGGCCTCCCAAAGTGCTGGGATTACAGGCGTGAGCCACCGCACCCAGCCCCAGTATGTTCTTTTTGAGTATTTTGAAGAATCATTGGGGTCTTTTGGGTCAACTCCCTTATTTCATTAAGAAGGATGCTGAAGCCTGGGAAGTGAGGTACTTATTTGGAAACATGGCTTCCGGCAGGTCTAAGGGTGATTTCCCTCCTTTCTTTCTGATTTTCTATATTGATAATTGTTGTATAATGTGTTCTCTTTATAATGGAAACAGCTACTCTATAGACAGAAAAGTCTATTAAGCAATATTACTTTTCATCACAGCCAGGGAGGAACCTGATAATTAATATCTAATGAAGTCCATGGCTTTTAGGAAAGAACAACAACAAAAAAAACCCCTTCATATCAGCAACAAAAATATCTTTCAGGCAGGCTAGAGTAGAAGAAGGAAGAAGCACAGATACCAAATAAGGAACGTGGGCTTGTTTTTTTTCTATAAATAGACTTTTGGATAAGTGGGCAAAAGACATGAACTTTCCGTTAAAAGAATATTTTTAAAGCCATTAATTATAGTAAAAATTTTGTTCTAGGACAAGAATAATGCACACATATGTAATACAGATTTACTTATAAAATATTTATATTAAATTTCTATTTATATAAATAAATGTATATTTCATCTTTAAATGTCTAGAAATAAATGCAAAAGCATACACAGGGCCAAAAATAGCCATGATGAGTGATTTAAAGGTCTAGAAATCCTACTGGAAACCACCTTCCAGGAAAAGCATCTGATAAATTCTAAACGTGCCTTGCTGATAATTTCATCTCCCAGATGCTGGGCAATTGGAAATCAGTGGTTGCGGTGAAAGACCGAGACCTTTGGGAGATGAGATGATGCTGGCCCTGGGGGAATGCTGGGTGCTTGCAGCAAGGTTTTTAGAAATGGGCTGGTTGAAATTTAACCCACATAGGAAGCTGGTTGAAGATTGAGTATGTCATAGAAGCCACAAACTGGAAGAGCTTTGGGTCTCCCAAGGGACCTGGATGAGAACTAGCAATCTTCAGGCCCAGGGCACTGCTTCCATTCCTCTGGGCCGCCTGGTTTCACATCTGTTCTCCTGAATGCCAGGGATTCGGGTGGAAGTGAGATGCTCCAAGGAGGTGCTCCCGGGGGAAACTGGTGAACGAGTGTGGGAATGGGGAGCTCAGGAGTGTCAATAAGACCTCAGGGTATGTGCTGCCTCAAGCAATGGAGCTGGACCTTTTCACTTGCACACCAGCCAGCTGAGGGTCACAGCCATGGGTAGGGGTGGGGCTGGAGGTAATGGGGAGAAGAGAAAACTCCTGGGGGAATCTAGCTCTCCATATGGGTGGGATGCCTGCAACACCCAAAGGCAATCCTCAGAAAGTCGCTGGCGAGGGCCATGAATGACAGAGTTTGCAGGAACTGGGCTGTGAGCATGCACAAAGCTGGTGAATGAGAGCCGAGGGGATCTGGGCAAGGCGGCAGCTCTGTCTGCTAGGGCAACCCTGCCTCCTTCTCTGCATCTGCTTTGTTCTCCTCTGTCTCTGAAAAGCAGCTTCCTCTGCTACCTGCATGCATCTGGGCTCGCTTGCCTTTTTTTTTTTTTTTTTTTGTGAGACAGAGTCTCACTCTGTCACCCAGGCTGGAGTGCACTGGTGCAATCTTGGCTCATTGCAAACTTCACCACCACGCCCAGCTACTTTTTGTATTTTTAGTAGAGATGAGGTTTCTCATGTAAATTCCTTGAAGAGATAGACTGATAGACTCTGAGTCAAGGCACCATATTCCCAGGAGAGAAAATCTATTGGTTTGATTTGAACCAGATGTCTTTGCCCCAGTTCAACTGCCTGCTGTGACCAAGAAGCCAACAATAGTCGCTAGGGCAACCATTGAGCCATTGACTGTAGGGTCTCAGTGTGTGCGTGTGTGTGTGTGTGTGTTGCTATATCTGGGCAGAGGAATGGGCAAAACAACAGATTATCAGAAAGCGCCAGGATAGGCCTGGCCTGGCCCACTTGGAGTTGGATCCCCTGCTCTGGGTTCAGCCAAGCAGATGTCAAAAATGTCCAGGGGAGGCTGGGCACGGTGGCTCATGCCTGTAATCCCAGCACTTTGAGAGGCTGAGGCGGGCGGATCACCTGAGGTCAAGAGGTCAAGATCAGCCTGACCAACATGGAGAAACCCCGTCTCTATTAAAAACCAAAAAAATTAGCCCAGCTTGGTGGCGCATGCCTGTAATCCCAGCTACTTGGGAGGCTGAGGTAGGAGAATCACTTGAACCCAGGAGGTGGAGGTTGCGGTGAGCCAAGATCGCACCATTGCACTCCAGGCTGGGCAACAAAGTCAAATTCTGTCTCAGAAAAAAAAAAAAAATGTCCAGGGGAAAGAAATAGATCTCACTCCAAAGATTAGTTGGCTCAAGAGGAACGAAGGCTTCACAAAAGCAAAATTCTGAAGAAGCAATGACAAGCGATGCTCTTTTTTGAGAAAGAAATGGGAAAATATCTAAAGACAGCAGGATCATGCATGGGTGACACCACCAAGGACAGATGATAAAGAATGTGTACACAGACAGAAGGAGGCACACAGAATCAAATAAATGATGGTTATGGGACTGAACAAATAGTCCCAAAAACCCAAAGAACAAAATATTCAAGAGCTTATAAAAATAGATGTATTTGAATAGGAAGAATAACGAAGAGGTTACTTGCTGCTTATGCCTGGGGATCGTGTTCAGTGGTGAGTGTGGGAAAGCTGGCCTTACCAGGCATATTGTTAAGAGGAAAAGGCAGGTTCTTTTTTTTTTTTTTTTTTTTTTTTTTGAGATGGAGTTTCACTCTTTGTTGCCCAGGCTGGAGTGCAGTGGTGCAATCTCAGCTCACTGCAACCTCCACCTCCCTGATTCAAGTGATCCTCCTGCCTCAGCCCCGTGAGTACCTGGGATTACAGGCGCTCAACACCATGCCCAGCTAATTTTTGTATTTTTAGTGGAGACAGGGTTTCGCCACATTGGCCAGGCTGGTCTCGAACTCCTGACTTCAGGTGATCTGCCCACCTTGGCCTCCCAAAGTGTTGGGATTACAGGCATGAGCCGCCACACCCAGCCCGCCAGTGGAATGTTTGGTACACATGATTATATTTCTGTTTATCCATTATAAATGAAGGGGTCTGGGTGCTAGGTTTATTGGCTTTTTCTTCTCTTGGCCATCTTTTCTCTATTTTTGTAAAAGACGTCCAAGCTTTAAAGCAAGCCAATAGATTCTCCCTCTTGGGAATATGGAACTAGTACACAGAGTCTAACAATCTATCTCGTCCAGGAATTTATGTGAGTAGAAACTTCCACTGTTTGTATAAGGCAATGAGAGAAAAAAGTAGAACTATTTCATTTCCATTTAGCATTTTTTTTTTTTTTTAGACGGAGTCTCTCTCCGTCGCCTAGGCTGGAGTGCAGTGGCATGATCTCAGCTCACTGCAACCTCCGCCTCCCGGGTTCATGCCATTCTCCTGCCTCAGCCTCCCGAGTAGCTGAGACTACAGGTGCCCGCCACCACACCCGGCTAATTTTTTTGTATTTTTAGTAGAGATGGGGTTTCACCATGTTAGCTAGGATGGTCTCGATCTCCTGACTTCGTGATCCACCCATCTCGGCCTCCCAAAGTGCTGGGATTACAGGCGTGAGCCACCACGCCCAACCCCATTTAGTTTTTTTAAATAAAAATTTTCCAACTAGAATGAAGAGAACACACATCCCTAAGAGGGCATAAAGTCCTAGATAGAGTTCACAAGAGATGATCTAGATGTTTTAAATGAGGCCAGTCACGGTGGCTCATGCCTGTAATCCCAACACTTTGGGAGGCTGAGGTGGACGGATCACTTGAGATCGAGACAAGCCTGGCCAACATGGTGAAACCCTGTCTCTACAGAAAATACAAAAATAAGCTGGGCGTGGTGGCACGCGTCTATAATCCCAGCTACTTGGGAGGCTGAAACACGAGAATCACTTGAACCTGGGAGGCGGAGGTTTCGGTGAACCGAGATCATGCCACTGCACTCCAGCCTGAGAAAGACCTTGTCTCAAAAAAAATAAATAAATAAATAAAAATAAAAATAGATGTTTTAAATGAGTTTAAGACTCAAGCAGATTATACCCCAGAGTCCTGCAAAAACTTTAAAATCATGTCTCTGGAACCACTGCTAGTAAACTAGACAAACTCAGGAACGCTCCAAAGGGTGAAAGCTGGATCAGTGAATAGACGTTAAAGAGGCAGAAGCTGCCTTCAATGAGAGCTGTTTAGAAAGGCCTGGGAGGCAGCTGCTTCTGTGCCCAGACATGTTCAAGCAGGAGCTGGGTGACTGCCATGTGAGGGATGTCATGATGCGTGTCTTCCATGAAAAGAAGAAGGGACCAGATCAGGATTCTCAAAGAAAGATCGGGGCTTATCAGTGGACCACAAAGTTCCCCTAATGGACCTAAAACTGGTTTAAAAATTCATACCCTCTCTTTTATTATTACTATTATTGTTATGAGAGACAGGGTCTCACTCTGTCACCCAGGCTGCAGTGCAGTGGCATGATCATAGTTCACAGAAATCTTGAACTGCTGAGCTCAAGCAATCCTCCCATCTCAGCCTCCTGAGTAGCTGAGACTACAGTTGTGAGCCACCATGCTAGGCCGGTTTTTATTTTATCTTTTGTGGAGGCAGGGACTCACTATGTTGCCCAGGCTGGTCTTGAACTCTGGGCCTCAATCGATCCTCCCCCACCGCAGCCTTCCAAAGCACTGGGATTACAGGCATGACCCACTGCACCCAGCCCTCTCTCGATTCTTCTACGTGATTAATACACAAGCCATACGTTTTCACTTTACAAACAGCTAGGATTACCTATGATCTACGTGACAGGGCCGTTTCTTGGAATATTTTTTCCAACACTTCTCCTCTCTATCCCAAAATAGGCAGGACCTGTGTGCTCCCCCATGTCCCCCACTAACCCTGTGCCTCAGAGGAAGTTGGGGGCTACTCTGATAAGGTGAAATTACTTTTAAAATGCTTTTTTCCTGGGCTTTATTTTTCTAAAATTGGAGTTTACGAAGGAGATAATGTGCTCCTCTTTTGAGGACACCAATGAGAGAGAAGCATTTTGCCTTTAAGGCAAGAAAAGGCAGCAGGAGGGATTCCTTCCAGCCAGTGGGCTTTGCCCTCTGCTTCTCCCAGAGGCAGTGTGAAGATTTCAGAGGGGCTGACTTGGTGAGTGGGGCCCCAACCATAGGGCTCCCAGCCTCAAGGAAGCAGAGAACAGCCAGACTGAAAGAAACATTGGCGGGTATAAAAAATGAAGATAAGGCTGGGTATAATGGCTCACACCTGTAATCCCAACACTTTGGGAGGCCGAAGCAGGAGGTCAGGAGTTCGAGACCAGCCTGGCCAACATGGTGAAACCCCATCTCTACTAAAAATACAAAAATTAGCCAAGCAGGGTGGTGCGTGCCTGTCATCCCAGCTCCTTGGGAGGCTGAGGTAAGAGAATCGCTTGAATCCGGGAGGGAGAAGTTGCAGTGAGCCGAGATTGTACCACTGCACTCCAGCCTGGGCAACAGACTGAGACTCCGTGTCAAAATAAAAATAAAATAAAATTAGCCAGACATGGTAGCATGCACCTCTAGTCCCAGCTACTCAAGAGGCTGAGGTGGGAGGATTGCCTAAGCCCAGGAGGTCAAGGCTGCGGTGGGCCATGATTGCACCACTTTATTCCAGCCTGGGTGACAAAAAGGGACCCCATCTAAAAATAAAAAGAGAGAAAGAGTGAAGATAAAGAGAACACAAAACATAGGGTGGTGTCTTGCCTGTTTTAGGCACCACAGAGAATGTCCAACTTCCATTGAGAGCCAGGAAGAGAAGAGACCTCAACGCCAATGACAGTGTAATTTTCTCCCAGCCTAGGAGGCTGAGGAGTTGAAAGATTTAGTTTGATATAATGAAAACAAAGAAATTGATACTTTATGTACACTCTGAGTTTGTAGTCAAGATTCATACCTCCTACAGCTACTAAGTATGCTGTAGTTACTGGTACTAGGGTTGGAAGCGACTAGAATTAACACGGAGGATTCTTTTTTTTTTTTTTTTTTTGAGATGAAATCTTGCACTGTTGCCCAGGCTGGAGTGCAATGGTGTGATCTTGGCTCACTGCAACCTCCGCCTCCCAGGTTCAAGCAATTCTCCTGCCTCAGCCTCTCGAGTAGCTGGGACTACAGGCGTGCGCCACCATGCCCAGCTGATTTTTTGTATTTTTAGTAGAGACGGGCTTTCACGGTGTTGGCCAGGCTGGTCTCAAACTCCCGTCCTCATGATCTGCCTGCTTCAGCCTCCCAAAGTGCTGGGATTACAGGTGTGAGCCACCACACCTGGCGGATTCTAAGCCAGGGTACTTTGCAGAAGTCTAACTGGCGGCTTCAAGTTCTTGGTGACTTGGCTGCCCTTGCGCATACTTGGATTGTTGGGATCCTGCAGTTCAGGGAAAGGATGCTGTTTATCTGGATATTAACGATGCTGTCTCCAATTGCTGCTACTCCAGTCATGCTTCATTTTATTGATGAATGCTCTTAGTTTAGCATCATTTCAATTTAGTTCATCATGGGTTCCGTGACTACTAATTTCCATTACTATCACTGTTTATTTTTATGCTCAAGTTGCCCCAACGTTTGACCACTGGGGACTCCTTCAAGTTGGTTCCACTGTCTTTTTGATACTCTCCATGAGCCTTGGAGCTACTGTCTTATCTAATATGTTTCAGGGTCATTTTGTACTTCCCCTGCCCCAGCCCTAGAGCCAGCCATTTCTAAAAAGAGCTCTGGTTTCTCTTAGTAGAGAATGGTATCTAGAAACCAAGATTCCAATTCTTAGCAAGCTCATTCTTCCTGGTGTGTCATTGCTTCTAGGCCCTTTCAGCAGATAGAGCTAGGAAATGGTGTGTGTGTGTGTGTGTGCATGTGTGTGCATCACACATAAACATATATACATAGGTCTGTCTCTGTCTCTATTAATCCATAGAAAACCATGTGTTCATATGGATACATCCAACACCACAGGTACATTCCAGTCTTCACTCTGTCCATATTTATAATGCCCTTTTACAAGAGCAAGAAGCCTAGTTCTCGTTATCCTAAATATACACTATTCATCTGCTAGAGACTTGAGGACACAGAAAATACTTTCAGAGTTGAGTTTTACCACTGCGAGAAGTGAGTCTACTACCTAGAGTTAACTATTTCTTTATAGCTCTTTTTCTAAGGTAAAGCGTACATATATAGAGAGAGAGAGACAGAGAGCGCACGTGCAATTTTTTATATATATACTCTCTCTCTTTTTATATATATAAAGAAATAAAGAGAGCATACAATTCAATGAGTTTTGATGACTGCATAAACCATATAATCCACATACTTATTAAAATATGAACAATTTCTGTCATCTCAGAAAGTTCTCTCACACTTCTTTGCAGTTAATCCCTATACTCTACCAGAGACAGCCACTGCTCTAATCACCTCCCCTTCGATGGATTAGTTTTGCCTGCTCTTTTTTTTTTTTTTTTTTTTTGTGATGGAGTCTTGCTCTATTGCCCAGGCTGGAATGCCTGCAGTGGTACAATCTCGTCTCACTGCAACCTCTGCCTCCTGGGTTCAAGCAATTCTCCTGCCTCGGTCTCCTGAGTAGCTGGGACTACAGGTGCACACCACCAAGCCCAGATAATTTTTGTATTTTTAGTAGAGATGGGGTTTCGCCATGTTGGCCAGGCTGGTCTTGAACTCCTGACCTCAGGTGATTCACCCAACTTGGCATCCCAGAGTGCTGGGATTACAAGCATTAGCCGGGCGTGGTGGCTCATTCCTATAATCCCAAGACTTTGGGAGGCCGAGGCAGGCAGATCACCTGAGGTTGGGAGTTTGAGACCAGCCTGACCAACATGGAGAAACCCCGTCTCTACTAAAAATACGAAATTAGCCGGGTGTGGTGGTGCATGCCTGTAATCCCAGCTACTCGGGAGGCTGAGGCAGGAGAATCGCTTGAACCTGGGAGGCAGAGGTTGCAGTGAGCCTGAGATGGCGCCATTGCACTCCAGCCTGGGCAACAAGAGCAAAACTCTGTCTCAAAAAAAAAAAAAAAAAAAAAGAAAAAGAAAACAAATACAAGCATACAAATACAAGCATTAGCTACCATGCCTGGCCTGCCTTTTTTTTTTTTTTGAAACAGTGTTTGCTCTGTTACCCAGGCTGGAGTGCAGTGATGCAATCTTGGCTCACTGCAGCCTCAACCTCCTGTACTCAAGCAATCCCCCAACCTCAGCCTCCCAAGTAGCTGGGACTACAGGTGCGTGCCACCATGCCCAGCTAATTTTCATATTAGAGATGGGGTTTTGCCATGTTGCCCAGGCTGGTCTTGAACTCCTGAGCTCAAGTGACCTGCCCACCTCAGCCTCCCAAAGTGCTGGGATTACAGGTATGAGCCACCATGGCCGGCCTGCCTGTTCTTTAACTTATGTAAGTGGAATCTTATAGGCCGGGTACAGTGGCTCATGCCTGTAATCTCAGCACTTTGGGAGGCTGAAGCTGGAGGATCACTTGAGGCCAGGACTTTGAGACCAGCTTGGGCAACATAGCAAGACCCTATCTCTATTTTTGTAAAAAAAATTATCCAGGTGAGGTGGTGTGTGGCTGTAGTCCCAGCTACTTATGAAGTCGAGGTGGGAGGATCACATGAGCCTAGGAGTTCAAGGCTGCAGTGAGCCATGATTGCACCACTGCACTCTAGTCTGGGTGACAGAGTGAGACCCTGTCTCTTAAAAAAAAAAATAAAGTAGAACCTTACAGTATGTACTCTTTTGTTTCCACCTTCTTTTGTTTAGCATAATGTCTGTAAGAGTCACTCATGTTGTTGCATGTATCAGTGGTCCATTCTCTTTGTGGCTCAGCAGGATTTCAATGGACAAATATACCACAATTTGTTTATGCATTCTCCTGTTGATGGACTTCAGGATTGTTTCCAGATTGGGGCTATTGTGAAGAAAGTTCCTATGAACATTCTTAGCAAATAGGAGAAAAAAATAGCGATTGTATTGAACTTTTTTTTTTTTTTTTTTTTTTTTTGAGGCAGGGTCTCGCTCTGTCACACAGGCTGGAGTGCAGAGGTGTGGTCTCAGCTCACTACAACCTCTGCCTCCCAGGTTCAAGCAATTCTCCTGCCTCAGCCTCCCTAGTAGCTGGGACTACAGGCACATGCCACCATGCCCAGCTAATTTTTGTACTTTAGTAGAGATGGGGTTTTACCATGTTGGGCAGGCTGGTTTTGAACTCCTGACCTCAGATGATCTGCCCACCTTGGCTTTCCAAAGTGCTGGGATTACAGGTGTGAGCCACCACGCCCGGCCTGTATCAAACATTTGTTCTGCTGCATCTCCTCTTCTCAGCCCACCACTGTCTCCAAGCATTGCCCCAGCAGCAGGTGTAATCTGAACGCACCTCACCTCAGCTGCCTCACATAGCTAGACTTCTCCAGCTCTGCAGTGTGGTACCCATGCATGTGGAAACGTAAAGCTGGTGGGTAAATGCTTCCCCTTCTACCTCTAGGGTGGACAATTCTCGAGCCTGTTCTACATCGCCCATCAGAAGGCTCCAGAAGGATTGAACCCCACTTTCCCATGTGCCAACTGACTCATCAAGCACCTGACATTGGGTTTCCCTCCTCCACATTGCACAGTCCCTTACTCCTGTTCTCTAGGATCACTAGTCCAAATAAACCACCCATATGCAAGCCCTTGTCCCAAGCTCTGCCTCTGGGAGGAAAGAAACATAAGACAGCAGCTTCAGCAAATTATTTAGACGCATTCAGTCAAATGGCAGAGGTAAAACCTAAAAGTGTTAAAGAATAACTATATTACACTGCTCTCCTCTAACTTGGAGGTTCTCCTCTCTCTGTCTCTGTCTCTCTCTCTCATTATCATCACCTACAAGATGCATTTCAATTTCAGAAATGTTAAAATGTAAAATACCGTTCAAGTACATGTTGTTGTCTGCTCGTTTAATATCTGTCTGCCTCACTCTTGTCATTTTCACCAGGACAGAGATGGAGTCTGACTCAAACATTGAGAAACACATCATAGGTGTTCAGTAAATATTTGTGAATAAGAGAATGAAGGACAGCAAGGAGAAGAGAAACTGTCAAATTCTTTCCCACTTTGGAATTGGTTTTGGAAGAAGAACTTTAAGGGGTAATTAATAAAAGATGTGAAGGGGAAAGGAAATCAGATGGAATCCCCAGGGAACTGAATGAATAAAGAGAAGATTCATGAAGAGTAAGGCTGGTACCAAGAAATAGCTTAACCAGCAAGATACCCAGGGCAGAGGCTTCCCTTGGAGGCCCTCCTTCGCTGGCCAGTGAGGGAGGACAGCTAACAACTTCAGCAGAAGGCGATACTGGCCCCAATCCCCTTCCCAGTATTTAAGAGAAAAAATAGGCTCAAAATGATTATTCAAATAACCACATTTCCTAAACTGTAACCACAGCAGCTTACAGCAACTTTTCTATAAATCCTCTTCATGCTGCTTTTGTGATCCAAAAAATTCTATTTCTCAGTTCCCAGTGATACCACTTCCTACATAACAAGTTTGGATTTCACACATTAAGATGATTACTGTGGATTAATAGAACAATAGCAGGATCACGAATGCCATGATAGTTAGACACAGGGTCATTTGCAAACAGAAAGAAACAGATTTTGAAGCATCCGAAGAGTGGCCCTGACGATATGTCTCTGTCTCTTTCTGGAGCATCCTGTCAGCTCCCCAAGTCAGGACCTCGGATAGACTGTAAGTGCTTCGTGTGAGGGACCAAGGAGGGATTGTGTAGACAAGAGTAGTTTAGGAAAATGAACAGGTTTTCCCCCTCTTGTCCTCCTTAAGAAATCATAACCAGGCCGTGCCCAGTGGCTCACACCTGTAATCCCAGCACTTTGGGAGGCCGAAGCAGGTGGATGACCAAAGGTCAGGAGTTCGAGACCAGCATGGCTAACATGGTGAAACTCCGTTTCTACTAAAAATACAAAAAAAATTAGCCAGGTGTGGTGGTGGGTACCTGTAATCCCAGCTACTCGGGAGGCTGAGGCAGCAGAATCACTTCAACCAGGGAGGCAGAGGTTGCAGTGAGCTGAGATTGCAACATTGCACTCCAGCTTGGACAAGAGCAGAAACTCTGGCAAGAGAAAGAAAGAAAGAAAGAGAGAGAGAGAAAAAAAGAAAGAAAAAGAAAGAAAGAAGGAAGGCAGGAATGAAAGAAAGGGAGGAAGGGAGGAAGGAAAAGGAAGGAAAAGGAAAGAAATCATAGCTGGATTTGCATTAGAGAGTTTAGACTGGATTTTAAAAAGTAGTCTAGTGTCCTTGTCCCATCTCAGAGCAATAGCAAGGACTTCTGTTTACCAGGATGAAAAAATGTGTTCTTTGGAAAATGCTGTAAGCTTAATAGATAAAGGCGGAGTTGTTTCATGCTTGATTTTTTTTTTTTTTCTGAGACAGAGTCTCACTCTGTCACCCAAGCTGGAGTATAGTGTCACAGTCTCAGCTCACTGCAACCTCTGCCTCCCAGGTTCAAGCAATTCTCCCGTCTCAGCCTCCCAAGTAGCTGGGACTATAGGCGTGCGCCACCATGCCCGGCTAATTTTTGTATTTTTAATAGAAATGGGGTTTCACTATGTTGGCCAGGCTGGTCTCAAACTCCTGACCTCAGGTGATCCGCCCGCGTCAGTCTCCCAAAGTGCTGGGGTTACAGGTGTGAGCCACTGCACCCGGCCTATGCTTGATGTTTTAAGTAGAGTTTTAACCTTTCTATTCCATCCAGAAAACTACTAGGCATTAGGCTTGTATACCTCAGTAACAGACCAGCCAGGGGCCAGTTGGACTTACTGGTTCAGAAATCTCACCATCCCTGATGTCCGTGCTTTGTGGGGTGGTGACAGTGGGGCTCCCACTTAACCAGCAAATGAGCAGCTCGTGAGTTGCAGATGCCTCTCTTCTCCTGTGCAGAGATTCAGTGAAACGGAAATGTGAACCTGGCCAAAGAGCAGGGAGGGGAGGCTGGCTGTGTCCTGACTTGGGTGTGAGCTGCTTATACAAAAGATGGCCCCAAAATGCCAGTCAAGGGAGCACTGGATTAATTCCCCAGGATTGGCCAGTGTTAAATACTGGAGCTAGCCCCTGTCCTACCTTTGAAGATGCATCTCTCAGAAATGCTCATCTTTCTGTGTAATCCCAATCAAAATTCCAGCAGACTTTTTCACAGAACTTGACAAGCCACTTTTTTTTTTTTTTTTTTTTGAGATGGAGTCTCAGTCACCCAATCTGGAGTGCGGTGGTGCGATCTCTGCCACTGCAACCTCCACCTCCCAGATTCGAGCGATTCTCCTGCCTCAGCCTCCTGAGTAGCTGGGATTACAGGTGTGCACCACTGCACCAGGATAATTTTTGTATTTT
The DNA here is from genome assembly GCF_029281585.2 of Gorilla gorilla gorilla. Lineage (NCBI taxonomy): Eukaryota > Metazoa > Chordata > Mammalia > Primates > Hominidae > Gorilla > Gorilla gorilla. Next base: position 113,332,716 of record NC_073238.2, on the reverse strand, counting down.
TAGTAGAGATGGGGTTTCACCATGTTTCCCAGGCTGCTCTTGAACTCCTGGCCTCATGTGATCCTCCTGCCTTGGCAGTTTACAAAGTGATGTTTACAAAGCGCTGGGATTACCGGCATGAGCCACCACCCCCAGCCGACAAGCCACTTTTAAAATTCATATAGAAATGTAAAGGACCAGCCGGGCGCGGTTGCTCACGCCTGTAATCCTAGCACTTTGGGAGGCTGAGGTGGGTGGATCACGAGGTCAGGAGATGGAGATCATCCTGGCTAACATGGTGTAATCCCATCTCTACTAAAAATACAAAAAATTAGCCGGGCATGGCGGTGGGCGCCTGTAATCCCAGCTACTTGGGAGGCTGAGGCAGGAGAATGGCTTGAACCCGGGAGGCGGAGCTTGCAGTGAGCCGAGATCTCGCCACTGCACTCTAGCCCGGGCGACAGAGCGAGACTCCGTCTCAAAAAAAAAAAAGAAAGAAATGTAAAGGATCTTGAATAGCCAAAGCAACTCTGAAGAAGGACAAAGTTGGAAGGCTACTACGACTTGATTTCAAGACTTATTAAATCCTGCAGTCATCAAGACAATGCGGGATTGGTATAAAGATGACAAATAGACCAATGGAACAGAATGGAGTGCACAGAAATAGACCCCGCCTATATGAACAACTGATTTTCAACAACGATTCAGAAAACAATTTAGATGTACACATGGGCCTGGTGATGCCACGGTGAAACGAGAGCCGAGTTTCTCGGACATCACACGCCTCGTGCTGTGGTGTATGGGCCGTAGCCATCTCCTACATTCACGTTTACGACCACCAATCTTTTCAAAAGAAATATTTCCATATTGATGGATGAAATTTTAAAACAGCAGTAAGAACTTCTGGGCCTAGATTGTTCAAAATATTCACCAGAGTTTGCAAATAGTAACGACAAAGGTGATCAAGTTCTAAATTGCCATTTGGCAGTGAAGGTGCTGTCCCCGGTAGATGGAAAAGCAGATATTCTGAGAGCTGCTCAGGACTTTTGCCAGTTAGTAGCCCAGAAGCAAAAGTGACGCACAGATTTGGAAGTAGCTATGTTAGGCAGTTTACTTAGTTCAAATGGTTCTCCTGATCCTGATTTAGTATTGAAGTCTGGTCCTGTGGACAGCGCATTAGGCTTTCTTCCCCAGCACATCAGATTTACTGAGATTGTCTCTTTGCCTGCCCACTTAAACATCAGCTATGACGACTTTTTCTCTGCCCTACATCAGTGTGCAGCCTGTGATCAGCGTGAGGAAAAGCAGTAGTTATTGGTTGCATAATTGGATTTTAGGCTTTTAGAGAAAAGGACTCAAGTGACTCTGATGTTCACAAAGCACCTATGAAACCCTGCACACACCTAGTCCATAATCCTCATAATTTATCAACAAACACAAGTGTCTGATGTCTGACTTGAGAGAATGTGTGTATGTGTGTCTGTGTGTGCATGCGTGAGTGCACATATGTGCACATTTGTATGTATGGAAATAAACTTATACATGGGGACGTACTGGAGAGGGAAATACGTAGACCTAGAACTTGGAGCAAATAGCAGCGATGTTTTAGGAACTGAAATGTCACACTTAAAGTCTTCAGCCCCGCCAACTTCCCTGTTTTTGTGGGGAGAAGGGGGCCTGATTAGAGCTGCTCTGGTTGTGTCTGGCGGGAGGGGAATAATTTTTGTTCAGTCCTTCTTAGTGACCAAACTTTAATTTTTAAGAATAGGATATTGACTTGTTGAATTGAAGGATTCTGTGAGGTTTTTGTTTGTTTGGTTGGTTGGCTGGTTGGTTGGTTGTTGTTGTTGTTTTTGAGACGGAGTCTGGCTCTGTCGCCCAGGCTGGAGTGCAGTGGCACGATCTCGGCTCACTGTAACCTCCGTCTCTCAGGTTCAAGTGATTCTCCTGCCTCAGCCTCCCGAGTAGCTGGGATTACAGGCGCCCGCCACCAGGCCTGGCTAATTTTTGTATTTTTAGTAGAGACGGGGTTTCACCACGTTGGTCAGGCTGGTCTCGAACTCCTGACCTTGCGATCTGCCCGCCTCGGCCTCCCAAAGTGCTGGGATTACAGGCGTGAGCCACCACGCCCGGCCGCATTCTGTGTTGAAAGGAGCTCCAGAGGAAAGAAGTTCTGTGTTTCTCCCATGTTAAAAACTTGCTCACCTTCAGAGCAGAAGGAATACAGATCTTCAGGTATCAGTCCATTTTCTTCTCTTCATTATGGTCAAACAGTGTGACTTGAGAGTGTCGCTCTGGGGTCTGAGTTCCAGACTGTGAAGATCATTTGAAAAATAACTCTCACTACATTGAAATGCAGAATTTTAAAAAGTTAAATATTAGATTAGGCAGTCAAAAAAACAAGCATAAAAGGTGAATGAATATGTTGTAATCTTCAGAGTAAAGGTGGGCACTGCTAAAAAGGAAGAAGATTTAGATTTTCTTTTTTGTTTGGTGGGCAGTATGCCATGTTATAACCAAAGTTGATTTAAAAAATATTTTCATCTGGCTGGTGTGGTGGCTCATACCTGTAATCCCAGCACTTTGGGGGCCAAGGCAGGTGGATCACTAGAGGTCAGGAGTTCGAGACCAGCCTGGCCAATGTGGTGAAACCCTGTCGCTACTAAAAATACAATAATTAGCCAGGCTTGGTGGCAAGCGCCTGTAGTCCCAGCTATCTGGGAGGCTGAGAGGGGAGAATCACTTCAACCAGGGAGGTGGAGGTTGCAGTGAGCTGAGATGGTGCCACTGCACTCCAGCCTGGGCAACAGAGCAAGACTCCATCTCAAAAAAAAAAAAAATTCCATCGGCTAACCTCTTCCTCTTTGGAATAGCACATTTTAGGGCCATGGTTAATACCTGGGATTTTACTCAGTAAATCCTGATGGTTACTATGCATCAAAGATCTTTAAGTAGGATTGAAGGCCTGTGTGGGGAATAAAATATTACCAAAGTCTATAAAAATAATTTAATTTTACATGTTCTCTTCTATGACAGAGAACAGCACTGGTTCTGTTATTTTCGAAATGAATAATTGATTTATTAGTAGGTGTTCAGTATTTCTTAAGTCACTACTGATTCTTAGAAACCATTCTTTATATTTGATAGACTGTTTTCAGAAAACTCTTATCAAAAAGTGTAGAAGAGTTATCTGAAATCATACATTTAGAATAAAGCAGTTTAATACTAGGTCTCAGAAGTTTGAAAAATAGCAAAGAAGACTGGTTTGGAAAGCATGGTCTAGAATTGCTTATCAAATTCTGAAGCTATGAAGAATAAATGTTTCACCTTTGGGTTACAAAACCCCATTTATGATTTTATGAAATAAAAATGACTTAAAAAAACAAAGACAATTTAGAGGAAAAACGATAGGGTTTTCGAGAAATAGTGTTGGGAAAAAATGGGTATTAATATGCAAGTAAAATGAACCTTGATACGATGATTCATTGAACCATTTACAAAAATTAACTCAAAATGGATCATAGATCTATATGAAACCTATTAATTAAACTTAAAACTTATAGAAAAAAATCTTCATGAATGTAGGTGAAGATTTTTAAGGTATGATACTAAATACATGATCTATAAGAGAAAAAAATATACATTGGATTTTGCCGAAATTAGAAAGTTCTGCTCTTTGAAAGACTGTATTAAGTAAATGAGAACACCAGCCATAGACCAAGAAGAAATATTTGCAAACAATATGTTTGACATAGGACTTGTATCCAGGAGATAAAAGCACTTTCAAAATACTATAGTAAGAAAGTTACAAAATCAATTTTAAAATAGACAAAAGATTTGAAAAGACATCTTATCTTATATTCAAAGAAGATATAGAATGGCAAGTAAACACATGAAAAGATGCTATTTTTAGTCATCAGGGAAATATAAAACAAAACCACAATGCAATACCATTACACATATATTAAAATTGCTAAAATTAAAAATACATGGCCGTGCTCGGTGGCTCATGCCTGTAATCCCAGTACTTTGGGAGGCTGAGGTGGGTGGATCACTTGAAATCAGGAGTTCCAGACCAGCCTGGCCAACATGGCAAAACCCCATCTCTACTAAAAATACAAAAATTAGCTGGACGTGACACGCACCTCTAATCCCAGCTACTTGGGAGGCTGAGGCAAGAGAATCGCTTGAGCCTGGGAGGCGAAGGTTGCAGTGAGCCAAGATCGCGCCACTACACTCCAGCCTGGGTGACAGAGCGAGACTCCGTCTCAAAAAAAATAAAAATAAATGACCATAGCAAATGTTGGTGAGAATATGGAGCAATTGGAAATCTCATACACTGCCGGTGGAATTGTAAAAATTTACAGCCATTTGGAAAACAAATTTTCTATGTTTTGAAATGTTAAACACACATACAGCATATGATCCAGCTATTTTACTCCTAGATGTTTACCCAAAACAAATGAGAGCCTGTGTCCATACACAGACCTGAAATGAATATTTACACCAGCTTTATTTGTAATAGCCAAAGCTGGAAACAACCCTGAAATCCATCAACAGTAAATTAATTATCAAATTTTCAGGCCGGGTGCAGTGGCTCACACCTATCATCCCAGCACTTTGGAAGGCTGAGGCTGGCGGATCACCTGAGATCGGGAGTTCAAGAACAGCCTGATCAACATGAAGAAACCTCGTCTCTAATAAAAATAAAAATTTAGCCGGGCATGGTAGTACATGCCTGTAATCCCAGCTACTCGGGAAGCTAAGGCAGGGGAATTGCTTGAACCCAGGAGGCAGAGGTTGCGGTGAGCCGAGAAAGCGCCATTGCAGTCCAGCCTAGGCAACAAGAGCAAAACTCTGTCTCAAAAAAAAAAAAATCATACATTCATTAAATGAAATACTACTTGCATTAAAAAAGGATGAACTATTGCTAAATACAACAACATGGGTGAATCCCAAAATAGTGATGCTGAGCAAAGGAAGCCAGGAAGAGAGAGTACATACTATATGACACCTGAGCGGAATTAGGAAACCAAACGATAAGGAATCCAAGATACTGCTGAGCCAGTTTGACTACATCTGTTGCCACAGCATTCCAAGGGCAATAATCTTCCCATCTGTACTGCATGTCTCCCTCAATTGCTGCCAGCCCGTGCAGCCAACGCCATGCACTCCTGGCTTGGTTTACAGCACCTTCTCCCAAGTACCTCCTCCTCTGCATTACTTAGAAATCAAGA